>NC_072800.1:71422500-73922500 GCF_028583425.1 Eublepharis macularius | reverse complement strand
ACTCCCTCATGTGCGAGAAGGCTAAATGTTTATTGTTTCCTATATAGCTTACATAGCTATGTCTCCAACACAGATCAAATCTGGCAACATATGCTCAAAGGGCTTTAGATAACCATAGCCAGGTACTAAAGAGATGTTCAAGGGCTTGCTGTGGGTTTAATTTTTCTCTTTTAGTGAGCAATTAAATAGCTAGTTGGTGGAAAACTTGCAGAAGCAAATGCAAGATTCTGTTCTCCCTGAATGTTCAGTGCTCCCCGCTCTATAAAGAGCAGAACCAGTGCCAATCTGTCAAGACAGCACCACACAGTGACAATGCGTGCTTTTCAAATTACAGTTTATCAGGCTGCCTTTTCTTCTTATGGAAGCAGTAAGTCAAAAGTAACAAAATACTATTCAGCTGCACAAATGGTTAGAAGCTCAGCAAGTTCCTAAGTCTGGGAAATGTTGTCACCATGGAAGCACAAACTTTGCTTCAGTGCCACAAGTGGGAAATTATGGACTCTCTTTTGAAAATGTTCAGCAGGGGGAACTCTGGTTACCAGCTTTAAGATGGAAGGGAAGCCATACATACTCTAACCATTGGCACAAGCCCTAGATTGCAAAACTAAATCCCTACCTCTTCAACCCAAGTCCAAGTCTGCCCTTTTGTTAAGAATAAGAAGCCAAAAACAATGGATTTTTAAAAAATGTATTAAACCTGTTTCCAAATTTCCCATTGATTTTGCCTTTTCAGTATTCTAACTGTGTGAAGTAATTTGTCCTGTTTTCGTGACAGTTATGAGTCTGGAAAAACACCAGGCTAAACTAACCCCACACATAACAACTGTCTTCCATGTGCTCCCAACCCTCTCAGTTCCCTAGGTGGTGCTTGCCTCTTTCATAGTACAAGTTCTGCTTACCTGACACTTCAGATCCAAATGACATGTCATGTTTTTCCATGGGTTGTGTCTAGGTTCACTGACTTTCAGTGAGTCAGTCAAACATCAGCTGTGAGTTTCTAGCTTGGAACTCAATTCCCAAGGGTGTGGGGGCCCAACCCAGATCAGGACTGTGGTACATTCAGAGAAGGGGCTTCTACCTTCCCCCACCCTGTTTTCCTGAGCACCTGGGAGGTGCAATTTACCCAACTGCACGGCTGAATGTGTAGTCCATCAATTCCTGTGCAGCCCCTCAATGGAGCAAACATGCTTTTCCAAATCTGGCAAACAGCTTGGGGGAAAGGCAGAAGACCCTTAAGAAGATCAGCTCCAGGTTGGGCGATTCCTGGAGATTTGGGGGGAGGTGGATCCTGGGGAGGGCATGGTTTTGAGAGGGGAGGGACCTCAGCAGGGTATAATGCCATAGAGTTCACCTTCCAAAGAAGCCATTTTCTCCAAGTGAAATGATCTCCATAGTCTGGGCTCTGGAGGTCTGTTATAATTCCGGGAGATCTCCAGACACCACTTGGAGGCTGGCAACCCTAGTAGACCCTGCTGAATCAGACCAGGGGGCCATCTAGTCCAGCATACTGCTTCACACAGTGGCCAGCCAGTTGCCTTGGAGGTCCAAACAAACAGAGTCCCATTCCAAATCACATGGAAATTGAGTTCCCAGGAAGGAACTTGTAGTTGATGTGTGACTAAATGATGGAAAGCCAGATTAGGAACCAATACACAACCCGTGGAAAACCCTATCAGAGAGTGTTATACATATAGACTGGACTTGGAGGGGAAGAAGAGATCTGTTTCTTCTATATCCCATCCCAACTTCCACAACTAAAAGAAACACACAAATATAAGCTCATCCATCCTCAGTGATACCCCCTTTTCCATTCTAAAAGCATGGGGGAGCCAAGCTGTGGCTTGAATTTGTGACCTAGCCTCGGTTTACAGCTAAGTGTTACTTTTGCCAACATGAACAGCTCACAAGAATGCTTTTTTACATAGTCAGCCACTGATGCGTCCTTGGAACACACTGCCTGAAGCCAGTCTGTAGCCCTATAGCTAGAAGGGGTTCTGACTCCAGATTCGGATTTTTCACAGAAGTGACATCACACTGTTGCCAATGGCAATTTTTAATTTTTTTTTCTCCCACTGACCACTGAAGAGCCACCAATGGCTGCTGGGGGTGGAAGATCTCCTGCCCCCAGTGGGCTTACAGCAAACCCACTCAAGAGGCATTTACCAGACTGCGGTTGTTTCCTAACATCGTGCAACACTTGCGGACCAAGGGAGTCTTCATGGTGCAATTTCTGACGTCATTGCGCCATGTCAGAAGTTACGCCATGAAGGCGCCCTCGGTCCATGAGTGTTGTGCAATGTTAGGACATGTGGAAACAACCTGTATGGCCTCTTTATTTGTAACCTCCAGATCTTAGACCTTGGCCGTTCCCACACGGCTTACCTGAACCCGGAACGCTGCGCAGCATGCCAAAAAAACCGCAGAAGATCGCGTTTTCTCTCTCGAGTTTTGCGCGATGTTGCACAACATCGCGCAAAACTTGTGAGAGAAAACACGATCTTCCGTGGTTTTTTCGGCATGCTGCGCAGCATTCCGGGTTCAGGTAAGCCGTGTGGGAATGGCCCTTTTCAGATATGAGTAACAATATTGGTAGCATTTGCTTTTAGTTATTATTTCTGCAACAATAGCAACTTAGCCGCTTAAAATTTAAAAATCACCATGAGACACTTAAAACTATATTTATTTCACTAATATACTATATTTTAGCTTGAGCAGGCAAAGATTATTTTTTAAAAATACTATTTACTTATCTTCATACATATTTCCTGTAAAGAAAGGGATTGGACAAGCAAAAGGTGTTTTTCAGGCTATTTCTGTTCGTTACCTGGAGGAGCTGGGATGCTGTGTTCTCAAACACATCGCTCTGTTCATTGCACACAGTCTTAAAAGCTCAATTATCTAAGGGTATCACAATAAACTTGCAGAATTGCAACCGCATTTTGCGCTAGTTGCTTCCTTTACCAGCAAAATGAAGTCTTTCTGTTAACAAAGACACGCCTTTTTAAATGCATGTGTGTTTTGTCCTGCTTATATCTTGAATGTCTCACCCACACCTGCATTGCATATTCTATTACATCACCCTTTCCGAGGCCTGAAAATAATACGGTTTGGGCAGGTCACCTTCATTAAGCCTCATCACAGTCATATTCACTCGACCACTTCAAATGCTTCCCTGCAGGGACAGAGGAAAGCTCGGCTGGCACTCATCAGCCACTTATTGCTTGATACCTGAGGCCCTCTTTTCTTTCCTTTATCTGTACATTTAGAGGAACAAAAAGGAAGTTTGTTACAAGAATAAAGTTTTTCTCTGAAAAGCTATTGTGGGGGGTCACCAAATAGATGAAGACGTTCTAGTAACAAATCAACCCTCCTTAAGTGTGTATTTTGGGAGAAAGCAAGTTTGAGAGTATTCCTACTTCTGCATGTGTAAAAACCTGGAGGTCTCAATGACCCACGTAGAATGACTGCCTATGATCCATTGTGACTGTTCTCCCAATCAATTACGTATGCAGTTTCCTCCTGGCCAAGCCCCAGGTTATCCTCATGCCAGTTGTCTTGTCTTCTGCTCTCAACAAGGCTCTCTGCTTAGCCTCTTTGGAGGCTGATGAACATATAACACTTTTCTTCTAAGAGTGGTACGTGTTCATCAGCCTCCAAAGACTTTCTACGCGCCCCCCCCCCCCGAGCCTCCCTGGAATTACTCTGATCATACACACTAGCAGGGCTTTTTTTCAGCTGGAACGCAGTGGAACGGAGTTCTGGCACATCCTGAAAATGGTCACATGGCTGGTGGCCCCGCCCCCTGATCTCCAGCCAAGTGGCGCGGAGGGCAATCTAAACTCCCCTCTGTCTGGAGATCAGGGGGCAGGGCCACCGGCCATGTGACCATTTTTAGCAAGGGCAATTTAAATTTTGAAAAACTCCCCCCTTGTTCCAGCTGACCCAAAGTGACGTCATTGTGCGGTCCTGGGAGTGTGCGCGCACTTTGTGCTCACACATGTGGTACCAGGGGCATCACTTCCCACCAGGAGTTGCCCCCTGTGCTGGCAACCCACTGAGTTCCACCACCTCTTTTCCCAGAAAAAAAGCCCTGCACACTAGATCATTAAGTATTCCTTTTTCAACCTCCACCTTGGTTACAATATAAGCTAGTCCCACTCATTTAAGGCTTTCAAACCTCTGTTGTAGAGTTCATTTTGTTTTGCAGGTGAAAGAGGATGGAAACATTTGTTTTGATACAAATATTTAGTACAGTTCTTTGAGATGGATTTTTTCTCTGCTCATCTTGGGCAAAGTTTGTCTGTAGGATTTTCAGAAACTCTTCCTTCTTCTTAACTTTTGTAAGGAAGGAGAATCCCAGGGTTTTGTTAACCATTCAATAACACCCATTAAATGCCTTCTATTTTTTTTTTAAAGGTTATACTTAAGAAAACAATGTTAAGTTTTTCCAATAGGAGATCTCTTGAGAAAGGAGGAAAAGGAGAACTGCATGCACAGTAGGGGGCCATTTTTGCTTGCATGTCTTTGTATTTCTACCCCCAAGCAAAGAACTTGTTCTTATGCATCCATCTTCGCTGCTCCACGTGACATACCATATGCAATTCCTTTTCTAGGCAGTACCACAGCAGTGATAACAGAAAAGCCGACAGCAATAGACATTACAGTACAGCCAGGTATGGGTTGTTGATTTTTTTAATAAAAAGGTGTCTGGTTAAAATACAGTACGTTGTACAATCACATCTTGTGCCAAAGACAAATATAATGAATTGCAGCACTTTCTGGCTTTCTATTCCTTCAAAGTCTCTGAAGTATAAAGTAGCATCTGGTCTCCAAGCTCAGTACAGTAAATATTTTACTCCTTTCATCCACATGTATATGCAGCACAGAGCTGGCTTCCCGTCGGCAACAGTAGATGCCAAACAGTGACAATACTACCAAAAAATTCCATTGGCTGGATTGCACTTTCTGGAGCAAAATAAATAAACTGTAGCTCATCTATGATCCAAAATGTGGATGCAAACAGTGGAAGGAAATGGTTGTAAGGAGAAATCATGGAGGCCACCACCCCATTTATATCCCCCCTCGTTCTTGCAGGGTTTGCCACCTTTTCCACAGTTTTACAATACTGAGTGCAGGAATACCGGGGGTTACGCAAAGTGCTACCCCACATTTGGGCATTGGGGAAAGAAGCCGTTAGCAACAGCTGGTCTTCTTTCCTCAGTCCATGCAATCGCCAATAACTTTATGGAAATCTTCATGGTTTGCAGTCATTGGAAGTCTTGGTCATTTTGAATAACCTGGGTGTTAAAACAAAAAATAAGCCAACAAGTCAAGCAAACAAGTAAGAATAAAAGAAAGATTTCCTCAAAGTACTCTGTACATCAGCGCTTTTAAATGCTTTGTGTTAATAACTATAGAGGAGGTGAAAAGGTCAGTCCTCAGTTACTCCCATTTCCTTTATTAAACCGCAATCAGGCACAGCCTCCAAAGTAATTTATTAACAGGGTGTGTGTGTGAGAGAGAGAATTTCCGTTACAACAGGACACTAGAGGTTTCGCTACAAGCAAAAAAATAAATGTACTAGTAAGAATAATGCGTCCTTAAGGGCAAAAGTGTTGTTGGGCTGATCAGCCTTCCCTAAAAAGCTAATTTCAAAGTTGTGGTTTTTAACCTTTGCATTTCCATGTCGTAAAGGTGAATGCTTTCTCCTGCCTCAAAATATTTTCTTCCTCTAAGATTGTTCAGTCAGCATATACTATTGTGAGCAACTTCCTGCCCTCTTATATCTTGAGGCAAACAGATAAGTCAGACTGCTTTCACAGCACCAATGTGTAAAAAGAGTTCTTCAGGCAATATATGGCTGAGTGCAGTCCACCCTATGGAATGAGTATCCTTTCACTACAGTGGCTTGGTTCCGAAGGGGGATCAAGGGTGTGATTTTCACTAGTTTCCCCCTGATGTTGTTCCTGGAAGCCCCTTGACCTTCAGGAGCAGATATTGGGGAGCCATTATGGGATGCAACAGGAAGGAGGAGTGAGGAAGTTATGCTCCATGTATGAAAATCCCTTCTTTCTACAGAAATTACTAATGGGCCTGAGCCAGTATGTGGGCAGTCTGGAGTGTGTAACAAAATATTGTGTCACTAGAGAATTTTCTGATTCAAAGTCCTTTCCCACATTTTCAAGAACAACTGAAATCTCATGCTTCTTGCGCAACCACTGTATGTCAAGCCCTCTAACCACTACTAACCATTCCCAACACACTGACTTTCAAGATCTGCATTCCTGCAAGCGCTGCTCACAAACCTCACCATAATGATTGGCATTTTGCTAGTAAATATGTACAAATGTGGGAGTCGGGTTTTGATGGTATTCATATACAGATTTGTAACTATTGCATTCCCTTTCCAACCAGGAATCTGCAGATTTGATTACATATTGCAGACACTGCATCTCATACGGGAAAAAAAATTAAAGCCCTTTATGTATAGCATAGTCAATATTACCAATGGATAAACTAACCCTTAGCTCCACAATATGGGGAAGCTGGTTAAAAAAAAAAATGGAAAGTCTGTGTTGAAAAATGTGAAGGCAAGCCTGCCCTGCTAGCATCCGCTGAATGGCATCCCGTATGGCAGGGTTTGTGTCTGCTCAGCTTTGTGGGTTCGGCTGGAGCTAAATTCCATGCATGCCTCCGCCCCCCCCCCCCCGCCCCCCATTCATACAAGAATTGCAAAGCCGGCATATGTCAAGAGCAAGCTCTTAAATTGAATCTTCCTTTCTAGTGAACAAGAAAAGCATGTGACATTGCGATCAGCTGGGTAGACTTTGCCAGCAAACAAGAACTGCATCCAATACAGTATACGTCCAAAATTCAGGAAGTTTGGACAAGAGTGATCCTTTTTAGAGAAGGAAATTAAATTATCCCAGAAACCTGCCTGAAAAAGAAATTGAACGTAACTCTGAAATGTGCTCTTGGCATCCTTGAAGTCTGTAAACTTCTAGGGCCACTAGATTATAGTACTCCGCATGGCATCTGTCACGTTGTAGTCGCTTCTCACTGAAATCAAGTAGTGTTCGCCACACTAGCACAGGCATCTCTCAAAGGAGATAATTGCAGGGGCATGGAGAAAATTAGCCTGTCTGTGCAGTGAGCTGCTGCCGCTTGGTGACAGCTACCACATGGATTGATTTGAACTGGCTTCCATGTATAAACCTAGCATCAAGAGATTCTAGGAAATAAAAGCCCATGATAAATGTGAATTGTTGTGCAGAGCACACTGCTTTGTGTTTAGCCCTTCAATTATTTTACTTACTTTGGGATTTACCCCCTTGATAATGGCCATAGCTCAATGCTAGGGCACATCGTTTGTCAAAGTTGCCCAAGGCTGAGGCCATGAAACCACCAGCTGAAGGATCTCGAGCAACAGGTGTTGGGAAGGACCTTTCTCTTTCTGCCAGTGTAGATCATACTGAGCTGAATGGACCGTTGGCCTGACTCAATATAAGGCAGGTTCCTAATTCCTCCATCTCTCCCAAGGTTCAAAATGGAAATGCACACCATGTCCTTGCATTTAGTAGAGCTGTCAAAATGCGTCAGAAACTCCATGGTGCTGCAAGAAGTTTGCCCAACTGCTGGATCACGTAGATTACGAACCATTCCAGCTGTGAGAAAGATGTGGCCAAGAAATACACATTCCAATACACAGGCCAGGTTGGTTTTAATGACATAATGCCATGGATCTCCATGCTTTTAAAGCATCTTGGGGAGGTTTTGCAACACAACAATCACTCATTCTCATTCAGACAGCTTGTGGGGCAGCCGGAACTCCTGCATTTGTCGGGTTTTCTTTAGACTTCTGACAAACCAAAAACCCCACACATTACGTCCCCAAGCAAAGCAGAATAGGGCCCCGTAAACAAACTTCTTGTGAACCAGAGCAGAGGGATTTCCATAGTTCCAGCTCTGCAACCAAGAAGGCAATACAACAAGCTTATGCGGACTAGAATTGGCATTCACCAGCAATAAATCTGCTTTTAAAGAACCTAACTAGGTGTTTTAGGTATCTCCTTGTGTGTTTTTTTTCTTTAATATATATGTGTTTGGTAAAGGGGCAGTTTTAAATTATTATACATTAATTTACAGAGGATTTTCCCCTCAGAGAAGAATGCCCTCTTCACTTATAAGATACGGGCTGAATCCACACACCTGCAGAGCGTCCCGGCGTTGGGCTAAATGTTCGCTAAACACCCAGAAGTGTAGCGTCTTTCTAGCACAATTTCTGAATCGCGCTAGAAAGACGCTACACTTCTGGGTGTTTAGCGAACATTTAGCCCAACACCGGGATACTCCACAGGTGTGTGGATTCAGCCCAGGTCAAAGGCGGAACAGGTTTTTTAAAAATCGGTAAATGCTAAATGTTGGCATACTCACTCCATTTAAGAACAGCTAATTCTGACAGGCAATGTGTTGTAGTTGTTAACAATTACTCCCATATAAGTCACGGAATTTAATGAGTTTAGAAGAGTGTAGGATTGCACTGTAAAACATGAAATATAGCTATGATAGACACACGTACAAAATGAATCTATTTGAGCTATAATAGGGAACAACAGGAAACCTGTTGTGTTGTTTCCTTTTGGTAATTTGATTAGTATTTAATAAAATAAGAATATCAGTACTTATAGATCCATTTTGTGTGTTCAAATGTGTTATGTGTATCAAATGTGCTATGGATCATATTTCTGATTTTTTAAATTAATTCAAAAACAAGAAAAAAAATAGGTAAAGAATCACTGTGGATATTCACTTTAATTCCTCCAAATGATATACAGGAATTGCTGTCTTTCATCTCGGGCAATGTCTTTACTAATTAAAAAAAAAAAAACCAAGCGTCTAGAAGCATTCCCAGCTTTCAAGAACTGGCACACCTGCTTATAGTGTGGATGGATCACAGTGTTAGTGAAGTCCATCTGTACTGTAGTTTTCAACCTATTCAGACCCCAGGACCAATATTTTACTCCACTTTGCAACAGGCTACCCACATTTAATTTTTTTTAAAAAAAAAACAAGAGTATTTCCCTCTCTGTATGTCTGACTTCTTTCATTCTTCCTCTCTTTCTTTGACCTTCTCTTTTTTAAAAAAAAAAACTTTTAAAATGGTGTGATGCAGCCTTCCAGTTGTGGGTCACAATCTGCCAATTGAAACCAACTGCAGTACATCATGTTTTCACTGTCACCCAAATGATGCTGGTATGGGGTTTCTGAAAGAGGAATGAAATGTTGAGCTATCATTCTTCCTAGTTGAGCCCGAAGCACAATATATCTTGACAGCACAACAATCCTTCAAACATGAGTTGCTCAGAGCTGCAGCTGAGATTCACGGAGCTCGTTTTGTTTTTCGAAAACTAAGGCTAAGTTAAAAGGTTGACTGATGTCTTCAGGCTTTGACCCTATTAGTCCTATCTTGTTGAAAGTGGAGGGCTGTTAATTTGAGAGTTGTGCATGGTTAAGTTGGGCATTTTACTCAAAATGTTCCCAACAACAAGGAAGGAATTTGGCATAGTTTGAATGTGCTTGGCAAAACCTGAAATGCGAAGAATTCTCCCCCATCCCCTCCTTTATCAAGTTCTATCAAAAATAATAAATTGTTGGATGTAAAACATTTAGGCAGAACTCAACAGAAGCCATAAACAAGATAGTATCTTATCCTAGTCAAAATGAGCTACACAATACCAGACTTTCCTTGTTTAAGAGGTTCTTTTGAAGCTTATTTTATACTTGGCTGTAAACTATTCTGGTCTCGCTTTTCTTTCCAAATGTAGTAATTTAAGTGCTGCCATCTTGTGGGCCCGTTGAAAAGCATGTTAAAACTTTGGATTGTTTGTCATTAAGCAGCCATATAGTATAGTAACGGTTTTGCAAAAAGGAGGAAATAAGCAGGCATTCAAAGGAACTTCCTACTGTATATTGCTTAGAGTTACAAGGAGGAAGCTACCTTATGCATCTGCACAGAGATCCTTCCACTTGAGTTAATTGTTTCACACTGTGAACTACAGTTGCATAAACCAATGCCCTGATCCAGCTTTACAGGAGACAGACTGTCAGTGGGAATGTTCATCAAAATGTGCACCCAACTGAAAAGAAACATGGATAAAAATAAACATGGATAAAAATTAAAACAATAAAAATAAAATCAAGACTGTTACAGCTATAACTGAGCATAAAAAACAATGCATTAAAACAAATAGAGAAAACCCCTAAAATCAGCAAGTATAAAATGGATCAGCAAACCTATTGAGAGATGAAACCGTCAAATAACCTGTGGAAAAAAACAGTCTGGATCAGCTTTTGGAAAGTCAAAAGTTAAGGGACAAGGGCCGTTTCCACACACATTGAATAATCCACTTTTAATATGCTTTAGCGAACATTTGTAACTGATTTTCCATGTGTGGAACAAACAATCCACTTCTAAAGGATAACTAAAGCGTATTGAAAGTGGATTATTCAACATGTGTGGAAACGGCCAAGGTGAACTTTCTGGGGAAAAGAAATCCACTACAGATGGGCAATCACTGAGAAGGCCCTGTTCCATAACCTCAGCTTTCTCAATGAAGACATGCAGAGAAAGGCCCCTCTAGATGTTACAAAAAGGTATCATAATACAGACAAACATTGAGCTATGCGTCCGATTTACTACCCAGCAAGTGGAAGCAAGCCCATGGAAGCTGCTACTGTATGCAGCTCACCCCGCTCATGGACTGGGTCACAAAAGTACATTTTGGCTGTTTTCCCACATCTTACTGGCTCTGCAAAATTGCACAAAACTCCCAGAATGACGGCGTCTTCCTGGTGCAATTTCCCATCATGACTCCGGTTTGTGGCGCAATTCGCACCACAAACCAGAGTCATGGCATGAAATTGCACCAGGAAGACACTGTCATTCTGAGAGTTTTGTGCGATTTTGCATGGCCAGTAAGATGTGTGAAAACAGCGAATAAATGTTGCGGGATGCAAAGAAACCCTTATAGCAGCACTCTCTTGACCCATCTCATAAATCTGATAGGGAAAACAGCACAGAAATTCATCCAGTGTTGATATCTTTTTGCAGCTGCCAGTTATACATTGGCTCTGAAGCACATCAAGAAAGTGTGTATGTATCCGCCCTGAGCCCGCTGATGTGGGGAGGGCGGAATATAAATCAAATATAAATAAATAAATAAAATTATTGCCTTTACTTACAGTCAGAGCAGCCAGGCTGAGATGACAGAATGAACTTGGGGAAGTACGTAATTTGTTAAGGTTTTTCCCAAGGACATTGTCATTTAAAACCCAATTAAGATCGTCATGGTTTACCGTCCATCAGTGATATCAGGTGATGACTGGCCCTGGCAGGGTCATTAATAGCATTAGTCCTACCAAAACCAAAAAAAGGAGCTATTACTTGCATGAGATTTCAGATCCAGTTTTATAACATGCAAAACCATGGAAGAAGCAAGGATGTTTTAGAAGGCACCAGGAGCTGATACAACCTGCTACTTTGCATTGATTTCTGCATCTTAAAAAATGCAGAGTGATCCGTTGCACTTGACCTAGTAGCAACTTGGGTGGATATGTAACAGGAACAGAGCTGTCATGCGCTGACATTTTGATCTGCTAAGGGAAACAGAACGGGGTTCTTCACTTACAAGTATATATCTTTTCTCCCCCACAATTACTGAAGAGCTCCCAGCATATGGTTTCAACTGTGAATTTGGCTACAGTTCTCAGAAGACAATCTGCCACTGGGAGCATGACAGCCGTCTGGACCTGAAGTGGGCAGTGCTCACTAGCAAAACGGGGCCCATTCAAGACCACACAGGTAATGTAGAGTTCACAACAGAAGCAGTTGTAGGTGGGAATGAAGGGAGCATTGTGTTTATCAACCATTCTGCTGCAAATGGCATTTTACCTCAAATGAATTAGGTATTCTTTGAAAATAGATACTGGCCAAAACAACTGCCTCCTTTACATTTTGATTCGAGTTACTATGACAGAGCGATTGCCTTGTTTGTAACTTCCAGGGCTTCTTCCAAGCTCAAATCAAGCTAATTTTAAAGTACTTTAAGGATTTTCTTAGGTAGGCTTCCTGCTTTGAAAAGCCCTCAAAGTACAACTTGAGAAACTCAGCCTGCCGAAATGTATGTTGCTCAACACGCCAGCAGAAAAGGTAGTGAGCAAAGGGCATATTGTGACCTGCGTTTCTCTTGATTATTGTTCTATTTTTCATTTATGCAAATAAGTCCAACATGCTGGCAGTGACCCCCCCCCAATCCCTTTCAATTTTCACTTTCTGCAAACTCCTCCTCCCCCTTTACTTAATGAGAATGACAAGGAAATTAGACAAAATTGGACTCCTTAAATTTAGAGACACTTTCAATTGAATCTTAAGACAAGTACATTTAGTTTTAGGGGATAGAAAAAGAACTTTAAATACTTTGACTATAAATGGCACTGTACAAATAAATGGCATCAAATTAAGCAAACGGCAGTTAGCTGAAATGAAGGCTGCAATAATGGGAAAAATTGATGCAAAGTAAAATGAAATGGCTCAGTATGATCTGACATTGAAAGGAGGTTAAAAGCCATGTTAGCCAAGGACTGACAAAATCTAAAAGGCATGCACAAGTTGAGCTCTCGTTAAGACAAAGAAGGCAGAGTTCCTGACCTGGAGCTGCAATAATATTCTTGAAATGAAAAATATTTGAACTTTGCCACCAGTGTCTGGAGACAGGCACAACTTGTCCTCTCACTGAAGGGAAAAAAATTATATTCCTTAAATTAGGTTTTGTTGTCGCCACACTTGCTTCAGAGTTTCAGGTGCCTTTTGTGTTCCAAAGCTGTAATCTGGAGGATTTTCCAGAAGCAGCTTGAGTTCAGTTTGTTCTTTTTTTCTACCCATTCTAACAACTCTCTAAATCACTGTGCCAACATTCACAGTGGCATTGCAGGAAATTATTCCAGAAGTGGAAGCAGATACGCTGAGTAACACAGAGGTATTTGAGTCCAGTGGCACCTTAGGGACCATCAAGATTTTCAGTGTGTAAGTTTTTGAGAGTCGGAACTCCCTTCCTCAGGCAGGTGTCTTCTTCAGAGCTTACACTCTGAAAATCTTAATGGTCTCTAAGGTGCTACTGGAATCAAATCCTGGTATTCTACTGCAGAACCCCATGGCTACCCACCTAAAGCTGAGAAACACAAGTATTTGGGATCAGACTAGAAGAGTTCTCGAATGCTAATGGAAAATTCAGGATTCAGACCTGCTTTTCATCCAGATGGCTTTCATTAAGTTGGACAGCATCAAAAGTTGGCATATAAGGTGGCTTAGAAACACACCTTTAAAGCCCATAAGACAGCAGGAAATGAGTTGCATCTTCCCTCCTCTTCAGACAGCATGTGTCAGCTGCACTGCATTTGGATGAATGTGAAACATAGAAACATAGAGCTAGAAGGGACAGAAAGGGTCGTCTAGTCCAACCCCCTCCACAATGCAGGAAATTCACAGCCTCCTCCCCTAGAGACGCTTGTTCTATGCCCAGGAGAAGGCAAAAATCAAGCACATATCAGAGCAGCCACAAAACCAGCCAGTCCGAGAGAAGACTCGACTAGAAGCCTTCTATGATAAGAAATTTGAACTCCCTGGGGGTGGGCTGTGTGTGTTCACGTGTGTGTGCGAGAGAGAGAGAGAGAGTCAATCATGCTATCTCCGGTACCCATTCAGGGGTGATAAAGGACCAATTCGTCTGAAAGCACCAAGTGTCTAAATTGGCTCTAGCTTAACCATTTCAAGAAAGCACCCCCAAACCTTTGATTCTGGCAAAATCCCCACCCCCATTCCTCTCCACCTGGATTTACTTTACTGGGAAAAAATATATATTCTTTCACCTTTGTGCCCCTCTGGCATAATGCACCTTGGTCCTTCCAAGCGTCTCTTACCCATTCAATGATAGGTGTCTTTGCCCCCAGATTTTTGCTCCTGCTGTTTTCACTATTACCTGAAAGATCATATGCTACATCGTGTTTCTTTTACTGAGTCAGAAAAGTTTATAGGCTCATTGGGAGAGGGAGGATAAGGCCAGCGCACGGAGCATGGTTAGGCCTTTTCCAAGCCTATTGCAAATCCTTAGAAAAAGCCAGATCCGTTTTGGAACGCTTGGAGTTTCAGGCTGAAAGTGGGCCATTATTTCTAATGCCGTATTTTCGTCACAGCAGGAGATGGCAATTTCATTTACTCGCAAGCTGATGAAAACCAGAAAGGCAAGGTTGCACGGCTCATCAGCCCTATCGTCAACCCACAGAACTCTGCGCACTGCATGACTTTCTGGTACCACATGTCTGGTCCCCATGTTGGTACTCTAAGAATTAAACTGAGGTATTCCTCGCCTGAAGACTATGACCAAGACCTCTTGACTCTGAGTGGAAATCAGGGGAACTGCTGGAAAGAAGGACGCGTTCTTCTTCACAAATCTGTGAAACATTATCAGGTAGGCAACAAGAATAAAAGATGTGAAGGAGCCAGAGTGCAGAGGGAGAATGCATGTCTTGAATGCATAAGGCTCCAGGTGCCATCTCCGATATTGCCAGTAAAAATTACCTCAGAGCTGGGAAAGACCTTTGCCTTGAGACCTTGGAAAGCTCCTGCTGACTGGGTTTGGTATACTAGGTTAGATGGATCAGTAATCTGACTCTCTATGCAGCTATTTCATTTGTGTCCATAAGTCCAGGACTTAGCAGTTGTCAACATTTGTGCACTTCAAGGGGTGTTGAACAGAGTGGATTAAGCACAGAAAATTTAAGAGGCCCTGGTTACAAAAAGCTCTTGAAGGCTCCCGGAACCTCACAAAACCTTCTGGAGTCACCCATGATTCCTGTGGCACTGTCCTAAATCTTGCAGGAATGACGGCAGAAAAAAGTGATCCAAAATGAAAACGGTAATTTTGAAGGTGTAGGACTGTCTTGGGTCTGGTTGTTCCTTGAGGAAAGGCAACTATTTTTTGCATTCTTGTTGAAGTCCATTACAAGCCAAGAAAAGCCCAGTTTTTGCCACAGCTGATGGGCCCCAGAGGTCTTGGGGCATTTTCATACTCTTGCTTCAGTGGGGTTTATGATGAAATGAAATCTTGCCTTCAAGTCATAGCTGACTTATGGCGACCCTTGGTTGGGTTTTCACGGCAAGAGACAAAGCAAGGCTCAAAGGCAGTTTATGGCATTAAGTGTGAAAATGCCTGAGGTCAACATCTGGCAGTAAAATCAAGTTGCTGTTTGCATCACAAATAGCGTAACTGCATGTATGCACCTACAGGACTATATCTCACAATACTGCAGATATGAAGGCCGCTCCGTTTTACAGATTACATTGCATACCTGAGATGCACCATCACAATCACTATTATTGTTTGTTTATAACTCTGGAAACTGCAACTGTGAGAAATGAGAAACAAATGATAGAATTACGGTTTAAGTGACTTTCTTGCCTAAGAGTGCCAAAGGTGTGCTTGTGGGCATTAGCTCTAAACCAGTGTAATGTAATTATACCAGGTGGTGGTGGAAGGAGAAATAGGAAAAGGAAATGGAGGAATTGCAGTGGATGACATTAACATTGACAACCACATAGCACAGGAGGAATGCAGAAGTAAGTACAACTCACCAAGAGCTAACAAAAATCTCATACAGAATGTTATTAATTCTTGTTATAGCACTTTTGTAAATACATAGTGAGTCATTTCCTTTTAGCATTAATTATTTCTATAGCCTTTTTCTAGTATGCAAAGTGCTTTATAAGTCACCAAAGTCCTATGAGACTGTTCAGGTTGAAAGCTACATGTCCAAGACCGTAACAGTCCAATCGTATAGGAAATGTGTCCCTCATGCTGGCCTTATGAACACTGAACTCTGCATAGGATTGGACTGCTTGTTTGCTTTAGGCCGAGCAGAGATTGGACCATGGAATGGATCCCTTTCATTAAAGCCAGTCCATTTCTCACACTTGCTATTTATATTGCAGTACTAAAATGGGCATTAAACACCAGAATATTCTTTAGCTCTCATATTCAGGACAGGATTTTCAGCACCCATGGCCAGCTAGCAACTCTGCACCCATGTGCAGAGTTGCTGTGCCAAATGTGCCCTGACCTGGGCCTAAGGAACCACACTCAAGCTGAGCAGACTCCTGGTGCATCCTGAAGTGCTCCCCTCAAACTGGGCACACATGGACCCAGCATACCCCAAATTGCCCTTAGCCACCTCACTCCAGCCAGGCATCCATGGCCATAGACCCAGCACAGGATCTATGGCCGAGAAGGAGCCACCACAACCCTGCAAGCTGTGTTAGTTGGTGGGGAGTCTGGTAGTGGTGCCCAGGGCTTTTTTTCAGCAGGAACGTGGGGGAACGGAGTTCCAGAACCTCTTGAAAATGGTCACATGGCTGGTGGCCCCACCCCCTGATCTCCAGACAGAGGGGAGTTTAGATTGCCCTCCACGCCATGTGGCGTGGAGGGTGATCTAAACTCCCCTCTGTCTGGAGATCAGGGGGCGGGGCCACCAGCCATGTGACCATTTTCTCCGAGGGCAACCCACTGAGTTCCACCACTTCTTTTCCCAGAAAAAAAGCCCTGGTGGTGCCTATTGGGAGGGCTGAGTCTGCTAATATTCTTTCAGGCACTAGAGGCGATGGCGACACAGACCGCTGGCTTCAGGTGTGAGTTGTGCTGAACTAAGATCAGCAGCTCTCAGCTGACAATCCCTAGGAACAGGGGGTAGGGGAGGCAGAGGCTGCAAGGATGCCACGTCCAGTTTTGGATCAAAAAATGGAATCACAATACTTTAAAATCTCTTTTAAAAAACATAGAGACCTGGAAATGCCTAGAGTGTCCTGATGGTGTGAACACTCCCAAAACAGGACAGTACATCACAGCTAGGGTGATAGCTGGAGATCTCCTGGAATTACAACTGATCTGCAGGCCACAGAGATTAGTTCCCCTGGAGATAATGGCTGCTCTAAAGGGTGAACTCTATTTCATTATACCTGCTGAGGTCCATCCCTTTCTCAAAACTTGCCCTTCCCAGCCTCCACCCCCAAATCTCCAGGAATTTCCCAACCTGGGCCTGGCAACCCTAATCACAACACTCTAGGAGTTTTCAAACCACTATGGTTTTTACCACAAAGATTTGAAAAGTCCTAGAGCATCGTGACGTTGGTTGGTTTTGTTCCCCCTCATTTTCCCACCATTAAATGAGGGCAGGGGACGGTGAGATTCGCTAGGAGACATCCTGCCAGAGCCAGTTTAGTGACAACCCTATGCATTGCTGACCAGCTGAAAAGCAGCACATGTGGAGGAAATGCTGAATATTTCTTCCACTCACACTTCTGCTACTTTTCCTCTTCAGTCACTGGTTCCTAAGACTGAAAATGAGGGAATGTGAAGAGAATGCAGAGGACACATGGTGGAAAGAAGAGGATCTAGCACCCCCTTCCCGCGCAGTACTTTTGTGCTTGACTTTTTGCTTCTGCTTCTGCTTCACAACTGGGCCGATTCCAGACGACTAACCTGAAGGCGCTGCATGCCGCCATGTTCGCGTTTTCCCCATCGCGATCCGGAACATGGCGGCATGCAGCATCTTCAGGTTAGTCATCTGGAATCGGCCCTGTTCTGCAGTGACCCACAGTAGAAGACACTGATCTGCTGCCATCAACTCTAGTTCCATTCTTACTGTTGTTAATATTAAGAATGGGGCACAATATCTAATTCTATGAGGAAAAAAATATGTTAAAGCAGTTCCTAGTGAATTGAAATGGCCAGATCTTTTACTCCTTAGAAAGCTCTCTCCTCTATTCACATATTTGCGGCGGGGGGGCTACTCATAGGCAAGATTCTGGTCAAGGGCTGTATGTAGTTCATATCAAAAGTTTTTTGCTGCTCAAATCCACCTTTTCACACTGCAGTCAACAGATCTATTTCTTGTGGTTAAGTGCTGCTTATGTATGATTAAGGGTTTTGCAGCGCCGGGCTGTGAGATTATAAATACAATGAATGAAACATGTTAATTTCGCCTACTGATTTTCATTTTCAAGAAAAAGAAACCTCATGCTGAGGGCTCTAAGACTGTGCCAAATTGGGGCAGAGAGGGGATTTTAAAGCTTTCTTTCTTTTTTGCTAATTTTGGGAGCCCAGGTTAATGAACAGCTCTATCAAGCTGACAAGCCCATGCCCCCAGACAGGAGTAAAATTCTTAATACCATTATTGCCAGCATGATGGCCAATCAGTGTTTGTAACCCTGATAATCAATGTCAATTCTCTTTGCTTTGTTAGAGTCAGATGATGCAGGAAATGAAATAGCTGAAGAAGAGCCAGATATTAATCAAACAGGTAAGGAGTTTCTTTTAGTTAAAAATGGACTTGATTTTCATGTGAGCTTTGGCATGATTCATTCAATCCCCATTACAATAAAATCTTTCTTATTAACCCAGGTAGAGTTTTATTTACTTGCATACAGGTGCAGGTTAAATTTTATACGTGTTTAAAATTTATAAAGTCCTTTAACAAGATTTTAAGGCTGCAGACAACAGAAGACAAGAGGCATCGCTGTAATAGGTACAGATTTTGCAGTGCCATCATTCTAAATACTCTCCAGGGAATCAACTGTACCATGAGCAGTACTCATTATATGGAAAGCCAAAACAAGGATTTGTTTTCCCTGTATCTGACCTACGGGCTGATTCTGATACTTGTAAATAAATGTTACTCCACTGCAAAAACAGGAAGAAACTTAGCACATTCAGGAGGCATTGAGCAGATTCCAAAAAAAATCTAGCTGTCTGGTTCTCAAAGCACATCTCTGATAACTTGAAACTTTTCTAGCCATGTACACACATTACTTTGGATTTGCAGAAAAGGTTGTGAGGTTAGAACTGTGTGTGCTATCCCAACTCTTGACCTCTACATGTTCAGCGAAATGTCTACAGTAGGGTTGCCTGGTCCCCTTACTGTCCTGACAGGAGGCTGGGGACCTGGCGCTTATGTTGCTTGTGGGCTCAGCATGCTTTACTTGGGCACTTTGCATGCGCGGCCCCACACGTGTGCGAGGATGCCACTTCTGATGACAGTACGTCTGGGTGACATCACTTACGGGTCAGGAGCACGCACGCACCTTGCAGTGGCCGATTTCGGCTTCAAATGGACCCAATTCGGCCAGGTGAGTGGTGGAGGGGAGGGTGAAAGTGGGGGATCGCCCACCCCCACCAGGGGAATGTGATCCCCAGTCTACAGTGATCAGGAACCCCTGGGACGGGAAGCATTGTTGATTGAATAGAAGCTGGCCTAGCTCTCAAAAGCCATATTAGATGCCACGATGCAAACATTTTTGTTTGTGCTACGATTCGTTAAGTGACAAACCGTGTGATCCTAAGCAAAGTTGTACCCTTCTAAGCCCTCAGCTTTAGGACTTTACTGAAAACAAGGTCTTCATTTAAAAGAAAGAGGCACTGAAGAGTAGTGGTTAGAATGGCAGACTAGGATCTGGCAGGCCCAGATTCAAATCCCCACTTTGCTGCAGAAGCTTTGCTGGTGACCATGCACCAGTCACATGCCCTCAACTTAGCCTACCTTACAGGATTGTTGTGAGAATAAAATAAAGGAGAGGAGGAGGTAAGCAGCTTTGGGTCCCCACTGGGGAGAAAGGTAGGGTATAAATGAAGTAAACCAGCAAATAAATAAACAAAATGCCCTCATACGGGGACAGAACCTTTCCAACTTCCCTAGATAAGGACACAACCTCAGATTTTGCTAGCCCTACTCATGAATGCCACACAGGTGCTCTTCTGGTACAGCATGTGCTTGGCGTGGCAGAGCAACCAGGTAATCTAAGGCCATAGCCAGGGTAGGAGTAGTGGATGCCCCACCCTACCAGGAGTACTGATTCACCTCACTGAAGAATATTTTCTTTGAAAACCAGGCTTTAAAAATGCATACAAGCATTTTTTTTCCCCTACAACTATGGCCTGTATAGTTTCCACCATTGTTTGGTGTTGTGTGCAGAAATTTCAGCCTGTTCTTTCTAATGGGGTGGAGCATGTCAAAAGATACTCAGATGTAGGAAATGACTTGTAAAACCCAGAGCCGTTTGCCACGGTGTAATGGGTATTTTTAAGCAACAGAAGGCAGTGTGTCAGAAATGAATCGGCTTTCAATTATTTAGCAGTGTACTGAATTCCATCCGCTGCTGCCAATAAACATTCAGGTTCCGTTCAAGGCCGTCAACCCTCTCCTCACATTCACTTAGCATTAGAGGTGCTGCCATCCACATCACAGCTGCCGCTTTTTGTTCCACTGCAGGGTCGACACCTGAGAACCATGAAAACGGAGAGCCCTACAACGATAACATCTCCAGAAAACCAGGCAACGTGCTGAAGACGCTTGATCCCATTCTCATCACCATCATAGCCATGAGTGCATTAGGGGTGCTTCTAGGAGCCATCTGCGGAGTCATTCTGTATTGCGCCTGTTGGCACAATGGGATGTCGGAGAGGAACTTATCCGCATTGGAGAACTACAATTTCGAACTTGTGGATGGCGTGAAATTAAAAAAAGACAAACTGAACACACAGAATACTTACTCAGAGGCGTGAAGGTGCAAGAGCAGCTGACGAAGTTTTGGAGAAATTGAGACAGAAGGACAAATCACTAGCTTAAGCTGGGAACTGTGGATCTTCTTTTACTGTACAGGCTGAAATCTGCGTTGAGGACGCTGAGCCAGGCTTTTCTCAGGAGCTTCAGTGAGTGTACCAGATATACTAAAACATGGACAACCATCTGTGTTAAACAATCTGAATCATGTACAGTCTACTTCTGTTTCTAATTTGAAATAATCCAATGCTGGTGTTGAGACCAAGTATGATTGGCTTAAGAGGGGGTGTTTTGTTTTGTTTCTGTCTTCCCTCCTTCCCCGGGTTTGTTTCTTTCCCCTTCTATGAGGATGTTTTATTTTTTACTGTGCAAAAATCCAAGATGCTGTCACAAAGTGTATTTTGGTGTGTGGGGGGTCCTTTGGAGGAACATGCTGTCTGTAGCTGAGTGCCCAGAAAAAAATATTGGAGTAACAGCAACTTAGTTGATTCCTGAACCTATATTTGTGTATAATTGCTTGTGTTGTGCATAGGCAAGGAAAGGGTTAGGGTGTTTTTGAAAAGTACTGTAGCATCAGTACTGGTATAGTGTGTCAGCTCTGTTTACCAAGCAATACAGTCAGAATTTTATTGGTGTTTCTCAGTGTTGTACTAAACTTTGTGCTTGTGACTTCCATACAAAAAAATATGTGCCATCATCCAGAAACAACCGGCAAACCAAGTGAACTGCCTATAACTGTAACAAAACAAAAACAAGAGTCCTTGGCACTGGCTAGTGTATGTCCTCTCAAGTGCCTTTTTGTTTGTAATGCTTCTTGTTGTGTTAACATTAACAGCTTTGTCTCCCTCCAGTTAAATACCTTGTCCTTTTGTTTTGGTTTGGTTTTTTTACTTATCCTGAGGACTCACTGACTAACAAGAAAGTATATTTTCACGTAAGTAAACCTTGAGAAGGCAAGGGCTAAGGAAATCTGACAATTGGGTGGCTTGATGCTTCCACTTTCTGTACTTCAGTTTCATGTCTCTGGACCATTTTTGTACAAAGCTGCAATATTTCCCCCTCCCTTCTCCTTTTAGAGTTCTTTCATATAGAATGTATTTTCAAATATAAGCGCTCTCTCTCACTCTCCTCTTTGTCTCTGAGTAGCTTGTTGCATAGGCATTTGCCACTGTCAAGGAAAGACAAATGCAGCTTTAATTTGCTGGGAATGGCAAGAACAATTTTATTAGACTTTCTGTTTGTTTTTTAAGGAAAAAAAGCTAAGGGAGATTTCTTAACTTTACCCTCCAAAGTTGAACTTTGGGTTTCTTGTTAACAGCATAAAGTGACAGTATCTTTTTTTTTCTTTAGTAAGTCCTTACATAAACCTTTTTTAAAATTCTGCACAAGGCATTCATATTAATGGAATGCAATAAGGGATTTTCTGTTGCTAAGCTCTTTCCGTCTACCAAGGCTATCCAGTATAATCTCTGTGTAGAAACGTTCGTGCTAAACTGGGTTATGCTGATGCTGCTACAATCAGATGGTGCTGTGTTGGCTTGCCCAACACTGATTTGCTAAATAAAAATCATTCATACTATACTGGGTTAAAACATCACCAACTGAATACCCATAAAATCCTAAATGCAAGAATATGCCAGGCCAGAGTTAACCACATGAGAGTTTGGCTCCAGAGAGGTCTTCTTCTAGATAAAACAAACCACTGTCTATTTTATCATCTTCCCTTCCTTTTTTCTAGAAGCAGGTGATTTCATGTTTAAAAAGTATGTCCACACAAAGAGACAGATAATGGATGCAATATATTTAGGAATTAGATTACTCCCTAAGACAGACAGAGTGCAATCCTTAAAAGGTCTATTCAAAACTTTCTAAAGTCTATTTCATGAGTCTTACTCCCAGGAAAGCATTCTTTGGATTGCACCAACAGGTATAAATGACAATGATACTAGTAACTGCAAGGAACTACAAGGCAATTTTGCCACGTCAGTTTTGTGTGGTGAATATTTTGCTAAAATGCATCCTCACGTGGTGAGAGTCGGTATTTACCGTATCAGAATGAACTCTTGGAAACAAGGGTTTGCTCTGGGTGTGGTAAATCCGCATTACCACCCAAGAAGGTTGTGCTCAACCTAAATATTTATTCACCGTGAGAAAAGTCACTCTGTAAAAAAAGCATCATGAGAATCAGACCGGCAATAATTAGGATGCCCTGCTAGTTAACTATCCCAAAGAGAAGATCAAGCTCAGTTTTCAACTGCACTTGTTTCTTGTAATGTTCATTTGCAATCTGCAATAATCTATGTCTCCTTGCTTGTCAAATGAGCACCTTAAGACATGCAAACATCACTTTGAAAGGATAAGCCAGTTTGGTATAGTGGTTAAGAGTGGCAGGACTCTAATCTGGAGAGCTGGGTTTGATTCCCCACTCCTTCCCTTGAAGCCAGCTGGGTGACCTTGGGTCAGTCACAGCTTCTCAGAGCTCTCTCAGCCCCACCCACCTCACAGGGTGATTGTCATGAGGATAATAGTAACATACTCTGTAAACTGCTCTGAGTAGGCGTTAAGTTATCCTGAAGGGCAGTATATAAATCGAATGTTATTATTATTGTTGTTGTTAAATTTCAGCACAAATACATGCATTTCACAGAATACCAGAAGCAGTGGACTCTGGCATGCCTCTAGGTATTCAAACAGGATGGTTTCACCCATGCATCTAGATAACTATCTCCTTACTTACTTGATGACTTCAAGAGAAATGTGTGAACTGTCTGTATTGGAAAGTATTGTGTGAACTGATGCCTGGTGCGGTGAAAGTTTGATCTGTTGTGACTTGTTCACACATACAAGTAATTGTTTGATGCTATATTCAACATGTGATAAATTCACATGTATAAATTGCCCTGCGAATGACAAACTCTACTATTTGGCATTTATTTAGTTCAAAACAGTGTGCTAGGCATTGTTCAGAACCCAGAAGCGACATGTTCGGTGCTGGAGAAGACATAAAATCACTAAATCCTTTTAAATGATCTTGCATGGATCTTAAGTTGCACATAAGAAGAATTCTATCACAAGAAGCTCTCAGCTGACAACATGGAAATGTATTAGCACGAACGGGCTTCTGCATACTTAACGCCCACATACCCCCCGTTGGAAAAAAAGAATCAAACATTTCGATTTGTTTTAATAGATGTGGGGGGCTCAGCTGTTTGTTTTGTTCTAGTTGGAACAGAAATGCTTTTGGCTGTGATCCATTTGCTGCTGTGTATCTGCCATCCGTTTCAATACGTACCAATGAAACCAAGTTGTACAAGACTGGTGCTTGGTGCCTGGCATCTACTTTTGGCTCCTTTCAAAACCTTGCTGTGCCAGCATGTTAACACCTATGTGAAGCACATGTGCTTGCTGCATCCCTCTGAACATCAGGATGGGGACATTAGCACGGCAAGCAGATATCTGAAGCCGAGTGCGTCAATCACATGCACAAACAAAGGAGACCCCCGTCATAGCAGGCATTTAATGTTAAATCAGGATTCCAGATTCCAGATTTCTTCAAAAGGGGATTGAATGAAAATTGCCCTTCAACCAAGGAAAAACGATACTGCAACTTTAAGTGGGAAAAGGTATCTTGCACTGATAAATATATTTAAAAATTATATGTTTATAAAGTTATTAATTTGTAAAGGCAGTGTTACAAAATGTTCAGTTTATATTGTTTTAGATTGTTTCATAATTTTGAAAGTGTAAAAATAACATATTTTTTTCTTTCTCAAAAAAAACCTATAAAAAACTTCTGTAGTAAAATGATTTCATTTTACTGGTATAATAATTGCTTCATGTTTTTGTATCATCATAAAATTTTGTGCAAAATTTTTTTACAGAAATTTTTTATTTTCTATGACAATATGACACTTTTAAATTGTTATTTCAAAATGAACAGCAAAGCCTTAACTTTAAATGACGTTTGTATTCTCGGACACTGAGTAGCATTTAAAAAAAAACACATAGGATTGAATTGTAATTTAAATTTCCAAAACAATGACTACTACATTCCAAAGAAACAGTTGAATTAAACGTTTTCATAAAATATCCCATACCTCCATGACTTTTATTACGCTTACAGCTGTACTCGTTTTAAAACAGCTTGCCCGTTTTTAAAGTACCTTTTAACAAGCACAGATGTTTGGACTCTCATTTGTTAGAAAAGAATCTTGTCACGCAGAAGATAACCAAGTGGCATTCAAATCTACCTCTGAATACCCCACATGATATTACAAGGATAAGCATTAGCTGTCAGATGTTCAGGTCAAATTGAAATTCTTGTAATGCAGACCACTAACTGCATGAATTTGCTCAGGGCTTTTTTTCTGGGAAAAGAGGTGGTGGAACTCAGTGGGTTGCCCTCAGAGAAAATGGTCACATGGCTGGTGGCCCCGCCCCCTGATCTCCAGACAGAGGGGAGTTTAGATTGCCCTCCACACCGCTCGGCGGCACGGAGGGCAATCTAAACTCCCCTCTGTCTGGAGATCAGGGGGTGGGGCCACCAGCCATGTGACCATTTTCAAGAGGTTCCGGAGCTCCATTCCCCCGCGTTCCCCCTGAAAAAAAGCCCTGGATTTGCTACAAACATTGGTGGTCTTTGTGTGGAAACAGATTCCTGTGTACAGATAAGCTGTTTGCAGAAGCCCACTGATCGGGAGAAAAATAATAATAACTGCACTTATGTACCGCTCTTCTAGACAGATTAGTGCCCCACTCAGAGCAGTGACCAAAGTCAGTGTTAATTATTATCACCACAATATAGCTGGGATGCTGAAGCTGAGAAGAATGGCCACCTACTGAGCTCATCATAGCAGTAGTGGGATTCAAACTAGCGAAGTGCTGACTTGCAACCCAACCACTTAACCACTATGCTACAGCAGCAAACCGCCATCAGATCCAACAGGCTGGAAGCATGGAGGTACCCACTAGACAAATAGTTGAGCTGGGGAACAAGAGGACAATCTAGCAAACAAGTGAATAATCAGGGTCAGGCAGACTGACAGCAGCTCAGACCAAGGAAGCAAACCAGGGTGTTCTCATCATTTCTGTAGACTTCATAGGACAAGGTGGTATTTTGTTAACTCCTTGAGTCATCTGGCCCCTACTGAGTAGGTAACTGCCATATCATGCTCTGGCTATCCAAAGTGGTGGTACTGAAGTGTAGTGGAGAATACAAAAGCAGCTTTCTCCCCTGGCAACCTAGTATGGTAGTGCAAAGAATAAATTATTTGGTGCTGACTGCCATTTTGAGGTCTGGTACACTTTAGAGATACGTCCAAAAATCTGTCCAAGCTGTCTCGCCATCTGTACAGAAAGTAGACCAGGAAGTACTTTAGAGAATAGGTTTGTGGTTGGTCCTACTAGTTCATTCCGGTTATGGGGGTGTCAGGTGTTGTTATATTCACAAGAATAAGAATAAGGAGGCAATACCCCGTCTGCTCCATATCTGCCAGATTTCTGTAGAAACTGGGTGCTGGCACATTACTAATCCTTTGATTCAGCTTGATAAATATGGCAGCCACCTTTTACACTGATGGAGCTATATCTTCCATTGAAATGAATGTACGCACAGAACATTTGCTCAAGCAAACTTCCTGCCTCTTTGAAGAGAGTGGGAGAAACTGCTCAAGTGGGAACGTCATGCAAGCTCTGGAATATCCTCTGACCTCTGGATCAGGATATTGTGTGAGTCACTCTGCTGAAGCAGAAAAATTGAGAGCAGGCAACAATTTATGTGATATTCTTTAGGCAGATGAATGTAAAAGTTATGTCCTATTATAATTTAGTTAATGCTTCCGATTTTTAAAATTGTGGTTATGAGTAACTGGAGGCAAGGCCAGATAGGGACAAATTAAAGTTTCAAGGAATTACTGCTGTATGATTTGATATGGTATTAGGCACAAAGAGCAAGTTATGGTAATTATGAACTGTAATACAAGTTACAAGTACCATTCGTATTAACACGTATTCAGCGGCCAAAACCAAGTTTAGAAATGACGGCTCCAGGGAAACTAAAACTGAAGGATCGACCTTTAAAAAAAAGCCAAATAAAGTAATTATAGATAATAAATGGCAGACAAAGATAATGTTTAACACACCACTACAAATGACAAAAAACAGTTTTGTCATTTAAGGCGCTACTGGACCCGAATTTTGTTCTTTGGTGGTAAGAATCGCTCTGATCAAAACAAGAGTTTTGGCTCATACGTATATGCCCTTTGTTCAGATCTGAGTCATACATAACAGTATCAATAACAGTCAAAGGAGAAAGCTCTTGACAGTGAATAAAATAAAAGGACTACTGTAAAATCAAGTATTACACAACACAATGTTCTCTACTCAACAATTAGTTTGGTCAAAAGGCACCTTGATAAAGTCATCAATGCTCCACCCATTAGTTGGCCTGCTACCGAATTCTGCTAAGAAAACTGACTTTTCCATACCTCTCATTTGGAACTTGGTTGATCATTGGTGGGCCAGATAATATGCCTCAAAGGCACAGAGCAGCTGATTTGGTACATCCACAAAACTTGCATTGCCGCAACTATTGTGAGTAGTAATCGATTTTTAGAAGTAACAGGATCAGTAGTATCAGGAATTAATTGGAGCCAATAGCCCTTGTTATTCAGTGACTGGGCAAACCACATTAAAAATTACTGACTCGCTGAACAGAGAACGTTGGAGAATATTCTGCAGGGGTCCATGGAAGAGATTGTTCCATCGAGCGATTCCTTAACGAGGATGATAGAATTAATGACTGGTACCATAAGTGATTCCTGAACACAGCTTCCTAGTGGATATTTAGTTTCTGTAGAATCCCATATTCAAAAGTTAATAGAATTCAGTTTGTCATACAAAGGACTGAATAATAATTCCTGGGAAAATTTTCAGCGAGTTTGTTTTTTAACGTCTTTAGTTCGTTTTTCCCTTGGAAGATCTAAAATGAAGTGCAACTTGTTAACATGTTTATGGACTATAGCCAAAGGTCCTAACCAAAAGAACTTCTCAGCCTCTCGTTGAAAGCAAAAAGCAAGATTTTTGAAGCACATCTGTATACTTGGCATGCACTCACTAGGGCACAGACAACAAAATTATGCTGTGTTACCCTGTACACTATGTCTGACAGGAATCGCTTTTGACAGCATGTGTCTCTTTAAATTCCCCCTTCAGTCACACACTAATTAAACTCTGTGCAGTTGCTAGAAACCCAAATTAAACTTTGCAATTCATTACTTTTGATTTGATGTCAGGGACACATGCATTTTCTTGTTGATGTTTCTGCAGACCTTGCTCAAGGACTGCAGGCTTTCTCTATCCACTCTTGCCTGAATCATCACAAGGGGAAAGACGGCAATAATCTTGGAATGTGAATTTAGTTGTAGCTGGCATGATATCGCTTCTCAATTAGGCTTGCCAGACTCCAGGGGAAAGCTGGAGGTCTCCTGGAATTACAACTGATCTCCTGGCAAAGGAGATCAGTTCCCCTGGAGAAAATGGCTGCTTTGAAGGGTGAACTCTATGGAATTATACCCTACTGAGGCCCCTCCCCAAACCCCACCCTCTTCAGGCTCTGCCCCCAAAATCTCCAGGAATTTCCCGACCTGGACCTGGCAACCCTATGCACAAGGGAGAACCCATATTGTGCCCCTCTGCAAAGTCAAGGCCTGTCCAGAAGAGAGAAGGAGTATTTGAACTAGGCCAAGGAATATAGCTGAGGGGCAAGGCAAGATCATAGGACAGGACAGGAGGCATCAGTTCCCCAAATGCTGTCCTGGCAAACATGGAGAGAGATGCTCCATGTTTGGAATTTATGACTTATGAAACAATCTCCTTAAGGAAGCACATCTGGACCCCTCACTCTCTATTTCAGCAGGCAGCTGAAGGTTTTTAAAAAATTTAGGATGGCTTTTGTTTAACCTCTCGTTAACATACTGGTAGTTTTTAAATTGTGTTTTTTATGTTTGTATTTCTTTTCTATTGTAAGCCACCTTGAGCTCCTCAAAGGTGAAAAGGTGGCTGATAAATAAATAAAATATATTTAAACTGTATCACTTCAGACTGCAGGTTCCCATACACAGTGCAAATAAATTCCCTGCTCAAAAAACTAGAAAGGAAAGAGAGAAGCCCCAGCCTAGCCTCCTCCCCAGCACACCAGTTTTCTAAATGTGGGCAGAGAAGTATTCAGTCATATAGTCTGAATTGAGACAGTCCAGAAACAAATTTACCTCAGGAGCTGCTCATGATGGCTAAGTTAAAGTCTGCTAACACAAAGGAGAGATTTAAACAGTGACAGGAAAGAAGAGTGGCCAATCACTGCAGGCCAGAGTAAAACAAGGCCAGGAGTCAATACAGCAACCTGGTCCCAAGGCCTATAGTTTTCCAAAAACCTTGTCTGAGAGACCTAAGTGTGTAAGGCAACAGGTGTTGAGGGAGCAGCAGGATCATGACCACTGGACTTCCCCTCCCCATTTACACGCTTTCATCATATTGGCACAGAGCATACACATGTACAAACTACGCACACGCAGGCTCTCTCCCTTCAGCCAAGAGCCCTGGAAAAACAGCATGCATTCCATATCACAAGGATGTATCCCATTTGTTTGGACACAGCAACAGTATCTTTTATCATCATTAGGCTGGACGTCATGCGGGCTCGCTCCAGGGGGCCTGGTTCCCATACCTGCCTTTCCACACTTTGCCTCTACACTCATGACTTGTATACAGGGCTAAAGAGGTGCAGAGGCTCAAGGAAAAAGGATTCACCCCAGTTTCTGGGAAGTCTCCAGTCTTAGTCGTCTCCAGCCACTGACAGAAACATGAATCTAAAGCTACTTCATGGGCTTTATTTGTACCGATTTGTGTGATCATATTGGGCTTCACTTTAGTATATTCATGGAGGGGGGTGGGACAGTGTTCCATAATGATTAAATGTGTGTGAATTGGCCACTATGAGCACCAATCACCAGTATGTATGCCAAGAGTTCTATGTGAATATCCATGGAATGTACATTCAGCTCTTAGATAGACTCCCGCAATTGATTTAGCACGCACACATTCACACTATGCAAGAAAAAGAAATCTGGAGCTTTGTTTTGTCAGGGGACTCAATCCTATTAATTCTCCTCTTCCTTCCAACTAATGCCTGCATCTTTTGGCACTTTGATCATCATCTGTTTTATCTTTTTTCTCCTCCAGACTTTTAAAGCCACCCAATTAATACTATTTGGGAACTACTGGAAATCTTGAATAGTAGGATAGATCAAGCATTCCCGCCTCCCAATGACTTGACCACAAAAAATCTGAAGGATTTATTACCCTCTGAGGCTAAGAATAATGGTGTGGCTCTGGCAGCAATACAGGTGTGACAGTCTCTGCAGAAAAACCAAAGGAATTATTGGCTGGACTCCCCAGTGGAGGAGATAACAAAATATCCAGACTAGACCCACAGCCAAGATACAGTATAGTTACATGCTTAGAATTTGGGAAAGTATTAACTCCGGATAATGGTAATGCTCTCAAAAGACAGCTTGAGGCTGCAGGAAATACCTGGCAATATCTGGGCTGTAAAGCATGGAAAACACTAGGGGGGAAGTAGATATCTAGGGCAGATGTGTCTGAGAGTCAAACAAATCATGAAACCATAGATTTAGAAGGAAATAAAAGACTATCCAGTCCAGTTCTGGGCAATATGGAAGGAGTCATCCATGTAACACCAGCTCTCCATAAATCAATACACTTGATCCAGTTCAAAGAAGAACAAGTACACTGCAGAATGATACCTGCAGAGAAAAAAGGCCCAGGGTGACTCGAGAAAATGAGTCACACTCTATAGGGGTAGGATATTCATATAATAATGTGAGAAAAGATATTTTTTCTTCATGAACCTAGATACAGTGTTCAATACCTTGAACATAAACCAAAACTTGTCCACTGAGTCATTCCAAGAGGAATTTTATTCACTACCTCACACAGGACAGTTTCGCTGATTGGGGCAGTTCCTGATATATTGGGGGGAAAGGTTGGGCAGGGTAAAACCCCAGTTTTTTGCAGTTTAAAATACCTTCCTACAACTACGGTTTGACTAAAACTGTCCAACAACCAAGGTAGGAACCTTTCTTTCCACATCGCTCCAGAAATGTGTACATGAAAGAACCAAAGAGGCAAGACCAGTGTTGGGTCCCTTCCCATGAGAACTCGCATTTTCCTACTGGCAGGGTGAGAGGAAATTTTGTCATTGGCCAGCTCACGTGGTATCTTCATACATACTTCCAGAGCAACACTGGAAAAAACCACAAGCAAGTGGCTTCAACTCCACTATTTTACATATTCTTGAAGTAAATTAACATGATCCAAATAAAAATAGTATCACCCATAGGCATTTTAAAATGAAATCAATGTTACACTTTATGCCAAAATCCAGTGGCTAAAAGACATTCATCACATCTTTTAATAAAAGTGTATACATTTCTACAAAAGTTCATTGGTGAAGTTTCTCCAGAGATTATTGGAAGGAAGACTTATTTGGCCCTCATTTCAGCATCCTCCTGCTCTTATCCATGAAAGTGGATGGTAAACAGGCTCTTTCTACTGTGCATTGGATAAATAATAGTAGATTCATCTCACAGAACAGCTATTTAATACTGGAAATGGAAGCTGAGCGCATACCTTCCTTGTCAGACAAGGGGACTGTTGCTCTTCTCACAGGATTCTCTGAGACAAATAACAGATCTCGACAGCACAACCTCAAAGGGTTGTGGTAAGAACAGAATGGAGGTGAGGGGGATAGTGTAAGCTGCTTGGGAGGATAAGGCATGCTATAAATGAAGTAAATAAATGCATACCATTCTTCCCAAGGTTTAAAATGAAATGCTAAATATTCATGATATATTTACCATGCAGGAAGTGTTACACTCAATGCTCTGAAGAATATAAATACACACAGATACAAAGAGAAGGAAGGTGGCAGGTCAGGCAGGGAGAGAGCTATGGGCAAGGGAGGCCAGAAGAGACAGAATTCCATGGCATAGGTGTGATACATTACTCTGCAGGGCACAAGTGAAAACAAGATCGAGTCAAAAGAGCAAATGATCCCATCAGAGTGGGAATGTGGACCCACTCCCGCAGGTCTGTCCCAATCTGAGTATCTCTGCCCAGCACTTTCCCCCACACTCTCAACAGCAATTTCTGACTTTCTACCGTCAGAGAACATGAAGTGGTCCCCCCACTTCCTGCAGATGGTTCTGAGACATGTTCTAGTCAGTTCTTAGTCATGACGCAAGGTGCTGTCCAGGCCTACTAGACCTCCACTACCCCCACATTAACTTCCAGTTTGGTGGAACGCACACCCAGTGCTCCCGTGGCTGCCCACTGCAGGTGGAAAATTCATAGAAAAGGATGCCTGGGGGATGTTGGCCCTCTATCCCTAAGTACCATCTCAGGTCCCCGAAAGGACAGTTTGAAAACCACTAGGTTTTAGGCTCCGTGTTGGCAGCTCCCCTTTGATGTTAATGAGAGAAACACTCATCTGCTTAATGGGAGAACAGACCCTTTACAATGAGCCTGTGACAGCTAAAGTGGCTCAGTCAGCAGGGAAACAAAAGAGGTCATAATTTATGTGAAAGGTTGATTAGGGAATGCCCCCCCCCCAAATGCTGCACTAACAGGTCTGACCCCCTGTGACATTTGGCAGCTTGAAAGAAAAAGGGGTGAACCGTTCACTGTTGGCAGGTGAGTGCATAATGAGCGAGATTGATTTAAAAACCCTTGTCATTGTCATTTGGCACCTGCATACGTAATGATCTTCAGTTCCTCATTAAGGGCTCCTTGTACTTACAGGGCTTTGGGGAATGGGGAGGGGGAGAGAGCCCAACATCTTGGAAATGATATTTCATTGTTATGGGATTTTTGGCAACGAACTGCTTATAAGGTATCAAAGCCATTTCTACCACAGATAGTCTCCACTTTGGCACAGGCCCTGCATACATTACCACCCTGCTTTGTGAGGGCTCAAATCTCATTCGGCTACCCAACAGAAGTGCCAACTGCCGACGCAGTCCATAATGAAACATGTCAGCAGGCATTAGAGGGAACAGTGCAATACTAAATGGATCCAAATTAAGCAAAAGTACTAAGGAGAGAAAGCTGGCAACAAACTTCTGCTAATAAGGTTGCCAACTTTGCTAGGGCTGGGCTCCTCTGCATTTTGACAGGAGGTGGCAAATATTCAACAGGTGCAGCTTCCCCTATATGCCAGGAAAAGTAGCAGCTACTGAAATTGTCCATTATGCAGTGACATCAAGGCACAAAACCCTGCACCAAATGGTCACACAACCCTATCTAAGCATGCCCACTTTGGAAAGGGTTAGGTATGTGTGTGCATCTTTGTATGGTTATTTAATATAGCAGTTTTACTGTTTTCCTTACAAGATCGTAGTTATTTATAACTGTATAATCTTTGATTTGGTGGATTATTGGAAAGTGTTTTGCTAGAACCCTCCAATGAAAAGACCTGGAAACTTCAAGTCATCAAAGTATGCTGTTGTTTGGTTACAGGGAAGAAAAAAACAATGGATAGCAGAACACATAATAGTTTGTATTTGCTTTGCTTTCAAGTGTTATTTACAAGGTTGGGATTACAGTATAAAGCATTCTGTGGTTAGGGAATGGGCTAACTGAGGGCATTTGTAGGAGATGCTAAGAACACCTTGTAGTTCAGGGTGCATCAGGTGTGAATATTGTTAAAGCAAACAAGAAAACAGAAAGTCATTTTCAAACTGAAAATATAGGCAATATAGAATTTCCATGCAAATTACAGACATGGAAAATACAAAAGCAGGCTTAACCAAGATTGTCTCTTGACTATGTATCTGCAGAGAATTAAGATCTACTCTAAATTCTCCTACTAGAGATCCTAAATCTGTGTGAGAGAAGGTGCTCAGCAGCACTAGAGGAATGGCCTTTATCTTTGCGATTTCTCACTTGCATTCATTATAAGAATGATCAATTTCATCCACACGTTCCTTATGCATTAGGGCTAATGCACATCAAGGAAGACACAGTATAGTAATGACAGCATTGTAGTAGTCTTGCAGGACAAAACTGCAAAATTGATTACAATGGTAATGTTCATTGAGCAACCCCTGTACAAATGAATGAATTTATTTATTTTGGTTCACAACCAGCTTTAAACTAGTAAAATAAGACATTCTCTTATTTAGTAAGTATTATACAAGTTAAAACTTCAGTTAAAATAGTACAAATATAAATATTATAAAATCTAATTAGCATATATCACATATCTTATAACAGTTATCATAAACATAGCCCTGCATAAACGCTTCAAAATTAGGAAGCAGAGATCTTAAACAGCCACCATATAGTAACCTCCTAAAGTGATCTGAATTAAAGCCTGGATACGCCTGGTTGGTGTTTGTTGCGTAATTTGATCACCGTCGCACAAAATTTAGCTGTTGCCTTAGTAGTGGCTAAAGATTGGTCTTTTAATAGATTATCTAAACATGCCCTGTACAAATGGCTTACTGTCCTTCACCGTTTCTTGAGACAATCTGTTTAACAGGAATGTGGTTTCAGCAAGACTACAGGCAGGATTTCCAGAGGCCCTGCCCATAGCCTTGAGAATATTTATCCGGGGTCAGTCATATGGTTGGCATGAAGGTTCGATTCACCCACACTTCTATACAGCCAACAGCAGTGAGAGAAATGAACAAACAACACGTGACACTCGAATTCTAGGACTGAAATTTCAGATGTGTTATTTGTCCCTTAAGAACAGCCATGGGACAGAGGGCCAGGGAAAGGAGGGTTAACGGTGAGTTATCCCCAATCAAAATGGCTCTCCAGGGCTGCTTTAAACTCTTCAAAGATAACCCATCATACTGTACTCATCTCATCTCCCCATTAGTGTTTTATAGCAGTCCAAAGAGGCCATTTTAAAACACAGAAATTACACAATGGGACAAAAGTAATAAAACCTTTTCCCTGACAGTGCAGTCCCACATCCTATTGGGATGCTCTGTGTTTTATGTTGCCAAGAGATAGATCAAGATCAGGATTCCACTAATGGAATTCCTGTGCCGTACATCGTTTGACCCCAAAGGCCCAAAGATGTTGGGTTTTTTTATTTACATTACTTACAGTCCACCTTTCTCACTGAGATTGAAGGTGGATTAAACAGTGTAATTAATTATACCATAATTGCACAGTGTATCTTAATATATATTAGCAGAAAATGAGCATTTTAGTTATTAAACTACTAGAAAATATAGAGATTAACATTCACTCAGGGCCAAGCTACAAGTGACGAATGACACAGGTTGGACACTTCTCAGCTTCCCTCAAGTTTTGATGGGAAATGTAGGCATCCTACACAGTAGGATGACATCTAAGAGCCTGAACTGTGAAGCAGAAGCCTCCAGTTCAAATCTTCCCTCAGCCATGAACCCAGGTGTGGCCTCAGGCAAGTCATTCTCTCTCAGTCCCACATCTGCAATGTTGGAATTACTATTTTATTTCTCAAACTTAAGAGCTTCCTCTCATCCAAGGTTCCTGAAGCAGCTAACGATAAAAATGTTTCATAGAAAGTATGACAAAACAATAAAATGGTAATGCCACCTCATAAAATGACAATCCATAAAACAGGCAAAAATGTCACTGTTTAAAAAAAAATCAAGGTTATAAATGTTACAGAATTATATAACTCTGGCTAAGTTTGAAAGTCCAACTTTCTTTTATAGTTTTTCCACACCTGAGAAGAATCTAAGGTTGTGCTTCCCCACAACCATATAACGTTTTATATATGACACCTGCTTTTATCATCAATTGTGTAAAAGTGGTATATAAATGGCATAAAAGGAGCAAACAAAAACTGAAAATTTGCCAAAGCACAAAGGTAGAACAAAAAATAGTCTTCCTGAACATGTGTGAAATTAAAACTCTCTATTTGTATGGTTCAGTAAAGCTCAAATGTAGGCCGTTTTCACACTGCTTACTGGCCTTGGAACATCATGCCAAGCCACTCACAGTTGTGCTGCTGGTAAACAGTGTGAAAACGTCCATAGTTGAAATTACTTAATATTGTACAATGTGGGATTGTTATAAGGATTACTGAGAGGATGAGCACTCTAGAGCAGTATATAGAGGCTGTTATTTACACATTTGTTCTGCCTATGGATCCCCAAAGTGAAAACATACATAAAAATCGAATGAAATGCAAAATGAGGTGAGTAAACATGCCCCCACTGTGCCAGAAGCAGCAAGTGGTACAGGAGTGGGTGGGGACAGCAGCCACACAATCCTGTTCCCAAGCCATTCGCGGTTGCCGCTACCCTGTTACTCCTCCTCTTTTTCTCCCGATGCTTGCACAAAAGTATAGGTGCCACAGCGATCCACCGATTCTCCCTGAAACTCCTCAGTTTCTCTTTCGCTATTGAGCTACTCAGTGCAATCCTATACAGACTTACTCCAGTCTAAGCCCATTGAAGTCAATGGGCTTAAACTGGAGTAACTCTGCAAAGGATAGCACTCAGTAATGCTATGCACAGCTTAGCAGGGAAAGGGGAAAACGGGGAGAGGTGGTGCGCAGCCACCAAGCTGCCCCACACTATTTTGAAAGCAGAGATTAGCTCCTCCCCCTCTCTGAAGTTGCAATGGAGGAAGTGTCCATATGGATATTCTCCCTGTGGTATATTTATTGTGTACAGGGCTAATTTCGAGCAGGAATGCACAGGAATGCAGTTCCGGCAGTTCCCCAAAGAGGTCACATGTCAGGTGGCCCTGCCCACCTGACTCTCGGCCATTTTGGGCCCATTTCGTCCTGGATTGGGGCCGAAACAGCCCAGATTGGGCCTCTGACGGGTGGTGGATCACTCTCCTGTTCAGTAGCGGCCCGATCCTGACAATTTTGGGCCCAATTTCGGTCCTGAATGGCCAGGATTGGGTCCAAAACAGCCAGGATAGGTGATGTCAGGGGGCGTGGCATATGCAAATCAGTTATGCTAATGACACGTTTCTGGTGATGTCAAGGAGCGTGGCATATGCTAATGAGTTATGCTAATGAGTTATACTAATGAGTTCCTCCAGCTCTTTTTCTACGAAATGACCCCTGATTGTGTATGTGTATGTATGGAACAGCCTGCTCCTCCTGTAATATCTGTGTGATTTAGTTTAGGTGGAGCTCTTGTTTCAGTTTTCCAGTTTTGTATATTAGCTGAAGTTGTTGATTGTTGGAGTTCTCTTCTTGCAAATAAATGGCTGATGTCTTGAGCCAGCTTGTCTCCGCGGAATGGATCTGAGGACGAGTTCCTGAGTGAGTACTCTAACCTGAGAACCCACAGCCAAAGGGGGACATCACACCCCTGCAGTCAGGGCTGGATCGAGGGGGAGCAGGGGGTAGCCTGCCCCCGGCGCCGCCAAAGAGGGGGCACCGGGCACGGCTGCCGGCTGCCCGGGAGGCTGAGCGCAGGGTTGGGAAACCCTCGCCAGCCCCGCCGATGGGGCGGCTGGCTGGCTTGCCGTGCAGGATCTCCCAGCCCTGCACTCAGCCACCAGCGCGGCAAGCCAGCTGCCCCAGTGCACGCCCTCGCCACCGCCAGCTCCACGGCTCACCATGCACTGGGGCAGCCGGCTTGCCGCGCGGGCGGCACAGCGCAGCGGGGCACGCTAACTGCACAGAGGGCCTCCTAGCCCTGCGTTCAGCTGGCCGTGTGGCAAGCCGGCCACCACAGCACCTGGTGAGCCGCGGAGCTGTCACCAGCGAGAGCGTGCACTGGGGCAACTGGCTTGTCACGCGGGGTGGCTGAGCGCAGTGCTGGGAGGTCCTGCGCCACCCCAGTGCACACCCGCGCCGCCGCCAGTTCCATGGCTCACCGGGCGCTGGGGCGGCCGGCTTGCCGCGCATGGCTCCCACCCTGTGTGACGTCACAAAAGTGATGTCATCACGCAGCGCCCGGAGCGCGCACGCGCGCGCGCGCGCTCTGCACGTGCGGAGCACCCAGGCAAGGTTTGCCCCAGGTGTCCGTGCGCCTGGATCCGGCACTGCCTGCAGTCATTCCACGGATTCCCCTTTGAGCCAGATTGAAAGTTTATTTTGGGTCCAGTTGGACAGGAGACCTCCAGTGAAGACAGGCAGAGGCAGGCAATGGCAAACCACCTCCCCATCTCTTGCCTTGAGAACTCCACCAGGGGTCACCATAAGTCAACTATGCCTTGAAGGCAGGGTTTCATTTTTAAAGAGGAAAGCCCCTTTTATGGTGTCTGTTGCTTCTCTTGTTAAGATCCCACTTGGATGATCTGTTTATTCTTATGTCTCACTGCCTTTCCACACTATTGTTTTCGCTCTATTTTAGAAGAACCTGTAAACAATCAGGACTGCCATGTATATTCAAATTTGAGGAAGATGGGTGGGTCTGGCACAACTGAGGCACTACTACATCATAGTGTGTTGGGCAGGCCTGGGACCATTATCTGACTATAGTGCCTCCAACCCAAGAATAAAAACAGAAAACAAAGAAAATGCCCAGCTTATATCTGAGAGATAATGCGCGTTACCAACAGGCGACACTCAATGCACAGACCGAAATTTAAGTTGGCTGACTTGAAATCAGAGGGAAGTGATGTTCCACACTAACACCATCTGATACAGACGTTGATTAACTGAGCATTCTTATTTCCAGCTAGAGAAAAAGAAAGAAAAATACCTGGAAATGACAGTCTATTGCATCTCACAAGGAAAACACAGAGCAGATGGTTTTATTTTTAAGCTCTTGGAAAAACTGGTTTGGGCATATGTTCTTTTGTTAAATCTCGTAGCTTTCACACCTATTACATCTCCGTGTGACAAGATGTGTTCATACTTGACAAACATCTTCAAGGAGTCGGTCGGCCTTCTTTACAAAATTTTGGTTTCATAAAAAAAAAAGCAACCATGCCATTGATGTACCTTACCGTGTCTGCATTACTGTTGGGCCATGTTATGACAGAAAGATACAGTTCAATGGTAGTTACAATGAAGCTGGTTTGTTCAAAGCACCTTCACTAGTTTATTTTGAGGCAGAAGAATTCAAGAAACAAGCATCACCAAATGAGAGGTCAGTAAGCAAATGACCTTCAAGATATGTTTACAAATTCATAGATCCTGGTGTAATAGCCACTGGAGTCATTGACTGACGGCCAGTCTAGATCAGATCTGTAATGCAGCATAGGGGAGTAATCAATCATTTCATGTGGCATTTTTAGGATTTTAATCACACCTTCCCTGAAGCAGGTATGTCATGTGGGGGGAGGGAACCATGCTGGTAATTCATATGGTGCCTGGAAGTTCACTTTGTGGGCAAACTGGGGAAGCTGGAAAACTGGCAGAGGGGAGAAGTTAAAACAGCTCCCCCCACTCACACACACACACACACACACGGTGGTCCCAATATGAATCCCACCCCAATGACTGGTATTTACACTGAAAAATTACAGGAGAAGAGATCCACTCATGGATTTCCCATCATCATGGGTATTTAACCATTATTAACGCTATCAGAGACTGAAAGGGTTAAAAGAGATTGACATTCAACAACCTGACAACAAGGCCGAAGGTGTTTGGGGTTCGCTTTCTTTTTCGTCCCAAGAAAAGTTATTTAAACATTAGAAAGACAACAGTAAAATTGTTATTTAAACAACAGTAAGACTGTTCTGTTGTATGAGTAGCTTTCACACTTCTATACTGAATGAAAAAATGGATATGCACCACCGCTTATAAAGTGGTAACTTACCACAGTGAGTGCGTTATCGGGAAGAGTAAATGCGATTGTACTACAAACCAGCCAGATATACCCAGCGCTTCACTGTGAAGACACCTTCTTTGAATGGCAATTCTTACACATGAGGTTAGCCTGGATCTATTCATATTCAGGGCAGGGCAGCTTTGTGACTGCACAGGAGCTGCAATAGATCCGTTTTTCCCCCTATTCTGCTTTGTGGCCTTTTTTAGAATCTGCGCAGTAGGGGGAATCAGTCTCCCTAGTATCACAGTTTAATCACGTCACTTAAGTGCACACAGATCATTCACCCTCTTGTCTGCCAAGGAGCCTCCTCCAGATGTTGACATCACTGGTGAACTGTGGCTTTACTGGCTTCAGTTTGGGGAGGACAAAACATACGGTGCATACAAATGAACACACATGAAGCGGCCTTATACTGAATCAGACCATCTATCCATCAAGGTCTACTCAGACTGGCAGCAGCTCACCAGGATCTTTCACTGGAGGTGATTGTACCTGGGTCGTTCTGCGTGCCAAGTGGATGCTCTTCGACTGAACAACATGCCCTCCCCAAAGGCATGAAGGCAACCGTAGCAGTCCTTGCTCGGGATGCAAACATTTGCCCAGGAAGTGCCACAGTTTCCCTAGAGGCAGGGATTGCACCGGAAAATTTGTCCCCAGTTGGGGCCATTTGGGTGCTGTTACAGCTTACCTGTCTGCATGTGTTTCATATGCAAGACATTCATCTATTATGTATTGTCGAAGGCTTTCACGGCCGGAGAACGATGGTTGTTGTGGGTTTTCCGGGCTGTATTGCCGTGGTCTTGGCATTGTAGTTCCTGACGTTTCGCCAGCAGCTGTGGCTGGCATCTTCAGAGGTGTAGCACCAAAAGACAGAGATCTCTCAGTGTCACAGTGTGGAGAAGATGTAGGTCATTTGTATCTACTCAGGAGGGGTGGGGTTGAGCTGAGTCATCCTGTAAGAGTTTCCCAGGGTGTGGAATGCTAATGGCAGGAGGCTTCACTGTATCCTGAGGAGGTTCTTTTGCATATGGATTGGTGCTTGATGTGCTAATCTTCTCTGCAGGGCTATTGTCGGGGATAGAATGTTTTGTTAGCCTGGTGTTTTTCAGAACTGGAAACCATGCTCTGTTCATTCTTAAGGTTTCTTCTTTCCTGTTGAAGTTTTGCTTATGCTTGTGAATTTCAATGGCTTCCCTGTGCAGTCTGACAAAGTAGTTGGAAGTGTTGTCCAGTATTTTGGTGTCCTGGAATAAGATACTGTGCCCTGTTTGAGTTAGGCTATGTTCAGCCACTGCTGATTTTTCAGGTTGTCCAAGTCTGCAGTGTCTTTCATGTTCTTTTATTCTTTTTATTCATGTTCTTTTATTCTTTTTATTCTTGTCTGGATGCTACGCTTTGTGGTCCCGATGTAAACTTGTCCACAGCTGCAGGGTATACGGTATACTCCTGCAGAGGTGAGGGGGTCTCTACTGTCTTTTGCTGATCGTAGCATCTGTTGTATTTTTTGGGTGGGTCTGAATACTGCTTGAAGGTTATGCTTTTTCATAAGCTTTCCCATCTGATCGGTAATTCCTTTGATATATGGCAAAAACACTTTTCCTGTAGGAGACTGTTTTTCCTTGGTTGTCAGGAACTACAATGCCAAGACCATGGCAATACAGCCCAGAAAACCCACAACTACCATTCATCTATTATTTTTATAGTAAAACTTTTTTCATGACCAAGGGGCGGGGGGACTACAATTCCCAGGAGGCTGTTTTATAGATAGTCACCCATGAATGCTGCTGTCTGATTCAAACACCAAATGGACACAATCCCTTCCCCGCAAATTTTTACTGCTTTGTGATTAGATTAATGGTACTCTTCCTTTAAACAACTGGCAGGGGCACACGCCACAGTGAGGGAGATTAACTTTACAGATGGATACAGCTGAATGTGCGCACAAAGCTACAGAAAACTTGAACTGTTTGCAAGTGACCCACACTACCCAGCCCATTAGGAGCGCCATGATCACCCCATGCCAGCAGGATGTGAGCCTAACTGGCGGTTGCGTGCATGCCTAATATCAGGGGCAGAGGTGTGATTACATATTTGCCCATATGGACTCAGAGATAACTGGCCTAACAAGTAGATATTCTAGGATTAGAAAGCTGCCTGGGATTCATCATCCATACGGGTTCTTCACACTCCTGTTAGGTTGATAGGAAAATCCACTGGGGAGAGGCAGTGTAGGGTAGTGGTTAGTGTGCTGGGCTGGGAACTGGAGGGGGGCTGGGTTCAAACCCGCACTGTGCCATGAACCTTGCTGGGCAACCTTGAGCCAGCCTAACCTACCTGACAAGGTGGTTGTGAAGATAAAATGGGAAAGGAGAGCCATATAGGCTGCCTTGAGCTCTTTGGAGAAGGAGTGAGATTCATATGTGACAGACAGGGTGTTGCTGAAAACTGTTTTGAGCTCTTGGTACTGGAAAAGCACTACAGAAATATCCGAGAAATAAAAATGAAAGCATGTGATAAAACATCAGTAAATGACCAGCAGGGAGTTTGTGCAAAACATCCGGAACCTCCATGTGACTGAGAGCCAAGCTACAAGTGACGCCTGACACAGGTTGGACACTTGTCAGCTTCCCTCAAGTTTTGATGGGCAATGTAGGCATCCTGGTCTTGCAGCTGTAATGGAGAGCCAAGCTGTAAAAACCAGGACGCCTACATTTCCCATTAAAACTTGAGGGAAGCTGACAAGTGTCCAACCTGTGTAAGGCATCACTTGTAGCTTGGCTCTGAGAGTTATCTCTGGATAAGAACCCTGGGATAAACAACTTCGAAGTAGCCCAGAGTCTTGGCTGTGTGACTTGATACCCACCCACGCACCCGTCTCACCCCACAGCCTATGGTTTGCCAATTTCTTTTCTTTTCAAGATATCAGACAGCTGTCAGGAGCCCAAGCTCTTAGAACAGCCAGACCTTATGGCATCTTCCGAGATAAAAGCCACTACGGAGCTGATTACCCAAAGCAAGATGTAGCATCTGCCTTTCAACAGCTGATCAATAACAGTAATGCATCGTCTTCTGTGCTTGCATTATCCGTTGTCAAACTGGCAGTATTCTTCTGTCCTGGTTATCAGGCTGTCTTCACATAGGGCTTACAGAGGAGATTGGAGGAGCTAGTGAAGATTCTTGGAATGAGACTGGGAGAACTGTTTGCCTCCCTTATTACATCTGCATCCATGGCTGGGTTGGCATATGAGTGCAGGGCCATTTTCACACTGCTTACTGGCCATGGAACATCGCACCAAGCACCCGGAATGACGGCATCTTCCTGGCCAGAAAGACACTGTCGTTCCAGGAGCTTGGAACGAGTTCCATGGCCAGTAAGCAATGTGAAAATGGCTCAGGTTGCATTTATGCATAGCTCCTCTCTCTAGTTTTGGTAATAATAATAATAATAATAATAATAATAATAATAATAATAATAATAATAATAATAATAATAGACTTATATACCGCCCTTCAGGATGAATTAACACCCACTCAGAGCGGTTTACAAAGTATGTCATTATTATCCCCACAACAACAATCACCCTGTGAGGTGGGTGAGAGAGCTCTGGAGAGCTGTGACTGACCCAAGGTCACCCAGCTGACTTCAAGTGGAGGAGTGGGGAATCAAACCCGGTTCTCCAGATTAGAGTCTCACGCTCTTAAGCACTATACCAAACTGGCTCTAGTTTTCCATTATCCTTATTTTTTGCTTTGTTAAATTTGCTTACCCTCGAGTGCAGAACAATCCAAGTGTGTACCTGTGCATGGGTGAGAGAGAAAGAAAACAGATGTACCTTCCACTGAGGTTTACATGATTCATAATCCTCACAAAAGTTCATGCCAGAAATAAAAAAAGTCTCTGAGGCCGATGCCTGATTTATACATCAGGTGATATCAATGTTCAAACTATTATGATTAATCCGTACTGGTCAATTCATACATGAAACCCATCACTGGATGCGCAGTCAATGAGCAATTAACATGCATGTGGGAACCAGCGGCAAGTTTCTAAGCTGCCATAATTTTATTTTTGTTATTGCAGATCAACGTGACTGCTTGTCTGTAATTTTCTGACATTATAACGTTGTCTCATCTTCTGCAATTCTTCTTTAAATAAAACCATTCTCCAATTTAAGCACTATTAATTTAATATGTTGACCCCTTCCCTCTAATTTAACAGCAGAGAAGCATTAAACATGGCAGTAAAAAATCTCTCTCTCTCTCTCTCTCTCTCTCTCTCTCTGCCAGGGCTGAGCTTGGAAGAAAGTCATTAGTAGTTCAAGAAGAACACAATTGTCCTATATTTTTTGCCCTAGAAAGAAGAAATCAAGTGTAGTCGTCATCTGAAAGAATTCAACCCGCTTTGCTGTTAGGACATGAAAGGGTCTGTTATGATTTTTAAGCCATTGATTCACCTCTGGAACATTAACCAAATTCAAGACAGAGACTGGAAGAATTTACATAGAAATGCATGTAACAGATTCGTAATGGTCGTTCTCCTTGAATAAAAAGCAGCTTCCAGAGGGGCCGACTAGGGGCGTAAGAGCAGTGTGGGAAGGTGGCCATTTTCTCATTCCACTGCCAGTTGGTATCCTATGGGGAGAAAACAGGGAGGATGATTTGAGGTGCAAAAACTGGCAAGCAGAGAAAGGTGTCTCCTCCCCAATCCTTTTTTTATTTTTAAAACAAGGCCGTTGGGTTTCTATTAAAAGTGTTTGCAAATGATTAGGCCCTCTGATTCTCACATAGTTTATCAAGAGCTCTGTGGCGTTCTTTTTAAGATTCCCAAGGGATCTACTACTTGATCTACTTTTACATAGTAGAGTTTCCCACGGTTTCTGGAGCATTGATTCTACACCCAACACCTGCAAGCCACAGCAAAATGGTGGCAAAACTCTCTATATTTATTTATTTATTACTTATGTCATTTATCGTCCACCCTTCTCACTGAGTCTCATGGTGGATTACATAGAGTGAGATCAGCCTGACTAGCTTACCCTGATGGCTAAGGGTCCATCCACACATTACAAAGTCCTTGAGTTCATTGGGAAACAACACGAGGACTTTGCATCAGACATGCAAAGGGAGTTTGTGAAACTTAAGTGCAGTCATGTAACTAACATGATTTTAACAACAGTCAACATCAGTTCCGGGTCAAGCAGAATTAGATGGCAGACCAAAAATCAAGCTCAATGTGATGCAGGGTATCTGTGGTAGGAAACTCCTGTTTTTCACTTGTTTGTTTCTAAGTTCAGTTGTTGTAGGGGAATAGGGGAAGCTGTAACTTGAGGGGGGTATGTATAGCCCTCCCCCTCTCTGTTTTTACTTTCTCTCAGAATGATTTTCTCTCTTGAGGGAAAATATTCAGGTACCGTATCACTTGTTATGTTTCTCCCCACCACCATGGGACAAATTGCAGCTTTGGGGAAAGATTTACCTCCTTGATCACAAATCTCTTGCATCACATGTAGTTTGGTTCTAGAATTTTGGAATGTCCTGTCAGATTTGAAGGTGCGGGTTCATATTTTTGAATATTCGCTCTCTTTTTTAAAATCCACATCTGTAGAAAAAAAGTAATGAGTCCAGTAGCACCTTTAAGAATAACCAACTTTATTGTAGCATAAGCTTTCAAGAACTACAGCTCTCTTGTCAGATGCATATTATTTACTGTTTTGCAACTACACACTAACACGGCTAACTCCTCTGCATCGGTAGTAAGCTAGCTCATCAAGGAAATTAGCACATCTTCCCGATGTGCTAATTTATTATATAAAGGATCTTTTCATGAGCGGAGGGAGCATTCAATAATATGACATATACACACACACCTGCAGTCTCCAAATAGATTTTAAATTAATGGGCATACCTAATATATGTTTACTGGTACTTTGTTCTGTTCAAATAAAATTCTTTACTTGATTAAATCTTTAAATTGCAATTTCTTTGATTCAGTAATTATGTTTTCCAAGAGCACTTGGCAGTTTTGATCCACTGTTAGACGTCAGAACCTGTATTTGGGGTAGGGTTGCCAACTTCCTGATGATGAAACCAAAAGAACAAATAAGAGGGCTAAACCAATGAAAAATTAGAAGTATATTTCAATCCAGAATAATCAAGCAATAAAGTGCAATTAGGTGCAATTCTGCTACAAAAAATTATTCAATAGGCAATATAACAGGAACAGCGGCAACCACAAGGTACAAAGAAAAGAATACAGTCAAGAAAACCACACAAGGGCTCAACAATTCGACCCGTGGATGGTACAATGTCTGGTACTTATATACAAAAATATTTCTGAATCAATTTTCTTATTTGTTTCTTATGATCACAGGTGCAAATAAGCAAGGAAAGGGGCACAGAGACCCCCCCCCCAACTCAACAAGACGCTAGCAATTAGCTTGTTTTGATCTTTCTTCCTCAGGAGTTACTCCTGAAAAGCAAAACACCACCATGAGACTCTTTGGTGGGAAGGTCAGCACCTCAAAAGGTACAGGGGTTGCTCCTTATTGTTGTTGTCCAACTTCCTGATGATGGCTGGAGATCTCCTGGAATTACAACTGATCTCCAGGTGACAGATATCAATTCTGGAGAAAATGGCGGAATGGGTGGAATCTATGGTATTATACCCAGCTGAGGTTCCCCTCTCCTCAAACCCCTTCTTCCTCAGGCTCCACCCCCCCCCCAAATCTCCAGGAATTTCCCTACCCTGAACCTGGCAACCTTAACGGGCCCACCCACCCCCCCCACCCCCCATCTCAGTCAAGATTGCCATTGACAATTTGGTCTTTCATTCTCTATCTGTAAAATATGAAATTATAGAGGAGCAGCCTCCTGCCCTAAATAGGATTGTAAGCAATGCTGTAATTAAAAGCGCTATGGCTCTGATTTTAAAATACTAATTCCCATTCATACTGTACTATCTTGATTTGAACAGCACCATATCTATTGTGCTCATCTTCACAATGATTCTTCAGGGTAATGTTTGTCGTGTTTCACCAGTGGAAAACAAGGGAAAAGAATGACCAGCCCAAGAACAGACAATTAATTGATGGCAGAGGTGGGGAATTAACTCACATCTCTAAGCTCCAAGTGCAACTCTCTAATTGTTGGACTGCGCCCAATTGTCATCTATAACAACACTCTATATTGATGCACATCTGTCCATCTATTAATTTTCTTCTCCTGAAGTACTGACGTGCGTGAAGAGAGGCGCCTCTTGAAATCTAACTGGGATGAGAAAATAACAGACTGTTTGAAGCTCCTACAGACCTTTTACTTGACAAAGAGAATTCCCAAATGCCCCCTTTCCCTAGGAAGTACAAAGGGGAATCATACTGCTTTCCCTCTCTGTAGAGAGCCAATATCCCCCTGGGATACTTACTAATAGCCACTACCCCAGTACCTACCTCAGACGTGTTTTCATGGCTAACAACAAGCCACTTGCCTCACCTTAAGTAAAGATGCAAAACATGTAATGCTTTAAAGGCCTGGAAGTAAACTGTTAACGCACGTGGGCACACGGAGGCGAGCGACAACTGGCACAGCTACTTCATACATATTCCTGCCATTTGGTAGATGTTATTTTAGAACAGAGAGATGAATCGTTTCATAGTTCACAAATTTAAGGGAATGTGAAGGATACCTTTTTGAAAGGAAGCATTCCTGAATCATAATGTGATAAAAACACTGTTTATCAGATATATAATTTCTTCATTTGAAAAATGTGATATGAAGACAGAACTGAGGAGGTTCAGTAAAAAGCAACTGAAGGAGCTCTTTGTGTAAATTCCCCAGATTGCACAAGAGCTAAACCTTTATTTTAAAAAAAAAGTTTAGACGTTTGCAATAACCAATAATTTAAAAATATGTGATGCAATGACATTTCTCGTGTGCTGTAAATATTGACGGTTCAAGTTTCTTTTGTATTTTATTTATGAGTTCAGACACCCCTGTGGTGTTTGGAGCTGCTTTATGAGGGCAAAAGAAAAGAACAGACCTAGTCCTTTATCTCCCTTCTCATTGTGTTTGTCCAATAACCAGATGCAGGCCATTATTTCTTTGTGTATTCCATCGCAACCTTTCTCTTGATCTAAGCAACTGGATACAAAACTGACTTTCAAGAATAAGATTAATTTCTTTTGTTCGGGAAAGGTCTTCTACTTTTTATGTTAGCCGTAGCATACCAAATTCAACACTTCTAAACAGAACCAGATTGTATCACTGGGAAGATGTGATCTCAGCTCTGTTTTAGCTGAGAAGCCCTACGTCAACAACTTTTTTGGAATTCTTTGAGAGTGGAAACAAGCATGTGGATAAGGACAAACTGGGAGACATTATATACTTGAACTTCTAAAAAGATTTTGACAGAGTCCTTCAACTAAGGCTCCAGAGTTATTGTGATGGGTGGAGCATGGAGCTGCTACTCAGCCCACCACCAATTCAGCTGGGCTCCAGTGAGAGTATTCACCTGCCCTGGAGAGCTTCAGCCCAGCTAGAACGGCCCCATGCCCCGATGCTCACCAAGGAGGGAGTAAGGCTACTGGTCCCAGGCATGCTGGAAGAGCAGGAAATGCTGGTGTGAGCTTGGACATCACCGGAGACTACGGGGGCAGAGGGATAGCCAAGTCCAGCTGAACCAGGCCTGATAAGGATTACTTGGGGTGGAAAAAGCAACTTAGGAGAGTGAACAGGAGGAGTGTGGCTCTAAGAAGGGGCTGGGCAAGGATAAAAGAAGTGCCTGGATACCTGGATGGGGGAGGAGAAAGACAGAAGGCGACACACAGCCAAGGAATACAGGGATAGGCTGGCAGAGGCTTTGGAGAAGGTGTAGAAGGCTTGAAAGGGGGGGATCCAACCTCTATTCATTGTCTTCTCTTATCCAGACACTGCCAGCAACAGGACATATGGCATATAGACATGCATCAGCTTCCAAATAAATGACTGAGAACTGAATATATTCTTTCTTCTGGTTAATGGAGGATGAGTTTGACATGCTCCTCTTTCACCCCTCCTTCCCTGGATAGTACTGGATAGTAGATTTTTAGGAGTTATGGGGCAGGTCCTCTTGCAGATTAGTTACTGGTTAAACAACAAGAATGAGAAGATAGGAGTGCCTGGACAATTCTGACAAAGAGAGGGAAGGAACCACAGTGCCCCCTGCCCCAATTCCTGTCCCAAGCTGTACTGGGACTGGTGCTATTTGTTCATAAGTTATTTAGACTCGGGTGAGCAGTGAAGGGACCATGTTGGTAGATGACATCAAATTATTCAAAATGGTGAAAAACAATGTGGATTGTGAAACTGCCCTAACTGGGATGTGGGCAAAAATGGGGCAAATGAGGCTCAATGAAAGTAAGTGCAAAGGGATGTACATTGGGGCAAAAAAAAATCCTGCTTTCGTATATATACTGATTAGGTCTGAACTGGCAGCAATTGGTCAAGAAAGAGATTTGGAGTTGTGATCAATAGCTGAATAGAATCTCAATTAAGTGTGTGGAAGTGGTAGAATTCCTCTGCTTAGGAATGGTAGTTAAAGTAAAAAGGCCAGTATCATAACATCCTGTGGTGAGGCTGCATTTGAAATACTATATTGAGTTTTGGCTGCCCCATTTAAAACAGGGGAGGGAAGGCGGCATGCTATAGCCCAATCTCATCAGAACTTGGAAGCTAAGTGGGTTTGGTACTTGGATGGGAGACCACCAAGGAAGACTCTGCAGAGGAAGGCAATGGCAAACCATTTCTGCTTCTCACTTCCCTTGAGAGCCCCTTGCTGGGGTCACCATAAGTCAACACAACTTGATGGCACATGCACACACACACACACACATTTTAAAAAGAGATTGTAGAGCTGGAAAAGGTGAAGAAAAGAGCAGGCAAAATAATGAAGGTGGTGATACTCCCTCAGTGGCTCAGGAGCCACCTGTGGTTCTTCTAAGTACCGTTCTCCAATGTGACACATGTCCCAGGAAAGAGGGCAAGGGTATTGTGGCTAGAAGGTGGTGAGTGATGGCTGAAGGACAGGTGAGGGGCAACCCTCCCTGAGTTGTGGGCCTTGTGCCAGAGATGGAAGGGCCCATCCTCTCTAGCAACCCTTCCCCTCCCTTCTCTGCAGCCTCCACACTCTTATCCTAGGACTTGGATCGCTGTTGGGAGGAGAACAGAAGGGCACAGAGAAGAGAAAGTAAAACCACCACTATGGTAGCCACCTGGGAAAAGCTGGTCACTGTACATGGGAGGGAGTGGTTTTACTCTTTTTACACAGCCAGCTTTGTCTCTTCCAAGTGCCTTGGTAACTTCACACTCTCTCTCCTGAACTACTGTGACATGTGCTGTGGAGAGGGCAGCTCTTCTCTTTACTCCAGGTATACACACTCTGACTGAGATTCGGTAGTGGTGGAGAGAGACAACCCTCCGCCACTACAAAGGTATTCTGATAATTTAGAATATATTCCGGTGTGTGTTTTTGACAGGGTGGTGCATATGGCACACAGCAGTCATGTGGCTCTTCCAGTTGACAGCAAATGTAAGTGCAGCTCTCTACAAGCCAGAGTAAGTACCAGTGGATTAAGGCATGTGAAGTATGACTGGTGGTGGAGAGTGCTGCCCACCTGACTTATGGCCAGGGCCGGATCGATGGGTGGGCAGGGGAGGTAGCCTGCCCCCGGTGCTGCCAAAGAGGAGGGCCGGGTGCAGCTGCCCGCCGCCAGGAGCGCGCGGGCAGCTGAGTGGGCAGCTGAGCGGAGGGCTGGGAGGCCACCCACGCCATTCACCTGCCCCGCTCACAGCGCACGCACGGCAAACCAGCCGCTCTGTCAGTGGGGCAGGCGAATGGCACAGGTGGCCTCCCAGCACTCCGCTCAGCCACCCGCTGCCGCCAGCTCCGCAGCACACCGCACACCAGGGCGTCTGGCTTGCTGAGCAGGCAGCATGCCTCCAGCTCCTGCATGATGATGTCATGGAAGTGATGTCATCACACAGCACCGGGAGCATGCGGACACTGTGCATGCATGTGGGGGGGAGGCCGGACTTGGATTGCCCTGGGTGCCAGCAACCCTAGATCCGGCCCTGGAACAGCAGGATTTGAGTAGCAAGTAGCACCATAAAGACCAACAACATTTTCAGGGTATAAACTTTTAAGTGTCAAAGCTCCCATCATCAGATACAAGAACCTGTCTGATGAAGAGCTTTGACTCTCAAAAACATATACCCTGAAAATCTTATTGGTCTTTAAAGTGATACCAGACTCAAACTTTGCAGGAAAATAAAAGCCTGTCTTCACATAATGCATAATTTACTTCTGGAATTCACTGCTATAGCATGTGATCATGTACATGAATGTCAGTGGCCCCTATCTTCCATGAATGGATCCACTGATGGCAATTAGTCATGATGGCTAAATGGAAAATCCATGTTCAGAGGAAATATATCTCTGAACCAACTGCTAGTGGGGAACAACTGGGAAAAGCCTGGCTTCTTTGTCCTAGTTTGTGGGCATTCTGCAGCATCTGGCTGGCTATTGTGGGAAACAAGACACTGGACTAAATGGACTATTAGACAGTTCCAGCAGGATTCTTCTCATGCTCTTTTGTATGCCCTCTGTAAACTAGCTTTATAAATCAAAAGCCAGATTTTAAAGTGGCAGTATTTTTTGCATTTTAACTGCCCCTGTGGCATGTCTTTTAGTCCCTACTAGCAGATTTACAGCCCACAGAGCCCACAACTGCCCGGTCCTTGCTCATAGCTGGTCTTGATATCTTTAAATGAAACAAGATATACTGAAATCACACGTGCATTGTAAAGTGCAGGAAGGCTGAGATGCAATTGTAAATCAGCCTTCTGGCCAGAGCTTCTATCAGTTCAGAAGCACGGAATGAACACGGTTAGAACTGCCTTTCTGGTTTTCACCTGTGAATACATCAACAGCAGGAGAAGGGCCAAAAATCATACTAAGTGGCAAGGGTGGATATGGCCAGTCTCTCTAGTTCCCTCTCCCTCCCACATTCTCTTCTATCACATGAAGGCTATCAAGAAGACCCCTATCGCCACCAACCCAGGAGGCCCCAGGGTAGATCAGGTAGCTGAGCATACACCCGTTCTTGTTCTTTCTGTTTGCCTCTCTAGCTTAGTTTTATATAGTTGCTTGTAGATTAATAGGGATGATGGCAATGTCACCCTATTAATAGCAGTTGCAACCATGTTTTCCTAGGCACTGCCTCTCTGGTTGTCCTACAACTATCCAACCAAGGGTAAGGCCAGCTGTTCTTGTCAGAAAACATTCCGATCATCTCTAAACATGCCAATGTCTCATAAAGGATGAAAAGTCCCCAGATTCCAGAAAACAACAGTTGGAAAACAACAGTTGGAAGTAGATCAGTTTGTGCTACCCATGCCTCTTTTTAAAAGTAATTGTCATTCTGGTAAACTGCTGTCACCCTAATTTTTTTAACCTGAAATGTGCTCCTTTGATAACTTGCAATTAATTTCATCCCCTGCCAGCATATTTGAAAGGATTCAGCGGTATGTTTTCGCTGCTGTTTAACATTTCAGCGCTTTCCCAAAATTTAACTCTACAGAAAATCCAGATCTAGACTATAAATCTGGGCTTTTCACTTCAGCATAAACATAGGAAGTTGTATCTTTGCTACTAATTTTAGTCTTGTTTAGTTGCCTTCCTTCCCGATTCTCCTCCATCCCATCCTTCTCCATCAGTTGTATTTTGACTACTACTTCCACTGTTGTCTTTTTGTATTTTTCCAGAACGGAACAAGCAGCTGGCAAACCAACATAAGGTGATCAAAGTCATTTCTTCAGGAAGGGCTAACTCATACAGTGACCTGCTTCCTGCTTTTGACTACCACTGGGCTAAACAAACAAAAAGAGTGTCCAGCAGAGGACAAGTGGGTCAAGCAAAGGGCACCTGAAAGGCAATACCTTAACTAGTTAGATAACTTTTGTATTAGTTGTCCCTAATCTACAAGCTGCAGAGCCAGCAAAGAGCATTTGGCACCCTATGGCATTGCAATGGCTTGATTCCAGCATCACCATGGCAAGGTTCCAGCATCATAAACTGACTCCAGATGTTGCACTGCACTGTTGCAGATGTGTGGATAAATGCTGGTGAAAGCTGCTATTATCAGATGAAGTTATGTAGCATCATGCAGCACAAAGTCAGGAGCAACCCTACACCTTTGAGATATTGCAGTATGCAGTTATAATCAAACTGCAGTTGAAAAGCAAAATGACATACTACACTTGCCATTCATATGATGCTTGATGTAGATATGGCAACTCCAAGCCATCCTCCATTCAGTTATAGCTCCCACTGTCTAAAGATCTGTTCGGCTAGCCAATTTAGTAGTTGATCTGTAATTGTTTATATACATTCCTTAACTTTTATCGATACAGTTTTCTAATAAATATAGATTACAATATCTCTAAACCTCTTGTCTTACAATTACATATCATATATCAGATTATCTGTTATACAGAATCTGTATAACCTCATAGTTCAAATGCTAAAATGTGATTATCAGGGCTTTTTTATGGCAAAAGAGGTGGTGGAACTCAGTGGTGGAACTTAGGATCACACAATGACGTCACTTTGGGTCAGCTGGAATAAGGGGGGGAGTTTTTAAAAGTTTAAATTGCCCTCGGCGAAAAGGGTCACATGGCCGATGGCCCCACCCTGACCTCCAGACAGAGGGGAGTTTAGATTGCCCTCTGCGCCATGATGCAGAGGGCAATCTAAAATCCCCTCTGTCTGGAGATCAGGGGGTGGGGGCATCAGCCATGTGACCATTTTCAAAAGGTGCAAGAACTCCGTCTCACCGCGTTCCCACTGAAAAAAAGCCCTGGTGATTATCATTGCCCCAATGACTACTGAAAGTTTCTGGGTCCACTATTTCTCCTATTGACCATATCTGAGTCAACCAATTCTGTCCAGTCAGAAATGTATTTTACTTCCAATAGTTCCCCACCAATCTTCTCAGAATGCAACTGATTCATTTAAATGTGTTCCGCAGCTGTGGCAGCAGGGCTAGGGGCAGCTTCCACCATTCAGTGAACAGATGTTGTCAGTCTGGCTGGGGAATGGGGCAAGCATACACAGACCCCATCAGCAGAGTGGTAGCAGCCAGGTACATAAAGGCCCCCTCAGCAGAAAGGAGGTAACCAAGTCAAAATGCATCACTAGGCTAATATGGCCAGTGCATGTCTACCCAATCCCCTGGCCAGCCTGCTTATCTAATGCACCACTGCTATGGCTTTTCTAATACAGGCAACAGTGGACAAAGCTGGGGTGTCCACAGAAATTCAGCTTCTCCAGGCTGCTCTTGCAGGAAGGTGGAATAGGGTTGGCAGTTGTCCCAGTATGGCAGAAGGCTTTCTGCCAGTAGCCTTGTTTGCCCATTGCCACTCGGAGTAGCAGTGGGAAAAAATAGCAATATTTACTACATTGTGATATCACTGCCAGGAAAAACCCAGTGATGTAGGGTAGCTCTAGAAAGTGCCAGAAACTCTATGGTTTTAACATAGAGTTTCTAGCACTTTCTAGATCTACATATGTTGCTTCTGGGTAAAAGCCAACATAGCCAATATTGCTCACTCACCTTTTCCATGCATAAAGTTGCCAAGTCCTCTTACCTTCCCAGAGGGAGGGGGACACCTGGCACTTACTTCTATAACTTTTTTGCACACACAGGCTCCTGACGCAGTGCAATGATGTCATTTTCAGGAGGGACTTCATCACGCAGGCCCCAGGAGTGCTCCTGGGCTGCACACAGGGCTGAAATGGGCCCCAAATGGGTGGATTCTTTAAGCCCAGGAGCACTCCCAGGGCCTGCACAATGACGTCACTCCTGAGAGTGATGTTGTCACACCACATCGGGAGGATGCCCCAAGGGGCCCATCCCTGCACCTTTTCTCCCCACTGGCCAGGTAAGTGGTGGCCGGGGGTGGAGGCTGGGATTGGGGATCCCCTTCCCCACTGGGAAGGTAAGCAATCCTATCCCTGCACCAACTCTCTCACATGTTGCCAAGCTCAATCTGGTAGCCATAGGGCGGAAGCCTCTAAAGGGCCTGCAGAACTTGCTTCAGGCTCTTCAAAAATACTAGGGCAGTAGCTGAGGAAGTCACTTCTGACTCCATTCCTGGTAACAAGGATCAGGGGTTTGCAGGAGGAGAACATGGATTGTACAAAACCCTTTCCTCTTCTGGGGGTCAGAGGCAGATGCAGGCAGCAAGCAGGCTTACCAGCTTCCCCAACGTAGTGGGGCATCCCCTGTCCCCAGCCTCTGCCAGCCTCTGCCCACCTGCCACTCACCTGGCAGGCAGGGGAAGGAGGCACCAGGAAACAGGGGGGGGGCAAGTCTTAAACATGTGGGCGAAGCACGCATGCGCACTTTTGCAGCACTGGAAAATGATGTCATTTCAGGTACGATGCAAAGCAATGAGTCGCACTGGGGGCCGATTCTCTAAAAATCAGCCCCGAACACTAAAATTCAGACGACTTTAAATTGTTTAATTACTTGCACCCTGGGCCCTGTAAATTGGACTGAATGTAAAGCCTGCCATTTCTTGAATAAAATGGAAACATGCAACCTGATTCAAACCAGATGTAAAAGCATGAAGACTTGCTACTCAAAAATTGCAAAATATTCCAAATAAATAGTAGTGGCATTTTACATAATTGAAAATGCTCTATTAAAGACTTGTTCTTAACCAGAGACAATTTAATTGCTCAATAAAATTGTTACAAATAAACATTGATCTGGCAATGTCTTTCAGTTTTGCTACCAAGCAAGCCACGTTCTGTTTCATCCCTTTTACTTGACATACTGTTTTCATCTGCATTTAACTATTTATTTTATAACATTTCTTAGTCAGTGACTTCATGGGGCGCAACTATTTATAGCACATTCTGCCACTAGATTGTACCGAAAAGTGATGCTGATCTTCAGAAAGAAAAAATGGCTTTTCTCCTGTCATACTCTGCAAGGTCGCTGTGTACTCTGTACTGGTTGCACTTGCAAGGCCTGTTTGATTCTGTGTGACTCTGATGTTAGAAGCTGTTCACTGCCTAGAATGCTGTTATCTTTTTCTCAGTCTGAGGTTTCTCTTTGGCCCAGGAAGGCCTCGTGGCCTTTAAGTTTCTCACGCTGCTGTTCATCTATTAAACTAAGCTAACTGTTCTCTGAAGGGGGGTGGGGCTGGGGGTGGGCTTAGGATCCTATATACATTATGTGCTTGTAGAGAAAGGCCATTCCTGCCAAGGAATGTAACAGTGTGTGAACTAGTAGCTTATCAATAAAATTGCTTTAACTCATGCAATTCCTGGACTCATGCAGTGAAGTCTTTGAGAGTTACTTGGTAGAACTTTACACCTGCTTTACTATATTCCAAATGAAGCTATAATTAATCTATCTAATTTGAGTTACTAATCTCATAAAATTATGTTTACAATCAATGAGGGTTATTGGTATTTTTTCAAATACTAGTTCAGTTCCCAGCTACGTGTTCAGAGTTTTACTCCTTTACTTAGACATTTATACTCTTCTCCCCAACTAGCACTTTCAACATCTGAGGTATGTTAGACTGAAAGAGAGTAACTGGCCCAAAGTCATCCGGTGAGATTCCAACCCAGGTCTCCCAGAACTATATCATACTAGCTGTCAGTATAATGGCTTGCTATCACATTAGTGTCTCTGGAAACAATGGCCATGCTCCATCCAAAGACAAGCAACATACCAGCAGCAAAACTAAGCACACTTGCTGGGCAGCAAGTTCAATTAAACACTCTTAGGCCACGTCCTTAAAGGGATGGCCCACACACCCAGTGCTAATGGCTTTTCTCCTTCACTCCACATGTCTCCAATTTCAAAACAGAAGCAGGCTGTTTGGCTTCCATTTTTTTCAGTGCCTGTTATAAGAACACAATTTCCTGCACTTTCCTGAGTCCCCGAAAAGGCGCCGAAAAAATGGAAGCCAAACAGCCTGCTTCTGCTTTGAAATCAGAGACGTGTGGAGTGAAGGAGAAAAGCCATCATGGTTGGGTGAGTGGGCCGTCCCTTTAAGGACGTGTGGAAAGGGCCTTAGAATCCTTCTATAGGTCTCATTTATTTTAATGAAAAAGTTAAGTGCTTTTTCACATGCTTCACATTCTGGGACTAAAATCAATGGGACATATAAGTACTGGATTGGGGGTGGGGGTGGGAGGCTAAAACAGTATCCCGTGACACCAAGACATCATTTCCAGCTGCATAGCTGGAAGGAAGGTCACTTTACTGGACACTCTAGAATTTTCCTAAAACTCTATATAGTTTTTACCATAGCATTTGGGGAGAATACTAGAGCATTCCATGACAGTGATGTTCTTCTGGTTGCACAGTTGAAAGAGACATTGCAGCATTGCTGAATGCCATTTGGGTGAGTCTCTGCCACTTAGTCTCTCCTAATTATAATCAATGTGAAGAACTGAACAATAAATCTCTTATATCTGCAGTATAGTGACTGAATATGTTTTTTAATCACAATGAAAAAACAATTCTAAAATTTTAACGTGATTTCCATTTAATGTTGCCTTGGAAGGTTTGTTGCAGCACAAATTTAAACTAGTCTACAGGTGCCTAGAAATGCATTAGAGAAAGTGACTTGGCTTTTTATAAGGGGGAACAGACAAGAAATCTCTGAGGGATTCAGGTTGTGTCAGGCATTAACACAGCTGACTGGATAGCAGGTGGCTGCAAGTATAAATTTCATGCTAACATATTCATTAGAGCTCCCTTGCCTCTGTCTTCCTGGAATTGTAAAGTGCTGCCAGTATCACTCTAAGCAAGCCTGCGCAAGGGCAGCCTCCTTTTCTGAGAAAAGAAAGAAAACAAAACCCAGTTGGATATGAAGAGCGAGAGCAATTCCATATTCCTTGTCTCTTTTTCTTCACCTCTGCAGAAACATCGCTTTAAGCAGAGACTGTCGAATCCTGCTTAATCAGTGAGTTAGCAAAGCAAACCCAATTCTGTCTGGAGCTGAAATGGTTCAGAATATCTCTGTCTCAATTAATTTATTTATGAGAACCCAGAAGGTGTGACTATATTACGCTACCTAACCTCTCTTTTTAGAATATCAATTGACAGATTCAAGCACCTGGTAGGCTTATGAGACATAAACATTCACGTAGTTTCGTAGTTTCTGTAATGATAAAATGTATATGTGACACTTGCTTTTAATTTTATTTTCCTCCATGAATAAATAAACATATTCCATAAATGTGCTGAATAAAACAAAGGCAGAGATACTTAGACCCCAAGCACAGTGGCAGGAAAAGCTAAATCTGATGTCTTAAGTATAAGTTCCCCCAGCCCATAAACTATACAAGAGAGCACCATAAATCTTTCTTTTGACTTGGTTTCCCATATGCTGCATTTCCTGTTGAAAAATTCACATACAATTAAATATCCATAGGCAGGTAGGCAAGCATGCAGGCAGGCAAAAGACAGAATTGTTGGTGGGAGGAAATCCACTAATGTGAACTAGCTAGGGTTCCAGCTTCAAATTGAGAAATTCCTGCAGATTGGGGGGGGGGGACCTGGAAAGGGTGGGATTAGGAGGGAGGAGGGACCTCAGCAGGGTATAATGCCATAGAGTTCACTCCCTGAAGTAGCCATTTTCTCCACGGGAACTGATCTCCGTGGCCTGGAGATCAGTTGAAATTCCAGGAGATCTCCATCCGCCACCTGGAGGCTGGCAACCCTAGAACTAGCTGCCACGTTGAGGCAGGCCTCTTAAAAGGACAATGTCCTTTACACCAGATGGGGCTGCCAGGCCACACAGCTGAAAGGTTGTTCTGTCTTTGAATGCATGAAGATGCCTTATCTTAAGTCAAATCATTAGTCCATCTTGCCCAATAACGCCACTGTCTGGCAGCAGCGTTCCAAGGTCCCCTCGGCAGGTGGCACTTTCGAAGATCCTTTGAAATAGAGATGCCACAGATTGGATTTGGAACCTTCTACGTGCAAAGTGCATGCTCTACCAGGTACTTACGGATTTAATATCCCCAACGAAATGGCAAAAAAAGCAGCTGCGGCTTCTCCTACCTCTTTGCTCCTCGGTCCCTTCACTCGTCCTTCTTCTTTCCCACTTGCTGCAGCAAGGTGTTCTCCAGATATGCCAAATACTGGCAGGTGAAGAAGAGAAGAGGACTGGGAAGGCCCATATATGTATAGATCGCAAGGTAACAAAAACAAATCAAGATTAATGTATGTAGTCAGAGGTTGGGGAGCACTCTCACAAATGAGTCCCACAATATATTTAGATCATATTACCAGGCTTGCCAAATGGGCTCTGGGAAAATCCCAAACCCTGGGGTTGGGGCCCATACTTACCACAAGAATCTTCTCCAGGCTCCAGTACATTTGCTTCCTCTGTGCCACTCTCTCCCCTTCCTCGTCTTTCCTTTTCCTTCTCCTCTTCTGTTCCCTTCCCTCCAGCCAGGTGTCCAGTATTTTCAGGGCATTTCCCCCGGACAATCTAAGGAAATACTAGACTATCCAGGTGAAAACCAGATACCTGGCAACATTGCATATTACACCAGTTTTAAAATAACTGCACTTGTTTCCTGTATGTTTCTGTGTCAAATTCAAGGTGCTGACTTTGGCCTCTAAAGCCATAAACATATTTATTTGGTACATCTGTATCTCATCCTTCCTCTGAGGAACTCAGGGTGGCATACATTGGCCTTCCCTCGTCCAATCTGTCCTCACTAGAGATGGGCATGAACCAGAAAAAAACAACAACCAAGGAAATACTAGACTATCCAGGTGAAAACCAGATACCTGGCAACATTGCATATTACACCAGTTTTAAAATAACTGCACTTGTTTCCTGTATGTTTCTGTGTCAAATTCAAGGTGCTGACTTTGGCCTCTAAAGCCATAAACATATTTATTTGGTACATCTGTATCTCATCCTTCCTCTGAGGAACTCAGGGTGGCATACATTGGCCTTCCCTCGTCCAATCTGTCCTCACTAGAGATGGGCATGAACCAGAAAAAAACAACAACCATGCCGTTCATGGTTCGTTACATTTCACGAACCATGAACTTTCACGAACCTGCCCCAGTTCATGAATTGGTTCGTGAGAATGTCACTTCCGGGCCAGCAAATCACCACTTCCAGGCCAGCAGAAGGTCACTTCCGAGTCAGCAGAAGGTCTGCAGGAAGTCCATCCCCTGTTGCCTAGGAAACTGATCGGTGCCAGGCTGTCTGCAGTGATGAACTGAAAAACGAACCAAATGAACCAGCCTAAAGTTCATGGCGGTTCATCAGAAATGGGATCTGACGAACTGCTGGTTCATAAACCACGAACCAGCCTGGTTCATCATGAATTCTCTCAAAACTGTCTCTCAAAACTGTCTCTCTCAAAAACTGTCTCTCTCAAAACTGCCAGTCTCTCAAAACTGTAGCTCACATCATGTGCAGAGCACATGAATCTGTGTTCTATTTGCTGCTACTGCTGAAAATTACTGTCCTTGTGTCCTTTATCTCTTTGCAGGCAGCCCTTCAACAGGGATAGAAGCCAGGATGGATCTCATACATAGTCCAGAGCCAACTATCTGCAGAGCCTACAACATGACCAGCATCTGCCGTAATCAACCTACATCTAGCATTTGTGCTGCTATGTGGCGGCTGACTCTCTTGTTTCAACCTGGATCCTGGTCTGTTGCAAGCAGCTTAATGCAAAGTTGTTTGAACTTTCGTGCTCATCTCTAGATGAGCAGTTCGTGCTCATCTCTAGTCTTCACAACAACTACCCCGTGAGGTAGGTGAAGCTGAGAGTGTGACTAGACCAAGGGGTGATTAGTGTGACTAGACCAAGGGGTGATTTGACTGTGAGCGTACATGGCCAGGTGGTGATTTGAACTGAACCTGAATCTCCCTGATCCCTGTAAAATATTTTGACCACTTCATGGTTTGGGTCCCTGATAGTGTTTATTCCCATTTGATCCTCCCCATGATTTACAATTATTAGGCAATATCCTGTTCCAAAATCCATTTTCCAGGTAGGGTTGCCAATTCTTGGAGATTTGTGGGTGGAGCCTAGAGACGGAGGGGTTTGGTAAGGGACCGAAAGTGAGACATAATGCCATACAGTCCATCTTCAAAGCAGCCATCTGCTCCAGAGAGACTGATCTCTGTAGTCTGGGAGACAAGCGATCTCCAGGCTATTTCCAGCCCTATTTCAAGGATGTCCAGATTAACCCCCTTATGTTGCAGAACTTTCTCTGTGATTGTACTGGCATTCTGGAATGCCCTCCACCACGAAATCTACCTCTCTGTTCCCTTACAGACATTTCAGAGAAGGCTAAAATCTTTTTGTTTAGGATAGCTTTTTAAACAGTTATTCCCTTACTCTTGCCCTGTTCTTACTGCTGCTTTTTCATCATTTTTGTTATGTTAATGTATTTTATTATTGTAATTAATTGTATTCTTGTTGCATTTTATAGTCTTGTTTGATTTCTATTTTCTGTACACTGCGCTGAAATGCTTGAAATCTAGAATTAAATGGACTTGCTTCTGAGCAGACAGGGGCTGTTTCCACACAGCTTACCTCTCTTCATAATGTCCTGGTAGATCGCACAAAAAACACGGAAGATCGCGTTTCCTCACGTGAGATTTGTGCGATGTCACGTGACGTCACGCAAATCTCGCACGAGGAAATGCGATCTTCCGCGTTTTTTGCGCAATCTACCAGGACATTACAAAGAGAGGTAAGCCGTGTGGAAACGGCCCTGTTTAGGATGGCTCTCTAAATATCTATTAGAACTCTTTCTGCAGCATACATTCGAGTATAAGGATAATCTCTGTTTCAGTTCAGGAATAATCAAATAAATGCTTAATTCATACTGCACAGATGGAATGAGTGAGAACTGGACAACAGAACTTTTAATAACCAGAATCTCCATGAAATATTTTTCATATGTTACATAGGCAAAAGGCAACCCAATCTTTAATGTCATCTGTTCCAAATTATACATGCAATTATGGTAAAAAATCTATACCAGAGCACATCTTATTCCTTGGGATGTTGGTTCAGTTGTTATTAAAAATTTTAAGAGATTTCAGCCGGCAGATTTATGAAGTTCTTCATATATCACCATCTACAAGACTGAAGCTCACATTGCTTAGCCAATCCTCTGTTATGAAGAAGATCTGAGGGATTAAAATTGGCAGTTTACAGAAAATCTCTTCTCTGTACCTTAAGGCATGGACTCCTGGGGTGCCTAAGCAGTATGTTGAGGGTTCTTCAGTGAAAAGATCCGTAATGGAGAATGAACATCTCTGAAAGACAGTTACCAATTTCCTGCTGCAATAGAATATTGGAAGTCTTTGGGATGCATTCAGATTAGATGCAAGGAGGACAGCCAACCTTGTTTGATCGTGGGTCTGTCTTCTTCCCATATAAAGTACGGGGTGTGGGGCCTAATTTTTCCAGACAGGACACAAAATGAGGGAGGCTGACTCCTTGTCTTCCCTACCTTCCCTCCCCCACTGCATTTGTCCCAGCCAGCTCACGCCTACTATCAGAGCCAGGGTGTGTGTTAGTTCAGTCCCTGCAGCAACGCCCTGATGAGCTTTGCCAGCATTCAGCCATGCAAACTGATCATATACTCTAAAACTTCCAATCCTCTTTAGAGATTATTTGGAACTGAATTTTTCGTGTGTGAAACAAAAAATCCATTTCTAAATGATTGCTAAAGTGCATTGAAAGTGCATTATCCAACATGCGCGGAATCAACTGTCTGCAATCCTCTGCAATTTGCAAAGGCTCTACAGCAGCTGTGCAAATAACGACAATCTTAAATATACTTACTGGGAAGCAAACTGAATTGAAATCCAAGGGACTGTCTGCTGCAAATATAATCTTCTGCCTACATGTACCGGCATTCCCTCAGACTATGTTATTTATTATTACTTACTAGTTACATTATTTATACACCTTTCTCACCGAGACTCGAGGCGGATTACACAATGTGAATCAGTACAGTCAGTTCCAAAGACATTTCAATAAATAGTGTAATAGGGTATATAAATGCAAATTTGCAAAGATGTAAAACAAGCAGAAATCCAATACAGAGTTAAAGAAAAGAGTGTAAGTAATTCTAAGACTGATATATTAAACAATGTAGAAACTACCCAGTGGGATCAGACTTACAGTAACAGACAGTTGAGTGGGAGCTTTCCTGCCCTCTTCAGATAGGCCGTTCCATAGGGTGGGGGGCCAATGCACGTGCACGGGCAGCTGTTAATTTTGCCTGTGTGCAGGGTGGCACTTGCAGAAGGCCCTGTTACATAGGGAAAGAGGCAGTCTGGTAGATATGATGGACCAAGGCCATGAAGAGCTTTGTGTGTGATAGCCAAAACCTTAAATTGAGCCTGGTAACTAATAGGTAGCCAATGGAGTGACTGCAGAATGGGAATAATATTCATGTTCCTCTTAGCTCTCGATAATAATTGAGGTGCAGCATTTTGCACCAACTGGACTCTCCAAGTTAACTTAAAGGGGAGACCTATGTGCAAGGTCGTTACAGTAATCAAGTCTTGATGTTACTGTGGCATAGATCCAGGTGGCCAGACTGGCCATATCAAGGTAGGGGACCATCTTCCAGGCTAGATTGAGGTTGTAGAAAGCCATTTTTTGCAGCTGCCTTAACTTGCTTTTCTAGCAGTAACACTTGATCCAGTATAACCCAAAGGTTCTTAACTGAGAGCCAAGCTACCAGTGACTTTTTCACATGGAGAACACTTGATTGTTTTCACAAGTTTTCCTGGGAACTGAAGTCTGAGTGTCCTTCCCCTCTCTGTTAGAATCGCTGCCTGAAGAGCCAGAGAAAGCCGGCAGCGGCAGCAGCTTTTGCAAATCGTTCCTCCAGTCACGAGCCTGCTGGACAAGAGAGCTTTCAATGATCGTTTGGGGTTGGGCAGCTGCTACTTTCTCCCTGGGCATCCTGCTCCCAGGGAGCTGCTCTGGAGAAAGCTGCTGTGTCGGTGAAACTCCAGCTGCAGCGACAGCGGAAGAATCTGCAACTGCTCTAACATGCCCTTGTTCCAGTTTTTCTCCAGCTCAGGAGCGGGGGAAGGGCATGTTAGAGCAGCAGCAGATTCTTCCACTGTCGCTGCAACTGGAGCTTCACCGACACAGAGGCTTTTTCCAGAGCAGCTCCCCGGGAGCAGGACGCCCAGGGTGAAAGTAGCAGCTGCCTGCCCCCAAACGATCGTTGAGAGCCCTCTTGTCCAGCAGGCTTGTGACTGGAAGAACAATTTGCAAAAGCTGCTGCTGCTGCCAGCTTTCTCTGGCTCTTCAGGCAGCGATTCTAACACAGAGGGGAAGGACACTCGGACTTCAGTTCCCAGGAAAACTTGCGAAAACAATCAAGTGTTCTCCACATGAAAAAAGTCACTTGTAGCTTGGCTCTGTGTCTTCAAGGGTCAGACAAATTCCATTGAAAGTGGAGAGTACAGTGTCCTTCAAGATCTCTGCCTTCCCAACCAGCTTCATTTCTGTCTTGTCTGGATTCAGTTTCAATTGCCTGCTTTCAGCCATTTGACCACAGCTGTTAGGCAGTGCCCAAGATCTATCTATCATAATTGAGTATGCAGGGAGCACCGACATCTTAAAGGTACAAAAGAGGGTGATTGAAAAAGATTCCTTTTTTCATAAGAATGAACAAAAGAAGCCAATGAGAGCTATATGTAAAGGCAATTAATAATAAAAATACACGTCATTTCATTTTTTAAAAAAAAACATTAATTGTAAGTCCATCTTTCCAGCTCTGCAGAGAACCTACAGGGGCTACAAAGAGTAAATGAAGCCAATACATGCGGCACAACAGGAAGAATGATTCAGGATATTCTTTGAATTTTGCAGGAAATTGCCACACCAGGGAAACCAATTAGATATTGATTATGGCTTTCTTATATGAGTTGATAAATTGTCTCCAAGAAATATCCTACAGCTATGCTCATGATTATGGTGTAATTCTGAAACCGGTGAATGGACCACTTTGCCATAGAATATCCAGGAAGTGTGATATGTGGGGGAAAGGAGTATGATACACATAAAATTATTTTTGGACTTTATGATAAAACCTGAATTTTGGAATTCTGATAGTCTAATGTAGCCAATTACATGTGATTATTTTCATGTGCTTCTGGCAAATTTGGCATGTTTTTACAAGTGTATGCAGTGCCTCAATTAATGACAATTTAATGTGTTTATAAATTGTTTTTATATAGCTCTCTATAAATTTAATTTCTCTCTCTTATGAACTAGTGTACTTTGTAAAAATCAACATTAATTTACTGGGTAACAGTAAAGCAGAGAAATACACACTCTCAGTATCTGTATTTGTGGGTGGAGGGGGCCACACAGTGGCCAACAGGGGAAAAGTTAGCCTTAGGTAATGATCTGTGTATCTAACACATTCTCCTAAGAAGGAAAATTATTCATTAGGACATACAAATCATTCCTACTGAATGCAGAAAGGTATTCATGAAGTCATATAAATTAACCAGTTAATCTCCAATCCCTCCAAAATAGAAAGCAATCATGATACCTCTGTAGCCAAGTTAAATCTGAGATTGCTTCATTATGCCTTCCAATTTAACACCGTAACAACCAGCAAAATTTTCCTGGTTGTGAGCTTTCAACAGTCAAGTTTTCTTCATCAAACCCAAGTAGGAATGGAGATCTCTGACTCCTTATATCCCAGTTAGACGGTGGGAGTTGCAAAGAAGATAGACTGTAGAGGTACAATGTGATGAAATGTAACTAGCATGATTAGAGCAGGGGAGAAAGAGCAGAAAATTAGCCTCTATGGCGATAGAAGAATTCTCTGTCCTTATTCAGCCTTCAGGTGGTTCATTGTTTTGAATTTGTGACTGATCTCAATGTTAGCAATCTCCTGTTGTAATCTTCTCTTGAAGTTTCTCTGTATGAGGACTGCCACTTCTAGGTCAGCAGTGGAACGTCCTTCCAAGTAGAAAAGCGGCATGTAAAGTTAAATATAAATAATACAGTACACAACTAGACTTTAAGATATATATATTTTTGCAACCCTTCTTTCCTAGGCAAAACACTAGATGGCATACAATCACTACTGTAAGTCTTAAAACATGGGCCAGAGCCCCACAGTGAAATCACCCAACTTAATAATGAAGCACACAACAAAGAATGCCTCAATGTTGGTTTCAATGGAATTTATTTTTACCAAGTTCGCTTGTTCCAGTGGCATTTGCTGGAAGGAACTACTAGAATAAAAATGTACAAGACAACACCAAATTCTACCGGAGAGAATTTGCAGATTTTCTGTTTCCATTGAAGGAAAATCCAGATGGCATAGACTGTCAGCAGAAAAACCAGCCAAAAGGCTTGCGTGGCATATTAGATTCATGTGCTATAAACTAGAACCATGCCATAGCCTAGAACGCCCCACTCCATAAAAGTTTATGCCACAATAAATCTGACAGTTTTTAAGGTGCCACAAGATTGGTATGGGTTGGATCCATTGGTATACTTCTACTAAGTGAAGAATCTTTCTCCTACGGAAGATTACTCACTTAGCACTTAGCAGAGAACCATTGGCTTCAGCCCTGTGTCTCTTGAGATATAGCATAGTGGTTTAATATTACCCCCGGAAATATACAAATTACAATTCTACACATGCTTACTTGGGAAAAAGTCCCATCAAACTCGGTCGAACTTACTTCCATATAGGTATGCTATATATATTAAAAATATATATATCAGAAACATCTGATTATTTTAAATACATATAAACAATGACAATCACAGCTGGTGTATCTCCTTCCATGCATACTTGCTGAAGTGTTTGACATTAAAATTGAGCTCTTCACAGGCTTCATACTGGTGGGGTGAATCAAATCCACGAGTGGCTGAAATAACCTATTTACTGCATTTATGAGTCATTTCCTCTGCAAGTGCTCATAGGGGGCATATAATATGAAAATGTCAGCAATTAAAACAATATCAAACAACCTAAACCATCAAAATGCCCCCAAAACAGATAAAACAACAAATACAATAGTTAGCTGCTACTCTTCGTTACATATTGCATCAACCATTATCTATGAATTCAAATCAAAACAACATTAGGAACAAAACGTGCACGTTCATATCACTTGTGAGAGTGACAGTACGGTAAAAATCATACATTCAATTTCTTACCATTTAAAAACAGTGCTCTTTTAAAAGGATATTTCTACTTAACATTTATTTAGCGCAAATAACGTTCTCAGCAGCACTGAGCTGAAACCATACACTATTAAAATAACACAGAGCCTGGCATTCTTAACTGCAGCTGCTCTGAATAGTCGCATTCAGTGTCTCAATATTGCAGCACTTTAGAATTCAATATGATGCTAACATGTCTGGTACAATCCGCGCATTGTGTAAAAATACTCCTACTGGTATAAATACCCCTTCCTCATACAATAGCTAATGAGAATATGAAAGAGTTCTTTCAAGTCTCTATTAAATCATCCATGCGAATACAAACTCAGCACTGGGGGAAGAGTTATAGCAGATTTGTCCTAATGCGGTATATGAATCACTTTTATCGACAGTGTATTGCCACCTTGACATATATATGATCTGATCCTGATGGAAGCCTGTAAAATTCTATAATCATCACACCTTGGAGATGGCATGGTTCTTTTTAGCCTTGCTTTAGCCAATATTGTTGTTAATTCATACTATAAGTAAAAAACACTTGTGTATAATACAGGCATAGAGATGATATTAAACTGAATGCAAATGCAGCAGAGGCAGATTTAGAGTTGCCAGATCTCCCTTCTGGTGGGAGGGAGGAACCTGGCACTTACCTGAGGTAATCTCCTTGCCGGATGCAATAACATCACTTCTCGAAGTGCCATCATTGCGCCTGGCAGTGGGCGTGCTCCCACACTTCACAGGGGCTCCTGTGAAGTGCAGGAGCATGCCCGCCATCAGGTGCAATGACATCACTTGAAGAAGTGACATCATCACACCTGGCAGGAGCACACCTGTGGCGCACTGGCCCAAGAGGTTTTTTGCCTCCTGAGCCCATTCCCCAGGCTCTTTCCACCCACCATCCCGGTGAATAACAACAACAACATTCAATTTATATACCGCCCTTCAGGACAACTTAATGCCCACACAGAGCACTTTACAAACTATGCCATTATTATCCCCACAACAACAAACACCCTGTGAAGTGGGTGGGGCTGAGAGAGCCCTGAGAGAGCTGTGAGTGACCCAAGGTCACCTAGCTGGCTTCAAGTGGCGGAGTGGGGAATCAAACCCGGTTCTCCGGATTAGAGTCCCATGCTCTTAACCACTACACCAAACTGGCTCTCAAACTGCCAAAATGGCGGCAAAGGGCAGAGGCTGGGAGCAGGGGATTCCCCACCTCCACTGGCGGACTGGCTGCCCTAGCCAGATTACCTCCCAGCCTATTTATGCTAAGGTTTGAGAAGGCTACATTGCTGATCAACTGCTCTGCTAGGTGCAAACTCTGTCCTCTACACACCAGACTACGATCCCAAGTCTAGCGCCAGCCAAGCTAGCAGCCTTTCTCCAGACCTCGCCAGCCTGCAGAGTGCAGGACAGGAGCAACCATTTTGTGAGCCATTCTGAGTCAGGATGAGGGGGGCTGTGGCCAACTCAATAATGGTGTTTGCTTTTCAAGAAGTTGGCTTCTCAGACTCCCCTACTGGAGCCTGTCAGCATTGCTAATGGGCACCAAGAAAATCATCCTTCAAAAGGGCTATTGTTTGCAAGCATGGAATCCTAAAATCCTAGCATTGGAAGGGGTCTTACAGACCATCTAGTCCAACCCCTGCCCAATGCAGGAACAGCCTAAAGCCTAGAATCATAGAATCATCTTCTAGTCCAACCTCCTGCACAATGCAGGAAATTCACACCTACCTCCCCCCCAGTGACCCCTGCTCCATGCCCAGAAGATGGCAAAACACCTCCAGGATCCCTAGCCAAACTGGCCTGGGGAAAATTGCTACCTGACCCCATGAGAACTAAGCACTGATGTAACCCATTCTGCCCTCCCCCTCAGGATCTGCCCAGGTTCACAGAATCAGCATTGCTGATAGATGGCCATTTAGCCTCTGCTTAAAAACCTCCAAAAAAGGAGAGCCCACCACTTCCCGAGGAAGCCTGTTCCACTGAGGGACCGCTGTAAATTGTCAGGAAGTTCTTCTTAATGTTTAGCCGAAAATTCTTTTGATTTAATTTCAAGCCGTTGGTTCTGGTCTGACCTTCTGGGGCAGCAGAAAACAACTCTGCACCATCTTTTATGATATCCCTTCAAGTACTTGAAGATGGTTATCATATCACCTCTTCAGTCATCTCCTCTCCAGGCTAAACATTCCGAGCTCCTTCAACCTTTCCTCATTGGGCTTCAGACCCCTCACCATCTTCGTTGCCTTTCTTTGGATATGTTCCAGCTTGTCTATATCCTTCTTAAATTGTGGTGCCCAAAACTGGACACAATACTCTAGGTGAGGTCTAACCAAAGCAGAGTAGAGTGATACCATCACTTCAGGAGATCTAGACACTATGCTTCTGTTGACACAGCCCAAAACCACATTTGCCTTTTTAGCTACCACATCACATTGCTGACTCATGTTCAGCGTGATGGTATAATCTACTAAGACCCCTAGATCCTTTTCACACATATTACTGCCAAGACAAGTCTCCCCCATGCATTTGATTTTTCCTTCTTAAATGTAGAACTTTGCATTTATTTCTGTTGAAATTCATTTTATTTGTTTTAGCCCAGTTTCCCAGCCTGTCAAGATCATCCTGTATCCTGACTAGAGATGGGCACGATCCGCATTACGAACAAAAAAACCCCACTATAATGGCGATCGCGCAATCGTGACCTGGCGGATCATGATCGGCCACGGCCAACGATCCAGTGGTCGGGAGAGGCCTGGATCGGGGTGATCGGGCTTGGTTCAGGGATCCAGACACTCAGGCGCCAGCAATCTATTCCCCTGGCAATGGAGCCAGGGGAATGCCTGAGCTCTGTTTGCCCTCCTTCTGTCGCCCTGGAAACCCAAATGGAAGCCCAGCTTTCCTTGATCAGCAGGGCTTCCTTCCAACCACAGAGCAGCAAAGCAGTCACAAGTTGGGAGAAGACACCCAGGGGAGGGAGGGGGAAGGGGGTGTTCTGTAGCCATGGGCACTCCAATCTCATCCCAGCAAACCCTGATCGGCAGCTCTGATGGCCAAACACAGACCCCCTGTGTTGCTGAATGGGACCCATGCTTATAAATAGCCGTGGTCTCCCAGGCTGGGTTTCACTTTCTGCGAGCAGTGAAGTGGGACAGAGCTCTTGCTTGATACTTGTTAGCCTTTGGAGAGAGAGAGAGACACTGAGAGAGTCAGCTGCCGCCACAACCCACCTTCCCACATAGCTGGGATACCAGTGTGCCCTGCTTTGGCATCCACGATCCACGATCCACGGCTCGGGAACAGGAGATGATCGGTGTGGATCGTTAATTCGAGATTGTCGCCGGCGCCAATCCACGATCCGCTGGATCATTAATTTTTTGGGGATCGTGCCCATCTCTAATCCTTACTCTGTCTTCAACCGTATTTGCTACCCCTCCCAATTTAGTATCATCTGCAAATTTAATAAGCATTCCCTCTATTCCTTCATCCAACTTATTTATGTTGAACAGAACAGGCCCCAGGACTGATCCCTGAGGAACTCCACTTGTCACTCTTCTCCAAGAGGATGAGGAACCATTAACAAGCACTCTTTGGGTGCACTCTTTCAACCAGTTACAGATCCACCTAATAGCAATAGGATCCAAACCACATTTTACCAACTTGTCAACAAGGATATTATGTGGAACCTTATCAGAAGCCTTACTGAAATAGAGCTAAACTACATCTACAGCATTTCCCTGATCCAGCAAGGTAAAAGCTTTCTTTAAAAAGGGGATAATGTCTGACATGACTTGCTCTTGAGAAATCCATGCTGGCTCTTAGTAATCACAGCCATCCTTTCTAAATGTTCAAGGACTGACTGTGATGATTTGTTCTAAGACTTTTCCAGGTATTAATGTCAAGCTGTCGGGTTGGTAGTTACCTAGATCACCCCTTTTTCCCCTTCTTGAAGATGGGGACAACATTTGCCCACTTCAAATCATCTGGCACCTCGCCTGATCTTCAATAATTCTCAAAAATAATGGACCGAGGCTCAGAAATTACATCTGCGAGTTCTTTTAGTACCCTTGGGTGCAATTCACCTGGCCCTGAGGACTTAGCTGCATTTAAAGAAACTAGGTGTTTATGTACTACCTCTATGCTTATCCTAGGCTGTAACTCCCTTCCCCCATCATGTGTTCTGTTATTGCCATGCTGAGCACCATCTCCCTTGCAGGAGAAGACTGAGGAAAAGTAGGAATTGAGCAGTTCTGCCCTCTCTTCATCGCCTGTTACAATTTCACTTCCCTGTCCCTGCAATGGGCCTATTATGTCCTTGCTCTTTTTCTAACTTTGAACATAAGCAAAGAACCCTTTTTTGTTGATTCTAGCATCTCTTGCGAGCCTAAGCTCATACTGAACTTTAGCTTTTCTAGCACTCTCCCTACAAGCATTGGTTATTTGTTTATATTCATCCTTGGTTATAAGTAGAAATGGGCATGAACCGGAATACAAACCAAAAAAACCCACTAAGCGGTCCAGTTCGTGGTTCCCGAACACCAATGCCCAACAAACAGCTGATCATTTAAACAGCGGAGCTTGGCTGGCCGGCTGGGAAATGGCCATTTAAACTGTGGGCGGGGCTTGGCTGGCTGGCTGGCTGGGAGTTCCCCGCTGGCCAGCCAAGCCCCGTTGTTTAAATGATCAGCTGCTTGTTGGGGATCTCCCTGACAAGCAGCTGATCCGGGGGTTTAAATGCTCCTTTCCCTGCAGCTGCTAAGTGGCCGGGAAAGGGGCATTTAAACCACATGAACCATGATCCACAAACCGGTTTGTGAACTTGCCCCAGTTCGTGGAAGTGTGTGGTCCCTGGTTCACGAAAATGCCATGAACCACGAACTGCATGGTTCGGGTTTTTTGCAGTTCGTGCCCACCTCTAGTTATAAGTCCCTCCTTCCATTTCCTAAATGAGTCTTTTTTTATTTCTTAATTCATTAGAAAGCTGTTTATGAAGCCACTGTGGCTTCTTTAAGCTCCTCCTGTTTTTTCTTCTCATAGGAATTGTTTGTGATTGTGCTTTCAATATTTCACTTTTAAGAAACTCCCACCCCTCTTGACCTCCCTTCTCCTTAAGTATTTCTGACCATGTGATTCTATGCAGCATAGCTTTCAGTTTGTTAAAATTTGCTTTCCTGAAGTCCAACCTATATGTCTGACTACATGCAGCTTTTCCCTTCCCCAAGACTGTAAATTCCAAAATTACATGGTCACTGCTACCCAGAGTGCCCACTACTTTTACTTCGTCAACCAGTTCTTACCTGTTGGTGAGAATTAAGTCCAAGATAGCAGAACCCCATGTTTCCCTCTCTACTTTCTGAAAAATGAAGTCAGGAATTTATTTGACCTTTCATTTTTAACAGAGTTAGACTTCCAACTGATATCTGGGTAATTGAAATCCACTGTGCCCCATCTCTTTGTGAACTTTGTAATTTGTTCTAGGATTTTCTCATCCAAGTCCTCTACTTGGCTTGGTGGTCTATAGCAGACCCCCACCATAGTATCACTTACATTTCTTATTCTTTTTTTATGTTTCCTAGCATACGTTCCACTCCCTGCAGGTCTTCAGTGTTCCCTTCTCCAATTATAGGTTTTGAATTTTTCTCTCTCCCCCCCCCCATAGGATTTAGTTTAAAGCCCTCCTTATCAGGTTTGCAAGACTCTTACCAAACACATTTTTCCTACCCTCATGAGGTGTAAACCATCTCTCGATAGAAGAGCTTCATCTCAAAAGCATAAGCCATAGTCCAAAAAACCAAACCGCTCTGGATGACACCATCTATGTATCCAGTTATTTATTGGCAGCAGTCTTCTTTCCCTTCCTAAACCACGGCCTATGACAGGAAGAACTGATGAAAACCACAACCTTTGCTCCGAGGTCCTTAACCCTTTTACCCAGATCCCCATAGTCTCTTTTAATGCATTCTGGACTGTGCTGGGCAATATTCCAACAAATATACGTCCAGTCACTCCTTGAAGACTGCCAATGAGGGAGAAGCCACCACATCACTAGGCAGCCAATTCCACTGCTGAATTACTCTTAACATGAAGAAGTTTCACCTAATGTCCAGCCAATACCTTCCCTCCTGAAGTTTAAACCCTTTGTTCCGAACACTGTCCAACAGGAACAGCTCCCTTCTCTCCTCTAAGTGACAGCCTTTTAAATACTTAAAGAGAGCAGTTATGTCTCCCCTCAACATGCTTTTCTCCAAACTGAACATTCCCAGGTCCTCAGTCTTTCTTCATAGGGCCCCTGATCATCTTGGTTGCTCTCCTCTCCACTTGTTCCAATTTGAGAACATCCTTTTTGAAGGAAAGCTCCAGAACTGCACACAATACTGCAGGTGTGGCCTGACCAACGTGATTTGGATGTTATGCCTTTGTTGATACACCCTGAGATTGTGTTCACCATTTTTGCTGCTGCATCACACTGACTGCTCATATTTAGCTTCTGATCCACCCGTATCCCAAGCTCTTGTTCATACACACTGCTACCCAGAAGTCTATCTCTCATCCCATATGCATGCTTTGCATTTTTGTTACCCAGGTGGAGAACCTGGCACTTATCCATGTTAAATTGCATCTTATTCAAATCGGTCCACTTTCCCAATGTGTTCAGATCTTGTTGAATTCTATCCAAGGGTGTTTGCTACTCCTCCCAGTTTGGTGTCATCTGCAGATTTAATGAATAATACCTTCACACTCTAATCCAGATCATTTATAAAAATACTGAAAAGCACTGGACCCAGAACCGAGCCCTGTGGCACTTCACTGAATACCTTCTTCCATCAGATATGATGCCATTTACACTACGCTAAGCATAGGCTGTTTAGTTTGCCAAAAGTTTTGTGTGGATATTAAAATGCAAATTCTAGCCACTGAGCTGCCAGAACGGGCAGGCTGGAAGGTCAGAGATCAAGAAAGAGAGCACAGTAATAAGGAGGTCACAAGCTAAGGTCACACGAGCTAAGAAGGGCAGCGTCAGGGCTTTTTTTCAGGGGGAGCGCGGGGGAATGGAGTTCCGGAACCTCTTGAAAATGGTCACATGGCTGGTGGCCCCGCCCCCTGATCTCCAGACAGAGGGGAGTTTAGATTGCCCTCCGCGCCGCTGAACGGCGCGGAGGGCAATCTAAACTCCCCTCTGTCTGGAGATCAGGGGGCGGGGCCACCAGCCATGTGATCATTTTCTCCGAGGGCAACCCACGGAGTTCCACCACCTCTTTTCCCAGAAAAAAAGCCCTGGGCAGCGTCAACAACATAGCCTACTCCAGATAAATATATTTGCGTTATGAAAGTAACATGAGAGTTATTTTTGGAATTCCAAGATTTGTCTCAGGCAAAAACATATCCCTCTGGGTTTTTTTAAGGGGAAAAAATAGAAACAGCAGTTGAATAAACATATGAATTGGCTGAACCACAAGTGTTAAGGACCAAGGTTGTTTCCAGTTTCCCAGAAGAGATGGCATGCCAAACATATGGTCCTTTGGCTTCAGCAGCCTCGTGGATGCTTCTGTCATTGATTCAAAGAGAAATGGGGAGGGCAGCCAACTCCTCTGTCAGAACTGGCTTCTTAACGGGATTCGAGCCATAACTTGAGAAACTTTAGGGCTGCTGTGAGTTGCTGTTTCACGGGGTCCTTAAATTGATTTGCTAGCTTGACCTGACCTTTTCATTTAGACATAGTGATAAATATTAATATTTCTTTAGCTCTTTTAGTGAACAAAATACTATTTAAAATCATTCTTATATTTTCACAAATGCCAAGTGATGGATAGACTGGCCGATGGCCTATATAGGATGCTAGTCATGTGACTGTTTCCCTTCTTATTTTTAACTCAACACGGCCAAGCAAGATTCAGGTCCAGTAGCACCGTAAAGACCAACTAGATTTCCAAGGTATGAGCATTCGAGAGTCAAAGCTCCGTTTGTCAGATACGAGGAGCAGAAAAAGGAAAGAGTCCTTATAATCCAGATGGAAGGTGGGAGGGGTATTGTAAATGAGCGTGTTAGAAAGTTAGCTGTAATACATGTCGTAATTAGTTTGATAGAGCATGGGTGTGAGTACAGAAAATTAGCATCTGTAATGTGAGAAAAATCCCATGTCCCGATTCAACTCTCGGGATTCCATTGTTTAAAATTTTAAGGACTCCTTCCTTTTTTCTACTCCTCATATCTGACAAAGGGAACTTTAACTCTCAACAGCTCATACCCTGGAAATCTACTACAGACCAACATGGCAACCCATCTGACACTAACTTCTAGAGCAAGGGATATTCCTTTTTGTCTTTGCCATCTAATCCCATTTCAATTTCATAATTTTCCCATTGCCTCCTAAAAGACTTCCAGTTGCTGATGATATCACTTGTCGTGTGTAGGTACCAAGATATCTGCTTGATCATTTTGTTTCTTTTCAAAGCAATTCCATCTCTCATACCTTGTTTTACTTGTGCATAGATTATTGAAAGGAGACAGACTTCCTCATATTATATTTAGAAAACAAAAGAATCCTGGTTTGCTATTACAGCTCCTACCTTATCTTTCTGACCTATAGCCTAGAGTTACATTTTCAGTTCTCTATTCAAGTAGTTGTTAAGTCACTCGCCAAATGCAGGATGGATTGCAGTTCAGAAGGAGGGGAAAGCGTGAAAGGAGGAGTGGTTAGATATGCACGGGTGGTCTCTTCCCAAGAGCTCTGAAGCGTCCGTGTGCATTGCAAGAAATGCGCAGAAAACCAGCATCCCAAAAGATAAACCAGTCCAAGCACATTCTCAGAAGACGCGTGACAAAACTGGAATAGTCACTCACGAGATGCTCATGGCTGGCTAAAAACGATGTGTGAATCAATGAGAATAAGATGGCAGAATTCCAAGGGTGTATCATTCTGAGAAGGACATGAGGAAAAGCCCCTGTCCTTCTCAGAATGGCCTGGAAAGCTCCCCATGAAGGACATCGCCAATTGTTGCAAACTGTAAACAGCAAGGAGAAGGAATAGTCTGTCACATGTAGTCTTTCCAGATTATCATTTTTCATAGGGTTGCTGAGTTGGGAAATTCCTGGAAATTTGGGCGAAAGCCTTGAGAAGGCAGAGTGAAGAAGGGGAGGGGTGTGGTGCCATTTATTCCAGGAGAACTAATCTCTATAGTCTGAAGATGAGTTGTAATTCTGGGAGAACTCCAGACCTCCCTACCTGGAGGTTGGCAACTCAATTTGTCAATTCAATAAATGAAACAGTTATTTGTTGCCAAGTATCCAAATGGGTTTCCTCAGTGCAGTTGTTTTTCCCAACAGGTATATCTTCACACAGTACACAAAATAAAACGTTTTGTAATTGGAAAAATACCATTTCCCTTCTCCCCACAGCTAGTAACTTTAGCAGTACTTTGGGAGATGCTGATGGTATTAGTAATGTGGTCCCAATGGGTTAAGATAGGGGTCCCCAACATGGTGCCCATGGATGCCATAGGGTCTGCTGATATCTTTCTTGGTGCCAACCAAGTGTTTTTAGAAACTGGGTGGGGCCAGGTGAGGCTCTTGCCCAACAGGGCTACTGATTTGCAACTGCTTGGCTATGCAAATCAAAACAACATAATTTCAGTGGCAGTCGCCACCATGGTGTTTGTTTTATTCTCTCACCCCTCTTCCCCAGTGTATTTTAAAATTACCACTCTCCTCTGCATAGGGTTGCTAGTCCCCTGCTGGGGGTGGGAGATCCCCTGCTCCCACCCTCCACCCCCCCCACTTACCTGGCCAGCAGGGGAGGCACAGGCCTCAGGGGTGCACTCCCTGGCAGCGCAGCGTGCTCCTGGGTGGCCCAATTTGAGCCCAAAATGGCCAGGATCAGGCCACTGCCAAGGAGGGGACTGTTCCCTCTCGCAGCAGCGTTCCATTCCAGGCCGATTTGTGCCCAACTCAGGCCAAATCAGGACCCCCAAGGAGTGCTGGAGCACTCTCAGGGGCACCAACAGCCTGTGTGATAATGTCACTTCCCAGAAGTGATGTCATTGTGCAGGCAGGCCTGGGGCTCGTGCACACACATGCTTGTGTGTGATAGAGACACCAAGAAAGTAGGCGCTGGGGGCCCCACCTCCCGCCGGGAGTACAGGGGGACCTGGCAATCCTCCTTCTGCACTTTGGCTTCCTCTGAGTGTGTGGAGTCACCTCCAATGGCAGCCATTTTGAAGTTATGTCAGAATTCCAAAGGTGCCCACAAGTGCAAAAAGGTTGAGGATGCCTGAGTTAAGGCCTCTGACATATCTAATGGTATGTGACAGAACCCCCCTGAGCATGCACGCACGCACGCACGCGCACACACACACACACACACAAGCTCACACAATTTTGTTAACTTTTTGAAGTAGAAGTAGGGATCCCATTCCCTCAGTGGGAGTGGGGAATCCCCCACTTTCATCCTTCACCCTCACCCCACTTACCTGGCTGGTGGGGGGGAAGGTGCAGGAACAGACCTCCCAGTCGCATTCCCAGGGCAATGCAATGACATCACTTCCTGGAATTACATATTGGGAAAACAGGAAAGCACGATGGGAGCAGTGAAAAGGTAAGCAACAGGTCCCCGCTCCCACCAGGGATCCAGTAAGGGGATCAGGCAACCCTAGATAGAAAATTATTGTACTGTCTCATTCAAGTATGGAAACACTCATAGAGCCATTATTAAAGGGGAGGGGGATTGACCTCCCCAACACAGAAACCCCATTTCAATAGAGCAGCATCTCACTATTTTGTAGATTTATTTAGTTCTTCAAAGGCTAGATGTCTCCTCCCCCACCTTTCCAGTACAAAGAGAAGTAAGAAGAACAGCTGAAGCAAAGCTGTCTGCAATCCCATTTTTATCGGATAGCACTGTAAGTACTTGGCACTTTTACTAAGTAAAAAAATTAATCATTTGGGCAAATTTTGGCCAACGCCCAAATGGGGAAAAAGCCCAAAATTTATTAGACTGTGAAACACCCAAGATAAATGAAGTTTCATCTTTTGGTTCATTTGAAATAAACCCCTGGAGAGTATTCTCTATGCAATAATCCTGCCCTGGCAAAGTATGGAAAAGATTACCTAATGCTCATGATTTAAACTGCCACAGAATGAAATGAATTATATTGCACTACTACAAAACATTCAAACGTCTTCTGCGTTCTGCCGGGTATGGAAAAAGCACTCTCTGTGAGCTACTAAGCTTACCATTTAAGGCTACAATCTTCAAGCTGCGTACTGCGAAACTGTTCCACTGCTTTCAGTAGAACAACTCCTGAGTGTACTAATATGAGGATTGTTCCTTTAAGCATCAATCAGGGATTTCTACATGTTTGAAACAGTTTTTTCCTTTCCATATTGCAATCAGTTACATTCAATTTCATATGAAAAGGCTCATTTGGTGTTTAGAAGTGAAGGAAAAGTCATCAGACCTTCTGGAGTGATGGTTGTTGTGGGTTTTCCGGGCTGTTGTGGGTTTTCCAGCCCGGAAAACCCACAACAACCATCGTTCTCCGGCCGTGAAAGCCTTCGACAATACTTCTGGAGTGACTTTAACAGCAGTGGTTCAAAACCTCTACTTGCACTTTCTCTGTTAAAAGTAATATCTAGTGCACAGCAAGTAGAAAAAGTCAGATATCTGCCAAATTGCAAAAGAATATTCCATATTCATAGGATCGTAGAATCATAGGGTTGAAAGGTACCTCCAGTGTTGTCTAGTTGAACCCCCTGCACAATGCAGGGAATTTACAACTGCCTCCCTTCCCCACACACCCCAGTGACCCCTGCTCCATGACCAGAAGATGGCAAAACACCGTCAAGATCTCTAGCCAAACTGGCATGGGGAAAATTGCTTCCTGAGACCCCAAAGTGGTGATCAGCATTTCCCTGGGCATGTTAGAAGGGGCCACAAGAACTAAGCATTCCTGCCTTCCTGCCCTCCTTCTCATAATCTACCTAGATTCACAGAATCATCCAACAGGTGCAGACAAATCCACAAATGCGTCTCCAAAGTAAAGGTAAGTCCAAGTAAAGGTCTCACTTCATAAATGCTTACTGTATATTTCTCTTCACAGGTGGCGCCAATGGAGTCAGGATGTGCTAAAGACACTGCCTGCCCGTTGGCGCCACCTGTGAAGAGAAATACACAATAAGCATTTATGAAGTGAGACCTATACTTCGACTTGCCTTTACTTTGGAGACACGTTTGTGGATGACTGTCCGTTTGATTTGTCTGCACCTGTCGGATTGTTATATTAACTTGGACTTTTGAAATTGATTAGATATGTATTCTCGCGCGAGAAAACGCGATCTTCCACGTTTTTTTCACGATATTCAGGTTGTTATGAGCAGCGGGGAACCGTGTGGAAATGGCTAAGGTGTAAAAAGCAACAAAAATGGTGCTGTTGCTGTTATTCCGTTGTACTGTCCCTACTTGATTTGCCATCCCTGACCTGAGTGGCACAGGCTAGCCCAGTCTTGTCAGGTCTTGGAAGCTAAGCAGGGTCAGCCCGTGTTAGTACTTGGCTGTGAGACCATCGAGGAAATCCAGGGTCGCTAGAAGCAGGCAACAGCAAACCTCCTCTGTTAATCTCTTGCCTTGGAAACCCTACAGAGTTGCCACAAGTCAGCTACAACTTGATGGCATCTTACAGACACATTTCACCTACGCTTCTTCCAGGGGACCTATAAAAATATAAATAAAAACAAGATAAACTATACTACCATTAAAAAACAGGATTATGAAACATGGGAAAAGACATTAAATACTAGGGTAGCGCCTATGCAGTTTCATTTTAGATAGCCTTTCTGGATTTCATGCTTGTTTTTATGCTCCTGTTTTCCACAGTGCTATTGTTAATTAATTGCTGTACATGATTTTATGATTTGTATTTTAGATGATTTATTGAATGTTTACGCAGTCCTTTGAGTTACTACCGCCTTGTAATAGTCTATAGTAGTTGCCTTTTGTTGTGTTGCAGGAACTTTAAAAAAATGAGAAGTTCAGCACAAACTTAGTCCAGCCCAATCAAACAGATTCTTCATTCAGTTTTGTGGGTTTAGCTCCTCTTATGTCCTTTAGATGGAAAGAACAGTAACTCCTGATTAGGAGCATTGATGTATTTTAATGTGCTGAAAACAATGCCACGGAACATATACAGCATCACAACGTTGACCAAACTTGGGTGATAGCTGGAGGAGAACACTCCCTGTGAATATGGGCTCTCTAAATCCAACGGGAGCTGTTCTGGCCCCTACGAACAACAAACAAAAAAACATGTTCGTTAACGGGACATGTTTGTTACTGTTCGTCTGTTCGTGTTCATTGTCAGCAACGAACAATGAACAGCGTGTTCCTTTTTCCCCCCGTTCGTGCCCATGTCTAATCCTTATTTCCTTCCCACCTACAGTCAACTTACTGTTATTTGCTCTCGCCTTCAGCTTTCCCTCTTTCTCTACCCCAGCAATAGGGATTCCATTCCACCAGCGGGGATGGGGGATCCCCTGCTTTCATCCTATACCCTCCTACCTCCACTTACCTTGCTGGCAGGAGAAGAAAACATGGAAACGGGGTGAGCTCCCAGGCCACACAGTGCACTCCCATGTGCTGCAGTGGCCTGATCTGGGCCTGAATCGGGGCCAAATTGGCCTGGATCAGGTCTGATTTGGCCAGGATCAGGCTGCTGTGGAGTGCAGGAACACTGCTGCAGTCTGCAGCAGCCCAATCCGGGTTGAAATAGCCTGATCTGGGGACAAATTGGTCCAAATCAGCCCAAATGGGGGCTGAATCGGTATGGATCGGGCCTGAATCAGCACAGATCAGGCCACTGCGGAGCACAATAGTGCTCCTGCGCTCCACAGCGGCCTGATCTGGACCGAATTAGCCTGATCTGGACCCAATTTGGCCTGGTTTAGGCCCGATTTGGCCCAGATCGGGAACTTGTGGTGCATAGGAGCGCTTTCAGGGTGGCTCGCAACCCGCACAATGATGCCACTTCATGAAGTGACATCATCATGCAGGCCAAGAGCACGCATGTGCTTCCTGTGCTCATGACCACTTAAGCAAGGGTAAATACCAGACCTCCTACCTCCCACCGGGGGCGGGGGTAGGGGGACCTGGCAACACTAGAAACAGGCCTGCTAGGCATGCTCCTGGGGCAGTGCAATGACGTCACTGATGTCATTGCACTGCTCCGAGAGCACTTCTGTGCTTTGCCAGGAGCCATTTGGACCCTAAATGGGCTGAATTAGGCCCGTTTGAGGCCCAAATCATCCCACAATGAAGCACACATGCACTCCTGCATCTGCATGGTGATGTCACCAGAATAAAGAATATTCTTTATTCGCATGTGGTCCTGTGCCTGCATGGTGATGACCAGAAGTGACATCACCATGCAGGCACAGGACCACATGCGAATGAAGAATATAGATGGCAAGAAGGAGGTAAGAGCCAGGTATTCCCCCCTCTCACTGGGAGAATAAGGGGACCTGGCAACCCCACCTAGCAGCCTCTCCCTAGGAAAACTGCAGTTCCAGCTGCTGAGCTGGGCCAGACATCTTTCCATAGCAGAACCCTTTTCAATCCCAGCCTACAACATGGAAACCTATTTTCTCCCGTTCCTTTTTTTTAACAAAACTGAAATAAAGAGAAACTAGTGATGGTGCCAGTAAAGTGAACCACCTTAAGTAGAGCGGGACTAGATTGCAGGTGAGAACTCACCAGTTTGATTCATCATGACACTGGGATGGTAAGTTATTTTGTGAACACTGCCACGGCATGTATACATGCCAAAGATGGACATCTCTTCCTCCCAGGAAAAACATATTTCAACTTAGTACCTTTAACCACACTTACAAGCACAGCATGTTCAAACAAATTTACTTCTTTCTAGAGTAGACTTGTTGACCTGACTCACACAACACACAAAATGGTTCATTTGTGCAGGAAGATACCCTTCCCTTTTACTGAATTCAGCATTATGATGCAACATTTTTGAATGTCTGTATTTTACATTGTGAAGTAAGTCCACCAGTGTAAATCAAGCTGTTCATGTTTAATCATCTCTTTTCAGCTCTTTCCCAAACCACATGGGATATGCATATGTCAGATACAGATGACAGACAAATCAATTTGTTATGAAAACTGCTTATTTCAGACCTCTGCTTCCTATTCTTTAACCATCTATTAATCCATGAAGGGGACCTATCTATCCCACAATTACTTCATTCAAGTAGTGTCGGTGAAGGATATGGCCAAAAGCACTATGGAAGTCCAAATATGCAATGAGCTCCAAAAGACTGGTGAGAACCTAGGTAAAGGTGGTCCCCTGTGCAAGCACCGAGTCATCTGACCCATGGGGGACGTCGCACAATGTTTTCTTGGCAGACTTTTTGTTACAGGGTGGTTTGTCATTGCCTTCCCCAGTCATCTACACTTTACCCCCAGAAACTGATTACTCATTTTACCGTCCTCAGGGATGGAAGGCTGAGTCAACCTTGAGCCGGCTACCTGAACCCGGCTTCCACCAGGATTGAACTCTTGGGCTGCAGTACTGCCATTTACCACTCTGCACCATGGGGCTCTTGGTGAGAACATCTGCCATTGTAAATACAGACTGAAGTAATTCATCCTGCTCCTCACTGATATCCCTATACTCCTTTAGAAACCTTTTCACTCCTTCATTACATAATGGGTTATTAATATTGCTTAATAAGGTGACTTCCTGCTTTTGATGTATTTGAAGAATTGTTTTCATGCTTTTAGAAATATGTTCCTCACTGCTTGCTTTATTGTCAACTAGGGTTGCCAACCTCTAGGTGGTGGCTGGCGATCTCCTAGAATTACAACTGATTGGCTACAGAGATCAGTTCCCCTGGAGAAAATGGCTACCTTGGAAGGTGCACTCTATGGCATTAGACCCAGCTGAGGGCCCTCCCCTCAACAAACCCCACTGTCTCCAAGTTCCACCCCCCCAAATCTCCAGGATTTTACAACCTGGAGCTGGCAACTCTATCGTCAACTTAACTTTTTTTGGCTAGAGACAGTGCTCCATCTTGTTCTCATTCGGGCATGATTTCTACTTTTTAAAGGCACACTTATTGCCTTTTAGGAGCCCCGTGGTGCAGAGTGGTAAGCTGCAGTACTGCAGCCCAAGCTCTGCTCACGACCTGAGTTCGATCCTGGCGGAAGCCGGGTTCAGGTAGCTGGCTCAAGGTTGACTCAGGCTTCCATACTTCTGAGGTTGGTAAAATGAGTACCCAGTTTCCTGGGGGTAAAGTGTAGATGACTGGGGAAGGCAATGGCAAACCACCCTGTAACAAAAAGTCTGCCAAGAAAACATTGTGATGCAACGTCCCCCCCATGGGTCAGTAAAGAATGACTCAGTGCTTGCACCTTTTACCTTATGCTATTGTTAGGGGTTGGTCACATGGATTGTTTCAGCTGATGCTGAATGAGCTACACCAGCTACTTGTCTATTTCCAGGCTCAATTCAAAGAAATTTTAGGATCCTAGAGAAGCCCCGTGGCGCAGAGTGGTAAGCTGCAGTATTGCAGCCCAAGCTCTGCTCACGACCTGAGTTCAATCCTGGCGGAAGCCGGGTTCAAATGGCCGGCTCAAGGCTGACTCAGCCTTCCATCCTCCCGAGGTTGGTAAAATGAGTACCCAGTTTCCTGGGGGTAAAGTATAGATGACTGGGGAAGGCAATGGCAAAACACCACGTAAAAAGTCTGCCAAGAAAACATCGTGATGCGACGTCCCCCCATGGGTCAGTAATAACTTGTTGCTTGCACAGGGGACTACCTTTTATGGCTTCCTTGACTCTGCTCATTAACCATGTTGACATCTTCTTCAATTTGATGGTATTTTTCCTAATCTGTAGTATACATGCTATCTAGCTAGCTCCGTGACTAACAATTCCAATGCACAGACATTTATGATATCCAGGATTTTTTTTCCAATTTGTCATATGCAGTTATCCAGTCAACGTGAATGGCAATGCCCTGCTATACTGCTTCATCCGTCAATCACACTCAGAATGGGAACTGGTTTTTAATATCTTGCCAGTCAGAACGCCCTCCACCTCCAAGTCAGAACAGAACATCAGACTAACAGTGAATGTCCCTTTTATTTGGAAGCAAGAAGGGCATTCTGAACTGTCCACTATTCTAGGAGTAGTTTGCCTGAGATGAAATTCCTTGGATTAACACTCTGTTGGCATCTGCTATTATCTCTACCTGATTATATCTCTCCTTAGTGATTTTCATAATTGTAAGGCACCGTGATTTTTACCCCCTCAGGTTAAATAAGGATTATGTAAGTACTTGTTTTTACTTCATAGTTCACATTTTTTTCTTGAATTCCAGCTTTGGAGGTTTCAGACTGACTGAGAAAGAACAGCCCCACCTCCAAATCTGTGTAAAGGAACCACCCATCAGTCGATCAAGATGCCCCCTGCCTCCCAGTGAGAAGCTGATGCAGTAAATGAGTTCCTAGCTTGAGTCCCTTTGCTGCACAGCTGCTAAGCAAAGAAGTGAGACATTGATTCAAGGCAGCCTGAGCAAACTTCACCAACACGTTACCTAGCTGTTGTGTAAGGAAGACGGCGGAAACTGGCGCACACCCGAAACAGTGATTCAGCATTTGTCAGAACAAAAGACTCTATACAGAGAAGTAGACTTTAACAAAATAGCCAAGAAGTTGTTCTATCTAATTTAACCAAACATCACCTGGTGTGAAGAATACTACTTTTTTCTTTTGCCTATTCAGATGATTGACTGAGTCAGGAAGATACTATTCTTATAAGAAGAAATCCCAGCAAAGGAACTATTCCTCCCTCTCTAAGAGATTGGCAATAATGACAAAAATTTCTCTTATAGACAAGTAAACATATTTAGCATTAACTTTGGTAACAGACTGTTTTACCAGGTGTACCCTGGTGCACCATAAGGAAGCTCATGGCACAATCAGGTTTAGTGTCCTAGAGGACTCTGGCATTTCTATTGCAACAGAGGATAGCTATTGTTCTCAAATAACAGAAGAATTAATGTCTGGCACACTGAAGCCTGAATCTCTTTCTACCAGTGTCAACTTCTATACACAGATATCACACTCAGTGACTTTTCATGAAAACTGTAGCAACTATACTGAAACGAGAATGGCTTTGGAGATTGGAAGATTCTTTGTACTTCAGTTTGATATATTTATTTTCTCAATGCACCATATCCTCTCGAATCATTCCTCTTTTTTAGATATTTTATAACTCATAGTTTTATAATCCAGTTAGTATATTCTCTGTTTAAACCTTGATTTAAAACACAATCAAGTTTTCTGGGTCGGATATGGGATATTTAACTTTGATCATCCATTCCTGAAGAAGATTTCTGCATAATTTGAAAAATAACACCCATTATATTGACTAGGTTGCCCAATTAAATTGTAGCCTTGCTTACTCAGTCACACACACCACCCCGCTACAGTCTCACATTTTATCCTTTGCGCCATTCCCTTTGTCCAGCTATCTGTTTAGTACAGTATGGAGCAAGAGGAAGTGGAATAGCTGTAGGCAGGAGGTCATTTTATGAGGTCAATCCCAACCTAGAATCTGGGATGTGTGGAGTTCATCAGCCACTCTTTTTGTTTTGGAAATTAAAGGAAACCAGCAGCATAGCAGCTCTCAGGCTTTGCCTTTTTTCAGGAAGTGAAATGTGGATTTAGAATTAACCTCAGTATTTTGGCAGTCAGCTCTGCTATTCTGCAGACTATAGTCATTTTTTAACAATACAAATTATTCAAGTCCAAGTCAAACTCCTTTAATCTATACTGGAACGAGGAAACTAAATTATACAAAGTCACAGTGGTTACTTCAGATATCATTAGCACAAATAAATTAGGTTATTTGATTGTATAAAAAACAGGTAGTAGATCTGAGATACAGTACGGCATGGCACTGAAGTTTACCTGTGTGGATTTGTGTGTGTTGAAATGGTCTTGCAAATGCCTTGCTGTGTGTTCAGAACAGATCATGGCACAACATTAGAGCACCTCTTTTTCAAAAAATTTAATCTTATACTGTTCTTTGATTTGGGTACATGCTGAGTCATTCAAAATGCTGGTTAAACATGGTGGTTTAATCTGCGATGCCTTCTACAGGCAAAAAGAATTGGTGGTAGCTAGCCAACTGTCGTTATTAGTCTTTTTTTAAAAAAAGATGATAAATGGCACTGTCCCATGCAGGGGCACAAGTTACCAGAGAAACAGAGGCATTTGTTCAATTTTTACTTATAAAATTAGAACTAGAAAAAATCCTTAAAGATAAAAATATCTCTCTGGGGACCAAGATCAAGATAATCCAAACCATGGTATTCCCATTACTATGAATGGATGTGAAAGTTGGACAATGAAGTAAGCTTGATAGGAAGGAAATTGATTCATTTGAAATGTGCTGGAGGAGAGTTTTGCGGATACCATGGATGGCCAAAAAGACAAGTAAGTGGGTTCTAGATCAAATCAAGCCTGAATTCTCCATAGAAGCTAAAATGACAAAACTGAGGTTTATCGTACTTTGGTCACATTATGAGAAGAAGACAAGATTCTCTGAAAAGTCAATAATACTAGGAAAAGTGGAAGGCAGTAGGAAAAGAGGAAGACCTAAAACGAGATGGCTTGACTCAATAAAGAAAGTTATGTCCTCCAGTTTGCAAGATCTGAGCACGTCTGTTAATGATAGGACATTTTGAAGGACTTTCATTCACAGGGTCGTCATAGGTTGGAGGCGATTTAACAGCACACACACAATGAAACAATACGCTGCTGTTATGCAGTTATTACAGATGATTTAAGCATGTCTCTTTCTAGGACTGTGTAAAATGTTTTTATTTTCATTCGTTTTGGAAACGGAATTATGCCATTTGTTATTGTAATTTGTATTAAGTTTGACCCCTTTCTCCATTACCATACAGTATAGAGGGGTCCCAGTTTTGTTCCCCTGCCTGCACTTCAATCACAGAGAAAGCACATTTCTCCAGTTTTCAGCTTGCTGGTGATAGAAAAGTTTGATTTTCTCCCTTCAGCTAATACTTATACTACAGTTGAGTGTCATGTACAACAGTTTGAAAAAAGTGACGTGGACACCTATTGGCTAGTAGTCCAATCACAATAGTAGTGCTTAGGGGCAAACTACATGATACATTTTTTTAATGACTTGTGTCAGGGTTCCCCCACCCAACTCACACTCCCCACAGCCAGAGAGCAGCTGTGGGGACCTAATTTCTTCAAGTGTTGTAGGGCCCAATTCAGATTGTGTGACCATGGTGCCTGCATATGGAGCCCTGGGGAGGGCATTTCAGTTTGTGAAAACTACACAGAGGGAAGGCTGGAGCCCTGAATTGGTCCCTGGGGCGCTTAGGTAAGTAACAGTGAAATCCTAAGCAGAGTTACTACAGTCTAAGCCCATTAATTCCAATGAGTTTAGACTGGAGTAACTCTGTTTAGGATTACATTGTAAGTTCCCTGCAGCTGCCATGAAGCTGTAGAGAAAGTGAATGGGGTCATGGAAACCTGACTTATTAAAAAATTTACCATGTAGTTTGACCTACAGTGACATACTCAGCCTCCCCATGCCAGATCCATAAAGAAATATTTTTAAAGTTTCTTTAAAGTTCAACATGCTTCCTCTTAGAGCATTCTGTACTGTTAAAACTATGGCATACAGAAACGTGTTCCTTACAATGATGCAGCTTTAATTATCATAATTTAAAAACAGAACTATATAACCTATCTTCTTCTTTGCCCTTTTATTCAGCAGCACTGCCCTGTTTAGCAGGATTATGACACATCTTTTAGAGACAATGCATGACATGAGCTAAAGTTGCAGAAACATGCCTTCAATCTATTCTTTTTATTCTCTGTCTACATAGCTGATAAGTGTAAAAGTATGCATTTCTGATTTAGAATAATAGTTTTAAAGAAAATGAGAAACAATTCTGAACTGTAAAGCCAGTATCTATTTATTTATGAAAATTCTTGTAGCCCACCATTCTAGCTGTCAACAGCAGCTCAAGGCAGCTTATAAACATTAGTTTTCACCACCACTATGTAAATATTTTTAAAGTATAAAATAATAACTGGGGGGAGGGTTATAAACAACTCCCACAAAAATTACACAGTGACACATGAAACACAAGAAAAGTCTTTTTAATCAGGACAGTTTTACAAAATTTCCAGAACTAAACCAGCGTGGGAGAGTCATCATTACCTCTTCAAGACAGCCATTCTAGAGGACTAGAGCCCGAGTCGAGCATAGCCAAGTTTGAGTTGTGCTGGATGTAAGAGAAAGAGGAAGCAGTTGAGAAGAAGCTCTGCCAAGTTCTAAATTATCACACAGGTTGATATTGGCAAAGATGATCCTGTAGATAAAGGTTCCAGGTTCTTGCCAGGGTTGTAAGAACAGGACCTGAAAACATAATAGGTAACCTGGGAGGTGTCTTAAAACAGCAGTGATACGACATTGGCATGGTGGATAAAGTTAAAACTTATTCAATTTTATTTATTTGAAATATAGATTGTGCATTATCCTCAGCACTTCTGCTTTCTGCTCTTGAAATTTCTCTCCTATTACATGAAACATTGAAAAAAATAGGAACAAGGTAAGTAGAGTTCCAGCTTACATTAAAGAGATAACATATGGATAAAACAGAACCCAGAGCTGAAACATCTATTTCTGATTTCAGCAGGAAGGGCAAGATTTTCAGAAGATGCTGTTGGACATACTTTTTACTAAACTGTAACAAAGGCAGTTGCAGTTTACAAAAGAGATAAAACATACACCCCTTTTTAAATAAACGTGTCCACCCCTTTAAATATGTATACTTTATTAATAAGCACACATAATTATTCAGAGCCCTGACCTGGATAGCCCAGGTGAACCTGATCTCATCAGATTTCAGAAGCTAAGCAGGGTCAGCCTTAGTTAGCAATTGGATGGGAGACCTTCCACAAAGACTAGGGTTGCAGAGGCAGGCAATGGCCTCTGTTAGTCTCTTGCCATGAAAACCCCACCAGGGTCGCCATAAGCCACCTATGACTTTAGGGCACTCTCCACCACCACAATTAATCAGAACAATGGGCAGAAAGCTTGAACTACCAGTGACCAGAAGTATTTGCTGATTTATTTACTCATAACAGTTCTATGAGGTAAGTTAGACTGAGAAATAGTGACTTGCCCAGGTTTAAGAGCTTCAAGAGGATTTGAACTCATATCTCCCTAGCCCTAATCAGATGCTCCAACCAACACACTGCTACCTGTCAGGTATATTGTAGATGGCTAAAAATAAAGATGAGGAAATATCAGATGTGGTTTTACTCTCTTACCTCCTCACCCCCACAAACCGAAAGTGACACTCTCAGAAGTACAGACTATTCCCAAGATATAGTCAGTTGTTTATGATGCCTTTTTATTTACTGCATATACCATGTGATTGCTTATATAGTACAATGAGAGCCAAAAAACTAGTGGTTGTGAATCAGTCCTACCTACAGTCTTTCAACATCTGCAGTCCACTCAACCAAGAAGGCTAATTCCACTTAAACCAGATGCTTCTCTTAGCAGATAACCTTTCTTATCAGATGCATCTTGCTTTGATGTTTAAGGTACACATAGCAGGAATAAAGCTGTCATTACTGTGCCTAGTCATACTTAAGCAGGACATCTCTTGTGTTATGAAATCACTTCACAAAAGGAGGGTATTTGCAGGACATTCCTCGTCTTCAGTCAAAGGAAATGGTGTTTATAGAAGAACTTACAGAGTTTCCTTCAATTTAAAAATACATGGAAGCGCTGTGTCAGTACTTTACAACTAAGAGTGGGTTACATAAAAGGGGGAAATGTGCTGCCTTAAATTCTAAGAATGATCTTGTGTAAATAGCTTATGATCTTTTCCAGACGCTGCTGAACAACAGGCAAAATCTACCCTTGAAAGTGACTCAATCTGAAGCAGCAAAGTTTACTTTAAGAGATCTGATATATTACATATTAGGACAAATGCAACACAGAGCTCTGGAACAGAAACATAGAAAGCATGGAATGTAATAACTAGAAGCCTGCTTACTAAATTGCTTTAATGAAGATTGGCACTATTTGTTTTTCCAGTCTACACTATAGTGTTATGAACAGGCATCCACAAATTGTGGCTGGGCTTAGTGGTCAACTTTTCTACTAGACTGCTGCAAGGTCCATTTCCACCACAATACTACTTGCTCCAGTAAGAAAATCAGACCTTATACTCAGGGCTTTTTTTCTGGGAAAAGAGGTGGTGAAACTCAGTGGGTTGCCCTCTTGAAAATGGTCACATGGCTGGTGGCCCCGTCCCCTGATCTCCAGACAGAGGGGAGTTTAGATTGCCCTCCACGCATGGCGCAGAGGGCAATCTAACCCCCAACTGAAGCACTCCCATTAACTGCTGGTGTTCAAATGAGCAGTAAGGGAAAATGGGAGGGAAGATGTCATTGTCGATGTCACTTCCAGCTAAAACCCAGAAGTGATGGTACCAATGCTCTAAGATTTTGCCAATCTCTATAGTTTTTACCATAGAGATTAGGGAACTCTTACAGAACCTGTGGTATCATTTCTGCATTTTAGCCAGAAATGATGCATCTGCGATGTCCCTTTCCCCATATCCTGCCCTGAAAGTCTCCCAGGGGTTCCACCACATGCCTGGCAATTCTAGTTCAGAATAAACAATGCTGGGCTGGCCCAGTATAGGGCAACTTCAAGGCCTGTGTACTTTTACTTGGGAATGTGCCCTATTTAATACATTGGGATTTACTTCAGAGTAAATATGACTATGACCAGACTGATTATTACTAAAACTTAGGCTTGATAAGCTCCAGGATATTTTTGGAGGAATTCCTGGACGGGGTGTGAGTGTATGGCTGAGTCTGGGGAGGGCAGAGTTTTGGGGGGAGAGGGAGCTCAGCTGTGATGTGATGCCACAGAGTTCAACCTATGAAGCTGCCATTTCCTTTGGGAGAACTGATTTCTGTCGTCTGGAATCATAGGGTTGGAAGGGACATCTAGGGTCATCTAGTCCAACCCCCAAAACTTTAATCAAATACCATTCCCACAACTCTCCTAAAATAGCAGATTTATCCAATTCCTGACTTATATGTAATAGTAAGAAGGGGAGGGGGTGTGGGTTGCTGACACAAGTGAAGCATACATTGGGATTTATTTCAGAGTAAGGAATCTTCCACGGAATCCTGCAACGTGTCCATCATGTTCAGTCTACAGCAAACGTTTTCTCACCTTTAAAAGAGGAAGAGATGGTATGGTTTTGTGGTCCCTGTATATATTTCACAATCTGGAGAACTAAAAAAATACCCTCAGCTGTTTCTACCTGGTTTCAAACTGGAGATCAGTTGTAACTTTGGGAGAACTCCAGGCCCCACCTAGAGGTTGGCAACCGTATTGAAACCCCCTGACTGCTGGGTGTGAAAAGGGTTTTTAGTAGAAATCAATTGCCAATCTCATTTAAGTTTTTCAAAAGAACTCTCTGTTCTTTCCTAATAGATAGCACAGAAGCAGGGGCAAACAGAATGCTCTCTCTCCCCCTCTCTCTTATTGGCTGAAAAACTACCTGGACAGTAAGGGACCCTAAAGACAGCTGCTTCGAAGAACAATGCTGGCCTAAAAATGAAAGTTTAATCAGCGGCCATATGTTACTATCACCAGACAAGGAAATGAGAAATTACATTAATATTTTGTTTAGCTTAAGGGGCTTTATTAATAGCACTGATACCTAGGAGATACTTTACTGCACATCAATGAATGTGGCAGCTAGCTACAAATACTTGTGAAACACCCCACCTGCTTAAATGGAAATTGGAGGGGGGGAAGCAAGCATGAAGGTAAAATTGGCCTTGTCAAATGCTCTTCAGCCCACATTTTTCATTTCAGATGAAGTGTTAATGACACTGCAGTTTGTATCTTTTGTTTAAAAAAAAAAGGAATCTTCTAGCCAACAAAGGAAACTTCCATAGATCAGAAGTCCTGGAATTCATACTGCTGTTTATGACCTGGTACCCACCACAAAGAGGTCAACCCTATATTTACCAGGAGAAAGAGCTTATTAAAGATGCATTTAACTGCTGAATCATAGTTTAGTGTAGTTTATGAAGCACGTGGGGCCATGCTTGCTGGAAGATGCAGCTGTAGGGAGACTAGGGTTGCCAGGTCCCCGTCCCCCCGACAGGAGGTGGGGGACCCAGCACCTACCTTGCTTGTTGTCTGTCATACATGCATGAAGAGCGTGCACAGTCCCGGGCCTGCACGATGATGTCACTTCTGGGAAGTGACATCATCACATGGCCCACGCCCACCCCTGGGAGCACTCCTGCCCAAATCGGCCAGGATCGGGCTCAATCCAGGCCAAAGAAGAACCCTTGTCCGTTTTCACCAGTGGAGAGACTGACTGGATCCATTCCATCCCAATATCCTTGGTGATTATTTTATGGTTTAAATGAGCTCTTTTACCACAATCTCTCTCTGCCACCAAGTCTTACAAACATTTTGATCCACCTGGAATTAGAAACATATAAAGGTATTAAGATTTATGTTGTTAATTGGAACTTGGCAAAGAAATTCTATAATCTTTGAGAATGTTTTTTTTTTGTCTTATTATTTTGTTTTTGCTATGTGTTCTGTTTTTATAATCTCTTGTAAATTAAGTTTTCAGGATTGTTTACTTCTTTTGGGAACCCACGAGGAACTGAATCTTCGAAGGAAACAGAATAGTTTTTCATGGTTTTCCATTCTCTCTACAGCCACACCCCACAGATGCCAAGGCTAGCGGTTTGCCTTGGGGTGGGGGGGAGGAAAACATATTCTGCTCTAAAGATACTGTCTTGGTGCTTGCCTGCTTCCTTTTTCTCAACAAGAATAAACAAACAGATTTTTCAAAAATACTCTTCTCACAATATAATGGACTCTGTATCTACCGTGCCTGGCACTTCTTATCGCCTGGAGAAACTGGAAGCCTTAACATTCACATTCTAGCACAAACTACCTAGTTTCTCAATGTCTCTGTACATGATTTCTATTACTACTTAATCAAAGGCGCTTCCCTTCTTGAAATCTGTGTAAAGCACTGCAAGCAAGCTATGTTACTCCAACAAGGTTTTCAACAAGATTTTACATATCTTTAAATAAGAAGTTTTTTAAAAAAATAGTATGAATAGCAGCAAGCTAGCCTACAATTCATATTATCAGGAATGTTTCCAGATATTCCCTTTGCTCCCTCTCCCTTGTAGAGGACGTAACATCTTGGTGGAAACAGATAGTATGTTTATACAAAAAACATGATAAGGAGGAGCAATATCTCAGAGGTATTTCTGATTAATCCTACTTTATGAACAGATGAATTACTAAGTGCAAATAGTCTGGCACTGCCTGACTAAGAACCTGGTAATGCTTACTCATCTTTATAAAAAGTGATATCATAAAACACTTCCTAAAACATCTTGAATCAGACATGCAAAATATTTGTACTTACAAGCACATGCTGAGTACCATGCGTGGGCTTAGTGCTATACTGAGCATGGCATGCTTCACCAAAGATACTAACAGTGCATCTGCATCCATGCAAAGGCATTTAACAACAACAACAACAGATTTATATACCGCCTTTCAGGACAACTTAATGACCACTCAGAGCGGTTTACAAAGTATGTCATTATTATTCCCACAACAAAACACCCTGTGAGGTGGGTGGGGCTGAGAGAGCTCTGGAAGAGCTGTAACTAGCCCAAGGTCACCCAGCTGGCTTCAAGTGGAGGAGTGGGGAATCAAACCCGGCTCTCCAAATTAGAGTCCCACGCTCTTAACCACTACACCAAACTATAAAGAATCTTCTGAGAAAGTTATTACATTCTATACCATACTTGGCATTATTATTGCTGCCAAACTCTTTTTGCCAAAGATTGTTAGTTGTGTGTAGATTTATGTTTCTGAAATGAGCCCAAACATTGAACTAGGTTGTTTGAGGCTGAGGCTAGAGTATCCAAGAAGACTGGAAAGGGTTCTCCCACATGAACTTGCTTGCCAGCTGAGATCCTTACTGGGCATTATTTGACGATTAATCAAGAAGCTTTACTGTGGTTGCATTCCAATTACATGCCATAGGTATGTTTGCCTGGTGCAATTTATCTTCTAGGTGTCAGGCAAAAATTGCCATTTTCACCCAAGCTTTTTTTAATGGAACAACAAATGATTCTTATATATTCATGCAAAGCAAAACAAAAACAACAACGTTGGCAAATCCATACATAGACTTATATAAAAGGTCTCCAAATATCTAAAAATAAGATCATAAGCAAGCTTTTGGTGACTAGTAGTGTTTTTGTATCCATTATCAAAGTTTTTATCACACTGATTGGCTGGTTTACTTCTTGGCCTGCATGGGTCTGTGTAACTGACTTTGGAGTTAATTATTTTCATTGATTTTTCATTTTTCATTTTCAATTTCTGCTCCTCTTTTTATTAGTGAGGCTACTTGTGGATTTCATAAGCTGCTTTGTGGACTATGTTTGGTAGAAGGGAGGGATAGATACATTTTTTCCCCAATAACTGAAGCAGATATTGAAAACACTACATTTTAAAAAACGAGAGCTATATCTCAATAGAAAGACAAAAAGGAAGTAATAAAAACAAAATACCCTTTTTGCAAACCTCACTGTCCCCTGGGACAGTGGTGAAGTAGCCTTTTGCAAAACAGAGGGCACAGAAACACCAGGACAATGGAAGATATAGCTGCATATTTACATAGAGTATTCCTATCAGTTTTGCAGTACCTCACTGGGGGAAATAAGCAGAGAGATAGAAAACCAGGGTGGAGGCAAGAGAATGAGTTCCACATAGGGTTTCCAAGTCCCATTAACCTTCTGGTGGGGGTGGGGAGACCTGGCACTTACCTGTGCGATCTTCTTGAGCACACATGCTCCTGGCAGGCATGATGATGTCACTTCCAGAAGTGACTTCATCACACCTGTGGGGAATTCTGGAATTGATTTCATCACACCTGTGTCAATGCCCCCACTGGGCCCGTCCTCAGAGCCTTTCCCCCCCACTGTCCAGATTAGTGACAGCAGGGGGGCAGAGGCTGGGAGTGGAGGATCTCCCACCCCCACCAGGGGACAGGTAGCCCTGGAAGAGATAAAAAGTACCCTTTGGATGCTTCATTTTGGCCAGCAACGATCAAGTCAGCTTCAAAGCAAGAGGAAAAGCAAAACTAGAAGCCGCACCTCACAGAGCAGCATTCTAGCCATACAGTCATTGGGCTACATAAAATAAAGATACATCGTTTGGATCCTACAGTGGCCTTGGGCTTGGTGATAAAACCATCTATATACACCACCAGAAGTGATCACTCCGCAGACCTTAAAAACAAATCTGGAACATTCAGTGCTGCGTTAGGTAAAAAGGCCTTTGAACAGACAAAGAAATGAGTTATGTAGAATGAAAATGTGTGATCCTGAATTTGTTCAGAAATGTAGCATCTGAGAAGAGTTCAGATTTCATTTTTCACTGAGTTCCATTGCCACATCCCATATGGTCATGATTCTGGTTAGACTAGAGTGTTTGGTGCTCATCCAAAAGGAGGCCGTGCTTCCTATTGCCTTTTTTGGAGCCTGACAAAAGTTTATCTGAATGCGACCACCACTAAGACTCCCCATTACATACTCCCTGTGATTGGGATCCCCAGCCTTTTGGAGTCTGTGGGCAACTTTGGAATCCTGATACAGGATGGCAGGTGCAAAAACAAAATGGCTGCCATAGGAGGCAGCACCAACCACAAAATGTCAGGGAGCGAGGTTATACATACATCTAATTGTAGCTCTTCAATGTTTCAGACAGAAGCTCTGCTTAACAGAATGCCTCTTAATCTGTCCCATCCAGCAGATCTCTAGTAGTCAATGAGAAGTCCTGTGGGCCTTGCCAGGTGATACAAGGGTAATGAGAGAAGTGAGATGAAAGGGCAAAAGGTGAATTTTTTTCATTCTTAATCAGACCTTAATTACAAAAAGCACTGATGAACTAATGAACTCAGAGTATTTAGGCTGATAGGAAAATTTCGCAAGACTTTTAAAGAAGACGCCAGAGAAGATGACTGTGAATCACTGGAAAGCTAACACAATCATCTTTCCCTTTAGCATCAGCAGCTCTGCTGGAATATCTTATATGGTAATAAAGCCTTATTTTAAAAAAATGAGGCAGATGAGAAAAAGATGTATAAATACATGTATTTAATGATTAGAATGATGGAAGCATTGTAGTGTTATCAGAGCTGAATTTTCATAAATCCATCAAAGGGCAAATTCTCAATATGTATAAAGCAATGGCTTCAAAAACATGTTTCTTATCTTAAAAAGGAAGTGTTCGGGGCTAGTTCCACTGCTTGAAGATGTAAGCTTGTTGTTTGTTCTTCATTACTGATGGAGAAGTGGGAAGAGGCAACTGGTGAGCTGTTGCTGATCAATATTGCCTCTGAAGGATCCAAGCCAAGTGGCCCTGAGGCACTGGCAGAATAGCAGGCATTTGACTCTGCTTGCTCCTGGCCCCCAGTGGCCCTGTAAGACAGCGGTCCTCATGCACGCGCTCCTGAGCCTGGCATGATGGTGTACCTTCTGGAAGCAACATCATCCACCACCCCCAGCTACCAGGGCAGCGTTTGCAGGGCCAACTTCACTGAGGGGTGGAGCAGCAGAACAAGGCCTGGCCCAGGCCACAGCCATGCCTCTCTTTCCCTTGCTTGGTCCCAGGCCTGGGCTGGCCTCAATGAGGGGCACAGCGGCAGAGAGAGGCTCGGCCCGGGACACAGTGGCGCCTCTCTCTCTCTCTTTTCCTTGTCTGGGCCAGACTCACTGAGGAACAGAACAGCAGAACAAGGCCTGGCCCAGGCCGCTGCGGTGCCTCTTTCCCTCACAGATCGCCAGGTGTCCAGTGTTTTGATCCCATTTTCCCAAACACTCCAAGAAAATACCAGACTGTCCTAGTGAAAACTGGAAACCCTATTTAGGAGTATTAAGAATGTGGTGATAACTCTAATCCATAGTGAGGATAACAAAAATAGACTTCCTCTGCTTCCCACTCTATTGAAAAATACATTTTGCCTATTTTCTTTTTTAACTTCAATAGCAAGTCTCCTTCCTTTATATGTTTTGTAACACTGGCTGTGTAATTATTGATATGGATGTATAGCGAACTTTCTTAGCATCATTCAGTTTCTACCTGCTTTATAATGGTCACTGTTAGCAAGGAAAATGTTGTGGGCTTTCAAAAAACACAGAAATGAACAGAAGGAAGAAACGAAAAACTACCAGCCCTAAATACTCAGCATCATGGATCTAGTAGTATTCTGTGGGACTGGCGTAAAAGGTGTGAGAAATTGTCTATAAAATTTTGTCAACATGGTTTCTGAGCATTTTAAATGCATTTCATTCACATTCAGCCTTCTTCCACAACACTGACAGGAAAAACTGTGCAATTGATTTCTATACCCAGCAATGCTGTGCTTTAGTAAACACAAAATGAAATCATATCACCCAGATTTTTGCTTTAAATCCAGGTCTGCTATTTCTTCATGACATAATCACCTTGCCAACACTTCATCAACACATGCAACATATCAACACATACAAGGGTGGACTGGAAAATGAAAGTCACATTAGTTATCCCTGAGAGTTAGGCTCTCTCTTTGTGTTAAGTGTAGGATCATTTGGTATTAATAAGTAGTTATTTCTGAGATTTTAACCAAGGTTTGCTATTGATTTGGTGATGAGAGCTTTTATTAACTTATTTTTCAAAAGTGTGTGTTTTCATTCCTTTCCTGAAAGTAGAAAAGAAGGTTTGGCATTGGCACATATAAAATACCAAAGACACGAAATCACCATGCCTAAGTAAATGCAGAATATTTCTGCTGCCATAACATCACTGACCAAATGTTACCTGGTGCTTCAGAATGGATTGAAAGACTATCACCATCAAGATCAAATTCTCTGTCTGTTTTTCCTAATATCTGTAGCATTTGCTCAGTACTGCTTATTCTGAAATACCCTTTTTACTACAATATTTCAAAAATTTAACAGCTGGGAAGAACAATTGTAAATCAGATTCACAACATTCATTCACTCAAGCATCTTGGCAACAGAGTTTTTAAAAACAATGTTTTCATCATAAAGGCTCGATCAGTATATGACACTTTTTTGAAAAATGACTGTTTCTGCATAGCAATAGTAACATTATTATAAATTCCAACATTGGTCTTCAAATCCCTGCAGCCTCCCTAGACTTTCCACATTAAGTAGTATAACTATGATTGGGTTCTATCCTCTTTTTCAAACCTATTAATGATGGCTAGTTTGGGAAGCAGCACAAAATTGCACAGGGCCTCAACAATGCCAAGCTTCCTGAAAAAGGGAGCCAAGACGTTCAAAAGATTATACCTTGAAAAATGTGTTGGTCATTAAGGAGCCATTGGATTTGAACCTTGCTGAAGCAATGCCAAAAGGCACTTGACAATAAGCCTTTAGGCTGCATTTTTCCAAATACTAGAATTGTTACATTTTCACTCTGTTGGAGACCTTCCTTCTCAATGACAGTGAGAAATTCTCTGAATTTGGGTGGAAATAATAGAAAACTCAATAGCTTTACTTAGAACATCACTGCACATCATTCTGCCAGGCAGACTTTGAAGGTCAGGTCCAAAAGTATGAGCTCATTTGACCTAGAAGCCCTGCCTCCCTATGGCCATGTTAGTAGGGTTGTGCACACACCAAATGCACGGTCTTACTTGCTTTTGTTTAAGACTGAGTCTTCTCATTAAAACTGGATAGTAGGCTTAAGCCCTCTCTTAAGCCCAGCCACCAGTATGTTTTAGAGGACAATTTATTTTTCATTCTATTGCACATTCACACTGAGAAGCGGCGCTTTCCCTGCTAGCTGCTTGAAGAAGGAAGGTTGCAGCACCTTGATCTTCTTCTTTGTCCTGCCCTCTAAAGGATAGCATTCAGTCATTGAGCTTGTTTTACTAAGTGGCTTGGGAACCCACTATTTCAGCCTAGCTATTTCACAGGATAGCTGTGTGCACAAAATGATAGGATTTATATTTAAAAAATGTTCTGACTGACCTGAGCATTTGTAAGGTAAAATAAATAATGTGAAATGGAATGGCATTATGGAAATGACCTACCTGAAGAGGTCAGGAAAGCTCTCACTCTTCTGGCTTTTTGCAAATTATGCAAAACTGAAGTATTCAATAGGGCTTTTTTACTCATGTAATCTAGGCCGTGCTGTAAGGAAATAGATGCTTTTCTAAAGTGATACAGACTGTAGACTATGCTACTGCGTACTATTACTATTAAGCAATAAGGAAACAACTATTTGGTTGTTTCCTTATTGCTTAATATGTCATGCTTATGCTTTGTTTCAGCTCTTTATTAGATTTTTGCTTTTTTTTCAAAATTCTGCAATCAATATCCTATTTTGCTGTTCATCGACTGTTCCAGCAGTTGATCTTATTGAATTACGCTGTGTAGCCCACCTTGAGTCTTGATGAGAAAGGCAGACTATCAATAATGTAAATTAAAAAATAAAGAACATAAAAAATATGCTGGTGATCTGAGAATTGTAGGTCATTCTTAATTTTTTTAAAAAAAATTGATAAAGTTCCATAGTAAATCTTTGGTGTTTCCATGGGACCCCTTTCTGGACTTTTTCAGAAACAAATTAAGTCAGAATGTTCTAGTCTAAAGTATTGTGCAATTAATAAATCCCTGGAAATCATTTGTTGCAGCTATTACTGTTCTGCAGGTTTATTGTTATTATAACACATTTAACTTTCTTCTATGAAGCAGTCTCTAGAGCCCAAAGACAAAACCACAACTTTTTCTGACCACACTTGATACATGGCAAAAACCACTTTGCCATTTAGTAGGATGAGAAAGACAGCCAAGCTACCCTTAGAATTTCAGATATTCACAGATATTTCACACAGATTCCAGATTCCACAGATATTTCAGTGTTTTTAAATAATCTATTGTTTTTAAATAATCTATTGACCCAGTATATCTGCGACACAAGCAATGTCCCTTTCTTCTTTGATAGGAGGCAGCTGTTTTTGTTCTGAACGAAGGAGGTAATTGTACAGATAGTTATAATCCTACTGTTTCCTTGCCCCACAATGAATGTGACACTTTTTTAAAAGACTATCTTACAGAAATGCCTTTGGGGCCTGATCCTGATTCTGACAAGTTGCAGCCAACTTATGGCTTTCTAGGCAAGACACTTGTTTAGGAGAATGAAATTCCAACCAACAGGCAACACTAGAGATGACTGGCAATTTAAAGTGAGTAATAAAATAAAGAAGGGTCCCCACTGGAGAAAAGTGAAAATAAATAAATACAACAGTTGTGGGGAAGGGTGTTTGACAGAGATAAATGTGAAAACCCAGAAAAAAATAGGAAAAAAATTAAAAAGGGGGGGGGGGGTCCCCTTGAGGGCCCTTTTTCAATTCTTTTGGTCAAAAAATTAGTAGATTTGGGCGGGGGTCTTAAATCATGTATTTGTTTAAATATAACTAATCTTGCCCACAACAGGCAGTGCAATCATCATATACTAAAATTTAAATAATGATGAAGTTCAATGTTCAATACGGTAAACTTCAATGTTCTCACTCTTAACAGCCTACAGGCCATACAATGAAGAATTTTATAAGTAATTTATTACTGCATAGATAAATATGGCTAGATCACATGTACACTTTCTTATCTTACCTGATAGTAAAATTTTTAGTTTCTGTTGTTCAGAAATGTTCTGTAGACATTCAGTCCAGGGAGTAATGGTTGTGAAGTGACTTATAAGAGGAGCAGCTAAAAAGGATATGGGCAATTGAGTCAACTTGATCCTTGCAATAAGTACAATAACATTTCTCAGGGGGTATTCTACTAAAATGGCCTTTCATCTTGGCAGAAGGTAACACATTGCATCTAGGTAACATGAAAGGGTATTGATATTTTGGAATTGTTAAATAAAACAAATATTTAGCCAATTCAAACATTTTCTGATAGGATAAATGAAAGTAAATAAGGGTGCATTTCCAGTCAGCTTTGAATTTTAGCATAGCCCAATCTTTTTTAAATAATCAGTTCATACATTTAACAAAGATTTTTTCAGAGTATCTGTAGGATTTAAGCTTAGGTTTAATATAGCAAACTTTGAATCAATTGGGCTAAGCCAGTTTGGAAAGCCAAGTTTCCAACTAGGAGCCAGCTGTTACTAGTTGCAGTAAAGATGGTAGAGCATTAAGATTCGTGGAGTGATAGTCTGAACCTGATAGCATAGTACCATGCTATCGTTGAAATTTGAGGGAGTCTTGATTTGAAATTCTGAATTTTCTCTAAATTTCTATCCCCACTGCTTCAAAATTTATGGCCATCTTAAATTTCTTGTGATGGAATGGGGAAGAGATAAGTGGCAATTAGAAGTTAAAACTAGATTTAATGGGGAAACTAACTAGTAAGCTATGAGAAATCAAATAACTATAGTTACCTAGATTTGAGTCCAGCAGCACCTTAGAGAACAACAAGATTTTCAGGGTCCTCAGATCCTGTTCTACCAAAGACAACACAGCTACCCACCTAAATCTATAGGCGCCTGTATGCCCAGTAGAGGCTTCCTATTAAATTTCTACATGGTACTTTGGACCTGGTTCTTCTTCCTGCCAGTTTCCATTGTGTGAGTAGGTGATTCTTCTGTTCCATCTTGGTTTTGCCTGTAAATGGATGATTCAGTCGGTGAGTGAACATGAGCAAAATGAGCAGAGAGAAGCCTGTTTGTTGTATCTTGTCTATGCGTCAGAAAGAAAAACTAAGGATGGGTAACCCTAATTCTTATACTGTTGAAAAGTTTTAGGTGGGTAAACTGCACTGGTCTGCAGTTTTGAGTCCAGTAGCACTTTAGAGGCAAAGATTTTTCAGGGTATAAACTTTTGAGAATCAGAGCTCCCTTCAGGTATCTGAAGTAGTAAAACAAGTTTAGAATCGATAATAAAATATTACATACACTTCAAATTTTCCCCAAACTTCTATCCCCCACCCACCCCCGCCTTTGACTCTCGAAAATTCATACCCTGAAAACCTTGTTGCTCTCTAAGGTGCCACTGGATTCAAATCCTACAGCTTGGAAGGTAATCTTCCTAGGATGAAAGCGTCCCTCCAAGTTTAATTCGGGAAAGCGAGGAAATAAGAGCGTGCCTCGGTTACCAGCCGCATAGGAAAGAAGGGCGCTGCTTTCCAGTTGCGAACTGGTCCCTCACAGGAACTTGCGGGGGCCTGACAAAGAATACCTATTTGCTCGCCGCCACCTTCGCGCTTAAGGGAAGCAAAAGCGGCCTTGCTCAGCCGCCCCAGGGCCCAACTCCGCGCCGCTCACGCTCCGCCCAGGCTGACGGCAACTGGGAGGAATGCGCTTCCGGAGGCGCTGAGGGAGCAGCGGCGGCACTCGCAGGGCCGGGCCCTTCCCTTCCCTTGGCTCTGCAGATGGTGCGGTGGGAAGGAGCGGCTCTGCTAGGCGAGGCGGGGAAGAAGGGACAGCCCTCGCCGCCACCCCGGAGACGGCGCTTCGAGTGAGGCCTTCCCCGGACGCCGCCAGAAAGAGAGCGGCAGCGCTGAGGAGAGACCGCGGGCGGAAAGAGCGGTATCCCGCCCCGCCGCCGACCTCGCAGAGCCCTTGAGGGAAAGGGGGGCCCTCCTAGCAGACCCGCGGCCATGACACAGGTACGGGGCGGGGGGAAGCGGGGAAAGCGAGGGCCGAGCAGCCCGCGGCTATGTCTCGCTTCCCCTCCCTTCCTGCTCGCAGGGGCTTCCTGCCTCGGCCCTGGGTGTGTGAATGGGACCCGGGGGGAGTCTGAGGAGGGGAAGGGTGCCCGCCGCCGCCGCCCCTTCTCACAGCTGAGGGGCTTTGGGTCTTCTTTTCCAAAGGCTTTCCTTGTAAAAGGAGAATTTGGGGACTAGTGTTGGGGAGGGGGTGTCATTGAAGCCGCCCTCGTGGAGGAATTGCACCGCCGGGGAAGCTGGTGCAAAGTTGAACACTCTCTGTGCATGCCCCTTAGATAGAATCAGTACTCTATTTATTATTTTTATTTATTGTCAGCCTTTCTCACTGAGATCCAAGACAGATTGCGAATGAAAATACAGTGAATGAAAATACAATCAACAACTAGGATGTTCACTCAGCGAAGTACGATAACGAACAACAGTTGAGACGTTGAGTGAAACGGATACCCTTTTTCAGTATTCCCAAGATTCGCCAAAATCGAACATCTTTTATTACCCCTTCTTGTAGCTTGCTGCTCTGAATTTTCAGCCTCCGGTTCTTTGCACTTTTTATACGTTGTGGTAACGTTCCCCAAAATACTTTAGCGGTAGCCAGATTTTTTCCCCGAGTCATTTTATCCTTTAAGTCATCGTTATTTCTGCTTCTCATGGACATTATCTCATGGGGCTTTGATGAGAGAAAGGATGCAAAGTTGAAATAACGCCCCCACCCCTTCTTTTGCTGCAGCTTGTTAAGGTTGACGTGCAGGGACGAAACTAGAATACCACATGAGAACAGGGATGGCACTAGAATAATTCATCTGGGGAGAGATCAAGTGGTGTCAGTTGGTTGAGCAGAAGAGCTGCTTTTGCTACCATGCTGGGCTGGTGGACACTCAGGCCTTCTGGTGGGAAATTTCACCTCTTCATACTTGCTTGGTGGGAAAAGAGGAAGGGAAACACACATTCATAAAGTTGTCTGCAGTCTTTGAAGACGTTCAGCTGAAACCACATTAATCTGCTGTGATTGATGGTTAATTTGCTGTGATTCTTGATCGTTATGCTGCTCTGTGGGATGACAGGCGGAGGGAGGTGCTTTTCTCTGTTAACATTCCCTGATAGAAGGAAAATGGGAAAACCCAGTGTGCTAGTAAGGAGAGAAGGAGCAGGAAATAGCAGCTGTGTCGCTTCCAGAAAGAATGTTATAAAGGTTCAGTATTGGGCATGTGTGCTTGCAAGTAAGTTTTGTGAACTTCGCTGAAACTTATTTCCAATTAAGTATGATTAATGATTATTGCTTAACATCATGGACCCTAGTCTTAAAAGCTATTTCTGTTGAGTTTCACAGAGTTTGCTTCATGTTGAATCTGTTCAGGACTATAAATTTAGAGCCTAATCATATTCATACTTGCTTGGGGTAATTTACTTGCTTCTTCCTGTGGTTGTAGCTATAGGAGATGCATTTGTGTTCCTTTACAGGGTTTCATTGCCATGACACATTCTGTGGTCACAGTTTCACTTTACTTGGTATATATATTTTTGATATAATTAATTGCAGTTTGCTCCAGCGTAGTTATGCATGCTATCTTTGCATGCCCTTATAGGGACTTTGGTTGCATAGTATTCCCTTCTTTCTCACTTTGTCTCCTTCTGAGCAACACTTAAAGTTACGTTTTCACTCTTAATCATTTTATGTGATTCTCTTCTTTGTCATCTTAAATTACTCATTGTATCTATATATTTATTAAGTGCTACAACTTTCCTCTGAGCTCAGAGGTGTATTTTATTTTCAGAACAACTCTGTGAAGTCGGGCTGAGAAAGGGAACCATGTCCACTTAAGGAGCTTGATTGCTGAGCAGGATTTGAGCATGGATTTCCACTGCTATAGCTTTTATATCGGTGGTCATTGACCTGTAACTGTAAGACGGTTTGCAAGTCCCCATATAGCTGCCATTTTTTGCTGCTTTTTGGATGGACTTGCTTCTAGTCTCTGTGTGTACAGAGCAAGGTTGCTATGCCTCCTGGCAAGCTTTGTGTGCATGCTGAGAAGAAAAATCAGTAGAACAAGGCAATATTTATGGTGAAGAGAATTCCTTTTTAGTGTAGGCAGCTCAACAGATTGCCTTTTTTTTGTCATGTGACTTCCTGTCACATGCTCAGTGGATTTCCTGCTACCACTTGGGGGTTCAGGTTGGGTCTTAGGTCTGCATAGGTTTGAGGACCACAGATTTGTACCTTGCTGCTACTGTTCCTTGTGAATTAGTACTATGAACTTCACTTTTGACATGTACTTTCTAGCATTTTGTGTAGAACCTATTAATATTTGAATTCTATGGTGCCCCACTCAAGTGTCTACAGAATTTGGTGACTTACTTCTGAGTACTGCTGGAATTTAGAGCAGCTACTTCTAATCCCTTAGACATAAGTAATTGGCTGTAGTACCCTTGTCCAATACTACATCTTCTGTATACTTTGTTTAAACCCAATTGAAATCCCGCATTGTCTTTGTGGAATGACTTTGGACTGGCCTGTTTGTGTATTATTTCCTTCAGATTGTTTCATTAATATTTTAACTATATTTCTGGTACCCTTGAACTTTAGCATTGAAATGTAGGTTACAAATTCTTTACGTAAATATGTACCAACAAATATGAGAGAGTGCAGGAAATGCTAAATGTTGAAAGACAGTATTTGTATTCATAGAAAGTAATTAATCTGAAGTCAATGTTAAGGTACCCTATACAAGAGAAGCAAAATAGCCACAGAAACTGTAAAAATTATGTAGCGTAATAACTGAGTCGCTTCTGTTCTCATAAATAAAGAACTTTCTTAAGATTACTTGCACATAAGAGTCCTTTTTCAGACATTACAGCTGCTCATAACAGGAGCCCACCAACAGGACCACACACACTGTATGTGGTATTCTCAATGTAGATGGTGTACCAAAGCAGTACATATATTAAAAAATCTCTGCTTTGCCCATTTTACTTGAAATGGTGACCACATGTATCAGGAGCATCTGTCAGATGTTGCACATGTTCCTGTTGGTGGGCTCCTAGTGCACATGGTTGTCGCTCCTGAAATGGGTCACAATTACATCCTTTCTTAAATCTGTCATCGCAACTTACCATGGGTTTTCTTGTTGGAATTAGTGTGTAATCTCAAAATAACTAAAATTTCTTGAATGTTGTTGCATGAGGTCAGTGGCCAAGCCCTGTATGCTTCATTAAAGCATGCTGAGTTTGGAGGAAGCACCCGAGAATGTCAGCACAGGCTGTCAGAAACCCAGCAACCAATGGAGGCCTTAAACCAGCCAGCAGGAGAGACAGGAGCAGGCCACACATGTGCCCCTGAAGATATAGGGGTATGGTGAGGGTGGTGTGCCCTCTGTTCAACGTCAGTTAACTGAATGTTTCAGATATTCAAGTGCCGGACAACAAACTTAGCACTCTAGTTTGGTGTTGTTTTGCATCATGCTTGCTTTTAAGTGTGTCTCAGTGCTCTAAATTGAAAGAAGAGCCTCCATGCTGTGGTCTGTCTGTCCTAACATGCCCAGAAAAATTGCAGGCACTTACATGTAGATAGAGGTTTGCTAAAATAACTATTTGCCAATGAATTTGTTGGAATGTGGTTTGCAAATTAGTCTATATTATAGCTAACTGATTGTTAAGCCCCAGTAGAGAGCATAGCAGGGAGTGGATTTGTGTTTCATAGTGCATGTGATGTTGGATGTATTTGGCCAGCACTGGACTGTTGAGTGTGCTTAATATGGATGAGAGCTAGTATGGTGTAGTGGTTAGAGGGTTGGACTAGGACTGAAGAGTCCCAAGTGCAAAATCCCTTCTGCCATGAAGCTTGCTGGGTGACTGTGGACCAGTCACACACTGTCAGCTGGACCTATCTTACAGTGTTGTTGTGAGGGCAGAACGGAGTAAAGAAGAGATATGTATGCTGCTTTAACTTCTTTTGAGAAAAGATGGGATACAAATATATTCGATTAATACTAAGCTCTAATCCATTGATGGTTGAACAACATACTTGTAGAAGAGTGTATGCTTGATGGATAATGCAGTGAACCCCTAAACAGAATTCTATCCTAAGTCCATCAAGTTCAGTGTATTTAGGGATAATTCAGTTTAGGATTGCATTGATAGTATTTTAGTTTTTCCAAGAACTTCATATATAGTCCTTAAAGCAATAGGAGTGAGTGTTATCATCTCAGTATGGCATGTAGAGAACAGAGTTTAAAGAAAACTGGCTTGTTGGAATTGTTGAAATGATACCTAATCTGAGAACTTTCTTCGCTACTATGCTGCGTATTTTAACATGCTGGCATGCAAATGATAATTCAGGTGTCCTTTGTAGTATAAAAATCCAGCAAAGCCTATGAACAAATAATGTATTTTAGAATTTAAAAATTTTACTTAGGGTCTAATAATATTGGATTAGATCCAGTGACCAAATGCTTTGGCTGTAGAAATTGTATTTGATTTTGTGAGTGTGTATGCCTGTCTTAGCTTGCGCTGGAGTCTTTCTGTGCATATAGTTGTCTGGATTAAAGCCATGTCCTCTGTGTGTAAAGGTGAACAGTTGGCTGTTCTTTCATACCATTTAAGCAAATTCAAAGATGCTTAACCCTGAACATTTTTTTAAAAAAGCTTCCTGATCCAGGCGCAAGCCATAAGCATCCACCCAAATTATGATAAACCAGATGACTCATTCTTGTGTCACAAAAAAAAAGTATCCCAAGGAAATGATTAAGCAGCCTTCTCTAAAACAGCATATGGCTGTATATTCAGAGCTGTTAAGAATGAGCAGTCAACAATACATACTTTAAAGGACAATGTAGTAAATACTTTGTATTTTAATACAGGGAAAGGGGCTAAATCTTATATGATTTGAGACATGTATATACTCCTTTTTGAACCTACCTGACCACTGGTCATCTTCTGAGGCCCTGCTTTAGATGCTCCCACCTTCTGGGATTAGGTGGCCCTTATGAGAGCAGAAAGGCACAGTATAATTTTTGTCAAATAAATAAAACATAATACAATATAAAATAAGGAGCTAAAGACAATCTTTTCATGAAAAATAATTGTATTCTTAATTATGCTGCTTTTTGGATGGTACATTCTGATAATAATAATATAATAATAACATTTGATTTATATACCGCCCTTCAGGACAATTTAACGCCCACTCAAAGCGGTTTACAAAGTATGCCATTATTATCCCCATAACAACAAACACCCTGTGAGGTGGGTGGGGCTGAGAGAGCTCCAGAGAGCTGTGACTAGCCCAAGGTCACCCAGCTGGCTTCAAGTGGAGGAGTGGGGAATCAAACTCGGCTCTCCAGATTAGAGTCTCACGTTCTTAACCACTACACTACAATGTTGTATTGATCTGATCTGGAGAGAAATCTGGTATCTAAGGGACTTTGGCTCTTCTTATAAAATTTCTGAATTTGTCTATTATTTTACAGGGCTGTTGTTAAGCCCTGACCTGGATATTTCAGGCTACATGATCTTATCAGATATCTGAAGCTAAGCAGGGTCAGCCCTGGTTAGTACTTGGATGGGAGACCACCAGAGAAGTCCAGGGTTGCTAGGCAAAGGCAGACAATGACCTTGAAAACTCCCTTGGAGGTTGTGACTTGAAAGCACTATACACATACTCTGCTATAAAACATTTATTTTGATTAAAATGTATGCATATAGGCTTAAACTATCTGTTAATGATTTTTCTCAAAAAGTTTCAACCCTTGGTTTATGCTGTTGTGCTCCTACACCAGGTGTAGTCCTTGAGCCTCAGCAATGCTGCCAGCACCACAGGAGCTCACCTGAGACACTTGTGTGGAGAACTGGCTCTGTGTGCCAAGCAAAATGGTCTGGCATGGCACTGTTTGGCATGCATGCCAGGAATTGCCTTATCCCAGATCAAGCTTCCCCACTGTCTTCAGTTAAGTATCACAGCGTGTAACAACAGAGAGCCTTGTAGCGCCTTGTTTGCTGCCAAGAATGAACATGGCTTTCTTTTAAAATCGACTGTCTTCTTTACATTTGAGGTGTGAATCTGTGTAGAGCATGTAGCTTGTAGAAGGAAAGGAAGATGAGAAAAGGGTGCAGATATTTGTTTGAGAGTGGTCTGCGGTTAACTGGCAGCTTCTAAAGATAGACAGTTCAGTTTCTACTCTAGGAAGAAAAGCTTACTAGAGGCAGATAATGTAGGCCAGAGGTCCCCAACTTTTTTGAACCTGTAGACACCTCTGGGATTTTGAAGAGGAGTGGTGAGTACCACCAAAAAACGACTGCCAGAAGAGATGGAGCCAAATGGAATACCTCTCTCTTCACACCTGGGAAGAAGGAAATCCTGAAGTGGGAATGGAACCACATACTGACAAAGGAAAGTCCAGGGGCTTACCAGTCCCCCTCATCCTGCATTGGAAAACCTCTTCATTTGAATGAAGGCAGCCAGTAAGAAGCCCTGCCTTGGAATGGCCCTATCCACTTTCCAAGAAGCTTGAGGCGTGCCAAGGGAAGTACTGGTGGGTGCTGTAGTGCCCAAAGGCGCCATGTTGGGGGACCTTTATTTAGGTACTTGGCATTCCTGTGTTGTGCTGTGTGCTGCAAGACTGCAGTACCTGTTCAGAGCAAGATCCAGGGTTTGTTTTTTTTTGGAAGACTGGAAGAAATTTAAGAAATATTTGGAAAAGAAATGCGATGTTAAAGGACAATTGTGGTCTTTGGAGGGGTTTTAAATTTTATTAAGTAAGATTTTAACGAAGGGAATATATATAAGATCTCTACCATGGGTAACATAATATAATTGTATTATAGTGAAATAATAATCTCTATGAATAAACGGGGGGGGGGGGTTTCGAGTGTTGTTGGAAGTCAGTAGAGAAAAGGGGGAGGGGTGGGGTTATATATTTAGAAAGGTTTAATTTGGATGTTGTATGTATTAACCAACTATTTTATATCACCTCATCCAATAAAATTTATTTAGACTGCAGTACCTGTTCATATGAAATTTACAGAACAAATAAGTATTTCATGTTTTATGTAAAACTTACCTTGGACCAAATTGAAAAAAATTAAACTTTATGTCTAAACTACTTGTTCCTTCTAGAGTAAAAAAAAGCTGGGCATGTGGACTGATCCTCTTATGTTATAGTGCAGCCAGTTGCAGAGTTACTCCTTCTAAGCCCTTTGGAGTAACTCTGTACACGATCGCTACATGTTTGCTACTACTGTGAAGCTGTACAAAAATCTGTGGTTATATTAGGTTAGTTATAAGAGTTGTGAATAATGGCAACCATTTGGCCCTCTCTCCTATATCTGCCACAGTGCTGCTATTTCCGACTTTTTAAGTGGGTCATGATGTTATCCCAGCTACTTCTTTGGTCTCTTCAGGGTCCATACTGTGAGAAAAGCAGCACCCTCTGACCTGTAAAAGGCCCTAAGATTGATAAATAGCACCATGAGGATGTTCTTTGTCTATGTTGAGAAAACACTGTAGCACTTTTTCAGAGTCAGAGAAATCTCTCTTTCTTAGGTTTACAACATGCTTTTATTAGTTATGGGGAGAAAAGGCTGTGACTGTCCCATGGTACTGTCTTTTTTTTTTTTAACCTCTTGAAGGTCTTTGTGAATTTGCGTTACCTAGAAAGGCAGGGAAGGTGAATGCAGGTACCTTGGTTGTCCAGGTACAGTAGCTTTTCATATCCAGCAACTGATTTAAACCAAACTTGTGTGTTCTATGCATTAAGAAAATCAAAGTTCTGTGCAGGGGAATTTGGTGATCTGGTGCTAGGGAATTTGTTAAACCCTGTTATGTATGCTTGTTTATTGGAAGCTGAATTTTTTGTCTTTCCTGGGCTGCAGGAAATTGCAGTTTACATGTAGCTGTGATTGAATCATACTTGCAGCATTAAATGTTTCATACAAAGAGAAAGCATGAACAAATGTGGCGAATTGTATCTGTTTTATTATGATAGCTGGAAATGTTTCAGAAGCAGTGCACCAAGAGAGTCCCAAGGTAAATGTATGCCTTATTGTCACAGTTTATGTGACATACTCTGAACACTGAAAGTGCCATATAAATCCATAATAATAAAAAGATGTGTCTGTCGTTGGCAGACATCACTCATCAGGAATAAACTTTCAAAATTGACCACCAGCTTCAAGATGATTATGTGAGTTGCAGAGTCAAAAATAAAGGCAATTGGAACATGAAGGTACAGTGTATCTCCAGTGTATCCTCTGCTTTACCAATGTTAAAAACAAAGCCTCCATTGGGCTGTGCATTCAGAAGTTGACAGCTGCTTAATCTATAATGAAAATGGTTTTTAAAACTTTTATTATTGGCAAGGCATCTTTGAATTTTTTGATGCAAAGTGGAAGAAAACACATTTTAATTTAGACACATACTTGGGTGGGGACATCAAAAACTAGAGTGCTGAAGGAAATGGCACACTTCCTTTTCCTGAAGAGAGAAATTGTACCCTGCAAACAACGGGCAAACGTTTCTTTTTTTTCCTTTACCTTGATTCAATAAACGTCTTTAGAACAGGTACATAATGAGCACACACACACACACCCCACACAGCAAAATTTAGTCCAGCGATGTCCCTGATCCCTACATTTAGTTAAATGCTGGGTTGTGATGATTGGACTTCCATTTACCTGTCATCATATGACTTAAACTGCATTGTCCACTTCTATCAATATCATCTTATCACAGGATAATCTGAGCAATGCTTCCAAGTTTAATTTTCTAGTCTAAACCCCCACCCCCAGTAAGTGTATAATTAACTTTCTTTCTAATATGGTTCCTTTTAGTGGTAGTTTGAAATTTGAATCATTTTAAATGCATGTCCAACTTTTGAGAAGGCTCAGCTATGATGCAGTTGCAGTACTGAGTAACAAATTCAAGTAAGCTGAAAAAGGAATATTTACATTCTAAACAAAATAAATTTTGGGTGGCTAAATATAGACTTAAAATTGTACATTGCCAATACCTCTTCTGGGGGGGGGGCTGACTTTTTTTATAGAAACTGCAGTAGTTTTTCTGCTGAATTACTGTGATGTGATTGTTTCAGATAGGTAACTGTGTTGGTCTGCAGTAGAAGAGCAAGATTTGGGACTAGTAGCGCCTTAGAGACCAACTAGATTTCCGGAGTATGAGCTTTTGAGAGTCAGAGCCCCCTGATGAATCTGATGAACTCATACCCTGGAAATCTAGTTGGTCTTTAAGGTGTTACTTACTGGTCCCAAATCTTGTGATGTGGTTGTTAGGAATGAGGAGATGCTCATTAAAAGTGGAGAAATTTGATTCTTGAATAACCCAAGTAAACTCAACAGATAAATCTGTGATTTCCCACTGCAAAACTAAATGAATTACTAAAATTAATTTCTAGAAGTACTAATTTGAAGACTTGTGGAAGGTGAGCGAATAGTTGCTTAAATGTTTGGAAAAGGGCTAGTCCACGTAGATATACGTCACTTGATGACTCTCAGTAGAATATGTAAGCTGCTTTGGTCACAGAGCATTTTTGAAGTTAACGCAAGATGATATGAAAGTTCTCTGAGAGGTCACCATCCAGTGCTGCAGTCAAGTTCATTTACTTTGAGAATTAAGGAAAGGCCTGCAGCAGTCCCAGGCGTTCCTACTACATATGTTGGAAAAACTTTGATAATATATTTGTTTCTTGGTTTGTTTGCTTTTTCCGGCATGGAGAAGGGAGAAACATGTACCATTCTGTGATCTTGAGAGGAAGGGCAGGATAGAAACATTAGGTAGGTAAGATTGGTTTGATTTGATTTATTTTTCTGGCTTCACCTATGCCTGTAGAATAGGAAGCCCCTGTAGTTCATCGAATCGTGAATGTTTCTGTCATCAGTGACCCTGTGGTTAGTCTAAGATCCAGGGAATATGGTGGAAGATACTATCTTTGCACCAGCCGCCTCTTTAAGCAAGGCAAGAACTACACAAGTGCACTCTTCTTACTTTTTTTTCCTTTTCAGAAAAGTAGCAACTCTTCCTACCTGTCAGATTTCCAAAAGTGACTTGTGTCGCCTAGGGAGCCTTGCTCGCATGGGAAGTCATGTTGACATAGCTGGCAATCTGCAGTGTTTATAGAGCTTTTTCAAATGCTGTAAGGTGGATCAATTTTATCCCTGTATTTGCAGGGAGTGTGCATGAGTGAAAGAAGGAGGAATAGCTTGGCTCTTAGACTGCCTGAGGAATTCCTAGTCTGAGGGATTTTGCCTGCCTTGTATCTCCTTTTGTATTAAGTAGCTAGATCCAGCTTGACGAAAGTTTTCCAGTGCTTTCTAGGTAACTGTACAAACGATGAATAATGTCTGCATTTCAATATAGGCATCATGGTGCTGTTATTTTAACCCAGATGCAAGCTCTCGTGATGCTTAGCAGGGAACAGGGCACCTAACTAAGAGGGAGGTTAACACCAAAGGCCAAAGCCACTTCCTTTCAGTCACTTTATCTGGGCTCAGCCTAACTCTCAAGGGAGGATGAGTGATGCCACAGGGGCTTGGGGCAGCTGCAGAGTCCTACACTTTTATGTCTTTGCTCCAGTTTGATTGGCTAATTAACCTGGCCTGGTTGCTGGGCAAAAGGGAATATAGGTTGTGGATAACCTGAATTGCTGTTATATGCCAATAAAGGCTAACTTGAACTTGAACTTGAATATAGGTTGAACCCCAGCTAATGGTCTTTGTTCTTGGGGTCTGCCTGGGCATGGAGGTTGCATGATCCATCTGTCTTGCAGTATGCTGGCCTGGCTACTGTGTTCTACATTTGGGAGGCAGGAGACTGGTTGTGTGTCTCTGGGTCTCGGTGAGTTTCAATTTGTCTGTGTTTCCCTTGCTAGGGTCTCTTTGAATTTGGTATGCTAGCGATTAGGAGCATTTAGCTTTCTTTCTTTCTTTCTTTCTTTCTTTCTTTCTTTCTTTCTTTCTTTCTTTCTTTCTTTCTTTCTTTCTTTCTTTCTTTCTTTCTTTCTTTCTTTCTTTCTTTCTTTCTTTCTTTCTTTCTTTCTTTCTTTCTTTCTGCACACGTTCTAGCTGTAATTTTGAACTCTGTTTAATAGATGCTGTTACACGTTATCTGTGTTGTGACTCTCTGGTTTATGGCCTCAATTTGAAGACAGTGTCTTGGCCAATTTATCTTCTGCTACCATTAAGATTATTTGGCTGGGATTCAGCCTAGGCTGCAGCCTGGTACAGTCTTTGTTCTCCAGTCTCAATATGAAGACTTACTGGGGGGACTGGGGGGAGCCTACTGGTTCAAGGGCAGGTGTAACCTTACTTTGCTTTGCCTTCTTCCTGTCCCAAGGACTCTAGGTTGGGAATCTGTGAATCCCCTTACACATAGAAGAGGCAAGACGATGTGGATTTTGTGGTTACACCCACTTCCCTAGGTCACTTTCCAGTGAGTATAGAAGTGGTAAGAGCAGAATTATGTGGGGCAAGTGTACTGTAGTGGTTAGGGTATTGGATTTAGGCTGGAGAAACCCAAATTTCTATACAGCCATGAAACTTATTGGATAATCCTGGACCTGTCTCAAAGCTCTCAGCCTAACTCACCTAACAGGGTTGTTTCGAAGATAAAATAGAATAGGGGAGAACCAGGTATGCTGCCCTGAGCTCCTCGGAGGATTAGTAGGATAAATATTTGATTGAATATTTCTTAAGAAATGTTCTTCTGTCATGGAGCAGTGGTCACTGGGGCAGTCAGGGAGCAGCAAGTTGTGAATTTCCTGTATTGTGCAGTTGTTTGGACTAGATTACTCTAGAATCCCTTCCAACCTTATGATTCTATAATTCTGTGAGCAGAACTACAAGTGACAAAAGGCACAGGTTGGACACTTGTCAGCTTCCCTCAAGTTTTGATGGGAAATGTAGGCAGCTTGGCGGAATGTTGGACAAGTGACAGTTGAAAAGTCCATTGGACAGCAGTCAGAGAGCGAAGCTGCGAGACCAGGATGCCTACATTTCCCATCAAAACTTGAGGGAAGCTGACAAGTGTCCAATCTGTGCCTTTTGTCACTTGTAGTTCTGCTCTCAGTTGGTGTAGTGCATACGTTGAACATGTTGTGCAGCAAGAGCTACCTTGTGTAAAGATTTTTAAGTACTGAAGGCTCAGACGGAGAGCCAATGTGGTGTAGCGGGTAGTGTCAGCTAGGATCTGGGAGACCCAGGTTTGAATCCCCACTCTCCCATGGACACTTACTGGGTGAGCTTGGGCCAGTCACATTCTCTCAGCCTAACCTATCTTATAGGGTTGTTGTGAGGATAAAATGTAGGAGAGGAGAATGATGTCAGGTATAATTTAAGTAAGTAAGTAAATACAGCCTTCAGTGAAAGCAATAGCCCTTGCTGGCTAAAAATAGTCCGTTTATGTCACCTGGCTTCTTTCTCTCTTTTCCACACATGACATTTTCTCATGCCTAGCATACTATGGAGGTAAAATAATATAAGCTAATAATGATAGTCTGTAGAAACATTTCTTATTACAACAAAGATTGTTTTGTTAGCAGCTGTAATTCATATCGGTAGCTGGTGAGGTACTTCACAAATTTTAATAGGTTACTTTCAGTGAAAGCCACTTGGAATAGTGTTGGTCTGAACAATGACATAAATAAGACATGTATCATTTGAGAAATACGAATTTTGCATTTGGCAAGAATTGTTAAAGCAATGCTTCACAAATCCCAGGCACCATGGCACCTAGGTATTTCATTGTGGTGCCTAGTATTTGGAGCCAGTTTGGTGTAGTGGTTAAGAGCGTGGGACTCTAATCTGGAGAACTGGGTTTGATTCCCCGCTCCTCCATTTGAAGCCAGCTGGGTGACCTTGGGCTAGTCACGGCTCTCTGAAGCTCTCTCAGCCCCACCCACCTCACAGGGTGTTTTGTTGTGAGGATAATAATAACATACTTTGTAAACCGCTCTGCGTGGGCATTAAGTTGTCCTGAAGGGCAGTATATAAATTGAATGTTGTTGTTGTTACTATTTTCAGCAATGATTTTATTGTGGCATCTTTCAGCAATTCTTATATAAGTACAAAGGCTCTGATCCAACCAGTTTTTTCACTAGTAAGAAAGGGAGAAAGGGCTTTGACCACCAAAACAGCTGTGTTAGGATCATGGCACCTGTATGGACAAAAGCCATGTAGAACCGGAGCTGTAATAAGGAGGGCCAAAAGGATGAGACTGAGCAAAAAAAAGCTGGCTAGATTCAAGCCAACGCTTAATTATTTTGCATTACCATGTTTTGTTGTTGTATGACATAAAAATGTGTTTGAAATCCTTGTGATTGCTCATTTATATTTAAATTTAGCATCGTTCTCTACTGTTGGATACAGTTATTTAACAACTATATTGCCTCCAATAATAAATTAAATGAAGATTTTTAAAGCAATAATGAAATTTAAGTTTGAAATAGAAAATTATTTTATTCATGTTTTTCCAGAAAGCTCGTATCACTTATTATGCCTGCCAGAAACAGACAACCATTTCTTCCCTTGCAAGTAGCAGAGGCACGTCCTGCCTGTGCTCTGGGCCAGGATGTTCCAATTCCCTTCTTTTTGGGCACTGCAGCTCCCACAAGTGTCCTGACGAGAGGGGACCAGTTTTGCAAATCTGATGAGTTGTGCATGCCCTGGACAGACGGATACCTCCTTTTATTATTATAGATTGCAGCCATCAGAATTGGTTTGCAAGTGCCATATGTTGGATTAAAGTATAATTTGAACTTGACCCAGACTCATGTTTTCTTCCTCCATGCCCCCCCCCCCCACTCTTATATTCTCATCTTGAAGGTGAGAGAATAAAGAAGTAATTGCAAAAGTGACACTGAAAATTTCTTTGAAACCAGAAATTTATGCTTTTGGGTCTTGACTGAAGCGAAGATTAATATTTCTGCTTGGGCAAATGCATGTTTCACCAAGTATGAGTGGAACACTTGTGGGAAGTGTGCGTCACTCTGTTTTGGATAAGAACTATGAAAATGTGGGGAGAAGAAATGTAAATTGCTCATGTTTCCCCTCTGATGGCTGCTTATGGTATTCCAAGTGTTTCTGCCTATTTGTTTTCTATTTTGTGTGCTTGACTGGGAGAAAGTGAGGGTTTTTTTCTTAAGTGGGAGCGACCCCCCCCCCCCCCAGATTTCATTCAGTACATATTCAAAATTGTATTCATATACGCTGTCATTCAAATAAAGTTCTTAGGCACGCAGTGTAAACATGCGTGTATGTAATGTTATGCCCCCTTTCTTATATCTATTACTGAAATACAGATTTTGCTTTCAGTAGAATCCTTAAAAGCAAAATGAGTGCTAAGCTAGTACGATACTACAGAAATCATTCTGTCCATCCTGTCAGTTTTTAAAAATCCATTATAAAAGCAATTGCAAGATTTTTACAGCACAGTTGGGAGAGCCGTGTGGTCACACTATTGTCTCAACTGTATTTGCGAGCCAACGTTTACTATAGCACTAGTGCTTTTGAGAAAACAGGAGGAGATGCAACCTGTTTATTTAATGAATTCTGCATTTTATTTTCCAGGTAAATTTTAAATTGCTCGTCTGGGCTGGATTATTAAACTGCTTTATAGTCTGTGGATTTGCCCAGCAAGGTAAGTGGAAAAGTTCTGAACTCTTAATGTTCTGTTGCTATAGGTGTATGCATCTTTAGTAAGCATATGTCATATGGCCTATTTTAATGTACTGTGCTGGTACGTGTAATATCAGAGCTGGGGTTACTGCACTGGTGTTGATGGGATGCTGCACTGATCTGCTATAGCATTGATGTTGGTGGGGGAGCCTCAAACAGGAGAGAGCAAGAGGAGAAGTTAGTGCTCAGAAGGGTTTAAGCTGAACCTTGTGTGGCAATGATAGTTTTACTAACAGGTGAGCAAACTGGCAGATGCTAAAGTGGAGCTGCAGCTTTTAGGCTGTAGCTCTCTTCTGTGTGGAGTAACTTGCAATGTGTTGCATCTTCTACTCTTCCAAGCAAAAAGTAGAATGAAGCTGCTACATGTAGAGATTTGTGGCAGGGTGGCTGCACTTTCTGCCAAACTGCTACTTAACATTCAGTTTTGGTCCTTTTATGTATATGGAGTTACAGTCCAATTCATAGCATTTGAAGCATCCTTAATTCTTGGGTACAGGAGAGAAAAGAATCCAGTGATGGTCCAACACATTTGTGCAAATGTTCCTAGCTTGGATGAATGAGACTTTGCAACCTTCTTCTCAGGAGCACTAAATTACAATTTTTGATACAGGGATTAGCAGGGATGATGGGATTTCTGCAGTTTAGTCCCTTTCTGGGTTTGATTGTTCTTTCTTGGAGATCTGAACTGAAGATTGAATCTTAATGGAACAGAAGCCCACGAGAACAGTCCACTCCTCCCTGCAATTTTTTACCTGTTTTTCCCCGGTATCAGGGAAGAATTTCCTACATGCTGTAGGAGTGCACTTGTGCAATCTTGAAGTTTTAAGGAGCTTGCCGAGGAACTTGCCAAATGTGCTTACATAAGATTCCTCAGTATTAGGGAAGTCAAGGGAGTGCAGTTGCCAAGGTCTATAAATTGTGAGATTGCACAGGTGTGCTGGCATGGCACTTAGGAATTAATCTCAAAGTTGTGATTAGCTCCAGGCAGAAATTTTGCCACTTACAGAAGATCCTCTAAGTGTTAGAGTCCCTGCTGGGAGTAGAATTCTGCAGTTCTAGCAGTGATGCTGCGTGAAGCCAAAAACTGTCTTCCAGCAGAGATTCTAGCACCTAGAGAAGGTTTTTCTGAGAGCACAATTCTAGAGCAAAAGAAGTAATTCTGTCATGTACAGAACACTTTCTAAGTGTTATAGGCATGCACTTGTGTGATCTCACATTTGCCGGAGTCAGTAACATACAAGACTGTACAAGTGCACTGCAGTAACACTTAGGAGAAAACAGTCCCCTGGTGTCCACAAATCTCTGGAAACACAGGCTAGGGCAGGAGCTTAACAAGTACATACAAACGTTGTCAGACTGCTCATCGGAAGTGTATTGGAATAGGGCTTGATCCAGTGAGCGGTCTGAGGGATGGAAGACCCTTCCGTGTTCAGTTGTGAATTTGTAATTGAATTGAAGTTTGCAAGCACCCCCAATGATTAGTTTAGCTAGACAGATATTTACTAAACTCAGATGAGCTATGTATTATTGCTGTTAACATTAACTTTTGTGTACTTTCTTACAGGTGGGAGCAATTGTATAAAAGTTAATGCAAAATCATGTGCTGACTGTATACAAGCTGGACCAAATTGTGGCTGGTGCAAAAATATAGTAAGTATTTTCTTGTAAACAGACTGTTGCTATTTTCCATTACATTATATATGTAGCCTTGCTTATGTGTGCAAAAACTTGGTTTAGCACCTTTCCTTAGTCGGATAAATTTGCTGAAACTGTAAATGGAAGCTGTAGGGCTCTTTGACATGAACTGCTCAGGTAGATCTGAGCTATGATTTTGACAGGATGGTTTAAAATCAGTCAAGGTCAATTTCAAATCCAGTTTTTACTGCAGTCTGCTCTGTTGTCTTGGGTTAGAGCCTAAATTCATTTATTATTGGGAAAGAATGAAAGAAGGTAATGCTTGTATGCCATACCTGTGCTGAGTAACTTCTTGGTGCCTGCAGCGGTACGTTTAGCATTGCTCTTGGAATAGTCCTTTCCTCCTGTTCCTAGACTGCATTTAAGATTCAGAATAGTACTAGGCAAGATCAGAATCTAGAAGCAGTTGCAGCCTGCTGGTTGCCTCACAAAGAAGATCAGCTGTGACAAAAAGCTCATGAGAAATGGCAAGGAGAGCAGTTTATGGAGCAAATGGGAAAATAAGAACGAGGGTGGTGGCGGCGTTTGCACAGTAACTAGGGATTGGTTTGATCTCTTAGGCAAAGGCTCTGATAAGCAAGGAGTGATCTTTACATTTTGCTTTGGGATCTCCTTGTCCTCTTGCCATGAGCAGAGAAGTGAAGGTTGGCCTCTCACGAGGCTGGAACATGCTCAAAAGTGAAATAATGGATTTTCATCGCTTCTGATTGCTTCACAGTCGAGGTAAGGTGAAAGGATCATGCCTTTCCTCCTGGAATTCAAAGGATCGTTCATTTGATTTCGGGCAAAGAGGCATTCAGAAACAGGAAGATATTTTCACTGTTGCTGAGCACCTCCCAGCTCAGTGCGAGATATGTGAGGGACCATGCTCTTTGAAAGGATCAGAGAGAGTGAAAAACATTCTCGGTGTGATTTTCTTTTGTTCTAGTGACTCTCAAGGTGTGAGAGATGCTGATTCTCTCCTTCAGAACTGAAAGATCATGAGCTTGCTGGCTGACTGGGGAATGTTCTGAAGCAGCGAGGAATGTTCTTGCTGTTTCTGAGCTTGTTCCAGCCCAACACAATAGACTGACTCTCCACCCCCCCCGCTCCTTTGCACAAGCTAAATGATTTGGGGAATAATGGTTGTTGTGGATTTTCCAGGCTGTATAGCTGTGGTCTTGGACCAAGACCACGGCTATACAGCCCGGAAAATCCACAACAACCATCGTTCTCTGGCCGTGAAAGCCTTCGACAATACATCGATTTGGGGAATAGTTTGGAACCTTTCTTTTACACAGGCAAATGAGAAGCCTCTCTCCTCAGAATTGGAGGAGGAGGAACTCTTGGCTTAGTTCTCATCTGTGAAAGGAGGTTGCTAACCTCCTCACTCCTGGCTGTCTGGAGAGCACACTTACCTGAGTAAGGTATTTTAACTAATGGTGCAGCTACATGGTCCCATTGGGAGCTACTTAAGTCTCTGATGTAGGTGTGCATCACAGCTAAGCCATACATGCACAGATCTTTAACTTGCAAGGTGAAACATGTCTTCACGCTCTGGCTGTTAAGCCCATTTATCAATGAAAGTACATGTCTCCTTCTCATGGAGTCAGTCAGGTTTTTTCACATCTAATTCTTCAGGAAATGCTCCCTCTACTTTCTTGCAAGGCTATTAAAATGTGCACTTCAGTTACTCTCTCACTTCCCGTCCCCTTTACTTTCCAGCTGGAAACAATTGGAAGGGCCTGTTGGCTGCTGCAGTCTGTATCCATATATAGCCTGATTCACACTGAGGTCAGATGATTATGTACATAGGAGGCATGTGAACACACCAAGCAGCCCATTTGCATGTGTAAAATAGTCACTCTGACATACATAAGAGTACATGGACTATAAGGTCTCTTCTCTGTACTGACATTAGAAGTATGAGGCAGATACTAAAAGCAGCTGTCCCGGCTACCCAGAAGCAATTGTTAGTCATTATCAGTGAAGTCGGTAAATGGCTAAACATCTTATTAAAAATCAGGGCTTATTTAACAGGATGATGACCTATACAATTAAGTTCCTTAGATTTTAGTTCACTTCCTTTGCCAGTTATCAAGGCTATTTAGATTGTATGTCTCCTTTTCTCTCTCCCTCCCCGTGTTCTTTCATGGTTATTTAAAAACCATTCCACTCTGGAGTCTGTCTGGATTTAATTATATTCTCCGGTGACATTAGAAGGGCAGTAACTTTAGATGCAGACAAAGCAGGTGGGCAAGGAAGCAGAGGCTTTTATGTGCATTTTAAATCCTATTTAAATTCTAAAATATCTTGATTTTGATATTCTTGAGCTATCATTAAGGTGGTAAACAAGCATCTAGGCTGTACCATTTCAGACTGCAGGTGTGTCCTCACATGACTGAAAATCATTCAAAATGTTCTACTCATAGAAAACAAGAATTTTGAGGAGACTTCCAGCCTCAAGACCTGTTCCTGATAACTAGATTTCTCTATGAAGAAGAGTTCAACCCTGTGAGCGCCACCTGCAGTCTGAAACAGTACTGTCCAGGCATGGGTTTATACCTGATCAAGAGCTAGATTGTAGAATAAGGTCATTATTATCTTTTTACCAGTAAGGTATTGCGTGTACAGGAAAAAACAGAAATGCAAAGCTTAGCTTGGTCATGTCATTTTTGTTTCTTACTAATGTAAACTGCTCCTTTCCTGATGCTGTTAAAAGGAAAACAGAACTGGTTTGCATGGTATATATTTGAAATGGCAAACTGTGATTGTATTTTCCCTGCAAATGAAAAACCATAGTGGTAATAAACCACGTTTTGGAATCCTTAGGTTGCAGAGAAAGTGCAAACTATGGTTTGCATGTTTAGGCATAGTAGCAGTTGCTTATAAGAAGGATGTGGAATCCTGAGTAGCCCCTGGCCTCATTCACGTAGCTACAAAACAGGATTTCTTATTTCTGAACCAACTAATGTGTGAACTGGCCTATCTCACAGGTATAACTAGAAGCTGCGCTTGTTGTCATTGTTCCATGTCTTCCACAATAGCTGCCACCTCTATTAGTATACTAATAAATAAATACTAATAAATTAGGTTTGCAGGTTTTTCTTCCATGGCTGTTTCTGGATTTTACACACAAAATGGCAGAAAGGCATGATACTATGGTCATTAAAAACAACCTGACTGTTGCTTTTAAAATCAAGATTTTTATAAACCTCTGTTTCGTTTCTTCTCTCTGAAGTTCTAAATAAGTTCAATCTTTAGTATCTCCCTGATAAATGCATGGGGATGCTTAAGAACAGAATTGTAAGTAAAAATGCTATGGTCTTAGCTGCTCCTTGTTAGAAAAGGGTGCTGTCAAGTTGGTTTCTGGTTTATAAGTATTTCATTTATTTTTCACTTATATGCTGCTTTTCAATTACCATTCTTCACAGTTTTTAATAAGTAAAAATGATAACCATACAGTATCATTAGACAGTGAAAATAGTTCAGTGATCACTAATGTACAGCAGGACATTAAAAAGCATACTGCTATGCTAGCAAAAATAGCAATTTACTGAAATGAGGGTTTTTTTCCAGCTCATCATTACATCCAGCAATGTATGCATTTTAAAAGCATATATATATATATATATATATATATATATATATATATATATATATATATATATATATATATATATATATATATATATATATATATATATATATATATATATATATATTTAAAAATGGAAAATTATGGCTTCTATTTATTTACTTTTTAAACTAAATTATATTGGATATGAGTGAACGACCTTGAACCTATCCTTTTTATTTCCTTCCTCCAAGACCTTCCTCCAAGAAGGGGAATCTACTTCAGCACGGTGTGATGACTTAGAAGTTTTAAAAAGCAAGGGCTGCCCTCCAGATGAAATAGAAAATCCCCGAGGCTCTCAACAGATGCTGAAAAACAAGGAAGTCACCAATCGCGTCAAAGGATCTGCCGAGACTCTCAAGGCAGAAAACATTACTCAGATACAACCACAACAAGTATCGTTAAAGCTACGAATAGGTAAAAATGGAAAGTTAAGATGGTGGGGGTCATTCCTTAAGATTTTTTGGTTCTGCAAATAAAAAGTGACTGCTTTCAAGATCACTTAAAAATGAAGTAGGTGGGGAGAAGGGAGATTCTATCAGGCAATGCAGTCTATGAATCATTTTCTGTCAAGTTTCTCTGAATGTTAGGAGTTCTGTGCTGTTCTGATCCTGTACCTTTGGTTCTCAGCTTGTAATTTGGCCTTGTCTACTTTTAGAAAGGCAACTCAAGCAGTTTGTAAATAATTAGGCATACTGGCATGTGAATACTTAAACCCTTAAGCTGAATGGCAAGAAGTATGCTGTGAATGTTTGGATTTCCTGAATATTTGGATTTCCTTAAAAAAAATTGATATAAGTTTTAAACTAAAGATTAATTAAGTGTTGAATAGGCTATAAAATTTTCTGCTGTAAATATTTTGCTACTGCTGAAAAGAAACACAAGTGAATATATTTATGGTGTGCATTATTTGACTTAATGTGATATTTTAAATTGTAACCTTCCCTGTGGAGGTGTAAATGTTTCAAGTAAATAAAACAGGTAATTTTGTAGGCGTTCGGGAGTGTAAGGCAGAGGGGAAGGAGGAGGTCGGAGGTATAAGTGAAGTGTATATTTCCCTCTGGAAACAGCTGAAGGATTGCGTGATGAGTAGTAGTCAACTTCAGCAGTAAATCCATGAAGAAAGTTTACTAGGAGCACCAGTGTACTGGCATCTTCATTGGCTTTGTCCTGCGTCTGGTCAGCTGGACCCCTGCAAGTCAGTCAGTCCCTTGGCTGGCTGGCCTCTGTGGCAAGCGCAGCTGGATCACAGGGCTTGTGCCTAGTGGACCGGTTGATCCAGTTGCATTGCTGGATCTGGCTCAGATCTGGCTCAGCTGGATCTGCTGGCAGGAGGCTGCATTGTGCTCTGCAAGGCATCACAGCATTCTGCGCTGGGTCTCAGGGAGGCTGTGCGTAGCCAGCCAGGCACTTCACCTCCTTTGTGCCACTTCAGCCTGGGCCCTTCGCTGCCACTGTTCCTGTAGAGAGAACGAGGGTTCTGGGGGCTGGGGGCCCAGGTTCATGTCTTGCCTGGCAGGGACCTAGTGGCTGGACCTAGGGGCTGTCTCGAGGGTTAGTGGCAAGGGCTGCCTTGCAGGCTCTGGCAGGGTGGCTTCTGGCCTGGCGCTGCTGACGCTGGGCTAAAAGAAACAAAGCATAAGTGAACCAGCCTGTTGCAATTTAAGCTAGTGGATAAGTTTTTAAATTAATGGAGTCTAGTGAATGGAAACTTATCCCTGAAGTTTGGGAGCTACTGTGTAGAAAGGCAGACGAAATCTGCTAAAATGCCTTATTTTTTGCTTATGTAGCTTCAACTCCAGGTCAGGAGTTTAAGTCCCCTTTCTAATTTGTCCTGTGCTGTGGCTTCCTTTCCAGAAGAGAGAGGGAGGCAGCAAGAGGGAGGTAAAGAGCCGGAAAGTGCTGTATGGTGTGTTAGGAAGGCAAAATAAAACAATGGAAAACTGACTGAACAACAAATTTTAACGAGTTTTAAATTCTTCTTCATGAATTTTGAAGAAATTCTTCATTCTTTTGAAGAAATATGCTGTTTTCATGGCTTGTTTGCGGTGTTGAATTTCTTTTTTTCCCTATGCCATAATTAACTTGCAAGAGAAAGTGAATGTTTGAGTGTCATCTTTTAGCACTGCATTATCTGCTTGTAGATTTTGTGTATGCAGCCATGCCTGAAGGGTACTAGGGATTTTCAGCTATGAAAAATTAGCAAGTAAAGGCTGTCTAGGAAGAAGATAGTGACAGAGGAGATGGAAATAGAGGATCTCTGGAAGGTTGTAGAGCCAGAGGCAGACTCAGAGTTTTAGTACTGAAAGAAATAAGTACTAAAAGATCTCTGGTTCTAGCTTAAAATAGTTAAGCATCACAGCTCAGTTTTATTAAGAGTCACGGTTGCTAAAGGTTTTGTTTTTAAAAAAAGCAAGGAAATGTGACTTTACTCCTGCAATGATCACGATTTGTTATTGATTTCAGTGCAGCGTGTGGGTGGTACAATTTGGCTGGAGTGTGACAGTATGACCGTGGTTGCATTGGTAGCCTTGAATGCTTTCAGTGCAGTTCTTCACCTATACTAAACTGGTTGAATCCAACTCTGCAGCTTCTAAAAGTATAGATATGGTTGTCTGTAAGCTCAGTTTTCCATTCTGCACATTCCCCTTGCCTTTAGGGATTATCGAATATGGAAGAATCTAACCCTCAATAAAACAATTTTGTGTGGTGCAGAGATAATCAGCATAAGAACACATACAAGTCTAATCCGTGATATGAAACGTATAAAGAACAAGATTGGAAATGTAAATTACTCATTTGTACTTTTGTGCTATTTCTGGGTAATACCAAGAATGATTCAGGCAAGCAAAGGACGGGGGAGGAGAGGTGTAAGAAAAGAAGATATTTTGAAGGTTTTTTTAAAAAATTAAGAGTTTGCATTTGCATTATTGAAGTCAAAACAAACAGCGCAATCCTGAGGCCTGCCTTGCCACCGGCACATGAGTACCTGCAGCACCACTTGTCCGCTCCCTACAGGCTTTTGCAGGAGATCTACGCCAGCAGCCAAGCCCAGCAAGGTCGCAGCAAGCAACGCACATCCCATTGTCAACTTGAGAATCTCAACAGCATCCCCCAATGGCCATGCTGACACCCATGATAGGGTCACGAGTGGCAAGCAAAGGCGCAACCAATGCATGGTCTATGATCCCTGCTCCCCATCGACACCTCCATTCTCCTCACCAGAGAGTAGGTGGCCGGGGACCACATATCCCCATGATTGCTGTGCCTGCATTGAGGCTCCCGGCTGGCAGAAGCTGTCCATGGGTAGTGGCGGGCCCCGCAATTGTTCAGGCAGGTCACAGACTAGTGCCCACCCTGGCTCTACTAGAGTGCCGAACTGCCCCATGCTTCTAGGTAGCTAGACCCTCACCGCATGGAAACAGTGGTCCAGGGTGGGCCTCAGCCCTCCTGCCATGAGATGGAGAATGTGGCTGCTTCTGCAGTGGACAGAGCAAGGAGAGCCTTATCTCATGCATGTGTCTGAGGTGGAGTTGAGGGCTGGTTGGGGGTCTGTTCCTGGTGCCAGGCTGGAGAGGCAGTTATGACAGCATGCCAGGGGGTGACACAGCCGTGCTCCTTGGTGCCCCAGCTGGGGAATGACCTGTGTAGAAGGAGAGAAGGGATAAGTGTACAGGGGGCTGCAGCCCTGGCCCCGTTTCAGCTGTGGCAAGGGCTGCTGAGCCAATGGGGGTGTCCATGTCCCTTGGGGCAGGTGATGCCAGATCTGAACTTGCAGATGCTGCTGGTGGGCAGGTGCTAGATGCTCCTCCCACGGGTAACTGCTGCTTGTCCACATCTAGATGTCCCAGTGCTGCCATGAATGCTTGGGGCATCAGTCCTGTGAGGGAGGGAATTGTGGCACAATTGCCCTTCTGAGGTGGAATTTGCGGGAGCAAGCTCACAGTCACCCCAGCTCATGGCCACAGTCTCACCTCTGCCTAGGTCTGGGCCCCCGATAAGGGCTGTGGGGAACCCCACCTCATGACAGCATCAGCCGCAGCTCTCTGAGTGGCTGCCTTTTTGACAGGCATGGGCGTGCTGGTTCCTGAGTGTGTGGCATGCTCCTCACCAGGCTGCTGTTTGGGGTTGCCACCAGTGTGGAAGGAAAATGTTGAGGGGCCTGCTGGCTCTGCGGTTCCTTATCAGTTGGGGCAGTTTACCTGTATGGGAATGTCAGAGGGGGTTGTTAGTCTAACATTCGGGACTTAGTTCTCTTCCCATGTACAAGCCTGAATTTTGCTAAGTTCCCTCTGCACACTCTTGCACAGAGGTCAGCATTTGGGGGGGGGGGTGCTGCCATTGATGGGGGAGGGGCTGGTACCATTGAGCAAATCAGGGTGGTTGGCTCCTCAGCAACTTCTTACCTGTTGCTGTGCCCTTGGCACTCCCCAAGCCACAGCTCCAGATGGGTTACCTGTAATGAAACTCATTTGGGGGTTGTTAGTTGGATGAACAGGACTTAGCTCTCCTCCTATATGTGAGGGACACCTCGGCGTTCAAACGGTTCCCCTGTGCACTCTCTCCCTGCCACCATGAGCACTCTGCTCTAAACTCCTGAGGCAGGGGGTTCTCAGGCAGAGCCTCTGGCTGCTTCCCTACTTACCTGGGATCATGGTCACCCCAGCCAGAGATGATGTAGGGTGGCCAGGAGGCTGAGTGGGTGCCAGGAAGGGGGCTCAGCCACTGCAGTAGTTGGCATCCTATGCTCCACCGTGCTGTTTGGGCAAGGCCGGACATGAAGGGGGAGTCAACTTTTCCCTCGTAATGGGAATCTATGGGCTATGCCACCTTTTCTCATGGTGTGAGTTTGCACCATTCATGGGGCATTCCTGTGCCTGAAACAGCTTAGGGAGCGGACTAAGTTGTGTCCTAGCTGCTGCGGCTGATTGCTGGCAGGGGGACCTGGTTGGAGAGGTGCCGGGCCACTGCTTCATCCCTGGGGTGTGGGGTGTTATGACAGTGTAGGTCTGGGATACGCCATTGTAACTCCTAGGTAGCTTTATGAGTACTTTTACAGCCCCCCACCCCCGGATTGTGCTGAAAGTAATGCTAATATTGGGGGGTGATATGGATGAATATCCTACATTCTGTATCTGAAGAATATAATTATGTTTAATAAACTTGGGGCCAAACTTTAATTAATGATAGCTTGAACTTTTATCTTTATGCCTCTGTGACAGGTTACACTAGCGATCAGCCTGCCTATAGTACAGTTTTAACAGAAATCTGAGACTAGTTCTAATGGCTGTTTTAATTTTACTTCACACTGATTTTTATTGCTATTTTAAAAGTTGAAGATCTGTCTTATCCAGTCCATGTATAATTTTAGCTTATTTAATGTTTACTAAATTATTGTTGAAAATCTTTCTTTGCTGTTTCTGGAAATAGGGGAACCACAGACCTTTTCATTAAAATTTAAGAGAGCTGAAGATTACCCTATTGATCTGTATTACCTTATGGATCTCTCTTACTCCATGAAAGATGACTTGGAAAATGTAAAAAGTCTTGGAACCTCTCTGATGGGTAAAATGAAGAATATAACTTCAGATTTTCGAATTGGTAAGGATCTTATTTGTGCACATGAGAAACCAGGCTAACTTGCTTTTCTGCCAATGTGTGTCAAAAATTCCAGATTACCTGTTGTGCCTGTAAAAAAGTAAAGAAAATAAGCAGCGTGCTCACAAATATAATGATTTTTTATCAGTGTGCTTAGTGAAGAGAACAATGTTCTGTATCTGAAGAAGAATCCATACTTTTTATGAAAGACACGCTCGTCCTTAAAATGTTCCAGTCAGAAAAAAAGTGAACACTACAAACATACAAATGTTGATGCTATTGTATCAGTAAACAAACATTGAGCAAGGATTATCATAGCTAGTTCCTAATGGTCTTTGTTAAGACCCACTTAGGTATCTGTGCAGAAGCATTTTCAAAACATTCTAGAGTCTTAACAAGGAACTGAAATTCTAGAATCTTACCAAGGAACTGAGAGGAATGTTGCAACCTTTGTGCGTGCCTCAAACAGAGGGCCAAGCATCATCCTGTGGATCTTTTAAGTTCAGATTTCTGGTGAAAACTATGTGGGCTGGGATTCTGTATGTATATGATGAAGGTGCAGAATTCTGAGAATCTCCTGTTCACTGCACGAGGAAATGAAAATGTTATAAAGGTGACAAATCTTGGATGAAGAATTTTGAGCAGAACTTTGATTTGGAATGTACACTGCTCTTGCTTACAGTGTTTCCTTTCTACCTAAAATTTCATTTCTTGCTTGCAAATAAGGAAAACGAACACCGTTAAAAACAGTTGCTAGACAGGAGAATTGTGATGCAGCCCTTTTTCAAGATGGCCCCTATATTTTAAGAAGTTGCTCATTTCTTCCAGGCCCCAGTTCTTATCTGGTAGTGAAAATTTTCCTATAGTTTCTAGGTAAAGGGGAAAATACCTCTAGGTAGAATTTGCCAGGGGCCATTGAGCTGCTTTAAGTAACATGTAACACAAGAGCTCCCCAAATCATTTTCATTCCTTTCTCTTAGGTTTTGGTTCTTTTGTGGAAAAAACTGTGATGCCTTACATTAGTACCACACCAGCCAAACTCAAGAACCCATGTACGGGTGACCTTAACTGTACCAGTCCTTTTAGCTACAAGAATGTGCTCAAACTCACTGAGAATGGAACCCTGTTTAATAAGCTTGTAGGTAAACAACACATTTCTGGCAATTTGGATTCTCCAGAAGGTGGATTTGATGCGATAATGCAAGTTGCTGTTTGTGGTGTAAGTACATTTCAGTTTCTTTTGCATTTTATTGTAATTATATCTGCCATATGTCCCTGCACATTGCCATTCAGTTTAAACTTTGTCATTTCATGTTACCGTAAATAATTGCTAATTTGACACCAAGAGGATAAATTCTGAGGAAGCAGTGTAGAGGGGAGGTGTGTGTCTTAAGAGGTTCCATATACATTTCACCCAAAGGTTGGTCCCAAAGGGGGAAAGGTTAACTGTTGTTTGCCGTCTTCATTGGTAAAGAGCCATTAATTTAATTCACAGTATCGAAACAAAGATTGGCAAGTGTGCGAAATTAAGTACCCGATACATTCGTTTTCATTGTCTGTGTAGATGTGAGCAAAATGTGATTAAACTTAACTTTTTTGTAGCAAACATGTACATAAGTCTGCATCAGTTTTTTTACGCCAAAGGAAAAAAGTGTCAAGGATTGTTACACCTTTCTGATTTTTCCCCATGGTGTAATTCTACTCTGTTTTTGGTCTAGGTGCTGATTTTCTGTTTAGCTTTATTATTTCATTTCTGCCAGCATTGTACTTACTCAGTATCAGGCCCGTATTTTATGTTCCAGACACAACATATTACAGTAAAGATGTTGAGCAAAACCCTGGAGAGAATCTGACCTTAATATCATGATGGCTGATGCCAGAATAAAATCTGCATATGATATTAGACAGTTAAATGGAATGTACAAGAAGATCCCCACCTCCCACCTCAGCTTCTTACTTTAAGAGCTTTTCAGTTGAAGCGTCCAGCTCCGAAGCCGTGCCTTCATGTTCCTTGGCCTCATTCAGTCATGCTGACATTGACTGCCTCCTAGTACCCCATGAAGCCCCAGTACAGAATGCTTGCGTGCTAGCTTTTGGAACCGCTTCCCACATTGCCATTTTTTGGTTGATTGACTGATTATATTGAATTCTGAACATGGCCCTGAGATGGTGTGATGCTGTGCTGTGATGCTGTTGCTTATCAACTCTATAAATTTGCTGTTGGCTGCAGGAAAGGAAGGTGGTGGAGGAGTTCTGCCACATTAGCAAGGCAGGCAGGCAAGTGAGGTGCAGGCTGCTGAGTGAGCCGCGGTCAAGGCAGTGAGAGAGGAGGCAGCGCGAGCAAGTGTAGCAGACAGTGGTGGTGACAGAGGCAGGGGGGAAGGACAGGTGGCAGGTGGAACAGGACGAGGTGAGGGCACAACGAAGCTGTACGAGGGATTAGGGACCAACAGGATTTCCCCTCTCATGCAGGTCCTTTCATGTGTGAGAATATGAGTGCAGAAATATTTGCTGATCATTTCATTTTCGCTTTTGTCTGCTACCTTGAGCTTATCTATACTGTGCCTTGAAAAACAACAATGGTTTTTCCAAAGGAAAAAATTGGATGGCGGAAGGACGTCACTCGATTGTTGGTGTTTTCCACGGATGCTGGATTCCATTTTGCTGGAGATGGGAAACTTGGTGGAATTGTTTTACCAAATGATGGACAATGTCATTTAGATAACGACATGTACACGATGAGCCATTATTATGTAAGCATGTTTAATGGTGCTTTGCTTCGTATAAATGTATGTCCTAAAAGGGTATAATAAATAAAGAGGGGGTTAGCTGAAATAGATGTGGCTGCTTGAGCCAACTCCAGCATAACACTTTTCATCTATGAAAGGATGCTGAGAGAGGAAGAAACAAATTTATATAGGCTCTTTGAATATTTTTAAAAGGAATACTGGTGGCCCACTGAGGACTAGCTAGTTAGCAGAGTTGAACTTTGATCTAGGGAGATTTGGATTCCATTCCCTATTTAGACCTGAATTTCATGTATCTTAAAGTATACTGATCTTTATCCAAAGAGCAGAAGGGTTTCTGGCAGAAGAGTAACTGGGGTGTTTATTTTCAAGTAACTTTGATTTACTCCTGTATAGAAAGTTAAAGGGGGAAAATGTGTAAGATTTTAAATTTGATAAAACGTGTGCATAAGAATTCACTTATTTGTTTAACATCATCTAAACTTTATTCTACAGGATTATCCCTCCATAGCTCATCTTGTTCAGAAACTAAGTGACAATAATATTCAGATAATTTTTGCTGTAACACAAGAATTTCAACCAGTTTACAAGGTAAATATTAAATGGAAAATATATATTAATTCATTTATACTCTGCCTTTCTCCCTGGTGGGAACCTGAAGTGGCTGTCATTATTCCTCTGACCTCCATTTTATCTGTTTATAGAACTTAAACCCCCACCTTCCTGCTAACAGATTAAAAACATACAGAATAAAAATTAAAGACCATTAAAACCAAACAAAAACACATCTTTAAAACCAGAGCTAAAATACACATACAAAAAACATAAAAACAAAACATTGGGCACGGAGGGGATCACTGAGGGAACACCAGATGAGACAAAGAAGTCTTCACTCTCTAGCAGAAGACAGCAACAGAAGGGAATAGATAGTCTCCCTGCCTCTAATCAGAAGTTTCTGGAGCAGGGCCTTGGAAGAGGACTGTAGTGGTCCAGGCAGGTTCATAAGGGAGTAGGTGGTCCTTCACATATGCTTGTCCCAAACCATATAGGACTTCAAAGGTACCTTGCATTGTGCCTATGAACAGATTGGAAGCCAGTGTAGGTGGGTCAAGACTGTAGTGATAAAGTCACTACAACCCACTCCAGTCAACATCCTGAACCAATTGACGTTTTCAAACACTTTTCAAGGGGCTCCACATAGAGTGTATGGCAGTAATCTAATCTAGATGTAATCAGGACATGCACCAGATCTTTTCTGCTCAGGAAAAGCTGCAGCTTGCAAACTAGTTGAAGCTGGTAAAAGGCACTCCTGGCCACAATTGTCACCTCCTTCTCTACTGGTAGGCCTGGGTCCAAGAGCACCCCCAGACTATGGACCTGTTCCAGAATGGATGACGTCTTACACTCCAGGTCTGATCTTCCACTCACCAGTAGGAGTTCTGTCTTGTCATAATTAAGCTTCAATTTATTAGCCCACTGCCACATCAAAACTGCCACTGGGCACTCTTTCACACTTTATACAGCCTGCCAGGCATCATCAAGAAGCACCAGATAGAGCTGAGTGTCATCTGCATATTGGTGACAGAACAACCCAATTTTTATCCTGATAACAATCCTCTGAGAAAGGTTAGAGGGAGAGTGTGTGATGGGCCCAAGGTCACCCAGCAAACTTCCATGGCAAAGCAAGGATTCCTATCTGGGTTTCCCAGATAGTAATCTGACTCTTTAACTACTACACCATATTAGCTCACTTTACATGTAGCCTGGGAACTATTCCATAAGAGAAAGCCTTTGCAGTACAGTAGAATACCACCATTTATGCAGATTCACTGTTTTCCCAATATGGGCATTTGATGATCTATCTAAATTATTTAGCACTCCCATTTAGCCAAAACTCTGGATATGATTGGGATTAACCTATCACCACCCAAATAAGAGAAGCTATCCTTTAGCTCTTCAGTTATGCAGACAGGGTTGATCTAAAATATTACTCATTTGCAAGTTTCAGAACAAAAAACCAAAATGTTTGATCTTTATTTTGAGACCATTCATAATTTTATATCGCTTTTCAGTAAGTCTGTGTGATGGGAGTGATTTTAATTTCATGTTGCTTTCTTTCGTATGTAAAGGAGCTGAAGAATTTGATTCCGAAGTCTGCAGTAGGAACACTGTCTTCAAACTCCAGTAATGTGATTCAACTGATTATTGATGCGTACAATGTAAGTCCATTTTAGTAAGTAGCTTTTGTTTCTCCCTCAAGCTAAGAAGAGTTTGCAAAGAGGAAACCGTCTCATTGCCTCTGAATGCTACTGCCAGTGGAGATAATAGAGCTGGATTACCCCTGAGTGTATTTACGATGCTGAGGTCTTGATCTGGAAACTGAATATAATAAACTTTGAGAGAAAGTGAGTGCCAGGTGCTTTGTACCACACTCCGTCTTACAGTGCTGCTGTTGAATCCTGGGGTCTGGTAAGGAGCAGCAGACCTCTGAGCCAGTGAGCTTGTTTGTTAGAATCTCTGTAGAGGAAAGCGAAGGCATTTGCAGCGCCTGTGCAGAGGCCTCTGGCAGCAGAACCATGGATCTGAGGTGGGGCCGGAGGTCTCTTCACAGGCATGACAGACCCTGTCTCAGCTGGGCTGTTGCCAGTTCTGCCATCATGCATCATTTTTGTTTGCATAGGTTTTGTTAAAAACCTTTTTAAAAGGATATTTTATGGTATAACCAAATAACTCAATTTTTTTTTAGTCATTGTCTTCAGAAGTTATTTTGGAAAACAACAAACTACCAAAAGAAGTCACAATTGAATATAAATCTTTTTGCAAGAATGGAGTGAATGGTACAGGAGATGAAGGAAGGAAATGTTCAAACATTTCAATTGGAGATGAGGTAATTTCTGGAGCCTCGGGAACTGGAGTGCGGCTTGGATTTTTGGGTGGTTCAGAAGTGTGCAAACCTTGATGCTTTCATAAATCTTGGTGGCCAGTACCCCTCTCTAGTAACAATCCATTTACTTTGCTTACAGGTTAAGTTTGAGATTAAAGTAACAGCCCACCAGTGTCCAGAAAAGGGGCAAAGTGAACCCATTAGAATCAAACCCCTGGGTTTCACGGAAGAGGTAGAAATTAAGCTGGAGTTCATCTGTGAGTGTGAATGTCACAATGAAGGAATTCCCAACAGCCCACTCTGCCATAATGGAACATTTGAGTGTGGCGCTTGCAGGTACAAAATTATGAATGTGGCTGTTTTTCCTCAAAAAAGTGTGTAGCAGAGAATAAAGTGTTTCTGTTGTTAAAATAACAAGATTCTTTTGCCTGTGATTGGGAACAAGATGATTATCATCAAACGAGCTTTGCGGAAATCAATTTTTCAACAATTAAAGAGACAGTTTGCTTGTAACTGATAATCTTAGATCTCACTGGAAAGTGGACTCCATTGACTTAGAAGCCTTCTCTTCCCCCGCCCCCACAACCTTGGTGTCAGAGGACTCTCACTCGTGTAGCATTATTTCATATGTTCAAATTGAGCTCCGGTACTCGGCATGTCCTGAGAGTGTCCTTTCTCTCCAGTTCCCTATTTATGACAGATCATTCTTTTTTTGTCTGCTTTCATCCCTGCAGCCCTCCCATTTTCAAGTACCGACCTTCTTTCCTACCTCCCCTCAGCCCTTTTTTCTTCCACTGCTGCATTCCGTATTCCTGCTACATTCTCAGCCTTGTCTTTTCCCTTTGCTGGTTTCTGGCCCACATCCCCATTCCCTCCCTTGCACCTCTTTATTCCTCCTCCTATTTATTACTTCTGTTTTATCCTTTGTCTTCCCCCTTCTTATCCTTTCCTTCTCCTGAACCAACCTTGGCAAATCCACCATTAGAGAAAGAGACTAAGGAGGGGGGATCCAAATGAATCTCCCAGTTCAAAAGTGAAAATTGTATTAAATGACTGCTGCCATTGTGTAGGCACATCCACAGTGTTACCACTCACCCCCAAACATATTCAGATTTTTTCCAAAATATTGGCTGATAACACCTTAAATTCCCTTCAGAGTATTTGGCTATTGGGGGGGGGGGGCAAAAACCCAGTTAGTCTGAGCAAAGGGCACTGAAAAGTAAACTGCAACTCCATTGTACTTTCTACAGTGCCACATTGCAGTTGCTGTTGCCGCTCTCCCTAGTGGTTATTTCGGTTGTTATTTTACCTCTATAACAAGCATTTGACATTGGTGATGGGTTTTGTACAATTGCAGGTGCAATGCAGTAATGGTGCAGTCATTCATTAGCTACTCCAAGCTATTGTTGATGAATTTCAGAACATCTAGTAATAGGATGAACCTTTTAATCTTTTCCGTACAACCTGTCTCTTGCAATTACAAATGGTTACTTTGAAATATTTGTTTTGAATGTAGATAAGAAGGAATGCTTATATAAGACTCAGATTTCACTGTTTAAGGCATGTGATGGATACCTTTGTTTTCCTATTAGGTGTAAATCAGGACGTATTGGAAAACACTGTGAATGCAGCATGGATGAAGTAAACAGTGAAGATATGTCAGGGACCTGCAGACCCCCAAACAGTACAGAAATATGTAGCAACAATGGAGAATGTATTTGTGGACAGTGTGTATGCAAGATAAGAGAGAACCCAAATGAAATCTACTCTGGCCAGTTTTGCCATTGTGATAACTTCAACTGTGATCGATCTGATGGCTTGATTTGTGGAGGTAACTAGTTTCTTTCAAGTGAACTTTCCAAATGCTGAGATGACAAGTCTGAAAATACCATGAGAAAGTCAGAAGAGAATCCAGTACACATCAGAAGGAAAGGATCTATGCCAGTGGGTCTCACTTTGGGCTGTTGGAGAGCCATACTCCTAATTACCATCAATCAGAAGAGCCACATGACTGCTGTATGCCCCGTGCACCGGCACTCCACCTAAAATGATATAAGATAAACTCTTCCTTTTAAATACGATTATAACCCTTTAAATTACCAGAGTTAGCTCTGAGCAAGTAGGGCTGTCTCCCTCCACCACGGTTGAACTGTAACCAGCACTTGGGTATCTGGAGTGAGAGGAAGGGCTTTCCTCTCTCCTTTTTTCCACTCTTCTTAGCATAAGGTACATCAGCTCATGCAAGAAAATGAGACTGCCCTGGAGGAGAGCAAGCTGGTCATGAAGAAAGGGGAGTAAAACCACCCCACTGTGGCCAGCTTCCTCTTTTCCTGGGAGGCTGCTGTGGTGGTGGTTGTACTGTGTGTGACCAGCTTGCTCTCCTCCCAGCAGCCGCTTAGGTGTTAGAATGAGAGTGCAGAGGCTACAGAGAGGGGGTGGCATTGTTGGAGAGGATGCTAACATGAGGCGTGCAGCTCAGAGATGCTTGCATCTTAGCCATCCAGTCCCTGTGGCATTGGCTGTTTCAAAATTAGAAGCACCTGCCAACTACCAGTCCTACAGTGCACTGGCCTTGCTCACTGCTAATGCATTCTCCAGAGGGAAAGGAGGCTGCAGTGAGAGGAATGATACAGGGAAGTTTTCTTCCTCTGGTGTGACTCCATTTGTGCTGCTTAGTATCCAAATCTAAGAATCAAGTCCTGGTCTTTAGTTGGATCTCGTAAATTTACTTTATTTTATCGATTTGATTTATACCCCGCCCTCCCCACAGATGGGTTCAGGGCGGCTAACAACATTCAAAAAATACATTAAAAGTCAAAAACCATAAAATCAATAATGCTTTTTAAAAAAATCATTAAAATAGTCCAGGAGCAGGCTATTTAAACAAATACTGTTTAAATTATTCCACTAACAGTGGTGCCTTCAGTTAGGGAAGGCTCTTTGTGCCAGGGAAAAGAGCATGTTAGAACAGATCCACAGGATGTAACCCCTTATTCTCCACAGGAGCTCATAACCGTTGCTCATGGTTAACAGTGATTTTTCACATTACACAGTGTAGAGAGACTTGGGCAGTAAAATTATTCAAATGTCAATATATATTGTGGTTAATTATAAATCTACAAAAGACTCTTAATGCCACAAAATATGTATTTCATACTACATTGAAATTTGGTGCTATAGAGTTTCTTTTTATCTCCCTCCTCCCTTGTTTCTGTAGGACACGGTGAATGTAAATGTCGTGAATGTGAATGTTGGCAAAACTACACAGGCTCCGCTTGCGAGTGTCCCCTGGATACGACCCCCTGCAGGGCTGCTAATGGGCAAATCTGCAATGGCAGAGGGACCTGTGAGTGTGGTGTCTGCAACTGCACTGATTCCAAATTTCAGGGTCCTACCTGTGAGTTATGTCAGACCTGTCCTGGAGTCTGTGCAGAGCACAAGTAAGGCTTTTTTTAAAAAGAGTATCTCGTTCTGTTGTTGGTGTTGTATTTTATATAATCACACATTAACAAAATATAAAGGGGGGGACACCAAAATGGCAAATGCAAAACAAAAAAGAAATTGAGAACAAATAAAATAGTTTACTATTATTGCCATATATTTTGTTCTTAAGGATGTATAAAATTGGAACTTTGAAGCGCTTAGTTTTTGTACAAGGAGCTGTTTGTTGGATAGATACAAACTGTCAAGCTGGACCCCAAAGGATCTTGCTGTGATAATTTGATGTATAAGGAGCAGGTTCGAAGCTCAGGGGAGCTGCTAGACTCAGGCCTCCTGTTTGGATAAACAGGTGGCAGCGGTGGCCAGGGGTGCCTTTCACCTGCTTTAGCTGGTGAGCCAGCTGCAGCAATTCTTGAGCAGAAAATACCTTGCTCTAGACTGCTGCATTGCAGTGCATGCTATGTGGGGTTCCCCTTGAAGACTGTCCAGAAGCTATAATTGGTCAAGAACGTCGACTGGAGTGGGTCATAGGGACCGTATCACTCCCGTCTTGTTCCATTTACATACAGTTAGTTTTTATGCTCAGTTCAAGGCGCTGGTCTTGACCTTTAAAGCTCTCTGTCACTTGAAAGATCACCTCCCATTTGTCCAATCTGGTCATATCCAGCGGTCTGGCTTTGTGTGTGCCACCATCTAAGCTAGATAGAGGTGGCAACCTGAGAAAGAGCCTTCTTGGTCATGGCACTAAAACTTCGTAACTCTTTCCCAGGGAGATGCGTCTGTTTCCCTCTATCATTTTTTTCTGCCAGCAAGTGAAGACTTTTTTTGTTTTATTTGGCATACCCCCAATAACTGTTACTTTGCCTGTGTTACATGCCGTCACGTTACCTCCGACCTATGAATTAACTGTTAATGGCCCTCCTCCATTGTTTATATGTTTTAATTGAATTGTTTTATATCAAATCATTACTTAAATAAGCCATGAAGCAAAAGCATGTGGCAAGGAAAACATTGTAGATTAAAATAGAGGCCAAAAAGAGAAGCCACAGGACTGTACCAAAGATCAAGAAATGCAGCAAACTGAACACCCTTTCCCTTAAAAGCCCACCATATAACTTGGCTTTTTACATTTCCATGTAAAAAGCAATACTTATACTTAAAATGAACAAAATTGAAAAATACTTTCGTACAATCAAGTATAACATTGTTTTCTTAGTTGCATACCCAGTGACTTATTTTTTTTAAATACTGCTGAGATTTCATCCTGCAGTGGGCATTAAAATAATGTTTTACTAACGGGCAGTGTGTCTGATGATCAACAGGGACTGTGTCCAGTGCAGAGCTTTTGGCAAAGGGGAAAAGAAAGATAAATGTGATGAAGAGTGTTCACATTTTAACATGACGCTGGTAGACCACAGGGAGAAGCTGCCACAGCCTGGTGACTTTGATGCTCAGAGTCATTGCAAAGAGAAGGATATTGATGACTGCTGGTTTTACTTCACCTACTCAGTGGAATCGAAAAAAGCCATTGTCCATGTGGTGAAGACACCAGGTATTATTTACTCTTCATATGGATGGTGCTTTAGAAAACTTCATGGAACACAATTACCGTTCTGTTGTGTTATGGATCTTTTCCTGTTCTTAATTTAACCATGTGCTCTTTATAATTTAACATATATTTCACTGTCACTTGGGTTGCAAGTTAGTAATTATTGTGCAGCTAAAACACAAAACAATGCACCTGAGCTGAATATTAGATATTTTCATAGTTACTATTCCAGACAAGAAAACAGCTTGATGATGGCTTTGCTTCCTCTTGAGTTTGAAGATGCTTCAATTATAATGGTCCTTACTATTACTGGAAATATTTATGTGCAGCATCAGGCATTGAAATAATGCAAATCAGTGGTTGGCACAAGTCTGTTCTGGAGACTCAGGCGACTAGAATCATGCTTCCTGCAGATGCTAAATGACAGCTGCTGTAACTCGGTGGTTTCCACGTGATCCAGTTCAGCAAGGAATACTGCACCCATAGCTGCTGTTAAATGCAAGGTGTCTGTCTGTAAAGGAAATCCCTCAGAGAAGCTTGTTTTCACACAAATATTATGCATGGTAGCTCAGGGATGGTTCTGAAGTACCATTTATTTGTTGCATGACATCCTGATAAATTTGAGGTTGTGAAAAGTCCTGGTAGATATTTCATTGAATTTTCAGCAATTTCTTTCTGCACAGTAAGGGGCACACTACACCAAAATAGTTTCAGGTGGGTAGCCATGTTGGTCTGTAGTAGAAGAGCAAGATTCAGGTCTAGTTCTAATGAAGAGAGCGTTGACTCTCAAAAGCTCATACCCTAGAAATTTAGTTTGTCTTTAAGGTGCTACTGGACCTGAATCTTTCTATACACCAAAATAGTGGCTGACTTTACCATCAGAGAAAAGTGAGAAATTTGCATGGGAGGGAGTTAAAAAAACCCCAAAACCAAGTGTGCGTTGTCTGCATGTGTGCAACTTACCTCCTCCAAAGAAAGAAATGCACCAGATTGGGACCAGCAGCAGCAGAAGCCAGGAGCATTGCAGGGCAGGCGGTGGAGGCTGGGAGGCGCACAGGTCCCAGTGGAGACAGCAGCAGTGGGAAGGAGAAGCCCCAAATAAAGAAGACTGAGCTGCTGCTGCTGCAGTAGCAGAGTTCAGGTGGCAAGAATCCACAGTGAAGCTAGAAGCAGGCTGATGGAAAACAGGCACCTCCTTCCTCTGTCTGATGCCACTTGTGCTTTAGCTACCCGTGCAACTTGCTTTCTCACCCACAGAGACAAGGAGGACAATGAGGTGACAACTTGCCATGATGGAGAGTTGTTGCCACTGAACTCCAGCACTGTGAACCGGTGGGGGGGGGGTAGCTACAGGGAGCTGCGCATCTGTGGCAAAGCAAGGGGGTGAGCTCCTACCATCACCATTGATACTGTGATCTGTGCCGGGCCCAGCGATGGCAACAGTGGGCAGGCAAGGAGCCCACTGTACCTCCCTAATCCCCCCCAACGGTTCTTATAGGGCCTCTCACTTGTTACATTATAAAATCAAATGTTTTTATCGATAACTTAAGCTCAAAAGGGAAGCAGAAAATTACTCAGACATTTCTTTGGTTGATGTATAATTCTAGAATCCTCAGTCTGTGTTTTCATAGCATTTATTTTACATTGAAACTGTGCTTCAATTACTTGTTTCCTAGAATGCCCAACTGGCCCTGACATCATTCCTATTGTTGCTGGTGTGGTTGCTGGAATTGTTCTTATCGGTCTTGCTTTATTGCTTATTTGGAAACTGCTTATGATAATTCATGACAGAAGAGAATTTGCAAAATTTGAGAAGGAAAAGATGAATGCCAAATGGGATGCGGTGAGTAAGGATCTGAATTAACTGAAGTGGCTGTATTGTTGCTCTTCAGATGGTTTAAGTATGCATTCCCATAGAATGAAGAAAGCAGGGTGTTGGATTACATTTTCACTAGAGTTCTTGCTCAGCAATCCATGTAAAGCTAAATTATGACTTTTGGACTTGGAACATACAAGTATTCATCTTATGCCTGTTTCACTTAAGACTTCTAGGTGCACGTAGTGCTTTTGAGGTAATATTATCAGTGAAGCCCAATGGGAGCATCCTTCATCTTTTAGCCACAGTGTATACAGCTTCCATTAAAAGAGGCTTTAATAACTGTTGAAAATTATTCAACATGCTAACATACTTAGTTCATGTCAGCTGTATGTGTAGTAAATTTGGGGCTTTACAAAGTTTCTGTTTAAAAGGTTCACAATGAAACTCTTGACTTCAAAGATTAGACTATTTTATATAGATACAGCACAACTACTGTGATTCTGCCTTTGAGTATTTTCCAGTCTCCTCTTTATCCCACATTGACCATTTTTCTACCTTCAGCAAGAAAATCCAATATACAAGAGTCCTATTAATAATTTCAAGAATCCAAACTATGGACGTAAAGCTGGTCTCTAAGTCTCAGTTCGTATTTTCATTTCTGTCTCTTTTGCTGTGCATGTCACTTCTCTCAGATTACCTGTATGCACCATTAACTAACTTACCGCTTGAATCTTGCATACTTTACCAACTGTTGCCTCAGGCTGTAGAATTATAGAATGGAATTTGGATGAGGTGGGAGAAGATAGGGTCCAAACTGAAGTTACGGTTATATTAAATTGGGTTTTTTTAGTAAGATTTGAATGATTTGCCTCCATGCACATGCACACACACAATGCCAATAGCAGGGGCTTTGTTGCCTTCAGTGCCCCCCCCCTAACCTCTAAGAAGCAGGGCAGTTCTCAGCCTCTGCCAATCTTCTCCAGTGCCCTCTGCAGGGTAAGAAGAGCAGTACCCTTGAGGTACCAGAAAATGCCCCATTTTATATAGAGGTAATAATATGCTAAGGTAAAAGGAAAGTGTAGTATTCTCCCAGTAAAGTATGGATATGGTTCAGCCAGAGCTTAGAACCTTTTACAGTTTTTCCCCATGGGAAGAGTTAAGCACACATTTAGAGCTTTCCTGTTGAAATCAGTAGGATGAAAGTGCTTAACTCAGCTGGGTTATACTCTGCATTTTAGGAAAATAGGGCATAATTTTGGATTGGTAGTATAGGGGGGAAATTATGTTGTTACCTCGTGCATCCTTTTCTTTTCCCTCTTTATTCTGCTGTTGGCACTATCGCACTCTCATGTTTTGAGATTCGCATAATTTTTCCCACTTACACACACACACGCACATGCGGACACACATACACACACACTCTTGAAAACTTGTTGCCATTTCAGGTGCTACCTGGTGATTCTTTTCAGGTGATTCTTTTTCTTCTAATGCAGACCAAAACAGCTAGCCACCTGAAACTAACTGCAGTTCTATAATATAGAGTAAGACCATTTCATTCATCTTCTCTACTGCTCAGTAAGGGAAAGTGAATTTTTGTAGATAGGGATTTCAACCAGGAGGCACTGAAAGAGGGTGTCACTCAGGAATTTAGGAAAATGTGAGAGAAACTTGCTCATCATTGAGGTGGAGATGTGCGTAACCTGACCCTATAATGTGGGCCTTCCATATTCTGTTTGCCTATGATCCTCATAGTGCTAAAAGAACAAGCATAAGTTAATTGCTATCTTTTGATGCTGCTTCGTGATATGAAGCATCCCTGAAGCTGCTAGTTTTGTTCCTTTCCAAGTGTGCAGTTGTTTACCACCTGAATCTCAGCTGCAACATGATAACAGCTAGGTAAGAGGTCCAGATGTTTTGGAATTCTGTTCCCAGTATTGGCAGTATCCTTTGCTTCCATATTTTCAGTTTGCAGAAGGACATCACCAGACCCATGTTATTTCTGTGCTGCCATTAGGTGTAGCAGTTGTGTTACTGTGTCCCATGCGGTTTGAGTTTTTCAGATAGCAAAATGGCAGCTTGGCCGTGAGTTCTGTTTTGCCTTTTTGAGTGGCTTTTGTTAAAATTCAGACATGACAGAAGCAAAGCAAACACGTCTAAGAAGCTGCTTTCTTGTGAAGTAAAATGTTTAGCGAGAGTGCTCAGTGCAAGCAGCTGTTTTTACTTTAATATGCTTTCTCACTGTCTAGCTTATAAGCATTATTAGTATCTCTTAATGTATGACTTTAAGCCTTACCATAAGCAAACTTCCAAGGCATGTGTGTATAAAGGCTTTGCATGCTTTTGACGAGATGTATATACAAACCAGTTTGATGCAGACAAACTGATAATTGCAAAATTAGAGGGTTTATAACAGGCTTTCTGTAATGAGTGCAAACAGTATCTCTGGCACTGGAAACAGTGTGTTAAGTCAGTAGACTTGTGTTTTCATCCAATGTGGTAAAGCTTAATTTTTACGCACATTCAGACTCACATCTCTGGAAGTCAGTTGAGAGCAGTACCTTGATGTTGGATATTGTAACCCAGTTCAAAATTGGGTAGTATTTTTTGTTGTAACAAAATTCACAATATATCCATATAGTTGGGATAGCTTTTTACAGCATATATCTGCTTTTGTTGTGTACAGCTAGTTCATACAGGATTTGTGTGCCTGAGCAATAAACCCTCAATTCTGTCTGCTTTGGTGTTTGCTAGTTCTGCAGATGAATAGCTGAGGATGGGAATGGCTGTGTTCCCCTTCTGACTAATTTGTGTGTAGCATAATAAGCTGAATGTGTGTATGAATAAATATGTAGCAATTCTTGGACACTGACCATAGTTACATTATAATATTAAGAACACATTCTCAATACTGAATTTTGAAGCCTGCATCTTGACTTTTGCAGCCCCTTTGTGTGTAGCTGATGGATTTATAAAGGCAGTATTTATTTTGCACTGGCTAAGTGTACTTTATATTCTTTGTATAAACTTAAATGCATATTATTTGAGAGCTGTAGGGAGCCCCTGTAAAGCAGCCTATCCCTAAAATGTAAACTCCTAGTGTTCATAATGCCATATCATCCTTAGCAGATTGAAGTGCTAGAATTTTAAAACTGTCAATACTTTAAACTGTTGCATATTCATAAATATGTAATAGGCCTGAAATTGCTTAAGAATCTTAACTAATTCTTAAAAGATGTACTTGCTTTTGCTTGTTTGAATCCCAAAATCTGGTGCAGGAATGCAGTCTCTAACTTGCACATGGAACTCTAGATATTTGTGTGCACCCTCAAGTATTGCAAATAGAGGTTCTTAAATATTTCAGATGTATAATCTGTCACAGTTTCTTAATCTTTAATATTAATAAACTGTGTTTTTTTTTCTTCTAGGGTGAAAATCCTATATACAAGAGTGCAGTGACAACTGTGGTCAATCCGAAATATGAGGGAAAATGAAAATTGCTTTGTAATTTCACAACACTGTATGCAATGTAGCAATTTTGTAGTCACAGTAACCTAGCTTTTTAGGGCAATACTGCAATGAATTTACTAATTCATTACATTACATGTAGATTTGTTTCCTATGCAGATTTTTTAAATGTACAGTATGAGTTTATTTTTTGTGAAGGTTTTTTTTTTTGTTTTATGTGTGAAATCAGTGCCAGAGGACTGACAGAAAACTTGAGACTGCATAGCCCTTTCTGCTAAGGTCACATGGTGCCTTTTTGACCTTTCCCTCCCATGACTGGAGTGAAATGGCTGAAAGCAATCAGTATGAGGGGCTCTGCCTACCCGTTAAGTATTAATATTAGACCAGTTTTAGCTTTATAGGTACATCAGGGCTGGGGCTTGCACAGTTAAAGCAAGCCAAATAATTCCTTGGAAACTTAAAAAGTTTTCTTTAGCTTGTGAATAATGGAGTGTCTGCCTCAAGACTTACCTTGTTGGATACAGTAAGCTGAATGAGATGGAAATCATGATATAAATGACAATTTAATAAGCTGTTAAGCATTTTAAACTGTCAAAAAGTTACAGAGTGTATAGGAGGACTAACAGGTCGGAAACAATAGCTTTAATCATGCAATTTTTATGCCATTACTGTACAGTAACCTAAGAATTTTACTTTGTAAATTCAGTCTGTGGGCTTTGGTACTGTGGAAGTACCAGGACATCTTCTAAATGCATAGAGGCCTTAATTTTATTGTGTACTTGTTTTTAAAAAATGCTTTCTTAGTTTAAAGCCTAATGCTTTGTCACCTTTTATGTATTTGGTTGCATTTTGTGTAAGATTGTCAAAACAACTTGATTTTTCTTTCAGTTTTGGCTGTAAATTTGCCTTTACTGTGTAGCTAAGACAACATGACTGTCAAGATATATATTGTCATTTGATGTGTCATGTATACTTGCCTCTGACCATTCTGTCCTATCACATTCTTATTTTAAGTGCCTTTGATTTTAACAAATGTTCACTTTTTACAGTGCTATATGGAAGTTATTTATTAAATAAAAGATTAAATCAGATCTGTACTTTTCTCTGCATTCTGTAGTTTTCTATATTTGAAGCAACCTGTAACTGCTTATTATTTATCTCAGCAACGTTTTCTAAAAACTTAAAAGGCTTGAAGAAAAGCAGACATTTGTGATGAAATTGAAATGTGAAATTCCTATAAGTAACTAAGGTCTATGTACTGAACTTGTTTATACAGGGTTAGATCCAAGACATTCAGTGTGCTAACTCTGGAGTGTTCCTTCAGTGCAAGGAACATTCTACCAGCACAACACGCCTCTTCTGCTAGAGCAAAAATCGTTGTGCCAGAAGAAGGGCCCAGCATTAATGGAACAGAACCTCTCAATCTGACCCATACTTTCTAGAGTAACATGAAACAGCCTTGCTCTGACATTTCTAGATAGATATCAAAATACACCAGTGTGTTTTTGAAAGCTTTGACATTTAACATTGTGATCCTAGGCATTTTACTAAGACGTATGTAATAAAGGATTCATTGGGACTTGGAACTGATTCTCAACGAATGGTAAACCTGGATCTGGGTAGTAACACTTCTAATGGCAGGAATGTTTTGCATTGTAAAAATACTTCTTGTTATGTTGAAGGAACGAGTTGAGCAGAACTGTTTTCTGTGTGGAGGGACACTCACTCCGAAGTCACATCCCATGAGGTACAAGGGGCTCCTGCTGCAGTAAAATATTGGTCATCCGTTCCCTCTGTACTGTGTAAAAAAGTTCTGCAAGCATCCGTAAGAGTTGGTGGGTCGTGGTCTTTACCTAATAGCTTGAATAACTCTGAAAGAACATCATAAGGAAACTGCTAGCTTGTGTTTCTGGAACTTAAATTCCATTACCAATATTCCTTAGTCTAAGGAGATAGCAGATGTTTTAACTTCATTTAACTGGAACCCAAGCATTTTGCTAGTTCCAGTACAAAAGTATAGCATGAAGGCCCTCTGTAATCCCAGCCAATCAATCTCACAAGTCATGGAAAAATACTTCATAAAACAGACCTGTTTCAATGGTAATAAACTTTCACCTCAGACCTCCCTCCATCCTCCTATGCTTAGGTCCTATTTTAAAAACATTATTTCACTACCTATGAAATGTGCCTATAACTATGTCAAACTGAGAATAAGCATGGTATTTATTCCTACAAGGAAAGTGAAGTGCATTGGTACAGAACTACTGAATTCTATCTGTTTGTGCTATGTAATAGATTGGATTTCATGATTAGAATTCTATGGACCAAAGATTTGGGTTATCTTAGACATCTGATTATAGGGCTGATATTACCATAGTTGAAAGAAAAACAATGTAATTTTGCATCAGAACAAATACAGCTGTGCTTTGTTTATATCATTAAAATGTTTACTACTTGCATGTTGGTGGTTCAGGTTTCTTTATTTTTAATAATCATTCAGGTGCAATTTACTGCTTCCACAGCTGTCAGAACAGATTCATCTGATAATGCATGTTTCCTTTTCCAATTCAGTGATTAATTTTGTATGATGAATACATCACTGAATTAATAAAAATAGAATAAGATCAATCATGTCTTAGTGATGTGACAGGAAAAGTCCATGTTTTGATCCTCTGTATCCCTTTCCACAAATAAGTATTGAATCCTAAAAATGAAAAACAGTTATTCTAAATACAATTTTAGTTAAAGTAAATAAAACACATTATCAGCTCCCTGCTACCACCCAATGTGGTTCAGCAGCAGCATAACCCATCGGATCAGCCCTGAGAGACTGTTCTAACCATGTATGAATAGATTTTGGATTTTTTGCAGGGTGCAAGGAATGAAATTTCAATTTTTGCCAGTAACTTTAGTAACCAAGCTTGAGCCTAACAAGTTTAATTTGATTCATATTGGATGGATTGCCTTTCAGTAAATCACAGAACCTGGGACTAGTGAGCAATGAAGGGGTGGGGTGACTTCCATAGTCAGTGGATGTGGCTGGTCAATAGCTTGTTATGCTGTCTGAGGAACAAAATATCCTAGTATGATTTGTGATGTTGAACTAGCATAATTGGAAGCATCCAATATGACTACGTGTTTCCATAGATAGCACACTGTTGCAATAATACTGGAACAAGCAGCAGTTTGAAACAGTTGCTTCAGTAAAATTAGTTTGAGACCTCCTGTGTGAGTGGGCCATGATTAGGTTAGCATAACAAATTGTGTTTATAACTTTCTTAGTAACCTAAGTCACAGGGTGGTTGTTAGGCTAAAATGGAGGAGATGAAAAAAATGCTGTAAGGAATTTTGGGTCTCCAATGAAGACGAAAAGTGGGGTACAAATATTTAAATCTTATTGAACCCCCTCTGTACAAATGCATCAACAGTCCTATACAACGTTGTGTCTTCATTATTTTTGAACCAGGTCCTCCACAGTTACCTAAATAATGTATTGTTCCCCACAGATGTTACTTCCCTTTAAACCAACAACGGTAAAACGAAATATGACCACAACTAATGATCTCTGCAATATCTGTCAGAAAACTGACTGATTGTGCTGATCACCCATTACAATGAGAGTTGTGAGCCAACAAAAGTCGTAAGCAGCTGTATTTAAATTAGCAATGCCAAGATGTCTTCCATATAGGTTATCGGTCTCAAGTTCAATACTTTTGAGAAGTTCCCCCCTCCCCCAGCTTCCTGACAGCAGCAGCATGCATTCATACATCTCTTGTGTTTCCACTGCTTTTCTCTGATCTTTCTCAAACCTGCTTTGCTCTGAAGTTTTGCGAAAGATCGCAGTAAAGCCTGGATCGCTGCTGTGAGGGTGGAAAAATTTAGATTTTCTGGCCCACAGAGCAGCCATTTTCCTTGACCTATCTCTGCACGGGTCATTTCCTCCCCCTGCTACTGGGAGGCTTTATTTTTTTAATCAACACTTGTATACTGTTATAACAACATAGCATTGTAACAGTAGGGGTAGCAAGTTCACCGAATTTTTTTAAAGTGGGTCTCTAGATTCACAGCAGGATGCCAATGGGTGTTATGGGGCCCACTAACACGTGTCCTGGTGCTTACCAAGTATTCTTAGTGAGAGGGATCAGGGGCAGGGGGAACTTTGGCCATGCAATTTTTTTTAAAGTTGCTTTGGCAGCAGGTACCACCACAGCACAAGGATCTTCACTGTGTAACTGAAAGCTGTGTGTATGCAAGAAAATATTTTTAAACAATTGGTTAATTTTAAAGGCATCCTGCTAAATAAATTCTGCCTAAAATGTTGAAGTGTTTACTCCCTGACATTCTGTGGTTGGCTCCACCTTCTGCAGCAGCCGTTTTGTAGTTGCACCCACTACCCTGTGTCAGAATTTCCAAAGTGCCCACAGGCTGAAAAAGGTTTGGGCCTGCTCTAGCCCCTTCCTGGAAGGACAGATAGATAGAAGATCAGAGACTTAATCCTTTTAAAAATGAAAGTTGGGAATTCTAAGAACCTGCCACACCTATTGTTACTATGGTACATCGATACAAAGATACGCTAGTGCTGACTTTTTAAAAATTAGGAAAGCACCGGTATCTGGGGAGTGGCTCCTGCCAGTGGATTGGGGCAGGGAAACCTACCAGATGGAAGCCCCATTGCTGCAGCACTTATCAGCAGTCAAACCAGCAACAGGGAAACCACAAAATCCCATCCCTATGTGGAAGATGCCCAACATTCTAGCATCTAGGGCTTCCATGGTTAGTAATGTTTCCAAAGATTACCTCTTGCTTCTCAAATACCAGCTAGAAATGCTGGGTCTCTAGTGGAAACACCCAACAATACCCCTGCAAGAGGATCTAATAATGAAGATAATGGAAAACGTGGAAATGGACAAGTTTCAGGAAAGAAACAGACTGCTGGTTACCTTACAAACCCTTAACACAATTGTAAAGAAATAGTAAATCCCCCTCAAATGTGCAATATCTTATATACTAATAGCCAAGTGCCCCTCTCCCCGGGCAGATACTTAAACCTGCATATTTCTGCAACTTTGGAGGACTCCCTGAAGTTGCATAAAAATCTGAAAACCAATTGTAGCAAATAGGGGGATTAAATTCCACCCCCCAAAACACCTGAGGTCTGTGCATTCTTAAAACCCAACTAAGCAAAACCAGGCGAGGAGCCAATGAGCCACTCCAAGCCAGGCTACAGCGGCGGCAAGCAGCCACAGACCTGGGCAAGAGGCTCTGAGGCCAGGTGAGAAGGCAGCAAGCTGCCTCCTTGGCTGGCTGAGAAGCCTTCCCAGGCCCAAGTGAAGAGCTGGCAAGCTGCTCTGAGGCCAGACAAGGAATCCCCAAGCAACACTATACCTGGCCAGCACCGAAGCCCTGCAGGATGAGGAAGGCTCAGCACTGAGCACAGCCACCCCAAGTAGGTAGGAACATAGGGTGTTTTGGAGGGGAGGGAAGGTGAAGGATATTAAAGGGAAAGTGTTTGGGTGGCAACCAGGTAGGAGGGGTAAGGGAATTTGCCAAGGAGGTGAGTAGAAGGGTAAGGGGGGAGAAAAGGGGAAGGATCCTTGGGAAGGAGAGGGAAATATGGAAATATCCCTGGGATGGCAGGGACAGAGAAGGATCTTTGAGAAAGGGGTTCCAGTGCATGGGAAATACAGAGAATGGATTAGGAACAGGAACAGTGACATACAATGGGCGGGGGGAGAACAAGGAAGAGAGAGACATAGAAAAAGTGGTGGTGGGGCTAAGAGGAGGAGAATGACAGAAGGAATGGGGGAAGAAGAGTTAAAAGTAGCAAAGAAGGAGTGGCATCGGGAAGTAGGTAAGAATGAAAGGGGTGGGGGAGATAGGAGCTCAAAATGCCCTTCTGCCCTACCTTCCCTTCTCCCACCCATTGCCACACCTTAGAAATGTAGGGGGGAGCCTGAAATGGTTCTCAGCAATCCCCCCACCACTTTCTCATGGATCCCCACTTGTTACATATTAATAGCCGAGGAGCCCTGATCTGATGATACTTAAATCGGGAGACTGGAGCCATGAATGGACAAAACAGATCTTCCTACACATGAAAAATGCCCAAGGCATGTATAAAATCTGAAATCTAAAAAAAAAATGGGGGGGGGGCCTAAAAAAAAAACAAAATGATAAAAAGAAATTCCTGTAGCTTTAGCTAGATGCTCTCAGTGGCTGTTGCTAGGCAACCATAACAGTTTAGTTAATGTTCCAGGTTTGGTTTCTGTCAGCAAACAGCAGGGGCAGGCCCCTTTCCAGGATTCTTTTGGCCTTTAAAGGAGGACTCATTGGAGCAGGGGTCATTTCGTAGAAATAGAGCTGCAGGAACTCATTAGTATAACATTAGCACAACTCATTTGCATATGCCACACCCCCTGACATCACCTATCCTGGCTGTTTTGGACCTAATCCTGGCCATTCAGGGCCGAAATTTGGCCCAAAATGGCCAAAAGGGGCTGAAAATGGCCAAAAAGGGGCCCAAAATGGTCAGGATTGGGCCGCTGCTGAGTGGGAGAGTGATCCACCACCCGTCAGAGGCCCGATCCTGGTTGTTTCAGGACCAATCCTGGCTGTTTCAGGACCAATCCTGGCTGTTTTGGGCCTGATCCTGGCCATTTTGGGCTCGAATTAGGCAAAACAGGCTGCTAGGAGGAAGGAAATAGTGTGGGAAAGGGATGCAGGGGAAAGTGAAGTACCCTCAGCAAGTCCTTGCTGGTTCCCCATCAAGCAACTGGGTCATAGGGAACAGGCTGTTGGGCAGGGGAAGGAAAAGTGAAGACTGGGGGGCAGACAGATGGGTGGGAAGGAGAGAAGAAAGCAGGAAAAGGGGGAGAGGGTATGGGGGCAGAAAACATGGTAGGGGACAGAGAAATGAGACATTCTCACAAGTCCTTGCGGGGGTCCACTCTTGTTCTATTCTTAGGGTGTAGACCAGGGGTCCCATCATGGTGCCTATGGGCACCATTGTGCCCACTGACATCTTTCCTGATACCCTCCAAGCCTTTTTAGAAAGTGAATAGGGTCGGGTGGGTCTTTTGCCAAGCATGGCTTCTGATTGGCCACTGGAGATTTAATTAGCTGTGCAGATTTTTTGTGGGGAGGGGGAAATTGCTTTGGCAAAAGCTGCTTCCACAGCACAAGGATCTTCACTGCGTGACCAAAGATAAGCAGTAGCAGCCATTTTGTGGCTGACTCTACCTCCTGAAGCAACCATTTTCTGGCAATCATTTTGTTGTTGTGCGCACCACACCACACTGTGCCAGAATTCCAAATGTGCCCACAATTTCAAAAAGGTTGGGGACTCCTGGTGCAGACTATTTAAGATAGCAACTCTAACACAGGCAAATATACAGCTTTATAGAGTAAGCTATAGTTACTTACCATTTCTTCTGTTGCTGCAGAGCTTGGTGCCTGAGCAGTAGTTGGAGAAAAATCCAATAATTCTAAACACAAAATCAGTTACTTCATTTGAAAGCCTACCTAAACTTCTAGATTTTATTTACATGTTAATAACATTGTAAAACTTTAATAATTAAACTGACTGGCTGTAATATACAAATCAATAGAAATATTTATAATGCCAGCCTATTTGACATTTCACTGAAAACTTGACAGTTTGCTTTTATTTATCATCTTCCTTTCCCTGTCAAATAATGAACTGGCAGGAATAGGTCTCAAGATGAATGGTAGGCAATAATCTGTTTTTCCAAAGCAAAGTCCAAAAGAGTTGTAATATGAGTTGGCTTACACTAAAAGGGAAAGGGTACAGTCACAAGGCAATTTCCAAACTGCTTCTGGGTTAACCATGCTGAAGACTAAGGACAAGTCAAATCGCTAGTACTGCCATAGGAGAAAGACAGTATAATCTCTACCCCAAACCAGGATACAACTTGTCAGTCCCTAAAAGAGTCTTATCTTGAAGAGCCCTGAGTTTGGCAGGTTACAGGTTCAGCGATGAAGGACCAGAAGGATTGTGTTAAGCAGCATCAGCCGAATCATGTGATACCAGTAACTCAGAAATGCTTGGCTAAAGAAGCGGCATGAAGATTGTAAAATAGTATTCATTGATTTGAAATACTTTTATGCTGCCTTTCCACCCATGAAGGCCATGAACATACAAACATAAAACATTTGAACATAAAAATAAAATAATTCCATAAAATCATACAAAAACAAACGCACACCAAAATCCGGTCCCATAACAGTTACAGGGGGTATGCCAAAAAAATCTTCACCCACTGGCAGAAGACAATGATAGAAGGAGACAGATGAATGTCCCTGGGGAGGGAGTTCTAGTGTCATCATCATGACCAAAAAGGCCCTTTCTCCGTTTGTCACCTGTCTAGCTTCAGAGGGCGAGGGCCCCCGAAACAGGGCCTCCAAAGATGAATGGAGTAGACAGATAGGTTCATACGGGAGAAGGCGGTCCTTATGGTGAACGATGCGCAAGGAAAAGGGTTTTTATGGAAGAAATGGATCGAGCTAATCCTCAGAAAAAATAACCGTAACTTTAATATTTATTAAGAAATGTATATATTGCCTCACCAGATTGCTGCTTAAGGTGGCTCACAAAATAAAAGGCAGGGTTGTTATGAGGATAAAATGGAGGAGAGGACAGCAATGTAAGCTATTTTGGGTCTCCACCGGGGGAGAAAAGTGGAGTATAAATGAATAAATATTTAAAAAATGCAATAAAATCATTATCAACAATGAAAAGTCATAAAACAGCATACAACAACATTCAACACCCTAAAACGATATTCATAAAACAGTGCTTAGGCTAAAAGGAGATCATAAAAACAGCTAAAAAATTGAATCCCTTTGCTAAAAAGTATGGGTAAAAAGAAGTATTTTGGCCGCTACTTAAAGAACAGTAAGAGAGTCTCAGGCGAGAGGACATTCCAAAGGCAGGTGCTACAACTGAAAAAGCCCTGTCACTGCCTGCATCTCATCTCTGCAGGTGGGGCTTAACAGGCTGGGCAGTGTACGAGAATACTGACCAAGTGCCCAGACCCCATGTAACGAAATGGTTGCCAAGGGTGAGATGAGTGCTGGTTGCAGTTAATCTGTTATAAAAAGAAAAAAAAAGTTCCCCGTGAGGTTTGATGGGCTGTGGGGCCAGGGAGGGGCCTGCAGGAGTCTTGGTGTGGGACGCCCTTCTTCCTGGACTACAACTCCCAGCTGCCCCGGGGGCAAGAAAGTGCGGGAAAAATAAGGGGTGAAGCCTGAATAGATAGATTCAGCGGATCCTGAGGAAAAGAGTTAGTCGCCTTCTTGGTTGAAGGAGAGGCTCCTGCTGCTGGGCGAAACCCAGGTGCCTAGGCCCTAAATGCGGAGGGCCTGGGAGGCAGTAGAAGGGAAATAAAGGGTGAACCTTCCCTGAGACCACCACCCCTTAAGGTAGAGTAGGGAACAGTGTGGTAGGGAAAGCAGACGGCGGTTCTCTTCAGTTTAATTTTCTGCCCTAGGGGTTCTGAAAAGGGGGGGGGGTCTACCCCTATATGTTGTGCCTTTACCTGCTTTGTATATAGAAACAGTACTTTACATTGTACTCAGAAACAGGCTGTTAGTATAGATCTTTCAGCAGAGGGTGGCATGATTCAATATTCAGTCTCTGTGAATACGCTGCCTGTGGCATTTTTGCCTCCTTCCCCCTCCCACCTGACTTACATGGTTTTTAGTCCTCATGAACCCCATAACCCTGGGAATCAACTTTTTTCCTCAGGGTTATCTCCACACATTTTGAAGAAAAGTTAAAGCTGTGTGTCATCCACATATTGGTGACCCCATGCTCCAAATTTCTGGATGACATCTCCCAGTGGTCTCAGGTAGCTATGAAACAGCATGGAGAATAAATGGAACCAAATTAATATATAACAGACCCAAATTGGTCATGCAGCCCAAAAGGATACCATGGCTGATGGTACTGAATGCTGTTGTGAGAGGCCCCGAAGAACCAACAGGAACACACTCTCAGTAAACCAGCAAAGATTATCCCACAGGACAACTAAGGCAATTTCCATGCCATAAGCAATTTGGACTGAAAATGATACTGTTTTATCCAAGAATACTTGGAGATATTTAGCCACCATTCTTTCCATTATTTTGTAGTTTGCATATCTGCCAGTAGTTGTTCAAATCAGCTTTATCTTGACTTGACTACTTTAAAACTGATTTTATTACCACCTCTTTTAAAGCCAGAAAGAGCAGACCTTCAGAAGGACAACTGTTAATAGCAAGTAGTTAACCACTGAGCTAACTCTCTTTGTGCAGCTTTTATCAGCTACAAAGGGCATAGACCAAGGGACTGAGAGAAGGATGTTCTTCCCCAAGTATCTTTTATACATCCTGAGGTTGTAATAATTGAAAGGTTTTGATATGAGCATGACAGATGGCCACCTCAGGAACATTCAGCTGTTCACGCAAGTGATGTTTATCTACTGAAGCATTTTACAAACTGAGTGATGTGTAGGACTGAGTGCTTCCTAATGCAAGGATCCTAACATGACAGGGTTCTCACTACTTTATATGGTATTGCTGGATGACACTGTATGAATATAATGGAAGGACTGTTTCTTCACCACCACAAAGTAGGTTCCAAAATGGGCTGTGTGTCAGACTTTCTCCACCTTCACTCTAGCCAGCGTCCCTGTCATTTCAAAGCCCTCAGCTCTTCTGCACACGATCGAGCTAAATAAGAAAGGCCATGTGGGAGCAAGTGCTTGGGAGCAATGCTATCTATTGCACGAGAGCAGGGGTCATTTCATAGAAAAAGAGCTGCAGGAATTTATTAGCATAACTCATTAACATAGCTCATTTGCATATGCCACGCCCCTTGACACCACCCGCAGAGTGTCATTAGCATAACTGATTTGCATATGCACCACCCCCTGACATCACCTGTTCTGGCTGTTTTGGACCCAATCCTGGCCATTCAGGGCCAAAATTGGCAAAAAGGGAGCTGAAAATGGCCAAAAAGGGGCCCAAAATGGTCAGGATCCTGGCTGTTTTGGGACCAATCCTGGCTGTTTTGGGTATGATCCTGGCCATTTTGGGCCCAAATTGGGCTGTTTCAGGCCGAAATGGGCCCAAAATGGCCAAAAATCAGGTGGGCGGGGCCATCTGACATGTGACCTTTTTGGAGAACTACCGGAACTGCGTTCCTACACGTTCCCCCTCAAAATGAGCCCTGCATGAGAGACTTTTCCATTCCAGAGGCCTACCAACTATCTTCTTGATATGACTGTCAACCACATAAGCAAGAGAATATTTGCTGTTATGGAAACCATAAAGTCCTGAACTTCTCCAGATAATAAAACCTCAGCATAAATGTTGACGTCACCTGAGACCATTTGTTTCAGAGTCTCCAGTGCCAGTATTGAGAGGAAGCTTAAGCTGGAAGGGAGGGGGATACACCAAAGGAATCCCTCAACTGTCCACAATTCCAACCCCAGACACAAAACAAGATTCAGTGACTGTAAAACAGAGTGCATGATGAGAGTAATAGAACTATGATAGACTATGCTGACTCTACTCCCTTCCCTTAGCAGGCATCCATTAAGGCATCTGTAATATGTCCATAGTGTCTTTAAGGAAGACATAATAAACCTCCACAAAATTAGGAGCTGCCTGCTGGAAGTTACCATTCACCTTTAAATATTTTAAAGGCATTAAGCAGTCCAGGAAAGAAATAAATATGGTCTTTGCTGCCATCCTATGGAAATAGCTCAGAGGCACTCTTAAGTTTAGAAAGGCAGGAGCAGCTGGAGATTCAGGCTGCTCTGGGACAGTTAGAGTACTTTAATTGCTTTGCTCAGGAGGGTTGGAGAGGTACCATTTTTTTAACACAAGAGACTATACTATGATCTTGCTGTCCTGAAAGCTACCCCTCCTCTTTATCAGTTTGGTGTAGTGGTTAGGAGCACGGGACTCTAATCTGGAGAGCCGGGTTTGATTCCCCATCCCCACTCCTCCACTTGAAGCCAGCTGGGTGACCTTGGGCTAGTCACAGTTCTCTGGAGCTCTCTCAGCCCCACCCATCTCATAGGGTCTTTTGTTGTGGGGATAATAACAACATACTTTGTAAGCCGCTCTGAGTGGGCATTAAGTTGTCCTGAAGGGCGGTATATAAATCGAATGTTATTATTGTTGTTATCAGAGAGCAGAAGAGAGTTATTGACCTTTGGTCCTTGTCAGAGACCACATTTACCTACATCACTGTAATCAATCCTGCACAAACTAGAAAGGGGGAAAAACGGAATGAAGAGAGGCTCTGCACCACAGGTTTCCCCTGAATAAGAAACCATTCGCCCATTCTCTGATGGGGTTGCCCAGATCTTTGGCTTAATATTGGCTGTCGGGAGCAGTCTGAGGCGGAAACAATGGGTCAGGATAGGCTGTGCCTTCTCTGATACTTTTTCTTTGCTTTGACTCTGTGCCAATCTGCTCTGAGGTCTCTAGTAAATGCCTTTCCAGTTACTAGTAGATTAGTAAATGAAATTAAGGCACAAACCCTTTAGGAACTGGGGGACTGAGTTGGGGAGTTCAGCAGTGTCACTTCTATCCCAGTGGTTCCCCGCTGCAGTGAAAACACAGCAACCTCTGTTTCTAGGTGAAAAGAGTGTGTGGAGCTCATATATCAATCCCATTTCCAGGACCCAGTCCAGAAGGTATAGAACTTGGGAAGCAAAAAATGATGGCAGAAGCATCCATCACAGGGTGAATGATCCAGGGAGGAGCTGTTTAGATGCCTGTAACTGATGCTTTCTTTGGTGTTTCTTTTTCTTCCTGGTGGCTGGGGATCAAGCTTGACACTTCTGGGACTTATCCTTGCACTGACTTGGTACCAGGCTTTGTCCCTGGAACAGCTTAGGGCCAATGGGTCTGGTGTCAGTTGGAGGTGTTGGCACCAAGATCTAGGCTTGAGCCTTCTGCGTAATCAGTCTTCATCTATCTGCCATTCCCTCAGAGGTTGAATGAGTTTTTTCAGAGGATGGCCCAGACTCTGACTGGACTGGTTGTGCCTTGCATACTTAGTCAATTTGAGGCAATGGACGCAGACCTCTAATGTGTGCTGCTCTCTCAAACACAGCAAAATACGAATCATGGCTGACAGTCAAACTCAGCTTCCCCCAACACTGATGATGCTTTTTTGAAGGCAGTCCATACATTTTGAAGGAATTTTGAAAGAACAATCCTTGAATATCTCAATTCAGCCCCCTCTAAGAGCCAAAGAACAAGAGACGGCGCCCACAGGTCCATCCTGTGGCCACCGATGTCATTTTAAAAGCAGTTGTGGTCCTTTAAAAATTGCCACAGGGCCCCAGGAGCTCTTGGCTCCTCCCTCCATGTCTTTTCAGGGGCTGAAACAGCAATGGAGGGGATGTTTTGCATGAATGAAATGCAAAGGAGGAGATGAAAAGGATGGTGCAGGGGGACATGAGATCCTAGGGCTGCCACATGCACAATTCAGACCAAGGCCCTGCGGCCATTTTTAAACTGCTTTTAAAAAGGCATTTGTAGCCATGGGATGGCCTCGTGGCTGCTGTCATGTAGACTGGCCATACATTCAAAGGAATGAAATAATTACTGTTTAAGGAAATAAATTACCTTTCATCTCTGGAGAAAGGAGCTTTCTCTTCAAAGCAATCAGTTTGTGGATATAGTTTCTTGTTGGTAACTGGTATCCTTCCCATGCTATGTAAGAAATATTACAGCATGATAAAATGCATTGTATATGGCCAAAGGTTCTTACAATCTTAAGTTAAATTAAAAATATACAAAATGCAAGGGTTAACAAAAGAAAAACAATTTTTGAAAATTAATAAGGAACAAATTAAAGATGTCCTGGACCAAAAATGCACATTGTAAGGGGCAACTTTCCCTGGGAGACTTTGTCAAGTTACATCATCGAATAACTTTCATCATTAAGCCAAAACGTGTCTTCTAGAGCATTCATGGCTTTTATTTGGAAAGGTAGGGTATAAATACAGTGAATAAATAAACTTTTCACCAGATGAGCAGAACTTTCCTGCCTCTCTTTTTCCACTAATCTTCACAAAATGCTGCTCCCAGGGGGACAGAGGATCACAAGGAATAACATGAGAAGGGTCTACCCTGGTGTAATAATGAGAATTTAGGAAGATATTTCCAGGTTCCGCAACTGACCCCAGCTGCTTGTCAAGAAACTGAACAGGTTTTATTTATATATTTACAACTTGGGTCTACTCTAGGAAATAATGCACTACATCCCTTGAAATGCCCTTGGCTCAAAGCATTATTAAAGCTGCCCAAAATGCCCTCCTAAATAATTCCATTTTACAACCCCTTCAGAAGGCCAGCAAGGTGGAAACTTTCGTCAATTATTTCAGGAGTCTGCACCGGAGTAAAGGGGTGGTGATTGAAAAGATCCATATCCTGAGAGCAGCTGAGCATACCTAGGTTTGCCCTCCACTTCAGATGGGGCCTGGAGTTCTCCCAGAACTATAACTGATCTCCAGACTGCAAACATCAGTTCCTCTGGAGAAAGTGACACCTTCAGAGGGCAATCTGTATGGCATACAATAGATTCTAGGTGAAATGCTTCCCCAAATCCCCCCCCCCCCTTCACAGGAACTGCCTCCAAATCTCCAGGAATTTCCTAGGCTAGAGTTGGCAATGCTACCCTAGCAAGGAAGTGGATAGAGAGAAGCACTGATGGGTAGAATGCAGTTGCTACACAGATACATGCAGGGTGAGACAGTCCTTCAAGTATGCGGGTTCCAGATAATGAAGATCTTTAGAGGTAGGTTCCATTCAAGATGCTGGCACCCAGGAATAAACAGACAGGCAGCAAAGGGATGTTAAAATGGGGCAATTAGCACCAGACAGGCTACTGCATTTTTACATTGTGGAGAAATAATTTTATTTGTAGGTCTGGGCAGTATCAAAACCTTCACTCCTAGTTTAAAAGGTGTCCCTTAACTAAAAGGCAGGAGAGGCAAGGTGAAGCCAAATGCTTTCTAAGCCACTCCCAGCTCTGGGCTTTAGACATGAAGATGTGGTCGGTTAAGAATTTCTGTTAAAAGATTACCCTTCTAGGTATGGGGGAGGGGGATTTAGAGGACTAAAATGCCAGAGAGGTTTCTTCCTGGAGCCCTCAGGAAAAGCCTCTCTCAGCCTCAGGAAAGGAAGAGGCACTAAAGATTACACAGCAAATTTACAATAGCTAATGGAACATACCAGGGAATTTCAGAAGAAAATACAGCAAAACTTCTGACTGCATGGATCATGAAAAGCTATGGATAGTGTTAAAAGAAATGGGGGTGCCACAGCATCTGATAGTTTTGATGTGCAGCCTGTACTCTGGACAAGAGGCTACCGTTAAGACAGAATAAAACAGAATGGTTTCCAGTTGGCAAAGGTGTCAGACAAGGATGCATATTATCTCCGTACCTGTTCAACCTCTATGCAGAGCATATCATAAGAAAATCTGGATTCGATTCAGAAGAAGGTGGAGTGAAAATTCGTGGAAGGAACATTTAACAATTTGAGCTATAAAGATGATACCGTGTTACTGGCAGAAACTAGAGAAGACTTGAAATGACTATTAATGAAGATTAAAGAAGAAAGTGCCAAAGCAGGATAACTGCTGAACATCAAGAAGACAAAAGTAATGACTACTGAGGATGGAATTACACAATTTTAAAGTTGACAATGAGGAAATTGAAACTATTCAAGATTTTATATTCCTTGGCTCTATCATCAGCCAAAAGGGAGACTGCAACCAAGAAATCAGAAGAAGAGTGAGACTTGGAAGCGAAGCTTTGAGGGAACCTGAAAAGATCTTTAAAGATAAGAATGTCTCTGGGAACCAAGAGCAACATAATCCAAACTATGGTGTTCCCATTACTATGTATGGATGTGAAAGTTGGACAATGAAGAAAGCTGACAGGAAGAAAACTGATGAATTTGAAATATGGTGCTGGAGGAATGTTTTGCAGATACCATGGACAGCCAAAAAGCCAAATAAGTAGGTTCTAGATCAAGCCTGAATTCTCCCTGGAAGCTAAAATGACAAAACCAAAACTATCGTACTTTGGTCACATCATGAGAAGAGACTTTCTGGAAAAGTCAATAATGCTAGGAAAAGTGGAAGGCAGTAGGAAAAGAGGAAAACCTAAAACAAGATGGCTTGCCTCAATAAAGGAAGCCACATCCTCTAGTTTGCAAGATCTGAGCAAGTCTGTTAATGATAGGACATTTTACAGGTCCTTTCATTCATAGGATCACCATAAGTCGAAAACGACTTGACAGCCCATAAAACACATACACCACACACATCTAGCACAATTGCTCCTACAAGAAATAACAGCCTTTAACTTTCTGAGTCTATTGTGTGAATCAAATTACCAGATCTTGAGGGCTCTAGAGAATATTCATGGAACCTAGTTGTGTTCGGTGCTGTTGGTTGAGAACATAGTAACTTCTGAGCAGCTGCAAATTAAAAGGCAAAAATACCTTTAAGCAAGCACGGTTGTGGTTCAGCTATCATAACAAACTTAAATAAAACAGTTAGTGCTAGGCACAGTCTCGGCTTGTTTGCTGTGCTTCTCCCAACTTCCCCCCTTCTCCCATCTCCCCCCCCTCTAGTACATGCAATTTGGTTAAACTCTGTGCCTCTTACTGTATGCTCTAACACTTCATCCTGCAAGGAGGACAGCTTGTACTCTATAACCTTTGATCTGCATCACAGAATGTGACATATCAAGACTGTTACGTAATTCAAGCCATGAAATCATTTGTTCAGATCAGCATTTTCTGATGATCTGAGATTGTGTGAGTTTATCACCACTTCATGCAAAGATGAGTCCAGCTAAGCCTTGTTCATAGCTGTTCACACAGAAAATTTAAAATGAATCAACAGGGCAAGGAGAACAAGATGCAATTGCAGGCTTCCTTGGGATACCCTCTCCATGAACTGAGGCATTCATTCCCATCTACCCTCCAGGGAGAATGCCCCATGTTGATTCCCTTAGACTTCATTCCTGTCACCAGATTTCAATTCACATGCTATGGCTCACAAAGATGGGCATGCAACCTAATTAATTTGGCTCATTTTTTCAGGAGTGGCTCTGCCACCTTGACGTCCACTTTGGGATTTTCCACAAGATGGCACATCAGCATACAGGACATACATCCACTCACAGACCTAAAACTTATTTTCTTATATTGTAGCCAGAATTGACAAGTATGTTTGGATGTGCGACCGTAGCACTGTCCAGTAGGTTGGGCTCCATGTGAAACAGTCCAGATATTCTCATCTTGGGCTTCAGGGAGATTTATATATCACCTGATTCAATAGCCCTCCACACATGATCTCTCTGTATGTTGACCTAACGTGAGGAGAGGGAGAGTCAGCATGAGCACGCTGGCCCTGCCACTTGACTCTGTTACAATGGATGGATCATCTGCATGGTGCGAATGCACAGAGGAATTGTCTGCATATGCTCCCTCCCTGTGATTGGGGACACTGCTTCCCAAAGAGTGCCAATCATGGGGACGGAGCATAGCCATGGAGACTACCTCTGCATTTAGGTGCCATGCTCATGAGCCAACAATCACATAGAGATAGGGGGAGGCAGAACCAGCCTTCTAGTCAGTCAACATGCAGAAGGGTTGTGTGTGCAAGGTTTCTGAAAAAAACATTCAATGGATGAACTTGGTTCCCAAGTCATCAGCTGTCTACCTCTTGATGTTGAAGAAACAATGGCCACACCAGTACGCAGAAGAAAAGAAGAACCAGGTGCAAGGTCAAAACATGTATTCAAGTTTTGTAAATCCCTGAAAAAATTTACTCAACTTGCGTAGATCCCAAAACTGGAATAATTTTTTTCACCTTGCATCTGGTTCTTCTTTTCTTCTCCAGCTCCTGATGTCTTCATAGACCATTTGGAGGAAAATTATCTTGATGAAAGGAAAGGCTTTAATCTGGGCACTGCATCCTTACATAACTGAGCAACTACACTTTTTTTTCTGGAGTTCAGGTTATGTGGCCAAAGTTGCTTGAAAGATGAGTCAACTCCAAGAAAACAGATGGGGCGTCCCAAAAATCAACTTTCTTGAAAGCACAAGGCATCCAACACCACTGTAGTTCATTCAAAAGGACTTAGTTCTTTAGGGAAGCCATCTGGCTAGGAAACATACGCTCCAGGCTCATTTCTTTTATACAGATTCCAGTGGTTTGCTAGTGAAGTCAGGCAAGCTAAATGGCCTTACTCATATGAAGTTTGGGATCTTGGCAGGAACTGCAAATAATGGGTTCCTTGTCTGTCTCCAAAAGTTTGAAGACACCCTTTGAGACTGGTTGTGTCACCTCAGAAAAGATCTGTTACAAATCTGGTTGCTGTGCACAAAGAGCATGCACACATTGCATCATTTTTAAACTAGCTTTTCTCCACAGGATTCTCAGAAAGTGGGCTAGGGCAGGACTCTGTCTTCATACTTTATGGTCCTGTAGCTGGAGACTGTAGAAGAATAACATTATGGTCTTGCTTTCACTCTAAACCTGGAGTATGTTGCCTCATACTTGCCATCTCCCCATTACCCATCAATGGCTGCATCCCCTAAAAAAGAATGTTTCCTCTAATACTTTAAAATGTCTGCACAATAATTTCATTAGAACCATCTTACAGTTTTAGAACTGAGATTGCACAAATTTGTAGAGGTCCTTTTTGTGGAACATAATCCATTACATTAATTAGACCTTTAACAACCTGGGAAAGGAGATGGTAAAGTTCAGGATCTTTTCAATCATCTTGGCAATAGTGAAAAATGTACTCATAATGAAAAACAAACAAATGACCATGCAAAATATTTGGCAACCAAAATTATGTAAAGCAATGGAAAGCTTTGATTTTAAATCAAATTCAGAACACCAACAAATGTCTGCTGGTTTTGCATAAGATTAAGAATGGGTGTGAATGCTATCTTCATTCATGCCATTAATTCATCACTTACCAATAAGGTTAGCTTGTTGTAACTCAGTCGGTGCAACAGCAGTTGTCTGTGGAAGATTTGCTTTATGGGCTGGAAGCAGACCCTTGTTAGAATCTAGTATCTCTTGCACTGCGCTTTCAACTGAAACAAAACAGTTAATGATGAATTCAACACATTCATTTTTAAATTTTAAATAATAATACTATTAATAACAACAACAACATTTGATTTATACCACCCTTCAGGACAACTTAATGCCCACTCAGAGTGGTTTACAAAATATGATATGATTATCCCCACAACAATCACCCTATGAGGTGGGTGGGGCTGAGAGAGCTCTGGAAGAGCTGTGACTGACCCAAGGTCACCCAGCTGGCTTCAAGTGGAGGAGTGAGGAATCAAACCTGGCTCTCCAGATTACAGTCCTGCTGCTCTTAACCACAACACCAAACTGCATCTCTTGCTTCTGTCATCCAGGCACATGCAAGTGACCTGTGCTGAACTTGTTATCAGTGTGTACAACCACATGGTCAGCTTTAACAATGAGAAGCCTAGACTGAGAGTGCTGGCCAAATATTCGGAGGGCATGTTTTACTCTTACATACAAAGTACAGTCTATGTCAACTCAACTCTGTTCTTTTGTTCATTTTACAGTCAAATACGACATCAGGGAAACTAAAGTGCCTAAGTGTACCAGTGCCCTATTTGTCCTAAGACTGTGGCACTGGAGAAGGATGGGCTTCAGCCTTATCTCCTGAGCCAAAACATCTGTGGTGGGGGCCCTATATGCTTATTTTATTTATTTATTTATTGGATTTCTATCCCGCCCTCCCCACAAACGGGCTCAGGGCAGGTTACAGCAATAAAACATATAGTTTACATTACAATTTCAAAAAAACCCACAGAATTTTCATAAAACACCACCCCTAGACAGCGACCTTACAACCCACCCCTGCCAGTAATACACAGAGGGGTGGGCAAAGGGAGGGGGGAACAGGCCATTCAATTCAAGCGGTAACTCATATAGAGGGGCATAATGCTAGATTGGCTGCATATGCCAGTTTAGTTTGGGACTAACAGCACAATCCTAAGAGGGGGGTAGTGCATTGGGAGAGAACCAAGGCTTACGTGGGTGTAAGTGGCTCCTACGTGGGCGCAAATGCCCTTCCGCTGGTGGTGGCACAAGGCGTGCTACCGCCGCTGTGCCGCCACCGGCAGGAATGCCTGGCGGGTGGACGGAGGCGGAGAAGCGGTGTAGGGCCCCAAGTTGGCGCAGGAGGGGGCGGAGCTGGAGTTAGTTTGCTCCCTAAGCCCTTCCAGAAGCGGGAACGCCCACAGCAGCGCAAAAGAGCTATGCCACGAAAAAATAAGGTGTAGCCCATAGGCACCCATTGAACGGGGAAAACTCGGCCCCCTCTCCAAGCACCCAGCCCCGCCCCCACGTCCTGAAGGAGCATAGGATGGGAACTATTATGGGGGCCAATCCACGTGCACTTCCAGCGTGGACGAGCCCCCCTCCTCGCACCCAATCATCTGCAGACGCACCCTACAAAACATCCGGCCACGCTGCCCATGACCTCAGGTAAGTGAGCATACGGCTAAAAGCTCTGCCTGTTTGCCTTCTGCCATGGGTACTTTGAACACGAGGCGGGAGAGAGGGTACCCATGGCAGCGGGCACTGAGTGCACTTTAGGGACTTTGCAAGAAAACTGGGAGAACTTTCAACTCGTTCAAGGGAAGTATGGCAAAGTCCAGAATGTCTGGCTAACATAACCACTCAAGTTTCCTTGCAGGTTATCTGACTCTGAAGTTCCATCTCAGTAAGGAGCAAGGTAGCAATTACAGGTAAGAAGATGGGGTGGTGGCTAACCCAGCTCGCTGATTTATGCTGGCTGCCCCACCACCTGAACTCGCCTGACAGCTAGCCTTGGCAGGAGAGAGGATGGTGGTGGCAGTCCCTGCCTGCCCCTCTGCGAGTGTCATTCAGATCCAGAGCAGGAAGCAATACCTCAAGGCAATCAGAATCTCCACCCCACCCCTGGGAGCGCAGAATGAGGGCTGCTCAACATGCGTTGGCTACCGAGGGACAGTGGCACTTTTTCCAGTTTAATAAAACATGTTGAAAAACAACAAACTTCTGTGTTTGCATGCCTGATTGACATTGTCATTAGCCCCTCTCTCAACACCCTGTCACACATGTCCACTCACACATCCCCACAAATGTATCAAGCTGCACCCCGTCTAGCCTCCCTGCCCCCTTCCTCCCCTCAGTGTAACTTCAGGCAGAGGGGTGTGAATTGAACTGTGGCCCATGAATGTTGGCCAGGGGGTGGGGGAGGCACTGAGGACTTTCATTCTCTGATAGTCTGAGCTGCTGGCATCTGATAAGCCAGGAAGATGGTAGCTGCAGGTGGAAAGCTACTGCCAGGGGGTGGGGGATGTGTTTGCAGAAGCAGGGATGGACTTCGCATGGGGAGGGTCTGTCAGTTCACTTGGTGGGGGAGCATCTCCCCAGTACTGGGACATGGCTGTCAAGGTCCAGCCCTCGTTCTCACTTTGTAGAGATGCAGTGATGTGTTCAAGTTGCACAGCAGCAAGTCTGAGCGCACTTTTCATTCCCCTCATTTCCAAATGGGCTTCTGGCCTCCCACATGGTTCCAAATGGGCATTCCTGTCACTCATTGATGGCCCCACCTCCCCCCCACCTGCTTCTCTGGAACCTGGGGATTGCCAATCTCCAGGTGGTAGCTGGAGATCTCCCAGAATTACAACTGATCTCCAGCAACAGAGATCAGCTCCCTACTATCTGGCCCTACTTTTCAGGGAGGGGGGACCTTTTTCTTTTGGTGGTGGCAGTGGCGGCGGGTATTTGCAGGTGCACCAAGCTGCAGCCACCAGCTTGGCCCTCCCCATTAGCTGTGCTGCTGCTTGTCCCTCGCCTGAATGTCAGGGGAGGGGTGTGGCCATTGGCTGGTGTGAGTGGGGTTGTCAGGGGAACGGTGGGCAGGCAGGCCCTCCCAGAGGCCACTGCATCTCACCTTGCCATGCTCAGGCATCAGCAGGACTATCCTGCAAAAGCCCATAGGGAGTCGTGCAGCGGTGCCCCATTTACACTGGCACATGTCTAGCAGAGCCCCTTTAACTGATTTGTGCAAGAAGAGTGTTCCAATTAGAGTGCAGTGGACACCTGCTTGCCAAGCAAGCTTTTGAAGCTATCAAACAGCATTTAGCACATGCCCCTGTGTTAAGACCCCCTGATTACACTAAACCTTTCATTGTAAGAACAGATGCTTCCATGAATGGGCTGGGAGTGGTTCTTTTGCAGAAGGGGTCTGATGATTGTTTGCATCCTATTGTGTACCTCAGCCGTAAGCTGTTGCCAAGAGAGAATTGGTACAGTGTGGGAGAAATTGAGGGACTAGCTCTGGTTTGGGGACTCAACAAGCTTAGAACATACCTGAGAGGGACACATTTCCACCTTGAAACTGATCATAATCCCCTTACATTCATTCACCGTATGAAGGAGACAAACTCTAGAGTTCTGAGATGGGCCTTAAGCCTACAGGATTTCTCCTTTGATGTTACCCATATAAAGGGGAGGGATAATGTTCTAGCTGACGCCCTGTCAAGATGTCATGATGATGCTGAGTGAAGTGTAATGTAATTCTATGTATTCATCTTGAACAATCCAGTATCTGTATTCTGTAACCTGTGTATCCTTGCTATATTTTAATTGTGATTTAGACTGCTAACATTGCTATTTCTTTATTGATATTTAGACAGTTAGAGATGTAGAAGTGTTATTTACCTGTGTGTTAGCTGCTGTATCCTTAAATGCTATTTTGCCTACCTTTAAGTGAATTCTCCACCATGCTTTATTGACCCTGTTGGAGAATTGGGGGGGATGTCTAGCAGAGCCCCTTTAAGTCCATTGCCTGTATTGGTTCAGGCTTCTAAGTTTCCACAGGCCCAGTTCAAGCTTAACATCCTGGGAGCAGAATGTCTGGCTCAGCTAATTAACTGCACCTGCAAGCTGTTGCCGAGAGAGGGGGCCTTGAGAAACAAGGGAGTCTTATCTCAGTTCCCGCCTAGCAACGCTGATTGACGGCACCTCTGATTGGCTATCAATCAAAAAGAAGAAGATGGCTCCTCTCAGCCCTCAGTAACTAGCTCAAACTAATTTGAAGAACTTCCAACAAGCTCCAAGAAGGAAGGAAGTATTGCTTCATGCTACTTTTCCATCAGCATGAGAGAGATTTTTGCTCTATGCCAGGCCTGACGACCAGACCTGCCTGGTATAGTTTAAGGAATATGTTTGTGAGTATGAGCCTCAAGCTTTCCTCAGAGAAATGCTAAGTTAGCCAGCTTTATGTTTTAGTTAGTCAGCTATAGTTACAATAGACAAGCTTTTATTGTTTTAAATGCCCTTTGCTTGTGCCTTAGTAGAGTGGTTCCTGCTACTTGAATACACTCTTCTAATTAATAAACACCTTTTATATAAGCCTTGTGTCTGTGAGTGTCTGACCAAGTGTGTGCAGAGTCCCCCAGGTTGGAAAAGAACCCAGAAACCGGTGAGTCTCAACAGGAGGGGTAAGGGCTATTCTTCCAGGAGGCCTGCTAGGGGTTTGAGTGGCTGTAAGCAGCACTTGAAACGGCAGGCGGGAGGTAGCCCCTTGGACACCTATCCTGGATAGCACACAAGCAACGACGCTGCCTGGGGGGTTAGGATTGGGCTGCCCATGGTACTACATGGCAAAATCTTGTCTAGAGGGAGAGCAGTCATCCATTTAAGTCCATAGCAGATGACACCAAAGAAAAGGACTTCGTCTCCACTTCAGGACTGTGCCCCAACCCTTCAAAAGTCCTTAAATACTAATCAATCTTCCTAGTCAATATTTTGGCTATAACAAGCAAAATAAAAGCATTAAGATTCATTGGAAACATGATTATCTTACTGGACTTAAACTGTCTAAGCCTACTGATAGACAAGTTCCAACTTGGTTTGTAACTGGGATTGGGAATGCTTCCGTCAAAATTTGGTTCCAAGCCATGAAAGCTTATTCTGTAACTAATTTGCTAGTCTTTAAGATGCCCCAGGACTCTTTGTTCTTAACACTGGGAAGACCTGGCATTCAAGTGTGCTGATGCCCCAGTTGATGGGCCCATCCTATAAAGATTCCAAGATAGACTGTATGTTAGCATTCTCAAATTTCCCTTGCTGATTTTCCACCTTGAAGCAAATAATTGTCAGGAAGTGGTATATACTCTATTGGTGGGACAAAGTATGGCAATAACATTATCCAAACAGCCTAGTTTCTAAAGTACAGCCACTTGGCATCTAAACTCTTGGATGGATCAGATTTGGCTAGGAATGTTTCACTCAGTTCTGGATCAGGAGAAGATCTGCCTGCAGAGAAAAACATCCCACTTTCTACAGTGACAATTTTGTTCATGGTTTTTCTGCCAAGCTGTATTTGGAACTCCAGCAGTATGGTCTGTTTTTATCAATGTCAAATAAAAGCACAAAGTTGATCTCTGACTGGTCACTTTCTGCTTAGCTAACTTAATGCCCACTCCTTCTCTGTACACCCAGACCATCTTCTGCATAGTGTCTTCTGCTAAAAGTTTTTCTCTAGCAACATGAAAGAAACATTCATGCTCAAGGCACACTCTGGATGGTTATGGTGTCTCGGAACAAGACAGAGGGACATTTTTCCAATTCTCAATTAAGTTTTTCTACCATTCCTTCCTTCTGTTTAGGACCCTGCATACAGACATCCCACTTCAGGTTACTGTAAGTTTATCTCCTGTAAGACTCTCCTTCTGAATCCTGTCTCGCTGAACACTTACTACTTCCCCACTCACTCCCTAGATTACAACCACAAACCCATTCCATCTTCTCCCATTATACTTACTATCAATTTTTTGTGTGGTTAATTCATATGGCAGAGATGTTCTTTTCACCTGCTGCATAAACTGCTTTCTTAATGCTAGTTCCATTTCTTTCTCTGCAAGATAAAGTTTTGGACACAGCAAAAAGCTTGTTACATTTAAACACCATTCAAGAGCCTAGGAATTAATAGACTGTAATCAATTAAATACAAAACCTACAAGGCACTTAGTAATCTTGATCTAGTAAACCATTTAATTGAATAAAATAATATATTAAATAAGATTACTGTTTGTGCCATTGCACATCTGTGCTCTGTATGATTTTGGACATCAGATGTCTGAGATTTAAGTCTTTTTTTTTAAAAAAATTACCTCATATAGTTGTATGTATAGCCTGCTTTTTTCTTAACCAGACTCAAAGAGGCGTACATATCCTTTCCTTTTTCCTTTCTCAAAACAGCTCTTTTGGCCACAGCCGTCAGCCTAATCCCACATTTAAAAAGAAAAGAAAGAAAAGGGGGGGGGGACCTCATGCCAATCACAAAAGGCTTTTTGTTTTGTTTTTTTAAGCTGGATTGATAAAAGGTAGGATGCCAGTGACTAGGTAATGAATGGGTCTTTATCTTGTAAAAGAAAAGAAAGGCTCTGAAGTTTACATATCCAAACCTAACACAGTCCATGAAACACAACTGCATGCAGAACTATGCTTCTAGCGCTCTCTTAACACTGACAGTTCTGATAACACTGATCTCTTGTAAGAGAAGGCAGTTGCTTGGACTGATAATGGAACTAGAGGTTCTGTAAGCCTTCATGACTCTGTTAACTAAGACAAGAGGACAAGAACTGTATGTGCATATAATTCTCACAGCTTAATACAGTAAATCTCCCATATTCAAACAGCAGCCCCTCCTGTGCCACCTGTCAGAGCATATCAATATGTAGAAACTGTTTCTGCAAACGGATAACCTCTTGTTGATCAGATTAAGAGTCAAAAATTCCTCTGTTAAATATTATTCATAATAATATGGTGTAAGTAACTAGCAGTGACACCAACAGTGCAAATCTGAATAGAGTTACAGCCTTCTAAGCCCATTGACTTCAATGGACTTAGAAGGGTGTAAATATGCTTAGGATTGCATTGTAATTATCTGAACAACACTCCCCTCTAATATGACATTTATTATTCACCTGATGTCTCCATTACATACAGAACCTAAACTAGTGACTATGCACTAATCATAGACCGAACAGGCGCTAACCCTCTCCATCTTAGACATGGCAACTGATGAAGCACTTGTGGATGCAAATAAAATAGGCATGTGACAAACAAAGATGAGCTCTGCAATGCCAAGTTGTCTCACATTTCTTAGTCATATATTATACTGCCTGAAGCTATCAAAATACTTGTTGATTTGGGGAAGGATTTGGGGATGGTATTTCTTCCATCATCAGCCTGGCTGATGACATTTTAAAAAGTAAAAGCATTCCACTCATATACTTAAAAGGTGAAACATAAAATGGTTTCATGGTAATACCACACAAAATCATACTTTCTTCAAATTTCAGAAGTGTCTACCATATTTTTCTTTTCTGATTTCTGAAGAAATGCTACTAGGCAACAGATGCAAAACAAAACAATCAATCAGTTTCATATTCTGCAGCTCAGCCAAATAAATAATCTAATAAGTACCTTATATTCTTATCCTATGCATATTCACCTAGAAGAAGCAAGACCACTGTGTGCAATAATGCTTACTCCCAAGCAACTGCAAAGAGAACTGCAGCCTCACTTACGTTGTATTTTGTACTTCTGTAATTGGATTAATAGCCTTTCGGATTCTACCTCTGAATCTATGGGAACTGATATGTCATGCTGAGGTATGGATCTCTTTATTTCTTGATATTCCATTGATCAGTTGAAAGAAAACAGGCATAAAAATTAACAATTAGCAATGCCAAATAATTTGTTCGCAAGTAATAGCCGCATTCATCATTCTTGAATAATGGTTTTCTAAACTGGCTAACAGGATCCTTACCTGTGAGTTTATTTTTTAAAAATGTAAACAGCAGTGGTAAAATCATATATTGTTTTATTTCATTTATAGTCCATCATTGTCAAGAGAGTTTCAAGGAGGTTACAAATATAAAAAGACAGCAATAGATACAATAAACCCATTTAAAATTTCCAAGCAAACATTAAAAACTACAACAAAAATTACATTTAATTGAAGTTTACAGAGCGGCAGTCTATGGGAGGGAGAACATGCGGTTGGGAGGGGATTGCAGGCGTCGGGCTCTCGCTGGGCGCCCCCCTCCCCCTCCCCTGGGTGTCTGTGTGGGGTTTCTGTAAACTTCAATTAAATGGAGAGCCAAGCTGTAAGACCAGAATGCCTACATTTCCCATCAAAACTTGAGGGAAGCTGACAAGTGTCCAACCTGTGTCAGGCGTCGCTTGTAACTTGGCTCTAAGACCATGAAAGACTTTACAGGCAACAACCAGTATCTTGAACTGAACCTGGAAACTAATCAGAAGCGACTGCAGAATGGGTATAATATGCTCACTTTGCATAGTTCCTGATAGTGATCAAGATGCAGCATTCTGCAACACCTGAAATTTCCAAGCTGTCTTCAAGGGCAGCCCAACGTTCAGTGCATTACAACTGCTTAGCTTCAAGATTACTGTGGCATGGATCTGGATGGCTAGATTGTTTGAATCAATGAAGGGAGCCATCCTTCATACTAAATGGAGATGGAAGAAAGTGGTTTTCAAAGCTGAATTCTCGGTTCTCCAGCAACAATACAAGATCAGCTATGATCCCCAGACTCTTAGTCAGAAAATGTGAGCTGAATCCTATCAAATATGGAAACGTAAGAACATAAGAAGAGCCCTTCTGGATCAGAGCACTGGTCCATCTAGTCTGGCATCCTGTCTCACATAGTGGCCAACCAGTTACTCTGGAGGGCCAACAACAGGGCACAGAGGCCAAGGTTTTCTACTGAAGTTGCCTCCTAGCACTGGTATTCAGAGGTTTAATGTAGAGGTTCCCTTTAGTCAGCATGACAAGTAGCCACTGATAGACCTACCCTCCATGAATCTGTCTAATCTCCCTTTAAAGCTGTCTATGCCTGTGGCCTTCACTACATCCTCTAGCAGTGAATTCTACATCTTAGTCACATGTTGTATAAAGTAGTATTTCCTTTTGTCTCTCCTGAATATGCTGCCCATCAACTTCATTAGATGCCCTTGAATTCAAGTATTTTGGAGGAGGAAGAAAATGTTTTGTCTGCATATCCTCTCTACCCTTTGCATAATTTTATAAGCCTCTATTATGCTCTCCTTAATTGTCTCTTTTCTAAACTGAAAAGTCCTAAACTCGTCAGCCTTTCCTTATAGGAAAGGTGCTCAAATCCCCTAATCATCGTGGTTGCCTTTTTTTGTACTTTTCCAGCTCTGCAATGTCCTCTTTGAGACACAGCTATCAGAACTTCACACAGTATTCCAAATGAAGCCACACCATAGCTCTACACAGGAGCATTATAATATTCGTCTTTTTATTTTCAGCCCCTTTCCTAATAATCCCCAGCATAGTTTGTCTAGGTTGGCACTCTCAGTCTCACCATATACTTGAATTTGAGATTTATTGTTCCAGTGTGCAGCACAATACCCTCAAGGCTGACCAGCACAATTGCTTTCTTCTCTGGTTTCAATTTCAACTTGCTTACTCTTTCCCACTGGACCACAGCAGCAGGCACTGGCTCAGGACAGTTATAGTAGCACCAAATAATTTAGACAAAGTAATGTAGAGCTGGATGTCATCAGCATATTGCTGATACCCAACTCTAAAACCATAGATGATCTCTGTCAAAGGTTGTACATAAAAGTTGAACAGCATGGAAGATAAAAGTGAATCCTGTGGAACCTCACTGAACAAATCCCATGCTGATTACAATTAGTGTCCCAAAGCAACCCTCTGAGTCTGATCAATACAAAGTTATTTAAACCATTCAATTCCACCTCCTTCTCCTTCTAATCATCTCAATAGGATGGCATGGTCTGCAATATCAAAGGCTGCTAAAAAAAAACCCAATAACAACAACAACAAAGAAGTACAGCTCTCCTCTACATTCAAATGGAGATAATCAAATAAAGCCACCAATGTTGTTGCCATCCCATAATCAATCCTGACACCAGATTGAAAAAGGTCAAGAGCAGATGTGTCATCCAGTTCACTCAATTATTTTGCCCAGGTTAGAGATTGGAAGATAAGACACCTCTGTACTCTGTATTTATTGGTATTGACTTGGTTTTATTGTTTTAATGTAACTTGTACTTTTACTATTAGATGTTGTTATGACCTGCTCTGAGCATGTTTGTGGGGAGGGAGGGCTGTAAATGGAATAAATGAAATTAAATAATTGGCCACATCATTCTTCTCCAGTGATTTTATTTCTTAACTACTAGGTGGATAACTGCCTCTTTTAGTGACTGAAGAAAAACTCCTCACATCAGTGACTGATTTATAAAGGACATTAGTGATTCATAAAAGAAGCAGCAGTTAAGCTTAAAAAAGCAGTATAAAAATAAATCTAAAATTGATCTTTTTCTTTAAAAAACCAACAGCAAAAATAATTTAAAAGTATAATTAAATCTAGCAAGCGAAGGGAAGAAAGCAAGTTGAGTTGGCCTACTTTGGACTACCATGGTGCCATCTCAAGAAAATTTTTAATTTAATTTATTTTCATTTATGGTCTGCCTTTATCATTGGAATTCAAGGCAAATTCCAAATATGTCTTCAAAAGAATAAAAATTTTAAAAGCTTGCTCAATATACATGTATATTTTTCTGTTACATTGCTTTTACGTCATGTACATTTTCTTTTATTTTGTGTGAAATGCAATCGTTCGAACTAGGACTTTTGCAATATTTTTCTACTGTTATAGTAAAGATATATTTCTTTATTTACTTCATTTATATCCCACTTTTCTCCCCAATGGGGACCAAAGTGGCTTATATATTTCCCCTCTCCTCCAGTTCATCCTGACAACTACCCCTTGAGGTAGGTTAGGCTGAGAAAGAGTTACTGGCCCAAGGTCACCCAGCAAGCAAATTTTCATAGCAAAGTGAGGATTTGAATCTGGGTCTCCAAGATCTTAATCTAACACTCAAACCACTACACAAAAATACAGGAACATAAAACTGCTCTCTTGCTCTTGTGCTCCAGTGCTTGGTGTGATTGACAAATGTGTACTAAAAAAAAGGGCAAAATCCCTTCTTTGAAGTGCTCTGTTCCCTCCTGCAGACTCAGAGCTGAGAACTTCCATGGCAGCATTCTAGTGGGTTTACAATGTGGAAAACCATTATATGGCAAGGAGACAGTGAACTTTTACAGATCCCTGTGGATTCCCTCTATTTTTCCTCATTCATTCTATCCAAGGCGTAAGGCCTCAACTACCAAATTCCCCGCTAACTAGCCCCAGTTCTATAGTGTATGGTTAAAGATAATGCTGAAGCAATAAACAGACTGCCTGTGGGCTGTTGCTTGCTTGCAATTAGGTTGCAGCAACTTTTTAAAAGCTAGGTAAGTCTTAAGATCTTTGGATCTTGCTGCAAAATTGTTAGGTAATTGTTTTCCACGGCTGGCCTGCACATGCACAGTCCCATTGGGGACTGCACAGAAACCATGAAGATGAAAAATTAAATTAAAGCCCCCCACATGACTGCATGAGAATTGGTATAGGAGGCCACTTCTGGTAGCTCCTTCATCATATTCCCCAACCCCCACTATTAAGATAAAGCGTTGAGGGTTGGCCACCAGCATTTCAACGCCATTCCTTGCAAACCTCTCTTCCATTTTCCTCATGAATCCTATCCACTTGTATAAGGTTTCTACTGCTGCTTCTTTTCCCCACTTTACTCCTCTCCTCACAGGTCAGTAATGGGCTGCCCACCTCCCTGAAAAGAAATCAGTGAAGGAAATCAAGACTTAGGCAGAGCTGACTGCTCTCAAAATGATCATGGGTGCACAGGGCAGGCAATTATCAACAAAAACTGAACTGAAGGCATTTGTATGCAAACCCAACTTGCATTAATAGCAATGTTCAAGTTTCCCTATAGACAAGGATACTTTAGTCTCATTGATGTATAATAGTGTAATAGGGTAAAACAGAGAACGAACCATGTATGCTACTAGGTCTCTTAGTGGGAACATGGGATAAAAATGCACTAGTTAATTATTAAGCCAGATGATGTACACTATAAAAATAAAATTAAGCCCTGCTCACAGCCTTATGCTCTATATTACTATTATTTTATATGTGAGGCTACTTGCAAACAGTCACCTAATCATATAAATATCTGATCATTAACAGCACAGAAAAAAGACATATTATTTATTATTTTCACATCTATATTCCTCCCTTACAGTGAGAACAGGTTCTCAAGATGACTCATCATAACCAAATCCATATAAAGCAAAATGAACAAGCATAAAATATACATAATAATATGAATAAGCATTCTGGCCAATGTTGACGTTATAAACACATTACTAATGAACTGAAGCAAGAAACTTGCAGTATAATTCTAAGCAGTGACCCCTTCTAAATCTATTGAAGTCAATGTACTTTGAAGGGGGTAACCGTGCTTAGGATTGTATTGTTGGTGGTATAGTATTTCCTTCATACTCAACTGTGAACAGGCCTTCAATTACTGTGTTGAAGGTGCACATGTGTGATTATAAACAGCACCTCTCTTTTTCTCGATACAATCATGCCATCTCCCTCTCCCACTTGGAGCATGATCTAGTAAGCATAACAGGCATGGGGGGGGGGGAGGTGTCAAATGATATAAAAATAAATAATTTTCTGTACTTACCTGGCACTTTACTTATTTGTAACTGCAGGCCTGACATTGTTGGTTTCAATGGATGTAATGATGCTTCAGATCCAAGTTTCTCTGATAAGAAAGATTATTATGCCATAAATTTCACAAGCATTTGATATAGATGTCTCATGACATGAGCAGTTTCAGACAAATATACCACTGAACATCTTATTTATAGATTCACTGTGTTGTGGATAATTAAAATGCTTGGTAAGAGAACAGCATACATTCACAACAGTGACAGCCATTGTGACCAGAAAATACAAAGGCAACTATTCACACTCCTACTGTTTAATAATTAATTTTTCTGGTCACGGTGCCCCTCCTCCCTTTGGCATTTTCCTGCTAAAATCATCACATGAGGAAGGATGCTATTCTGTCAGTTACCTCCATGCCACCAGAGACCTCCCCCTAAAAACTAAGTTTCCAGAGAGTTAACAGTGGGGCAGGAGGGAGGGGTGTGTGCCTGCACAGAAGACCACTTGATGAACAGCAGTTACAGGTACATGCAACCCTGTTTTCATCTTTGTGGTTTTTGTGCAGTCCCACACTAGGAGAGTAGCAAGCTCACTTACTGAAGGAGGCAGGTGTGAAGTTCTCAAAGTAAGAGTCTACGGAGGACCACCTTCCCAACAGATGCTTAGTGTCTTGTTGTCATTCACCCAGAGCTGTTTCTAAAGAAGCAGGGAACTCTCTAAAATTGTCCCTGCCAAAGTACACAAAGGAATGCAGCAAAGAAAAAACAGTGCTCTGGTGGGGACAGCCATGCTATGTAAAGGACATTGAACAGCCATGCCTCTACCAACCCACAAAGGAAGGGTTGTATGAGAATGCTGCCAGGTCTCTATTGGAGCCTGAATGACTAATACAACTGATAGTGTTGTGCAGGGCTTTTTTTCTGGGAAAAGAGGTGGTGGAACTCAGTGGGTTGCCCTCGGAGAAAATGGTCACATGGCTGGTGGCCCTGCCCCCTGATCTCCAGACAGAGGGCAATCTAAACTCCCCTCTATCTGGAGATCAGGGGGCGGGGCCACCAGCCATGTGACCATTTTCGAGAGGTTCCGGAACTCCGTTCCACCACGTTCCTACTGAAAAAAAGCCCTGGTGTTGTGAGACATGAGGGCTGAAAGCCAATCCTTGGCAGGGAATACTGGCCCGGGCTCTGGACACATTAATACTGTGAAATTCTATAAATGGGAAGGCATAGGTTAGAACCCACAATGTCCTTGTTCCATAGGTGGAAGTGCTGCACACTAAAAACAAAGCACCATGGAGGTACACAAAGTTAACAAGGGGTTACACCTTTACTTGGAATGTCTTTGGAAATCCAATAAGGAAGAGTAAATTTTAGTGTTTTGAAGTCCCAAACATAATCAATAGCACAAGAAGCAGGATCCAAGTCCTGCTATAGCTGCAGTAGAGACTGTTACTCACTTAGAGATGCAAGACATGGTAGTCACTCAAGAAGCGGAAGTTGCCACTCAGAAAAAAACAGACTACTGCTATAGCACAGGAAAAGGAGGTGAACAAATCTTTCAAAGTTGTTGGTGTGAGTGAAAACATAGCAGATCCATGCCAGAATAATGAAAACAGACACATGCATGATGGGTTCAAAGAAAAGACAGACAATATGCACCAACGGTGAAGCTTGTGCTGCTAGTAGAGCAATCTATGCATCAAAAAACAGCCAGGAGATTACCTTGCCAACAGATTAGCAAGGGCATTCCCCAATGGCAAGGATCCCTGCCAGCAAAGGAGTAAATAAAAGGGAAGACCATGGACCATCACAGCATGTGGCATGACCAAATAGCCCATCCCTCCAATCAGAGTATCTAGGAGTTGGTATCAGTCAGTCACAGTTATCTGTACAAAAAATGTTTCTTGTGTGTCTGCTGCTTTTATTTAGCACTCACCACCATCTCTGCCTTTTTTCATTTGCTGTGCTTCATAGTAAGCTTGGAAATCTTTCATATTTGCTTCTAGTTTTGCAGCCAATGCCCTTCGTTTTGCTAGTTGCTCATCTGTAAGATGAAATATTTTAAGTAATGGCACTACATAAATTACGGAGCTCTAATTGTTTCCAGTGTTTCGGTTATTTTTAGATTAGATGAAACCACAAAGACATGCAACAAAACAGAAATTATCCTTGTCCAGACTTTCTAGAGAGTAAAAGCAGCAGAGAGTCTCAACTTACAAAATCAAAAAGAGTCCAGTAGCACCTTTAAGACTAACCAACTTTATTGTAGCATAAGCTTTCGAGAATCACAGTTCTCTGATTCTCGAAAGCTTATGCTACAATAAAGTTGGTTAGTCTTAAAGGTGCTACTGGACTCTTTTTGATTTTGCTACTACAGACTAACATGGCTAACTCCTCTGGATCAACTTACAAAAACCAGGAAATTAGTTATCTCGTACAATAAAAAATCTCAAATGCAGCATTATTCCTTATGGTGGGAAATTATCACGCCTTTATGAGATGCCACCAGTAATTTCTCTGTGCCTGTGTGTGCATGTGGGTACACACAGCACTGTAACAGATTCATCATTTTAAATATGAATCTGCATCAGTGACAGAAAAACAAAGGTGATAGATCATTTTTATCTGAATGGGTATAGATGGTAAGAAGTGAAATGCATAAAATTTTCATCTGTAGTGTGAGAAAAATGTTGTGAATTGTGATAGATTTATATCCATTTATTCTTTTGTGAAGGGACTGACCTGTTTGTTCAATATAGAGAGCTGAAGGGCACTGCTAACACTTGATGACATATATAATGTTGGAAAATGAGGCAGAGTTGGCATCTTGACTTACTGCAGGCCCTGGTCCACTCCAACAATACAAGCACTGGACCTAACAACACCAGCTATACCATCTCAGGATTATTCACTTGTTCATCCGACATTGAAAAACCAGTGGAAGAATATATTAATCTGCCAGGACATTCCATCGCTGACCTAAGAGTAGCTGTTCTCAAGCAGAAAAACGTCAGGCGCTCCTATTTGCAATACCCCTTCCACCCTCTGCCTGGACTATAAAGACTCCTACCCTTTTCCACTCTACATATCTGACAAAGCGAGCTTTGACTCTCAAAAACTCACACTCTGGAAATCTAGTTGGTCTTTAAGGTGCTACTGGACTCAAATCATGTTCTTCTATTACAGACCAACATGGCTACCCACCTGGAACTATGTGCACAGGTCCACCATGAAATTGTGCTACAAACTCTGCAAAGCATGTACACATGCTTAGGTTAAATATCAGTAGTCCATGCGGATACTGTGTTGGTGTGCTAACTAAGCAGCATAGCTACTTGCAGCAAAGCTGTACACGAAAGCTCTTTGCCTCGCCAGCATCACAATTAAATGGGTCCTGAGAAGAAGTGTCTGGAGAGAGAGACTGTATGGGAAGGTAAGATGCAGATTGGAAGAGGGGGCCTGCGCTCCTATTAACAGCAGTCCTAATACCGTCTTTGTACGTGATTGGAGTAGATATGTGATCTGCCACCACCATCATGCTTACTTTGATACTGTGATAAAACATTTGCTTGGATCCTGCAACCTGTCCGGGAAAAGTGCTAATGGTCATGGGTCTTCCCATTCTTCCATCCCTACAGCAGCCATTTCTGACTATGGGAAAGTTTATTCCTGGGGTTGCACATACCGTCAGGTCCATGTTTGTCAGTTATATCATCCTCTGATACTTGTAATGGAATTGACACAAGACACTGCTCCAAAGAACTCCTTTCTCTTACAGGCTTATTCAATTCTTTGTCTAAGAGAAAGAATATGAAATAATTGAAAACAGAAAACTTCTAAGAATTTCATTATTCCTATAAAAGAATAAGCAAAATGCCATTAGATGAATAACAATACTAGATGAATAACAATAAAAACAAATATTTAAAAGCAACTGATTTTCAGTCACCATCTTGGTTGTACAATTAAAGGTCAATCTGGAAGGAATTTCAAATCCCTGGCTTATGGTGTCCTCACACATAGTGATTTACTAGTTGTGCAAAGATCATGCAAATGTCTGCTTTGCCAGGTGGGAAAATTGTTATTTATCTATTTGGAAAAAAAATCCTATAAACCTGCCTTTTTCACAAAAATTGGGACTGAAGACAGGTAAAGTAGTAAAACAATCCATATTATCAAGAAATTGAAATCAAACAGCTAAAAAGAATACACAACAGATCAGCCAGCTTTGAGTCTAGAGAGATAAGGCAAGATATGAATATTTTCAATAAATAAGTAAGTTGGGTGGTTTCCTCACTGCTTCCAGCAAGCTATTCCACGACAGGGTCATCTACTGAGAGCACTGGGCTCATTCTAAGAGATGTGGTCCTCCAGTTGTATCGGTTCCAGATTATGAAGGGCTTTAAAGGAAAGTAATAACACCTTAAGCGGGACCCAGACAGACAAGCAGCTGACAGACAGTCCCAAACAGGTAGTAAAATGCTTCCAGCAGCTAGCCCTTGATAACAAACAGGCCATTGCAATTTGTACCAATTGAAGTTTAGTATTGGGGGATCGAAGTTACTGTAGCATGGATCAGCATGGCCAGATTAACTGTCTCCATGTAAAAAGAAATCTTTCAAATTATATGCAGCTGAAAAAAATGCTTTTTTATCTAATAGCAGTACTTCTGCTATAGAGTACTGCTATTAGAGTACCTTCTCTAATAGCAGTACTCTTAAGAGAGACTATCAAAGAAAGCAGCACCCTTTCTAACCCAGGGAGCACAACCTCTACTGGTCCCTGGAGGTTTATTTAATGAGATGTATACCTAGGTGTCATCAGAATATTGATGACACCCAGCTCCAAAGTAATGGACCATCTCATTAAAGAGATTCATGTAAATGTTAAATGGCATAAGAAACAAACCTGCAGTACTTCCTAAGCCAGACCTCACTCAGCTGGTACTTCATATTATGTCTATAGTTCATTAGAAAAAACTCAAATCACCTCCACCTTCAAACTCCAAATCACACTCTGGTCTCAACAGCGATCGTCTGTGTCAAAGGTAGCAGATAAATCAAGTAAAACTAGCAAAGACGCATTTCCCTTATCCATTTGTAAACTGAGACCACCCACTACCACTAGTGCGACCCAAATCTATGTCCCAAAACAAGGCCTGAAGTAGCAGGTGTGTCATCCAGGAAAGCCTGGGATTACTCTGCTACCCAACAGCTTTCCCCAAGAATGGCAAATTGCAGATGGACAGGACTTGTTTGTCTAATGAAGATTTTTTCATAATGCCCTTATTATCTTGCTTTTTTTTCGTGAATGCCTCAACTATGAAGGCATTCATGACCCTCCACAGAGAAATACTCACCAACTACTTAAACTATTTTAATAATCAAGAAGGGAAAGGATCCAGACTGCAGATAAATGGCCTTCACAACACCCACAACTCTGCCAACATCTTCAAGGAGACCAACCTGAAATTATTTATATAACCAGGACTAGATGGTGCTCCTAACATCACTATAATCTGACCTACTCATGAACTGAGATGGGCACAAACAGCAATATGAACAAAAAAAAAGCCACGAACAGCCCAAACTGCTGTTCATGAATAAGCTGTTCATGAGGCCCCATTCTAAACGAACAGGTGGTCACTGCAAGCCTCGTTCATTGCTATTTGTTGCTGTTCATCAAGCCAGACAGTCTGGCAACAGCAATCAATTTCCCTTGGCAACTTAGGCAGGAATTGTCTGGACTCTGTCTGAACTTCTGCAGTTGCCCTGGAAACCCCAATCTAAGTCCAATTTAGCTTGATAGGCAGGTCTTCCTTTCAAGTGTGGAGCTCCAAATTTGTTACAACAAGGGAATAAAGACCAGAGGGGGCTCCCAGCTCTGGCTTAGTTTGCAGACAGTGGAGAGGGAGAGAGTTGCTGTTGGCATTTTGAGAGAGCGAGTGCATTGGAGCTTGAATTTTCTTTGTGTGTGGTGGGATAGGGATCTACCCCTTCAAGTTCCAGGGCTGCTGCCAGGCTCTGGGCCAAGCTATTATTTATTATTGGTACCTTTCCTGCTGCCTGCTCAGGTAAGGTTTCTAGGAGTGATACGGTAAGGATCTACCTCTTCAAGTTCCAGGGCTGCTGCCAGGCTCTGGGGTCAAGCATTATTATTGGTACCTTTCCTGGTGCCTGCTCAGGTCAGATTTCTGGCAGTGGTGCAGTAGGGATCTTGACTTGGATGATGGCTGGAGGAGAGCCTGCTGGCCCCCACGAACAGCCAACCACGAACATGTTCATGAACAGGGCCATGTTTGTGGTTGTTCGTGAGTCCCTGTTCGTGGATGGCAATGAACAACGAACATCATGTTTGTGTGTGTGTTTTTTCTGTCCATGCCCATCTCTACTCATGAATCAGCATCCAGCATCTGCGAAATTTTCATCAGCAAAGAAAAGTACAAGTTAAAAACAGCTGAAACCCAGATATCTATCTTTCTGGAGTCATCAGCTGCCAAAACAGCCTGAACTGGATGTGATTCAACCAACATAATGGTAGTGGGCAAGTTTTCTTTCCCATGATCACTGCCACATCATGAGATAAATGGGATTTAGAGCATATATATTTGCTCCAACATTTCCCCCAATTATGTCTGCCTGCCAAAGCCTGATATTCCAGACCCCAGTTATGACAACAAACAGGGTCACTGCCAATTGCATCATTTCCATGAGCTGCAAAATAAACCTTTGAATGATCTTCTCACATAACAGAGCACAATGACTTATATCATTCTTTTCTTGTAACAGTGTACTCCTATGTATGACAAATTCTGTGTGTAAAGCAGTCCTAGTTTACCGGGTGGACTTGGGCAAGACAATGTCTCTCAGGCTAATCTATTTCACAGGGGTGTTATGAGGGTATAACTGCAATGGGAGACAGCTTCTTGGAGCTGCCTGGAGATAGAAAAGGGCTTACACTGCGTAACCCACCTTGAGCCTCAGTAAGAAAGACGAGCTATAACCAACTAAGTCAATCGATCAATCAATCAAATGATGAACCAGGCCAAAGACCATGGATCAAGAAATCCACAAAGTAGTGCCAGGGAAAGAGAGGAGGGATTTTTTCCCCTGAGAAATCCCTGGTTTGTTTTTAAAAGAAAAATATCAAATGTGGAAAAAATACATTAGGTTTTTTTAAAAAAACCAAATCATAATGATAGAAGCAGTATCTGCTTCTTTAAGAAAAGCCACTGAGATCCCACTTAATATCAGTGTGGGGAAGGGTGTAGAGAGACAAACTTTAAAAAGTAAAAGATAGGAGGACGGCAGAGAAAAACATAAAAAAAGGAAAGTTGAAGATGAGGGGGTATAGATAAAGGTGTACGGGGACAGAGGCTGCTAGGGGAAGAAACAGAGAAATGTAGATAGGTAGTTAGGAGAGAAGGAAGGAGCCAGGCTGCAGAGAAAAGGCAAGAGGAAGAAAGAGAATGGAGAAGTAAGATTCTCCCCTCCTGCTCCACAAGCCCTTGCCAGCCCCCCAATTGTACAATAAATTAATTACTAGAGCTTCATACACTAACAGATTTTACTGGGAAAATCATGTAAGCTTTTTTGTGCAGAAATAATTATCCACTTGTGTAGAACTATTGGAAAAATTTTTCAAAGAAATACAAAACATACAAGCAGAGAAAACACTGTACTTACCACTGCCAGCTCCGGGATGAATCATGCTTTTTTGTTCCAGATCTTTGATACTTTTTTGTAGATATGGAGACGAGGACAAACCTCTCCTTCTCCCAGGATGTTTTCCTTTGGCTTTGTCTTCAAAAACAAAAGTAAAGAATTATTGAAATGTTAACATTTGCCAGACGAGTCTCCACAGCAATACTCCTTCTAGGAACATAAGGCACCGTCACAGATTCATCCTGTATAACAAGGAAGTATGACTTTACCAGTGATATACATTGTGGCAAGTCACCATCTGAAAACAATTCTCTGAGGTTAGAAGAATACAAATTGATGAGAGAGCACAAGAATGATAGGTTTGAGGAGAGATAGCGCGATCCTAAAAAGAGTTGCTCTGGTCTAAACCCATTGATTTCAATGGAGTAACTCTGGAGTAACTCTGCTTAGGATTGCTCTGAAAGTGACTTCTTGTGAGGTAACTATTAACTGATAAACAGTTGTGATGGATGTGGGGTGGATTCTTCAGGTGAGAAAGCATCAGCGCAAGGGGATAGGCCAAGAGACGGAAGCTGATCGCTTCCAAGGAATTCCTAGATCATAATTTCTTTGAGTACCCTACCCATGCAGTGGATCTTCCCTATTTGTGGGGGAACAGTGTAGGAATTAAGATAGATAGAAGTGAAGAAAAATTATCAAATACGCTAAGACAACTAGTAATGTTAGACCTATCTTCCACAACCATCACTAAATAGGTATGGGGTCAAAACTGCAAAATTTGTGTTAAATAAATAATTAATGATGCAATTAAGGATGAAACTGTTACAAACCAGTACACTGCTCTTAAAGAGTTTGTTCTCATGTTCCTACTCATTCACTCACTCACTCACTCACTCACTCACACACACACACAGACACACACGCCCAAACTATCACCAACTTCCTATTAAAATAAAAAGGAAGTGCAATCTCAGTTAAAATGTGGTAACTACACTGTTATTTGACTACATGTATTAAAATCATAAGTCTTGGGAACTTCGCAAGCACTCAATAATTCCAGTATGATGCATTATCTTTTCAGTGTTTTCACAATGAAAGAGGGAAACAACAATCTGATCTGATTTAAAAAGCACCATGAATGCCTGGAATTTCATATAGTTAGGATATGCTTCAGAACCTTATGCACTCTCTACTTCTCCAAACAGCAAGAAGTTCTAGGAGCAAAATTGCCTGGCTTGGTTCCGTTTGGAGTAGACAGCACTGATACTTACGGTATTTTAGTAATACTTTATTTATAAATATACATGTATAACACAGGTGAAGTCAAAGACAGTAGAGGGGGAAATCCTGTACTGCCCACTCCCAGGTACTTCAACCAACTCATAGTAATGTCTGAGTGCTTGCTTCTTTCTGTGTTCCCATTCAAACTTTCTTTACACACACAAACAATCAAATATCTGTCTCCTCCCTTAAGGTGGGAGACCTTCTCCATGGTCTAATGGGAGCTTCTACGCTCAGTGGACCATCTTCTAATAAATAGAAGAGACGGATTGGAAAAAATCTCTGTGCTTGTTAACCAGAGTAGACAAACCTGCTGCTTTGCAACCACCATGAGTCACTGTGCCTTTTTCTTTGCAGGTACAGTTGTTTGAACCAAGGCTTGTACCTGGGATGTAAGTTTTATGGCAAAAGCCCAAAGGCTTCCAGCTTAGCTATCTGGAAGATCCAGTGCCCCAAATGTAACATCAAGAAGTGGTGAACAGGCAAAGTCACTTCATCATTTTGCTGAACTGGGCCCCTAAAGCACTCTTAAATTGAGAGCCAAGCTACAAGTGACACCTTACACAGGTTGGACACTTGTCAGCTTCCCTCAAGTTTTGATGGGAAATGTAGGCATCCTGGTTTTACAGCTTGGCTCTCCATTACAGCTGCAAGACCAGGATGCCTACATTTCCCATCAAAACTTGAGGGAAGCTGACAAGTGTCCAACCTGTGTCAGGTGTCACTTGTAGCTTGGCTCTGAGTTTCCCATGGGGAACTTGCAGCTGCCATATGACTGCAAATCCCTGTGGTGATCATGTGGCCAATTAACATGTAGTTTGGCTTTTAATTACAGTAAACTAGGAAAGAAAAATGAACAAAAAGGAGGTATACCAAAAGAAGCAGAATTTGATTAACAAAAATACTTGACAGGAACTGAATTCATTTTATCACTAAGAAAAACTAATAACTTTTATAAGCGGTATGCACTGCTGTTTGCATTTACCCTCAAGTCCAACAGTTGCCAATTCCTCTTTTGTAAGTGACAGTGGTCCTTCAAAAAATATATCCTGTCTATCCAATCCTCTTTTCTCTTTAAGTTGACACAATTTTCTCTCTAAAAAAAATAGATTTTAATACATTTAATGGATTAAAGTTTCTAAAGATTTTTCGGTTGACTAATGGGCATACATTTGGACAATAAATTACATTATATATAATGCCTTATAGCATACTCACTTATATCATCTAGCTGGACATCTGAAAGAACCCTTATTTGTTCTATTTCATCCAGTTTTGATTCTAGTCTTTTAATCTCAAACAGATAGTTTATGTTTCTCCCTAGAAATGTAAAAATAGTTATAGTCAACAACAGAAAACAATGTGTAAATGTTTCCTTTACAATTATAACCATAGCAAATAAATAATAATCAATCAGGAAAAAACCTGTTACTTGATGCTGTTAGACAGCATCCATGGAACCCCTAAACATTTCAGCTGGTCTAACATTAGACAGCATTTAGTACATGCAACATTATCCAATGAACCATTTTGAAGAGGATAGGCTGTTTCCAAAAAGGTGATTGGAAAAATATTAGCGGAAAGGGCAAAACAGCATTCAGCCTTTTCGTCAACAGACCCTCGCCCAATCCAAATCAGCTGTTTTCCTTGCAGGGTTCCATATGTGCCTTTGATGGCCACTATGCATCTGGAAACCTACAGACAGAAAAGGCACTGAGTAGATAATAATAATTGCACATATACCACTTGTCTAGACAGGTTAGTGCCCCAACCAGAACAGTGAACGAAGTCAGTATTATTATTATCCCCGCAATACAGCTGAGGAGCTGGAGCTGAGAGGAGTGGCTTACCCAAGGCCACCTGGAGACTTCATGGCAGTAGAGGGGTTTGAACCACTCCCCCATTTCGCCATTCTTGGTCACTACTCCAGAAGCAGCTTTTCCTCTTTAAAAAGGGTACTGAGATCATGTAACACGCATCTGCATGTGATGCCTAGTTTATTAGTGATGCTCTGATTATTATTAGTGATGCTCTGATTCACACAACGATCATTATGTACATATAAAGATCATTGTGTGAATCAGAGCATCACTAATAATTAACCTAACATACTCCCTGGTGGAGGGTGCCCTCAAGTCATAGCTGACTTATGGCGATCCCTGCTGGGGTTTTCATGGCAAGAGACTAACAGAGGTGGTTTGCTGTCGCTTGCCTCTGCAACCCTGGTCTTTATTTGAGGTCTCCCATCCAATTACTAACCAAGGCCAACCTTGCTTAGCTTTTGAGATCTGATCAGGCTCACCTGGGCTATCCATGGCTCACCTGGGCTATATATGAATATGAATATGAATATGAATATGAATATGAATATGAATATGAATATGAATGCATGCATGCATGCATGCATGCATGCATGCGCAAATAATGTTACATAATCTTAAAACTTTTCTACACTCACAATCAGAGCCTGTCATTTCACTTCCACGTAAATCAAGACTTGGTGCTTCATCTATAGCTTGAAGGAGTGCCTCAAGATTGGCAGTCAACAGCTTTCTTTGCTCAGTTAGCATCTGTTTTTTTTCCTCTGTATAAAAGATTAGTAGCTCCATGTTACTAATTCATTTTTTTAAAATTTTCCAAATTTAACACAAGAAATGATAAAACCGCACCGTACAAACAAGAAAGGGATTAAAACTAAGCCATAAAAGACATTATCAAAACCACTCTTGGCAAATTGTTAAAAACCCAAGAATTACAATAAACAAGCATTTAAACTTTGTTGCATTGGGGGAATTACTTCTTTGGCATTTAAAACATCTAAAATTGGTTTCCAGATTTCATCGTATTCAAATAAAGGGACTGCCATATGCAAGTTCCCAAAAAACGGATTTTGCATAATCCTACCCATCAAATATTGCTCCAAGATTTTCTTCTACTGCTGATAAATGTCATTCCTTGTCTGTCTCCAAAATGCTACTCCTAAGTCTATATCCTGATTCTTCTTGGAAATTCCCCAGAACAGAACAACTCTCTCTCAGCTAGCTATATAGTAACACTTCTATCTCTTACCTTTCTACCAAGTATGTTAGTTCCTGGATATAGCTTTCTTTACTTTTTAATTAGCTCAGGTGTTACTGATAAGCAATCACTCTACTAACAGGTTATGGATCTAGACATGCACATATTGATTAAAGGAAGAAAATCAACAGAGGCTCTTTAAGTGCCACCAGGGCAGGAGCAAGGCAAGAACAAAGGAACAAACACGGCAACTGCCTGTAGTACAAAACACAGCCATCAGATTGCAAGGCTCACAGGCAACAATTATCAGGTTTGGAGTGAGAGAAAGAAGACCATCTTAACTGAAGGTGGTCTGTGGGATGGAGAGACCTTCAGATGGAACAAATGCGCAAGCGGCGTGGGACAAGGCAAACTGAAGATCTTCAATTGTCTCCGTCCTGATGGATTGCCAGCTTTTAAGAATTTTAGACAAATAAACTGCTAAAGAGGTATGGGAGGAATTAAAACACCTGCATGTGAAATCCTCTTTGAAATGTCAAATGTATTTTCCAAAATGCTTGTTCAGTTTAAGAATGAAAAAGAAAGATGAGTTGAAGAATCACTTGGATGGAATGCATAATTTAGCTCAACAACTAAGATCTGCAGGAAAGAAAATCCCAAATCAGGATACAAATATTTTTATTTTAATAAACTTTCTAGAATCCTTTGAAAATGTGATCCATGACCCAGAACTGAAAGGCCATCTTTCCCTAAAAGGGGCTATCAACGAGACAGAGGAGAAACATATAAGAAGAGATCATGATAAGACTAAGTAAGGTCAATCAGCCCTAAAAGTAAAGGTGAATAAGAAAAGAGAGTTAATTTGTCATTCATGTGTAAAGCAAGGGCAAATTAGGCCCAACTGCCCTGCAGGCAGTTCCCAAAGAAAAATGCTTCTCAAGCCAAGAGAGGTAGGCAAAAAAAAAGGTCTGTTTAAAGCTGAGGATCCAGTGCACACATGAGTCAGGATCCACCACACACATGTGAAATGATCAAAATTTCTTTAAAACAAGAGATGAGGAACAATTGTATTGGTGAATGGGAAAGGTCTTATCTCTGAGGGCATTGGACGGCCAGCAGGTGGCATCACAGAAGTGCATGTAAATGACTTCTCTTTGTTCCCCAAATGGACAACAGTCACCTGTCTATAAGAGCAATGTGGAAAAGGGGAATCAGAGCCTATTTCGATGGACAAAGATGTTTTATCAGAGATTTAATTATAAAAACTAATGTGAGTGATAACTTGTATAGGATTGAAGGTCACATAAAGGAAGTAAAGTTTGTAAAGCAATGTGACCACAGGAAATGTTCCCAATTATGACACAAGTACTTAGTTATTATGCAAAACAATGCAATAAGCTAACCTGAAAGAAAGATTTTTAAAAAGGCAGCTAATGACCAAATGTGCTATTGCAGAGAAGTGTGGGGGCTATATCAAAGCAAAAGACTAAGGTTTAGCAAAAATGGCACTACTGAAGCCAAGTGCCCCCTAGAGATGATATAGTAATATCTGTGGACCCAGGAAAACTCAAAACCAAGTGGAAATAGATTTTATTTATTATTTCACTAAATTTATATCCCAGCTTTCTGCCTTCATAAGGACCACGAAGGGAGTTAAATTAAAACAAACACAGATAAAATCACATGTTAAAACCATTAAAACCAACAAAACAACAAGTATCAATCTTCGTTGATGCCTGTTCAAAATTCACTGCGACGTGCCTGATTAGAGATAAAAGTAATAGGAAAATATAAAGAATATACGTGGCAATGGTTAGCAACAGGTTCCAAAAAAGACATTAGCGATCTGCAGGGATACTGGACAGGAATACATGGAAAATATGACAAATTATTTGACCAAACAAGGAACAGAGCACCGAACTACTGTGCCTCCCAGACCACAGTGGAGTAGCAGAAAGAAAGAAATGATCTCTCACTGACATGTCTAGATATCTGTTCCATGGTGCAGAGCTAGCTGACAAATACTGGGGAGAAGCAATTGCAACTTCTACCTACCAACAAAACAGACTAACTACCGAGAGTGCAACTAGTACACCATTTGAGCTGCGATATGGATACCAACCCAGTTTGGACCATCTAAGAGTGGTTGGATCAAAAGCTACATTCCCAAAGAAAAATGGACCAAGATGGACCTTAGAGCAGAAGAAGGCATATCCATTAGCTATACATGGAGATGCAAGGGAAACCTAATCCTCAACTCAAAAACAGAAAGTCAAGATTTGCAAGGTGTTCTACAGAGATAAAAGAGAAAAACCAAACATGATGGCGAAAATAACACCAGAGAATCGACACCAAAGAGAAGAATGAAGTAGAACAAATAGAATCAATGGATCTGAGCATGATGGATGACATGCAAATACAGCCTAAACAAGCAAAAGCAGATACAAAGCCAATGTCAGACATTCAACCAGAGCAAACAAAGGAGTACCACCAAGAAACTTTCCTGTTTGGCAAAAGTAGAAGCTATACCTGAACTTTTAAAAATGTTTCCAAAGGAAGCAAAGAAATGCTGCAGAAGATACTGAATTTCTTTCTTTTTTTTTAAGATACTGAATTTCTAATAAAAAAAACAAACTTGGACACTTATAGAACTACTACCAGGGAAAGGGGCAGTAGGATGCAAGTGGATCTTCAAAACCAGGCATGATGCAGTAGGAGAAGTCCAAAGATACAAGGCCAGATTCGTTGCTGAAGGATATTCTCAAAATATAGAGGAGACTACTATGAAACCTTCCCACTAGTGGTGAGACATACTTCTGTGAGAATACTATGAGAGCACAGCTGCAACAAGGAAAATTAAAGTGGAGCATCTAGACATGAAAACTGCTTTTCTGCATGCAGAGATAAAAGAAGACATTTTCATGGAAGAGCCACGAGAATTTGCATAATCCAAGGACAAGCTTCTTGTGTGTAAACTTCAAAAGATCTTTTAAGCATTAAAACAGGCTGCTAGGGACTGTAATGACAAGTTGAAGCAAATGTTCATTGAGGAAGGATTGAAGTAAGATGGGGCAGAACGCTGCTTAAGGCCTATGCTCGAGAAATAGAAACAACAGATGGACATACATTTTCACTTGTGTGGATGATCTAATCTTATGCTATGAAGACAAGAAGGGTTGTGATAAAATAGTTCAACACCTGAATCAAGAAGTGAAACCATAAGGAGACAGAAGGTGAGAGCTCTCTCTTCAAACAGAAGCAGATGATCCTTGAACCCCTAGCCTACAAGGCAATAAATGGAGCCAAATCAGTAAGTGCTCCTATGGAAGCATTAAATACCAGTGGTGAAAACAGACATATGTGTCTTACTCCATGTTTAAGAGCAAATGTTGCCCCTTTATTAGTATTTTTGCTAAAGCTGTATACAACAACCCTATTCAGAAACTGGGTTTGAAACTCTTTACAACAACTATCATGAATTGTTATTTGCTGCTAACAAATGCTTGCTCAGTTAAAACAAATTTGGGTAACAACATATGGAAGATATATTGTCGAAGGCTTTCATGGCCGGAGAACGATGGTTGTTGTGGATTTTCCAGGCTGTATCGCCGTGGTCTTGGGCACTGTAGTTCTTGACGTTTCGCCAGCAGCTGTGACTGGCATCTTCAGAGGTGTAGCACCGAAAGACAGAGATCTCTCAGTGTGACACAACAACTAACATATGGAAGGCTTCACAACCCCAGGCACTCTGTCAATATCATTTAGAAAAAGAAGGTTGAGTGATCCAAGCACTTGTGATTTCTGGCTGCTTGTTGGTTGCTTGAGTTGCTGGCCCAAACTCTTCTACTACATCTACAAGCAAGTCAGATCCAGTCTGAGCCATTTTACCAGCAAAGAAATCCAGAAAAGCGATCCCAGCAAACTCATGATGTCTTACTCTTGGATGGATCCTCCCTTGAACACAAAAGGCTTCTCACCTCCTGCTATTCCTCTGATTACTAATTTAGTATTCCACTGATGCAATAGTGGTGAAGAAGAGTTTCCTCACTGACTCCTCATAAACCTGCAAATGGGTTTAACAGCATGCCAACTCAGCTTTGGCATGAGTCTTATACTACAAGCTCAAGTTGTTTCCCTACCTGTTAAATAGCCTTCAGCTCCCTGAATAGTTTTATCCAACTTGACAAGTAAAAAATAACCCAACTAAGATGGTGGGGAAAAGATAGAAATACCCAGTGTAAAAAAAAAATCACTTTACTTACCTTGCATACTCCCTGGTTCAGTAAGTGTAACGGCCTGCAAGCCTTCCAGATTTAACTCCACATTTTCCCAAAGTTGTTTTCTGTTATCTGATAATTTAACTAACTCCTCTTCTGTAAACAGAAATAGTTTAGAATTATCGTGTGCAAAAAGGTTTACAGTATATTCATTATTAATTTAGTGATACATGAAATGAAGGCTAATTATCAGTTTTCAAATGACTCTAGCACAAATATATAAATAGCTGCACTAGAAAAGAGAAACTGAAAATTTATAAAATGGCATGCCAACTTCTTTGTGCATGGGTGCCTAATCACTAGTCTGCACTGGGAAAGGGACAAGACACTGATCCTCAAAGTATCCCATAAGGAAAAGATCTGTGAAGCACTGTGCATCTAATTTTTAATTCTCTACTCACCAATTATTTTTAATATTTCCAATTTGTCTCCTTCAAGTTCCTGTACTTCTTGGATATCTTGCATAATTGACTCTAAACTTGCAGTCAAAAGCCTTCTTTGTTCAATGAGCTCCTTGACTTTGTACTCTACAAAGATAATTTAAAATACATCGAAATTTTATACTACAGGAGCATAAATATGAAGAAGAATTCACGTGGAAAGATTTTATGCCTCTAAAATAACAGTAATAAATAATTTCACTGTTCAACAGTCACAGTGATGTCTGAAATCCATTTAGATTTAGAATGAATATTATATATATTATTGCTTCAAGGTGGAGTTGGCCTCAAGGCACTAGAAAGATTTGCTTCATGCCTCGTCTTTTCGAGTCTTCCTAAAAACTCCTAGTATTGGATGTACCAACAGAAAGAAACAGGAATAATTATTTTAGTAACCCATGCTGAGAGTCATGCAAATACAGGTTTCTTTGGCTGCTGCCTGAATAGATGGGCAGACTTAAGTCCAATGTCCTACAAAACTTTGACCTTGATGTTTATGTTCCACTGGGACCTTCAGGATAAGGCAACCTTTGCTTCTGCCTGATTAATTCCAGGAATACTACCCAGAAATCAACTGTATGAAAACTGGGGAGTGTTTTTTGGAATGTTTGTATTGAGTAATCTCCAGAACATCAATCACATATGTTTTCTTGGCCCTCTCTTGCCTGAGTAGCAAGCAACAAACTCTCTTCAGGTGTTATAGAGCATTTCATACTAAAATTAAGTGTTTATGTTAACAGTGACTCTCTATTGCATTTGTGCACGTCCAAAAAACTGTCATTGTTCCATGGTTATTAACTGTACACAATGAAATATATAAGCTACTTACCCTCCATGCCACCTGGCTGGGCAGCTGCAAGAGCCTGTGCTTGTTGCAAGTCTTTCAAATTTGATTCCAAATTGTCCAAAAACAATTTTTGCCTTTTAAATAGTTCTCCTAAGACTAGTTCTAAAACACAAATATTGTATAATCGTTAGCTAGAAAAGCAATTTTAAATGTAAATGGTTTTTTCACTGTTCTAATCATGTGACATACAGAATGATATTCAATTACAGAAAATAGTTTATATAAAATAATTCTCTCCCTGTGTCAGGTTCAGTTCAGACGTCACCACAAACCAAGAAAAATGAGCATTTCCTATCTCCTCTCCTTTACCGCTCCCCTTTCAACTTCCATTTGAGGCCCAACTTACATCAAATCATGGAATCTAACTTCTGTTTAAAGGGAAAGCACTAACTATAGCTTGCTAACTTGAATGTTAGCAAATTATAGGCAATACTAAAACGCAAGTTTAAAGATAAGCTAACCAAAGAGGGAAAATGAAAGCATGGGTGCTTGCAGCTTGTTCCCCGTCTTCCAGCAAATCATCTGAATCAGGCTTTATTCTGTCCTCACCTCTTGTTTTGATTATCGCCTTCTTGTCCAGTGCATAACTCTCTGCATCTTCTATGTCTTGAATAACTGCTTCCAGGCCTGCAGCCAAAAGCCTTCTTTGTTCAATAAGCTCTTGTACTTTTTGCTCTACAAAAAGATTTCAGCAAAAATGTAATATTAAAACACAAGAATTAATTGTATAAGTTGAAGGGTTTTTTGTAATAGCTACTACAAATACTGTAGCTGTGCCATTGCCATACAAAACCATCTGAAAACATATAACACACAATCTAGTCCACCCTGAGTAAAGCCATTACTTGAAGTCAAGTCCCATGAAGCCAACAGCATCTTATTGTCCTTTATTCCACTTTCCCTCAACTATATGCATGCACAGGGTCCTACCTCCTCTGTGGTTTACTATCCCAACCCTCCTAATCCCTCCAGAAAATGAGGAGGATCCCTCAGAATGATTCTTCATGTGAATGACACTGCACTTTCTTTTTTTCTCAGCTCAGAATACATCTAGGATGCTTCAGCAAGATACCATTAAATACAAACAAAGTCCATTTGATGTTACCAACTTAAAGAATCAAATAGCATAAACTTACCAGCGATGCTGTCCAGATGAGCAGATGCAAGTGTTTCTGCTTCTTGCAGGTCTTTTAGATTTGTCTCCAGATTTTCTAAAAACAATCTTTTCTTCTGAGAAAGATCATCCAAATCCCCTTTTAAAGTTACAAATTTTAAAAATATATTAGATGAAAATAGTTTCATATTCTCTCTACTGTTAAAAATCATAGGAAATCATGGGGGATTATTTTAAAATGTAGACAGTAGCTTCAGAAAGTAAAAACTAACGGAGTGTAGAAAAAAGCTAAGGAAAATGTTCCCAATAAGAAGCAAGATGGGTTTTTATCCAACAGTATTTTAGGAGATACCTAATAAAAATTATCCTTTCATTAGACCCTTGCCATTTGTAGAGATGCAACTCATCATTTCAGTTATTTGCAGCCTGCCGCCCAAACATGATGCAGCTAGTCTTGGGCACATGACCCCTCTGTATATGAGAGAAGGACAGTGGGAACAAGCATGCTGGCCATGGAACCAACCTCTGCATGATCACCAGCTTTTCTGAACTGTGGCTATGTGGGGAGAACATGAGTGCACTGGATGAGTTGCATGGTACCCAACTTGTCTGCCCGGCCAGGAAAATCACAGTGAGACACCCTTTGGCTGCCTTGGCAGGTGACTCATGCAGCAGTGCACATTTAAAACATTATGACTTGGCCAGGCACGATAGCCACCGCTATGTGACTCACTTGGCCAAGCTACAGCTGAGACAGGTAATGTATGTGACTAACCAGGAGGAGGCGAGGCACTTTCCAGTCCCAGGACTCCCAGTCCACCCTTGAAGGCAGATGACCTTCTACCTCCAATATTTGCTGATTTTGCTACTTGTTGTGATCCCAGGAACAGAAATCCCACTAACAACAACAACAACAATAACAACTGTGCTTGTATACTGTTTTTCTAGACAGAATAATGCCATACTCAGAGAGGTGAACAAAGTCACTGTATTATCCACACGTCTGAAGCAGTGAGCTGTGGCTCACAAAAGCTCATACCCTACCACAAATTTTGTTAGCCTTATAGATGCTACTGGACTCTTGCTCTTTTCTACTGCTACAGACCATTATGGCTACCCATCTTGATCTATTATCCACACAGTATAGCTGGGGAGCTGGGGTTGAGATGAGACGTGGTTTACCCAAGGCCACCTGCAGAGTTCACAGTGGGAGTTGAAGCAGCCAGATGCTGATTCACAGCCCAATTAATCATGATGCCAGGAGTTGCTATATTTTCACCACTATTGTAAAGACATAATAGTCTAGGTAATTTTGTTTTCAAATCATTTACTCTGTACTCACCAACAGGCATTTTTGTTGTATCTGAAACACGACGAGCTTCTATTTCTTTTATTTGTTGTATAATTGAGTCCAGACTGGCACTCAAAAGATTTCTTTGATCATTCAGCTGCTGTATTTTATTTTCTACACAAAGATTGTAATGCATTTAATTAAAAACACTAACATGCACTTATAAGCATGTTTAGAGATATGAAGGCTCAAGTAAAAGAATCTGAGGACTTTTTTAAAAATCTGGGGGGGAAACACTGGGAAATTTTGAGGAACCAACATGACAGCACCCCCACCCCACCCTGCCTCCTCTGCATGACCCATGGAGGGACAGCAGATGCCTGGGCAGGAGAAAAAGAAGCCACCCCCATGTGGGCCACGGCAAGGTGGCAAAGGAGGCAGGCAGACGGGTAGGCAAGAAGGGAGCTGCCATCATCATCTCTTCTGCTGCCACCACATGAACAGCAGACAGGTGGCAATGGAGACTGGCTGGTGGGCAAAGGGGCAGAAGCCAGCAGGTAGGCAGATCGCTGAGCCAGTGGGGAGATGTGATCCCCCTGCCCCCACAACGCCATGAATCTTGCAAGTCCCCACTTATAAAACATTTTCATGGACATGTTCATTGTTAAATGGGAATAATTTTGGCAACCATCAGTATGCTTTATGTTTGATAATATATTAGAGTTTTCAGTGTTTAACTTCATGTACAAACACATTGGCCGTCCTACTGTGACTATATGAGACTATTTGTAACCAATTTGTTGTAACTATTTGTTGACTCCAAAATCTGCTTTCTCATTTCAACTTTTCCTTTCTTTCTTACATCTCATATGGAAAAAAATGTGCTGTAGTATAGAGTGCTGCACTTTGCAGCTCTTTTGTAAGCAGTGTGATTTTTTAATTTTGCTTGTAGAAAACAAAGGCACCTATAGATTTAAATTCCATAAATATGCCAAATACTGCAATTTTACACACCAACTAAGTAATGAATTATGCATTTTTATGTTGTTAAAGCAGTAGAAGATATTTTGGATTGATAGGAAAGTATTACATATTTTTCAGTATTTCTCCCCCAAAGATTTACCCATGGCTTCAAAATTCCCAGAAATTCTACAAAATTAATACTCTATACAACTTACCCAAACCACAAACATGCAAAGGGTACAAGTCTGGTGGTTACAGGGTAAAGATAACTACTGGGGAGGGGGGCTTCTCATTCTCTTCTGTCTGGGGGAGGGGGGCTCCTGCTGGATGCTCACCCCCCCTTACCCCGCAACTCCACATGCTCCTGTCTTGTGGAGAGGACACTGGCCAGGCAGGTACCCCATAACATGCCTTGCTCTGGGGGGTTCTTTTGGGGGACAGTGGGGGCAGGCTACCTTGCAGGAGGTCTGAGGCTTACTGAGGTGGGATTGTTCATCTGACGCCTTCTCCCTCACCTGCCTGGTCAAAGGGAATGTAGGCTAACGTAGCCCTCCTCACTACCACCGTTTGTGGCCCAGTGGCTCAGGTGGGCAGGAGCTCACACAGGCAGCACATTGTCCTGGTGCCGACAGCTTCATCCTCCAAGGGAATGCTGAGATCTCAGCGCTGACATGATATACCTCTCCAGTGGTAAGACAGCATTGCCTGGAGATGCATGGGCAGCAGCGCCACCCCGGCCCCAGGGTGCTGGGGAGGCCCAGAGCCTGCATGCCACCACTTCTCCACTTTCTTGGTTGCATGTTATGAGGAGTGTGGGACGTGGCTTCGTGCATGCTGAAGGGGAAGGTAGTTTCCCAGTGCCCAATGCCACTGTTGTGGAGGGGAAGTGGGGGCAGTGTGGTTATGCAGCTGCTGCCAAGCCTCCCTCAGAGTGTCAGGAAAGTAGTGTCAGCCTTTCTCGCCATTAGGCCTCATGGCCCAGTTTCTTTTACTCATGCATGCTGATAGATCTTTTCTCACCAGGTTCTAGTTTATTACTGTCTTGGGGGCTGAGTTGTCAGCTACTGGTCTCCCTCAGCTCACTTCCCCTTTTTTCAGAGTCCTCTTAATAGATTTAGTGGAAGCCAAAGGGTACATGTTTGGGCTGACTGTTGTAGGCTTCACTTTCAATGGCAGGGACCACCAGGGCATGCCTGGATGGGTGATACACCCCCTGCCATTTCATGGTGCTCAGCAGGCAGGCTAGGGAATGTGTGCCATTGTCAGGAAGCGGTTCGATGTCATGCCAGTGCTCCAATGGCTGTAATCAATAAAGTTGTGGCCTGTTTTCATCCAAAGATGGTGACTCATGTGCTCTTTCCCTGGGCATCATTCTCAATATTAGCCTATACAGACCCAAGTCACTTTTATGAAACAAGAGAGTTCTTATTCCAGGTACACTAGTCTGAAACTGTAGTTGAAAGCACAGCGTACATACCATAGAAACTGTCTGGTTCGGAACCTGCAAGAGCCTGAACTTCTTCTAGTTCTTTCAGATTTGATTTCAAATTTTCCATTAAAATTTCTTTTTTCTCTGATAGATCATATAATTCCTTTTCTGCAAACAGACATATTTTAGAATTATCACTTGAAAAATAGTTTCAACTATCCTGATTACTAACAGAGTTACATAATATGTAGTTATGTATTGAAGTGTAAACAAATAATTTTTTCCCCATAAAAAGACTGTCTTTTCATTCGTCACTGCAGCTGTCAAGCAAGGAAGAGGGCAAGTGAAACTTATTCAGTTACTGAATGTAGTATATTTCAAGAAAGCCTATGTCCCTGGCAATATCACAATCCACTGTTTTCCTTATTTCAAAACTTTCTATCCTGTTTTTCTACCTAGAGTATCCAAGTCAACTAACACAATGCAATCAAAACAATAAAAATACAGTATCAAAATTTAAAATATCACACACAATTTAATAACAACAGAGCAACAAACTTCATCTTCTTCCATTCCCACATTCTCATTTCAATAGTACTGATTTGGCATCAAAAAGTTAAAAGAGAGTACACTAAATAAAGATTTCTGGGGAGAAAGTTCCAAAGTCTTGCTGCCACTGCCTTATCACCAGCTGGTCACCGCCAGCCTAGTCTCTGATGGTACAAGGAGAAGTTGGTTTTAAAAGCTAAGAATGGAAGTGAACATTGCTAAGTCAACTGTGTGACCATTTTTAACTTTGTTTTACTTGCAAAGTTTAGTTTCAATAATTTTGAAAAGTTTGGAAACAGGTAGCTTAGGCTGTGGTCAAAACATTTTTTTTGCCACGTATTTCACTAACATGATTTGGGTTAGCAGCTATTAAACTAACATGCAAAATTAAAAAAAAATCAAGATCACTCATTACCACCATGGATTACTGGTTCACCTGTTCCTGAAGAACGATGTTGAGCTTTTTTAATATCATGCACAGTTGCCTCCAGATCTTCAGCCAAATGTCTTCCTCTCTCTTTAAGCTCCTGTCGTCTATGTTCTATAAAATAATTTCAGGCTACTTTATAACAAAATATTAGTACATTTTGGAATATCTGCACTAAATACAACTATGCAATTAGCATTATGGATGCTCAATCACCCAGCTCATACCCCGCTCACCGACTGTAAGCAGGGAGCAGATCTTAGGACAAGCAACACTGCTGTTTGCAAGCAGCTTGAGCATGTTTGTTGAGTTACTTTCCAGATTTTCAGTCGGTATAGCACAATGAAATTGGATGCACACTGCCATGCATCCCAGTGGGGGCTCTTCTTTCCTCCCTCCCCCACAGATTTGTCATTGCTGCACAACAGCCGATTGCATAAATAGTGAGCAAATCAGTCAGCCAATTTTTATAAACCAACAATGGCTGTTTTCACATTGCTTACTACAGTTCTCATGTGAAATTGCACCAGGAAGACGCTGTCGTTCCGGGAGCTTGGCATGATGTTCCATGGCCAGTAAGCGGTGTGAAAACAGCCAATGTATTTTTTAAAAAACCTTTTGGGATTCATTTCAGACTGTGTTATTTCAAGCATGCATATTTTCACACAGACTGATGGGAGTCATTTTCCCCCTTGCCCAGCATCATTTAATTGCCCAACCCAACCACCCATGATCTTGGTAGGCAAAAAAGCAGCTGCAAGGCATTGAAACTCCACCACCACAGCTACTGCTCAGCTGCAAAGCTGTTTGACAGATAGATGGTAGTGAGGTGAAGAGTTCTAAAGGTTGGCTCCTTTATGAGCACCTGTAAAACATGTTATGTTTGCCTGCTGAGCATGTTCACCATGAAGTTCAAAAAAGCCCTGATTAGCATACGGTATTATTAGGGCATTTTAATCCCAATGCTTAGGATTTATATAGTGTTTATGAATTTCCATACCTTTTTTTAAGCCATCCACAGAACTGCAGTTTTAACACTATTATTATTCTCATACTGTTGGTTTAAGCGGGTTCTGTTTTAGGTACGTTCAAGTGAAACAGAAGAACTCCAAGTACGTGTGTTTAAAATGATCGTTGTTAGCACACAATATACCTACCGCTGATACTCCCTGGTTGAGCTTCTTGTAATTCTTTAACGTTTGAGACCAGATTTTCCAACAAAAGTTGCTTTTTCTCTGATAATTTGTGTACTTTCTTTTCTACAAATAAAAATGTTTTAGAATCATTTCTTGAAAAATGTCTTGGTTGAGACATAAAATGCAGTGACGTTTAAAAAAACTGGTTGATTTCATAAAGAGGCAACTAATGTAATCTGTCATTGCAGCTTTTATGTGGGGGGAGGGGAATAAATAACATTTTTCCTTCAAAGGAACTTCAAGGGAGTCTAAGACTACTATTATAAATACACTTACTATTTTGTAAGTTCCATTAAACTCAATGAAATGTATTGATGATTAAACAAACTTGAGATTGCGCTACATGTCTCTGACAATATCAGGGAAACCCACAACAAGGATCTCCAGATGGACTCCTAGGTCTCAAAGAAAACTGCCAGGCTAGAACCAAGGTCCTTTTTGACTGTTCTCAGTGAGTCTCTACAATGAACAGGAAACTATCCATAAACCTTCTATTACAGAAAATCATCAGTGTTGAAGGGCTAAAACAATTTTCTTTTTGCACTGCATTTTGAGTTTATCTATTTAAATCCACTTTTCTCTCCAGTTACTCAAACCAACTTAGAATATTATTTTCTCCACTTCCACAGTTTATCCTCACAACAACCCTGTGAGATAGGCCAGGCAGAGAGTATGTGACGGGCCCAAAGTCACCCAGCAAGCTTCCATGGTGGAAGTGAGGATTCAAAAGCAGGTCTCCCAGGATCCTATTCCAACACTCTATCCACTACACCAGAACAGATTTTTGGTAAGAATCTGCTTTGCCAGGAAGAAGAGTGGCCATTGCCACATGAATGATCTGCCAAGAGAATTACTGCTTTAAATTAAAGTTTGGGAATTATAACCTAAGGGTTTAGCACCATTTCTGCCAAAAGCTTACTTCACTTTAATTTGACTTTAATACTGCAGTAATATGCAGAAAAAGTGCTTCTTTAAAATCAAGATCATTTTTTCTATACTTACCAATAGGTTTTACGATTTCAGATTGAAGTTGTATTTCTTGCATATCCAATATAGCTGACTCTAGTTCTGCAGTCAATTTTCTTCTTTGCTCAGTTAACTCCTGTAGTTTCTGTTCTATAGAATTATTTTAGGTCATCTTGTAACAGAATTTTAATATACTATAACTACATTGTATACCAAATTATGTATAATTTTTACAATATCATCTTGGAAACTGAAAATATTTAGTATTTATCTAGTGCTATATGAGTATTTAAAGAGATTCACATGCTTTATACCAATAATTGATGTAATAGTTCTGCAACCCCTTCAATATTATTATACTTATATTTTATGGAGAGCTGCACCTGATGGGGCTATGTTTTGATAACACAGTAACTCTGCTTAGGACTGTCATATAGGTGCCCTAATATTATTTCCTATAGTGAGACCATTAAAGTATATTATTATTTATTCTGATGATTGGTTTTATCCTGTGTTTTCCCCTAATATACTCAACGTAGCTTACAATTTTGGTAAAATTAAACAACAACTATGCAAACCATAAAACACAATATAATAGAAGTTGGGGTAGCAAAAACATTAATAATATCAATCAGCAGCCAAAATCAAAGTAGCAGCTATAAAATATAGAGTAACACTCATCATATAAGCAATTTAAAACAAATCAGTGGCTGCATAAGTTAACAATTAAAAGTTTTTTTCCTTTACATTTTCCCTCATGGCTCCATTTCTAGGACTACCATTCTAGAATAAATCTGATATGGAGAGATATTTAACTTGTAAGCATGGGTTTATAAAGCACTCAGCACTGAGTTTATTAATGAAATGGTAGATGATTAGGTTATTTGAAGCAGATGTAGGAATGACCTTATATAAAGGAATTACTATACATACACTTGAGCAAGAGAATACATTCATGTACCAGTCACCTCTTATGCACTCCCACCTTTGCAGAGGAATCCCGGAGCACATTGAAATGGAAGTGAGTGAAAACCATGACTCTTCCCTCCTCCATCTTACTCATTTTCCAACATGAGGAAGCAAAGAGTCACTGTGCACATGGACACGCATGCTGAAGATGAGTTGGGTGAAAACTACCTCCATAGCGGCAGTTTTTACTCACCTCACTTTCAACATGCACCAGGATTTCCCTGTGAAGAGAGAGTATGAGAGCACGTGCACATGCTTCTCACCACCCCTGTGCCTCCCTCCCCCCGAACCAGCCAGATGGGCAAGGCTGGGGAGGTGGCAGGTAGGGACAGCGGTGGCAGGATGGCAAGCCTGATATACAAAATGAATGATGGGTACGGATACAAAAACATTGTCATTTGGAAAGATGCTATTCCTTTTTTCCACTGGGAGGACTCAAAAAATCTGAGCAGACATGAAGGCTATCATAAGAAATGTTCTAGAACTGCATTTCCCAACCTGTTCAACCTGACCTAAAACTGGGTTGTGAAACCTGTGGAAAGGTTGCAGTTTTTTGCAGTTTTATTGATTTGTACATGCTGTCTCTTTTTACTGGGTCACTCTCCTAGATAAGCTTGACACATATTATATGAAGCTGCCTTAGACTGAATCAGACTATTGGTCTATCAAAGTCAGCATTATCTACTCAGACCGGCACAGACTCTCAAGGGCTTCAAGCAGAGATCTTTCACATCCTTCTAACTGAAGATACTGAAGATTGAACCTGGGACCTTCTGCATGCCAAGCAGATGCTCTACTACTGAGCCCAGTCCTTCCCCAAGCAAGGCTGGGGACCACTGTTCTATAAGGTACTGACATGAAACTGCCTTATACTGAATCAGACCATTGGTGCATCAAGGTCAGTACTGCCTATTCCGATTGGCAGCAGCTCTCCAGGGTATCAGGCAGGGATCTTTCACATCTTCATTCCTAGTACATAAGTTTGAAATTGTAGTCAAAAAGCATAACATACATACCATTGGTACCGCCTGCTTCCGCAGATGCCTGCATTTGTTGTAGTTCTTTCAAAGTCAATTCCAATTTTTCCGACAACAATTGTTTCTTATCAGATAGTTCCTGTAATTTCACTTCTACAGACAGAAATGTTTTAGAATTGTGCATTGAATTACAGTTCTAATTTTTACAAGGATAACAGACACAAAGATATTTTAAACATTGCTAATTTCATAACCAGAGAAATAATTTCTACCTTGGTATTTCACTTGTTAAGAAAAGGGGAAACAACTAATAAAAATCCTCCAAGGAATGTAACAAATTTAACTGGTCGGTCGCTGACAATATGTCACTAATAATATCACAGAGATCAACTGTGATGATCTATTAATGAGACCCTCTAGAGTGAGCACAGAGACTACCAGGCAAAACCAAGGTCCTCTCTGACTCTTCTCAATATTTTTTGATTTGTACAGGAAACAGAATTAAAATTACTCAAGGCTTCCAAACAATAACAGATGGAGGCGAGGCAAAACACAAATTCACTTGTATGCCTTACAAGTTTTGGAGGACTAGTTCTCCTTTTTGTAAAAAATCTGCTTGTGGACCACAAAGATGAGAAAGCACTGCCAGGTAAATAATCTCATTACTAGAAAGTCTGAGAACTAGTGACCTACGGATCCAGTATATATCTGACACAAATTATACTCATGTACATTGGGCTTACAACACTTCAGCAATATATAGATTAGGTATCTTTAAAATTAAGACAATTTGTTCTGCACATACCAGGAGTTTTTACCATTTCATCTCGATGCTGTACTTCTTCTATATGATGCAGAGTTGCATTTAGTTCTGCAGCCAAATGCCTTCTTTGTTCAGTTAGCTCCTGTAGTTTTTTCTCTAAAAATTATTTCAGGCAATTTTATAACAAAATAATAATATTCTTTGAAACAACAACAGTTAACACAATTTTGTAATAGGCATATATCATCATCTAAACCTGGTAAATAATACTTAACATTTACATAGTGTGTTATTGAGTGGTACATGCATCATACACCACACCGATTAGCTTGCATCTTTGCAAGTGCTATGTAAAATGTTTTGATATGACCAAAAGCTTAACAGAAACACAAGGATCTTGAATACAAGCGCATATACTTAAGATAAAACATGGTTCCAGCAACACCTTAAAGACTAAGGACTTTTGTGCACCAGGTTTTGGATCCAGCTTGGCTTCTTATTGACATTGTCCCCCCCACCCCCCTCCTTATGCACAGCATTGTTTGCAGGATGCTGCTCTCCTGGTTTTATTTGGGGCTTTCCCCATTTTTTTTTCAGACCAGCTTTGCAGATGTGTGAAAAAAGAAAAACTCGGTTGGGGTGGGGGATGGGAGAACAAGCAATACTCTATGTAAAGGCATTATTTCCCCCTGGAAATAATGCAGTTAAGAAGCCGAGCTGCATCAAACTCTGGTGCAGGAAAGTCCTAACAAAATATATACATGCAGAGGCTTTTATAAGTCAAAGCTTCCTGTATCAGATGCATCTGATGAAGTGAGCTGATTCACGAAAGCTTATCCTGCCATAAATGTTGAGAAGTCTTTATGTGCTACTGGACTCCTATTTTATTTTACTCCAGCAGACTAACATGACTATCAATCTGCAATTATCATTATGTTTAAGACAGTAGTTGATAGAATGGGAAATCATCCCGTACATACCAGTCATGCTGTCTGGTTCAGCAGCTGCAAGTGCCTGAGTTTCTTTTAGGTCTTTCAGATTCAATTCCAAATTTTTCAATAAAAGTTGCTTTTTTTCAGAGAGTTCATTTAATTCCTTTTCTGTAAATGAAATGTTTTAGAATATTTTCTTGGAAACTAGTTTCAAACGTCATCATGATATAGAGTCATATAAAATAAAGCTACTTAAAAATTATTTTTCTTTTTTTAAAAAAAGGGAATATATTCTTATCAATGTATAATTACATAAAAATAGGGGAAAGAAGCTAAAAGAAATCCTTCTGAAAAGTAAAGTAACTTTATGGGCACTCAAGTTACTGACAATATCATAATCTGAGCAAAGATCTATAGGCTCCCTGAGGCACAAAGAGAACTGCAGGGGTACGCTCCAGAGCCACTCTGACACCCTTGGGGAATTTTTTGATTAGGAAAAGAAAGGAAATATTAATCTTTTGCACTATCTATTATTAACAAGCTATGCTTAAACCCTCTGACACCAGAGCTGGGGGGACTAATACAGTAACCTATTTTGAAAGAATTCTGTCTCTGAGGCTAGAAAAAAAAAGTGACCATTACCAGGTGAATAATCATGTCAAATGAACTCATGTTGATAAAGTATGAAAAGTACTGAATAGACTTGGGTCTAGCACATTTTTATCAAACATATTGCTCATATTACAGCAATATGTTTAAAATCAAGATCATTTATTCTATGCTACTTACCACGTTGTATTGCTTCTATAATATGCATAGCAGCTTCTAATTCTGTAGTCAAACTTTTTCTTTCTTCAGTTAGCTCATGAAGTTTAAGCTCTACCAAAATAACATCAGGTCACCTCATAATAGTAATATACTTTGAAATAACTACATTCAACACAGTTTTGAAATAGCATCTGTAGCACGTATATGTTGTCTGTTCAATAATTAGTACACTCTGTGTATTTGCTAACCAACTTTACAAGCTTTCCCATGGGTTGCGCAGGGGGGCTGATGCACCCCATCACTCCAGGCAAGACTGAAGCCTTACTCCTTAAGACAGAGGAAGACTTCAAATTTGGCTGTTTGAAGCGGCAAGATACACAAACCACTACAGATTTCTACCATAAGGTTTATTCTTTTCCACCTCTCTGACTTTATGGGAAAATGAAAGTTACAGTTGAAAATAGAACTGAGTGTGAAAATAAAAAGACTTGACTGTGAACTATACCACTGTATAGTATGTATTATCTGATTACTGGATGTATTGTCCTATTCTCACTGTCATGTTTTTATAACTATGTTTTTATATCCATTTTTTAAAAATATTTTATTTTATTAATAAACAACAGTAAACAGTAAAGATAAACAGTAAATACAGAAGGTATAATTGTGGAATAACAATAAAATTGCTTACAACTAAACTTTTAACAGCAAAATGTTGGGATTTTTATCTTATACAACTTATAAACAATGTGCAAGATACGGTTAATGCAATATGCTTGTAAAACTAGCTATCCAAATTTTTTTGATATAGATGGTTTGGGGGGTGTGCTTCTGTCCTATCTATAAATTCTAGAAATGCCACCATTTTTCATAAAAATTAGATGAAGGTGAGTCTTTAGCTATATTTTCGATTATTTTGTCTATAATGAGTTGGTCCCAAACTTTAGATAGCCAGTAAGAAATTGATGGTGGTGTTTTTTTTTCCAAAAGTAAGCTATAGAGGATTTGGCAATGGTTAATAAATTGTTGATTAGATCTTTCTGTGAGGGAGGAATGTTTTGATTTTGCCAGAGGTTTAGAAAAATTAATTGGGGGTCTAATGGAATATCATAATTCGTTATTAACTTTATTTGTTTTAGAATTTCTGCCCAGAATGCATTTATTATAGGACATTGCCACCAAAGGTGAGCAAAAGTGCCGACATTGCCGCAATTTTTCCAGCACTTGGGGGAATATTTTGACGATATAAGTGATAGTTTCTTGGGGGTTAGATACCAGCGTGTGAGAATTTTAAATGACTGGAGTTTTATATTTATTGCATTGGAATTTAATGTGGAGGAAGACCATACCTGTTTCCATTGGTCAGAAGAGATCAGGGCACTACAGTCCTGTCGCCATTTTTTTTTGATAGGCATATTGTTTAGGTCTATGGAGAGTCATGATGATTTTATAAATTTTGGAGATCAGTCCACGTCTTTGTTGATTGTTTGTATCCAAAAGCTCTTCAAATTGAGTTTTTGGTTTTAACATGATATTCTTTAGATGTATTTTAGTACCCATATTTGTCAGTTGTAAATATGTGAATCATGGGATAGTAGTATTTAGTTTCATTTCCAGTTCCTGTTTTGTTAAAGGCCCCATATGAGTTGATATGTCACAGAGTTTTATATTAGCCAAGAATTGCCATTGTTTGTGGTTGATCACGTTGCAGCCTGGTGGGAACCAGTTTTTTATATCCATTTTTTACATTGTTTTAACATCTTATGCCTAATATTCTATGCTTGGTTTCAGACTGCTGTAATCCTAGCTCTACTACATTGCTTATTAGATGTCTCATCCTACTGATTGCATTGACTTACATTCTGTAATCTTCTTTAGGCTCAGTGAGAAAGGTGGACTATAAATAAACAAAATAAAATGTTTGAAAACCCTTCATAAAAAAATGTCAGAGAAGACTAGGCTAGAACCCTTCTCCCTGACACCAAATTTTCTATGTGGAGAGGATTTTTGTATGGGGGAATATTCTGTCACTGAATATTGTACATGTAGTCCCCCTCCTCCGTGACATGGTCTGATCTGAGTCAGCACTAGAGATGGGCATGAACCTAAATATGACACAAAAAAACCCACGAACCAGGCCAGTTCGGGGTTCGCGAACCAGGGTTCGTGGAAGCTCCTTTTCACGGAACTTCCATGAACTGTATACTGGTTCGTTGAGTCATATTTACTGCCCCTTTAAGGGACTTGCAAGGGCAGGTCCCTTTAAACTGACCAAAACCCAGCCCCCCTACCCCCAGCCCCAATTACCTTCCCCTGTAGTGCGGTGTCCTTGCTCTCCTCCCGGGAGGGGCAGGGAGGCTGTTTTTGGCCTCTTCCGCCACCCTGCAGGCCCCCAGGGCGGCGGAAGAGGCTGAAAATGGCCTTTCTGCCCCTCCCGGGAGGAGAGCAATGATGCCACGCCACAGGGGAGGGTAAGTGTGGGGCTGGGGCTGGGGTTGGGGGGGGTAGGGGGCTGGGGTTTGACCTTGCCACTGGCAGGTCCCTTTAAACTATCAGCTGGCAGGCAGTGAGGGGGATCCCTCCCTGTTGCCTGCCAGCTGATAGTTTACAGGGACCTGCTGCTTGCAAGGCAGGAACGGGCCCTTTAAACTGTTAAATGTCCCTTTCCCTGCCTCTGTTAAGGCCAGAAAGGGGCATTTAAACTCCACAAACCATGAACTGGTTCGTAACTGGTCCAGTTCCGTGGTTCGTGAAAGCCACGAATCACGGAACCTCCTGGTTCATTTTTTGTTGTTGTTGTTCTGTGCCCATCTCTAGTCAGCACTTGGGCAATTAGTTCCTTGCTGCTATAGTTACATGATGGAATGAAAGCTGGGTACGGGGAATCCAGACCCAACTCATTACAAAAAATAACATCTAGTTTGGCTCTTAGCCATTGGAAGAAAGAGAAGATAATATGATTATTTGTGCTCTGACACTCCAAATTCTGTGGATCATCCTACGTAGTACACCTGGATGAAAAAGCTGTACCTGAGTGTATTTGGCCTTTACCAATTTATAATGTATAAGATCACAATGAAATGGCCTAATTTAGGCTAACCGAATGTGCATTTGTGCCTTAGATAAACCATGGGTCAAGCATTGTAAACTGCTCAGAGAAATAACAAGGCCAGCAGCTGCTACCTTTGGAATTTATTCTCACAAGTAACTACAAATCAAACTTTTGATCTATGGAAAACAGTGTTGTGAAAAACCATCCTTAAATTCTTGAACAAACTGACAATATAGTTTTTAACCAATGGCTAATCTCAAATATTTTTGCTGAACTAATCACCAAGTTCTTAATAAGTATCTTTTAATTTGCTTATTCTATCAACATGTTTGGTTATCGAATCTTAATTAACACTGACATTCAGTGTTCCTATTTAATTCAAAAACTTAGACACCACTCTTACCATTCATATCGCTTGGTTGCGTAGCTGTAAGTATTTGCACTTCCTGTAGCTCTTTCAGATTTGATTCTAATTTTTCTTGTAACAATCTTTTCTTCTCAGATTGTTCATTTAGTTCCAGCTCTGAATAAATAGTAATTTCATACTTTTCATTACAATCATAAAACGTGTTTGATTATCAAGGTTGCAGTCCTAAACACGCATAAACTTGAGAGTGACCCAGAAAAAATGAGCGGCTCCCTAACTAAGCAGGCAGTGGGGGACTGACCCATAATTTATTTATATCATATTTGTACTCCGCCCTCCCCACAAGCGGGCTCAGGGCAGATAACCTTTGAGAGCATTTTTGTGGAATAAGTTCTCATTCATAATGATCGCACAAACTACTAATGTGTATGATTTTTAACCTGGATGGGTACCCTTGGAGTAGCTATGCTGAACAGGCAAAAATACAGGCTTAGATCCAGTGATCTGCTTACACAAGCATTGATAAAAAACACTCGTCCTGTTGCCTAGGAAGGTCACGGCAGGGAGACAAGCTTCTGCAATCTTTTAAAATAAGTTTTGCAGATATTCCCAAAAATATTTAAATTATATAGGCATGTAAATACTAGTTCATCCAAATACATCCAGACTAGTTTGATGCCTGTGCTTCGCTACCGTGTTTAACTACTTTAAATCCAGTTATAATATTTATGGGTATGTAACATTTTTTGCTTTGTGGGGGTTTTTTTAGTTAGTTACAGTGATCTAGGCAACGGTCATCTCTAGATTAGATTACTGTAACTCGCTCTACGCAGGCCTACCCTTGAGCCTGACCCGAAGATTACAGCTGGTGCAAAATGCAGCGGCGCGCATCATTATGAAAGCACCAAATAAGGCGCATATTACACCAATATTGCGTGAGCTGCACTGGTTGCCAGTGGAGTATCAGATCATGTTCAAGGTCTTGGTATTGACCTATAAGGCCCTGTGTGGACTGGGGCCAGCGTACCTGAGGGACCGTCTCTCCCCGTATATTCCCCAGAGGACCCTCCGACCAGGAGAAAAGAAACTGTTATCAGTCCCTGGCTCCAAGGAGGCCCGCCAGGCCTCAACTAGAGCCAAAGCTTTCTCAGTCCTGGCTCCTACCTGGTGGAACGCTCTGTCTACCGAGACCAGGGCCCGGCAGGATTTACTATCTTTCCGCCGGGCCTGTAAGACAGAGTTGTTCCTCCAGGCTTATGGCTGAGGCTGGGCCTCCACTGGCTGGAGGATACAACATCTACTCCCCTCCCTATGAGAGTTGCCCCACTGTTCTTAAGCTGCTGCTATGTTCAACTGTACTGTTGCACTATTTGTAATTAACTGTATTGCTGCCATCAAGAAAAAGAGTGCTGTTTTTTTATATATAGTTTTGTACGATGCTTTTAAATGTTTTATATGGAATGTTTTAAATGTTTTAATTGCTGTTATCTGCCCTGAGCCTGCTTGCGGGGAGGGTGGAATACAAATACGATAAAATTTTTAAAAAAAGTTTTGTAGTATAATAGCATAGTACCCAAGCTTCACAAAGGTGTTTGAATAAAGCAAAGCGTTTTGATGTCGAAAACTGATGAACTGAATTTTGAAATGTAACATTTATTGAAGAGACTTTTTAAAGGAAAAAATTGTAGTGCAATAAATAAAGTGAAAAATACATACAACCGTTTTTTTTCTACTGAAGGACTTCTTTGTAGACCACATTGGTGGTTTTCCTGTCAGGTGCTAGGATCACCAGGCTGGTGTATAAGCTCACTCTGAAGCAGGCCATGTACATGTAGAACTGTCCATGTGAGAACCAGTCCTCCCTCAAGTCAATTCCTGCCACCTTCAGTGTCTGCCCCTGGAACTTGTTGATCATCATAGCAAAGCAGGCCTTGAGGGGGAACTGCAGTCTCTTGAATTCAAAGGGGTTTCTCTTATTGTTATGAGTGGTATGCATGGTATAAACACCAATTCCCCCCCCAGAGTACTGCCAGTGAACAATGTGGCCTCAATGATGTTCCTGTGACGAGCTTTCACTCGCAGTCTGGTGCCATTGCAGAGTTTGAGCTGGGACGCCAGGGCTGGGAAGCCAGGAGGGTTGAGCATGTTGAGGAACTCTATGGGGTAGTAGACGTCATCCATTTGCACCACTGAGTCCACTGATCTGTACTCCATTTCTGCCCCTTTGAGGGAGTTAACTTGTGTTTCATTAATGATGGCAGCCTTGTCATTCTTGGGGGTCAGAATGGCACACTTGCATAGCCAGTCCATGGACTTCTCACAGTGGCAATATCAGAGGATATCTTGGCAGTTAGGTCTGCTAGGGTCTTCACTACTGTGCCCAGGCCTGCAGAGATGGACACCTTTTCCTTGGACGCGGGACTTCCTGGTACTTGCCCACTGCTGCTCAGTGCACCGCAGAAGTACGATGTACATATTTCTTTGCCGCATCTCTAAGTTGCTTCCTCCTTTTAGCATCAGTATATCTTGCACAACTTCTGCCAGGAGGCTTCTTGGGGGCAGTAAGAGATGATGGCTGCAAGAGGTGTGAGGTGGAGGTGGTGGTGTGGTGGGCACTTCGACAAGTTCATGTGAGAGGTTCGCCTAGAAAGGTTGTGCACCATCTCCCCATGAACATTTAAAACTCAGTTGCCATACTGACTTTTATATAAAAACCCCTTTCAGGAGTCTTGTACTGTCTTTCTTCAACTGTCTGCAGTTTCCTTTACCTAATTTTTACCTCAGAACACAGAGGTCCACAGCTGACCCATCAGCCTCCTAGCCAAACAGGAAAGCCAGGCCACAGAGGGAGATTGGCAACCCTAGAGGGGAAGACTGGGAGGTGTATTTTTACCTCAGGACACATTCAGTGACTCCCAACACCAACTGCATACGCTTTAGAATGTTGGGTTGATGACCAATCAGGCCACATATGCAAATGACCTCAGGGAAGAGTGGCAGTTGGCAAGGGCGGGGGGAGGAAAAGCCTGCCAGCCACACAGGGAAGCTGTATTCCTATGGGGAAACACATTTTACCCTTTTTTACCCCCCCTAGGAGGCAAACTTCTTAAAATCCCTTCTTAGTGAGCCTCTACATCACAAAAGGAACATTCTCCCCAAATTTCATGTTTCTAGGTCCAGGGGTTTGGGCTGGGCGTTGATGAGTCAGTCAGGACACTTGTCTTTATATATAGATAAGCCAGATATACCCGAATAGTACCAAATAGGTATTTTTGGGTACATATTTGGCTCGGGAATACCAAATTGTACATCCCTAGCAATTTCACTTCCTTCTCTAACTACACCCCAAGGATCTACACAACTATTAAACCATATTATACGTGTGACCTCAGGAACCAAATTTACTGGGGTCAGAGTGGACTCCTGAGAGGGGAGGGAAAAGGAGGCTATCCACAGCTGTCAATGCCTTCCATTGATGGATTGATGGATCCAATCTACATTTTAGAAATTCTGTTAATGGAAGATCTTGATAATATAGAACGTGAGTTAATTCTTAATAACATTTCCAACAAACATTTCCTCATGTACCAAGTATAATCCTCAGGCTACAACCTACTGCCTCTTTCTCTGTTTAAGGCAACTCATATCTTTCCTCTTGTAGCTCAGTTCTGTGGAACAGACTCTCTGAGGAGTTGAAGGAGATGCTGAGTCTAGAAATTTTACTTACCAGGGCTTTTAAGGGCTGGAGACTGCAGGCATGGGGAGGGGGGAGGGGGGAGTGTTCGGGATTTTATTTTATTCTGCATTTTCTTAATTGTAGTTTGTAAACTGCCTTAAGAAAAACCAGATTTTTAAAATAAATAATAAATTAATAATGGCATTTCCAAGTCAAAGAGCACTCACGTTTAAGTCTCCTTTCTTCTGCAGGACTTGGAACATATCCCTGTGCTTTTTGTATATCCTGTAGGTTTGTCTCTAGACTTGCAGCCAACAGCTTTCTTTGTTCTGTTAGCTCTTTTATCTTTTCATCTGAAGAAATGGGAATATCTTGTGCATTTTAATGTATATTAAATTAAGCATTCCATCATTTATAGTTAATGTTTGCTTTTATATAAGCAATCTGTGCCAAACAAATACACTACAGAACTATCATGCAGTATTTATTTATTTAAATGTGTATACCCTCTTCATTATCCTAAGCTCTCATAGATGGTTATACCTAAAACAAACTGTAAAACACAATTCATTGGTAAAACTAAATTAATATTAGCCCTTAACTCTACAACCCCTTGTTTGAACCACCATACTGGTCAGTGAAAATTAGATGGAGACAAGGAGACACAACAGAGCCTACACAGCAGCATATGTTAAAGCATAAGGGAGAACATTTGAAAAGAGATACTTGAGGGTCAAACTGGTAACCAGTATAGCTCTTTCAAAATAGGTTCCTTACAGTCAGATCCTGAAGCAGTTATGGGCACCTTTTACTTAGCCTGATATGTTGAAACACATTTATAGCAGGTCTTTTCAGGTTTGAAAATAGAAACTTCAATACCTGAACATTTCTAATGGCAATATATTGTAGAAGCAGAAAGAAATCTCTTTTAATATTGTAATCTCTTATTTGTTGTTACATGCAGTAATTGCTCTTTTCACAGTCACCCATTTATTATTATGCCTCTGCACAGAAGCAATGTAAAAAGTAGGGACTTTGTGCACATTGTGCCCCTGTGAGATTTCTATTTTGGGAGCATGGGTTTTGTAAGTAGTCGGCCCCAGACTCTGCCATGTTTAATAGCTGTGATATAAAATCATACGGCCCCTGGATTAAATGCAGCCTGATCTGCAGCTGGGGAATTCCAGTCAGCGTTGCTGAGTCCTGCCCAGGAGATTAAGATATGAATGAGACATTCATGCAGTTCCCCCAGTTCCAGGAAGATTCATTAGCAAACTACCTCTTTGTGAGACAGCAGGAGAGACTTTGCATTTCTTTTTACACACCCTGGCAGCAAGTAATCAAAGTAATCGGACCTTTGTCATTCCCCAGAGATGACCTCTACAGTCTTTGTCCCAATGGCTGAAGGGGCTCCCCAGCCTCAGGACACGTTTTACGTCATCACGCAGTCTGGCGCGCGCTCGCGCACAGTGGCAACCCTTAAGCTGCCTCAGGCGCCAGTGATGCTGGAGCCGGCCCTGATTCCCCCTATTCACAAGGAGACCAATTGAGGTAACAGTTTTGTCCCCTTTGCAATGTTCTCCTGAACTGCAACATTATTTTTATTTACAAGTGACCGACAGCTGCTTATATGTAAGATTGTACTTGTGATACTGTTGTATTGGGGGCCAAACCTTCCTTGTGCCCATTAATCATAATGTTTAGGTTAAGAATTGTGTTTTGGCTTCTCAGCTGTGTATCAAATTTCAGACCATTTACTACAGAACTCAAATGGATCCACCGGGAACTCGGCCATCTATGTGCACAAAGCCCTATCCCTTCATCCGCATAAACCCAACTGGTGTTCCATGCATGATATAGCTCATATATGATATAATGCTGACAATGGACTTAGATATAATAAGATTGTATTTACCATTCATGGTGCTAGGTTCAATAGCTGCAAGAGTCTGTGCTTCTTGCAACTCTTTCAGATTTGATTTCAGACTAGCAAGCAAGGACTTTCTTTTTTCTGAGAGTTCATTAATTTCCTCTTCTACAATGGGAAAAATATTTTAGAAAATTGACAGGAAACATACAAATATATAAACTAATATTCTTGTCTAAAAGATTAAGATCCCCATTAACAAGAGCAAGAAACTCATCAGAATAGCTTTTTTTAACGAAATAATGCTGGAGATATTAGGAGTACATGATACAAAACTAAGGTCAGTTCCATCACAACATTTACCATGCATACCAAGGCTTCAATGTGAAAATATTTTTTCAAATGTGCCAGTCATATATATTTATCACAGGGCAGCATATATATTTAAGCATAATGCCTCAACATTAATGATCAGCTGTTAATAGTTACTGCTCCCCAATCTAGAATACAGGAAGGCAAAATTCTAGGATTCTGAGATGAATGCCCTCCTGGAGACAGAAATAATACAATAAATGGACAATATGTGAATTATATTGTATCATAGAAAATTATTGTGTGCTGGGTGCTGTATAGAGGCTAGCGCCTGAAAGATGATAATGCTGCTGGGGCTTGGATTGGCTACTAATGATCGGCCAAATATCATTATGCCCAGTGAGGTATCACTTACATGTTACAAAGTCCTTGTATTTGCCCCAGATTTTGAATCTAATATGTGATGGAAGTTTTGTGTCTCTCAAACAAACTAGCAAAGGAATGTTTTGGTTACATCCCTCTCTCTCCCCCCCTAACTGCATCTTCTCTCTCCTCCCCTTCTCCCCCCTCCTCTTCTATATTTGACCAGTTTCTGTACCACGCATCTGAGGAAGAGAACTTGATTCTCGAAAGCTTATGCTACAATAAAATTGGTTAGTCTTAAAGGTGCTACTGGACTCTTTTTGATTCAAACAAATGCTGGCTCTCTGCTGCTATTGACTGCAGTTCACAGGGAGAAGTGGCTTCAGCCTACCCCACCTCATGCTGTTTTCACATCCTCAAACAGCTGGTGTAGTCGCTGATGGCTCTGTGGAGAAATCACATTACTTACACAGTTACGAATTATTTTTGCCATGGAGCCAACAGCAGTTCCATTATCCAGTTTAAGAATGTAAGACCAGTGTAGAGGTGGAAGGCTGAAGCCATTTCTCCCCACACACTGCAGTCATGGGCAGAAAAGGGCTAGTTGGAGACTGAGAGGCACTTCATAGCAAGACCTTGAATCTGTTTATCTGTGTATGTGTTACGTGCCATCAAGTTGCCTCCGACCTATGGCGACCCTATGAATGAAAGATCTCCCAAACGTCCTATCATTAACAGGCTTCCTCAGCTCTTGCAAATTGAAGGATGCCAACTCCTTTGGGGTCTTCCTTTTTTCCTATTGCCTTCCACTTTTCCTAGCATTATTGGCTTTTCCAGAGAATCTTGTCTTCTCATCATGTGACCAAAGTACGATAGCCTCAGTTTTGTCATTTTAGCTTGAAGGGAGAATTCAGGCTTGATTTGATCTAAAACCCACTTATTTGTCTTTTTGGCTATCCGTGGTATCCACAAAACTCTCCTCCAGCACCACATTTCAAATGAATCAATTTTTTTTTCAGTCAGCTTTCTTCATTGTCCAACTTTCACATTCATACATAGCAATGGGGAATATCATCATTTGTTTATCTAAGGAATAAAATTATTTTTAAAAACCCTCTACAATGAGTATGAGGAAATTATAGATTAACACCTCTTCTGTGGGTTCCTAAGACAACTCCCACTGGGAAATCTTAAAAGGAATAATGTGACACCAAGTGCAGAAGATCTAAACATCAGTTGAACAGTGGTTCAACGGTGTCCTTAAGATGCCACAAGACTGCTTTCATTTCCTGTATGGTCACGTGCCCATTTAGGCAAGAAAAATGGAACTCTTGTGACCTAGGAGAAGTGGCCCCTAATGGAGCTCTAAAGAAGCTAGAAGAAATTTCTTCATTGACAGGCCTGCGCGCATGCACAGTCCCAATGTGTGCCTGCACAGAAGAACTATGATGAATATAGATTATACTAGACTAAGAAAATTATTGTGTGCTGGGTGCTGTATAGAAGCTAGCCCCTGAGACATAGTAATGGTACTTGGGCTTGGGTTGCTACTAATAATTTGGCCAAGTATCATTATTATTTGTTATTATATTTCTGCCCCACTGTTCCTTTAAGGAGCTCGCCCCACTGTTCCTTTAAGGAGCTCTCACATGGTTCTTCACTGCACCATCAAAATCACCTTGCTGCATAGCAGCAGTTAAGCAAGAAAGACTGGCTCAAGTTCATCCACTAGCCAGCATACCCTCCCTACTAGTCCCACCCTTCATACACAAAAAAGTTCCTGAGAATAATTACTAATGCATTTGTCTTCAGTTAATTTGTCTTCCTATCACTGATTACTCTCTCCTATCTCAAAGGTAAATATTTTGGCTTCAGAATGCATGGACTGTTAGGGAATGCAAGACATACTTTTCCAGGCTTTTTCATTAAAAAAAAAAAAGCTCAGGAAGTCCTGAGTTTTATTCCAAGAATTCTCTGGGAAAAAAAATCAGAAAAGCAAGCTGCTTCTGAGATGAGCTGAAGGGAGGAGGGATTCACCCATAATTCACTGAATTGAAGGAGTTTCGAGGAACGAGCATTCATTCATGAGAACTGTGCAAGCTATTAACGTGCATAATTATTTACTTGGATGGACACCATTGTAGTCATTATGGTTAATATGCAATAAGACATTGTGGAATTTCTTAAAAATGCAGAACATGATCTGTCAACGACATGGCAAGTCAAGCGGTACTCACGCTTAAGTCTGCTTTCTTCGGTTAGACCTGCATCATAAGCTTGTGCCCTTTGCAGATCTTGTTGGTTTGTCTCTAGACATGCAGTCAAAAGGTTTCTTTGTTCTGTTAGCTCTTTTATCTTTTGATCTGAGGAAACAGGAATACATTGTACATGTAGTGTATATTTTATTAAAATTACATATTTCGTACTTCACCTTCAGATAAAACAATCTATACCAAACAAATGTACTGTTTAGCAGCTATGCAAAATTTATTTATTTATTTAAAAATTTATGTCCCACTTCATTACCCTGACCTCTTAAAGATATCTGCAGGCCCAAACAAACGATAAAGTACAATCCATTGATAAAACTATATTTAAAATGCAATAAATGTATACAACGGAGTAGACAATTAGCAGCAGTTGTATGACAACAACACATCCAGCAGCCTTAACCATTACAATAAAGCACCAAAAGCTTTCCCAAGCAGGAAGCCCCCTGCCCCCCCTGCCCCCCACCGCAGTCCATGCCATAGGGGATCACATAGCAACACACTGTCTTGAGAGCTAGTGAAAATGGAGAGCCAGGAACTCCTGATTAAACCAGTCTGCTTCCAGGATCTCTACAGTCCCCTCACCCAGGGACCCCAAAAATTATGGATGCAGCAGTAGCTAGGAGCAGTAGAAGGTTCATCTAACCAGCAGCCCAGGGTATCCAGTCACCTAACTGAACTGGGAAGTTGATCTCTGAGCCTTGTCAGGATTGGAACTCCCATTCAAGCAACAGAAAAGATGGGGCCAACTGATCCTATGAAGTTAATCAATTCAAGTCTAACCGTTGCTGTTTTAACATTCTGTAAGACAAGCTTGTGTTGCACCCTGAGCTGCAGAACAAGTCCTAGCTCTCCAGGGTTTCAGCTGCCTCCTTGCCTGTGTTCCCAGCTCCATGTTCTGTGGACAGCTCCTGTACTGATTCATTTGCAACTGGCAGCTTTTAACTCCATATACAGAGGCAGCAAACCTCCCAATACCAGTGCAAAGAGGCAGCAGCAGGGAAGGGACTCAGCTTCTATGCCCTGTTTGTTTGGCCCACCAGGGTACCCAGTTGGCCACTGTGTGAAACAAGATGCTGGGCTAGATGGATCCGTAGTGTCACCCAGCAGGCTGTACTTGAGTTCTTAGCTCTGCAACCCCCTTGTCTGAGCAACCACACTGGTCAGTTTGGAAATGGGATGGAAACTAGAAAACACAAAACAAGGCCACCACAGAAAACCTGAAGGTATGAGGGAGAGCTTTTGGGAAGAGATACTGGAGGCTTAAGCTACAGGCATTTTTTCTTCTGCCCCATGTCACTAAACTCCAGAACGTTAAGCATTTCTCAAGACCATTTGACAGCCACATTAAGACTTTATCCATTTCTGCAAGGCTGGATATCAGACATGAGCCAGGATTAAAGAAACAGACTTGAAGCGGTGGAACACAGTGATATGTTAGGAGTAGAGATAGCTACGTTTTCCTCTCACACATGCACAGTTTTGTATTGAATATTGCTCACCACCCACTGCTTTACACATGAATAAATACACATTTCCTTATTTAAAATATTTAAATTCTGAGCTCTCAATAAAGGGTCAGATCCAGCACTTTAACTGAGGCCAAAACACACTGGTAACCAGTATAGCTCTTTCAAAATAGGTATTATAAGTTGGGGACCTGTAAGGACCTGCAGGGGGCACCTCATTTTCCCCTCCCCCATTATTTCCTCTTTCCCTTCCCTTCCCTCCCCTTCAAGCAGCCACAGTCTCTTCCCTTTTCCTGCTTCCTTCCCACCCACCAGCCAATCTCCCTCACCCATCTTCAGCTTGCTCTCCTTCCCTTCTTGTGGCAGCCACTACCCAGGAAAACTATGGCCAAGTTGTACTGTCAGAGTGTCAGTTTGCTGTCCAGTTCTTGAGCCATAGCTATGCCATGTTCTCATGTTATAATCTGTAGCTGTTTAGTTCTCTCCCTCCAGACCCAGGTGCTGTCCAGGCCACCTATATCCATGGGAGCGAAGACTTCTATTATCACCCAGTGCTGGTTGACCTTGACGTCCTCGCCTTCCCAGGCTCTCCAGACAGGACTAAGGGGGGAGGCTGGGAATGGGTGTTTGAAGTGTTGTTACTTTAGTTTTATGTGTCATTCTCAACAAAGCTTTGGTTCAGCCAAGGGCCTCAAGTCCTTGGATCGTGGACCCCTGTATCCTGAGCATATTCTTCCAATAAACATTTTGAAATCAAGAGACCTTGTGCTTCTTGCAGAAGGAGGGAGACGACCTCTAGATAACTGGGATTCCACAGTCTGACAGGTACATTGCTGGCCACTGGGCCAGATCCAGCTGCGTAGTGGGGAACCCCCAGGGACTTGCAGGGGGACACCTCATTTTCCCCCTTATCCCCTTCCCCATACTATTTCCACTTTCCCCACAGCTGAATACCTCCATATCCTCAACTTTCCCTATTTTCTTCTCTCCTTGCCACCCACCCACCAACCTACATTTTATCTTCAGCTACATTTATCTATTTACTTCATACCCCAACTTTCTTCACAGTGGGGACCCAAACAGCTTACATTATTCTCTTCTTCATTTTAACTTCACAACAACCCTGTGAGGTAGAGTAGGGCTGTTTCCACACGGCTTCCCTCTGCCCGTAACGACCCAGTAGATCGCGCAAAAAACGTGGAAGATCACGTTTTCTCGCGCAAGATTTGCACGACATCACGTGATGTCGTGCAAATCTCGCGCGAGAAAACACGATCTTCCGCATTTTTTGCGCAATCTACTGGGTCATTATGGTCAGAGGGAAGCCGTGAGGAAACGGCCTAGGTTGAGAATGTGTAACTGGCCCAAAGTAACACAGTGAATTTACATGGCAGAGTGGTGATTCAGACCTGGGTCTCCCAGATCCTAGGCTGAAGTTCTAAACACTGTACTATGGCGTGGCTCCTGTTGAACAGTAGCAAGCAGCTAGTCCTGGGTGAGTCACACAAGTCACATGGCTCCAGTGAGTCCTCCCTCAAACATCAAAGCAGCCCTGGAAAGGACCCTGCCCCCTCCTCTGCCTTTTACTGACAGAAACCAAGGTTTCTATACACATTATGGCTATACTGTTGTGTTCCTAGTAATCATAACGTTTTAAATATGTATTATGTTTTAGCTTCTCAGCTGTATAACAAATTGCAGCCCATTTACCACAGAACTCAAAAGGGTTCACTGGGAATTAGGCCACCATTATCCACAAAGCCCTATCCCTTATGTGCATAATCCTAGTCTGGGTTCCTGCATTATCTGACTAACATATGATACAATCCTGACAACTGATATATGCATATGAAGATTATATTTACCATTCATGCTGCTAGGTTCAATAGCTGCAAGAGCCTGTGCTTCCTGCAAATCATTCAGGTTTTGTTCCAGTTCATCTAGCAAGGTCTTTCTTTTTTCTGAAAGCTCATTTACTTCCTCCTCTACAAAGTGAGAAACAGTTTAGAAGTATAAAGTAAAATAAATAAATATATTATTTTTAATATTGAATCCCAGAATAGGCAAATATCCTGTTATGGAAAAAAGACTCCAGTAAACAAGGAAGGAAGAGGACCTTATCATAAACATAGATTTTATTTAATGAATCATAATTAGAATAAGAATTGGGGGGGAAACCTCAGGAATACATAATACAAGATCAAAAGGACGATGTATATCCAAGGTTAATGTCCCAACATTATTTTCAAGTTGTAAAACTAAAATAAGCTACTAATAGTTAATGCTCCATAATCTAGAGTCCAGTGAGACAAGATTCTAGGATGAATGCCCTCCTGGACCCTGAAATTATAAAATCACTGGACAGCTATATAGACAAACTGTTGTCCAGCGAATCTCTTCTTCTAAGCAACCCTCTGCATTCAGTATAAGGAAATGATAGATTACAACCACCTCTATGTTAGGGTTGCTTGAACATCTGCCAGCAATGCTCACTAACTACCCATCCATCCTGAGTTGGGAGCTAGCTCCTTGACAAGCAGTTTGGCTACCTTCAAGAAGTCCAGCTCTGTTCACTGAGACACTCCTCAAATGTAGCATGTCACAGAATTGGAGCAATAACCAGTAACTTCCCTCCTCCCCAAAAGTCCCACTGACATGACAGAAGCTAGGGAAGCATGAATGAGTGTTGTGTGGTTAGGGAATAGCGTTGCCATTCCCCCATTGGGAGTGGAGGATCCCCCATTCCCACCCTCCTCCCTGCCCCCGCTTACCTTGCCAGCACGGGAAAAGGCAGGGGAACACACCTCCCGGAGCATGCTCCCAGGCAGAGCAGTGCACTCCAGCGCACTGCAGAGGGCTGATTCAGCCCCAAACAGGCTGACATTGGCCCACTGTGGAGCTCAGGAACACTCCAGGGCCTATTGTGCTGCCCTGGCAGTGCTCCCACACTCAGCAGCAGGCCAATTTTGGCACAAACGGGCAAAAATTGGCCCACTGGGGAGTGCAGGAGTGCTCCCAGGGGCGTCACGTGGCCTGCACAATGATGTCACTTCCCAGAAGTGACATCATTGTGCAGGCCACGTGCTGGATGTGACATCATTGTGCAGGCCACATTCCCAGAAGCAACATCATTGCATAGCCTGAGAGCATGTGTGCATGTATTTTGCATGCGTGCAAGGACATCTCTAAGGTGAGTACCAGGTCTCCCACCTCCCACCTGGAGGGTAAGGGGACCTGGCAACCCTATTGGGGAAGGTGCAGGGGAACCTGCAGAGTGACACTGGAGGAGGCGAGAGGAGAGTGGAGCTGCAGCTGCAGACCCTCATGCCTCCTTTCTTTCTTATCTTCCCCTTTCCCCACTGCTATTCAGCAGGCCTCTCATACCTCCCCCACTGGTGCAACTTGCAAGTTGCCATTGGAACTCATCCCCAAGGTAAACTCATGCAGCTTGTAATGTCCAGTTAGGCTCTAAGGATAATGTAAAATATTGTTAGGCCCTTTAACAGACCCTAGATACAGCAAATCTAGAGGCTGTACACTATTTTTTGTATGATGAGGATCCTTTTGCAGCCCCCCACAAACATCCCTGAATCCCTACGTAGAGCAAAGGTGGGGGAGCTTCAGCCAAACTCCTTATTTTCCCACTGAGTTTTTGGCTAATGATTTATTTTATGATTTTATGGAGTCTCATATATTTCCAAAACTGTATCTGTTGAAACAGTGAAAAACACTTATAGAAATGTTACACCTTATAAAAAATGTTTCTCTTATATATTGAATATGTCCAGTTCTATGGTTTTTCCTTCTTCATCTTTTGCAACAGAGGCACACTGCTACTAAATCTTCAGTGACCAGCATGAATGTATAGATATTTTGTCACTTGACTGATGAGATATCTGGTATATGTGGGCTTTTAAAAACTTATTTGTTCTGCATTTACCATGCTTAACTTTTCTTATCAGCACTGCTTCTTGAGATTTTATTCTTTGTAGATCCTGCTGATTTTCCTCCAGACAAGTATTTAATGCTGCTCTTTCTTGTAGTAACTCTTTTACTTTGTTCTCTGTGAAAAGAGGAGTATTTTTGTGCATGTAATAACTTTTAAATAATTCAACAAGTGTTACCTGCAGTTTGAAATATGGAAGGAAGCAATTTAAGAATAGAAATGATCTTTGTATTAATGAATAGTCACTCCAGAAATATAGAAACACCATAAAAAACAAATGATTCCTTGAAGTCTGAATTCTTTGAGGACTAAGTATAAAATAATTATCACTTTTTATACAAAAAGGCTTTTAGATAACACAACAAATACTTCACATTTATTATTTATTTATTTAGAAAAATTGTGTGCCATTTCTTCAGAACCTGCTTGAGGCATCTAACAACCTAATAAACTATTTTTAAAAACCGTCAATAATACAAATAATTAACTTCTTCTGTAATGTATGTGGGGAATCTCTTTAGCTCTGGAGTCAACCTTACTAATTTTAAATTGGCTTGGTGGTCCAGACATCAAATAACACTCAAATGTGTAATTGCTTTGTCATACGTAGGCATAGACTTATACAGCAATCCCCAAAAGAGTTACTCCAGTCTAAGCCCATTTAAATTAATGGGCTTAAACTGGAGTAACTCTGCTTAAGGATTGCACTGTTATTCATGATTTTCACATGTTCACTTCCCTATACATTACTTTGAGTTTACCATCTATCTAAAACAAGCAGGTGAACATTCTTTCCATCCCACCTAACAGTTTCTCTTCACTTCTGTAACTCAAAAAACATATTTTCATCTTGGCTTTTATCTATTCCCCTTTCCAACTTAATGTGACTTGCTTTCAATTAGATTGTTAGATTGCTAGTAGGGTTTCCCCCACCCTCCAATTTTCATACTAAACCTAAATTTTAGGTGAAACCACAGTCCTATCTAGTTTAATCCAAACCATCAAGTTCTACCTAAAGTTCTTAGAAAGCCAATCTTAACTGATACAACCCACAGAAAGTAGAACTATGGAGGGCAAAACGTAGGATGGTGATAAATGGATGTATACAGGGCTTTTTTTCAGCAGGAACGCAGGGGAACAGAGTTCCGGATCCTCTTGAAAATGGTCACATGGCTGGTGGCCCCGCCCCCTGATCTCCAGACAGAGGGGAGTTTAGATTGCCCTCCGTGCCACCGAGCAGCGTGGAGGGCAAACTAAACTCCCCTCTGGAGATCAGGGGGCGGGGCCACCAGCCATGTGGCCATTTTCTCAGAGGGCAACCCACTGAGTTCCACCACCCCTTTTCCCAGAAAAAAAGCCCTGGATGTATATGTACACAACTTAGAATAAGCACCCAGAGAACTTACTACTCATTTCTGATGGCTGAGTAGCTGCAATAGTTTGGGCTTCTTTCAAATCTTTCAGATTCGATTCCAATGCTGAGATCAGTAAGCTTCTCTTTTGGGTCAGCTCATTAATTTCCTTTTCTTAAAAAAGCACACACACAAAAATGATCCATTATTAGAAAAAAGCCACAGCTTCCAGTTCGCAAGATCTGAGTAAGGCTGTTAACAATAGGACATTTTGGAGGTTGTTCATTCATAGGGTCACCATAAATCAGAAGCAACTTGACAGCACATAACACTCATATACGCAAAATGGAACTGTGGTCTTTACAGGTGGTCATGATAAGCTGCCTAACATTCTACTGGAGAATAAAACAGAAAACACTTTCATGAGAAGGCCATAGAGATATGGTATGAGTCAGTGTCCTTCTAACCTGCATCCCATCCTGAGATATGCTGATTGTGGAGTTAATATAAAAACCAGCCCCACTTCAACACTGATGTTGTGCAATGCCAGGTCCATAAATAATAAAACCAAAACATTGCAGGATTTCTTCGCAATGAATGATAATGACCTGGTATGCATGACTGAGACCTGGATGGGGGAAGGCAAAATGGTCAAAATGAACTAATTCTCCCGGGTTTCTCAGTCCTCCATCAGTCCTGAACGGGAGGCCGTAGGAGAGGGGTAGCAATTCTTACCAGAGTGTCTTTCTCCTTCAAGCTGCTCCCCGTTCTTGAGATCTCTAGCACTGATTGTGTTGGCCTAGTGTAGGGTTCTGAGGAGAGTTTGACTATCAGTTTGGTGTACTGACCACCTAGCACACCAGCAGATACCCTGCCGTGCCCCTTGGAGGTAGTGGTGAGGTGGGCCTTGGAGTATCCCGGACTGTTATTGCTGGGGGACTTGGATGACATGACCCTGTGAACTGTGATGCCCACCAAGTGTCCTTTGGACCCATGCCCATCATGGCTGGTAAAAGCTGGTGCCGATGGGTTACAGATGTCCTTGGAGGCTATTATTAACTTGTCCCTGGGCTCTGGAGTCTTTCTTGGAACATTAAAGGAGGCCGTGGTGAGACCTCTCCTAAAGAAACCATCTTTAGACCCTACTGATCTAACCAATCACCACCCAGTTTTCAACCTCCTGTTTCTGGGTAAAGTGATTGAGCAAGCAATGGTGGAACAGCTCCAGGTTTTTCTGAGGGATTCCTCAGCTCTAAATCCATCCCTGTCCAGCTTCTGCCCAGGACATGGGACAGAGACATTGCAGGTTGCCCTCGCAGACGAGCTTTGCAGGCATCTGAATCAAGCAGAAAAGAAAGGCTACCCTCGCCAAAAGCCAATACAATAAAGGGGGGGGGGAGGGAATCCCGCGAGGGGTTGAAACGAGCAATGCTCCAAGACAACGAAGCTTATGAAATTAACTCACATGGAATGAACCTCAAGCTCTTGAACCAATATCAATAAATTCTACAACTTTCAAAGCTCCAAAAAATTTTTAAAGTAAGCAAAATAAACTTACAATAGGCAACGCCTTACTTTTCAATGCTCCAAAAGTTTTTTAAAAAAGCATAAACTTACAATAGGCAACGCCTTACAGCATATTCTTCAAAGGGGAATACAAACACAAGTACCAATAGGCGACGCCTCACAGCATACAGGCTAAGTGGTTTAGCACCGTTATAACAAACAGGCAACCCTATTATGCAGTATGTAATACAGGCTAACTATATACAATTGCAATCCATATAAACTACGTGACAGTCCATTGAGTGACAATAATAATGCGTTGGAGAGAGGAGGGGGCTAGGCCACCCTAGCGTCGTTGAACATCTAGACACGCCCAATCTGGGGCCGGCTGAAGCACAGATTTCGTCGCTAAGGAATTCACTGCCGCCGGTTGCTATTAGCACGGGGAAAATATGCAGGCTACGAATACTGTTTGAGTGAACAGATGCAAGGACTACACAGTCGCGAACGTGAAGGACAAGACAACACAACGCACACGCTCCTGACGAGGCGAGGGACGAAATCTGTGCTTCAGCCGGCCCCAGATTGGGCGTGTCTAGATGAAGAGCCCCCTCCTCTCTCCAACGCATTATTATTGTCACTCAATGGACTGTCACGTAGTTTATATGGATTGCAATTGTATATAGTTAGCCTGTATTACATACTGCATAATAGGGTTGCCTGTTTGTTATAACAGTGCTAAACCACTTAGCCTGTATGCTGTGAGGCGTCGCCTATTGGTACTTGTGTTTGTATTCCCCTTTGAAGAATATGCTGTAAGGCGTTGCCTATTGTAAGTTTATGCTTTTTTAAAAAACTTTTGGAGCATTGAAAAGTAAGGCGTTGCCTATTGTAAGTTTATTTTGCTTACTTTAAAATTTTTTTGGAGCTTTGAAAGTTGTAGACTTTATTGATATTGGTTCAAGAGCTTGAGGTTCATTCCATGTGAGTTAATTTCATAAGCTTCGTTGTCTTGGAGCATTGCTCGTTTCAACCCCTCGCGGGATTCCCTCCCCCCCCCCTTTATTGTATTGGCATCTGAATCAAGGCAGATTGGGGCTGCTGATACTATTGTATCTTTCAGCAGCGTTCAGTATGGTTGACTACAATCTGTTAACCCACTGCCTTGCCAATGGGGGGGTACGAGAGGCTACCATGCAGTGGCTCATCTCTTTTCTCCACAGTCGGGGACAGGGTGGTGCTAGGGGAGAAATTGTCATCCTGTCACCCTTTGGTGTACAGTGTCCCACAAGGAGCAATACTCTCCCTGTTACTGTTTAATATCTATATGCACCCCCTTGCCTAGCTGGTGCGGGGTTTTGGACTAGGGTGCCATCAATATGCTGATGACACCCAGTTGTATCTGTTAATGGACAGCCAGCCCTACTCAGCCCCAGATGTCCTGGAGTGTGCTTTTGAGGCCGTGACTGGATGGTTGAAACAGAGTAGACTGAAACTAAATCCCACGAAGATGGAGGTCCTGTGCTTGAGCTGTGGGTGACTGGATTTGGGAATAAGATAAAGCACAATGATCAGATGGATGCCTAGCTTGCTTTCAACAGCTTGTTCTGAACAAGTACAAAGTAAATTACATTTATTTGCATGAGAAGTCTTCAGTTCAGAGAAGAATTTGTGACATACCATACGGAAATGACAAACTAGAAGATTTTGGTTATGTGGGTTTTACACGATGGGAATCTATGTTAGATAGCCACAACCCAAAGACCCCTGAATCTCTCAGACTAGAGATGCATAATCTTTCAAAAAGTGCTTTGCCATTCTTACAATTTTATTTTATCTTGCAGATCTAAGATGTATAGGATAAGGAATTATGATACATACGCATGCCTGCTTCTAATACATCTTGCATATGTAACTGTGTTTTGTATTTTAGTTATTCTTGTATATCAGACTATTGCAAAATTGATTTTAATAAAAGTCTAAAAAGACAACCATGAGCAATTATTGGCTGGGATACATAGTTTTCACTTTATACCTGGAATAAATAAATTTTTGATTTCTCTTCAAGCCTGAAGGCTGTTGGCCTGTAAGAAAACAGCTGGAGGACAGCCTTTTGAATATAGTTCTGTGGTTTACACAGCAATCCTAAACAGAGTTACTCCAGTCTAAGCCCATTGATTTCAATTGGTTTAGACTTGCATAACTTTGCTTAGGATTGCACAGTTAGTGGTTAAAGTGCTGCTTTAACATAGACAAATAGACTCTTTTGCTCCCATGTGTTTATTTTAAAAGGAATGGTTCCCCCCACAGAAGACACATGCACCATGACAAATCTGTCATGGAAAGACTGTTTTTATGCTTTGTGCTATTAGTTTACCTTCTTTTCTTTTTATTAATGTATTATCTTGTGTACATTTGTACTCTTTATTGCAAATTGCTTTTTGGCCCAAAAATGTATATACATGAATGCAATTAATAACAATAAATTGTTGAACATGTTTTCAAAGATGATTTGACTATAATTGGCAATACCCACCAATCTCTTCTTGAGTTGGAACAACAGCTGGTGCTTGCTGAAGGTCCTTTAAGTTTGATTCCAGATCTGCAAGCAAGAGCCTTCTCATCTTTGCCATTTCATTAACTTCTTCCTCTATGAAGACAGAATTTTTTTTATGAACTGTATCTCCCCACAAAATCTAACAAAGTAAATTTTTTTCTGTGTACATGCTAGAATCGTCACTGTAGTAGTATATATCTTCTGGCACTACATTTGCACAGCAGTTAGCGTAATCTATCAAATTATTTGCTGCATTTATCTCATAGATTCTACCTGTCTGGCCAGTTTCAGGAGCCTGTGTTTCATCCAGAAGGTTTAAAGTTGATGCTATATTTGCAAGAACACGTCTTTTCTTCTCTCTTTGCTCTTCATCAATTTTATGCACAGGGAGTAAAAGATTTGAGAAACCATTTATTAAGAGAAATGTATTCTTTTATATATTTTATTATTAGGGGATGTCTATCCTAACCAAATCTAGCTACGTGCAGCATGGAAGTAGTAAATTCCAGTTTATCACAATCATGAAAAACATATTGCAACCACAATGACAGTGCCATCTTAAAGAAAGTTATGTTCTTCTAAGCTCATTGACATGAATGGTTTTAGACTATTACAACTCTGCTTAGGATTTATTTTATTAGAAAATGTTTATGCCACCTCTCCAGAGAACCTGCTTGAAGTGGCTTTCAAAGAAAAATACAGTAAAACATAAAACACCACAGAAGTTGTTAACAATTAATAAACGACTAAAGCCAGCACTAAAAATCCAGCACAAGCATACAACACAATAAAAAACATGGAGCAGCTTAAAACAAGTCTCATAAAACAGTTCTCAGCTATAAGCAGAATATAAAATAATATTAAAAGGCTAACCCTGAATTAAAAGTCTGGTTAAAAGGAAATCTTTTGCCCTGGCATCTAAAGGAGAGTAGCATAAAGTGAGCCTCAAGGGGAAGGGCATTCTGCAAGTGAAGTGCCACCCCTGAAACAGGACAGTCTCTGCGAGATGCTTGTCTCACCTCTGAAGACAGGGGCACAGCGAGCAGCGCTTGTGAGGCAGATCACAGCAGCACGCTGGACAGTATGGAAGGAGGTGGTCCTTCAAGGATGGAATTATAAGCTGTAAAAATAAGAGGGTGGTTCCAACCCCTCTTCTCAGCACAGTCTGAAGCCTTCCACTGTGGGAAGGAGGTATTTATTTACTTAGAATATGTTGCCTCTCTAGAGATCTGCCCAGGATGGCTCATAAAGTAAGAAAAATATAACAAATCTTAAAAGCTGTAGTTATTTGTCCAGAGATAAAGTTAAGAAAATAAATACATTTAAAAGAGCAATGAACAGAACCAAACTGTAGCAAAAATGCTGCTGAAGTATTTGTGGACTGTGAACTGAATGAAATTCAAATAAAATTTAATCTGCTAGAATCAGCCAGTCAGCCAGGGCCCATGCACTGTATTTTAGAGGGTATGGTTGCCCTTATTGGTGTCCCTCTTGAAGCAAGGGTTAGCTAATTAGTTGGTTTACTGAGAGTCCAAAAACAACGTCTCTTCCCACACTTTCTCAAGGCCTACTTCCATCTGCCTGAGGTTTCGAATGTGACAAGCGATGAGGCCTTCCAGATGCATCTCCCTAAAAATTATTTGAATAGATAGGACAATGAACACTATTTTTTTTGGTAGGAGTGGCATGAATTAATAAATATAATAAATAATAAAATTTGATTTATATACTGCCCTTCAGGACAACTTAACACCTACTAAGAACGGTTTACGAAGTATGTCATTATTATCCCCAGAACAACAATCACCCTGTAAGGTGGGTGGGGCTGAGAGAGCTCTAGAAGAACTGTGACTGACCCAAGGTCACCCAGCTGGCTTCAAGTGGAGGAGCAGAGACTCAAACCTGGTTCTCCAGATTAAAGTCCTGTCATTCTTTCAGTGCAATCCTATGGAAAATTACTCCAGTCTAAGCCCATTGACTTCAATGGGCTTAGACTGGAGTAACTCTCCACAGGATTGCACTGTTAATCATGACACCAAACTAGCTCTCCAGTTTGCACTATGTTCTACGATATGGATTTAAAATATGATCATAATTTATCAAAATTTGTATTACCAACTTACCAACATTTTGACCTTCTTCTACTGGAATTTGAGCTTGTCCATCTGGAGCCATTAGATGATTTATTAACTGAAGTTTCTGTATATCTGATAATGCTTCTGTCTCATTGGTGAATACAAATGACAGAATTATTTATTGATGGCTTCTGATAATAGGTTATATTATACACAGTAATATTTTTAAGAATCAGCTTATCTCTATAACTTCTCGTAACTGTTACTACAGCAACATCCTGTGCGAGGTGAACAAGAGAGAGCTCAACAATTCTGCCACACTAAATCATAAGCAATCCTCTGGCAAGCATAAATTTTTAAAAAATATTTGTTTGAGACAAACACTTGTGAAACCATCCTGTCAAACTCCAGTTTTCCACCTCACACACTGGTTTCTTTCACTTTCAAATGTTCATCTTGCCTATCTATTTCAGCCAGAGCTACGCCCAAAACTGTAGTATACACCTGTATCATTTAATACAGAAAACTGCATTATGTGGATGTGATTTTTCCATTCAACTTAGTGTCTTGCTTGGTAAATTAATTCCCATCATAAGCTCTGCAAGTTTTTCTAGAATCTAGCTCATCACCATGTTTATTTTTAAGGTATTAAGATAAAGGTATTCTCAAAATGCCTAATTAAGGAGTGATCTAATAACCACTTTTTTCAAGGGCTTTGTAAAACCCTTTCTGTCAGATCCTCTGAATTATTACAATTCACAATCTTAAGGTAATCTGTTTAATTTTGCTCAGAATGTTTAGACAGAACTGAAATAATTCATTTATTCAGATGAGACACAGCTCTGCCAATGCTAGATTCTCTCGGTCCCCCGATTTTTTCCTATTTAATAACATTTCCAGATAAGTTTTTCTGTATATGATTAAAATTATGACAACATATACGGTTATTCATTTTGGCGAGGGTTGTGGCTCAATAGTTGAACATCTGCTATGTATGTAAAAAGTCCAAAATTCAATCTCAGTTTAAAAAATTAGGTAGTATTAGGTGATGAGAAAAAGCTCTTCTTGAGACCTCGGAGAGTCATTGTCAGAGTAGACAGTACCGACCTTAACAGATCAACGGTCTGATAACGTCATGTGTTCATTTGGATCAAGAATTGGGGGCAGGGGATAGAAGAATTCACATGTTTCATCTAACTGGGAATATAATCTATTCCCAAAGACCCACATGGTAATGGCAAACTTGATGTAATTGGCTGCTCCTGCTCCTCAGTCTCTCAGATGTAGTCTAATCATAACTGTAGATTTCTAGTAAGGATGCCTTTGCTTCATGAGCTATAACTTTAGAATGGTCAAAATAAGGAGCTATGATTTATACTCACCCAGGCCTTTGCTTGGCTCGAGCAAGAGTTTAGCTAAAGTTTCTGCTTCAGGCATTCCCTTCAACTCTGTCAAATGATCTACAAGCTGTAGCACTCCTTCATCGACCAAGTCTTTAATTTCATCTTCCATAAAAAATTCAAAGGAAAATTCTGTTCCTTTTTCTCTTATGAAAATCAGCTACATACAGTGCAATCCTATACAGTTACTCTAGTCTAAGTCCACTGACTTCAATGTACTTAGACTGGAGTAATTCTGCAAAGGGTTACCATTGATAATGTCCAAACTAAGCAGAAAATATTATGGAGATTATCAATAAAACAGAGTTAACCACACAATAAAACACATTCTTTGTTTATATTAGAAATACATCCTTTCACATTTTGTGTTTTTACTTCACGTAGCTGATATAATTTTGCTTTATTATAATAGTGGGGGGGGCGGGAATCACCAGAAATCCTAAAATAATTCTTGTGGGACATCTATTGCTTACTGCAGATGCTCACCTTAATTTAAAAAAAGTACAGCTGTCTTTGTGCTGTTACATTATACTTTCACAGACTATTTTCTCCTTAACTAAGGGCTCTCAGTGACAGGGAAAACCACCCAGAATCAGATTACCTCCTGCACTGACTGAGAATCATAAATCTGAAGAAAAATACATGGCATAAAAGAGTTATGCAACCCTATGCAGTTACTCCAGTTTAAAGTCATGGATTAGACTGGAGTAACTCTGCATAGGATTGTACTGTTAACAGTTTGAGAAGGTGTAACTATGATTTAACTAAAAAATTAGTTCAGGAACTTTCACACGTGTGTCTCTTTGTTGGATGTTTTTCTACCTAAAGTCACTAGCTTTGCATTCTCCCAAATTACACCATAACTGGTTTTTGCACGCAAGCTGTAGTCTTATATTATTTTTGGCGGATGACAATTAAAATAGCAATAACCTGGAAATCCTGTGGCATCTGCCCAAGTTACTAGAGGAGTTGTTGGTATAGCTGAGGCTTTCTCCAAAGTTAAAGACTAGCAAAAGAAAGAAAAATTGGTAAATAAAAATTTTCAATTTTTGCTTTGGTTGGTTGATGAGAAATGTTAGGAAAAAACATGGAAGGAAAAATGGAAGGAAAAAACTACATATTTCTCTTTTGAGTACTGTCTGCTGTCACAATTTAGAATTTCTTTTATTACATTCTATTGTTGTGAAACATGCCACTAAAATAGCTTATACCAAATACTTACTGATCAGAGTCTTTGGTGGACAGAGGTGACTCCTTAATTGGAAAATAATGAAATTACCAAAGATATTTAAGAGAACTAATTAACTAAGAGCAAACACACGTAAAATACTGGGGTTAGAATCAGATAGCAAGCTTAACTACAGTTATGGTAAAATATGCACAAACCCAGCTTGTCGCCAGGCTTGCATACATGCCTCCCTTCTACCATGCTTCTCACACAGCACAAGAAATAAATTAGTTAAACACCAATTCTAGACACCCATGACTTGAATGCTGATGCCTTGGTTAACCAGAGTTAGTATCTTCCCTTCAATTAATGAAGATTATGTGCCCAGATTAAACTGGTTGAGAATACCAGTTATTGGGAAAAATTAACTCTGGTTAGCCAGCACACCTACTTCTGTACACCATGAATAAAACAGAGTTGCGCTTACCGTAACTACTGTTCATTGACGTCTTCTGTGCAGACACACATGGGACTGCGCCTGCGCAGGCCTGCCGACCGGATTTTTCTTTCTAGCAAACGTCCACTAGGGGGCGCACGTCCTTCCCAATGCGCATGCGCGGCCGTTTCCCGCCCGAGCGACATTGGGCGACGTCGCCCCCTTTCCCCTCAGTTTCTCCTTTGCCGCCGAATGTCTTCACATTATCTGGAAGAACACAGCGGGGTAGGAGGGAGGGTTGTGTGTCTGCACAGAAGACGTCAATGAACAGTAGTTACGGTAAGCGCAACTTTGTTTTCACTGTCCGTCTTCTGTGCAGCCCCACATGGGAGACTCACAAGCCACTTACCCAGGAGGCGGGCATGTGTTCTCACCGAAAAAGAGACTGAAGTACTGCTTGACCCACAGCAGCCTCTTTCCTTTCCCACACATCTAGTGCGTAATGTTTAGCGAACGTGTCAGAAGACGACCACGTTGCAGCCCTGCAGATGTCTTGCAAGGGCACGCCCCTAAGGAAGGCCGCCGAAGCAGCCTGTGCTCTGGTGGAATGAGCTTTTAGTTCCAAGGGGCAAGGTAACTTAGCATGCGAGTAGCAAGCTCTAACCGCTTGAGTGACCCAACGGGAAATTGACTGGGCTGTAGCAGCCTTTCCCTTCCTGGGCCCATAATAGCACACAAACAGTTGTTTGGCACTCCTAAACTGTGATGTACGTTGGAGGTAAAATAAAATAGCCCTTCTCACATCCAAGGAATGTAAAGGCCTTTCAGAGTTATCAGAAGGGTCAGGAAAAAAAATAGGTAGGACAATGTCCTGTGAGGTGTGAAATTGAGTGGACACTTTGGGTCTAAAACGAAGGTCAGGTCTCAGCACCACCTTATTTTGATGGACCTTCAAAAAGGGAGCATCCCACCTCAGGGCAGCAAGCTCGCTAACTCTGCGAGCAGATGTAATGGCAACCAGGAAGGCCACTTTACAGGATAACCATTTTAAATCACAGGTAGCCAGTGGTTCGAAGGGTGATTTCATAAGTCCCGTCAGCACTACCTGCAGTGACCATTGGGGAACAATTTCCTTGACTTGTGGAAACATATTATACAACCCCTTCAAAAAAGACTTCGACAAACTGTGGGAGAACACCGTCTTCCCATCTATTTTAGGGTGGAAGGCTGAAATGGCAGCCAAATAAACTTTAATAGAGGAATTAGAGAGTCCCCCATCCTTTAGGGACAGGAGGAACTCAAAAATAAAAGACAACTGGCAATCCCAAACATTAACTGCGGTGTCAGCAGCCCAGGCCTCAAAACGCTTCCATTTAGCTGCGTATGACCTGCGAGTGGTGCCCCTACGGGCATTCAGCAAAATTTCAGCTACCCTGTCAGACATCCCCTCCGTGCCCGAATGTGCCAAGCAGTAAGGTTGAGTTTGGGCAGGTCGTGATACCAAACCCCTTTGTCGGACAGAAGGTCCGGGTTCAGTGCAAACCGATAATATGACCCCTGCGAAAGCTGCATGACATGTTGGAACCATGCTTGTCTGGGCCAGAAGGGGGCCACCAGAATTAAGTGCGGCCCATCCCTCTGGATTTTGCTGACGACCCGAGACAGCAGTGGGAACGGAGGGAAGGCATAAAATAAGTGCCCTGTCCAGCGTATTTGGAACGCGTCCCCCAGGGAGCGGTGACCTAGCCCTCCCCTGGAGCAGAATTGCGGGGCCTTTTTGTTGGCCTCCGTCGCAAAAAGGTCTACGTCTGGGAACCCCCAGTCCGAAAAGATGGAGCTCAGGTAATTGTCTGCTACGGTCCATTCGTAGCTGTCGAATCGCATCCGACTCAGTTTGTCTGCGATGACATTGGTGGTGCCGGGAATATGGACCGCCTGAAGGAACACGCCTCTGTCCACGGCCCAGTTCCAGATCCGAACGGCCTCGTCGCAGAGGGCCTTGGATGTAGTGCCCCCTTGCTTGTTCAGGTAGAACATCGTGGTGCAATTGTCTGTGAGCACCTGAACCGCTTTCTGCTGCAGCGTGTCTGCGAATGCGGTAAGGGCATAACGGACCGCTCTCAATTCTAGCAGGTTAATATGATCTCTCCTTTCCTGCTCCGACCAAATCCCATGTGCCCTCAGGGCACCACACCGGGCTCCCCATCCTACTGTGGAGGCATCAGTCGAGATTGTGATCTCGGTCTGGATGGACCCAAACGCCACACCCCCAAGGAGGTTAGTCTCATCAAGCCACCATCGTAAGGCCCGGATAATCCCTCTGGGGATGGAATATCGTTTACTCTGGGACTCGTGTTCAAAATCATGAACCGACAGGAACCACAGCTGGAGAGGTCGCATGTGCAACCGGGCCATAGGGGTGACTGCTGTAGAAGAGGCCATTAGGCCCAGCAGCCTCTGGATCGCTGTCACGGATTGGAACCTGCATTTGGAAAAAAGGTTCACCATCCTGCCAATTCTTAATGCACGCTCCCGGGGGAGAAATCCTCTGTTTACACCACCATCCAATTCCATACCGATAAACAGTATTCTCTTGGACGGGGTAAGGTTAGACTTTTGCAAATTAACCAAAAGCCCTAACTGGGAGCAGGTGAGCATCACTGTACGAATCTGGGCCAGGAGTGCATCAGCAGAGGGAGCTGCTAGAAGCCAATCGTCAAGATAGGGATAGATGGTACAACCCTGTTCCCTCAAATAAGCCACTACAACAGCCATACACTTAGAAAAAACTCGTGGGGTTGTTGAGAGACCAAAGGGAAGCACCTGGTAGTGGTAGGCTTTATTGTTACATAGAAACCTAAGGTACTTCCTATGATCAGGATGGATGGCAATATGAAAATATGCATCCTTGAGGTCCAGGACAGCGAACCACATGTCCTCGGGCATTAACTGGAGGACCGTGTTCAAGGTAAGCATCCTGAACCTCTTGACGAGAACGAATTTATTCAGTTCCCGTAGGTCTAAGATGGGTCGTACCCCTCCATCCTTCTTGTCTACCAAGAACATCCTGGAGTAAAAGCCTAAGGGGGGTCCTGAGGGAGCACCTCCCGCACAGCCCCTTTCTCCAGCAGTGCTACAACCTCAGCCTGTAAGTTATGAGAAAAGGATTGTATTGAGTGGTCAGGAAGAGACAACACTGGGTAAACATCAAACTGAATTTTATATCCAACTGTAACGATTTTAAGAACCCAACTATCGGACGTAATCTCCGCCCATGCAGAGGCAAACTGAGCCAATCTGTTTCCAAACACGACAGCCTGTTCGAGCTCTAGTCAGAACTGCTTTGGTTGCGTAGCTGACTCTTTGGCATCGGCGGCAGGAGGGCCGCGACGAGGGCGGTAGGTAGGCTTCCGGCGCTGGTAAGAGCCTGGTGGTTGGAATGGCCGGTAGGAACCATAGCGTGGATACGGCTGGTACCGGTGCTGTCGTCCACGATAACCCTGGGCAGGGCGATACTGGCCACGATTCTCGGTGGGTGGTCTGGCCGGGAGAATACCATAGGATCGTGCTGTAATACGATCCTTGCGCTTCTGCGACAGGTAGTCATCTGTTTTGGTAGAAAACAGGGATTGCCCCTCAAATGGCAGGTTCTCCACCTTATTGCGTGTCTCCACTGGCAACGCAGTTGTGCGGAGCCACGAGTGCCGGCGCAGGACGATGGAAGAAGCCAGCGCCCTCGCAGAGGTGTCAACTGTGTCACGGCCCGCATTTATTTGTTGCCGGGAAAGCCTCAGGGCCTCATCGAGGATCACCTTCGCCAACACTCTCTGGTCTGCTGGGAGTTTCTCTAGGAAGGCCGCCATGCGGTTCCAAAGGAATATCTGATACGCCCCCATGATGGCTGAATAGTTGGAGATTTTCAGCGTGAGGGCAGCAGAAGAGTATAGCTTCTTGCCCAAAGAATCCAACTTCCTGCTCTCCTTGTCAATGGGCACCGCATAGGACCCCTGGCGTTGGCAGGTCTGCATTTCCTCCGTAATGAGGGAAGAAGGAGGCGGGTGTGCAAAGAGGTATGCACAAACATCATCCCGTGTCTTATACAGGGCCTCCAGCTTGCGGGACGTCGCGTACACAGAGGCCGGCTTCTCACAGATGTCGTGGATGATCTCCACCAAGCCTTCAGTGAATGGGAAGGCAATAGTTGGAGGGTTCCCGGACTGGACATATTGAAGAATTTTGTCCTTTGGCTTAGGATCTACGGCCGATATCTCGATGTCGAGAGAACGGGCCATCCTGACCATCTGCTCAGAGTAGAGCCGGTAGTCCTCAGATGGTGACACACAACCGGTCCCAATGATGACGTCATCTGGAGATGGGTCAGATGGAGGACTGGGACTCGGGCCCTGGTAGGGTTCAGCAGGATAGTAAGGTGAACCGTGTCTGGGAGAACCATAGTGGGAGAACTCACTTCGAGTGTCACCCCAACACTCCCTGCCAAATGATGGAGAGCTGGAATACAGGGAACTCTCTCTGTCAAAAGCAGCCCGCGGCAGGTGGTAACGCCGGTCCACACGGTCCGCATAATCATCCGCATGCCACTGCTGGGCCGGAGGTGGCGCGTCGGGCAGATCACCATCATCATCAGACGAGTGGTGCAGCGGAGGCGACAGGTGCGGCGACGGAGTCCCCTTCGGATCCGGGGTTAACTGCCGGGCTTGGCGACAATCCGGGGAGCGGGAACGCGAAGCGGACGCGGTCTTCTGGGACCCCTTCTCAGGGGGGGTGTCACCCATCCCACCAGCCGGTGGCGGTCCCTCCGGGGTAACGGGAGCCCCCGAAACCCGCATCACCCGTCTCCACAGTAAGGCGTTCAGCCTATTAGCCCTCTCAGCCCTGGCCTTCGGGGTGAACCGTTGGCAGTGCTCACACTTCCCGACGATGTGTCCCTCGCCGAGACACTCGAGGCAAACGGCGTGACCGTCCGTCCTTGTCATCTTAGTGGAGCAGTTGGAGCAGCGCTTGAACAGCGACTTCTCAGACATCTTCGTAGGATCCTCACAGGAAAAGTTTCCTCACAAGCGGACAGCTAGATCTTTACCGGTCGGCAGCAAAGAAGAAACTGAGGGGAAAGGGGGCGACGTCGCCCAATGTCGCTCGGGCGGGAAACGGCCGCACATGCGCATTGGGAAGGACGTGCGCCCCCTAGTGGACGTTTGCTAGAAAGAAAAATCCGGTCGGCAGGCCTGCGCAGGCGCAGTCCCATGTGGGGCTGCACAGAAGACGGACAGTGAACCATAATTCCTTCATTACATTCCATACAAGAAGGGAGGTAGGAAAAGGAAGGAGCAGGGCATTTGAAGAAACCCAGCAACAAGCCAGGTTCATACACATCTGAATTCACTGAGAGATCTATTATTGGCTCTTCCCAATAATGGGAACATCCAATTTAAAAGCTGCCCAAAGTACAATGCTCTTGAATCAACTTTCTTAAAAATAAGGCAATCCAGTAAAACGTAAATCCAAATAAAATCCATACCATAAAAATATTAATATCAACAATTTAAAAACCCCTTAAGCAGCTCAAAGAACACAGGAAACAATAGACCAGCAAAGCAATCAACAGCATGGAAGAGGGCAAATAATAATTTATTTTATTTACTTTATTTATAGCCCACCTTTATCCGCAATAGATACCCAAAGTGGCTTACATAATTCTCCTTTCCTCCATTTTATACTCACAACAACCCTGTGAGGTAGGTTATAATGAGAGTATGTGACTTGCCCAAGGTCCCTCAGAGCCAAGCTACAAGTCATGAATTACACTTGCCTGGCAAGTGAACAGACTCACGTGTATTCCTCCCTGTTCACTTGTGCTCCACTTGATCAGGAGCGTGTAATTCGTCACTTGTAGCTTGGCTCTCAGCAAGCTTCCATGAATTCAAAATTGGTTCCCCTAGATCCTAGCCCAACTCTTTAACCATTACACTACCCTGGTTCTTTAATACACAGCTAAGGAAAGTACTCCAGTTGATGTGGTGAAAGAGAACATTTACACAGTAACTAAAAGCCTAGAAAAAATAAACCATTTTTATGATGCTCAGAAACCAGAAGGCAGTTGTCAGATGAGTCAATGAAGAGATATCTTTCCACAACTAAGGCACTGCAACTGAAAAAGCCCTGCCTCTGGTGCTTACCTAATCTGAGAAAGTGAGGACACATACATTAGCAGCAACTGTGCCAAACCAGAGGTTCCCAATCCTATTGAGAGCATAGGCCCTTTCAGGATTTGGAAAAAGGGCAATGGGCACCACCCCCAAATGGCTACTATTTGAGCAAAACAATCACACAGTACTGGGATGGTTTACAAAATGTGAATTTCCAAATTGGCAGCAATGGGGATGTCTTCTGCAATCTTCTGAAGCATCTCCTGCATGGAGGAGGAGGAGAAAAGCTGAGACCAGCTTTTTGCTTTGGGGAAGGGATTGTTTGGTTTTAACTTTCAAAGAAAGGGAGGATTTGCTCCTTGCGCACCCCCCCTCCCACATATGGCCATGTCAATAACATCAACTATTATTCTCCCCCCCCCCGCCCATGAACTCAGCATTGCCACTCAGCTGGTAGGAAGCTCTCTTTATGATCTATTCTATTCAAGACTTCAGATTTTATCCCAATATTCAAGAAACCATGATAAGGGCTGTTGATTTTTATTTTAGGCACAATCATACTGGAGAATATACACAAACCTGCAGGGAAAGGGGGAAACCCTGTTACTCTTTGGAATGTAAGCAGGTAAGCTACTACAAAGTAGGCTGGGTTAGGTATTAGAGGCAAATGCTCCCCTGAAAAGCATGATCAAATCAGATTTGCACACAAGAAATCTGTAATAATGAAGGATATGAGATCTAGTTGAGAGAACAGTGAGAATTACTAAGATCATTCATGGTCTATAATTTCATGTGCAAGCAGACATGGCAATTTGCAGGAGAAATTGCTGTACTCCCAGCTTGTATCAGCCTAGGCAGAGGGAGAAAAAAAGACTAGTAACTTCCCATTTATGAGCAAAGAAATAAGTGGGCAGGTGCTTTATTTTTAAATGAACTGGAGTACACAGGCAATGGGAACCAAACTCAATTCTCTAATATATGTTACAGTCATTTTTCTCCCAGGCTGGATCCAAGAACAGAAATCAGGTGTGTTAGAAGAAAACTGCTGAAGTTAGGGAAAGGAACACATGCTTTACATGCAGAAGATCCCAGGTTCAACCACTGCTATTTCCCGTTAAAGGATCACCAGCAGCATGTTGACAAAGACCTTTCTATGCTTATAGCCTAAAAAACCACTGCCAGTCAGTTAGAGGAGACAATACTGGCCTAGATGATCTGACTCATATGTCCATTTGAGTGCTAAGGTTATCAAAGTGGCAGACGATGGATCCAGAACATTAGAGAAACTACATGAAGAGAAACAGGAAATTAAAAAGGGAGATAAAAATCCAACATCTTCTGTGCATAGTCTCCACTGGTTAGAAAAGAATTGAGGGAGAAGTCATTTCCCCTTTATATCTTTATCTTTCATGTGCAACAGTTGGGGTAGGATGAGTCCTTTCCTCACACCTGAAGACAAGTTTCCCCCAGCTTGTGACCTGTGTGTGAGTGCATGTGGATTAATCCAGAAACTGGTAGTAATATCCATGAAAAGCTGTGTTATAAATATTCAGCAGTCTACTTTAGTTTTCACATGACATGCTGCAATTATGCAGAATCCCAGAAATTACTAATCTTCAAGACAAGTAGGCCTATTAAACGATCTTGTAAATAACTATGTTAATGATGTCATGCCATTTCTACAATTGACACTCAACCTGGGCTGCATCTACACAAGGCTGAGAAAAGCTGCCCCCACTGTGGAAATGGCAGCAAGTGGAATGGAGGCACATGAGGAAAGCATCCCCATGCCTCATCCCCATGCTGCTCACTGCTGTCACCACCCCTTTCCACCCCCTTCCTGCTTGACACATTGGTGCAGAAGCACTAACCAGACAAAAATTTTCCCTGGTGCCAAGCAATCCTGAACCCCCTCCCCTCCAACAGCTGAGCTGCAGCTCACAACTGAGCCACAACTCAGTTATTAAAGGCCTTGTTAAAGGGCTAAAGGGGGGGGGGGATGCCAAAGATGAATGTCACCCTTTTGATGGTGGTGCTAAGCTCCGCCCATCCCAGACTGGCTGCAGGTGGAGCCTTTATATAGAGGCTCTGCTTGCAGCCAGCCTGCTATTTATGCTTTAAGTGGGAGAAAAGGTGGCTTTTCTTTACTCCAACTGAAATGGGAAAGCCCTGGAGCCCCAGAAACCATGTTCAGAAAGTGTATGGCATTGTGCAGAAGCTCCCAAACAGAGCAGAGAAATCCCTGTGCAGAAATAGCGTTGTTCTTTGAATTTCTTCTGTTTGTAAAACTGAATAAAGCAATTTTGGCTGCATTAAAATAATGCTTTTGCTTTCTCTGTCATATTTACAACACTCAGAAGTAATTCATGGCAGACTAAAATACATTTTTCAGTGCTACTTATGAAAATTTCTTAAGGATAGATTCACACACGCACATTTATAAATGAATGGGTGAACAGCCATACTGTGTTATGATTCTCAGTCTGCCAAAGATTAACATTATTACTTGTTGCAGATATCCAGTGATTAACATAATATATGAATTCAAGTACAAGACATCCTGAAATTCTAGAGATGGTATTTTCAGAATGATAATTAAACTTATTCTTCGTGTCTTAACATTTGTTATAAATTAAGGAGAGGACAACCTGGAACCAAACATGTAACATTATTTCAGTAGATAATACTATACATTGGGTCTAGGTATCTCCTTAGCTATAGTAACACTTGCTTGTACCTCTTCTGGAGTGAAAGCTGCTGGCAATCTTTGTATGTTACACATGTCTTACCACTGATCAAAAAAGACTTACTTCAGACACTCCCATAAATTCTTCAGATTCAGCTAAAAGTGGATGAACTAAATCTGCAGGTTCTGGCTCAATGACAGGCAAAGTCTTTTCTTTTTGTAGTTTAACGGAGGAGATAATTGCAGGAAGTGCTTCTTTTTTCTTCTCTGAAGTGATCGGAACAGATTCTGCCTGCTTTTGTTGATCTGGAGCTAATGGTGGGACAGCTGTATCAGTGCTGCCATGTGGCTCTTTCCCTGTACTTTAAGATTTGAAAATAGTGAATATTAGCTTTAAAAGATTACAAAACTCATTTGTGTATCTTTTCCTCCCAAACAATAAATGTTGCCATTTGAGCAGGATGTCATTTTATTCAATTGCACAATTTTATGTTATTAGAGAGCAGACAGTATACTTAATTTTAGTAATCCGGTGGGGGGGGGGGGCGTGGTTGTGCTTTAAAAAGCAAGTAAATATGTTCTTATTTATTCCATTAAATTCAGAGTGCCTCACTTCAGAACCCTAGTATTTATGCAGGAAATGTTTGTGCACACCAGTCTCTATGTTGTTAAAAGTAAAACACATAAACCAAAACTTCTACAATAGAATCCTATTTTTAGACGTTCCTACAATTATTTTACAATTTCTTGTAATTACCCATTTAGCTAAAATAAAAACTATTCAGAACAAACTGCTTAGATTTATTCGGAGAACACCTAAAAGTATCCCTTCACAATTTAAGAAATCAGAATAGCATTCAAATGTCTTCATAGCTGTGGTTTGTTACAAACCTTGGTTCCTGTACCAGACATACACGACAGATCTGAACTTTTAAACTTTAGAACATCTTTCACATCCACACATATGATCACGTGCACACAGACGCACACACTTTTGCTAATTGTCAAACTGCTCTCCCTTTCAATCCATTTTTTCAATGCATTCTCTAAAGAATACTCTGAAACAAAACATTCTGCAGCCTCTCCTCTCCCCTTGGCATTATTTTGCATTTTAAATCTGTGAAGCATATTCTTGCACTGCCAGTCATCACTAGCAGGGAAGGATGTATGGAGAAAAGGCAGTGGGAAGGAAGGAATGTCCTTTGAAAGCAACATTGATTGCTGAATGCAGCTAGAACTGCCAGGTTTTTCATTGGCCTATGGTTTCCTCTCTGTGTGCAGAAGTAACGCGATTGCATAAACACAAGGATGTGTTGTGGTGTTACCTCTGGCAGTAGCAGGGAAATACTCCACTTCAAAATGTACTTATATACAAGATGTGAAGACAATACCAATGTTAACTCTGAGTTAAGAAAGCACTCAATCCATTCAGACATGTAAGTGTTGGTAGGAAATCAATCTAAAAGTACCCTTTATGAAATTACTTCAGGAACGTATATGTCATACCCCATCCCAGTGTACCAGAGATAAACACAAGTAACAAAACTGAGCAAAGGAAGGGACTGAGTTTGTTAGCCTTCAACTGACTTTGCTATTTTGTAGTTCTTCTTCAGGTGACATTATTTTTGGCTATGTACATTGAGATTTTGAACAGCCGCATTTATTTGCTGAGTATGTTCACTGCAAGTGGCAAATAGCTTTCACTGAAAACTTTTTGAAGTACACAAAACAAATGCATACTGTTCCTGTGAGGACATTAATCACAATATGCACAACTTACACAATTCATATACCAGCATACATCTACATAACATTATTTTACATACAGACTTGATATGGATAAGATAGGATAATCATGTTCTTGAAAGACTGAACTACATATCAAAAGGACATATTTTAAGTAAGTCTACACCATGTCCAGCTGGCCTTTCTATAAACAACTGATCTATAAGGATTTTCAGGAGTGGAGCTAAATCAGGTTGATGTCATTTCGTTGTTGTTTTAAATGCCTTATATTTGATTATTTTCATTTTGTATTGCACATATGTGCTATGAGCCACTTTGAACACTGCAATTTGGAAAAGGTAGCCAAAACATCCTTAAATACGAAAGAATACATGAAGATTAAAGAAAAATGACCAAAGAGGAAAAATTTCTTTCATAATACAGCACAAGTTTTCCATTAATGTTCTTTCTTAATGTCTAATAACACTGCACAACATATTGGTTCTGTAGTAGGTATCAGGATCAGTTCCCAGCATCTCCAGTTAAAAGGATCAGTGAAAGTCTTCTTCCTGAAACTCTTAGAGAGCTGCTGCCAGTGAGTATAGACGAGACTGGGCGCAGTATAAGGCAGCTTTACATGTTCAATATCTTAGTACAACATGGATGCTTAAAGTTTGGTTGGGTCACCTCTGAATGTTAATCAGATTAAATGAAGCGGGGTGGATCCTACCCCTAATCCTACTACTTCACTGAGCAAAGTTTATTTATTTATTTTTTAAATTATGTCCTGCCTTACCTTTTGGCTCAAGTTTGAAGTCTTACTCCAGTCTAAGGAACCTTCCTCCAACTTAAATGGAGGAAGAGCTGCTAGAGTTGGAGAAAAGGCCACTTAGAGGATGGTTGGATCCACTCTAGTGAATCCAGTTCTATTACTTCCTGAATAGTTTGTAGTAAGTTGAGAAGACAACATCTGCATTAAAGGAGGTATTATGTGGAAGGCATGCAAAAGGACTTTCTTCACGTCCAATCTTTGTAAGTAGCCTGTAACTTTTAGATACCAATGGCATTCACAAAATCATTACTTATTTTTGAAAGCATACTAGTTTTCAGACCAGCTTACATTTCCTCTGTCGTTTTAAATGCCTTATATTTGATTATTTTCATTTTGTATTGCACGTATGTGCTATGAGCCACTTTGAACACTGCAATTTGGAAAAGGTAGCCAAAACATTCTTAAATACGAAAGAATACATGAAGATTAAAGAAAAATGACCAAAGAGGAAAAATTTCTTTCATAATACAGCACAAGTTTTCCATTAATGTTCTTTCTTAATGTCTAATAACACTGCACAACATATTGGATCTCAAACCATCTTATTTATTGAGCAGCAAGACCCGGCATCCTTGTTTTGATTTTATTTCACTCCTCGTGGAAGTATGGAAACCATTCTTCAGAGATTTTCAGGAATTCTTTTAGGACCTAAAGAGTAACCCGGGATTAATTTTAATAGGCTTTCTCTCAGTGGACAACAGTTATTTATATTTTCTATTAATTGTGTTAAAATTAGGGGGAAATTGGATGCATACTTAGCATATTTACAGCCTCAGTTTTCTCTCTGCACATGAGGGCCAATAGTATGTCTTAGATGATTGGTTATAAAATCAGACATGCACCTCTATGGCAAGCAAGAGCACACTTTTTCTTTATATGCTTAGAGAAAATTCCCACTGTAAATGTGGTCAATGAATATCCATCTCCCTCTGTGTGCTAAATCAGGTTGATGTCATTTTTCCCTTGTAAATTAACTGTACATTTGCTTTTACTATTCACGTTTACAAAATATCAGAAACTACTGGAAGGTAGCTACATTTAAATGCATCTCTGTGTATGTTGGACTGGCTAGTATGTGCTATTAGACCTTAGAACCCTCTTAAAAGCAACATCCACTGAGAATGTATATAAGCAAGAGAACACCCAAGTCTCTTCAATATCATTCAAACCCTCCCTCAAATCCAGCACAATACAAACTAGAATTCCGCTGCACAAAAAAAAGAGGTGTGGAACACGCATGAAGGAATCAAAGTCTGCCTAAAGAATCCTTCTTTACAGACCATTAACTTTCTTTCTACTTTCAGCGACCTACATGTTACACACTCCATTACAATACCTATGAAACATTTTCCTGTTTTAGTATGTAAAGCATATGGAACAAGCTAACAGGAAAAACAGCCATCTTAGTTGATCATCAAATTTAATTATACGTTTCACTAAAATAAACTTTGTACAAAACAGCATGTATTTCCTGCTGGGAACTTTTATTGTGCAACTGCCTGCTTGGCATGTCTGTATATTACCCCGGCTTTTTAAATACAAGACAATTAACCTTCTGAAAACAATACATGCCTCGTAGAAAGGGTAAAATTCACTCAAGGAAATGTGAAAATGAAATTGTGACTAGGAAGCGATTCAAGAATAATACAGAGCTATGTTTGTCCCTGAAACATTTTACCTACTGATATAGGACATAGTCCAGTTAAAGTTAATTCTTACACTGTAATCAACAATTCTTACACGGAAATCAACTGAGATCTAAACACATTAATAATAAAACTGAGCTGTATCAATACAGAATAACAACAACTTTATATAATATTTTAGTATTCAAAGTTCTTTTCATATATCATCTCTGTAATCCTTACAACCACCCTGCAAGGGAGGTTAATATTATTTTATAGATAAGAGTCAGTGTTTCCATCCCTTTAAACTTCAAAGGGACTAGAAGTTCTGCTTAACAGCTGATGCTGACTAAAAGCTAATAGTCAGGGAGATGGGAGGCCAGGTTTACTGTTACTGGAACTAATGGAACCACTATTTCCTATGGCAGGTAGACTTAATGATCTCTGTCCACAAGACTATCAACTGTTAATTGTCTAACAGTTGACATCTGGGGGAAGGGAGGCTTACAGTGCGATCCTAAACTGAGTTACTCCAGTCTAAACCCATTGATCATCAAATCTACCCATTCTGCAGGAGGCAGAGGAGCTTGACATTAGCTCCATTGATTGGCTAGCCCTCCCCTAAATGGTCTGTGTCCTGAAACTGTTTCAGGACACCACTGACCTCCTCTGCTCCTACACAGCCAGCCTGGGGCAAGCCATCCCCTTGATCCACGGGTTGGAACAGGCACAGACCAAAGAACTGGAGCGGGGGAAAGCCCTTCCTCCCAGAGTCAGGGGGTTGCAGGCAGGCGTGGCCACCCACTTGTATCCTCTCTGGCCTGCATCTGCGACTCCTGTATAAAGGGCGGCATTGTCATGCGCAGTCCTGAGCTCCAGCTATGGATGCAGGACCTCCGCAGAGAGATGCTCAGGTTCCAGGCAAAACGATCTGGCCAGAGGGAAGAGGGCATGGAAGAGGGAAGTTTGGCGGTGATGGTGGAGGAGGAGGAGGTGGATCAGCCCAGCGCACTAGGCCATGACAGCCCACCCAACAAGCCCGCAAGCCACTGCCCAGGCCAACCTGGAGGCGTGCCACCCCCAGGCTCCAACAAACCCAGCCAGGAGCCTGACACAACTGGCATTTGTGGCTGGCTCCCATTATATCTAATGGAACTTTCTTGGGGGCACCTGCTTTTTGGGGGGGGGGGGGGGCGGTTCCTACAACTCAGACATCCAAAATGCAATCTTTGCCAAACATGGACGGTGGCTGGAGGAGAGCCTGCTGAAGACTCCCTGCAAGTTTGGCATCTCTGACTGTAAAAGGGGCTGGTCTAGGGCCTCAGGAAATGACAGACCACAAACCAAATGAACTGGTTCGTGAACTGGGGCAAGTTTGTGAAAGTGCATGGTTCGTGAAACTATAAACTGCACAGTTTGGAATTTTCCCAGTTTGTGCCTCTCCCTAGCTCCTGATACTGGAAGAAGGCTGGGAGGAAAGGAGAACACTGGTAACTGTTTCCCCTCTCTCCCATTTTCAAGGTCACTGGGTTACAAGTAACTTGTGCTGAGTAGAACTGGAGAGGCAATACACCTACCCTTGCTTACTTTTGACTAAAATCCAACTGTCATACTATGTCTCAATTAGAATTTTGTAGTAAAATATTGACACTGCTTCTGTTAGTAATAGATTTTGTCTCATTTTATGCAATAGATGCTCCCATCAACATACACACGTTTATAAGAGACTTGGGGTGGAAATGCACGTTACTAAGTACCTAGGGACACTCAAGTGCAGGACTGTATGTGTAGTCCTTAATTCACGTGCAGGCTGTTCTTGCTCAGTGCATGTGAATGCCACTTTCACAGAAGCTCCCTTTGCATGATTGCATCTGCAAGTGATTCTGGAGGGCAAAACGCCAATTCAGCTCTGTTTTCACTGTGAGAACTAGGCTCCTTTGATTTGCAATTTGCATTTCTTTAAGATGTGAGGAAGTGTCAAGATCTGCATTTCAATGAATGGATGTGGGGGAAACTGGAATATTTTTATCAGTTGAGGAGGAATTGGTATCAAACGCTGTATTCATGTAGAGCAAATTGAAGTGTGACTCTGTGAGCAAGTGCATGGAAAGTTGGAGGGGGTGTGTGTGCATAAAATGAGTTTAACTTGAGTGTTCCTAAATATTTAGTAACATGTATTTCCACCCTTAGTAAATGATGTCCATCAATTGTCTGTTAACTAAAAGGGCATTTATCTCACACTGTACGAATAGCATCTTGTGTCATTTGGTGCCACCACACTGACCCACTGTGAAACTAACATAGGTCTTCTAAAACAACATCTCTTGGACTCCCAATTAAACATTTCTAAAATGTCCCGTTATACAGTCTTCAACAGCTCAGGTAAAAACAAAATCTAGCTCACATACACCAGAAAAGTATTCTTATGAAAAATCAGCTTCACTTGAGATGTCACAGACAGACAAGAAGAATTCAGTCTCTAAAAGCGTAACTATTATACATTTTAGAGACCAACAGTGGTCTCTAAGGTGATACTGGACCTGAATCTTGCTCTTCTACTACAGAACAACACAGCTACCCACCTTAGAATCTGTCTAAGTGAATATAGGCAATAGATCGCATGCCTGTATCAGAGCTAGCCATTACTCCCTTAGTTGGAAGCACACACTATATCTTGCTAAAAAAAATGAATTACTAGAATAACTAACAAATAAACACAGCCCAAGGAAAATGTTTACTGAATGGATCCTGGCTCACTGTCAGGTTAAAAGTAAAAGTATTCATTAGCTGAGAAAACTGTTTCTCCCCATTTGTTACCATCCAGTACACAAGACTATGGGACAAATCAGGGACATTTGGCATGGGTGCAATTAGGATTTCTCCCTCTCACTCTTATCAAGGACACTTGACAGGAGTGGAAGAGGGGGAAACACGTAAAGTAGACTTGTAGGTCATAAATAGGTCAAAGTATACATTATCTCTGTGTTTAAGTCCTTAGATACTACACTTGATCTTAGCCAAAAGGCCAAGAAGTGCTAGTCCTTAGATATGGAAAAGTACTGTGTTACATAGGCAGCAAATGAGAAGGCAAACAGGTCAAAAGATGGGGGTTGAACTAGTAGCATTGGACTACTAGCTATAACACCACTTGGGTATGCTCTATTATCCCAGGTCAATGGTCCTCCTGCTCAGCCAACCTGTCCATACATTGTCCAAGCTCTTGATGGAAGCTGCTACCTGTTCTGCCCATGGCGGGTGATTAGAATCCCCCTAGAATCAATCTAGTTTAACTACAGCTTGCTAAAAACTAAACTTGGAAGACACAAGGATTGTCATTACACAACTGTACACAATGCTATTAGAAGATATGACAAATGAATGTGATTGAGTATTCTGCTTTTCAATGGAGGCTCATTATGAACCCTAATAGAGTAGTCTGAGGAGAGAATAGATAGATGTCTCCTCAGTAGATACTGCTTTGAAAAGGATTCCAAGATCTGACTATGTACACATTGTCATATGCTTTAATATACAGCCGCTTGAAAAAAGTTATTCGCTGATTTAAAACCTTAAACCAGCTGTTCATTTCATGTTAAAGAACTTCCTATGCTAGTAAAAACAGAAGAAAAGTTCACTATTGCAAAAAAGAGAAGTATTTAGGAAATATTATAACACAGAGACCAACTCTCCTACAGGCATAATATATCTCTAATTCTGAAATATAGCCAAATCATACTTTTTTCATAGAAACCTCCAGTGGAGATTCTATTACCTACCAAACAAACTGTTTTACTGCTGAATTGTTCTTACAACTAAAAAAAGTTAATGCTTAACCTATATCTGCCATCCTGCAAAGTTTCTTTGAGTTCCAGTCTCTATAAAATTTTCTTATTTTTTAAAAAAAGATAGGATCACCGGTAAGTATAGTAATATGTTTGTAGTTTTCTGGGTACAGTTCAAATCCTGCTCAGTTCAACAAAGTATTCCTGTTCATTGAAAAGTCTTTGTCCTCAGACTTCAAATATCAGGATATCTATATGAGGTAATCTTTAAGCGTATCTACATATTGCACAATATGGACAATTGATAAACATCAAGGATATCAAAAATTCAGCAAATAAAAACATGGGAAAGTCCAAATGCTCTGGTAAATTGTATTTGGGATACTCATGAAAACTAAACAAGTAACTGCTCTTAGAATTCTCAGATAGATTTTACAACAGCTTGTAATCAGAAGCAGCTATAGTATGCAGCTATCTAGTACATTTTTATCCTGCCCTCCCTTTGTGGAATTCAGGGACAGGATTTGAATTGAGATCTCACAAATCTTAATCCATTACCACACCAGATCATACTCTGGAAAGAGAGAAATCAGAGCTTTCCATATCGGTAACCATACTATTTTTTTGCATCAATCCCAAATTAATAAGTGATAGTTAACAAGTGTCCACCTATATAAAAGTATAATGCTGAAGAGCACTGTATTACCATAATAGTAGACATTTTGAAATGTGCTTACCCTTTCATTGCTGAACGCCGTTTTTTCAATTCTACAGTCTCCTTGGATTTTGTGGCCTATAAGAATCATATAATAAAATTACATCAAAAAATAAAATTAAAGGAAGTACAGGAAAAACATCTGTTCATTCCATTTATCACACATTTACTATCATAAGCACCCTTCACATAAAGCACCCATATTTTTTAATGATGTTTCTCAACTGATAGACCCGTTTTCAGAAAAGTACTTACAATCTGAAGGAATATCTCTCTCTTTCTATCAGTGGATCATTCACCACTCACTTTGCAGAATATTATGCCTAAAAGCTCTTAATTAACTCTTTAGTGAATGAGAACTGGGAAGCTCTCTTCGATTCTTTTATTAAACACAGCTTCCATTTGTATACCCTAAAGTCATTAGACTGTAAACCACTCCTCACATAGCAGTGGCCATCCTCATGAAAGAAAGAACATGCAAATTGGAGTTTAAAGGTTTTTTTTTAAATAAATAAATCCATTGATCAGTGAGAGAGAGGTTGGGGCAAGTTTCAGATCTCAGATACTACCAGGTTGCTTCCGTTACTGCTTTTAATTCTGAAATAATCTTACATAAGTGCCCAGCCAAGACAAAAAAAAATACCGATTCTTCCAGATATCATCTTTAACATTCAAAATATAATCCACCACAGAATTGTAATTTTCAGACAGAAACAGTTAATTTTTTTCCATTCCCTTGCCATTGGATTACCCTTGGATTAAAAATCATGTGTCTGATGTCACTTATAGCTTAGCTCCAAGTCTAGCACAGTCCCAAGAAAAATGACTCACTGCACAGGTTCTACATTTGATTTCTCTGAGTTGATCTCAAGATTTAAAAAATTCAAAGTATCTAAAATCAGGCACAGGTAAGAGAGTAGCTGGGTTCTGGAATTTGAGACGATAAGCCAGGTGTCCAGATCTGGGAAGACCTTCTATTCCTGTTTTCTCAAGTGGATGACCATTACTGCAATAATATCTGAGTATGGTGGCAAGGCTGAAAGGCAAAACAGTGTATTGCACGAATAACTGTCCGCACTGAAAGCAGCGACATTTTCTGAAGTTGGGTTTTACTGAGACATGGACTAAACCATTCAGCAAATCCAGAGTTATTAATCATGCTCCTGATTATGATAAAGGAAAAATGATAAAGGAAAAATTATGCCTATCCTGAACTTTTTCATTATTAAGAACTTGTTTAATTTCCTTCCATCTAATAGAGTGCACTTGCCACCATTATTTGTCTATTATAAAAATAATTTGAATAAAAGCCTTGGTGCTGTTTTGACATGAGCCCAACTCCACTATCCCTTCTTCAGAAGAGTGGTGAATTTTTACAACTGGGGGGGGGGGGTGTTGATGGAAGACTGGGCACAGAGGGAAAGGCCTGAAGAAGTGATCCTGAATTCCAAGGTGCATTCCTATGCCACAAAAGAGCAAACCCACTGGTTGGTCATGTCCCTCCAAAAACCGGACAGGTCCTTGTATAACTGCAAAGGTGTCAGGAAAAAGAAGGAAATGTCTGAAACCCAGTTTCTGTGGAGGATGGGAGGGTTTAGATGTGTATCTAGATTTTCCTGTTTAAGTCTGCAATTTTCTTCTAGGAAGGCCCTGGGGTGGCATCTACTGTTTCTTATATCCTAAGATTGAAAAGGCTTGTGATGAGGAGGAGGAGGATGAAAACGATAATAAGGATAATTGTAATAATGAGTGTATGACTTGAAGTAAACTGTCAACCTTTAAAAAGGCTGATGGCAAGGTTTGACACCCAAAGCCCAGCTGTAAAATTATCCTTACAGATTTTTTCTAAAGCCTCATCAATCTGTGAATTAAAGAATTCCATCCCATCAAATGTAAGGTCCTCTTAAGAGTGTAATTTAAGCAACAATGTTGAATGCAGTCAACCATGCTTTCTAAGGGAGACTAGAGTGACCAGACTATAAACTGAGCAGCACTCCACAACATGCTTAGCAGCTGTAATTAAAATGATGATGTAACCCACTACAATGATCTGCTCTACTAGAAAGTTGAATAATAATTTTTAACATAAATAAATACATTTGGATTCTGTTTAGACAGGATATTGGTCACCGGCTTGATTCAAAATGGTTGACCCCATGCCATTCCCCCTCCCCTATCATTCCTTCCTCTAACAAAAGGCTTCATCTAACTGTTTACTGCATATATTTCCAGCAGTCTAACTCACCAAATGCAAAAGAAAATATTAATATATTTAGCTAGGAAAAATATTAATATATATAACAACGTTGCAAATTTTGCTTTATTTAAAGTAATCTATGTTTAATATTCAAAATAATAATAAACATTTCTTACGATCTCTGGTTTTCCAGGTTGTTTTGGAAGTTTTTCTGAAGCACTGGAAAGTACTTTATGAAGAGAGCCACGTTCAGTTTCAGACGTATCTGCCCCTTTTTTCTTGGATTTACCATCTCTTGCTTGGGGTGCAATTTCCTGACCCTTACCGGGTAATGTTTCACCTGCTTTCCCAGTGTCAAACTTTGCTGTTTTCTGAACAGTTCCATCAGTAACAGATGCTCCTCTTATATTTATTCGATCTTCTCCTTTGCCTTTAAGTTTTATTCCTTTTTTGCCTTTCTTAGGTAAATCCTTCTCATTTTCTTCAACAGCTGTATAAGGAAACTCCCAGTCTGGAATATCTGGGGGTATTTCAGCAAGTTCACCCCTAGTCTTATAAGCTTCCTGTTTTTAAAAAGTTAAAGACAACATTTACCTTAACCTAATTTCTCATTTACAGCATAACTGTGAAGAGCAATCACATCTGATCTCAGTTTTTAAGTTCCTGCCATATAACAGTAGATGTGTAAAACTCTGTGAATTTCAGCATTCATCTATAAATGTTGACAATCAGACACAAATTCTTGAAAATACCACCATGCAGTGATGAATGCTAGCTGTCATTTAAATGTAACTGTTAATATTTGCTTAGGCATGTCTGAAAAGTTGGGAAATTCACTTGCAAATGTAGGTATTTTTCTTATTTTGGATACTACGTTAGATTCAGTCAGCTTTTTCACCGGTGAAAAATGGAGGAGGGGTATTCTTTGGCCACCAAAAGGCTATCCTCAGGATTATGGAATTTATATGAAAAAAAGCAATGTGGGACAGCAGCTATAATAAGGATGGGAACTGCACACACTTAGGGTCAAACTACATGTTACAGTTGCCATAGACAACAGGAAAAAAATGAGAAAACAAACAAACAAACAAACACGAATCCTCTCCAGGCTATTTATCAGAATCTCATAGAATTTTGCTCTGAAGAGAAGTATGAGGGAAGGGAAGCAATCATGACATCCAGCATAATATGATTGTTCAATTATTACTAGTTCCTAGGTCTAGGTCCTTTATGAAGCCCAGAGCCTCATAGAGGAATTCTGCCAATTGTGCAATCCATTCTCACTGGAGCGCTATGACTTGGCAATCTGCAGAGGCAAAAAAGGGCCAATAAGCAGTAAGATGGAAGTGTGGGATGAAATTCATATTGATTTGCATTAACCATTCAAATTCTTTGGATAGAGATTTCTAGTAATAATAACTTGCAAAATGTAAGCATGCAAGTATATTTCCACTTCATATTTCTTTGTTATAGCTAAAGGTTTTAGAAATGGCTGGGAACAATACCTCTAAAACTTGCTGTAGTCTTTCTTCAAGCATTTTCTTCTCTCTTTCAAGAGACTGAATATTTGCCTACAATATCAAAAATGTGTTTAAGTATGTCAATACATATTTAGACCCACGGCGAAGCACGTGTACACCCCCGTGTATGAGTGATGACGTTACTTCCCGGAAGGGACATCATCATGCCAGCCGTTTTCAAGGAGAACCATGGGAATGGCAGTAAGGTAAGCACTGGGTCCCCCACCTCCCATTGGGAGGCAAGGGGGACCAGTTAACCCTAATCACGAATGTATTCCCCACCCATCCCAAAGAAGTTCACCAATGTATTTGGCTTTCCCGTCCTAAGCCAGAGAATGTACTCCAATTGGAACTGATTGCATCCAGTTAATTGGCCAAGAAAAGAAAGGCGTTGAAGCATGAAATAACTTGAATTAACAAAGTGGATTTTTTTCTGTTTCCTGTAAACAGGGGAAGGGAGACAAACTAGCATGGCATCAATTTGAACAAATAATGGTATCTGCCTTGCTTGCTCAAGCAAATCTGTATGACAAAGAAGAAATAACACCATCATAACAGCATTATGAAAGTTTCAAACTATAGTTTATCTGGGGTAAAATGACTCAGAAAATGTTAGAGGTCCACATAACCAACAACGCAATCCTAAAAAGACTTACAATCTTCTATGCCTATTGACCTCAATGGATTTAGAAGGGCATAACTCTGCTTAGGACTGCACTATAAATCCTCAGTTCTTCTAAATATATAATTGTTACTCCTCCTTTCTTTGTCAAGTCTCTATACCCTCCCACTTTCCAGACCCAAATATGATACTGCTATCCTGATTTACCCCTTTCTTCTACCCCACCTGTAAAATCATAATTCATTTAGAAATTCTACTCTTGAAAAAATACCAAGGTGGATGAAACTTTGGCAATCCATGGTCATGTCTTCTAAAACTTCAGAAAGTAGCTGCTTGGGGGAGGAGGACATTTGGAGCAGGTTTTCTTTACTAGGAAAAAAGCAACTAGAGAAAGCCTATTTATATCAGGAAACAGGTGCAGGGGGGAAAGGGTTAAATCCTCAGCCGTAAGGTCCCAATTGAAGTCAGGGCCACCACAATTGCTGTTTATGAAAGTTTAATGAAACAGGAGACCCATGTCCGCTCCAATGCAGGAAATAGTAGGGGAGGTGACATTTGAAAGGAGGAAAATGGTGGGTAGAAAGGGAAAGTGAGGGGAGAAGCTATTTGGCAATAAAACGCACATGCTGGAGATCCATTCACCGTCTTTCAGTGTTTCATTTAGTTTAATCCTTACACTATCTAGAACATTGACATATATTAAGTACAGCTATAGCACTGCAACCTTGAAGTCTTTAGAATATTTAAAAGGAGAGAATCCCAACTTCCATTCTGATACTGAACAGAGCATATCACTAACAAAGTACTACATATAGGCTGCTTCCACACAGCCACTCTTTCCCATCCTTGTCCCACTCATTGTGTGTGTTTTCCTGAGTCGCTCTGAGAACTCAGCATTCATACACACTCCACAAAAGCGCTTACCTTGCGCTTTGTGTTCACAGGCAGCCTCAGCAGCGCCTAGAAAAAGCAGGTTTGGAAGGGAGGTCGGGCCCTTTCATCACCGTTACTCATCTCCCTTTCAAATTTTTTTTTAGCTCTGCACATGCACGATCACTTGCTGAGAGCTTGGGGGTTGGAGCTGGGCACTGGTCAGAGGTTTCCTTGGAGTGCTTTTGCCATTCACATGCCCAGGAACTAAGAAAAAGCGCTCCGTCAAGCCACACCAAAAGGAAAGACTGGAGAAAGTGTATTCGTGGAAGAAACGTCTAAAAAACGGTTGATAAACACCCACACCCATTTTGCTAACGGAGACGTGTGGAGTGAAGTGGAAAAGCCGCCTGCATTCTGTGAGTATGCCATCTCTTTACGGATGTGTGGAAGCGGCTTCTTATAGTTCTGGAGCAGTTTTAAAAATTAGCAATTTTTTGACTACTTAAAATGGATCAAATTAGCAAGATTATATAATGCTCAAACTTCTATGCAGAAGTTAAAGGATCTGTCTGGTTGAATGTAATACTCTTCCTTTCCCAATCCTTTTTGAGAGAAGTTTTAGTTTTAAAATTTTCTAACAGTCAAATACTGCTGCAGGAAGCTTCATTTTGCCAGAAAATTGTCTTATTTTCTGCTTTTATTACCTGAGCTTTGACTAAATCTTCTTTCATTTTCACAGCTTCAGATTCTTTTACCCTCTGAGTACCTGAAGGCCTTTTCCCCCTGCAATTCAGAAAACACAGGATAACAAATTAACCACGGCTTTTTTTCTGGGAAAAGAGGTGATGGAACTCTCTTTTATCACATGTGCACGTGCAAAGTGTGCGCACGCTCCCGGAAATGCATGATTACATCACTCCCAGAAGTGATGTCACTCCTGGAAGTGACATCACTTCCTGAAACCCAGCACAATGCATTACGACAAGATAAATGTTAGTAAGCTTGGAAAACTATACTGAGAAAGGGTCATTTCCTTTCTGTATCCTCTACAAAAAGTGAAATCTTCCATTCCCTTTCCCAAACATTTCATTTCTTTGGAATCATATTTTAAAATATGCAAGAAAGAGGGGGCCTCTAAAAATCCAAAACCCATCTCACAAATCTAAACTCTAACAGATTCCCTCTGCCAGCATAGAAAAAAATTCTAAAACTCTTTCTCAAAATTCCAGAGTCTGAAATTCCTAATCTAATGAATATAGAATTTTCAAATTTTCAGGGAGGGTTTTGCTTTACTGGAGCAATTCAAAATTAGATACTTAACCTTAGATGCATTAGAGTTATACTTAGTTTACAATGGCCTTTTTTGTTGCCTGCCAACTCTACCTTACCAATGGCTAAGCTGTTGTGACATTGTGAAATGCTCATAAATATTCCAATGTCCCACACAAACAATATTCATAAAAACTTCCTTAACATCCATATGTCCACTGCAAGTTCAGTGATCAGGGCCGGCGCGCCCATTGAGGCCAGGTAGGCACTGGCCTCGGGTGCGAGGGCACTGGGGGGCGCAGGAGGGGGTGTCAGCAGCGGAGGAGCGCACAGTGGAGCTGTCGTGGCTGGCTGCAGCTGCAGCCAACCAGCCAGCCCCGTGCTTCCGCCGCTGCTGCCACACGCCCCAGCTGGGCGCAGCCTCCGCGCACCGCCCCAGCAGCGGCTCGCAGCTTCTGCGCCCAGCTGGGGCGTGTGGCGGCAGCAGCGGAAGCACAGGGCTGGCTGGCTGGCTGGCTGGCTGCAGCAGCAGCAGCAGCTGCAGCCAGCCACACCAGCTCCGCTGCACGCTCCTCCATCCCAGCCGGGCGCAGAAGCCGTGAGCTGCTGCTGGGGCGGCGCACAGAGCAGCCTCCGCACGCCACCCCAGCAGCAGCTCGCAGCTTCTGTGCTCGGCGCTCCTCTGTGCGCCGGCCAGCCTCCCTGCAGTGCGTGATGATGTCTGCGATGACGTCACCACGGCAGTCTGTGGCGGGCGGGCACCAGAACCTCTGGCGCCGGCCCTGTCAGTGATGTTAATCAGCTGAGGGTGGGGAGAACCATTTGAGTTACAGCTGTTAAGACAAGAACACCTATATTCTGATGAATATATTGATGGAAGCCTTCTGTGACTTGGACACAGCTATCCATTCCTAGCATAAAACTGGAATAACAATATACCAGTTTTATGCTAGGAAAAGCCTCTGCTGCCTCTCTACTTACCTGGGTTCATGGGCAGCGCAGCTGGAGGTTATGTAGGGTGCCTGGGGGGCTGATTTGCCGCAGGGACAGGGACTCATCCACCACGGGGGCACATGATGATTGGTCCCCACGATAGTTGCCATGCTATGCCCCGTTCAGGCTGCGTGGGCAGGGCTGAGTACCGGGAGGGGGCCCCAAGTTTTCTCAGTTAATGGGTGCCTATGAGCTATGCCCCCTTTTTCCTGGCGTAACTTTCCGCCGCTGCAGGGGATGTTCCTGGGCATGGGGCAGCTTTGGAAGTCGACTAACTTGCAACCTATCCCCCACCCCGCCCCCTCCGGCGCCGGAGCAAAAACTTGCACTGCACTTAAGCCTCTGCTCGGCCACCAAGCATGCCCACCGGCATCAACCCATCTGCAGTAGTGCGCCTCAGGTGGGCGCCAGCAGAGGGGAGTTACACCCACATAAGTGCCATTTACACCCACATAAGCCTTAATCCTTTCCCTGTGCGCTTTCTACCTCCCTCCTTAGGGCTGGGCTGCCCTTAACTCTAGGTACTACAAAAGGAGAATTAGATTCCAAATAGTCTCTAGTACTAAATAAACTTTCCTAAAGGAAATGTTATAGCTTCAGTAGTACTAATGAGACGTCCTGATCATGTGTAACATTACACTTGAGACAACTACTTTCTTAACAGGCATTAAAAGAAAACAAATGATATATTTTGTCAATAAAATAGATACAATCTAACAGTGCAATCCTATGGAGAGTTACTCCAGTCTAAGCCCATTGACATCAATGGCCTTAGACTGGAGTAACTCTCCATAGGATTGCACTGTAAGTTAAGTACTTTGAAGCTCCACTTTTTTCAATGGAAAAGACCAAATTATTTGTATTCAAGTGACTGCAGCCCCATGAGATGCACCCCAATTTACTGGTATAATACTGAATAGTGGTATATAATGTATATATGTGGCACAACAAAATGTGAGCAACAAACCCCAGAGTAAATCAGTAAAGAGAAAAAAAAAATTTGAATTACCTTGTTGCTATATTTGGTGAATTTGTTCTAAAATTAACTAGACCGTTCATGTAATACTTTTCTTAGAATTGGACCTTACTTTTCTGGCTGAGCACCAGTTTTCTCTTCAACTTTTCCTTTCTCCTTTTCCAGTTTCGCTAGTAATTTTTTCCTGGTATCAGTCGATGCTTTTCCCAGCTGCATAGATGATAAAAACTTACTTTATCTGCCAATATCGTTCATCTGTGCAATCATATATTGGGAAGTGTATGCAAACAGGCTGTAGCACTGACCCTTTCAAAGAGCTCTGACAGAGCAGAAGAGCTCATCCCACCCCTTGGTTAAATTATTTTCACACTTCAGATGCAACTCATCATGTGGAATCAGTTCTCTGTTGTTCAGTTATTCTCCTGGCCACCACAGAGATACCAAACCACATTACACATTTCTCTTAGGAAACATCTCCCGCAGCAAGGAAGAAGCACGAAATGGTGAGAGCAAAAAGATACCACAGTACCACACCATTTCATACAATGTCTCTTTTGTTTTATTTGGTTTGCTGCTATGTAAGCAGGCCTTGAAGAAGCTCACATGATCTATGTTCTCCCACTACCTGTCTTTTCTACTCCCATGCAGTAAGCCACTTTCACTTTTACTTTCACTTTTGCAGCCCACCATTCTGTGCCATTACATTCAAACTGGCTGTTGGAAGAGGAGGATCCAGTGCTTTCTCTCTTCTCAGGTTTCAGAGAGGGACAAACCAAACAGTTAACAGAAGATAGAGAGGTCAGGGCTCTGTTTACTATTGTTTACTGCTCTGACTGTCCTTTAATATGCAGATTGCTATTCTCAGGATTTCCTCCTCCTGACTTCCTCCCTCTCCCTCCTTCTCTTCCTGGCTTTGTTCCAGGCAACACCTTTCTCCTTCTCCTCCCTCCACCTTGGCAGCATGGATGCAGACCTTGCCCTGCCATCCATATCCATCCTTAGACTAGATAGGTAATTAGGATCTACCTCTCCTCCTTTCCTATCAGAGTACGGAGTTCCTGCAATAAAGAACTCTTATTTCTTTTCTAAATATAAACCAAGTGTATGCTTTTATTATTTTCATTCCTGCACACACAACAGCCAGCAGAACCAGCTCACAACCACCTATAATCACGCTTCCTATGCCACATGATAGACTCTGCTAACGGCCCAAACATGGAATCCTTTAATTAGGTTTCTGGGGCCTACAAAATGATTTATTTACCACTGGCAAACTATGGTACGCACTTGCCCTGTAAACCAAGGTTCCAAATAGAGTGGGGAAAGGAGAGAGGGGAAGAAAGGCAAACAAAATAAGGTTATTACTTCTCTCTTAAATAAAACAAAAAAAAGCTACAGATGAATATACTATCTCAGCATTTTAGCCCAATGAGTCTGCAATCTACAATGCTGCTTCCCCTCCATGATTCCACCCCACACATACCACAGAGATGGAGGATTACCACTGTGTGCTGAACAGTAAAACTGTAGTATAAAATTTGAATGGCTAAATAAATGCATCAAAGACCTCCCCCACTCCTAAAGAGCTCATGCAGATATGCCCAGAAAACCAACTGTCCTACTGTAATATGAACGTTCCAGTACTAACAATTTTAAAGAGAGAGACTTATGTCAAAAATACTTTAGATATAAAAACTCCTAGCACAAGATTGAAACACGATCCTGAAGCTTTATTTTCCAGTAGAGTCTATTTTTCCATATTTTGTTCTTAAACCAATTTCAGGTAATATGCTCACTGCTATATCTGAAGTTTTCATCTTTTGAAGTTCATCCTCCATTATTTGTTTCTCTTCTGCTAGCTTTCGGAATTCTTGTTGTATCTTCTGTAATTTCTAAATACACAGAGAAGAAAAATGAGGGTGGAGGTGAAGAATAATTGTGCACGTGTGTCTCAAAACCAAGAAATCTTTTTGAAAGTCTTAAACAAACTGAAATTTAAGACATTATTTTGGGGCAGGAGGTGGGACTGTGACAATTTTTAACAATGCCACTTGGTCCTCTAACACATAATATCTAGTAACCACTTTATATTTTGTTGCTAAAAATACAGTATTGGACACAATATATAAAAGACACAGTACACATAATGCTATTACAGCTATAGAAATTAATGATCAAGCCATCTTTATTCAGAGAAGCTATAGACCCTTTCTTGTGAATTGGTTTCTGGCAATTATAAATAAATATTATTAAAGATTTTGTTACCGCTGTTACATTTTTGACTGCAGTTTAGCTAGCCATATAACATGTACACAAGCAATAGTATATGAACGAGAGCTTACTGGCAGTTTCCCTAATTTCTTAACTATACTGTTCTTCTTAAACATAGGAAAGTTTCAGAAGTTGCTAGGGATAGCTTCTGTATGCATGTGTGTCAAACAAGACATGATTGTTTGCTACACTCTGGTCACTATGTTCACTGTCTTTGTTAACGAACCAAGTTTATTTCCAAGGGCTAAAAAGCACTTTAGGGGTCATGTATGAATGTGGCCAAAGCTGTTTCCCATTTCTCGAAGAGTCAATCACATTGCACTTCTTCATTCTTTATTGTTACTATATTATTGCAACTCCTGTGTTTACTTGATAAGTTTTTGAAGATTACGTTTGCATCAATACGCCCTTGGATCCAATCTGTATTAAATTATTTATTTTGTTGAACTTAGACCAAAGCTGGAACTTGATATAGCAAAACAATACATGTACGCATTGAAATAAACAAGAATCACACTTTAACCCAAGCGTCTAATCACTCACATAATCTGGATGAGCAAAACAGAGCAAAATTAAACTTCCCTATTGGGGCAACAAGACCCATAGATGAGAGGAAAATTGGGGAGGGAGCCTCCTCCATACAGGTCCCAATCCAAATCAAATCACTGCAGTGCTTCTAATCTGAGTTATCAAGGAGAAATTGCAGCAAGGGGTGTGCAATCTGGATCTGAAATTTGGCGGAGGGGGGGGTCCTTCTCGGGCCTCTCCTGCTATTTCTCCAAGAGGGGAACGGGGGAGGCAGAGGCAGGATGGAGGGGGAGTAAGGCGGGGGGGTGAGCGGCCAATCCATGGAGGAGCTCTCCTTGTGTGCCTGGCTTCTGTAGTGAGACTGGCTCAGTTGGGCTAAGCTGCAACAGTGTTTCTTGCTTCTGTTTGGTTTGGGTGGAATTTTCTGTTTTGACACGATTCTTTGGTTTGATGTTGGTCCCCTTGATTCACTTTGGTTCTGGGAGGATTCCACCTATTCCCTTGCAGCCTTTCCCTTCTGCCTGAGAGCCTGCTTGTAAATGTTTCCCCCATAGGAAACAATGGAAAATAGCTGGGCACCTTGTTCAGTAGCACTTGGATTTGGGGGGAACCTCAGCTTGGTTCTGTTGGCCTTCTTCGGTTGAGGTTGCATTTGGGAGTGTGTCTTTGGCCATCAGCAGCCTTGTCCCTTTGTGTTTCTGCCTGAGAGCCTGATTGGAAATGTTTCCCCCATAGGAAACAATGAAGAGTGGCTGGAGGCACCTTGTTCAAATAAATGTGGGGTTCTCTAATCTGTCTTAAACAGATTAATTGTTCTCAGATTTCTGGAATCCTGGATTTTTTTGAGATCTCTGAAATCTGAATCCACATTTCCGGGATTTTTTTTTTTTGGTGCACTACCCTACTTGCAGCTTTCATATGTCTGCAAGTCCATGTGTGATAAAACATTAAATGTAATGCATTGTTTGGACCTTATTCTGAAGGAAGGCACTTAGCTGGTTAGAATGGTAAAATATAGCCATTATTTCCTGCCAACAGCCATCAAAAGACATTCCTCTCCCAAACAGGAAGCAATAGGGCTATGTATATGTACAATCTTCATGCTACCATTGAACCCTGGCAGCACAAAAGATTTCAGCTGCAAGGGAAGCAAGTACCTTACCAGGTTTTTTTCTTCAGCTATGAGAATATGGTTTTGAGATCCTTCAGCCTTTTCACATCACTTCTCTTATCCAAGGAAAAGTAACAAGGAATACCCTTCACAGCACTGAGCCTTGGAGAAGTTGGCAGAGGAACAAATGAGGCTTTTTTCTCTCTGAGACTCAGCACAATGTATGGCAGATTCCTCAGTGATTCTCCTGCACAAAGAAAAGTGCCAAGGAATTTCTCTTGCAGAAGCACCAATTCTTGGAGGTACTGGGAATAGAAAGGATCAGGGCATCTTTTCCTATTAGTCTAATTGATCAGTCTGGAGATAATTAATTAGGATCAGAGTACAACATGTTCTACAGAGCCCCGTGGCGCAGAGTGGTAAGCTGCAGTACTGCAGCCCAAGTTCTGCTCATGACCTGAGTTCAATCCTGGCGGAAGCTGGGTTCATGTAGCCGGCTCAAGGTTGACTCAGCCTTCCATCCTTCTGAGGTCAGTAAAAGGAGTACCCAGTTTCCTGGGGGTAAAGTGTAGATGACTGGGGAAGGCAATGGCAAACCACTCGGTAACAAAAAGTCTGTCAAGAAAACGTCGTGATGCAACGCACCCCCCCCCCATGGGTCAGTAATGACTCAGTGCTACCTTTACAGCATGTTCTAACTAATAACTTCAAAACATACATTTAAGCTGCAAAGTGGGAGTAACAGAATAAAGAAATGTAGTAAGGGTAGGAATCAAGATCAAAGAATAGGTGCATAACAGCATCCATCACCCATGCCAAATTACCCTTGCCATTGAAGTCTTTAGTAAAGTCTTTTCAACTGCAAAGCCAAATAAATAGGAAGGATAAAGAAAAGGGGATTCCCACCACCCCCACTTCCCACAATAGCTCCTTGAGAGCCAGTTTGGTGTAGTGGTTAAGAGTGCGGGACTCTAATCTGGAGAGCTGGGTTTGATTCCTCACTCCTCCACTTGAAACCAGCTGTGGGATCTTGGGTCAGTCATAGCTTCTAGCTCTCTCAGCCCCACTCACCTCACAGGGTGGTTTGTTGTGGGGATAATAATAACATACTTTGTAAACTGCTCTGAGTGGGTGTTAAGTCATCCTGAAGGGTGGTATATAAATTGAATGTTTACTACTACTACTACTACTACTACTACTACTACTACTACTACTACTACTACTACTACTACTACTACTGAGGTTCACCCAGTTGTTCAGATCTGTTTCAGAAAGAGAGAGCTATAGGGCGAAAGTAAGAATTACAAGGGCATTCATGTTGGGTGTGCAATGTTTTTTAAACATAAAGTAAGAGTACATAGGAAAGAAGGCTCGCAGAATTATCAACAGGCTACATTGCAGTCAGGAGGTGAAGCATGGGCAGACCACCTGGCAGTGGCAGAAATAGGAGATTGCCAAGAGGATGGAAAGTGCAAGAAGGGCTTAGGATCTTGCCATCTGCCCCTCATGGTTGTCCCCAACATTCCTGGATGGCAGCGAAGAAAGACAGGCCATTTCCCCTCCTTCTCTCCCTAAGTGCCAGCTGCTGCTGGGAATTATCGTCACATCCCAGCAGGGGCGAATCCACTGGGGTGAGTATTGCTGGTGGAGTGGCTCACCCCCCTTTCATTGGGGTCCACTTAAAGGATCTGGGGGAAGCTGAATGGGGTGACTCTTGCAGGCTTCACCCTGGGTGGCAGGGACTGCCAGGGTTATGCCTGGACAGGTGCTACATCTCCTGCCATCCTGTACTGCCCAGCAAGAGGGCTATGGAATGCGTGACATCGAGCGGTGAGGGGCCGATGCAGTGGATCTATTGCTCTTATGCTGTGCCAATGCTTCAATGGCTGTAATCAATGAAATTGTGCCTTTTTTTCATCCAACTATGGTGTATTCTGTATTTCTTGCCTGGGGGCATCAAACTCACACGTAGCCTGTATGGATGCAACAGAACTAAATTCTTTTCTTTACCACCACCTTATTGTATTCTATACCCTTCAATAGCTTTAAACATGTTTTTTCTCGAGACTGGCCCAATTTGGTAGCACAGCTGGAAAACTGGCTTTACCTTCCCTCATCTACACATTCCAATGTGAGTGAAAAAAAACCTGGTATCCCACCACCAGCTGTAGATAAATGAACAAATGCACACATCATACCTAATATAGAGGTCCACAGATTCTGTGGTGAGAAGATATATACTGGGGAGCTTTGTAAAATGTTGCAGTTATATTAAAAATATAAAATATATTAACCATTTTTCTATTATAGGTTTTTGTATCAAATGATTGTTCTGAACATTTGCATAAGCATAAATCATTAAAGCATACTTACACCTTCCAGGACATCTTGTTCATTTGTAACTCTAAAAAAAAATTAATCTTTTAAAATTTGCATTTTATAAACGATTAAAACATTTAAAGAAAGGCAAAGGTACACGAAAACCAAATTATATAAATTTACATCACATAAAATTGATCCTTTGGATCCTTGGCAGAAGGAATAAATTAGAAAGTAATTTCTAGCTATGGCTCAAAAAACACCCCCACATGCACACTCTTGCCATGCATGAATCGATTTACATGGGGCACAGCAGAGCACTGTTTTCATCTGCTACCCCCACCCAGCACAAATGTTCAGGCGCTTAGTACGCCAGGCCAGTACAGGAAATGAGTCTATGCACACATCCATCATCCCTATACAGCCCTCTTTAACCTGGGCAGTGAAGAAACATGAGTTCCGAACTTGTACCAATTTAAGAGAACAAATTGGAGAGGGATATGGGAGGCATCTATAATGGACTGGTGTGGTGTTTGAGCATATGAACTGAAGGGGAGAGGACATAACTCTGCTATGCCCTAGGACAGGGTTTCTCAACCTGTGGGTCAGAACGCAAAAGTGGGTCACGATGAAACCTCTGAAATTGAGTCTCAGACCAGCCATCCCTAATGACGACTCCTGCTCTTTCTTTCTTCTTCTTTCCTGCCAGCTTCTCCTATTCTCACCTTGCCCCGCCCTTTGCAACAATAATGAGGTGGGACGACTGTCTGGCAACTAGTAACTTTACAACAGTAGCTGGAAGAAGAGGGAGGGAAGCTCGGGCAGGGCTGGATCTACATATTTTTTGAGTGGGGGCCAAAGTAAAAAATGGCGCCCCTTATATTTTTTTTTCTTTATATATACGTATATGATCAATGTTTTTAATATAGATATATAATAAACAACTCTTTTAAACAACAGAATAAATTGTGTTGACTCCCTTTGCAAAAAGTTACTGGGGCAAGGCTGCCATGGGTAGGCACACTCCTGAATGCACACTGAACTCATCCCAGAGAAAGCCCACACTGACAAAACTGAAGGACAGGAATACAATCCCCCCACAACCAAAGTGAAGGAAGGGGACAAACATCTAATCAGAGAATCACATCCATTCCTACCAAACCAAACGGAGGGAAGGGACATGGCTGGAACTTAGGCCAACAGAACCAGTGTCATTCACAGCAGTCTGGCACTGGGTTCAGCCAGTGGGGAAACATCACAGAACAGAACCAAGCAGTAACCAACCAGAAGCACAAGGCATTCCCTTGCTTCAGTTTGCTTCTGTTGGCTTACGTCGCAGCTGTCTGCCTTGCTTCAGTTTGGTTTGGGAGGAAAGGATGTGATTCTTTTAAGTGGTGTTGGTCTCCTTTCTTCACTTTCGTTGGGGGGGAGGGATTCCATTCCTGTGCTTCAGTTAGGTTCTGTTGGGCTTTCTCTGATATGAGCTCAGCTTGCATTTGGGAATTTTCCCTGGCCATGTCAGCCTTGTCCCAATATGTTTCGGCAGGAGGAGTCAGCTTTGATGGTTTACCTTTAGTTTTAGGAGAGCCCACCCTTCACTTTGCTCATTCACACATGCAGATCCTTGTTGTCCCTCCAAGAGAGGAACAGGCCTATGCAAAGCAGCTTCTGGACGTTTGCTCAGCTGTACTCACTGTATGCCCTTAGACATATCAATACATCTCAATATGCTGAGAGGAAGTAGAGTCCTACCCTGCAGGGTTATTGTGCAAATAAGAACTATTTCAAAAATAAATCAGCCAGAACGCTCCAGCTGGACTCTCTATACCTGGCATTAATCCTCCTCCAAAAAGCTGCTTCTTGACAGAATGGATGTAGGATGGCTGCCCTACAACCCTGGTATTCCCTTCCACTGGAAGTCTGCCAAAACCCAAGAGTCTTCTAGCTGGGCTGATTGCCAATGATGAGGCAGAATAGCAACCAGACTGAGAAACTTTATAATCACAATTCAGACAGGTAAGGGAGGGGGGCTTGAGGTCTAGAACCTTTCATAGACTTACTTTCAAGGCTGTTTCCAAAACATTTTTCCAGGCTGGCAATGCGACAACTAAGTGAGTACCATTATTCTGGTTTCCCCCACCCCACTTTTGACCCACTGAACACATATTGCCTCCTCTGAACCTTTGGGACAGCAAAAGATGGAGATTTACACAAAAGTCCAAAAAAGAGACTCCTTAAAGAGAGGCTTGCGAATCCTATCTTTTGAAATTACCAAAGAAACAATCAGGAACCCCTTCCCCAAATGGGGGCTTTGAAGATGCAGCTAAGCTGGGGTCTACAAGGAGCTTAGCAATAAGACAAAGAAAGCACTCTGCACATGCACAGAGGCATTCATGTATTAGGAGATTCCAAAGACATTATTGAATAAAGGTTCTGAAAAACAGCCCTGGAGGTTAAAGGAAGTGCAAAGCCAGTTAAAGTGCCCCATCAGAGAAAATGGAGCTGATCCCAACATAGGCAGTGGGCTCTATTTGTCTCCAGTACTTTTAAAAGAGAGGTGCCAGGAAACATGTGCCAAGCCCCATCCTTGAATTTCCCAATTCCAGATATAACCAGGCTAGTTGTGATTACTGTAGGAACAAAAGGCATTTTAAGGGCAAACTAAGGTGGGCGTTTGTTGTTTTGAAGGGAAATTACTTCGAGAGGGGAAGCAGAGAAGAAGCAGAGGGGGGAGAACCTGTGGAAAAGCTTAACTCTTTCCTTGCCTGCCATTCCTCCACTCCAGACAGCCTCTCCACCAAACCCAGCTAGCAAACACAGCCTCCCAAAGGCAGAGCAGCTGTCTTCCAGACAGCAAGGGGTGAGCGCCACTGCCAGCCTCTTTCCCTCCCTCCCTGACAGCCTGACAACTTCTGCCGAGGTGACTGGCCCGCGAAAGAGGCCTGACCCGGTTCTTACACTGCCCACTCTGCTCCCCACAGCACGTGCCCTGCGTGCATGCACACGTGCATACAGCAGCAGCCACCTCACTGCCACTTGCAGTCGGGCACTCAGTCGAGGAAGAGGGAAAGGGTGGTGGCTGGTGGCCAGGCTTGCTCTGCATGCATGCGTGCACGTAGAAGCCTCCATGCCACCCAGGTTAAGTGACCACCCTGCCCCTCCCCTAGATCCGGCCCAGAGAGTAGGTAAGCTGTTCAGCACATGGAAAAGTGAGAAGAGGAAAGAAAGTGGTGTCTGTGAGTGCAGGCTCTGGCTTGGCACTGCTACTTAGCAGCCCAATCTCTTGCCCAACCCCTGCAGTGTTTCACTGCCCTCTACCTGCTGTCGGAGATATACTGCATCAAGTCGCCTCCCACCTCCTCCAACACCTGCCATCTTCCAGGATTTCCTCAGCTGGGTGACCTCCCCCAGCTCCTTCTCAATTGTTTAGGCCAGCCCTGGATGGGTCACCACCATACAAAATAAATTCAGACTTGTGGGTCACCATACTGAAAAGGTTGGAAACCACTGCCCTAGGAGACCTTTCCAGGTATGACCCCTGTGCTCAAATAAGTACAGATAATATTACTGATATATGTTATAATTTAAAACAATACATTTGTTTGAGCGGAAATACAATATACAGAATTTACCTGTGCAGCTTATTTGTTTGTCTTTCAAATATTTTCATTATTTCTATCATGCGACTGTTCATTGATTCAATAGTTTCTGAACAATAACAAAAGATAAATGAATAACCAAATAAATAAATAAGTTTTGTTAACCAACCTAAAAAATGGGTCTGCAGAATTTACCTGTGCAGCTTATTTGTTTGTCTTTCAAATATTTTCATTATTTCTATCACGTGACTGTTCATTGATTCAATAGTTTCTGAACAATAACAAAAAATGAAAATATGGAAGTATACCTATAAGAGACTAACAGCACAATCCTGAGGGAAGGAGTGAAAGAGCACAGGGAGCCAATGAGGCACTCCACTGGCATATTTCTGAAAGGCACCATCATATCTTAGATGTACCAGCAGAGCACCTCAGTGGTGCTATGTCTCTGCCAGGCACTGGCATGGCAATGGCATTGAGCAGTGCCAAAGAGGCATACCCAGGGGTGAGGCAAGAGTTAATCAGCTCCCTAAGCCCAAGAACACCCTCCAAAACCAGCTGAAAGTGTCCCCATCAAAAACCAAGAAGTAGCTCATAGGCACCCATAAATTGGGGCAGGCCCAGCACCCCCCACAGGGGCAGTCCCACCCAAGAGCCCCAGTGCAGCGCAAGGTGTTGACTACAGCTACAACCAATAACACCCTCCCCAGCAGTGGCCAACCCACCCCCTCCCCAGCTTCCAATCACAGCCCCACAAGCACTACATAAACCCCAGCCTCGACAAACCATAATTCAGCAGGTAGGGTGCATGGCCCAGGACTCTAACCGAGAGTTCCCTACTGCGTGCACTAAAAGCACACAGCGTTACACTTCAGTGGTGAAACACAGAGAGGGTGTCCGGGATCAGCAGCCCAGCCCCCGGAATTGCTGGCAGGCAGCGGCAGGGGGCAGCCGGGAGACAGCAGTTCAACCGTTCTGACTGGCAAACAGAGCCGGAACCTGCCTACTCCAAGGGGAAGGGGCAAAAGGCCAAAGCCTCAGAAGGCTGGGGGGAGCACGGAGAGGCCAGCTAGTCCCACCGTCCAGGGGGAAGAGAGAGGGCTAAGCAGGCTAGAGGAAAAGGGTCAAGGCAGGGGGAATAGGGACCCAGCGACAGCCCAAACAGAGCCCTCACCAGCCAAGGAGGAGAAGCAGCCACTACAGCCCAGAGCCACACCCCGGCAAGAGGACAGTAGCCTGGCTCAGGAGTTGCTAGGACCCAAGCCCCTCCAGGTGGAGCTGCCACAGGCATTCTGGGGGAGGAGATGGGTAGCCCCGCCCAGCAGCAATGAGTAGGCAGCCCAGAAGCTGGCCAGGGCAATTCCTCGCGAGCAAGGCCAAGAAGGCTCAGCAGCCGGCTGGGGCAGTTCCTCGTGAGCAAGGCCAGGCAAGCTCTGCAGTTCAAAGGCCTACTGGGGCAGCTCCTCGTGAGCAAGGCCAAGGAGACCTCAGCTGGGGATGGCTCGCATTCAACCCCACCCTGCCAGTAAGGCAAGGAAGCCAAGAAGGGATTAGTGGTAGGAGGGAAACACCTGAGGGAAGGCACACCTGGGCCAAGTCAGGAGAGGGAACAAGCCTAGAAGGAGGGTGGGGTGGGGAAAGGAAACCCTAGATAAGGTGGCTGGGAAGAGCTCTGAGGTGGTGGGTGTGAGTAAGGAGAGATGGTGTGGAGTGAGAGCAGAGCAGTGCGAGAGTGGAGGCTTGGAGGAGAGTTCTGGGAGAAGGAGATGATGGGGGACGCAGAGGGTAAGCAGACCAGGTTGAGCAGGCCAGCGAGTGGATTGAGAGGGAGTCGGGGTGATGTATACCGCCCCTCCATATACTCACCTTTCCCTACAACTACATCCTTTGCTCCTTCAAACTCACTAAACAATTCACTTTTTATCTGCCTTCCATCTTCATCTATATTTATTATTTATTTAATCCATTTATATACTGCCTTTCTCCACTGTAGGGATCAAAAAGTAGCTTACATCATTCTTGCCTCCATTTTATCCTTACAACAACCCTGAGAGGTAGGTTACTCTGAGAGCGTGACTGGATCAAAGTCACCCAGCAAGCTTCTGCAGCAGAGTGGTGATTCAAAGCTGGATCTCCAACATCCTACTCTAAAACTCTAATCAAATTCACTACACTACACGGGCTTTTATGGAGGGTGGCTGCTGTTGAACAACAGCAAACAGTTAGGCCTGAGTGAGTAATGCAAGTTAGGCCTGAGTGAGTAATGCAATTTATATGGTATCAAGTCAAGTGGCTGCTTCTGGGGGCCTAGCCCCAATAAGTTCTCCCTCAAAGGTCAAAACAGCCCTGGAAAGGAACCTGACCCCTCCCCCTGCCTTTTACTGACAGAAATCAAGCCGGAAATACTAACTAAACAGTTATGGTTACCTAGCAACAGCCACTGATGACATCTAGTTAAAGCTACAGGTGTTCCTCTTATCATTTGGGTTTTTTTTAAATCCCCCAATGTATTTTTTTTAGATTTCAGATTTTTCTGCAAAACTGGGGCATCCTCAGGTTTGTAGGAATATGTCTTGTCCATTCATGGCTCTAGTCTCCAGTTATAAGTATCTACAGATCAGGGCCACTTGACTACGGTGGGCTATCAATACATAAGATAGAGACATTTTAACTTCTGAAGATCTTACGTGGTGCTCCTGAGTCATCTTGGAAAACCTGAACCATATTCATTACATCTTCAGTTGTGTGTTTCATAGCAAGTTCTGAAACAAAGCAAAGTAATTACTATTTGGTAAATTAGTTAAAATTATTAAAACAGATTAAAATAGGAACATCATAAGGGAGAGTCAGATGTGCATTAAGAGGAGGGAATCAGCAAAAATCTCCCTTCCGTTAGCAGAAATTTATCATGGGATCCAACCCCATAGCTTTTGCTTTTCTGAGTTCTCAATAACATTATAATTTTTACCTTCTATAATATTCTTGGGGTCTTTTGGAATAGGCGGTGGTGGTCCTAATTGTCTTCTCCTTTCCCTGTAAAAATATACAGAATTGCAAATGTTAAATCAAATTCTCCAAAATGCATATTAATAACAACATTCTGGCAATGATTTCCAATTTTGCATAATTCTTCTGCTTATAATAACATCTATCCTACATCAAGAAAACCTATTGAGATAATTAGGTTATTCTAATTTCTAAACAAAAATGCATACAGATAAATATTATTTTTCTATTTAAGCTGTACTATAAGACAAGTAGCATAGAAATGATATACAAGAGAAGGAAGAGGAATTTCTTAATAAAATTTTGTGCAAGTCAAAATCATAATATACTTTTATTTTGATCATACCTATTTCCAAATTTCTGCATTAATTTCCCTGTGTGAAACAGCAATCAAAGATCAATCTGCACAGATAAATATGATTTGAAATAATATCTACAGGCCTCTATGACGAATCCTGTTTGAGAACCCCCCCCCCCCCGAGTCTTTTATGATTAAGTAAATGAAACTGGGAAATCCATCAGGCAATAAAATATTTACTTATTGAATTTTTCTAATATCCTTTTTTTTTCTTATTAATCTTAACCCTATTTCACAGCACTCTTACTACCTAGGTGTAGAAGTCCGGATATATTTGGGCAATTCTTGAACACGGCCCTTCAAGTCTTCAAGTCTCTGGATGCGGTTAATTAGTTTATTAATGTTATCAGTTATGTTTTTATCAGCAGCTGGAACTTGTGAATCCGGTATAATTTCTTCCTCACCTAGCTAAAACATAGTTGAATATCAAAGTATTAACGTAAATCATCATATACAGGTATCAACCAAACTTTTCATAAATTGGAAGACCACTTCAAATACATTTTAATAAACTGCCCCAAAAGAATGCTATACAGATATGATTATATCAAAATGGCACATTTCTGCACATCACTTTCTTTTATATAAGAAGCATACAATTTACTAATATTTTAGAGAAATATAGGCAGAAAATATGTGTAACCTAAACAGCATGCACTAATGCAACAATCCTATTCATTCTTACTGGGAGTAAGCTTCAATGAACTCGGTGAGCATTATTTCCAAGTAAGCATGCATAGACTCACCTATAAGAGTTATCTATTTGAAAATCTAAGAGAGCAATCCTAAACGGGATTACTCAGAATCCTACTCAAGTGTATGCAATGGAGCTTGGAAAATATTCCCAGGAAAATATTCACTGTAACCAGGGTTCATTTTGAGGGGGAACACGCAGGAACACAGTTCCGGCAGTTCCCCAAAGAGGTCACATGTCAGGTGGCCCTGCCCACCTGACTCTCAGCCATTTTGGGCCTGGATTGGAGCCAAAATGGCCCAGATCAGGCCTCTGATGGGTGGTGGATCACTCTCCCACTCAGCAGTGGCCCAGTCCTGACCATTTTGGGCCCCTTTTCGGCCATTTTCAGCCCCCTTTTTGCCATTTTGGGCCCAATTTCGGCCCTGAATGGCCAGGATTGGGTCCAAAACAGCCAGGATAGAGGATGTCAGGGGGGCGTGGCATATGCAAATCAGCTATGCTAATGACACTTCCGGTGATGGCAAGGGGTCTGGCATATGCTAACGAGTTATGCTAATGAGTTCCTACAATTCTTTTTCTATAAAATGACCCCTGACTGTAACAGTGCCATCCTAAAGAAGAGTTACACCCTTCTAAACTTACTGACTTCAATGGAGTTAGGATTTACTTTGCTTAGGACAGAACTACTTAAGAAGGATGAACACCTGGAGGCGCAGAAATCAAATCAAATTCAACACCAAACCCTTTCTCTCAAGTTAAAAATTAGCTCTTTTTCTTTACTGAAAACAACAACAAATTCTCCCAGTGCACCTGAGCTATTTGCTAGGACACAAGCAAGTAACAGGGAGCAGTTGATATGCATAAATGAGAGAACTCAGGCAGAGATTCTTTGCTGTTGATGCTGGGAAAAAGATTCAACCCTGAATTACCAGTGTGTATGTTTAAGAACAAAATCACAGGTCTCCCACTCCTGCCCAACTATTATAATGTTAATCATAAATAAGAAACAACAAAATATAGAGAGAAATACTTTACATGGTTACATGTTCAAAATATTTTCTATTAAATATTATCACCTAAGATGTCATATGTAATTTACCTCCTCCAGCATCTGGACTTCCTTTTCAAACCACTTGAAGGAAAAACAATAATAACAATCAGCCACTGACTAATTACATTTTTCAGAAATAACAGAGCCTTTAAAAATTTTTTTTTAAACCTTTGTTTCTTACCTTAAGCAATGATTCTAATATCTAGAAAAGAAAATTATAATCACTATTTTTCAATATTTAACATCAACAAATCTACTTTTCTGAACAAATATAATCTGATACTTTCATATGAATAAATGTTCACATGTGCAGGTTCTTCACTTAACTGAAACTTCAATTGAAATGTCAGTAAGATATCATAGATCAAACAGACAGAGCTTTGTCAGCTTCCGGGTAAATTACAAATTACATGCAACAATGTTCCAATGCCATTCTTGAAGGAAAACTGTTTTTGGAAGCTGCAATTCTGAGTAGAGGTGAGGGGAGAAGCAGGGTGTTTATTCTTTTTGGTGTAGCCATTTTTTCCATTCCAAAGCAATTGTTACAGATATATATTTACTCCTACACCCCCCCCCCACACACACATACTCCACTACTCAAAAGACACCTTATCCCCAAAGCAGCTTTTCTTTAAAGAAAAGTTGCATTGGGGCTTCATTAGTTACATGTACCATGGAGTTTCCCCTTTATATACTCCTTTTCCAAGAAGTCAGTTTACAAATGCAGCTGTAAGTCATTAAATTGGGTAATCACATCATGAGATATTAAGCAATGTATGTCCAGGTGAGCAGATGTAGACCACAGCCACAGGTAAACTGCTAAGCAATTTCAAGTGGGCTGCAGTATCACTAACTAAGAGGCTAGAATTCACAACAATGCCACTTCCATCCTATTTCTTAGGGCGAGCCCAAACTACGTTCATCATGCCTCAGGATTCTACTGCATTCCTATTTGTACTCTTAGCAATTATGAGCCTCTGTAGCTTGTTGATGCTAGTTGCCTTATCATGAAGAACCAATTCTACTATCTCCTCATAAAATGAATTACCCTCATTTCAATTCCCCTGTGTACATTTCCCCCTCCCCTCCCCTCCCCTCACCCCTTTTCAATAATGACTTCCAACAGCACTCCAACCCCCCGTTATTAATAATACCTTATTTTTATACTAAAGTTGTTCTTTTCTTATTATTAGTAAAGATCTTAATTATATCTTATATCTTATAACAATACATATATATTATATATATATGTATTGTTTTGATGGGTTGGCAAAGTAAGTCCTGCCCAATCACTCCAGAGACTGTATACTGGTCTCATAGCTGAGTAATACAATGTCGTATAAGTCAAGGGGTGTTGGAAGTGAATGATTCAAAACCTGAACCACCATACAGAAAGGAGGTTAAGGTGAGGAGGGACCTTTCCAATCCACTGACCCAATGAGTACGGCAAAAGGGATGGTAATGCATGCCTAAAGTTTGCTTTCCCTTAATATACCTGCATGTGTGAGTTGATTATCTTATTTAAATAGGGTGCAGTAAGGTGTTACAGTAAGGCAGAAATTTACAAGTACAAAGAGAGTAAATCTAAAAACAAAACATAATATGTTTAACATTACTTACCTGCTTTTCTTCACGAAGTGCACCCTCTAATTGATTACTAAGTTGTGAACAAAATACCAGGAAAGAGAGCATATCTTCACATTCATCCTTTAAAAAAACAAAATCATCATCATCATCTTCATTTATAGCCTGCCCTTCTCACCAAGACTCCATGTGAATTACAAAATAGTAGTAGTAGAGAGTTTATTGTTTGTGGCCAAAAGCCGTTACAATCCACACACATAAAATAGTCTAACATGACTTCCTGTTTGGGATCCATGGAGGTCTAACGCAGCTCCACTTGCGGAGCTGACCGGACTGCCGTTTTAACCGGCCAGCGGGGTGAAAATAGCCCGCGGCCGACTGCTCTCAGGCGGGGAGCAGGCAAAGAACGCTCAAGACCCTAGGGTGAGCTAGATCTCGGACGAGGGGGGGCTTTACACAACGAGTCTCCCCCCGATCCTTGAGGTCCCACCTTGCGACGGGTCGGCTATAATCTCTGCGGCAGTTTTGGGGCCAATTCGGCTGGCATAAGACCTACATACCCAAGCATCGATTGGGGGAAGAAGCTGAGAGGAGAACTTAAAATCGAAACAGCGATTACAACCCGAGAAAAGTGAAGAGAAGGTAAAGATCATTATCTTCTGAGACGGGACAGATTGATAAAAACAGAGAGGAAAAAAAGTAGATTTTTAAACTGCAACAGACTAGTGAAAAGGAGGGGAAGACTCGGCAGGAATCGAATTTAAAAAGAGACTAAGTTTAAAGAAGTTATTAAAGAAATGGGACTATTGTTTTGAATACCTGTGGCTTTGGAGCTGTGAGAAAAAGACACCATCGCGAGATCTGCTGTGGGAAGACGGGAGACAGGAAGTGCGTAATAACAATAGAGTGGCTGGAGAGAAGCGGCCCTTGCTGGAGGGCAGGAAGTAGGGAATCGCCATTTTTGAAAGGGGAAGGGTCGCGGCTTCAGCGGAAGAGGAAGTAGGCCATCTTGGATTACAAAATCATAGAGAAACCATAGAGAAAAGACGCCCAACATTTTGGACTCTTTAAAACTTAATTTCTATAAGAAGACCGGGACATTTAAAATAGAAAAACGTTAAATTTTACGCCACGGAGTTAAGGAAGAGAGCGGATTCGTGGGAGCGAGCTAAAGCAAGCCCCACGATGTCAAAAAAAGAGTGGCAATCGGCAATAGAAAACCTGGATAAAAACCTGGACAAAAAACTTTTAGATATGATTAAAGAACTTAAGGACACGAAATTGGAGCTGATAAAAGAGGTTAAAGAGGTTACACAGACAGTAAAATCGGAGCTGTCAGAAGTGAAAAAAGGTATGGAAACAATACGAAATGAATTACAAGGAACGCAGCAGAGAGTTAAAACAGTAGAAGACGCGATGGAGAATTTAGCAGACACGCAACAAACAGAGATGAGATTGGTGAAGGGGAGAATGTCAGTTGCAGAAACTAAACATATGGAGAAGCAGCTACGTTTTCGTGGCTTGCCAGAAGTGGAAGGAAAGTCAGCGCAAGAACAGATGACTGAGGTGTTGGCTGAGTACCTGGGGAAGGAGGAGGAGGAAGTTGTGGCTATCCTAGATGTGGCATACCGTGTGAATTCGAGAATAGCAACCCAGAGGAAACTACCAAGAGATGTGATTGTGCAGTTTACAACACGAAATATGAAAGAGAGGATTGTGACAAAACAGTTTCAAGATCCATTGGAGATTGATGGCAAGACGATTATTATAATGAAGGAACTGCCCAGATCAGTGTTACTGGACCGGAAAAAATATAAAGTGCTAATTCAGATTTTGAAGGACATGAAAATCAGGTACAGATGGGAGTTACCGGAAGGAGTGTCTTTTGAGTTTGGAGGGGCCAAAAAACGCATCAGATCTGAGCGAGAGATGGAGCGATTTATTAAGGACAATGAAAAAGACTTACCAACAAGATCATGAGTATGGAGTGTAAAGTATTATCTTGGAATGTAAATGGACTAAACTCACCGAATAAGAGGAAAAATACTTTTCACTGGCTACTAAAACAAAAATGTGACATTGTTTGTTTGCAAGAGACCCATATCAGAAAGCAGGATGTAAAATATTTAAAATCTGGAAAATTGGGCAAAGAATATGTAGCGGCCTCCAACAAGAAAAAAAGAGGAGTGGTGTTGTACATAAAAGAGGAGCTACAGCCAAAATTTGTTATGAGAGATGTGGAAGCTAGATTTGTAGCAGTGGAATGTATTTGGAATTTAAAGAGAGTGTTGGTAGTCGGACTTTATGCACCTAACGGTGCAAAAGAAAGCTTCTTTGAGGATTTAAGGAAGCATTTAGACGATCTTGCATACGACCAGATAATTCTTGCTGGAGACTTCAATGGAGTGACAGACTTGGAACTAGACAAAAAGACTACAACGGCACAAAAGAAAAGAGGACTATTACCAAAGCTTTTTTTTGAGTTGATTCAACAAGAGACTCTTGAAGATGTATGGAGGAGAGAATATCCTAAAAGCAGACAGTTTACCTTTTATTCTGCAAGGCATTCTACATTATCAAGAATTGATATGATCTGGGCCTCAAAAGACTTAGCATTATGGACTAAGGAGGTAGAAATAATGCCTATGGTAGGCTCAGATCACAACCCAATTATGTGGAAATTTGGAAAAAAGAGAAAAAGGAAAGCATGGAGAATAAATGAGGACTTGTTACAGGAAAGAGAGAATATGGAAATACTGAGAAGAGAGACAAAGTTTTTTATACAATACAACGTGAATAAAGAAGTACCAACCAATAAAGTTTGGGATGCTTACAAGGCGGTTGTAAGGGGCATACTAATGGACTTAAATGGTAGAGCAAGAAAGAAGAAAGAGGAGAAAAGACAAGAGATTGAGGAGAAAATAAAAGCCAAAGAAATACAGCTAAAAAAGAGACCAGGGAAAAAGAAGGTATACCAGGAAATTAAAATACTTCAAGAACAGCTAACAGCAATGAGCAATAAAGAATTGGAGTGGAATCTCAAAAGACTGAATCAAAAAGCGTTTGAGGGTGCTAATAAACCTGGGAAGTACCTGGCATGGCAATTGAAGAAGAAAAGGGAAAAGAAGATAATAAATAAAATTTGCGAAGATAACAAAACGTATTTGGAGCAGGCTAACATTAGTAGAGCCTTTTATAAATTTTACGCTAAGCTGTATAATAAAAAAGAAGTAAACAAAGAATCAATAGCGTCATATTTGGAGAAAACCAAACTTCCAGAAATCTCGGAAGCTTGGAGAAATAAGTTGAATAGTGAAGTAACTGACGAGGAAATAAGTAAGGCAATACAATCTGCAAATCTAGGAAAGGCGCCAGGGCCAGATGGACTTACGGCTAAATTCTATAAGACAATGGCTAATGAACTGGCACCATTCCTAAAAGAGGTGATGAATGGGGTTTTAAGGGATCAAAGGATTCCAGAAACTTGGAGTGAAGTGAATATATCATTGATCCCAAAAGAGGGCCAAGACCTGACTAATGTGAAAAATTATAGACCTATATCGCTACTCAACAATGACTACAAAATTTTTGCGAAGATATTGGCGGAGAGATTGAAGGGGTGGCTCTCGGAAGTCATAGAGGAGGAACAAGCAGGCTTTTTGCCAGACAGACAAATAAGAGACAACTTAAGGACAGTGATCAATGCTATTGAATATTATGACAAGCGTTGTGACAAAGAGGTTGGTTTCTTCTTTGTTGACGCTGAAAAAGCGTTTGACAATTTAAACTGGGACTTTATGTTTGCCACTATGGAAAAGCTACAATTGGGAGAAAGATTCATCAGAGCAATTAAGGAAATTTATAGAGACCAGACTGCAGCAATTGTGGTGAATGATGAATTGACCAAGAAATTGACGATAAGTAAAGGAACAAGACAAGGTTGCCCGTTATCTCCATTGTTGTTCATTTTAGTATTGGAGATTCTGATGATACAAATACGTCAAGATGATGAAATTCGTGGAATAAAAATAAAGGACTATTCATACAAGGTCAGAGCATTTGCGGATGACATAATGTTAATTGTAGAGGACCCATTGGAGAACATGCCAAGAGTGATAGAAAAGATCAAGGAGTTTGGAGACTTGGCAGGTTTCTTCATTAACAAAAAGAAGTCAAAGATATTATGCAAAAATATGAGTAAGCAGAAACAACAATTGTTAATGGAAACAACGGATTGTGAAGTAACAAGTAAAGTGAAATATTTGGGAGTCGAATTAACTGCAAAGAACATAGATCTATTCAAAAACAATTATGAAAAACTATGGACTCAGATAGAGAGAGACTTGATTAAATGGAATAGATTGAATTTGTCATGGTTGGGCAGGATTGCAGCAGTTAAGATGAATGTGTTACCAAGAGTAATGTTTTTGCTACAGACAATACCAATCATCAGAGACTCCAAACAATTTGAAAAATGGCAGAGGAAAATATCAGATTTTGTTTGGGCAGGCAAGAAGCCTCGAGTGAAAGTGAAAGTTTTACAAGATGCAAAGGAAAGAGGCGGAATGCAACTGCCCAATCTGAGACTTTATCATGATGCAATCTGCCTAGTTTGGTTGAAAGAATGGATGACATTAAAGAACAAGAAACTATTAGCCCTAGAGGGATATAAAAAAATATTTGGATGGCACGCATATTTATGGCATGACAAAGTAAAGGTCAACTCGATGTTCCTGCATCACTTTGTTCGGAGAAGTCTATACATAATCTGGAAGAAGTACAGAATTTATCTACAAGAAGGAACCCCTTTGTGGGTGGTTCCATATGAGGTGATAGACCCGAGAGCTGTTGATAATGAACAACAATGTTTAACGTATAAAGAAATAACTAAAACTGAAGCATCCAAACTTAGAATAAAGACACAAGAGGAACTATCACCTAACTACGATTGGTTCCAGTATAGACAGATCAGAGACTTATATAATTCGGACTCTGTAAAGGGAGGTATACGAATAGAGAATTCGGAACTAGAGCAGACCCTTCTTAAAGAAGATAAGAAAAGAATATCCAAGGTATACCAAGTACTGTTGAAGTGGTATACCGAGGATGAGATAGTTAAAACACAAATGGTGAAATGGGCTATAAACTTTAATAAAGAAATAACAATGGAGGCATGGGAATACTTGTGGAAAACTACAATGAAGACAACGACATGTATTAATATCAAAGAGAACATTTATAAAATGATCTATCATTGGTACATGACACCAAAGAAGATTGCGCTAGGGAATTCGAATACTTCTAATAAATGCTGGAAATGTAAGAAGCATGAGGGCTCCCTCTATCATATGTGGTGGTCGTGTGAGGTAGCCAGGCAGTACTGGGGGGAAATAATAAGAGAAATGAGTGAAATTTTACAATTTCAAATTAATAAGAACCCAGAACTCCTGCTACTGAACTTGGGAATGGAGGGAATTCCAGCCCAACACAGGACGTTGATATTTTATATGACAGCAGCAGCTAGACTTTTGTATGCGCAAAAATGGAAAGTACAAGAAGTGCCAACTATTGAAGATTGGACTTACAAATTGCTGTATATGGCTGAAATGGACAAGATGACAAGAAAATTGAGAGATCTGGACTCAGGGCAGTTCAACACAGACTGGGAGAAGCTGAAACAATACCTGGAGAAGAAATGGGAGGTGGGAGGAAAACTGTGGCAGTTTGAGAACTACTGAAGTATTGAAGTAGAGGGGGGAGACTTTACCGGGGGGAGAAGAGATAAATGTGAATTAATAAGCAGTCAGATTAATAGATTGACATATATATAGATATATATAGGTTAACAAACAGAACATAGAGAAAATAATTAATTATAAGGACTAAATATAAGGAGCGATTAACTAACAATATTTTCTTTTTTTTTCTGACAAGTTTTGTACCAAACTGAATGTCTGAAGATATAGATGGGTCAAATTGATTGACTACGTGAGGAGAGATATATAGAACTATTATAAAAAGATAGAATGAGTAATATATATAGAGAATAAGTCAAATTGTTTGATATAAACGAATGTATGATCTATATGGTTTATGATATATAGAAATACCTGAAATTGAAAAATTGGGATAAATTGTTTATCTAAGATGGAAACAAAGGCTTACAGTTTGGGCATATAATGTTAAAAATAGTTAAGGATGTACTGCTTAGAATAATGGAGAATATATATTTGTTTTAGATAGAGGAAGCTAATAAAAGTAAGGGAAAGGGGACAAAGGGTTGGAAAGCTGTTGGAAGTCAACAAAAAGGGGGGGGGAAGGGAGGGGGTTAGAGATGAAAAAATTGGGGAAAATTGAATGTAAATGTGGAAATAATGGATTCTAACCCAATAAAAATTTTTCAAAAAAAATAAAATAAAATAAAATAGTCTAACATATTAAGAGTTGTATATACAAATCAATCATTAAACATATATTGACAGGTATTGTACAGATATTGACAGAGTAAAATGATCTAGGCAAAATATGAAAACAAATTCAATCAAACAAATTAAATTTCTAACAAACAAAACAACATAGCAGGCTAGGACTGCAAAGTTGAAAAACAATGCAAGCAAACAAGACAATGAAATAGCCAATGTAGGCCAACAACTATTTAAGACAACCAAACTGTCTAAAGTTTGACATACCATACTGAAGAAAGAGTTCCAAAGCTAGAAGGCATAGAATTGACATTAAATTGCAGTTTTAAAAAGATGCTTTTTACATAGTATATTCCTGCTTTAATTTTAAAAAATACCATTGTTGTTGAAAATAGTAATGAGATCAGAAACCTTACAGGAAGAAAATTGATTGACTTGAAATGTGGTGCTGGAGGAAAGGTTTATAGATACCATGGACAGCCAAAAAGACAAATAAGCGGCTTCTAAATTAAGCCTGAATTCTCCCTAGAAGTTACAATGACAAAACTGGGGCTATTATATTTTGGTCACATCATGAGAATACAAGACTCACTGGAAAAGACAATAATGTTAGGAAATGTGGAAGGCAGCTGGAAAAGAGGAAGACTCAAAACGAGATGGCTTGACTCAATAAAGGAAGCCACAGCATCTAGTTTGCAAGATCTGAGCAAGGCTATTAATGAGAGGACATTTTGGAGATCATTAATTCATAGGTCACCCTAAGTTAGAAGCGACTTGATGGCACAAAATACACAATAATTTCAGTTCAATTCTGTTTATTTTTTCAGTTTCATGCAATTTAGAACTATTTTCTTTAATATAAACAATATTGACGTATAGGTTGACAACTTGACATATATCAGTGGGTTCAGAAGGGTATAACTCTGTTTACAATTGCACTGCAAATAATGGATAGGCAAATTAATTTCCTGTTCAACCTAGTGAATCTTAAATCCCTATAGGGAAGCAAGTCTATTCAGGGGAGTTTACTCCCAGAAAAGTCTTCTTAGGATTGTCCTGAAAATATCCTAAAATAAAATACTAATCAAAGCACTTAAAGTTTTTAATCAAGTGTCTTGCTTATTACAGCAAAAGCTTTGTTAACTGGCATCAACAGTGAACCAGGATTGCCAGTTAAACAAAAATGCAGGTGTCCAGGGGTGACATGAAGGAGTGCACCTCCACACTTACCATTAAAGTACCCAGTACGGGCTTTTTTACCAATGAGAGTAGCAGGCTGCCAGGATACTGGGACAAAGACAACAATACTGCCAAGGGTAGACGTAGGCCACCACCACCACATCAGGCCCGACAGCTCCACCTCTGGCTGTGATGGGAAGCCTCACCACATGGAGCCACCAGGAGAGTCTTCAGATCAGTATACACATTAGTGACCACTGGGGTGGCTTGAAAAAATGGTACCCTAGCCACTGAAAAGGAGCATCCCAATGCTTACTTGTCTCCCAGTCAGGGGAAAGACAGATCATCTCCCATCATTTGCTGGGAAATAAGGAAAGCTGTTAATAGAGTGAATATGTCTTGTTTATGTCAGCAATAAAGGGCTCTTGGGTCAGACAGAAGTTTTTAGATTCATCGCCTCTTCTGGATGTCTTCACTGGGGCATGTAGTCAGCTGGTGAAGCTTTCTGGTATGCTGGATAAGGGAAGGTCTAGTGATAAATCCTGGCCCAGGTTCGTGCCTCTCAATCATTTTCTCCAGTGATGAAGCCACCAGCTCACATTTGCCATATGAAGCCAGCCAGGCAGAGGGGCACCTACTTCTGTTTCAGTCACTGGCTGCCCCACCTATCTACCAGCATGCTTGTAACCTTCCACGAGTAGGGTTTTATCCCAGCTTCTCCAGGAATCTCTTCAAGAAATAAAGAGCAACACACCCCACTCCGTAGTGACCAGTCTTTGTCTTTTGTTCCTTGGACCAGACACCCCATTACCCACTTTGAAAGAAAGTCTGCATTTGTATGGAGATTCAGTGTTCTGTGTACAATGAACATGTAAGGTAAACAATTGATGGGTTAATGATTAATAATTTTTTATTATGATAATATTTAGCAGAGTAGAGATTTGCACAGCATATAAAGAATCACAGAGACGTGTTCAGCTTCTAGAATAATGTTTACTACATAAAGGATAAAATAATAAAGGTTACATCGGTGATAAAATAAAGAAGAGCTAACTAGCTTCTACATCCTTACATGCTGGAGGTAACTGTGTAACTGACTAGTGGGCAATGGCGTCCTGGACAAAGGAAAGAATGTTAATTGCCCCCAATAAACCTGGTCAGCCAATAATCGATCCTAGATTAGTTCATTAGGCATGCAACTCCCCTTTGCCCTGGCGGGAACAGTTACTCAACACTTAACTGGCCTCATGCTAATTAATTATGCCTAGCTAAGACAGAAAACAGATTAACCCCTTCATGGCAGAAGTGAATGACACATGCATATCCTAACAATAATCCATTATTGTATGTAGACTTTAGGATTACTCACTGTCTGCACCCAATGGAGGGCCATGTGATCCATTATCAGATTAAAGTCATTGTTTAATAGATGGCTTCTTAGCATTGTAACAGCCCACGTGCATGTTATTGCTTCCTTTTTATTAGTCCCCACTGACCTTCTCCCAGAACAACAGTCTTTGACTCATGAAAAGCAGTGTGTGCACACACATGCACACACACATACTGGGATAGCACTGCCTACAGTCTCATTTCTGAGACACCAGTCACAAAACAGAGTGGTTTTGTTAAAAAAAATGGGCTCCTTAGAACTGATATGATGGGAAAGATGACCAATTAAAATTCCTACTGGCTTTCCTCTAATGGATCAAAGGAGGAAATATGGAAGAACAGTGAGATTAGAACTCACTATAATCGCTAACTAGCCAAGTAGTTACCTAGCCTGCTTTTTAGTGGCTGGCTCCAGCAGGTTCTGTAGTGCCTGTAGTGCCAGGATAGAACCTACCTACTGTTATCTGCCTGCAAGCTATGACACTCGTCAGGGCTAAATTGCAATACTGCTTAACTTACGACCTGGAAAAATGATGTGACTAGTCCTTCTCATTTTGGATGAATATGATAATGTCATCCATATAAGCCATTATGAAGTCCCACGCTGAGTTTACATGATAGTTTACTAGGTACTGAAACACTACTGCTACAGAGTTTTTTCATGATATCTGTGTATAAGAGGATTTACCAATTGCTCTACACCCATATCTGGATTTGAGAAATAGGTTCCTTTGCTTATTCAGTTATGCCTCCTTCTGGGACATAGGTGAAACAGGTGACAGTTGATTATTTGGAAGTTCATGCATTAGCAAATTTTCCCACTAGGTCAAGGTACCAAAATCATCTGATACTCCAGGCACTGTAATTTCCCCCATCCATTACTTCTTTGATCTCCTGATGCACTGGATTTCTTCCAGACATGCTTTTGCAACTTCACTGGCTTGGTTTTAATGCTGTGGGCTATGAATATAGTGCCCCAGTCTCATTGTGAAGAGCCTACAGTAACTGTGTAGGAGGCAGCTCTGTTGTTCATAATAGTTGCCAAGTTATCCTGTGGAACCCCTGGAAGAGTTCCACATTTGCTCTTATTTGAGGGCAAGAGTGCCTCCCAATTACCCAGGGTACAAATTCCTCCCATAGGACCCTGTTCAACCCAATCCTCTGCCAACACCCACCGAAATGCCCCGAGGGAACTGCCTATAAATGAGTTTGAATGACATCTCTCCCAAGGAGAGAGAAAGGACCTGCTCAGGAGCAAGAGCAAGGAAGTAGGAATTGGGCATAGCCAGGGGAAAAGCAATAAAAGACCCCTGCTGAAGGAGATAACATGGCAGCTGGCTGGAAGGAGCTGGAAGCAGACAGACGTATAGCCTTTACAGATAAGAAGTATAGAGCCTCTTGTATATTCAAATGTGACATTTCTGGCCTGGAGGGAAAGCAGAAAGATTTTTTCCCACCTGACCCAGGCAGATCGGCTTTCCTCCCAACTTAACCCTGAAGAAAAGTTGCAGTGGCCAGGACCAAAGCTTAAGGAGTTGGCATCGTAAAAGAGAAAAGTAATTAAAGAGTCTCTGTTTGTTTGTTTATTTCATTGACTAGGTTTTTATTCAGAGCCAAGCTACAAGTGACGCCTTACACAGGTTGGACACTTGTCAGTTTCATTCAAGTTTTGATGGGAAATGTAGGCATCCTGGTTTAACAGCTTGGCTCCCCATTACAGCTGCAAGACCAGGATGCCTACATTTCCCATCAAAACTTGAGGGAAGCTGACAAGTGTCCAACCTGTGTCAGGCGTCACTTGTAGCTTGGCTCTCAGCCTTTCTGCCCTCACAGGGCCATCAAGGCACCAAACAAATTTAAAAAATACAATATCTTAAAAGCCATTGAAACCAACACATAAAGGTATCATTAAAACAATTTAAAATAAATATTAAAACAGATTAAAACATTGGGGAGAAAGAAGGGATCACTGAGAGAAGCAAAACAAAACAAAACAAAAAATTCTACATCCACGAGCGTAGACACACTGGAAACAAGAGTGGAAACAAGAGATCAAATGGTAGAACTTTTAACAGGAAGTGAGTGCCCTGACAGGCAAATTTTCCTAGGAAGAGAGTTCCAGGGTTTTGGTGCCACTAATGAGAAGGTTACCTCTCCCAGGATTACCTCCTGGGTTGCCACCCACCTAATCACAGAAGATGGGGGCACCCAAAGGCGGGCCTTCAAAAATGACCACAGTGGTTGGGTAGGTACGTAAGGAAGTAGGTGACACATTTTTGACATGTTTGTTTGCATTTGGCACTATGGGAAGAAGATGGCATCTCCACAGGTGGCCCTGGCGGAACATCACACTAACTCAGTTTCAGAGCTTTTAAAAAATTAACATTTTAATGGCATAAGTATTCTTAACTCTTGTGTTGGATATAGCTCAAGTATTTGAGGCCTTATGTTGGATAAAATAATATACATTACAAATAGCATTAAAACAATGCCATAAAATCATAACAATACTAATCATCAGTACTACAGCAAGTCGTTAACAACAGGCCAGAGCATAAAAACTTCATGAAACAAAAACTGAAAAGCCTTTAAAAATCCATAAATCAGTCTTCATCCTATAAGTAGACCATAAAACTGAAAAAATAAGCCCTTTAATTAAAGGCTTGGGTTAAAAAAATGTTTTAGTCTGGTGCCTAAAAGATAACAGGGTCCAATTCTGTTATAAGTATGAAGACAAAATTATCACTGTACAATTTATAAAAATTGTATCTATCTTTTTAGAAAATCTGATGCTCTACAGCTTTTCCATTTAATCAGTATTTCCTATCTAATTATGAAATGCCTCCTTCTTAAACAATGTACTACAAAATATTTAAGCCTGCGAAAGCAGGGAGGGCGGAATATAAATATAATAAATTAAATTAAATTAATATCATTAAATTGTTCATGATTTTAAAAATTACATTTCCCTCTTGGACAATAAGCATTTATCTTTCCTGACATTGGCAGCTATTTATATGAGACAGCATACAGAGTCTGTCATTGCTATTAGAAATCATGACAGCATGATGTCCTTAAAAGCTATATATAAAATTATTAACATACAGGTAGGGTTTCTTCTTCCTCTTCTCCCTCTTCCTGAGTTTTGTCATCCTTTGTATAGACATGTTCCATTGTTTGTACAATCTGCAGAAAGTTCCAAACCAGTTTTGTAAACCTTCATAGCCATATTGCCTAATCATCTCACAAGGAAAACCTGAAATTGGAAGGGACCAAAAGCCGCCAAGCACTACCCAAGGCAGGGCTATCTATGCAACAAGGAAAAATGGAAGTACCTATGCAATTCTGTGCCCTCCCCCAAAAGCAAAATAAGCAAAAAAGAAGTGCAGTGCAGATAGGTCCTTATGGGGTAAACAGTATCTAATCTCCACTTAATATAAGAATCAAAGCAAATAGTATTTGCACCCAAACTAAGAAGTCAAAATTGAATGAAAATAGGAAAATAGAAGTGAATATCCTACCTGATTTAGATGCACAGTGATATTCTTAAGCATGTCCATTTCATCTAGTACACTATCTTTATTTACTGATGGAAGATCTATAGAATACTGAGCAATACTTTCTGGTGTATCAGAAGGCAGTAAAACCATTGGATTTACTTCAAAATTTTGTTTTCCTTTCTTCTTCAAACCTGGAGGAGAGTAGTCTAATACTGGGCGTTTTTGAAGAGGAGTCTGCTTCATTTGTTTTGTTGCATTCATGGTGGTGCTTGTTTTATCTTTCAAAATCAGGTAACAAAAGCATTAATTTACACTATAAAAAGCTTCAAACATTGAATTATCACAGTAAAATTATACATTTATTTTAATTTAAAATATTATCTTTTTTTCTTCTTTGTGGAAATAGTTTCCATTTCTAAGTAAAAGATAGTTTCATACCTGTTTAATCTTTACCACCCAGAAACTTTATTTAGCTATTCTAAGTTTTTATTTACATCTTGACTCCAGCCTTATCAATCAGCATCTTTTTAAGGTCTCTTCCAGATTATCAATTTATAGCATAATAAATGGGGAATTTTTATTCATTTATTTTGTGAAGAATCTAAATATCCTTTATCAAGGTTTCACTTCTTTTACTGGAATATATTTTCCCTTCATTCAAGTCTCAACATATTTTGTTTCTGGAAATCAATCCCATACCCCCATGTGCACACATATAGGTCAGCAAAGATAGCAACTAAAATGGAGTGTTGGACCTACCATAAATATTCCCTTCTATTCTGAGATTAAAAGGGCATTCTGATTGATGAGTGATTCCTCCCTTAGGGTCTGGAGGCAAGGTTTACTTCCAACTTCCTGTCTTAACCACTGAGATGTTACCCTCCTACAGTTCAAATCTTCAAAAGCCAAAAAACATGGAGAGCCAGGCTCATATGCCCACTGGTGCTGGAAGTGCAAAATGATAAAAGAATTCTGGAAAGAAATCCTCAATCAGATTTTCCAAATAGCTGACTATAAAATTCCTCTGAAACCTGAAATAATCTTCATGGATGAATGGCAAAACACAAACATATCACAAATCAGAAGAGAAACCTCCTAAGAATCTTCTTAGTGGAAGCCAAAACAGCAATAGCTTCAAAATGGAAATCATATAAACCCCCTACACTAGCAAATTGGTACACAAATGTTTGGGACCACTACATAATAGAAAAAAATCACAGAAGGCCTTCTCCAAGCCGATATCTACATGGAAGTGGTGTTGAGATGAGGTGAAAGAAAACAAAACAACGCTGGAAAAGATAGTGGAATGAGACACATAGGGAGGAGCCACGGCACAGTATTACAGCATGTGCTTTGAATGTGGCAAAACATCTCCAGTCAAAGAGATCAGATAGCTGGTGATGTCAAAGTCCTTTGTCTGAGACCCTGGAGTGTTGCTGCTGTCAGAGACCCTCTAGATGAAGCATCTGATTCAGTTTCAGGTGTGTATATGTAAAGATTCTATTTTGATCTGGTCTCTGATCACCTAGCTGAGAGCTTATGTAGGGTGCCTGTCTCCCAGTTTGAGGTGGTGGCTGGGTAATTGTAGTGGCCTTGATTCACTTCATACTTATGTAAGGTGTTTAATTCCATGCTGATACCGTCCCAATTCTGAGAATGCATATAGAGATCCACACAGAAAAGAACTTTAAAGATATATTACAGATAAGTTCAATGGATGCGCATGAGTCTTTCTAAGACCATATGTAAGTTAAAAACTCTAAAAACCACCAGAGGGTGTAATAGAAAAATCTCTTTCAAGAAGCCATCATGGAGCTTGCAAAATAGGTTAAGAGAATGCCTTCAACTGGCTTCTGAACACTTGTTAGAGCAACTGTTTATCTCAATAATCTGTTTGTACATAGGCCTTGGACTATTCCATTCTGAGAAAAGATAATGCACGTTGCACCAAAATCTGTTAAACTATCATGTAATTTCCTACACAAATGAAATCTTTCCATGTGGTGTTTCACAGTCCAGAAACAGATAACCTAAGAGCATCATCAGACATCTACTTCAACTAAACCATTCTCAAACCTATCAGTTTCTATATGGCTAAATGGAACTACTCTGGGTTCAGGTGACAGACTGGTTCTTGCCTCAGTACCTCTGGTTCCATCATAATCTTCCATGGTATTTTAACTGAGAGCTCCACTATCCTTGGCTAGTTATTTGTCACCCAGGTAATCTTCCCCACCCCAGGAATCTGGTACCTTTACAGATCTGTGCATAAGCCTGTATTTGAAACCACCTTCCCTCTCACAGGTAATTCTTGACATCAAGAGGGGACTGGACAAATATATGGAGCAGAGGTCCATTAGTGGCTATTAGCCACAGGAGATAGATGGTATTCTCTTTGTGGGGAGGTGGTGCTCTGTTGTCTTGGTGCTGGAAGGAAGGCAGTGGGAGGGCTTCTGGTGTCCTGGCCTCACTGACAGTCCTTTAGATGGCACTGGATTTCTAGCCACTGTGTGTGACAGAATGTTGGACTGGATGGGCCACTAGCCTGATCCAACATGGCTTTGCTTATGTTCTTATGTTCTTAACCACCACAAACTGTCTCCACTGGAACAAGTTTGGGATCTGTATCTCCAGGGTGATTGTGTCCTGATAAGGTAGTAGCAGCCACTGTAAATTTCTGGCATGTTACATCCAACAAAACAATTCAATACTAGAGATCACTGGCTCCTGTAGATAAGCCAGAAACATTCCATCTCCTAACTTGTATTTGTCTCTTCTGCTATTGTGATCTTCTCCTACTGGACTTCAAGGCAGGCAGGAGATGTGACCAAATTGGCTTTGGAAGAGGCACACACTGACCAATTCTTAACCATACATTACCATGGGTAACCAATCATTGATGCCATGGTATGGCAAAACATAATGAATGATGATGCCCTTCCCATTGAGTATATCCTCTCATTGCCTTTTACTCAATACAGGAATGTCATTTTAATTCTTACATGTCTACATGACTAAAGCTTGTGCAATGATGGATGTAGCAGCAGATGTTCAGAAAGCTAGTGTTGTGACCTCATGTGATTTCCTTAAACCAAGTTCATTCTTATGATCGGTTAATGATTCTTCATCTTTTGCAAGAATCACCCAAGACATTAAGACAGCAACTGGTTTATCTCCCAGCACGATCCAGACCCATGCTAGAAAGAGGGGTTTTTTTTAAGCATAATTAGCTCTGAGTTTGTGAAATAGCAGAGAAGACTACTCATCTTTTTAGCTCCTCCTCAAATCTTTCTGGAAAGGGTACCACTTTTTCTACCCATTTCCATCTGGGATAATACATCTTTCAACTTCCTTGTAAGTACTCTGGTTCGTCCCATGTTGGGACATACCAGCCTCCTCTGAAAATTCCAGCATACTTAGTGCCTTAATTAGCAGGTTAGGAAATTGTTTTTATGCAAAAAGATGCCTGAGGTGGCTTGGCTGCCCCAGTGACTCTCCTACACTTTGACAATTCCCCCTCTTCTCTGTCTGAAGTGGCCAGTTGGGAGGTTCTCATCCATACAAAGACTAATTCTGCCCTCTTTTTGTTGCAGTTGGGGTGGTCCACCGCCCTTTTGGCAAGGCTGCTGGCCCCTCCAGGGCTCACTAGATGCACCACTTTTTTGGCTATAAAAATCTGAGGGGAAGAGGCCTCCTTCTCTTCAGCCTCTGATTCAGAGGCACTTATTCTCCAGCCAGGAGTCTGCTGGAGTTTCCACCATTTTACTTTTTATTGCCCCCTGTGTCTCAGGGGATAAAGATTTAGCAGCATCTCCTCCACTGGAAAGCAAATAGCTCTCTCTGAAGCCTTCCTCCTTGATTTGTACTCCAATATAACTTCAGCTAAAAAGCTAAGTTGACTGTGATAGGTTTTAATTTTATATATACAGCTATAACTATACATGTGGAGGCACGTACTAGGAGAAGAAAGAAGGATATAAATAGAAGCTAGAAAACAGAGGTTTAATCTAGATCTGGAACACTGGATATAGAGCTCCCTATGATCCCCTCTCCCTATATGAGGCAGGAAATGAACTGTAAAAGAATGGTACTTCCCATCATTGCAAACAGGAAGCTGGAAGTTTTTTCCTGCTTCCAAACCTAATGGGAAGAAATCACCCATCCATCAATTAAGAATACCCTCCTCCTTTCAGTAACAACAGGTGTACAGATATAAAAATAAAATCTAGGGTTTTTTTAAGGCCAGCAAGATTCATAAAGGAAATACAGTTAGGGACAAAATGCCTGATATGTGTCACGTCATGGACGCGTGACCCAACTTGCAGTCAGACGAACATCGGGGAACTCAACTTAAATAGCACTTGCTTGCTTGACACGGTAAGGAGCTTCCAGTTTTCCCTCTTCCCCATTTTTAGCAGCAGAAGCAGGAATGGCAAGGCCTTTTTGTTCCTTTTCTCTTGTTCCATGTGCCCTAGGAATGACATGTAGAGCCAGAAAAAAGGACTGGCGAAAACACAGAGGGAGGAAAACTGGAGCTCCTTCTCCCTCCTCACAGCACTCCCTTACAATGCAGAGCAAACAAGAGCTGTTTATGGTGAGTTTCCCCACTGTTTGTCTGACTACAAGTCTAATCACATACCTGTGACCTAACACTCTTGAGGCCCTCAGTACTAGGACACTAAGGAACTCTAGGTGCAGCAGGTTTTATACTGAGGACCTCTAAGAACTGAACTGGACCCTTGTTAACCATCCTAAATATCTTCACAAATTTACTTCCTTGTTCCACCCATTTCCTATGCTCCTATCATTTTCCAATAACCTTCTTTGTACTAAAAGATGAAGATCCTCCAGTTCAAACGGAACAGTTTGCCTCATTCCTGTCTCACACCTTAGCATTATTATGCATTGTGTTGTGTGTTTATATGTCTTTAATTGTTTTATGTATTATTTTAAATGCTGTTTTAACATAGACCCTATTTGGGCAGAAAGGCAACATTAAAGTGTTTTACAGTGAAATCCTAAATAGAGTCACTCCAGTCTAAACCAATTGAAATCAATGGGCTTAGACTGGAGTAACTCTGCTCAGGATTTCACTGTTAAACTAATAAACAAACATGTCTTTGCTCACTGGCGCGGCCAAGCTGCTCCTGCTACTTCTCCATCTCATCCTTCCTAATTCATTTCAACCTCAATTAGATACCTCAATCAGAATTCATTTAAGTTTTAATATGTTAATAAAAATATTACTTAAAAAAAGAATTCATTTAAGAAGATTTACCCAGTCAGTACATTTTACCCCACTGCTTGACTATTAGAAGCCCTAATTGTGCAGGAAATGGTATTTCCGTCTCAAGACAAGACTACAATATAGTCAATAGTTTTCTTTTACTAGAGCATTCAGCTCCCAATTATCTGAATGTTATTTCCTCAGCCTTGTCTTGATCCTAAGAGTTTACTTCCACATCAGCCTAGCCTCCTTTCCCATCCTCTTTTGCCGGCCCTCTCTTCCAGAATGGATTTTGTAGCTTGATTTTAGCTTGCCTTGCCCCTTTGTTCTTTTTTGCTTTTCTGATTCTGATCCTGGACTTTGGTCAAATGTGTCATCTTTCCCTACCAGCATCACCACTTCTAAATACAAGAGTTTCCTGCTCATCACACAGAAGCATCACAGAGAAGATAGACTATAAGTTTTTGATTTTGGTGATCTGTCAAAGCCTATGTCTGAGTATCTTTGGTAATGAATATAAATCTTTAAAAAGTCAGGCTGATTTTTAACAACTGGGATAAGTGGGCTGGGTACAACTCACTATCATGATTTAGTTCAATTTCTTAAAATCGATCCCACCCAACCTCCCCAAACCTCCCTCTTTAAAATTCTATAGGCTATCTGAGGTTTGAGCAAGCTAGTTTCTCCTTCCTCTCCCTTTACTCACAAGATCAAAAGAGTCCAGTAGCACCTTTAAGACTGACCAACTTTATTGTAGCATAAGCTTTCGAGAATCACAGTTCGTCAGATGCATGGAGAGCAAGAAACCGGTCAGATATATAGGTGGAGAGGGGAGGGAGTGTCAAGGAGGTCTTCCTTGCAATGGTCAGCAATGCCGGGTTGCAGGGAACCGTTGCTATAGAGGCGCACGCACGCACACACACGCACACACTATGAAAAGTGTATGAAGTTTATTTACAAAAACTATATTACAATTGTCACAAGACTGACTGGCATAAAGCTCTGCCAGACTTGTGTTACCAACAGAGGGCACACTATAATGGCACTTCAACTCTTAAGTACACATATGCTTAATTACAGGAGATTACACAAATTGAAACAATTAACCAATTATGGAATAGTTGCTGACTCACCATGACTGAGTCTGATTAGCCTTGTGTATCACCTGACATGCAATCATGTGACTTAGTACCTGTCAGGCCAGATCATTCTCATCTAGCCTGCTGTCACTGCCAGTAAACAGCTTCAACAGGGAGGAATAGATGCAAACAGTAGCTTCTGATATGGAAATCAGTTTGCTTCTGTTAAGGAAGTCAGTTACTTCTGATAATGAGATAACCATTCTTAGTCTCTATTCAATCCCAGCCTGACTGAGTCAACTGACTTCCTTAACAGAAGCAAACTGATCTCCATATCAGAAGCTACTGTTTGCATCTATTCCTCCCTCCCCTCTCCACCTATATATCTGACTGGTTTCTTCTTGCTCTCCATGCATCTGACGAAAAGAACTGTGATTCTTGAAAGCTTATGCTACAATAAAGTTGGTTAGTCTTAAAGGTGCTACTGGACTCTTTTTGATTTTGCTACTACAGACTAACACGGCTAACTCCTCTGGATCTTTACTCACAAGTACTCTCAATATTCTGTGTTTCTGGAACACATTCTGTCTTGGTCAGTACATGTTTGCTCCCATTTTAGATTAACTGATAATAATATGTCTCTGTGCATGTGGGGAGTCCTCCAATTATGTTGACGTCTCTGTCTTGTCTCTTAAAAGATAAAAATACAGTGTTTAGGCATTCATTACTGGAAGAGCATATCTCCAAGTATTAATCAATTGGCGGCATGGAACCGTGTGTGTGGAATAGAATAAAGCTGGAGAGGTGAACTGAGGGACCTGAGCTAGCTGAGTAAATTCCACATCGCCTGAGAAAGAAGGTACAACCTACCATTCCCACTAAATGAATGTACTTACATCAGGATTTTTTTTCAGAGTTTCAGTGGTGATTTATTGTTCCCAACCTAATATGAAAATAGAAGCAGAAAAGGTTTACTCTATTTCCTATATCTTTTAGATACCAATGTAATCTCTGACAAAACTTTCCATTATTAATAATTGAAACAGAAAACTTCCTAGAAAACAGCAGAGAACATAAATGCTTAATAGTAATTCCATTTTACAGGATTTGTCTTACTAGCTAGAAAGGCTGGGCCAGATACTAGGCAGGCTGAGGCAGCCATTAAAGGACAGATAATTCTCAATTATCTGGTTTTTTTATCACTGGGTGGGCAACATTGAAAACAGGTTGTTCGTGCTTCCTAGTGATGCCTCCTGATCACATATGGGCAAAGCACACTAATAGTAGAATCCTAAATAGTGATGCATCCTTCTAAGCCAATTGACTTCAAAACACTTAGGAGGGTGTAACTCTGATGACTGAAATGTGACTTAATTTCTAGGCTGTATCAGTACAACTTCCACTGTATCATTTAATTATACATCTGAAAACAAAAGAGAGATTTTGTTGAGGGGGAAATGTTGAAGAATTTCTTAACTTTTTACAGACGAGCCTGTATTAAATGTATAACTTCCAAACAACAACAATTTTTCTTCACTCTGTGAAATGTGTGGCATATCAGCATAGCTTCATAAAATCCTGGAGCTGCTGTTCAGCAATGCCATCTTTCTAGGACAACAATCTTTGTTGTTTGTGAGGCTACGGCCATTCCATTCATGATAACATCAGCATGTAGTCAACGATGCCGTTCTCAAGAAAACATTATCAGAGTACCCTCAAGAAAACCATAAGGTATGAAATGGAGAAGGGGGTCTCCTCAAAAATAAAATTGAGGGAGTGTGGCTCAGTGGGCAGCAGCAAGAGGGAAAAATGAGAAAGTCCCACTCCATAAAGTTCTGTCTCTGTGTGTGAGAGAGTGCGAGTGTGAGAGAGACGTTTTTGGGACTTCTTAAATGACAGTGAAGTAGTTAGATAACTGGACAATCTGGGAAGACCCAGTTTCAAATTTCCCCCAGCCACAAAGCTTGGGCAACCACAGGCCAGTCACATTCTCTAAGCTCGATCTACTTATCAGTGGGCTGTTGAGCTCTTGCAGAAAAATGTGTTAAGATGAAATGGAGGCACTGCGTAATAATGATCTTGAGCCACTCAGCATTTCTCAGCCTTAAGCGCGATATAACAATGTAATAAGTAAAATTAAAAGGGAGGTTCTATAAGATAATGTCATCGGGCGGCCACTTATAACCTTTTCGTCTCATCTACTTATTGGGGAAAGTCGCGGGTGTGTGTGTGAATGAAACATTATTTTTAAATTATTATTTTTAAAATTAAATAGATGAAAGGGCTGTGGGGGATAATGAAGTTCTCTATATTTAAGGGATGGAAAGAATAAATACAATCCTAAGCAGAGTTATACCACTCTAAACCCACTGAAATCAATGCTCTTGTACTGGGGTAACTCTGGTTAGGATCGCACCGCACGTTTCCTCGTTCTCCGTTAGGGTCGGTTCAGAGACCACGTGACCACCCACTTTCCGTTTTCGGACTGAAGCAACGGTTTGGTTTCCTCTCCCCTGCTATCCTCGCTTCCAAAGACCCACCTACACGATGGCTGGCGCTGCCCCTTTCCCTGCCTGCACTTCTCGGGTCTCTAAAGGATGTTTGGGGGTTGTTAAACCACCAGGGCGCCTCATCTTCCTCCTGCCCGCTCCGTTGACGTCTTGCGGCTGGCATGAGCGGCGGGCGGCAGCCTCAGGCGCACGCGCGTGCTTCTGCCGTGCCGTTAATTGCCAGTTGTCTTTCGAATCAAGCCGCAAGTACACCGAAACGCCAGCGAGTGGGCGGGGCTGCGCTTTTCTCTCTGCGGGAATAACCGGCGTTTACTGGGCGGGCAACCCTGTGGAGAAATCGTTACAAGTTTTTATTTAACGCGGGGAAGCTCAAAGTTCCGTTGAAATCAGGGGGATTTAGCTGTGAGGAGAGACATACTTAGGAGGAAGATCCAGAGGAGTTAGCCGTGTTAGTCTGTAGTAGCAAAATCAAAAAGAGTCCAGTAGCACCTTTAAGACTAACCAATTTTATTGTAGCATAAGCTTTCGAGAATCAAGTTCTCTCTCATGATACAAACCCAGTTTGTATCATGCATCTGATGAAGAGAACTTGATTCTCGAAAGCTTATGCTACAATAAAATTGGTTAGTCTTAAAGGTGCTACTGGACTCTTTGACTTAGGAGGAAGAGTCCACTAGCAGCTTAAAAACTGGCGTTTGGGAGACAAACTAGTAAGCCAGAGTCCATCCAAGTTTATGCTTTTTAGTTTCAGTCTCCAAAGATTAACAGAGCTCAAAATTCTACTCAATGGGCTTACTCCCGGTGTATTTTATAAATACAGTATTTATGACTGTACAGTAAAGGCTGCAGTCCTTTACTTAGAAAGTAAACCCTGCTGAATTCACAGGGACTTCCAGGTATGTATATATGGAATCTGCTGCCCTCTGGAATTTTTAGGATAATGACTCTTCACCCTCATGCCCTAGTTTAATAAGAATATATACATACCAAATCCAGGTTGGGAAATTCTTTAATATTTAGGGGTGGAGCCTGTGTGATGCCATTGAGACCACCCTCCGAAGTGTCAATTTTCCCCATGATAATCTGTTGCCTAATTTCAGAAACACTCCAGGCCCCACCTGGAGATTGGCAACCCTATCATAAGCACTCAGAAATAAAACTTGCTTTATCAAAGAAGCTTACCTCCCTAGCAAGCATGCTCTTGCATCCTTACCTTGCCCATCCCACCCCATCCTTGTCAGAGATGCTTTAGGCTGATCCTGCACTGGGCAGGGAGTTGGACTAGATGGTCTGTATGGCCCCTTCCAACTCTATGATTCTATGTTGGCCAGTGATCGCACAAAGCCAGCATGGTGTAGTGGTTTGAGTGTCAGGCTACTTTGGGTGGCCACTGGGGAGAAAGGCAATGTATAAATGAAGTAAATAAGTAAAAACCAACAGCAGGATTGAGCCACTGAAACAAGATACCATGTTTACATAACAAAACACAGACCAAATAAGTTGTTTCTATTTATTAACCTTATTCAATCAATTGATTGATTTTATTGATATACTAAATGCTTATGTAAAAATGGTACTATTTCACAAATACCTCTGAGGAGTCTTTGAGTAAGGATTACAGCCTTATTTCCTTACACAGGTTTGAACAGTTTTAAAATCTATCAGCCTTTAAGAGCAGTGTGGTAGGCCAAGGTACCAGAAGTGCCGCTACAGAAACACAATGGTGGGGAAAGCTTCCTCTGGAGAATTTCTTCCCATTGTTTAGCTTTTAAAGGTTCTGTCAAAACAAACATTTGTTACAGAGCTGTGCCCATATATTGCAAGTGGAAGTGTAACGTGTCTCCTGATACAGTATTCAGCAGTAGCAGCTTCTCAAGTTATGAAATGCAGCAATATGGAAAAAAGCCAAACTTTTGCATTACATTTTTATCTCCCCCTTTTCAGTCAAAGTAGTTTACGTTATTAAGATCAATCACATATAAATTAAAGTGTAATTACAAAGTGCCAAGGAGAGGAATCTCAATAGGGCTCAGTTTAGGCATAGTTGGAGCCTGCTGCCTCTTCTTGACAGTCTCAGGAAGAAGCAGCTGCAGCTGGAGGCCCAGTCCAGGAACAATGGATGGGAGCCTGGCATCTGCCTTTGCTCTAGATATTCTGCTCTTAGAAAAGGCAGGTGGTAAATGACAGGCCCTGATGTGAATAACCTGGACAAATGCAATTTCTTTAGATCTTGGAAGCTAAGCAGGGCCAACCCCCAGTTAGTAATTGGATGGAAAACCTTCAAAGAAGACCAGGGCCTGTATGCAGAGGCAGGCAAATGAAAACCACTAGCTCTTCTGTCAGTGGAAAAGGTGATATCCCTCACTGATGTTTTTATGATGCTTTTTAATCATTTGTAATGTCTATTAAATCCCAATGAAAGCACAGCTATGTGGTGGTATACAAATCTAAGAAAATAACTAAAATAAACTATGGGGAAATTGTCTGAGCACAGGGAAAGGTCAAGGCACTGCATGGCCCACTGAGGGAACAAGCCTGAGCAAGTCTACTCAGAAGTAAGTTCCATATTCAATGGACTTCCAGGAAAATGCCCTTACAATTGCAGCCTGAATAGTAGCCTAGAAGTTAGCTTACAGCTCACATGTGCACAAATGGTGAATGTGTTAACCTACAGAATGAAATCCACTGGAGGTTTGTTTGCTTTAGGAAATACATTAAAAGGCCTTTATTGTTAAGGAGCTGCATACTAGGAAAGAGAGAATAAACATTCTAGCTGTCTGTCTGGACTAGGATGGAGAGATTGCCAAGAGCACATCTTGCCCTCATAGCAGGAAGGAAATCTCTTGAGTGTAACAATTTGGGTAAACAAAGAGCAGCAGAACAGACAAAGAGTACTGACCAACCTAGCTCACTAGCTCTACCACCCCTTCTGGAGTAGTTTTGCTCTGTACAAAGAGATGTTTTGCTGGAGTAGTTTTGCTCTGTACAAAGAGATGTTGCACAGTCCTTCACTTCCAACACCAGCAGGGTATAGCACTATGTGTAGAGTACTGAGAAATTTAACTAAGGACTTGACGTCTAATGTGGAATCTTTAAGTTCAAAAGCAGGTCATGTACACCTGGCCCTGGCAACAATAAGGTAGCTGTCAATCTTCCCGTATAAGGAGATATACCAGGCTTAAGGTAAAATAGCATCGGGGTAACGGTTCATTCTCCCATATTTGGAGATAGTTGTGTTGTAACTTTCCTATTGGTTCCCTGTCCCTGCTCTTTTTGTTGCAAAAGGACATAAAAAGTCGTGATGTGAGTTGCTCTTTGCTTCTGTGGTAGGAGACTCCCTTAGCCTGTGCAGGTTAAATAAAGCTTTCAGGCTTCAGGAAACAGAGTGGCTGTTTCCATTTTCAGTTCAGCAGGGATAGCCTGGCTTGCCTCAAAGAATAGGTTCTCAGAACAATAGATGAGGATACTCAGTAGAAGAGCTCAGTCCACTCAGGCAGGCCATTCCATTGGGTAGGGGCCACCGCAGAGAAAGCCCATGTATGGGCTGCTGTTGATTTCGCGCATGTACAGGCTGGCACCTGCAAGAGACCTTGTTCAGATGAGCGAAGCTGCCATGGAGGGACGTAGGGAGGGAGGCGGTCCCGTAGGTATGCTGTACCAAGTCCGTGAAGAGCTTTGTATGTAATAACCAATACCTTGAACTGGGCACGGTAACTGATAGGTAGCCAATGGAGTGACTGTAGGATGAGAGTGATGTTCAGGCTCCTGCTCGCTCCTGATAATAGTCGAGCTGCAGCATTTTGTACCAATTGGAGCCTCCTAGTTAACTTAGATGGGAAACCAATGTATAATGCATTAAAATAGTCAAGTTTTGATGTTACCATAACATGGATCCAAGTGGCCAGGTTGGCTGTGTCGAGATAAGAAGCCATTTTCCAGGCTAAAGTGAGATTGTAGTAAGCATTTTTTGCAGCTGCCTTAACTTGTTTACCCTATGACATTGTTTATGGAAATGTTCTTGACACTGTATGGAAATGCCTGCCCTTGTCCTTGCTACTGATTGTACTAATCGCAAACTATGTAATCCGCCTTGAATCTCAGTGAGAAAGGCGGAATATAAATGACAAATAAATAAATACATTTCAGTAAGTTCCTATGGCGGTCATGCGTTCAACCCCATTACCCAACTTTGGTGTTTCCTCGAGCAAACCCTTTTATTGCCTCACTAGACATGTAACACTTCCACTCTAGTACCTGACAGGCCACTCTCACTCCTGGCTCAGGCAGAAAAGCCCACAAACAAGCAAGCAAGGCCCAGCCCTTCACAAAAGCCAGGGGATAGGTCATTTTTGTTGAGAGAAACCCACTCTTTCAGATGGGGATCCCTCACTGTTCCTCAACCTCCTCTTAACCTTTCCCTTTGGAATTACCACCATCTCTTTGCCCTCTTCTAAGTTTGGTACCAGGAGGTACATCAAAATGGGGGTGCTTCGATAACGCTAGCCACATCATGTAGGTAGAAATCAAGTCAATTGCATATCTCTTAAACAAATACAGGCTTTGTTCTACTGGCATTATTCTAGAAAGAACACATGCAACAGAACTATGGTTCAGGCTAATAAAAAATTAAACAGGAAGATTGCTAACTTAACTTGGGGCTTACAATACCTGAGCATCTGATCTCCCCTCCTCATTGGGCAATTCCAGTGGGTGTATGCATACGGAGAATGCTGTCTTTTGCATGGTCATGCTCACCCCACAATCACACACCCAAAAGGAATGCCTCCTTTTCAGTTCTCTGCTAGAGTTGCCAGCTTCCAGGACAAAATGGCTACTTTGGAGAGTGGACTGTATAGCATTATACCCCTCTGAGGTCCTTCTCCTCCCCCAAACATGTTCTCCCCAGGCTCCACTCCCCCAAACCTCCAGGAGTTTTCTGCTCGGAGTTGGTAACCTTATCTCCCACATGTTTAAAAAGGTCTTTGCTACTCCAGGTCTTGGGTTCTAGCAGCTGCAGCCCACCAAAACCTGCTCAGCAAATGTTTTCACTCCCAGCTGATAAAACCAAGTCTATCTGAGCAATCTGAGAGTTCCTAGCCCAGCTGTCACCATAAACACTGATCAAGCTCAATAAATGTCTGCCCCTCCTGCTTCTATCCTTAATGGACAAGACCCCAAGTTGATCTCCAACTGCACTAGGAATACCAGCAGAATTAAGTTGTGGAATGGACTTTTGTTTGCATATGCTATTTTCCAAGCCTATGTCCTATAGTTGTGGTGTGAAGTAAACCTGACAGAGACAATTTTTTTGTTTTACTTTTAAAAAATGAACAAATGTATTTGATATAGTACAGACTGAAGTAATTGTACAACATCTAACAGTTGGCACTTTCTCTAATCGAGGTCAGTGTCTTTCCTAGGTGAAGGATTGTTAACCACAGTTTATTCCTGTTTAAGAATCCTGTTTCTTGGGAAATAAATTAACCTCAATTAGTGAAAGTGCAAACATTATTGGAGTTATTTGAAGACTTTCTTCTGAAATCTTTGCATGTCACACAAGAGAAGATTGGAGAGTATGTGTGATCCTCAGATTTAACCATCTCAAACAAAAATAGATTTATCTATAACATTCAAACTGAGCTAGGCCAACCAGAGACGTACAGGTGACATCAAGCATACTTGGTAACTAAGCACATCTCATATAAGTAGCAGTAGCAATTGTCATTTTATTTGAGAACCCAGTTGGGAGTGTGGGATGATACAAAGATCCATTCTTAGGATATTCTGAAATTTCTTTGGTGATTTCTAACGCAAGAATTGTGAATGCTTTTGGTTAGCAATATTACATTATATCCTGGACATTATTTTTTAGCTTAATAGACACTGTAAAGTTTATGAAAGTTGGCTGCCCAAGAACAAAACTACACATTACATAGGGCAATTTATTTAATTAAAACAATCATCTAGTTAAAAATGATGTACTGTCTTTTCACAAACTGCATGAGGCAACATACAGTGCAATAAAACAATATTAAAAATAGATCAAAGACAATCAGGAATGATATAAAGTCAAGCAAAACCAAAAAATGGCTAAAATTGATAAAGCAGCCAATCTAGTGGAAGCAGTTTAAAGAAAAGAGCACACAAATAAAACAAAACAATAATTGGGGAGTGTCCATGGCTTAGTGGTAGAGCATCTGCTTTGTAGGCAGATGGTCCCATAGATTCAAACCCCAGCATCTCCAATTAAAAGGATCAAATAGTAGGTAATGTGAAAGACACTGGTGAGTCACTTCCAGTCCAAACAGATCCTCCTGACTTTGATTCAGTGTGAGGCAGATTCATGTGCTCAATAATAATGATACTCAATGATAACCAACAGGAGGGAAATAAACCAAACTAACTAAAAGCAAGCTGGAACAAAAACAACAACAAAAGTTTTAGCCTGGTATTGAAAAAAATTATCAAAGATACAGGATGAAAGGGAGAGGAAAAGGGCATTCCAAACACAGGTGAGGGGCAACTACCAAAAAGGCCCCATCTTTCATGACCACTCACCTCACCTCTGAAGGTAAGGAAGCGCAAAAGAAGACCTGAGATATAGAATGCACTGCCCAGGCAGAATTATAAGGCCTAGTTCAACCACACTGTGGCCTTCCCTTTAATACCTTCTGTAATGATTTCAAGAAATGGGTGCATGTGTCTTTAAATGTTTGGTGAGATAGGTGAAGAGTGGGGGGGTGAAAGAGAGGTGAGTGAGTGATATGATTGGTTGATGACAGAGAGTGGGCGGAGTGAAGGCAGTTTTCAGTTACTGAGGGAGAGAAAAAGATTCAGTTAGGGCAAGAGAGGCGAGCTGTGTGCAGCCTGAGTGTGTTCATGTATTTGTGAGGGAAAGGCAACCTGAGTGGAAGCCTGAACTGAGTGTGTCTGTGAGACTATATATTCATTCTATTTGAAGCAGGCAAACTGTGCGCCTGAGAGAGAAAGAATTGAGAGTGAAAAGAAAACAGGCTAGCTGTGTGCTGTCTGAGGAGTTCTCCGTGAGAGAAATATAGAGTCTAGAGAAAGAGGCTGTGTGTGAAGCCTTACAAGAGATCTGTGTGAATGAGTTTGGATGAAGCAACTAGAAGAACTAAGAACTACTTTTATGTAACCAATACGCTTCTTAAAAAATAAACTTTTATTTTGTTTTGTTATATCCCAGAGTAGCAGTCATTGTTATCTCCCATTCCTATCCTCAGGGCTACCCAGAACCACGAAGGAGCCTGACGCATAAACATGTTATCAAAGGGAAAACTTAAATAAAATATTGGAATTTAATATTCCTGGTGGCAGCTAACTACCCAGAGGGTGTGAAGGGAAAGATTAAAGCAAAATCCACCCTAAAAAAAGTGAAGATCATAACACCTTCTTTTGAAGAACAAATCTGCAAATAGACATTCAAACTCCTTTCTTGGTAATGTAGGGCTTAATCTTAGCTGTGGATACATTGAAGCTGCTGCTCATAGGATTTAGCAACATCAGTGCAAGAAAACAGGTCACTACAGAGTTGATGAGGAGTTTGGGGGTTAGGAAATGGGAAAAGACTTTATTCAAGCGGTAAGAGCGATTTACAAAGACCAATGTGCAGCAATTGTAGTCAATAACGATTTAATTTAAAAAATGGAAATTAGGAAAGGTACAAGGCTGGGCTGCCCACTATCTCCATTGTTGTTTATCTTGATTTTGGAAATATTGTTGATTCAGATTCGAGAGGATGATGTGATAAGAGGCATAAAAATTAAAGATTTTACCTACAAAGTTAGAGCTTTTGTGGATGATGTGATGGTTATTGTCGAAGATCCAATACAAAATATGCCAAAGTTGTTGGACAAAATAAAGGAATTTGGAGAGTTGGCTGGATTTTATGTCAATAAGAGAAAATCTAAGATGCTATGTAAGAATATGACCAAACAAAAGCAACAAGCAATTACAAATTGTGAAGTAACACATAAAGTAAAATATTTAGGAATTGAGCTTACAGCGAAGAATATTGATTTGTTCAAGAATAACTATGAAAAGCTATGGCAGCAAATTGACAGAGATCTGATTAAATGGAATAAATTAAATCTGTCATGGCTGGGAAGAATAGCGGCAGTTAAGATGAATGTGTTACCTCGGATTATGTTCTTATTACAAACAATTCCAATTATTAGAGACACTAAGCAATTCAAAAAGTGGCAAAGGAAGATTTCCGATTTTGTATGGGCAGGCAAGAAACCGCAAGTAAAAATGAAAGTTTTGTGCAATGCCAAGGAAAGAGGTGGACTGCAATTGCCGAATATCAGACTATATTATGAAGCAGTTTGTTTGGTTTGGCTTAAAGATTGGATGTCTTTGGAGAACTGTAAGCTACTAACTTTGGAAGGTTATAAAAATTGTTTGGGTGGCATGCCTACTTGTGGCACGATAAATTGAAAGCTGATTCTATGTTTCTACATCATTATGTGAGAAGGAGTCTCTTCACAATCTGGAAAAAATATAAGTTACCTGGGCATAGGTATCCCCTCGTGGGTGGTACCATATGAATCTATCGACCCGAGAGTTATTTACAATAGAGATCAATGTCTGTCCTATAAAAAGATTCTCATTCAGGAACAAAATATGTTAAGAATTAAAACAGAAGAAGAGTTAGGTTCATGTTATGGATGGTTTCAGTATAGGCAGATAAAGGACTTGTATAACTCGGATCGTCTAAAAAGTGCAATTAAATGGAAAGATTCGGAATTGGAAGAAGCTATATTGCAAGAAAGTAAGAAGAAAATCTCAAAAATTTTTAAAATTCTTTTGAAGTGGTACACAGAGGATGAAACTGTTAAAATCCAGATGGTGAAGTGGGCTATAAATTGTCAAAGAGACATAACAATGGAGTCATGGGAGTATTTGTGGAAAAATACAATGAAGATCTCAACCTGTACCAGTATTAAAGAAAATGTTTTTAAGATGATGTATAGGTGGTATTTGACGCCAAAAAAAATAGCTTATGAAAATGCTAAAATGTCTGATAAATGTTGGAAATGTAAAAGTCATGAAGGATCACTGTATCATATGTGGTGGACTTGTGAGGTAGCTAGGCAGTACTGGGGAGATATTTTAGAAATGATAAATGAGATTTTGCAGATTTCAATAATAAAGAACCCAGAACTCCTGCTACTGAACTTAAATATGGAAGATGTTTCTATACAACATAGAACATTACTATTTTACATGACAACAGCGGCAAGAATACTATATGCGCAGAAATGGAAAGTGCAAGAAATACCATCTATTGGAGATTGGATACAAAAATTGCTGTACATGGCAGAAATGGACAAAATGACAAGAAGGCTGAGAGATCAGAATGCTGAAGAATTTTTTAAGGATTGGGGTAGATTGAAGGAGTATTTGGGGAAAAAGTGGGACGTGAAGGGGAAACTGTGGCAATTTGAAAGTTATTAGGGGAATTTAGTGGGGACAGTAATCTTTACCACTTAAAGATAAGTTTTAATTATTGTAAAGTTTAAATTTTAAATAGATTTGAGTTCAATGGAAATTACTTAGTTTGTTAATGTAATAAGAATTAATTATATAGAGAGAGAATAGAAAAATAAGTTATAGAATAAGATATGGGTTGGAAAACTGTTGGAAGTCACCAGAAAAGGGGGGAGGGAAAGGGTGCGGGAAAATTGATATTTAGGTTTAATAATTGAAATAATGCTTGTAAATTTGTACTCACCTAATAAAAATTTCTTGAAAAAAAAAGGAGTTTGGGGGTTAGGGTTGCCAGGTGGGGCCTGGAAATCTCCAGAATTACAATTTATTTGCAAACTACAAAGATCAGTTCTAGAGAAAATGGCTGCTTTGGAGCCAAACTCTGCCCTTCCCGGGCACCACACCCAAAATCTCCAGGAATTTCCCATCCTGGAGCTGGTAACCCTATTTGAGGCGGATAGAATTTTGGAGGTGGATCTTCACATATCTCATTCCACAGAATCCAAAAGTCTCCTGTCTCCCCAATGCCAGTACCATTCTGCACATGAAGGTGAGGTCAAGAGCTTTCTGTATACTGAAATGTCAGGTGGGCAAAGCAAAAAGGATGGCTACTTAGTACTTATCATGTAACCAATGGGACTAAGGCCCGAATCTTATGCATAGTAAATTGATGTGAAGTAACCGTTTCATTGAACACAGTGGGACTTACTTCTGAGTAGACATGTATAGGGCTGTATAGCAGGTTAGCAGAAGTGCAAACCATAATATTCAATTTATAAACCACCTTTCAGGACAAGTTATTGCCCAGTCAGAGCAGTTTATAAATTGTGTTACTATTATCACAACAATCACAGTGAGGTGGGTGGGGCTCAGAGAGCTGTGACTGACCCAAAGTCACCCACCTGGCTTCAAGTGGAAGAGTGGGGAATCAAACATGGTTCTCCAGATTAGAGTCCTGCCACTCTTAACCATTACACCAGTTTAAGCAGTTTACGGTTTGCATAGGCAATACTGCAGTCCTGCAAATCAGGAATAGTCTTCAGTAGGGGACAATACCATAAGTGGGTTGAGTCTTGCTAATAAAATAATTTTCACTGAAGACAAATGAAGGAAACCAAGGATGGCTCAATTTGGAGCATTATACAAATACCATAAAATTGCAAATAAGAGGTAAAATGTTTAATACTTAAAATAAATTGTGAGTGAATTTAATTAGGACTAATACAGTTCTGAGTGTAATGAAAAAAAGGATGTAAAATCAGTACTAAAGTTTCTAACATTTAGGAAACCATTATTTTAAGCCACAGACCTATTAAACATAGAACACTACAAAACACTTGCAGGCAAGAATTACACTTGGTTTCTGTTCAGGGCTAAACTTCCTATTGATTGCCCCATGCAATTCATGTTTTGTCCAAAAGGGTAAATGGAAAAATGGAGGATTGGTTTTACCAGACCCTATTATTTTTGTTTTTCTTTTGTTAGGCCAGAGATTTCGTCTGCATTTCACCAGCACAGTTATAGCAACCAAGTACCTGACTCAGCTCACAAGGAAGACGGGCAGCATCAAATTTCCCAGCCCACTTAATTTGAAAGCCTGCCAAGATAGGTGAAAGACCTTATACATATGTAAAGCAGGAAGTTCAAATTACACAGCCATGTAAATTTCCAGTGATTGATGCACATTATTTAAACAATGATGATTTAAGAGAGCCCTTTAGCTAGAGCAGCGTTTTGTCACCGTCTCCCGCCTTCCTGATGCCGCGTAGACTTTGGACCGTGCATTGTACTTTGAGTACTGATTTATTTTGGATTTCTAGCACTTCCCGGAGGCCGCGGGGGAGCTGCACGGTGGGAGGATCCACAAAAACTCCGGGCCACAGCCATTTTGTTTGTGGGCAGCGTGGTAGAATTCTGTCAGTCAGTATAAGGAGGGGTTTTTAAACAGTTATTTGTGGACTAACTCTGCCTATAGTTCATGACGGTGGGTGTGCAGATTTGCGAGGGGGAGGCAATCAGCCCTTTCCTGCTGTTCCTTCCATTATCACGGATTTTTGTTCCAGGCGTGCCTGGCTTTCAGACGCGATGATATCATTCCAGCCAACTAATTTTTGCTCTATTTACTTGACCGGAGGGGGGGGGGGTTAATTATTCGGACGCGATCTTCTAAGAAATATTCAGGGTGGAAGGGGAAATGGCCAGCGCTCCTGCCCGGCTGGAAATGAGGGCTTCGATTTGCGTGTGTGTTGTGTGTCATACCTCCCCCCCACCCCTGGACGCGTTTCTGCACCGAAGGGGGGCTCTTGTTTTGCAGTGTCACAAAAGATGAAGCCCGGGCTTCGGGGCGTGTTTCCCGAGCCTGGCTAAAATGGCACACTGCATTTCTGCATTTTTTCCAGGCTGCGGAAGGGGGAGCGCGGGGGATAGTGCAGACTGTGGAGGGACACTGCCCTCCCAGCCAATCAGCGCGCGCCTGCTTGCCATTACAAAGTTGTTAACCCCGGAGTCTTCTGGCTCCCGCTGCTGCCTCGGCTTTTAATCTTCTCGGGCTATTTCTCCGTTTCACCCAAACGCCCCCACGGATCCTCGGGAGCACCGGGCGGGGGGGAGACCTTCGGGACTGACCATCGATCGCGGAAGAGCCTCTCGCTTTGCCTTGACCAAGATTTTGTCAAGATGTTTGGGGATTCTTTGGCTGCGTGGAGGTGGCTCTTCGCGAGCGAGAAACTCTCCCCAGCCGATTTGGTTACAGTCGTGGTGAAGAGGCGGCTCGCTGCTTCCTTTCGAGGTAAGTTTTCTAATCCTTTTCCATTCTCCCCCCCCCCCTTAATCCGCTACAGTTGAATCTATTTATTACGGTTAGGAAAGAGACAGAGGTTTGCGTTTTTGAGGTCTTTGAATTAATTGAACCCAACGTTATTTCTAGTGTATAGATATATATATTTTATATATATATATATGTGTATGTATTTCACCATTTGCAAACAATTTTTGTTTCTTGCCGTGCGGGTGAATCTTAGACCCATCTTTCCTGAACCGATGAAGAACTCGGATATTTTCAAGGTGGAGCCCTTAACACTGATAATAAATAGGTACAGAGCAAAACATAAAACATTATTTTTTAAAAAACCACCAAATGTATTGTTTTATGGGGAACATGGACACTTTTTAAAAAGATGTTTGTGGTTGCAATTATTTGGGGGGCTTGGATGAATTGGCTTGATGTAAACTACCCAAGAAACTGCCCTTCATGCAATGAAGGAGGGGGATTGACAAGGTTTATATTAAGTTATGTCTGCTCCTAAACATGGGCCTTTGTATTCGCCAATCAGCTCTCTGTTGGTCACTCATCTTAAAGCTTTCTTTATATAAAAGATCCCAATGAGCACACCTCGCCTAAGGTGTCGTGTTATTTTCTGGAGAAGGTGCATTTGGGAGACATTTTGTAATTTTAGGCATTTTTCTAGCCTTTTTTTTTTTGCACACGGTGGGAAATCTTTTTTGTTTTGTATTGATCTGTGTTGGGGGCGCTGTGGTGCTCCTGAACAATTTATGTCCGTTTCACTAAGAAAAGGGGGGGGGAGAAAGGTGGGGCAAGATTTGATCTATTGTATCATTTCCTCTTTTCTTCTAGTGAAGTACAAGTTTACAATGTTGATATATGGAGCTTTTAAAAATATGTATAATATGCACATACTAACAGCGTTCCCTATAACAGATATGTCGTCAGTCCTTTGTTGTTTTGAGACAAGAAGGAAGGGTTTGGGTTTTTTTCCCCTTGCTTAAAAAAACAAGAACACCCAAACCCTTAGGTATGTGAAGAACTGGGCTCTTCTTAAGTAACATTTTAACCTCTCCTCCCAAAAAGATTTTGTGGAGGCTACAAATTATTCCATATGTTCTATGCAAGTCCTATATCATTTTATTGTGCTATAAATTCATTATTAGATAATAAGCATTTAAAGGCATTAAATTGTTTCCTCGTTGCCTATAGAGTCACAAAACACTTGCAAATATATAAGAATTTAGGATGGGGTTCTTTCTTTAAAACACTGTGCATTATTTAATGAATATTTTTGTAGTTTTGTTGTGTTTCAATTCAGGTTTATTTGGTATCAGCAAGGAAAACTAGCCTGGAGAGACAAATATTATATAAGGCACATTATAAATGACAAAGGTCGTTCTCCAGCTATCATAATATACTTGATGTATACATTCAAATGAACTGTACAGATTATAGTGTTCCCTGGAAACATTTTCATTGTGCAGATATAAACAAAAAGTGATTAATGTAATGTAAAGATGGCTGGGAAGATGTAGTCAAGTCTCAGCTGTGCACATGCTAAAATAATGAAATAAAAGGCATTATCTTATAAATGCATGCTCTTTAAATGATCAAAATGTCTTACAAAATGCAACAGGTTAGGGAATCTATTAAAGTATTGTAAAGGAATGCCTTATTTTTCTCTTTTTTAGAAATTCCTGAGCCCAGTTCTATCAGCCCCTTTGTATGAACGATTCACATCATTCTAACGGCACACACATTTAAGTTACATAATTATAAAGGTCACCATTAATTATTTTAACCTGAAATATTTGAAAGATATATCTCATTGATTTGTTCTTGCTTTGGAAAGAGAATCTCTAACAAGGAGTTTGCTGTTGCAATATGTATGAGATTTCCAGGTAAATTTGCTCAAGAGGGGTCACATCTTAAAAGATCAAGGTGATTTGGCTGTATTTAAAATATTTGTGTTTTTTCAGCCTCAAGTAGCAGTTATAGCTTAGCTGAACCCAAGAGCAGATTATAAGCAGAAAATGCTTTCTCTAGTGATGGGCCTCACCATGCAATAACAATGATTGTTTGAAGAGGCCAATCATGGATGTTCTCTTGCAGCTCTAGGAATGCAACTCATGCAGCCTCCATCTCAATAAAATGTGGCAGTGCAGCACATGATTGCACCACACAGTGTTCCAGGCACCTTGATACATGGGTGAGGTGCCTGGCGCCCTGTTCGCACAGCCACCATGATGGAAAAGAGATACGAATCTGCCCTAGCTGGCTCAGGTAGATCAGCTGTTATCCATGTTTTAAGAAACGACAGCTGCTCATTCTCAGTCTATGAATACTCTTTGTGTTCTGGTTGGGAAATAATACATATCCATTTGCTTTCTGTAGCAGAGCGTGGAATAAAGTAGCATTTCTATTTATTTATTACACCTTTTCTCCAGCAAGCTTTGAGCGACACTTGGGGAGGACCCACACTTTTGCAATTAGTTCGTCTCAGTTTCAATTCGTGGTCTCTTTGCTTAAAGGCTCTCGGGTATTTAGGTAATTCATTTATATGCTACCTTTCTCCCTCTAAGGCAGAGGACTTCTTGGGTGATTCCCACTGTTCAATCAGGGAGGCAGGAATTAAATTCTTCCTCTTTCCTGTCTGGTGTGTGGGCCCAAAGTAGATTATATCATTCTCTTCTTCATTTTATCTTCACAACAATCCTGTGAAGTAGGCTAGGCTGAGAGGGTGTGATTGGCCCAAAATCACCCAGCAAGTTTCCATCACAGAGTAGGGATTCGAACCTGAGTCTCTAAGATCCTATCCTGGCACTCTAGCTACTACATCATGCTGGGTCTCAGGTAGCAGGTGCAGTAAAATATTTGGAGATGAGATCTTAAACAGTACTGGGTTATATTAACCAGTGGTATCATGCACCTCCATTAAGTCCACAGTTGGGTTCAGTGTATAAACCAAGGTATTCTCCATGACTCCATAATTTCAAAGGGAAACTAAACTGGACACCACAGGCTTCTATTTGATACCTTTGGGATGGAATTTCTACTGCTAACAGCTGAGTGGCACAGAATGTATTATCAATCTCAGATCTTCTAATCTCTTTAACTGTGCGAGAAAAAAAATGGCATCTTAGACAATTTACACAGCTGTGCAATTTTAAAATATACATTGCTATATTACTTGAGCCTTCTAAGTTACTAGCCCTGTAGTGTAGTAGCTACTGCTAGAGCGTTGGGCTAGGACATGGGAAAATTAAGTTCAACTCCACTGGTGGGAGACCTTGGGACAGTCACTCTATAGCCTACCTCAGAGTGTTGTTGACATGTTAAAATGGTGCTTTGATCTCTGTGGAAGAAATATGGCATATGAATATGTTGGTGGTGCACCAACTTAAGAAGGAGAGATTCCCTAAGGGGGGAAAGCCCAATTCTTCCAGCTTACACAAGCTTTCTGGAGGGGAGTCTAACTTATTGTTACGGATAACCCATCTAAATGTTATCAATACTTACCAAGTGCCCTGCAAAATATAATTGACATGGTGTCTTCCCCTGGTAGCCACATTGTTGTCTTCAGTAACACAGACCACCAATGAAAGGAGCTTCCAGGTACAATAATGAAGGAATTCGTAGGAGAGAATCCTTATGTCAATGCAAGCACTGGTAAAGTAAGGTCATGATCCTTTAGGAAAAGGGTTAAAGGAGAGGAAAGCAGCTTCCAGAACAGATGTGGGAGAGGATGTCCTCCAAGCATGGGGAACACTTGACAGAAGGCATTGTGATGGCAAAGTAAAGTCACAGAAGAAGCCTTTGGGGTTAAGGAGTTTATGCAGAACACAATCTTGTGGGATTGTAATGGGAAAGGCATGGTGAAGGACAAAGGGGTGGTGAACAGTTAGAGGAGGACTAGAAGCTTGAGGCTGGTGAAAAGCATGCTAATGTAAGGCTCTGTTTGGTGACTGATTGTAGTTATGGAAAAGAAATAGGATTTTGATTAATAAAGTGCCTACACTGAAAGAAAGAAGACCAGGAAAGGGAAATAAAAGCAATGTAGATAAGAATTGGTGAGGGCGAGCTTAACTTGTGTTTTAAGAGTTATCATACTACCAATGGCCTTCAAACAGCCAGCACCCTTTAACTGTGTGGCAGAGACTGTGATTGTGAGATAGAGATGCCTTGAGCCACCCTTAAATAAGCCATCTGCTAGAAAACGGACAGTGTCTTGGACCTTATTTGACATGAGCAGAGCTGTCCTAGCCTGATCTCAAAAGCTAAGCAGGGTCAGCCCTGGTTAGAACTTGGATGGGAGATCGCCAAGGAGGTCCAGAATCACTAAGCAGAGGCACCTCTGATCGTCTCTTGCCTTGAAAACCCTGTGAGCTGCAACTTGATGGCACTTTACACAGAGAGAGCTATGCTCCCTGACTTGAACTTCCTACCTTCTCCCCTCCCACTGCAGCCTTTGGGAGTGGACCTCCAAGAATATCATGGGGGAGTGAAGTGGGTTAAGGGTCCTAGAAGTAATCTAAAGACCATAATACATTCAAGTTCATCTAAGCACATACACATCTATTAAAAAACGGAGTGTGCTTCATCTTGCTGATACTTAGAGTAAGTTTGCTACTATTTCTAAAGATGAATGCTACTGGTTTTAGATAATGGTGTTCATGTACAAACAACCTTTAGTTCAGAGGATTTTTTTTGGTGCTAGTTGAAATCCTAGATATTTGCAATCTAGGGTAAGGCTACAATGTAACATTTTCCAAACTGGCAAGAAGCTAGCAATGCCACACTAAGCAGTGTTAAACCATTCTAAACCCATTGAAGTTAATGAGCTTAGAAAGGTGTAACTCAGCTTAGGGTGACACTACAACATCATAGGTCCTACAATCCTTTGTTTGGAAGAGACCAGTCCCAGATACATCAGAGAAAGTAAAAGCAAAACAGAAATGGCTAATTATCCATCCTTGCATGGTCAGTCCTAGCATTTAACAACCACAGTATTGAGTGTCTCCCATGACATAACTTTGCATCCTTTGTCAATTTTGACTGATGAAAGTAGGTAATAGAATTGAGAAGCTCATAGTTAAGTCGTTTAAAAAAGGAAACTGTAGTTCTCTGTTCATCTGCATCCTATTACTGTGTCTCTTTTTCATTAATATCTTTTTCTAAATAAATTTTTTAAGACTTTTTATGCCCAGATACGATGTATATACATACTCCTGTTGCCTACCTGAGTATACAATTTAAAGATAGGGCAGTAAAAGTGATACACAGAATTTAGGATGCATCACAGACAGTTGCCTTTATGTAGTGACATTACTTTTTGCAGGCTCCCTTCCTTAATGGTTCATTTACAAAAATAGCCATGGTAGCAGATAACTTTAGATCCTAACACTAGATTCCACCCTTCCCTGCATGACTGCAAAGCACTTCATAGAGCAATCATCATACAGCCCCAGTGATGTGGGTTTTCTGGGAAAATTTGAATAGGAAAATTTCAGATTCAAATACATAATTTATATATTTCAATAATGTTAACAAAAGAAGGCAAATCACCATGTGGTAGCCTGGACCATGTACAAGCACTGGGGTTTGTCCATGCTTCATATCCCACATTTAGCCAATCTAACATGATTGATTTTCAGCACAACTATAAATAAGTAGACTATATTTACATATGTGGGGAGGAAATTTTTTGACAGAAAAACAAAGCATTCGAAAATGTTCCATAAAACTTCCTGGTTTGGAAATTTTTCTGCCCCATATCACTGTACAGCTCAATAGAATCCTGTTTCTTCCTGCCCATCCCATATCGGCATATACGCATGAGTACATGTGGAAGCACTGCATCAGGACAGACTGAGAATAGGTGAGGTATGCTTGCCTCCCATATCCCCTTATGAGAAAACACATCTCCCATTCTTCAGACTGCCCCCAAATGCTGCTTCTGTATGAACCCATTTGTATGTGCTCATATAGGTGCAGAAAAAGATGTAGTGATCTCTAAAGGGGAAAACCATGTGTATTGTGTTCATAAATAACAAGGATTTCTTTCCCCGCTGGATTTGACTTTGCAGCTATCAACACTGAATGACATATGCCATTTTATTCCTAAGTGTTTGTTTATGTGAGCACATTCTGTATCTCTTTATAGTCTGCTCTGCTTCTATTTAACTACCTTGAATAATTTTGTGTTGTGTTCAAGATGGTTCCAAGTGTAGAAGGAAAGTAACCTATCTGCTCACATTTATAGAGCCTCAGGTTTTTGCTTTATTATTTTCTTTTAGTTAAGTAACAATTGAAATAAAAGATTGTGAGATGCTCTGGTATTTTAATTGTAAGTAATCAAACATTACATAAAGGGCAACATTAGTTGAACTGAAAAGAGTCCAGTAGCACCTTTAAGACTAACCAATTTTATTATAGCATAAGCTTTCGAGAATCAAGTTCTCTTCATCAGATGCCTGATCAAAACTGGGCAGATACAGAAGAGGAGGGGGAAAGAGAGAGAAAAGGGAGGGGTCATAAATCACAAGAAGGCAGAATGCAATTAGCATAGAGGCAATCAAAACATTCCTTTGCTTGGAAATGTAAACATCTCCTTTTGGTGTGCAGTCAGTTTGTAGCAGTGAAGGTGTCCAATTCCTATGTAGTATAAGCCTTCGGTAACCACAGCTCTCCCTGCCAGTTGCATCTGACAAAGAGAACTGTGGTCCCCGAAAGCCCACACCAGGCGTCACTGGGCTCCCCTAGATCACGCCTCTGTAAAGAGAATCTGTTACCTGTGGTAATGTGATAACCATTCATAGTCTCTATTCAGTCCCCGCTTGACAGAGTCAAATTTGCATATGAATTCCAATTCAGCAGCCTCCCGTTGGATTTTGTTTTTGAAAGGTTTCTGTTGAACCACAGCGACCTTTAAGTCTTTGGTGGAATGTCCTGGTAGATTGAAGTGTTCTCCCACTGGTTTCTGGACGTTGCCATTTCTAATGTCAGATTTGTGTCCATTTATTCTTTTGCGTAGAGGTTGGCTGGTTTGTCCAATGTACAGAGCAGAAGGACATTGTTGGCACATGAGGGCATATATCAGATTGGAGGATGAGCAGCTGTAAGAGCCAGAGACAGTGTAGTTGATGCCATTGGGTCCTGTAATTGTATTCCCTGGGTAGATATAGGGGCAGAGCTGGCATCTGGGTCTGTTGCAGGGCCTGGTCCCTGTGCTGGTGACTCTGCTGGCCGATTCATGATTGTAAGTGAGAAGTCGTTTAAGATTGGGGGGCTGTCTGTAGGCAAGGAAAGGTCTTCCACCCAGGGCTTCTGAGAGAGAGGTATCATTTTCCAGGATGGGTTGTAGCTCACTGATGATACGTTGGATGGGTTTGAGCTGGGAGCTATAGGTGACAACCAGTGGTGTTCTGTTATTAGTTCCTTTAGGTTTGTCCTGGAGCAGACTGTTTCTGGGTACTAGTCTGGCCCTGTTAATTTGTTTCTTCACTTCATTTGGTGGGTACTGTAGTCCCAAAAATGCTTGTTGTAAATCTCTTAAGTGTGAGTCTCGGTCGAGAGTATTGGAGCAGATACGGTTGTAACGTAAGGCTTGGCTGTAGACAATAGACCGAGTGGTATGTTTAGGGTGGAAGCTGGAGGCATGTAGATATGAGTATCGGTCTGTTGGTTTCCGGTATAAGGTGGTATTTATTCGTCCATTATGTAGTTGTACAGTGGTGTCCAGGAAGTGTACCTGTTGTGTAGAGTGGTCCAGGCTTAGGTTGATAGTAGGGTGAAAGTTATTGAAGTCCTGATGAAATCTCTCAAGGGCTTCCTTCCCATGGGTCCAAATGATGAAGATGTCATCCAGGAATCTTAAGTATAGTAGTGGTTCCAGTGGATGGGAGCTGAGGAAGCGTTGCTCTAAGTCCGCCATGAATATGTTAGCATATTGTGGTGCCATGCGTGTGCCCATGGCTGTGCCATTAACCTGTAGATATAAGTTGTCACCAAATTCGAAGTAATTGTGAGTGAGTACGAAGTGACAAAGTTCAGTGGCGAGGTTTGCTGTGGTTTTGTCCGGGATAATATTCCGTATGGCTTGCAATCCATCTGCATGTGGGATATTGGTGTACAAGGCCTCCACATCCATGGTTGCTAGGATGGTGTCATCTGGTAGGTTGTCAATGGATTGTATTTTCCTGAGGAAGTCAGTGGTGTCCCGTAAATAGCTGGGTGTGCTGGTGGCATAGGGCCTGAGGATAGAGTCCATGTATCCCGAGACTCCTACTGTGATGGTGCATTTTCCTGCAACAATTGGGCGTCCTGGGTTACCCGCTTTGTGGATTTTGGGTAGTAGGTAGAATCTTCCTGGTCGTGGTTCCTGGGGTGTGTCCGTATGGATGCATTCTTGTATGTCCATGGGGAGTGTTTTTAATATTTTATTGAGTTCCCTTTTGTATTGTTCAGTGGGGTCAGAAGGTAGTATTTTATAGAATGTTGTGTTGGAGAGTTGTCTTTCTGCTTCTTGTATATAATTTTGTTTATCCATGATGACAACTGCTCCGCCTTTGTCAGCTTCCTTGATTACGATGTCAGAATTATTTTGGAGGCTGTTTATGGCCTCTCTTTCTCCACGGCTGAGGTTCTGCTTTAGGTGTTGTTGTTTGTCAATTATCTCAGCCCGAGCACGTCTACGGAAGCATTCAATGTAAAAGTCCAATGAGGAGTTACGGCCCTCAGGGGGTGCCGTAACAAATCTGACATTAGAAATGGCAACGTCCAGAAACCAGTGGGAGAACACTTCAATCTACCAGGACATTCCACCAAAGACTTAAAGGTCGCTGTGGTTCAACAGAAACCTTTCAAAAACAAAATCCAACGGGAGGCTGCTGAATTGGAATTCATATGCAAATTTGACTCTGTCAAGCGGGGACTGAATAGAGACTATGAATGGTTATCACATTACCACAGGTAACAGATTCTCTTTACAGAGGCGTGATCTAGGGGAGCCCAGTGACGCCTGGTGTGGGCTTTCGGGGACCACAGTTCTCTTTGTCAGATGCAACTGGCAGGGAGAGCTGTGGTTACCGAAGGCTTATACTACATAGGAATTGGACACCTTCACTGCTACAAACTGACTGCACACCAAAAGGAGATGTTTACATTTCCAAGCAAAGGAATGTTTTGATTGCCTCTATGCTAATTGCATTCTGCCTTCTTGTGATTTATGACCCCTCCCTTTTCTCTCTCTTTCCCCCTCCTCTTCTGTATCTGCCCAGTTTTGATCAGGCATCTGATGAAGAGAACTTGATTCTCGAAAGCTTATGCTATAATAAAATTGGTTAGTCTTAAAGGTGCTACTGGACTCTTTTTGATTTTGCTACTACAGACTAACACGGCTAACTCCTCTGGATTAGTTGAACTGGTTTCTTTTCCAAACCCCACCATTCCACAAGCATAGACTTTTGAGCATAAATGGGAATCTGTACATAAACCCAAAGTATAAGTTGAAATCATCCTAACCTTTCTCGGTATTGGATTGTTTCATCTTGTACTCTGGTTGTTTTCAGTGATAGTCCGACTCCTTTGGAAGAGCCAACTGTCAACAGAAAACAGCCAAGATCCTAGCCAGTATCTGCCAAAACTTAATTTTTCAGGGAATGAAATGTCAGTGAATTACACTACTACGTCTTCCACCTTTACTTACAATTTGGTTTCCAGCCTGTATATCCCTACTGCTCTTATCTCTATCACTCTAATCAGTCGTAGTGCTATTCTGACCTGTTGCTGACCTTGTATTCCTGTTGTTTTTAGTCTTTTCCCTGTCTAAGTTAATTTCCTTCCCTTCCCCTTTTTAACCTTGTAACTTCTAACTAATTCCTGTCCATAGTTTGATAGGTGAAATTCCCCCCGTCTAAATTTCTTGCACAAATTGGGATTAAGCTAAATGCATCTTTGGCCCTTTGTCAACATGGTGTCTGGTCTGCAGCTGGGAAATGGACCTGAATCTTGCTCTTGAATTTTTTTGTGCAACCTTTTTAATAAAGAATTGGCCTTCTAATATTAAAATAGATAAATTTGTTGACAGAGACAAAACCTGCAGTTGACCAGCTACTACATTTACTTGAAAGATCTAATTCAATCAGTTCTTTTTATCAGGATCTCAAAAAGAAAAGTGCAGAAGAGGGTAACCAAAATGATTAAGGCAATGATGCTCACTTAGGAGTGGTCCTTTGACATGCTAACAACAACAACAATAGTAGTAGTAACAACAGTGATAACAATAGCAATAATAACAGTAATAACAACATTCGATTTATATACCGCCCTTCAGAACAACTTAACACCCACTCAGAGTGGTTTACAAAGTGTGTTATTATTATCCTCATGACAATCGCCCTGTGAGGTGGGTGGACAGAAGCTTATACAATTATGCATGGGGTGAAGAAAGTGGATACAGAGAGCTTTTTCTCCCTATCCCGTAATACTAGAACTCAGGGGTACCCAATGAAGTTGATGGACAATAGTTTCAGAATAGACAAAAGGAAATACTTCTTTACTCAATGAGTGAATTAAATTGTAGAATTCCCTGCCTGTGGACATAGTGATAGTCTTGTGATGGCTTTAAGAGTTGGTATTCGGCAGGATCCATCCATCGCTACTAGTCAAGATGAGTAAAAAGAGAACCTGCTTATACAGGGGCATTGCTGGAGATAGCCTCAGGGGATGCCCTGTTGTTGGCCCTCCAGAATAACTGCTTTGGCGGCTGTGTAAAACAGGATGCTGGACTAGATGGATTGCTGGTCTGATCTAGTGGGGCTCTTCTGTTCTTAAGCTTCTTTGTCATGCCATTCTATGTGAAAAGCAATGATTTTGCTAGAGCAACTTTCAGCATGAAAAGATGTGAATCAAATGTTGACACTAGCATTCTAAACCTGAACTGTATTGTCAGAATAATTATGGATGGCATGTTATACATTCTTGAATTATTTCAAATGTTTCCATGCACGGAGCCTATAGGACAAAGAAGCCCCTTCAAACTTTCTGGTTCTCTGTTGTATAAAATTCTGTAGTTTAAATTTCCACCACTGTAGGAGAGATCATAAAGAAACCTACATGAAAGAGGAGAAGCAACCTCTAAGTTATGCTTCTTTAAAAAAGTATTAGAGACTTGTGACCATGGGTGGTTATTGAACAGATGATATAATTAGATCAATGGCTATGGCAGCCTAAGAAGTTCTCAGCTTGAGAAGCTTCAGAGGACTAGGCTATGTGCCTCAGCCTGATGTTAGTTTCCTGATTTGAAAGAGGAAGACTGTTGGTCTAAAATATTCAATGACAATCAAGATGGAGAGACATTTTATTTTTTTTCTTATATTACTATATATATTATATTAAACACAAAATAAGTAGTATCAGGCATTTGTAACACTTATAACCAAATCTAAAACATTTTGGTCCATGAAAAAAATGATAAAAAAGAACAAAAGTGCAATGCCTTATTTGGACCACCCTAATATATCACATTTTCTGGGTTTTGGGTTTTTCCAACATACCCTGAAACAACTGGGAATCATGCTGGGGAAAGCTTGCACTTTTAAAATATATTTTAGTTGGTTCTAATAAAAAGGCACTACAAAGTAGGTTTTGAAATTTATGTAGAAGTGACTTTTATTTATATAACACTATCAATGCTAGTGGCACTTCAGAGCAGGAACAGAAACTTGGGCTTAAAATCTAATGCTGCATTTCCATGTGTATGTCCAAATAAGTCCCATGAAAAACAATTAGACCAGCTTCTAGTAAACATGTTTAGGATCTGATTAAATAATAACTTTCATGGAAATCAGTGGGGCACGCCTGCCTCCTTAAAATGATGTTCTCAAAATCATCTACGTGAAATGTATTTGAATTATGTAAAAGCATTTCACATGGAGGTTTTTAGAAGCTACTTTTTTTAACCTATGAGAAAATATCAAGGAAATAAAGGCTGTGGGATGGGAAACCAAGAGTGTTTCTATAAACCATTACCTGCTGGTTTGAGGAGCTTCTCACAACTTGGTCAAACCAGCTCATCTTATCGCCTCCCCCCTCCCCACCTGTCCCTGGAATTACCCACTGTCTTTTAAAACTCCCTTTACAAGTGCTTACCTCCAAGCTGCAATTCATATCAAAAACTCAAACTTAAGTATCAGCATACAATTTAATACATTCTGATAGTTTCTGATGAGTAGCCATGTTGGTCCATGGTAGAAGAACAAGATTCAGGTCCAGTAGCTCCTTAAAGACTAACTAGATATCTAGGGTATGAGCTTTTGAGAAGGGAGCTTTGACTCTTGAAAGAGCATACCTTGGAAATTTAGTTGGTCTTTAAAGTGCTATTGGACTCTAATATTGCTCAGCATACATTCTGTGTGTTCAGCATTTTATTTTATATTGTTAATCACTATATTTCTCAATACTAATTCAGCTTTTTTTCAGATAGTCAACAATGATGCTCATAAGTCGCATCCCAAGTACCACTCACGATGGGGGAGTTTGCACATCCCTTATTATTCCTGGTTACCAAGGCTGCCACCTCAAGAACTGTATAAGAATTATGCATTGTGTTTTTAACAAGATTTTAATCAGTTGTCAACATCAGAACCTGTATCCATCATGTCCTCAGGTCACATAGTCCTAATCATACCAGGGGTAGATCTACATAGCAGACTCTACTAGCCTCTTAAACATTTCTATGATATTCCTAACATTTTGTTGCTGTCCTATGTCTTTTTCTTCTGTAGGTTTGATTATCTTAAATCTATCTTTTGTCTGGATGTGATGCATCTAAAAGTGATACTTCCAGCATAATACAAGCACTTACGTTAAGCTTATAACCCATAATTAAATTGTTCATGAGTTATGGCTAATTTAAATATTACATCACTGCAAGTTTCTGTTTCTGCATCCAGAGTATCACTAAAACAGTGACGCCCCATTTTGGCTTTCTAATAAATAAGTCATAAAAGTGTTAGTGCAGCTCAGCTTGATAAGACCAATAGTCCATCTTATCCAATACACTGTTTCACACAGTAGCCAGCCAGATATCCTAGAAGGCCTATAAGCAGAGTATATCCTCCTCCTGTTGTCCCCTCCTCCCAGCACTGGTATTCAGAGGATTACTGCCTCGGAACATGGAGGTTCCATTTGAGCATCATGCCTAAGAACTCCTGATAGATCTATCTTCCATGAATTTTCTTACTCCCCTTTCAAAGCCAATCAAACTAAGGGCTACATCCTGCACAGTGAATTCCACAAGCTGATTACCCTTTGAGTGAAGTATTTTTTGTCCATCAATCTATTGCCCATCGTTATCATCGGGTGCCCCTGGGATCTGGTATTAGGGAGGAGAAAAGTTCTATCCACTTTCTCCACCCCCATTTACAATTATAGCTGTTGCCTTTCCAATCCTTTTCCTAATAATAATCCCTAGAGTAGTACTTGCCTTTTTCACTGTTGCCACTCACTGAGCTGACATTTTCATCGAGCAACCCAATACAGCCTCAAAATGTCTTTCTTAATTGATCCATCTCCCCTTTAGGTCTCATCAGCGTATATTTCAAGTTTGAATTCTTTCATCCCAAAGTCCATAATTTTATACTTTGTCACCCAGTTGTGAAGAGATGCTTTTGGTGGTCTTCACAATCTGCTTTCTGTTCACCCTCCTGAATAATTTATCTGTAAACTTCTCCACTTCACTGCTCACCCTGATCCTAGATTGTTTATTAAATAGCACTGATCCCAAATACAAATCCCTGCAGAACCCCACAGCTTACTAACCTGCATTGTGAGAAGTGCCCACCTGCTTCCTGATGTTTACCCAATCACAATTCCATTAGAGGATCTGACCTCTTTACCCCATGACTCGCGAACTTTTGGTGAGGGATTACGTCAAAAACTTTTTTGAAGGTGACCAACCAAGTAACCAGCATTCCTTATTTCTGTGGTGGTGGTGGAGAGTGTCCTCAAGTTATAGCGACCCCTGGTGGGGTTTTCATGGCAAGAGATTAACAGAGGTGGTTGGCATTTGCCTACCTTTGCAACCCTGGTCTTCATTGTAAGTCTCACATCCAATTAATAACCAAGGCTGACCCTGCTTAGCTTCTGAGATCTGACGAGATCTGACGAGATCAGCTATCCAGGTCAGAGCCCTTATTTCTGTAGAGAATAAGAAATACAACTTTAAACAAAATGTAAAAATTAAGCTGAGACATGGGGGTCCTTATTGTCCATTGGCATGCTGTCTGTGCAGCATGTCCTTGTGATTAACAAAAACAGTTAAGCAGATCTACTTGCATCTGAGGCTATTATCCTATATTCGTTTATTTGGGAATATGTCCTATGAACTAAATTAGTTTACTTTTGAAAAGCATAGGATCAGGCTGGAAGACAGCCTCAGTAAAACATGACATATGCAGAATATATTTTAAATATCGAAACTTGAACAGTAATTGCTTACTTACCTATGGGAAAATCCAGTGAGAGAAAATCATCCTCCACAATATATGTATTTATTTATTTGATTTATACCCTGCCCTCCCCACAGATGGGCTCAGGGTGGCTAACAGCATTTAAAAAATACATTAAAAGTCACAAAAACATAAAATAATATTTTTTTAAAAATCATTAAAATAGTCCAGGAGCAGGCTATTTAAACAAATATTGGGAGTCCGTATACGGGCATAGCAGATGGCCAAGGGCAGCCCCAGAAGATGGTCTTAGATGGAAGGAGGACACCCGCTGGCACTCAACCAAAGGCCTGGCGGAACATCTCTGTTTTACAGGCCCTGAGAAACTGTAATAGGTCCCGGATCTCCAGCAGGAGAGCGTTTCACCAGGCCGGGGCCAGGGCAGAAAAAGCCCTGGAACTGGTCGAGGCCAGACAGATGTCCTTCGGGCCAGGGACCGCCAGGAGTTGCTTGTCTGCAGAGCACAACACCCTGCAGGGGATGTAATGGAAGTACCATTATGGTGGTAGAGTTTTGTTCACCATGCAGCTCAGGGAATTCCAACACTGATTCTAGTACATCTTTACAGCCTTCCACTTCAAATGGGAAATATTTCAATGTAGAACAATGCCAGCATGGGGTTGATGGTATACTTGACAAGAGTAAGAGATGAGTAATAGAGTTGAAAACCACCTAATGGACTCCTATAGTCCATTTCCTGCAAGGCTTATAGTCTTATAATACTTGGAACATCTCCGTCAGATTTGTTCTATCAGTCAAGTGGTTTCATGTCCCATGCTTTGAAAGATTCTTGGATGGGTAGATGGCTATTCACTTATGCACGGTTAAGAAATTACATGGAAATCGGATTGGCTGTAAGAATGTGTCACCTACGCTCATGCACAACGTGGTTAAGGAGTGGGACAGTATGGCTCAAACTTGCAGGAGGTTTGGGATTATGTATAAACACAGCTACAGACACACTTTCCTCCAGCCACAGATTTTAGCACTGCAGGTGCCTTAAATGATATGTTAATAATGGAAGTAACATAGAAAATATAAATACTTCAAGCCTGTGCAATTTATCCTTGTCCTGTATCCTTCAGAAGGGAATGTAATGCCTGGGTTTCTTTGCAAACAGCATGTGTACCACTTCAGACTCCTTCAAGTGGTTTGATGACTATTGCCCGCCCCCCTAAGCCAACACACAGAATGTTATGGAGGGGGCTATGCTCCATGATATTTAGTTTCCATTGTTGATTGGTATATAGAGGAGCATTCCCTACGGTAAGCTCCCACTTGGAGGTTGTAATAGTACAATCCAGACGCAGGTTCATCACCTCATCTGCTGTTTGGGAGAACTCAGCTGAAGATGGTGTAGGATATGGAATGGCCTGCTTTAGTTTTGAATGCCAATAGTAGATGAGCAATTGAATCCACAGATACTTGTCAAAAAGAGTCCAGTAGCACCTTTAAGACTAACTCCTTGTGAACACTTAGCCACATCCATATGGCAGTGTATAAGAAGTCTGTGTTAGCAAGTTGAGGGTTGCAGGGGCTTGCTCAGAAGATAACAGTTTAGAAAATCAGTGTTTGAGTCTAGTGGCACCTTAAGATACCAACAAGATTTTCAGGGTATAAGCTTTCAAAAGAGTCAAAACTCCCTCAGATATGTGAAAATTTTGTTGGTCTTTTAAGGTGCCACTGGACTCAAATTGTGCATTTCTATTGCAGACCCTACCCACCTAAAACTAAGTTCAGATAATTATGAGTTTATGATAATTTTGAGAAATGCTGTTTTAGCACATCATGTTGTTTACTTAAAAAAACTCAGTCAATCATGTTCTATCCCCATGGCTTGCAAATGTTTAATAAGGAAGAAGGCTGGGGAGAAGTGAATTTTTGAGGATAGGGACTACCTTTATATATAGTCTGTAGTGGCTTTTGAGGGTGTGTTGAGGGAAAACGTTGAATTTTAAAAAAAGGAGTCAACGACTTTATGATTCTCATCCCGATCCCATTCCATGGAACTATTTGATGTCACAGAGCCCCGTCTTCCATAGCGGGAACAAAGTGATTGAGGGGAAAGAAAATTAATTAAGGAAGGTTGAGAATATTGGGGAGGCTCTTCGAAGGCGGGTTTCCTCACCAAAAAAAGAAACGGGTTGGGGCAGTGGGGCTTCTTCCTCGGCCCTGTCCCGCCGGGACGCTCTTGTACGATGCCGCCTGAGCTGTGAGGACGCCTTCCCGAGGCTGAGAGGATGCTCTTGGTCCTCCTCAGCCGGCCGTGTGGAAGCATCTTCTCCTTCCCTTCCTCCAGGCGGCAGTGACGGAACCATCCCTCGCTCTCTCGTCGCTTTCCCTAGTTCCACAGCGAGAAGGGACTGCCGGGTGCGGGCGGGTCAGCCCGGTCCCGCAGCCGCGCATCACAGTGAAGGGGACTCCCGGGCAGTGACGGGCTCTCCTCTCGCCCCCGGGCGTCAGTGTTTGTAAAAAGAGCCGCTGAGCCCTCCCGCTCTTCACCGTGCCCGGTGATTTTTCTCCCCCGTGCCCGCGCCGCGCGCCCCCTTCTCCCTCTCCCCCCCTCGGCAAGCGCCGTGCCCGCGCCTTTGCGCGATGCAGTGTGGGAATGGCTGTGGCGCTGGGGTTGGCTGAAAGAGGCGGCCAGTCGAGGTTTAATGTCCGCCATGTTGGCCGTGGCGTACTGAGCAGAGCCGGAGCGGCGGAGGAGAGAACCCGGCGCCCCAGCCTAGCCGCGCCAGCCGGCGCCGCTGGGACCCGCCTCGGAGCCAGCCCCGCCCCGCCGCGGGAGCCCCGGTCCCTCCATGAGAGCGCTCGGCGGGGTCCGGCTCTCAGCTCGGAGCGCTCTCGCTGCCTCCCCCCCCTCCTTAGCCGGAGCAGCAGCAGCCGCCATAGCAGTTGCAGCCGCCGACGACGACTAACATGAGCAAACTGTCGTTTCGGGCCCGGGCGCTGGACGCGTCTAAGCCGCTTCCCGTCTTCCGCTGCGAGGACTTGCCCGACCTGGCCGAGTATGCCTCCATCAACCGGGCCGTGCCGCAGATGCCCACGGGCATGGAGAAGGAAGAGGAGTCGGTACGTGAGAGACCCCCTCCCATCCCTACTCCGGCCGGGCCCCGCCATCGCCCCGCACCCGGGCCCCCACCATCGCCTCTGCGCAAGCACAAAATGGCCGCCATTTTCTCCCCGCTTCCTTCCTCCCCTCGGCCCCCCCCTCCATGGGGAGAGGGGGCGACGCGGAGCCTTAACGGGCCTGCTGCACCGCCTTGGGGAGGCGCCCGCAAGGGCTCCCTTCGCTCTGGGCTGGAGCGCCGAGGCCGCCGGCCGGGCTGTCCGCGGCCCCCCGAAAGGCACAAAGGGGTCACGTGACGTGGCGGCCGCCCGCCATTTTGTTGTGCCTCTCGTTTCGTTGGGCTGGGCCTGGTGCGGCGGGCGAGCGGGGAGAGCGCGAGCCTGGGGCCGGGGAGGATGGAGGGCTGCCCTGCGGACGCTAGGTGGCGCCCTCGTGTTGCGAGAGCGGCGGCGGGGAAGTGAAAGGGCTGCCCATGAGTTGTTGCTTTCGCTGTCTCCAGAAACCGAGCGAGGGAAGGCTGGACGGGTGTAGGGAGAACTGAATACTACTATGCTTGCAACTTCTGGGCCAATATGTGCAGTTTTGCTAATTATAGGTGCAAGGAATTCCACATGAGTAGCCTGTAAATCTGTAGCGGCAGAATAACACGTGAGTCCAGTGACACCTTAAAGACAACCTCGAAAGCTCATACTCTGGAAATCTAGTTGGTCTTTAAGTTGCTGCTGAACCCAAATCTTGGTCTTTGTTCCAGCCTCAGTGAGAGACAGACTATAAATAATGTAAATAAATAAAAATATAAAATAAACAAGCCTCAGGAGAGTGGGGCTACATGACTTGTAGAACACACAAACGTTACAGAGTGTACCGTGCAATACAAGTAACTACTTTCAAAATGTAAAATTGTGGTTTTCTCCTTTTTCTTAATAAGCTGGTTTTTCAGTTGGTGCTGCCACCGGGAAGACCCGTCTGTTAGGTTCATGTCAACCTCAAGTGCGTTAAAAAATTTAAAAGTAATTTAAAAGAAATGAAAGTTCTTAGCAAAAGTTCAAGCCATTTTTCCTGCTGGTATAAATGATGGTTCTCTTGTATTAAGGACATGTCAGAAGAGTTATGGAGATAGCTCTGATTAATTTCTTAACATCATTGTAGTTACCAGTCAATAGAAGCAGCAATACCACTGCTGTCTGGTAAAGGCATGCCAGCTTTGCTGAAGTCACTTATCCTGAAGTTTGATAGAACTTGATTTAGTTGCCAGATTTGTGGTCAGGCTGCTGTCAGGTTGTAGTGCAGGATGGGGCCACTGTGACAGCATTTCTCAGTTTTGCCCCCTGAGGCTAGATTTCAGTAGGCATGTTTTGAAGAACTACACATTCTAAGTTGTGAGGGTTTTCCCAAGTCAAGGAGCTTTATACGTCTGTCTAAACAGTATATGTTTGTGTTTTAAATAACACTTTCTATAAAGAGAGGTATGTCTAAACAATTCACTCTAGTTAAACTTCAGTAGCAGTAGTAGTATTTGGGTAACTTTACTCCGTGTCCCATGTATTTTTAAAAGAAAGCTAGGTAGCTAACATGAAATAAATATTGACCCAGGAGAGTTCACAGTGTTCTTGTCGTAAACATCATAAGAATACCTTGTTGATTGAAGATAATGTAGTGCCTTTGCCTATGGTAATCTTAAGAATGATTTGTATCATTTAATTTGAATGTCTTACAGTGCTGTGAATGTAAATAGAATGTAAGTGTCAGCACAGCGTGCATGAAGAAACAAGTAGCAAAATTAAGGCAGCAGTACAGTTCCTTGGAAGCAAGTCCCATTGAACTCATTTCTTCTGAATAAACTCACATAGAGTAAAGAAGTATCTAGCGCTGTTGTATTTTCTTTTTGTCCCTCATTGTCTTTGTATTTTTCTTTGTGAAATTCATATTTCCTGAACTATGAGTTTACATTTTTAATTTTCTTATTGTTAAATTAATGGAACTGCATTAATACATGTCTCAATGCATGTGAGTCCTGAACAGGAAACCCCTACATTTCAACCCCTGCTGACCAAATTTTACAGTTTGGTGTAGTGGTTAAGAGAGCCAGTTTGGTATAGTGGTTAAGAGCGCGGAACTCTAATCTGGAGAGCTGGGTTTGATTCCCCTCTCCTCCACTTGGAGCCAGCTGGGTGACCTTGGGCTAGTCTCAGCTCTCTGGAGCTCTGTCACCCCCACCCACCTCACAGGGTGTTTTGTGGGGATAATAATGGCATACTTTGTAAACTGCTCTCATTGCGCATTAAGTCGTCCTGAAGGGCGGTATATAAATCAAATGTTATTTTTTATTGTTGTTGTTATTACAAGATGTATAGAAGTGAATAAGTGCATGAAATAGCACAATTAGCTGTGCTTCAAAAAGAAAAATTGAATGTTTAGGCAGTATGGTATGACAAAGACTGGGAAGACTGCCAGGTCTCTTATCTAGACTAGTTAAACCAAGAAGTAGCACGCAAACAGATTGTGGGATGAGTTTCCCTACCTGTGTATATTCTTTACAAGGTGCTGTGGAAAATGGCTGGTCAGGATGTGTCTAAAGCATAATCACATGCAATGTAAGGTCCATCTAATATTATTAGTAGTCTTATGTGTGTTGCTGCCTGCATGGGTTTGGGCTATAAGCGTTCAAAAGACATTTTCTCACAGCCTGTAGATATTTGTACAAGAATTCAACTATCCTATCAGAGTGGTAGAAAGCAGTGTTTAATTATTTGAAATGTCAAGACTGCTAGGTAATCCTAATGAAAATGTTCTGAGAAAGGAAGCTTTGTTATAGATACTACGTGGGGTGTATGTGCATGTGTTTTATTTCATAGTCTTATAAGCTATGCTGAACTGGTTCGATTCTTGTATCTTGTTGAATAAAACTTAATACAACTAGTTCCACAGAAGCGTTAAGGTAAAGCATGTGCTGTTAATAGCACGAGCAGCCACTAGGAAAGGACAAGTTGGTCCATCTTAATGTTTTATGTCCTGAAATTATTCTTGGCTACAGTATAAAATATCACTGTATGTTTTATTTAAAACTGCTGATGTTTTTGAAGACTGCTGTTAAGCTAATTCCCACCCCAAAGCTTTCACATAAGCGTAATTTCTAATGAGGCTCAGTTGACTTTGACTTTATTTGCTCTTACTTTCTGAATGAAGTGTGTGTGTTAGTGTTGACAGGATTGGTGCCAAAGAATCAGGTCAAGTAAGGTCCAGAGACAGATGACTCATGCCAATTTTGTATAAGTGATACAAGATCAAATGTCCTGAGTTACCAGCAGTAATATAAATTTCCAAGCAGAAACATTTATTTGACAGCTTGCTGTCAGATTTTGTTCTTTGCCTCAGTTGATAGGAGCCTGATCTTCAACATGATTCTGGGGGAACTACCTGACCCTGTAGAACAGTGGTCCCCAACCTTTTTGGCACCAGGGTTTTGTGGAAGACAACTTTTTCATGGACCTGGGGTAGTAGTGGTTTTGGGATGATACAATTGTGCACTTTATTTCTATTAGTAAATTATATAATGAAATAATTATACAACTCACCACAATGCAGAATCAGTGGGAGCCCTGAGCTTGTTTTCCTGCAACTAGACGGTCCCATCTGGGGGTGATAGGAGACAGCGGCACCTGAAGTATGTTGCTTATGTCCAGTCTACTCTGTGATCTAGTTTTGGTTGCTGTCAGCCGCAACACACACAGCCGCCCAGAAGCCGCACCGCCATGAGGTCTATTTTTTTAGCGCAACTGTGCGGGCAGGAGGCCAGTGGTGCTTCTCCACTCTCCAGCAGCGGCCACGCCACCAGAGGAGAGGAAGAGACAGACTGGGACAGACAGCAGGCGATGCTCAGGGTGGCTGGCGGCCCAGCGGGCCCAGTGGTGACCAGAGGAGGCAGAGGTAGACTGGGGCAGGCAGCACTCAGGGCGGCTGGCTGCCCGGCAGTGACCCGGCACACACAGGTGTGAGGGCAGGGCAGCAGCAGTAGCTCCAGCAAGCGCAGCTACACTGACCACAGCATGAGGCAGCAACTGCACGTGTGCCAGCTGGGAATGGGAGGAGAGGCCCAGAGGCATGATTGGAGTCAGCCAGCCAGACAAGGTGATATTTCTAATGAAAAGTGCAGGGCTGGCCAGGCAAGGCGCAGCTACTCCTCCCAAGATGGCGACCGCCTACCTCACGTGTTCCCTGGAGGTGGATCTGCACTTGGCCGCCACTTACCTCCTGTACGGCCCGGTTGCTAACAGGCCACGGACTGGTACTGGTCTGCGGCCCGGGGGGGTTGGCACCCCTGCTGTAAAAGAGGGCTGTGGCCAAATAGCATAGACTCTTGTAAAAATTTTACTGTTTGGGCTCATGGAGTGAGGAACCATTTTTGAGAGTGCAGAGAAGGCAGTGTGTCATGATGTGGAGACTCTCATGTTCTCTTTATGGCACTGCCTGACAACTCAATACTTTGCATGTTAACTTGGTAGTAAGGCTCATGTATTCAGGAGGGTCTTGGTGGTGGTACAAAGTGCAGTCAAGTTGCAGATGACTTTATGGGGACCATGTGGGGTTTCAAGGCATCCAAGTCTATTTGGGGCCAACCCTGCTTAGTTTCTGAGATGATGAGATTGGGATAGCCTGGGCCATCCAGGCGAGGGCAATAGTAATTGTGTGCCATCAAATGACAACTGACATGTCAACCCCAGGTCTATGAGGTTTTCAAGACAAGAGAAGAGCAGAGGTGGTTTGCCACTGCCATACTCTGTATAGCATCCCTGTCCTAGAGGGGGGCTCTCCCATCTCCAAAGTGTTAACTGTAGCCAACCCTGTTTACCATTCACAGTCTGATGAGACCAGGATAGTCAGGGCCATTTAAGATGCTCAGTGGATCTTTCTTCCAAGCAGGTGTGCATAGGAGCGCCTTGATCTGTCACTTAAACTCTGATTGCTGTGTTTTCCTCTTACCTCTACCCCTTGCAGCTCTTCAGCACGCTTTCATTGTGTGCATTTCTTGGTCCCCCTCAGTCTTCAAGCATTTCCTTTCCCATTTTGATAGATCCCTGTATCTGTCTACATTTTGATTGCTTCAGGCAATTATGTTACTTGGAACAGTAACTGTGAGCACTCACCTTCTATATCTTGTGGCTGTGAACTTTCCTGATTCAATTGCCTGATGCTGTGAACCCAACCAGTAATTAATTTCACTGTTATCTCAACCACTATGAGTCTCATAGTAGTAGCAGCTGGTCCACCAGTCATGCACCTCTGCTTCTATCAAAGCAATTTGCATCCCTGCATAATCAGAATACTTGCATAATTGTAAAAACACTAAACCATAACAATCAAATCTAGCTGCCAAGGAACGCAGGAGCCAAACATGCAGCCATTTTTACTGATTAAATGCCCTCTTAAATGGCTTTTTATATCTTTCTGAAGGACTAACGGGATGTAGTTGCATGACCCTTTTCTAGAAAGTTGTTCCAGAGCATCATAGTCCCCGAGGTAAAATGTCGTGTTCGTACTGTTGATACTTTCATGCAGAGAACATACTTGTTTGACTCCATGTGTTATCATCATTGCCTTGAACTAGTCCAAGAAGAAACTACTAATAGCCAATCGAATCACAATTTTGTGAGAGAGCCACTGCTTCCTTGCTGTGTTTGAACAAAATTTTTTATGGTTCATAGCTTGTCGATATATGTACTTCAGATGCTTCTTCTTGGTGATGCGTTATGTCCCATCTTCCTTGTTTATTACTTGACCTCATCATCCAGCATAATAAGTTTATGCGGTCTTAAATAGCGGCCAGTTGACAAGTTTTATCTTAGAGTATCACTCAGATACATTGCTCAGGCATGTATTCTTTCTGTTACTTGTGGAAATAAAGATGATTTGATAGAAAATGCTACTTCACAAGAATTTTCAGTCTTGATTTCATGAGCTTTTAGCCCTTTGACACAAATCGTGGAAATTGTAAATTGACACATGTATTTCTTTTTCCTTGAAGACTGTCTTGGTTATCTTATTAGGAGAAACTTTGCTTAGAGTTTGCTTCACTAAACACCTCTCAGTTGCAGTGTGTTCGAAGTTAGATTTGGGGAAAGCAGTGCATAAACTTTGGTGGGAAAGATCATGATTTTATGGGGCTAGGTTCCCTTTTCTATTTCTGTTTTTACAAAAGTATTGGATTATATCTTGGTTCATAAGACTTACTGTATGTTCTACAAGCGTTTGTGAAGGAGAGGTTGATCTGAAGAAGACTCGCTCTTCCCCTTCGTTGAGTTCCAGAATTTTGTTGGCGCCCCCCCCCCCCAAAATGGCAGCAAAGAGGCAAAGTCCCGCTCTCGGTAAGTCAATCTCGGCTACCTTGCAGAAGGGGGAGTTGCTCGAAGAGTTGGTACGCAGGGCGGTGGTGGAAGCTATAAAACCCTTTGTTGACAAGCTGAATGAAACTGATCAAAGGGTGGGCTTAATTGAAAGCGAGGTGAAAACCATTAAGGCAGCAGCGGGGGGGGCAGAAAAGTCTGCTCTGGAAAGTGCGTCACTTGTGAAGGCTACAAAAAAGGACCTGAAGTTGGTGGAGAACCAGCTGATCGGGCTACAGGTGGAACGAACGCAGACAATTTTGCGTCTCCAAAACGTGAAAGAGGAGGAAAATGAGGATCTGTGGGATTTGGTCTCGGAACTACTGGCGACACCCGCGAGGACGACTAAAGAAGAGGTTAAAAGCGCCATTTTGGAGGTCCGTCGGGCTTCTTCAAAATATGCAACAAAGCGACAGTTGCCTCGTGAGATCATTATTGACTTTTCATCTAAAAAGATTCGGGACACCATCCTATATAACTCATACAATGCGGATTTGGACTTTATGGGTTTGAAAGTCAAGATTTTGAAGGACGTTCCATTTCTAGTCCGGAAACGGCGTTTTAAATATAAAAAGTTTGTAGCACTTCTGAGGGACCATGGAATAAAGTACAAATGGTTATTCCCGGAAGGAATATGGTTCAGATATAAAGATCAGGCCTATAAGATATTATCAGAAGATCAACTAAAGGATTTTGAGAATAAAAACCCAGAACTCTGCTGCACCAAGAACGAAGAAAAGGAGGAGCCGGAGGGGGGGGGGGAGGAGAGCATCGCAACAGCAGTTGCACAGAGAGAATTGCGTCCGGGACCTAGAAGGGGGAGGAAAGTTTAACCAGAATTTGAAATGTTTATTCTCTGTATGATTAACCACTCCATCATTATTTTATGGAGCTATTTTTGTATTATGACAGTATGAAGGGAAACATTGAAGTGTAGTGTTTAGTGTTTGTAGTTCATTCCCCCCCTTTTCTTTTTCCACCCCCCCCCCCCTTTGTCCCTTCCCTCTCCCCTTTCCTTGTGATAGTTTTGTGTAGTGTTTTGTAGCTATGAAAAATAAAAAATTTATAAAAAAAAAAAAAAGACTTACTGTATGTTCTGTGCAGAGAGACTCTAGCTATTGTAATTTGTGCTAACATAAAATGGTGTAGCAGTAGTGGATTTTATGGGACTGAAATTCTGGATTTTTAAAATTTTAAGATTTCTATGCTGCGCTCTCAAGTTTTTAAAAAAATGTATGGAAACAGAGAGCTGCTCAGAGATTGAAGCTAGGAAGTATGAAGTATAGCTAATTACTCCAAAGAAAAAGTATGCTTCCGTGTAAGGCAGAATAGCATCGCCATGCTAGAGTGGGCAGCAGCCCATCCCTCTTTCTGCCAGCCTGGCTCAAGTGGTGACAGTGGCTTCCCCCCCCTCCACCCCACCCCACCAGCAACAGCTCCACAGGAACTCAGGGGAGAGGAAAACTCGCTCCTCCCCAACTCTGCCCTACCTCCGCCTGCCTGCCCCTCTGATCATCTCCCCCCTGCTGCTCTGCCTGCCTGCCCAGCACCATCCCCTTCCCCTCTCCCTTCCCTCCTGGCTGCTCTAGGTTTTGAGGGGCACAGCAACTCCTGCTGTCAGCCCCCTTTGCCTGCCTGCCTCTGGTGCTACTGCCTCTGCCTGTCTGGCTCACACGGTGGCAGCTCCCTCTCTGTTGAGAGACACATTGCCCTAAGTTTGTTGAAACACCTTTTTTTTATCCACAGGGCCATGATCTGCAGATTTAAGTATCTGCAGTTTGGGGGCATTTTGAGAATTAGATATAAGGAAGTTATCCTGGGGGCAGAGCTCATACATTCTCTGCCATCTTTGTTGTTGACTTTGTGGTGAAAAGACAGAGTATGGATGTTTCCTGATACTGTTGTGCCAATGGACTAACTCAAGAAATAGAAATCTGGCCAGCATTCGGGAATGTTTTCTCACAGGGTCCAGAGAAGCTTGTAAAAGTTTAGTGGTGTGTCTCAGCAGCACTCTGAGATTCAGTCTCCTCATTTGTTTGACTTAAGTCCAGTTGCCTTACTTCTTAGAATATAATTAAACCTCTAAATTTTTCCTTTGTGGTTTTTCCCCATCTTGTACTTGGTTCAGTTCTCTTGACTAGTGCGTTCTCAAAACCATGAGTACACATATCAGGTAACTGAACATTTAAAGCCTCTTAATGGAGAAGGGGGCCTCCTAATATTTGCAGTTACTTGTTTTATTTCATTTTTCCCCTACCTTTCTCTGCAGAAGGGACCTGAAAGCCGCTTATATCATTCTCCTCTCCTCCATTTGGCCCCCGCAGTAAACCTTGTGAGGTAGATGAGGCTGAGGGTTTTTGTGACTAGCATAAGGTCACCCAGTGAGCTTCCATGGCAGAGTGGGGGATCGAATACGGGTCGCCCAGATCCTAGTCCATCGCTCTAGCCACTGCACCACACTAGGGTGGTGGTATTGAACATGTGGCTTGTTTGTCAAATAAAAGAAGTAGAAATCCGTGAAAATGTATAGAACCTCTTTGTGATAACAGCCTTGCCCCTTTGAGCACTTTTTTGCGTCTTATGTGTATAAGTGTGCCTGTTTGTTGACACCAAGAACATTTCAAATTGTACTGCAGAGGAAAGGGAAATGTGAAAAAGGATGGATGATTCTATCAAGAATGCATTGGGAACAAGAACATAAGAACATAAGAACATAAGCAAAGCCATGTTGGATCAGGCCAGTGGCCCATCCAGTCCAACATTCTGTCACACACAGTGGCTAGAAATCCAGTGCCATCTAAAGGACTGTCAGTGAGGCCAGGACACCAGATGCCCTCCCACTGCCTTCCTTCCAGCACCAAGACAACAGAGCACCACCTCCCCACAAAGAGAATACCATCTATCTCCTGTGGCTAATAGCCACTGATGGACCTCTGCTCCATATATTTGTCCAGTCCCCTCTTGAAGCTGGCAATGCTTGTAGCTGCCACCACCACCTGTGGCAACGAATTCCATGTGTTTATCACCCTTTGTGTAAAGTAGTATTTTCTTCTATCTGTTCTAACCCGACTGCTCAATAATTTCATAGAGTGCCCACGAGTTCTTGTATTGTGAGAAAGGGAGAAAAACACATCTTTCTCTACCTTCTCTAACCCGTGCATTATCTTGTAAACCTCTATCATGTCTCCCCTCAGTCGTCTTTTCTCCAGGCTAAAGAGCCCCAAGCGCCTCAATCTTTCCTCATAGGGAAAGTGTTCCAACCCTTTAATCATTTTAGTTGCCCTTCTCTGTACTTTTTCCAGTGCTATGATATCTTTTTTAAGGTGTGGCGACCAGAACTGTACACAGTACTCCAAATGAGGCCTCACCATCGATTTATACAGAGGCATTATGATACCGGCTGATTTGTTTTCAATCCCTTTCCTAATAACCCCTAGCATAGCATTAGCTTTTTTTATGGCAGTCGCACACTGTGCTGACGTTTTTAGTGAGTTATCTATCATGACTCCAAGATCTCTCTCTTGGTCAGTCTCCGCCAAGGCTTACTTTAAGAATAATACATAGAAATTAAAAATGCTTTGATGCTATCTACGTGTAAAATAAAGGGGAGAATCTCATTTGATGGAATTTATTTTCCGCAAAAGATCTTTTCCAGACTGCTTCAGTCATAATAGTGGCATATTCCCATGAAAGGGAGTCTTTTTGAAGGCATATGGAATGGGGGGAAGTATTGGAAACATTGCTTATTTAATGTCCCAGCTCTTGATTGTATTGACCTACACTGTAAACGTGCATTTATTTATCCTATGGCATTGTTTATTGAAATGTCCTTGATATTGACTGTGCTAATCTCACTCTGTGTAATCCACCTTGAGTCTCAGTGAGAAAGAAAAGACTATTAATAGTAATAGTACAGTAAAAATAATGTACCTTAAGTCTCTGTGCTGAATTGATTCTGAATAGATTCTGACTGTTGCTTAACACAGCATTCCATTACCCTTTAATTCTTGCCTGTCACCCATTCAAAGTGAGTATGAATGATATTTAAACCTTGATGGCTTGCTCTGTCTTGTACCTTCTTGGAATACTCTGAAACTGAACATGATCTTTTCCAGGTTACTAATTCAGAATATTTTGAAGGCTCGTGTGCAAAGTCTTACACATGCACACCTTTCAAGACGTGCTGAGAGATGCAGTTATTTTATTCATGGGTATCTTTACCTAAGTATAAAATGCTATGCAGGAATTGGCCCTAAGTGTACTTGCGAAGCTCATTTGGTTTCAACAAGCTGGCTTAAATAGTTCATAATGGCAGTTTAGTAAAAACCATGATTGGCAAGTTAAGCTATGGTATTTCAGTTTCAGATACTATGTATTCCAGGAATACACTGGTGCTACAAATATATTGGCAGCTGTTTGTGTTGCTATTCTTGTTTAGCCAGGCATATTTACTAGAAATGCCAATCAGTAAACTCTAAAGTGATGATAGTTGATTAAAGCTGGGTTGCCGCTAGTGAGGAAGTTCTTTGGGAAGGAGATGTAGACATTTTATAAATAAATAGAAGAATACATAACAGTGATTTAAATTCGTGTCTTTTAAACATTACTGTTAATTGTAGCAGGAAAAGTTGTTGGATACTTTTAAAACATCTGGCATTTAAAACAGTTCAAGGAAAGTTTTTTCTCATAGACAAATAATCCCCAACATTGTGTTTATAGGCACCATAATGCCCAGTAATCTTTTTCCTGGTAGCCATTTGCTTCTTTCCCAAAGCAAATTGCCAGCCTTGGTTTTCTTCCGCTTCATTGGAAGAGCAGGTGCTTCAGAAGAACCGGGAAGTGTCACCTTTGTGCTTGCAGGAAGCTCACATTCAGCAACCGCTGCCCCCATCATAACCAAATACTTGGCTTTCAACCTCTAAATGTTTTGTGACTAGTCCCAATACCTCAAAGCACCCTCTCTGTGGTGGCACCCACTCTTTAATATTCCCAAAGGGTCCACAGGCTCAAAAAGATTGAGGACTCCTGCCATAGGCTGTCTGCTTGATATGAAGCAGACTTATGTGGCATGTGATGGCCAAATTGTAGTATTGAAGAACAGCATATGTTTAGGACTACATGAGTCAGGAAGATAAGAGAATCTGTGAGATGTTTTGAAATACAAAAGCGTCAGAATTAAAGAGCATTGGACCCTCATAGAACATGCAATGCTATAAGCTGCTTAGAAATCAATATTAGAGGTAGGCATGGATATAATGCTGGCTCAATACTTGGAAGGACTGGGAGTGTGCTGTAAGCCCATATGCTCCTGTATCTTGTCTGTCCATCTGTCTCCCCTAGCCATTCAGATTTTCATATTCCTTTCCTAATTTGCCAGATAATGGTTGCAATATACTTACCTGAATTGGGAAAGCCATAATTGGAAGGATCTGAAACATGGGGCCTGAATGTCAGCTGCTGACTGTCTGCTGATTTCAGTTTAGGAAGAAGAAGCCAGCATCAAAATGTGTGATCTCCCTTCTGCTGAGCAAATTTCCTCTTAACCATAGTTTATGTGAGTGCTGACACTTTCCTTTTCCCTCTGTTAAATTCCAGGAACACCATCTCCAGCGGGCAATTTCAGCACAGCAGGTATATGGAGAGAAGAGGGATAATATGGTCATACCAGTCCCAGAGGCAGAAAGTAATATTGCTTATTATGAATCTATATATCCTGGAGAATTTAGGATGCCAAAGCAGCTTATTCACATACAGCGTGAGTATATTTTTTTTATTTTAACTAAATGTTTGGTAGGTATGTCTAGACGCCGTTGGAACTAACTGGCTTATTGTGGCAAAGAGAAGGCAGCATGTGAAAGAATATGAAGAATCAAAGATGCTCAGAAGTTTCCCATCCCATGACTACCTCCTAGTGCTGCCAGTCCTTGTCAGGAGTGCAGATGTTGCAGAGAGCAGCAGTTCTCAGCGGGCACTTGGAACCCCGCAGCGCTTCTGATTATATGGCGTGCACCATAGTGTTCCCAAAGTTTGGATTCCTTTTGGATAAAATGAACTTTTTAGTTGTGTATCCTCAAATACTTATTTGTCAAAGGCAGTCTGAGGAGGAGCTCGCTCATCTCTAATAAATTCTTATACGCGAGTGTCACTGATTTTGGTTGGACTTACTCCCACATAACTCTGCATATGATTGCAGCTTTAGATACATAAAAAAGCACAGTTACTATCAAGCGTAATGCCAAGGATGTTGCTACCGCTGCTGTATCTCATAGGCTGAGTTTATTGTGTGTTGGTAATTTTTTTTGTTAATTCATGTAGTAAGGCATCATGGATACATTTTATACAGAGGCGAGAGATACATATTTTAAATGAAATACTCTTTGTTAAATACTTGGATTTTACAAGAGACGTGGTAAACTGTTATTCTTTAGTCAGCAGTAGAGACTGGCCAGACCAGTAGGAATAAAAAACATACCCCTAAAATATGGATGCAAAATTGGTGTTGGGCGAGTCACGAAAATGAAAATGCAGAGAATGAAGCAGGTGATCCTCTGGGTCAGATACTCAGTTGAAAAAGCTTGGGAATAAAATGTGATGACCGGTCGTAGTGGGACAGCAGAGATCCCATACCTTCCATTGTTTCACAGACAAAAACAAAAGCACTCCCTAAGTACAGAAAGGACAGTGGAGCAGACAGGCAGAAGAATATAAACCAAGAAGATAAGTGTCTTCCTTCCTGGGACAACAAAAGAGGCTGCCTGGAGCAAGCTGTTTTGCATATAAATAGGGAAGAGTCAGTAAATGTAAAACAGAGTACTTGAACAGAGAGAGGGTGAGAGGAGCGTTCCCTGTTCTGCTGCAAAGCCGCAAAGATTTGATTGGTGTATCAAGATGTATATTCTACAGGACAGCGTTGCATAGTGTAGTGTAGGCTTTCATAGTATCTGGCCTCAGGCAGTATACTTGACAGTGAAAAGCATCCCTACTGTTCAGCATTTAGGCAAGTGCTTTTGTGAAGGGCAAACCACAGGGTTCTTCCTTTTTTATATAAAATTATTTGGAGATTCGAGGACGGAGGGAAGTTCATCAAAACACTAATGATACTTGTCATTTTCATTAGCATTTATGCTGAGTGCAATGGTCAGGTCATAAAGGTCTGCCTAAAAGCTGCAAGGCTGAATTGAATCCAGACAAGACCAAAGTGATGGTGTTAGGAACTGCATAATCTTGTGGAAATGTATTTGTACCTGATGGATGCCTTAAATGTAATGGGAAGATCAATTCTGTGACCTGGGATTGCTTTTGAACAGGAGTTTTTATTGATTACAGAGTATAAGGATCTTGCTGCAGTTGTCCGTGGTGTAGTATGTGGAATGGCCCTTGACTGTTTACAAATTCCAGTTGATAGGGAATGTAGTGACCTAGATCCATTGGGTATAGAACATTGAAAGCCTATAACTTCTTTCCTTTATGAGAAATGTACTCTTTCTGTTCAACTCTAGGCACAATTCAAAGTATTGATGCTTACCCATAAGGCCCATTATACAGAGAAAACATTCTTCAGTAACATGAACTTACATGATTGTTGAGTTCTACTGAGAAAAATGTCTATACCAGTTTTCTGCAAAGTAAGATATGTAATGGCATTAGAATACTTGCTATTTATAAGAAAATCTGTCTCTGAACCTGCCTCTCTTCCGAGCAAGTTAGAATCCAACTAAAGGTCCCTGTATGTATCACTTTGCACTACTTCCCTTTAAGTCTTTTTTGGTATCTTGTTTCCCCCTAACCCAATTTGGAGAGATCCTTTTGGAGCTCTTCATAGTTTGTTGGGGGTGTTAACATACTGAAAACTTGGTGTTCTTTGCAAACAGTTTGGCCAACTCAATCCCCGCTTCCAGCTAAACTATGTGTGGGAGGGCAGTGTTTTTCATCAGATTCTGTGGCTCACTTTTCTTCATTATGAGAGCTGTTGCTTTATTTCTACTTGCTTTTCCCCATTTAAACTGGTAACCAGTTCATAAAGTGGGCACAGTTTATTCCCAGGAATGAATAGAAACAAGCTATAGATACTTCCATGCATATCATTTATTAGGATTTAGCTTGAAGTTGTTCTATCTTTTTAAAGGGTGACGTTTCTAGTCTTCATAGTTAGACATTTATGTACACTTAAGGCCTCTCAAAAACCAATTTTTAAAATCTGTTTTATGTTCAGTATGTTTGTTTTTTAAAACTCTGCGCTCGATTCAGCAAGTGCACGTCTTGTTTTCTATCTGTAACTGTTTGTTCCAATATGGAGAGCAGCTATAACAAATTTTATTATTTTCCAACTATTCGACATGTCTTATGTTTATCAAACTGCCTTCACAAGCATTGGTGTGTAGGCTAGCACTCGTATCATATATTTAATTCCCAACTTGGCAGTAAAATACAGATCAAAAACACGCATAGTGGGCTAACTTGAGAACTGGGTAGATGTCTCTGTAAACCTGGGGGGGAATCTGAAAATTGGGGGGTTGGGAGAGTTGAAAATCTTTTAATTATATAGATATATGTATCGTTAGTATGTCATGTTTAGAATTGTGTGTGTTTTCTTACTCTCTGTGTTGATTATTATGTTGCGGTGTATAGTTCATAGTTTAAGTAAAGAAAATTTTTAAAAGGAAAATCTCTAAGGGAAGACAGGGTGTGTCGATGACATTTGGGGTTACTGTAAGAACCCAAAATAGCACCAACCAGTAACTGCTCATGTGGTGGGTCTCTGAGAAGGGAGCTTTGACTCTTGAAAACTTATGCCCTGAAAATCTTGTGTGTAACTCTGCATCAAGTACAGTCCTAGTGATAAGAGTAACAAACCACAACTTGTCCTATTGTTTGCTTAGAACACCTAAAGTATTATGGACTAAGGTTATCAGTGTAGTTAAACCATGTTTATGGATGCAGAGAGCCTGTTGGTTATGAGGATCAGCCTTGGAAGTTCTCGGGGTCACTTGCTGCCCTCCCAGTCTTTCTTCTGCTGTATAGCTCTGAAGACTTCCTGACACTCAACAAATCAGAGCTTGTCATGATGCCTAAGGACTTCCAAGACTCACTCCCATAATAGATCGTGGTTTGGCATTACATTTGAATGCAGCCTTCAAGAAGAAACATTATGCACTATCTACTGGGCAATATTCAAGTATTTAACCAGATGGAGTTTCTCAAATATGCTTATTTTAATGGAAATTAATAGCATGTATGTCAAGAAAGTTCATCGACAACAACAAATGATATTTTATGAATTTCATAGAAGTGATCTGATTAACAGACTATACAACAGGGGTTTGTGAGGAGGGCAAATTCACCATCACCACCCCTGCAGCCCTACTGTTTAACTTCTTGCTTGGGGCCTGAAAGTTGTTACAGGTTGTCTAGGCAACCTAAAATTCTACCTGAGATCTTATGGAATCATCTTGCAAGATCTCAGGGAAACTCCCTATTCACTGCTGAGTCCCTGGGGGGAATCAGAGTAACTGTGCACAATGCTTCAGTCCTGACCCCAGCACCTCCATTACCATCTCACAGCCTGCTGCAGTAGCACAGCAGGAGTACCTCTTTCAGTGAAACTCCACGTTGGTTGCTGGGATATTCTTCAGATGTTCATTTAGCTTGACATATACCGGGCCTTTAAATATTAGTGTTTGAAACAAGAATGAGGATGGTTGTTACAAATTTTATTTTTATAACAAGTAACTAACTTTGGGGAGGTGATGGTCAGAGTGTAGGATAGCATGGTTCCATTGGTTTTCAGAAGATTGTTGTCTGTTACATAAATAATTTCATCTAAGATATCCTAGAATAGCCTTCTATATTGGTGCTTAGCCAAGAGATGGTTTGCTAGCAATATGTGTTGGCATTGGCTGTGATTAACAGAATAAATTCCTTTTCAAGAATTTGTTGTTACTTCTCCATCCCTCATGAGTGTTCTTTGTTGGCGGGATTGCTGCTTTACATTCTCACGGGGATAGGAAATCAACGGCCATGGAACTTCCTGTCCATCCACTCGGTCCAGATGTACTCTTGAATCTTTCTTCTCAATGTGGTTGGCAACTGGTAAAGTTTCAAGGTATATCTGAGGCCTCCGAGAAAGTCACAACACATTTTTACCTAGCCTGTACCACTTAATGTTTCATGCATTTCTGAAGCATAATGGGTCAGTTAGACTCCAGTGGTTCATACACTTATCCCTGTTTTTTAAAGGCGAAATCTAGAACATTTCTTGAAGTATGATTGACCCTCCCCCTTTTGGAATGAATGGGAAAATGAGCATTTTATGACCCCAAACACTACAACATTTTATCAGTCATAATATGTTGTTTTTTGTGTGTACTGTAGCTTTAAAAAAAAAAACCCCTAGAAGTGTGTTGGGGGATCAGCTATACCTTAAGTCAGTGATACTCAGTGGTTGAGGAGCCGCATGTGGCTCTTTTGACATGCCACCTGTGAGTTTTCTGAACACTGTTATCCATTATGGCACCCACCCCATATTCCTCGGAAGTAGGCAAGACCATTGTCTGGTAGGATTTGTATTTAGCAGGTGATTCTCAACTTGAAACAGCTGCTGTAGGATAGGCAAACAGTAAGCTTTATGCTAGGAACGGATGTCATAGGCTTTTTCTCTCCACCCCCACCCCCTTCTCTGGACCTTCTATGCTGTCATCCCAGCACCCAGACAGCTGCTGGAAGGAGAGCAAGCAGGCTGCAGGCAAGAGAGAGTAAAACCACCACCGTAGTAGCAACCACCTGGGAAAAGAGCAAGCTGGCCACAACATGGTGGTGCTGATGGTTTTACTCCCCTTTTTCCACAGTCCACTTGCTCTCCTCAGGGCACCTTGGCAGTCTTGCTCTCTAGTTTAACCTGCTGTGGTTCATGCTGAGGAAAGCAGAAAGGCAGAGAGGAAGTTTTTCCCCTCACTCCAGATACATGAGGGCTGACTAAGTTTCAGCAGTAGAGATGGGCACGGAACAAAAAAACCCCGAACCACATGATTCATGGTTCGTAGCATTCCACGGAACATTGAACCACGAACTTCCGACCTTTTTGTCACGGGCTGGGCTAGCCCAAGCGAGGTGGGTCCAGTCCAAACCTTAAGGCCAAAGTCAGAAGGGAGTTCCAGGAGCGAAAGCCAAGTCAAACCGGTGGTCAGAGCATGAGATAATGCCAGGAGTGAGTCCAGAGTCCAAGAGCAAGGTCAGACACAGTCCAAGGTCAGTCACCGATGGCATCAGGTCCAAAAGCAGGCACGGGCAAGGTTCACAGAACACAGAGTGGTTGCAGGCAGTAGACACATTGCTTCCATGCCTGGCAGTCGCTCCTGACTGGCTTTTATAGCCAGGCATGGTTTTCAGCCAGCTGCTGGGGCTCCATCCCGTCGCTCTCCAGCAGCTGGCGTCGGCTCAGGAGACGAGCACTGTGCCGTCTCTCCTGCAGTTCCAGTCACTGGTGCTGTCTGCGGCGCTCTCTAGGCGTGGGTGAACCTGGGGGGGGGGAGCCCCTGGCTGGGCTTCCCCTGTGGTGCTGGCAGTCCCTGACTGAGCTTCCCCTGTGGAAGTTCCTGGCTGAGCTTCCCCTGTGATATTGGTGTCTCAGCTGCTGGCTGTGGGCTTTGATCAGCCAGCAGCTGCTGCTCCTGATTGCCGGCTTCTGCTGAGTCAGGGCTAGGGCTGGCTACACAGAACTCTTCTTCTCCTGAGGAGTCCTGGCTGGCTACATGAGGCTCCTCTCCTCCAGAGGAGACCTCACTGTCAGACTGGGCCATGACACTTTTCCCAGTTCGTGGTTCGTTGTTCCGTGGCATCTCAATCTCCCTGCACTGGCTGCTGAAGCCGGTGCAGGGCGTTTGAAACAGACAGCACCTTTCTTCTGCAGCCTGGCAGCAGAAGAAAGAAGCTGTCATTTCACAGACCCCACACTGTGGGTCTGTAAAACAGACAGCCCAGGCAGCAGGAGAAAGGGGCTGTCAGTTTCACAGACCCCGCGCTGGGTTCAGCCAATGGGCTGAAACTGGCACGGGGTCTGTGAAACTCTGAACCCAGCCACGGAACTGCTGGAAAAATTTGTTCCATAATCACATGTTCCCACGAAATGTGTGTTTCGGTGCAAACAAACCAGCCATTCCATACGGAATTTTGTTCCGTGGTTCCTTTTGGGCCCATCTCTATTCAGCAATGATGCAGGGAGAGCGTACATGCAAAGAGAGGTATTTTAGTAATTGGAAAGCTTACAGTTATAAACCTGATATTAATAGCTATGTTATTGTCTGTGTTGTGTTGTAAATTGATAAGGCAACTCACGGGACATACACTAGTCATACAATTTTTGGGTTGGTAGTAGTTACAAAAGTGGCTTTCCTTGATATGTAGAGGGAGAGGACTGCTACTTTAAGTGGGAAACTTACAATTTACTTTCGCATCTGATTTAGCTTTTATATTGTTTAGCCCTTTGAATTCTTCAGAGACTTTTCCTACTGTCTACAATGACAGAATTGGTTAGAGTTTATGCATAAATTGCAGCTTCCTGATTTTGCTGCTTGTAGGCGTTATCTTAAAGTTGACAGTATCATAATGACCACGGTAGCTTCCATATTGAATTTGTAATTCTGTATAAGAAACAAAGCTTAACTTCTAAGAATGTTACTTTGAATCCATTTTCAATTTTTTTTTTTTACCAACTCTGACCTAATCAGATACTGGATATGATATACTTCAATTTAACAATTTTAAGGTGGAACTAATTTTTCTTCTGCTTTGTCATTACTGTTTTATGCAGACCATTGGAAAAATAAAGCCATAAATATGTATTTTTATTCTTCAGCTTTTAGTTTGGATGCTGAGCAGCCAGATTATGACTTGGATTCAGAAGACGAGGCCTTTGTGAATAAGCTGAAGAAAAAAATTGACATTTCTCCTTTACAATTTGAAGAAATGATAGATCGTTTAGAAAAAGGCAGTGGTCAACAGGTACAGCATTATTTCAAATATTTAAATTGTTCCAAGAAATGAATGTATGAAAGTGACGCACTTGGGTTTTTCCTTTAGCCAGTCAGCCTGCAGGAGGCCAAATTACTCTTAAAGGAAGACGATGAATTGATTAGAGAAGTATATGAGTACTGGATTAAAAAGAGGAAAAACTGTCGAGGTCCCTCTCTTATCCCAGCAGTGAAACAAGAGAAGCGTGATGGTTCCAGCACAAATGATCCTTATGTCGCATTTAGAAGGCGAACGGAAAAGATGCAGACCCGAAAAGTGAGTATATGTAAAATCTTACATTGCAGAAAGCAATATGATAAACTGAGCGAGCTTATCTTATCATAATTTACTGCTGCTATAAAAGTATGGGTTTGGGGCTGTGGATAGCACTGAATAAACTCCGTGCACATTGAAACAGTTTTATAGAAATTCACATTTTGTTGTTTTCTTTGAAGAATCGCAAGAATGATGAAGCTTCTTATGAGAAGATGCTTAAGCTGCGCCGGGATTTGAGTCGTGCAGTAACTATACTAGAGATGATAAAGAGGAGGGAAAAAAGCAAGAGAGAGTTACTGCATTTAACACTGGAAATTATGGAAAAGAGGTAAAGGATACTCGCTGGAAACTTATTTAATTCAATGGCATTAATGCAGTCATTCATTACGAAGAGCATTAATTACAAAGAGTTCTGTTGGTTGTAAGGTACTATTGTTCATCTTCGTTCTTCTGTGCCTCCACACATGGGACTGCGCAGGCGCAGGCCAGCCGCCGGAGAATTTTCTAGAGCTTCCATGGCTCCGAAGGGGCCGTTTGTCGCGCGCCTCAGCGACCGTTTTCCCGCCCAAACGGTCACGTGATCCTCCAGCGACCAACGGCCCCTTCCCTCAGTTCTCCCTCTTCTTGCCGCCGCTTGGAGAGAACGTGAGCTTCGTTGCTCTGTGCTTTTTTGTGCTTCGTGCTTTATTCTGACTGATTGCTTGGCTTTTGACTTCGGACTTCGTGACCTCGGCTATTCTTCGGATCTCGTTTGGACTTTGTTGTGGACTCGGTAATTTGACTCGGACTGTTTTTGACCTTCCTTTCGCGTGCCCCTGAAGATGGCCTCAAAGGCTCTCTTCAAGCATTGCCTCCAATGCCACACTAAAATGGCCAAGACCGATGGCCATGAACTGTGCCTGTTCTGTTTGGGGGAGACCCATAATGTAACGGCCTGTAAAATTTGCCAGGGCTTCACCAACAAGGCCCGACAGGAGCGCAAGGCCCGACTTAACTCCTCCCTGTGGCAGAAGGTCATGTCCGGAGGCGCCCCGTTGCCCTCCTCCAAGGCCGGCCCTAGCCCCTCTGCCGAACGGCATTCCAGAGCTGGCTCAGTGGCCTCCGCGAGGTCGGGGTCGAAACCGCGTCCCCCGAGTGCCTCGGCGTCGAGAGCGGCCTCTCCAGCGCAGGGACCGGTGCGGCCGCCCCGTAGCGCATCTTCCACCAGGTCGGATCCGAGACCGACATCGGAACCGAGGATCCGTCTACCGAGTCCCCGATCGGAACCGACGACCGGGTCGATTCCGGTAAAACCTAAGAGATCGAGGCCGAGGTCCCCTTCGAAGGCGAGGAGCGCGTCGGTTCCGAGGTCTTCTTCGGAACCGGCGAAGAAGAAGAAGAAGACCAAACATCACCGGTCGCCGCATCCCGCTCCCCAGGAAGAGATCATCGTGCTTCCTCACACGCCTTCCCCTCATCTGGATTCCCCGGAGCCAGAGGACATCTCCGTGCCGGTGCCGGATCCGATGGCCTTCGAGACGGTGCCCGCAGAATTCTCTTCGGGACCGGAGCCGAGCCCGCGCCGTCGGATCCGAACATCGCCTGCTCTTCGGTCGCCGAGGCTGGAACCGAGCCCGTCTCCTCGTCGGAGCCGTCCGTCGCCTGCCCGTCCGTCTCCACCAGCTGCCGGTCGTGAGCGACGTCGGTCTGGGGACAGTGTCCGATCGGTCCGGTCCACTGCGTCCCGACATCGACAGGCCTCCTACCTCCCCTCGCCATACCATTGCCAGTGGGAAGGGGCACCAGCAGGTTTCTCCGTGTCGGAACCGAGGCCTTCGACATCGAGGTCGACGTGGGCTCCCCCTCCGCACCAGGTTCCGGAATCCCAGCTCGGTTCCGATGAGGAGGATGTGGAGAGCTTTGGCGGCTACCAGTCGGAGTCCTGGTCCGAACCATCGCCAGCTGAAGAGCTTGTACCATCTGCGGACTCGCCATTCGAGGACCTCCGCATCTACGCCGACCAGATGGCAAGGATGGCCAAGGCTCTCGAGATGGACATCTCCTCGGCAGTTCCCCAGACCAAGGACAAGCTCCTCAAACGCATTTACGGAGACAACCCGGCATACGTTGGCTTCCCCATGCTCGAGGGTCTTGAGGAAATCGTGGAGAAGGTGTGGCAGGTGCCCTGCGATCAACCTCCAACATCCAAGAGGATTGAGCAGCTCTACAAGATCAAGCAGGGTACCTGGCCGGCGCTGGTGAAACACCCTCCACCTTCCTCCTTGGTCACAGAGGAGTTCAACCCCAGGCGATCGGGTCACTCCTCGGTACCTGCCGATAAGGAGGGCAAGAAACTGGATGCCATGGGCAGGCGCCAGTACATTGTTTCTTCCCTAGGTCTGAGGATTGCCAACTATCAGACCATCATGGCAGGGTACCAGCTGTACCTCTGGGAGAAGTTGGCATCCTATACACGAGACCTCCCTCCTGAGCAGAAGGCTGTGGTGTCCCTGCTGCAGACAGAGGCTGTGAGGCTGTCTAAGCAGCAGATGAACGCTGGAAGCCACGCTGCTGACACTGCTGCTAGAGGGATGGCTTCGGCGGTGGTCCTCAGGCGCCACTCCTGGTTGCGGTCTACGGCCCTGTCCCAAGAGGTGCGTTCCAGAGTGGAGAGCATGCCATTTGAGGGGGATTCGCTCTTTTCCAAAGCGACCGACGAGACCCTGAAGAAAAAGAAAGAGGACCGGCAGACGGCGCGGTCTTTGGGTCTGGCTCCAGCGGACAAGCCCTCCTCCAGGTCACGGTACGCTCCCCGATCTGGCCCTTACCATTACCAGGGCAGATACCATCAACAGCGGCCGGGCTACCAGCAGTATCCTGCCTACCAACAGCGGCCTTACCCTCCCGCACAACAGCAGAGGAGGCGTCGGCCCTTCAAGCCTCGTCCGGCACAACAACCGGCCCAGCAGAAGGATCAGCAGGGCACCGGGAGGCAGTACTGACGGGTCACGCCAGCCGTATCCCCGAACTTTTCGGACAGACTTAGTCCACTCCTCTCTGAGTGGGAGTCAATAACATCTGACTCATGGGTCTTAACTATTGTTGAACTGGGATACGGGCTGGAGTTCGTTGAGCTGCCTAGATGCAGTTCACCCCTGACAGCTGTCAATAACACTATGGCAGAGCTGGATGCGGAGATCGTGTCGCTCTTGGCCAAGGGTGCCGTGGAAGAATTGCCCTATGAGGACTCTGTGAAGGGATTCTTCTCTAGGTTCTTCCTGGTCCCTAAGAAGGATGGGGGCTTACGTCCCATCTTAGATCTGAGGGGCCTTAATGCCTTCCTCAAGGTGACCAAATTCAAAATGGTAACGTTGGCGGCTGTGATCGCCTTGCTGAAACAGGGGGATTGGTTTGCGGTTCTTGACTTAAAAGACGCATACTTTCACGTGGGCATACGGAAGGAGCACAGGAAGTACCTGAGCTTTGTTTACCGGCAAAGGGTTTTCCGGTATAAGGTGCTCCCCTTTGGCCTGTCCACTGCCCCACGAGTGTTCACTAAATGTGTAGCCCCTGTGGTTTCCTTCCTACGGGAAGAAGGCTGTACCATCTTTCCGTACCTCGATGACTGGCTCATCGTGGCTGAATCAGAGTCTAGGCTGGTGCAGGACATTGGCTTGGTACTTAGCACTTGCCAACGCCTGGGGCTCCTGGTGAACTTGGAGAAATCCAAACTGGTGCCCAACTGCAAGGTGTCCTACATTGGTGCACTGTTAGACTCTGTGGAGGGTAAGGCCCTGCTCCCCTTGGAGAGGGCTCGGTCCCTAAGGGGTCTAGTGTCCATGTTTAAAAGGAACCGGTTCCAGTCTGTGCGCACTATCCAGTGCTTACTAGGGCATATGGCAGCGGCCACCTCTGTGGTGCCTTTCGCTAGGCTGCGTATGCGCCCTCTCCAGAACTGGTTTGTGCGGAGGTATGATGCTCTACTGCACCCTCCGTCCCTCAAATTCTCTATCCCGAGGGTCATCCTCTCCTCCTTGGACTGGTGGCTGTCTGATGACAACTTGTTTAGAGGGACCCCTTTCGGGTATCAACACCATGACATCACGGTTACCACTGATGCCTCTCTGTTGGGATGGGGGGCTTACTGTGGTGATGTGTCGGTGCAAGATGTCTGGTCTGACAGGGAAAAGACCCTCCATATCAATGTGCTTGAACTAAGGGCCATTCGTTTCGCACTTGTGTCTCTTACAGCACTGCTGAGAAATCGTCAGGTCTTGGTACAGACGGACAACACGACTGCCATGTACTACGTGAATCGGCAGGGGGGCACAGTGTCCATGGCCCTGTGCCGGGAAGCCACACTCACTTGGCAGTGGGCTATCAAGAACGGCGTGTCGCTCCGTGCTATACACGTGGCTGGGTCGGACAATGCCCGGGCAGATGCCCTCAGCAGGGTCCCTTTACTGGAACACGAGTGGGAACTGAACGTAGAGTGCGTTGGGCCGATCTTCCAGATGTGGGGTCATCCAGTGATAGATGTGTTCGCCACTGCGGCGACCACCAAGGCCCACACGTTCTGTTCCAGGGCAGGGAGCGACCCCCTCTCTATTGGGGATGCCTTCCAGTTTACGTGGACGCAGGGCTTGCACTACATGTTTCCTCCGTTCCCCTTGATTCCCAGGGTCCTGTGCAAGATAGAGGAGGACGGGACGGACTGCATTCTAGTGGCCCCCTTCTGGCCACGGCAGGTTTGGTTCCCGAAGCTCCTGCGGATGTCCCAACGGACGTATGTGAGTCTGCCCCCTCGGCAAGACCTTCTCCTAAACGGGAGCCTGGTCCACCACGATCCAAGGAAGCTGCATCTAACGGCTTGGCGGATCGTTCCTCCCCGATAGGCTTTACTGACGAGGTACAGAGGGTCCTCCTGAATGCTCGTCGGCCCTCCACTAGGCGCGCTTATGCGGCCAAGTGGCGCAGGTTTGAGCTCTGGGCACTTGCCAGAGGAGTGGTGCCTGACAACAGTCCCTTGGGGGTGGTGTTCGAGTATTTGTGCCACTTGCGTGGCCTGGGCTTGAAGGCTTCCTCCCTCAAGGTCCACCTGGCAGCGATATCAGCTGCTCACACCCGAGTTGAGGGTGCTACGGTGTTTTCTCACCCACAATCCCGCCAGTTCCTTAAGGGCATGTACAATCTTTACCCACCTGTGTCAGCGCCAGTGCCTCAGTGGTCGCTGTCCTTGGTGCTCTCACGTCTCATGTTGCCTCCATTTGAACCGATGGCTACATGCCCCTTGGATATGCTATCCTACAAGGTGGCATTCTTGGTGGCCGTCACATCGGCCAGAAGGGTCAGTGAGCTGTCTGCACTGCGGTCTGACCCTCCCTTTCTTGTGTTTCATCCCAACAAGGTGGTCCTGCGTCCCTGCCTTGGGTTCCTGCCCAAGGTGGTGTCCGCCTTCCACCTCTCGCAGGATATCTCACTGCCTGCTTTCTTTCCTCAACCCTCCTCTAAGGGGGAAAAGGCCCTCCATACCCTAGACTTGAAGAGGGCCCTAGCCTATTACCTGGATAGGACTAAGGGATTCCGCTCCAGTCCTCACCTGTTTGTATGTTTTGGGGCCAAGGACAAGGGTAGCAGGGCTTCCTCACAGACCCTGTCTAGATGGATTGTGACGGCCATTAGCAAGGCCTATTCCCTAGCAGGGGTGGCTTGCCCGCTGCATGTCAGAGCCCACTCCACGCGGTCCCAAGCATCCTCTTCGGCACTCCTCAGGGGGGTGCCCCTGGTTAACATTTGTAAAGCAGCCACATGGTCCTCTGCAGACACCTTTGTCAGGCATTACGCCGTTGATGTCAATGCGGAGCAGGATGTATCTGTGGCCAAGGCTGTCTTACACTCCCTCTTTTCCTGAGGGAGTTTTGGTTTGACTTCCTTGACGTACCTGTTGGGTACCCTTGAGTGGAAGTGTGTATATATGTACCTTGGGGGTGTGTATATATGTAAATATTGAGTATTTATGTGTCCTTCCACAGTATTTTTACATAGATGTATATATGCATATCTATTTATTGTTGATCTTGTTTGCTTAATAAAATTGTGTTGGACTTCACCCCCGCCTTCCTTATTGTGTGAAGCTTGGTACACTCCCATGTGTGGAGGCACAGAAGAACGAAGATGAAAACAGGGTTAACATACCTGTAACTTATGTTCATCGAGTTCTTCTGTGCTGACACACAACCCTCCCTCCTACCCCGCTGTGAACTCCAATGCACAATACTGTGATGGCTGTAATGGATATTGGTGTTTTTAAGGTGTTACGGCTGAAGTGTGTTGGTCAAGCGGCGGCAAGGGAGAACTGAGGGAAGGGGCCGTTGGTCGCTGGAGGATCACGTGACCGTTTGGGCGGGAAAACGGTCGCTGAGGCGCGCGACAAACGGCCCCTTCGGAGCCATGGAAGCTCTAGAAAATTCTCCGGCGGCTGGCCTGCGCCTGCGCAGTCCCATGTGTGTCAGCACAGAAGAACTCGATGAACATAAGTTACAGGTATGTTAACCCTGTTTTACTCTTCATTTATCCAGTATAGTAAAAGTCTGTCTGCCATCATTCTGCTACTTGCATATTTTACTGGTGGTTAACAGTAACCATGAATGTAGTGATGAAAAAGTACATTCCTGCCAGTTTCATAAAAGCTATGCCACATGTGTTTGGATACTAGTATTCCATTGTATTAAATGGTTACAATTCAGTGTGGATAGAATATTCATAGATCTTCATAGTTGCTAATGTTGAGCACCTTTTGTAATTTCAGCATAGAGGGTCTTCGTGCTGTAACTGTTCTTCGTCCTAAAAGGGAATCAGCAGAATATTGCTGAATTTTATTGCCTTGGTTTGAGACGCCTTAGGACAATAGGCGGGACTAAACATTTGATCAAAACCACCAGCATATGTTCTCCATCTCTAAACCTAATCTTCACAAGACCAAGAAGCTGAAAAGTCTGACAGTCAGTCTGGTGTACAGTGCTGGAGAGGGATGTGGGAGGATCAGGTTTGCATCTCGAGTCTGCCATAGTGCTCACTGGATGACCTTGGGCCAGTCACACGTGCTCAGACTAATTTATTTCACTGAGTTAAGAGGATAGAATGAAGGAGAAGAGAACAATGCTGACCACTTTGGGTCCCCATAAGGAAGAAAGACAAATAAATAAATGAAGTAAATAAATATTCTCCAGTATTTCTTTTCTTTTCCCTGGTTTGCTTTTGTAATCAACCTAATTGGAACCATGACATGAGAACTTCTTTAGATTCCATATCATTCTGTAGGGCTATTTCCCTTTGAGAAAGGTGTTATTATGCAAAATAAAATTATAGAGATATAAGATTAAACTTTTAGGTAAAATAGATATTCAGAGAATTTTCTTTTGATTTTTCAGGTATAATTTGGGCGATTATAATGGAGAGATCGTGTCTGAGGTAATGGCACAGCGGCAGCCCATGAAGCCTCCCTACGCTATCCCTGTCATTCCTGTTCCTAATACCGCTCAGTTTAAACACCAAGAGGGCCTGGAATTGAAGGAATTTAAAGTCAACAAGGTAACTAAATCTCTTAACAGATGTTTGTAATGACTAATCAAAGTGGGACAAAAAGCCCTTTGATGACACGTAAGCCCACAAAGGCCTCGTAATGTGTGTGAATATATCATAATTTTAGTCGCAAAATGTGAAGATCCCAGGATAGATCTAAAGCTGCATGTCGTTCAGCAGGCTGACAGAAGCAAAGTGGGGTTAGTATTAGAATGGGCAATCACCTAGGAGACCTCTCGGTTCCATGTTGGAAGAAAGGGGATATAAATAATAAATAACTGGCCTCTAAAGTGGGTATTCCCACTTGCTATACTTTGTGTGCCAGGCAATTTCTCATCCCTAGTGTATTTGGAAATTCCCCATTTTACCTTTATATCAAGACAAATAAATTTTGTAAGGCAGAGTCAGCAGTTCTTTGTCAATACTATGTTATTGCCAGCTCATTTAGCAAACTGTACAGCTTTAACAAGGATGTATGTGTAAGCTCAGTGAGTTGTTCTTGTGTATAGGATCCCATACGCCAAATCTTAGAACACTGCAAGGTTAACCTGTTCAGAAACTGTGCTGAGTTTTATTATTCCAAGAAACATCAAAGTTGAGTGGCAAATTTTTCCCCAGATAAGCCTGTTTCCACATTGTTTAACTGTTCTGGAATCTCATCTTAGTACTTGTAATTTGTCACTTCGCTTATTCTCTCCCTTACTCAAGCTTTAGCTTGGATTCCTTCTGTACTTTTACAGAAGGGCAGAGTAATGGGTAGCTTTCATTTACAGCAGTCTTACAGCCTTTTACCTAATATAAGTAGATTAAACTCTCATCCACCTTTTGTTTTCTACAGCAAGAAAAAGTTGACACTGTACGACCCAAAAGAAAGTATGAGAAGAAGCCCAAAATTGTACCTTCATCGGCTGCTGCTATTCAACAGGCGACTCCTGCTGCACTGCCAGTCTTTAATGCTAAAGATATGAATCAATACGACTTTCCCAGCTCAGATGAAGAACCTCTTTCACAGGTAGGAGTACAGTATTTTTCATGGTGGGGATGTAAAGGGGGAGATACAGAGTGTGCTGGTTAATTTTTTACCTGCTCTTTCTCTTTCTTAAAAGGTTTTGTCTGGCTCTTCTGAAGCTGAGGAAGAAAACGATCCTGATGGTCCGTTTGCTTTCCGTAGGAAAGCAGGCTGTCAGTATTACGCTGTAAGTCCTTTTGTGTTTATTCCAGAATATGAATGTTGGTGTTTACAGTGAGAGAATGCATGTTTAATTCTTTTTAAATGTTCCTTTTCAAGCCTCATTTAGACCAAATTGGTGACTGGCCGTGGAGTAGTCCTAATGGGAGCACGTTGGGAGATGAGCGTTATAGATACTGCTTAACAACCCTTACTGTACCCCAGAGGTGCATAGGGTTTTCACGTAGACGGGTTGGACGTGGTGGAAGGTATGTTTTATCTTAACTACTTTATTTCAATTGTGTTGAAATTCAGTGCAGTACAAACTAATCTTTTTGCCGTAATGAAAACCTGAAATGCAGAACTGTGAAAGCTTACATGATTTTTGTACCAAAGTCTTTACACGTTTTTATTCATCTGTCCCTAGCTGTGGGATCAGGAATACGGTGCAGGCACATGCATCTCTTCTCCTTTTCCCCATAGTCAGTTTCTTCCTCTGTTTCTGAGTTGCTCTAACCAAAATCTGTTCTGATGTCTCAGGCATTTTTGGTTGCTACTAACACCTAAACGTGATTTGCAAGTGCACTTCAGCATTCAAATCCATCATTTGGAGGTAAGCACTAATCATAGTTGTCCATTTTAGACATGGCTTGCCATTTATGATACAGCAACCCAGAAACAGAGGAAGGCACCTGCAAGTCCACATCACATCCCTCTTCCACGAGCTTGTGGCTGGACAGCTTGGATTAAAGCTGTGGCAAGTTATTGCTATGCATTGTAACTCATCTGGGTGTGCAGGATGAGGGTTCATCTGTAACAGTGTCTAACTCAATAGCCTATGTCAAGAGTTCGGGTAAGCTTTTTAATTCTCTTGCAGAATGCAGAAGAACAGCTGGCCTGATAGCTTGGCTGTTGTGGCTCCAGTGGGCTGCATTGAACATTGACTTGAACTTGTACAAAGAATTTTTTTTCTGTAAATAACAAATTTGCAGTGGTAGTGTTGGCTCAAGCATCTTAGTTTAGAATTTTCTGAAACTGTGTTATCTCAGTTGGTTAAAATCTTGGATAGAATTGTGTGTTTTTAGTAATGCTGGATACGTTTGGAATCATCCCTGTGCTCAGTTCTTGGAATAAGTTCTCCATGTAGCACAAACAACCTTCCATAACTTTCATAACGATCAGTAACATTCAGCAGGAAATTATTTATTTATTTATAGCCCACCTTTTTCACTGAAACTCAAGGCAGATTACACAGTACGAGATTAGTACCATCAGTATCAAGTACATTTCCGTACAGTATCAAGGACATTTCCATAAACAATGCTACAGGATAAATTGATACAAGTTTAAAAAGACATAGCATTAGCAAGAATCCAATACAGAGTAGAAGAAATACTGAAGCAGAACATAATCAGTTCTAGGACTGACATTAGACAACATGAAGCACAAGTAGTACATAGGAGTACATATTTAAAGCATCAGATAATATGTAAGGTAGCATTGTGGTGAAGTCTGCGGTCCCTAACTCATTAGCGAAGCATCTGAGACCCCATCCTTACAATACAGCCCTTACAATACAGCCCTCCCATTTGAGTAAAAAGCTTTTTTGAATAATTCGGTTTTGCATCATTTGTGGAAAGCCAGGAGAGTAGGGGCTCTCCTGACCTCCTCAGGCAGGCTGTTCCACAGGGTAGGGGCCACCACAGAGAGAGCCTGAGTACAGGCTGCTGATAATTTTGCCCATGTGCAGCCTGGCACCCGCAGGAGACCCTGTTCATATGAGTGAAGCTGCCATGGAGGGACATAGGGAGGGAGGCAGTCCTGTAGGTATGCCAGACCAAAGCTGTGCAGAACTTTGTATGTAATAACCAGTACCTTGAACTGAGCACAGTAACTGATAGGTAGCCAATGGAGTGACTCTAGGATGGGAGTGATGTTCATGCTTCTGCTTGTTCCTGATAACAGTCGAGCGGCAGCATTTTGCACTAATTGGAGCCTCCTAGTTAACTTAGATGGGAGACCTATGTATAGTGCATTACAACAGTCAAGCCTTGATGTTACTATAGCATGAATCCAGGTGGCTAGGTCGGCCGTGTCGAGATAAGCCATCTTCCAGGCTAGATTGAAGTTGTATAAAGCATTTTTTGCCACTGCCTTAATGTGTTTTTCTAGTAGTAGCTCTAAATCCAGTATAACTTCTAGGTTCTTAACTGAGTCTGCAAGTATCAGACAAAAGGATCAGACAAAAGTCTGCAAGGATCAGACATCGAAAGTGGGGAGTCCAATGTCCTTCAAGATCTCTGCCTTCCCAAAAAGCATCACTTCAGTCTTTTCTGGGTTCAGTTGCAATTTGTTGGTTTTCAATCATTTCACCATGGCTGTCAGGCAGCGCGATATAAGATTTCTACTGTATCCTGTGGGGACTGGGATAGCGAGATATAGGGTTGGGTGTCATCTGCATATTGATGACATCCCACTCCATAGCTGCAAATGAGTTCTAAAAGTTTTACATAACACGGGAGATACGATCGCACTCTGTGGAACCCCTCAAGATAGTTCCCATTCTGGAGATAGCTGATCTCCGACGGCAACCCTTTGAGTCTGTTCGTGAGAAATGCTTTAAACCAGTCCAGGGTACATCCGTTGATGCCCGTTTCTGTTTTTTAACGCCTCAAGAGGATGGCATGGTCTACTGTGTCAAAGGCTGTAGATAGATCCAAGAGAAGCAATAAGGAGGCCTTTTTCTACATTCAGACGGAGATCATCCACTAACGCTACTAGTGCTGTCTCTGTCCCATGCCCTGGTCTGAATCCTGACTGGAAAAGGTCCAGACCGCTAGAGTTATCCAAGAACATCTGGAGCTGGTCAGCTACTGCTCTCTCAATCACTTTGCCCAGAAAGGGCAGATTAGAGATTGGGTGATAATTGGCCACAAATAATTACTTTGTGTGTGTGTGTGCGTGTGTGTGTGAGAGAGAGAGGAACTTTTAAGAATGAGGGTTTTTTAAAAAAAAATTGCTGATCAAGAGTGTGGGGGGATAGTACTTGGATTCTAGATAGTACTTGGGAACATAACCTTAGCTCTCTAGACCTTCTTATGCTTCTCTAATGTTATGTTTTTTGCTGTAGTTCTAAACATATCTACTTTAATGTAAGCATTGTTGAAAGTAACTTTAAAAATCTCTGATACGTAGGACAAGAATGCTCTTCCCTTAAAATAAAAGTTCTTATTTTGAAAGATTGCAACTTGAAAACCACTTAAATATATATAAGAATCTGCTAATAAAGCTAAGCCTAATTAGAATTTTGGAGTTTTGGCTTAACCTTTTTTGGTTTCTGAAGGCAGAATTCACTGTCCTGTACCTGATACAGGAGAGTCCATGTGTTTGGAGTAGGCACCAATATAATATCAAGCAAAATCTGTATGTAGTCTAAACCCAATGTACCCTTTGAATTTCAAATTTGGTTTCTAAAGAAATGAAAGTCCTCTTAGTTGCTGAGGAAATATTGGAAGCATTTGAGTAATGGAAGCATTTCTAATCATAAAATTGGGGGTGGAGAACAGTGGTCTACAAATTTTGGCTAGCCTTGGTAACTAGCCCATTTTTTCTGTCACTAGCCTGGCATGAGGTGAAAGGTTGGATCCGTTCCCTGAGGATTGGAAACAAGGTAGTGAACTCTTCTCATGCCTTGCTGGAAATACTTTGTGATTACACATACCAGTGTGTATAGTGGTTAGAGTATTGGACTAGGGTCAGGGAGGCCCAGGTTCAAATCCCCACTCTTGAGATTCCTTGGGCCAGTCATTTTCTCAGCCTCACCTTCCTTACAGGATTGTTACATGAGGAAAATTCAGGAAGGGGGAAACCCTAAGGACAAGATTAAAAATTCGTTAAGTACACAAGAGGTTAGAATTTCTCCCTTGTCACTTTCAAGGGCCTCCAAAGCATGGCATGAGATGAGATGCTGATTCCTTTTCTGGAGGGGAATGGTCGTCTATTTCACTTACCTCACTTTGGCCTGGGAGGCCCAAGGAAGCAATGGGAGAGATTTTCACTGCTTCAGGATGTGAACAATCCTGCTCTTCCAGTTTCTCACCTTGCCACTGGGAGAGGTTACCCCACTCTCAGACAGGAAGTGTTCTCACTGCCTTTGGGTGCACCTCTGGCTAACTCCCCTCAAGTCCTCTGTGTGCCAAATGAGTGGGTGTGGGTGGGATCTGTTTTGTCAACAAGAGGCCCTTTTTAGGAAAGAGAAGTTGGGAATGGGTGGTATGGGATTTCTATCTTGTCCCACAAAAGCCGACAGCAAGCTAGTGAGTATTTTGAAACATTTTGTTGTAACAATGTTGATAAGCTCTGCAAATGTAATTTCCATCAAGCTGTGAATGTAACACCATTTAAATGTTAGGTTAATTTGAACGTTGAATATTGTATACCTGCTGAGTTTGAAGCTGTTATGTGTGTTCTTTAATATATGAAAAGATGGACAATGAGTTATTTTCTAGCATTTTTTAATTTTGCTCACTGTCTCTCATTGGTAAATTTACTGCATATATAGAGTTCTTGTTAAAAAAAACGACTAGCTTTTATTTTTCAAGTTCTGCTTCCTGGTTTTTGCCAAGTATGATGATTAGTTTCTCATCAAAGTTGAATCTCCTAAAACATGCAGTTTTTCTTTGAACCTTTATAGGTAACATCTCATGTCACCCCTCCCCCCGCATGCACAGTTCCATGGGTTTTCCAGTATTTTGATGTGCAGTTCTACAGGGAACAGTGCTTTCCTCGTATAAGTACTGTGAGAAACCTCACCAACAGAGATGATAAAAAACCACATTAAAAAGGTTTCGTTAGAGCTGGGAACAACATGTGGCATATATGAAGGCATTATGCAACTCCAACATATGGGGGACAGAGAATGCTGTCAAGAATGTATTTGAAAAGTGTTGAGAGTGTAGAATTCAACTTTTTTGTGCTGTTTCTTACATGATTCTTGGATGAATAATGGTGGGTATGTCACTGACTTGTATAGTATAAAATGATTGTCTTCTAATCTTTAGGGTGCTGCTAGACAGAGCGTATTCGGAGAACAACAGTGCATTTTGCCAGCTGGATTCGGAAATGCTTTCCTCACAACAACACTCTTCAATCAATCAATTTGCCAATACCTCAGAAACAAATACCTCGGACAGCTCTTTCTCTAAAGACCTCAGTCAGATACTAGTCAATATCAAATCATGTAGATGGCGGCATTTTAGGCCTCGGACACCATCCCTACATGACAGTGACAATGACGAACTTTCCTATAGGAAGTTACACAGAAGTGTAAATCGAACAGGCACAGCACAACCGGGGACCCAGACATGCAGTACCTCTATACAAAGTAAAAGTAGCAGTGGTTCAGCACACTTTGGTATGTTCCTTTTGACAAACTACATTCTAAAAATGTCTTTGGCAAAGATAATCTATTTTTTGTTTAGCTCCACCATGTGTTCTAATAATGGTGTGTTCGGTTACATTTTAGCATGTCAGATTGAATACTAAACAGTGCATTTAAAATACTTTTTCAACAGCATAATGTGGGATATTCTGTAAATCTCCTTTTATATGCACACTTTTATCATCTAAACCTTTAGTATCTGAACAGGGCAGGGTCTGTTAAAGCTTTTGCGTTAAACCTTCTTCCAGCAAACTTGTAAACAAACTCTGGAATGAAAAATTATTTTTAAATATTTAAAAATCACAAAGTACATACCTTTAGGGAACAGAAATTCCTCCTTTTATAGTAATGATAGAAAAGATTTTTTTTTAATTGTACTTTTCCACCCAGCAAAGAACTTGTGTTTCTTGCATCATTCAAACTACCATATTGTATAATGTCTTCTACGAGCAAATGTCAGGTTATGGATTTACTTGTTATATATGCAGTGTGCAAATTTAAATTTTATAGTGGAATGTCATGATGATAGTATATTCTCATCTGCCATTCTGCAAAAACTCTTGTAAAATGCAGGACAGTCAACAGTAGTCATTAACAGAAGTTAATGTAAGTCTTCATCAGCAGTACTTTTCTTAACTTCTACCATTGCAGAATAAAAAACTAGCAGCAGTGTTGTCCTTAACTATTTTTTATTAAGACATTCTGGTGGATTTCATTAGTTAAATTTGTGCAGTTAATTTAATGACTATTTTAATTGGTTAAGTTACCATCTGATTCTGAGAGAGTTCCATTAACTCTTACAAGATATGAAACATTACGTCATCCTTGGGCTCAAAACAGGGTTAGGGGAATATCAAGTAAAAACAATCTTGAAGGTGATAGCAGATATTTACGTAGCTATTCTAGCATTTTATTAGGAATGGCCTGCCTGTATATATAAAAGTTTATATTGCTTCAAAAAGATCAAATTTATTGAACTAGATAGGAAATTGTTGTATCTATCATGGTGCAAAGTTAAGTTTATATATAAACAAGCAAAGAGAGGAGCTTCATGCACATTTCTTTTGGTGTCATAAAACAAAGCATTCTGATGCAAAATAATTAGGTTTGCTCAATCTCAGCCAGTTCTTCTCCTTACTGCAACTCCCATTCCACATTGCTTTTGCCCATATCTGTCTATATAATTGAGAAAGCGTGTTCCAGACGATGCACTTTTATCCTGGTTCACCTGCATGGAAGCACCATGATAAAATGTGCATCAGGGCCAGTGAGGCCTTCGGAAGGTGGCGCCACCGCAAAATGGCCCGGCAAGCCTGCCCGCTGCCCCTCCAGAGAGAGCCATGGAGCAGGACAGCCAAGCAAGCCCACCCGCCCCTCCGGAGGGAGCCGCGATGATAGGGAGGACAGGCAAGCCTGCCTGCCCCTCTGGAGGGAGCCATGGCAGCAGGGAGGCTAGGCAAGCCCGCCCGCACCTTCAGAGAGAGCTGTTGCAGCAGGACAGCCAGGCAAGCCTGCCCGCCCCTCCGGAGGGAGCCGTGGCAGCAGGACGGCCAGGCATGCCCACCCACTGCCCTCCAGAGTACTTCCAGAGGCCAGGTGTACCTCCTAATCTTTTGCTGGCCAGGTAACCTGACCTCTGTTACCTTGGGGGGGGGGGGCAGAACAGGACGCTGGAGCCCACCAGGGTGCCTGGTGCTGTCCCCCCCCCAGCAGTGCTCCTCGCCTGCAGCGCCCCATTTTGACCCCAACAGGGCTGGAGCAGGCCTTTGCTGGAAGCAGGAGCCCGCTAGGGCTCTTGCTTTCCCCCCCCCATGGCACTCCATGCCTTCAGCGGCTGGATCCAGCACCAAGAGGGCCACAATGGGCCACTGCTAGGCGTAGGAGCCCACCAGGGCACCTGGTACCCCCCCCCCACGGTGCTTCCTGCCTGCTGCAGCCTGATCCAGTGCCAGTGGGGTTGGAATGGGCTGTTGCCGGTTGCAGGAGTCCGCCATGGCTCCTGACCCCTCCATTGTGGCCCTGGGGAGGGGGCAATGACAGCCCCCCCCCCGACTAAATCAGGGTGCAGCAGAGGCAGCAAATGCCTGGCCCATCTGCCCTGCCCTTTCTAGAGCCCATTGTATTTTCCCCCCACAATGGGCTTTGTTACTAGTAGGTTCCATAACGCCAAATGTAGCTTTTAGGGGGGAGGGAATGGTTGGCCCCTTTCTCAAATGGTGGAAAAACTGGTTGGGTCCAACTGATTGTACTTCCACTGAGAAATATTGAGAAAAGCTACAATAAAGCCATTAGAGAAAATCCTAGGCACCATAGTGAAATTTCTAGACACTGTGGCAACCTGGTCTCTGGGATTTATCAAGCCCAGTGGTGTGTAGGGTGCCCCCACTTCTTTTCTTCTCTCAGTCTCAAGATGGACAATCAAAACAAGAGATTTACTGAGCCTCTGGAAGCTCAATGTGGAACAGGCTGGCATTCACATATCTAAACTATATATATTTAGGACTAAATTCATTTCAGTAAAATAGGACCTCTATTCCAGATAGTGATTCCTGAAGTCTGCAGCATTTCTCTGCTCCTTTGTGGATCACTGACAAGTATGCGTAGTAAGTAAGTGACTTGAAGTTTATAAAAGGGGGGAAAGACATTTAAAAAGAGACCCAACTATCAGTCTTTGGGTTGTCAACTTCCTTCAGGAATAGGCTAGAGCCCACTTTACATGTCAGGTCAATAAGAGTACAACTGCAAAAGATTAAGTGAAAAAAATTAAGACTTTGAGATTGACAGGGGTTGTGGCGACATAAATGCCCTCGGCTTGCTTCAGTCCCTCTTGTATTAAGTATTTGTCTTGGGTGGAAGAGTTCAAAGCAAACAGCTTGTTATGTTCTGTATGCTGTGGAATAAAAGTAGAAAGACTTTAGTCAGGATGTGATGATACTAAGAGTAGGTAAGGAAAGAGCAATAATATGCTTTTAGAATATTAACACTGTTAATCACGTTCTATAATGTTGGAAGTATCTGACTGTAAAATCCTGTGACACTGAGTAAAGATTTTTAAAATCCAAACAGCTTTTAGATTGTTATTTCAAACGTTTTTGCTTAATATCTTTGACATGATTTAATTAGATTATCACAACCATGTATTCTTATGAAGTGTTCAAAAACTACTAATGATTTAAGGCCACTTTTGAGAAGAATATTCAGGACTCTTATAGCATCTTAAAGACTAACTAGATGTTATTTCAGCTTAAACTGTTGAGGCAAAAGGAAGTCAGGCATAACATTGAATTGGTCTAGAAGATGCCACAAGAGTGTTGTTTATTTTTGTTGGCTGTCCTTCTGAAAACGTAACTTCAGGAAATGTCAGGTTTCCTAGAATTCACCTCTGTGCCTTCTGTATCTTCTTAACCAAAATAGTAAGGCCTGAGCCTTCAATGGCTGTTGTGCCTCATCCTTCTTTCACCTTTATTCTTCCTTCACCTTTGTCCTACGGTTTCTCCTCCATCATGCTTCAAAAGTGCAATGATTTGGAAAACATTTGCTGTTGAGATTTTTCAAAAGCAGTTATCTGGTCCCAGTAATGCAGGATAAAGCAGTGGATTGTCTGTGCTTTGTGTTAGGCTTGTTTTCAGTTTAGTTTAGTGGGATTGCCTTGATTGAGGACATGTAAATACAGCCAGGTGATGGGAAAAGGACTAAGCATATGGAGGGATAGGGAACCATTCCTCATTAATCTGTGTGGGATCCATCAGTTGCTGGAAATGTTACTGTAAAGAAATGTTGTAAAATTTCTGTACTTTGAAAATAAAATGCAACATAATAACAAAGTACTTGCAATATTCTTCAAAGCTAAAAACGCTTTTGTGTCTGTAACACAGACAACCAGGTATAATCCTGTAATTGTTCGGTAAAATGAAGGGGATTTTTGTGTGTGTGTGTGAGAGAGAGAGAGAGAGATCTAACTATATAGTGAGAGAGATCTAACTACATAGTGATAAGTTATAGCTTTTCATAATAGAAAAGAGCCTTGGAAGTCCTCAGGCATGCACATACTTCTTCTCCCTCCCTCATTCAAAGCTCCATTATTGAAGGCATCCACTTTCCAAATAAGCTTAATTTGACATTTTGTCTAATTTGGAGCAAGTGAGGAAAGGGAGAGAACATGTGGTCCAGGGACTTTCAGTGCTAGTTTGTGTAATAACAAATCGCAGCTTGTCCGTGTGTCTGAATGAAACTGGTATCTCTTTCTAGAGTTCATCTGTCTAGTTTATTAGATGTCTGGTTTCTGTTCTTACTACAGTCGGCTGTGATGGAGAATTGCCCCCCTTCCCATTCAAATACATATTTTTTGTGTACAACATTCACAGTATACCCTGTCTTATTGCCAAAGAATCGTGCTATAAAGAAAAGTACGTTAAGCAGTAGAAACAACATCCTAGGAGTGGAGGCAGAGGGTGATGGGACTGGTAGGCAATCCCTCTTTTAGGATCAGGAGTCAGGGGCTAACTGCAGTCTTAGCGGTTGGAGGGAGTCCTCACACAATACGCTGGGTTCCTGCCTCTGTTAGAAGAGCTGCTTTTTTTAAGGAACTGTGAATCAGTGCTGTGAGTCAGTGCTTCTGTGAGTTAGGGCCATACAATCAATTGCCCCCAGGTATGAGTTGTGATTTGGAATAGCAGTCTCACGTCTCCACCCCTCCCCTCCTTTTTGGGTTACGGGAAAGGATGAATGGAATCCCGTCCTGGGGTATTAGAAGGGAGATCATAGTCTGTTTTATGCCGCTGAATCTGAGTATGAATTTGTGGTTTTATTGCTTTTATTGTAATTTGTTTGTATGTTGTAATCCTCCCTGAGCCCGTTCGTGGGGAGGGCGGACTATAAATTTAATTAGTGGTAGTAGTAGTCGTCGTTCCTTCTGTTAGCTTTATCTAAAATTCCTTTTTAGCTTCTCCTTTGGCTCTAGAGATACATGCCCCCCCATTATAATGGAAAAAGGAAAAAGAAATAAATTAAGATCATAATCTTGGATTTGCGAGGAACCTTCTTTAACAAATGCGCTCAGAATGTATTCCTATTTTAATATAGTATCATAACTGAGCAGTTAGAAAACAGAATTTTCAAGTAAAAGCATTTGTATTTAATGACTGATGCTTATTAGCTGAAATGTTCATAGACCTTTACATTAAGCCAAGAAGTCAGAATATTTTTTTTTAATCTGGATTTCAGGTTTTGCCAGAAAAGAGTAAGATTCAAATATTAATGCTTGCATTAAATCTTACAAAGCTGCCATTAACACAACCCTTGTAACATGATAGGTGTTATCCCAGAGTTATCAGAAGCCTCCATTATTGCAGTTCTTGAGCAAAAGCATGCATACTGGAAGTGTGTCTGGCCTTTCTAAAGTCTGAAAGGTTTTCAAGTAAAATTAAAACAATTAAAATCAAGTAAAATTAAAAATTAAAACAAGCTTCTTTTAAAACCTGCACTGTGGCTTGTGGACCAAGAGATTTTAATAATAGGGAACTTAACCCTAAATGATGTATTTGAGTTAACAACTTAATTATTTTATGGTGCTGCTACTGTGCCTACATTTCCACCCCAATAGAGAGTCTGAGTTTACGGCAATAATCATGTATAATTGCTTTGAGACTGTATTTTCAGTGAAGGAGACTAATTCTGAAAGCCTTTTTTTAGAATGGGGTGTAATCATTGGCTTCGAGCAGCTGATGTGACCAGTTGGAGGAAAAATTGTGAATGGTTTCAGATAATGATCATCTATTAATGATGGAATGACTGCTTATTTTGAAAGTATCTTGGTTTACTGATTATTCATATAGTATTAATTGGCTAGTAACACTGCTCGTTAAACATGTTCCCATCTCAACCAACCAACCAACCTGTGTAGAGTTTTTTTCTGTACCGTTTGAATAAAAAATTTGGGAAAGTATGAAAAATTAGGGATATTTCATGATGTGGTCCTTCACACTAGCATAGGACTGAGATGTGTCGTGCCCTATAGCAATTGCAAATAGATTTTTCTAAATTACTTAAAGCTTCCCATGTTTGTGAGGCATTATGGTGGAAGATGGTTGTAATGTAACAGGTTCTGTGCTGCTCTCCAGTGTGGCAGATAACAATCTGCTGAAAGTTTCCTGTCAATTATCTTGTAAACACGCTCTAAAGACTTGTTGAAAGATTGGTTTTTGCAAGCCAACCGTTTTTCCAGCAGTACCGTAAAATGTTCTTAAACATACAGAGAATAATTCCCAGTGAAGGAAATTTCAGGGCAGAGAGCAATTTGTTGTATTGAAAGTGTTAAGTGGTAATACTGTAAACAGAGACCTTCTAATTGAAACCAAGAATGGTATTTTGGGTAGAGTGTTCATGCTCAGTATTTTTAGAGTAGTTGGCTGCAAAAAGAAATCGTTACCTGCTTGAAGATGAGATGCACAAGGAATTTTAATGGTGGCAGAGAAACTTTTCAGTCTTCTGCTAAGGATAGGTGTTTAACTTTCAAAAAATCTTAAATATAACTTTAAGTCTAGTAATGTAAACATCTTGAACAGCTGTACAGTGTATCTTTCTGAGCCTTCTAAAACACAGCTTGCGATCGACTTCCGGTTTGGGATTCATGGAGGTCTAACGCAGCTCCATTTGCGGAGCTGACCGGACTGCCGTTTTAACCGGCCGGAGGGGTGAAAATAACCCGCGGCCGACTGCTCTCAGGTGGGGAGCAGGCAAAGAACGCTCAAGACCCTAGGGTGAGCTAGATCTCGGATGAGGGGGGGCTCTACTCAAGGAGTCTCCCCCCCAATCCTTGAGGTCCCACCTTGCGACGGGTCGGCTATAATCTCTGCGGCAGTTCTGGGGCCAATTCGGCTGGCATAAGACCTACATACCCAAGCTTCGATCGGGGAGGGAAGTCGAGAGGAGAATTTAAGATCGAAACAGCGATTACAACCCGAGAAAGTTGAAGAGAAGGTAAAGATCGCTATCTCTTGAAACGGGACAGATTGATAAAAACAGAGAGGAAAGAAAGTAGATTTTTAAACTGCAACAGACTAGTGAAAAGGAGGTGAAGACTCGGCAGGAGTGGTATTTTAAAAGAGACTAAATTTAAAGAAGTTATTGCAAAAATCGGACTATTGTTTTGAATACCTGTGGTTTTGGAGCTGTGGGAAAAAGACACCATCGCGAGACCTGCTGTGGGAAGACGGGAGACAGGAAGTGCGTAATAACAATAGAGTGGCTGGAGGGAAGCGGCCCTTGCCGACGGACAGGAAGTAGGGAATCGCCATTTTTGAAAAGGGAAGGGTCGCGGCTTCAGCGGAAGAGGAAGTAGGCCATCTTGGATTACAATAACATAGAGAAACCATAGAGAAAAGACGCCCGACATTTTGGATACAAAAAAATTAATTTTGGCAAAGATTGGGACATTTGAAAAAAAGGAAAACGTTTAAACATACGCCACGGAGCTAAGGAAGAGAGCAGATTCGTGGGAGCGAGCTAAAGCAAGCCCCACGATGTCGAAAAAAGAGTGGCAATCGGCAATAGAAAATTTGGACAAAAAGCTTATAGACATGATGAAAGAACTTAAGGACACGAAATTGGAGCTTATTAAAGAGGTCAAAGAAGTTACACAGACAGTAAAGTCGGAGCTGTCAGAAGTGAAAAAAGGCGTGGAAACGATTAGTAGTGAATTACAAGGAACGCAGCAGAGAGTTAAAACAGTAGAAGACGCGATGGAGAATTTAATAGAAACGCAACAAACAGAGATGAGACTGGTGAAGGGGAGGATGTCAGTTGCAGAAACTAAACACATGGAGAAGCAGCTTCGTTTTCGTGGTCTGCCAGAAGTGGAAGGGAAGTCAGCGCAAGAACAGATGACTGAGGTGTTGGCTGATTACCTGGGGAAGGAGGAGGAGGAAATTGTGGCTATCCTAGATGTGGCGTACCGTGTGAACTCGAGAATTGCAACCCAGAGGAAACTACCAAGGGATGTGATTGTGCAGTTTACAACTAGAAACATGAAAGAGAGGATTGTGACAAAACAATTTCAAGATCCATTGGAGATTGATGGCAAGACGATTATCATAATGAAGGAACTGCCCAGATCAGTGTTACTGGACAGGAAAAAATATAGAGTGCTAATTCAAACTTTGAAGGACATGAATATCAGATACAGATGGGAGTTACCGGAAGGAGTGTCCTTTGAGTTTGGAGGGGCAAAAAAACGCATCAGATCTGAGCGGGAGATGGAGAGATTTATCAAGGACAATGAAAAAGACTTACCAACAAAACCATGAATATGGAGTGTAATGTATTATCTTGGAATGTAAATGGACTAAACTCACCGAATAAGAGGAAAAATATTTTTCATTGGCTACTAAAACAAAAATGTGATATTGTTTGTTTGCAGGAGACCCATATTAGAAAACAGGATGTAAAATATTTAAAATCTGGAAAATTGGGCAAAGAATTTGTAGCGGCCTCTAACAAGAAAAAAAGAGGAGTGGTGTTGTACATAAAAGAGGAGCTGCAGCCAAAATTTGTTATGAGAGATGTGGAAGCTAGATTTGTAGCGGTGGAATGTAATTGGAATTTAAAGAGAGTGTTGGTAGTCGGACTTTATGCACCTAACGGTGCAAAGGAAAGCTTCTTTGAGGATTTAAGGAAGCATTTAGACGATCTTGTATATGACCAGATAATTCTTGCTGGAGATTTCAATGGAGTGACAGATTTGGAACTAGATAAAAAGACTACAACAGCACAAAAGAAAAGAGGACTATTGCCAAAGCTTTTTTTTGAGTTGATTCAACAAGAGACTCTCGAAGACGTATGGAGGAGAGAATATCCTAAAACCAAACAGTTTACTTTTTATTCTGCAAGGCATCTTACATTATCAAGAATTGATATGATCTGGGCCTCAAAGGACTTAGCGTTATGGACTAAGGAGGTAGAAATAATGCCGATGGTAGGCTCAGATCACAATCCAATTATGTGGAAATTTGGAAAAAGGAGAAAAAGGAAAGCCTGGAGAATAAATGAGGACTTGCTACAGGAAAGTGAAAATATGGAAATATTGAGAAGAGAGACAAAGTTTTTTATACAATACAACGTGAATAAAGAAGTACCAACCAGTAAAGTTTGGGACGCGTACAAGGCGGTTGTAAGGGGCATACTAATGGACTTAAATGGCAGAGCAAGGAAAAAGAAAGAGGAGAAAAGACAAGAGATTGAGGAGAAAATAAAGGCCAAAGAAATACAGTTAAAAAAGAGACCAGGGAAAAAGAAAATACATCAGGAAATTAAAATTCTTCAAGAACAGTTAACAGCAATGAGTAATAAAGAATTGGAGTGGAACCTTAAAAGACTGAATCAAAAAGCTTTTGAGGGTGCTAATAAACCTGGGAAATATTTGGCATGGCAATTGAAGAAGAAAAGGGAAAAGAAAATAATAAATAAAATCTGTGAAGAAAATAAAACGTACCTGGAGCAGACTACCATTAGTAGAGCCTTTTATAAATTTTATGCTAAGCTGTATAATAAAAAAGAAGTAACCAAAGAATCAATAGCATCATATTTGGAGAAAACCAAACTTCCAGAGATCTCGGAAGCTTGGAGAAATAAGTTGAATAGTGAAGTAACTGATGAGGAAATAAGTAAGGCAATACAATCCGCAAATCTAGGAAAGGCGCCAGGGCCAGATGGACTTACGGCTAAATTTTATAAGACAATGGCCAACGAACTGGCACCATTCCTAAAAGAGGTGATGAACGGAGTTTTTAGGGATCAAAGAATTCCAGACACTTGGAGCGAAGCGAATATATCATTGATCCCAAAAGAGGGCCAAGATCTGACTAACGTGAAAAATTACAGACCTATATCACTACTTAACAATGATTATAAAATTTTTACGAAGATATTGGCGGAGAGACTGAAGGGGTGGCTCTCGGAAGTCATAGAGGAGGAACAAGCAGGCTTTTTGCCAGACAGACAAATAAGAGACAATTTAAGGACAGTGATCAATGCTATTGAATATTATGACAAGCGTTGTGACAAAGAGGTTGGTTTCTTCTTTGTAGACGCTGAAAAAGCGTTTGACAATTTAAACTGGGATTTTTTGTTTGCCACTATGGAAAAGCTACAATTGGGAGAAAGATTCATCAGAGCAATTAAAGAAATTTATAGAGACCAGACTGCAGCAATTGTAGTGAATGATGAACTGACCAAGAAATTGACGATTAGTAAAGGAACAAGACAAGGTTGCCCGTTATCTCCATTGTTGTTCATTTTAGTATTGGAGATTCTGATGATACAAATACGACAAGACGAGGAAATACGAGGAATAAAAATAAAGGACTATTCATACAAGGTTAGAGCATTTGCAGATGACATAATGTTAATTGTAGAAGATCCATTGGAGAACATGCCAAAAGTGATAGACAAGATCAAGGAGTTTGGTGACTTGGCAGGTTTCTTCATTAACAAAAAGAAGTCAAAGATATTATGTAAAAACATGACTAAGCAGAAACAACAATTGTTAATGGAAACAACGGACTGTGAAGTAACTAGTAAGGTGAAATATTTGGGAGTTGAGCTGACTGCAAAAAATATAGATTTGTTCAAGAATAATTATGAAAAATTATGGACTCAGATAGAGAGAGACTTGATCAAATGGAATAGACTGAATTTGTCATGGTTGGGCAGGATTGCAGCAGTTAAGATGAATGTGTTACCAAGAGTAATGTTTTTGCTACAGACAATACCAATCATCAGAGACTCTAAACAATTTGAAAAATGGCAGAGGAAAATATCAGATTTTGTTTGGGCAGGCAAGAAGCCTCGAGTGAAAGTAAAAGTTCTACAAGATGCAAAGGAAAGAGGCGGAATGCAACTGCCCAACCTGAGACTTTACCATGATGCAATCTGCCTAGTTTGGTTAAAAGAGTGGATGACATTAAAGAATAAGAAACTATTAGCCCTAGAGGGATATAAAAAAATTTTTGGATGGCACGCATACCTATGGCATGACAAAGTAAAGGTCAACTCGATGTTCCTGCATCATTTTGTAAGGAGAAGTTTATATACAATCTGGAAGAAGTACAGAATTTACCTACAAGAAGGAACCCCTTTGTGGGTGGTTCCATACGAGGTGATAGATCCGAGAGCTGTTGATAATGAACAACAATGTTTAACGTACAAAGAAATAACTAAAACTGAAGTGTCTAAACTTAGAATAAAGACGCAAGAGGAACTATCACCGAACTACGATTGGTTCCAGTATAGACAGATCAGAGATTTGTATAACTCGGACTCTGTAAAGGGAGGTATACGAACAGAGAATTCGGAACTAGAGCAGACCCTTTTTAAAGAAGACAAGAAAAGAATATCCAAGGTATACCAAGTACTGTTGAAATGGTATACCGAGGATGAGACAGTTAAAACACAAATGGTGAAATGGGCTATAAATTTTAATAAAGAAATAACAATGGAGGCATGGGAATACTTGTGGAAAACTACAATGAAGACAACGACATGTATTAATATTAAAGAGAACATTTTTAAAATGATCTATCGTTGGTACATGACACCAAAGAAGATTGCGCTAGGAAACTTGAACACTTCTAATAAATGCTGGAAATGTAGAAAGCATGAGGGCTCCCTCTATCATATGTGGTGGTCGTGTGAGGTAGCTAGGCAGTTCTGGGGGGAAATAATAAGAGAAATGAGTGAAATTTTACAGTTTCAAATAAATAAGAACCCAGAACTCCTGCTGCTAAACTTGGGAATGGAGGGAATCCCAGCCCACCATAGGACGTTGATATTTTATATGACTGCAGCAGCTAGACTTTTGTATGCGCAGAAATGGAAAGTACAAGAAGTGCCAACTATTGAAGATTGGATCTACAAATTGCTGTATATGGCTGAAATGGACAAGATGACAAGAAAACTGAGAGATCTGGACTCAGGGCAGTTTAACACAGACTGGGAGAAGCTGAAACAATATTTGGAGAAGAAGTGGGAGGTGGGAGGAAAACTGTGGCAGTTTGAGAACTACTGAAGTACAATAAAAGTATAAAAGAGAGGGGTGACTTTACCGGGGGAGGAAGAGAAATGTGAATTTATAAGCAGTTAGATTAATTAATTGATTGAGATATATATAGATATGTAAAGGTTAATTGATAGAATATTGATAGAGAATAATTAACGGTTTAAACATGAGGATTGAGTAATTAACAATTTTTTTTTTACTTGATAAGACTTATATGCACCAAACTGAATGTATAGAAGAGTTAAAATGACTGACTATGCGATGAGTTATATAGAAATACTATAAAAAGAAGAAATGATTAATATATAGAGAACAAATCAAATTGTTTGATTTAAATGTGGGAAATTTTTATGGTTTATGACATACAGAAATATTCAAAACTGGAAAATGGGATAAATTGTTTATCTAAAGAAGTATAGTTTGGATGTATAGTAAGTAAAAGAGTTAAAGATGTACTGCTTAATATAATGGAGAATATATATTTGTTTTAGATAGAGGAAATTAATAGAAGTAAGGGAAAAGGGACAGAGGGTGGGAAAGCTGTTGGAAGTCAACAAAAGGGGGGGAAAGGGAGGGGGTTAGAAACGAAAAATTAGGGGATAATTGAATGCAATGTAATGTAAAAATATTAATGTTCTAACCCAATAAAAATTTTACAAAAAAAAAAAATAAAACACAGCTTGCAATATAAGGGATGTTGGAGTTCTGCTCTCAAATTCCAGTTTAACCAAAATACCTAAAGTCTTTGAATGGATGAAATTATGCTGTTAAAATAAGCAAGCATGCTGTGCAGATAGCACTATTATTCCTTGACTTTTGTTTGCACGTGTTTTAAATTATATTCCCACCCTCCCCTATTTGGCAATGAAAAATTGAGAGGCATTACAAGGGGCAAGGGTGACAAAGAGCGCAAAAACCGCACCTGGATAATTACTTCCTGCCTTGGACTCACATTCAGGTTTACAGTAGTTTTGAAAGCATGTAGAGTCACTGGACAAAACTGAGCATGCCACATTATGGTGGCTGCTTTGTATTCTTGGAGGTTTAAGGGGTGTTACCTTGGACTGTTTGGGAAACTGACTTTAGAAAGTCTGAACACACCTTACAGCTGCTTATTGGGCACCCCAGTGAGTCATCTAGTCCCAGGCCTATATTGGACTGGATGGTTCACTTTACTACTTTCTCTGACCAAGTGAGCTTTTGACTCACCAAACTTTATGCCCTGGAAAATGTTGTTGGTCTTTAAGGTGCTACTGGACATGAACTTTGTTGTACTACTTTCAAATTGAATGGAAGCCTTTAAGGAAGGAGACTGCCTAACTTCCCTAGAGAGTGGTTCATAGGCCAGTCTATATGTGACATTTTTTAAAAAATCACTTTCCTTTAGGAGTTTCTCAGAAGTAGTTTGGTTAATTCCTAAGCAGCAGCTAGCAGAATGTGAACATCCAGATTTCTAAAGCTTAAGTTTTGTTTCAGGAGGATAGTTGTGAAATCTACATGGTCTCTGTGCAGTCCACAGATAGCCCACAGCACTGAGACTCGGATCTACTGTAATTTAAAATCTTGGACATGTTCCTGAAACCTTTGGAAGTAGAGCATTGGTGTCATAAATCCTTACAAGTTGTAATAAAGTACTAGCTAATACTTTAATGGCCACATGGGCAAGAAACATTCAATTCATTCTCACAAGTCTGCAAATAGTTATAAATATTGTGGGTGTCAAGTCAATTACAGTTCAAGATTTTTCAGAAACTTCTAAGTAATCTTTTCAGCCTTCTAGTGTGGTCTGCTTTCTCAAGGGGTTAGTGAGAGAGAAAATCCTTCCCTCGTGAGTTTTTTTGCAGTAAGAAATGGCTGTGGCAGAGAAAATCAGAGCTCAATCTGTAGTTTAAGAGGTTCTTTTTTCACTTGTCTACGTATTGCTAGCGTGTCTTCTTTTTACGATGTTTTTTATCTGTTTGTTGTCTATAGCTTACAGTTTAAATAGTTTTATTGTTTATAATTTAAATAAAGACAAATTCTACACAAAAAAAAGAAATGGTTCACTTACTGTAATAAGTAGAGCTTGCCTATAACAGTTTTATGAAAGAACCTATTGGCACATCTTCAAGTGTTACATAATTTCCTATATAATAATACTTTTTTGGAAACTGCATAATTCTCAGATGCAATATGCTGCACGTGCTCCGATCACATGTAACGAGCCACACAAGGTGACTGCATATAGAACATTAAATTTATAAGATGACGTCCTTTTAATAACTATTGTGTTCTTGGGGAAGGAGTTATTGCTACTGTATCTGTTAGTTCAATCCTTTGCAGATGCCTTAATCCTTTAAAATCAATACGTTTTAAGGACCAAATGCTTAAGGGCTTTTGTTTTAAAAACTTATGGTGGGAATTCAAATTGAAGTTGTGTCCTGTGAGCCAGAGTTTAAGGAACCATTTGTTGTGCATGCTCAAGTGGGCTTGGGCCAGTGTTTGGAGAAACATCAGTTTTACATGCCAGAATCGCTTTTGATACTGAGGAAGCAGCATGACTTCTTTCTTTCAAACAGTAGACCTCTATCTTGTATCAATCCCACTGGGCATGCTGAAGAACTTGGGCATGTCTAAAGTAGTTTTTTGGATCCCAGCCCACATAAATGTTCTTTGCGGGCAAGTTCATGTACTGAATTGCTCCACTTACCCTTGTTTCAAAACTAGTCACAGGGAAGTCTAGGTTCAGCATGTAGTAATCTAGCAACCATGTCCAAGCAATGCTTGGCGACTCACAGCTGAACAGCCTATTTTACTTTGTGTCAACTAATTTCCTTGGGAAATATCCCCTTCGGAATACTTATCTGTGGAGCTGAAATGTGTGTCATTCTGTTCATATGACTATATTGTAGTGTCTTTCTGTAACATAGATCAGGGGTTCCAAACCTTGTTGAGCCTGAATTTTAAGAGAGGGTAGCAGGCTCTACTGCAAAATGGCTGCCGTGGCGTGGCAATTAGAAGTCCCAAGCCAAGGATCCTCCTATGATAATGATAGCTATTTCCAAGTGGCCACTGCTGTAGACCCAAAAGTGGTGTTATTTGAAGCACCTTCTGCTCCAATGAAGTGAAAGATTGATAGTTTGCTTTGGGAAGAGATGTTTCGGGAAAGAGAAAAGTGGATGCCAGCAATCACACTGGTACCACCATGTTGGGGATCAGTGACACAGATTTTAATAGAATAGCTTAAACCACTGGCAGCAAAGCTCATTCTTGGCATTAAAGTACCCAGTTGTAAATGGGATTCAGATTAAGTTCATTTATTAGAAGTGGTAAACACTGAAGCTAATGCATATGTACCTTGTTAAATCTTGTGTTGTAATCTGCATGTTTATAACACCTGGAACTCAAATTCTGTTCTACTTGAAATAATCTAGATGGGTGGGGAATCTCAAAGCATAGGCAACCCTTTGTCTTACAAGATATGAGACACTCAAACTTCATGATCAAAAAGAGTCCAGTAGCACCTTGATTGATTTTGCTACTACAGACTAACACGGCTAACTCCTCTGCATCAAACTTCATGGTTATTGCATATAGGTATTAGTTCTGCAAATGAAGTTCTGATTTATAATCGATCATAACGGTCAAAAACAGAAATTTCTTAAATATAAAAATATTTGTTTTAGTCTAACATGTTCTGCTTTTTCAAAAAAAAAAATAACGCTTTTTATGTGTATTAGCAGTGAGCAAGACTTTATACAGCTTGGCAGTTACATGAAAAGTAGTTTTCTATGAACTGCAGTGTGGAATGGAAAGCTAGACTAGATTTTGTAGGCCACAACCTTACGTTATGATGTTTTGAGCTGCCTAAAATGATGATGCTGGAATCTGGTGTAGTTGCTTTGTGGTAGAATTACAGAATTTGAGTCCAGTTGCACCTTAGAGACCAGTAGGATTGAAGGGAGCTTAAAGCTTATATCCTGGAAATCTTGTTGGACTTTATGCTACTGGACTAAAATCCCGTTGTTCGTCTAGGTTTAATAATCTTAATCTGGAAAACTGACAAATGTATGTCTAAATGAGATTTATAGTTTATTTCATTCTTCAGCCTCTGCCAACCTTAGATGTTGGCACTAGCAAGTTTTTCATTAAAATGCACTGAAATAAAAACTGTAATGAAACTTCTCTATTTTCTATTTTTAGAACTGAGCTCTCCATAGACAAATAAGTAGTATAATACACTCTGTCTTCATTCCTCTGTAAATCAGCATAACCACCTCCGTTCTTATTGACTGGATTTTTTCCCCCAGGTGGGTTAATGGAGGGAAACTGAGTAATTAAAAAACTTTGTCATATTTGAACTAAGAGAACATTCCTCTAAAAAAAGATTTATTTACAAAAAGAAATAACTTCTATTTGATTTGTCCTTGATGGGGTTAGATTCAAGTGCTACCTAAAATAGGAACAAGGGAATGAATTTCATCTGATTAAATATGTAGTTTGATAGGGGGGTTCTCTTAACAGGGTGATTACTACATGTGGCAATGGTCAGTTCTGGAATGGCAAGTCGCTTTTTTTAAAAAAAATCCTATATGATAGGCAAGCACGCTCTTTATTTTGCAACAGCAGCCAATTTCTCCCATTTAGTGTAAGGGTAAGATACATCCTCTGCTCCAGACTGACGTATATTGAGAGTTTCCTTTTAGGGATAAAGAATGTACATTTGAGGTTTCTGTATTTTGATACAGTATTCTCTTATTTTATATTTTGTTCAGCATTTACAGCCGAACAATACCAGCAACATCAGCAGCAACTGGCCCTCATGCAGAAACAGCAGCTTGCACAAATTCATCAACAGCAGGCAAATAGTAATTCTTCTGCGAACGCTTCACAGGTGAGGGAGTTGTCTGTATTATGATTTATCCCTCATTTTTCCCACCAGGGTTCATCTCTTAATTGTCAACTGTTGCCATAGAGCCTTGCAACTAACCAACAGGGAAGTGGCTTTCGCTCGAATCTACATCTTAGCCATACTCTAAAGTGTTTAAAAGGGACACCATCGGTGAGTATAGAAGGCATTGCCTCTACTCCCTCCTAACAGAAGCAAAACAATATGTAAAGCCTTCAATGTGCATGTTCTAAAAGATGCTAGAAAATGTAATTAACCGAGAATGCATGTTCAGGTTGGAGGGGAACCAGTTAAATTCATGGAAGATAGATCTCTCAGTGGCTGTTTGACAGATGGCTAAATGAAACCTCCATGTCCACAGACCATGCACTACTGGTCACCGATTGCTGTGGGATGGAAGCAGCAAAATGAATCTGTTGCCTCCATTCCTGCTTGTGAATGTCTCTAAAGCATCAGTTTGGCCTCTTGTTAAGAAATTTTACGTTAGACTAGACAGATATTTGATGTGATCCATTTGGTGTTTTCCTTAGGTACTGGTTACATTTTTTTCACCGTCTAAAATTTGGATTTAACCCTTTAAAATGACACTCATAATAGACATTACCAGGTATCTAGAGATGAATATATTAAGACTTAGTTTCTAAGCTAATCTATCTTGTGCTTTGCTTACTTAACTTCTTGAGCATACAAATGTTTGGTTTTGGCAATATCAGTACTTCAATTGATTAATCAGTACTTTGGTTAATTTGTAATGCTTGCCCAGTTCTGTCAACCAAGCCAGACTGGCCAGGGATCCTGGAGGTTTTTTGCTTTCTTCTGGGCATAGAGCTCTGGTCACTGGAGGAGTGAAAAGAGGAGATAACTGTGAATTTCCTGCATTGTGCAGGGGGTTGGTCTAGATGATCCCGGGACACTTCCAGCTCTATGTTTACCTGCTCCAAGCCTTTAAAGGAGATCTTATGTGGTGCCTACTAAATTATGGATTCCTTTAGCCTGAAGTTCATTGGTACTTCCTTTGTTTTGTTTTTTTTTGCAGTGGCATTAAGATCTTTCTAGGCATGCCTTTAAGCAGCAGACTAGAGACTTGATAAAGAAGTTGGGTGGTTTTGACCTGTGTATTGATTTTTTTTTAACATTGCATCTTTTCTGTTTTATTTGTGCAAAATGGAGTTTTAGCCATTTCATGTAAACTGCCTGGAAACCAGTGGTTGAAAGTTGATCTAGAAACACAGGCTTGGATCCACTGGCAATGCCTGAAATACTATTCCCAGGGGACCTCTAGGAACAGCATATGGGTAGCAGCTGGATGCTTGCAGTGGGAGGGGGGAGTTGGCATAAGTCAGTTTCTCTTACTTGCACGCATGCTCGCACCATTGCATTGCAGAATCCAAGCCATAGTTAATATGTAAAATAGTCTGTGCTTTAATTTTCTGTCTCATTTGTAAAATTTTTGCTGTTTTTTTTCCTTAAAGGGTTTTATTTCCAAGACATTGGATTCTGTTAGTGCTCAGTTTGCTGCTTCAGCATTGGTTACATCAGAACAGCTCATGGGATTCAAAATGAAGGATGATGTGGTGCTTGGAATTGGGGTGAATGGCATCCTTCAAGCCTCAGGTAAGAAGCAATAAAAATAAGGGGAAAACCCAATAAAGGACTTGCTTTTAGTATTGGCAAAGGGTGTATTACTAGTGGCCTGTTTTGGAGTCACACCTAATTTTGTTGCTTATTCCACAGGAGTATATAAGGGCTTACACCTCAGCACTACTACGCCTACAGCACTTGTGCATACAAGCTCGTCATCAACAGCAGGTTCAACCTTGTTACAGCCTTCAACTATAACACAGACTTCAAGTTCCCACAGTGCACTGAGTCACCCAGTAACTGCTGCCAATTCTGCAACAACTCAGGTTCTGATTGGGAACAACATTAGATTAACTGTACCCTCATCAGTTGCCACTGCAAACTCTATTACTACGCTCAATGCACGACACATACCTAGGACTCTAAGTGCTGTTCCATCATCTGCCTTAAAGCTGGCTGCAGCAGCAAACTGTCAGGTGCCCAAGGTCCCAGCTTCCTCCTCTGTGGATACAGTACCAAGGTAAGGCCTTTGTGTCTGAGCTCAGGCTGGCGCTGAAATCTGCTTGGTCTGCTCTTTGTGCTGCCAATGAATGAATTCAGTGGCAGTGTGGAGTATGTTCTATGGACTGTTTTTTAAACCAGTCTCTGTATCAGGCATCTGACGAAGAGAACTTGATTCTTGAAAGCTTATGCTACAATAAAATTGGTTAGTCTTAAAGGTGCTACTGGACTCTTTTTGATTTTGCTACCACAGACTAACACGGCTAACTCCTTTGCATTGATGACTACTGATTCTGTTAATTTTTTAAAAAATAGCATCTCTCCAGATTTGACTTAGATCAAGATGGGTAGCCGTGTTTGTCTGTAGCAGTAGAAAAGAGCAAGAGTCCAGTAGCGCCTATAAGACTACAAAATTTGTGCTAGGCTATGAGCTTTCATGAGCCACAAAACTGAGCTGTGGCTCATGAAAGCTCATATCCTACCACAGATTTGACTTGGTAGCTAAAATTTGGTCTCTCATACGTTTCAAAATAACAAAATTCATTGTAGAAACTCATTTGAAGGACCACACCAATGGCTTTGGGTCTGGTTATAAAGTCTTGATCCATTAAATGCTGCTTTATATTATCAATTAAGTAACACTGAAATTCTTGGATTTTGAGTAGTCTCTTTTACCCCAGTTGTAAATGCTAAACCTTCCTGAATGGGATTTATTTCTGATCTATAGTTACCTTAGGCACACTCAAAAACTTGATTTTTTTTAAAACTTACTTTGAATAGAAGATCCTCTGCCGTATCCCAAAGTGGTGTTGAAATTCCCTCAGTTCTGAAGGTTCTGTATGAAATTGAATGTCTGTCTTAAGAAGACCAAGGCTTCCTGATTTGCTTTCATTTCAAACTAGCACAACCAGACACAGGAAAGTTCACCTACAAAAGTGTTAAATGTTTATTGAAATTAGAAACAATGGTTGGGGTCATGAAGTACAGCATTAAAGCCACCTTGAGCAGGTACTTGAGGGACCGTATATAAATTCTCTAAATAATACATCATGTTCCCAGCACTGCCACCCCTTGCCTCTGTACCTTTCTTCTTTTGTAACATTTGATTCGTAGGTTTTATTAATCTTAAAGATTGAAAACACCACTTCTTTTTCATGTTTGACATCTCACTCTGTATAGTAAGCATCAGAGACTTGGCTAAACATAAACAATAATAAACTGTTTATTATTGAAACAAGTTTAAATGCATTCTCAAAGTACAGTGCTTGAATTCTTCCCCATAATATGTGTAAAATGTTTACTAATTAAAACAATATAGATTATTAGGACAGTGTCATGTTGAAGTTCTGAAGATAAAAGCTTGCTTTTAATAATGTCTTTGAAAGGGGGCCTTTGTAAGATTGAGTTCTGTGTCTCTCCCTACTTGAATATTTACTAACCTGCGTCTTGTGTTTTTTCCTCCCCTGCAGGGAAAACCATGAAACAGAAAAGCCAGCACTGAACAATATAGCAGACAATACAGTAGCAATGGAGGTGACGTAGTTTCCATAGTGTTGGAACTGCAGCCTTTGGGAACTTGTTTAGGTGCTATGCATCAGTAGCAATTTGAATGCAAGGGATGATGGGATGCAGCCTATTGCGTTTCCATGGCAGCTGTGGGGACTTGACAGCAATGCACATCTCTCATGCTTTGGTTTTTCTTTTCTTACTGTTAATAGGAAAGAATCAACATCTGTAAATTAAGAATACAGCAATTATCTGTACAGTACTCCATATTTGTAATACCCTTGTATATATGTTACTTGAATACAGAACTGTTCATTTGTGATGCTTTGCACTTGGGGCTGGGGAGGGGCGGGAGGGAGAATTGCAACAAAGTAAGAGTGTGAGAAGTGAGATTGTATAGAGATGAAGTGTCATCACATCATGTGCATGGTGCGGAACCTGCTGTTTTATCTATTTATTGTGCCGTGTTTACAGTTTTTTGTACACTGTACCTTCATTGGTTCCTGTGCTGTAGTAAATGTGTTAGGTAGCTGTGGACTCCTTGGTATTTTGTAAATGGTATTAACATAACTTGGTTCCCCCTCTGGGTCCTTGAGTTTTCTGTGTATCATGTGAAAAATGGTGACATACATACAGAAATTTTTTAAAAAGGCATCAGTTTAAAAATGGGGAATGTACTATTCAATGGGATCTTCCTGTTCTAATCTCATAAGGCAAGTAACAAGCTAAAAATGAAGTCTCACGGATTCTACCAACTGACTTGCTCACAAACATGTGTGCAGTTTCTGGTACTTAAAGCACTAAAGTTATGTTGCTGCTCTTCATACAGCCCCCTCTGTTGTCCCATTTCCTTGCGCACCAAAAAAAAAAAGGTGTCAAATCAAGTATGCAAATGGAGTCCTTACAACTGGAGTTTTTATGTTGTCTTGCCCTTCTTTTGATCACAAATTATATTTTTTTATTGTATAATTGTTAAAGACTTCATTCTTTACTTGTTCTTAAGAAAAAGGCTATAAGGGAGAAGAATGCAGTAATTGCTGTACGTGTATCATCATTCCAGTTTCTGAAAACAGCCAGCTTTTTTTTTCCTTTTAAGATTCTCCAGAAGGCTGCAAGGCCAGAACCACAACTGTCGGGTGCCTTCCTTTGGAAATATTTGCCCTCTCTTCTGTGAAGAGAATGGTACTTAAGACTCTACTACTAGTGCTTTGTCAGTACCGAAGCCAGAATGCCCACTTCAATGGCGTACATTATCCTTAAGGTTTTTAATCCCACCTGGAAAATTGTGACAGAACTCTCACAAAATAAACCCAGGGCATTACATGTTGACAGACAAATGTGTGGCGTGTTTTATATTTTATTTATTATTGAAGACACCGTACAATTAAAATTTTTAAGAAAACTGTCCTATCCTAAACCTTACAGTCCGCATAGAGACATACTAGAAAAGGGGAAAGTCTCTTGTTGAAGTTTTTGATGAGGAAAAAAAATCCTAGTGCAAACGTAATACAGGCCAAATCCACAGTTGATATACAAACTATTCAGGATACCTTCCATCACCTGTCATTCCGGTTCCATCTATTTAGGCTTAATCTTGATAGAGAAACATGCTAAAGTCTTCCTGGAGGATAAAGTGAAGAAAAACCGGGACATCTTGCGCATGCAATTCCAGACGTAACAGTATTGGTTATCTAAGAACCAGTTTTTGTAAAACTTCATTCTTGGTTGCCTAGGGTCAGATCTTAACTCTTGACAGGTGACCAGGTAAGTGGCTATTTACAAGTCAGGTACTGGAGGTTTTTTAAAAAAAGAGTGACTGATAGGGCAATATGTGAGAGTTTATAAGAAAAAAATAATAAATTGTTGGGGGGAAATTGAGATAATGCAGTACTTTCCTATCAAACCCAGTTTTCTGCTTTAACTACATAAAAATGCATCATGTATAACTTAGTACTTAAAATTTTATTGATTGGCATATTTATGGAATTTAAAAAGTAGGAAAACATCTGTTTTCTACAAGCAAAACTGCACATACATATCTAATACTAAACTGTGAAAGAGCTGTATACTGCTGTACCGTATGCTGTCTTAGCACATTTCATTCACCCACCCTCCCTCAACAAAAATTATGAACATTTTTTTAGTGCTCCCCGGCATTTCTGTTTTTCCAATGAAAAATTTGAAAACGGAGCATTTCAGTCATTCCAAAAGGATAAAAAAGTAAGTTTTCATTGTGCCCTGAAATTTTCATTAGAATTTTTTTTTAAAGATCCTCTGGCTTTCATATTAAACACTTTGAATGAATAAAACTTTAAAAGCATTTCATTCATTTAAAAAATATTTTGTAGGGGTTTTGGAGTTTCCCCAAATTTCCCATCCCCCCCCCTTTTTTTTAGGGTCCTAAGGTAAAAAGGTAAAGGTAGTCCCCTGTGCAAGCACCAAGTCATTACTGACTCATGGGGGGATGTTGCATCACGATGTTTTCTTGGCAGACTTTTTTGTTATGGGGTGGTTTGCCATTGCCTTCCTCAGTCGTCTACACTTTACCCCCAGGAAACTGGGTGCTCATTTTACCGACCTCGGAAGGATGGAAGGCTGAGTCAGCCTTGAGCCGGCTACTTGAACCCGGCTTCCGCCAGGATTGAACTCAGGTCGTGAGCAGAGCTTGGGCTGCAATACTGCGGCTTACCACTCTGCGCCACGGGGCTCCTCCTCTAGGATCCTAAAAGTTGGGAAAAGGTTTTTTAAAAAATTCAGTTTGTTTTCCCCTGGGCGTTCGTGTGCGTCTCTGACCCCTCCATTATTTTGTATCTGATTCTAGACAGTCTACATCATTATCTTCAGTGCCAGAGCAACTAGACTTGCCTCTTCGGGAATTTTCAGCAGGTGTTTTCTGGTGTCAGAACTCTCCTTGCTTTGCAGAATAATGCAGGTGGTCTAGAACAAAAGCTGCAAAATGGAGTGGGGGCAGGGAGCAGGCAGCTGAGAACAGTGGCAGTGACGACACTTTTCTGCAAGCGCTGCTGATAGTCATGGCTCTGTGGCTAAATAACTGCACGTACTATATATAAGCCATTGTCTTTGGGGGTGGTTATAATTTGGGGTAATGCTTTATTATAGCACATGCTAGAAAGGGGAGAGAGTGTGATGCACCAAGGTGTGACGTTTGGTGTTGAGTTGTAGCTCAGTGCTAAACCATATCCTTTGCATGCAGAAGACCCCAGGTTTAAAGCCCTGCCGTTTCTGGTTAAATAGCATTTAAATAACAGATGATGGGAAGTACCTTTCTCTGCCTTAGGTGCTGGAGAGCCACAGCCAGTCAGAGTAGACTATGCTAAGTTAGATGAGATGAACCAATGATCTAACATGATATCAGGCAGCTTCATTTGTATATATTTTAAGGATCAAACTCTGCCTGTGTGTCAAGCAAATAAGTTTGCGATGGGGTATGTCAGCTTCCAGGCTTAATTAAAATCATTCAGCTAAGAGTGGATGCTTAGTTAAATAACAGGATCTTGGTTGTAAAGCTGGTATCAAGGTATTTTCCCTCTATAAGCATGCAATACCTGTCAGACCTACGGTGTGCATCAAATACTCTGAAGCACAAACGTGGAATAGAAAGCATGTGCTCAAGAGAACTTGAGCCCCGGCCCCAAGATTGCTTCCTACTTAGTATTGAAGAGCTCGAGTATTTATGTAATGTTCTGCAACTAAACACACCTAGAAAACTCATCCATCCGTCTGATGAAGGTAAGCCACCCTTACCAGATTCCAGCAATGATAATGCGGAGAAAGTTTTACGAAGTGGGCAACATCTAAGCAGAACAACTTCTCATTGAGTTGGAGAGGTTCTTGTTTCTGAAAAATGCTGGAGCTGCTTTCTGAATTGTAGCATAGTGCATGATCGTGGTCTGCAAGCCATAGATTGGGACCCCGTGGTTATTCATGGAGTTGCCCCCTACCCTTCCAAGTTGCAAGACCCTATAGAATTGTGGTTGTTTGCTTCCATTTGGAACGACCTGATGCTAATACTTTAAATATTTACAGAAGGCCATTGAAAGAGATCATAGCGCTCTCATTCATGTCAGTAAGCCCGTACGTGCAGTTGTCTCTATCTAAAAGAAGTGCCAGAGTCATGTGGTTTAGAGAAAACAAGTTGAAATTTAATCATGAAAAGACCGAAGTTATGTGGGTTGGTTGGTAAGGCTGATATAAAACGGACTGAACTTGTCCACTTTGAATGGGAAAATCTTGCTTGACAATCCATTAAGCATTTGGGAGTGCTACAGGATCCATCTCTTGCTAGAAAAGCAAGTTAGGGTGGCTGAGAAACTGTATTTAAGATGTTCTCTTGTTCACGTTCAGCCTGCCTAGCCCCAGACTGATGCTATGGTAACCTCAAGGCTGGACTACTGTAATGCACCTTTGGTTGCACTGCCCTTTAAGACAACTTGAACTCTGATCCAAATGTGGCAACTCAATAACTATCTGGAGCAACGAGTTTTGTTCATATTGTATCTAACCTGAGATCTTTGCACTGGTTACTTGTTTCAAGATTCACTTCAAGGTGCTGGCTAGAAACTTCAATGCCCTTCACAGCTTGAGTCCCACACATGTGAAGGATTGTATCTTGCGCTCTGAATGCATTTGGTAGCTCTTGTCATCACAGCAGTCTCTTCCTTCTGTTCCATCACATAGACCAATGAGAATGGCTACTTTCTGGGTTAAAGCTTTTGCTGTGCTTGTGCCCAAACTGTGGAATTTTCTTCCTAAGGCTATGAGGAATAAACCACCATAGCAACTTTTAGGATACTTATAAAAAAAATTGAGGTCATTTGAGGTGGGGGGGTAAGGTAAAGGTGCAAGCACCGAGTCATTACTGATCCATGGGGGGGGGGGGGTGTCGCATCACGACGATTACTTGGCAGGACTTTTTACGGGGTGGTTTGCCATTGTCTTCCCCAGTCAGGTGGGGGGCGGGGAATGGCAATTTGGACAGCTTTGTGTTGTGTGTGTGCTAGGAATTACATTTATTGATTCTGGTGGTGTTCTAGCCTTTTTTGGTGACTTATAAGCATGTTTAAAAAATAACCATGTCATGTATTTGACTGTTGCACAGACATCTGGTAGTTAAAGGGCTCCTGTTCTTTCCTTTTCCCAATGGCAGACACAAAGTGCATCCGGTCCTCTTTCTATTGGTCTTCTGCAAAAAATTTTGTTCTGGAGGGCATTTTATTTTAGCCATCAATCCCAGGGTGAGCAGGGAATGCAAATGGCAATGCAGTAATTTCTCGTTTCCCTCTTCTATCTGGAAGGAAGCACTCCAGTAGTGTTTATCTGCAATAGCTTTCTGAGACAGTAGCCGCTGCAGGCACAAAAAGATTTCTTTCTAGATGCTGCCTCGTTAAGAAGCTAAAATGTGCGCTGGCTTCTATTTTCTTGAAGATGCTTACAGGCTCCAGGATGTGCATCAAGGCCTGCCTGTTGTCCTTACTGAAACTCTTACATTTTGAAGGGCATTTGGTGTTTTTATTTCCTGGTATTGTTTTAATCTGTTTAACAGGTTATTGACCATACTGTCAATTGCTGCCTTAGATTACTGCTGCTTGTATAATTTTAATATCTTACTACTTTTTCCTGCTTATGTATTTTATTGTGCAGCTGGTTTAGGTTTATAGTCATTTAATTCCTGAGCTGATGCTTTATTTTAATCTTTTAGCTTCCTTGTGTGCCATTTAATGATAGAAATGCAGGTGTGTGGGATCTCCTCAGTAAATGAATGAGTTGACAATAAGAAGGTGCCAGGAGAGCAGACAAATGAAAAATGGCTTGGGTTTTCAGGGCTTTATATATTATGGACTATTTAGATAGACGTATCATTATTCAGTCTGAAGTTTGCTACCTTAACCCATGGCAGTGGTGTCGAGATTTTTTTTTAATTCTCATTAGCAACGAAATTAGTTTCTCAGATGCCAGCTCCATATCCCACATAACACGGTATCAGAATTATTTCATCTTGATTCCAGCTCTAAATTACTTTGCCTTTTGCATAATATTATTCATATATGGCAACGATGTTAATAAATTAAGCTACAACAGATGTTAAATTATGTTTTTATGCATTCAGAGTATTTGATGAAAAAGGTCAGCATTTGCTAATTGTTATCAACACACAAATACCTGCTACTAAAGCCACCCTAATCATAGCTATTTGATGTTTGTTTGCCATAAACATTTTTTCTTCCCGCTAACATTACATAAAATTATCTCATTGTAAGAAAAATCATAACGCTCAGAAGAGGTGTAAATTACAACTGTGCACTTTGCATTGCAATAGCACACGTTGTACTTGTTGCCTGATTGAGTCCATTGAATTAAATTTATTTATATGTTAATCCTCTGCTTTATAAAAAAAAAGAATGGTAAGATGTTTCTGGAAATGATTTTGTGCTGGACAAAAAGTAGTTCCAAAACAATTACTTAGGTAAGCATTTACCCTTTTCATAAATCAGTGTGCTTAAGAGACATTTATCAGATTGCATAATCTTTTAAGTTTGTTCCTGGCATCCAGGCCTCTGGGCACAAGGCTAATTAAGAGTTTATAGTGGCCTGAAGCCAAAACATGTGTTGATTTCCAGCACTGGTTGCTTAATATTTTCCTGTGTGATTTTTTGGTGCAGCCAGGATTCCCATGCCTTCTGATCCTTAGGTAATTCCCAAACCATAGGCCAAGGGAACAATAGTGTACTGTGAGAAAACTGTTAGTATGCCATGAGAAATAAGTAACTGCAGGCTCTCGTGAGTCCAAAGTCCCAATCCACAAAGGAGGATAGCCACTGTGCCTCTGTATGATTCACTGCTCCAGTCTGAGCCTCCATTGGGAGTGCTGCCATGGCCCTGTAATCAGGGGTTATGTGGAGGTACTGCAGAATTATCTGCCATCTGATCACAGCACAAGTCACTTCTCTGGGCTTGCCTCCTTCCAATCAGAAGGCTCCATGATAACTGACTCACACAACCACGCAGGCAGTGGGCTTCTCTGAGCATGAGGAATTCTTAGGATTTCATACTTCAGAAGTAAAACTCTTCCTGTGTAAGCAGTAGAAAAGAGCAAGAGTCCAGTCACCTATAAGACTAACAAAATTTGTGGTAGGGTATGAGCTTGCATGAGTCACAGCTCGCTTCTTCAGATACCTTGTTTTCCTGTGTAAGAACAACATAAATCTCTTAATACCAGTTTAGAAAAACAAAATGGGCTTTAGCACTGTCTTGTAGCATCCTCTGTTTGAAGAGGAGAGCTGGATTCAGTTCCCTCTAAGAAAAATGCTATATTTGGATTTTGAAGAGGGGGAGAAAGAATCTGAGCTATCTGAATAAGACTCCAGCTGAGCAGCTTTGTCTTTTTGCAGCCAAGTCAAAGCTGGCCAGAGGGCTCTTGGCTCTAAAGCCCTGGGGCCACGGTGGGAGAACCAGCACCAGCCTGGGGCTTCCTGGTGACCCGGTGAGGCAGGTTAGGCTGAGAAATAGAGACTGGCTTAGGATCACCCTGTGAGCTACGTAGCAGCGTGTGGTTTGAAGCCCAAGTCTCCTGTGCTTTTCTTGATCATTGGGCAGTAAACTTTCTGCGGTCTTGGATTCTTTCATCCCACAAGAAGTTGTTTCCAAACTGAAAAGAAGACTGATGCAATGTGATTCGCTAATTGTTATCCAGGGATAGTGAAGAACCCTTCCTATTTGCTAACTTGTCTGTGTCATTCTCTAGACGGCAGCTGCCTAGTGCCTTAAGTGCCATCTGGTGGCTAGAAGCCACCAGGCGTCTCTGGCAGTTTGCAGCAGAGAGACCCTTGTTAGTTTTTTAAATAATCTTTTGACACTTTACATTCTAACACATACATTTTTATACATAAACATTATAGATAAATTTTATAAATGCATTTATTTATAATAAGCCTTCTATTTTCAGTAAAACAGCCTACTTCATCACCTGCATGAAGTATATCCCCAACTGACATACATACTGAATGTACAGAGCAAGAATAAAATGTTAATAGAGGGGCCAAAAGGTTTTGAAATGTGAGAGAGACAACCTGTGGAATTTCAATGTAAAGAAGAAAACAGTGGTGCTCAAGCTTTCTGATGCAGGACCCAATTCTAAACTTACTGTTTGGATTTTTTTTTAGGCCTCTTTGCAAAGTAACTTCATGCTACTTTACCATTCAGCATAAAATGGAGGAATCTCATCAGTTAACACTGAACAAGGTCATATTTTTCTTGTTTAGTATTAATATATCTAATCTTCCACATAGTCAAACTTGTGGAAACTTAAACTTGGAGATGGTAGCCATGAACAGGCAAGACCTTTCAACAATCCTGAAAAACACCCCAGGTTTGCAGAAAAATCTGAAATCTAAAGAAAAGGGAAGGGGGATTCTCTCTCCCCCAAAAGAATAGAAGCACCACTTGTAGCTTTAAGAATCATATGTGGCTGTTGCTAGGCAACCACACAGTATTGCCAACCTTCAAGCCTTGATTTCTATCAGCAAAAAAGAAAAAAGCAGAAGGCAGGTGCTGTTTTGGCCTTCAAGGGAGGGAGGACTCACTGGCAACCACCAGATGACTTGCTACCATAAAACTTGCATGACTTACCCAGCCTGGCTGCTTGCTGCTGTTCAACAGCAGCCATCCGAGGGAAGTAAGTGTGATGCAGTGATTAGAGTTTCAGACTAGGATCTGGGAGGCCCAAGTTCAAATCCCCGCTCTGCCGTGGAAGCTCACTGGATGACCTTGGGTCAATCATACACTCTCAGCCCAACCTACCTCATAGGGTTGTTGCGAAAGTAAAATGGAGAATGATGTGAGATGCTTTGGGTCCCCATTGGGGAAAAAGGTAAGGTATAAATGAAATAATAAAAACAGCTGATGATGGGGGCAGATAAAAGGTAGGTAGGTGGGTGGGTGCGAAAGAGAAGGAAGTAGGAGAAAGGGTATGAGGGCTGCCAGGAGGAGGAAAAAATGAGGGGGGATACAGTGTGGGGAGGGGGGATAGAGGAAACAATGAGATGATCTACCAATCCTCCCCTACAAGGTCCCTACCGTGCAACTGGGCCTGGCCTGGCAGCCAGCACCATTCACATGGCCCAGAGGTTTCCTGAGAAGAAATCTGAAGATAGAGGGGCAGATAAATGTGGGTTGGCCCATGGGTGGAAAGAAAAGAAGGAAGTAGGAAAAGGGGAGAGGCTACAGTTGCTTCCAGGGAATGGAAAGAGCAAATAGTAGGGAGGGGGAAATGAGATGCCCCCTGCAAGTCCTTGTGGGACTCTCAAATATATAGTATTAAACCGCTTGTATGAGCTGGTCATTTTGCACATTCTGTAGAGGCTAACCTCAATTTTCCATAGAGCCCTTCTGAGCCTTCTCTCCCAGCTCAGCTTGTTCCTCCTGGCCTTGCAACCCACCTGCATGAGAACTCCAACCCATTTTTGGATCTCAGCCCACAGTTGGGAGCCAGTTTGGTGTTGTGGTTAAGAGAGCAGGACTCTTATCTGGAGAACCGGATTTGATTCCTCACTCCTCCACTTGAGGCCAGTGGGATGACCTTGGGTCAGCCACAGCTTCTAGGAGCTCTCTCAGCCCCTCCCACCTTCCAGGGTGGTGGTTGTGGAGATAATAATGACATACTTTGTAAACTGCTCTGAGTGGGCGTTAAGTTGTCCTGAAGGACGGTATATAAATTTTATTGTTGTTGTTGTTGTTGTTGTTGTTGTTGTTATTTTGAGAACCACTGGAGGTACTGGGAAAAGACAGTCATTTAGAAAGAGGTTAAGCGGATCTTGCTGGGGTGGTAAGGATTGCTTCCCTTTGCCTTGTCACATCAATGCTCAAACAAACCAAACAATAGAAAACATGTTCATTGCAGGCAATGAAATTTAATCTTTCACTGTAGGGGCCAGTGAGTTTCTAAAGAGTGGAGATGATTTATACTGTCAGATCATTAAGCACATCTAACTCAGTTCTGTCTACGACTCTCCAGGGCCTCAGCCAAAGTCAGGTCTTCCTTTCCTTTATGCTTCTACCTGAGAATCTCTAGAGGGAGCAAAGGAGCTACCGTGGGAATGTCGGCCTGCAAAGCCCTTGCTCTGCCCTTCAGCAAGAGGCACTCACCAAAGCCACAGGGGACACATCTCTCAAAGGCACGGACATGTGTCAAGCCTGGTGAGAAAGGATGTATGAGGGGAAATGATGAGACAATAGAAATTGGGGAAACTCTCCAGCAGTGCTCGGTTAAAAATCTTGTGAAGGTACATTTCAGTGATGAGACAAGGACTCCAGTTCCAGGTGAAAAAGCAGAAACTGGCAGGACAGTGGCATAGATTTGGCTCTTTCTAGCTTGCAAGGGTCACTGATCATTTATTCATCTTGGTTACGCGTCACTGCAGAAAGGGAGAATCACAATTAGCATAAGAGGAGAGGGTGAAGAAGAGCACGTGAACATACAAAGCTGCCTTATACCAAGTCAGATTATTGGTCTGCCATGGTCAATATTGTCTACTCTGACTGGCAGTGGTTCTCCAGGGTCTCGGGTGAAGGTCTTTCACATCATCCATTGCCTGATGATCCTGTTAAAACGGAAGATGCTGGGGAGCAAACCTGGGACCCTCTGCGTGCAAAGCAGATGAGCTACCAGAGTGCCACGGCCTCTCCCAATAAGCACTTTACTATGCAAAGTACCATGGACATATCCTAATAAGAATTTTATAGACCCTTGAAATATGCTTTGTCCATGGGCAGTTCTCACCCCCAAACTTAGCAGAAATCCGGGACGTGGATCAGGTGACACTGGCATCCCTGACCACAACCGTCAGCCACCACGACTTCTCCCCACCCCGAGAAGTTCCAAGAAAGGACCAGGAGAGCAGACACAAGGAGGGAGACATGGACAGACACAGTTCCACACCTGGTGCAACTCTTCCTGAAGGTGGCGGGAAAGTCATCAAGCAGACTCCGTCAGTGAGCAAACTCCCCTGGGGAAGAAGAAGCCAGAGAAAGCAAGCAGGATTGGCCATCATATAGGCCCTGCCTGACATGCAGCCACGCCCTCCCTTTGCTTCCTGTGAGTGGGGCTGATCCCACAGGAAGCAGGGAGAGGTGAGGTGGTGGCCTACTTCATAAAGGGTAGGGACTCAAGCCAAGGATGATTTGCCTCAGCAAATCCTGTGACAATGTTAGGCTTGCCAGTTACCCATTGGCGCTGGGCATCCCCACCAGTTGTTTCCCACCACTATTCCAATGGCTGTTGAGCCCATGGCAAGAGGTCACTTATTGGAAAACCTTAAAGTGTCATCACGCCACTCTAGGAATTGCCAGAAATGTTGGATTTACCATAAAGTTTCTGGTGACTCCTAGAAAAGAAGTGATGTCACACCATCACCAATAGTTGCCCCCACCCATGGTCCTGCCCCCTACTCCTGGTCTACCACTGGTCACCAGGCCTGGCAACCCTAGCTTAGATAGCTGGCAGGGAAAGCTCTGGAAAGAAAGGAGGAGGAGCCTGGGAGACCTAAATCCTTTCCTGTCTCAGGAATGAGGCCTGTTGGGGCACAAAGGAGTGAGGTCTTGGAGGGTGTGCCAGCCACTGCCCACCCTAGCAACACTGCAGAAGCTCACAGCTTGAATAAAAATATAATACCTAAAATGCAAAAATGTGCATGCTCAGATGTAGAGAAACGTCTATTTAATATTCCAAAAATTCTTTGGCAAGTCTATGCAATTCCTTATAAAGATGAATCAGAATTAGTGTGCCTGTTCTTTGCTGTGCTGGATGCCAGAGAAGATGAAACCTCTTCTCAAAACCTGCATTAATACTAATAATGGGGTTAGGAAGTTCACAGATTCCCCCCCACCCAACATTTATCCTTCATTATAGATGCATGAAGTCATACCTCCCTCTGTCCTTTAACATTTGAACACAGTGTTCCACCAAGGTCCCCCCCTCCAGGGAATCAATTAGACTGTAAGTACTATAACATTGGCATTTGACCCCACTAAAACTGCAAGATTTATACAGTCTCTGAAAATAATAGAAGATGAATTACAAAGAGATCATTCGCTGTGCATGATGGAAGCTGCAGACCTAAGCACACTTAAGTTGCATTAAACATCAGGGCAACCAGGATGGGAAATGATTAAACCGTAGAGCCTTGTTCAAACACCAGAGTGTTTCCAGCATCCCTCAGCACTGCACTGACGTCACTTCTGGGCACATGGGGAGTGATGTCAGGGCATCACTGGAGATGTAATGATGTCACTGGTGAGTGTCCCAACCTGGTAAGACCCCCCAACCCCCCAACAGTTGCCAGGGGGGACCTGGCAACCCTAAATAGTGGACCTTACTTCTGAGGAGACATGCATATGATTTTGCTGGGAGAAGTCTTTAAAAACCAGTGCTATGGGAGCTGAACCACATGCAGTACATGAGAACTGTGACTGGGTCACCTGAATAGCAAAGAGTCCAGTAGCACCTTTAAATCTAACCAACTTTATTGTAGCATAAGCTTTCGAGAGCCACAGCTCTCTTCATCAGATGCATGGGTCACCTGACTTTTGGTAACTTTGAAACAGATACAAAGGGCTCTGAATTTGTTTAGCCTCACACACCAAGCTGCTGTTAGCATTGGGAGGTGGGAGCAGGGTTCCCCAATGCAGTGCCCCCCAATGCAGTGCCCAAGGGTGCCATGATGCCCAGACTCCTTTCCTAGTGCCCGTCAAATGTTTTTAGTAAGTTGTTGGGGGAAGGGGGAGTAATTGCCTAGCAGGGCTTCTAATGAGCCAATGGAGATCTGATTGGCTGTGCAGACTTCTAAGAAGTTGCTTCAGCAGCAACTGCCACCACAACACAAGGCTCGTCACCATATGACTGAAGTTAACCTATGAATATGCAAGGACACATTTTAAAACAATATGTTGATTTTAAAAGGTAGAACTTCTGCCTGAAATGTTGAAGAGTTACTATTAGAGTTATGCAAGACCTCACTCCCTGAGATTTCGTGGTTGACTCCGCTTCTTGTGGCTGCCATTTTGTGGTAGGCTCCACCTCTACTGACAGCCATTTTGTGGTTGCATCAACCATTCAGTGTCAAAATTCCAAAGATGCCTGCAGGCTCAAAAAGGTTAGGGACCCCTGATGTGCAGCATGTGCACTAGCATTTTTCTCCTATGGCAACTAATGAGGAAAATGCACTTTGGGTATTTAAACTATTTATATTTAATCTTTCCATAAACCTGCCTTCTCATATTCTTACAAACACAGACAGACTTTTTTTGTTAATTTGAAATTAAAATTGGAGCAGAAACTGTAAAAAGAGATTCTTCTTCTCCTATTCCCAGTATATTGGTTTGTTTATTAAAGAGAGCATCAAAGAGAGCTACTTCTGAGAATTTCTGTCTTCTGGTTGCCATGGCACACAGAGATAAATGATGCTCATGATATTCTCATGGTCTTGTTGCATTACATGAATCAAGGTGTTGGTATTGGCCATGGAAGCCCTCAATGGCTTGTATACACAATCCTTGACAGGCTCCCTCTGTATCGATGTGCTGGAGTCTTGAGAAGGAGGGAGAGTGCCTTTCTTCGGGAAAGAGCCTTATCTGAGGAGATACTCAGATCTGTGACTGTGGGAGGGCAACCTTGGCTGTCAAACTCTATAACTCCCTTCCCTGGGAGCTGAGATTGGTGCTGCATCTACCAACCTTCTGGACTGGAAAAAACGGTCTGGTGACAATCAGCAGTGGTGGGAAGGACTAATTTACCCACATCGTGGCTGACAAGTCCTCTTTGGAAAATGAGAAGGTTGTAGAGAATAATTCTGCAGAGATCAGGATCCCAGAATACCTGGCAGTTCCTGTGCCCTCAGACACCCAGGACTCAGACCCCCTGCTGAGACCGTGGCACCAGAAAACCAAAGGGCTCCTGAACAGAAGCTGTTCAGACCACAGAGGAACCCATTAGCGAAACCTGCCCTTTGCTAGGAATTCCTGCAGAACGCCCAGAACCCCTGGGGCAGAGAAGACAAAGAGCCTGGACAGAGGCTCGGATCTGGTGACGGAGCGCCCTGTTGGGGGGCTGGGACCTCTGCTCTACCTACAAGGCTTGTGACGACCAAGATCCATCGTGAGGTTTTACAGGATGCTGGACTAAGCCGAGCTGCAAGTACCTGCAGGATTCTACCTTAGTGACAGCTGTATGTCCTCACCTCCATAAACAGTCTCAGTTCTACCTAGGCAATGGTGGGACCAACAGCTCCCCTAGAATTTGATGCTGAGCTGTTTGAATAGCCATGGCTGACTCAGAGAGCTGTCAGGACATTGCTGCCTACCTGACAGTTCTTCCCCTATGAAAGACTGATCTGCCCCCATACCTGCATCACTTCAGCAAAGAATGAGTTTTGGATAGGGTTGTCAACTGCAGCTTGAGAAATTCCTGGAGATTTGGGGGGGGGGGTGCCTGTGGAAGACAGAGGTTGGGGAGGGGCTGGAGCGCAATGGGGATGGGAAGCTATAGAGTTTGCCTTCCAAAGTTGCCTTTTCCTCCCAGGGAACTGATCTCTTTCATCTGGAGATCAGTTATAACTCCAAGAGAACTCCAGATGCTACCTGGGAGTTGATAAACCAAATTTGGGGACTCACACTACAGTTTGTTGTAAACTTCATTTTTGCTCTGTTATTTTGTATCTAGGTCTGTTTAGAAGGTGGGTAGACTGGCTAAATTCTCATTGTTTGAATTTCAGCCTTTTTATTTAATATGCATAGCGGTGAAGGAGTGCCCTCAAGTCATAGCTCACTTACGGTGACCCCTGGTGGGGTTTTCATGGCAAGAGACATGCCATTGCCTGACTCTGCAACCCTGGGTTTCATTGAAGGTCTATCCCTCTACACTGTTTGTAGAGAAGGGAGTATACTTGTATGATCCATAACTATCCAAAAAGCAAACCTGTAAGAATTTGTTGATGCTTTAATAATTTGCACAGGGGAGTGGTTCAACAATCTTTCTTTCTTTCTTTCTTTCTTTCTTTCTTTCTTTCTTTCTTTCTTTCTTTCTTTCTTTCTTTCTTTCTTTCTTTCTTTCTTTCTTTCTTTCTTTCTTTCTTTCTTTCTTTCTTTCCTTCTTTGCTGTCTATGTTGGGGAATACATTTCTTCACAAAATCTAAACACGTTTTATGGAATGAGCATAGAAAACTTTCAAAGTGCTGCCATCTTGTGGTACCACAGTTTACTACAGTTGACACATCTCTGGCAAGGGCCCACAATAACTATTCACGCACGTTTACATTATTTATGATATTGTTTCTTTGTGTTTGCAGTCTTTCCTGCCCTATGACCAATATTAAGTTTCCAAAACAGAGAGGGCTGTGAGCTCAAACACATAACAGTTGTCAATGTTTCAAAGAAAAGCTGTCGTCATGTACATAGAGTGAAGAGTTGAGGAACAAACACGCTGCTTGACATTAATAACAGAAATTCAGAAGCTGGGAACATCATGAAGGGCACAATAGCAGGATAAACAGGAAATTCCTCTTCGTTACAATAGTGTAATACTGAACTCTGGGGGTAGATCAGAGGTTCCTAATGGGCCACACAACCCCCACAGGGTTTTCTACAAAGCTTGGGGAGATTCAAAGGTTTTTGAGGCAAACGGGAGAAGGCATTTGGGATTTTGAGCAGTCTTTTCTTTCCACTTGCAATGGATTCCAGCAGTCAGTGGAGAAGAGTTGTACTATAGTGCTTCTCCTACCCCATCTCCTGAAAAAATCCCAGATCCACAATTTCTTCCCCTAGGACTTTAAAAAAACTGGCAAAAGGCAAATAGGAATCAACCTTAACATTAAAGAGTTGGCCATAGGCTATTGGGCACAAGGGTCTAACCACATGTAGGTCTGAGATCTGTGTATCATATCAATGTATAATACATTTACCTGTATCAATAAATTTGCCTTCTCTGGAATGCTATTTAATGGGCCAGTTTTTAATGTGTCTTGTGAGGGAAGACGATCAATAATAACAGCAGAAACTTGGAGACTAGTGAACTGAAGGTTAAGAATCACTGGGCTAGATGAATAGCTTTCTGTTCACCTAGCCCTGAATCTCAAAATTCTAGCACTCCAGAGCAATTGCCCTGACTGCTGAGATTTGAGGCAGAACGAGTAGGAAGCTGATGATCCAACCCTGAGGGGTACCAATGGGGTACCAGAGGGGTACCACTGTTATCAATGAAGAGGGATGCAGGAGCGTGATAGGAAACCCCCTTGGACATGCATTGCAGACTGCTGGATTTATGACATGCATTAAAATAATTTACAAAGACTGAAACCAATATAGCTGTCAAGTCTTCCTGCAGCCTCTTCCATTAGACTTGTGACGGTGAGGGTGGGGGGAGACTAACTCTTGTGGTGTCAACAAAGATGATGGAGGAGTACAAAATCCCATTAGCAGAGCCTTTGGATCTGTGCCTATAGCCAATTTCCTGCTCAGCCTCTGACCACAAAATGCCAACAATGTGAACATACATGAAGACACATGAAATGACGTTATATTGAATCAGACCATGGATCCCTCTAGATCAGTATTCTCTACTTTGACTGGCAGAGGCTTTCCAGAGTCTCAGGCAGAGGTCTTTTTTACATCACTAATTTCCTATTCCTTTTAAATGCAGATGCCAGGAGTTGAACCTGGGACCTTCTGCATGCCAAGCGGATGCTCTACGACTGAGCCAATATGGGAAGCTCAGTTCAGAGGGAAGCTCCCAATCACACACTCACACTTTGACCCTGATTGGAAAGGGGGTGGGGTGCTTCTGCTAGGAGTTCCATTCATAGAACTCTCATGTTCTTGAGAAGCTTGATCCTCAGGGGATTCGTTTTCGTTTTCGCGGCCATGTCGGACGCTCCTCTCGGCAGGTCCGAGAGGAAGCGGCCGAGCAGCCTGACCGGGCGGCTGATCTGCAAAGGTTAGCCCCCAGGACTCCCAGGGAGAGAGTCTGGGTCCGGGACGCGGCGGGAAGAGCCCTCTGGCAAATCGAGGCAGGGGGTAAATTGCCCGTTTGTCCCTATGGAGGCCGGCAGACGTGCGCGGCACCCTGCGTGCTGCCGGGCCATGGAAAACGGTAAAGAACAGGACAAGGCGGAAGCCTGTAAGTAAGCGAATCCCTTCTGTCACTACAAGCGCATGTGGAGGAGTGGTGGGATCTGAAGTTAAGAAGATTCGGATTTTTTCCCCCTCACAGAGTCTCGGAAGATTGGCGCCCCCCCCCCTAAAATGGCAGCAAAAAAGCAGAGTCCTGCTCTGGGCAAGTCAGTTTTGGCTGCCCTGCAGGGAAGAGGGGAGTCGCTCGAGGAATTGGTGAAAAGATCGGTTATCGAAGCCATAAAACCCTTTGTTGACAAGCTGAATGAAACAGATCAAAGGGTGGGCTTAATTGAGAGTGATGTGAAAGCCATCAAGGAAGTAGCGGGGGGGGGCAGAGAAGTCTGCTCGGGAAAATGCGTCACTTATGAGAGCAACGAACAAGGAGCTAAAGTTGATGGAAAACCAGCTGATTGGGCTGCAAGTGGAGCGAACACAGACCATTTTGCGTCTCCAGAATGTTAAAGAAGAGGAAAATGAGGATTTAAGGGATCTTGCCTCGGAACTTTTAGTGACACCCGCGAGGGCAACTAAAGAAGAAGTTAAAAGAGCCATTTTGGGAGTCCGTCTGGCTTCTTCAAAATATGCAATGAAGCGGCAGCTGCCTCGCGAGATTGTTATTGAGTTTTCATCTAGGAGGGTCCGGGACAATATCCTATATAACTCATATAATGCGGACTTGGACTTTCTGGGAAATAAAGTCAAGATACTGAAGGACGTTCCATTTTTAGTTCAGAAGAGAAGACTTAAGTATAAAAGGCTGGCAGCTCTCTTGAGGGAACGTGGTATAAAGTACAAATGGCTATTTCCGGAAGGAATCTGGTTTAGTTATAAAGATCAAGCTTACAAGATTAATTCGGAAGATCAGCTAAGGGATTTTGTGGACAAAAATCAAGAATTTGGGCAAGACACCAAGCAAAAAGAAGAAGATTCGAAGCCTGAAGGGAGGGGGGAGGCAATGAGCGCTGCAGCTGTAGCTGCTCAGAGAGAACTGCGTCCGAGGCCCAGGAGGGGGAAAAAGATTTAATTTGAACTGTAATTTGTATTTTGTAAGATCAACCATTCCATCATTACTTTATTAAGCTTTAATTTTTAATTATGGCAGTATGAAGGGAAAGCATTGAAGTGTAGTGTTTAGTGTTTGTATGCTGCCTTCCCCTTTTTTCCACCCCCCCTTCCCCTTCCCCTTCTCTTTTTTCCTTTTTTTCCCTCCCCTTGTATTATTGTAGTTTCTTGTAGTTTACTGTTTTAGATGTTAAAAAAAAAGAGAGAGAGAAGCTTGATCCTCAGGAATGATGTTCTAGTCTTTTTCTAACATGTGTGTTGCTTTAGTGCTTCAGTCCACATATCTTTGTGTGCTTTCTGGAGTTCACTTCATATATGCAGCTGCATACAAAGAATCTGTCAGCTCACATGCTGAAGTGATGGTTGTCAGAGGATGGGGAGAAGGGCTAGGAAGATAGGGTAACTTTAGAAGTTGGTCAAAACCTAAAATGTTTGAGAAACAACTAGAAAAAACTCCATCTCATGGGTTGGATCCAGACTAAGTTGGCAGTTGCCACCGCTTTTGCCTTCCTGATGCTGACCCCCCCCCCCTTTCTCATGTTGCTACTTGGGGGTCTCCTGTCTCCTAAGAGCAGCCTTTTGTGGAGATCAGTGAGCTGCAGTTGAGGGGGGAGGGAGAAAAATTCTCTCTTGCTGTGGACTAGTGCTTATAAGGGACATCTCTTTACTTCTCCCAGACAGCCCTTAATCTTGGAGGCCTCGTGGTAATAATTTCAGGTAGAGGCTGCTTATAGTTTGTTCTGTGTGTCTGGTACATCCGTATGAAGAGAAAGTATTCTGATCATTGTGGCAATGAGGCATGAGGAATTTTTAGGGGCAGGATACTGTGTGTGGTTTTTTGTATTCTGGATCCAGAGGAGTTAGCCGTGTTAGTCTATAGTAGCAAAATCAAAAAGATTTTGTATTCTGGATGTTTTCTATTTGAATCTGTAAGTTGCCCTGAGCTATGGGAAAGACTTGGTATAGATATTTTAATGCAGTAGGCACTCGTTATTTGCAGGTTTGCGATTTGCGATTTCACTTATTCGTGGTCTGCGGCTGACCACATGATGTGGCACGAGACTTTTTCACACATCCTTAATTATGGCACCAAAAAGCAAAACAAATTATACAGAGCATAGTAAAGAAAAGGGAAAGAACCTCAATGACTTTATTCCAGAAAGTTGAATTGCTGGATAAGCTGGTGTTTAGAGCTAGTGTGGCTAGAATATATGGCATTAATGAATTGACTCTGTGTTACATTAAGGAGGAAAAGGTAAGGGGCAACGTTGCTGCAAGTGCATCATCTTGTCACATGCCTGAAACTGCAGGAATAAAATGCTAGTTAGCATTTAATGCTAGTTAGCATTTTATTAGTATTTTCTACACTGTCTCCTCCCCGTTTTACTCTCATCCCTCTGTCTTACTCTGTACATTGTTAAATTTTGCCAGAATGTGGTTGCTTCGCTACTGGGAGCCATCAGACCTCCCCCCGCCACCATCCCAATTTTTTGCCATCTGCAGTGATCCAGGAATAGAGCCTCCATGAATCGTGCAGGTCTACAGTCAGCAAATAATTAATAAAATCAAGATCCAGGATGATAATGCAGTTGACGATGTTAAACGTGGCACGGTCACAATTAAATGGCTGGCACGTGCTTTTGCAGACTAGCGCCAACTTCTTATCTGCATTCAGAATACGGACACAGAGACTGTCATGATCCCCTTCGACTAGCTCAGTTCTCAGAGGAGGAGCCCAAGAAGCCCAGGTTGGTGGCTGAGGAGGACCAGTGGGACCTGGTAGGGCCCAGCACTGCTGAGGTGGCCTGCTAAGGAACCAGCAACACCAGAGGTCACCTGCCAGAGCCTGCAACAAAAACTGTGCCCCCATCCCAGTAGGTAGCTCCTAGGCCTCCAGGCAGGACTCAGACCTGGGCTTGTATCCCTCCAGGACCCTCTCCCACTCCACAGGAAGAACAGCAGTAGCAAGTCCAGGCTGAGGAGGCACAAAGGATACGAAGTGCCAGACGAGCGGTGCTCCACCTCCCTGTAGGTCCAGAGCAGAGTGCTGAGAGGGTACTTCTTTGCAGGAGCTGGGCCAGAACACAGCAGAGCTTCAAGGGCTTCAGCGCCCACCAGCAAGTGCAGCTGAGCCTGATCAACACCCAGGCTATTGAGAAGGCTGGTCCTCAAATGGCCCTCTAGGGAGAAAAAAAACATTAGAGTTCACGGCTACGACTTCCAGAATCAAATCTGTGCCCCTGCGCCACTTTGAGAACATCATACAAGTAATATTTGGGGCCAGTAACACCTTAAGGACCAACTAGATTTACAGGGTAAAGCTCATCATTGGCCTTTAAAGGTGCCACTGGACCCGAATCTTGCTCTTCTACTACAGACCAACACAGCTACCTGCCTGAAACTATCATCATCTCGTAACTTCCTCTGGAAGTCGGTTCTAAAGCACTGAGGCTGATTAAGAAAATGCTTTCAATATGGCAAAGGCAGCTTGTATTTGTGAAACAGAGGGCACAGAGCCAACGTTTTCACTTATATAAAGAGTGGCCGTCTTTCAAACATGTGGGTTCCAGGCCACAAAAATCAGCTTTCCCATGGTGTTCTCCAGTGAAACGGAAACAGGTACGGAAAGACCACAAGCACAGGGGTCTTTCCCACCTGTAAACGTAGACTGGAATATATAAAAAGAAAGTACGCATTATAAAATATTAACGAACCCATTCATGATTTAGATGATCAACAAAGTAAAAAAAGAAATACACCATTCCGGATGGAAGCCTTAGAGTAAAAGCAAACCATCTACTTATTTATTTAAATCATTTATCTCTGGCCTTTTAGCCTGAGGAGGCTTGAGGCAGCCCTTAACCATAAATTAAAATACAACATCCTCATTAAAATGCCAAACGGAAGAACTGAAACTGACAAAGTCCAGCAAAAACAAATATATACATGGGGGGAGCGAGGGATAAAAATGCCTTTCGATCCTGCGCGTTTGTTCTGGTCAAAACATTTGATATGTGATTTTAATGTTAGTGTTATGTGCTTTTTATAATTAGTGCTCCCAAACACATACATTGCTCGGCTTGGCTTCTGAACAGCTCATAAAATTACACAGGAATCAAACATTTGGGGAGGGGAGAATGGTTGGAAATTGCCATTTGGAATGAAAGCTGCAGGGCTCTAGGCTGTGTGGCAAAGCTATCTATATAGCTATTTGCACAGATGTCTCTGAATAAGACAGCACATGAGTGTTATTGTGTTTCAGCTGATGACTTTTATTCTGGGCATGAGTGAACTGATGTGCTGTCAGCCAAGCCTTGACTCCAGCTGTTGAGAGAGATTATTTTTGGCTGGCGTGTCAGTCTGGCCCTAAATAATTCACATGCAAAAATATCAGCCACAATGACACGCTTTATTATAAAGTAATGCTGGAGTTCAAAACAAGCCAGAAAGTCTCCAGTTCAAATCTTACTGCAGTTACCAAATCACTACAAGGGACTTACAGCATTTAATATTTAATAGCGACAGCAAGAGCATTCAGCACATTGTGATAAAATTGGTCTTGGGGCTAATTAGATAAAAGATGTTATAAAAGCAGCAACTAAAATTAAACTTAGTAAAAAAATTGCAATACATTACATAGATTTTAAAACAGCTACAGCTGAGCACGAAGAAGGAAAAATGGGAGTAACTTAAAGAGACAGTAGCAGGATATGAACAGCATAAGAGCACACCAGGATTCATTTTTTGTGTGTGGGAAAGACGATGTGCAGCAGAATTTGGAACTGGATGCAAAGTATGAATCAGCAGCTCTGGAATGCCTGCATGGAAGAATGGCAGCAATGGATCCAAGAGACCACAAAGGCATGTGCCAGTTATTCCAGGACACTTTTAGCCCTCTCTCAAAATCCCCAGGGAATCTTCAAGACAATGAACTGAGGTTTGGGTGACTTACAGTGCAACCCTAAGACTTGAAAACTTGATTGATATTTTGAATTAACCTGATGAGGATTGCTCTCTTAGGACTATATATTCAAGACAGTCCTTAAAGTCCCTGAGACTTTAATGAGAGCCATACTAAGCAGGTCTGCTCACAATCTTACTTACGTCTGTTCCATGAGAATTAGCCCCAAGGAAGTGTTTGGTGCCCTGAACATCTGTTAGCCAAAGGGAATTCAGTCATAATTTGGGGTTATCTATAAAGCATGTAATTTATCAAGAATGCAGCAAAGTTAAGAAAAACAAAGCATTTCATATTGGTTAAAATGGAGCGAGGTGGTGGTTTAGCATGATATAGCCTGATCTCGTCAGATCTTGGAAGCTAAGTTGGGTCAGTACTTAGATGGGAGATCACTAAAGACGACTGAGGTTGCTCTGCAGAAGGCAATGGCAAACCACCTCTGCTCCTCATTTGCCTTGCAACCCCCTTGCTGAGGCTGCCGTAAGTTGGCTGCAACTGGATGGCATGCACATACATAACATGGGGCAAGCATAAGGAAAGGGGATTTAAAAGGCCATTAAAAGCGTGGCACACGGTGCGGTCCTTTGCAGAGTGATACCCTCCTGAGCCTATTGAGTTCAATGGACTGAGAAGAGTGCAACTCTGCTTGGGACGGCACTGATATTTTGTAGATGGTCCCTTAAGTCACTTTTTTTTAATAACAAGATTTTATTAGTTATATAAAAGTAACAATAACAATAAACATTAAAAAGCACATACATGAGGTGATGTAATAGCTGTACAAGATTGCAAGTATAATGAGAAACATTTAAAACATTTGTTTACTGTAGCATATTTGGATGACACAGAGAAAAATTTACAATATGTAGGTATAGATAGTTCAGTTCGTAGTGCTGGACTTTCAATATATCTTGATAACGATGATTAGGAGGAAGTGTTTCGGTTTTATCGATAAAATCTAAGAAAGACCACCATTTTTCGTAATAGTTAGATGTAGAGGAGTTAATAGATAAGTTGTCTGTTATTTTATCTATAATAAGTTGGTCCCACACTCTGGAGTACCAGTGGTTCAAAGATGGTGGGGACTGGTTTTTCCAATAGAAAGCTATTGATGATTTCGCTATAGCAAGTAAGTTGTTAATTAAGTCTCGTTTCAGTGTTGGTATGTTTGTCCCTTACCATAAATTTAGGAAAATCAATTGAGGCTCTAATGGCATGTCATAGTTTGTTATCAATTTTATTTGTTTTAAGATCTCCCAAAGTGTTTTAATTTTAGGACACTGCCACCATAGGTGGGCAAATGTACCTATGTTCCCACATTGCTTCCAACACATGGGTGAATATCTTGATGTGATAACTGATAATTTCTTTGGTGTCAGGTACCAACGTGTTAAGTCACTGGTTTTTTAAAATTTCTGGATCTAAGATATTTCATACACATGCATTTGTCTGTCTGTCAGAGTGCTGCTCTGGGCATATTCCAAGACAGACGTTCACAAAGGGCGCTAGCCAGGCTTACTGCAATTATCAACATCCCACGCAAACAGAGAATGCTCACTCTAGAACACCCTCAATGATCTTCTGTTGCTGTGTCTTGCAGGGGAGGTAAGAAACAGTGGGCAAGTTCTCTTTAAAGAAAGCTGATCTGTCCCTGAGAAACTGCCAGATAATCTTCCAAGGAACCTTGGAGTCCCATGGTACTCACTCGGACAGCCTTTGCCTTAGCATACCTATTTCATAGTATTAAAATATAGTTTGTGTTAAGTATTTATATTTGTAATTTTAAATTCAGTAATATAAAACTTTACAATATAAGCCATTGGTTAAAAAGAAACACAGAACAAGCAGACCCAAAAGGCTAGCAAAAAGAGCAACAAGGTTCCTTGGCCAGACTTAAAACGAAGCAAATCCCAAAGTCAGATGAAGTGGAAACAATCTGAACCGGTTTTCTGAGTGACATCAGTGATGGGGCCGTTCAAACCTCCCTCTGTGCTGCACTCCTCAACTCTGGAGCTACTGCTGAGAAGGCTTTATCTCATGCCACCACTCTCTGAACCGCAGATGGTGATGGTAGGGACACAGAACAGGGCCTCAATGAGAATGTTTGGTTAAGTGGTTGGGCTGCAAATCAACTCTCTGCTGGTTCAAATCCCACTACTGCCACAAGCCTAGCAAGTGGCCTTGGGTAAGCCACTCCTGTCAGCCCCAGCACCCCAGCTGTATTGTTGGGATAATGACAATACTTTCTTCACTGCTCTGAGTGGTGCACTAATCTGACCAGAAGGGTGGTATATAAGCACATATTGTTGTTGTTGTTACTATTTATATTGGAGGAGACAGTCCTTAATGGATGCCTGGTCTTAGACTGTTTATGGCTTTAAAGACCACAACCATTCTGAAATTGCTGCACAACCCAACCAGAGGCCAGTGCCGCAGTTTCAGAATGGGAGCAGTAAGCTTTAAACTGCTTGTGCCTTCTGTTAATAATCTGTCAGCTGCATTCTGAACCAACTGTAGTTTTGAAATGCTTGCCAAAGGCAGACCCATATGCAGCACATTCCAGTAATCTAATGTGGAAACTATCAGGGCAATGTGTAATTGTGGCCAGGTTCTTCGTGTCTGGGGAAGGTCTCAATTGGTAAACCAGACTTGGCTGGTAAAAAAAGCAATTTTGGCCATTGCTACTACCTGGACATCCAGAAGCCAAGATGGATCCTAGAGTGTATCCAAACTGCAAACCAGAAACTTCACGGGGAGGGCAACACCATCCAAAACAGAGCACATATTCTTAGATCAACTATGTCCTACCAAGAGTGTTACGACCCTTTCTTTCTCTTGGGTAGATTTTGCCTTTAATTTTTCTCTTACACCCTCTGGGTAGATTGCTGCCACCAGGAATTATATTCCAAGATACTTTATTTACATTTCTCCTTTTAGTAACATGCCCAAGTTCAGGCTTTTTTGTGGTACTATGTGGCTCTGAGGATAGGAATGGGATAGAAGCATGACAGATACTCTGGGATATTAAAAAAAAGTAAACTTTTATTTTTATAAGAAGCGTATCAGTTTCATATAATTTAAGCTTGATGGTTTCCAAGAGTATTATTGGTTGTTAAAGTTTCCTTTCATAGACACAGTCATACAGATCTTCTCTCAGGCTTCACACACATCTGCTTCAGATATCAACCTCTCACTCAAATACACATAGACTTTCTCTCTCAGGTGCACAGTTTGTCTGCTTCAAATAGAATGAATATATAGTCTCACAAACACACACAGAGTTCAGACTTCCACACAGGTTGCCTTTCTCTCAAAAATACAAGGACGCTCTCAGGCTGCACACAGCTCGCCTCTCTTGCCCTGACTGACTCTTTTCTCTCCCTCAGTCACTAAAAACTGCATTCACTCCGCCCACACTCTCAGTCATCAGCCAATCATCTCACTCACTCATCCCTCTTTCACCCCCACACTTCATCTATACCACTCCAAGCATTTAAAGACACACACACTTAAAATCATTACAAAGAGCACCACCATCTGTACTGAGTTTCAGCTTTTTTATTCTCATGCACTTCTTTACTGACTTTAGACACTGGTTCAGCATCTCAACCCCTCCTCAAGATTCATTTGGAAAGAAGAGATAAAGCTGGCCACTAGATTCCATTCCGAATTGCTGAATGATTTATTGTCATGTAGATGCTAAATAGCATGGGGGACAAGATGGAACCTGGTGGCACCCTATAAACTTAAGGTCATGCAGGGGTGGGGGAGGAAGCTGCAGTTTCCCAGCACCTCCTTCAACACATATTCTTTGAGGCACATTAGAGATGTAATATTTCCAGGCATTTGGAAGCCAAAGAATTTTTTTTCTGGCTTTCTGGGGGATGGGGGGGATAATGGAAATTTGGGGGGAAATGGAAATACATGTAATACTTTCTTATGAGGCTTAAATTTATTACACCACTTTTAATAACATAAAAAGCATAATTTGTAACTTAGCATATAATATTGTATTCTTTGGCCTTTTTATGGAATGTAAAAGCATAAATGACTTGGTTTTCTTCAAGCAAAATTGCAAGTATGCGCAGTACATGAGGGTGATCTGCAAACTTGCACACTATGCTACTTTAGTACATGTATCTTGCTACCTGAGAAGAAAAAATAAAAGTTTAAAACAGGAATAAACAATTTTGCAGCAAACAAAAGAAAATGCGTTATTTAGACAGAAGGAGGCTCATACAGACAGAACAGGGTTAGCAGCATATTTGGGTATCTAGTTGATCTTTATAACTTTGAACTATTTAATAGTGCCAAGGAGGAATGATTCTATAGTTCTTCTGCTTGAACCATCTCTCAGATGCCCGAAAGAATCCATTGGAGAGGTTCTCAGCAGCAGCTGACTGGATCATCAGATACCCAGCCTTGATAAGCATACAAAGACATCATTGGTAACATTTTGCTGAGCAGCCGCTGGCAGAAACCATGCACTAGACAGAATCTTGATTTTGGATGAAGTTGATGTTGCTGGAAATTGATTAGTCTTGTTTTCAGTTGCTGTTGTGATGTCGGATTATTTTTTACTCATTTCAAAACCATACTGGCAGGGAACTTAAATTCTCAGCACATCAGGTTTACCTTGCTCTCAATCTGGCATTTGCTCTCAGCACTGGGAAAAGTCTAGGCTGCTGCTCTCCTCCAATCATCCCCCATTCATCCCTTTACTCAGGGCAATACCATATGGGGAAATACATGTTTGTCAAAATAATGTCAGAATTTGCTGCTCCTAACTGGGCCTCAAGTTTGCCACCTTCAGCCAGCTCTGTTTATGCCCACGCAGCTTGAAGACCAGGATTGCTCACCATGCAGATGGGGGTAAGGAATCGATTGATAGGCATATCTGGGCCATGAGAAATGGATGTGAATTGGATGCACATCCCTGTTCAAAACCCATCAAAAACGACCGTGCCGTCATGCCGAAGGACCCATTTCTGTTGGTAGGTTAGGTAAGTAAAATGTTTGGAAATCGCTAAAGGCTATTTACCCAGAAAACATACTTCTGAGCAAATATATTTAGGTTGGAAAAAACTGTAAAAATCCTAACAGATATCCCAGTATTGGTTTTCCTACAATAATATAGCAACGGTTTCCCTGGATGTGAAATCGATGTATTTTGCTTATAATCAGCCTTAAAAACTAGCATCCCCAATGTGTGAGTATGTGCCATCAAGTCATGTCTTGGCAACCCTATGAATGAAAGATCCCCAAAATGTCCTATCATTATCAGACTTGCTCAGATCTTGCAAGCTGGAGGACATGGCTTCCTTTTCGAGTCAAGCCATCTCAAGCGTAAGGATGCCCAGGCAACTCTCGAGCAACTTCATGAGTAAAAGTTCTTTATTGATAAGATGCCAGTATCATACACTTACACCATCTTTGCTAGGACTGGCGACTACAGACAAGTATCACGCAGATATAGGTCCCCTGAGGCTACTCCTAATCCTCCCCCTTTCTCCTAACAGTTCTCTAACTTTGCATTCAGGAAAACAGGCTGTGTGATTCATGGGCTGTTCAGGGTCAAGCAGGCTCCCAGGCTCGGGAGAGATTACAGGCTCGAGAAAGATTACAACAGAAACAAACATCTTTCATTCTCAGTTTCTCACCTCAGGTTCAAAGAACAGAAACACCTCAACAGCATCAGCTTCAGGGGGGTATTGAATATGACAGGTGATCCTGAGCGCCTGACATCAAGCATCCTCAGAGGGGAAGATAATAGGCTGGACCTTACAAACTTTCCCATTTGGTCTCAGCCAATTCCCATCCTCTCTGCATTCCCCATCCCACATGGCTGATGTCCATGGGGGTCCCATGATCCCAATATCGTCTTTTCAGCTGCCAAAAATGGCTCCCCCTTCCACTTCCATTAGTGATACCATCCAACCCAATAGTTTTCATATTGTCCTTATTCTGCTACCAGTGAACTAATTTCCCTGCACCCATCCCTGATAGTCTTTGAATGTCGTTCACCTTTCTCTTGTGGTTGGCACAGTTCCTTCCATATCAGTGGTTCTCAATGAATGAACCGAAGACCTTATGCGCAAAAAGAATGCGTGCCATTATGAGCCCTCTGCATTAGTGATTCCAAAGGCCATCTGATTGTGTTTTTTTTAAAGCGTTAAATATAAACATCTGGCATTTATGCTTATTCTCTGCACTTAAAAGCTTTGACTCCACGAAGATCTCTGGATCCTCTTCAATGAGTAATCCTCACTAATAAAAAAAAGTACATTTTAGTCTTAAACACATTTTCTCATGCTTAAGTTGCATGATATTTCTCAGCGGTACTTCTGAGCGTGTTTAAAACTGTGATTTTAGAACTAAGTCATTGTTGTGCCCAGAGCATCTGTCCTTGGTGTAGAATATCCTCCCAATGCTTCATTGGAAAGCAAACAATGAAACAACCCTGGTCTCGCTCAGGTAATACAGCTGGTTGCTTCCCAAAAGGCCTTAAAAGAGGGATCTCCAGAGGAAAAGGAAGGAAGACAAAGCAAAACAAAACCCTATCGGCTGATTTCTACAGCAGAACACGCAGCATTCCAAGTGAATGTTCTTGCCTGCTGTCTTATTTGAACACTCTTTAAAAAAATACAGAGAAGTTGGGAGTTGGACTAGATGACCCTAGAGGTCCCTTCCAGCCTTATGATTCTATGATCACATTTCTTTTACATATAAAACTAGGGTTGCAATCCCTGTGTTCTCTTACTTGAGAGGAAGCCATATTGTGCAAAGTGGACTTTTTGAGTGAACACATGAATTAAGAACAGGATCCAGTTTTATACATACTAACTTGGGAATGTCACACTAAACTCAGCAGGACTTTTTTTCAAGTAACCAAGCATAGGGTCACACACTAGGGGGTAAATGTGTTATGGAAAAGGAATACACATAACGGCCAGGCTCTGAAGAATGGGGAAACGAGTCAGGCATATTAAAGAGGGATTGTGTTCTTAGACAGCAGCCCTCTATGCCATACAGGAAACCTCTTTTGAAACTGAGGAAGCTTTTAAAAAACAGTTTGTGAAATCATGGGAAGGAAAGAGTGTGTCTGTTGTTCAAAGAAAAAAAATCCCACCGGACATGCCCAAACCCCTGGGTGTGCTTAAAATAGCTCTTTGGACCTCAGCCTAAAAGCATACTTCACACTGAGCTTTCACTGCAATAATACACTTTACTGTCAGCGATGCCACAGTACATTGGTACACAGCTAGACAAAATAAGATTACTTTGTGGTTGGTTTTTTGCCAAATAAATGCTTGAGATACAATACTATTAAGTGCCAAATTGCTAGGCATAGCACATCACTTAAATCATGGTGGACCGTTGCCATCTAGGAAGATCCTTTTAATGCACTGTAAAGCATTTCGGTGGCATTTAAAAATTATTTTATCTCAACATCCTTTTATAATGGTCAGCAATCAGCAGTAATGTCTCTGGAACCCTATAGGGAGGAAAATAGCAATAGCATATTATGTTCTTGGCGGGTGACTTGTTCTGCTAAATAATCTGAAATGTGACTGCTCATAGTTTTTCTTTTAAATTAAAATGTCTCATGTTTACACAAATTGAAAACTAGTTTTTCAAGAGGTCTTTTTTACACTCAATAAGAGTTTACATCTTATGGGAGGCATAGCAGTGATGTATTCACAACTCTTAAGGTTCTGATTTCGTTTTACAGCACATCCCACACTAATACATAGTTAACAGGAATGATGCATCTCTAGCAGATACATATGGGGTGGTAGGGTCACAGTTCCATTACTAAGTGTACCCCTCTTCCCTGAGTGGTGCAAAGTCCCGGGGCATTGTTACAGAGTTTGGTTTCCTTCTGATGAGAGAGATTTACAGTGTCTTTGTAATATCTATTTTATTTGCAAAAATACAAGCATAGCATAGAGGAAGCAAACAGACTCTAGCAGCAGGCAACAAAATGTATGATCAGGAATCACATTTCCAGAGAGCAACTATGTGTACTCTTTTTACCTCCAGCCTGCTGCCAATCCAGCTAAAAGTATCTGGAACAGGGCTCATTTTGAGGGGGAACGCGCAGGAACGCAGTTCCAGTAGTTCCCCAAAGAGGTCACATGACAGGTGGCCCCACCCACCTTTCAGCCATTTTGGGCCCGTTTTGGCCTGGATTGGGGACAAAATGGCCCGGATCGGGCCTCTGATGGGTGGTGGATCACTCTCCCACTCAGCAGCAGCCCGATCCTGACCATTTGGGGCTGCTTATCAGCCATTTTCAGCCCCTTTCTGCCATTTTGGGCCAAATTTCAGCCCTGAATGGCCAGGATTGGGTCCAAAACAGCCAGGATAGGTGATGTCAAGGGGCATGGCATATGCTAATGAGTTATGCTAATGAGTTCCTCCAGCTCTTTTTCTATGAAATGACCTCTGATCTGGAAGATAGAGGGGCAGTTAGAAGGAGTTGCTGTGTGAATCTGGACTCAGATTTACATGCCAGCTTCTTCTAACTATCTTCCTGTCTCACCCCCATTTCTCATGGCTGTCAAGGCTAGATAAAGATTCCAGAACACTAAGAACAATTAAAGTCCTTGTGTTATATCCCAGATTACCTGTAAGGTTTGTCAGGAAAAACCATATCTGTTTTGCTAATCAAAACAGCCAAACTTGTAACATTATAGCTGTACAGTGCTAGCCAGGTCAGAACAGTGGGAAGGTTGGACTGATCTGACCCAGCAAGTGAATTGAGTTTGCCAGCAGGATTGGTAGGAGAAAGCTGCATCCTGCCCTAAGTCAGGAACCAATCATGAAACAGGAAAAAAAAAAATACCAGAGACAGCCATTACAGCACCTTGGACAGTTCCTAAGGAGCAGACAACTTGCTCCAGGTTTCAAATTCCAAGTGTTCATAGCCTGGCTGCCTCTCCCAGGTTCCATTCACTTTCTGAGTAGCAGACACTCTTAAAGAGACAGCCTTCCTGCCCAGAGGATCATGCACAGTTCGTTTGCCAGGAACACGTACTCTCTCCCTCCTCCCCTTATCCAGAGAATGTGACTGGAAACTTCCTGATTAGGGAAGCCTTGAGTTAAACTGATTTCTGAATGCAAGGATCTGAACAAACTGGAGTTTTTCTTCCATACGCACCAGAATTCTGAGCACCAGGGCTTTCCAAACCAGGCAGCTTCGAACTGCACTGCACCCTGTGAGGGGAGAGGGAGAAGGAGGATGGAGAGAGTGCGCATGCACAACAAACTGCATTCATGCCTGTTATGAACAGAGGTGTTTTGTGATTTCTGAATGCAATCACAGACTAGTAGAGAATAAATCAGTCATTATACAGAGTCCTACTTCTCACTCTGTCCGGTAAAGTTACGTTTGGGCTGTACCGGTTCAAACTCTAAGTGAGGGCTCACATTCTCTGAATATGGAAAACAACATTGTTTGGAGATTTCACCTAAATCCAGCTAATGGTTTGCCACTGTGCTAGGCATAAGATGGACTTGCTATTGAATCATATGGTTCACAGACTTGCATTCCCTCCCTCCTGCCATGACTACTGAAAAATCTTGCGAATTCGGAAGTTATCTTCTGAGAGATGTGAGAAACTTGACCATTTCCACATTCCATTTAAACGCAACCTTCTGTTCACAAGCATAATCCAAGAAGGAAGCAAACAGGCTGGCCCAATAAACAAACAATTTTGTATCATGTGCTTTTTTTCGCTGAGTAGTGTACATAATACTGCAGGGTAATATGCTAAGCATATTGATTATGAAAGCCAGGCACATTGCTTGTCTTGTGTAACTTAATAAAGGGAGATTTGTTTAAACAGTTTCTTGCCCTGGGGAACAAAGCTTAGTTCATTAAAATGACAGCACTGTATTTCTGCTGATATGAAGGCTACCAGCAGAGTTCCCACTTGGAAAAATAACATTGTAGTCCACACTTCCAAAATTTTAGCAGGTTGGTATAAGCAAGAGCTCAGAAGATCCAGGAATACGGTAAAGGCCCTTCTGCAATGATGCATACTGCAATACTGTTTTCAGACTTAAGATGAATGGGAAGGTCTTTTTCCTGTTGGGCTGGATGCGTTCATGTGAGTCTGGAGATAACTACCTTTAATAAACATGGGCCACTAACATTTCTTTTGTAAACTCTACTGGAACAAATCCCTTGCATGTAAGCAACTTGGTTTTTAGCAAGTGCTAGTCAACTGAAGGAACCCTAATGCATAAAATGTTGGCATTAAACCATTATTAAGTGCCTTGGTTTCAAGTGGGTACTCATGTTGGTCTGCAGAAGAGCAGTAAGATTTGAGTCGAGCAGCACCTTAAAGACCAACAAGCTTTCCAGGGTATAAGCCCTGGAGAGTCAAGCTCCCTTCAAGTTCCCTGACCAAAGGAGCAGGACTCTCAAAAGCGTATACCCTGGAAATCTTGCAGATATTCAAGGTGCTACTGGACTCAAACCCAGCTGTTCCAAATGCACTGAAGCCCTTAGAAATGAGGATGCAATCTCAGAAGATGGAGAGTGCATACACAGTATATAGAATATGGTGGCTCAGAAATTATGACTCACAGGGGTGTTTTAGGTGTAGCACCGAACCACGGTTTGGTGCTAGAGGAATCATCTTTGGGTTTGCGCACCTCTTCACCTCCTCTTTCCCACAGCTGGAATAAATTTTTAAAAGGTAAAGGTAGTCCCCTGCACAAGCACCAAGTCATTACTGACTCATGGGGGGACATCGCATCACAAAATTTTCTTGGAAGACTTTTTACAGCGTGGTTTGCCATTGCCTTCCCCAGACATCTACACTTTACCCCTAGGAAACTGGGTACTCATTTTACCGACCTCAGAAGGATGGAAGGCTGAGTCAACCTTGAGCTGGCAACCTGAACCCAGCTTCCGCTGGGATCAAACTCAGGTCGTGAGCACAGCTTGGACCGAAGTACTGCAGCTTACCATTCTGCACCACAGGGAATAAATTAATAACCTGATTTAACGAACAATTGACTGTTAGCACTCACTTTTGCTCCAAACTGTGAAGCTGGTTTACAATACTGGTTTGGAGAAGACAAAAAGTAGTTTGCCCATTCAAATGTACCAGTTAAGTGCAGTCTGTATTATATCAAAAGCCACTGATTGATTCTTATTGTGCAAGAGCAAGAACAAGCGCTTGAGCGCATTTCACTCACGTGGTACCAAACCATAGTATGGTGTTATCCCTGAACCAGCCCTCACAGTCGTCAGCGCCAGGTTACTCTTTCTTTTTAAATCTATAGGGCCTTATAATTGCCTCATTTCCTTCATCAATCCCTTTCCCACCAAAAGGAGTTACAGAGAAGCAAAGTATTCCACAAATCAAAACGGCGATATAAAAAAAGGGGGGGGGCATCTTTTTTACACATGAATGAAATAACATCATAACGCCCTACTTTCTTCAAATATTTTGCTTCTTAGAGGTCAAAGCAGACACTCACCACACAAGCTATAAAATGTCATTCACAACAGAGTTATTCTGAAACAATTATTAAACTGATGGCTGATGAGGATTAATAAGGGAGTGGCAAGTTGCAGGGTAGTCTTATACAAAGGTGTGCCCGTTGCTGTCTGACAAAATATCTTTTGAGAAGCTGAAAATAAACCTCCAAAGAACACCATCAATCTTATCTCTCAGCACAAATACATCAATTATACTAGAACGGACATCAGTAACAAAGATTTTGGAAGAACGCAGACAAGGCAGCTGAATAATCCTTCAGGTTCAAACGGCCTGTACTAACTTCTAGATCCTTACTTTACTTCTTACTGTTTTTACAACTGGAGTCATAACTTCTAGATATCATTATCTTCTCTACGCTTATCCATACAAAGTATTTCCAGTGTTCATGCTGGAAAGAACTAAAAGGGTGTTGACTTCCTTGGTACAAGTGCTTACAACTGTTATAGACAATCCCCATGTTTTAGATGGAAACAGGCCAGTCCTGTTTTGAGTTCTCAGTTAATCACAAACCTCTATTACTTGGAGATGACCAAAGCACATAAGTATCCCAATGGAGGGGTGGAGGAAAGAGGCAGAATTCTGAGTGATTGTCCCTCACATGCTAGCTGTTATGTCAGACAGATTTGAGGAGAAGCAGGGAATGTTTCCATATCCCAGTCACCCATGCAGACTACTATATTCAAGAGGGAAACTCTTGAAATAACAGCCTATTTATTATACTAAAAGCTTTCTATTTCTAAAGAGGTGCCTGGTGTCTAAGAGACAGGGTTGTCTGAGTAATCTCGTATGCTCTTATCCAGTGTATACAGAGAAATCTAACTGTAAACTGTCTGTAAAAATGACCACCATTATTATCTAATATTGGTAAAAATGTAAAATCCTAGCAGCTTCCTTGCTTAATCCTAACGGCACCTGAGTGATGCTTGTTAACAGTAGAATACCCTGAAATGCACAATTTGGTAACAAATTTCTATAGCATGAAAAGCTGCCACCAGCTTAAAAATGATCAAGATCTTGATATAATTAACAATGAGACATACACAGCATGATGAGAGGATTCCCACACCCACCTGTTTTAATAGTCCTTATTTTTGAAAATTATTTCTTCTAGAAACCCCTGGGAAGTGAACCAACCTCACCCAATACTGACTGTAATTTGAAACCCTTTACTGTTCTGTCTTCCCCTTCCTGTCTTATCTCTTTTTTTGTTTTGGGCTAGGCCATAAAATTATTGCAGCATTAATATGAATAACAGGTCCTCCAATAAAACTAAGGATGTAAAATAAAACTTTGGTTTGAGTACTTGACATTTTCCTACCGTACACTGCTCAGAGTAAAAAAAAAGAAAGCACCATCAATGTTCCTTTTCACCTTCAATAACACCCAACAAAAGAGAAACCGTCTACTAACCGGTTCACGGGCTTGGATTAGGGGAGCCTCTTGCCCCCCTCAACACCTGCAGTGCAATTTTCTTTCACCTCCCCCTTTCATCTCCAATGCCCCCAGAATTTGGGGCTGCAACAGGAGGGGGAGAGGCGAAAGAGTTGTGCTCCATGGGCAAAATTGTTCTATGTAAACATTATTAATATACAACAGTCTAAATTAATGTATACATTATATACTAATGTACATTATAAGTATACGTTAGTACATAACAAGCAGGAGACCTGCAAGGACTTGCAGAGAGCATCTCCCCCCGCTATTTCCCCTTTCTCAGAAGCCCCCATAGCCTCTCCATTTCTCCCGCTTTGTTCTCTTTTTCCCACCCATAAGCCAACCTTTATCGCTTCCCACCCTTCAGCTTTCCCTCCTTCCCTCCCCCTGGCAGCCTCTCCCTGGGAAAAGTCTGGCCAAGCTGAGCAGTAGCTGCTGCCTCTGGGCTGGACCAAGTTATGCGGTGGACACTGGGCAGAGCTGGACCCCATTGTTCAGTGGCTGATGGACCAGGCTGAGCCCAGTTGCAACATGTGGAGCAGAAGGAAGGGGCAAACAAGACCGCCACAGTTGTTTCAGCTGGCAAAAACAGGGAGGGATGGGGGTCTGAAGCCCCTCGTGCCCCCTCGCAGCACTCCTGACTCTGAGCAGAACGGAACAACGAAACACACTGAAGGTGAGTTCCCCAGTACAAGTCAGGTCAGGCATCCATCACACGTACTGTGTATTTTGACCCTAACAGTGAAATCCTAAGCAGAGTTATTCCAGTCTAAGCCTATTGATTTCAATGGACTTAGACTGGAGTAACTCTGTTTAGGCTTTCACTGTAAGTGAATGAGTTGAGAATCAGGAAGTCCCTGTTTCAAATTATCTGCCCTATGCCAAGAACTCCCTAAAGTAGACTTTGGCAAGTTACTCTCGCCACTTCCCATCTGCAAGACGGACATAATATTACTGGTCTACCTTCCTGGGTTGTGAAAAGGATTACTGAGAGGTGGATTACTTTGAACACTCTAAATGCCCAGTATTATTATAACCCAAGTTCCTACTCTATGCCAACATAAATGTTTACATTATTGCCAGGTTCATGAAAACATTACCTCTGGTGTTTGGAATATTTTTTATAAGAGTTAATACAATTTGAGTGCAAAGCATATGATGGGTTAGACAAATAAATGATGCAAGACACTTCCTTACATATTTTGCAAGTTCTCGTCATTGCGGCCTGATGAGACTTGCTTTATGGGACTTGAATTTCAAAGTACACTGTCATGTGATTAATCCAGCATTCTGGTTTTAAAATCAGGGTGCTATGGATTTTCTTCCGTTGGAGACTGCCTGTGCACCTGTGTCGACAATTTAGTTAAATTCTTGTTTGTAAAAGATCAAATCAAAGTTGATGATGCCAAACCAATTTTGACAGAATAATTACATCATTATGTAGATATATTAAGCCCTGGAGTTGGCAGAATCCTTGAGCCAAAACGATTGCTTCTATAAGACGATAGCTGCAGATGCTAAGAGGCTGTAAGCATCTAAAAGCATGGCTCACTAACAATTGCAGCTGGATCCTCTGTATGTTTACTCAGAAGTAAGTACCACTGAGTTCAATGGGGCTTACTCCACAGTTAGTCTGCTTAAATTACAGCTTCAATGGGCAGTTAAATTAATTTCTTACACTTGGATTGCAATTTCTGCAATAAGTATCACAAAGACTTGTCTGTTTCTTGTCAAAAACTCTCAGAACCCTGCTCCATTAATCTGTACCAACCCTGTATAACTGGAATGTCGATTACCTTAACACATCACTTTACCTGGTTCATTTTTTTAAAAAATGGCTTATGTACATCAAAATGAAGACTGCAAGATTTCCTCTTTCTAGCTAAAGAAAGATTGGCCCTAGACTTGCAAATCTTTCTGTGACATCAGAGAACCTGGGCCAACAGCAGCCTGACAACCCTTCAGACAGGCCTGAAATCTTGGGGCAGTCAGCTCTATGGCCAAGCAAGACAAGCAGCCTCTTGGGGCACCGAACTGGCAGAGGATGCAAAACTGGAAGGAACTGATTCATGTGGAACGTGCCAGCCTCTTAGATCCACGCTGCTGCCATTGGGCTCCAACACAGATTACAAAGCACCTCAGCAGCCCTCCATGGAAGAGGCTTGGGAAGAGTTGTGCACTGCCACCTGTAGCCCTGCCCCTGGGTTCCAAGGCTTGAAGCCGATGAGGATGGCATGGGAAGAAGTGAGAGCCCTCTCCTCTTGTGCTGCCACTGCCAGGCTGCACGTCTTGGCCTGGTGGGGTATCAAAATGGGTTCAGCCAGCCCTGCCGTGGTGTGTAGAAAACTGTTTGGATGAACAATTTGTGAAAGAAAGAAAAAAGCATCTGGGCAAAGAATTAAGTACTTCACACATCACTTCTGCATTTGAAATCACAGCCATCCATAGTTCTGTTTAACAGAAATGCCCTTTGGGTATTCATGGTATTCATTTGTGGGCGTCACGTACTTAGCTCCCCCTATCACTTTGCATTTGTAAATATTCTGTTGAGAAGCAGGAAGACAGGACTATGTCTGAGTTATTACACGTTCCTTCTATTCGCCGTAAGGTCAGACGTGCCATCTATGCCCGTTTGTCCAGAAGTACTGCTAAGTGCTACTTCTGTCCCAATTTGTGTAATTGAGCCCTGACACTGTTCTTTTATTTTAAAAGGGACAGCTTTGGCAAATGGCAATTTGGGGCCAAAAAGTGATTTTATTTATTTTATTCATTTCTATCCTGCCTTTCAACCCAATGGCTTATGATGACACAAAAATAAATCACAACAATACTGAAGAAACGAACAAACAGGGAAAGGGAAGGAGCAAGGCTTCGAAAGGCACAGCGCATCTTCCCCTCTCTCTGCCAGGAGATCCTTCTGCCAGTCCTTTGGATCTCCTATGGGACTGACTCCTGTGGAAGTATGCAAAGGACTCTAGCCAAAGTCTTTCAAATCTTCCTTCCCGCTCCCTGACCCGCTGCTGCTATTCAATTAGGCAGCATGCAGCTAAGTGCAATCAGATGATGACATACTCTGTTAAGGATGACTACACATTTTCTATTTGGTTCAAAAATAATGGATAGTTCAGCAGTTAAAACCATTGCTTATGTAAGACACCATCAGACGAGGATAAGAGAGATTGACTATTGCTGCTATCTTTTTAAGCTTGAAAATGAGGATGAATGACTCCCTCTGTATAGTATGATCACAAACTTGAACGTAGCAAAAGACTTTGGGTATGGTTTTCTGTGTGGGCACACGTGGACAGGCACACAGTCTCACTAAGGAGTGGGTGTAGTTTTTTCTGCTGTAAGGTAAGCTCTGTTTCTCCCTGGCCTAGCTCTTCTGGATGCAAGCTGATTTGAACTAACTTGAGTAACTTTTTTTGCCCCAACTCCCAAGCTTTGGTAAAATCTGTGTGGATGGGTGCATTTAACCTTTCTTTTGGCTCCCATTTTACTTATCCATACAGGGACCCCTGGTGGGGTCTTCATGGCAAGGGACTAACAGAGATGGCTTGCCATTGCTTGCCTCTGTAATCCTGGTCTTCATTAGAGGTCTCCCATCCAATTACTAACCAAGGCCAACCCTACTTAGCTTCCAAGATCTGACAAGATTGGGCTTGCCTGGGCTATCCAGGCTTTCCTCCACATATTTTTAAAGCTTGGATTGCTCTGAGCAAGATGTGGGGGCAGGGGGCGGGGAGAAGTGGCTTTAAAATTGCCACAAAGACAAGTCAATCAGCACTCCACATAGTCAGAGAGGGAGTTGGCTTTGTGATGGACAGAAGGGCCAACCAATCCGCATTCTGCACAGCTGGCTTTCCAAGATACAGAAAGATCTAGTTGCATCTGGGTTGGATACAATCTGGAAGTTTGCTTGTGCAGCTGTCTTAAAAGGGTAAGAGCAGATCTATGATTAATTCAGTAATCATGCTACCTACGTTTGCCTCTACCCACATTCTAAATTTGGTGAGATTGATTTTTGTATGTATACTAGTTTCTACCATGATGATAAGCGCTTAAGAATTTATTTATTTATTTGGTCCACCTTTTTCACTGGGACCCAAGGCAGATTACAAGTATGATTTTTAAAAAACTGAGTCAATCAGTAAGCAATTACAAATCTGGCAACATCAAACAATCAGTAAGGGATTGCAAGATATAACAATATTTGAACCTGACAGCAAAGATTCCTAATAATACAAAACAACGCAGTTGAGCTGGGACTGTAGAACACAGGAAAATGCACATGAATCTCTGTTGATTTTACCTGTTTGCAGCAAAGGTGTGTCAAAACCACTTCCACCACATCGTCTTCATACGCTTAAATCTAGTTTGGCTGAAAACAACATTCTCCAACATTTCCTAGATGAAAATATGGACACACTGGAAAGCCCCTAGTTTTCACACGAAAGAGGTTAATCTCACAATGGCCCTTTAAATTGGATAGGGTTATTAAACTGTTACGATCACAATAATTCACACTATGGTATTTTCCATTACTTGATTTACCCAAAGGAAGACTAGTTTTTTTCCCCAGGTGTGCCATGACAAAAAAGAGGGGGGGTCTTACATTTGCATATAAGTTACAAGTATAGTTATTAAAAAAAAATGAGTACAACATTTTTAGGGTCACCTTCGTTTTGGGTAACAACTGTCCTCTAAGAAGCGCAGGGCTACAGAAATGGCATCCCATTACAGCAAGTAGAAAACAATGCAGCAGAGACAAGATAATGCAAGTAATAAACTGTGCCATTCACTACAGCTCCATTCCTCCTGAACACAGAAACATTTATTTCATGACTCAAGAGTCTGTATTATGGGATGGAAACATTTGAGCACGTGTATGCATGACACAGGCCCATATTACAAGTTTACTTGAGTCCTCAATCCAGGTCCTAATTAGGTGATCTTGTATAGGTATGGGACTTCTGATGCATACGGAGCCTCCCTACTTGCAAAGGCTATTCCATTCATTTCTATGGAAGAGGAGATGAGGTATGAATGGACAACTCAAGGCAAGCAGGAGCTACAATGTATTTTGTCATCTTCCTTTAAAACACAGACATGGGCCTATCTTTGGAATTGTGTAGAGGATCTCTCCTCAGCCTTCATCAAAAACAGCCTTGTAAAAGCTGAGTTCACACCCTCGGCCTCGTGAATAATGGCTGCTTGTAGCAATTCGTCAGCTGTGAGGTGGAAGGGCTTCTGCCCTGATTAAGGCAGAACACGTTCTTTAAAGCTTTAGCTGTATTTGACGGGTAGGCTTGCTACAACATGATCTCAATAGCAAAGACAGAAACTTGCCTTACCACGTTGAACTAAACTTCAGGAAAAAACTAGTCTGTATGTTAAATCGCAACAAAACTCCTCAAGGTGTATTTAAGATAACATTCACTTGTTTGCTGGTTTTTGACTGGTGGGTGGGAACCCGTAAATGGGTTGGATGACCTCCAGAGTAACTGACTGGCCCCCTTTGTGGGACAGGATGCTAGTCCACCGGTCTGATCTCTTAGGGCTCTTCTTATGCTCTTATGTCACCTCCATTTTTAAAAATAAGAATACAAGTAAGACCTAGGGGTAGATTGGAACTTCAAAACAACATTGGATCAGGCCGAGCCAAGTGTCCCCTACAGTGCTGGGTTTGCTCTGAGTAGTGGCCCACTACAGACTTTCCTGCTAAGTTGATAAGACCCTAGATGCAAAAAAAAAAAAAAAAAAAAAAAAAGGACAGAGAAGTTTGGCTTTTAATTGTTGGATAGAAGAAAGGTTCGTGGAAGTTGCTGATGAGTTAAACAGGAATGAGAAAAGCTGCACTGTCCTCTTTTGCACAACTATTAAGGGTACAAGAGTCATTACTTGACAGCCGCTCACGGTAAAGAAGGATGGATATAAAGGGTTAAAAAAGGGGGTCACATGCCGTAGGCTGGGCTTAATGGTGGACTCAGGTCTGAGGAAGTTGACCATTACCACTTCAGCAGTCTTGGCCACTGGTGCAAATACAATGTGTGAAATTGCTATCCAATAAAATTGGGAGGTGTTATTTCATAGGAATGTGGAATGCCTTGGTTAACACTCAGAGAGGCCCTGATCTCCGAGAAAACATTCTTTCCCAGGAATGAAACAACAGCCAGTTTGGTGTAGTGGTTAACAGCAGCAGGACTCTAATCTGGAGAGCCAGGTTTGATTCCCCACTTGAAGACAACTGGGTGACCTTGGGTAAGTCACAGCGCTCTCAGAGCTCTCTCAGCCTCTTCTGCCTCAAAGGGTGATAGTCCTGAAGATAGTAATAATAGCTGAGAAAAAAGGCATTTTTGAATAATTCAGTTTTGCATTGTTTGCGGAAAACCAGGAGGGTGGGGGCTCTCCTGACCTCCTCAGGCAGGCCATTCCATAGGGTGGCCACCACAGAGAAAGCCCGTGTACAGGCTGCTGTTGATTTTGCCCATGTACAGGCTGGCACCTGCAAGAGACCCTGTTCAGATGAGCGAAGCTGCCATGGAGGGACAAAGAGGCAAGATGGAGATGACCATTTGCCCATCTGCCAGGAAAGGGCAAGACAGATTGCTATCTGGATATCCTAAGTTGGGCCATAAAGGTTTGGGGCTGCGTGCCTTCATTTAACTGGAGAAATGGTGCAAAGTCATGCACATGGGGACCCACTCCAAAGTTCATGAATCATAACAGGTCAAAAGGAAACTCCCCCAGCTGAGATAGGAAGGTTTAAAAGGTACACAGTCCAAGGACCAGGGAACAAGGAAGTAATTGAGTGAAGTCCATTCTGACCAGCCTCTATTTTCAAAGCTCTAGCAGGCTTGTGCCCATTCCAAGGAAGGTAACATTAGTGACTGTACAACTTAGTTAACCTCCTATTATGCCAGGCAACTCTCAAGAGACTTTACTTTATGAGTAAAAGTTCTTTATTGATAAGATGCCAGTATCATACACTTATGCCATCTTCGCTAGGACTGGTGACTACAGACAAGTATCATGCAGATATAGGTCCCCCAAGGCTACTCCTAATTCCACCCCCTTTCTCCTAACAGTTCTCTAACTCTGCATTCAGAAAAACAGGCTGTGTGATTCATGGACTGCTCAAGGTCAAGCAGGCTCGGGAGAGATTACAACAGGAACAAACACCTTCAATTCCCAGTTTCCCACCCTGGGTTCAAATAACATAAACACCCCTAGAGCATCAGCTTCAGGGCGGGTACTGAATATGATAGGTGATCCTGAGCATCTGACAACTCCCAGGAAAGTGTTTGCAGGATTACACTGTGACTCACTCAAGCTTTCATGAATGCAACCCTAAACAATGGTTGTTGTGGGTTTTCCGGGCTGTATTGCCGTGGTCTTGGCATTGTAGTTCCTGACGTTTCGCCAGCAGCTGTGGCTGGCATCTTCAGAGGTGTAGCACCAAAAGACAGAGATCTTTATTGCTACACCTCTGAAGATGCCAGCCACAGCTGCTGGCGAAACGTCAGGAACTACAATGCCAAGACCACGGCAATACAGCCCGGAAAACCCACAACAACCATCGTTCTCCGGCCGTGAAAGCCTTCGACAATACATCAACCCTAAACAGTCTTTCTTTCTCAAAAAAACATAAATAAATAATGCAGTGTTTTTCAAAAATGCCTTTGCTCTTCTGAATCATTCAAAGCTCCTCTGTTTTAGTAGTGACTCCCTTATATCTTGTTAATGTTAAGCCCGTTTTAAGTTTCCATTTGAGATTGGTGACTGGCATCTCTGAGTGGCCTAAAATGAACTAATATGTACATTTGCATCTATTTCTTGATTTGAATAAAATTAATGCTGAAAATAATTTTTAATACTTTGCCAAATGATAATGTGGAAGGGCTTTCACTGGCTGTTTCTAAATCTTATGTAGAAAGTTCATAGCATAGCATTCCTGCAAATTCTCCCTCATGTAAAATCATTGTTGCTTCTGGCTGTCCTATATTGTCGGTTCTCTCAAACCAGGAGAGTTGAGAATGATCAGTAGTGTTCTTTTGCTGAGGCATCTGAATTGAAAGTGCACTCCAACACCCGTTACTCCTTTGCCAACACAAAATGAAACCAGGCCAAGGAATTGAAGGGATGGTCATATGCACATCAGGTGATTTGATGCTTGAATGTACCAGGGGAAGAAAGGAGGTCCCTTAAGCACAAAACATGTCAAAAGGAAAGTAAAAAGGCACAAATCTAACATGCCTCCTTAAGCAGGACTCATAAGGTGCAACAGAAGATGGTTCCATTGCTCACAAGGAACCGCTTCAATCAGGATCCATTCTGTCTTTCCTGTGGTGTGGAGGAAGCCTCAGGGACAGGAAGCCTAGGACAAGAAATGAGCTGGGAGCCTTTTTCCTGCCCAGACTATCTCTATGGTAGCATCGATTGTGATACTGCCAGATTCAAAGACAGAGGAGCAAGGGTGGGGTGGAAATCTCTTCATTTCCATGAGGAATGGAAATAAGGGACCCCACTGTTCTGAGACACTACATTTTTGGGAAAAATCTCTGTCACCTCTCCACAGACCTGCTTAACGTGAATTACAAAGTAAAAACAATACAATAAAATCATTAAAGCAGCAACATAAGAATTATCAATGTGTAAACATCATCAAACAACATTCAGCAGCCTAAAGTGATAAACTGCATAAATGGCAGGAAGGTAAGTGCAAGGTGCGCGTCAAGAGGGGAGAGCGCGGAGAGGCACCATCATGGAAAAAGCCTCCTCTCTGGTAGCCCCCTCTGCAGGCAGCGATCTGGGAGGTCCCTAATGCAACTCTCACCTCATCCATGAACTCACCAGGTGGCTTTAGGCAAGCCAGGTATCTTTCAGACAGTCCTCCTCCACTATCTATAACAGGAAGATAATATTAGACTAATTTACATGGCTGCTTTAAGAATTCCATGAATGAGCTGCAATTTAAACACTGAATGGAATATACAATTTAGTGTTCAATGCTTCACGTGATGAAGGGAGCTTTGACTCTTGAAAGCTCATACCCAGGAAATCTAGTACATCTTTATGTAGGGATCACATCCCCCCCAATAGGCAGGGGATCCCTTGTTCCCAGCCCCACCCCACCCCCACCTGGCCGGCAGGAGGAAAGGGCACAGGAACAGGCCTGGGAGCCCCACAGAGTGCTCCTGTGCGGGCCAGATCACATGAAGGGCCGATTTGATAAAAATCAGCCCCCAATCTAGTGTTCGGGTTGATTTTTTTATCAAATTGGCCCCATGCCTGACCCAACATGATCTGGAAGTGCTCTGGAGCACACATGCGCAAGGTGGGTCCTCCTGCTGCACCACCCCCCAATTCCTTGGTTTCAAGCCTGGGGGGACTCGGCAACCCTATCTTTAAGGTGCCACTGGACCCAAATCTTGCTCTTCTACTACAGACCAACTCTGCTACTCCCCTGAAACGTTTGCTGGTGTAATATTTACTTACTTACTTCATTTGTAGGCTACTTTTCTTACTGAGAGTCAAGGTGGATCACAATTTTTTTTTAAAAAAAAATTCAATCAGACAGCACCAAACATCCAATAAACCCTGCAATGGGGCTAGGCTCACAGTATTTGAAAACAATACATTATAATACTGTTCTGCATCATATGCAACGGCCAACATCAAAGCACTTTGTTCTTATACTGATGCCGCAGCTGCATTGTTAACTTTATAACGTTTATGATGCCCCGCCTTCCACCTGCCTTTCCTTCCCACGCGCTTCTCTTACAGTTCCCTCGCTCGAAGCCCCTGCGCCTGCGCCAAATCGCGCTCTTCCACCCTGCCTTGCCCCCATCACGTGCGCCTGCGCGTTACCCCCAAGCGGAGCCGGCTGGGAGTTCAGTTCCATTCGAGCGCTCGCGTGAGGGAGGGGAAGGGGCTTTTCGAGCTGAGGCCGCGGGGCCGTTTCCGCGCCTGCGCAGTAAGCTCCCAGGCGCGCCGTCGGCGTTCTCTGCAGAGGGTGACGTCACCCTCTCCCTGCCCTGCCGCCTGGAGAAGGGGAGGGGCCGCGTTCGCCGGTTGCAGGCGCCGCCATGGCTGCCATATTGGAGAGGAAGTGAGTGCAGGAGGCGGTGGCGGCGGCCTGGGCGGAGCAGCAGCGGTCTCTCTCCCTGGGCCTTGGCGGAGCAGCGGGCTGTTGACGGCGGTGGCCGGCCGGTCGCTCGAGCCGGGCGAAGGAATCGGCGAGGCCGCAGAACCCGCTCTGAGCCCCCGGGAGGCGTCGGCCTCGGCCTCGGCCTAAAATGGCGGACCCGGCAGAGTGCAACATCAAAGTGATGTGCCGCTTCAGGCCCCTCAACGAGTCTGAGGTGACGAGAGGCGACAAGTACATCGCCAAGTTCCAGGGCGAGGACACCGTCGTGATAGCCGTGAGTGAGGGGAGAGGGCGCGAAGGGGGAGGCCCCTCCTGTGCGGGGAGGGGAGGGCGGCGGGGCCCGGGAGAAGTGGGCGGCGGCTCAGGGGGACTGTTGCTTGGGCGCCCCGAGCTGTGGATGTCTCCGGGGAGGGGAATGGCTGTGGGCGTTGGAGGTAGGAGTAGTTGAGGGAGGAAGGAAGGAAGGGATTGGGAGGGGCGTGGGGGATCAGTGAATGGCAGGGGAGAGTTTCAGAAGGTGTTCCAGGTGGGTAACCTGTGGTCTGCAGCAGAAGAGCAAGATTCGGGGCCAGTGGTACCTTAGAGACCAACTAGACTTCCAGGGTACGAGCTTTCCAGACTCAAAGCTCCCTTCCTCAGACACGAGGAGTATGTCCACCTTTCCCCTAGCCTTTTCCACGCCTTGTACCTGAAGAAGGAACTTTGACTCTCGAAAGCATCTCTGAAAATCTAGTTTGTCTCTTCTAAGGTGCCCGTCGACTCCAGCCTTGCTCTTGAAGGGGTTGGGCGCTGGCCTGGGTGGCAGTAGAAGCAGCTGAGGAAGCTGTTGGTTCTCATCTCTGTGGCTGTCCCTCTCTCTTGTCTTTGTAAGGGCTGGACCTGCAAGTCAGATCTTATTGGGGAAAGATTAGTTCCCTCGATGTTATAACCTGAGCAGCGGCAGTTTAGAGGATTCTTGACTAGCGTATCATCTAAATTGCAGGCTGCTTATTCTAGGTGAAGCAGGGGGGAGGGGAGAATTATATTGTAAGTGCATTTTAATAGCTGGCAATTTGCGTCAGTTTTTCACCCCACCCTCCAACCCTTATGGTAGTTTATACAGAGTTAGTTAGTTGTAAGGTGTGGACTTTGAGGAAACTTGGAAACAAGAGTCATAAATATAAAAGAGTATCCAAAAAGATGGATGTGGAAATACACTGATAGATTTCAAGCTTATGTTTTCAGCTGTTTGAAACACAATGACTGGTGGTGGTCTAGTTATACCGTTTAAATCAAAGCACTTAAAAAAACACAGTGATTGCAAATAAATATGGGTGTGGGAGAGAATGGTCAGAAGCCAAGTCCCTTAAGCCTGTATGTTTGGACTCCAGATGCTAATGGAATCTATATACTAGAATATGTCAATAGTCCCTGGATTGGATCCTGCCAGGGTTTTTTTGCTTGTTCTTGCCTGATGCTGCTTAAGCAAATCTGTGGTGTTTATATAGAAAAGCTTGTATTAAGTACCTGAACCAGCACTTGGTATTTAAATACTTCAGATACAGCATCACTTCTGCAAGAACTGTATTCTGCATAGACAACTATGAGGGATTTCATGGGGAAAGTGACATAAGTAGATACCCCTAGTAATAGTTTGCTCATAACAATACTGCTAGAACAATGTATATAGGATACAATTCTTTTTTGACCACAAGTCCCAGTGAATAAAATGGGATTGGCTTCTGCATGTGATTGCCCCTAATGTGCATAGATTCTACATGATTACATTTCCTTTTCTTCCTCAGAAGTCTGAAATGCTTTGTACTAATATCAGTGTCATGTCACACTAAGTTTATAGAATTTGTATTTTAACTTTGTTTGAACAAATACAGTTGAGGTTCTGCATGCTGCTTTTCTTTCAAAGCAATTCCCAAATCAGATTTTGAAGATGAGCATTTCTTGGCTAGCATCTTGCTTAAACAAGCTCTTTGTGTTACATTTAAAATTCAAAGCTTACCCCAGAAATTGGATATTCATGTTTTGTTTGGCTGCGTTTAGCTTACACTGAGAACATTTACTCTCCATGTAAATGCAGGTCTGAGTGTTAGTAATAGGGTCAGTAATTAATGCACCATATAAGAATCACTGTTGGCCTGTTCTGTATCTCCATTTGCACTCAGAAATATCTGTTTAGTTGTCCAGAGACCTTGACAGTGCATTTAATTCCTCTTCTAATAGGTTGCTCTTGTAAAAAGAGATCAGACACATGGTGGGTTATTTAAACTCTTCTATCTCTCCTTATCTCCTCAGACTCAAGGCTGCAAAGAATGGGTAGCTTAAAGCTCTATTTTTTGTGTCTGGTGATCTCAGTCAAAGAATATGGGAAAAATCTGTTGCCAATTTTAATAAAATACGTAGCTAAATACAGTAGATGGGGTAGAAGGGATTTGGTAGTGGTGGGCTTGAGGCTTGGGTCAAATCCTAGTATAAGCTCAGTTATGTGTCCATAGACACTCAGCATCTGTTTGTGCCCATCTATAAAATTTAGTAACCTTTTCTGCATTTGTTGTGAAGATGAACAGTAGATGATAAAGTATATGATAGGTTTTATAAGATTAACAATACATTGTATCCTCATACCTTGGCCAAGGTAGAATAAGTCCATCTGGACCACACTTTGAGATGAAATGCATCATACCGCCTTAAATGATGAGTGAAAAGATTGGCACGAGTTGAGAAAGCTCCTAGGCATTTGTGGCTAACAGAGAATGCCTGAACCTCTAGATTAGGGAATGGGATAGGGGTGAAAAGCCTTTAGGATAATGAGTCTGTAAGATATTGCTATATTATAAAATAACACTATAGCATTAGCGAACTTTTATCCTTTGTCTCAACACCTTGAGCACTCTACTGCCAAAATTTTAAAGCTCTTAATGGCATTTGACCTCCTTCCTTCAGTTTTCTGAGACACTGTGCTCTTTCATTAGTAATTTTTTAATTACTTGGCTTTCTTCAGGTATTGGAACCAGGTTGGTAGAAAAATGCTTCAGCTTAGTTCCCCTTACTTCCACATTCCATTTACCCTTTAAATTGAGATCAATACACTTTCTGCTCTGCATGTGAACTGGCAAATGCATTGCTGCCCTGTCACTTAACAGTTTTGTCCTGGAATGTTGTAAAGATCTCTTGCTCTACTCTTTACCATATGCCTGAAAGTCTTTCCACAACTACTTGTATGATGCTGTGTTCTTCAGAACCCAACTCTAATGTTAAATAAATCCACCCCCTCCCCCAAATCAGTGGCCCTGTATCCATTGAATATAGAAACTTAGTTTGCCATTTGTATGGTAGCGTGCAGTGAGCAACAGTCGCTTCTAGTCAAAATAGCTCTTTGATAATTCCTTTCTTGTTGAATACTTGAAGATCCACAGAAAGCATGGAGCTAGTAAAGTCCCTGTTTGCCTCTGTATTTTTTGCGCTGGAGCTTTGATCCTTCCTGCAATGCCGCTCTCACACAATAGTCTGTAACAGAAGCCAAGTACTGTCTGACTGTCTGCAGCTTGAACTGGGAAAGAGAAGGAAAAAATAGTCTGGATCGGAGAATGTGAACAGTCAGGGCTGGCTTTACCATTAAAACAAGAATATGCAACTATCCGAGGCAGCACAATTCAAGGGGCTGGAAGCAATCTGATGGGTCCTGGATAGAGCATACGAGTCCCAGCTCTCATACTGGTTTTGGTAAGACTGGCTCCTCAGTTGTGCCCAAACATGCACCAGATTTTTATACCTAATAACTGCATGAAATCCTGGGCTGGGCTCTTGACTGGTTTGGCGAATGCTTGGCCCCACCCCTCTGCCACTGACAGACTAGCATATTTTTGTGTGAGCTAAAAGACATTTGTAGTTACCTGCAAGGACCCTTCCATGTTTGCCTTTGACCCATCCTTAGCTGAACCCAGCTGTTTTAAAGTAACAGTGCCTGCTTTTGTTGTTAATGTTACTTGTATTTAGTTGTTCATCCAGAATGGGCAGTGGCGGGGCGGGGGATGAATACTGCTCAAGGAAAAAATACCCTTTCACCAGCAGAGCAATATATCACCAGGGATTTTCAGAAAGGTTTGAATCAGAAAAATGTCCAATTCAAATTTAAATAATGTTGGCAAAAGAAGGCAAATACACCATATACAGGCCTGGACCATGTACAAGCAGTGGGGTTTGTCCTTGCTTCATAGCCCACATTTAGCCCATCTCACATGATTGCTTTGCAGCACAACAGTCCTGACAACTATAACCAGGCTCTATTTACATATGTGGGATGGAAATTTTTCCACAGAAAAGTATAGCGTTGGAAAATATTCTATTTGGGAAAATTTTCTACTCCACATCACAGAACACTACAGTTTTTACTATGTTTCTTGGTGCATTTAGATTCAGTATAATAATAACAGTTGATTCTTCAATATAGTTGAGTATGAAACATGTTTGCTGTATCTCAGTATCACTTTCAAGATTTTCTGATGGTATTATTTGGCCATAATGCCCCATTTTATTTTTATTTGTGCATAGATGTTAATATCAATAGTTTTGGAAGGTTGCATAGAGATGTACTCTAACAGTCTTCATAGTTCAATCTACCACTAAGACAGGCCTTATCTGTCTAACTACCCAAACACCCATGCAGTTTGCATTTTGCCTCAGAGAACAGTTAAGGCAGGGATACCCAAACACTGAACTATATGCTGCTTGCCATAGTTAAGCACTCTAGTAGCTGTTTGCATGTCTACGCTTCATTAGTATCCTTCAGCATGTCTACTGCAGAACTCTGTGAAACATTTGAGGCGTGTGCCTTTTTTTACCATACCTCTTGCATGTGTACTTTGCTAATAATGACTACATGTCTTTATGGAACTTCTGTACACGCTAGCATCTCCCTTACCGCACCAGAACGAATCACCATGTAAGAGGATATTCACTGAAGAAACAGCTCTGCAAGGGGTATTATTTTTAACAGTGTGTAGTCAAAAGTCAAAACTAAATGAAATATAAATTCATATGGGCCTTTATATGAAGTTATTTACTTTGCTTTTCTGCCCAGTGGGACTCATTCTTACATTGTTCACCTTTGTTCCATTTTATTCTCACAGCAGCCCTATGCAGAAAGTCAGGCTGTGCATGTGTGTGGCTGGCCCATGGTTACCCTGCAGTTTTTCATGACAGAGGGCTGGCATGGTGTAGAGGTTAGACTGTCAGACTAGGACCTAGGATGACCAGGTTCAAATCCCTCGGTGTGCCGTGGAAGCCTTCTAGGTGGCCTTGGGCTCATAACAGTCTCTCAGCCTAACTTACCCTCACAAGGTGGTTGTTGTGAGGTTTAAGTGGAGAAGGGGGGTAACTACATGAAAAGCTGCTTTGTCTCCCTGATCAGAGGGGGGAAAGTGGGATATAAATAAAAACGAATAAGCAGAGTGAGGATTCACACTTGGTGTCCAAAGCTTTAGCCATTATACCACACTGTCTGTCAACTTGCCTTTAGACAAACTTGGGTGCAGGGTTGTGTGCCATAGCTGCCAGAGGCTTAGCCATCATCTATCATTTTCACTGGCCCTCTCAGCAGAGCTGTCAGCAGAGAGTGATACCCCCACCCCACCCCATTCTCTGCAAAGTATGGAAGGAAAGGATTCTTTCATTCTGTGCTGAGTAATTGTGGGAAAATAATTGCTTGAGACAAATTTTGCTGTTGATTTTCTGATGACTAGCTTCAGGGATCTGATGGCCCCACTTGCTATCTACTTGTCTTTAGTAATCACTGGGTTTGTCAAAGAGCCACGTTTCAAATCTTACTGTATATGTGGTGTAATTGAGTAGGAAAGTGTGACTATGGTGCAGTAATTTTGCATCCACTTTCTCTAGTAACTGTAGAACATTTGCAAGCATCATATCTGGTTTGCAGGTTTCTATCAGCTTTGTCAGTCCCCATGTTTATTACTGTCAATTCAAGAGTGCTAGTAGAATCAGCATATTGCAATGCAAGGGGATAAAATAGCAACTATTGTGAAAAACCAACACTGCTTCTTCCTCATGCAAACTGAATTTATAACGTCTTAATTTTTGCATCAGTTTGTTTTTCACACCTGTGTTCCCCAGCCTGATGACTATGAGCACCAAGGTACCTGCCAGCACTTTCTCTGGTGCCTGCCATGTGTTTCATGGAAATGGGCAGGACCACTATGAAAGTAGGACTTGTGATTGATTGGCTGCCTTCTCCCTTTCCTTCTGGTGGTCTTCTGAGCATGTATGTCATCCCCTCCTTCTGTCTGTGTGATTTCTTGTTCCCCCTCCTCTAGAGGGTGTGTACGTAAATGGAGCCACTTGCAGCAGACTATTTCAAAATAGCAAAGTTGCCTGTGGACTGAAAAACGCTGAGACTAGAATCAACAGCAAAAAGCAGATATCTGAAAACATTGGGAAAAATACATTTAAAGAAAATGGGCAACATTCACTAATTTCTAGCTTTGTTAAACTTACCGGTAGTACTACTATGTAATAATATGTAATACTATGAACATTGAGCTGTAATACTATGAACATTGAACTGTAATACTATGAATAGTAATACTATAAACATTGAGCTGTTAGAAAGTACTTAAGAGTTGAGCTTTGAATGTCCTAGCTGTTGATTATGTAGTATTTTACCTTGTACTGTGTAATCTGCCTTGGATTTCATTGAGAAGGGCCAACTGTAAATTAATAATAATAATATAGCTTGAATTCTGAGCTTTTAAGGAATAATTGTGCTTGTATACTGCTCTTCTAGACAGATTAGTGCCCTGCTCAGAGTGGTGAACAAGGCCAGTGTTGTTGTTATTCCCACAGTACAGCTGGGGAGCTGGGTTGAGAGGAGTGTACCCAAGGCCACCTGCTGAGCTCATGGCAGTAGTGGGATTTGAACCAGTAATGTGCTGATTCGTAACCCAACCACTGACCGAATTGCTTCCTATGCCTTTGTTACTTGCTTTCTCCTATTGGAATTGTTTATCAAGAAATACTCCTCTCCTGGCAATTTGAAAAATGCAGGATACATTTACAACTTTTCTTGGCAAAACTTTTTTGTTTCAAAAGAAATTGTGCTGTGCAGTAGTATCACTACATCTTTTTTTGCTTATGTTATTCTGTAAAATGGCAGGTACACTGATGACACTGTATAAACAATAAATATTTATAAAGCACTTACATTATAAAAAGCCTAAGATCTCAAGAGCATTTGTAGGGCGATGGTGTGTTAGAATTTCCAGCTGAAATAAGGTTTTGTTTCAATCCAGTCTGTTTGATATTTGACTTCTAATTACTTTGGTACAGTATTTCAAAGAAGAACAAAATACATACTTGCCACTGAGAATAATATAATAGTTAAGATACTGTAAAGATTTAGTCCCAACTGATTTGTGTTTCTATAGTTAGATATTTCTTTTTATATCTTTTCAGTCCAAGCCTTATGCATTTGATCGTGTATTCCAGTCTCACACATCACAGGAACAAGTATATAATGATTGTGCAAAAAAGATTGTCAAAGGTAAGAGGAGACTTTGTAATATGTAGCAATAAAAAGACGTCAGTCACAAATGGAATTATGTGGTATGATACTATGTCCGTCTTGATACATCTGATGAAGAGAGCTGTGGTTCTCAAAAGCTTATGCTACAATTAAGTTGGTTAGTCTTAAAGATGCTACTGGACTCTTTACTATGTCTGCCTTGTCTTCCACCTAATAGCATAGGTAGAAGGCTTTAGGCACTTTTTCAGATTGAGAGATATCAGTCTTTTTATGAGTTTGAGTAAATCCAAGAGAGAGAGGCTTAAATGGGGAGTTTGGTCTTCCATCCCTATGCTGATGGAAATTATATGCCCATATGGTCAATTACATGAAATTCCAATATCATGTAAAACCATGATAGCAAAAGGATCAGTAAATCTATCAGTTGAAGCCCTCAGGACAATAAAACTGTTTTTCACAGTGTTGATGTAGAAGGAATGTCTTTCTTGGGAAGAAGTGCAAATAGGATACCCTCTCAAAAACAGACTGTATACCTGGTTGCCACCCACCAGCCCACCCAGCTGTTGTTTGAGGGACATCCTTATGGTCTTGGTTGGTTGCTGCAAACAACCAGTTGCAAACAACCAGTTGAAAAGTTCCTTTATAATTTGAACGTAGTGGTCAGCTGCCTGAGAGGAAACAAACTGAAGTTGAATCCAGATAAGATGGAGGAGTTGCTGGCCAGAAGGGCCACTTCTTTAAATGGAATTGTTCTTCCTTTCATTGCAATTTTCCATGAAGAGTTTAGAAGTCTTGTTGGATTCCAATTTCTCGTTGGAGAAATAGTTGTCCATGTGGCCTCCAGGTCATGCATTTTCTACCAACAGTTAATTAAAAAGCTGACTCCCTATTCCCAGGTGCCTGAGCTGGCAGTGCTCATCTATGTTTCAGTATCCTTGAGGCTGGATTAGTATAACGTGCTATATTTATTATCCATCTTTCTCACTGAGACTCAAGGGGCATAGTGTAAGTCAAATACAGTCAACAAGATGGGACATCCATTAAGCAGTACAATTGAGTTTGGATGGCAGAAATCTGAAACAGCTGAAAACAAACCTGAATGATGCAGAAATGACATAGTCATTCCAGCAAAGCAAATGAATACACTTACAGCAACAGGCAGTATACCATAGTATAGTCTACAGTCCCTATCCATACGGTCTCCTATAATTTTGGGGAACTAGGTTTGTTTTGAAATGGGAACCTACCCCTCAGTTACTAGATATTCTTATGATAGCAAGAGTAAAGGGTTTGAGTTCACTCTTTTGAGGAGATTTTGGTGTTGCGCCAGAAGAGTACAGAGATCAGTGAAATAGAAGGTTCAAGAAAACAACAAAGAAGATTTATTTATGTTCAGGTGGTTTTTAAAGAACAGAAGAGCAGCCCCAGTCTCCAGACAGTCACAGGAGAAGCCTAGCTGAGGCACTTGGCTTAAGCTAGTTTTGTCTTCAGGTTGTAATTGAAATTCCCTTTAATGCTTGCACTTACTAATGCTTTCACTGCCTAATCACCAGATCCTCTCATACAAAGGATTTCACCCACCCCAGCCTGCTCTTTCCCAAGAGTTCAGACTAAACGGTACAACAAATCTCACAACTGAAATACTCTGTCCTCACCCAGAAGTAGAGCTAAACCATTCTGCAACACTACTGGGCAGAGCTACCCTGATATTGTGTGCTCTTTTGTTGGGGGAGACACCAACTGAACTGCTGCTGCATTTTCCTCCAACGTTCAACCCCCCTCCCCCCAAAAAAGATTGATTGGATGTTGGAGTAGCTCTCCCATAGGCTCAGAAATGAAACAGCTGAGTGGCTGTGAAATCTTTCAGAAGCAGGACAGCCTGTCACAAGCTGCCTCTCCTGAATGTTCTCTTACAGCTACTTCCCATGGTCTGTTGTTAGTGTCCCATTGTCTAAGGCATATTCTTCAAGGTTCCAGTCTTGGGCTTTTAAAGCAGCTGCCGTATGCTTGTGGGGCAGCCTCCCAGAAGAGGTCAGGGGGCACCTTGTTTTCTGGCTTTCTGACAAAACTACAAAACAGAGTTACTCTGGAGAGCTTTGGGGACATCCTGAGTTTGGTCAAAGAGGGAATACCCTGTGGGATGTGTTTTTTAGATTAGTTTAGATGTGTTTTATATCTGTTTTAGTGACTCCTGTATGATTGTTTTTGTATGGTTATCTGCTTTAAGTCCAGAAATGCTCAGGAGAAAGGCTGTTATAAATATTTTAAATAATAAGTTAGGCTCCACAGTTGCTAGAAATTGTCCTCTGCAGTGCAAAAATAAAATCTAATCCTTTCACTGTCACTGCCCTTGTCTGAAGCTGAATAGCTGAAGACTACTTGCTTTGTTCCTTTCCTGTGTAGTAGATAAGAATTTTTAAATTACGTATTATATACTAAGTTCTTAATATTTGTTGAAATCATTCTGAAAAACAACTTGCACAAGGCTCCTGTCTTGAAATAGGTGCTGTCAAAGACAGTGTGTATCTTCTTTTGTCCTAGATGTACTTGAGGGGTATAATGGTACGATATTTGCTTATGGACAAACATCATCTGGGAAGACACATACTATGGAGGTAATGCACCTGGAATGGAATGAAACTTTAAATGAAAGTCTTTGGTAGGAACAATAATTAATTCTAACCCTTCTTTCCATTATAAGCTTTGTGAAAAATTCGTTACATACTTTTCATGAGAGTGGTTAAATCTTAATGTATATAGCCACTGTAGCCTTTTCTGTTTTGGGGAGGGGGCTGGCACTTAATTTTAAAACTTCCAGCAAAGCTATCAACCCATGTTTAACTTTGTTAAAATTTAATTTGTGTAGATAATAATCTAATTTTTGTTACTTTAACTAATACTTTAATAATATAACTATTGCACTACATTTTTGTTTTTAAATGGGTAAATATCTTAGTGTCTCAATAGCATACACTTTTATTACAACATCTGCAGTTATCCATGTAGCATTGTTCCATGGTGTGGACAACACTAACTTTAATCCCTGTACGATGTTGCATAGGACAGGAACAGGTATCCAGAGAGCCCCATGCAAAGATGGAAACCACTTCTGCTCACACTGGGGAGTAGGATGACTAGCCAGTCTTTCTCTCATTCTTGTTGCGGTGGTTTGCATCATACTTCATTTCTCTAATCTTCAGGAGCAGCTTTTGTGGGGGCATGAGCATCACAGAAAAGTACTGTTTGATCACTAATGGAATTCTGTTAATAGTAATTTAGTGCACTTAAGTTTCTTCTCTTTCCTTTTTATATCAAGGGGAAGCTACATGATCACGATGGAATGGGGATCATTCCAAGGATAGTGCAAGATATATTTAATTATATTTATTCCATGGATGAAAATTTGGAATTTCACATTAAGGTAATTTTTATTTTCCCTTAAATATAGTGAGCTAGAAGTATCTCAAAACAAGCTCCTTAGGACTTCAAGCACACTTAGGTCTGTTTGAAACATTGTCTGCTGTAATGCACATATTTGGAATCCATTAGCAACATGTGAATCCCTAAGATGACATTAGTATTAAAGTTGCTGTAGTTTTTATTTTCCTGGAGCTTCACTTGACCTGAATGTTTAACCTAGTAGAACTGTATATGTTCACATGCTGCTTTGTAAACCTGAATAGGGATTACTTTCTTCGTTGTTTTGTAATTAGTCTTATTCTTTCAGGTGTCATATTTTGAAATTTATCTGGATAAAATAAGGGACCTTTTGGATGGTGAGTGCATGTTCATTCTTTGGGAATAGCAGCTTGTCATATTGCAGATTGCGAATCGTCTTGTTTGCTATGTATCTATCTTACCCAATAGTTTTAAAGGGGATAGGTTGGCATATGTAGGAGGCTGGCAATGGAAGGGCTACAGAAGGTAATGAGATTAGGTGGATTAAAAAATCTAGAAGGTTATAAATCATGGTGATTCGTGTATAAACACCAATATTTTTAATTACTGTTCTATATGATTTTTAAAATGATACTAATGTATCCCTTGCTTCAGACTTGTTTGCAAATTAATACTACATTTCTAAAGTGCTTGAAAGTGTCTTACATATGTTGTTAGATCTTCACAGTATTCCTATAAAATAAGTCAGAATTGTGTCAGCATTGCAGAGAGAAATAAACTTGTCTGTTTTTAAGAGGTAGGCAGTAGGAAGGAACTTCAGTCATATCCTCTGAACAAGAATTGCTAAGTTTTTGTTGACTGTAAGATGCCTGTGATTCTAAGCACATACAAAATGCGCTGTGTATTCACTTTATTAACAACATCTGGTGTTGCACAGGCATACTAGCTGTTGCAAAATAAGCAGGGTGATCATCACTTTCATGCTTTCCTTGTGAGGATTTCAGTGTGATGTGGCTTACTGCTATTACCTTCTGTTTTAGTCTTACTGCTAGTAGAAGCAGAAATCTGTACTAAGTAGTTCTGATCTACAAAGGCACGTTAAAAGAACTGAAGTATCTGTTTCATTTTTGCCATGTGGGCTCCAAGGTTTTAGAACCTGCAATAAAATTCCAAGTAAAAATAAAATAGGCAAAACCATGATAAAATAAAATCAGTTAATGGATCAGTTACCAAAGGCTCAGGGGAATGAAACTGTCTACCAGTGTTCATGCAATACAAGTGTGTTTAGAGAGAGTGTTCCATAAACAGGGCACCGCCTCAAAAAAAAAAGCTGTTTGTAGTTGCCTTCCTCCTACTCTTAGAAGGCAGGGCATCTGGAACAGGGCCTTAAATCAAACTTTAAAGAACAGTCAGGCTCGGTAGTCCTTAAGACCATGTTCTCTTTAGTCACATCATAGCTGCCTAGCAAGAAAACAACTCTGAACTCAGACTTTTTCTCTTACAGTCTCCAAGACCAATCTCTCTGTTCATGAGGACAAAAACAGGGTACCTTATGTGAAGGTAGGTATAAGAATTGAGCCAGGTGCCTTGGTTCTCCTTGGAGTTCCTGTAGCTGTTACTTACTATGTAATTTTCACAGGGCTGCACTGAACGTTTTGTATGTAGTCCAGATGAAGTAATGGATACAATAGATGAAGGAAAATCTAACAGACATGTAGCAGTTACAAGTAAGTAGTTTATTTCTGTCATTTATAGCCCACTTTTCTTCCTGAGACTCAAGACGGATTAAATAGTGTGAGATTAGTACAGTCAATATCAAGGGCATTTCAGTAAACAATGCCACAGTGTATATAAATGCACATTTGCAAAGATATCCAGTACAGAGTTAAAGAAATGCTGAAACAAAGCATAAGCAATTCTAAGTCTGACATTAAACAACATAGAACTACCCAGTAGAGTCATACTTAAAGCAATAGATAGGTACCATGGACTTCACTACTATGTACTATCTCTTTAGTGAAGCATCACTTTGAGACCACCATTTAGCCAGATCCTTCTGCCTGGTTGGGCTGTATTCAGTTCAGTCAAATCTCGTAAACAGTATTGGTGTCACTAGCAATTACAGTTACACAGACCCAGCCTCCACATCTTGGCTGAAAAGGGTAGAGCCTGTTGAGAGAGTTACCTGTTGGCAAGAAAGAAGTAGGGTGTAACTCTGAAAATCCTTTTGGCCTGTGGCCATCTTTCCAACAGGTAGGCACTGCATGAATAGGAAATGAGAAGTTGCTTCTCATTTCCCATTTGGGAAGGTGCCTGTACCTTGCAAGTCAAATATTGCATGAGGAAACAGGGAGAAGAAGGATGCAGAAGAAAAGTGGGGAGGGGTCAGATGCTGGCAACTAGTTAGCCACCCATATTATACAGTAAGTCAATTAGCTTTCTTGTTTCTTATTATTTCTTGTTTCTTCTGCCCACAATTAATTATTTTATTACCATATCTAGACAAATATGTCCTATGTTTCATGCTCCATTAGAGAGAAGATTTGTATTACTCTTGACTTAACACCTTGGCATAGTGTATTCACTCTACTTCTACACCTCTTAAAAAAGTGCCCTGCTTCTCAGCTACTACAAAAAGTTTAATGTCGTTCTAAGGAGAACTAGATCAGAATGTATCTGGCAGACCCATACATCTTCCCTTTGTTCTTTGGACCCAAGGAACTGCAATCTGTTGCTGTTGGTTTATCAGTTAGCATCCTCCACTCCAGTTATTTGGATAGTGAAACTGAATTAGCCAATGAGGCTTGTTGCCAGAATGCATATTTACAAAACAATGAAATGTTTCTATTCTAGACATGAATGAACACAGTTCTCGAAGTCATAGTATCTTTCTCATTAATGTAAAACAAGAAAATACTCAAACGGAACAGAAATTGAGTGGAAAGCTTTACCTTGTAGACTTGGCAGGCAGTGAAAAGGTAATGCACATGTTTTTAAACAATAGAAAACCGGTCAATGTACTGAGGTGTATGGGTGATGACATTACAGTACTAGAGTGGGTGTGGTGCCCCGTTGATCTGCGTTGTGACCATGACTATTCACCCTCCTCACTGTGTATGCGTCAGCTGTTTGCAACCACATGTACTTAATCTATAACCCAGGAATATTTGGGAGGCAGCATTGTGTTTGAACTCTTTCTGGCAGATTTAGGCAAAATTATATATGGTTAGCTTCTGTATGCCCTATATATTCAAGAATCCCAGTCAGTCACCAGTTCGTGGGACTTCTGTACAGTTGAGGATATTAATTGCATTATTTTATTGTCTAGTTATCTGTAAACCCTGGGGAATGGTTTAGGATTTGCACTAGATCAACAGGGCTATATAGATGTTCAAAAGATATTTTTTGGTTATCATGTCTAGGCAAATATGTCCTATGATAACATGTGTTTTGCAGTAGCTGCTGAGACCTGGAAAATACGTATACTAAACAACTGTTCCCATTCTAGAGAGCATCTAATATAAATAACTGTGCTTATTCTTTTGCAAAGCTGTTGGCCTCTAGAAGCATGACTTTCTAGGTGGTATAAGTAACATCCATTAGTGTCTAGCTGAACTGCTGACATTTTACTTTTTGCACTCTTACGACAGTGTAATCCTGAGCAGAGCTATACCCTTCTAAATCCGTTAAATACAGTGGGCTTAGAAAGTGTAACTCTGTTTAGGATTATACTGTTAGAACAGTGGTCTGTAATAACAAGGTTATGTACAAACAAAACTCTAAGGCCCTTGTACTGTTCCAGACAGTCCCTTGGCCCTGAGGAATCACTTCTTGGCGATCATAGCTGTAGCAGCTATTGGGTAGGGAAAAATTTATTGTACCCAGGGGGGAAAACCATGCAGATTTTTTTAAATACATGCCAGAGTTGGTTTATGATAGTCTTTATTATTTTAGGTTAGTAAAACAGGAGCAGAAGGTGCTGTTCTGGATGAAGCTAAGAACATCAACAAGTCTTTGTCAGCTCTCGGAAATGTCATTTCTGCATTAGCTGAGAACAGTGTAAGTATATCTACTTTGATTGCATTTGGTGGAAGTAACATATTTTAATTTAGTTTTCCTATTTCAGTGTGGTTTAACATGATGAATCTACAGCAGGAGAAAGGATTTACAGCTGCCTATCCTTAACTCCCTTGACATGCTGTGCCTTCAAAATTACACATACAGTAGTCTTTATGCAATATGCTAACATAGAACTTCTTGCCTGAAAATGTCATACTGTGAGTTCATTATCTCAGGGAGTGGAGATGTAATAATACTGTACTTTGTATAACTTAACAAAACAAAGTGCTTAGCGAAATGATACTTAGACAAAGTGTTGTAAACTAAACATAGACCACCTTTTTAATATTTTTACAGACATATGTTCCATATCGTGATAGTAAAATGACCAGAATCCTTCAAGATTCACTAGGTGGCAACTGTAGAACAACAATTGTTATCTGTTGCTCACCATCATCTTACAATGAGTCGGAAACAAAATCTACACTGTTATTTGGTCAAAGGTGAGATTTTAAGAGTATGCTTAATGAGCACAATCCACAGAGAGTGTGCTTCTTTGGAAACCAATATTCTCTTAATAGGCTGGTGGTCCACCTGAGCTGTATTGCTTATCTCTGAGCTTGTCAATAGTTGGCTTTTGTGAATTCATATCTAAAAGAAGTCATAGTGTTCTACAGAAGGATGATGACATTGTTGGCTTGCAAAGCCAGAGTTAGTGGATTTCATTTTGGCAATTTGCAGAGCTGAAGTTTTTCTTCTTATAACCTTATCTGCAGCACACATTAAAAGAAGCACTTTCATTGTGTGACTACATTATGCCTGCTTAGGGATGCCAGGCCTGTGTCTGCAGCCCCTGGTAGATTTTGGGGACGGGATTGTATTTGATCCCCCACAGAAGTGACATCACTTCCCATTGATGCTCTAGGATCCTCCCAGTCTCTATAGTAAACTTACAGATTTGGGGGGATTGCTTAAGTGTTAGCTGAACACGATGGTTGGACACAGTTGGGTAACACTCCTTGCCCCCTTTTCTACTGCTATGACTATCAGCAGCAGTATGGCATGCAAGTGGGCAGTTGGCCAACCTACTTTTGCTAGAGTGATATTCAAGATGAAGTGTTTTGACATGAGTTTATAAAGAAACAAAGGATACAGTTATCCTTTGTAGCAGTATGTAGGCATTGAAAAATTATGTAAGACTCGTAAAGTCAGGAACAAAACGGTCTTGTGTTGTAGATTGAATTTAAAATCTTTAATACAGATCAAATTTGGAATATCTTGTGAGCTGTCCATTACTTCTGTTAACATACTGAATTTTTAATCTGCTTTTCTAGAGCCAAGACTATCAAGAACACTGTTTGTGTCAATGTAGAGCTAACTGCAGAGCAATGGAAGAAAAAATATGAAAGAGAAAAGGAAAGAAATAAGACATTACGCAACACCATCCAGTGGCTTGAAAATGAACTCAATAGATGGCGTAATGGTGAGTTTCATTTCAAATCTTCAGTGCTGTCTTCATTTTCAGTCTAATCACTTGAATAATAAGTATGTTGTTTGTTGCATTGCAAGCCAATCTAACATCTCAGTTGCAAGGCTGGAAAAACCCAGATATCCAACTGTGTAGCTATCTGACATGAAGCTTGTGCATAGGAATTTAGAATTATTGTGGCCCTTCTAAATTTTGTTTATCTAACTACTGTCATTTTTATTCAGTTCTCATGCCAAGAACTGGAAAGGTATCTTCCACCTGGATGAAGACACTAGTCTATAAAATAAGTTGAACTGTGGTGGCAGCATGGAAGCCAGTAGAAATTTTTGGGGAGCAAAAATGACCTTAAAATATGAATATTTTACTCTTCTGTGAAACTTGTGTCCTATCTAGGCCAACCTATTGTTGAATCAGTGTTGTAAATATGTTTCTAGTAATAATCATAACATTTGCTTGGGGACTGATTGTATTTAAAGGTGAGACTGTACCTATTGATGAACAGTTCGACAAGGAGAAAGCCAACTTGGAAGCATTTGCCGTGGATAAGGATGTTACTATTACTAATGATACTCCAACTGCTCCTATTGGAGTAGTGGGCAGTTTTACTGATGCTGAGAGGAGAAAGTGTGAAGAAGAAATTGCTAAACTGTATAAACAACTGGATGACAAGGTATGTGTTAGGTTTTAATGCATATGCTTCATCTTAGAATTAAACATGTAAATACAATCCAGTGGTGTGTATTCTGATAAGCAAACGGAGCATCTCTCTACTGGAAATTAAAAACATTTGTGTTTATTTCAAGAAAGAACTGGAGGCTGTGTTCGTCGTTAATCAGATGAGAAGGACACACTCCTCAGGGCCTCTGAGGCAAGCCATGTTGCCAGTGACTCACTTTTTATTCTCATGGAGGGGCCTGTGAGTGTGCCTGCGGAGGGATAAAAAGTGAGTCATTGCCAGTACAGCTTGCCTTTTACATAGTAGGATGGTTAACTGGCCCAACACTTTTAATGAACTTGGGCATTTTTTAATTGGATTTATTTTTTTATATACAGGATGAAGAAATTAATCAGCAGAGCCAGTTGGTTGAAAAGCTGAAAACACAGATGTTGGACCAGGAAGAGGTGAGTTTAGTTCTTTGGGTGTTTTTCTTAACATTTAGTATCCTTTTAATTACTTGTGCAAGTTACCAGAGTATAGTACAAAAAGAAAGCATGTGCAGTGGTGGCTATATATGAATATTAACAATATATGGGATAGCTTTGGTTTTACAAATAACCTACTGCTGAAGTTAAATATAAGTTGTAGTACTACTACTGTTTCACAGTTCATGTTAAAAATATTTCAGAAAAATTAGGCCATGTTTTCTAAGAGTTTGATTAGTGTTTCTGTATGATGTTTTAAGAATCATCATTGAAAGTACAACTGTAGAAATAAGAATTGAGAATTTAAACTATAGGCCAGCTAATAATAATAATTGTGCTTATATACTGCTCTTCTAGACAGATTAGTGCCTCACTCAGAAGTAAACAAAGTCAGTGTTGTTATTATCCCCATAATACAGCTGGGGAGCTGAGGCTGAGAGGAGTGGTTTACTCAAGGCCACCTACTGAGCTAATGGCAGTAGTGGGATTCGAAGCAGCAGATAATTGATTTACAACCCAACCACTTAACCACTATGTTGTAGCAGCTCTAATGAACTGTCAAGTTGCATGTAACTGAGCTGGTATCAAAACATACTTAGGAAATGTTAGCTAGTCATCAAACAAATAAATAGTTTATAAAGTTTTACGAAATGAACGCATTCTATTGTTTTACAGTCGAGCAAATAACCGCTTACAGCAAACTATTGACATACTTTCTGTGTGTAGCTTCTAGCATCTACTAGGCGGGACCAGGACAATATGCAAGCTGAATTGAACCGCCTCCAGGCTGAAAACGATGCTTCTAAAGAAGAAGTGAAAGAGGTGCTCCAGGCCCTTGAGGAACTTGCTGTCAACTATGACCAGAAGTCTCAGGAAGTAGAAGACAAAGCAAAGGAATACGAGCTGCTTAGTGATGAACTTAATCAGAAATCGGTAGGAAACGGACAAGGAATTAAAATCTCTAACCTGCTTAGTGGAAAAGGTTGTTTAGGATTATGAACCAAACATAAAATCTTTCCTAAATGTTTTCTTAAAACTACGTTTCATATATGTTTGTGCAGTGCATGGACAGCTGTCATTTATATGTACATTCATGGGCCGTTACTTTGTTAAAAAGTTGTGGCGTAGATAAAGGTTTTCATCCCAGCATCTTTTATGGTTTTTTTAACTACTTGTAAATGCCAGTGGCAGGACCTCTGAGTACCAGCTAATTTAAAGGCCTTGAACAAAGTAGTCATAATCTGAAGAACTCAGATTGCCACTTTTAATGTAAGTCAATAGTTGTGATATCTTCTCGGTTTACAAATACTCAGATACTATTACCACTTTAGACACTGTTTTGCTGCCTTCTATTATTTTAGTGTTGGCTGCTAAGATGGTTGGTATGCCAGCTCCTTTTTGTCTGTTCTCTGGAATGTAGCCTGATAATCCTGTTGGTGTTATCAATCTCTGATTTCTGCAAAAATTGTCTTCTGCTTAATTTAATTGTTGAGAATGGAGAATTTAAATTGTGTGCTGCTTCGCATAGAGGAAACTAAAAGACTTGGTAGAAAGAAATTACATGGATATTAAGCTTTGTTCGAAATATTTAGGTTTAGAAGCTAACAGTGTCAGCCTTGGAACTGAGGGCAGTTTTCATTTAACTTGTATTCTTTGTTTATGGCAGTGATGAGCCAATAGCTGGGAATTTGTCCTTACTTTGTTCTTACTGTTGTTGGTTGGTGGAGGTAAGGCGAGATACAGCTCCTCAATCTGGAACTCTACATTTGTTTTTTGTGAGACCTTAAATCAAGTCACTGAAGTTGAAGTATAGTATTAATAACAGTAAGCTACAAATTAAGTTTCTGTTCCATCTTCTGAAAAATATAGTACTACCTAAAGATAATGAAAGATACTACATTGCATTCTTGCATACACTTGGGCCATGCTTGTTTAGCTGCAATAGGTTTATGCCGCTTCAAATATATACTCAGGGTTCTTACTGTCAAATATTAAAATAAGGCTATAGGTACTTGTTGTTTGTACTGTCATGTTGTAGAGTTTGTTCTTCATGTGAGGAAAAAGCAGAGTAAGACTATTTTTCTAATCTCAACACACAACCAGTGTTCCAGGCAGTATCTGATACGTTTTGGAGAAGTGATCTTGTGGCGTGGAAATAACAAAAAAAATATGAACTGTCGAGCAGCTTCGGAATTGCACAGTTCTGGAAGAACTTTGTTCAGCAGCCTGCATGGTTTTGTTACACGTTTTTCTTTTGACTTGACCCTATTGATGGGATTAAAACAGAATTGTGAACACTGTTGAGAACTATATGAATCAAGTTGCTCAGAAATCAACCATGAGAGTAACAAAACAATATACATTAACTCTTAACAACTTCTAAGCCCTGTCTGAATTTTCAGGTTTTTGGTTAGTATTTGAGCTTCAGAATTCTGTTTATTCTGTTAACGGAGCTTTAAAAGTAGTGAATCGGCTTTGACTGTTTTTCTGCTGCAGCAGTGATAGAAGTGGATTTTGTAAATGCCGCAGCAGTGCCTATTTTCATCCATTGTCTATATGGCTGATGGCTGTACATAATTGTAAGAGCACTTGCTCAGTGCAATTATCATACTAATGCTGAAACAGTGTTTTTATAGCCTTGTGTGAATAACCAGTGCTTCCTTAAAATGGAGATAGAAGAGAACTTGATTCTCGAAAGCTTATGCTAAAATAAAATTGGTTAGTCTTAAAGGTGCTACTGGACTCTTTTTGATCTTAAAATGGAGAGTATGTGAAGTAACGACCGCTGCCCTCAAAATAACTTTATACAAGCATGGCAGTGAGGAGGCACTTATGCTCATCGCTGAAGCATCGTCTGTCGCATCTAGTCATTTGTTGGCCTACACTGTGAGAATGCAATTATTGAAAAATCAGTGTCCACATAATTCTAGTGTGTCATCTTTTAATTGTGATGGCTAAAAAGCAACAAATGAAATGCGCATACTTCAAGATTTGGTCGTCAAATTTCGTGGCCCATTTATGTTTTGAATTTATAGAGCATAACTTCCCAAGATTGCTTATAAATTACATTTAGATGACACAGAGCTGCTTTTATCTTGTCTGGTTCTTCCTGGTACACTAAGAAATCTAATTGCATAACAAGAGAGTTAAATGTTCTCAGCAAAAATTTTATTCCAAAAAATAATTTTCTTCCAAAAAATTTGTAAAGAAGCATAAATCAATTGTATTTCAGTTTTTATGGGCTTGAGATTCTTAAAAATTTGTTTTCAGTTCATCTTGTAAATGTTAAGGTCTGAGAATTGTCATCTTCCACAACATACTCTACCTTTCCTAACATAGACAGAAATAACTGTATAGCAGGCCTTGACAAATCTTTAGCTTTAGAAATCAGCCCAGAAATTTAAGAGCCAGACTTGTTTTTCAGTCTTCAGAGTTCATAATTACCATATTTTCTAAATGGTGTAGTGGTTAGGAGCAGCAGGACTCTAATCTGGAGAACCAGGTTTGATTCCCCACTTCTCCACTTGATTCCACTTGAAGATAGCTGGGTGACCTTGGGTCAGTCACAGGTCTTCCAGAGCTCTCTCGTCCCCACCCACCTCACAGGTTGATTGTTGTGTGGATAATAATAACATAATTTTGTAAACTGCTCTTGAGTGGGCATTAAATTGTCCTGAAGGGCAGTATATAAATCAAATGTTGCTGTTATTATTATTATCCTGTTTACACTTCCTCATAATTTTACTAAAGCTGTGACAGAAGTGTTGTATATAAGTAAAGGGTTTGCTGTGGTTGCCATCTCTGCAACAAAAAGTTAACATCTAACCCTAGCATAGCTTCCCCCTTATTTCTGATAGTTCCATTATTGCTTTAAAAACTTCATTTAATTGAATATTGGAGTCAGTACAGAAAGCAACTGTTTAAGAAATGAATTCATCCATTTAACATATAAACAAGCAGTGACAAAGAACTACATGTACATGTATTTTCATGGTACACATGAAATGGTAAATAAGTTTTCTATGGCTCATTGAGAGAACACTACAACAAAATCATTGCAAAAGACACCACAGTGAAATTTCTCGCTTCACACAGGCACCTTGCATACTGTTTGTAGAAAATGGAGGCATAGTTGTTTTAAATAAGTAGATGTAAAAGCGTTTCCCTTGAATTTTCATTACATTCAGTGTGTTAGATTGATGCTAAAGTTGCTAAACTGTCATTTCAAATCCTCATTCCAGTTTACTCATTCTACTGAAATTGGGAAGGGGCTAAAATTCAGCCCTATCACTTCCCCCATAAACTTTGAGATAACTACCTGGTTTCAGCACATCATAACTAGTCTTTTATGTTAAAGCAAAGCTATAGTTCTGCAGTTTTAATCACAGTTGCATATGAAATGAGATAAGACACTCTTTAATTTAATTTAATTTTAATTTAATTTATTATATTTATATTCCGCCCTCCCCACTTTCGCAGGCTCAGGGCGGATAACAAATACAAACATGTTTAAAAACATTTAAAAACATTAAATAATACATTTAAAAACATTTAAAAACATTAAATATAACAATTCATGCTGCATAGTGGTTCATATATGCTTCTGTGTTTGCATAGGGGTGATGGTTTAACCCCCCCTTCACGGGGGGGGGGGGCGGGCACTGCCATATGCCTGGCGGAATAGCTCTGTCTTACAGGCCCGGCGAAATGCAAGCAAATCTTGAAGTACAGCTGCCACTTTGTGTTTGTTACCTATGTCAGATGCAGGTTTTAAGATGCACTAGTTGGTCATAGAATAGTCCATTTATGTATCCAGACTGGAACCCCTTCTCTAGATTTTAAGCCAACAAGTGACTGCCTCTAATCTTGTATAGCAAGTTGCAACCTCTTGTGCCAGTGTGGTGGTATGGTTTAGAGTGTTGGGCTAGGAAAGGGAACCCAGATCTTCTCTAGCTGTAAAACTCATTGGGTGATCTTGGGTTACTTACTGAAGCTGAACCTAACACAGTTGTTAGAATGAAATAGAGAAGGGGATCGAATCATGTACACTGCCCTGTGCTCCTTCGAATAAGGGCAGGATTAAAAATAATAGACAAAAACTGTTAAGCTGAAGAAGACTAAAGCCTTATAACCCACTTCATTGTGACTCATAATCATAGCATCATAGCATCACTTATACATGCTGGCTTGGCAGTGTTTGCAGGTCCCAGATCTGACATTTGCTTTTAAAACCAGTTCCAGAATGAGCTTTTGTGTGTTTGGGGTTTGAGATCAGCACAGTACTTTGAAACTTTGAGATAGTTGTTCAGAAGCTTCAAACATGAAAAGGTATACTTAAGCATCAATGTTATATACTGAAAGAAACACCAGTACTCATTATTACGTTCTTGTCTCCTTGTCTCAGATAACACTAGCCAGTATAGATACAGAACTCCAAAAATTGAAAGAAATGACCAATCACCAGAAGAAACGGGCCACAGAAATGATGGCATCTTTATTAAAGGACCTTGCAGAAATAGGAATTGCCGTGGGGAATAATGATGTGAAGGTAAGTGGAAATTGGACATGTCACAGAACGTTAAGAATGAATTCACATGTATGTTCTTACTGGAACATAAAAGCTTGCTGTGTTTCTGTGCTCTGACCCCATCCCAAAGAGAAAGGTCCAAGTCATTAGAAGCACCTGTTAGGTGTGTGACTGTATCTCTGTATTGATCTGTACTGTACTAATGGCTAAGATAAAATGTCTAATTCTATTGCCTGTAATGACAGTAAGGAGGTGCTTATAATGGGTTATATCCAGCCATACATGCATAATATATAAATAAAGCCTGCTGGATCCAACTAGTGGTCCATGTAGTGCAACCTCCTGTTTCACATAATTGCCAACTGCTTGCCCTGGAAGGCCAAACAGGGCAGAGAGGCCAGGGTCTTTCTCTGGTGTTGCCTCCTAGCACTGGTATTCAGAAGTTTACTGCCTCTGGATGCAGAGGTTCCTTTTACTCACTGTGGCTGATAGTCATTGATGAAGTTCTCCTGCATGGACCTTTTGAAATCATTTGTGCTTGCGGCCATCACTGTTCACAATGTCCACCTTCCTGCTTTCTCTTTATTCTGGCAATGCTATTCACCTACTGGAAACCACTGGGACTTGCACAAGGTGCTGCAGGGAAGAGGGAGAACAGAATGAAGTCATTCTTTCTGTATTTTTCTGCAAGCTCTCCTGCCAAAAGAAGAGAAATAGAGGGGAAGCAGTTCTACCCCCTTCCCCCTCCTTACTGCTGCACCCAAGTCAGTGTGGCTCTCCCTCTGCACAGGTTCCACTAACCCAGGAATGATCTTTCTGGGGATTGGGTTGCTGGAACACAGAAAAAGAAGAGCTTTCTTTGGGGACACATGGTTGGATATGGGCCACAGTCCGTTACTACTGTTGTTTTCTCTTCACAATTCTGCTATACCTGAGTAATTAATAGAAAATATATTTTGTAAATGTGAGTAAAGCTTCCTTTGTGATATTGGAAACTTTCACCTATAGAATAAAAATATTAACAAACATGTTACAGCAGTAAGCTACCTAAACATGTAATGGTTCAAAAAGTATGTGGTATTTCATAAGCAAAATATTCTTTGTATTATGCATATAGTTGTGATTCAGAAAACCTGCCTCCTAACTTACTAGCTCAAATTAAGGTCAGAAAGTTCATAATTGTTAAACTGTTATCAGCTGAAAGGCCCTATAGATAGGAAGGAAATGCATTGAACACTGTGGCTGTTATTATCCCAGTGATTATGTTCCATGATTATAAAATCTGAAACTTTCATTGTCAGCAACCAGAAGGAACGGGCATGATAGATGAAGAATTCACAGTCGCAAGACTCTACATCAGTAAAATGAAGTCTGAAGTGAAAACCATGGTAAAGCGATGCAAGCAGTTAGAGAGTACTCAGACAGAAAGCAATAAGAAAATGGAAGAAAATGAGAAAGAGCTAGCAGCCTGTCAGCTTCGTATCTCACAGGTAAATGTCGTGACTTGGTTCTGCCTGTTTGTTACTGAGGCCAGAACTAGTGAAATGTTTGCACAGAAACGGTTGTTTTAGCTAATAAACATTAGAATTGCTTTGAATATAAGCCATTCATTTATGTTAAACCTAGCTTTTTTATGGGGTGGTGGTGGCAGATTTTGACATTTTAGCAGCTTTTCTAGCTGAGTTGTTGTGTAGGATACTATTTACAGTAAACATGGTTCAGTTATAAGCATGAGTCTCTCTTGTATTTCTGTATTTGAACTTGAAAACAGCGCAAGCTTGCTGCTATACAAATCTGTCATAATCCTGTACAGAGGTAACAGCTGTATCAGATGCTGACTACCATCACTGACAAAAAGCACTACGTCCAATAACTTTGGAAAGCAAGTAGAAGTCAGGGTTCCCCAACCCACTACTTTCCCTGATGCCCACCAAGCTTTTGAGAAAGTGGGTGGGGCCATTGTAAGACAGGGCTTGTTAGCGGTTGCTGTCATTCAAATGAAAGGGTTTTCCACAGCTGCAGTAGGGATTGTAGCCACTGCAGGGTTGGGAGGAATGGTAAGTGCCAAGGCCTTCCTTGGCCTTTGTGTGGTTCCATTCCTCTTTAGGCCTAACTGACTTGCCATGAGCTTCTTTTGCAAATCAGAGAGGGAGCTTTGTTCTAGACTGAGAGTCCAAGGAGCTGGGCTGCTGCATGAGGGGAGTAGAGTTTTCAGCAGCAGAAGCTCACCCTGGCCTTCTATAGGCTTGCTGTCCTTCAGTGGTTAACCATGCTTCCAGCCAAAGTACAGATAATACTAACTTTGACAGATCAGTGACTGGACTCTGAATTAGCTAGTTTCATGTATGCAGTGTGATTACCATGCAGTTCTTTTGCAAAGTGAGGAGGGAGTTGTCACGTTTGGCACCACTTCCTGTGGCAGCAATTTTGAGGTTTTACTGATCACCCACTGTCAGAATTCTGAAGTTGGTGGGAGTCTCAAAAAGGTTGGACACATCCGATTTATACTGTAGAATAGCCTACTCCTGCATATACTTTTCCTTACATGTATTTTGGTCTGGTGGTTTGAACTATCAACGTCTTTCTTTCTTGCATGTAATATCCATCTTATTTTCAATTTGAAAGCATGAAGCCAAGATCAAGTCACTTACAGAGTATCTTCAGAACGTGGAACAGAAGAAAAGACAGCTTGAAGAGTCTGTGGATTCCCTTAATGATGAGCTAGTCGAGCTTCGAGCGCAAAGTATGATTTCCTTACTTTATTTGTAGTGTTGAAGAGCATGAGTTGTGAGCTGATTAAGTGCCAGGTCCTTTAGCAGGCCACTCTTAGCTTCTTATCTGTAATGTGGTACTGATAATGGCCTGTCTTACATTAATAATCCTTAGTCCCACACTGTGCAGTGCTTTGAATACTTGTGGAAAGTGCTTATAAAGGCATGTGGCTTTGTCAACCTTTGGAAATAGGATACAGAATGAGATTGGTCTGATCCAGCAGCACTGCTGTTTATACTGTTTGTTATAAGTACACTGCTTTGGGAGTGACACGTTATGATTCAAAGGGCCTGTGAAATTGTGTATTCAAAAGTCTGTTTCTTTTCCTCTCTAGAAAAAGTCCATGAAATGGAAAAGGAGCACTTGAACAAAGTTCAAACTGCAAATGAAGTCAAGGCATGTAAACTGTGTTTTTAATGAATGTTTCAAAATGAATTTTTTTTCAAAAATACAACTTCTGATTTCAGTGATGTCAAAGTAATTAATATTTGATTCTGCAGCAAGCTGTTGAGCAGCAGATTCAAAGCCACCGTGAGACTCATCAGAAGCAGATTAGCAGCCTGAGAGATGAAGTTGAGGCAAAGGAGAAACTAATCACTGAGCTGCAAGAGTAAGTCTGGAAACTGTTTGTGGATGATATGGTCATTGCTACATGGAGTTCTGGAGTTTGAAGAGGCATTATAGGCAGTGTAGTCTAACCGCCTGCTCCATGCAGAAAATCTCATGCTAGAGCATTCACGATTGAGCCTTTTTCAGCCTTTCTTAAGATGCGCCCCTCTCCCTCCCAGTTCCATTGCTGAACCACTCTTCATTATTTACTTCAACTGTGCTTACTAACTCTTCAAGCTTTCCTTCGTACCAGATAGCAAGACACTGTATATCTTTGCAGGAGAATATCAACATCATTTGTGTTGATTCAGTGAGAAAACGAGCTATAGTGTCAGCGCAGTAGTAAAATAAAAAGGGTGAATTGAAATAATCATGTACTTAAAAGGCTTTTTTCAAAGTACATTTTATTTGAGTCTTCCTAAGTGGCAGTTCTAAAAGTTGATTAAGTGTACTCTGTCACCTCTACCGGGAGCTGTCTGATTCAGCATGTTTTGTGGAGTGCTGTTTTAGTCAGTAGCAGAAATCGATCCAGCCTCATGTAGTATGTATTTTGGCATTTAGAGTTCCATCTGTTGTGAGATAAGGATGTGCTGACCTTTGTCAAACTCTTTTGTCTTCCTAATTGCATGTTTTTTACTTCCTGTGTTCAGTCAAAATCAGAAGATGATGCTTGAGCAGGAGCGACTCAGAATTGAGCATGATAAGTTGAAAGCTACAGATCAAGAGAAAAGTAGAAAACTGCATGAGCTTACGTAAGTAGAAGTTACAAGGAAAATAATCTGTAACTGTGCACATCTAATAACAATGTGTGAAAAATATGACGGTGAAAACACTATGGAGCTTCCATGCCTGTGCATCCTAGATAATGCATATAGGGGTGGGGGTGGGGGTTGTGTCTTTCCAGAAGTTGCTTCTTAGGAAACTCAGTGACATCGTAGTGCACATCAGTGTGCTTTTATAATAGAATCTGGTCTTAAAAGTCTTTAAAAAGTTGTTTTGGGTAAAATACTGTATGAAAATTAAGAGTGCTTTACCCTGTTCTACATAGTCTCTCATATTAAAATGGCTGGCAAACTTTGAGGTTTGAGGGAAGCAGGCATGCAGATGTGTGTAATAGACATGAAGCCAAGGGTTGAGACCAACCGTAAGGGGTTTTGTTTAAAATCCATTCTTCTTCTTCATTACTGTTTTCACAACCAAAGTCATAAACAGCAAGCCATCACCACCTAAAAGGGAAACCTAGAGTTTACTACCAGTTACAAGATGGTTTACTACAGCTGCCAAAAATTTAGCCCCACACACAGTTGTTTCATCTCTTAATAGCCAAGAAGATTTAGCTTCAAAAGAGCTAATATCCTGCTTAAACAGAGGAAAAATCAATTTAACTCTCCAATCTAGAAATAGTTTGGCATTTTTATCGGAGGAAGAATACCAACTGAAAAAGAACATACTCCGAAAGCTCTAACCAACATGCTCTTATAAATGTCAGAACTGTGGCTAGATAAAATCCTTACTCCAGTCTGCCTTCTGCAATTAGACAAAAGTCCATTGTTTCCAAAAAGCATTTAATGAAGAAAAAGATTATTATAGTCCACTGGCCTGAATGCAGTATCCAGGTTGGTACATATGCATTGTTACCAATGCTAGGCAAAGCAAGAGATACATATTAAATATCATAGCTGACCCATCCTCCCCCCACAGTTCTCATAACATTCCCTTTGAAGCTGCAAAAGCGAAAGCTTCCCCAAGGCCGGTTCTTGGTGGAACGTCGGTAGCCAAAACAATGCGGGTCTGTGAGATAGCTGCCTGGGAACCTCTGCACCTGGGGAAGAAAGCACTGAACACTGAAAGGATTAAATATGGAGTCGGTTAAGCATAGGTATACAAAAAAGCGTTCTGATCCTGACAATAATCAAGATCCCTCAGATATCTTTTGATTAACTTACTCAATTCACTGCTACTCATAGTATCTATCATATCATGGGTGATGTCCCAACATGATAATTTGTATTCCAGATATTTTTACAAATCACAGCATAATTAATCCAAGAAGATCTGGTTCTAAGTTTAATTTCGAGATCCTAATTTTTAAATTAAATGCTCTCCACCTACCCTTTGCCCCATAAGACATCTCCCCCATCTTGGCTCTCAAAGCTATGCCTGTCAGAGTTCCCAAGATGTGGTGTAGGAACCTTAATAACGGTCCATCAATATTAACTGTTACTGCACTGATCCATACCCCAATAACATACAGTAATAGCCCAGAAAGTTTACTGTTGAACATTTTAACTGGTGGAGGGACATATTGTCCTCCTGAGGAATAAAATCCATTCTGTTACTTCAAAAACACTGATGTGGTATGCCTTTTTAAAGATTTGTGCCAAACTCCTTGACCACCATTGCCCACGTAACATCTTTAAAGACCTTACTAGCATTCTGTATAGTCCACTCCATTCTGTGTAATACCAGAACTCTCTCCAAAGAACTCTTGATTTGTTATATTAAGGTAAAAGGATTTTAAAAATGGGGGGGACCACATCAAGTATTTTGCTTTCTATAATATTTATATAAAAGTGGTAAAGAATGTTTGATTCCTTTGCATCCATTAACATTGCCTTGGTTCGGTGTCTCACTTAAAACAATCACATATTCCCTGCACACTTTCCTGTGATTTTCTTAGTAATCAAAAGTTCCACAAGCTGTTTTCCATCTTTGGAAACGTGAAAGCTAGCACACAGTGTTGTGTCATTGTAGCTAGTCTTAATAAAAGAAGGCACTATATGGATTGTAGTTTGTTTCTTGGATTTTGATTTCTGCACCACTAGGGCTGTGAACAACTTTTATCCAAAAACAAGACAGCCTCCTCCTGCTTTTTCATGTAATCTTTCAAGTAACCTTTCTGCCGTCTCCTGGCAAAGTGATTGGCTTCTTAAATAAAACCCTTTGTGATTTGACTGGTTATTTAAAAAAATCTAGTAACACATACTGTATTCTGGACATCTCTCTAAATGTTCTAAATGTCATGTATAAATACCACGTTTATATTCTCCCCCCCCCCCAATTCCCGATGGTAGGATTCCATCTCATGTGGCTCACTTCAGCCCAACTTGTGGATTTCCAACATGCAGGCAAAGACTGCTTTGCCTCAGTAGGAGTTTATTGTCCTGTTCGGTGATGTAGAGGCAGTTCTTTGAGCTGTCTGAGGTTTTATGCTCATTACCACATAAACCACTTTGAGCCTTAGACTATCAGATTTTTTTCTCCAAAGTGGTAAGTTTGGATTTTTGTAATTTTAGGGTTATGCAAGACAGGCGAGAACAAGCAAGGCAAGACTTGAAAGGTTTGGAAGAAACTGTGGTAAGTCCCTTTTGCAGAATGGTCTTTCAAATGGTCAAGTTTCTTAACTTAGAATGTTACTAAAAGATTATTTGTATTATTAGGCCAAAGAACTTCAGACCCTGCACAATCTGAGGAAGCTGTTTGTTCAAGATTTGGCCACCAGAGTTAAGAAGGTGATGTGAAACTGAATTGTTTTTGTTTCAGAGTATGTTGATGCTGGTTTCTTTGGAACGTAAACTCATTATAGGTTACCTACCTTCCTTCCTACAGAGTGCAGAGATTGACTCAGATGACACCGGGGGCAGTGCTGCACAAAAGCAAAAGATCTCGTTCCTTGAAAATAATCTTGAACAGCTTACAAAAGTACACAAACAGGTAACCTGTAGTGTATTCTTGCATCTCTGTAGCACCTGCGACTGACCACATCTCTCTCTTCCGAAAGGCCTTCTCTTATATTTCAGGCAAGACCACTAGAGGTTTTAGAAGACCTCTTCTGATCACTTCAGTTTTGTCATTTTTAGTGGAAAATTCAGATCTCCCTTATTTTGATGAAAGGATGTGGTGAGCTCTTCCTTGTTATCAGAGTAGGGGTGTACATGGGGAAAAGATTCGGGTTTCCCATTTCGGGTTTACCTGAAGCAGGAAAACAATCCAGAATACCCCTAAACCCAAAGCAGAAAGCCACTTCGGGATTTGGGCATTTCAGCTGCTTCGATATGCTCCGTAAAAATTTGGAGCATACAGAAGATCAAAGCAGGAGTTGTCGCCAACTTTTTCATCCAATGGGAGGAAAGAAGAGGGAGTTCCCCCTTCCTCCATCCCATTGGATGAGAAAGCCAGTCTGTACACTTTCAAAACTCAAAGCCGTGCTGAACAGCGCTGCTCTGAGCTTTGAAAACTCCTCGCTGGCTTTTTCACCCAATGGAATGAAAAAGCTAGCCTGGAAACTTTCAAAGCTCAGAGCAGCGCTGAAGTATCCAGGCTGGCTATTTCATCCAATGGGAAGGAGGAAGAGGGAGCTCCCTCTTCCTCCCTCCCGTTGGGTGAAAAAGCCAGCGTGGCCAGGCAGCTGATCTAAGGGAAGGGATACTCCTTTGCCCGTCGCTTCACAGCAACAGGGAAAGGAACATTTAAATATCCTTTCCCCGTTGCTGCAAAGCAGCAGGGAAAGGGCATTCCTCTCCCCCCCCTCCCTTGTATCAGCTGCCAAGGATATAGGGATGCTCCCTTGCTGGGCCCAATTCAAAAATCCCAAATCTTTGTGAATCGGGTCCAATTTGAGTATAGGCACATCCCTATATCAGAGTAAATCACTTTTTTTTCAAAGCAATTTCTACTGAACAGCAAAATCAAACATACTATTGGTTACTTTATATGTGTTAGCTGTGGCTGTGCTCAATATAAACTTTTTTGTGATGTTTCATATGGCATTCAGTATCCATTGGTGATTCATATTTTACATCTGTGTTCTGACTTCTGGATTTTTGTAATCTCAAATTAATTAGATTCTGTTGACATTGAAGCTAAATGTGTGACATTTTTTTCCCCTTAGCTGGTGCGTGATAATGCAGATCTTCGCTGTGAGCTTCCAAAACTGGAGAAACGGCTTAGAGCTACAGCTGAGAGGGTTAAAGCTTTGGAGTCTGCCCTGAAGGAAGCCAAAGAGAATGCATCTCGTGATCGCAAGCGATACCAGCAAGAAGTTGATCGTATTAAGGAAGCTGTCAGATCGAAGAACATGATCAGAAAGGCACATTCTGCACAGATTGGTAAGTGGAAATAAGGGAGCAGTAGTCATTGCAGGGGTTGTGATTAATGCATATTTGCTGAGATAATCATTTTAAAGTGGTGGAAGGGATGTCCGCAAAGTTGTTTGTGTGTATGTTCTATCTGGAATGTGTTAGTCTTTTGGAAAGAACAGTTTATTGTGCCACAGTCAACAATGCTTTGTGCATTGTTGGGCTAACAGTTGCCCAATCTGCAGTATCTGGGGATTTAAATTTCTTAGAAGCGCAAGCATTTTATCCAATATTTTCATTAGACTGTTGGCATGTAAAAGATGTATGTGACATAATACAAAACTGGTAACTTGTGTGTTATCAGTTGTGGGGTAAGCTGCTTTTTCTAGGCTCTTAAATTTATTTATCAGAATGAGATCATTGCCATAAGACTTCCAAATATCATAGAATCATGGATGTCAAATAAGTGACATAGTTCATCCCCACAGTTCAGAATATTTTCCTACGATAAGTGCAATTAATCATATTCAGGTTGTAATACTCATGAATCCAGTGGTTTGTTTTTAACACTTGCGTTTCCTTTGTGCAGCTAAGCCTATTCGCCCTGGCCAGCATCCAGCAGCTTCTCCAACTCATCCAAGTGCAATTCGTGGGGGAGGTGCTTTTACACAAAACAGCCAGCCAGTTGCCCTACGTGGAGGCGGGGGACGGCAGGATAAAGTGTAACATTTACATCATACAGGTTGGCTTCTAACTACGTATTTATTCCATTGTAAAATTGAAAAGTGTATTTTAGAGAAATGCAGAACATGAAATTGTAATAACTACTAACTAAAATCTCTTAATAGGTGAATAGTTTTATTGCAGTTAAGAGCATCTTCAGTTGTTCATAGGTAGAATCTCAGCAGGTTCCGAAGTTATCCAAGAGGTTCTTAATTTGTGCCTCATGTTCATTATTTCAGTATACTAGCCACAGATCAATGAGGTGGTGAGTCTGCCCATATGAAGCTGCCAGTCCTACTGAAATTTAACTTGGTATTTGGGCTGCATACAAAATCTATTTACAATAAGAACAGAATTTCTAATGAAATGTACAAGAGTAAAATAAATGCAAAATGACATTCTCTTCAAATTTAGCTATTATAGTAGAATACTGGCCCATTATATAAACAAGCTAAAGAACTTTCCTATAAAACAAAGACAAACCAGAAGAATGGAATCTCTTGGGATTTAAGGGATGCTGAGACCAAATTGGATGAATTACCAGGCGTTCAGACTAGAGTAAAAGCTAAAGATGGGGATAAAGTTATTAACTAACTTATTATGATTTGAGCGCTGAACAAGTCATCAGTTAAAACCTGTGATACATGTTACCTTCTGTATCACATCATTTCACTTCTTCTGAAGACTGAAAGTTGTAACTGCGAAGTGGAAAGCTCACTTATTTTCATAAAACTACAGACATCCTGTTTGTGTAACCAGTTATATTTCTGTTCTCTGAATAAGTTGTTCTGGTTCTTTGTAGATGCTGAGAAATACATGCAGCATGAAGAAGATTGGTATCGTGCAACGAGAGTCATTCCGTGACAGTGATCTCTATATCTGTCTCTTGCTGGGGATTGTAGGATTATTTGGGGTGGGGGGTTGGAATTGTATACACTTATACTGGTCTGTACAGCTCTCCTCATTCGGCTGATTCCCAACAAAATTTTGGAGAAAATTGTCCCTCTTGGAAAATTGACATGTATAACTAAAATGTAGCTCTTTTCATGACACAATCCTGTCTTTCACGTCTTAAATTTAGTCTGCACTGTGCCAAGTTGAATGTATGTTAAGCAACATCCTAGTTTCAGATTTCTTAGCTTAATTTGTGTATATTTTATGGTCTTAGGGAATGTGGATCAATGTTAAAGTATGTTTTAATTTTTACCACTTTTAAATAACACTACTTGACTCACTCTTGAACTAGAGCAGCACTGTACATTAAGTTTGCCCAAATGGCTGTATAGAGCATAAGACTGAAATTATTTGTACAGTATGCAGTTACTGAGGTGTGCTTATGATGACTGCCCTAAGGCACTGAAGTCTCAAATTTGGAACTAAAAACTTCTGTTCTAACGAGGCTGCTTAACTGTTTGATTAAATAAATCTCTGTTATTGGGTTAATGAGTTAATACTGTATAGCAAGTAGTAAATGTAAGTTTACATAGAAAGACTTGGCAATGACTTCTTTCATCTGTCCTGTTCCTGATTAGACACAGAATAGCATGATGAGGTGAAAACATTCTGCTTCATCTTGATGAGCCTGTTGATGGTTGCCAGAGTTGGATAACTGGTGTTAACTGCTAAAGTGAGCAATTGGGACACTGTAGGTTCCTCTTGTGTCAGCCATTGTTTTATTAATTATCTGTAAACTACAAATTGGGCTTTCAGTTTAGGGGAGTGCCTGAACGCAAGGAACAAACTGGATAAAGAAAGGAGATAAAGTGCTTGAAATGGCCAGAAGTGGCAGATGTTTGTGGGAATTGTGCTACACTGAAACTGTACTGTAACTTATTTGTAAATCTAGAATTCTGTAAATGTTTTCTTCCTGAGTACTTTGTCAGGCCTTTTTATTACCTTTCCCTTTTGCAATTTTAAAAGTGAAAAAAATTGCCCTGTAAAAAAAAAAAGAGTGTAACTACATCACATGAAAGTCAGAGGATGCCTTTGATGGGCTGTTCCAAAAAGTTTAGAAGGTTCTTTCCTCATTAGACAGTAATTAAGTTGGTAGCACGCAAGAGAAGAAATGTTGCAGCAGTTGAGAGATTCTGAATAGCTTTTCAGGAGTTAGTTCATGACACTTTTATATCTTACTATAGAAAGTTCACAAGCACTTAGAAAAAACGGTTTCTTTTGATGATTAGTTTATTTCTTTTTACACAAACTGAAATACTTGCATTACGGAGCTTAGTAATGGAAATCTTGGGTAGTCATTTCTTTCCTATTCCTTATTAGTATTATTTTTATGATTTTGTTTTTAGAGGCTGGATTTTTATCAGCCATACTGTCACTTCTTAGGATTGTCATACCCTAGAGCTGTTATTTTTGTGCTCGAATTTACACTCCAAACTCCAGATGAAATAATTCTGGAACTTACAAGGGGACTCATGCAAAGGAGAAAAGGTGTTGCAAGTCAAGCTTGAAGCTGAATTTCTCAACTTACATGAATTTCTCAACATTAAGCATACATTTTCAGTCCCAGTTCAGTTGATGCAGCAAGTCTCGTTTCCTGGACATATATTCAAATGAAGCAGGATATTTTCTCATGGCTGTTATGGTAGTTTCATTCCTGTAAGTAACGTATCATGGGTTTTGGTGCTGACATGCCTATGTAATTAAGCGGTTAAATAAACTGTAACTAGCATGTAGCTCAAAATGTACATCCTTTTTATACCTAAGCTTTTTTATTTTAACCTTTTATGAAGTTTACCAAGAACTGCAACTTAGACTTTCAAAAAGAACGCCTATTTTAGTTCTTTGGATCACCTGCAATAGGTTGCATGAACAGGACAGTTACTGGTTTTGTAAATTTAAAACCTTCAATCTGCAATAGAATTTTAAAAGCATTGCTGTTCCAATGTACACTCCTTGGGTTTTTTAAATTATTCCTCTAGGCCGTTTCCCCCCCTAAAAAATCGGCTTGAGGTAGGAATTGAGTGAGATGGAAGAACACTATTTATTCATGGAGATCAACTAAATTATTTGCATAACTTTACTGATGTATTTCTTTATGTAACTCTAAATTAGACCTAAAATGAAAAGAGTCTGCCTTGTGGACACATTCTCAGTACATGAGGATGCATTGCAGAATAAATGGTTTGGAGAAGATGCCATATAGTTTTAACTACCTGCATGCTGTAAATGTTTTTTGTGTTTAAATAAAATCTTTGAATTTCAGTGAACTTCTTTGAGAGCTACATAATCCTTTAAAGTTGGATCAGTTGTCAGCACCATTTTTCCTATACATCTTACTGGGTCGTGTATTGTGGTGACATATCTTGATGATAGAGCAAGCAGTGTTTTATTTAAGTCCAGCTCTGAAAAGGGGTTTCATCAGTAAATACACACACTTTTCCCTAAGAGTCAGTATGCCCACAGGGTTTACACAACACAGAGTGGGAGTGAACCTCAGGCCTACGACATGCTGCAGAAAAGGGGAGGATCGTGTAGAGCTCTGGAGAACTGCACACTCTTATGATACTTAGGGGTGGGTGTAATAAATATATACTGCTCTTGTTTTGGGGTCTGTCTACACCTAAATGCACTTCACCCATCAAAGTTGTCTGCTATGAATCCATGTGAGACCATTGCAGGGGTAGAGTATTGATTGTGTGCGCGCATATGCCTCTGTTAAGAGTAATGTGTATGTGTTCAAGTGTGTGAGCTGGGCTCATTCCCATATTCACTATTCTGTCTAAACAAAACTATCCTGCCTCCTCCTCCTTCCTGCTGTTTACTGATCTTCCTGAAGTGCTGCTCCTGAGGACCAAAGTAGATACGACAGCTGCTATTTTAAAGCAAGTAAAAAATCTGCAAGGCCCCACTCTTGACTCGTCCACAGCAGCAGGCTGAAGAACTCTTGTCCCTTCCCCTCTCTCTTCAAGTGCTGAAACCACTGTATGGAGGGTGCACAGCCATTTTGACACTTGAAAAGGCCTGGGTGAGGCAAGAACGTCTTAGCCTGATATACCTTGGGCCCTGTGAGGATCAGGCCCTTGCAGTATTTTGCTTAAATTGCTTGTATCTGTATGTCTAGTTTTGTCCCACAGTGACAGAGAACTTTGAGTGGTGAATTGGGGTGTGCAGGGAGAGGGAGAAAGGCACCAAGAATTGCCTCTATTCTCAGTAAATTTATTTGGGATCCAGATCGTTGTGTATCAAGTACATAAGCCAGTCATTAAGCATGTTTGGGTCCAAAACATCGCGTTTTAATCTTTACAATGTAACTGTTAAATTGACTTGTTCCCTTGAGTTACATGGTCAAGCCAGAATAAATCCCAAGACTACTGGAGTCAACCTAAATTCCTTCTTGGAATAGTTTGAAAGGCTAATGCATCTTTGCAAACAAAAATCCTGATAGACCACGTCAACAGTCCTGTTTGTGTTCTGCTCTCAAGAAAACTACCTCATATACTTAAAAAACCCTATTGCCTGTTCTAAACTTCAAAATGTCACGTTTGATCGTCTTCGTCCTTCTGTGCAGCCCCACATTGGGACTGCGCAGGCGCAGGCCAGCCGCGGAAAAGATTTTTCTAGCTTTCAGAGATGTGAAGGGGACGTTCGGATCCACCGCGCATGCGCGTCGGTGTTCCCGCCAATTTTGAATGTATATATATCCGAACGTCCCCGGCATTCCCTCAGTTCCTTTTTCGCCGACGTACGAAAAGGTTCTATTGTCTAGCGTTTATTCTCTCAGCGTCTCTTCGGAGTTTTTGGATCGTGATCTTCTGGTCGGTATTTTTTTCCCCTTGTCGGTGGGAGATACCGTTCATTATGTCCCAAACTTCTTTGTTTAAGAAGTGTCTTAAGTGCGGCACTAAAATGACGCACTCGGACGGCCATGAGCTCTGCCTCATCTGCCTGGGCGAGGGGCATGTTGTCGAGCGCTGCTCCATCTGTATGTCCTTCACTCCGAAGGCAAGGAGTGATCGGAAGGCCAGGCTCCGTGCCTTCTTGTGGGATGCTAACCTTCTCCCCCCCAAGCCATCGGGCTCTTCGGGAGATAGACCCCGCTCCGCCGCTCCGTCGCTGGCGCCGTCTCGTAAGTCGCCAGAGCAGCTCCCCACGGAACCGACGGGGCAACCCGTTCCGGAGGCCCGACCTGACTCCGGTTCCGGGGATCGTCCTTCCGACCGGAAGGCCAAGAAGCGTTCCGCATCCAAGCCGAAGTCCTCCTCCAAGCCTTCGGCCGCAGAGGCTGCTTCGGAACCCCAGCCCAAGAAGGCCAAAACGAAATCGAGGGCCAAGGGCCGTGCTTTATCCCCGGCTCCGACTGTGCAACCTGGTACTCCGTCTGGACCGGTCCTGATCCCTGACGATGTGGTGAGTCTCCACACCCCGTCTCCTCCTTGCACGCCTCCTCCGTCGGTTCCCGAGGAATTCGTGCCGTTCCCGTCTTTCACGGAACCGTTCCAGTCATTCGAACGATCCCTGCCTTCCGCCCCGGCGCCTTCGGAGGCCTCCATTCCATTGCTGTCTACCTCGTCGGTTCCGATGCCTCTTCGCTGGCCTGCCCCGGTTCCTGCTCCTCTGCCCCCTTGTCAGCCTGTCGCGGGGATTGGGAACATGACCTCCTGGCAGGATTTTGTGGCGTGGTTCCAGCAGTCGTTGCCCTTCCTGCAGCATCCTTCGGTTCCAATGGTTTCCGTTCCGGCTCAGCCAGTCGGGCTCCCGGCATCCGCTCCTCCACCTCCTGGCTTGCCTCTGCGACCGTCGGTTCCTGCGGCTTGTCCGTCGGCCCCGAGCGCTCACCGGTCTTCGGTTCCGACGCAAACCTCGCCGGAGTTTTCAGATTCCGAGGATGAGGAAGGTCTGGCGTCCCCGTCAGAGTGCTCTTCGGACGCGGCCTCTGATCCTTCCCCAGATGACACCGTGGGTGGGCCCCGTTCGTCGTCCCCGAATGACGACTACAGGCTGTTCTCCGAGCAAATGATGCGGATGGCCGCCGCGCTGGAGATAGACGTCTCCTCCACGACCTCCAAGCCCAAGAGTAAGCTGCTGGAGGCACTGTATTCCGGGTCCCCCGCGTCGGTGGCGTTTCCCCCTGTGGAGGATTTCGTTGACAGCGCTCTCGCGCTCTGGCAAACACCGGCGTCCGTGTCCGCGACGGCAAAGAAGGTAGAGAGGTACTACCGTTTAAAGCAGGATGATTGCCCGTACCTCTTCAGTCATCCGAAACCCTCGTCCATCGTGGCTGAGGAGGGTCAGGCTCGGTTCCGTTCCGGTTCCTCGTCGGCCCCGGCGGACCGAGAAGGCAGAAAGCTGGATGGCATGGGCAAGAAACTCTACTCGTCCGCGTCTTTGGGATTCCGTATTGCCAACTTCCAGGCCATAATGGGGTCCTACAATCTGTTCCTCTGGAAACGGCTGTCCTCTTACCTTTCCGATCTCCCCGAGGATCGCCGCCATTTGGTGAAAGCCCTTCAGGCAGAGGCCATACGGCTGTCAAAACAGCAGATGACAGCGGGCAAGGATGCTGCCGATTCCGCGGCGCGCTCGATGGCGACTTCGGTGGTCCTGCGTCGACACGCCTGGCTCCGGTCCACTGCCCTGCCGCCAGAGAAGAAGGCGAAAGTGGAGGATTTCCCATTCGAGGGGCCCCAGCTCTTCTCGGAGAAGACGGATGAGTCCCTCTCCCTGATGAAAAAGAATCAGCAGACGGCCAAGTCCCTCGGAGTCGCCCCCTCAGCTCAGTCGTCGGGTCCGAGGTATCGTTATGGTCGGTCCCGATCCTACCAGACCCCTTACCAGCCTTACCAGCAGCGTCAAGGGCGCTTCTTCTCGGGCCAGTCCTACGGTCACCGATCCTATTCAGCCCAGCAGCGTCACTCTTCCAGGCGCTCCGGCCGGTCCAAGGGCAGGCAACAGCCCTCTTCACCCAAGCCTTCGACCTCGGTGCAGAAGCCCTCGGTCTTCTGACTAAGCCTGAACGCTCCCCTGTTGGCCTCCGAGGACACTTCCTCTGCTGCCCAGTTTCTGGACAGGCTTCGGCCTTTTTTGCCCTGTTGGCAACGTGTTACTTCTGACACTTGGGTCCTGTCCATTGTGGCCCATGGTTACAAGTTAATGTTTACAGATGCACCTCCTCTCTCTCTCCCTCCCCGTTGTTCTACATGTTGTGATGTTGTGTTACACAATAATGTTATGGAGTTTGTTAACAAAGGTGCTGTCCGGGTGGTCAATGTCTCTACTTCCCTATGGGGATTTTACTCCAGGTACTTCCTTGTGGATAAAAAGGGTGGAGGTTCCCGGCCCATCTTAGACCTTAGAGGCCTCAACGGTTATTTGAAGGTTGAAAAGTTTCGAATGCTAACCCTGGCATGGGTCATGGAGCTCCTGGAGGTGGGCGTCTGGCTAGCCATTCTAGACTTGAAGGATGCCTACTTCCACATTTCTATCTTTGAGGGCCACAGGAAATACCTGCGGTTTGTGTATGGGACTTCTGTGTATGAATATACCGTATTGCCCTTTGGGCTGGCCTCTGCACCCAGGGTATTCACGAAGTGCATGGCCACCGTAGTGGCATACCTGCGGTCCCAGGGTTGCTTCATCTACCCGTACCTGGATGACTGGTTCCTGGTGGGACCCTCGCCTGACTCTCTCCAGGCCCATATTGCCCTCACTTTGTCCGTGCTGGCTAGGTTGGGCTTGGTGGTTAATGGGGATAAGTCTGTTCTGGCCCCGGGCATGGCCATTAGGTTTATTGGGGTCCATTTCGATTCCCTGCCGGGCAGGGCCTACCTGCCCCCAGACCGGTTGGCCAGGCTTTCCGCTTTAGCCCGGCATTTTATACATTGCCGGTACCAGACGGCCCTTTTGATTCAGACACTGTTGGGCCTTATGGCCTCCTCCACAGGGGTGGTTTTCTTTGCGCGCCTGCGTATGAGGCCTCTGCAAAACTGGTTTGTCCGGAGGTACAACCCCCTCACCATGGGTCAGCACCAGAGGTTTTCCATCCCCAGGGTGGTGCTGTGCTCTCTGGCCTGGTGGACTGTCCCTGGAAACCTGTCTGAAGGTTGTCCTTTCGGCCCCTTCCTAGCTGAGGTCACAGTTTATACCGATGCCTCCAACTTGGGATGGGGGGGGGGCGCTGTGGACAGCTTTCGGCTCAGGGCATCTGGTCCCCATCTGAGGCATCCATGCATATCAACCTTCTTGACCTTAGGGCGATCCGTTACTCCCTCGCTTCTTTTGCAGATGCCATTCGGAACAGGAGGGTTCAGGTCCTGTCGGACAATACCACGGCCTGCTACTACCTCAACAAGCAGGGAGGAACGGTCTCGCTCAAGCTCTGCAAGGAGGCAACGACTCTATGGAATTGGGCCATGGTCAACAACGTCCTTCCCAGAGCCGTGCACATTGCCGGGGATCTCAACACCTCGGCGGATGCACTGAGCAGGGTGTTTCTGCCTCAGCACGAGTGGTCCCTAAACAGGGTTTACCTCGACCAGGTTTTCCGCACATGGGGCACGCCTTTGGTCGACCTCTTCGCCACTGCCCGCAACAAACAGGCCCCGCTGTTCTGCTCCCGGGCCGGCATTGGCCACCACTCCCTAGGGGATGCCTTCCAAATACCTTGGTCCCCAGGGCTCTTTTATGCCTTCCCGCCCTTCCCGCTCCTGTACAAGGTTCTTTCCAGGGTCAGGGCCTTCCGAACCCACTGTATCCTCGTTGCCCCTCGGTGGCCTCGCCAGGATTGGTTCCCCCTTCTACTTTCCCTGTCCCAGGGGCGATGCCTCCCCCTGCCTCATGCCCCGGACCTCTTAACCAGGGACGGGGTGTGGCATCACGATGTGGCTGTCCTGAATCTGACTGCCTGGCTTCTGGGCAACCGGGAGTGAGCCTCTCTTCTGGAGTGCTGGGGGTGATCTTGAATGCCCGGAAACCGTCCACCAGGTTGTCCTATCAGAGGAAGTGGTCACGTTTTTCCCGATGGTTGGGCCTGAAGGGGGTTTCTCCCTTTAATTGCCCGCTTCCTGTCATCCTGGACTACCTCCTGGAACTCTGCTCCCAGGGCCTTGCGTTTTCCAGTGTTAAGGTCCACATGGCTGCAATCTCTGCCTTCCATGAGCAGATTGATGGGAAGACAGTTTTTACTCACTGGCTTTCCAAGCAGTTCCTGAAGGGCCTGTTCAAGACCTTCCCTCCTAGGGCCCATCCCATTCCGCAATGGAGTCTCTCCCTGGTTCTCTCCCAGCTGATGCTCCAGCCCTTTGAGCCTCTATCTTCTTGTCCCCTACCTTTGCTCACTCAGAAGGTGGCTTTCCTGGTGGCAATCACGTCCTCTAGGCGTGTTGGGGAGCAGTCTGCCCTGCGGTGCGACCCTCCCTTCCTGCAGTTTTTCCCTGGTACTGTCATGCTCCACACTAGCATGGAGTTTCTGCCCAAGGTAGTCTCAAGATTTCACCTGCAGCAAAAGGTGTTCCTCCCTTCCTTTTTTCCAACACCCTCATCCCAAGGGGAACGAGCACTACACACATTGGATGTAAAGCGTGCTTTATTGTTTTATTTGCACCGCACCAAATGTTTCAGGAAATCTCCTGCCCTGTTTGTGTGTTACTCTGGCCCTCGCAAGAGCTCACCTGCTTCTGCCCAGTCCATCTCTCGCTGGATTGTGTTTACGATTAAACTTTGCTATCAGCATGCTGGAGTCCAGTGTCCCTTGTTGGTTACCGCTCATTCCACTCGAGCGCAAGCTGCTTCTGCTGCCTTCCTGCGAGGAGTGCCGCTCCGGGACGTCTGCCAAGCTGCGACATGGTCCACTGCAGACACTTTCATCAAACACTATTCTGTGGATGTGCATGCACGACGTGACTCGGCTGTTGGCACAGCTGTCCTGCAGTCCTTGTTCAAGTAGACACTCACACCCGCCCCCATTGGTGAGATGCTAGTTACTCTCCCAATGTGGGGCTGCACAGAAGGACGAAGACGATAAACAGGGTTTCTCACCTGTAACTGTTGATCGTCGAGTCTCTTCTGTGCAGACACACATTCCCTCCCGCCTGCCCCGCTGTGAGTGTTTGGTTGACTTAGTTTCTCCGGCGGCTCAGGTGAACTGAGGGAATGCCGGGGACGTTCGGATATATATACATTCAAAATTGGCGGGAACACCGACGCGCATGCGCGGTGGATCCGAACGTCCCCTTCACATCTCTGAAAGCTAGAAAAATCTTTTCCGCGGCTGGCCTGCGCCTGCGCAGTCCCAATGTGTGTCTGCACAGAAGAGACTCGACGATCAACAGTTACAGGTGAGAAACCCTGTTTTTACCGTTTACAGTTTTGTAGCCTCTTCCCAGTTAAGCCCCTTTAAATCTGCTCAGGTGAGCCTGCTGATGGAGTTAATGGCTTGCAGCTTGCAGTTAAACTAAGAATTAACACATAACCACTAGAGGGTGCAGCCATCCCTTTCTTTGATTGTACTGGAAATCTTTTGACTAGGTCATTGATTGAAAGAATGATTTAGTTTAAAATGAAAGCAATTCTTTAAAAAAAAATAGGAAGAAATGCATTTTATAATGTGCAAAATGATCCAATGTTTCAGGGATCTCTATTTGTGCTCTTCAAAGATGAATTTGTGGTTGTTAATCCTTGCAAAATAACAAGGGAAGTGACTTTATTATAATGCACAGCAAATGTAGATCAGGAAGCCGCAGCAGACATCTGGGAACTGGATCCATTGGAATATGGTGACTTCACTGAAAAATAATTCAGCTACCGCCTTGAACACGACATAAAGGGGCTTTGTAACTTGATTAAGCATTCTTTGCTGATAAGTATTTTAGCAGAAGCTTGGACATGTTTCCCTTGAGCATCACCCAGATCTACTCAAAACCCTTTTAAAAAGTTGTCCAAAGCCAATAAAAAGTGGCTAAAAAGATAAGTTGGTGGTTTCTCTCCCCCTTTCAGTAGCTCAGCTGCTGTGGCTAGTTGGGTTTTTTAGTTGAGAAATAAGACAAGGCAGAAGGATGCCAGTAGTACTTAAACTGAATGTCTCAAGTTAGAAGACAGGTTACTGAGATTTGGATGAGTTCTAAGTTGAGAGGTGGTGCTTGCTTGGCCAAATGCTGTACCAGACTTGAAGCTATTGGGTCAACGTTGCTGGTGGTGTCTGTTGGGTCACTCAGCTGTGAGTTTAGCAGATGACTGTGTGTGTGTGTGTAAAATGCTGTCTGGTTGCAGGTGATATAAGATGGCGCAATACTTTTTTTCAAGGCAAGAAATGAACACAAGTGGTTTGCCATTGTCTGTCTCTACCCTAGACTTCCTTGGTGGTCTCCCATCCAAGTACTAATCAGGGCTGACCCTGTTTAGCTTCTGAGAGCTGAGAAGATTAGGTTAGCCTGAGCCATGCAGGTCAGAAGCTGTTGGATTAATACCATAAATGTATATAAAATACCTCAAATATTCAAGTGCTTAATATCACAGTTCTTTAACTTTGGCAGCATTTTGCATGCTTATGCATGCATGCATGTTGATGGTGTCTCACAACAGAATCAAGATTTCCACAAATGCTGCATGTACCTTTTTTGTCAATATATTTGCAATGGGCTTTTGAGTTTATGATACAGGGGAATATAGGACTGCTAGTATTCAAAGCCAAACCAGATAATTGTATATACATATACAATAGTATCTTTGCAATTGATTGCTTGTGGGTAACATGAGTTTTTGCACATTGCTTAAGGTCGTGATCCTGACACTAAATCTGTTCAGTTTGCCAGGTAAAGTGCTGACATTCTGCCCCTTCACTTTCTTCTGACCATGCATTTCTGAAACTCAGGCCTAAAAGCAAAATTGCAATTCTTGGGGTGTGGCCATAGGTGGCGTATTTAACATTTGCATTGAATAGAAAGTCCTTATGGCTCCTTCCCTCCTCAAGTGAGTCTGAATAGCAGAATGTGCTGCCCCTCCTTATTCATGATCTTGTTTGCCGTTCTGCCCATTCCCTAATGCCCTTGTTCTGTGAGTGTTTCTTTTGCCATGGCCCACTGGACTTTCTGCATTTGGGGCACTAGATGCTGGTGCGCCATGCTTCTTCGAGGTCCCGTTACATCTTTTCCCCCATTCACCAAACCCTCTCTCCCTGAACCCCCAATGTTGCTACTTTCTGAAAGGTATGAAACCCTTCCCTTCATTTCTCCATGTTTCTGGCATATTCTGTCATATTGGCAAAGCTATTTCTGAAGCATGTATTTAGAGTTTGTCATAGATGGGGCCTACATATGCTTGTGCTGATTTTAAAAAAATTAAATTAAAGTGCCTACACACACCGGTGAAATTTCTTCTCTTTGCTAATGCTCCTCTGTATATGAGAGCTTAAGAGTGCCCAAAGCATACCGCAACTTCCTTGTTCAGTCATCTTGTAAATAATAGATATGACCCAAATAAGCCTCCAAGTAAAATGTAGCTTGTAAGTATAGGATAACTGCTGTACTTGAGTCTCAAACACTGATCCTTCTGTGGTGTCTACAGTGACTGGCATTGGACGGCATCTGTGCTGCTTAAAAATGCAGAGAAACGTGGCATTAAAAATGTTGCTGGTTACACATTGAGGCTTATCCCCTTTCTCAAAAGCCCTGCTTTCAGTCATTCAGTTCCAATTTATTCATAGCCCACTGGAATTGTCTAAAAGATCTTTGTGGCATTCGTGCTTACAAGTGACTTCAAAGAAGCATCTGGCATGATTTATTGATCATCTCTTGTAGCTTGGAGTGATCTTTGTAACCATAGAAACAGAAATTTCTATTTAATGCAGTATTTTTGAGACACTAAGGCGAAGCAGCAGGTTATTTAAATTATGGAGGTACTGAAAAGGCATTTCTTCCATGACTGCCTGTTTTCTAATTTAAGAAGGTAGGTAAATAATGGATGTGAACAAAAATTTAGGCCTTACAAATGGTTACATTTGCTCTGAGTGATCTTGAAAGGCCCTCATTTATTATGGATCTTTAAAATACTGGCTCTAGACTACAGCTCTGTTTTAATACTGATTTGGAATAAAGTTGCCAATTTATTCCTGGCAGGGCTCCTGTGCCTTTGAAAAGGTATACAATGAGCAAAAAAATGTTTGCTAAGGTCTTGCCCACTTACAGATGTAGTGACGGGGAGGGTAGACAATCTCAATTGCTTCCTATTATTTGGTTGTTTAAAGCATATTAACGTTGGTAACCCTAATCAGAAGAGTTACAATTGCTGTTAATATGCTCACCAGAAAGCTGGGGGGAGGTGGTAGTCCTAGAAGTCAATGCTGCTTTTCCTTACCATGTCTGTTTTGCAAAGATGGTACCTGAACTTGCAGTGGTTTTTGTGTAGAACCCTTCTATCTATAAAGCTTTGTTCTGTCTGTAATGCAACAGATAGGGTTACATGAGAAGATGCGAGTGTTGCATTGGAGGAAACCCCCCCCCCACAGCTGGGGCCATATAGGGCTGTCATTTCCTTCCACTCTGCCTTGTTGTCAAACATTGGCTTGTGTCCACTGTCATGTCCACCACTTCTATGGGTGCCAATTTTGTTTAGAGGCAAAACCTAAGGCTTGGCCAAGCAGCTTTACTACTATTACTGTAAATGTTTTTTTTTTAAAAAATTAAAAATTAATTTTCCATTTTTTAAATATTACTGTAAATGTTGAGGGACCACAGACTCAGGGCTGTTTTTCAGCTGGAATGCGGTGGAACGGAGTTCTGGAACCTCTTGAAAATGGTCACGTGGCTGGTGACCCTGCCCCCTGATCTCCAGACAGAGGGGATTTTAGATTGCCCTCCACGCCGCTGGAGCGGGGCCACCAGCCATGTGACCATTTTCACCAAGGGCGATTTAAACTTTAAAAAACTCCCCCCTTGTTCCAGATGACCCAAAGTGATGTCATTGGCCCTGGGAGCATGCGCGCACTTTGCGCACGCACATGTGGTACCAGGGGCACCACCTCCCGCCAAGAGTTGCCCCCTGTGTTGGCAACCCACTGAGTTCCACCACCTCTTTTTCCAGAAAAAAAGCCCTGCACAGACTTCACTATTATTGCTATAAGTATGATCCTACTGGGTAGTTCCTGTGTTGCTGAATATGTCAATCATGGAATTGCTTATGCTCTGATTCAACATTTTAGTTCTGTATTGGATTTCTGCTGGTTTTTCAATCTTGGCAAATTTGCATGTATATAACCATTCCATGTTTATTGAAGTATCTTTGATGTTGACTGTACTGACTCGCTCTGTGTAATCCACCTTGAGTCTCTGAGAAAGGTGGACTATAAATGATGTGAATAAATAAATTGTGACTACAGAGGCAGAGATGGGGAGGGGTGCTACTCAGGCAGCACCAGGCGATCAGCTGTAGGGTTGTGTGCTACAGGGTTGTGTAGAGAGTACAGAGAAGGGTTTGACCTCTGGAAATAATTGCTAACTTATATTTTGTGTGTTGTTCATTTCTGACCTCCTATGTTGCTCAGCTGCTATTGAGACTAATGTTAATTGGCCAAAGGGACTGGGCAGGGGTGTTTTAATGGTGTAGCTGAAGTCCGGCAGGGTCGGCCTTCTCTATGGTTACCCCCACTTCTCCTGACAGCATCATCTCTTGAAGGAAATGAGCACAATGGAATATAGTGGGACAGCCACTCAGGCGTGTTAATCTTTGTGGCAGGTCACTGAATGGAAACAAGGGAAACATTGTTCCTCTAGGGACAAGAGGAGCTTGGACAGAAACGCCGGGAATAGAGACCAAAATTAAATCACACTTGGGAACAAAAGGGGAACTAAGGTGCATTTTTTATGATAAAAAATAATAATCCCAAGGCTGAAATTAGTACTGCTTATATAAAGAGAGACATAGTCCAGCAGTGACACCGCATGCATCAGCTGTGTATAAGTGACAATGACAGGTGGCTTGCAGTTGATCAATCTATCGATCTAGATGTGGAAAACCTCTTGAAACGGTGGTCATGTCATGCGTAGGCTAACAAAATAGAACTCAGAGTAACGTTGCACTGATTGGTTTATTCCTTTTATTTGCAGTCTTCTGTAGTGAAACCTGCTGGGGTGGGTGGCTTTTGTTTGCTAATAAATATCATTCTGCTCTCATCCATCTTTAACTGCTGCAAAGACAGCACTACGGTAAAATATTTTAGCCTAGAATCATTCACTGTCAGTTGCTAGCTTGGCTGTGGTGCACAGCTGATGCCTCTTCTGCCCTGGAAATGCTTGGGAATTGTGACTTGAATGTGACATAGGACAGCAAAGGATGCATTTCATTATTCTAATGTTAAGGGCAAATAACAGATAAAGATGGAGAGAGGAAGCCGCGTTTGGAGTGCTGGAGAATAGGAAGCCTATTTTTTTAGGGTACAGGAGTTCTAAAAGTATCTGGATCTGCTCTTCCTTATCCATCTGCTCTTACTTTTTTAAAGATGTTCCTGCCATAAAGCCACGTCCAACTCAGGCTTAGGCTGACCTTCCCCTACCCTGAGGTAAAACTTCTCCTCTTTAAGCCTATGAAGCTGTATACTGGGCTGGGAAGCCTCTGGTAGCATGGTTGATGTTAAACTTCAACTTTCCTTCTTGTTCCACCCGTAAGAAATATTAAAAATGGTTACCCAGCCAAGTCTTAGTAGGGAACAGATCAGGGGTTTGTACTTCCCTTTAGCAGAAACTGGCACACAAGGCTTGGGGAGGTTCAAAAGGTAACAAGGTAGGTTAAAGACAAAAGGCAGGTAGGCAGGTGTGTGAACTTAAGTAACAGAAAGGTTTTTATACAGCAACTTCACAGGTGTGAGGCACAAAACACTTGGTTTAACACTAGGTTGCTGGCTTCTTTCAGAGGTTGACACTGCTTCACAGATATTACACTTTATATACTCAAACACAGACACAGCACTACTTTTCCTCCTCTCCAGACTTAAGGGTGCTCCTCTGAAACAAACCCTAGATACTGCAGGTGTTATAGTTATGAGCTATAACCCTGTTCCTGGCATTCCATCCTAGGGTTGCCAGGCTCCAGGTAGTGGCTGGAGATCTCCTGGAATTACAACTGGTCTCTAGGCCACAGAGATCAGTTCACCTGGAGAAAATGGCTAGTTTGGGGGGTGGACTCTATGGAATTATGCCATGCCAAGGTCTTTTTCCTCCTTAACCCCCCCCCCTTTCTCCAGGTTTAACCCCCCCCCCCAGATCTCCAGGAATTTCCCAACTTGGAGCTGGCAACCCTATTCCATCCCCAACTGCCATTTCAGGCTAGCCACATGGGGGAGGGAGGAAACATGTCAATCATAGCTTGCTGCCTGGAAATCTCAGCACCTGAAGCTGAGTCCGTAACAGTTCCTTATGAACAAACCACTCTGAAACAAACACCTAACTCATAGATGCAACTCTTAAGAGCAGCCCTGCAGATGGAGGCCAGAAGTTCAGCTAGTCCCCCATCCCGTTTGTCACAGCGACGGACCAGATGCTTGTGGAAGGTTTATAAGCAGGGCATGTACACCAAAGCCTCCCAAGTGCATTTTACACATATCCTGCTGCACACTCCTGCTAGTTGTTATTATTACTTAACTTATAGTCCACTCTCCCCACAAGCTGGCTCAGAGCAGATGACAAAGTTCAAATCTACATCAAAATTTCCATTTAAAAATGATAAAAAACAGACAATTCAGCAGTACAAAGCAGCACTAAGTGGCAGCCCATAGTACCCAGCTCCAATAAAACATTTCTAAAAAGTTTCTATGGGTGGAAGGTAGGGATGGCAATGGTCCAGCAGATGGAAAAGAGAAAAACTGGGAAAGGGTTACCTTTCCCCTGTTTTAGGTGGCTGGCCAGAAGGCTCGTCCATGGCCCAGCCTCAACCATATGCTTGGTACAACATCTCTTGTTTTGCAGGCCTGGCAAAAAGATAGTTGTCTTTTTCTAAAATGAAACCCCTCAAACTCTTTAGCTTTTTCTCCTTAAGGAAGGTGCTTCACCCCCTAGATCATCTTGGTTGCCCCTTTCTGTACCTTTCGGATCTGTGTGACGTACTCTCTTAAAACAGAGAAGGAAGAACTGCGTACAAGAATTCCAGATGAAACTGCATCGTGGATCTATACAGCAGTCTTATTTTCGGTCCCGTTCCTAAGGATCTCTAGCATAGAAGTTGCCTTTCTCAATGTTCCTTTGGCATTTTAATTGAGTTATCCAAAACCTTGGGCGTTAGGAACTGAGGCTACAATTGCCTGCTTGTAGAGAAAATGAATTAATAGTCACCTTGAAAAACGGGAGAGGGGACCCATTTCATTAATTAATCCTGGTATGTTGAAATAGTGCTCTAGTTTAAAGTTCCTGGCTGTGGAGCATATGCTTGGAAACCTCATTGTCAGGCACACCATCATTGCCCTCCACAGCAAGCTTTGGTTGGCAAAGAAAATGAAAATCAGCCAGATGCATACTTGACTTTCTTTCAATATGCGATGGGGTACCAGCAGCTTCAGTAGGATGATGCTAGAGGAAGGACAGCAACATGCATTAGGAAGTGGCCTGTCTCAGGTTTAGTGTCTGTTATAAATAAATACCTTTAAGATCCACATGGGGGAGTGATGCAGCAATGGGTAAGCCTGGCAGGAGTTTGGAAGGGCAACGTCCCTGGACACAACCTGCATTGAAAGAAATGTCAATCTTGGATTCGGGAAACTCGCAGTGCCCATCCTAAGCAGAGTTGCACACTTCTACACCCATTGATTTCTAGGGGTTTATGAGGGAGTGACTCTGATTAGTGTTATATTTAAGTTTCTTGGCAGTTGCCATCTGTGTAAGCAAACAAATGCAACCCTCAAAAGGGACTTGTAATTAGGAAAAAATTGTCATGCAATGAGGACTGGTGATTCCCCCTCTCCCCAATTGTCTTGCAAAACAAAGGATCTTGGAGTGTATAAATATCACCCACTAATTCTGGCAGTCATCACAATTGGGAGGAAGTGGCTGTGAATGGGTGTCTGGTCAAAGGTGTATGAAGAATTAGGGTCTCCTAGAGAGCCAATGGACTTTCACTGTTCAGGGAGAAAATGAGAAGAAATGTATTTATGAGGATGAAAACAGTGTCTGGAGGAGTAGTGATTTAAACCATCCTCATTCCACGGTTACACTGGAACGCAAAATAATGCAGTTAGCTGAGGCCTTGTTCTCATCCCATAACTCTTGCCTTTTCTCAGGGATAGGAAGGGTTCTTGATCACAGTAGGAAGTTAGTAACCTCTCCACTCTGTCCATTGCAGAAATTCTGTGTGACTCAGCAACATTGCATAGATGAGTGCTAACCAAGCTTGCATGTAAGAAACATCACCGTTACCTATTTACTGTTGTTTCCTCCTGGATATGCCAGATGGGGAAGTGATGCAAATGTGTACTGCTGCAATCACAATACCTTCGTCTTAACATGCAGCTAATATTGCATGTCTATGAGCAGCTATTGGGCATATGAGCCTTTCCACATCAAATAGCATTATAATACTATTTGATGTGGAAAGGGTTGCCGTTGCTCCCCTGAAGATTGGTATAATGCGTGATTCTAACCTTTTTGGAGTAGTTATACCGAGGAATGGACTATAGGTATTATAAGCAAATAAACACATCACAACTCCCAAAGAAGATGTGTGCTGTAATTTACAACGGTGACTACCATGGCCTGGTTGGTTGGTTGGTTGATGTTGTTAATAGTCCACCTTTCTCTTGGAGGTCCAAGGTGGATTACACAGTGCAAATGAAAATACAGTATAATGGACAGCTAGGGCATTCATTGAGCAAAATACAATAATGAACAACAGTTATGACATTCAGAGAAACAGACACTAGGGAATGGTAACAGAAAATTTTAAAACAAGCATAAACCAAGCACAGAGATAAACTCTATCTGAAGCAAAGCATAACTAATTTCCATGGCAAGTTTAGCAGTGTGGAGAATCCCTAGTAGGCGTATATCTGCATCAGCAGACAGTACCCAGTAGCATAGTATTTAGCCCCCTTCCCTACCAAGGCATCTCTGAGCTATTGTTCAAAAAGTTTGAACATCACACATGGAGGTGGCCAAACTGGAGAGCCAGTTTGGTGTAGTGGTTAAGAGCATGGGACTCTAATCTGGAGAACTGGGTTTGATTCCCCTCTCCTCCACTTGAAGCCAGCTGGGTGACCTTGGGTCAGTCAGAGCTCTCTCAGCCCCACCCACCTCACAGGGTGTTTTGTTGTGGGGATAATAATGACATACTTTGTAAACCACTCTGAGTGGGCATTAAGTTGTCCTGAAGGGTGGTATATAAATTGATTATTATTATTATTATTATCAGCACAGATAAACAGTATTATGTTTCAGTGTTTGAAAGGATCTAGTCATTTTTCTTCCCAAGTAATAATGCTGGCTAGGTAATATGTAACCTCAGGAGCAATTTCTGTACTTAAAGTTTTCTCCGTGCATTATTTTATTTATTTTTACCCCACTTTTCTCCCCAATCGGGACCCAAAGCAGCTTGCAATATCACTCTCCTCTCCCCTGCTTTATCCTCACAACAACTACCTACTGAAGTAGGCTAGGCTGAGGCTATGACTGGCCCAAGGTCACCCAATGAGTTGTGATGGAGAGCTAGGCTTTGAACCTGGTTCTCCTCAATCCCAGTCACAAAGCTCTAACCACTACACCACAGTGGCTCTCATTCATTGTTATTGGGTTAAATTGAGTGATTTGCTCTTGTTGACCTCCTTGGACTGCAAATGAATAAATAAATAATCCCGTTGCACCTTTCTTCCTCTGTGCTGCTATGTACCCCCAGCAGACCACTAGTTTGGTTGATAGACTGGCTGACAGACAGGACAATGGACTCATCACTGGAGCTAGTTAGGAATACTAACTTGCATCATGTTCCTGATAGGTAGTTTTGCTACTTTTTGTTTCAGAGGGTCACTAGTTTTAGACCCCGCCCCCAAATTACTTATCCCTTCATTGGTTGCTATATGGAGCGCCATACAGTCATTAAGAGACGTAGCCTGTTAGGAATGCTGAGAACTTTAATGTAGACACGATCCCTAGCCAAACTTCTTTGACAGAACATTTTTACATGCAAGTTGAGATCCCTTATCAGATTGTTTTGGTGCAGTTGTTGGGTTTTTGACTTGAATGCCCAGCTGAGCAGTTTTGCATCTGCGCAGTAACTGCATATGCTGCAAGCTGGTTGGCAGGTCAGGTCTTGGTAAACATGTAACATTTGTGTTGCAGCTTGTGGTTGCCTTTATGGTTGCTCAGCCAGTGAATTAAATCTTGATCACCAGAGACATCCTCGAGGGTCATAGCCGAATCATTAAAGTGACTTACTTGTTGAACACAGAATTCTTTATTCTCCCCTTTTTGGTGGGCATTGAAAGACACATTTCACTGTCATAAGGCACACAGACACAAAAGTAGTAAAAACCCAAACTTCTTTCTTTTAATAATATACCTTTAAAGTTGGAGGCAACAGTGTCACATCATGTGCAAGGTGGTGGTAATAGGCAATTTTCTTCCCTCCTCTCCACAACCAGACCCATTTTAGCTCTTTGGATGCAGTGCATCAAACGCACTGAGCATCCCTGAGCCGTACCTGCAGGATTAGAATCTGCAAAATAATAATAAACCAATAGAAAGAATCAAGAGAAAAGAGGGATAATATGCCAAAAGTCAGGCGTGTGATGGAGAGCCAGTTTGGTGTAGTGGTTAAGAGTGCGGGACTCTAATCTGGAGAACTGGGTTTGATTCCCCACTCCTCCACTTGAAGCCAGCTGGATGACCTTGGGTGAGTCACAGCTTCTAGGAGCTCTCTCAGCCCCACTCTCCTCACAGGGTGTTTGTTGTAGGGATAATAATAACATACTTTGTAAACCACTCTAAGTAGGTATTAAGTCATCCTTAAAGGCAGTATATAAATCTAATGTTGTTGTTATTATTAACTGTTTGACTGTGGTGTTTTCAAATGAACTGAGTGCTATAAACCTGGACTGGTTCAGCAATCACTGCATCCTATCCAACGTGCTTATTGGCTGTAGCTGTTGCTTGCAGGACTGGACCCTCAGGTGCAACTGGAACCAGGTCATAATTAGTCCATAATGTGCCTATATCACCATGGTAAATCTCAAAACAAAGTTTTTAAGCACTGATTAGGGATCAATACAGTTTGATTAGTTTTTAAGCACTGATTAGGGGATTGATATATTTTGATACAGTAATGTTTACCATTTATGCAGAAAGATAAAGCCATAGGCTTGGATCCTACACTTTGCTTCACTTACACTTTTCTGTGTGCTGTGGAGACATGAACAATAGAAAAAAGGGGGCTTTTATACACAGAATAAGTGAGACTTTGAAAACAATATATATTTGTTGCGGAGAAAATCAGAACTCAATTTGTAGTTTAGTTTTAGTCTTTTCCTTTCCCTATCTTTTAAAACTGTATTCTCCATTATTATTAGTTGTGTGTCTAGTTTGTTATTGTATGTCTATATGTATTGTTAGTGTGTCATTAGAATGTTATGTTTTTTATCTTTTAGGTTTATTGTTTATTGTTTATACCTTTAACGTATACCTTTTATGTTTACCATTTAAATAAAGAAAATTAATGCCACAATGCTCGGAGAGAAACATGCCAGGGGCAAAGGTGTAGGATCAAAACCATAGCTTCAAAACAGAATGGGAGGATTTATCTGGTTCTAAAATGGCTTCAGGCTGGCCAGCTCATAAGAGAGTGTGAGCAAGGCCAATGCTACCATTAAGCTGGGTGGAGTGCCATGTGGCAGGTTTTGGAGTAACCATTAAAAGCAGCAAATTGTTGATCTTTTAGTTTCTTATCTCCTTGCAACTATTTCTGCCTCAAGTTCCAACAGAAGTTACAGCAGAATGTCTAATCAGGATGTTGGTAGATTCCAAGGTATCATCAGCGGGTGCAGTTAGCCTAAACAACTGGTGTGGCTTCTGCAACAATTTGTAAACTCCGGCATTCTTTTCACGGCAAAGGGATGTGGTAGATGCTGAGGTAAACCTGGCATTCTCACTCAGTGATAGAACATGCATGGTAACAGGAGGGAAAGAATTTGAATTGCACCAGGATCTCAATGAACTCCAGGGACTGAGTCAGGGAGGAGTGCGTACTTTGACACCAGAAACGGGGGAAAATAGCACACCAGTGATTCACAGGAAAGCCTTCTTGCCTTCAGGTGCTGTGTAGACACAAACAGGCAGTCATCTGGCATCTGGCCATTGCCATGAATTCTGCAATTGGCATCCTTTGCAGCGTGAGGCAGTCTGAAATACATTTCAAGAGCTGAACTGGCCCAGTAGAAGGTTTGATAGGCTGCGCATCTGAGAATAAGAATGGATTGATACGGTTGCCCTCACTGTATCCCGTTTTCCTGAAGTATGGAGCCTGCTTTCTGCTTGCAGTGCCTGAGGGGTGACTGTTGTAGACTAAAGCACAGGGCTTTTTTCAGCTGAAACATGGTGGAACGGAGTTCTGGAACCTCTTGAAAATGGTCACATGGCTGTTGGCCCCACCCCCTGATCTCCAGACAGAGGGGAGTTTAGATTGCCCTCCATGCCACGGTGCGGAGGGCAATCTAAACTGCCCTCTGTCTGGAGATCAGGGGGTGGGGCCAACAGCCATGTGACCATTTTCTCTGAGAGCAACCCACTGAGTTCCACCACCTCTTTTCCCAGAAAAAAAGCCCTGCTAAAGCATACATAGAAATGAATTCCCTGTGGTGATATAGATGACATTTGATCCAGTAAATGGAATTATGCACGCGCCTGCCATTTATTTATTTATATATATATATATATATATATATATATATATAAAAAAAGCTGCTGTTAAATGTATTCTTTTGAAATCTGGCCAGACGGCACTGCTTAACAGCAAGATTCTCTGTGCCAGATTTCAGACTTGTGGGGCATTGTTTTGATTTTATTATAAAAATAATTGTAAGGCATTATAATGGTAGAACACTGCCAAAGGGAGCTCTGACTCTCGAAAGCTCATACCCTGGAAATCTAGTTGGTCTTTAAGGTGCTACTGGACCTGAATCTTGCTCTTCTACTACAGACTAAAATGGTCACCCACCTGAAACTGTTTAACATGTTTCTTAAGTACTCCAAAATTACTGTACATTTGTTCAGTGGGGTGGGGTGAGGACAATCTGAGTAACAGCTTTTAACTACCAGTGACCCTTTATTGTGTACTGTGCTATAATAACTGCAGAAGCCAGTGGCTGCTTACTCTGTTTCTGAATGGGAGTAAACTGATGTGTCAAAAATCCCACTCAACGTCTTGTGCCTGTTGGAAATGTCCGTCAGCAGCTTTCAACCTACAGAGTAGCACTCCAGTGGTGCACAATAAATGCCAGTCAACAATTCCACTGGAAGACTAATCAGGGGACCATGATGACCTTCCTGCCCTGGGAGCCTTGTGATGCATATTCAACTAGGGCCATCATGCTCTGTGTTTCCTTCCAAATGCCTACGGAGGGTGACAGCAGCCTGCCGGACTCAGCTGCTTGCCATTCTTGCGACATTCAAGGGCCAAACGACACACAACGTTGGGAACCATGATCAGATACCCAGACATATAATTTAACAGTGGTAAAAAAGTAATAGGAAGGGGCAATCTGGATTAGGTGCCCTTCTTTTGTTATGTACTGTTAACCCTGCACGGGTTAAATATCCATTCACTTATTTATTTAATTAACGCACGCTGGAAATAGGTCCATTTAAGACAAGCCAGAGAATTGTGGCCAATCATGTGAGGCTAGGCATCAGCGATTCGATCCCCAGAAGTGTAATTTATTTATGAAAAGCAGCTAGAGGGAGAGGCATAGGAAATGGGTCTGCAGTGCTGGAGAAGGAGGGGTTATTATGAGCAGAGGTTTTTTTCCTGGGAAAAGAGGTGGCGGAACTCTTAGGAGGGAAGAAACACGTGGGATTCTTTGAAATAATCTTATTTTCACAAACTATTGCCCGGTATTTTCAAGAGGTGCCAGAACTCCGTTCCACCGCATTCCCGCTGAAAAAAAGCCCTGGTTATGAGCCATTTTAATAGGAAAGGGGCTTGGAACAGGAATAAGAGCAAAAATGGATGCTAGGGGCCTGGGTCCCAGAAAACTTTAGGAATGTAGGAAATGCGAACATCTCTCTCCCACCTACCCCCATTAAACAAAATATGTTTATCATATTGACAGAGTAGGGGCCGAAACACACATGACACTGGAAGCCATGTGGTTGGATCTTCTCAGTGCTTTTAAAAGGCTCATAGCTGCTGTGTGGGGCTGTGACTGGTGGCAATGGAAGTTGATCTCCCACCCCCCTGTCCTGTTGTTAGCTCTTGTAGAAGAAAGAGAGGCTCCTGGTCTAAAACATTACTTTCCCTATAACATGGCAGACTAGATCTCCAAGGTATGAGCTTTCAAGAGTCAGAGCTCCCTTCATCGCATATGAGAACTGGAAAATGAAGAAGTTCTTATGATTCAGGCAGAGGAGGGGAGGGGTACTGTAAATTAGGATGCCAGGAAGCTAGCTATAATACATGGTGTAGTTAGTGTGATAGAGCCCGCTTTGAAGGACTAAAAATTAGCATCTTTAATTAATGAAAAATCCCATGCCCTGACTCTACTCTGGGGAATCCATTATTGCAAATTGGCAAATAAACTCAGTTTCCACATGGTAATTTTGCTTTGAAGTTCCTCTGCTTGAGAACTGCTAATCTTAGATCAACGATGGAAGGTCCTAGAAGATTGAGATGTTCTCCCACTGTATTTTGAATATTGTGATTTTTGATATCAGATTTATGTCCATTCTTTTGTGAAGGGACTGACTTGTTTGTCCAGTATAGAGAGCTGAAGGGCATTGCTGCCACTTTAAGGCATATATAATGTTGGAAGATGAGCAAGTGAATGAGCCTGAGATGATATAGTTGGTGCTAGAATTACCCACTGGATGTAGTAAGAAAACAAATCAACAAAGCCAGAATGAAACCAAAGCATAACCTGCTACAAGAAAACGGAGCAACAGCAGAACACCAATGGTAGTCACATATAGTTCCCAGCTCAAACCAGTTTAACACATCATTAATGACTTGCAACCTATACTGGACAATGGGACTACTCTCTCACAGGCAAACCTTCTCTTGTTGACACACAGCCCCCCCCCGCCAACTTTAAACAACTCCCCACTCACAACAACACACTTCCCAACATGGATACACAGGGACCAGAGCCTGCAATAAACCAACATGCCAAACTCTGCCCCTATATTCACACCAACAGAATCACTGGACCAAACATAACCAGCTATACCATCTCCGGCTGTCCTCACTATATAGCAGGTGGTACTGAACTTTCCCCTGTGGCAGACAGCCACGTGGAAAGTCATGAGGAAACTTCATCACCTCGTCTTGCATTGTGGGGTGGAGGCAAACCACTGTCTGAAATCAGCACCAAATGAAAAATCTTCAGAAAACTGACTGGAGTGAACATTGAACAACAACATTCTCTCTGATGCAGAAATTTTGGCTATTTCCTCCAGGGGCTGACTATATGCAAAAAACTGTATGAGGAAATGAGGGATTTTACCACCTCAGCCCCTTTGGTCTAAGACTTGAGCAAGTAGAAGTAGACAGCTTCCGGACTGTATTTTTATATGTTTCAGTGCTGTAGAGTGACTGGTTGCTGAGTGATTTGGCAGAAAGGATTCTGTGACACCTTGAACACGAGGCAAGTTAGTGTGGCATACGTTTTTGACTGTCTTTGGCTCAAAAGGAAAGAGCTTGGTTATCACAGAATCTTGTTGTATTTCAGCTTTAGAAAATGTGACAAATTATATAGCTCTTAAATGTATAGTCAGTAGGGGCTGCCAGGGAGATACTCAGGGCTTGATTAGTAATTCTACTGCACCATTTCAACACGGGTCCCAGCTTTCCCCCCGCTTTGTCCTCCCCCCATGACCCACTTCTCTCTTTCTTAAATGCTGTCTGTTCTCTGAGGCTATGACCTAGAAACAGGAAGACAGCCTATGGGGCACAAAGGGTACGGATCTGATGAATGCAGATAGGGCTGACAAATATTGAAAACAACCAGCCACAGAACAGAGGAAGTGCGAGGTTACTGTTGTTTGTGGTGTGATTTTTATTGATCCCCCAAATTGCAGAAGTGTTAATATTCCCTTATAATCCTCGGTTCTGAGGGCAGCTTCAATCCAGTGTGAGAAACTCAAAGAAAACAGTTGTGCTAACAGCTGCAAGATTAAGGCACATGGCGATGAGCACACTAAATCCCTTTTTAATGTGCCCCTTATTAAAGAGGAAACAGATTACTTATTCTTTCTGAGGTAATGGGTGTTTTATTCCTTGTGGATTTTATAACAAGCTCTTTGGAACACTAATGGTTTTCAGCTCTCTCTCTCGTGCCTTTGGTGATCTATGTCAGGCTTTTTTCTTTGGAACAAAATTGCTCAAGCAGTTATCTCATCACCATATTTTCCTTCTTTAAGATCAGAAGAAAGTTATCTTGCATGTGCATGAGTACGGGGCCTTGGAACTAGGGGTGGGGGCAGAGTATATTCTCCTTGTCTCAGAGAAAAGCTGTCTAATCAGCCACTTCCAGGACTAATACAAATAAAGTATGAATATACCAACCAATATATCAAGGCTTGCAAGATACGGTATTAGGACCTTTCTTCCACTATGTTTATTCCAAAGATCTGGAAAAAAATTGTTTCCAGCCTCAATTTCCCAATGTGCAAAACTGGGATTTCAATATATTTAAGATTATTAACTGTTCGTATACAAACAGTGAAATCCTAAGCAGAGTTACTTCAGTCTAAGCCCATTGAAATCAATGGGCTTAAACTGCAGTAACTCTGTTTAGGATTTCACTGTTAGTAAATTAATAATCTGCAACTAAAGATATCGATAACTGGCCAAGCAGTGCAAACAGAGCCAGTGTTGTATAGCAGAGTGTCAGACTTGTCTCTGAGAGACCTGGGTTTGAATCTTCACTCTGCTATGGAAGGTTGCTGGGTAACTTTGGATCCATAATTCTTTATCAGCCTAACCTACTACATGTAGTTGTTGCGTAGATAAAATGGGGAAGGGAAGAACCCCGTATGCTTTTTTTAACTCCTTGGCGGTGTGGGGGGGCTGGGGGAGGAGGCAGCATGAAAAACAGCTAAAATAGGTAAACAATAAAGCAATTTTTACATACATAACAGGATATAGATAGCTACTAATAAAGCAAAATAAGTGTGAAAGCCTGCTGTAACCCCATGCCACTTTTTAGTTGGAGTAGGCAGCTGGCTTCATACCTCAAAACCGGGTCAGAGGAGCTAGTGTTCAGCAGAAGTCTATGCAGTGCAAACAAAATATGTCTTTCAAATGCTGGGAGATTTCTCTGTGCGTTTGTATCTCAAATGCATGACCAAATTACTTCTCCTTCTAAAGGCCTCTTCTTTTCAGAACCCAACTGTCACTTCATTATGACCTCTTCCAAACCAATTTTTCTTGGCCTGTGATTTTGCTGTACTATCCAACTTACAAGTATGGCACTGCCAACTTCCATCTTGTCAAGAGGCCCTTAATCATTTCTGTGATAATTTTCTGCCGGCAAACATTTTGTCAGAAATTTGGCTTAGACTTATAAGAAATAAAAAAAACTATCTTTCAGATACAGCTCATGATTCAAAGCTTAATTTTGTAATCATCGTTACATTATTATAGTTTTCCATTCGTGACTGGCAAACTATGCTTTCTATTCGTTTAATAAGTTCATCTAAAATAGTATAATTTTACTAAAATAAAGTTATACCTTTAAGAAAGGCAGAATATTGGTTTCAGAATGGATTTTTAAAAATATTTAAAACCAAGAGCTATTGCATCCCTTTCCACCCTCCCTTTTAATTCAGACATATCATTGCCTATGAACAAGCAGGGGTGTGCACTTCCCGCAATGACCGGAAACAAAAAGAAGGGGAAGGCAGCAACTACAATACCAAAAGAATTATGAAAATATGATATATATGCTTATAGTAATGACAATACAATTGAATAAACAGCATATGTGAAAACTAATCAAAGATATGAATCATATATACAAGTCTATATATGACTTGTATATATGACTTGTATATATGATTCATATCTTTGATTAATTTTCACATATGCTGTTTATTCAATTGTATTGTCCTTACTATAAGCATATATATCATATTTTCATAATTCTTTTGGTATTGTAGTTGCTGCCTTCCCCTTCTTTTTGTTTCATATCATTGCCTATGGCTTATAAATAGATCTTCAGCTCCTGCGATTTCCCCATGAGCACTAAATGGCTTCTTTAAGATGCAACGTTTTAGAAGGAAAAACTTAAATCTAATAGGATTAGAAAGACTGAGCTAGTGTAATTACCAGATTAATTAATGGCTTTGATTCAGATTTGAACCAACTTAATGATTCCCACCATGCTTTGTAAATGTTTCAGTTAGGGTTGCCAGGTCCCCCTGTACTTCTGGTGGGAGGTGGGGGCCCTGGCCCCTACCTTTTGGTTCTCTCCTATGCGTGCACGCCCCAGGCCTGCTCAATGACATCACTTCCAGGAAGTGTCATCATCACGCAGGCCATAGCTGCCCCAGGAGCACTCCCACGCTCCACGGGGGGCCCAAATTGGGCCCAAATAAGCCTAGAATGGGCCGCTACGATGCAGGACAGCTCTCCTCTGCCCGGCAATGGCCTGATCTGGGCCGTTTCAGGCCCGAATTGGCCTGGAATGGGCTGCTGTCATGCAGGGGAGCACTCCCCTGCCCAGCAGCGGCCTGATCCGGGCCTGATCTGGACTGTTTCAGGTCCGCGAAAGCATGCCGCACCACCCAGGAGTGCACCCGAGAAGCCTGTGCCTCCCCCCCGCCGGCAAGGGCAGGGGCAGAGGTGGAGGGTGGGAGCGGGGGGATCCACAGCAGGGGAATGGCAACCCTAGTTTCAGTATATGGCAAAATGGCTGCCATGGAGACGCTCAAGCAAACTCAAGTATCCCCCTCTGACGGACGCAGCTGTTTCTGACTAGATGTTTGGATTCTTTTTGGACTCATCTGAAACATGTCCTGTTCCAATTAGGTGCAAGGTAGCCAGGACTATCTCTTTGCTTTGGGAAGAAGCAAATGGGAAAGAAATAACCCATTGGTGGGTGCCATGATGCTCATGGCACCACATCAGAGATCACTGGCATATTCAAAGAATATTCTCAGTGGAAGAATGCCCTGCCAGCATTGTGGTGGAATACCATGTACTTTCCCCAAACATTTGAACTGGCTACTAGTTTGTGTGCCTAATTATCAGTGTAATAAGAACTTTGCATGTCTAACTATGATCCCCCAATGACAGATTTGAGAGGCCAGTTTATTCTGTGGTGCATCAGCAAGTTTCTTAAGTCATGGGAAATAAATGTCTTTGGATCTTTCCTATTTTTCTTCCCCATTTGGGATCCAAATTGGCCCGCCTAGAAGCACGGGAACTCTCTTGGACCCTGAGCAATGACATCACTTCCCCAAAGTGATGTCATTGTGTCGCCGCAGGAGCATGCACAAAGAGATTGAAAAGGGTGAATGCCAGGTTTCCCCAACCACTGGGAGGGTAAGGGGACCTCGCAACCTTAGGGGGACAGATAGGAATAGATTTTCTGGTTGGTGGGAAGGAAGCAGGAAAAAGAAGAGGCTATGGGAATTTCGAGGAAGAGAAAGAGGAAATAGTGAAGGAGAAGAAAAGGAGATTCCTCATGCAAGGTCTTGCAGGTTTTCCTCTTGGTTAATATAATTGTTTTGTCCATGCTTTAGCAGTTCATGATGTTTATCTGGGTGGATGTGGGGTATTATAGCATCTTTGGCTATCTTGACACACTGAAAATTACGCACTGTTGTGGTTCCAATCCTTTCAGTGTCTGCTAAAAAAGACAAATCAAACCTGCATTTTTGCACTTGGGAGGTCCTGGATATCTCGTTGCGATCTTCTGTTTATTTTCTGCTTAGTATATGTCATAATAAATCATATCAACAAAACCTTATATTCCCAGTGCAGCACTATCATGTGTTACTCATTTATGTCAGGAAGGAGCCTTGGAATTAATTCTAAGCCAAAGTTCAGAGGTTGCTCAGGGATATGCTTCTTTATATAGGCTCTGTACCTCAAGGAATTTGTTATAGATAGAATGAAGACAGAACAAGGGGATTGTCTTACACTGTAACTGGGGCAGAGAGATTGCTGGTTATATTTTCAGGCCACCACTTACAAAATTGCAAAGAAGGAATAGAAAACTACAAATTTTGGTCACAAATTCCAGTGGAATAGCCGTGTTGTTGTTTTTTGAAATGGTCATATGGTTGATTAGAAAACAATTGCCAACAGCAGAGTGAAGGACAATGGAATATAAGATGTAGAGGTTGTGGCATTAGTATAAGCAGTTTATGTGCATTGTAGAAAGCATTGTGGCTGTTTGTAAAGCAATAATTCGTGATAATTTCCCCTATAATTCTCCTTCTTTTTGCTATTTACCCCTGAATATTCAAGATAGTTTTATAAATAAATTGTTCCTAGTTAAGCAGAGACCTGTCTAGTTTGTTGTGCCATTCTCATAACTTACATGACTTAAAACCTCTGCTTATCTCCCACCACAGAGAATCTCTTCATTATCACTCCATGTAAGAGAATGCCTTAGTCAATGTACCAAAACTGTTGTTGTTGTTAAAAACGTTCAATTGTTAATAGTCACGTCTGTTATTAGATTAACTATCTGAATAAATGGATTTGACTCTTTATCTTCCAGTCAATTTTTGCCTTGTTCATCGGTGGTGTTAGACAATATGTTTTAAGGGTGCACTGTACATTTGAGTGATGGGTTTTTGTCTTGTTTGTTTTGTTTATCACTTTGCATTATTGTTGATTTTATTGTTTTGTGTGTATTTTATGTTGCTTTGTGGGTTTTCAGGCCAAAAAGTAGGTTAGAAATACTCTAAACTGAATCAACAAATCTCACATTGTCTGCTGCCAGGATTTGCATGTAGTATTAATAATTCATATGTGAATTATGTAGTGTAGCGCAGGTAGAGTGTTGGAGTAGGACTAAAAGCCAGAGTGACATAATCAGCCTTAAACTTGGAGATGGGTTCACGCCTCCAGTTGGACATGGATGTCACTGAGCGAGTCACCATTTTTTAATCTGACCCACCTCCCAGGCTGTTTATAAGGATAAAATGGGTGGCCTCTTGTGCTGGCCTGAAACTTTTTATTATTACAGACAGTATTCTCAGAGAACGTCTCTACCATTTCTCACTTCAAATCCACTGCCTTGCTTTAGGGATCAGGCATTCTTTTGTGCTCTGCAGAGGATTTCCCAAGAGTCTCATTCAAAGATAGGGAAAAAACAACTTTGAAACATACTGGGGGACTGAGTCCCTCATACTTCCATCCAGGGCTTTTTTTCAGCTGGAACGCGGAAGAACAGAGTTCCGGAACCTCTTGAAAATGGTCACATGGCTGGTGGCCCTGCCCCCTGATCTCCAGACAGAGGGGAGTTTAGATCGCCCTCCGTGCCACGGCGCGGCGGGTGATTTAAACTCCCCTCTGTCTGGAGATCAGGGGGCGGGGCCACCAGCCATGTGACCATTTTCGCCAAGGACGATTTAAACTTTTAAAAACTCCCCTTGTTCCAGCTGACCCAAAGTGACGTCATTGTGCGGTCCTGGGAGTGTGCGAGCACTTTGTGTACGCACATGTGGTACCAGGGGCACCACCTCCCACCAAGAGTTGTCCCCTGTGCTGGCAACCCTCTGAGTTCCACCACCTCCTTTCCCAGAAAAAAAGCCCAGCTTCCATCATATCAAGAATTCTAATCTGGATAGGGCTTACTCTATAACTGAAGTACTAGAGAGCAATCCTAAGAACGCTTTCCTTGGAATAAACCCCATTGAATAGACCACCTGAGTAGTAGTCTGAGTAAACTTGCTTAGGGTGGCATTTGTAGCCTGCTGACTAATGTTGTCCCATTTAAGAATAGTGTGGAATCCAATCCTCCAAATATTCAGATGGCATCATTTAACTCATTGGCAAAAATAAAACTTCTGAAAGAAAATAAATATTTTATATACAGTTCTGTTAATAACAGAGCTGCACCCTTCTAAGCCCGTTAACTTCAAGGCACTTAGAAGGGTATAATTCTGTTTAGGATGGCCCTGTAAATAGCCATTTTTCCTACTGCTGCTTCTCATGGAGATTAACAATTTTGTGAGGCTCCAAGAACTTTCACACATAAGAGGCAGATAATGAAAACAGATGTTCTGGGGAAACTGATTTCGAAAGGGTCATTTGTCCTTTGTGTTGCTTTACGGGTGTAAACCTGAGAGTGCCCAGGGAACACAGAGATTCTAAAATATGTTCTCATGCAAAGCTTGAAATTGTGTGGAAAACAATTTCATTTTAAAAAGAAAGCTACTTGAATTCTATCTGCAGAAATATTCTGATTGACCATCCTGTTTTTCAGAGAGGAAAACAGGGTCTTGTGAGCAGCATCTATATCCTTATACCAAGCATTATGGCTCAAGTCTTTCTCTTGTACCTTGCCAATCTTGGCTATATATAAAATTCAAATTATTTGGGACTATTTCTCAGTCTTCCTTCACATATATCCTTAAGAGCATTGGGAGAAAATATTTTTTCCATACTGGTTTTATTATCTCATGATGTGCGAAAGCAAAGAAATAATAATAAATAGCTACATCACTCTGGCAATATGGGTGTTTTGTGAGTCACGCCTAGCCCTGAAGGACACACATATATATTACTTATACTGCTGATGAAATTAGTTCTCAAGTCAGCAGTTCATGTAACTGGAATCCAACCGAAAGGGGCACACAGACAATATTAGCAGTGTACAAGGTACGTATTTTGAAGCCAGGGTGAGAAGAAGCAGATGTACATTTGCTGTGTTTATTGTTTTGAGCAACATGACATTACTTCCAGGAATCTTGAAGTTATTATGTGGTAGTCGGTCCTGTCTTTCTGGCAGATGGCAATAAGTCATAATGGATGAGCAGAACAAATGGAATGTTGTCGTGGCGTGGCTGGGTAGGGTGTGAATATTATGAGGAACTTCCATTGCTGCAATAGGGGCTGGGAGAGGGGGGCGTTCTAGGACAACCTGAGAAACCACAAAAAAATAAAGAACCGATTGTGAAAAAATCAGAGCAACACACTTAAAAAGGAAGGAGTGAATTAATCTCTAGTCCTCTTGATGAGATTTAGAATACGTGCCTAGCTATCATCTACATTGGACTTTAACGTTGAATAGAAATTGTTGGTTTATGTCATTTATAGTCCACCTTGCTCGCTGAGACTCAAGGTGGATTACATAGTGTGAGATTAGTACCGTCAATATAAAGAACATTTCAATAAACAATGCCCATAGGTGATATAAATGTAAATTTACAAAGATAGAACGTTAGCAAAAATGTATGATGCTGCCTTATACTGAGTCAAATTATTGATCTATCATGGTCAGTATTGTTTATTCTGACTGGCAATGGTTCTCTCTCAGGTAGAAATCTTCCACATCGCCTTCTCCATGTCGCAGGTATTGAAACTGGCCCTGGGACTTTTTGCATGCAAATCAGGTGTTCTACCACTAACAGTGCAATCTTATGGAGAGTTACTCCAGTCTATCCATTGACTTCAATGGGCTTAGACTGGAGTAACTCACCACTCTAAGACATGGACCTTCCTCTAACAGGGGCCCACAGTGGGTTTTAGGCAAATTAGAAAATCAAGGAGGGGGAGAAGACTTTTTCAATTCTCTTGTTTATTTGCTATTTTATTAACGAGGTTTTTACCCTGCCTTCCTGACCTCACAGGGCCACCAAGGCAGTGAAAAAATTAAAACAGACAAATTAAAATCTCTTAACATATAAATACATCATTAAAACAATTTAAAACCAGAACTTAAAATAAATACAAAAAATAAAAGCAATGATTCAAAACATTGGGGAAGGAGGAGGAATCACTGAGGCAACGCCAAGTGAAACAAAAAAAAAACTTTACCCGCTGTTGGAAGATGGCAACATAAAGGGATAGGCAAATCTCTCTGGGGAGAGAGTTCTAGACTGAGCCTTGGTGCCACTACTGAGAAGGCCGTCTCCCAGATTGCCACTCACCTAGTCTTGGAAGGCAGGTGTTCACATAGCAGGGCCTCTGAAGATGACCGCAGTGGACAGATAAGCTCATAAGAGCCAGTTTGGTGTAGTGGTTAAGAGTGCGGGATTCTAATCTGGAGAGCCGGGTTTGATTTCCCACTTCTCCACTTGAAGCCAGCTGGGTGACCTTGGGCTAGTTAAAGCTCTTCCAGAGCTCTCTCAATCCCACCCACCTCACAGGGTGTTTTGTTGCGGGGATAATAATGGCATACTTTGTAAACCGCTCTGAGTGGGCATTAAGTTGTCCTGAAGGGTGGTATATAAATCGAATGTTGTTGTTGTTGTTAGGTCTTGTGAAAGAAAGAAAGAACGTTGTTTAATATACAATACACAAATAGTAACCTCCTTGTTGGATTTGCTGTGCCAGCTACACATCATTAAGTAGATGTTATAAAAATGTCTCATCAGTCCCTCAAACAGCAAATGTTCAATACTGACATGGAAGACATGAAAAACTATAATCTGACACCACTTCTTGCTTTTTGCATTATTTTATTCAAATGCATACCTTTACCCTGTCATAATGTGGTTTATTGGGTCACACAGGAAACGCTTTTGATGTATCATATCAAAACAATGCAATAAAATAATAAAGCAACAACGTAAGAGCCATCAATGATAAAACAAATGAGGAAAATAAAAACAAGAGAAAACAAAATTCAACAGCCTTAAAATTACATTCATAAAACAGGCAAGAAGCAGACCGTAAAAACAGTTTTAAAAGGCGGAACCTCTCATTTGAAAGTCTGGATAAAAAGAATTGTTTTGGCCTGGCACTTGAAGAACCATAAAGTGAGTGCCAGGCGAGCCCAAGGTCAGCCCCGGCAAGCATTTGAAAAGCAACGTGCCAACACAGAAAAATTTCTATTGCTGGTTGCCACCCACCTCACCTCTGCAGCCAGCTTGTGAGATGGCAGGCTGGACAGTCCAGGAGGAGCTGGTCCTTCAGGACCCCAGTACCAAAACATGTAGGCCTTAAAGGTAAGAACCAGCACTTTGAATTGAGCCTGGAAATAGACAAGTAGCTGGTGTAGCTCATTCAGCATCAGCTGAAACAATCCGTGTGACCAACCCCTAACAATAGCGTAAGGTAAAAGGTGCAAGCAAGTCATTACTGACCCATGGGGGGACGTCGCATCACGATGTTTTCTTGGCAGACTTTTTGTTATGGGGTGGTTTGCCATTGCCTTCCCCAGTCATCTACACTTTACCCCCAGGAAACTGGGTACTCATTTTACCGACCTCGGAAGGATGGAAGGCTGAGTCAACCTTGGTCTGGCTATTTGGACCCAGCTTCCGCCAGGATCGAACTCAAGTCGTGAGCAGAGCTTGGGCTGCAGTACTGCAACTCACCATTCTGCACCATGGGGCTCATAACCTTAACAATAGCATGGCTGCTACATTCTGAACCAACTGAGGTTCAAAGGCAGCCCCCTATAGAGTGCATGAGAGTAGTCTAACTTGGATGTGATCACAGCATGGATTGTTATGGTCAGATGACGTTTTTGGAGAAGAGGCTGTAGCTGACGTTCAGCCAGAACTGATATCAGGTGCCATTTCACTTCATATTTCTGCCCAGAAATATGCCTCAATGGATGTACAGCACGATAACTTGATTGACTACAGCAGCCATTTATGCAGCTGGATCTTGCCGAGCCAACGCAGAATGTCGTTTGCATGGCAGTGTGAATTAGCAGCCCACACCGCTTCCTGTTTTGGGGTATGACAGTAGGGAGCTGAGCGGCTCACACAAACTCGCTTTGCATTTTTATTGGGCTGCATCCGAGACAGAATAATTCTCATTCTAAAATATTTGATGTTTTAAAAAAGTGAACACAGTCTTGCTTTCTTTATTCTTGATTGGATGGGACAAGGGAAAGAAAGGAGAGATGGTCCTATGCAAGGGACAGTGAAGCCACATTTTCCTTGTTGCTCAGATCAGCCAACAATGTGATGATGTGACCACTGCACATCACTTCCATTGGTGCACAGGCTGAACCCCTGCCTAAAACTCCTTCAGCTCAGCTGTCACCAAAAGACACACTGCCTGCTTGCAATTGTTGCTTCCTAAGCACTCCCAATTTTGTGGTTACTTCACCGGCTTTGATGCACTTTTAAGAGCCCAATCAGCAAATGCATAAAATAGTTTGCTTTTGAGAGAAGTAACTGTATATTTCCAAGTTGCAGCTCTAATTTCAATTACAGACTGGCTGCTCATTTTCCTTTGGGATTAGGCATTTCTCTTAAACTTCATGAGCGATGAAAATAGAGAATAATAAACGGTAGAAAACATTTGGCCAAACAATAACCAAGAATAGAGAGAAACTGGAGTCTTTACAAACGTGTATTAAAAACACACACAAACAAGTGCGTAAGGCCTCTTGCAGCCAAATGTACAAGCCAGGAGGCAGGATCATGCGGAAGGGTTTTTAATGTAAGAAAAGATCTCTCACTCCACGAAAGCCTGAAAGAATATGACCAGAATGTTCTGCCAGCCATGTGGCCTAGTGGGAATGAATATTTACAGGTGCTTTTGCAATATTACAAAAGTGCCATGTTTTGGCTCCAACAGTTCAGCGTCATGTTTTTGAGCTTAAAAAGAATGTTATGGGAACAACAAGGAACAGCTGGACACGTTCTTAGCTGGTGGCTGATTTTAACAGCCAGCCAGATCTGCTTACGTTGATGATCTCTCCTCACTGGGCCCCTTGCTTCCCATATCAACAGTTCCACAGATATTCAGTTGTTCTTCTGATATATTTTTTAAATCTAAAAGAATGAAGTAAACGCAGGATGCCAGGAAACAAAGGGCGCTAACAGATGTGATAGAGATCTTCTCTGCTGAATCTCTGCTGAAACTTGAAGAGCTTATCTATTTTTATTTTTATATTGTTCATTTTTTCATGCCCACAAAGCAAAACATTCATTCTAGACTTCTTATTTTTCTGTTGAATGGAGAGGGGAGTCATAGATCATCCAGGACACCAGAAAACCTTGGGCCAGCACTGCAAACGTGCCTTTGTGCTAAAACAGCCCTCCATGAACATTCATGGTCACTCTGGTATCCTGCTCTGAATAAACTTGATGGGTTGCTGCTAGAAAAAACAACAGCCCTATTCACTCTTTGTACAAATGACCGAGCAGAAGCACAAAGAGGAAGATAGGGGAAAGCAGCAGCAAAATAAACTATACATCAAAGCTATGAGAAGGTCCATGTGAATTATACATCGGAGTTACGATAAGCCGGTCTATTCCTGCAGGGGTTCCTCTTATTTGGAGGGACGAAACTAACATGTAGTTTGTGCACGTGTAACAAACGGTTCATGCTTGTACAGCAAAGCTGAAGACTGAGTGCCAGGCTCTTCTTGGCACCAGTGCAGGGAGATGTTCTGTTGTGAAGGGTGAGTGAGATTCATGGCCATTGATCTGGGGCCACATCATCAGCATTCCTACCCAAGAGGGAGCAGGGCCATAAACACAGGGCAGAGCCCCACCTGGAATGCAGGTTTACCCTGCCTAAATATTTATTTTTAAAACAAGGGCTTTTTAACTAGGGATATGACAACCTCCACATAAAGAATGTAACCTTTTTTTAAAGAATAGGAACAATTTCTGTTAAAAAAAAATCAGTGCCCCCCCCCCTTGCAATACGGTAACACTTATTTCAAATTTCACTTTCCTGACACATGCAACTTTGGTCACTCAAAATTCCCGCAGCTCTGGGTGGATCTTTCAGATTCCCTATCATTCTTGCCGTGTTTAAATCATCCAGAAAAAATGACTCTTTACCAACTCTGTTTATATGGCAGAGTATAGGGTGGGGAGGAGTAATTTACAGTGCAGTCCTAAGAACACTTTCCTGAGATAAGCCCACTGAATAAAATGGGACTTACTTCTGAGTAGACCTACTTTGGCTCACTCCCTTATTATTCATTGAAGGAAGGTTTCAGTATGAGCAGGTGAAAGTTTCTGAACTGAAAAGAGTTCTTATTGCTTCTAATGTGAACTGCACATCAGTATTGCAATTAGACATGGGCGCGGACAGAAAAAAAATGAACATGGTGTTTGTTGTTCGTTGCCATCCACGAACAACGAACAACGAACATTGACGAACATGACCTGTTCACAAACATGTTCATTGTTCATGGGGGCCAGCAGGCTCTCCTCCAGCCATCAAGTTCCCTACCACACCACTCCCAGAAACCCTACCTGAGCAGGCAGCAGGAAAGGTACCTGTAATAAATAATAGCTTGGCCCAGAGCCTGGCAGCAGCCCTGGAACTTGAAGAGGTAGATCCCTATCCCACCACACACAAAGAAAATTCATGCTCCAATGCACTCTCCCTCTCTCTCTCTCAAAATGGCAACAGCAACTGTCTCTCCCTCACTGTTTGCAAAACCAGAGCTGGGAGCTTCCTTGTAACAAATTTGGAGCTCCACACTTGAAAGGAAGACCTGCCTAGCAAGCTAAATTGGGCTTAGATTGCGGTTTCCAGGGCAACATCAGGAGCTCAGACAGAGTTCAGGCAGTCCCTGCCTGCGCTTGCCAAAGGAATTGATTGCAGGTGACAGACTGTCTGGCTTGACGAACAGCAAGGAAGGAGGCTTGCAACGACCACCTGTTCGTTTAGAATGGGGCCTCACCAACAGCTTGTTCGTGAACAGCTGATTGGGCTGTTTGTGTCCATCTCTAATTACACTACAGAATCAGGGTTGCAGAAAGAAATTCTGATTCATCATTCTTCTGTTTGAAGCCCAACCAAGGAAATGGCAGCTCAATCGGGTGTGAAAGGCAGTCTACCACCCTGATGGGGAAGCCCTAAAAAGAAAGAAAACGTCAAAGGCAGGGATGGAACTGGCTGTTCATATATGGGTGTAGTTAATGCTCTAAAACAGCTTCCTAAAACTGAATTCAGCTTCATCAAGTTAGAATTATTTATGCTTACTTAGACTTCTGTGCAGACAGTTAGAAGCGCAAACATTGTAAGTGCATAAGGGAAGTGAGTTAGCGCCTCCTGGCCCCTGTCCTTGACATCTACATGCTTAGCTGAGGGTCTGCAGAAAGCTTAGAAATGTACTTGCTCTTGGCTCTGTAGACCCAGCCAGGATCTTGTTTTTTGCAGTATGCCCAATTTCACAGAAATAGGGCTGCCAACCTCCAGGTGGGGCCTAGAGATCTCCTGGAATTACAATTGATCTCCAGACAACAGAGATAAGTTCCTTTGGAGGAACTGGCTGCTTTGGAGGATGGGATCTATGGCATTATACTTGGTTGAAGTGCCCCCCTCCCCAAACCCCATCCACCCCACGCTCCACCCCCAAATTTTGAAGGATTTCCCAATCTCGGGTTGGTAACCCTACAAAGAAGAGTGACATACTGCACAAAGAAGCCGCCAGCATCCCGGGAGCGTGCCACTATTTTAAGGAGGTGAAGAAACGGCCTAAGTGACCCACTAGCAAAATACAAGGTACAGTTTCAATTTTATTTTGATCCTAGGATTAGCTGTGCTTTACTTGAATCAGTCACCAAAGACAATTCTGTTTTTCATTTAACTTTTATTCAGCATAGGTAATAGAATGGTCCTATTTAAATATTCTGTGTTTTATGCAGTTTTGTAGCAAAACTATCGTTAGATAACTCTCTCTCTATATATATATTGCCCTGACCTGGATTGCTCAGGTTAGCGCTATCTTGTCAGATCTCAGAAACTAAGCAAGGTCGGCCATGTATTGGATGGGAGACCAGGGTTGCTGTGCAGAGGCAGGCAATGGCAAACCACCATTAGTCTCCAGCCTTGAAAATCCCAGCAAGAGTCAACATAAATTGGCTATGACTTGATGGTTCTTCCCCCCTACCATTAGCTTATTACCTGCTTGGCAAAAATACTGTTTTTTTTTCCCTTTTACACAAAAATACACTTTCAAAACTGTGCAGATAGGCTGAGACATTTCTCAGATTATTCAGGGGGAAAGCCTACCAACAAGCATAGTTTGAGAAGTGTCATGAAGTTACTCTTTAAAGAATAGGTCTTCTAATGATAGCTTGATTTCAAGAACGAAATTTTCCAAGCTAAGAAGAACCTTGGCTGGTTTTGAGCATGATGCCGAACATTTGCACATTTTAACGACCGATGGACTTCAGTGGAATTCTTGAGATTCAGAATGGTAAGGTCATGATGACAAACCAGTGAACAAGGCTGGTTGAATAAAGAGTCACTCCAAACAGAAAAATTCCCTCGTATGTGTGTGTATTTAGGAAGCCGCAGCCTTCAGTTTGCACAACTTGAGCAAGGTTGTTAATGACAGGACATTTGGGGGGGGGTCATTAATTCATAGAGTCTCTATAAATTGGAAGCAACTTGACAGCACATAAATGTGATGCACATATTTATGACTCTCTTATGCTAATGGTGGAATCTTCTCCCATTGCAAGGAACCCTACTCTGTATAAGAGGCATGTTCTTGTATTAGCACAACGGATTAATAGTATCCAGTCCACTTTGTTGTGGGACTAGCATACACAATCTGAGACACCTCTAAGATGAACAACTATTTATTTCCTACAACTGTATGGAAAATCCATCCCAAAATTTATGTGCAATCTAGAACAGATTTTTCTTATTCTTGCTGGTCCTTTGGGCCCAGGACTTCCCATGCCTTTTACTTGAAGTTGAAGTGCCTGGCTTCTTCTGAAAGCAGTTTGTATCTTGATGAGCCACAATGCTGCAAAGCATACTGCTAAAAATACAGTAAGGCACAACAGTAGTAGTAGTAGTAGTAGTAGTAGTAGTAGTAGTAGTAGTAGTTGGATGGGAGACCTCCAATGAAAGGTTGCAGAGGCAGGCAATGACAAACCACCTCTGGTAGACTCTTGCCATGAAAACCCCACCAGGGGTCACCATAAGTCAACTCTGACTTGAGGGCACTCTCCACCACTCCAGTAGTAGTAATGGTAGGTGCATCAACACAGTAAGCTGCCTTATACTGAAACAGACCCTTGGCCCAGTCAACTCAGTATTGCCTAAGGCTGGCAGCGGCTCTCCAGAGTCTCAGGTAGAGGTCTTTCAGATCAGCTTCTACCTGACCCTTTAACCTGGAGATGCCAGAGACTGAATCTGTGACCTTCTACATGCTGAGCAGATGATCTATCCCTGAGTCGTAGCCCCATAGAACAACAGTATGTCATGTTATACATGGCCTCCAGAGCAGAGAACAGATCTTCTTTTTTGGAATGCTCTCCCATGCCTTAGAAGAGAACATCAAGTCCTCTTGTGTCACTTGTGCTTATTTTGTGATTTGATATAAAATGTTATGCTGATATTTTGGATTAATCATGTTGATGGTTTTATATATTTTCTATTGTTAAGCTATCCTTTGGAAGCAAGATCAGGCTAAAATGGGGAAAAATAATAGATGTGTCAAGCATGCATTGGGAGACCATGGCTGGCACCACAATACGTAAAATGATAAAATAGATGTGTACACAAAATGAATGTAACTTCACTTTTCCCCCCTCCTATGTTTTGGATATATAGTGTGTGAATCAGTCTTCACAATCAAGTCACTCACTAATAGGAAAGTTTTTCCTCTTAGCTGTTATTTGCCACGTAGATTTCACAATGGATTTAGAAGAGTGTAACTCTGTTTAGGATTGCACAGCTAATCTTTTCCTCATTGTTACTTTTTCTTTGACTCCATTCTATAATGTACACATCAAACGTTGGAGGCATGCATATCCCAGAAAATTTTCAGTACTATTGGTGTCACTTTTTGTTTTACAAAAGTGACAAAGGGAGACAGATTGAGAGAAGACATGTGGAGATAGACAGAAGCCTTTTTCTTAGACAGAACATGCGTGGGCTGTTGGCCTGTAGTCAGGGGGCTGGATCATCAGCTCCAGGAGTGAGCTATTGGAGATACGTGATTTTGTTACGAATTTGCATTACATGAGTCTAATTTTGAGCATGGAGGGGTGTTGGTGGAGTGTTTGAAGATCTGAACTTACCATTACTTGTGTGCATTCAGTATTCTATGTACTGTCCCTATAGCATAGAGACCCTACGGTCACATATGCTCTGTATTTGCAGTGGAACCTTGTACAAAGCAGGATCTCCAGTAGTGTGGACAGGTCTATATGCACAATTTGTATGCATACTATGGCCTAGGCACACAGTAGACTCTTTGAACATGGGCAGCAAGGGGGGTGGGCTTGTCACTGCAATCCCATTTCCTCCCTTATGCATCCATTCTATGTGCTTTGATTGTCTGAAAATGATTAAGAGTATTGGGTTTTACTGCATTTTTCAGCAGTAACGCTTGAGGGCAGAGTGTGTTTGTGGCAGATATATTGAGTTCAAGCAGCTTTATGGTGCTTAGAGTCAGTTAATATATACACTGCTTTCAGGCAGTAGTCAGTTGTGTCATGCATTGACTCAAGGACACAGGAGTGAGCTGGGGCCCAAAGAACTAGATAAATGTTTTCTTGTTGTTTGTGTTGCTCCAGCCTCAGTTTTTGACCCTGGATTAGAAATTCCAAATTAACCCCCGGAGTGTCTCTGAATGTTCCCTCTGTTCCTGTAAACGCAATACAGAGAACTAATACAGTTGCACCAAGTTAAAGCTTCCTTATTTCCTGTTCTTCATTGTTCCAGCTAATAATGTTTGCAAGGTTTGCTATTTACTGGGCTGATTCAGCACAGAAGGGCTGGGATCTCAAATGCTGTGCAAACAAAATTTCATACTCTGCAGTTCTGTGGCATTTTCTTTGTAGAATCTCAAAATACTTATGTAAATAATGTCAAGCAGAACAGATGAAAAAAGTAGAGGAAACCAGTTTGGCGACAGGGTGCAGCATAATCCAACTCCAATCAGGCCAAGAGATGAAAACGAAAGACAGCTGAAAATCTGTTGTGGGAACATTTGTCAATTAAGAGCACTTGGTGCTTACATATAAAGTGCTGTGTTTAGCGTGCACATAACACCATCTTAGTATGAATCCCTGAGAGCACAGACAATATTAAGGGATGGGGACCTTTTAACCAGAAAGTAGGCACATATTTTGTATTCCGTATGCTTTCCTTGTGTTTTAGCCCCGTCATGGTTTAAATAAGTCTATGTTACCCACACACCTAGCTATGATTCATGTATTTGCAATGGGTGGCACTCCCACATCCATATCAATGTTTTATGTAATTTGTATGTGTGTGTACCTTTATAAACACACACACACAAGATATAGGTGCTCAAAATGTCTACCCAGTGACAGAAATATGCACGCTGCATTTTTTTTTTACCTTTTATTTCACAGTCTAAATATGGCTGTCTGCCAGTTTCCTATACTGGTTGCTAGACATGCAAATAGGAAGACTAAGAAGTGGATGTGGACTGAAGTAATGGTTACTGATGTCATACAAGCACAGATATAGTTGGGGAAAGCCGTTATCTTAGTTGTTAGAAGCAAAGGGAGCACTTTTCCCTGTGAAAGGTTGCCTAAGCTCTTCGCTTTCCCATTATCACTTTCTTGCCTATGCTAGCAAAGCTGCTGAGGAGGAGCAATCTGATAGACTTGTACTTATACAAAAGATGTTAATTCCTGTCCTTTCCAAAAGGCCCAGCAAGAACTGTATCTTTAAAAGCATCTGCTTTTTACAACCAAATGAAATATGACTGCCACCAGCATAAGAAGTTTTTCTATGGTAGCCCCCTCCAGGGACGGTTCCAGGTTTTGGGAGGCCCCAGGTAGAGAGTGTTCAGGCCCCCACCCCATGCCAGCTGCTAGGCTCCCCTTCTTCCCACCCACCCACATGCCCACACCGAATTTCATCCTTCCTTGGCCCACTCGCAAGCTTTCCCACTACTTGCAGTTGTGCAGCTGAGGGTGGTGGGTGCAGCTAGGAGCTCGTTGCCGTGGCCACCAAGAATACTGAGGCATCGTGTACCACCGACATGCCTTTCTCCAGCAGTGCTAGGCAGCATTCACAGCAGGGAGGTGTGAGAGCAGGGTGTCAGCAGCAGTAGGTCCCACCAGAAGCCACAGGCCCTAGCAGCTGCTTCACCTCACCATGTGCTGAGGCCCGCCCTTGCCCCATCCTCACGAAGTGAGCTGTCAGTTGAGGTAAGGGCTCTCTCTTCTTTCATCCAGTTTAGGCAGCACTGTAAGGCCGTGCTGTTTAGGGGGGGGGCTTACCTCTGGCTTGGTTCAGTCTGATCTCATAAGCATGCCCCCTATCCAGCCTGGTGTCCGCCAAAAGTATCAGTCCTGTGTTGTTCTCACCCTTTTCAGACTATTTAGGCAGCCTTGCCTGTGTGTTATGTCCACAGGTTTCCATGACAGTTGGCAGCAGCCAATGAGGTGGGTTAGGGTTGGAAAGTGCATGATACAATGATGTTGCAACCCATGGGTAAATCTCGATAAAAGTTATTCAGAATAAGAGGTGGAGGTGAGTAGAGTTTCACATGAGGCAGCCAATTTCAGTAGCAGCCAAGCATCATTGTGTCTTGCTGTGTCACCGAATGAGTGGAGAATACATGCAAACGTGATAGGATCTTTGCCATCTAATACTCTACAGGTTGCACCAATTGGGCCCTATGTTTTTTTCTCTTGCTTTTTCTTTGCCGCTTTCCACTCCCTGCCCAGACTGCTTCTGAAATCTGCTCCTCGATGTAATCTGCTGCTCCATAAAAACATCAAGCATCGCATACTCATACTGCGCGTGAAACAAATCCATGCAAATTTTGTCTGGAATGATTATGAGCCCTAAGGGCATAATTCCAGGTATCAGCTGCCTCAATACAGTGCCTTCCTTTGATGCCTCCCTTTGAAATTGATATTACATTCAAATTCTGTTGGAACATCGCAACAACCTTGAAAACGCGGTTGGGCTAAGAGAGAGAGAGAGACTGGAGCAACCTCATCCTAGGAAGTTAATGCTTAGACCCTGAAATACTGCTTCTGGCTTTATATAATGCTCATCTGATACTTATAAATAGCTGTTTTTGTCTCTGGCCAAAGATAATTATTTTAATCTTCAAGAAAAGTCCATCTTCATGGATGATTTGGACCTAGGCATTCCTGATCCAAGTCTATTTTCCGTCCAGTGTATTCACTGGGGCTTCCTTTTAGGTCAGCGGCATTTTTCTTTGTTAACTTCTTTAAAACAACCCCATCAGCCTGACACAGGAGCATCTCCGAAGGTGGCACCGGCTCCCTTGTGCTTCTTCAGTTCCTTGGCAGCTTCTTCCTACTCATCCCGTTATAGCAATACGTTTTGCCACCTCCTCACATAAAACAATGCAATCACCTCCTCCTCTGTGTCCTTCCCTCTGTTAACCCAAGAAAACATGGCTGGTTTGAAGTAGAAATTCTACTTCTAATTCCTGTAGGGGTTTTTTTTAAGCTGAAAGTTTTCAACCACTTCAAATTCTCTGCTTCAGCTGCCCAAAGAATAATTTTAAATGATTTTTTTTAAAATTAAAACTTACCAATTTGTTATGTGTTTGCATGTGCAATTATTCCCTGTCTTGGCAGTCTCAAGTATCAAAAGTATCATGTCGAAGAACTAACCAGACAACTGACTAGATGCAATGAGAGTGCAATCCTAAACCGAATTAAGCCCATTGACTTCAGAGGATTTAGAAGGGTATAACTTTGTTTAGGAATGCACAGTGAGTCCTCTATTGTTTCTTTTACTTCTGACATCTCCCTACAGCTTCCTTCTCAGAGCAACTTCTGATGTGATGATGACATAGGGAAACCAGGAACCCCTGGTGTTTCCTGTCCCTTCAGATCTCTGTTAGAACCTTCGCACTGTCCTCTTCCTCACAGGAAATACCCATGCTAGGGTTGCGAGCAGGCCTGAAGAAAACTGTCCTGTCCTTTTAATAGAGACTTAATATGTGAAAATTGGAAGTTTGAAGCTTTTCATGTCATGGAGGTAAATAGCACCCTATTAAATCTCTATTAAAGGAACAGGACATTTTTCTACAGGCCTGTTGGCAACCTTAACACGTGGCCCTTTCTACTTCACCTTTGGTAGTTTCAGCATGTCACACAACACAGGGAGGCTTTTGTGCCTAAACCCAGTTCTTCAAGGCACTTGCAACTCAGCTAGATTGTGATACGGGACTCTGGCTCAGAGGTAGAGCATCTGCTTGGCTTGCAGAAGGTCCCTGGTATCTCCAGTAAGGACCAGGTTTTAGATGATGTAAAAGACCTCACCCCCGAGACCTTGGATAGCTGTTGCCAGTCTGAGTAGACAGTACTGATGTTGATGGAGCAATGGTCTGATTCAGTATTAGGCAGCTGCATGTGTTCATGTGTGAAACTAACCCAGTGGGGTAAAATGCAGCAAGAGGAAAGGCATGCAAAGGGGGACATTATCCCATCCTGTGCATGCTTCTTTAACTTATGTTCCTCTATAGATATACATGGGGTCACACAGGAGGACTCTAGAAAAACTGATTTTGGGGAAGAAAGTGGGTAGCAAATTCCATTGTTACCAGAACAAGTATTTTGTGATAGAAATATAAATAGAATACATTGATGCTGAGAGCCAGTTTGATGTGGCGGTTGAGAGTGGCAGGACTCTAACCAGGAGAACCGGGCTGATTTCCCACTCCCCCGCTTGAAGCCAGCTGGGTGACCTTGGGTCAGTCACAGCTCTCTCAGAGCTCTCTCAGCCTCATCCACCTCACATGGTGATTGTTGTTATGGGGATAATAATAACATACTTTGTAAACTGCTCTGAGTTGGCATTACGTTGTCCTGAAGGGCCATATACAAATAAATTATTTTTGTTATCATCATCATCATCATCATCATCATCATCATCATCATCATCATTTGCTTTAAGTTAAACATACACACACCTCTTATTTACCAACAAGAACTGAGCTCTACTTATATGCAACTGTGTTCATGGATGTGGTCTGTCAGTCTGCACGTCCCAGCCAGGCTAGTTTCCTCTTCCTCTCCAAGACCATATGGCAGCAGGTGAGTTCCCACTTGATGTGAGCAGGCAGAGATCACTTCAGAAAAGATCTCTGCACATGGAGAGACTCACCTAGCCCTTCTCCTGGACAGGCAAAGGCAGGGATGATATTGCCCTGGTCTGGCCTAAGAGGCAATGGTTTTGCTTGCAGTTGGAACAGAGGAGGAGAGTGCGTCTATGGCTACTGGTGGGCTGAAATGACAATCCATGCTACAGCGCTTTAAAATACTGTGAATGAAAACTGGAAACTGAACATGGAAATATTTGAGCAGAGCACCCAGCATCCCTTGCGTTCACTTGGAATTGGTCTGCTGCTATCACGTGTTTTAGGGGCTTTTATCTCTCAGCAAAAAATATACATTATGTCTTGTGCTGATTGATAATGGATTCTGTCTAAGACAGGAATAAGCCATTTAGCTCTAACATCTGAATACAATGGGGCAATCTCATAATGTCCTTAGCTGAACCAGACTTGTAAATATATCAGCTTTGCTCTAGGCTTTTCTTTTGATAACATCCAACGTTTTTGTAGACCCAGTTTGCATTTTGAAAGCTATAAAAGGCCACCTAAGTGGATAATAAGTCAGCTCTGAGAAGTAGCTCTCCATAAAATAGCTCTTTTTTGTGACTGAACCTTAGAGAAGTATCATCCGCTTGACCAGATTCCAATCATACTGAAAAACATTGTATTTTGTCTGACTATTGTTTAAAAATTGGCAGGCGTAAGCCCTTTTGGTAGCAGAACAGAAATGGACGAACACACCATCTTCCTGCAAACTTGAAAAATCCAAGAGGCAGATCAGCAGTTAAATATCGTCAATTGTTCGATCAAGCACATATGTCAGGCAGCCTGTCAGGATCCAGGTAGGTATCTAATGCTGAAAGCCACTGGAGGTAACATGGTCTCCCAACACTAAACTGGACCTGGGCATTGGCTCCTCATCAGCAAAAGAATCTAAAGACTCCGAGGAGTCGGGAATCTTGGAATCAGCCCAGGAGGTAGCACCCATCTGAAATATTAGCCTTCCTTTACGGATATTGTAAGAATCGCAGCAAGATATTATGTGAGTTGCTTTCAGCTCTGAAAGTGCTATGTAAATCTTTATAATTGCTAGTGAATACTTTGAACATGTGAAGGCGCCTTATACTGGCTCACCCCATTGGTCCATCTAGCTCAGTATTATCTACTCTGACTGGTAGCAGTTCTCCAGGGTCTCCTCCAGAAAAGGGTTTTTCCTAGTATCAGGTACCTGAAATCTTTTAGAGTTAAGATAACAGGAATTGAATTCCAGAAAACCTTTTGCATGGGCTGTACCAGGGCTCATTTGGAGGCAGAACGCACCGGAACAGCGTTCCGGTAGATCTGAAAAGAGGTCACATGGGTTTTCGCCCTGCCCACATTATTCGTTTTCCTCCTGGCTGCCCTCGTCTTTAGCAGCAGGCTCTGCTGCTTTATTTTCATTTGTGACTGGTGAGAGAGAGGGAGAGAGAAAATGAGTGAGTGAGTGCAAGCCGAGTGGGGCTGGGCTCCAAAGGAACATAAGCTGCTTTGAATTCATTCTGCTGCTTTATTTTCATTTGTGACTTGTGAGAGAGAGTGCGTGCGTGCGTGCAAGCAGGGCTCGCTCTCCAAAGGAGGGTAAGCTGCTTTCAGTTCATTCTGCTTTAAGGAAATACCTGGAGATTTTTGGGGAAAGAGGTCTGAAGGGTGGATGGTGCCTTCTGACACACTTCTGGTGATGTCAGGGGGTGTGGCATATGCTAATGAGATATGCTAATGAGTTCCTGCAGTTCTTTTTCTAGGAAATGACCCCTGGACTGAGCCACAGTCTCTCTCTAGCCGTATAACTTGCAGTAGCTGGTTTGTGGACAGTGAGAACTGTAATCAGGGTATAGCTAGCAATTCGGTATACAATTTAAATTTTTAAAATTTAAACAGGCAAGCAGATTGACGGCCTCTTTTTTCTGCCTCCAGAAGACATTTAAAAAAAAAAAAGATGTGTTGAAGACATTTTTTAAAAAATCTTCCCAAGGATTGTTCACAATTCACAATGAGGTCAGCCTATTTTGTTAGCAAAAATTGCAAGAAAAACAATGGCAAGTAACCATTAGCAACCAAACACTGCATCTGGCTGTGTGAATAATGAAGTGTTAAAATCCAATCACACCTTATTAAATACATGAGAAATTGTTGTAAGGATGAAATTGATTAGTATACCTTTGGAATCAACGTGTTTATATATCAAGCTGGCTTAAAACATACAATTACTGTGCAATCCTGTAGAGAGTTACTCCAGACTAAGCCCGTTGACTTCAATGGGCTTAGACTGGAGTAATTCTCTGTAAGACTTCACTGTTAATCTAGTTATTTCTCTGGAGTATGGGTTGCATGGAAACATGCTTTTTAAAAACACACACACACGCAAATACAGTGTGAAGTACATTGTCTATGAGATATTGAAGGCAAGGACAACACAAGCCAGTACAGTTATGCAACCTGTTGAAAAGCGATTCATTCATATCTGATTTCCAGCTCTGTGTTAAACCCCACAGATATTACTTAGCAAACAAAACTCAGTTCTAATGCACAAATTATTTAATTTACCTTATTAAAATGTACCCTCTCTTACCCAAATCTCAGTATTAGTTCTAGGACATGCTACATACAAAAACTAAAAATCTCAGTATTAGTTCTAGGACATGCTACATACAAAAACTAAAAAAAAATCCTTTAAAAAACCCCAGTGCTGGAAATGGAAATAAATGGTTTACTGAAGAAAACCTACATGATTTGTTGCAGCCTGTTTATTATGGGTTGATGATGACTTGCCATTAGGCGACTGATGGTCATCCAGCACTCACAGCAAGTTCTGTCTAGATGCTGTGAGGCTGATTCCATCTGGAGGAATTTTCCTCATTTCAGGCAACCAACGTGTGCACTTTTTTGTTTGTTTCCTCATGACATTGTCCTCCATTCACATTCAAGTTGTGAGCAGCCTGTCTTTTCTGCCAAAAATTTTTTCCACTTTCTTAAAAAAAACAAAAAAACACTAAAAAATCTCTGATGCTTGTAGGCACGATGTTGTAAGGAATCTTTTTCTTGCATCTGAAAGGGAAGGTATGTCTTGTATTTGAAAGGAAGGAAACATTCTCTTCCTCTGTATTTTCACTGTGAACTGCCTACCTGAGTTTATTTATATGGAGGGGAAGAGTCAGGGCAACCTTATAGTACAGTTGCTAGATTACAGCAATACAACACCAGGGAGATGGGCAGTGGCAAGGGGGGCGGGTAGAATTGCACTGTCCTTGAGCAGCAATACGTATGAACCAAACTTTTTAAAGAGTGGTCGGTTGAGAATTGGGGGGGGGGTGCAATGTGCATTTGAGTGTGATAATGGTTAAAAAAAAAGATTACTCTGTGCTGTCTGGAATCTCCATTGCAAGTACATATCGACCAACAATGAACTTGGCAACATGACCACCATGGGAAAAACCCTCATGTGGAATCAGCCAGGTTAATGCCAGCCACAGACTATTGTTTCGTGTTTGTGTTTATTATCCTGCCATAAGACCCAGTACTCCAGTTGCAAAGTTCTAATTTGGAGGCTTCCTTAATAGTGCTTCCTTGGGAGTTTGAACTCAATGGAAATCCTAGAATAAGAAGCCTGTTGGTAACCATAATTGGGCTGCAGCCTCAATAAATATGTTAATCTTTAGAGAATCACAACACTCTTTATTGTTTATGCTGCAACAGGATTAGCCCTCCAGAATTTTGTGTTGTTGGAACTTCAGTCTGAATCTTTCTTTTATTTGCTGTGATCCAGATCTTGAATACCTATCCAGATGATGGCTGATGGCTCTGATTTGATCCTCTTTGTCTTGAGATTAATTTCTGTCCTCTGTGTCAAGGTTCCATTAATGAAATGATCATCATACGAACTTCAGTTGTCAATGTGAGTCTTGCTTCATGACATCCAAGGTTCTAGGCTAGGATCTTAGAAATCTCTTACGTGCCACAAAATGATATATTGGGGAAGGAAAGAATGTCACAGAAGTAAAATAGAAACAACTGTTTAATAATCTTCAGAGCTGGACATCTTGTGCAGTTTACACTTTTGAAAGAGAAATCAGGTCACTCTAAAGTTAACTTGAAAACTTTAAATAGAGAATAAAATGTCATTAACAAATCTCTGCAAGGTTATCCCAACAGGCTTTCGACTTCAATCTTACATCTGATCCTCTGTAACCTTCACAATGACACCCCCTTCCATTTGTGCATACTTTTTGTCCCAGAGGGTTTTAGATGCCTGCTGATGTATCAAAGTCTTAATTTATGCAACAGCAGTGGGAGTTGCAGATATGGTTTGAGGGCATTAAATGGCTGGGTGTAGGCACCTGAATCACTTTGCCTTTTGTTCAGGAACAGTCAGAACAGAGGAATGAATTTGGCAGGCGTTCTTTACCAGCAAAATAATTTTATTCTACTTCTTTCATGAAATGCCAAGAAATTAGAAGGGTATGTATTATGCCACATCAATGGAGTTAACGGGAAGACACTTCTAAACAGTAAAGCAGCATACTGATGCCAGTGGGAGAAAGTGATAAGAAACAAAATGAATGGTTCTGCTAAGGAGGGTAGAATAATACTTGCATTGACATCGGCATACTTTTTGTGGGCAGCATCTAAATAATATATAGCAGGGATATCTCCCTTCTTCAGCCTGGAGGGGCTGAGAATCAACCAACCAAGTTGTTCAGCAATCATGCAAACATACGCAGTACAGGTTAGCCAGAAAATCTGGCTCCCTAATTTCTCATGCTAGGATGGGGGCCTACTACTACAAAGAAGGATCTAGACAAATTTTTCTTGGTGTTTGGCTAGCCTTAGGTTGGCAGATATTCATTTCCAGGATAAGTCAGAGATCTCTTCTGTATGATTAACCTTATTATTCAAAAATTAGGCTTGTGATAGTAAAGGCAAGCAAAGACCTTATCTGCTATGAGACTGGATTTATGGAGGAATTTACCCCATATAATATGCATCTAGCAACTCAAGTCCATATTTCCAGGCAAGACTTTCCCATTAAAAAGCACCTCTTCTCCCATTTTGAGCCAAATTCAATTCACCATTGATGACTTTTGGGGTGTCCCCTTACATGGATTATTATTATTTATTACCTTTCTAACCTGCCCTTCCCAGAAGCGGGCTCAGGGCGAGGTACAATAGTGATAAAAATACAATAAAATATTAAACAACAATTCATAAAACAACAGTTCATATTATAAAATCAAGAAAGCGATCATAACTATCCCAAGATGGGGTCAATTCCAGGTTCCTGCCCATCAACATACAGGGGGATGGAAGCGGACAGATAGCATACTGCAACTCATATGTGGGTCAGCTAATAAATGAGCACTACATAGCCCCGTGCTGTACCCATATGTCAGGCAGCTGGCCAGTGGACGCTGTATAACCCCACACTTAGTGGGAGACCGGTGGGAGGCTCAGTAAGGATCTCATGCTGTCCTCAACCATACGCCTGGTGGAACATCTCTGTCTTACAGGCCTGCCGAAATGATAGAAGAGCCTGACAGGCCCAGGTGTCAGGGCCGGATCTAGTGCTCCCAGCGCCCAGGGCAACGCTTGCTGGCCCTCGCGCGCGCACAGCGCGTGCGCTCCTGACGCAGCGTGATGATGTCATTTTGATGACGTCATCACGCTGTGCGCCGGAGGCACCGCAGGGGGCTGAGAAGCTGCCCGCGCCATTTGCTTCAGAAGCGAATGGCGTGGTCGGCTTTGCAGCCCCCCACGCTGTCTTTCGCCTGCCCCATGGGACAGGGGGCGACCGGCTTGCCGCGCGCCCTCTGTCCTGCGGAGCAAGCAAAAGGCAGTGCGGGGTGCTGCGAGGCTGCCCGCGCCATGCGCCTGCCCTGCGGGACAGGGGGCAGCCAGCTGCCCATGCTGCTGCCTGCATGCTCTGGGAGCTGCTTCCGGAGCCCCCTCCCTGGCGGCGCCGGGGGTAGTCTACCCCCCTGCCCCCCCTCTAGATCCGGCCCTGCCAGGTGTCCTCAGATAGAGAGTTCCACCAGGTTGGGGCCAGGACCGAAAAGGATCTGCAAGATCAATGCTGCATTGGACAGAAATACAACTCTCTGTTCCAGATTTTCATCCTGGTTCAAGTTGTTCCAGAGGGACTATGGCAAAGCCTCTTATTTGACCAAAATCACCTTTTCTAGTCTTAGAAGGGCTTTAACTTCTCTGAGGTTTCAAACTGTGCCCTCGGCCATTCTAGATGGTTGTTACCGATTGCTGCCCATTTTTGTATTTGTGGAGCTTCAGTCCTTGAAGACATTCCACATTATCTTTTGATCTGCCCTTTGTATACTGAGGCCAGAAATAAATTTCTTGGGGAAATCTTAAAAGGCATTGATTCCTCTCCTGTAGTGGAAAAACTAATCCTCCTTCTTTGCTCTGGCGGCTAAGAAAGTCTAGGCTCAGGTTGTGCTTAATGGTTGAGAGACTCCTCCTGTGTATAAAAAAGGTGCTAATGTGTTTTAATGTACTTTTATGTGTTTTTAATCATTATAGTTTTATCATTTATTGTTCATGTTTTATTTATATGTTTTATTTGCTCAGTTGTGATGGCCTTTGGCCGCATGCAATAAATATTATTCAGAATTCAATTCACCATTGCTTATAGAAGGAAGTCCATGTATAGATGGGTTTCCATCTTACAAGTATGTGCAAGCTAAAAACCTGCATTTCTGGTGCATGCACCACTAATTTCTACACGCTTTTGCAGTTGCATACAGGAGAGTCCATCCAACCTGTGCTGCAAGCAGGCAGGCAGGCAGGCATGTGGTAAAGTGCTTCTCTTCACTGCCTACCTATTTTTATTCATCATTCAGTACGCTGATCAGTCTTTTCTCGGCATGTTGAATAGTTGCCTAGATGAGTATCAAGCCATCAAAGGATAACTTCAGCACATCCTAAACTGTGACATGTCTCAGTCTTCCTGTTTTATATGCTGGGAAAAGGTTCTTAATGACTTGTCAATATCACATTCTGGTCACTAATGTAAAACAGGATAAAATTAATGTGTCTTGTAGTTAATTTCTCCCTCTTTCTTTTTCACCTGCCTACCTGACTGGTATTCTACTTGCACTGGGACAGCCCATCTAAAGACAATATATAGAGCAACTCCTAATTACTCCTGAAACATGCTGGGCTTTAACAGCTTATTACAATAAATTATTTCTTACCATGCTTTCAGGTGGATTCTGGTTTAGCTTCTACAAGGAAAACACAACCAGATTTCATAGTTCTAATACAAGGGGGGAAATTCAGTAGAATGTCTGCCTACTTTATGTGTTATGAACTAATGACACATATTCTGCCAGCAAGGCACCTTCTATTTTTTATTTTGGGAGGCTATCTTGGAAATGGGGTGGCTGAGCATGAAGGATAAAAACATTTTTTTGAAAAACAGATCAATCAATCGTAAGTTGTTCATTTAGGGTGCTGTATGAAGTGGATGTACTACTGGGTACTCATGAGAAAAAAACTTTAAAGAAATAACTTGTCTGTACTCTGAGAAAGATGCTTTGAAACGGGCCTTACCAGGATCTAGACAACCCGTTAGAGGAATTATTAAAGAAGAAATAATATTAAGGAACCACCTGTGTAGTGGTTACAGTCATCTGGAGTGAAAAGAAAAAAACCTCTGGCCACGTTTCTTCCCTGCAAGTTGGACACACGGTGCTCAGGGCCTCACAAACTGTTGGAAGGACTAGTGTCCGTATGGTGCTTTACTTGCACTTGCACTTTACATTGTTGTGCAATATTCATATTGTTAGCACTTAGAGCACTTTTATCAATTGTTGAGGCAAAGCCTAGTGGTTAGTACCAGCGTAAATGGTTTTCTAACTGTGAACAGGGTTGATGTCAAGTAGTTATATGGTTCAATAATCAATTTCAATATATTGTTACGTGCCTATACATTATTGTTAATAAAATTTTGAATACATTAGTAAGTTTATGCGGGTAACATTTTGTTTGTAGCTTTGCTATAGAAGAGGCTGAGAAAATTCATGGTCTATAAAGACTACTTCTTCTGTACCCACACCACTGCGAGGAAGGGACTACAACGTTGGCTCAACATCAGGGACTAATATAGTGAGAATGGAAGGAGGAAAAAATAGTTTAGGTGTATTTTTCTAAATGTTGTAATCTTCTTGGGAGGGGGATGTTATGGTCAAAGTTATATATACATACATATTTACACATATACATATATAGACTGTCAATAATAAAACATAAAAAATATTCAACTATCATCAGAATGAAATTATATGACTAGGAACACAAAACAGTAATATATAAACAGAATAATGCAGAGCAACAACTAAGGAGCTATATCAGCAAAAGCACAAAAACCAGAGCTAAGCAGTGCAAAAAGCTTGTTCAAACATAAAGTTCCTTCCAATAGATCTGATGCAACTCTGAAGAGTCCCCTAGCTTTCAGAAGTGGCTAAGTAGTAGTATAAGAAGGTCTTAGGGGGCTCAGAAGCTCCCTTCATTATCTTTTGGATCTCTCCATTGTTGCAGTCCTGTATCAAATCAATCTCATAGGAGAGCTGAAGCACAAATAATAATTAGGAATGAGATGGTTACTCAGTGTATCAAACAGGAAACAGAGGCTTCAGTTCTTAACCCATTTACTTAAGTTTTATTGAATTGTTTTAACCAAAGATGCAACACTGGTAAAGTTAGAAAACCTGCCATTAATAGAACTGATTGAGTGCTGAAGATTGGTCTGATTTTTCCTTCAGTGTAACATGTTACTTGAAAAACAGCATAAATATATGTATTCTAACGTAAGTATGTAGCAGATGTTACACAGAATTCAGAACTGATGTACATTTCCCTTACATCTGTACTAACATCTATCTACAGCAGTGGTTCCCAAAGTGGGCAGTACTGCCCCAAGGAGGTGATTACCGACAGGGGAGTTAAGAGGCAAGGGAGATGCTGGAGGTGGGTCCTTCCATATGTGTTGTTCACTTATTATGATTGGCCAGGCTAGAGCCTAGAGTGAAACACCTTCTTTGCTTCAAGTTTCTGCTTCTTTGCTTCAAGTTTCTGGTACTGAAATCCGGTGGAAACGATCAGAATTTTTAGTAAATACACTACCAGAGCTCTAGTCAGACCAGTTTAGGTTAATTAAACTAAAAACTTTTAACTGGATTTTGAAATGTAAAATTAATTGTTACTGTTTTGAATGTTATTGAATTTTATTGTTATTATCTTCCTTAGTGGGTCATGCAAACTGTTATTCTGAATAATTCTTTTTATAGGGTAGGATAGGGGACACTGGGTATGCGTTTTTTGGAACTGAGGGGGTGGTGACCCAAAAATGTTTGGGAACCACTGATCTGCAGTAGAGATAGGCACGAACTAGAAAAAAAGAACCATGAACCACGTTTCACGAACCATGAACCACAAACTCTCACAAACCTGCTCTGGTTCACAAATTGGTTTGTTTTGGTTCGTGAAAATGTCACTTCCGGTCCAGCAGAAGGTCACTTCCGGGTCAGCAGAAGGTCTGCAGGAAGTCCATCCCCTGTTGCCTAGGTAACTGATTGATTGGTGCCAGGCTGTCTGCAGTGATGAACTGAAAAACAAACCACACAAACCAGTCTAAAGTTCGTGGCAGTTCGTTAGAAATGGGATCTGACAAACTGCTGGTTCACGAATCATGAACTGACCTGGTCCATCACGAATTTTGGTTCATATTTCGGTTCGTGCCCATTTCTATTCTTCAATAATTAAAATTTAACCCAGACTGTAAGTGTTTAAGAGTTCTTCAATCTTATCTGGTTCATTGTTGAAACTGCTCAGTGGTTTGGTATGGTTCCTAACCAAAAACCACGATACATTTTTCTATTCTCTTTCACTTCCTACATATATATAAAAGTGATTGATTTTTGCTGTGTTCAAAAGTAAAACAGACAGACGTTACACAACAGTATCAAATGCACTAGGCCATTTTCTAATATCATGGCTTGGATCCATCTATGTTTCTCACTGGTGAAAGAGGAGGGAGGGGAATCTTTTTGAGTTTGACTACCAAGATTTTTTATGTTGGGGATCATGGGGTCTGCATGACTTTTGTCATCAATGTATGCCCTGTACTCTCCCCCCCCCCCTCGCTCTCCACCCTGGAAAAAGTATTGTTTCATTTTGATTTTTTTTTTTGAAAAAAATGCCTGTCCTTGATACCAGTATCTTGACATAGAACTGTTCTAGAGGCTGACATAATTATGAACTTTCCTGCAGCCTGGGAGTACCTGAGCCAGCCAGAAATTACAATGCAGGCTCAAAGTTGTCCTCCAAACCATTTCTTGACCAATCCCTGCAAATATCTTGATTAAAGGAAGATAGCCTGCCAAAGATAGTAATCCATCATGACCACTTGACAGATTGGCCAAATGGTGAAATTGGGATTCAGTTTCCCTTCCACACTCAGTTGATCATCGTATATCTATCCCTCCCTCCTTAGGATGCAACTTTTAAGATTTAATTGCCTCATTCCAGTGGATAAGCTGGTGTTATTTTAAGCACGTTTAATCCTTTCTGATCAGGATGTATCAGAGACTAGTCATTATTCCCTCTCCCCAGGGAACTTTGGGACCTGTACTTCTGTAAGGGTATTGATGGATCTTGAACTCTCAGTCAGCACCATTACCAGACTTCAGCTTTCAGGATTTGGAGGATGGAAGAAAGCCATCATAGTTTAACTGGTATGAAAATTATAGAGATATGTAGTATAGATATGCCATATAAGAGGAAACAACAGAGGGACAGATGCGTTTAGGATCATTCAGGATAACAGTTGCTGCTCAGATAATGGAAATAAGAAGTGAGGGAAAACAGATAATAGAGCAGAACAGAAATCACAGTGGGACATTATGCAAACAGTGAGTCAGAGTCTCTCAACCTTGGACATTTTAACAGAAAGAAAATTAAAGAGAGTCATTGAAGTATCTGATGATTTCTTCACACAGTCAATTTTCTTCAGAAAGTAAACCCTGAGAATGTCAACATAAGATCATTACTCTTGATTTGTCTCTATTTCATCCTGGAATAATTGATAATGTAAAGTGGTAGGGTTGTTATCACTGACAGGTAAAGGTCATATTTCCATAAGGAAACACAGGGACTTGAGGATGACTCAAGGTAGTCAACTGAAGATGAAACATTGTGTCTGAATCCTAATTGTGGAAACAGGAAAATTACTTGCAGGACTCCTGTGTGTGTACATATTAACACAATCATACATATTTTAAAGTTGTGCTGCTGCTGGTAGCTGAAGGCATTTTTCCTCTGGTATTTAGCAAAAGGCACACATAAATTATTTAATCAACATATTGTACTGCCAGCTGTACATGTGGGATATTTTATTGTTCTATAGTATTAGAATTTGAGTGGAAGACTACAGTAATATTGCACAGCCAATTTGCATGTTAAAAAGAATTATATGAAATAGTCTTGAAGCTGTACCACATAACATGTTTGAATGCTCTCTCTTAGCCTGGCCTGAACTCAAGAAGACCTGGAGTTGGTCCACTACTACTCTTTGCCCTTCACAATTCATTATGAAACACTATGAAGTCTCAAAAATAATCAGAAAAAAACCCAGTTAGGGATATGTACCATTTACCCCATCCAAATTCAACCTCTCAATTCCCCCTACCAATTCATCATATCTATAAACTGAGTATGAAGATTTATATACCAAGTAACTTTAACAACCAACATAAACCCTAAATAACAAACTCTTTTGAAGGAAATTCTCCCAATTAATTATGTAATTATTTTATTATTTTAAAATTGGGAGATTTTGCTTCAAAAGAGCTTGTTATTTAGTGTTTATGTTGGTTTTTAACGTTACTTGGTTAAATTTTAGTGAGGCTTTATAGTTTATTCTGTAGTTGTACACTTGACAAATTACTTAAAAAATGGAAATCAGAAATAACAATTTTCTTCCAAGTGTTACAATTGTATATTTCCATAAATGACTTTCCCCTTCTAAAATCATGGCTACAGAAGAAATGCATACAGAAAGATGAACGCTATTTGGGAAATGATAAGATTACTGTAAGTATGAATCTACTGGGTAATTTCTGCATTATTGAATGTCAGGCTTAGAATTGCTTATGCTCTGTTTCAGCTCCAAATTGGATTTCTATTTCTTTTCAAATCTCTACAAATTTGCATTTGTATATTCTATCACATTGTTTATTGAATGTCCCTGCTGTTTGATTGTATTGACTCACATCATGTAATCTGCCTTGAATCTCAGTGAGAAAGGTGGCCTATAAATAATGTCAAATAAAATAAATAATAAATTAAGGATGTTTGAAATAGTTATTTTCAATGGTCTTTAATTCTAGAGGGATTGCTGGAGTTCAGTCTTAAAATTAACTTGGCAGAGCAGAGAATGTGAGTAGGAGGGAATTTAATGAAAAAAGAGGAGAAGGTGAAGAGAAGGGAGTGTTAGTATTTTAGAGGTCAGATTTTTGCAATGGAATGTCATATAGGGAGGGATGAGAGAGACTAGTATTTCTTAGATTTCTCATGGTAGGGGATATTGTGTTCCTTAAAACTGGAGCTGTCATGTCCTTCAAGGCTTCCTGTCTTTGTCACTCTGAGTCATCTGTGAGGACCATTCAGCAGGACCTAATGAAACAACAAGAAATCCTCAAAAGACTTAAAGCTCTAGATCTGTGGTAAATTGGAAGTATATAATTCCTCTCTATTTCCACTACTTGTTATACACATCTACTTCCACATGCTCAGATACAATAGCACATAACAGGTGGAATCAGCTGCCTAGGGAGGTGGTGAGCTCCCCTTCATTGGCAGTTTTCAAGAAGAGGCTGGATGAATATTTGTCAGAGACGCTTTGGGATCATCCTGCATTGGGCAGGGGGTCTGTATGGCCCCTTCCAGCTCTGTGATTCTGTGATAACAGGATGGATATTCAATACAGTAGGATATAATAATTGCTAAACGATTGTATATGAATTGTAAATATATGTTATTTATGATTGTATGACTGTATAACAATTTAGAAAACATACTGAATGTAATGATTGTTTATAGGTACCTATTCTTGTAAAAGTTATTTGTATTGTTGGTGATTCTGAAAACAATAAACAGAATTTGGAAAGGACCTTTCAGCAGGGTAGCAGGCAATAACCAATGACTAATGGAAACCAGAAAGGCAAATGAACAAGAAAAATAAAATGAGAATAAATAAACAGGTGACATCTTAGGTGGTTCAAGATAGTAAGTTTTCTAGGATCAAGTTTACACAATAATTTCCTTTCTCAGAAGAATAATGGATAATATTTTCTACCACCCAGGTAGAGAAGCGACCGAAATCCCACTTTAGTTTCAAGCTGTTGAATGCCACTCTGTTGTTATAACCCAAGATAACACTGTGTTTCAGATTGAGAATATTTTTGGTATGGACACAGTGAACTGAGGAAACAATATAAAATATTGCAGTCCTCAATCCATTCAAACCCACATACACAGGGCAATCCTAAACACAGTTAGATCCTTCTAAGTTTTACTGATTGCAATGGATTTCAGAAGGTGTAATTCTGCTTAGGATTGCACTGATAGACAGTTAAGTGACTTGGCTGATGACTAAACTACAAGTGGAAGAAAACTTGTAGCAAACAAGACTGAACACAGACTAGGCAATATCTTCATGACTGTGGTGGGGATAGTAGTGAAATGCTCATACTTGTCCGTCACCATGACATCTGGGCAAAGTCGTCCTGCTGATCTTTCTGAGTTTTGATAAGGCTTCTCCATTTTGCTCCTCATCATGTTAACTCAGATATTTCAGTTACTTGCTACGACTTGTTTGGTAGGCATTTTGCAAAAAAAAAAAAAAATCATTGTATCCACTAGAACTTGGACACAGTTCTTTTGACAGGATTAGCCAGATATCTTTCAGTCTGGCTTTCAGGCTTGTTTTGGAACTAAAACTGCCACTGTTGCCTTGACTGATGACCTTTGCTGGGCTAGAGAAAAGGAGAGTGCAATCATCTGGACCTCATGGTGGGTTTTGATATGTAGCTTGTGATGTTCTGGATCAGTTGACAGAGGTGGCGGCATCCAGTGGTTCCATTTTCATCTCATTTAATTATCCTCTCAAACAGTAGTAATTTTCTCCTGCAGTAACCATAGTAATAAAGTAGCTTATTTTGGAAAGTGTGTGTAAAGTGCTGTCAAGTTGCCCCTGACTTGTGGCAACTGCTGCTGAGGTTTTCAAGGCAAGAGACTAACAGAGGTGGTTTGTCATTGCCTGCCTCTTCCAGCCAAGTACTAACCAGCACTGACCCTGCTTAGCTTCCAAGATCTGACAAGATCAGGCCAGCCTGACCCATTCAGGTCAGGGATTTGGAAAGATACACTAATGTGATTCAGAGGAATTTATTTTATGCAGAGCTGATACATTGTACAAAGAAAATATTTATTGCTGAAGTTATTGTTGCTGCTATTTTTAGAGGAAAGATGTGCTTCATTGTGGTGTAGTGTTTAGAGCATTGGACTAGGAGCTGGAAGATCCTGGTCTGAATCCTCCGCTCTGCCATGCATGCTCACTTGGTGATCTTGGGACAGTAATTCTCTCTCACCCTAACTTACCTCACAGGGTTGTTGTGAGGATAAAATTGAGGGTGGAGACCAATGTTACAAACGGCTTTGGTCCTCATCATGAAGAAAAACAACTAATAAATATCGAAATAAATAAAATACTCTTCAGTGAACCATACCAACTTTCAAGGAACTGTTTCAGCAATAGTTTAAATGGTCTGTGGCCCATAATCTGAATGTAAAATATATGGATGGTACAGAGCTGAAATAAGACAGAAAAAAATGCTAGAAATCCTCAACCTTCAGTTGTAGGAGGGGCCATGGTTGGGACATAGAGTATTCCTGCTTTGCATGCAAAGTGTCCTAGGTCCAATTTTAGGCATCTCCAGTTAAAAAGATCAGGTAGCAGATGACGAAAAAGACGTCCACCTGAGACCATGCAGAGCTACTGCCAGTTAAACTGGATAATAAAAAATGGATCTTGATAGACTCTGTACGATGCAGCGCCATATGAACTCCTACCTGGTTTATTGTCTCTATTGACTAGACCTAAATTAAGCAACTTGTATCATCCATAATAGCACGAGGAAGTCTCTTTTGAACACTTCCTCATATCTGGAACATTGAAATCCAAGAAAGTAAATCACTGCTTTCTGAATGTCAAGAGAACTGTCCTTGGTCTAGTAAAAAGCCACATATGCAAGATTTACACTGCTGCTTCCCACAATTATTGCCAGCAGTTACCACAGGCAGAGCTCTATCCTCACAATTATTAACGTAGATTAAATCTTCTTTCATAAGCCTATTTTTTTTTACAAGTGAGGAAATCAGCCTCTTTGGCTGTGGAAGCCCTATCAACATTGGTGGGATTTGCTTGCTAAATCCTATTGCAGCCACTCAACGGGAATTAGTTATCCCAATTTCAGTCATCAGATCAGGATGCTTAAATCTCAAGGTCCCAACGAATGGGGTTTTTTACTTCAGAGTACACACAGTTGGGATCTTCTCATTTAGTTACCTTCATAAAAGGGAAAGAAAAGGTGATTAAAAAGCATTAACTAATCTGCATAAATTGATCTGGGGGTCACCTGTCACCTCCAGGTTGCAGTACAAGCACTCCAGTAACAGTTTGCTGATGTGCTAATACCAGATCATACAACCACAGGCTTGAGCCTAATCCTGGAGAGGGTGTGTAGTGTATTGTGTGACTCCCAATGACTGTGGGCAGATCTATCAGATCACCCTCTTTCAAAAAAGGAAGAGGTCTGTCTCAAGTTTCTTCAAGCCCGGGGACCTGTGGCTGGCTTGGATTCGCTTCTCTTCCTGTTAACTGAGAGGTTTTACTGTCTGGAGAGGATTATGGCCAGCGGTGTGTGTGTGCGAGACAGCATGTGGCTTAGTGCTAGTGTATGTAGGCACCCTGCAATGAGAGAAACAATGCAAAAGAGGAGGTTTATGGGTTGTGTTTGTTTGGCTTTTTATTGTATTCCCACTGAGGTGGGTTGTGCATGTTTTGTGTGACTTTTTTATTCCCACTGAGGTGACTTGTGTGGCTTTTTAATTTCACTACCACTGAGGTGTTTTGTGTGGCTTTTTGTATGTTCCTATTGCACTTTTCCCCTTTGTATTCTGAGGTGGGCTGTATGTTTTTTATAGCTTTTTATTGCATTCCCACTAAGGTGGGTTGTGTATTTTGTGTGCGTGTGTGTTTTGCTGTATTTCTACTCAGGGGAATTGTGCGTTTGCGTGGCTTTTTAAAATTTTATTCCCACAGAGGCGGGGTGTGTGTGTTTTGTGCAGCTTTTTATAGTATTCCCACTGAGGCGGGTTGTGTGTTTTGTGTACCTTTTAACTGTATTCCTACTGAGGCGGATTGTGTGTATTTGCGTGGCATTTACAATTTTATTTCCCCTGAGAATGACTTTATTGACCTCCCGTGTACTCTTCTCTCGCCCCGGCGCAAGACTCGGGAAAAGAGCGTGCGGCCCTTTCCACAGGAGCCCTCCAAGCCAACATTTCGTCACGCCCCCCCCCCACTTTAGAATATTTCCCGCCTCCCCACCCCTCCCCGTCCTTTATCACCTTTGCCCCGCCTCTCCCCCTGGCACGTGATGGGGACCTCTGACGCCAGGCCGTGGCGATGCCCGGGAGCTGACACTCGGCGCGGCGCTGAAGGGGGCGGGGCCGTCGGACTGGGTCGCGACTGGCAGGCGGGCGGGCAGAAGAGGGAAGGAAGGAGGCGAGCGAGCTGCGAGGGGAGCGGAAGGGGAAGGAAGCCGCGCGGAGCTTCGGAAGAGAGCCGCGCGGCCGGGACCTTTAATTTAGGTGAGGGGGCCGTTATTTGGGGGGAGGGCTAAGCCCGTTCGGGGGCGGAACGCGGTCTGTGGGCGCCCCACGGCCCCCTCCCTGCCGGGCTGTGGGGAAGGGGCGCCTCGCATGGCTCCAGTCCATGTGCTTAAGAATGAAGGAAGAAGGGGCCAACTCGACGACTCCCGCGCCTTCCTTACTTCTTTCTTCTTCCCCCCTTCCTCATGCGCAACTCTTCTCTCTCCTTTCTGTACTTCTCTTTGCCAAACCATCCATTGAAAGGTGGCGGTCGACGATTGTGGGGAAGGATCGGCTCTGGAAGTACCCTTTCAAGACCTTCAGAATTTGGGTCCAGTGGCTCATTAGAGACCAACTAGATTTTCAGGGCATCAGCTTTCGATAGTCACAGATCTCTTCTTCAGATCCTCGAAGAAGAGAGCTTTGACTTCTCAAAAGCACCCTGAAAATCTTGTTGGTCTCAAATTCTGTTCTCTTGCAGGCCAACACAGCTACCTACCTGAAACTCCTTTTCAAGACCTTGGTTGCCAGGGGGTAGGGTAGGGGATTGCTTGCTTCCCTGCGGGTGAGGAAATGGTGACGTGGGTGTGTTGACAGGTTCCCTCTTACCACTTGTTGGGTTTAACTGCCAAATAAAAATGTCAAAAATCAGGCCCAAGTGGAGGTAGAGAGGAAAGCTGTGGTATTTTAAAGATAATGGACTTGTTTTACATTAATAGGGTGCTAGGTGATTCCTAGAATGTTCTTGTTATATATGTCGGTTGGGGTTTCATTTAATTTCAAGAGAGCATGATTTGAGTCCAGTGGCAACTTGGAGACCGACAAGATTTTCAGGGTATAAGCTGAAAATCAATGCTCCCTTCTTCAGAGAGCTGCCTTTGTCAAAGAGATTTGACTCTCGAACGTATACGCTGAAATTCTTATCTCTCTAAAATGCCACACTCAAATCCTGCTCATTTAGTGCAGACCAACACAGCTGCCCACCTAAAACTACATTTCATTGCAACACTGCTTCCTCCTGTTTGTATGCTGGAGAGGGGGAAGAGGAATCGCACACCCACCCTGCTTGGGACTCCTTCAGAGCTGGAGTTCAGTCACGGGGACTGGTGCAACCTGTTTCCGGAAATATGTAGGAATCGTCCTCTTAGGACGTCCCCGTAAGGAGCATTGTTGTCTCAGCTGCCTGTGACTGGTTTATGCCCGGAAGCGTTAATGTTTGTGCAGTTCATATCCAAATGGAATGCCACCGTGGTAGTGTAGTCATCCACTTTTCCCCCAATTATTCTTTATAAATTTCTAGTGAAGGCTTATTAGGGAATGCGGTGGAGTATTTGCTTTTGCTGTGAAGTGTAATAGATGGAGGTGTCAACTGCCTGTGTACATGCAGAGTATTTACAGAAACATGTACAGAACAGGCAGCCATTGGGTAGAATAATTAAGAAAACATTATGTAACTTCATTTTTCCAGTTAAGGCAAACAGTGAAGAAAGATGTGCAGGTGGGAACTGGGAGCTAAGTTCTATGTGGAAGTTCTGCATTTTCTCTCTTGCTCCACAGATTGCCTGTGTAGGCCTTAAAGTGTTTTGAGCTTTATTTGTATGAGCTAACCACACTGCATTAGCTACAGATTTGTTCCTAGCTATTCATAGTTCATTGTAGTCAGCATCATGTCAAAAGAGCATAGAGAAGGCAAGTGCCTGATATTATTTTGCCCTTGTAAATTTTTTTTAGCTTTTTGATATTTAAGTACACTGTGCCTTGAGAAATTGACAAGTGGAGTGAGTAGTGAGCTGACATTTGAAAGGTAAACTTTGCCTTTCTTTTTGAAGGAATGTTTGGAATACTTCCTAATTTTTCTGGACACTGTGAGTGCGCAAGAAAGATGAGACCATGCTTCTGTGACTGGTCTCCACTGTCCATGCTGGCCATCTGTGGCTTTTTGTCTTTATGCTCATTTTGAAACTATTTCATAAAAAATTGAGTACAAATGAGTCATGCAAGCTGTCAAGCAAAATGATTCTGATGAAATTTCGGTGTGTGAAATTGATTTCCCTCAGCAAATGTGAGGAGATTGTTTATGAAAGCCATGGACTTGGCATACTGTGATGTGTTTGCTTTTCTGCCATGGTGACTAAAAACTGTTTCTGTTCTTTCTGTAGATGACTCTTGTGTTCATGATTCTTGTCAGAAATGTTCATCTTCAACGATTAGTAATGCAGGCCCTTTGTGCATTGCATTCCTCCACTGTACAGAATCCTGGCCTGAAGTATGACTGTAGGTTGTAGGAAAAATCTGTATGAAGGACAAAACTGTTATGCCAGGAGAGGTGCATTGCATATTTGTTCTCATATGAAATATACCCAGAAACTGTGGGCTTAACGGAAATGTGCTTGAATCAAAGCTTGTTCCTTAGATGCTGACAAGTCACAACATAAGAGAAAACATCTATTGTGTAGAGAACTGTTGGCTGGGTTTTATTCCATCTGGCCTTGAATTGGTAAGAACTTATGACGGGGGGGATCTAAATGTCCTCCAATGCAGCTTCAATGACTAACTTTGTTTATGTCTCAACATCATTAATGTGTTCATTGCAGCTGTAGGGAATAGTGTTTGGCAGCACAATGGTTTGCAGTGAAGAACAAAGCAATTGTGTGTGCTTTTTTTGGGTTACATAAATAGTAGTAACCCCCACTTTCACTACACTGTGTTTTGACCATTGAATTTTGACAAACTTTAAAGTTATATTTTTGGACCTTGGCTTCATGAGTGTGAACTGATGACAAATTACTCATGTATTTAAAAAGCTTGCAGGAAGGAAAATGCATAAAACCAGAAATGCATGCACAAATAGTTATGTCATAGTAATGTTACAGAGATCCTTAGTATGTTGGCGGGGGGGGGGGTTGCCAGTGTTTTTGCTGCAGCTTTGGAATTTGGAGAAGTAGAGACCACCAAGGAAGTCCAGGGTTGCTAAGCAGAGGCAGGCAATGGCAAACCACCTCTGTTTGTCTTTTGCCTTGAAAACCCCAGGAGGGGTCACCATAAGCTGGCTTCAACTTGATGGCACTTTACACATTCAGCTCAGCTGTAATAGTTATTTCAGAGCATGCTTGTACCTGCCTTGATTTGTACTGTTTCAGTAAAGTATATAAATTTTGGAAAAATACTGTTTTCTGTGTCTCATACATTGCATCCCATTTGAAAAGTATGAATTAGTTTATAGTGCAGTTTACTCTATAAATATTGCAGAATCCTATGTGATCATGTAAAGTACCCCCCCACTAGTATGCAGTTTGAATCCCTGGTTACAGTAGTCCATTCTGTGCTATGCTAAAAAGAAAAATCACAGTTTGAGAAATGGCAGGTGGATTTTGTGACACCTAATGGGGATTTGTCTGTATTTTCTGAATAAGATGTTGACTGTTGGGCTGGGTTGGGCTGGACAGCACAGTAGAATGAAGAGAAAGGTAAACTAAAGCCTGCAAGACAGGTTTATTGATAAGCTGGTTTCCCAATGAATTTTGAGAGAAATGTTTTTCCTCAGGGGAAGCTACTAACATATAGTTTGATTTCAGCAAACTTCTAAAATCTCCTGTTTATTTCTGAATAAAAGGGTTATTTGAATAGATGTATTAAATATACATTGCGTTCAGGCTTCCTGAGTACAGAAAAGCTGTTTTCGCTATAAGTTTGCTTAGCTGAAATGGTCCATTGAGTTTATATCAGAATGTATATCTCTTTAATCTCTTAGCTTATTCCAAAGTAAATGGAATGTTTCAACTAGTTGAATTTGAAAATTCAAAGGTAAGTTTGACACTCTAACTATAGCAGCTTTTCTTAGGATGATATGAGAAGTTGCTGTGATTGGAAGAAATAGTGTAATGTCGATCGAAACTCATTGTTATAATCTTACTTAACAATACCAGTAGGATATTGTTCTGTTCCTGAGATTTCACACCCTGCATTTACAAGTCATGGTTGCCACCCAGTAGTAGTATTAATATACTTCCACCAGGTTGTAAAGGTGCTGCAGGCTGCCTCTGCACCCATAATTATGCAGTTTTGGTAGTATGTGAAGATTTTCTTTCCACAATTCAGATAGGGAGATCTGCATGCAGAAGAACGCTCCAGCATATAGATTGGGTTGAATGTACCAGAATTTGAAGGAGCAGGTCTTTCCCCACTTTCTCCTGCCTCAAGCAGCCTGCTGTTTTGACCTAAAACTTCTCTCTGAGGATTGGAAGCACAATGTGCCAAAGGACACAGAGCTGCAACAGTGATGACTAATGAAGTAAAATGATCTTTCTCTCTTCTCGATGCAAGCTGCAAGTGGAAGATAGAAGAAAAAGAAGTAATTTTACTTTATTCCACATTGTTGCTGCAGCTCCACCTCCATCCTATGGTGCATTTTGCTTGCTTGTCCTGAACCTCAGTGAGGAATTTTGGGTGAAATTGAAGGGGAAGCAGGGAAAGAAATTACCGCCATCATCTTCTGTGAATTGTTCTGCCAGATCCAGTCTATTCTTGCTGTCTGGGGGACTGCAGGGATAAATGGAATGTACATGTGGATTCTGTCTGTCCTCTCTGTCTTATGTTCAGTTGAATACACATTCTCATATACATCCCTTTCTGGTGTAGTTAGCCATATGTAATTGAGCTGGAATGGGGTTCTTTCTCTTTAGGCAGACAGAAAATTTCAAATGTGTTGACTTTTTAACTTACAAGTAGCTTTTACTTCTGACAGTCTTGTTTCCCAATAGGGTTTAACATATCGTATGTTAGTATCTTGACCAATTTGAGCTGGAATTACAGTTTTAACACTGAAAGATACAAACTATTATATACATGTAAATAACTTATCCTGTCTCTTTCTCCGGTGGGGGTTACATGGAGCCCCCAGCATATTTCCCCCCATTGTTTTCAGCACCTCTCTTTTTCTTCCCATCATCTTTAGTACATTAAAAGACAATGTGGGATAAGGTTAAAGACTGGAAAATTTAAGAGAGAAAGGGGGGAGAAAAAATGGAAGGAAGGTGTGTGAAAGGGACAGACGATAGAGCAGAAAAGAAGAGTGAACATGGCAAAGGAGGGCAAAGAAGAAAGGGAAATTGAAAAGGGGTAATAAAGGGGTCAGGAATCTGGGCAGCAAGTGAGGGGTGGATGCCACAAAAATGAGAATGCAGACTCATAGTTTTTAAATGACTGCTTTTAATTTTTTCCCAGGAAGTAGCGGGAAGCTACTGATTCAATATGCTTTCAGTTACCCACATCTGTCAAAAAGAGCCTCACCTTGAGTGCTTTATGCTAGTCTGAAAGTTAGGAATATACAGATATTTATTGTCAGGTTTAAACATACTAGAATTTGTCAGCTACTTGTAGCATAAATTTGGATAAAACACATCCATCACTTCTGCAAGCGGTGGTTGTACTAATGGCTTGAAGCATTACCTCAGCAAAGCCATATTCCTAATATAGAAAGATGATTAAAAAGTATTTCTGACTCTCAGGGGTCTTTGAAAAATGTTAAAGTAAGGATAAAATTTTTTGAAAGGGACAACTCCCAATGTTTTTCAGTGATAGTTAATGGTATAATTAATACTTTTTAGAATGGAATGACTGAAGTTATGAAAAAGATTGAATGGCAACTGCTGAACTCAGGAAAATACGCTGAAGGAGTTGGGAGATAAAATAAACAAAACAAACCTTTCTTTCTCTGAGATTTAATAGTATCTGAGCTACATAAATAAATCCTCTGCGTAAGCGAGAGATTGTCTTGAGCTAAAAAAAGAACTGATCCATTTTGTTAAGTAACTGAAACAATAGGCTTAGTAGGTAGTGGATAAAATGCAAGGGGCTAACAGTTATGTGTATTCAGTAAAATTATATTGTTTTAATAATTCTTACCTGCAAAATCCACGGGCAGAGAAATAATCATTTTGTGCATCACTGGACAAAATGCATAATCAAATTTTCACAACCAAAGTACAGTAATCTTTAAAACTAGAGGTGATATAGCAAGAGGAAATTCAGTAGCTCAAGAGCATTCAGTAAGTGGGTGGGATGATTCTGAAAATGGATTCTGGTTAAAGGGATGCTGGAAAGATTCAGTTAACTTGAGTCAGAAACCTGTATATAGTAATATTTGTACATTTCTTTCCTTGTAGTTGCGCTGAGGAACTGGAGGAAGACAACCATAATGCAGCTTACCTTTCATCTGGGAAGGTGAATGAAACTTTACAAAGAGATGGCTGACAAAAGTGGAAAAATTCTTTCAGGGCCATTATACATTGAAGTTGAATATGACTATGAGTATGAAGCAAAGGACAAAAGAATTGTCATAAAACAAGGAGAGAGATACATCTTAGTGAAAAAGACTAATGATGACTGGTGGCAAGTCAAAAAGGATGAAAATTCCAAGCCTTTTTATGTACCTGCACAGTATGTGAAAGAAGTAACTCGCAAAGCACTAATGCCACCTGTTAAACAATTGGGTGGACTGCCGAACAGCTCTCTCAAACTTATGCATGGCTTACAGAGGTCTACAGAAAATGTGAATAAATCTCCAGAGCTTTCTAGCTTTGGAAAATCATCTCCAGTTCAAGTGTCTGGCCTAGTTCGGGATGCCAATCAGAATCTGGGACCAGACTGTAGCCCAGGTCAGACTTTTGGACTTTTAGACCTTGCCCAAAATAATGGAAAACTTAATGAATTACAGTTCCCTAAAGTTTCTACTAGGAACAGGACCTTCTCTGTATCTCATTTTCCTTGTTCTGAATGTATGGAAATAGAAAAGACCAGCTTTTTGCAAGAGCAGGCCTGTGATTCAGCGGGAGAAGGTTCAGAAAAAATCCACCAGGATTCAGAATCTGGAGATGAGCTCAGCAGCAGTTCAACTGAACAAGTTCAGGTAAGATAAAATGCATTCCAGTAAATGTTGTTCTGTTGAACACAAGTTATGATGTTAAATATTTCAGAAACAGTATTAACAAGCAGGCTGCTGTGTGAATACTCAAGTCTTAATGCAAGCATAGAGCTGAAGTCACTAAAGGTGTGCACCTAAAAATAGAATCAGGTTTGCTGCTTCAGGTTTCCTGAGGTGGGGGAAAAATTGGAAAAACCTGAATCCTGAAGCGGCATGCTTTGGTATTATTAGGTTTCCAATGGGAAACGCCATTCCTGGCTATCGGGGCCAGGGGGGGAGCATTTTCTTACCTAATAATATTTAAGTTGCTAGGGACCCTCTCCTAACTCTCCTCTCACGACCACCCAAGTTTCAGGAAGATTGGACTTTGCAGGAGCCATGTTATGGCCCTCTAAAGAAGGTGCCCTATCTACCTCCAATCGCCTTTATTCCCTATCGGGAACACTAAGGAGGTTTCTAAGTGGCTGTGGGTGGCATTTTGCAAGCAAAATGCACCATATTTGCAGGGGACCTACTTCTACTTGTCCTCTAATGACCCCCCAAGTTTCAGGGAGATTGGACTTGCAGGGGCCATTTTATAGTCCCCCAAAGAAGGTGCTCCTATCCTACAATTTAAATCTCTGCAGCATTTTAAAAAAGGCACTCTCCTTCCAGAGAATTGCTGGAAGGAGAGCTGCTGTAGGGATTGGCTACTCTCAAAGTCACCACTCCCTTTCCTGGTCCCCCTCCCTCCTCTCCCTTCTTACTCTCACTCACTCCAACGCCCTCCTTCTCCATCGGGTAAAAAAGGCATGAATGCCATCGGGAAGCACTTTTTCTCTTGCTGTTCCTTAAGGAATGGCAGGGGAAAGAGTGCTGCTGCACTACTCGAAGCTTACCGAAGTGTTCCGAAGCGCTTTGGTAAACTTTGCTTCCGTATGACCAAATCATTTCAGCAGTGCTGAGGCTGATTTGGTAATATCAAATCTTGCCGAATCAATCCTGATTCGGGTTAAATACTTGAATCCCAAACACGAAGCGCACATCCCTAAAAGTTACTGTCCCTTCTTTTTGAAGTATAACTAGTGTGTGCTGTTCACTTGCAATGTGCCAGGGCAGGACAGTTACTGTTCAGTTTCTTTGGTGACACTAAGGCTTTGTGTTGGTGTTTTGTTTTTCACTGGTGGCAAGTCAAAATTTCTCCCAATTTATCATATCTGAGAAATTAAACTGTGTGCTTAATGTGGGATTTATGGTTGAAAGAATTAGGTGGCTGCATGTTTATTGTTGTATGTGCCTTCTAACAAAGGATCAGCTATTTTGAGCTACCAATACATGCTTGAAGTAGTGCTGATAGTCTGTAGCATCTGGTAGTGGCAGTGATGAATACTGAAACTGAGCTGACAGACTGTTTTTACTCTAAGGCTCCTTTCAGGGCTTAACCAGATGTGATACTTTCCGTATGTACACTTAAGTAACTTGAAAATACTGTATCTATCTGGTTCTGGCTGTTAGTTGGAAGGTCGTTGGGAGAGGGGTTGTGAGAGAGGGGAAGGAGGAAGGTGCTCAGGCATTTTCTTTAGATTCATAGCCCCGGTTGTGTGGGGGAGTAAAAGGATGAGGGGAAGATGATTCAGTGGCAGAGGAGGATGTGGTAGGCGGTGGCAGTGCCCCTTCGATACTTCATAATATGCTTGGGGGCGGGGGCTCTTACCATGAATGTACAATTCTATGTAAATCTATTCCTGGGTAAGTCCCACTGATCTCACTTTGACATGCATACTCCATCTGGACTGCATGAAAGCATCTCCCAGTTGATTTGTGAACTTAGTGTGTGTGTGTGTGTGTGTGTGTGTGTGTATCTGGTATTAAACTCCTGCTTCTAAAACAGAGCCTTGGGATCCCATATTAGGTTCCATGGTTACTGTTGGCTTGATTTTTTTTGTGATGATTGTCCTTTGCTCCTTCCCATTTCTTTTCTGCTTGCTCCCTGTCTTTAGGTCAACCAGCCTGTGCTTCTGCAACTGTTTTTTCCACCCCCCCATCCCATTTTTCAGTTCTGACTGATGGCAGCACCGGCATTCCTTATGAGGGGAGAATTTCCTCAGTGGTAGGAAATGAACCTCTAAAATAGTTGGTTCGTGCCTATAAAGTTATTAGTTTTGCATATCTGAGCAGGTTTAGCTCCAGTGTTACATGAAAAAAGTAGTAGTGTCGGACTAGAATATGGGAGAGGCAGGTTTGAATCCCCCCTGTTCTGCTACAGAAGCTTGCTGGGTGACCATAGGCCAGTCACACACACACACAGACTAACCTACCTCACAGGGTGGTTTGTAAGATACAATGGAGGTGGGGAGAATGAGCTACTTTGAGTCCATTTTGGGGAGAAAAGTAGGGCATAAACTAAAATAAACAAATGCTGATTTGTATATCTGATCAAGTGTAACTGTGAAATTGTACCCTAAACGTGGTACTGGATTTGTGGGAAAGCCTGAAATATGTCCAAGGAGTTGAAACATAACAGCGTAAAGGTAAAATATAAAGAGAAAATGGTAAAAACAACTTTGATCTTTGTTATTAGATTATAGGAAGATGTAATATGGATAAACATCATGTCACAGTCTTTTCTTGCATTTACATACCATCCTCCTAAGGCTTCCCAGTTGCCCGCCAGTGACAGGCAAATCTCCCAGGGGTTTGCACCATTGCCACCAGCAGGTAACCCAGGAAAGCGCACACTGTTGCGCTGTCTGTGGGCATGCTTCCTCGCTTCACTGGGGCCAATTTTGGCCCCAAATGCACCAGAATTCGCCCTGTGCACAGCATGGGAGCACGCCTGTGGCTGGCATGATGATGTCACTTCCTGAAAAAAGAACACTTCCCTGAAAAAGAACACTTGCCTTACATCACACCTCCATAAAAGAACACTAACAAGGCACAAGGTAAGTGCCAAGTCAACTCCCCCTCCTACCAGGACGGGATAGGGACCTGGCAACCATATATCCATTTCACTGAGCTCGATTTTTTTCCGTCTTTTGACTTTGTGTCTTTTTTATCTTCACATATTCTGGTACGGTAGCTTTTTAGTGGCAACCCTTTATCTTGCCTGCTTGTTCACAGCTCTAGGAGATGGAAGGATACAGAGGTCTGTGCTAATCCGAAAAGTATATAAAAATGGATTTAATGTGTTCACGATTCACTGAAATTGAGATGGGTGGGAGAGTCATTCATTGTGCCATCATTATATTGTGAAATTTATCAAACTTCTAGTAGCCTGGCTGTTGGTTCTTTCCTTTTCCTCCTTTTTCAAGTTTAATAGAAACTTTCAGATAATATTGTTGTTTCTGTTTGAGGGTGTATTTCAGTTTGGTTTTGGGTTTAGATTTGATCTTGAACTTTGACTCTATATTAATTTAACATATTTTGTTTAGGATATAAATTAAGAATTTAATTTTTAGTTTGTCGTGTTCTGTTCAGAAAATGTATTGAGTGAAGAATCCAGACCAGGTGACTTTCTTCCTAAAATGTAGTCCATTTGTTCTATAACTTTCCCATTTATGGCTATGTTAATCTATATACTAATAAAGGGTTATTGAAGCTACTTCTAGCCAAGATGAATTTTAACCAGAAATAGACCCCTTTTATTTTAAGGTCTTAATTTCTAGTATTGTTGACCAGAGGATGGCCCATTATTTGGCCTTTCAAGTATAAACAAGTATCCCAAAATAGAAGTGAAATTCATTTTTAAAAAGTAAACATTTAAACCAGCAAAAATTTATTGTTAAATGTTTAAACACAATATGGGAGTAGACCTTTCTGAACAAATAGAACATTTCTGAGTAAACAGCATGCCAGTCATAGGGGCCATTCCAATGTTTTTTCACCTTGTAGAACTGTGAGCTGTTTTACTTGTGTGATAGTAGCACTTAGAAAAAAATTGGGTGTCCAGCTTTCCCTCGGAATGAGACCTTTGGAGCCAAGCTGAGCCACTAGTCCTGCAGTGAGCATCCATGTTCCTGGGGTGGTTGAAGTGTTCGCTGCCCTCCATGCCCAATGGCCCTAGCCAGCTGCGCTGGGAAGAGGCGCTGACTGACCCTGCTCTCCCGCTCATCCTGACAGCTCAGTGCACAGGAGGATTGCTTAAACATTTAAAATAATAAATAGTTAGACTCATAACTCGGTTGTTTAAATATTTAATTGCATTCCTATCCCAAAACTGGAAGCTAGGAAAGACACAAACATAATGGAGAGCTGATTGAAAAGCACTGCTGTCATAGTTGCCACTTCAGTGTCCAGGATAAAACAAGCCTGTGAACTTGCGCTGATAGATAGGGCACAGCCCATCTAAGAACAAGCAAACATTGCTGAATTAATCAGAGCTAGGGGTTCTGCCAGCCAAACTCACTGCTTTCTATAAATCTCTCGGTAATGACCATTGTTTGGCAGAAATTGGCTGGGTAGAAGTTAGGGGCTTTAACAAGCTGTTGTTATTGGTGCCAGAACGTGAAGTTCCAGACTGCATATTTTTGAAAAGAAGTATTAAGCCAAATGCTGAAAAGTGAACTTCACATGTTTTGATCTTAGGCTAATTCATTTGTATGCTGGAAAAAGAAAGGGCTTGAGCAGATTTTTGTAACGTATAGAAAGGAGTTTGTTGCCTCACTCCTTCATACTTGAAGTAGAATGCATGGAAAAACTAACTGGGATTATTTGGAGAAAAAAGAAAAGGAATTGTAGTTCGCTTTTTATTAATTGAAGCATAGTATTACAATATTTGTAGACAATATTTTCAGTACAGAATCGTAGCTTGTCTTTTTTTTCTAAAAAATTGTCATAATGAATTTTGCATTCTGATGGGAGAGTGCTTTAAATTCATGAAGATGTGTAGGATATGCACCTAAAGTGAAAGTAGTAAGAGTTAATCTGACCGTATTCTATGTTCTGGTGTGCCTTTTCCCCCCTGTGCTGCTCTGTGGTTGAAAAAGTCCACCTGGATCCTTAACGGTTGTAACCAGTTCCTGGAACAGGCTATACTGTCTTATGAAAAGCTCTATGTAACAACCTCCAACTCTGTATAGTTTGAAACTGTACATATCTGACATTTCTTTAGTGCGTGGCTTGAATTTATGAGCCTATCCTTGATTAAATTTTACTTATTAAATACATACAGATTAACAACTTAATCGCAACACTTCATTTAATGCAACTAGAGAATATAGTTGTGTTAAAGCTTGCACTGTAACATGATGCTCAGACTACTAAAATATGTACCTAATTGATCACATTACTTCCCTTTTCTCATGATTTGCTTAACTTGCCATAAGAAGCTAGTGATCTTTCCATGCTGGTTCATTATATTTTCAAATGATCTGACAGGGTTTAAAATTGGTATTAAGATGATACAAAGATCAAGTGTAAATCCTATAGGTCACTGGGTTTATTATGTATTTTGCTAGAATTGCTTTTACAGTGCAGGTAAATATTTACTGTAGTAATATGTTTAAAGATGGCTTAAACTCTATGCATCTCATAGACATTCTGGATATGTGTGGGGCTTCTTACAGGAAATGGGCTCAATCATTTTTAGCGCAAAGGCCCTGCCCCTGGTAGTTTCTGACAGGAGATGTCCTCTTGTTTGCAGAACTCTGCCAATTAGCATGACAATTTCAGGGCATCTGTTTATGATTTCTACATTTAATTGGTCATCTGTTGGCATTTTCCAGGGATACAGTCTGCAAAATAATTCTCTAGGGAAAACATGAGATTGCAATAAATGAGTAACGCAGTGACATATATGCAAGAGTGCCTTCAGCTCTGTTTGTGGATCTTGATGTGATGTAAATGTTGGCTCTTGTTGAGAATCTTAAACACTAAATAGCAGCAACACACAACAGTATCAAGAATTGTACTGGATCATATTCAGTATTCAAAAAATAAGGAGAACCATTAGTAGTTTTTTCTTTGTCCTTAAGTGGGAAACATATTTGTTCATGCTTTTTTTCTGGCACCTATTAAGGAGCTTTCTTCCATGTCAGAACCATAAATTATCTGTGTTCCTATGAGAATGACATGAGTGCAGTTTGCACATATGGATGTCAATGCAAGCGATGAGTATGATGGTTAAGTACTATAGCGTTACTGTTTGTTGTTAAGCTTGTTGTTTTCTCTTTGTTCCAATCGCACCTCCCCCAGTCCCTGTAAAGAGATTTCCCATACATCTTGTGAAAGTAGAGAAGGATGTTCTGCCACTGTGGCTTGTATGATGTTGGCAAATCTCTTTCAGCCTTAGTGATCCATCAGTATGTAGGAACAAACCTCTGACCTACATTTGAGCATAGGCGGCAGTGTCTGTGAAGATGTAATTCTTTCAGTTTTTCTGGTGGAGAGAGGAGGAGTACAGAACATCAACAGTACTGGAATCTCCTAGGAGTTGTATAAGCTTATATCAGCTGAGAATTGGGATATTTGGTTTTCAATGCAGTTTACAATGGCAACTTTTTATACAATAGACAGATAATAGTTAAAACAGAAATTACTGCAATGTTAAAACACCAACAAAAATCTGAAAATGAGTGATAGGCTTAGCTGCATCAAATAAAACTGGTACCATGTCAATGTCTTATAGTGATCATGGTCAAATAGGACTTTTCTGGATTTGTGCATGATTTGGAGTAGGGATACTCCATTGGATTTCAGGCTGCCACAGTAAAGACGAAAACCAAGAGGGAAGAAGCTTCCTCAGAAAAGCTACACCAAACGAACTACAAAGGAAGCACGCCAAAAATTATATTGCCCCATGTACAAATATACAATAAAGATTACAACAATTGGTGCAATAACAATTTGATACAATAATCATAGGAGCAAGAAAGGTTCCATCATGTTTCTTCAAACATTCAACAGGTAAGTGGTAATCACGTCGCTGTTAATGCATAATGTCCCAAAGTCCATGGGAGCTGGTTGAAGGCATCCAGGAACGCTGAGTGGCAACGAGCTTGCCGGTCCAATTCGATTTGGCTCGTTTCAGGATAAATCCTTCATCAGGCCACCAACCTATAAATTATTATTAAAAGTCCATCATAGACTGTGCCACAACAACAATTACAAATACCAAATCCAATATCCAGATACAATAATTAATACTCACTGTTTCAATTCCAACATGATCTTAAGACGTGAAAGTAACCAACCAAGTACAGAGTCAATGCAAAGTCCATTCAAAGGTAACGGGGAGATCATTCCTAAGCCCATAAATACTGTCATTATTAATGGATCCCATCCCCCTCAAAAGATCAATTGAGCACGTTCATTGAACCATTTCATTAAACTCTGATCCTGAAAAGACCCACATCTATATATGGAGTCTGCTTTTTTAAAAAAACAGGACCGGGATGGTATCCTGAGTACTTAATTTTCTCCATTGCACATAATCCCCCAGGCACACCAATAAAAAGCCCCACATCTACACATATTGTTCAAGAGGGTGTATATCTTTTATATTCTTAAGAGAATTTTTATTAACACAATTCACGTCCCAAATACGAGCCAGGGAAACTCCAAAGCCTACGTAATAGACCAAGTTATTTATATACCACAATGGGCATCAATTCGAAAGGAGCGAGGATCGAAGGGAAGTAGAACATAAAAAGTTCATTAATAAAGGAAAAAAGTTATTAAAACAAGGGATAGTAACAGCTATCAGGGGAAAGTAACAGCTATCAGGGGAAACCCGTCCCTGTCCTATTTAAGTTATCACGGAGATCACAGAAAGACTGAATAGTCTATTTCAGTATTTAAACCCTGTGGAACCATGGTATTTAATCTAAAAATCCATCTAATCTCTGCCTGTAGGAGGCGGCGTTTGTTCACTCCCGATTTAGGTACCACCTCCAATATTGAGAATTTAAAGGTTTTGTCCCTACCATGCGTCTGCCACAGATGCTGGTGAAGTGTTGTTGTCTCACTACAATTTTTGACCCGTGAAACATGTTCCTGGATTCGCTGATGGATCGGCTGGGTAGTGCAGCCTACATATAGGAGGGGACAGCCACATTGAAGGAGGTAAACCACATTATCAGTATTGCAAGTGGAGAACCCTTTCGATTTGGTTAATTGACTAGATGACGGGTAATTTATGTCCTTAAGATCACAAGACAGGACGCACACACTGCAATGTCCGCAGGGGAAATGCCCCCACGGCAAGGAATTCTCTTCCAGAAGTATTCTAAGATCGGACTGAACTAACAAGTCCTTTAGGTTCCTAGTGCGGCGAAATCCTATTCTTGGTAGGGATTTACATCCCGGGATTCCCAAAAGGATGTGCCAGTACTTCCTAATGATATTAGTAATCGGGCCAGATAAAGGGGAATAGTCAATGGCCCAGGAGATGCCCGTGGTTGCAGGATCCTTCTGCCTATAAGTGAGCAATTGGGGTCGGGTCAATCCATCAGCCTTTTTCAGAGCACGGGAGATCACCCAATCTGGGTATCCCCGTGTTTTAAAGGCCCTTCCCATCCTGTTCGCCTCCCTACAAAAATCAGAGTGGAATGACGCATTCCTCTTAATGCGCATAAACTGTCCCACCGGGATGTTTTTCTTTAAGACAGGGCGGTGATGGGAAGTATACTGTAAATAAGCCGCCCTGTCAGTCGGCTTCCGAAAAGGTTTTACCCCCAAGGAAGTGGCAGATCGCTTAAAGACAACCACATCCAAAAAAGGCACGCTCTCCAAACTGCCATGGGATGTGAACCGTATGTTGGGGTCTAGGCTATTAAGCCAGTTCACAAACCCTTCAACCATCGATGCATTCCTTATTATACAAAAAACATCATCTATAAATCTCCTTATGCAAACTAGATGTCCAAAAAAAGGGTTATTCTCAGCATTATAAACATATTTTTCCTCCAATGCGGCCATAAAGAGAATTGCAATACTCGGGGCCGCGGGGCAACCCATTGCGACCCCCTTAACCTGGAAGTAGAATTGGGATTCAAATCTGAAATAATTTTTCTCCATAATGAGATCCACAAGGTCCAGGAGAAAACTGGTGGGGGGAGATTTTAGTGGTCTCTTTTCCAAAAAATGCTCAATAGCTCTAGCCTCATTATGAGGGATAGAGGTGTACAATGACTGAACGTCAAGGGTGAGCAAATAGGCCCCTACAGGAATCTCCATGTCTTCCACCAATCTAATGAAATCCGTGGTCTTTGATGAATGATCTAACCTCCATCACAAAGGGCTGTAAAATACTATCCAAATAGATAGCCAATGGTTCCAAAATGGAACTGCATGCAGAGACGATTGGGCGACCAGGGGGAGGTCGGTCAGGCTTATGGATTTTTGGTAAACAGTAAAATACAGGAATCCGAGGGTCCTGATTATACAAGGCATGATGCAAGGGTAGATCAATCAGGTTATCAGCGAGTGCATTATCTACAATAATCTTAATTACACGCTGAATTTCTGAAGTGGGGTCGTGATCAATAGGAAGATAATAATTACGATCCCCTAATTGTCTCAATACCTCCTGTCGATAATCCTCGCGATTCATAAGCACAATCCCCCCTCCCTTATCATCTTCCTGTAGCGACTGTAAAGCTATTCTCTCCAGCCTGGTCATATTTTGCCATTTGTTTCTAGGCTGGCCTTCCAAGAGTTCTACCTCTTTAAGTACCAGCTTTTCAAAGGTCTCCAGCTGGATGTCTGAGACCGGTGGCGTAAAGGTGGATTTTCTTTTCAGACCAGGAATCACGGAAGTCGTACTAGTGTTTCCAAAGAACTTTTTAAATTTTAACTGACGAAATAGCTTATACAAGTCAATACGTGTATTGAGAATATTGTACTTAGGGGAGGGGACGAAGCCTAATCCTTTGTTCAGAACCTGTAATTCAATAGTTGAAAGCCGCCGATGGGACAAATTAAAAACTAAGTCCGGTACCTCCCCCTGCGTGAGAGGCGACCCCTGGCTAAAAAAGAGCGCTTCGGGGGTTGGTTGGGTATAGTGCGGCTCCTTAGGGTTCCTCCCCCCTCATCACCAGAATGGTCAGTATCCGACGGATCTGTGGTATCAAAATCATGACCATCCGTGGTGGATGGAGCCCAAGTGACTCGTTTCTTGGAGACCTGATCTTTCCAGTTATAGATGTTCCCACTCAAATAATCATGTCTGTCTCTGCTCAATTTTTTCAATTTCAATTCCTTGAGTTTAGTTTCACATTCCTTTATTAATCTACTTATGTCATCAGATCTAGTTTTAAATTGTTATTGCACCAATTGTTGTAATCTTTATTGTATATTTGTACATAGGGCAATATAATTTTTGGCGTGCTTCCTTTGCCACAGTAAAGAATCAGCCATTGCTGATCTATGAAGGTGTGCTGATTGGAAATAATGGTTATAGAGTATGCACCCCTCCCCCTCCTTCATCACCTTCTCATTATCATATAATAAATCTGCGTTTGGGCAGCTACAGTACTGGCTCCTCTGGCTTGTAAATTGGGAACCAGTCCCATAAGCTTTCACCTTTTCTCTCTCGCTATTTTTGGTCACCCCCCCCTTTCCTTCCCTTCAAGTGCAAACTGAGGTTACCTGTTGAAACAAACCACGTTAGGAAGGAAGGAAGGAGACAGGGTGAAACAGTTTATGTACCTGAGGCTGGCTCCCCATTCATAAACCATGACTTGCCTGAAGCCTGTGCTGCAGCTGTACCAGATCAGTCTGATCTGAATGCAGCTTTAGGAACAGGGCTTGCCACCAGTAGGGAACTCCCAACCTGAGACTCCTAAGAAGTGTCATCTCTCCTCCTGGTGCCTTCTTAGAGTTTAGTTACCATTCAGTTTGGAGAATGGTATGGTTGCATATCCTTTAGATACATTTGAGCGTAATTAGTTATGCTTTCTATCTGATATTTTTGTCACATGTAGAAAAGTAGAGTAAGAGATACTTTTAAGAAACCTTTTTTATCAAGTATTTTTATTCATTGTGTTGATTGACTAGCCAGCTTCTGTTTTTGCTTTCTACAACCTTTCTCTTGATTTCCTCTTCTCCTCCCAGTTCTATGGTATGTGCTGAGAGCTTCTGGAAGAAGCATGCTTTACTAGGGTGTGGGAAAGGTAAGAAACAGCTGAAGTCTGTTGCACTGTTGTGAAGTAAGACCCCTGGCCTCTCTTTTTCTCAAAATCTCTGACAGTATTAGAAGGGGAGCTGGAGTCATCTGGATTGCTGTGAGATTGTGGGAGATAAGGTGCAGGAGACTCCTGCTGTTTTATCTGTTCCGAAGTGTAGTTAGTACAAGTGAGAGCTTATGGATGGTGGTATGAACTGCTAGGCCTGTACAGAGAGCTCATCTTAACTGGCTGACTCCAGAGGGTGGTGCTGGGAGATAAAAGTGCCATGGGGTCCTGCAGGGTTCCATCTTGTTCCTTAATATGTACTTGAAACTGCTAGGAGAGATTACCAGGAGATTTGGAGTAAAGTACCACAAATATGCCGATGACTCCTAGCTCTGTTTCTGCAGGTAAGTCACAGGTGAGTCTGTGGAAGTCCTGAATATGTGCTTGGAGTAGGTAATGGAATGGATGAAGACCAATAAACTGAAGCTTAGTCCAGGCAAGACCAAAGTGCTGTTGGTCAGTGACAAAGCTGCCTGTCCTGGAGAGGGTTGAACTTCAGGTTATTCCATGAAGAAACAGGTTGGTAGATTGGAGGTGCTGCTGGATCCTGACCAGTGGCAGGAGGCTCAGTTCCCTTCTGTAGTACATAGTACTTTTTATCTGGCTAATACACCGGCTACAGGCATTCTTAGAAAAGCATGATCTATCCACTATAATCCAAGATTGGATTACATCCAGGCTAGATTACTGGCATGTAGCCAATGGGACTGCCTTTGAAAATAGTCTAGAGAATTCAGCACATCTGAAGTGCAACAGCCAGGTTATTGTTGGAGGTCAGAGAGAGAGAGATCAATATCAACACGTGTGGTGAAAGATCTGCACTGTTTGTTTCTGATCATCATTCAAAATGCTGGTTCTTACCTTTAAAACCCTGATAGACTTGGGGTCAGGTACCTGAAGGGCTTCCTCCTCCTATGTTGTTCACTCCACCAGTTAACATCTGTTTCGCAAGTCCTGTTGTCTGTGGCCCTGCGTTTGGAGGGCTCCAGTATTAAAATAATATGCTTGGTTTGATTCTGATTGTTATATTAACATTCTTTCATTTTTTTTAAATTGCTCTTTGCTCAAGAGGAGTTCTGTGACTATAAGAACCTTGCATCTTAAATTTAAAAGCCTTGCTTTGATTTGAATTCCATTTTGAACCCTTTTTTTGTCTGCTGGGGTACCTATGCTAATGTAAGGTCTATTAATTTATTATCACACTTAAACACCACCTTTCCCCATTTATAGAAAAGTTACTATTAGTAGCAAGCTGAGTTGATCATTATAAATATAGACGCTGACCTATTTACAAAGACTGCTCTTTCATCCTCTTTAGTAATTGACTATTGCATCAACTGTGAAGCACTAAAGGGGATTATCACTAGGATGACTGTATCTTGCTTTCATAAATTTTGTGTAGTGATCTCTTCTACTTCTGCAAGTTTATACTGAATCTGCATCCTTGTTCATAATTCTTAAGGAAATGTGTGCCAGTCATCTCTGAGCAATTATCACTCCTTGCCTCCCCCCTCCCCCCTGCCCCCCAGTCAACTAAGTTTTATCTCAAACAGAATTTTTGCACAGGCCTCTGGATTCTAGTGGTTGCTGTGTGCGTGTGTGTGTGCGTGTGTACACATGGTGGGGTGGTCTTGTTATCTCAAATACTTTCGCAGGAGTGGAGGACATTGGTATAAAAGAAATACATGTTCTCTAGCCTGACAAATACAACCTGTGCTTGAAATGCAAAAGCTTTTTTTTTACAAAAAATTGACACCCCCTGCACAGAAGCATTTGCCACTCTGATTTATTATAGTACATTTCACCCAGATCACGTGGCTGATAAATTCCTTCCTATATCTGAGTGATTCTGTATGTGCTATGAGCCGAAAAGAATGCTAATTATTATCAAAACTGTTGATGCTGACATATGGCTTTGAGGAACTGAGATGGGAACCATCCTTTATCTTGTATCAAATGGCAGATGGTGGTCTCTTTCTGTCACAAATAATATTGTGGATAAAAATGATGGATTTGAAAGTAGAGAGCTTTGATATCTCATTACTAATCTCTATTTCTCAATTACATTATTCAGTCTTTTTTGTGTTTTTATTAATCTGACTGTTTTTCTGTCAGTAATTCCATTTATGCTTTGGCAAGTGGGGGAGGGAGTACCAATATGATTGTTGCTGGAAAAAATGGGGACAAAGAAATACCTTGTCACCTTTTGTGTGGCCTAGAAAAGAAGCTCTTCAATGTCTGTAATAATTTGAAACACATTTCTTTATGGGATTATGCAAGGAAAAAAATCTCCAGAACAATTTGATACATGACCAGAAATGTGGATGTTTAAATTCTGTTAATGTCTGTGAAAGTCATAAATGTATACTCTGCAGCTTAAATGGTAAAATAATCTAAAATTAATACACTCTGTCAAAGCATCATTAGAAGCATTTCCAGAGCTGGGATGTGGTGACCTTGTTGGCTTGGTAGCAGCAGCTAAATTCCATCTGGGCTAAGGGTTTTTTTCTTCTTTTTTTGTCTTCCTTCTTTGAAGATACTTAAAGCCTTGGTGAAGACTAGGATTGCCAATTCCAGGTTGGAGATTGGGGCGGGGGCAGGGAGCTAGAAAGGGTGGGGTTTAGGGAGGGACCTCAGTGGGGTATAAAGTCAGTTGTAATTCCAGGATATCTCCAGGCCCCACCTGGACATTGGCAACCCTAGTGGAGACAGAGGTGTGAGTTGAAGGGGAAGAGCCAGAAGGCTGTTGCCGATTGGTTTTTAGTTTGTGGGCAGCATCTCTTACCAGCACCATTCTATGACCTTTTTTAAAAATTGTATTTTGGTATTATTATGAGTCACTTTGGGTTCCTTTGGAGAGAAAAGGGGCATATTAATGTGGAAATGTCTTAATTAACTGAAAGTTGCAGTAAACCTTTTCTGTAGGCTTGCATTTGTGCTCATCAGTGGATGTTCAGATTGTCCTTCCTGTTTGATCCTGTGGGCTGCTGTGCAGAGGCAGGCAATGACAAACCACCTCTGTTTATCTCCTGCCTTGAAAACTCCATGAGGTGGAACTTCATAGTGGTGTTGCCATGACTTGACAGCACACTTTTATGTTTAGATGCTTTTTGCCAGTTTACATTCTCTTGTTGTTGGCGCCCTCTGTGTGCAATGTGTGTACTTCTGCAACAAAGGCCTGCTTCTATTTTATTGAATGAGTTGCTTAGAGGGCACCGTCACTTGCAGTCAATGATGTATTTTTGCCTATGGGTACGGGAAAGCCAACTTACATATTTTGTGGTCTGTTCACTTAGATTTGCAAAGCTTTAGCCTGTTTTAGACTGTTTAATTAGTGGGGAGATTCCAGTTTTATTAAGAGCAAGGTTTGGGTCCAGTAGCACCTTAAAGACAACTAGATTTCCAGAGTATGAGCTTTCAAGAATTGAAAACTCTCAAAAGCTCATGCCTTGGAAATCTACTTGGTACTTTAAAGTGCTGCTGGACTCGAATCTTCTACTACAGACCAGTGCAGCTAGCGACCTGAAACCATTTTATTAAGTTAATTCTGGCATGATTTTACTATGTAAGCTGTCTTGTACATAGGCAAAAGTAGCATATAAACTTCTATTTTTCTGTAAAGTCTATTTGATGAAAAATGGTCCTGGCAGCTAGGACAAATTGTGTTTAGGAAAGCTGTGTGTAGGCTAAGCTTCAGGAAATAAGGAAGTGAGCTAGCCTAATTTTTACTGACAACAGATGTTCCATTGAACGTAGTTTGAACGTATCTTTTCCCAGTGTAAATGTATTAAGAAGGTAGGCTTTCCTCTGAAATGGGTGATCCGGAGTGGGCTGTCTCTTGTAGCTGGATTATGTTACAGTCTTCATCCAGTTCCAAATTTACAGTGTGTTGTTGTTTAATATTGTTATAATTGTCATTTTCTGCTACTCATTTTGATTTGGTTTTTGGTGGGCAGGTATGGTTTTTTGTGGCTTGCTTTTTAAAACTGTTTTTTATTCTGTTAACTGTAGATGCTCTCTGTGTATGTATTTTATGGAATGTATATAAAACTGTCTTGACTGAATGGGGAGGTAAATGTTTTTTAAATCTATTTCCAAAATATTAACACTTTTTTATAAGATTAGTTAACTAATTAATGTATGTGAGCAAACAGTTTAATTTGCAAACATATGTTTCAGAATGGGCTGTGCCTTGAAGATACTTTGCCTTGTGGAATCTTCACCCAACTTACTTAATGTACTTTGGTTGTACTTGTATCTGGCCTTTCAAGTTGCTCAGGATAGTGTGTTTGAGGTTGTCTACTTTTAGCTTCTAATAACTGTGAGACATACTATATTAAAAGGTTGACTTGTACTGGTACAGTAGCTACAATTTACTAGGTGTGGTAAGGCAGTATTAGGCAGTATTTATGATTAGAATATTGAAACTATACAGGTTTTATTCAGTACAGCAATATCTTAAGGGGCTGTGAGAGTTGCTTCTATATTGACTAATTGCAACTGGTTCATGTTGCTTGAGCATTAGACTGTTGAGGCAAGGAAGCATGAGGATGTTTGCTGACACACAGAGCTTGATTTATAGTGGCTTGCTGGACAACCTCTTCATAACTTCTTTAAAATGCTGATCTCAGTAAGCTTTTCAGTATCAGTACTTTTAAAACTCTGTAACAAAGGTATCTTCTTGGTTTCATGCTAGAGTCCAAGAATTGGACTTTCTGAACTTTGGCTTTCTATCTGAGTAATAATTACGGTTACATAAGTTTTTGTCTTGTAGTTGCTGTATGGTTTAGAACATACTGTATGTGTTCTGCTGTATGTGTTTCTCTAGACAACATACTGTTGTATAGTCAGAAGAATATTTTGACATAAATACCAGTGAACGGAGATGAAAAAGAAAAGTGAAGCAACACTAGAAATGCGAAGCATTCAAGTAAGTTTGCTGACTAAGTTTTCTTGTTTTATGCTTCCTGTTGGGGCTTGCAGATACAGGTTTTTGTCCCTGTTTCTTTGCTATCCTGTGTCTCTGAACCTTAGTTGCCAGTTCTCTGCAAAACGGCATTGGGAGGAGGGAGTGACTTGTGGGATGAGTATCTTTTTGCTGAATGGCTGTATTCACAATTGCAACATTTGTTGGTGTTCCAATATGGCTCTGTAGCTTTGAGTGTTTCAGAATCTCCCTCACTTCTGGAGACTTATTGAATCAACATAGAAATGAAACCTATAATATTTGTTTATAAATATTTAATGTTGGCTAGTAAATATGATATGCATCTCAGAGATGAATGGAATAGTAAGCTAGATCACCCAGTTCCACCAAAGCAATGGAATATGGCATTAAGCCTTATACCTGTTGCTTCTATAGATCTTAAGCTATGACTTATTCAGCAAAATTTATGTTTAGTTTATATTGGACACCACTGTGCCTTTTTAGTAAAGGATTAAGAACTGTGTCCAATGGTTGGTGTCTCTTAAGCATATGCTTTGAACATATCCAGTTATTTTGTCCTTTTGGGAGAAAGTCGTTACTCATATTAATTTTGTATTAGGATACTCATTTATTTTTGAGGATGTTTATGTAATTTTAAACTGTTTGTCTGTCTGCTGGAACCTAATGATGATCCACAGAAATGGAACTTCCATGCCCTTACAGTCGCTAAAAGACTTATACTATAGCACTGGAAAGACAAAAGCCCACTTCCCGTAACTCGTTGCATTGAGGACCTTATAAACTTAACAACATTTGAACATATCACACATAGACAACAATTGCCTATGGACTTATTTTTAGATATTTGGAGACCATTCCTAAAAGCTTATGTATAGATTTGCTAGCATTGATTTTCTTGTTGTTTGTTTCTTTTTCTTGTTTTTACTTTGCGCAAATAAATAAAAAATTTAAAAAATTAAAAATATCGGGAGGAGGAATGCTCAGCACTTTCTGCCTGCACTCCTGTTCCTCCATAAGCTTCAAAATATGCAATGAATACTAACCATATACATATGACCATGGATATTGGAGAGGGAAAATAGAAGATTTGCTTAGTGCCCACATCTGTAGGATAAATTAAGTCGGAGGACCAATTGTAGAGTGAACTTGTCCCATCTTGTTGCTAAGCATTCAGCTGATTTCTTGGAGTGTTGAAGAAACTGCTTAAGAACTATTTATGATATCCTTTATAATCATTAGCGTTGGTATGTTGTTCCCACCTTCTCTCCAAATACTTTTAAAGAATTCTAATAAATTTAGTTGCATAGCATGTCACAAGCAAATGGTGCAGAGAGGCTGGATAATTTGCCTACATAGTATACACTTTAAAGTAGAAACTCCCCCCCCTCCTTACTGTTCTATGTTCTTTGGAATTTCAGTATTATTATTTTCCCATTTACTCTGATTAGCAAGAGTCTTGTGTCAACTTAAACAGATTTATTGTGGCACAAGTTTTCATGGACTATAGAACTCATTCCATCTGATTCATGAAGTATGACTGTGTGTGTTCTGGGGGAGGGGAATTGTAAATGGCAGGATTGTCACTCTTGTGTGCATAGTTGTAGGCTGTCCCAAAGACTGCTTCTTTTGATGATGATTTTAGTTGGTCCAAATAAAAAGTGTGATGTGGCTTTTGATCTTGCTTCTGAATTTTGCTTTGGACCAATTTGACTGCCTATCTCTTCTTTCTTTTGATGGTAGCTTTCTGTTATGCTCTGAGACAATAGAGTACTGTTTTTGTTGCTTAAATGCTTTCCACAATAAGAGTCTGCTCTGAGCTACCTTGCAATTCTGTCTTGTGTAATGTAGCTACATATTTTCAATAAAAATTAACTGGTAATATTGTTTACAGTTTACCAGTTCCTCCATTCCCAGTGTTGCTGCCAGTGATAGTTGTATGAAGGGTTAAAACATACAAGCAAACTTAAGATGTCACCATCTTAGAAACAGGAAGTGCGGAAAGAAAGAGGTTGGAATGCAGATCTAGGATTTGAGTAAACATCCAAGGCAAGGATAACAGTAGGTTATTGGAACAATGAAAGGGCTGCAGCTTGACTTGGCACAGCCCGAAACAAAAATACAGGTGTACCCATACTTTCTTGAATAAGTCACTTTTGACTTAATCAGAGAGGGGCTCAGTTTGCTTCCACATTGTGTATGTTGGCAACCAATTTATTGATGAATCTTTTTGTGAGAAAATGCAGTCAAGTAGAGAAGAACTAGAAATATGCTTAGTTCTAGTGTGGACTATGTTTCTTTCAGAACCCCTGTCTTTGACCCCTGGGTGCCGTCTTCTTTGCAAAAGGGTGTTAAGCAGAAGTGATTTGTGGGAACAAGAAGGTGGGAAAAATGCTCAACTCATTTACCTGCTTCCCCTCCCCCTCCCAATCCCCACCAATGGAGTCTCTAGACCACTGTTTGTGATTTAAGATGGCCAGCCTGGAAAAAAAGTCCTGTCTCTTTAATGAAGGGTTAATGTTTGGAATGGCCTGTTTAAATAGCATTGCAGTAAATAACATCACCTGGTAAACAATATCCCATTAAGCCTTTGTTAAAGGGGCAGGATATTGTTTCTCCGGGCTGCTGGCAACCCTGTTGTGACTGCTCTGTAGTCAAGGATTCGTTAGGAAGTGTGGATCTGAAGTAGCAGGGAAGGTAGTTTTATGTTTATGTAATGTTAAAATTCCATTTCCAGCTGTCATCAACTTTGCAAGGAAAGGTTTGAAGCGGTATGTAATTATAGATTTAGATTATGATCATCCACTCTTCTCATTTTTATTATTAATCATATTGAAGGTTTTAATTTACTTAAAGTTCATCACGAGCTTTTCCAACACGCTAGCAGCTGCAGAGTTTTGAATGCTAAGCTGCAATTGGGGATTTTTGCATGATGACAAAGCTTGTGCGTATGCAGTATAAAGGGCAAGAAAGCTTACAATTTTACTTTAAATGGTGAGAAAAAGAAAATAGGACATATCTTATTAAAGTTGCTGTATTTTAGATGGTAGGAATTTACTTGCAGGCAAGCTACAAATTGTAACCATCTTCTGAATTTGGCCTGTGCTGTGGCACTTGGGTACATTGTTTGTTGCCATGTGTAAAGTTATACTTGATATAAATGAAGTTCATTCCCTGGCTGTCCAACACAAATGAATTCGATGGAGCCTACTGTAAGTAAGGTAAAAAGTATGTAACAGAGCAGAAAGTAGATTAAATAGAGCAAAGTGAACAATAATTGTTACACTAACCAGAGTAGATTTAAAAATTGTATCAAGATTTTGATTTGGTAATGAACAGCAGCCCACTGAACTCCCCTGATACTCTGCTCCTGTGCTCAAGGGACACTCAGCAGCAACATAGGGGGAAAGTAGGGACCTGTAGTGGATGGCGAGATCAATGAGCCCTCTCCTCCTCCTCTGCCAGTAGACATGCCATTTCACCTGCAGAACAGCATCTTTAGAGCCAACCTTGTTTATAATGTCTTAAACTTCCTTTTTTCCAACTCCTTGTAATGATTTTAGTAAGATTTCTTTCTTTGATAAAAGTGTCTGCCTTTTGAGATTAAGTATTATAAATGTAATACAACAGGTCTTCAGTTGGTTCTAGGGATTAGCCAGTCTTCATCAAGCAATGGGATACAGCTTCTGTCTCTAGGAGACAACATCCTATATATTATAGCCATCTGTTCAGAGCATCTCGGTTATTTGGAAACCTAAATTTGGAGTACTTGGGCTATATTATTTTTCTTTCTACCCAAACAATATGGACATTTGCTCTTCACCTTGGAGCAGGGTAGCACTAATGTGATCTGTGACTACCAGTCAGCAGGTTGAATCTAGTGAAAAATTTCTGCTGATGGAAGAAGGGTGACTTTTGAAGCTTCCTTTTTTCCCACTGCAAATTTCCAACTACTCCTTTTTATGTTGTTCTGGGAGAGGGTCTTGTGTTTTCCAGGAGCAGCATTTCAGAGGATGTTTTGTACTTGGAGTGAGAAGTGAAGAAGTCATGCTCCACTAACATCCCTTCTTTCAGTAGGAATTTTCTGTTGGATTCAACCCATTGCTTCTAGAAATTGCTTGGTACTTAAAGTCTGGTGTAGATTTACCACTGTCTAATCCCACAATCATAGTTTGGCTGGGATTGTTCTTTCTCCTCCCTTTAATGATTCCATCTTCCTTTCACATTTGGGGATAGCAATTCATTTTTCATATTTCATATTTTTTACCTTTCCTCCAGGGACACCAGGATAAGCTGGTCCCAGTTTTTTCTTTTCAACAACTCTTTTTCAGCCTAAATTAACATCTGCTTTGTGGCCCGACTGGGAATTTGAACCCAAGAGTTTCCAGATTAGGTATGAGCCATCTTAGTACTTTGAAGCCCCTTTGATTTCAGCTGCACAATTAGGTACATGTGTGAAAACACTGACTGCAAAGATCTGTGTTTCATTTTTTTTTAATTTGGTAGATATGTGAATAACAATATATAAACTAGCTTTCAATTATTGGTTTTAAATGTTGGGTATCCTCAAGGACTCCCATTTTCCCCTCCCCTGCTAGTCCCTTGTCCCACACTTCTGGGAGCTACCAGCCTGATGATTTTGGGTGGCTTTGGGCTGAAAGCAAACGCAACACACTTTCAGTCCTAAAAGAGCTGATTATGTAGTCACAGCAATTGTTAATTACAAGTTTGCTTAGGGTTCTACTCTAAGTGGCAGTTGAAGAGATGGGGAGAATAATTTTTATAACTAATTATTTTATTTTACAAAATTTATGACCCATCTTCCTGCCCAAAGGCTTCTAAGGTGGCAGCAAATCAAAACATACATAATAAAATGATATCCTAAAAACCATTAAGAAGTAACAAAATGTATTATTAAAACAATTAAAACCAGAGGTAAAATACATACAAACAATTTAAATAATTGGACAGGAAGGAAGGATTATTGCGGGAACTCCAGACAAAACAAAAACTTCACCCACTGTTGGAAGATGGCAACATAAGGTGACAGATGAGCCTCCTTGTGGGGAGAGTTCCAGAGTTTTGATGCCACAACCAAAAAGGCCTTTTATTTGTTTGAAATATTTATATGCCCAGTGACTTGAATGATGGATAAAAAATAGCCAGAGATTGAGGCATCTCTAGAGTTTGCACTAAAGTGTTGAAAACAAAAACAGAGTTTTAGGTGTGATTGCTGGCTTTTGAGCCACCTGCTGTTTATGTTAATTTTGCAAGTTCCAAAGGGGAAGCTGCAGCCAAAATTATGAAGGTGCCACAAGTTTGTACACATTATCCTGTGAGAGTTGTGTAAGAATTGTTAGTGCAGTGGTGGCAGTTATTAACTTAATGTTTTGAGGCATATGTAGATGAAGACCTTCGTATATCACACAGGGCTGGAAATGACCCAACTATATCACCACTTTCACCCCTTTTTTGTTCGAGTACAGCAACAGTTGCTGTTCTGCACAGCAAATCTCTCAGATACTTGAAAGATTTAGCTGGAGTCAATCTTATATTGAGTGAGACCAGTAGCCCATCTATGCTAGTATGATTTACTCTAGCAGGAAACTACATGCTGAGGTTTTAAATGCTCATTTTAATTTTATTTTCAAATGCATGTGGTACATCAGTATTAGAGAAGTGTGCATTCTTAACTGTAAACTATTTACCTACGTTTCCTAGGAAAGTCCAAAGTGTAAAAAGCAATTGTCAACCTAAACCAGGATGTGGTCACTGTCAGAATTTTGGGCAGGAACTTGCATTTCAGCTTTCAGTAAACCACTGGAATTGCTGTTAGTTGCAAATTACTAAAGCTTCGCCAAGTCCTCTTCCATCTTCAGTGTTTTCTGCATTTTATTTCTTTGCTGAATATTCAGATCTGTAAACATGGTTGCTGTCTGAAAAAGGTGTTGAGTCTATCCTTATGCTGTTCTACTGCTTGTAGGAAGATGAGAAAAATAAAGGGTAAAAACCCTTTGGACTGTATGCATAGTTTAGGTACTTCAGCCGTCTACATTAATGAGCTCTAGATTGCTGAAGTTTTCAGCAGTAACATGAAGCTTTTTGATAACATTCAGAGATACAATAGTTTCAGCGAAGCCATGTATATTTTGTAAACATTTTCATGTGGAGATTTCTGCCACTTTATCATCTATCCCTATTACTAGTTTTAAAAGAGAATGTTCTCCAAAGATTTGCTTTTCTAGCTGATCCTCTGAATGCTGAGCATTGTATTATAATTGAGCCACATGTGTCTTTGTGCGTGTGTCAGGGGAACAGGCAGGGAGAGAGACAGAGAACATTGCTGCAACCATTTATTGTATGTTGCTTTGTCAGCTTCCCAGTATTCTTGCAGTCTCAGCTATGGGGATACTGTTTATGATTCTTTTTCCATACTAGATATGTTCATTTTTTTCCCCAAGTGCAGCTGACAGGCCTACATTTCCAAGTGGAAGAAAGTGTAATGGGGTTGGTGGGCATGGAAGGGAGACAGGAGCACTGCAGCCTTTTCTACCCTCGCGCTGACTCTGTAGAAAACTTCAGAACATGCTAGCAAACTGTTTAATAGATCAAACCAAAAGCTGATCTAGAACACTTTTAAAGTAGTATGACCGCATTTCCTTGTGAAATTGTCAGTGTACAGAAATATACTGTGGTTTTAGGGAGTATTCTGCTGTCAAGATGGACTTGATGACTGATGGATAGGTGAAGATATCACACTCTTCAATAGAAGATGATGGAGGTAACTGCTTGTTCAGGACTGAACATCCCATCAAATTATTACACTGATTTAGTTAAAGGGATTTGCTTAGGCTGGGAGGAGGGAGAATAGTTATTCCATATGCATGCACCCCTGGCAAGTCCACTTTCAGTGAGTCAGTTTCCTAAAGGAGTTTATGGGGCACTGTCAGGCTATCCAGGGGAAAGCAAGGAGGGGGTCTGGGGTTGACTTTAAGCAGATTTGAGCACCACCTCATGCTTGTTGACAGTCTAACCTTTTGGTCACTCACAGCCTGGAAGCCAGGGAGGGGGAGGGCCAAAGACCTGGGGATTAGGACAGGGTCTTGTCATTGTGTGGATGATTGGCCAATAATAATATTACAATAATCAGTTTATATACCGCCTTTCAGGACAACTTAACACCCACTCAGAGTGGTTTACAAAGTATGTTGTTATCCCCACAACAATCACCCTGAGAGGTGGGTGGGGCTGAGAGAGCTCTGAGAGAGCTGTGACTGACCCATGGTCACCCAGCTGGCTTCAGGCAGAGGAGTGGGGAATCAAACCTGATTCTCCAAATTAGAGTCCCATTGCTCTTAACTACTATACCAAACTGGCTCTCCAAGTGTCTGCATGAGGGTTGTAGAGCTTGGGATTAGGACAGCCTCAGTTGACATATATGTGTCAAGTAGTGATTTAACTTGTCATGAATAACATGACACTGGAAGTTCTGTGAATGGTGCACCCAGCATTGTATTCTTTAAAATCATGTGCAGGGTGGGGAAGTGAGGATCCTGGTCAGGACTGCAGTGTGAGGAGAGGTTGAGTCTTCCCATGTGCTGTTTTTTAATCTGAAATGGCCCCAGGGACTTGTAAAATGGCATGAGATAAAGGTTCAACACTCATCTCTTTCCACCTGTTGGGACCATCCCTGCTCCCCTGCATGATTTCTCAAGGAAAAAATACTGGGAGTCACGTTCATTGAATATTTATGAACATTTAATGTCACATGTAGATCTGCATAGCTGGTAGGCAACTTGCATTTTTTGTGTAACCTGGACTGTGATGAACCAGTAGCCTTTTTGACCAGGCTTATTCCATTACTCTTTCTGTGGCAAAATATATAGGGGCAATAATTAAATGTCAGAAACATGATATCAAGTAAGGCTCTTCCTATTTTAATTTCTGCTTAAGCATGAGCAGTACTAGGTAGATAGACAGACCAGGCTTATTAATAACCACTTCCCTGGTAAGCAGAAATTTCAGAGTGACCAAACAGATCTTAAGAAATCACTCCCCCTCCACACACACCTTTAGTCTGAAAATAGATATGTGTAGGCTAGAAAAAAATGTGGACTTCTAACTATTCTAGACTTTAAAAGGTAAAGGTAGTCCCCTGTGCAAGCACCAAGTCATTACTGACCCATGGGGGGGACGTCGCATCACGTTTTGCCATTGCCTTCCCCAGTCTTCTACACTTTACCCCCAGGAGACTGGGTACTCATTTTACCGACCTCGGAAGGATGGAAGGCTGAGTCAACCTTGAGCCGGCTACTTGAAACCGGCTTCTGCCAGTACTGCAGCTTACCACTCTGCGCCACGGGGCTGGTCTAGACTTAATCATGTTTATATTGTCTTTACACTTCCCCCTAAAATAGTTGTACGTTGGGCCATCTGTCCTTTCGGCAAACTTAGCTAAGGTTCACTTCAGTCATTTTTTTTTCTTCATCCATGGAGATGTTGGCTTTTATTGGGATGGGAAGAGAGTCTGTCAGTCTTTCACTCTCCCCGCCTCCCAGCCCTGGGGGTGTGCCCATTGATATGTCTGTGCTCACAAGGTAGTTCATACTTTTCCAGAGTCTGGCAGGAAGGTATTGCAGAGGCTCTGAAATGCACACTGAGTGGGTGTTTCCTTTTTTGATGATGCAACCAAAGCCCAAAAGGTAAGTTAGGTTGCCCCTACCCTGACTTTTGATTTTAGGGCTGTGTGCTTTGAGACTTTATGGGTGGTCCCTACAAACTGAATTATTGTTGTTTAACTCTTCAGAAGTTTGTCTTGTCATTTTCTCTGTACTGTCTATGGGATCCTTGGTCATACCATCTTTGAAAATTTCCACTTGTATTCCTCAGAACAAGTATAGTTACCTTAATGATCAAGTGAACACTTCCTAAATATTCCCTTCTCCCAGCATTTTGCATGCTGCATCTGCAAAATGTCGATTTTTAAGTATATAGTTAACAATTACACAGTGTATTCATGGGCTTTGTGCAGAATTGTTGATCACATGTTTATAAATTTTATTTAAATATCTGAGCCCTACTTTCTCTTGGAAAGGCGCTGGTCCTAAGTCTTCTGTATTTGTAATGGAATATTGCAATTTCCTGCCTGCTAACAGATAGCTGCTGTTTTCCTTGGCATGGAGGAGATTTTTAACAATGTGCTTGTAGGGAAATAAGTTTCCTGAAATACTGGCAAACCCACTTCAGATCAATGAATTCCATCATGGACAGTGGTATATGTGTGACTCTAAGCAGCAGTTTATTTACCAGCAAGGGAAGGATGGCTTCTTATCTGTAAACTGTTTTATGCCAACGTACTAGTGTTGTATATATTTCATTGTGAGAGTTTCTTTTGGAATTCTTGTTCAACAGATATGTGATGCTACCAATTTGCCATTAAAATTATGGAGCATATGTTTATAATACAAGCAGGGAACCTGCAAGGACTTGCAAGGGCATCTCATTCTCCAACCCTGAATCTCTCTTCACACATTATTTCCTCTTTCACTCCCTTGGCACTCCGTAGCCTCTTCTTTCCCCCTGCCTCTTTCTCTCCATCTCATCCAACAGCTTACCTTTATCTGCTTTCCTTTCTTCTCTCTCTCCTACCTGACCACCCCCCAACCTTCTTCTTTTGTCCCCTTCATCATCCACTTTTTAAAAATCTCTCCCCCTTTTTTGTCTGAAATCAAGGCTTAAAGGGCTCAGCAATATTGCTGTAGTCATGTAGCCCCTGAGATCTCAAATGTAGTCTCACAAGATCTCAGTAGACATTAATCACTTACAGCTACAAATGTTGTTTCTGTTGTTGTTGGGTTCCCCTGTTTTTTAAGATTTCAGATTTTTCTGCACAGCTGGCAATTTCCTCAGCTTTGTAGACACCCCCTCCCCATCTTTCCCTGGCCCTACCATGTGGATTTTTTAGATCCATACTCTAGGGTCTGGTTCAGAATTAGATATAATAAATAATATCAAGTGAAAGCATATACAATAGAAAGTCTGCAAAGGAATTAACCAATTGGCATTCTCTGACTCTGTAGAGCTCCACAGCGACATCTAGTGGATAGGAAGGGAATTTGGACAATATTCTGTATCTGTCCATTAGTTGTTACTCAGTCTCATTTAAAATATTCATCTGAAGGCTGCCATGAATAAAATCTAATAATTTAGTGTTAAACTGTGCCCAGTGAGTAGTATTACAACTTCTGATAACATAGAGTTACAAAATGTTATTACTAATAATTAATTTGATTAACAATAATAAGAGTCCATTGGAAGCCCTAAATAAGAGTGGGATATAAATATGTGAAATGAATAAGTTGAGAACTTTTCATCCTGGATAATATGTTTACAGAGTTATTTAGATAGTGTTTGAGTGTTAGAAGACCTTTTGGATCAAACTGCAAATGGAAGTCCTGGTCAGGGTTGACTTTAGGTGTGTAGACACTCTAGATTAATTTTTTAAAAGTATTGTTTCCTTTCCTGTCCTGACAAGTTAACCAATATCTCCTGACTTGGTGGTTTCTTCAGTCCCAAAGCCAGAAAGCAAATATTTCTGAATTATGAGCATTCATCATTTTTTGCATATATTATGACTTTATACCTTATCAAAACCACAAAATAAGAATTGACTTAACCAGTCAGAGAGAGAATTTCTGAGATATATACTCTTTGGTTCCAGATTTACAAAACTGAAAATACCACTTATAAACTAAAACATTTGTTTTCTGAGTTTTTAATCAAGCTGTTATATAATTTCTGGTCATGTTTGTTAGAACGAGTCCAATTAACAGTAGCTAGATTATGAATGGCTTATTGGACAGGATCAGTTGGATTTGTGATAAATTGTATGCTAATCTTGCATACTTTAGTAATGGTGCCCAGAATGGATCATACCAGATCAGTAAGTGCAATTAGGTTTTTATGTATATGTTTACTGTTGATCAATACAGAATTACAAGATTGCTTTAAATACTTGTAGAGTTTAAACATTTATGGTTTTAGTGCTGTGAGATGCTTTAGTGATCTGCAAAATCAAAAAGAGTCCAGTAGCACCTTTAAGACTAACCAACTTTATTGTAGCATAAGCTTTCGAGAATCACAGTTCTCTTTGTCAGGTGCGTCTGACGAAGAGAACTGTGATTCTCGAAAGCTTATGCTACAATAAAGTTGGTTAGTCTTAAAGGTGCTACTGGACTCTTTTTGATTTTGCTACTACAGACTAACACGGCTAACTTCTCTGCGTTTAGTGATCTGAGATATGTAATTTAGAATGTACACACAAATTTATGGACAATAAGTCGGTAAAAAGCTAAGAATGGAGGCTCTGTATTCAGAATCTGTCCACCTAACCATTTGGAGATGGAAGGGCAGTATAAATATTCATAATACATGTGCATGAAATAAATCTAGATTGTATTTTGTTCGTACTTTGATTTCTTTTTTTGGTTAGGAGTTTTTATTTGTGATTTGTATTGTTGTTACACAGTGTAAATCAAGGTTCTGCCCTTTCCTTTTGACCAAGCTCTAATTATATGCAGTATACACTAAAATTGCATGTTCCTTATTTGCATTAGCATAGGATATAGTTTCTTTAAAATGTCAAAAATTGGTGCATTTTAAGATTTTTTTTTTTAACCATAGACCAGAATATTTGATTCCCCAAATACACCTTGGTGATACAAGTAGCTTCACTGCTCCAGTCCTGGGCAGGGGCAATTCTCACCCCCCTCATTCCTGTGCCCCCAATGCTTTATCAGTATTTTAAAAAACTCAGCAATTGAATATCATCATTACATCGTTACATTATACCAATCTGTTTTGGTACATTTGGTACATTGTTACATTATACCAGATTTGTTTTTTTTTAAAGTCTCTAGCACTTCTGGCTGCAGAGATGTGACTTTCCCATTATATATCTGCAATGAAAGTGGCTAGATACTTTCTTTAAAGCTGGGAATTCAGAGAACCCAATACACAGATCGATAAAAATGTTGTAACAATATACTGCTGTTCAATGGCTCATTAAAAAAAAAACTCCAGTGATGATGGGAACAAATGGCTACAACAGGGGCAGGGAAAATGGCTGCTCTGTAGGCAGGACTGGGAAAATCTGATCTGCCCAGCCACACGGCAGTCATCCAGGCTTTCCTGCAATCTTTCTTCAAACTTGGAAGCAAAACAGGCTTGGGAAAGTGATAAGTGAAAACAATAGGAAATTGGCATTTAAGCACCTGAAAGTTGAAACAAAGTAGTCAAGGTGCTTTGCTTTAAATGATGGTAGATGTTATAGATAAAAATTATTTCCAGTTAATCCCATGCTCAGTTGTGCTGGTGTGCCCTTATGGTCTTCTTTCTTACAGTCTAGTGGTGCAGTCCTGTGCAGTCAGATCCTTCTAAACCAATTGACTTCAGCGACTCAGAGGCATAATTCTTTTTAAGGACTGCAATTGGAAGATAAACCTGAAAGCCATCACATTTGCAATGTAATCCTATGTAGAGTTACTCCAGTCTAAGCCCATTGAAGTCATGTTTGTTCCGTTTTTGAGCTCTTGACTCCTGAAAATTAGAGCTTCAGCATTGAGACAAGGATTAATAAAAAGGTTTGTTTGGTCCAATAGCTTGATATTCAGTTTTTTCTGTGAATTTTAACTTCTAGCAATGTTTTCTGGGTCAATAATCTCTACTGCAAATAAATCATCCAGCAAAATTTGTGTTATTCATGTAGTACAGCAAAGATAATTTATTCTGCAGTAAGACAAGGTGGCTAGTAGCTTTGTTCGAGGATAAACTATTTATCTTTATTTCACTCTTTTCACTTATCTAAAATTTCAACCCACAGTGGATCTTCTTGAGCAATACTTGTTGTGAGTTGATGAATAAGCATACTACAAATTAGCTGTATAGTTAGCAAGCTCTTTTTTGCTTTCTTTTGCCTGTTAAGTGACAAAAAATGTCATGTCTTCTACAAGGCATAGCAGTGAGTTTAAAACATTTTTCATGTGGCTCGGATGTTTGAGAAAAATAATCCTGTATATGTGGATCTCCCTCCTTCATGCTCTGTACCAAGGAAGTGATGTTCCACTGCCTGCCCATCCCCGCCTGAAATAAATTTTTCAAAATAGCTCACTAGAGTTGTGTTCTAGGACTGCATGAGTGCTGGATGCTTATATCTTTATTGGCTAGCTTATTTTATAACAACCTTCTAAATTGCTGAATTTTAAAAATGTTTTATTGTTAACTAGGTGGGCTGTGAAGAATAACTTGGGAGGAACAATTTGGAAAATCCTATCCCTCAAAATCTAGGATTCTGTAAACTCTCGGGGGCTTGAGCAGACTGAGAGCCAAACGAGAAGCACTGCCTGACACTGAGAAGACGTGTCAGTTTCCTGCAAGTTTTGACAGGAAGTGTAGTGAGTGCACTGGCAGCAGCGAGCAAGGGGAAGGGCCAGCTTGTGCGCCTGGTGTGTAGCCGCAAACATTGTCCCACTGACAGCCACGAGCAGCTCTTGCAGGCCAGAGACCAGCCGGGCTGCCTTTGCTGAGCCGAGCTGTCCCACTTCAGGCTTCCTCTGAACGGCTGCCCTCTGTCCTCTCGAGCCTTCCAGAACCATGGAGCTGTGGCCTCCCTGTGTGGCTGTGTTCGAGCTTGAGGGCAGCTGACAGAGGCTTTGCTCCCCTGAGCCTGGTGGGAGAAGGGAGCTCAGAAGAGCATCGGTGGCGCCCAGGCCAAAGCCTTGCACCCGGGAAGGCGCCGCAGCTCTGCATGGCACCACTTCCAGCCCAGCCCTGGAGCTCTCACCCCTCCACCTGAAGGCAAGCTGCAGGGGCGGGGCAGGGCGGGTGAGGTGAGGCTGGCCCTTCCCCTTGCTCGTGGCTGCCAGTGCACTCACTACACTTCCTGTCAAAACTTGCAGGAAACTGACACAATCTTCCCAACAATCTGTCCTTCCTGGATCCTGATTAGTCATCATTAGGTCATTTAAATCCTTCTCCCCAATTTACAGTTCCATATTTTTCTGCATACCTGGGGATTCTTCTGAGATAGTATATGGGTTTGTGGCTTTCCTCATCCACACAGAGGTCAGGCTGTTAAATTGCCTTGTTAAAAGCATTGAATGTTCCCAGCTCCATACATGTACAGTGTCCATTGTTGTAAAATCATAATATACAGCTTTAAGTAATATACCATTTCTTTTCTTGAAACAGCCAACTACGCCACCAAGCCAAGGAAGGCCAGATTCACCGGTTTACGCTAACTTGCAAGAACTAAAAATATCTCAGTCTGCACTCCCACCTTTACCTACAACCCTTCCCATTCAAATTAATGGAGAATGGGAAACTCATAAAGATGCTACTGGACGCTGTTACTACTACAACAAAGGAACACAAGAGAGAACCTGGAAACCGCCACGCTGGACTCGGGATCCAAGCATAAGTCGAGGAGACTCTCTGAATCAGATTGATCAAGAGGTAAGCTTAGCAAAAGATTCGGGACACCATCCTATATAACTCATACAATGCGGATTTGGACTTTATGGGTTTGAAAGTCAAGATTTTGAAGGACGTTCCATTTCTAGTCCGGAAACGGCGTTTTAAATATAAAAAGTTTGCAGCTCTTCTGAGGGACCATGGAATAAAGTACAAATGGTTATTCCCGGAAGGAATATGGTTCAGATATAAAGATCAGGCCTATAAGATATTATCAGAAGATCAACTAAAGGATTTTGAGAATAAAAACCCAGAACTCTGCTGCACCGAGAACGAAGAAAAGGAGGAGCCGGAGGGGGGGGAGGAGGAGGAGAGCACCGCAACAGCGGTTGCACAGAGAGAACTGCGTCCGGGACCTAGAAGGGGGAGGAAAGTTTAATCAGAATTTGAAATGTTTATTCTCTGTATGATTAACCACTCCATCATTATCCTATGGAGCTATTTTTGTATTATGACAGTATGAAGGGAAACATTGAAGTGTAGTGTTTAGTGTTTGTAGTTCATTCCCCCCCCCTTTTCTTTTTTTTCTTTTTCCACCCCCCTTTGTCCCTTCCCTCTCCCCTTTCCTTGTGATAGTCTTGTGTAGTGCTGTGTAGTGTTTTGTAGTTATGAAAAATAAAAAAATTTATAAAAAAAAAAAAGAGGTAAGCTTAGCGTTAAGTGTGGCTTATGGACTAAATTTAGTTGATTAAAATGTAGCTCTTCAGATGGTCTTAATTTCCCTCCTTTAGAGAAAGTTCAGTTTTTTATTTCAGTTCCCTCTGAATACAGGGACCAATAAAGGTGAAGTGGTTTTTTTCTTTAAACAACCCAGGATTTGATCCAAGCACTCCTTCATTCTAAGTGGGGAGTTCTCTGACAGAAGGGATTAATTGGATCCAAACTAAAGAGCTCTAAAGACTTCCAAGAGGAGGGCAGATCCCATCTTAGCTTATAATGGTCATGTATGACAAGGATAGTCCAGGAGAGCCTGATCTTGTCAGATCTCAGAAGCTAAGCAGGGTCGGCCTTGGTAAGTAATTGGATGGGAAACCTCCAGCGAAGACCAGGGTTACAGAGGCAGGCAATGGCAAACCACCTCTGTTAGTTTCTTGCCATGAAAATCCCACCAGGGGTCGCCATAAGTCAACTATGACTTGAGGGCAGGATTTCATTTCATTACCTTATTGTAAGTAGCAAAGTCAAGGCCAGATGAACCTCAGAATAAGGTTACTGGGCAATTAACACATTACTATCACAAACTTCCATTTCCATTGAAACTGGTATGTTTTTGAACTAACCTTGTACTGGGTGATAAAATATGTATGTTTTTGGTCTCTTTTTGGTATTCTAAAAGCCAATGATGTGGATTCTGTGAAATGTTTCTCTTTATATTGGCATTTTTTTTTTGCTTTGGTTCACTGGCAGGTCATTTGATAAGCTTAATGGCACTCATTGTTTTTGTCAAACAAATTTCTGCAGGTTAGACTTGAGAATTACAAGGTATTTCTACCAAGTATGATGGTGTAGGATGTTACAGATGAGGTATATATATTAAAAAGTTCTTTATTCAATGCCAACTCTCTAAAAGTGGGAATGGAATATAACAAACATAACTGATTAGCAAGAGCTGCATTTTTAAATTCCTAAAATAGCTTATGAAAAGAATTTCAGTATTGTGGAGTTTTTGAGGAGGCAGCTATGAAATTGTTGTAACTTTAGCTTGTTTGGCTGGCTTGCTGATAATATTATACCCTCAGTGATAGCTCAGATTGCCCATAGCCCTGCAACTGAAGGTATATAATTTTCCCCATGTTGTGGTGGGATTAGGTGTTACGTCTTATGTGATTCTGGGCCTTTCCTTACCTTATATGGCATATAAAGGTTTCATCCTTTACATAGAGGTCTGCAGTGAAGCATCTTGAGCTTGTGCTTCGGTGACTGTTCCATGGCTGCTTGAGTCCTCCTGATACTATGCTTAGTGACATTTTCAGTGCAGCTCACCTGAAGAATCCTAGCTGTACTCTGGAACCAAGGAGTGTGGGACTGTTCTTCAAAGGCAGGAGATGCTGCAGCTGGCAGCTGATGTGGTAGATGAGCTTGACTGTCTTTGGATAGTAGGGGTGAGTTGATTCTCTCGGGCCACTGTAGGTAATCAAGTTTGTTTATTTTGTGGACAGAATGAGTTGTGTGTGTGTTCTTGCAGATGCTACTAAGTGGTTGTAGTGGAACTTGTTTTCAGAAGTGTTTATGATTGGAAAGTTGGTTGAAGTTAATTCTGTTTTGAAGTACAGTGTCTGTTTCCCTTGCATAATTCCAAATACTAACACAGTGGTACTCACTGGAACTCATGGGGAGCCACAGTCACAATTACTAGCAACCAAAATTGCCACATGACTACATGGTGTCCAGTGTGCCACTCCACAAAACAGTAATATAAGATATAACTGTACAATATATAATTATAAACCTTTAAATTACCAGAGTACCTCTGAGCTTGTAGGGCTGTCTTTCCTCACCACTGCTGGACCTTAGCCACTCCTCGTGTATCTGGACTGAGGGGAAGAGCTTCCCTTTCTGCCGTCCTGCTCTTTCCTCAGCCTGAGGCTCATCAGTTTTAGGCAAGACAGTGAACTTGCCAGGGTGCCTTGAGGAGGAGCAAAGGGGAGAAAGGGGAATAAAACCGCCACTGATCAACTGTGGCCAGCACTCTCTTTTCTTAGGTGGCTTCCATGGTGATGGTTTTATTCTCTTTTCTGCAGTAAGCTTGCTTCCGCCCTGTCCCCTGAACTGCCCTCATTCTGGGATGCGAATGTGGAGGCTGCAGAGAACGGGGTCAGGCTGGAGAGCACAGTCCTGTCCCTGGCACAAGGCCAGCAGCTTGGAAAGGGTAATTGTTTACCTGTTTTCCAGCAGTGGATGGCACTTATTTAAGGATTTACCAGCCACAGATGCTACCAAGCAATGACCTTGCCCACTTTTCTGGATCATAGGAAGGGTGCCATATTGGGAAGCAGCCAGAAGTAGCATGTCACAGAGCCACATGTGACTCTTGAGCTGCTTAGTGACTATCACTGTACTAATGGATCAATCATCATCATCATCTCTAGGACTATTGAATAATGTATGTGAAATGCCATATACTATCTCTTCATACCTTGTTCTTTTATCAAAATTTTTAGTTACTCGTCCTGTTCCAATTGTGCCTTTTTTTCTCATGCATTCAAGCTGTCAGTGTGCCACGTAGTTTCTTTGGATTCCTGGAGTCATCTGCTTTATTGTTTTTCATTAACCTTCTGAATTCTACTCAGCCAGTGTCTTGCATTTTCAGTCTATCTGGGGGCGGGGGGGGATTATTGCATAATTTGAATTTCTTCCCTTTCATAAGAGAGTCTCAATACCATTGCATTATGATGTTTAGCTTCTGAGTTATCACAGGTAGTGTAATATATAGGTCAAATTTTGCAGATAGTTTCCCCCCATGTTTTACTAGGAAAATAGAAAACCAATTAAAGTAGAACTGGTAGCTCAGTTGCAGAATGAATATTCTCTGCCACAAAATTGTATTACAACGTAACTGATTTTATGAAAATAGCTACTGCTCAAACAGTATGGATGCATACTCTTTGAACTTTCTAATTAAAGCATTAGATTTGATTTTTACATTCCAAACCAAGACTTCTACAAGTTAAGGACAATTGCTTAACAGCAATATGAAACATGGGAGGTAAAGCAGTTATGTAATACTCATCTATTTCTGCCGTAGTGAAAAATGGGAAAAGATATTTATTTATTTACAGCCTGACTTTCTCACTGAGACTCAAGGCAGGTTACACGGTATAAAACAATGCACTCCAATAGCATAAGACCTCTAATAATTAAAATAAACAATGTTGTAGGACTTGGATTAAAAAATTAGGAACTATGCAAAAAATAGAATCAGATATCAATGCAGAAAATGGTTTGGTAGTAGACATATTTCTGTAAAGTTTTCATTATCATTCCAAGTTTGCAGCAATCACCTTCTCCTTTCTAATATTTTACATCACTTAAAAAAAATTGGATTGGCATGTCCTAATAGTTTGAACAATGGTGTATAAACAGCAAAAGTTCATTTTTAATAGCATGTATGCAAAATGAGGGCACTGGGTCTCCTAGAGTTCAATTGCAGTGGCAATTGGTTGTTCTTGGGGTAGAGTTGCATGTAATGGCAAGCCTGTTCCCAAACTGTTGTCTGAAGAAAGGAGGTGTTGGAGTGAACATTTTTAGTCAGGAAATAAATGGAAAGGAGCAGTGTTTAGCCTCTTACGCAGCTATGCTGTGGTAACTTCAAGACTTGACTATTGTAATGCATTATTCATATCATAAGTCTCTTGTCTAAGTTAACTAGGAGACTCCAGTTGGTACAAAAGCACAACAGCTTGGCTGCTACCAGGAACGAGCAGGAGCATAAGCACTACTCCCATCCTGCAGTCAGTCTGTTGGCTACCTATCAGTTACCGTGCTCAGTTCAAGATATTTGCTATCACATACAAGGCTCTTAATGGCCTTGGTTCGGCTCATCTGGACAGGGTCTCCTGCAGGTGCCACCGTGCTCATGGGTGAAATCAACAGCTGCCAATACATGTGCATTCTCTGTGGTGGCCCCTGTCCTATGGAGCGGCCTGCTGAGGAAGTCAGGAGAGCCCCCACTCTCCTGGCCTTCCGCAAATGATGTAAAACTGAATTATTCAAAAAGGCTTTTTATACATACAGGGGGGCTGTATTGTAGGGAGATGATCTCAAAGAGATGCTTCACTAAAGAGTTAGGGACTGTAGACTTCACTGCTATGTTGCCTTACATCCTATCTGTTGCTTCAAGTATATACTCCTAATATACTGTCTATTACTTTAAGTATGACCCTACTGGGTAGTTCTATGTTGTCTATCGTCAGTCCTAGAATCGCTTATGCTTTGTTTCAGCATTTCTTCAACTTTGTATTGGATTTTTGCTAATGTTATGCCTTCGTAAACTTGCATTTATTTATCCTATGGCATTGTTTATTGAAATGTCCTTGATATTGCCTGTGCTAATCTCACTCTATGTAAACTGCCTTGAGTCTCAGTGAGAAAGGTAGACTATAAACAAACAAATATTGGTTTTCTCCTGCAAATGCCACCCCTTTCCCCTCCACACCACTTTTGCCTCTGTTATGCTGGCTTCTAATTTCAGAGAAGGAAAAAGCTTTTTAAAAGGCCAAGGCAGGGGAGGGGGGAGCATGAACAAGGCAAGAGTTAAGTCATGCGTGCATTTGCTGTCAGTTCTTAACATTGGAAACAATGCTAGTTGCATAAGTTCACTCCACCCTGCAAGTGTTTCCTTCATTCATGCTGCTTTTATCTTCATAGGTAATTATACCACAGTTTAGTCAATATAAACTCCTTTGATTTCAATAGAATGCAAATTGTGCTGTCCATTTAAGCCTGATTAGGACTAGAGATGGGCATGAACAGAAAAAAAACCCGAACATGATGTTCGTTGTTCGATGCCATCCGCAAATAGGGACTCATGAACAACCACGAACATGACCCTGTTCACGAACATGTTCATGGTTGGCTGTCCGTGGGGGCCAGCAGGCTCTCCTCCAGCCATCATCCAAATTTGGTCAAGATCCCTACCGCACCACTCCCAGAAACCTGACCTGAGCAGGCACCAGGAAAGGTACCAATAATAAATAATAGCTTGGCCCAGAGCCTGGCAGCAGCCCTGGAACTTGAAGGGGTAGATCCTTATCCCACCATACACAAAGAAAATTCAAGCTCCAATGCACTCTATCAAAATGCCAACAGCAACTGTCTCTCCCTCTCTACTGTCTGCAAACTAAGCCATTGCTGAGAGCCCCCCTCCCCCCTGGTCTTTGCTCCCTTGTAACAGATTTGGAGTTGCACACTTGAAAGGAAGACCTGCCTATCAAGCTAAATTGGGCTTAGATTGGGGTTTTCAGGGCAACAGCAGGAGTTCAGACAGAGTTCAGACAATCCCTGCCTAAGTTGTCAAGGGAATTGATTGCAGGTGTCAGACTGACAAACAGCAACGAACGAGGCTTGCAACGACCACCTATTTGTTTAGAATGGGGCCTCATGAACAGCTTGTTCGCGAACAGCAGATTGGGCTGTTCGTGGCTTTTTTTTGTTCATATTGCTGTTCGTGCCCGTCTCTAATTAGGACAATTCCATTTAATAATAATAACAATAACATTAAATTTATTCACTGCGCTTCAGGACAACAACGCCTATTCAGGGTGGTTTACACAGTGTGTTGTTGTTATCCTCACAGCAATCACCTTGTGAGGTGGATGGGGTTGAGAGAGCTCTGAGAAGCTGTGACTGACCCAAGGTCACCCAACTGGTTTTAAGCGGAGGAGTGGAGAATCAGACCTGGCTGCCACTCTTAACCACCACACCAAACTGGCATAGGACTATCATCTAATCCAATAATCAGCATAAATCAGGGAGGGGATGGATCTGAAGAAGTGATCTGCTATCTCGTTCTTACCTATAAAACTCTGAAATTGTTTTTCGTTTAAAGGATTATTTCCTATCTGACTCTTTCAGAATTTGAAATAATATCAATTTTCAATACTTCTGTGTGTGTTTGACCATTTGTAGACTCTCTCATCTCAAGAAAACTACCACAGTTCTTGTAACAGCCAGTCAGATAGTCAGTATGGTTCTCCTCCCAAAGGGTGGTCAGAAGAGTTGGATGAACGTGGCCAAACGCTATATACCAGTGACTATACTAATGAAAAGGTACATGCTTTTCTTCATCACATTTTGTAAGTTGATAGAAACATAGTGAGTAGGAATTCAAATAACTTTGATTTTATTTCATTAGTAGTAGATAAGTATTGATTAGTGTCAGCTAAGCTTGTTTCAAACTGCTTTTCTTTCCTTAACATTCTTGAGAGGTACCATACTGCATTTGTTTCCTGTTGCTCTAGAAAAAAATACTTATTTGATTATAGCTATCATTTATGATTTTGTACTGTGATATGAGAAATTGTGTACACCTGTGTGAGGTAGCAAGTTTCATGCAGTATCTTGTTTAGCGGGTTTTTAGAATTCCACTGGCTTTCTTGTCTAAAGACTGCATAACATCTCATTTTATGAACAGCTGTTTTCCCTTGTATTGTGTTAAAACAGAATTGTTCATTTAACAGTTCTAAAAATTTTCCGCTTCTGCTGAAACAAAACACGTTGCTGTCCTTTTGATATGGTTTGCATCTTTAAAATTCAGTATTTGAGTTGGAGAACTCTTAAAACGATAGAGATTTCTGTGGCATGGGATTTGAGTTGCCTTGAAAATAAATGATTGCATTGGCTGGTTGAATTGCCTCCAGGCAACCAGAAAAAGACCAGTTAGTTGAGTTGCCCTGTAATTCTGGGAGCAGAACTGAAGTCTGTCTGCTTGGTGGGTGGCAGTCTCTCTTGTTGTCAAGAAGGAAGCAATATGTTGTCTCCTGAATAGAGCCCTGTATTATGTGCTGGCTGGGTTGTCCCTCTCTCCCTTCCTCCATGGTGGGGTGTAGGGAGGGGGTCTCAGATGCTTTGCTAATGAGTTAGGGACCATAGACTTCACCACTTTGTTGCCTAACATACTATCTGTTGCTTTAAATATGTGCTCCTAGATGCTGCCTACGCTTCATGTTTTCTAATGTCCTGGAATTGCTTATGTTCTATTTCAGCATTTCTCTGTATTGGCTTCTTGCTAATGCTACATCTAGTAAACTTGCATTTATTTATCCAATGGCATTATTTATGGAAATGGCCTTGATACCGGCTGTACTAATCTTAAACTGTGTGATCTGCCTTGAGTCGCAGTGAGAAAGGTGGATTATAAATGATATAAATAAATAAGACATAAAGAAAAGCAAGTTTTAGCTCTGTTGTGCTTGCTGCACTGACCAAATGCAGCAGAAAGTGAAACTGGAATCTGGTCCACCAGCAAACAAGGGGTGGGAGGAAGAACCAAGCAGAACAGAGCTAGGTTTTCCCCCACTGTTCTCTGTTTTTTGTTAAGATGAGACAGAAGAGGAGGATCATTCTCCCAGGCTCTACTACATTCCCCAGGGCATATTCAATATGGTGGCATGTGGCGGAATGGGTCTCTAAGGCAGCAATGTTTTACCAAGGGGGTGTGGCATTTACCCAACTGGCACAGATTCCCAAGTTGCTAAACGATAATGAGATGTCAGTTTATTATCCCCACCTGAAAGAAGATATTTCAGTGCTCACTACCAGTAAAACCAGGTATAGTTTGGTCATCCTGTCAACACCCTCCCCCCTCTGTTTTAGTAGTTCAGATTCAGGTAGGAGTTTCTCTTCTGTTGTATCTTGGTAATTGTGTTCCTAGCATAGACTAGTTTGGGGCTCAGAATAAAATACCAGCTTTATAAAAAGAAAAGATTAACTGTTTTTGTAACTGAAGACAATAACTGCAGAAAGAAATAAAGTATTGTGAGCAAAATACCTGTCTACTGCACCAAAGGGCAAAGAAAAACGAGTACCTAAGTCTAAGCTTATTTCTCTGTGATGAATTGAGAAAGGGGCAGAATAAAGTTAAAATGATTAGATTTCAATTCCCATCTTATGGTGCTGGCTCTAAGATACCTTGTGAAGCCATAGTTTCTTCAGCTAGGTTTCATAGCCTTCAGTTATTCTCCAGCCGGACGAAGAGTCAGCCTTTCTGACCTTTCCAACAACCCCCCTGTCTCAGAGATTCCAAAGAAGCTCTTGTACAGTTTCTGCTATTCCATGCCACTTCCCCCTTGTGTCCTTGTTAAGAGAATAAAAGAAGATACATTAAATAATTTCTCTAACAAAGGAATCCTGCTTTTAAGACTCCACACTTTCTTTGTGGTGAAACATTCTGGGCTCTTGGATTCAGAGCATTCTTAGGAGGCTTAGAATCCTCAGAAGGGAAAAAAAATATTCCAGTCCTCTTTAGTGCAGTGGCTGACAAGAAAATGCCTAATACCACTCTTGGATGTTGCAAAGCAAATTACTTTTCTTTACCAGCTGAGGAAAAAAATTGAACTTTAAAAGAAAATTGATCTTAGAATGAATTTTCATTTGTGTGGTCACTGGAAAGATCTTGAATGTGGGATGTTTTGTAGATATCTTCCGTGTTAGGAACTCTTTTTTTTGTCCTCTGAAGTCTTGTTTTAGAATGAGGCATTGATTATGCTAATATTTAATGTTAGAGTATGGTTGCCAGACCAAGGCTGCAACTGGCAGAAAGGCTGGGGGCAGAGACATAGGGGGTGACTGCAATGTCAGTGAAGTTGCCAACTACATCACTTCTGAGTACAACCTGGAAGTGAGAAAAGGAATCTCTAGGAATCACTGGAAACTCTATGGTAAAAATGTAGAGTTTATGGTGTTTCCTGGACCTTTCCTTTTGTCACTTCTGGGTCATCCCTGGAAGTGATGAGGTAATGTCACTAATATCACTTTTTTTGCTCCCATTGCTGTTCAGGGTGGTGGTGGGCAACACAGCTTGCCAGCAGGGAGGCTTCCTGCCATAGTGGAAGGCTTGGCAAACCTATCAATCATGCTTTTGCTAACCATTCCATATTTTTGTTCTGGTAAGAAGGGGATTACTGCACGTTGCTTCCTATTTTTGTTGAGAAAAAAAATCTCTCCCTACGTCCAGTTCTAGGAAGACTTTTATACCATAATAAACCATTCTCCTAGTAGCAACAAGAATTAAACTTCACAGTACATCCAGCTTGTCTATAATAAACTGTGAATAGTGTGTTTAGAAATTTCTCCAGTAACACGTGGAGATGCTGAAGGACATGCAGATGCTTTTTGTTTTGCTGACTCTCTTAGATTAACCAGAGATACCTTATGAATTCATCGATCCCAAATATTATGTCGAATTAATTCAGTTACCATGACAACACATTAGAAGATGAACTGAGTTTGCAATATTTCAAAGGCACTTTATTTTATTTAAAGCGAACTGATTTACTCTAAGGAATAACAGAGTTTACATGGCGGCATTAAAAGGTAAAAAGGAACCTTGGTGTGACCAAAGGCATCAATGGCAGTCAAATACAGGTTTCCAGTGCTGACAGGGGCCAGTCCTTAAATCAAAAAGGAATGAAACTTAAGATGCAATCAATTTTCAAACTGCAGTCAAATGCATGACTTGGCTCCAGACAAAGATGCAAAGATAAATGGGAAGGTTGAAGAATGTTTAGCTGGTTCCCATCTCGAGACTGAAAAGCTTAGAGACAGTAGAACCAACCAGAGAATGATTTTTAGTCACGGATGTAGAGGATTTTAATGTTAGCACAGCACAAAGTACTTGGCTCAGGTTTTTAAACTTGATGTAAGCGCATGCCTTTGCAGGGGGTTAGACCTAAACTTTCTCAGCCTTAACGGATGGGAGACTGTGCGCATACATCCTTCAGCAGAAAAGTTGCTGCAGAGAGGAGGTGAAGAGATCATGGGCTGTAGACAAGACGCTGTGTTTTTAAGTGTATGGGCCAAGCTTTAAAATTCAGTGAGTAATGACTGGCTTTGTCATAACTTGACAGGTACAGTTTATAACTGCACATTTAGGATTACAGTTACATGCACGAGATTTTTAAAGAGGATATTTAACTTCATGGCTTTCAGATAGTTGCCTTTCAATTCTGTGGCCGGTTTATAAAACTGTTCATTCTGTTAAACGTTACCAATTAGGTGTCCTAAATTTGTTAGTCAATTACTCCCCCTCTCCTGCAAATGAGCTTCAGTGAAGAACTTGATCCTTTGAAGCACATGCCAGTGGAATCCATGAGACTTCACATTACAGCCGAAGGTTATTCTAGTCCATTAGTGAACCAGTGGCCAGTTTCTGGGACAGCCTAGTGGCTGCAGACTTTTGAGGTGCTTGTGAAGAATGCTGGACTTGCCTGTTAGAACAAGGCAGTGTTTTGCTCCTGAGTAAGAGTGTTTGCTGAAGAATGCAGATCACCTACTCCTAACTGTGAACAACGGTTGAGTATTATCTTGCTTTGCACATTTAAAGCCCTTTGATGGCACAGAGATTCTTGTAAAGAGAAAGTAGACCCACAGCCCATCCCTGTAATAGTTCGAAAGACCTGAGGCATATGAGATCATGAATAAGCAGCATTGCTTTTAGTGGAAGCACAATGCCTCCACCCACACAACCACAAAAACAAAACTAGACAGTAATAGTTATTTCCAAAGTTACTAGATAATATTGTTAGTGTTCTTTCTCAGAAACCCTCACAAACCTTAACAATTGGTCAGATATACTGTATGGGTTCAATTCAGCATGATTCATAGTATATGCTAATTGTGACAGAAGTACTTTAAACTATAGATTATAATAGATTTTGCTGCATCAGCAAGATTTTGAGTTGAACCAAGGTGTAACCATGGAGATTCTGGCTGTGTTCATCTTTAGTGAACTGAGAAAGTTAGAAGTATTTCCATTGTTGATTCTGTCACTTGGCAGCTATTCCAGATTTTACTAATAAATATTTCATTAACTCTCGTTTCTGCAGTGGATAAAACATGTAGACGAACAAGGTCGATCATACTATTATAATGCAGATGGATCACGATCGGAATGGGCGCTGCCAAAAGTAAGTACTAAAAACAAAACAATAAAAAAATTTCTGGCTCTTGCTCAAGAGATACAAAAGATACCTGATTTCTGGAGTGTGTCATTTTAACTGTATGGCAATGCTGAATCTTGGTGGAGAAAGCTCTCTCTTTTTCTTTCAATATATAGTCCATCTCATCCTGAAGGCCTGCAGAACCTTGAATAGATTAAAAGTAAGATGTACTTTATCACAGGAATGTTCACTTAGCTCTTGTTTTAAAACAGCTGTAATAATATTTTGTCCCCCCCCACCCCCAACCAAATAATGAATTCTTAGACTGTGAACCATCTCAGCAAGTACTGTGTGTATTTTTCTGGGACATACCATTGAAATGGCCATTGGGGTGTCACATTTTCAATTAATTTAAGACTGCGGATGGATTTGAAGTATATAAGGCTGCGTGTTTCTAATGTAAGTATAACCTGTAGTTTTGTAGTTTCCTCAGTGGTATGTTCGCAGAACTCAGTAAGAAACCAGTAGACATTTCTCTTAGTTTTGATAGATTTTAGGACAGGTTGTCATTTACCCTTCCCCAGAGCCAGTTGGTCATAATCTTTATTTCATCAGGCTTTGAAAATACTTGTTAGCTTATCTGTTTCACTGAATAGACTACAAGTCCTGAATGCAGTTAAGGTCATATTAGGTATAACAGAAATCACAGAAGCCAATCTGAACTTGGGTCTCTAGTGATTATAATTAGCTTTACAAGATGCCAGGAAGATCTCTGGGTCTTATCTGTTGAGCCTCAATCATAAGTCATTGTTTACTTGGGGAACTAGAGTGTGAGAACCAATCTTCAAAAAGTCAGATGGTTATGCAAAAGCTACAGTGTAAATCCTGCAGTTTGCAATATGATCATGGCCGTGCAGATCCTAGACTGCTAGAATGCCAAGAAATAGTCCTGATAAAAAGGTGTGGCGGAAGTGTTCAGAAACTTGAGGTCAGTTTTAATCTTCAAGGGATAGGATAATATTTATACAATTCTGTATGTTCTCATCTCTAAAACATGGAATCCAAGTTCCCTATATGAGAGGTGATTTTAGCTTAACATTTCTCAAATGTCGTGCTGCATAGCAAATATTTCTGAAATTAATGGAACTTGCAAAAGCAGTTTATAGCATGTTGGTCTTCTGTTCAAAGAAAAATATCCCAAATCCTGCTAGCCATGCCAGACCTTTTACGTGTGCCTAAAATAGCTCTTCAGGTTCTAGTCCTGTTAAAGACCAATCTTGTGGTAATTGTAGTTCTCGCCTGATTTCATTGATAGGAAATAAATAGACTTGAACTGTTTATTTCATTATAGCTGAGTAAAATAGATAGTACGGTTCTTTCTTGAAATAGCTAAGGATTCCTGTATAAAACTGCTGTTACTCTGTGTATTAAAGAAGTTGAGCGTATTACTGATTTCAAGCTACTTTTCCACCAAATTAAGTACTAAGTTAGCAATAGCAAGACAACAGTCATGTGTCATCCCATATCTGTATTTAGAAATTTGGAAGTATGCTAGAAGAACTACGTTTTTATTTTCTCCCTGTGCCCCTGTACATATAGATGTAGCTTAGTTGTTAAGAGATTGCTGACCAGCCTCAGGTTGTGTATTCCCAGTGATTTAAAGTACCCATAATTGCAGAACAAGAAATGTTGATAGAAAAAATGTAAGAGGTGAAGGGTCGGACTGAAGAATATTGACTGGCAAAGCTTTTCATAATTCATGCGACAGGTATCTGAGACAAGAAGGAATACAGGAAACAAGTGGGAAAATAGGTCTCATTGTTTGCAACATATAGGTCAAAATCCTTAGACAATTTAAGTCTGCTATCAGAAGTAATGTCTAAGGTGTTTTTTAACCGTTATAAATGCAAGTAAGATCTTTGAATTTAATATGCACAGTGGCTTGCAGGGCCAGACTTTAAACTGAAAATCACTTTTTAGGCAGCCTAACACTCTTCAGCCCTTTCACTACAAACCAAACATAATTTTAAGCGATGCGCTTGAGCTTCTGATATGTTGGCAGTGCAATCAAGAGTGAATTATAACCCAGTATGAATGACAACACAGCTGTATCCTGAAAACACTGAAGTTAGAGGAACGTCAGTTTTTGGTCATAAGTTAAATGTCTGGTGCCCCCCCTCCCCTGAAAAGAATAAAATTACTATTTTTCAAAATGACTGAATACTTTAGCTATTTTGTTACATTTTTATTTGACCCTTCACGGAACCAGGAGATACATCCATGGAGTTTGTGGTGATTTCTCATCTAGGTCTAATCTAGAACTACATTGCTTAAAAGCGAGAAATTAGATATTATTGTTGTTTTATTAATGTCTAGATCTTGTGACCCGCCCTGAGCCTGCTTGCGGGGAGGGCAGGATATAAATCCAATAAACAAGCAAATAAATAAATCAGACCAATGTTGAGCTAGTTTCCTCAGCTCTTCTCAGAACTGAGCTTGGGCAAACTTATTTATGAATACGTTTGGTTAAAAGTCCATGTTATTGAGGGTTTGAGCCAGAGTGCTTGGTGCACTGTGTCAGATCCAATGTCATCAGAAGCTCCATGGGTTTACTTGCCTTACCCTAGCAACAGCCAAGAGGAGGGAGCATTTTTGTTGCATCCCCAATCCACATTTTGTTCTTCCCCCAAACCCAGTGACTCATAACATCCATGGCCCCCAGCAAATTCTGGGAATCCAATGGATGCTATACAACTTAAGTCACTTCAGGGGAAAAGAGGAGGAAGATGAGGGATAGCAACAAGGATTTTATCATCTGAGCCACAGCTCCCTTTGTGATTTTTCAGAGCTGCTAAAAGTCAAAGGAGTGCAGACTTCAGAAGAGTCTTTAATGCTGTCTAGGATACTAATTGTGAGTTTTGGTGGGTGGTGGGGGAGTGATTGTTTTGCTTTGGGTTGGCTTGGATATTTTCAAAAAGGTGTGGAACATACTACAGATGTTGTGAGCTGAAAATCTTTTGAGGCATTGCAACCAACCCATGACTCTTAGGTATGATAAACGTTAGCCGACAACTCTAGCTTTCCCTCATCTTGTCCCTTAGCCTAACTTGGAAGGAAATAAAGAAAGAACAATCTGCTGTGTCCGTTGCCTTAGGCAAGTGGCAGAGGCATCACTCCGCAGGCAATACAAGTTTCTGGTTTCAGTTTTCAGTCAGGTGTACTTGAACACTTAGTGCTGGGGGGAAGAAGCGTTAATTTGATCTTGGGCGGGGGCAGGGAGGAGAGCAGAGAGTAAATCTAGTCATAAGCAAAGCATACAAGACATATAGGTTTGTAGACTATTAAACTGATCATCTGTTCCTTCATAATGCTGACTAGGCAATCTAAGGTAATGGTTTCCAGCAGCAGGGTGGTAGGAGGAGAAAATCTCAGAGCTTGCACATCTGTGCCAGTGTCTACAATTAACTCTGGTGTTATATCGATTTTGGATTTGAAAGTAGCTTCAAAACAGTACAAACTGAAACCAAGAAATAATAGAAATGTTTATGTGCAGTTTTGTAGCAGTGTTGGAACAGCTACAAATGAAATGGTTGAGGTTGTATCTGTATTTTGTGTGCAGCTGCACTGTGTACAATTTCAAACATAGTGAGTTGTTCTTGTTTAAAGAAGAAAAAGGACTGTTCAGGGACAGCTTTCTGGGGAAATTAGGTTTACGGAGTTTGGGTTAGTCTTGCAACCACCATGAGATTGTGGTAGTGAATTGTGTTGGCAGATAGCCTGCTGGATTTGGGCTCAGGCGCCTCAGAGCTGAATGGGAAATAGTTATGATGTTATAAAGTCTACAGCTTCTTTTCCTGGTCCACTGCTGTAGTTGTCATGTCACCTTTTGAAGCATCAGGAAGGCTGTTCTAGAAGCAAAACAATAGCCCAAAATATTTGAAGGGTAAAATTTCCATTGTGGTCTCAGTCGCTTCGTGCCTCTCTGTATTGTAAGTGTTATGAAGTCTGATGAGACGTTACTGTCACTGCCAGTTTGAGGACATTCACTGAGGATTTGATGAATTGCTTGTGTGAGCACTCCATGGGCAGAACGCAAGCTTCTCTGTGTACCATAGGCTCATATTCGGTTTACCTTCTACATCCATTCACAGCAGAGGGAGAGGATTAACTGTGGAACTAATTGCCACTGGGGGGAAAATGGAGGGAAATTCACATTCCACATACTGCAGACAGGTGAGTCAAGGGTACTTACCCCTATATCTGTGCAATACCAAAAACTAAGAGAACTGTAAAATACACATTTTTCTACCTATGCTAGCCACCACTTTGGCCTCCTCCCCGTTAATGCCACATAGTTAGAGAAGGAGAACAGGACACCCCTCCTTCTCATTTGATTTCCTTGCAAATCCCACAATAGTGGACAACTGCCTGACAGAAATTAAAGTTTTAATTTTGATTACAGGTATCCTCTGGGGAATAGCTGCTCTATAACACATTTACGCATTTATTTCTTGTGTGTTCCTGATTCTCTCCCAAACTCTGTTTAATCATATCTTTTTGGGCATGAATAACAATGCAACTAGAACTGCATGGGTTGAATTGATTCACAGAATGTCACTGCTCAGCTCCGCATGATTTGGAATCCACATGAATGGCATGGTATGTTCTATTAGGTTCATTTATGACTAGCTAGCAAAGAAACAGAAGAAACTAGATACCATAAGAGTTGGGTAATAGTTTTGCTCCTGGTCTATAGAACCCATCAGCTTGCCCAAGAAAAAACGTAGTTGCAGTGCATTACATATATTGCCTCAGTAATCCTTATTCTAGATATATAAAATATATATGCATTATTCTCTTATTACAAGCTGGAAGCTGGAATTGAGTGGCTTGCTTACTACTTAGTGAATTCGTGGCTGGGCTGAGACATAAATTGTGTGCAGGCACTATAGATACATATGGTGAAGATACATCACTGGGATTTCATTACCTAGACATTACCCTCAGTTGTTTAAAAAACATAATTCTGATCTGGGCCTATCTTGTAAGTCACCTCTTTGACATGTGACAGCGCATGCTTAGGAGAATAGTACTTTACTATTCCATTTCTTCTAATAGTGTACCTATTTGGGTTTAAGACTGCATATCCTACAAAATATGTTAGTCTTGGTTGCATTACTTTTTTGGTTTACATATTCAGTGTTCATTTAGAGTCTTTCACCAGTTTGTTTGCTATTAAGGCGGCGTAGTTTTGAAACAAAATAGGTGCTCAGTTTTACTTCTGTTCTAAGGTTGATATGCAGCTTGAACCATTTCTGTGTTGTAGCAACCCCAAAAAGGGCAAGTTTGCATAGTGATGAGCCTGGGTCACTAACCTAAAGCATAACAGAGTGTTATCACTTCAAATTAAAACAGAAATCCTGTGGCACCTCAAAGACTAACAACATTTATTCCAGCCTGAGCTTTTGTGAGTCAGAGCTTACTACTGATGCTCACACTTCAAGTCCTTGTTACAGACAAAGATGAAACTTGTACAATAAATGTACAGGAATTCCTCTGTGTCGTCACTGTGTTGAAAGGTAGCCATGAAATTGTATAACATACCCTTTAAATTGTGGGACGGGTCTCAAAATAGTGCATATAGATCAAAACAGACATTTTTAAAGCTATTTGACTCAAGTGCTGATTTTCAAAGAGCTTTGAGTTGATTCTGGGGTTTCCTCTGGTTTGTAGGTGAAGCATTTAATGTGATTGTTTTTCACCTGACCATGTGAATAATATAGCAGATAACTGCTGAGATAGGGCCTGCACTCAGGTGTTTGATTTCGAAAACTTTTCAACCCTGTACTGTATGTGTGGTTGGGGGCAGCACGCCTCCTTTTCTTGTCACAGAATATACTGCAGATCAAATTTATTGTACAAGAAATGTCTATTTCTCCGCTGTGTAATCGATAGAGATATCCTAATGTTAAAAGGATATGCAGCTTTTCACAGAATCATAAAGTAAGATTTGTTTAGTCCAGAAAGACATTTGTGTTTAGATGTTTGGAAAATTGATTTTGACCATAGTAATACTCCTAAGTATTAATAATAGATCTTGCCTGAAGTCATGCTAGTGGGGGAGAATCCTCCAATCAAAGTGAATTAAAGGGTTGAAAATAATAACCGAGTAAAATTTAATATACTGTTTTTGGTACTATGTAAGCAAATATTAAAAACATCAGCTGATTCTAACTTCTTTGTGAGACTGCTATAAATGTAAAACATGGTTGATAATTCTTCTCCAGTTTAAATAAGGAAATGGGTTTCAGCAGAAAATACACTTATAAATCTGTAATATTAACTGGTTCCTGCCTGTCTTGCATTTTATATGCACAGAATTAATATGAAATAAATCAAAACTTAAAATGTTGTAGGGTGAAGGTTTGGGAATAGATGAGGCATGAATTCTACTGTTTGTTATGATGTGTATGGTGGTTTGGAATCTGACAAGCCTTGTAAATATAACATGAGCATGTGTTGGGGAGTCAGATGGGGAGGGAGAACAGGTTCGTACCTCCTGCTACCCATCACTGAAACTCATTTTCCATAATATCAGAATATGGCCTCTGTGTATTCATCATTGTTTGCCATTGGCAATCCTGTACAAGCAGTGTTCTCAGCTGTAGGGCTTATGCCCTTATAGTTTGTAGGCACAGCTGTGCTGTTGTAAGGCTGAATGCACACAGGCACAAGACACGGCAGCAGATGTGATATTGCTCTCCTCCTCCTCCTTACCTCTAAGGGCTTGTGCTGTATGTGGAGGACTGTGCTACTCCGTGTCTTCATACTATGTAGATGAGGGTAAATTAATGTCCCTCACAATTTAGTTAAACTATTATACCTTAACCATTAACTTCTAATGCTGAGAAACTTCAGTGGTATGCTACCATGTTCCTAATTGAGGTAGACATTGCATGGAATATGTAGCATAAGAACATTAGTGTGAGGCCACTGGTGTGGGGCCACTGTTAACCTCCATGACTAGCTTTGGGGGGGGGGATTGCCCGATACAGCCGTCCAGTTTGGATAAATCAGTTACTCAGTTTCACTTGTGATGCTGTCTTGCAATTAATTTAATTAACAAGTCACTTCTTGCTACTGCTTGCTTGTTAAGCTGCCACATTGTAACCTTTGTTATGAATTGCTGCTTCATGCTATTCTCCCCCCCATCCCCCCATTTTTCCCCTCTAAATTCATTGTGAGGTAGGTTTTCACCAGCACGTAAAATTCACTGACTATATGTCAAGGGCGAGCAGCTTGCTCAGCACTGAAGTTCATATCCAGCATTGCATAGTGGTTAGAGTGTCAGACTAGGATCTCAGAAGCCCAGGTTCAAATCTGCACTCTGCTGTGGAAACTTTCTGGGTGAACTTGAACCAGTCACACGCTCTCAGACTAACCCGCCTTGCAGGATTGTTGTGAGGATAAAATGGAGGAGCAGAGAATGATGTGAGCTACTTTGAATCCCCATTGGGGAGAAAGGTGGGGTGTAAATTAAATAAATAAAATATCCAAAATGTATTGAGCTGGAAGGCTGCACCTTGCTTGCTAATCTGCTTTAAATGGTCATAATTTGCATATGCAATAGGCAGGCAGGACATGTTATACTTCTGTACAACTTAGAAATTGTCACATTTTCTGTGGATGTAATAATTACAACTGTGATTTGAAACAACGTTTCTCCTTGTGATCTCAAAAAATACCAGAAACATTTTCTCACTTAACACTGAAACCATCCATTCTTGCTGCTTTTGAAACTAAATTTGGAGGCATGCAGACTTTAATAGAGGCATTGAGGCCTTTTCTTCTATATGCCTACCCCTCCTACTCAGCATGCGTTGATACTGTTGTAGATCTTGATTGCCTTTGCCCCACGCTGTAAATGTCACCATGCCACATTCAGCATGCTGCATGGTAATTTGCAAAATCTTGATGTAAGTGGAGCCACAGCTTTAGTTGTGAAAGAGAGCTGTATAACTTACTTAAATCAGTCATCAGCAACTGAGTATTTATGGTCAGTCCATGAGATCTTCAGGGCTAATATGTTGTGTCTCTGTAAACAAAACTCCAGGACACTAGGCAAATTATTGGAGAAAACGTTAAGTGGGAAAATGCAGGTTTTCTCCTTGTGCTTTCTTATATGGTGTGAAAGTAACACCAGTGGATGGCGTGTATGTGATGAGGTTTTCACTTTCAGTATTGGGTTGGTTTTATTTACAGCATGTGGCTTTCCCTCCTTTTTTTAGTATAATGCTTCACCACAACAGCAAAGGGAGATAATTAAAAGCAGGAGCCTGGACCGGAGGCTACAAGAACCAATTGTGTTGACCAAGTGGAGGCACAGTTCGATTGTGTTAGATACCAATGACAAGGTAGGATTGTTTTAAAGAACATACTAGAATTTTATCGGTCACATATGTTAAAAATATAGAATAACTGTTGCCAAATCAATAGTTCCTATAACTATTATAGCTGAGTATTTTTTATTCAAGCCTTATATGCCACTTTCCTATCTATAAAGGATCCACAAGGCAGCTTGTGAAAGATGAGTGGTGTAAAAAAAATACCAACCCTGCTTGGACAAGCAGGACTGAGAGCTAACACAGTATCAAGTTTGATAAACAGTGGAAATCAAATTCACCTGTCCTCCAGAGTTCTGTGAAAGATAACTTCCTTGACCTTTCTTAGATATTTAGGTGAAGAGGCCAGATGAATTTCCATGGGGAAGGGAAATAGGTAGCCATTAATTAGAAGACTTGGTCTTTCAGAGTTACCCATTGTGACTGTGGTGGTGGTGGTGGTATTTGGACCAGAACCTTTGAAGAAGATTTAAACAATGGGATGGGCCTTTATGAGAGTAGTTGTTCCTTGAGAGATCCTGGTCCCAGACTCGGTAGAGTTTTAAAAATCAGTGTGTTCCCTCGTGGTGATGGGCACTCTGCCAATTTAAAACGAAGGATTGCAGTAGGGGAGAGTGATTGGGCTTGATTTCTAGCACACTGTGGATAACTTTCTGCCGGTGGCACTACTGACATCTGTTCTTCACCCTTTGATTCTAGTGCAGTAGGAGGAGTGGTTAGAGTTATAGTGTCACTGTTCAGGGGTTATTTGTTATGATACAGAATGTTGTTTACAAGAAATAGCTGTTTTGGTAGAGCTGGTGGAAGATGCCTGTCTGTGCTACGCTGAAAAGATAGTTTGCCCACTATCTTTCACTTATTGACAGGATAATTAGAACTTACTTAGAATAAAAGCCAAAGCAAAAATGTATAATTTATTCCTAGGAATATAGGAATGCAGAAAATCTTGAGAGAATTGTTGCAGGTAGTCCAATTATTCATATTGACTTCTGGCAGGTATTTAGTGTGGTGTCCTGTTACCATGTTCGTTGGTGACCTTCTCAGCAGAATGCAGTCAGTGACATTTCAGGTGGCTTTATTTTATTGCATTGTTTGAACCACCAACTCCATACACATGAACACCAAAGAACAGTTAAACTCCCAACCTTAGACTGACTCCGTTACCCCCATATGTAAGTTTGGGGACAGAGGGCATGTACTCCGTACATTTCAGTTTGTCCCCAAGTTTTCAGTAGATTAGCCTGAATGTAAGGAAGAAAATGTTCATTTAATCACCTCTCTTTCTTAGGAGCTACTGGCTTACCTTTTACACCTGGTTTAAGGGAATGAGCCAGATATAAGCAAAGACCAACAAAAGTTGCAATCTTGGTATTTTTGCCAAAAGTATTGAACCTCCTTGCATAGATTTGGAAGAAGTACTGAGATCTTGAGTATGGTGAAATCAGAGATAGGTTTACTGTAGGAAATAATGAGCAAAAATGGTCATAATAAATGGCAACAGTTCCACATACTGGAATGCCTACATTAAGGAGCAGAAAATTCCAAATGGCTATACATGCTGTGCAATGTGTACGTCTCAAGGAGGGAAAGCAAAAAATCTAAAAGGGTAGTTGAACAAGAGAGTGAAGCAGAAGTGGTTGTAGCTATCAGTGCAGGTTCCAGGGGGAAAAAATCTGAAGCAGGCGTTCTCCAGTGTTTGACCATAATCCAAAGGACAAAGCACTTGGTAGAGAAGTATTTGATATTTGATGGACAAGAAAACTCCTATAAAGAGCACATGAGGATAACGATAGCAAAAGAAAAGCTAGGCACTTCCAAGGTCCTGTTGGCATGACAAGGTATGGCACTCAGAGTATATAGCAAGTGTGGAGCATAAATGCAATTTGAGGTCAGATTTCAGCTTTAGTTATAGGGCTTAATGCTTGAATGAAGACTCCTTTTCCCTGGGCTTGGAAAAAAGGGAGAGAGGATCTAGAATTGCTCTGATTAACTGAGGCTGAAAATGAAGGAGTTTCCACATTCTGGAAGAATGTCCAAGTAAGGAAAGGAGAAACTTGGGATGGGAAGGAGGTTTCTTGGAGGCATGAAACCAAGCTGGGATTTTTGGAGGAAATTCCAACGGGTTTGTTTTGGATCAGGGAGAATCTTTAGCTGAAATGCTGGTGTGAATCTAGGTTTTTGTCAGCAGGAAAGTTAATGCAGCAGGTTCCTTAATTACTAAGAGGACCAGGTTGAGGCTGCATTTCCACCCCCAGTGAGCATGATGAAATTATGTGGACTGATCCACCCTTCTCAGAGAGCTGTCAGGTTTTGTATTGTAGGTGGCCTGAGGCTTGTTTTCGAGATCTCATGGGACTGGCAGAGAAGAGCTGGTTCCAGCACCAATATGGAGGAGAGGGAGAAAGCTATGCCAAAATAGTCTTAATGGCTGCTGCATTTCTTAGATTGCATTATAAATTCTCTCTTTCGTTGAGCATTGCTAAGAGGGAGGGGCAAACCCATAAGGTGTGCATATATGCCTCTTGCTGAATTGCAATTTATGCTGCTTTTGAAGTGATTGTATTGCCCTGTGCCGTTGTCAAAATATCAGGTTTGCTTTGAAAACAATGAAGATTGACAGCTTCAATAGACCTTCCTTTTCTAATGAGTGAGAATTAATCATATGAATCCAGGAGAAGGGAACAAAGGACTTAGTTTGTAATCTGTGTAGTTTTTTTTTAAAAAAATGCCTAAGTTTAATGCCTTGAACAAAAAAGTACTATGTATGATCTAGAAATAGGTAGCAATTTCAGACTTTCCTAATCCATCATCAGAGGTAAAATTATCTGATGAAATAGTTAGCAACAATAGTTGCTAATAGTTGCAGTGAAAACAGAGCTGCCTTATGTAGGAAAAAATACTGCAACGAAGCACTTTTGCTTAGCCGTTTCAGATGGGATTGCATTTTGCTTTTTAATGGAGAATAACCATCAAGCGCCTTCAGGAAAAAATCCTCCAATGCCTTTTCAGCCACCCTAATCATTAAAGAGCAGGACTTTTTGGAAGGCTGGGGTGGGAGTATTACTGAATGCGAAATTTATGCTTATTTCAGAAAGCTTGGCCATCATCTTTAAAGGATACAAATAAGTTTGATTGCAAGTTATTGAAATATAAATTATTTTAAACCAATCCTGACAATAGAATCTACGAGACAGTAATGCTAAATTAAAATAGTTCTTGTATTTTTACAGTTGCCAACTAATTCTTCTGAACATCTCTTGACTAATCCTGCATATTTGTTCCCATCACATCAGGACCAAGTTAGTATCTGAAATACGATTTATTTATAGACAACATGAGTAGATAAAGTGCTTCTGTACAAGAGAATCAGTGCCCATAATAATGAATGGAATAAGAGTTGGTTTGGACTTGTACACATACTTGTTCCTGTCATATCTTAGTATTGGAGACCCTTTCAGTAATTCTGTCCAATTCTGTAAATCTTATGTTTTTATTTGATATTTATGGTGTAAATATTTTAATGCATCTTCTTTTTGTAGGAATCTTCATCTCTACTTGCTTCAAAGAGCACTCTTCCTGACAATGAGTCATCCTCTCCTTCCTCACCAAAGCATCAAACCACAGTCAGTGTAATCGTTGTAATATGTCTAATATAAAAAATCATCAGATTTAGACATCTATTATTTTTGAAGTATGTTAAGTGTGTTTGTCATATGTAAGGCTCTTTAACTTAAGAGTTTCTTGTGTTACTTTTCTGAGCACATAAGCTTGCATCTAGAGAAGGAGTTGGAAGATTCTGAACTTTTGAATGTTTGTTCACACTTTAATCATGTGTCCAGTTTTGATCAGCTAGGCAACTTCCTTAGGAGCTCTATGGACAAATAGGTTAATGGATAAGGAAAGAATTAAGTCTTGGGTGTATTTTGGTTTTCTCAGAAAACCAGGTAACCTTACCATGGCAAACAAAAACCCTCTTTTATCAGGATGAGTCCATACCAGGAATCTATGTTCTATCCTGTGACTCTAATGGGATCACACCAATTACTAACAACTTTTCACACATTGATGGGGAGGTTTGTAGTTTGCTTCATGTGGGCCAGTCTTGCAAACAGCCCTTCTAAATTAATATTCTCTCTCTCGCTCTGTATGTGTGTATAGGGAAACTAAATTTACTGTTTTATCATCTAATTTCTTGGCATTTAATATAACAGATAACAAAGTTTTGTCTCAGTGTATGGATGACACTAAGCATGGTTGGTTTTGCATTTCCAGTGGATCTCCCAACCTGTGTTGTTTGGTTCAGCGAACAGAAATAAGTTTTGTTTCTCTTCAATAAATTGTGAAATTATTAATGCATATATTAGAAATACTGAAAGGAAATGATGATGCAAGTATGATGTTATCAGTTTTCCTAAGACCTGGGCTAAGCGATCATTAAAATCTTGTTAAATCATAATAGCTCATTTTTCAGAGAAGCCCAATCTTTTAAATTCCAACCTTGAAAATGAAAGAACATTTAACATGAGCTTGCAGTAACTATATGCCTAGTCACTTGTGGCAAAGAAAAATTGTCCGGCATGAGACCTTTAAAAGAAGCGCGCACACTCACACCCCTCCACGCAGCTTTAGGTTGCAAGTAATTGGCATAGGCAGATGGACAGATGCACTAGTAAAAATGCTATGGGCTAGTACTTTTTCCCCCAAAACTGGTTTAAACAAATAAATCTGAGGTATAAACAGCAGGACAGTGAGGTCTCTGTGATTTTATTCCATTTGTTTCAAAATGTAATATGTTGTTTGTGACTTGTAAGCTGCCTTGAGCCGTAAGCCAAGGCAGGATACAAATATTTCAATTAATAAAGTTCAGAGTGCAAAAGCTCTGTTTGGGGCTATACATTTGCAACCCAGTTACCAACTTTCTATATCTGCAGGAAACTATTTGTTTCTTGTTTACTAACTTGCTGGCTGTTTAATTCTCCAGGGCCAAGAAAAATATGGATTATTAAACGTCACAAAAATAACAGAAAATGGGAAAAAAGTTCGGCAAGTAACATTCTAATGCTTTTATTTTATTCTTTATTATATTTGTAATACTTGATAAATGTGTAACTGTGTATAAATATCTATTACAGAAAGAACTGGATGTCCTCGTGGGCTGTATTGCAGGGTTCATCACTATTGTTTACCAAGACTCAGGGAGGTGGAACTAGCTGGGTAAGTACAACTGTAGTAACTTCTGTGGCATTACCAGTTTGAAAAAGAGCAGACAACATAAAAAAAACTATTGTTCCCCATGTAAGCAGCTGATTTCACACAGTTTTAGTGGAGAAACTAGTCTTTCGTGTGAAGTAGCTTGCATCAATGGTATGATGTGGTGGAAAGTGAGGAAGCTTGGAACAGCCCTAGCTTGTCAGATGTGCTCAAGCTTCCCCATACTAGCTTTAGCCAAACAAAAATGTACTAGAAGTGCCTCTGTTTAGTGAAGCATCAACAGTATCAATGTGCAGCATTGCTCAGGCACTGTTATAGGAGCTAGGAAAGAAGTCACAATCCCTCCCCATCTAGCCCATGAAGTTGCCTTGTACTGAGTCAGACCGCTAGGCTGTCCAGGTCAGTGCTGTCAGGCAGTGACTCTCCAGGGTCTCCAGCAGAGATCTTTCACCTAATTACAACCTGATACTTTAAACTGGAGGTAGTAGGGATTGAACCGGGGACCTTCTGCATGCAAATCAGACAGTTTACCACTGAGCCAAGCCCCTCCCTCATATTCTTGCACTGGTGGCACTAGCACTTATCTTCACGAGCATCTAAAGCAGTTTACAAAGCTATAAAAACAGTTTAGAACCAATGAATTACAATCAAATACCAAATGGGGACTATGACAAACTCAAGCCACTCCCTTTTGTCTTTGTGGTACAGGGGATGGGTCTAACAAACTACCTCCCTTTGCCCTCATTTCATCCTGCTGCTGTCATGCCTGCTCTCTTTTTTAGAGCTCCTTGAGCCCTCTGAGCCAATTCAGCAATGGATGCCAACAGACACTGCAGGGCAAGGCTTAAGGAAAGTCAGATGCAGCAGAGCAGACTTGCCCAGCTCTGTTCAGCTTGCCACATAGAGGATGTTCTGTTTTATTCTCCTTTGCAAAAACGTACAAGATCCTAATCTGGTCATTATCACTTGATTAGGTTTGCAATCAAAATCTAAAATTTCAGGCAGAACGACTGCCTTTACTCATTCTTGAATCTCCAAACAAACGCTGGAATCTCTGTTCAGTGACCTGACAAGCATTTGGGGTGGGAGGTGGAAATTCCACCTGTCATCATTTTCAAATTGCTCACTAAGCTAACAAACAAGATTTGAGTGCAGATAAGACTGGACTCAGAATATTCTTTGGGCCTCTCTCTCATTTGCTAACCCATGCAACATACTTATCTCATTGTTATTTTGAGCAAGATTGTCAAAGCTCTGCCTTTAGACTAATTACTGTGGCGGTAGGCAAGAACAAGCTTCTGTCTTGTCTGGGGACTGTATCACTTCCTTTACATTTCAGTGTGGCATCACTCAAGTCACGCTTCTGTAATCTTGGTGCTGCAGTGTGTACTTTGAGACACTTCAGAGATCTAGAGGGCATTTTGAGGGGGTAGAGATACAAAATTTCTGTAAACGTATTGGGGAAAGAAACTTGGGGGGAAATTTAAATAAATGCAATCAATCCTAAATTTGTTTTACTGCTTTAACATTAAAAAAAACATCTGTAATTTAGTAAATATCTATAGTTGCACTGTTTGCCAAATTTATAATTCTAAGAATTTGAATGCCTTAGTTTTCTACAAGCAAAATTACAAATAATTCTGAAGAAAAAAGGTTGAAAACCATTACGCTGTATGCTTCATTGCCATATTATCTTACTTTTAGCCACTTTCCCCTTCTATCATTGTCTTCCACCAGTGGGTGGAAGACCTTTCCGTTTTGTGTGGCATTTCATTGCCTTATTGGCCTTTCTTCCCGTTTGTGATTCTGTGTTTTTTAAAGTATGTGTGTTTCTCAGCTTATTCTAATGCTTTTATTATTCATCATCATGAAACGGGAATGCTGAATTTATTTGGCCATTATTCTCTGTGGGGAAAACTATCCAGGGGGCTGGGGTGTGTGTGTCATTTTTCAAGCAAACTTCGCCAAATTTGCCAGGAACCTAATTCTGCTCATCCAGTAAAGACTGTCCAAGTTTCAGGATAACTGGACTCAGGGATCCAATTCTATGGACCTCTGAACAAGCTGTCCCCAGGCACCCTCCATTGTTTCTGGTGAGGGAAATATTTCCAAGTCTTTCCAGGCAAAGAAACCTTAATTGAAGGGCAACCGCTGGCCAAAAGCCACTTGCCAATGTGTTGCAATGTCAGCTGAACCAGCAAGCCCAAAAAAACCAGAATCAAGCTGAAGCAAGGAGACCAATATCACACCAGACCAGCCTTCCAGAACCAATGTCAGACCAGAGAATCCCACCAGAACCACTGTAAACCAAGAGGAAGGGCAGTGTTGCAAGCCCAACAGAAAAAGTGTCACTCAAAGAATCCAGGCAGAGAGGACTCAGTGCCAATGCAAGCACAACAGAACCAAACCAAAACCAGAGAATCCCAACAGAGTCAGTGTCAAATAACCAAACTAAAGCAAGGAAGGACACTGTTGCAAACTCAACAGAACCAACAATCAACGTCAAACCATTACCAGACAAGCCTGGGAAGCTGCAAAGGGGGAAAACCTTACTCATTCACTCCCTCTCCCTCTCTCCTGTCTCACTCCCCCCTTCCCTGGAGGAAAAAAGCCCACTAAAGTTGATGAGGGGGAGAGCTTGCAGGAGCAGCCAGCCAGCTTTAAAAAGGTGGTAACTACACTTGCCTGATAAACCCTAATACATTTGGGTTCAGCCAGCATTTATTTATTCAGTATCCCAATTTTATTTGGGATTCTCTAATGTTATTCTGTATACTCAGATAATACCGAACCAGCAATTAGTATTATCCAGGTATACCAAATACAGAATCACACACCCCTAAAGGCAGAAAGCAATCCACAAGCCAAGGAGGTCTTGTCTGCACCTCTGTCATACCCTCTTGGTGCAGAAGCAGATCTAGGATTGTTGTATTTGTACGCTAGTATTATTCTTTCCTGCTGTAGATTGGCTCAGTTTTGCTATTGGAAAAATGGGAAAGGAAGTCCAGTCTGGAAGGGGGCGATGTCTGTTTTTCCTGCTTGTTCCTCCCATCCCTAGTGGAGGCTAGATCCCCTTCCACTGCCACATGTGATGAACTTTACCCTCTCCCCAAGCAATTCCTTCATGTCCTTCACATTCTCTTCTAGTGGAGCAGGGGACTGTTGACACACTGGATATTCTCTAGCCTCGTGTCATCTCCCCCACAACCCACCCAACATTTGAAGGGTGCAGGAAAGGAGAATGGAATATATAGCTTTCAAAAGAGGAGAAAGAAAGGAGATACGGATGAGGAAAGCAGTGGGCTGAACTCATGAACTGAGGGCTGCCTTGTGGCCAGTGGGTTAGTATGGAATCCCTATAGTTTAAAAAAAGAGTTAACACTTGCTTGTTTTTCCCCAGAAGTTTGGAAACCAGTCTAAGCCAGAATTCACAGTTGATCTCAGGGGCGCATTTGTTGACTGGGCTTCGAAGGAGAAATCTAGCAAGAAGAATGTGATTGAGGTGACTTCCCCTTCCTTTTTGCCTGACTTTATTTTGGATGTTAAGGGGAACAGGGCATTGTTGGACATTTCCTAAAACTCTTTACAGTAAAGCTAATACTTCTGAATCTCTTGTATGATAATTGGCTCATATTTAATATTTGCACTTACTGCTGAAAAGTATAAGGGAGCAAAATGTATTTTAGAACCCCTGACTTCTAATGTCATGTATCTTCCTAGTAATAAAAGTTTAATAAAGATGTATTCTTTAGGATCACTCATAAGTATTTTAATTCTAATGCTCTGACTCCTTTTCCTTTAAAGCTGAAAACACGACAAGGAACAGAGTTGTTGATTCAATCTGATAATGACATTTCTATTAATGAATGGCTTAAAGTTCTAAATTATACTATCAATAACCAGGTATGTTCTTAAATAATATTTTTTTCTGTGAAGTTTTTCTGCTCCTCCTCCCTTTTTCTTCATGACTCAAAATGTGCAAAGGCCATTATGCAAAAAATAGTTCAGTATGAGAAAAAACTTGATTAAAGCAGATTCAATAATCAGGATGTGGAATTAAGGATTTTCCAACAAAAATATTTTGCATTGAGATCTGAACTGCTTTACTGCTATGGAAATCCTCTGTGTGGCTTGCCTGAAAACAAAATGCTGATTAGATTGGAACATTGATTAAAATCTCCTGCATGGGATATGTCTTTGGTTCATTTCTGCCATTGCAATGACTCTCTCTTCAAAGCTTTGAATACATTGTTTTGTCTCAGACTTGAAAAGGAAATGGGTTAACGAAGGAAATTTTAAGAATGATTTATAACTGCCTCAAACTCTTTGCTTAGAGTTCTACGCAACAACTCTGTGTGCTCAGAGCACTGAACAAATGCAGCAATCTGGAGTAAAATTAACTATATTTGAGAAACAAAATTTATTTATTTCATTAATACCTCACCTTTCTTCCCAAAGGGGGACACAAAATGGCTTATATTGTTCTCTTCTCCTCCATTTTATCCTCACAAAAACTCTGTGAGGTAGGTTAGGCCAAGAGTCTGTGAATTTCCGAAGATCACCCAGCAAGCTTCCATGGCAGAGCGGGGATTCAAACCTGGATCTCCCAGTCCTAGTCCAATGCTGTAACAAAAGTGTACTCTTTCTACAGTTCTAGCAGACATTTTAGTATGAAGAATTGAGGAGGCATGTTGACAATTTTTATCAAATTATTAATGTTAATTACCAGGGGTGTGTGAATTGGGATTCTGATTCATAAAAAACCCTGAATCGGGCCTGAATTGGAAAGATTTGGGATTCCCGAATTGGGCCCAGCATTGCTGGCCTGATTCGGAAATACTGAATCAAAGCTTTCTGAAGCGATTTGTATCGCTTCGGGAAGTTTGGGGCAAAGCAGTGGCAGCCGCTCCCGCAGCACTTTTCTAGCTGTTTGCATTGTAAACAGCAAGAAAAGCACTGCTTGCTTTCAAACTTTCCGCCCTGTCACTTTTTTCTCCTCTCCCTCCCATGGGGGGTGGGGGGGAAGCAGCGGAATGGGAAGTTTGAAAACAGTAGGATAAGGGTGCTTTCAGTTTCAAATGCCCTGTGCTGGCTTCACCCAATGTGCGTCAGGTGAAGCTGGCATGGAGCGTTTAAAATCGCTCCTTTTGCCACTAGCGAGTGACAGGAGAAGGGGTGTGGTATGTTTGAAAGCCCCCCTTCTGCCCATCGTGAGCAGTACGAGAAGGGTGGCTTTGAGCTTTGATTTGCTCCGAATCTTTATGGAGCATACTGAAGCTTTAACACCTGAATCCCGAAGCAGTTTGCTGCTTTGGGGTTCGGGTCATTCCAGATTGTTTTCCCGCTTTGGGTGAACCTGAAGTGGGAAACCCAAATATTTTTCTGGTGTACACCCCTATTAATTACTTACAGCTTTCATGTATGTGTCTTTACCAATCTGGCAATATTCCAAAATGCCATATTCAGACCAAGCATCATGTTACAAATACATTCTTTTGGGAAACTGCCAGTACTTTCTGTGCAAAGTTTGGAATTGATACCTGGCACTGGAAAGTAGCCTGTACAGATTACATGTGGCTGAATGATTCAGCTAAACGTCCTCTGAGAACTCCCATGTTAATTGAGAGGCCAGTCTCCAAAGGCTGACAGGTCACTCTGTTAACTGCCTGGCTTTCTGCCTAAGAAGTCTCTGCCAACAGGTATCCACAGTTCAACATAAGACTATGAAATTTTGAAGACCCAAATCTGTTGAGAAATACAGAGTCTTCAGTTTCACATGAATAACTTCATAGCAGTGTTAAAACTGGTTTTCCACCACTGTGCTTACCACAACTTGAGAAAATTCTGCATATATTCTGATGTACTGATTCATTGGTCTCCTGTGCAAAGTGAGAAACAATAAGATCGGATGCAAGGAACATCAATATCCTGAAGTGTTGGGTGTGTGATAAAATATTTGGAACACTGCTCCAGTGCAACTGTGCAACCGGCTAATTATCCCAAAGGAATTCTGCTGATCCTAAATCTCTACTTTGTGTTACTTTGGGGAAGGTGGGATAAAGCTGTAACCAATGTCGAATGAGATTAAGGCAGAGAAGCTGCAGCATAGCTTTGATAGGATCAGGGTATTGCAGGGTGTAAATAACAATCTTCCACGACAGGGTTGGAGTTTTCTGTTTATTTAGGCTTCTGAAATCTTTGACCTCACAATATAATTATTGAACCAGAAGCATAAATCTCAAGGTCCTTGAGTCAAACTTCACACTGTGATGATCCATAGCCAGATCTCATGCAGTTTTTAAACTATAAGTATTTGCACCATTTTCCCAATGCAAAGGGGTGCCCTGGAGTTGCAGTTTGCTCTGCAGGGGAAGCATATGGATATCTGTATGGTATCTCTGTAAACAGCAGTTGTGGGGTGGGGAATTGCTTTGGGGAAATGATACGACAGGATAAAATTAATCTGACTTCTAGAACTGTGTCTTAATCCTTTTCCGCATCCTAAAGACAACTGGTTTATCTTGCTAAATGACGGTTTAAGTTGTAAAGATTACTGAAAGAATATATGTTAAATGCTTTGAACACCAAATGCTCGATAAAACCTGCTAATAATAATAGTAATTATGACATTACTATGACAGGTATTTCTTGCAGAAACTGTTCACATGCACTATCAGATCAGGAGAACAGCCATAGCTTCATTGCCAAGGAAACTGAAACAATTACAAGATCATGATACTTCAGCTTCATAGAGATGTGGAAGCTCTGCAATCCCCTCCTTCCTATATTCTTGGAGGAATGTTACTATTTAAATATCAAGAGTTTTCTTAATTAAGAGAGCTGTCAAACTTTGTAAGAGCAGAGTTAATGAAATTTTCTTGTAAAAAAAAATCTCAATAGATGGTGGAATCTGATGAAGCATTGGATGACGAAGTGCCAGATTCTCCTGGGGTAGAAAAACAGGACAAAGAAAAGGACCATAAAGATTCCAAAAAGCTCCGCTGTAAGTTGAAATTCTAAAATAAACCTCTATACATGCTTGGGATGCTCTACATAATGAATTGCTCGGAAAGTAACCTTGTGCCATGTTTTGCTAATCTCTCTTAAAGAGTATAAGATTGAAAAGAGGCTAAAATTGAATATGAGTAAATTTCCTCTCCACATTTTAAAGTGTAGATTGTAAAAAGAGAGAATTGGGAGAGACCTAGCAAATATAGAGCTATGGTGATCAGGGGAAATAGTTGTAGAGATTTGACAAACTCAAATTATTCTGAAGGCTTAAGAGAAAAGGAGGTCTTAATCTGAGTTTACAGATTTAAGCATAATAAATATGAAATATCATGCCCGACTAGATTTTAAGATAAAAATGTTTTATTTTAATATCTCAGATATTTGAGGTTAAACAGATCAGAAAATCATAGTATTTCAGATTTGGGTTCCTACTGATAGAATGAGCTATGTTCTTGGCCGCTGCCATCCCTTGATCTTGTACGAATCTTCTATATTGGTATAAAATAAATGTTTCCTATGTGAAGGCAAAGAGCATTAGAATGCTTTGCTTATGTTTCTTCACAATGTTTACAGATTTGTCCACATTCCAATCCATGTGAGTCAGTATGTTAGCACAATAGTTTCTAGTTCAGCATGTAGGGAGATAAAACTGCTTCAGTTTCTTCTGATCTCCTCCTAGATTAATAGAACTGTAGCTATATCTTCCTGAACTTCTGATTTCCATTTGCAAACATAAGAGTTCTTCATAGGCAAGTAGTTCTGTGTGGTTTAAAAGCCATCAAGTTATGTAAGGGGAATAAATACTAAGGTAAACAGCCTTATGTAAAGCTTGTGAAAGTGTTCTTGGTCAGGGCTAGCATTGCTGTTGTTCTGTCTTCAGCCCTTCTTAAAGATTTCTCTTTTTCCATAAATATTTGGAAACGTGCTAGTGGGTGGTCGCATGAAGGATAGTAAATTCAAATATGTGGTGGAATGTCCAGCTTCCCACTCAGTGCAATCCTGAGCAGAGTTACTCCAGTCTAAGACCATTGTTTTAATGGGCTTAGACGGGAGCAACTCTGCTTAGGATTGCACTGTATATTTTGGAAATTGACGTTGAAAGAAAAGATTAAGCTTAAAGCTTGCTTTTTCTTTCAGCAATAAAATTGTCCGGCAGCATTGATTCTTCAGAACAAAAGAAAACTAAAACGAAATTGAAGAAGTTTTTGACCCGCAGACCCACATTACAAGCTGTCCGCGAAAAAGGCTACATCAAAGGTAAGCAAAGTTCTGATTTTGTAGTAATCCTTTTGGCAATAGTAAGGTTGGACAAGACAGATATTTGCTCAGAAAATGGCGAGGTTGTTGTTGTTGTTGTTGTTGTTAAAGTTCCTGGCTAGGGTACACACTGTTTGAAGATTTTTGGTGTCTGGAATAAGAGAGGCTACAATATTGATTGTAAAAATAAAGGCCATGAGGAGAAGGCTAGCATGCTGTACAATCCCACATTTACCTAGAAAGACAATATAAGCAGGGAATACTTGAGTGCAAATCAAGGGATGTGGAAAGTTCAGTACAAACATATCTTTTTTTGTCATTGTGTTTTGAGCTTAAAGATATCTGTGTTAAATGATTCTTGTTTGGGCTTCCACAGTGGACCAGTTTGAACAGTCTTTTTTCTGAGTAAAGGCTGCCCACAGTGGAGGATTGTGATTGCGCCTTCCTATTCCACCCCCTCTGGTTGTGCCTGTTTTGCGTCTGGTTCTGCTGAATGGCCATACACAGGCATATAATTTAAATAGGCCCTTCGTATATAAATTTCAGTATTCACTGGCCCATATCCTGATGTTAATTCGAAGGTTATATGTGGAGTATTGTTCATGGTGCTTGGTTCCACCTGTGTAACCCTTAGGCAAGTGTAGCCATATGTGAATGTTTTGCAAGCCATGAAGCAGGACAGACAGTGAGGTAGGAAGGCACAATGTCACACAATACGTGGCCTCTACTCCAGAGAAGAAATGAATAAAAATAGCAATTCTTTACTGGCTTTTTCCCCTAAAGTGTGAGAGTATATATTTAATTTTCTAAAAGTGTTCATACAATTACTAAAAAATTGTTAGAGCTTTTTAAAAATTAAGTCATGTGGTGGGTTCCAATTATAAACGAGTGAGGTGGTGAAGGTGCATAATCACATTAAGTATGAGATTATCTGGATGCCTGATAATTGAGGAAAACTTGTTTGACATCATGGTGGGAAGCAAATATTGCTGATAGAGCAAAGGACAGTGCAGCACAGTCACTTCTACTTTCATCCTGACCCAAAACAAAACTTGGGAAAGAGCAGGCTAATTTTTCCTTCCTTGTAATCACTTTGAAGACTCTTCTAATAAATAGGTTTTGTGGCATTCTAAATTATTTACATTAGGTCATTTGTTTCATCCGCTAATACAATAGGAAAGCTAGAGTGTGAATTCTGTAGCTAATTATTTAGAGTTAAAATGTCAGTGGAGAGATTATTTAATTGATCGTGGCTATATGGCTGTATGAGGTCTGTTCTTGGCTCTGATTGTACTCTGTATAATGTTAGAAATTTAAGCATTTAATAAAAGCCGTGTTCAGTAGCTTACCAACCTTGTCTATAATTCTGGGCAGTTTATCTTCACCTTTCTGACCTCTCTATTTCTCTGTTTTCAGATCAAGTGTTTGGTTGCAATTTATCCAGCTTGTGTCAAAGAGAAAACAGCACTGTGCCAAAATTTGTGAAGTTGTGTATTGAGCATGTTGAAGAACATGGTGGGTAGAAGATATGTCTTGATTTTTTGATGATAGATGATGTTATTTAAAAGTACACGATTAGCATTTTTTTTAAGTTTCAAATGATAGGGCATATTAATATATGCAGGCTTTTATATGGTCCCAATATAAGGGTGTAATCAGTTTCTTTCCAAATCATCATTTGGAACTTTTGTGGAGAAATAGATCCAGCTTCCCCAAGCGGGACATTTTTGGATTAGCCAGGGCTTGCTTTGAGGCTGTAGAGCTCCTCCAGGCATGTTTGTTTAGAGCTTTCTATGATACTTCATAAGCCCTCAGATATGGAAGGAAATTTTCAAGGAATGCCCCCTAAAATAAGCAAAAACAGAAGTATAATTTCTTCTGTAGTAAATGGAAATCCTTAATAGATTGGATTAGCCCTAGTTTCGTACAGTCACTGCTGGAAACCTGTTGTCTAGATTGTTTAGAACAGAATTATTCCCCGTTTTGATTATTACTTCACACTGCACAGTCATGAATACCTGAAATTTATCTCTCTTTAAAAAAAAAAGAATTATAGTATTCTAATGGAGACTTATAGTATGGATGTACCAGATTCTGCCAGTGTGACTGTGCAGTAAAAGAATCCCTGAATGAGAGGCGCACCCATGATCTCACACCGAAGGCGGGGGTTGCTTGCCGGTGTAAACTGGCTTTGATTCTGAGGGGAAAACAATCCTTTAAAAATCCCCCAAAAGTCGTGCAGCACCACCCTGAGCAGGTTTCCTCCGATGTTTCAGCCTCAAGCTACAATATGACTCAGGCATGCTGGAGGCCATTTATTTCAGAGGGTTCAGCCAAACCTAGCTCCATTTATGTTATAAATAAAAATCTCCATCCCAGTTTTTGGCCCACCAGTAAGACATAAACTATTTGAAACCAATAATCTAAAATGAAATCATAAAATGCAGTCAGCCATAAATCAGATCTCAAGGTTCAGCAGAAGGGGAAAAAGGCCTCCAGTAAAGCAGCCTGTTAAAATTCATTAGAACTAGTTAACTGTTGGAAAAGATTGTATTAACCAGCCAACTGAAGCAAGACATTTTTTAACTCCAGTGCTTCTTGGAAAATAACTCACTCTCTTTGAGGGCTTAAAGGTACCCTTTTGCACTCATTCCTCTCCTTTCCCCACTGAACATTCTTTTGAAACAATATTGGCGTGAAGGGTGTGTGTGTGTGTGTGTGTGTGTGTGTGTGTGTGTGTGTGTGTGTGTCAGTGTCAGGCATCATGGACAGGAAGCTCCGTGGTTTCTGTGCCCCCAGTGAGAATGCCTTGCTGTGTGTAATTGCCCCAGGGCAACTCTGTTGACAGGCAAACACAGAACTCAACATGCGCAAGTGATTTCTGTGTTGAGTTGATTGGGAATAGGGAAGGCAGGCCTTATGGAAACCCTTGTTGGTACCAGACAAGCCTCAAGGCGGGAAGCTTTCCGTAGATGAGGTGCCACTACTAAAAAGCCCTGCCTCTGGTTGCCTCCCAGTCACCTCTGAAGGCAGGGATCGTGAGGCAGATTTTAACTGGCAGTATAGAGAAGGTGGTACTCTAGCCCCAAGCTGTTTAGGGCTTTAAAGATGTGGACCAGCAGTTGGAGTTAGGCCCGGAAACAAATAGACAACTGTGCAGATATTTCAGCAGGGAGTGATACTATCCCTGCGTCCCACTCTGACCGTAGCCCGGCTACCGCATTGTGGAGCAGCTGAGTTTTCTGGACCGTTTTCAAAGGCAGCCTCACATAAACACAAGACGGTAATCTAAATGGGATGAAATCAAAGAATGGATCACTATAGCTGGATTGTGTTTTATTCGTCTGTAATAGCTTATGCATCGAATACGACTAAATGCATATACAGCGAAAGGTGGTAATCTGACAAAGAAAGCAGAAAATTGCTTTTAAAAAAACAAACAAACTCAAGGTTGGATTTTGGCACTGTATTCAGCTTATATCCCCTTCCTCTTGGTTGACCAAATGTTTTTGCTGTTGTCCTGTTTTGAATAGCTTATGCTTATTCAACATGTTACGTCTTCTGAAAAGAAATGATGAAAGCTGCAGCACTTTGCTCCCAAAAGTTTTAGAATGACAGATCTGACTGCTGCTACTGACTTAGTCCCACTGATAAATGTACCAGGATATCACAGGCATAACAGCACCATGTCCTTTAAGATCTTGTATTGTCTAGGATAATGGGGTAAAGAATGGAGAAGAGGTGGTGGACCTGATAGGCCATCAAGCTGTACAAGCTCTAGAAGTTAAAAAGGTAATTCAGTATTCAAACTTGGACTTTTATTACATCAAAAGTTTTGCTTTGCTGAAGCTTCAATAGTTACTTTCCTTTTAAATATTACAGCCTCTGAGATATGCAACCAAAGCTAAAAATCTTTAGGAAACTACTTACTAAACAAAATTTGAACTGTGTTTTAGGACTGGATGTCGATGGGTTGTACAGAGTTAGCGGCAATCTTGCAGTAATACAGAAACTAAGATTTGCAGTTAATCATGGTAAGTTCCCATACAATAATAATAATAATACTCCATAAAGCGACAATGATTGCTCAGTTCTTAGTTAATTTAAAGCTTATTGCTGAATACTTAGGAACCATTATGAGCTGGAGGGGCTAAATTTAGGAGTGGTTTAAAGAGAAACTGACTCATATCTCATAAGGTTTTTAATGTTGGTGTTAATATTTTTTCAGAGTACCTTTCCCTCATTTCTTATGGGAATGTTGCACTTATGATGAGTACATTATGACAATAAGCACTCATGATGATGTAGCTATAATGTGCTTTCTATTTCAGATGAAAAACTGGACTTGAATGACAGTAAATGGGAAGATATCCATGTCATCACTGGAGCTCTGAAGATGTTTTTTCGAGAACTTCCAGAACCGCTATTCACTTACAATCATTTCAATGATTTTGTCAATGCTATCAGTAAGTCTGCCACAAAAACTGTTTATCTTTAGGTAATGCTTGTATAGCAGTTCCAGACAGGTAGTTATGTTAGCCTATTCTGCAACTAACAGTCAAGTTTTGTGGCACCTTAAAGACTAGGAAATGTATTATGGCGTAAACTTTTGATAGCACATTGTATATTATACACACCCACACCTGTCAAAAGAGAAGCTGCAAACAATGGGGTCAAAAGGCACTGAAATACATTCAGTAGCAGTAAGTTTGTCACATTTATATGTAGAGCCCAAACAGACACAACATCAAAACAGTGGTCCGTTTACCACAGAAGGCAATGGTAAACCCTGATTTGCTATGCTAACTGAAAATCTAAAGAGGGACAATTGGTTTTTGTAGTGGGAAAGATAACATTGATCTGGTATTAAAACTAAATTTACTAATTCTAGTCCAGAGCTTGTCCCTGGTTCAGATCTCACTCTGACATGAACTCTGTAGATGGCCTTTCCCCTCAGATCTATAATCTGGGGGTAATAATGGCTAAATTACAAGAGTATTGTTAGGATTACAAGAGAATGCAAGTGATTCTGGGAGCCTTGTCAACCAGGCAAGAGGGAGAAAGAGATGATGAGGTAGTTCTGCATCTCCATCTTCTTCTCCCTAGGAGAACTAAGGGAGAACTAAGTGGGAGAACTAAGGACTGTACCTCTCAGTCTGTTCTTCAGCCATTAGGAGCTTCTTGGCAATGTGCTGTACTTGCTTCTAAGGCTCTCTGGCCTACTGAAGCTGTCCAAAAATATAGCAGTCCAAATGTTGCCCATGCTGTGGGTAGGAAGGTTATCTTCATCATTGAAGAGTAAAATCTCAGAGGTGATGAGGCAGGAGAGCTTTTTCACATACCAATAATCAGTCATCTTCACAGCTGTTCTTCCCAGACATACTGTGTAGAGCCTTACTACACTCTCAGTAGAGTCATTGAGTTACCTCAGGCGATACAAGAGTTCCAGCCTGAAAACAAGTCTTTAAAGCCAGAAAGGCACAAAGAAGAGTTTCTACCCACTCCCTCCATAGAGAGAACCAGGGCTCATTTCGAGGGAGAACGCACTGGAATGGTGTTCTGGCAGTTCCTCCAAGTCAGGTGGCCCCACCCACGTGACTTTGGGCCGTTTAGGCCTCGATTGGTACCAAACTGGCCCGAATCTGGGCCAAAATGGCCTGGATCTGGTCGGTGCCAGACGGGGGAACCTTCCCCCACCCAGCACCAACCCGGTCCTGGCCATTTCGGCCATGATCCAGGCCCAAAATGGCCATGTTCGGCCAATTTGGGCCCGTTTCGGGGCCAAAGCGGCCCAGATCAGGCCGGCCCCCGCCCAGCACCAACCTGGTCCCAGCTGTATCGGCCCTGATCCGGGCCGAAACGAGCCCAAAATGGCCAAAAGGGGCCGGATCTGGTCGGTGCTGGGCAAGGGAAGCCTCCCCTGCCAAACCAACCCGGTCCCGGATCATTTTGGCCCCGATCTGGGCCCAAATGGGCAATTTTTGGCCCTTTTGGACACGGATTGGGGCTGAAATAGCCCAGACCAGGTCAGTGCCAGGCAGGGGAGGGTTCCCCCGCCTGGCTCCTAGCCGATCTGGGCCGTTTCAGCCTAGGTCTGGGCCTGAAATGCCCAAAATGGCCACTTTTGGTTATTTGGGGCCATTTTCTGCTGGGGTTGGGACCGAAACGGCCAAGATTGGGTCGGTGCCAGGTTGGGGAAGCCTCCCCCTCCCGGCACCGACCCAGTCCCTGCCATTTCAGCCCTGATCCAGGTTGAAACAGGCCCAAAATGGCCATTTGGCCCCATTCCCACTGGGATCGGGGCTGGAACGGCCAGGATCAGGTTGTTGCTGTGTGTGGGAACCATCCCATGCTTATCACTGACCTGGTCCTGGCTGTTTCGGCCCTGATCCAGGCCCAAACAGTGCCAGCTGGCCACTTTTGGCCATTTGGGGCCCATTTCAGCCGGGATCAGGACCAAAACCGCCAGGATTGGGTCAGTGCCTGGCCAAAACGTTCCCAGAACGGTCATTTTGAGCCATTTTGGACCTGTTTCTGCCTTGATTGGGGCCAAAAGGGCCCTGATTGGGCCACTGCCAGGTGGGGGAACACTCCCACGTCTGGCAGCAGCCAAATCCTGGCCATTTCGTCCCTATCAAGGTGTGTGGCATATGCTGAGTTATGCTAATGAGTTCCTGCAGCTCTTTTTCTACGAAATGACCCCTGGAGAGAACCGTTCTCTTCTCTGAGTGTTTTGAGGAGACATAGGCTCATTCAAGGAAGATTCTGTACACATGACCCAATCATCATTTGTGGATGCACTGATAACTTCCTTAGCATTGGGACATGTTCTGCCTAAGGACAGAGAAAGTTTCCTCACAGACACTTTTGATAGGGAAATTGTTTCAAGCGGGTAGCCGTGTTAGTCTGTAGTAGAAGAGCAAGATTTGGGTCCAGTAGCACCTTAAAGACCAACTAGATTTCTAGAGTATGAGCTTTCGAGAGTCAGGCCTCAGGAGTGAGTTGCAAACAGACTTTAATGCTGCTTTTCCTATGGAAATGATATATTGTATAGCAATATTAACTTTGGCCACTAGATGGTAGTATGTATTAGCTAATGTTCTCATAATCGGATTTTTCCCTGTTTATGGAAGTTTTGTCCTTTTCCCGTTCTTCCCAGAACAAGAGCCCAGACAACGTGTTCCTGCTGTACGAGAGCTGATTAAACAGTTGCCAAAGCCAAATCAAGATACCATGCAGGTGCTCTTCAGGCACCTCAAAAGGTAAGCAGTACGTGGAAGTAAAATGTGACCCATTCTATAACTCACACAAATAAATAAGGGAAGAGGATGAAATTGTGCTTTTTCATGGAGGTCACCTTGTCCAGCCAATCCCAGTCCTAGACTCAAGCGTAGCTTACTTATTTAGTATAAATTTGTGACAAGGAAAAGCTGGCATTATAAAATTTACTGCTGGAGGAAGATTTTGATATGTGTTAAATGGCGATGCGTGTGACAACATAACTCAGAAATGCGGAATTAGGCTCTGCAGGGAGCTCTGTGCAAACATGGGATGCTTCATTCATTGTATGGTGAGGGTGAATAAATGCAGTAAAAACAATGTGGCGGCCTCTGCTAAAGTAGACTAATTGTGAACAGCTTTAACCTTGTTCATACTACAGGCTTAAATTTGTGTCTCGTTTTGTCCTCAGAATTGTGGAAAATGGAGAGAAGAATCGAATGACCTATCAAAGCATAGCCATAGTCTTTGGTCCGACTCTGTTGAAGCCAGAAAAAGAGACATGTAACATAGCAGTTCACACTGTCTATCAGAACCAGATTGTGGAGTTAATCCTACTGGAATTGAACTCAATCTTTGGACGCTGAATTTCTCCAAATGAGACTGGCTTTAATGGGAGGACAACTGGGCTCCAGAAGAAGCTACATCTTTTTTCTATGTGGTGTATTGTGTTTGCGGACCAAGCAGCAACTCAATGTCTTTGCACTTTTGTGGGAGAGGGAAGTGTGTGTGACTAGTTCTAGCTGGGCTTTTGTGGAAGCTACTAAAATTTCTTTATCATTCACTTAATGTTGTGAAAATTTCAAGGTTTGTACACTTGAGATTACAGATCTAGTATAGATGTACACACTGGATTCCATGGTGAGGGAAGCTAAACCTGAAACTCAGTCTGGATAATCTGGAATTGCTTTTTAACATTGCTTATTACTGTTAGGTTCAGCACAGTGTGGGAAGGATAAATCTCATCAACTGACTTAGAAAAATCTCCATGGGCATTTTTAGTGAATAATTACATTATATGCTTACATGTGCTTCCTTTAAAATCATTCCTGATGCTGTCTACTGAGATTCTGCATTTATTAATAGGCTTTAACAAATAAATGTTATCAGTGGCCAGTGTAATTCCTCACTTGAGGTATCCTTTTTTTTTTTTTTGGTACTGTTGACCTTTGTACAGATTCCTTACTGGTTCTCTTGGACGCCTCACTAGTATTATTTCAAACTCTGAACTGGTACTCATATCCAACAGAGGATATACTGTGGTCTGAAATGAACTAGAGCTTTTAATTAATAAAGTTCACTTTTTCAGGGTATTGCTTTGGGCTACATTTGGAAAACTAAATTACATCTAACAATCCTAACGAAAGATTTATTTTAATGCTGAAGTGAATTCTTGGTCTGAACCTGTGGTAGTAAAACTAGATGTATATACAGACTGAAGCCCTAACAGCTTTTGGTTTTTATACTTATATATATTGTTGTATAGTTTCAGAGAACCATCTAGTCACACATTTCTAAACACTGGCGGGTTTGTAACAGATGCTGTCATGTCCCCCAGTGGAATGCCTGGGTTCTCTCAGAGAAATGGGCTAAAATGCTGTGCACTTTTAGATGCTAATTACATCTGCATGCAAATAAATGTAATGCAAATGGTGCTGGGAAAATACTGAGTGTGCTTGCTTAAATGGTTAATGCACTACAAGCAGAGCCGCTGATATTTAATATGTACAGGAGATACATTAGAAAAATGTATTACAAATTCTAACATCTATAAATAGCAGATGCCTAAGTTTGAATAGATGGATGTCTGGGAAATAATGAAAATGCTAAATTTCAGGATTCCTTTTTACATAAATAATGTAGATTGATTTGTAAAATAGGTTGCAGAAGATTTTGTTACAGGAGCTGTGGTCTGCAGAAGATTTTTTTAATGTATTTTTCTAGACTAACTGCTGTACCTGACATTTGCTCTGTTGAATCTGAATAAAGAGACCTGTTAGCTGTTTTGGAATTTGCTGCTCCAGGTTTGAGTGATATTATGCCTTGTTGAAAATGGGGGAACTAACTAACTGTTAGTGTTTGTGTATTACTTTTCAGTGTCTCTTTGGAAAAAGAATCAGGACCATTGTCCTAGTCACTTAATTTCTAAATAGCTTTTCTAAGTTACATAACTAAATAAAACACAATACAGCTATCATTAAAAACTGTGCATCCTAAAACACCTCCATTGAACGCTCTCAAACAATGGTGGATCTGATCAGTTTGAAATTTCGTCTCTGGCTCTGTTGTGAGCCAAGAGGACTCTTTGCCATGATATTCCAGAACTGTGGACTGCCGCACAAGGCCCTGATGACTTAAATTCATTTACTATCCTGTGGTAGCAAGATCTTTTAAACAGATGTAATGTGGATCTAGAACATCAGATAGAAGAAATTCTTTAAGAGATGGTGCACTTCAGCGATTTAGGGTCCCTTTAGGTAAGTGACAGCTCATTGCACCAAGCTACCAACCAGTTCAGCGGTGTAAAAATCTGTGTAATAAGATTCCTATACATAGCTCATAATTAAGGACAGGTAGTACTGTGCCCTTGTTGCACTTACATGTAGAGCAAATTATATTAATCAGTACTAATGCACTAATAATAGTGAATATTATGTATCTAAATATCTAAAAGGGATATTTTGGAGTACTGTATGCAACTGATTAACGCACTTCTAGCCACAGCCAGTACTTAAGTAAGGAGCAACAGCAGGACAAAGAATATTCCCGATATACATTCTGCAATAGAATACATTCCCAATATATTCCCAAATGCAGCAAATCCACTCCCTTTGTTAGGATCAAATTCATGTCTACAACTCAAACACATTTCCTCAGATTGCACGGTCAGCCATTATCACCTGTGTCTTAGCCGAGTTCATCTTCAATTCCGAATAGAAATTCCCAATACCACATGCTATTGCCTGACCAGAACTCACAGCCTGCGTACAATCCATACATGGCTTTCCTGCATTCTTCTCCATTCCTGCATCCCCTTCTGACCCCTGGAAAGATGATTCCTTGGGTTCTGGGAGCCACACAGTAATGCAGGTTGGCCTGATGAAGTGAGGAGGGGCAAGAGCAAGCGAGAAATCCTGTTGCTGCGGCCTCCTGCGAATGTAGCTGTTCTGAATGGAGGGGGCAATTTTATCCCCTTGTCCCTCATTCCAGTCCTCTAACCCATCTTGCTATTCCATTATGTGGGTCATGCAACCCAGGAATTAATCTTTCCATTTGTTTGAAGGGCCTGCAGGAATTGAGAGGAAGGTGGGAGGAGTCCTAGGTGTTCCATGCATAGATGGTTAAATAAAAGCCAGTGGAAGCAAGAAGCTACTTATTGAATCATTGGTCCATCAAGGACAGGATTGTCTACTCAAAACTGGCAGCAGCTCTCTAGGGTCTCAACGAAAGGTCTTCCACATTACCTGCTACATGGTCCTTTTAACTAGAGATTCAGGGGATTGAACTTGGGGCCTTCTGCATACAGAGCGGGTGCTCTTCCACTGAGCTGTGCCCACTCCCAGTATCACAGAATGCAATGTAGTTCTCCCACATTCCTAGTCCACCTAGTGGCCGAGAAGGCTCTGATGCTTGATGGAATCAAAAGCTGGCCTGAGGAATCTGTGAGCTCATGCTTCCTCTGTCTACCACAGAGGCACAGACACTGAGCCTTCTAAAGCAAGTATCTTAAAGCCTGCTTTGAGACCTGACTGAAATAGATATATCTGCTCCTCTGCAACTGAAGTTTTATTTGTTAAATATATTTATATACTGCTTTTCTTCCCATCAGTGGGACTCAACGGTGGTTCATTGCTAGCAACAGGCCAAAAAATGGCTTGTTCAAAAAGAGTGAGTGGGGAGAGCTGCTGCCAGTTACGGCAGTGAGTATTGGACTGGATGATTTGGCAGAAAGTCACAGGGCTTTTTTTCTGGGAAAAGAGGTGGTGGAACTCAGTGGGTTGTCCTAGGTGAAAATGGTCACATGGCTGGTGGCCCCACCCTCTGACCTCTAGACAGAGGGGAGTTTAGATAGGATGGCAATCTAAGCTCCCCTCTGTATGGAGATCAGGGGGCGGGGCCACCAGCCATGTGACCATTTTCAAGAGGTTCCGGAACTCCGTTCCACCGCGTTCCTGCTGAAAAAAAGCCCTGGAAAGACATAATAACTGCACTTATCTACCACTCTTCTAGACAGAATCGTGCCCCACTCAGAGCAAGGAACAAAATCAGTGTCGTCATTATCCCCCCAATACAGCTGGGTATCTGAAGCTGAAAGGAGTGGCTTATCCAAGGTGCCCTGCTGAGCTCAGCAGTAGTGGGATTCAAACCAACAGAGTGTTGATTTGCAACTTAACCACTTGTAGCTACCCATAATTTCCATAACAACTTTAGATACAAAGTTCCTTAAATATCTGATAACTTAATAATTGATGTATGCCCATGTACTTCAGGCCCTGAATTAATTGTGGTTCATGGATCTAGCAGCCTTTTCCTCAAAGGACTTCATAAATTTACATTTAAAACATAATGCACAACTAAGATGCAAAAGTAAAATTACTATTTATTACTGCAGGGGGCGGGAATTCTGCAAGTCCTCAACTGAATGGACATTAAAAAGATGACCTTCAAAATAACTATTTATTTTTATTTATTTATTTATTCAATTTATATACCGCCCATCCCCAGGGGCTCTGGGCGGTGAACAGTTAAAATTGATAGAAACAAAAACTAAAATCAATATACAAATAATAAAACAAATTAACAAGGTGCAGTGGTGGGGAGAACCTTCCCCACCCCAAAGGTGGGAGGCCGACATGGCACTGCCCCCTTCAATCACCAAACGCCTGGCGGAACAGCTCTCTCTTACAGGCCCGGCGGAACGATAATATGTCCCGCTGGGCCCGGGTTTCCATTGACAGAGCGTTCCACCAGGCTGGGGCCAGGACTGAAAAGGCCCTGGCCCTGGTTGAAGCGAGGCGGGCTTCCTTAGGGCCGGGGACCACAAGTAAATATTTATTCGCTGATCAGAGCGATCTCCGGGGAACGTACAGGGAGAGGCGGTCCTGAAGATATGCCGGTCCCAACCCACTCAGGGCTTTAAAGGTAAGAACCAACACCTTGAACCTGATTCGGAATTCAACTGGAAGCCAGTGCAGCTGGCGCAGGACAGGTGTGATGTGTGACTGGTAAGGTATACCAGTCAGGACCCGTGCCGCCGCATTCTGGACCAGTTGTAGTTTCCGGATCAGGCCCAGGGGTAGCCCAGCGTAGAGTGAGTTACAGTAATCTAGCCTGGAGGTGACCGTTGCATGGATCACTGTAGCCAGGTCCTGGGGCGTCAGGTAGGGGGCAAGTTGCCTGATCTGACGAAGATGGAAAAATGCAGACTTGGCAACCGCCGTGACCTGGGCCTCCATCGATAGGGAGGCATCCAGGAACACACCCAGACTCTTTACCACTGGCAAAGTTGCCAGTGGTGTCCCATCCAGGGCAGGGAGCTGGATCCCAACATCTGGCAGCCCCCGTCCCGGCTGCAGGACCTCCGTCTTCACTGGGTTCAATTTCAGCCTGCTCTGTTTCAACCATGCCATCACAGCCTCCAAAGCTCTGGCCAGATTGTCTGGGGCCGTGTCTGGACGGCCGTCCATCAACAGAAAAAGTTGGGTGTCATCCGCGTATTGATGACAACCCAGCACAAACCTCCGCACCAACTGGGCGAGGGGGCGCATATAGATGTTAAATAACATCGGGGAGAGTATCGCCCCTTGGGGAACCCCGCACACCAAAGGGTGACGGGGCGATAGATCTCCCCCGAGCGCCACCCTCTGTCCCCGACCCTGGAGAAAGGAGACCAGCCACTGTAAGACTGTCCCCCTAATCCCCACATCGGCAAGGCGGCTGGCCAACAAATCATAGTCAACCGTGTCAAACGCTGCTGTGAGATCAAGTAACACAAGCAGCGCTGACCCGCCTCGATCCATATGCCTGCGAAGGTCGTCTGTGAGGGCAACCAAGGCTGTCTCCGTCCCATGGCCAGGACGGAAGCCAGACTGGAATGGGTCCAGGACTAGAGCATCATTCAGGAATTCCTGCAGTTGTACCGCTACCGCCCGCTCAATCACCTTGCCCAGGAACGGGAGGTTCGACACTGGGCGGTAACTGGACGGGTCGGTGGGGTCCAAAGATGGTTTTTTCAGGAGGGGCCGCACTACCGCCTCCTTTAACACTCCTGGAAAAACCCCAGAGCTCAGGGAGATGTTAACAATGGCCTCCAGATGGTCCCGTAGCCCCTCCGAGCTGGCCTTCACCAGCCAGGATGGGCAGGGGTCCAGAGGACAGGTGGTTGGCCTCATCCCCTGCAGGATCCTGTCAACATCGTCCTGAGAGAGCAGCCTGAAATGGTCTAATACGGACCCAGAAGACGGCCAAGGGGTCTCCAGTTCCCTTACTGTATCAACAGTGGGTGGCAGGCCACGGCGAAGGGACAAGATTTTACCCGCAAAATAGCGGGTACTATTAGCGGGTACTACTAATAGCGGGCACTATCAAATAATGTTGGAATTAACATATTAAAGCTGTCAGGGCCAGCACATCAGCATCTATTAGCTTGGAGTGTGGCGGTGTCTCAAAGGAACAAACAAGTTTTGCTAACTTAAGAGTTTACTGTGTTGGCAATGTCTGTGTGCTTTCTGTGGGATGCTGGCTACAATGCTGCTAATTAGTGACAACTCAAAGTATATTGAATTTTACAAATTAAGTAACAGATTATAGTGGAGATCTGGCACAGAGCTGATGCTATTTGGATTTACAAAAGGTAATTTTTACTCTGATCTTGTGTGTTGGACTTGTGTGCTTAACACATCCTGAAATGTAATAAGTTGTGCAAACAGACACATTTCTGCTCTCTAGCCACTGATAGTACAAACCATCCTTCAAAAAAATCCCTTTATAACACCCTTACCTGTGGCTATACAGATTCTTAACTCCTAGACATCATTTAATAGCAAGGACAAAATAGAGGGAAATGTATGGATTCACTTGTGTGCAGTTGTTACAGGAAAAGTTAAACATGGGTAGCAGTGATAGGCTTGTGTGAGCTTTATGCCCAGGCAGAAAAGAGCAGCAATGTGCTGGAATCAATTGCTGATTTATCTGCCACAAACTTTGGCCAGGCCTAGGCGGACACAGGGCTCTGAAGAAGGGGCCAGTTACTGCATGTCTAATGAGGCATTCCAGAGCCACCAAAGAGGAGGAAGCCGAGGTGATCCAGAGAATCTTAATGAGCCTCCACAATGGCTGGGCTGTGTGGACAAGCAGCTGCTGAGGCTGTTTTCGGCTGGATCAAGTCCTTACAAAACAGCCCATCCTCATCATAATGGAGCTTAAGTGAATGTTTTCTGCATTGCAATTTTGCTTAAATGGGGCATTTGTAAAGCAAGTTCTGTAGAAAGAGATCGCTCTCTCTCTCTCTCTCTGCTCTTCCTTTTATCTCTCTGGAGGAGACTAGGTGGAAGGCAGCTTTGCTCTGATAGAATTTTACATTTTGATTGATTTTAATTGCTCAGAGAACGTTGATGGGGGGGAGGAGGAAGGCTCTTGGCTTTGATCACCAGTTGCATTTTTCATTGCAAAGTAATCAGATTTGAAAGCATCTTTGGAGTTCCACAAAAGCCAGCATGACTGCATATGTAGAATTAACTAGCTGGCTAGCCCTATCTGCTCTTATGAAGGCTTATCACTTGTGTGTTAATCCAGTTAATCTTGCCTCTTTAAATTACATGTACAAAAGAAAACTTTTCTCAAGCATTCAAGAATGCAAAAAGCAGCCTTTAGATGCTTGGATTCCTTTGTCTTCCTAACAGAAGACACACCATGAAGTGAGCAGTAAAGAGGGCAGCTGCCTCCCTCTTCTGGAAGCTTTCTGCTCACCAGGGCAGGAGATGCCCAGAGATACGGCAACAGTACGAGGGAGGGTAATTTGCTATTAAGCTCACAGCATTTGCCCTAGATAGTGTCTAAGCTATGGATGCACCTAATGCATCATTTCTTTAACTTAATTTAGGTGGGGGTTTTTTTTGGCTAAAACATGCAGTAGGGATTTTAGAGGGAGGCATTAGCCCATTGCTGAAATCCAAAAGATGTTTTCATGGACATTTGAACATATACACAGAGAGGGGGCTGAAAAAAACTTACCAAGGTGTTAGAATCATAGAATCATAGGGTTGGAAGGGGACTCTAGGGTCATCTAGTCCAACCCCCTGCACAATGCAGGCAATAAGACATCCCTGCTGCTGTTTTGCATGAACAAACCTCTGATTTGTGTTTTTTTTTCAAATTAGCTTTTAAAAATAGCAGTTGGATATTTGCTGCAGCCCAAAGAAACTTTCATCCTAGGTGCAAAGATTTTATAGACTATTTTCAACTTCAGCCTCCTGCTGAAACTTACAAGGAGGTGTAATAATAAGCTTTACATCCAAATAGATAACTGGGTATTACACGGTGTTTTATTCATTATATTTGCAGCCCCACACCCAATTTCACTGAAGAAGAATTGCCGTGACAGTGTTAGCCAAATTGCCTCAAAGATGGGGAATTAATAGCCAATGGGCATATATGATGGATGGGATCATAACCTGTGTATACCAGGGTCGGAGCATGCACAATAAAGAAGGAGACTAATGATTTAAAATGAATCATGGTTTTTACTTGAGGTAAAACTTACAGGGTCTAAGAAACACACGCACATTCAATACCGGACTAGGAAATCAAAGGGTGGAAAGGGTATAGAGACGGTTGCATTCGCAGGCAGATAGTTGGTGGGCGATATGTACCTGTCCGTCGAGAAGCAGAGATTCAGCAGCGAGGAGCAGAATGCGTAGTGGAGTGACCAGCACTACATGAGGTGGGGTGGAATGGGAGTGAGATCTCGAGCATCTCATCTGTGACCAGAAAGGGTGGTCTTAAATAGCCAATTTCTATCCTGAGGCAAGACCTGTGGTGAGTTTCATGCCTCGTAAGTGGTTCTCAGGCAATTTAACAAAAGTAATTAATGTGCCGTTTTAGTGAGATATAAGAAATCCGGGGTGGACACTTTGGAATCTAATGTTTGTTTTTGTGACACCTCCGAAGGGACAAAAGGGCGAGGAGGAAGGACGGATGGGGAATGATTGGATTTTCTGATAGTCCATAGCTTGATGGGTGGAAGCGATTATTTTGATGTGTGATTAATGGAGTCCAAAAGCATCTTGCTTCACATCTTTGTCTTTGGCTGGACAATGACATCATACCAGGAGGCACACCTGGTGTGTGACAGGAGCGCTGGCGTGTCATGGCTCCCACAGGAAAATAGTTGTCCTTTTTAAACTGTCTCTGGAACATGGCTTCTCCTTGGCCCACTACTGGTCCCAGTTCCGGTAGGGATCTCAGCAGTGACTGGCGTCTCAGCAAGGAGGCATGTTGATCTGGGTGCTGAATAGTCCCAGGGAGGGTTGCTTGTGGGCACTGGCTGGGGGGGGGGGCTGCCAGTTCCACGAAGTTCCCCTTCCATGCATAGGATTGGCCTCAGTGCCAAGTTGCGTACAGTTCAAATAAAGTCCATGTCCAAGTTCCGGGAGGGGGTTCCAGGCAACAATGGTTTCATAACAACCCTGTGTGGTAGCCACCCAGTTCATGGCTAAGATACTGCTCATGTCACTGATTTGCCAACTTTTAAACTGGTCCCTCTAGCTATTCCTTGAATCCTTGTAAGCAGCTATCAAGTGATGCCATTGAACTTCATTTAATGAAAAGTTTCAACTCCCCATTTCCACTCATTAAACCTCAATTAAAGGGACAGGCTATTTTTCCTGTCCAAATGGCAACAGTATGCAGTTAGTGGCACTAACCTAGTGGAGACGATTTGAAGATACCTGAAGGTTTGTTTTTATTGAAAAAGATTATCTGGAAACAAACTTTTAATGAACAAAACAAGGGTGATTTGTGACCTGAACAGTGTTCAGTCAAAGGCTGTGCTGACTGATTACATCACAGCAGACAAGAGGAAATAAGAATCTGTCTCACCTTGTGAAACCTTCAAATTTTGAGGAGTCTCTCTGGACTGGGATGTCACCTGGAGACCACACGGAAGAAATCGGTTTTGGCTTCACTTACCTGGAGGAGAGATTTAGCAGGGAGGGCAACTCACTTGAGCCCAAGGTAAGATTTTTAAATTGCAGTGAAGCATTTTCCTCTCTTGCTCTTACTGGGATACAATTCACATTGCAATTTATCTCCAAAAACCGTTTTTAATAATATTTTTTAGTTATCATTTCTGGGACTTTGATGCAGCTTTGGGAAGAAACACACAAGCACGCAGACATCTCACCGCACGCACATTCCCTTGCCTGTCATTCCTTTCCCCTTTTTGGTAAGCGCAGCTATTTCTCCCAGTCCACATCCATCCACCCACCTGCTATTTTGCCTGCACTGAAAAGTCAGTGTGACTGGAGATGGTTTGTTTCCTTATTTGTACAATCTCCTCATTCAGAACGTAGGCAGGAATGTGCCGTGCCTGGCAACAGCTCTGCCTTTGCTACTTTGCCTGCAGACAGTGTAAGAGGGGCTTGAAGAAGTCCTGCCACTGACTTTTAATGAGGCTGGACCGAGAATGAGAGACGCTTTAACTGATGAAATGTACTGGAGGCAGAACGATCCTAGTTACAGATATTTAAATGATTCCCTTTCCCTATATGTGTGTTGGTACAGCAGAAATAGGATGGACATTTATCTTACAGATGCAAAAAGTTAAGAAAAATCAAATTCCTTTTAAACTGTTTATATATAATTAAGAAAACTTCTGTAAACCAGCTTAGCAATATACTGCACTCCTACACTGACTTTGTTAAGGTTCATAACTTTGTATCATTCCTTCTAATAACAAGTTCTTGTGCTAATCATCAGGATAGCAAAATGGGCCAAGAGCCATCGTTGATTTACATTCCACACCAACAATAGCCCTTTTCAGTTGTTACGTTTTACCAGATGTATGGGGAGAATATGCTGGGGAGAATGTGCTGCACACAATTCTCCCGATAATACACTATTGCCATTTTGTCTGAAAGGGACAACCCTTCAGGGTTCTGGTTCACATTTATTGAAGCAAAGAATTATGAAATTGCCCCTTTCAGAAAAGATGGCAGTTATACATATTAGTACGATGGCATGTAGCACGTTCTTCCCATACCTGTGATAAAATGTAACAACTGAAAAGGCCTAATGTTGAATCATTTTATTGGCTGGCAGACTCCTGCTTCTCCACATACTCCAGGAGTATTACCAGCGTGCATATTTTCACATCACAAACAGGCCACTACGTGAACGGTGTCTCCGTTTCACTGCAGGGTCAGAACAGTTTCAGTATTGCATATTGCCTTTCAAAGCAGTCTTTGAAAACTTGATTTTGAAAATTCAGCATTATTCTATGATTCAGCATTTCCACCACTGACAAACTTGATCTGACAGTACTTTTCTCATATGAGAATGTGTTAAATAGTGGGTTCAGACACAAGGTAATTCAACAGATCTTTATTTAGCAGGAACACAACACACACTGACTAACTGAACAGAAGCCCTCAATATATATACAGCAGCTCCACCCCCAGAATAACTGATAACCAATGAGAATACATACTTTACAATACCATCATTTGCATAAACTATATACGATGTTTGAAGTAGGCAGGCCACTAATTGGTCTTTATTATAGAGGACCGATTGGCTGCTGCCTTGAGAAAGTAACCTGTGATATTGCAGGGATTAAGGACCAATGAGAATGCAGGCATTGGGAGCCTTGACTGAACCTTAAGCTCAACACAGTATAGTGCATTGCAATCAATACAGTAAATACTTACCTATATCGTTACTTAATAATGATTATAAAATTTTTGCGAAGATACTGGCGGAAAGAGTGAAGGGATGGCTTTCTGAAGTTATTGAGGAGGAGCAAGCTGGTTTTTTGCCAAATAGACAAATCAAAGACAATTTAAGGACAGTTATAAATGCTATTGAATACTATGACAGACGTTGTGACAAGGAGGTTGGCTTCTTCTTTGTGGACGCTGAAAAAGCGTTTGACAATTTGAACTGGGACTTTATGTTTGCCACCATGGAAAAGCTACAAATGGGAGAAAGATTCATAAGAGCAGTAAAGGAAATTTACAGAGACCAGAGTGCAGCAATTGTGGTGAATGACGAGGTGACCAAGAAATTGACTATAGGTAAAGGAACAAGACAAGGTTGCCCGTTGTCTCCACTGTTGTTTATTTTGGTTTTGGAAATACTGATGATACAGATACGAGAAGACAATGCAATCCGTGGAATAAAAATAAAGGACTTTTCCTATAAGGTCAGAGCATTTTCGGACGATATAATGCTAATTGTGGAAGATCCAATGGAGAATATGCCAAAAGTAATAGAGAAGATTAAGGAGTTTGGAGATTTGGCAGGATTTTATGTAAACAAAAAGAAGTCAAAGATATTATGTAAAAATATGACTAAACAGAAACAACAATTATTAATGGAAATAACAGACTGCGAAGTAACAAGTAAGGTGAAATATCTGGGAATTGAACTGACTGCAAAGAATATAGATTTATTTAAAAACAACTATGAGAAACTATGGACTCAGATAGAGCAAGACTTGATTAAATGGAACAGACTGAATTTGTCATGGTTGGGAAGAATTGCAGTAATTAAGATGAATGTGTTGCCAAGAATGATGTTTCTATTACAGACAATACCAATTATCCAAGACTCTAAGCAGTTTGAAAAATGGCAGAGGAAAATATCAGATTTTGTTTGGGCAGGCAAAAAGCCTCGAGTGAAAATGAAAGTGTTACAACATGCAAAAGAAAGAGGCGGAATGCAACTGCCCAACCTAAGACTTTATTATGATGCAATTTGTTTAGTGTGGTTGAAAGACTGGATGATGCTGAAAAACCGGAAATTACTGGCCTTAGAAGGATATAAAAAAATATTCGGATGGCATGCATATTTATGGTATGATAAAGTAAAAGCGGACTCTATGTTCTTACATCATTATATTCGGAGAAGCCTATTCACAACTTGGAAGAAGTACAGGAATTACCTACAAGATGGAATCCCCTCATGGGTGGTTCCATATGCAGTAATAGATCCGAGAACTGTCGATAATGAACAACAGTGTTTAACATACAAGGAGATAACCCGAATGGAATTTTCTAAACCCAAAATAAAGACGCAGGACGAGTTGTCTCCAAGTTACGATTGGTTTCAGTACAGACAGATCAGAGATCTTTATAATTCGGACTGTGTGAAGGGAGGGATAAGAATGGAGAATTCGGAATTAGAACAAGCACTTTTACAAGAGGATAAAAAGGAAATCTCTAAGGTATATAAAGTGCTGCTGAAATGGTATACTGAAGATGAAACAGTTAAAGTGCAAATGGTGAAGTGGGCTATAAACTTTAATAAAGAAATAACAATGGAGGCGTGGGAATACTTGTGGAAAAATACGTTGAAGATCACGACATGCACCAATATTAAAGAGAATGTCTATAAAATGATTTATCGTTGGTATCTGACACCAAAGAAAATTGTGCTAGGGAATTTGAATATGTCTAACAAATGCTGGAAATGTAAAAAGCATGAGGGATCTTTGTATCACATGTGGTGGACTTGTGAGGTAGCTAGGCAGTACTGGGGGGAAATAATAAGAGTAATAAGTGAGATTTTACAATTTCAAATTAATAAGAACCCAGAACTCCTGCTACTGAACTTGGGAATGGAGGATATTCCAGCACAATATAGGACATTGCTATTTTACATGACAGCAGCGGCTAGACTTTTGTACGTGCAAAAGTGGAAAGTGCAAGAAGTGCCAACTATTGAGGACTGGATATATAAATTGCTGTACATGGCGGAAATGGACAAAATGACAAGGAAACTGAGAGACCTTGATCCAGGACAGTTCAACACGGATTGGGAGAAGCTGAAACAATATTTAGTGAAGAAATGGGAGGTGGGAGGAGAACTGTGGCAGTTTGAAAATTACTGAAATACAATAAAAGTAGAGGGAGGTGACTTTACCAGGGGGTGGAGAGGTAAATGAGAACTTCTAAGCAACTATTTTATTAGACTATTATATATAGCATTAAGTATTATAGGTGTTATTACAAGAACTATAATGATAGAAATTAACTAATTATAAGGATAGAAACTAATTAATTTCATTTCTGGCAATAATTGTATAATGGAGATAATTTTATAATTGCAATGAAGGAATTTAAGTAAGGTGGGAAAATATATATTAATGTATAGATTATGTATTAAATTGATTGAATTGGTTTGGAGGTATATATGGGTCAAATTGGTTGACTATTTTTGGTGGATAGATGCATAATGAAAGAATAATACAATTATATAATTAAAACAGTATGAAGATGAGATATGTAGAAAAAGAAATATATAGAGTATAAGTTAAATTGGTTGACTTATATTGAATGTACTGTTTATAGAAGCATCTAAAAATATGCTAAATGAGGGATAAATTGTTTGCCCCATATTGAAGATGAGATTATAAGATAGAGTATAGAGTACCAAAATTAGCTAAATGATTATTACCAAAAGAAAATATGCCAAGAATGTATTATTTAGTTATGTATTATTTAGTTGTTAAAGTAAGTAGGAAGACAGAAGGAGCACTGTGTTATATAGATAAGCTTAGAAGAAAGTGAAAGATTATGTTTGTCAGATAGAATAAATTTAAAATGAGTAAGGGAAAAGGGACAAGGGGTTGGAAAACTGTTGGAAGTCAACAAAAGGGGGGGAAAGGGAGGGGGTTAGAATTGGAAAAATTAAAGGAAACTGATTGTAATGTACAATTTAATGATATCTAATCCAATAAAATTATTTTTTAAAAAAATACAGTAAATACTTTACAGGCCTTGCTTGGCCCAGTACACAACAGAATGACTTATTTCCTTGTGTGTCACGTGCCATTGAGTCAGAGCCAATTTATAGCAACCCCTTTGGGTTTTCAAGGCAAGAGGCCTTGCTCCTCAGAGGCCTGCTGAGGCTTGGTTAATTCAAAGTTTTAAAGAGCAAGGGCAGCAGGATAAAAGTTCCAGAAGGGGAAACAGTTGGGCATGCCAGAGGCAGTGGAGGGCTGTGAGAGAATCTGTCCCTCCTGGAGCGATCTCTGCCGACTCTGTCTTTCAAAACTATGCTTCCTGGCTAACATTGCATCTCCCGATACATGAAGAACATGTGTCAAAAGTATCGTGTAGAGGGACTCTCAGTGACAACAGGGGGCAAAATGGACTCTAGTCGGTAGGAGAGGGTGCTTGGGGGAGAGGGCCCTCCTACCCTGTCCATCTAGATCTGTTGTGCCAAAGAATATCAATTTAAACACCTGCTATCCCTCATAATGAGTTGGAATGTCCTGCTAATGCCAGCTGCTTGAGTGAAATAAATAGTCGCTGCAAAGAAGAAAACGTATTTTAAAAAACTGTAAATTAGAGTGATCAATATTTTATCATTCTCAAACATAAATGCATGATTATCTGTTAGATAATAAGTTTTCTTCCACCACATACTGACTGCTAGCATGCGCCCTGGCCAGACGCCTTACTTTTCATCGAGTCGTCTTCATCTTTGGAATAGTCTTTACAAAACAGCTCAACTTTTGTTTCCCCAAAGCCTGGAAAACCTTTCAGAGCTTATTGCTATGTCCTGAATGCTAAGCCGTTGTTCATAGCGTAATTATCCTCTTTTCACGTCTCAGAATCTGAAACTCTTGATGCTTCTGAGTGTCTGTACAGGGTAATTTTTCATTGCCTCCAAAGCCTTCTGAATTCGGCTGCAGTAACAGAGCAACAGCGGTATGGCAGAAACATGGCAATGTAGCTTAGACTCAAAGTGGAGAGCTTCTGAGGCCTAATTGTCCCATTAAAATACGGCTATTTCCATGTTATGGAGACTGAAGGCCTCTTGCTGGTAAGCCTCAGTGGTGGGACAATAAAAAAAACCAGTGATGTCACTATGTCACTTCTGGGTACAACACAGAAGTGACAAAGGGTAGTTCTACAGATTGCTCTATGGTTGTACCTGGAAGTGATGTAGTAAGGTAAGCAATGTCGCCAACATTGCACACCTATGCCCCCGCCCCCAGCCCTCCCTCTGGCTGTCAGACTCACCCTGGTAGCCCTAGGTGGAGAGCCATCCAGGGAAAAACAATGCAGATGCTCTAAAGTAGAAAGTCTAGCTGACTACGACAGCTTTGGCCAGCCAGAAAATGGTCTGCAAAACCTCTAGACTGGTCCTTGGAAGCCCACTGCACACTGGGAGAGTATATGTACTCCTAATTTCTTGCTAGAACTAAGCCATTTGGACAACTGGCCTGTATAATTCAAATAAGTGGTCCCTAACATATGCTTGTGGACATCATAGTATTTGCCAGTGTGTTTTTGGCACCCACTTGATGCTTCCCTGAAGCATAAAAACATAAAAAGATCTCTGCAGGATCATACATGTGGTCCAGCTTCCAGTTTCATAGTGGCCAAGCAGATGCCCTGGATGGCCAACAAATAGGGCATACAAGCCAATGCCTTTCCTTGGTGTTGCCTCTAGCATTACATCTACTATTTCAAATAAAGAGCTAATTCTGGTTTTTCTTCACTTCATTGGAGCAAGAAGGAGTTCAGAAGAGAGGACTCCATCTTTTTGTCTCCGGGGAGTGCTCATTTGGAAACAGGTGTCTCCGTGGTAGGAAGATGCTTGGCTTGGAAATTCCAAACATTTTGCAGAACCTCATAATATTTTGTGCAACCTCCCATTTTCTGATTAGACTGAGCTTCTATGGTAGCCATTTTGTGATTCCTCCCAACAGCCATTTTAATGTGGTACTTACCACCTGTTGTCAAAATTCCAAAGGTGCCCACAAATTCAACAAGGTTTAGCTAATCAGAAGATAGCAGAAGATGGGAGCTTTGACTCTTGAAAGCTCAGACCCTGAAAATCTGGTTGTTCTCTAAGGTGCCACTGGGCTCAAATCCTGCTGTTCTACTTAGGGTTCCCTGGTCCCTTTACCCTCCTGGCAGGAGGGAGGGCTGGCACTTACTGGGGTGCTCTTCTCGCGTGCACACAAAGAACATGCATGCTCCCTGTGGGCGTGATGACATCACTTCTGGAAGTGATGTCATGCCCACTGGGACCATGCCTGCTGCACACTGGTCTGGGAGGTTTTTGGTCTCCTCTGCCCATTCTCTGGGACTCCCCCCCCTCTCCACCAGCCAGGTGAGTGGCGGAAGGGGCAATGGCTGGGAGCCTGGCAGCCCCAGTTCTACTGCAACACAGCTACCCCTCTGAAACTAATAAGCTAGATGACTCTGTGTTCTGGCTTGGCGCGTGGCAGCTTCATAACTGGACAACTTCCTGTCATCATAGGACCAGAAATGTGACTACACCTCTTCCTCTCCCCTGCATATGTACAGATTATTGCCAAAGAGCGCAGAGCTTTGGCTTTTAACAAAAGCTGAAGTACTCTGTGTCATACCAGTACAGGTGAGAATGGTGAATTTGGTTAACTGCAGAAGAAGACCAAGGCATAAAGCTGCAGGCTTCCTTCCTTCCTTCTTGCAAGCAATTATTAGGCTTAGAAGCTCAAAGGCATCAATAACACTTGCTGGTTCTTCTGTTCATACAAAAGCAACAACAAACTGGATGTTGTTCTGCTTTAAGAATTGCTGCTCAGTACATATACAGCTGTATCTAGGCTGCAGATTAGAAGACTATTGATTTTATCTGTCACTGTCCAAGAGAAGAACTCATATGAAGCAGCCCTTGCTGCAAATGGAGATGAAGAAAGAAAAAAAAGCGCCCACCCTCAAATTCAAATTAGCCTGTGACTCTGCTCCCAAGTCGGTGGGGCGTGAATGCTAAGCAGTCTGCTTTTGGTTCAATCTGTTCAGTGCCTAGCTAGTAATTATTCTCCAGAGAAACTCTACAGGAGACAATGATTATTCTCTCCTCCTCCACTTCTATTGCTCCTGTATTTATATAAGATTAAGTAGCCCTGTTATGTTTTTACCTCTCTGATTGGAGCTCATTTTAACCTCATTTAGGGCTTCAGCCCAAGCTTTTCTGTAGAAAGAACCTTTCTACCCCCCCTCCCTACTCTCCACTGCAATTCTCTCCCTCTTTTGTATGAAAATGATGCCATTGATTGGCTGCTTTAGGGATTGCCTCGTGGCAGGTGACCAATGAGAAAAGACAGGGAGGATAAATGGTGCCAGACTCCCAGAGGTGCTGTGGCACTGTGTAATTATTGCTCCAGACAGCTGAAAGCAGCGGGGCTTCTCGTTTCTCCAGCTTCATTTCAGCCTGCCATGATTACTGGCACCGAAAGATGCTGATTATAAGTAAACATTAATTATGCCCCTGCTATCCTGCGACTTGAAGTACTGTTATCTTAACAGAGAAACAATCCTTTAAAAAGCAGAAATGTATTTTATGAGCCACAGCCTTGAGATCCTAAGTGATTTTTCTTACACAGAGAACATTTCCTCATGCATGGCTGGAGATGGCGAACTGCCTTTTTGTCCCTGGCAAAGAGGACACTCTAGGCATGTATTTGAAACTCGTACAAAAGAACTTGGCTTATTTTTGTGGCCTTTACTACAGCCTACCCACTACCTTTCCCTTTCTCCTTGTCCTTCTTCTTCCCTTTCTCCTCATGGGAAGTCTATTTCTCGGGGCTAGGCTTCAGACACTCTGAATGAAAAAAAACAAAACAAAATGCAATTAAGAATAAAATGTACCTATGAGGATACAACACCAGGGCTCATTTTGAGGGGGAATGCGCAGGAACACAGTTCCAGCAGTTCCCCAAAGAGGTCACATGACAGGTGGCCCTGCCCACCTGACTCAGCCATTTTGGGCCCGTTTCGGCCTGGATTGGGGCCAAAATGACCCGGATTGGGCCTCTGATGGGTGGTGGATCACTCTCCCACTCAGCAGCAGCCTGATCTTGACCATTTTGGGCCCCTTTCCAGCCATTTTCAGCCCCCTTTTGCCATTTTGGGCCAAATTTCATCCCTGAATGGCCAGGATTGGGTCCAAAACAGCCAGGATAGGTGATGGTAGGGGGTGTGGCATATACAAATCAGTTATGCTAATGACACACTTCCGGTGATGACAAGGGGCGTAGCATATGCTAATGAGTTATGCTAATGAGTTCCTCCAGCTCTTTTTCTACAAAATGACCCCTGTACAACATGCTGCTCTTTTTTAATATCACGAGGATAATAATCTTTAATAAAAATTCAGTACAACAGCTTCAGTCTCTTTTGACTTGTACTCATTGTCAAACAGGCACAGCAAAGGATTGTGTAATGATGACCTGAAAAACCCCTGAGATGTCATTCTTCATCGGGGTCTTTAATAGTACCTAGTCCAAGAGAACTCGGTGTGTTGCTTGCTGGGATTTGGAGAATCCTGAGATGTGCCAGCTTTGAGAATGGCACAATCTCTTCAATGTTTGCGATTTCTAAAAAGTGTGGATATTTATACTTTTTGACTAATTAGGTCCTATCGCACATGTGTTAGGATACAGCTCTTCCCCAAATTTCTTTTTCCTCCAGCAGAGCCCTGAGCCTGATAGCAGAAGCTGTAGAACTTGCGTGGAAAAAAACCTAAGCTGCCCGGGAGTTGCAGTGAAGAGGGAGGACCAATCAAAAGCACCCCGCTTTCTTTTTCTGTTGGCACAGGGGACAGTCTATGTTCCCCTCCTCACAGTGCAGCCCACTGGGCCATATGGCTTTTTTGTCCATATGGGTCTTGCAGCCTCTAGCACCACTGTTTTGTCAACTTCAGGAGGCTACTGGAGGAAGGGTAAAGGTGTGAAAGAACTAGATCTACATCCATTTTTACTATCAACTCCTTCTGGTATGGTAGTCAGATATGTAAAAGTTTCTTTAAGTGTGGCTTATTGACCTATACTGTCTGTTTCTCTACTTTGTCTTTAACATGTATGTGAAGAACTGTGTTAAAAGGATTGCATGAAAAGATTAGTTCTGGGCAAGGTTTTAGTCATATATTGTATTTGCATCCGTTGAACAGACCAAAGGGCATCTCTGTTGAGTATATAGTAGTTTGGTGTGCCAGGCATATCTCTGTCTCTCATAGTCTCATTTGCCTGCTAAAAAGCTGACAACTTTCTTTTGCCAACCTGTTCATCTTCTTAACCAGGCCAGGAGCTCTTGTGAGGTGCAAAGAAATGGTTTTGTAGTTAATATCTATTAATCTGGAAGAATTGCTGCAGAGAGATTAGTTGCACCCCATTGCCTGGTACAAATTCTTCAGGGATTCCTTCACTGGCAAAGACTGAAGACATTAATGTAATCACTGTTTTTGTAACAACCCTTACGGCAAATGCGAATTCAGGATGCTTTGAGTGGTAGTCTACCATTACTGCGGCAAATCTTTCCTGATTAGCTGGATCATTATGTCAAGGGCTTGCTTCTTCTATGGGAAGAAAGCAAAGTTAGCCAGAGCTAAAGTAATCTAGAAAGTCTTCTGTGATCTGTCACTATTGGCACATTCTATAGTGGTGCTTCAACTTGTGTGGGACAGGCTGAGGCCAAGGGGAGAGCAAGGCAGGATTGGCTGATAGAGGCAGCAGCCAAATGTCAAATATACAGGAGAGGATTGAAACTGGAATTCCAATACAGAGGGGAGGACTGGATTTGATGCCACAGCTGCAGGGGCTGGTGGGGAACTGGGTGCAGCTGGGAACTGGCCCAGCTGGCGGTGTCATTAGGAAAAGGGACAACACCAGGGAGAGGGTGAAAAGGAATGAGAAGTGGGAAAGAATGGAAACAACAAGGAGAAGTCTAGAACTGGTTAAACAAGAGATGGCAAGGAAAGGAGAGCAAATGAAGAGAAACTGGAGAAGATCAAGGAGAAGGGCAGCAGAGTCCAAAACAGTAAGAGCTGAGCTGGGAGGTGAAAAGAGAGGTGGCAGCTGTGAAGTTGGAAGAGCAGCTGCAGAATCTTGGAGTCCCACATGGAAATCTTTTGTTAGACTAATTCTCAGATAAACTTAAAATCAATGACCAGTTGAACATCAAGTGAATCAAACATTCTAGCCAGTTATTAGAACAACAAGGCTATCAGTTCTCAAATGTCATGCATCTGTGATAAACAGGTCACAAAATAAATGTTTATATGGTTGAATTTTTCTGGTATCTTCTTGCAAGGCTCTTTCAATATAATTCACTCATGGGTGCAGCCCATTCTGAATCTGTAATTAAACTCCACGTCCCTGCAGCAATCTGAGGAAAGATAATTTTCTCATCATCATTGGATTCTACTTTAACTCCAAAAGACAATATAGGTATAAACATTGAGAAGTCACATTCTTACCTCAAGGGAAGATTCCCTGTTTCAAAGTTCATTCGTTTGACAACCCGTCGAGCAATTCTCGGGTACCTCAACCAAACATAAAGTGGTGAAGGAGAATGACCGAGATTCTTTGTAGATCTGGGAATAAACTTTCTATGCTGTAAACAGGTCCTCGCCCTGACATGGATAGCCCAGGCAAGCCTGATCTCATTGGTTAGTAATTGAATGGGAGACCTCCAATTGGATGGGAGACCTCCAAAGAAGTCCAGGGGTGGCAATGGTGAGCTACCTCTGCCAATCTCTTGCCTTGAAAACCCCAGCAGGGGTTGCCATAAGCCAGCTACAACTTGACAGCACTTTCCACCACCACTAAATGTCTCATTACTGAGAAGCTTGCAAAAGCTTCCTTTTCAGGAACTAACATTTTTCTCTGCCGATCAGCTCATGGCAAGGAGAGGGTTTACCTGTAATGGAACTCAAACATAGATTGTCACCATGCTTGCATACTCACATTGGTTCCACCCATCCCTTTGGTGAGGAATGCAATTTACTGAATCCAACTGATGTCCATTCCAGCACCTTGGGACCAGAATTCCCTTGAGAGTAACACCAACATTTGTTTGTGCCAGGGCTTTTTTTCTGGAAAAAGAGGTGGTGGAACTCAGTGGGTTGCCCTCGGAGAAAATGGTCACATGACTGGTGGCCCCGCCCCCTGATCTCCAGACAGAGGGGAGTTTAGATTGCCTTCGGTGCAGAGGGCAATCTCAACTCCCCTCTGTCTGGAGATCAGGGGGCGGGGCCACCAGCCATGTGACCATTTTCAAGAGGTTCCGGAACTCCGTTCCACTGCATTCCTGCTGAAAAAAAGCCCTGGTTTGTGCCCATCTGTTTGTCAGTGCTGCAAACATGATCGAAATAAAACTTCTTTTGTCCCCATGGGAATGGAGTTCTGGGGGCTCCAGGACAGCTGAGGCAGAATTTACATCATTGTACAGATGAGGAAGCTTTCAGGAAGCTGAGCACAGGGCTGAAGAACAGAAAGAAAAACAAAATTCCGAAATGAGGGATCAGTGGCTGGGCTGTTCAGATTTGCTCATGAAGCTCATCTGCTCTGAAACGGCCAGTGATGTATCACCAAGAGGAGTAGATCAAGGTGCAGAAATAGATGCTGTACCTTTAATTGCTATATACAGAAAGCCAGTAGCATTGGGTAGTAAGAAGTAGGCCCTTGAGGATTCCTCAGAGCCAACAGCAGCAAATCCCGATACATGCACTACAGACTGAGACATTAAACGTGAATGAACAATGAGCTATAGGCTTTCTATGGCCCTTTAATCTCATCACTATTTCATTTTGCAGCTTGTCCCTGACAAGAAGGGGATACTAGGATTTGAAGCACACACACAAAACTTTGTTTCATGATGACACCCCCTATGTGGCACTTTCTTTTCTCCTTTGAGCATAGTGGGAAGCCTGTTTCTGAGGAGGACCAGACTACAGAAACTCTAATGGGACAAACATTCACACACAAAGTGAGGATTAAACAGTAGCTGTCAGGCTAAAACCATCTCTTCTAGTTCTCTGGCTGCTGCATCAAAGAAGGGACGACTTGTTTCTGTAGCCAGTGTATTTGCTGTGCTGGAACAGGAATGCTGCTTTCCTCTCTCCTCCTCCTGCCATCCCCATACACTTCAAATAGGAAATGGCCTTGTTGAATGTTAAAGTCCTAAAAATTTAAGAACCCGCACACAGTCCCCTCACGGTGTTATTGTCACACACTTCACTGGTACAGACAATTATGGTGATTTCCAGAGGGCACTCAAAAGGCAGCCTCTAACAAGGATGAAATTTCACTTTCTGATGAAAGCCCTGCGTTGCAGTGGGGGGAAAGTCTCAATTCGATTATCTGGCTATTCCATTGCTCCTATATTTACAACCTTGCTGACCTCTGGGGAAAGAGTAAGGACAGCCAGCCAATCAAGTTGGAGCCATTTCCAAAGGTCAGAGTCATAGAACATTCCCTCTAATAATTCACAAAGGCTACATTTCGGAGCCCTGGTCCTTGGGACTGAAAACTGGCAGAAGAACAGAAGTTTACGTGAAATATTTATCCATTTCCAGGGCAACTGTCTGAACACAAAGCATTCACTTCGTTCTTGCTCCGGGTTTCAAATTAAAGTGCTGCAACAGGACCTGAAATGCAAGCAATGTTTATTAACAGGAGCTTTTGAATGCTTTCCATTTTCAGTTGGATTTCGTAAAACAAATTAACTGTCAGGTTCTTTCTCTCCTTTTGAATCTGGGGTTGTCCATTCCCTACTTTATAGGTGCTTTTCAATGCAGCCACAGTGTAAACCAAAGCTTTTGGGACATCTTTCACTCATGTCAGACTCTGTGAGAGATTGTTCCATCACCAAATAATTTCCATTCAATGACACCTTCCCAAATATTGATGAATCATCATAAAATCATAACCATATTTTCGGTATATGATGTGGGTATGATATCATTGCCAGCGTGGCATAACAGGATGATTTGCAATGTTCACTTGGCACCCCCATTTTAAGCACTTGGCCAGACAGGTCTTAGCTGTGTCATAACAGTTGGAGCTGGGGTTCAGACTTCATACTATCCCAATATTAGATTTAAATTTTATAATTACATCAAACATGCCTTCTGTTTTTGGAAGGTTTTCAAGGTCCACAGCTGCTATTTTTCCATATTATTTTATGCCAAAAAATCAAATATACCCCCCCCCCCACAACCTGTGCACAAAGCACCTTTAGCACCTCTAAAACTTAGATGGCTTTCATTGCTTTCTTCCGGGAGTTCATGCATGTATATGAATGATGATGTTTTTATTGCATTGTTCTCCAGTTTGGCAGTTCAGCTTTGTTCATAGAATCATAGGGTTGGAAGGGACATCCAGGGCCACCTAGTCCAACCCCCATTTCTTGTATATATTATCTCGTTGTATTATTTAAATTATATTGTTTAGGGCAATATTCGGTCATTTGTGTAATCCAGTTTTATTCACTGTTGGTTGTAAACTTTATTGTATCACTTTAAATGGTGTAATCTGCCTTGAGTTTCAATAAGAAAGAAGGACTGTAAAAGTATGTGTGGGAAGGGGAGGGGCTCCTCCTCCACTCCATTTTCAGAAGATCAAGTGGCCTCTTGCAGGGAGTCACTTACATACCTTTGGAGCAGTATGTGCTCGGAATCCTCCATACGCTGTGGCTGTTTCAGCACTGGCAAGCAGCAAGAGTGGAACCCCTCCTCTTCCCATGTCACAATTCTGAGCTAAAAAGGGCTCCCTCTGATCTTTAAAATGACATTCCCTGCAGCTGCCATGTGCAAGGAACATACGTTGGGTTCCCTGGGGGAACCCAGACACAACTTGCCAAAAAAGATAACATCCAGTTTGGCCCTAAAAAGCCCTTTCGTCTCATAAAAACGTTTCCTGCTACCCCTACACACAATGGTTATACTACTGCCCCACCTATCCCTCCAGTTTACCTTAACTTAATGATTTTGTTTTCTTTGTAAAGGACCTAACTTAGGTTCTGTAGTAAGCTATGTTTGGTTCTGGATCCATCGGCTGCAGACCTTGGCTCTAAGGTGTAACAGACTCCAGGGGCCATGTGAATCGGTCTGTTTGAAAAACCTGATTAAATACCGGACCATTCCCTGCCTCACAGGCTTATGGCAATGAGGACACAGAAGGATGCGCGACTGCACAATTTACTACAGAGGTCAACTCAGGGTCAACAAACTTGGGGATTTAAATAGCAATTGTATTATGTATTTCCAAGCTCATGGGCAACCCAGATAAGGAGCAGTGATTAGATCTTTTCTCCTCCAGAGCATTTCCGCCCCCCTCCCCCAATTTAAACTTCATTCCAATTACACTGAATTTGTTCCAGACTAGGGATGTGCGTTAAAAAAAATTAAATAAATAAAATTCAGGTGATTCATATGTATATATCAAACAACATGATGGATTTGCTTTGTCTGCCTGCCTGCCTGCCTGCTTGCTTGCCTGTCTATACCATGCCATTCTTCCCAGTGGCTGACCCAAAGTGGCTGACATTGTTCTACTGTCCTCCATTTTATTCTCACAACAATCCTGTGAGGTAGGCTAGGGTCAGAGAGTGTCTTCCTGGCCCAAGATCACCCTACAAGCTTCTCTGACAGAGTAGGGAATTTGAAGATGGGTCTCCCAGCCCCTAGTCTGGCACTCTAACCAATACACTACTCTGCCTCTCCTAGGTATCTGATGAAGTAAGTTCTGACTCACAAAAACTTATACTGGAATAAATGTTGCTAGTCTTTAAGTTTCTTGTATGAACTACGCTCTTTCTCGTCTCTACACTCTTGGCGATGTGATGTGTCCCCTCTTCCTAATCTCACTAGCACATTTCTTTCTTTCCCTTCCTCTGTTTTTCTGCTCTCTCTGCTCAACCCTCCACTGCTACCATGCCCAGTCTGGGCCTCATTGGGTGTCAAGGCAAGCCAAGCCCAGGGACCTCCATTTGCTGCTGCATCCTTCTCTTCCATCTCCTTATCTATCACTGCAGCCTCCTAAAACAGCTTTCTCAGCGCTAGCCAACAGCAGATGGACAAATGGTCTTCTCCTCTTCTATCCTTAGCAGAATCAACTAGGGCCGAGTACACAAGTTCCTTCTCTATCCATTTCCCTGGCCCGTCCCAACAACAGCCAGTCCTGCTCATTGGGAAATGTCCTCTATTCTTTGTCCAGAAAATGCCTTGGTAGCAAGCAACAGCGGTTTATGTGATTGGCAACATCTGGTGCTTGGAAGGGCTGGAAGAGAAGAAGGGGATAAAGGCTCCAGGTAAGAACAAGTAGGGTCACTGCAAGAACAAGGGGCCAACTACAGTTCCATTGCCTGGGACCCCTGGAAACCTGCTTGGTTTTTAGAGCTAAGCCTCCTTGCTTCTAACCATCCTTCCCTAGGATCAGGCAACGGTAGTCTTTTGTCTATTCTGCCCAAACTGTGCCATTAAGACAGTTTAGATAAGCACTGCCTAATAGTGCAAACCTAAACAGAGATGTCCTTTCATGATCATTGACGAGTGTAGCTGCTTAGGACTGCACTGTTAGGCTTCGTTACCATCACCATAATAAAAAAAAAATTCCCTTAGCATACTATAGTACAGAGAAGCGCTGGGAAAAAGAGCACATAAGCAAAAGAACATCCTTTACCTGTCTTTGGAGGGGAAAATATCACTTGTTACACAGTAGAATAAAAGGGGAACAAAACAGAGGGGTTAAGTAACAACCTAAAAATATATATTAGAAAGTATTTATTATAAATGTGCACAAATGTAGATTAAAACAAGTTTAAAACATAAGGCCTGAATGGCAGGCTACATGTATATGTTAAAACTTGCTAAACATCTCAAGGTACAGATGATGGTACAATGCACTGGCCGACACAAATAGACCAAGGTACAGTAAAAAAACAACAACAACCGACCAGACGCATTTCGGCCCTAAGGCCTTCCTCAGTGGTCAGTTGTAAACAATTTATAATCAAACACACCCATCATCTGTACCTTGAGATGTTTTAGCAAGTTTTAACATATACATGTAGCCTGCCATTCAGGCCTTATGTTTTAAACTTGTTTTTAATCTACATTTGTGCACATTTATAATAAATACTTTCTAATATATATATTTTAGGTTGTTACATAACCCCTCTATTTTGTTCCCCTGCTTGTTTGGGTTGAGTTTGTGGGGACTTTCCCCCACACCCCCTTTTTCTTCCTTGTTGTTACAGTAGAATAAAAGCCAAAGAGGAATAATGTATTGTGTTTAGTGCACTGCTCAGCTAATCACAGAAAACGTCACTATCTCATTCTCCAGTGCCACCTGCCTGCTGCAATATTAAATCATCCCAATGCAAAAATAAATCTGTCATCCTGAGGGTGGTTATGAACAAGAGAGCAACAGAGCTAAGAAATGTGAATGATTAAAAACAGCACAGGAGTGGTGGTGGTAGGACTAAAACATGGTAAGGGAGAATAAGGTTGGCAAGGAATACAGGCACACACACCCTTCCCGGAACATTGATCAGGAGTGGATACAGCGTTAAATTCAATATGAACCAAGGTAGGAGACAACAGCACATGTGTTCTAGAGCAGTGGTCTCCAACAGTTCCAGACCCAGTGCCAAACTCACCTAGCCACAGCAACAATCATTGACCTACCACTTCATGATTGGATGACATGAGACGTTAGGTTTATAGGTCATAACGTCACATGACAGTACCACCATGTGTCAAGAAGAAGAAGAAGAACGAGAATTAAGCTTGCCAACTTCCAGGTGTGGTGTGGGGGTCTCCCAGAATTACAATTGATCTCTAGACAACGGAGAACAGATCCCCTGGAGAAAATGACTGCTGTGCAGGGTGAACTGTATGGCATTATACCCCACTGAAGTCCTTCCTGTGGCTAATGCCCAAATCTCCAGGAATTTCTCAATCAGGAGTTGGCAATTGTGATGGACAAGAGGCTGAGTTCTTGGTGGCGGAGAGTGCCCTCAAGTCATAGCTGACTTATGGCAACCTCTAGCAGGGTTTTCATGGCAAGAGACTAAGAGAGGTGGTTTGCCATTGGCTGCTCATTACCTACTTAATTTTTTTTCTCCTGCCGCCACTCAGAGTGATAGTGGGAAATGACAGCTGGAAGCCTGCAACCCTGTGGTACAGTCACCCCATTTCCACCAAAGAAGCGGCAGGGAGAATAGACCTGCAACCCACTAAAATGGAAAAAAGCACCCTCCAAAGTGGGACGGAAATGTAAGTGACTCTATTTTTTAAAAGCAATGCTATATAACTGCAATATTACAAAGTCAATAAAATACATAAAACAAAGGACCAAACCTGTTTCAACAATGTCTTCATCAGTGGGCCATGATGTTCTTGAAATGACTATATGGCACATTCCTATGCCAAAAAATGTGCCAATATGCATAGACACAGCAATTGTGTAGCCTCAATAAATCCTGAAAAGCACTACCCTCCAAATAAAATTTCAAAACTGCTGGTAAACTACAGCTGGCCCATTAAACCAAGTGCATTCAGTATTCCTTTTACAGATCCACTCCAAATAACCATAGCATAATTAAGTAGTACTCATTGAGTTACTATAAACTCATAAAAGAATAAAAGTATCTTAGAAATAGTCATTTGCCTTTGTATGGTTAATGTAAGGAGTCTGCCGTATCTCTAAAATTACCAAGTAGTCAAAAAATCAGTTGTCTAGCCAAAAACCACTGGACAACTGGATATTACTAAAATTCTTAGATTGTTAAAAGGAAGCACAGTTCCTACCATTTCCCTATGCAGATATAATAGGTCAAACCCAGCCAATGTTCGATCTCACACAATTCCCCTCCTTATTACAGCCCCCAACATATATGGGTCCTGTGGTCCCCTGACCCCCAGCATAGACTTTGTAGCCAAAGAAGACCCTCATGTCCCTTTTCACCAGTGGAAAAACTGATTGGATCCAACCCAGTATCTGGAAAAAACAAAACCCAACCAAGTCTTCACCTTTTCCTTTCCTATTCATGTTACACAAACAACCTGCCATCCTGAACTCACCCAAAGCCAGTTGCAATGTGTGAGAGTCTATTAAGTATTATCCTGTGAAAGAAACTAAAACTTACCATTTTACTATTGCACAGTGACTGTTTGCAGAAAAAATGAACGCGTACTTCTTTTGTGGCCTCACTCCTAGTTCTTCACACAATATTAAATAACAGTAAGTGTGAAAGGTTAAAGAGTTTTATATATTTTTTCACTTGGCTGATGGCAAAACCAAAAACACTATTAAGATATTTTTTTAGACAAAAAAGCGAGATCCTCCCCCCGCCCACAAAGTTAAATAACTTAACATTCTGCCCTGCAAATATTCCTTCTGAGCGTGAAAATATTTCCTTGATATTCCCACTGGAGCTTTTGTTCAGAGCTTTGTTAGGAGAGAATTTATTTTACTTTACAAAATAGTCAAGTGGTGGCTGGAGAAACAGACAGAGTTGGAATCTCCTCGTTCATAGCTACGCTGAGCAACATTTCTTCACGGCATGTGATCTATTTAGGAGAAGCTACCAGGAGATCAGAGGAGGCACCGTAGGTTTCATTTGATCTTCGAGTGGAACTAAACAGGCAGAGGCCCCATGAAGTCAAGCAGGAGCTTTCTTTCTTTTTTTTGTAAATCACCCTCCTTGCCTTCTACCTTCAGAAGATTTTGTCAATTAAGGCAGAAATAGATTAGACATCTCCTTGGGTCCCTTCTAAAGCTGTGATTTGGAGCTGGCAATATCAAAGTGTTTGGTTATGCCAGCTGCATGGAAGACTTGGCTGGTGGAACAGGATTTATCATACTTTCCAATGTGCCAACACCATCAAAAGATATATGGTTTCACATGGAGAAAATACAGCTGGTGCTACAAGAAAGGCGGTCTTGTTTCAAAGAACGGCATATGAAAAACTACCTGCTAGGTTCTGATCCTCTTGCCATGTCCCCTCATAGGCTGATGGTGTTTCTAGCCACAAAAAGTTTCCTAGGAAGCCTCCAGCTGCCTCTCTGCCTTCCAGCATTGGCTGCTGCTCATCACCAGTTACCAAGAGACTGCTTCCCTGAATACTGGCAGAAAAGCCTAGGAAGATGAAACAATCCTCTTTTTCCCAGTTAGATTACCTGGGCTGAAAACAGCTTTGGCCCTTTTCTGTTTACTCTCTAGAGAGTAAACCTCAATTGCTTTAGAACTGGCAGGTCATAGTCTGGACTGATTCCGCCTGCACCTTTAAATTTGTAACTCAATCCAGAGAGAAACGAAAAATGGCGTCTTCATTTCCCAACCCTGCTGTAGAAAACAACCAGAGGTGGATTGGGACGATAGAACGGTCCTGGAACCAGGGTTTTTTCCCCAGCCAGAACATGGTAGAATGGCATTCTGGCACCTCTAGAAAATGGTCACGTGGCTGGTGACCGTTAAACTTTAAAATCTGTCCCCCTTGCTCCAGCTGACTGGTGCCAGTCAGCTGGAGCAAGGAGGGGTGTTTAGATTGCCAGCGGCATGGAAAGCAATTTAACCCCCCCCCCGCCTTGTGGGAGCTCTCTCAAGGGTGGCTGCACCCTGCACTTCCTGGAAGTGATGTCATCACGCAGTCCTCCTGCTGGGAGTTGCCCTGTATGCTGCCAACCCACTGAATTCCACCATCTCTTTTCACAGAAAAAAAAGCCCTGCCTGGAACAAATTGATCTGAGTGGCCTGGCAGTGCCAGCTGTGCTGCAGGGGTCCCTTGGCCTCCACCTGGACCTGTATTGTGGTGGTGATGACGACGACACCGGATTAAGGCTTGTCTATTACCTCCTCCTGTGCTACTGTCAACCATGTCTGAGCTACTTTGGCCACAGTTGGTAGCCACCTGGAGATAGGCAATGGGCCAGCCTACACTTAATAATAAGGCTAATAACATTTGATTTATATACTGCCCTTCAGGACAACTTAACGCCCACTCAGAGCAGTTTACAAAGTGTGTTATTATTATCTTCAGAAGGACAATCACCCTGTGAGGTGTGTGGGGCTGAGAGAGCTCTGAGAGAGCTGTGACTTACCCAAGGTCAACCAGCTGGCATCAAGTGGAGGAGTGGGGAATCAAACCTGGTTCTCTAGGTCCACCACAACTGCTGCTATTCAGATCCACCACAACCAGTACCATGGGGGCTCAGCTCAGCTAAGCAGCAACCCACAAGGAACTCTCCCAGTAAGTTAAAGGGCCAGTTTGTCCTTCAGTAGAACTCCAGAAGTGAGGCACAGGGGAAATCTCTGCATGGCAACCTGGAAATTCCTCAAAGTATTGCATGCCACACTTTTTTAAAGAACAAAAGTCTTTTCTAGTCCTTTAGGTACCTCATTCGGCAAGGTCTGTGTGTATGTATGTGTGTGTGTGGGACACAACAGAGGAGCAGCCTTTCAATGCAATGGTGGGAAGCTTCAGAAAACTCTTTGGGACTGTTTATGCTATCATTTGGGTTGCCAGCTTTCAAACCAGTCACTCCAGCTTGATCTGGAAGCCATCGCAGGTGAGGTTATTTACCTCCATGGTATGAAACACTTCACCTGCCCAGCCTCTATTAAAGGGCAGACTGTTGATTGTCGGCAACGGCAACCCTATTAACCAGTATGTGAATAAGATTATCAACTGGCCAGGAAAAAAAGGTCTGGTCCCGTTAATAGAGGCTGAATGTGTGTAAATAGGCAACTGAAAGTTTTCATGGCATGGAGCTCATTGATATCACTTGATAATAGCTGCAGATTAAACTGATATTACAGGGACATCTAGAGGGACTGGTTTAAAAGCCGGCAACCCTCTGTGTGAAAGAAGAAGCTGGACAAGATGGACCAGAAGACTGACCCAGAAGGCTTTTCATGTAATTTATATGCAAGGATAAGAAGAAGTGCACCTGCTATGATTCCCTTTTGTTCACAATGATGTAAGTACCTTGTGTTCCTTTGCGTCTGGTTACCGTAGAGCTCACATCACCTGATTCATTTTTTTCCAGTGATGGCTTCCATGCCTCTTTGCAGGTGGTACTGACACCTCCCCTGTACTAATTTTAAACCCTTTGTTTCACAATATATTTTTAATACTGTACTGACATCTGCAGGAACGCAATACTAGATTTGGTTATATTATGCAGAAATGAAGGCCTGTAATCATGCATGAGGCCCATTGGATGCAATCCGTTTCCACAAGAAGGTGCTGTTTATTTTACCAGCAAAGGCTTACAGCGAAAGGTGTGCCAATGCTGCATTCGCAGACTTAATTACCCCTTGCGGATGGAATTGTTCTCAGGCCAGCATGTCGCAGTAGACTAAATGAGAAAAGCTCTCTTCAACTGCAGGCATTAGCCAGTTTGTTCAGGGTTATGAGGGAATTGGTCTCACTAAGATGGTGGTTTTGTCTCTGAATCGCAGTGTGGGTGCCAAACACTAAGCATCTGCTCCAATGCTAGAACTTTGAAAAAAGAGAGAATCTAATCTGAAATGGTTTTTAGCCAAGAAATAATTTATTTAAATAGCAGTTCAAAGATTCCATAGCACTAATAATTTGATTATGAAAAACTGTCATGTAATAAGGAAGCATTCGTTTAGAATGTGTGTTCTTCTGTGAACGGTTTATCAAGAGGTGCAGAAACATCCTGAACGATGCTAAGAATTTTTTTTTAAAGTCCTTTTACCAAGATGGAATGACTTCTAGGGAGGTTTACATTCTGTCGCTGCTGCCAGTCCACATGAATAAGTAATAAAGAGATCTAGGCCTCCTTGGCTTTCACAATATTACAAAGGTTACTATATATATCCACAGTCCAATTTAATCCAAAACCTTTGGATAATCAGAAATTCAGAGTGATGGGTATGTAATTGACATAAGGGTACAGTGTTTCAGGGCTAGATGTTAAGACCTGGCTGCACTTATGATCCTGCAAATTGGACCCAACTGCATTTTCTTTGTGAGTTCAATCCTTCCCCGTGTTCTCCATACCCATGATGTGAGCCACAGATGAGAAAATACCTGGTCTCCTGAGCTCCCACCCCCTCCAGTTGGTGAGTGATGTGTGTCACAAGACTGATCCATAGAAAGATGCACAATCTTCTGACAATCCAGTTTAAAATAAATGAAACAGCGTGTGACGTAACCGGTATCAGTGCGGGGAATTCGCTGGAGGAATACGCTTCCTTTTTTTGGAAGGGGCTAGGTCAGGGGCCCCACACTTGAATGGGAGAGAGGGAGAGCATTTGTCTTCTAAAAATTAAAATAAAATGGCATGATGGGAAGAATAACCATCTCACTTGTCACTGGTAATGTTTGCGGTATGGTCCAAGAAGTCCTCATAAACGCTGATCAGATTTAGAGATTTGGACTCCGTTTTTTCAAGCACTGATGTGCTCTCTTCCTTCCATTGTTTTGTTCATTTGTCAAGAACACACTGCTTGCCCTTCTTACACACAATCATGCACATTTAAACACCGTGCAATGTCTTTCCTTTCTGAATGTGCGCATTTGCACAATCACACCAATGCTTCTTCTACTTAATCGAAAGTGAATGCTATATGAAATGGACACGGGCGAAATCACTGAAAGGTGACTTTGACACAGATTTTAGGAATAGATAATTGGAATCTCTGTTAATACAAGCCTTATCCTATGCATGTGTACACTGAAGAAAATCTCGTTATTAGTTTCTTACTTGGATGTAAAGGTGCATAATGTGCAACCTAACAGCTTGCTTCTATGTGCCTGCACACCGAATAATATCCCAGTCTATGTTCATTTACTAGAGTTGCCGCTCACTCTTAGCATGCAGTCGTAAAAGAAGCTTACTTAAAGAGTAATCGCTATGGAACGTAGTGTGCTGCTGCACATCTTTTGAAGTTGGCTGCTGAGTAGATGAAATACTTTCTACCAGGGCTTTTTTTCTGAGAAAAGAGGTGGTGGAATTCAGTGGGTTGCCCTCGGAGAAAATGGTCTCATGGCTGGGCCCCCACCCCTGATCTCCAGAAAGAGGGGAGTTTAGATTGCCCTCCGTGCCGCCAAGCGACGCGGAGGGCAATCTAAACTCCCCTCTGTCTGGAGATCAGGGGCGGGAGCACCAGCCATGTGACCATTTTCAAGAGGTTCCGGAACTCCATTTCACCGCGTTCCCGCTGAAAAAAAGCCCTGCTTTCCACTCTGCAGGAAAGCTGAAGGAATCAGAATGCCTCTCTTCCTGGTCAGAGAGTTCTTCTTTTCCCCCAATCGCTCCCCAAGCTGTATTCCTTAAAAAAAAGAAAAAGAAACCCTTTCTTTACTACCACTCCTGATCACAACTTCCTTTTAGAAAAAAATGGACAGAAAGATCAAGAAAGCAAGCACATTTAAGGCACGGGAAGAAAGATCTCTTCAGCCTCCCAGAGGCATTCTCCTGTATGTGCTATTTGGCAGTAAGGTCCAGCTACTTTTGTGGGACTGACATTGGGATAACTAAAAGGATGGTGTGATCGTGGGCACAATTGCATGCTTTACAGACAAACCCAAATTGCATGGTTTTTCAATGTGCATGCCGTCTTGTGCTCATGATGGCTTAAAGAAAAGGGATAAGAAAATAATGGAAGGATTAAGGAGAACAGTCTCCACTTTGGGACTGTAAGAAATATTACCAAGCAAATTTGAAAGCAAGATGTGCATGTACCACATCGATCTGAAATTAATTCTAAAAGTTATCTACTGAAAATCAGAAGGGAGACAGAAAGGGACACCAGGCACAGGCAATTAATTATCCACCACCGATGGCTTCTAACCTAGTGGTAAGACAGCTCAAAACATTTTGATATCCAAGGCAAAAAAGCGAATATGATAATTGTGTAGGAGCAGTAAAAATACAATTATCAATAAAATGAGTTGACAATTTGAGGCCCTTTAATGGTACTATAACAGTGCAATCTTAAGAACACTTTGCTGGGAGTAAGCCCCATTGAATAGAAATGACTAGGTCTGCTTAGAATTGCTGTCTAAAATGGATTGGCTAAAGTAGGCTCCAGTGGAGGAGCCAGCATTGATGCAGTCTATACCGTATTTCTTGGATGATGTTGGCAAGAAAAACAGTTGTTGTGAGCATAATGACATTTGAACAAAACTACTTTACTCCAAGAAGATCTGTCTAGGTAAGTCTTGTCCTTTGACTGTCATTGATTCTCCATAGCCTCAGGTACAGAGGAGTTACTGCCAGCACTTCAGCTCCTCCTTACACATGCAATGTATCTGCTCGACAAGATCCCCTCCTTATCTCCTCCAAAGTGGAATATTGTACCTGATTAGCATTGTGATTTTTCAGCAACGAAAGCATTTATCTTCCAGATAGTTGCCAGATTTCCCATAAGAAAGAGCTGCAAAACTTTGGGAGGAAAAGTTTTGATCTCAGCAGCAACTGAGTAATGGCCGTGCATATTTTGGTTAAAAATCTCATGTCTGGTCTTTAAAATACTGACATTTTGGAATAAGTGAGCTCTTGGTTGTGGGATTCTTTTTTTTATTCTGTAGCTAAATTTGCAACAATGAATTGTTCTTTGAATATTTCCAACCCAACACAAAGAAAAACAGCCAGGCTTTGATTTCCTCATCTCAAAGCTATTTTTAGTCTTGTATGATCTTTCCTTTTAAATACATCATTCAAATAGTCCAGGTTTCAGGATATTGTACCACTTCCAGCTATTGTAGACAGTAGTAAGATGGTTAATGTTACAATAGTAATCTTGCATGAGAATCTCAAAATACTTCTTTGTATAAGGGGACACACTTGAGTTCATTAATAAGAAGCGCAATTAAAGACAGGACAGTTTCTATGGCCCTTTTCGCACTTACGGTTTAAACCGCCATTTATGAGCATTCGCCCCGATCGCAGTGGCTTCGGCATTGCACCTGTTCATTTCACACTGTCCACTGCAATTTCGATTTGGTGTCTGTGCTTCATTTCAAAACCTCGGTGCAATTTTGGGCTTTTGGGGCCTTGCAATTCACGTCACACTTTTTAAAAAAAAATTGAGCATGCGTAGTAACGTTGCAATGTTGGAACCCTTCCCCCCTTTTTGCTGATTGGGCTGTCCCCTGCCCACCGGGGAGGCAATTGGTGGCAGAGTTCTGGGGGAAAACATATACCACTCTCATTTTTTTAAATCAAGCCAGGAAAGGGTTAAAATGCTGCCGATTAATCTCCTCCCAGGAAGCAGAGGCTTGTTTCCAAAGGGCTGTGCAAAATGCTTGGGTTTTTTCCCCCTCTTTGGCAAAGTCTGAAACATGCCTGGGAGGGAGGGAAAAGCAGCCGTTTAATCCTTTCCTGGCTTTTAAAGCCAGGAAGAAAGTGCAGGAACATTACAACGTTGCAACCCATTCTTGTCTTTAAAAAAAAAAAGAATGTGTGTGCATACCCTAAGGGAGGAAGGAGAAAGCAGCTATTTAACACTTTCCTTGATTTTAAAGCTAGCAGGGAATTAGCAGCAAGCTTAGGAATCATTCCTGGCTTTTGAAAAAAAATAAAACAGCATGCATACCGGGAGGAAGGAAACCAACGAAGAAGCAGCCTTATGACCCTCAGCTCGCTTTACTAAAAAAAATGGTGGACAAGGAGTTCAGAGAGCTGAGGAGGGTGGGAGTGGTTAATTCTGCACAAACCAATCAGCTCCCAGGGAAAAGGAGAGGGGGGAGAAGAGAAGCAAAAAGGAGGCAAAAGTGTTCACATTAGCAAAATGCGGGCCAGCTGCTAGTCGGCAGCGAACTTAAAAAAACATCGGGGTATGTCCGCAGGGGGAAAAATCGGGGATACAACGGACAAAAAGCGGGACTGCATCCCATGACTGCTTTTAAGTGTGAAAACCTTGCAAACATGGGATGTGGAACAGGTACAAACGCGCTCTAAAAACCAAGTGCGAAATGTACCTATGTTTTTCTGGCATGTTTGTTTATACTAAAACCCAGGGGTCATTTTGTAGAAAAAGAGCTGGAGGAACTCATTAGCATAATTTATTAGCATAACTCATTAGCACATGCCACGCCTCTTGCCATCACCGGAAGTGTGTCATTAGTATAACTGATTTGCATATGCCACACCCCCTGACATCACCTATTCTGGCTGTTTTGGACCCAATCCTGGTCATTCAGGGTTGAAATTGGGCCCAAAATGGCAAAAAGGGGCTGAAAGTGGCTGAAAAGGGGCCCAAAATGGTCAGGATTGGGCCGCTGATAAGTGGGAGAGTGATCCACCACCCTTCAGAGGCTCAAACCAGGCCATTTAGGCCCCAATCCAGGCCGAAACGGGCCCAAAATGGCCGAGAGTCATGTGGGCAGGGCCACCTGACATGTGACCTCTTTGGGGAACCTCCCCCTCAAAATGAGCCCTGCTAAAACCTATCTTATCACATAATTTCCATGCACTGGTAGAATAGCAGTAACTGTCCCCATAAAACTCACAGAACTAATTCTGAACCTTGAAACTTTCTAACTGCTAATACATGCATTGTGAAAACAAGCTACAGGTAACTAGCAGGCAGAGCAGGTGAAAAATGTGATTGCAAGGGAGTGCGAGACTGTTCTGTCTCTATAAAACATTTAGCTGAGCATATGTGAATTGCTTGTTGCTTTGCTGATAGATTTTAAAAGTAAAAGAGCATGAGTTAATAACGAAACACCAGAGTTCATCTTAAGACCCACTTAAATCTACTCCTTTTGATGTGAAACTTTCACCATGTGAGTTTATCCTGTTATTTTCTTACAGTGAATTAAGATTAACTCATATGGGAAACCAAAATAAGAATACGGCTAGTTTTGCTCATTTTAAAGTGGTTTAATTCACTCAGTCACTTTTGATTTCCCATATGAGATTTATTTTATATAAACAGTGTGAAAATACCTATCAGAGTTAACGTGTGAGAACTTACCATGTCAAAAAATATGCAAATTGGTCAGTAAAGAGAGCAAGCAGCATCCACCATGAAGAAAAATGAAACGGCTATCTGCTGTGGGGTTTTGTTCTAGGTTCTGAACTGTGTTAGGGTTTCCACTCCTTTCCATACAGTATCGCCTGCTGGTCATTTATCTCTCATTTTTTGTTCGTTTCTTTCTTGAGTTATCCTTGTATTTTTTCAGACTACCACAAAGATAGTCTGGGGGGGAAAAACCCAAGAAAAACTCAAAGGAAAAACAGGAGAGCAATAACCACCAAACAATACAGTGTATAAGGGAGGGGGAAACCCAGTGAAGTTAAGAATCCAAGTTGGAGTAAAAATCCAGTGTGGAAAAGTCCTAGGATTCTCTGAGGTTCAATATATGGAAAATGATGGCATATCTGCAGAATAAAAGTTTCTTCAGCTTTCAGATTCACTGCAACTGATGCTCATGAAACACAGGCACTTTGAAGTCAAACCATTCAAGTCCTCTACCCAACTGCAAGCTCACTTTAATATGAACTGAATTGCAGTGGCAGCGTTGGTCCCTTCCATACCACTTCACTTCCCTAGGCATAGTCTGACTGCATAAGTTAGTGGTGCACCAGAAAGGTTTCTGAGGCTGTGTGGCTGAAAAATAAACAAAAATTGTGACATGTAAGAGAAGGTGTCTATTTTCATGCCTCCTTACGTGGCTGCCACCAATGAGATATGCCTTTGAGCTTCAGACCAGTGTTTGGATACCAAACATGAAAATAAGTACAGAGATTTTTAAAAATACTAGAATTAACACATGCCGCGTGGTTTCCAGCTTGATTTGGAAAATCCATTGATCTTAGCTTGATCTGTCTGCTGGGTGGAGCCAATTCTGTTCCCAGCTTACAGAAGTAGTGCGATATGATATATGCTGATTCCAGACGGCCCTCTGCAATCCAAAACATTGCGCGTTGTCACGCGGAAAACGCGAAATATCGCATTTTCTCGTGCGAGTTTTGCGCGAGGTCGCGCAAAACTCGCGCGAGAAAACACGATATTTCGCATTTTCTGCGCGACGACGCGCGACAACGCACGACGTTTCGGATTGCAGAGGGCCGTCTGGAATCGGCCATGGAGTCATTCTGTCAATACAGTATTTGTAAGGGCACTGCCATGCACTATGGATTCTACGCTTATGGTCATGCCTATGTTTTGGAACTTTCTCCTGAGGTGCTGTTAATTTCCAGATATTAATTCGCCTTGTCAAACTCTTAATATTGCCAAAGTCAAATCCAACCATAAACATGATGATTGCTACAAAATTATTTCAAAATTAGTAAAGGAAGGGCAACTTGAAGTCAATCATTCTTTCCCCCCTCTTCAGTGATTACCTTTTCATCATCAAACCGTTCTGCTTACTTAAGTGAACTCGCTGGGAGTCAGCTTTACTTAATTCACACTCTTTGAATCTGCTCAGCTGCCTTTTCCCAGGATCAGCTGGAAGGATGGGGGAAATTGGCTTGAGTACAGCCCTTCATCCAGTTTCAGAAGCCTGTTCACCCCAATCACTTTTATCTGTCCTATTCATCTGGGAAGTCTCTGAAGCTATCCATTTCTTTTACAAGGACTTCCTCTAACCAGGTCATTCTGCTTTCCCTGAATTCAACACTTTGTAGAATTAGATTATCTGAAGAATCTGGGTTATTTTGCATTGTTTTGGGGTGGAGCTTGTTTCCCCCCCTTCCTGTGGCACATCTGTATCACCTGGGCTTTATCTTACGAAATTTATTCTCTCTCCTACTCATCAGATTTTGTAAATCATTGGTCTTTGCTGCTGTCTGGTATCAGCATGTGTGGGGAAATGCTACTTGCTACTTAAATGCTACTTGATAGATGTCCCAAGACTCCACCTGATGAGGCTTTACTTTTCCTTACTCCCATGTTACCTACTTCTTTCTGGATATTTCCTCTGCTACTATCTAGTCTTTAAAGAGAATCTCTTGCAGAAGGACTAGCACTTCGGCACTCTTGACCTTTAAAGGCTTTGCCAGCTACTGCAGGGACATGAATGCATAGTTTGTGGGCCAGACCAGATCAGGCAAGGTGGAAACACTTCTTTATATTTTTTCTGAAAGGTGTATGTTTATGTGTTATATTTTCAAGTGATAACCTGTTCTGATTGGTAGCTTAAGCTTTTTTATGATGTTATCAAGATGGCTGAAGCCAATTTTTCCTACTTTTTTCTAATCTGAGTTATAACCTGCCCCTGGGATTAGATTGGGATTTCCAGGACAACAGGAGTTCAGACAGAGTTCAGAAAGTCCATGCCTACTGTTGCCAAGGGAATTGATTGAAAGGCACCAGACTGTCTGGCTTGACGGATGGCTGATGAACACCACGAACAGGGCTTGGACTGAACACATGTTCATCGGGAATGGTGCCTCATGAACAGCTTGCTCGTGAACAGCTGATCGGGCTGTTCGTGGCTTTTTTGGGTTCGTATTGCTGTTCGTGCCCACCTCTAGTTAAAGAGCAGCAGGACTCTAATCTGGAGAACCAGGTTTGATTCCCCACTCCTCCACTTGAAATCAGCTGGGTGACCTTGGGTCACAACTCTTCAAAGCTCTCTCATCCCCACCCACTTCACAGGGTGATTGTCATGAGGATAATAATAACACACTTTGTAAACCACTTTGGGTGGGCACTAAGTTGTCCTGAAGGGCAGTATATAAATCAAATGTTATTATTATTGTTGTTATTATCTAATATTTCCTCAAACTTTTAAAATGTTCATCATCACTGAAATTATCTTCTGAGTCCTCAAGTTCAACTGCAAAATCAACATCTGTTTTTTTCTGATTGCTGCATGACTGTAATTTACATATTGCAGTGCAACAAAGTCCATAGGACAGGCATGAGCAGTTTAGCAGTTGACAGGAATGCATACACTTGCAGAATATTATCTACAAAATTGCAATTCATGTAGATTGTTCATGCATCCCATCAATGACAAGATTGCCATCTCTGTCAGCCACCTATTAATAATCTTTCCAGCCAGGTACATTTGCCTGGCTTTGCAAATCGCTTCTCCAAATTCCTGCCTGGAAATTGGTTCCAAGCATGAGGATGAAGAAGCAATCTTTGCATGGTGGAAGCTGGCAGGACTCCAACTCTCCACTCTTGGCACAAAGAAATTCACAGTTGACCTTTATGGACCAGTACTGACCTTCATAGATCAATTATACATACACCTCAATTTACAAAAGTAGCAGGAACGCTTCCAGTCAAGATGCCTTATGGTAAAACTGAAACCTTGTTTTGTGTGTGTGTGCGTGCGCACGTGCTCCCTTTCCCCAAATGATAGGGGGTTGACTCACAGTTGTGTCAGCAAGGGCAACTAAATTTCCAACACAATCTGGATTAAATTATCACTCAGAACATTATACCCTTGGATAAATGTATACACTTTATTCAAGGGGTAATGCCAGGCAACAGACCAGGTCACAAAATGCCCTGTCTTCCCTCAAGCACAAATTTAATGCAAGGCTATTTCATTGGGTTTGATGAATGGGACAGGACAGTAGAGAAAATGCCTCAGCTATTAAAACAAGAGTGTATGGGGGGGTGGTTCTAATCATGTGCCACCTTTGTATATTGCCAAGAGTCCAAAGTCACTACAATCTCCTCTAATTTAACTGGGAATCTAGAATGATATAAAGGGTGTATTGTTTTTTTAAAAATCCATGCTTTAATTGAATGACACGTTTTTAATATGGTACAAATTTTATTGTTCAAGTAACTCGTAGTGTTTAAAGGAAATTCTGTGGTAATGATGCCCTTCTATTTGAGGGCAAAGCTTTTGGTCAAAGAAGCATGGCCTTCTACTGCAGGACAGTGTGAGAGGATCAGCATCCTCCTCACACCTGCTTGGGCTTCAGTTATGCCAATTAGCTGGGCCATCTTTGTTCCTAACCCTTTTATCTCTGTCCCCAGCTATTTTCTTTATCCTGTTTCCTAAGCCCCACCCTCCATCCTTCATTCACTGCAGCTTCTAATAAGCCCCCCCTCCCCAAGCTAGGAATTTCTCCCCCTTGAGCATGTTTTCCGTTTCCTTCATGTTTCACTCCCGCCAGAGGAGTGGCTGAAGTCAGAAACCCTGCTTTTATTTATTTATTTGATAAGAAAACGTCTGGAGTGTTTTGTTTTTAAATCTTTTATGTGGCCTCAGGGGAATCAGTAATGGAAGAACTGGCAGGAGACTGCACGCTAATCGGCTCGGCGATCCCACGCTGCCCTTTTTTGAGAGATTTTTCTGACAGGAGACTTGGGCCTTTGGGATGGGAGCACAGTAGTGCTGATAAATATTTATCACTCCTCCCATTGTTAATTCAGGTACCTTTTTTTACTGACGGCCTTAAGTTAAATAAAAGTGAGAAAAGGCATGTATATAAAAATAGGAGGACGCTTTCTCTCTTCACTACATTTTCATGTATGAACACATGAACTATGTAACCTTCGGTATTTACCCATTAATCCACATTTATACTAAAGAGAGTGGGCTAAATTCAGCCTCTTGCCCACAAGCATCCCTTTCCCTCCTCATTACCAAAGCCTTGTTGTTTCCACACTTTGTATTCCAGTGTTTTGCATGCAGCTCAATTCCTTCCTCACCTTCGTGTCAATATTTCCATTGACTGAAACTGCACCAGATGAGGAGCCAATCTATTACTAGCTTCCTTCCTGCTCTGCTCACCCAGCATCCCTTTCCCTCACTCTCACACGTCAGGCTGTAACAGATGTTCACACTGGTTTTATTTTGATAGAGTGTATGACAACATTTTGGCTTGGATCAAAGTCTTGGACCAAGTCTCAAGAAAAATATGATTATTTTACTCACACTTTTTGTTTTAGAAGGCTCACAGCCAAATTCTGTTCTGTACCAGAGTTACATAGCCCTACTGAAGATGCTAAAGGGACTGAGGATTCCATCAGGATGTTTCAACACATTACACTTTGTTATGACCTGTACTTTTGGGGGGGTAGATTTTTCTTTTAATCTTCCCCTTACACCCTCTGGGTAGTTTGCTGCCACCAGGAATATATTATTCCAAAATATTTTATTCAAATTTCCCCTTTGGTAACGTGTTTAAGCGTCAGGCTCCTTCGTGGTTCTATGTGGCCCTGAGGATATGAATGGGATATAGCAATGACAGCTACACTGGGATATAACAAAACAAAATAAATGTTTATTTTTCAAGAAGCGTATTGGTTTCATAAAAGTAGTTCTTAATGTTACTTCATTTAAACTCATTCACACGGATATCTTGTAAGGCTTCACACAGTTAGCCTCTTTCTCTAGGCTCTATATTTCTCTCACAGAAAACTCCTCAGGCAGCACACAGCTAGCCTCTCTTTCTCTTATTTACAGAAATATGAAACCTGCTCAGGCAGCACACAGCTGGCCTCTCTTTCCCTGACTGAGTGTCCTTTCACAAACATCCTCAGTTCAGGTTCCACACAGGTTATATTTCTCTCATAAAACACTTCAACATATTCAAGCAGCACACAGCTAGCCTGCTTTCTTCTGACTCTCCCCTTTCTCCCTGCACTCTCAGTCTAAACTGCATTCACTCCGCCCACAATCTCAGTCAACCAACCATATCGCTCACTCATTCCTCTCTTTCACCCCCACTCGTCACCTAGCTCAAACCAAGCATTTAAAGACACATGCACACATTTACGTGGAATCATTACACACTTACTATTAGTTCAATGATCAAGACTTCCCAAAGGGATTCTGGAAGACACAATTTTAGGAGGAGAGGTAGAGGCTGGAGATTTCTGGATGGTAATTTTCAGCATGCTCACAAAACTTGTTCTGGTTCTTGGGAGGGAGAGCTGAGATAATTAAGATTGCTTGTCTATCTACCTGTATTTCTATTTATCTACCTACCTACTTACAACCTGTCCTTTTCTCAAGCAGCTCATTTAGGGATTTCCTCCTATTTAATAATAACAAAAAGTCTTTGAATAGACTAGGTTGGAACTAGTGTTGCCAGGTCTCCTGGAGCTCAATCCAGGGGGCAGGGGGGTTGTGGGGGGTGCCGGAGGGAATTTACCCCTTGCACTTACGAAGCACATTCTCACATGCTCCAGAGCTCCTTGGCCCATTCCCTGTGCCAGCCAGATAAATCATAGGGGGTGGGGGTGGGGGTGGATGGAGACTGGAAGCGAGGGATCCCCTGCTCCCACCAGGGGGATTAGATGGCATATTAATGACAAATTAATTTCAATTTGTTTTGTATATGGGGCCCTATCACACCAAGGTGTATGAGCAGAATTCCTGCCTCGTGCAGTCCCAGCCCACTTCGCCCCCTTCCTAGTTTCAGTCACCTTTTAGATGAAAGCAAGCATATCTGCTGCAGTAAGGAATAGGAATGTTTTAAAAATATGAAAGTGGGAGGAGTCTTTCTCACCCCCAGTTCAGGGGAAGACATGGTAAATGTAAAATAACCACTTAAAGCAATGTATTTCAGAGTCAGAGCTTTACTCCTCCTTCCATCTTTTCTGTTTAACTTTAAACAGAAGAGCTCTATTCCAAAGCACAATAACTTAAAGCTTGGAAAATGTCTGAGGCTAGAAGTGAAATGATTGGGTATCCTTTTTACATTCACACTGAAGACCCACATTCTGCATGGATATGATTTTACGCTATCGATCTTGCAACACACACTTGCCAAGTTAAGGTCGGTAACAGAATTTGAGCATTGTTGTATGTCCACCACCAGGGGGAAGCCTGATCAAACACTCTTCAGCAGGCACACTTCCCCATTCCATGCAAGAGTACAATTCCCTTCCTCAGTCCATTAAAAATATCAATTCACACCGTCATATCCTGGTGCAGTGTGCCTTGTCCAACCAACTGTAGACAACCAGGCCCTTAATGCTGAAAATAATGTTTCATCTCATCTTTTATTGAGGGAGGGGAAATCATCCTACTCTGCAAACATTTTTTTTTCTTGTGGAGGCCACACACATTCCCAGTGGGTGTCTGTTTGCTATATTCCTATCAGCTTAGAGAATAGCCTGTAACCTCTGAGCCTGCCTGTCTGGTTATAAATTCCAGTCTGTTCCTTCAAGCTGAATATAGAGAGCAGCTGGCCGAAGCTAAATGAATAACACTGTCTCACAGAACAATGGGGCCAGGCCTAACATGTTGCACAGGAATCTATTTTGAGTTCAGATATTTAAAGACCAAGGCAGCATGACAGTCACGTTTGCAGGGCCAAAGAGTTACAGCAGAATGCAGGCAGGGGTTCAGACTCAAGCAGATTAACACCTTCAGCCTCACAAGTGTCAGCTTAGTAACAGAGTTTGCATGAATCTTGACAAAGAATAGCTGTGTAATTTTTTGGCAGGTGCCTCTGCTTATTTTACAACACCATACAGATATGGGGGGAGGGGCTGGTCTATGAGAAAATTATTTTTTAAAAGGTCTACTCTTGAGTTCTCATGAAGGAAATTTTGAAAACATGTAAATCTTGTATTTAGTTCTCCAAACACCAAAGGCATTTGTGAAATTCCACCCCTCCTCCATCATTACACATAGGATGAGGAAAGTGTACAATAGAGAGGTCTTTCACCCTCTTCCATAAATACTGGAACTTGGAGGCACTCGCTGAAGTTGATGAGCAATAGATTTAGGACAAACAAAAGGAAATACTTCTTTACTCAGTAACGGAATTCACTGCCAATGGACATGCCACAAGCATTGATGGCTTTAATAAAATAATATTTTATTTATATATCACCCTTCAGGACAACTTAACGCCCACTCAGAGTGGTTTACAAAGTATGTTATTACTAACTTGATACTCATGCTTCGTTATGGTATTTAACTACTTAAATCCAGTTACCGCCTTTCTTCAACTGTCTGCAGTTTCCTTGACCTGATTTTTACCTCAGAACACAGAGTTCCACAGCTGACTAATCAGGGAGAAGGGGTGCAAGCAGGCAGCAGCCTGCAAGCCACACAAGAAAGCCAGGCCCACAGGGAGATTGGTGACCCTAGTGAACTTTTAGGGGAAGGCTGGGAGGTGTATTTTACCTCAGGACATATTCAATGACTCCTAATAGCAACTAGAGGTGGGCATGAACCGGGAGAAAAAATGAACTGTACAGTTTGTGATTAGTGGCGTTTCACGAACCACGAACCATGAACTTTCACAAACTTGCCCCAGTTCGCGAACCAGTTTATGGTTCGTGAACTTTAAATGCCCCTTTCCATGCTGCTTTGCAGCAGCACAGAAAGGGGCATTTAAACCCATGGATCAGCTGCTTGTCGGGGGATCTCCCCGGAAAGGGGAATTTAAGCCCCCGGATCAGCTGCTTGTTGCGGAGATCCCTGACAAGCAGCTGATCATTTAAAAGTGGAGCTTGGTTGCCTGGCCACAGGTTCCCAGCCGGCCAGCCAAGCCACACCCACTGTTTAAATGGCCAATTCCCCGCTGCTCTGAGCAGGCGGGAAATGTCAATTTAACTGGGACCGGGCTTGGCTGGCTGACTGGGAACTCCTGGCTGGCCAGCCAAGCCCTTCTGTTTAAATGGTCATTTCCCCGTAGCTCAGAGCAGCGGAGAAATGACCATTTAAACAGCAGGTGGGGTTTGGCTGGCCGTCTGGGAACTCCTGGCTGGCCAGCCAAGCCCGGTCCCGGTTTAAGTGGACATTTCCCCGTTGCTTGAAGTAGTGGGGAAATGTCCATTTAAACTGTGGGTGGGGCTTGGCTGACTGGCCGGGAGCTCCTGGCCAGCCAGCCAAGCCCCACTGTTTAAATGGGCATTTCCCTGCCGCTCCAAGCAACATTTCCCCACAGCTTGGAGCAGTGGAGAAATTGCCATTTAAACAGCAGGTGGGGCTTGGCTGGCCAGCCAGGAGCTCCTGGCCAGGCAGCCAAGCCCAGATGTTTAAATGGGCTTAAGCCTGTGGCCCCACCACCACCGGCACTCCATTCGGCTGCTGCAGGAGTGGCCAGGGGATTCCCTGGTTGCTCTCACAGCAGTCAAAGGGAATGGTGGGGCTGCTGGCTTAAGTCCGCAGCCCTGCCACTGCTGGAACTCCATTTGGCCACTGCAAGAGTGGCCAGGGGATCCCCTGGTTCCTTTCGCAGCAGTTGAAGGGAATGGCGGGGCTGCTGGCTTAAGCCCACCGCCCCGCTGCCGCTCCATTTGGCCACTGTAGTACCAGCCAGGGGATCCCCTGGCCGCTCCTGCAGTGGGTGAATGGAACACCTGGTGGCAGGGCTGCCAGCTTAAGCCCGCAGCCCTGCTGCTGGTGGTGGTCCATTTGGCCACTGCAGGAGTGGCCAGGGGATCTCCTGCAGGAGCAGCCACCCGCTGCTGGCTGCTCCAGCAGCGGGTGAATGGAGCACCTGGCAGCAGGGCTGCTGGCTTAAGCTGGCAGCGCCCCCTACCACCACTGCTCTGTTCAGCCACTGCAGGCCAAGGGATCCCCTTTTCGCTCTCACAGTGGTCAAAGGGAACGGCGGGGCTACCGGCTTAAGCTTGCAGCCCTACCGTTGAAGTGTGGAAAGGGCCTGGGGTTTAAATGCCCCTTTCTATGCCACTGCACAGTGGCATGGAAGGAGCATTTAAACCCCGCCAGCACTGATCAGCTGGCTGGCTGAAAGTCCCCCACCAAGCAGCTGATCCAGGGGTTTAAATGCCCCTTTCTGTGCTGTGCGTAGTGGTACGAAAAGGGGCATTTCACCCCTGCGCGAACCAAATGAACTGGCAGAACAGTTCGTGGAAGTTCGTGAAAATGGGGCTTCCACAAACTGCAGGTTCGCAAAACATGAACCAGCCTGATTCGTGACAAATTTTCGTTCATTTTGTGGTTTGTGCTCATCTCCAATAGCAACTGCAGACTGTTTAGAATGTTGGGGGTGAGGATTAATCAGGCTGCATTTGCAAATGACCGTGAAAGACTGGCCCAATCAGGGAGGAGTGGCCGAGCTGGCAGGGGGTGGGGGTGCAAGCAGGCAGCAGCCTGCCAGCCACACAGGGAAGCTGCATCCCTTTGGGAAAACACATTTTACCCCTTTTAACCCCTTTAGGGGGTGAATTTCTTAAAATCCCTTCTTGGCGGGTGTTTACATCATGAAAGGAATGTTCTCCCCAAATTTCATATTTCTAGGTCCAGGGGTTTGGGCTGGGCATTGATAAGTCCATCAGGACACTTGTCTTTATAGATTATCCCCACAACAATCACCCTGTGAAATGGGTGGAGCTGAGAGAGCTCTGGAAGAGCTGTGTCAGAGGTCACCCAACTGGCTTCAAGTGGAGGAGTGGGGAATCAAACCCAGTTCTCCAGATTAGAGTGCCACTGCTCTTAACCACTACACCAAACTGGCTGTCATAGGGAATTAGATTCATGGAGAATTGTTTCACAGCTAGCTATAGTTTTCCCTCTTATACAGACAGGCCAATACCCACTTTTCCTGCAAAAGTGGCTGGAGGGTCACTTCCTTGTTTTCTTCTTCCTTCTTCTCAGTTTCCACTTGTTCTTTTCTTTAAGTATCCTTTGAATTGTAGTTACCTCATTAGAGATACTTGTTTGAATACATCATGAGAAGACCAGCAGGTAACTAGATAAAGGATAGACTCAGAGCTGGTTCCTGCAGTCATTTCCTACCATTGTTTCTGCACATGAACTGTCTATGCATATTGTATTTGCATAAAGTACTTTATGAAATGGAATTTTTGCAGCAATGCCAGAAAGGCCTCCTGTGATGACTGCTGCAAAATATATCTGTGCATCACTAGTTCAGATGGGACTTTCTCTCTATATACGGAGGCATAAACATACCGAGTATGTAGAAATATCTTGGCAACTAAAATGACCAAACGAATTGGCCTTTAAGCGAGTATGTTTTACCTTGGCTGACACTAAAAGCTGGCATGAATGAAAGATGTCCCAAAATTAGTCCTGTGAAGTTACTCTCTTTCTTAGTTCCTCTCCAGTTAAAGTTTTATTCTAGTCAGATCATTATAGAGGTGGTACTGAAAGCCATTTTTGTGTTCCTTTTTCAGCTTCAAGATGCAGTGGTCCCTTGTGAATCTCCAGTCCAAGAAAAATATAATAACACAAAATCATAACACTTGCATCTTATGCACTATACACAAACCTCAACGGGCTGTCTTAATTTTGTTCTACCCTTTTATCACCAGAAGGTTTTAACAGTAGAACTGTCCAAGGATACAGTTAGATTATATAGTAACTATGCTAAAATTAAGCAGGTATGGATCTGGCCAGTGTATTGATGGGAGACTGCTTGGAATCCTTTGTATGGTCCCTTGAGTTCCATGATGGAAAAAACAGGTGGGACCGTCAATACAAGAAGCAAATAAATGTGTCTTTGCTTGTCACTTGAACAACTCTTCCATCTTGCATGTTTACTCGGAAGTAAGTCAAACTGACTTTTAAAATTTTTATTTAGGCTCTTCTTATCCCACTTTTAGAAGACCCAAAGTGGCTTACAAAAATTAACTGACAGGCTATGGATGACAGGATATGGTAGACAGATCCCTGGACCATTGCAGCAAGACACAGGCTCTTGGTTAAATGGCTTTTATTCAGAAATCAAATCATTTCCATATATATGTTCATAGAACTACTCAGAACAGAAGCAAGGTAAGCATCTAAGCAGCAAGAGTAAAAGTTAACAGGAATGACGTCATGTGAGAGAGACGTCTCCTTTAACATTCAAGTCTGCTCTTTCCCCCCCTCCCAATCATAAACAAGATTTTGGCGCTTTTCTTGTGTGAGAATGTTTCACATATTTGTAATATCAAGTTGAGTCACTAGAAAGCAAGACAGCAAAGTCTGAGAGGGAGTAGCATACAAGGTCAGAAACACTGGAAGCTGTTGCAGTTCATTAGATAAACACCTGTGAAAGCCTGTGAAAGAAATAGTTATGATATTAGTAAAATGACGAGTTACAGCAGGATACATTGGTTCAGAATAAAAGGATAATTAAAATTGGCATGACATGACATTAACACAAAAAGTATTATAAACTGAAATAAAAAGCACAATAAACATAATACATCCTGGGCTAATTCTGGTTGGACTAGATGACCCTGGAGGTCCCTTCCAACACTATGATTCTATGAACTACAGCCTGCTAGATGAAACCAGTGGTCCATCTAGTCCAGCATATGACTTCACACTGCAGCCAATCAGTTGCCCTGGAGAGCCAAAGAAACAGGACAGAGAGTCCAAGAGACCAACACCCTCTCCTGCTGCTGACTTCCAGCACTGGCATTCAGTGCCTCTCTGTATAAGGAGGCTGCCTTCAATCACCATGGATGGAGCTCTCCTCCCAGGACGTCCCTTCTGGAACCTCTATCCTGTCTCCCCTTATCTGACCTTTTTCTAAACCAAAGAGTCCCACAGTCTCCTTATAGAAGAGGGCTGACTCACTTGGGCTACGAGTTGCAAGCCACAGGCCCTTTGGCTCTTTCCCTTCTGCTTCTACCTCTAGCCGTGCCTAGACTTAAAGTACCTTCATCTAGCAAGGGAAACAACAGCTCAGCGCAGATCATACTAGCTAGCAGAGATTTCCCCAAGAATTTCCCTCCCTTTACAGGGATGTGCTTCCAAATATATGCCTAAAATTGCTGCCTTAAAAGATTTGTAGAAGAATGAAACATCCGTGTGGATTTGTAGGAAAATGTCAAGAAGACAGAGCTGATGCCGCTCATTCTCTGCACAATCATCTTCAGCAACCCCCCCCCCATCAGATACTTGTTCATATGTCTCATGTTACAACTTCAGTGGAATGTAAATATGAGTAATACGATTCAAGACTGCAAACTGTACTATAAAGAAAGATACTGCATAGGAATGAATCCTTCTGCATGTGTCTATCAGCCCATACAGCCACATTTTAGACCTGGTGACTCCAGGAGTCATTCAATTTCCCTAAATTAAGCTGACTGTCCTCTCTAATACCAACTGCCCCTCTGTTCAAGTTACGATCTAATTATTTATTACCCCCTAACTCAGCGGTTCTGGTTCCCCTACTGAGAAGATTTCAGTGGGTATGACTCCTCTAGTCAGAAGCCATCCTGTCCCTGTTTTGTTACATTGCTTACTCTGCTGGAGCCCTGAATGACTCCAACTTGAATTAGAGCTAATAAAAGTCACAGTGTCTAGACACTGCTCTCTAAAGCCAGAAGCTACATCTCCATCCCCAGACAGAGCCCCTGTCTGTCACAGATCATGGAATGTCAGTTATTACTCTCCAAGGTTTCTTCCATGGGTGATGGGAAGCCAGTTCTTTGTGTCCCAAAGAATGTACTAAATCTATTCTCAGCTGGAGAGGTATCTAGCAGGAATAAACCACTTCCATTTTTCTCATGTGAATACTGTTGTACATGGTTTGCTCTATGGAACAAGGTGGAGAGTGCCACTCTCACAACTTGTCCTAAACATTGGCTGTTTTCATAGCCTGTAAACGCCTCCAGAAAATCGAGCAAAACGTGCGGCACGATGGCGTCTTCATAGCATGATTTCCCGCTTAATGGCGCGACGATGTCAGAAATTGCGCCATTAAACAGGAAATCGCACTATGAAGATGCCGTTGTGCTGTGAGTTTTGCGCGATGTTCTGGAGGTTTTAGGTGTGAGAAAACGGCCATTAATTCTATTAGACAGCTTTTCAGCTCTTCTTTACATGCACTGATTTGTTTGACTCTGCCCAGTGGATGCATGCGTAGGTTTCCAAACATTGCCTTGCAAGGCAAAGAGACAAAACTCTGAATTATGCACAGCGTGCACTGACTCCAAGCTAAATTGGCTCCCACCTGCTGCAAGCCCCAGTGAAGCATTTGGTGTTGCTTGCTTATAAATAGCATACACCTCATACAAGTGCTAAATTAAATTAGACTTAAAATATTCACACAGCCTACACCTGGTTAACTGCTAATGGCAACTAACGGTTACAACATGTGTAAATGCTCTTTTTGTTTGTCCTCCCAACTGTTTGTCCTGCTGTTGTCAAACATGGCACTTACATTCTCTTGCCAAATACAATCTTTAAGCCTACTTTTTTATTATTGTACTAGTAATCTCAACAACAAGCAATCAGCAAATATCTTTCTTTCATACTCTCTCTCTCTCTCTCTCTCTCTGTTCAGAACTTTAAAAAAAAATTCCACGTAGAGAGCCCCACCGCATAAAGGAACCAACCTTGTGCTGTCCTGCTGATTTACATGCATGAAGCAGCCCAGTTTTTGCATGTCTCACTTGTGAGAATCCATGCCAGGAAGTAGGGTTGCCAACCTCCAGGTGGGGCCTAGAGAGCTCCTGGAATTACAACTGATCTCCAGGCAACAAGGGAACACCTGGAGAAAATGGCTGCTTTGGAGGGTGGACTCTATGGCATTATACTCTGTTGAGGTCCCTCTCCTTTCCAAACTCCACCCTCTTCAGGTACCCTCCCCTTGCAATATCCAGGAATTTCTCAACCTGGAGTTGGCAACCCCACCAAAAAGTGCCAGGGATCTCTCAGCATGGTCAAACTATCTCCACTTTTTTTCCCTCTAGGCAGCTGCAGCCAGTAGGATGCTTTGTACAGAGGACATTAGAGCACCTGTACTGCCCTCTCTTTGGACCAAACTATAAATTTGTGTTCCCTGCAGACACAAAGAATGGCTTTAAAAAATAAAGGAGAGCCCAAACAGGCTCAGACTGCCACCACAGTGGAAGAAATGGACCCTGCCTTCCCCTCCCAGTCATTTCCCCCTGCTGAAAAAGTGCTATGGGGGATTATTCTTCCATTTTTGTTGCACACGTGGAGCAGCAATAATGAGAAAATAACCCCCCAGTGCTATTTTGATGTGGGAAAATGATTTGGGGGGGAAGATAGGCACCCTTACTCCCCTCACATCAGTGTTTCATGCTCGTTTGGGCCCTCCTTTATGTTTTAAAAGCCATTCCCCATAGCTGCTGTGAGGCTGCAGGAAACTTGAACCCAACTCCTCAAAACTCTAAATGTGTTGTTTGGCCCCTTGTGCTTTGTTTGCAACTTCAGGACCTGGATCCTAATAGCAGTTTATAATTTCTCTTGGCCTGTATCTTCTTTTTAACATACTCTTTAGAGTTTTAAGAGCGCCAGGTGCATAACAGAAATTTCCACGGCTCACATAGGTTTCACAGATAAAAACTGTCATTGCCCTCCATATTCTTCACCATCTCTCCCAGTATCTGAAAGCTGAAACCAGCTTAAGACTACTTAAAAACCCTGTGTAACACTGGGAATTGTGGTTGTTTTAATTTAACCTGTTTATCTTATTTATGAGATACCTTAATCCTTGGCTGAATGAGCACCAGGAAAGTGGAAAATCTCACCTAACTGACCCTGTCTTTCCTGCAAAATGCCCAGTCCGGATAGGTACGAAGCTATTATCCAGGTCGACAAGATGGCTTCTCTTCATCCAGTTAAATGTATTATACCTAGAGATGGGCACAAACTGGAAAAAAATGAACCATGCGGTTCGTGGTTCGTCACATTTCATGAACCACGAACTTTCACAAACCTGCCCCAGTTCACAAACCGGTTCATTTGGTTCATGAAAACATCACATCCAGGTCAGCAAATCGTCACTTCCAGATGCACAGAAGGTCATTTCCGGGCCAGCAGAAGGCCACTTCTGGGTCAGCAGAAGGTCTGCAGGAAGTCCATCCCCTGTTGCCTAGGAAACTGAGTGATCAACGCCAGGCTGTCTGCAGTGACGAACCAAAAAATGAACCAAACAAACCAGCCTAAAGTTTGTGGTGGTTTGTCAGAAATGGGCTCTGACGAACCGCTGGTTCACAAACCACAAACCGGTCCAGTTCGTAATGAACTTTGGTTCGTATTTCGGTTCGTGCCCATCTCTATAATTTATACCTCAAAAATGTTTAATTACTTGGCAAACAAAATGATTGTTCCTCATTTGGAATTTCACATTGTTTAAAAAAATGGTTTTAAAGCATGACTGCAAACTTAAATAAAAATTTGCTTTTCGTAAGCAACAACAGTGGGAGGCAAAAATATTGCTTCAGAGAAACATACTTCTTTCATGGTTAAATTTTTAAACTACAGAACTACATTTGACAAATAGTTAAAATCACATGAGATTGACAAGAAGACACCTTTATATGCAAATATATTTCCATATCATAATGGTGAATATGGAAAAAGTAAAGAAATACATATCGATAAAGCATCTATAAAGTTTATATTTATAAATTCATCAGGATTAGCAGTGTTACATGTAAATGCTGACAGTGGTAAATTTTTAGGCATTCAGTATGACACACACAAAATGCACGCTCACGTGTGACATCTCTCTCTCTCTCTCTCTCTCTCTCTCTCTCTCTCTTTCTCTCTCTCTGTGATTTAGTTGAATTGACATCTAAAAAGATAATTTATGATGATGATTTGTCTATTATTTGCTTACTACTGTGTAAATAGAAAACATGTAGTTTGAGGACCGTCACTCTATATGTGATGCTGTGCAATGCTGCAGACATAAGCCATGATATTGAATGAGAAATTAGGACTTAACTAACAGAGAGAGAAAGAGTGCATGAGAGAGAGAAATATCCTAGATATCTTGAGGTCAACTGGAGTTTTGCCAACTGGAATAATGAAGCAGAGGCGGCTTGCAGTCTTCCGTCTATCCTCCAGGGACTTATTCCTGATCAAATTTGTAGTGGGTTGCAGCTGTCTGGAAGTTAAGGACAGAGATTTCAGCCTATGAAAAGCGACATGTATGGCTTTTCACAGGTAAAAGTATCCTGTAGGTCTATGTCTATGGCTGCTCTCCAATCTCAGAACTAAGGAAAACAATATGTGTTCAGAGTTACTGTACTTATTTTGTTTTTGTTGCACTTTCTGTTAATATTGCTATATGTCTTTGAAAGCAAATACTTGTGCATCACTACATATTAATAATGTCTCTGTGGCAACATATCTTCCATGCTAACAGCTGAGTACAACAGATCTTTTGGATGCAAAACAAAATTAATACTCAGAATGTGTATGTCAGGTGCTTGGGATTTTTAAGATAAGCTTTTACAATTCTAAAATGTAAATACTGCCAAATCTGGATTTATAATATTACCCACTCCCTGTGGAATAAATATGCATATCTGAAACAGCATGGATTCATCAGTCAGTAGTAATTAAGACAAGTGTAGTGGGCTTAAATCTAAACCCACTTTATGCACAGAAAACTATTCAAATGTTATCCCTTGAGAAGGGCACCTGAAGAGTGTTTAACTTGTTGATGAATTACTTAAAACTACAGATTAATGTGCAAGTCTGTCTCACATTTTGCATATCTATCCAAGTTGGGTGCAAAATATGGGTTTTGACATGGTTCTGTAAACATTAGTTTTCATCACTTTATGATTGTCTGAACTGTTTCTGAAGATTAGGGGCAGGTGGATTGGGAAGAAAAACGTGCAGGCTTTCCCCTTAACTCCACAGTTCTGTGAACAGGCAGGACAAACTAGCATTGATGCCTATATAAACTTTTGTAATGAAAGCTCAAGTTCTGCCCAGAGGTGGAGCTAAGTAAGTCAGTAAATGCTTGCTGATTTCAAGTCTGAACTGGAACCAAGGTCATTTCCACACATCCTAACATCATGCAACACTCGTGGAACGAGGACATCTTCCTGGCGCAATTTCTGACATCATCACGCCACGATCCTGTTTTCTGTCATATAAGAAACTAATGGATGCTGTAGATTTCCTTGAATCTCAGAAAAGCAAGTATCCTGAGTAGATGTATTGTCGAAGGCTTTCACGGCCGGAGAACGATGGTTGTTGTGGGTTTTCCGGGCTGTATTGCCAAGACCACGGCAATACAGCCCGGAAAACCCACAACAACCATCCTGAGTAGAGATGGGCATGATCTGAATTACGATTTCAACCCCCCCCCCCGATTTTGGTGTTTTCGCCATCGTGACTCAGCTAATCGGTTCTGTCCATGGCAACCGATCCAGCCGTCGGGTGTTTGCTAGTTCGGGACTTGATTGGATGGGTCAGTTTCTGTTCAGAATTGCAGACACTCTGTTGCTAGTAATTAATTCCCGGGGCAATGGAGTAAGGGAAATGAGCTGTGTTTGCCCTCCTTCTGTCGCCCTCGAAACACGAATGGAAGCCCTTGATTAGCAGGCTTCCTTCCAAACACGGAGCAGCAACCCAGGGGAGGGAGGGGGAAGGCGGTGGGTACAAAGGAAAGGCAAAAGGCAGTGCGGGAGGCTGGGAGGCCACCCGCGCCATTCGCCTTTCCCCAGGACAAAGGGTGTGTGGGCAAGCCAGCCGCCCCTTGTCCTGGGGAAAGGCAAAAGGCAGTGCGGGAGGCTGAGAGGCCACCTGCGCCATTTGTCTTTCCCCAGGACAAGGGGCGAGTGGGCAAGCCAGCCACCCCTTGTCCTGGGGAAAGGCAAAAGGCAGCGCGGGAGGCTGGGAGGCCGCCTGCACCATTAGCCTTTCCCCAGGACAAGGGGCGTGTGGACAAGCTGGCCGCCCCTTGTCTTGCGGGGCAGGTGAATGGCGCGGGCAGCCTCCGAGCCACTCGTGCTGCTGCCAGCTCCGCAGCACACCGGGATAGCCTGCTTGCTGCGTGGGCAGGGGCGAATCAGGAGCACGTGCACGCGCAACAACCTGACTATGGTTGCTCTGGGCGCTGGCCTCCCCGATTCCCGATTTCGGACTGGAAACGAGACTTGATCGGTTAGAACCAGGAACCTGCGTTCGGCGGCAGCCCAGATCCATGATCGGCTTAATCAGGATTTATTTTTGGATCATGCCCATGTCTAATCCTGAGCATGACGAAGCATTTCAGGCCCACCAAATGTGTTGTCAGTCTTCAGTGTCTCTGGCAGACCTTTTGCTGTTTGTATTTATATTCCTATCCAATAAGGCACCGAAACAAGGGCAGCAGTTAGTCCGTTCTTTCATGTGATGGCCAGAGAGACTGGCTCAAAAGTAACATTTGGCTGCCCAAGGGGAAAATTCCTGGACAAGTTCACACAAATAGTTACTTGACTTTATACTTTATGCCAGTCAATAGTTCTTGTCCAGTTTGCAATATGAATGAAAGCTAATTCAGATGCTTAAATTTTAAATTTGTTCATGTAAATATTTCAAGATCAGGACTTACTTTTCATTCTCTTGGTGTTCCACTGCCCATCCCAGAGAGTGGGACTATCAGGGACCTGTCTACTTAAAGTGATTTAATAATAATTTTGTTTCTTCAGGGAACCCTATGAAATGGTGTTTTATTTTGTTTATTATTTGATTTAAAACATTTCTTATGCCATTTCCCCTCCCAAATAAGGTCCCCAAGGAGGCGAACATCAGACTTTAAAACTTGGAACATCAAAAATAAAGTATATATACAATTCAAAATAAAACATATAAACACTTATAACATCAAAAACCAAGGAGGATGCCCATTCCTGTGATCAGGGCTACGCCAAACAGAACAGAAGAAGTTTGGAAAGCTCTCGCTCTCTCAGTAGTCTGCAAACTCTGCAAAACGGAATTATTCAGGAAGGATTTTTTACGCAGGTAATAAGGCTATGCTGTAAGGAAATGGTTCAAAGAGATGCTCTGGTAAAGGGATAGGGAATGTATACTACTGTGTACAGCCTGTTGCTGTATGTCCCTACGGAGTGGTTTCCACATCATTTAATATGCCATGTCAAATTGCTTATGTGTTCTTTCAGGATTGAATCAACTCTATATTGTATTTCTGCTTGTTTTCAAATTTTTGCAATCTATACCCTGTTGTATTGTTTATTTGAATGTCCCAGACATGGATGGTGCTGATTTACACTGAGTAATCCACCTTGGCCGATTCCAGACGGTCCCCCGCCTCGCGAAACGTCGCGCGTCGTCGCGCGTCGTCGCGCAGAAAATGCGAAATATCGCGTTTTCTCGCGTGAGTTTTGCGCGATGTCGCGCAAAACTCGCGCGAGAAAACACGATATTTCGCATTTTCTGCGCGACGACACGCGATGACGCGCGACGTTTCGCGAGGCGGGGGACCGTCTGGAATCGGCCCTTGTGTCTCAGAGAGAAAGACAAATTATAAATAATGTTAATAATAAACATAATAAAATAGCTCTAGAGATCTCAGCACTCTGTCTAGACTATAATTCCACGTGGGGTCAGAAGATCTCCCAGAATCATAACTCTCTCCAGACCACAGAGATCACATTCCCTGGAAGAAATTGCAGTTTTGGAAGGTAGGCTCTGTGGTGGTTTATCCTACTGAGGTCCCTCACCTCCTCAAACCCTCCCATCCCCAGTCTCCACCCCTCAAATATCCAGGAATTTCCCAACCCAGAGTTGGTGACTCTAATTCCTAGGATGTTTTGAGGAGAGCCATGACAGTCAAACCGGTATAAAATGACACAAGTGTGTCATGCTGATGTGCCTGTGGTCTCATATGACATTACTAAATAAAGGCCTTTTTTGCACAGGTTATTTTTGCAGCTTTTAGCTCTACACCTCTTTGGGTTTTCTTCCAAATTCTGGACGCTTAATTTCCCCTTAAGATTTCAAAGCAGTGTTTCAAGGGCAGAAAATTCAGAAGAGAACTCTTGAAACACCGCATTGAAATCTGAAGAGGAAGTTAAGCGTCCAGAACTCGAAAGAAAACCCGAAAAGGTGTAGGGCCAAAAGCATCAAAAATTGCCCACATAAAAAAAGCCATAGTTCTCCTGATGGAAAACAGAATCATGTTTTTCTTTTATTTTAATCCTCTAATTTTTGCTGCCTGCCTGGGACTGAAAAGCAGGTAGTTTGTCAAGCACGTGACTGGTAGGCTTTTTCCAACTTTGGATCACAATAAATGCAGGCCTGATTTACCTTCTGAAGGCCTTGACAGGAGCCAGCATAATGTGTTTAACAATGCAGTCATAAGCAGGTTTACTCAGCATCCTACTCAGGTCTATTCAGTGGGGCTTACTCCTAGGAAAGTGTTCTTCTCTCTTGACCAGGATCTTATGGGTGCTAATATAGCCTAGCAGCCATCATCATGGGGTAGATAGACTGTGGCAAGCGTATCACACAGCTGTTCAGTTTACTCAGGATCTGTGTTGCCAAGGCAACTGGGATCGTTGAGAAGCCTTATGGCCTGGGCCCCATTCACAATGGGCTGTAGAAAGGGGAGTAAGCTGCCTCTGCCTATAAAATGCTTTTGGAAGCACAACTGTTTCTGGTGCTTCTCTTGTGAAGGTGCAGCTCTGCCCTCCTGCAGTCTGAGATTTAAACGCCCAATCTGGTCCAATGTATAGAACCACAGAATGGGGGAAGGGCCCCTGGGGATAGATAAATAATGGACTCCAAACTCTCCTCAGGCCTCTTTTTATCTACTATTCAGTTTACTGAGAGGAGGTGTTGAAAGGACTCTGTTCTTATTCAGATGTCTTCTTTTGTCTTGTTGTTCTAATTTAGGGTGGGCCCAGTTAAACACTTGAACACTCTCACAGGCCTATGCATCACCTAGGATGAGATGAGTTCACATGCAAAAAAGAAAAACATTCTTTCATTTAAAAAAAAACACCTAAATTTTAGCACATACCTGGCAGCTATGAAAAATGTTTATGGACCAGCTAGCAGACTGATTCATACCAACTCTGTTCCCCTTGCATAAATTAAGACATATTAGCTTCAGTTGCACCTGAAATAATTCTTTAAAAATATACCATCATCATAACACATAATTATCAAGCAACAAGTAGTATTACAATTATATCATTTTATAAAAATATATTCAGACGGATAGCTTTCAACAGAAGTCACTGAAAAAACATGTGATAGGGAAGTCCATTGTGACAAACATCTACATTATATTATAAGTATCAAAGTGTAGCTATTTGAATCCTTATAGGAAATGATGAAGAAGTCCAGTTGCACCTTTTTGTTTATTATTTATATTATTCTAATATTGTCTAGGACTGCTGGGCTCTGAACTCATTAACAGCTTGCATTCTAGCAACAGATCTTTTAAAGATTAAATTTAATTAACTATCTCTCTGACCTTCAGTAGCCATTTTTAAAGGTTCAGTATGAACATTCCCATGGTTTGCATATCAAGTCTAATCTTAGCAGAACCTTATGTGACCTCAGCTGTATGTAATTCAGAAGATATAGTAATGGCTTTCTTGCTAATATAGTTAGTATTTTTGTTCCTTGTCTCAGTTACAGTATTTCCATATCTCCTGGATATACACGTGTATAATGTCCCTTTTCTTATCAGAACCCCCAAACCCCATCTGTTAATATTATATGCTTTATGTTTTTTCTAACAAGCCAAAAGCCACTGGGTTGCTCATTTAAGTCAGTTTCTCCTCATTGTCTGAGAGCCAACTCTGAAATGATTGCTTTGTAAGATACGGAAGATTTGGCTATTTAAACAACTTACAAACATTGTTACAACTTCAAACCTGAAGTCCTATGACTGACTGCTGGATATTTAGGGACATACTCATAGCCCTGCTCTGGCATAATATTCACCTGAAGCAAGTAGAAGTACAATGGAAGTACAATTTCTTTTTACCCATTTTAAAAAGAAATTTCCACCTGTGATAGTTTTATGAAAAAGTAATGAAAATGAAAGTAATGAAAAATCATCATTACTTGTTTTATATCAGACATTTCCAAGAGGGGTAGAGAAGCAGAGGCAGGTCCAGGGCAGCTGTTTATAAAGATAATGGTACCAAATCTGCACAGAATACTGTCCTTCCTCTCATTTAAAGACCACTTACATTTCAAACAGATTGAAAAGAGGGGCTTGATTTTACAAACCACTGAAATAGGTGCTACTCTGCGCAGCTGCACTTTGCTCTATTGATTCCTATGGGGGGAGGATGGTGGTCAAGCAGCAGCTAGCAGGAGAGTTCCAGCCATCCACTGGAATTTTTTTAAAAAAAAGTTTGCATTAATTTCATTTTCCTACTCTTACAGTGACTGAATGACAATATATTTTTTTACCTTTCTGCTGAAAACTCTTGTCATCCTTCCTTGTTGTAGTCTTTTGTTTGTTTCCTTTCACAAAGTAAGAAAGGCTTCCTGTTCCATCACAGCCCTGTTCAGTATGGGGAATGTATTTTGGGGGTGGGGAATGAGGTGGCTGTTTTTCAACCAAATGACACCAAAATTGCAAGGGAGGTAGTGCTGCATGTCCAATAAAGACCCATTAAGTTTCAAGAGAAAAATGGCCCCTCCATCACAAAGGAGAAGGAGAAGGAACCAACCACCCAGAGAAGCCTGGTCAATTTCCAGCTTTAGAGGACCTTGCTGATAATAAAAATTAAAAATGATGACACATGAAAACAAAATAAGACACAAGACAAGAGTAACAAAACTTGTCTCAGGTGTAAAAAAGTATGCTTTTTACCAAATCACACTTCTTATTTGCTTAAAAAGGCAGCTTTAAACTGAGAAAATGTGACAGATTTTGGTCTGACGGGCCTATGCATAAATACAAGTTGCAAAACTCAACAAATGCCAACAAAGTCACTGGTGAAGCCCCCATTGAGCTTGAGACCCAGACAGTGTTTGTCCTAGACCTCCACCCCCAACTAGCCCTGTCAGAGGGTCATGTCAGCAGGTTCTCTGTACCTCAAGTAGTGATGTACTGGTAAATAGCATTGTAATCAATGAGATTACAGTGCAAGTATGAACACAACTGAACCTTTAGAATAGGATCCAAAGAACTGGGAAGTTAATTCAGTCAGCCTATAAAGGCTCTAGACTTCTTCTCAAACAGCACCCCCTTTCTATTGCTGTTGCTGTAACATACCATTGGGGATACTCCATTAGGAACTTCTCTTGTAGCTGGTGAGCTGAAATGGACAAAACTTTCCCCACAAGAGTGCAAATTTGCCTGTGGATTCCTATACTCTTTTTAGGTTGAGGATCCCTTTGGACAGTGTTCATTCTCCATAAAAGTTAATCCTAACAAAGAAAAAGTTGTTCGCTTATTTTTTAATCTTGTATCCTTCATCAAGGGTGGGCTGAAAAACAAAGAAGAGGCATTTTTAATTGTCTCTAACAAGCTAAGTGTTGTTTTTATGAAGTTTCCAAGCTGCTATGCAGTTTGTTCAGGTGACGAGTAAATGTCTGAACAGACATATGGTGAGGTGAAGAATCAGAATGTGTGGGTTGAAAATAACACTGCCAACTCACCTTCTGCTACTGCTGGGCAATTAAGGCAATTCAGCATCTCAGTGTGTTTTTCCTGGAAGTTTACAAGTGAAAAGAATTTAAATACTTGTATAGACTAGGTACGTGTTGACTGCTGTTGTGGAGACATACACCTGAAAACTGTGTCTGAAGGTCTGAAGAAACCAGAGACATTAATTAAACCTGCGATACTGCAAATGTGAAGGTAAGATAAATTGGTCCCTTTTTCTTTTGCACACCCCAAACAGGAAACTGATAGATGAAATGCAGTTTAATGGAAGGGAGGATGGGAAAACAAGTGTGCTATACTTTTAAGAGTCTGTGATGCTCTCTGAACAATTAACACATTGAAGATCATGGAGGGTAAGGAGATAAACATATACAGGACTCAGGGTTGGGCTGATAGCCCTGGAACTGGGAAGAAATTATTCCAGTTCACATGCCTTATGAAACAGGTTGGTTCCTCTCCCCACTGCCCTTGCAACATATGATTTGGCTTGATTGTTTGAGACAAAGCCAGCTCCAGGACAGCAGAGTATTACTGCTTCCCTCTCTTTTTAGAAACTCCCGTCCCACCTCTAGCCACTTTGCCCCCTCCCTTGGCTCTACAAGTCCTCCTCTAACCAAAGCTCTTATGGCTAAGAAGGATGGAGAAGATTGATGGGAGATGGCAACTGCTTTCTCCCTAGTCTATCCTCACTGTTCCATCCTCAGCAGAGCAGAGAGGACAGGGCAAAAAATGTATCAGGACTCCACCTTGCTTCAGCTTGCTCGATCTTTGTTGCAGCTGACAGGAACAGACCACTGCCTCCCATTAGCCTAATCCATCCTCCTTGCAGCTAAGGAGGATGGGGTAGGATGGAGGGGGGGGGTGACCTACTTCTTTCTCTGTGTTGTCCTTCCTGTTCTGTCCTCATTGCATAGAATTAATGGTGGCAGCAGTGGGCCTCCAGAGAGTCCTTGGGGCCCTGCTTTGCTGACTGCTGCTATCGGCCCTAGTTTGAGAAACCTGAAGCTACTTGCTCTGTAAGCACTGTGTGGTGCTCTTCTGCTTGATGTCTGTAGCATGTTGTGACTCAGTATGGTGTGTGGGCTGATCTCTTGGGAGAGACTGATATGTCTTGAGGTTCCTCAGCTGCAAAACACTGTGTGTGTATTGAATGGATGGTACTGTTGAACCAAGAAATCTGGATGATACTTCCAATTCCTTCTCCCCACTCTCAGTTAGATGGTGCTGTGGTCATGTTAATATCACATCAAAGCATGTAACTTGTATATTTGCAATTGCCAGTTTGTCAAATAAAATACAGGAAATTGAGGAAGAGACAAAATACATGGTAAACACCAGTTGGCTGTCAGTCTATAAATCCTTCCTAACCACTAGATAACCTAATAAAATCACAGAAGTGTAAAAGTCAGAGCTATCTGAGCTCTGGCTCCACATTATTTCGATGGAAAGACGACATATGAAACATTTTAATTAAAAAAAAGTTTTGATATGCAGGAAGTTAGAATGATATGACGGACTGTAAAATCTTTGAGATCTGCCAGCCAAGAATGTTCTTCTACAGTTTTTCTTTAAAAGCTGAAGCCATGTCTACTGTAGGGATTTTTAAAGTTTCCTAATCTGATCCTTCAAACTCCCTGATATGTATCCTACCATCTCATTATTTACCTTACCAATAAGGACTGTCATAAATATTCCTCCACAAAAAAGGGAGAGAGAGAAAGGGAATTTTTAAAAAATGTGATAGATTAGTTGTGGCATTTAGAGAAAGTTTATTACCTAAGGGCATCAGTGTGAGAACAAAAATTTTATATTACTGACAGTGAGCCCTTTTGAAGCGAGTTAAAATGGCTGTTGCAAAGAAATACATTCAGACCATTGTTCCAATTACATCAGGAACTACTAATGTACAGAGTGCTTTGGACTGACAGTCATCCCAAGGCACTTTATAGTAATTGGAATGAAGAAGCACTAATAATTGCCCTGCAGAGAGGCGGATACGGTGAGCCTGCTTTATAGAACATCGGCCATCATCTTTTTTGCAGACTGTTTTGTGGTGCCTTCCAGCACTAGCCTGCAGCCGAGTAATAACCTTATGCCCATCCAGTTAGCTTGGATTATAATCCAGCAGGAGCCGTAAAGGATCTCAGGAGGAGCTTCACATTGTCTTCTAATGTAAACAGTATTGGAAGAAAGTCCGAAGGTCCCTCAGGGGTTCCACTGAGCAGTGATTGATGTGAAAAGGGGTGGAATTGCTGTGATTCGGCATCAGTCACAGCTCTCTTTTGGCTCCCAAGCTGACCCTGTTAGCACAGTCTGACTTGGATCATTTGTCTCAGAAGTACCGAGGGATTTTAAAACAGCTGTGGATTCAGCCATTTCAAACGGGAACATACTTCTGGCTTGTGGTAAGAATAAACATACATCATATGCTTTCAGAGTGCAGGGACTCTCCATTCCTGGCTCACTTTCCGTCTCTCACCTTCTCATTGGGTTTTTCCTCCCTCTCATTACTTTCAACTTACACCCACCTTTGTCCCTACACATCTTTTTGTTCTTGCTGTTTATACTTCCCTTTCCATCTCTTATACTGTGTAGGCAGGTGGGTGAGAGCAGCATGCTTAAGGTCCAGAAATAATTTTGTGGGGGGACTTGTTTCCAGCCTTTGATGCTCTCCATATCTAATATGTTATTTTAAAAGAATCCTAGCACTTCCAACTTTTAACAGCACATCGGCAGTTCTCTGTCAATTACCAGTTTAACAAACATAAGCCCATACTAACTAACCCAGTCGCATTTCCAGTAAGACAGGGCTAACCTTTAGGAAACAGAAAAATGCAGTTGTTAAATGAATTTGACGTAATTTCTGGTCTGTATTTTTGACCCAGACAAAAAAAAAAAAGAGAGATGAGATGAGATGAATATATCACCTGCATCCTCCCTTTCCCATAGGTAGAGCTGCTTGAACACCTACTGGTGAAGTTTACCAGCTGTTCACTGGCTGTGAAAAAGGAACCTCTTTTTGTCAACCCATTTGACTGTTTGTGAACAGTTAGCGCCTGTTTATCAGGTTACTTTGCATATAGTCAGGCAGTGCAGAACAATGTATTGGCAGTGTTACACACAGGCACATTGTTAAACAGCCTGATGGGAGTTGTAACTTCCTCTTCCCGCATAGACCTGCTGTCACTACATGCCGTTCAATTAACCAATGCAAAAAAGGCTGCCCCCACCGTAAATTGCAAAATAAAGGAAACTCCACGGGGGTTGTAGTCAGTATAATATGCAGTACACCATGTAAACTCTCAAAAAATAATTTAATCACTGTTTAGCATCTACAAATAACCAAAGTTACAACGTTCAATGTACATTTACACCATTCAATGTCACAATATTCAGAACAACATTCAAAGTATCCAGAATAAACCTTCAAAGTAAATTAACCAGTGTCCCAGTGACGTATCTTCTTAAAGGTCACACAAAAACCAGTGTCCTCTTTGTAGTCAGTTGAGATGTGATGTCACAATAAAATGACTGCGGGGATAAATTGTCCCTCCAAGTTTGTTCCAATGCAAGCTACTTGTCCTAAACAGAAAAAAGAAAGAGACACTCCCAATCTGGGGCCGGCTGAAGCTCAGATTTCATCAATGCCTCATCAGGAGCGTCAGTCTCTGTGGTGTTCTATTCTTACAGCATGCGTTTTAAACATCTGTAAACACAAATACCTTTATGTAGCCAAACCTTCTCCTCACATTCAATGACTTCAGTATGGGAATTAACTTACTCACTCATGCGTGCACCTCTTAGTACTCCCAATCGCGGTAAATCTTACACTTCCCACTGGTAACGTGCGGCGGCCGTATCTTCTCAGGCGCGCCCCGTGTAAATCCAACCCAATGCTCTTAAAGACCACCCACTAAGCTCATACCCTAAACTTTAAAGTAACCACCGCTTCCTGCTGCTAAACATAAACTAAAGAAAGCAATTCAACACCAGCTCATTGTTTAACCCTTGAGGTTTCACGGTGTGCAAGCGAGTGATCCAAAAAGCCTCCCTGCGTAAAAGAGCTACCTGATCCTTTTGTACTACTTCCAAAACGGCAACCCGAAGAGAGTTGCTCTCATGATCACACTTTATGCAGTGCTGCACCAAAGGTGCTTCTAAGATCCTGTTCCTGATCCTTGAAAGATGTTCCAACATCCGTACCTTTAATGGTCTGCCCGTGCACCCTACATACAATAACTTGCACGGACATTCAATCAAATAAACCACCCCTGCAGTGTAGCATGAGGCAAAATGAAAAAACCTCAATTTCTCTCCTCTGACCCCAAGTTAATCACCTTCCACCATGAGATTACACATGGCACACCTGCCACATTTGAAGTTACCTCGAGGCAGGTGTGCCTTCTCCTGTCGTCCCTCCAGACGGGCATGAACTAAAGTGTCCTTGAGGCTAGTAGTTTTCCTAAACCCACACAGTGGTCGTTGTTCACAGCCCCTAATATCCTGAACAACAGTCCAGTGTCAGTCCACTATCTTCTTAATGGGGTTGGCAAGTGGTGTACATGCCGTTCAGCAGCTAATTGTATAAAGAATGAGCAAATCATACCGTCATCCATTCATTAAAAAGAAACACCTCTGACAGCGGGCTGAGATGGTGCCACCGTGGGGCTGCTTCTGCCCGCTGTCAGAGAGACGAGGAGAATCTCCTCATCCCTCTGACAGCGGGCAGAGCCACTGCTGCCACGGGGCCACTTCTGCCCACTGTCAGAGGGATGAGGAGAGATTCCCCTGGTCCCTCTGACAGTGGGCAGAGCTGGCACCACCGCGGGGCCTCTTCTGCCCGCTGTCAGAGGGACAAGGAGACACCCCCTGGTCCCTCTGACAGCGGGCAGAGCCGGTGCTGCCACGGCTGCTTCTGCCCATTGTCAGAGATGAGGAGAATCTCCTCGTCCCTCTGACAGTGGGCAGAGCCAGCGCTGCGGGGCTGCTCCTTCCTGGTGCCAGTGGGATGAAGACATTCTCTCTGTCCCTCTCGCACCAGGAGAGCCGGCGCCACCCCCTTTGTTGTCATTTTCTCTTCACGGTGGCAAAAACTGTACTGCCTGTTGGAAACTACTTTGAAGGGTTACAAAACTGACCTTCCCAATGTCCAATACCCGCCAAATTTGCAGGGGACATAGTCTTCACTGTCCTCTGAAGACCCCCCCAAGTTTCAGAGAGACTGCAGCTCAGGAACGGTGTGATCCATGGCCCCCCCTTTGCTGTCTATTTCTCATCTGAGAGGCAAGAACTGGACTGTCTGCTGGAAGCTGAAGGGTTAAAGCCAGAAGGAAAGCCAGAAGGAGTTCAGACAGAGTTCAGTCCTTGCCATTGCCAGGGGAATTGATTGAAGGCGCCTGAGTGTCTGGCTTCCCAAACAGCGGCCGAACACAACAAACGAGGCTTGCGATGACCCCCTGTTCGTTTGAAATGGGGACTCACGAACGGCCCCTTGCCAAACAGACGAACTCGTGGGTTTTTTTCATTCGTATTGCTGTTCGTGCCCATGTCTATTTTGGAATTCATTTTGCATAGCCTTATGAAAGGTGTTGTTTCCCCTGACATCATTTAATTATCTGACCTGCCAATCCATGACTCCTCGTAGGAATTTTCCACATCATTGGGTGAACTGACAGTGTGCCTGTTAAATGACTTTGGATGGTTGTAAATGGTTGCTCCTGAGGAAGTCCGTGGGGACGAAGAACTAGTTGGAAATTGCCGGCCTTAGTTCCGGGCACCATTGAAGGTTCCACTTTTCATCTTGGAACAAACCATGAACTTGTTTAACCAGCTCCTGAAAGGACTTTGATATAGTACAAGTCATTAATTTGCCGCTGCACCCCTTGATCCTCCTGGGGAGGATTCTTGAATGATACATGTAATATAAAATATATGCTGAAACTTGTAAAACTAAGATAAAAATTGGCTGCAATATTGTAATATGCTATATTAAAAAAATAATGATTATGTATATGTAATATATGATTGATAAATAATTGTTTTCCCGTTGGTCTTAGGACCTATATTTCTGGAAAAATCCATGACTCCTGGCTGATCCTCTTACAGGAGTAAAAATCCCTCAAAAGAGAAGGAAATAAAATCTCACCACTGCAAAGGAATGAAACTTCACCATCATAACTGCAAAGCGGTTCCACGGCTGTTTGAGGTAGATGGTGAATAGGCAAACAGACAGCTTGTGAGTGATCATGGATGACAGACACAGTATGTTTTCCTATTGAACTTGTTTACCGTGACGTTCACAGCATTCCTACCCATATGCCAATGCAATGGATTACCAAGAAAGTGGTGAATTTAACAGATATGCATAACCCTCCAATGGAACCTTCCAGAGGAGATCCTGGGCCTTTGCTTGCACAAATCACCTAGATTTATTGGATCTGCAACTACCATGGTACAGCACACATTGTCTGGTTCGCCTTTCTCTTTGTGGCACAAGTGTAGTTTGCATGAGTTCATCTGCAGGGAAAGCTAACACAATGAGTAACAGAACTGTGACAATTTTTCAGATGTTTTGATATCAGCATATATATTTTAAACTGGAACTTCATGGGTTTGAATGAATATGATTCATAAGGTTCTGAGATTCCCAGTATGTCCTGCTGTACTGAATGTAAAGTTACCTGAATTTTTGCTCTTCTTTCTCATCATCTTTAGTCTCTTTATTTCTTCTGCAGTTTTATTCCCTAGTGACATCCACTCTGAGGAGTGATAAACTGAGAAACAGAATAATTACCACCACTTGTTCCAATCTCAAGCAAGCTTGAGTGTTCTAATTTAAAATGCTGGCATTGAAAGCCAAAAGGATATAACAGGTAATGCGACTTTCCAACTGCATCTGCCCCAAAGCTAATGTTTCTTTACCACATGAAGAAAACTGAACCTTTTGTTTACAGATGTTCCTGAGCCAGTGCTAAATGAAGCCAATGTGGTTCCTATGATATGATTGTACTGTGCTAAATTGTTACAGTTCTCTGACAGTTTCAACCCTGCAGAGAATCTGTGGCCTAACAGAGAAATGCAGGTTTGGAGCTGCTGACCTGGAATTCACTTCTTAAACATAGTGACTAGGTGTTTTTTTTTTAAAAAAATGCAATATTATGTTTGTGGTCTGGCCCTCAAGGCTATGTGGAGGATAATCGGAAAGCTTCTGGTGAAAGGGAAAGAATGGCTGCAGTTTTATTCCAAAATGCAGCTGTGGATGAATATCACAAAGAGAGTGAAAGAGAGTTGAGCTGAGCTGTTTTCGCAGTTCATTCACATAATGAATGTGACTGTCAAGACACCTTTGTCTGAAGTCTGAGCGCTCTGGAACAAAACAAAACAAAAAATTTACTGGAGGTGTCAGGTTTCAAGAATGTACAAGCGGAGGTGGCAAGACGGCTGCACAAGCACAGCAATTGCCTTCTCCTCCATCATTCTTCCTGGATAAAATATGACCGTCCTCCTGTCTCCTCCCCACCCCACTCCCCAAAGAGAAGACAGCTGCATGTGTGTGTTTTGGTGGCACTCAGCATACTTTGTATGATAGAAATTGTGTTGAAAAAGAGCAGAGCTTTGAAACTACTTGGAATGAATTTGAGAGGTAGAAAACCTGTTTGACACAGTCTGAGAACCAATCATCATCATTTATGCGGGCCTTTTTAGTGCTCAAGAGACAGTTGGCGTAATTATCTCAGTAGTCTTTGCAACAATGCTGTAAGGAAAAAACACCGTTTATTTATTTTATTTACCTCTGCATTTTTTCAGTCAAACAATTTAAATCAGTTAAAATCTACCCACAGGGCCAAAACAAATGTGATGCTGGCAAATCCATTGCCAGATCTTCTTTGCATTCTTAAAAGGCTAATAGTTGGCATGAGGCAATACCAGGCTGCAGAAGAAGACAGGGTTTAACCCCTCCCCCATTCCATTGCTCATCAAAGCCATTCCTATCCCCATGTTGTTATTTCAATGAGAAAGAAAAAAGATGGGCAAAGAGGGAGTGACTTGTCTTTTTTCCTTTCCAAGGCAAATAACAGTCTGGGATGGGTCATGCAGATGAAACCCCATTTCCCATTGTATGTCAGATTTGATGTGAACCAGGCCCCTTTGCTTAAGGAAGGCCTTTTAAAAATACTGGGAAGATTTGCTTTGGTCCACCATATATAACTTGCTTGGGACATTTCTGGGCTTTAGGCTGGATCCTTTGGGGTAGGAGACCGTGCTGGCTGGCCATCTCACTCCCATTTTCAGGGGATCCCCAAGAGGGGATGCCCTCAGCTCTGGGGGCATCATCTGTCTTTGCCCTGGGTGGTGTTATTAGTCCTCCTTCCTCTTTGCGTATTTATATGTATTTATATGATTAATTTTATATATATAAAATACTGGGAAGATTTGCTTTGGTCCACCATATATATATACAGTGAATCTGCTGTACGTCATTTAAACCACACAGGTGCAAAGAGAGGGCAAATAGTTTCAAGAAGGGTGAGGGACATGGAGGAGGAAGGTTCAGATTGGAGAAAATGTGTGTTAAAATGAAAATAGCCTCCATTGCCAAAACTTTCAATAGAATAATGATTCTTCTCCCCCTTACATGTGTGTGCAGTTTATCTTATTGGTACGGTCTAATGTATACGAGAACTTTCATTTTCCATCTGGTTCGTATTATTTACAGGCTTTTAATCACCAAGTACTTCTGCCACAGAACTTTCTTTTTTTTATCCTTACCAAACACCTGACAGGTCATTGCATAAGAGGGGGACTGTGGACTCAGTTCATATGGAGTACGGGCTGGCAGGGCTGCACTTGTCACTTCTACCTCATGCAAGCTGAAAGAGTGTCCTGCAATACATGTTCTACATACTTGTGATTGTGCATAAATAGGGAAGATCAGAAGTGATCTTGTCAGTGATCAGCTCTCATTCAAAACAAGCTGTGAACCTGTCATTGAAGATCCATAGATAGGTCTTCAAGGAATTGATGAGGACACTCATCTCAGGCGAGAGCCTTCACACATTCTTCCATAATGTAGTCCCCACCATCCAGATTATACAGGGACCCATGCTTTCATCTGAGGACTGGGGAGGGCGGGGGTGGGGGCAGGGGTAATGAATATGCTTTGCATGTAGAAGGTCCTCCTAGGTTCAACCCCTGTCATTTTCAGTGGAAAAGATCACAAGTAGCATGTGATCTATCCACTGTGGTGCATGCCTTGATTACATCCAAATTAGATTACTACAATGTGCTCTTTGTGGGGATACCCTTGAGAAGAGTTTGGAAACTTCAACTGCAAAATGCTGCAGCTAGGATGTTGACTGGAGTGGGCCATATCTCTCCAGTATTGGCCCAAATACACTGGTTCCCAATCTGTTCCTGGGCATAATTCAAGGTGTTGCTGCTTACCTTTAAAGCCCTGTTTGGTTTGGTACCAGGGCTTTTTTTTTCAGCTGGAACACAGTGGAACGGAGTTCCGGCACCTCTTGAAAATGGTCACGTGGCCGGTGGCCCCGCCCCTGATCTCCAGACAGAGGGGAGTTTAGATCATCCTCCGCACCACGGCACGGAGGGCAATCTAAACTCCCCTCTGTCTGGAGATCAGAGGGCGAGGCCACGGGCCATGTGACCATTTTTGCTAAGGGCGATTTAAACTTTAAGAAACTCCCCCCTTGTTCCAGCTGACCCAAAGTGACGTCATTGCACGGTCCCAGAACCAGGGTGGTACCAGGGACACCATTTCCCACCAGGAGTTGTCCCCTGTGCTGGCAACCCACTGAGTTCCATCACCTCTTTTCCCAGAAAAAAAGCCTTGTTTGGTACCAATATACTTGAAGGACCATCTACTCCCTTTTGAACCTACCCAACTCCTATTGTCATCTCCAGAGGCCCTGCTGCAGGCTCCCTCACCTTCTGAGATTAGGCAGGTAGCAACTCGAGAGGGCCTTCTTGTTAGTGGCCCCAAAACTCTGAAACTCTTTCCTCAGGGAGACTTGCCTTTCCTCTTCTGTTGCTATCTTCTGCCAGCAGGTGAAGACTTTTTTGTTTCATTTGCTGCTTCCCTCAGTGGTCCCTCCTAGCCACATCAATGTTTTAATTGTTGAGTTTACATTTTTGTACTCAGTTTAGCTCTGGTTTTAATTGCTTTACTCACTATTTTTAAGGTTTTTAAGTGGTTAGAGGTCTTGGTGGCCCTGATGAGAGCAGGGAAGCAGGGTGCAAATTTTGTAAAATAAATAAAATCAAATCTTTCTCTGCCTGAGACCTTGGATGATACCTCTCTCTCAGAAGCCCTGGGTGGAAGACCTTTCCTTGCCTACAGACAGCCCCCCAACCTTAAACGACTTCTCACTCACAACCATGAATCAGCCAGCAGAGTCACCAGCACAGGTACCAGGCCCTGCAACAGACCCAGATGCCAGCTCTGCCCCTATATCTACCCAGGGAATACAATTACAGGACCCAATGGCATCAACTACACTGTCTCTGGCTCTTACAGCTGCTCATCCTCCAATCTGATATATGCCCTCATGTGCCAACAATGTCCTTCTGCTCTGTACATTGGACAAACCAGCCAACCTCTACGCAAAAGAATAAATGGACACAAATCTGACATTAGAAATGGAAACGTCCAGAAACCAGTGGGAGAACACTTCAACCTACCAGGACATTCCATCAAAGACTTAAAGGTCGCTGTAGTTCAACAGAAACCTTTCAAAAACAAAATCCAACGGGAGGCTGCTGAACTGGAATTCATATGCAAATTTGACTCTGTCAAGCTGGGACTGAATAGGGACTATGAATGGTTATCACATTACCACAGGTAACAGATTTCCTTTACAGAGGTGGGGTCTGGGGGAGCTCAGTGGTACCTGGCGTGGGCTTTCGGGAACCACAGATCTCTTTGTCAGATGCATCTGGCAGGGAGAGCTGTGGTTATCGAAGGCCCATACTGCATTGGAATTGGATGGTCTAGCTGTTTGGCTTCTACAAACTAACAGGGCAAACTCCTTTGAAGCCAACTGATACACACACCAAAAGGAGATGTTTACATATACTAGCAAAGGAATGTTTTGATTGCTCCCTCCCCTTCCCCCCCCTAATTGCCTCTTCCCTCTGCTCTTCTGTGTTTGACCAGTCTCTGTATCAGGCATCTGACGAAGAGAACTTGATTCTCGAAAGCTTATGCTAAAATAAAATTGGTTAGTCTTAAAGGTGCTACTGGACTCTTTTTGATTTTGCTACCACAGACTAACACGGCTAACTTCTCTGCATCTGAGACCTTGGAGAGCCTCTTCTTGTTAAAGAAGACAATACTGAGCTAAATGAACCAGTCTGACTCAATGTAAGGCAGTTTCATATGCTTAACGGCCTCTTCTGGACAAATATTCTAGCATCTGTAATGTTTTACTCGCTTTCATGATGGTGCTTTTTGAATGTCCTGTGAAATCATCTTCCTCTTGTGCAGATTTGTGTTTCATTTTAATAGGGATTTTCTCCATCCTCTTTTTAAAATTCTCACCAACTGGTACTCCGAGTTGTCTTCACAAGCTCCTTGAAAAGGGGTTGAAGCGCATCATATTGTTCCCTGTCCCCCTTCTCTTTATTTTCCTGGGAACACTGAATTGTAGTCAGCCTAGTATAGACTAAAGAGACCAGAGAATCTTGTACACTTTGTCTATTCCACCCCACCCATCTTGTGAATAATATTCCACTCTTGCCAGACTTCATGTCATGTCATAATTGATTGATCTATTGCCAGCTACCATCCCTGGGATCTTGCAGGAGCCGTAACATTTCTCATTCATCACAGAGTAAAAATAATTGAAGCAATCCACCTATTTCCTGTCCTGTATCGTTGGTTACAAGTAACACTCCTGGATATATATCATGTGTTCTGATTTAATATTTCCTTAGAAATCCCATAGACAACATATTTCTCTGAATGGACAAGCCATCTACCCTGTACACTATCTTTTACCTAGAGCTTTTTTTAAAAAAAAAATCTTAAAACTCATACTCATTCCCTAAGTCATGTCACTCGTATAACATAAGGCTGAGCCATTTGATATGACCATTCACTCATTTTGTCTACATCACGTCTCCTCTGCCTACAGTGCTGTCCTAAGCAGCGTTGCGCCCTCTAGGCCTATGGATTTAAAATGATGTAACTCTGTTTAGGATTGCATTGCTAGGACTGCACATAGAAATGCCATTGTAAATTGGGATGTTCTGGTGCTCTGCTGTCCGGTTTGCAGAAGTCAAAAGAGAGGAGAGGGTGATTTAGCAGATATTGACCAATCATTAAAATGATACACACCATTACTGAAGAAGGTTTTCCTGGTAGGTTTGACTTTCCAAAGTGTTTCTTTGCTGTTGACAGGCTTGGAGATGGTTGATTCTAAATAAGCAGAAGCTCTCATCTGCTTGAGCTCTTCTGTTTTCTGGTGCTAAGCCTGCAAGGTATAAGTAATTTTGTTTGTGCAGACTGACATATAGGCAGCATGGCAGAAGGGGAAGAAGAAGGATGTGGGCGAATGCTATGTTTTTATTCTCACAGAGGTGGGCAGGCACTGGGGTGGGGAGTGGCAAATGTTTTACTTGTATCCTCTGGGGAAGGAGAAATAGAGCCCACGTTTATTTTGCTCCTCCAGGATGCCACTCAGTCCCTGCTGCCTTCTCTTATTTTTGTGTCTGTTTTTCAGTCTGTAATAGAGAGAGATAACAGTGCCCCAGTGGGTGTGGAAATTACTTTTGGATCACAGAGGCTTGTGGAACTGCACTCACAATGCAATCTGATGGAGTGTTTCTCCAGTATAAGTCCATTGACTTAGTTGGCTTAGTTGGCTTAGATTGGAGTAACTCATCATAGGATTGCTCTGAAAACATGCAGTTCTGCCAATAGGAAAGGGGAGATGGATAGGAGAAAGAACTCACCCATGGATGTAGTGTGGACGTGGGAGAATGGGGTGGCTCTGAAAGTCTCCCCATCCCATTTTCTGCATGCCTCCCATATTCCTGCTAAGTTTTTATTTATTATTCATATATCATTTGTGTCCATTTTGCCGCTCCACTTGCTTTTTTGGGTTGTTTGCCAACCAACTTACTGTACTTCCTCAGGCTATAACATGCTTTCTTCTGTTTGATACTTGGTAAGGAGAATCTGTAATGGGAAGGATACAACACCCGAGAATTTCATCCCTAGGGGATGAGAAGGGGCCAAGTTGAAGGTACAAAGGTGGGTCCCATTCAAGCCAACAAAAAAACCGAACAACAACAAACTCAATTTCAGTAACAAATGTCACAAAACAGAGTCAAGTAACTGAAAGAAAATGAAAGAAAATGAAAAAGGGTTTTTTAAAAAATGCACCTCCTTAGTTTGTTATTAAAATGCAGAGCATAAATCCAGAATGTGAACAACTCTCATTTCCCTGGCTCACTTTTCAAGGAAAATGTTACATTTTGCCCTGAGCTCTGTGCTTTGAAAACATATGTGGGGGGTTGAACTGCTCTTTGAACTTGAAATGCAGAATTCTGCCCTGAACATGTGCACCAGATTTCATTGCAATGCTTCAGTGTCCAATGGAGTTATTGCATTGCTAAGAAATGTACAAACAGCATGCCAAACAAGTCAAGACAAGCTGCCACGTCATATATGTCCAGTAGCAATGCTGTCTAGGAAGCACAGTGCAATCTCCAGTGACACAAATGGATGTGATACAGCAGAGCTGGGTGAATTCTGCCTAGTGTATGCAGTACAGCTGCCAAGGGTGGCTGTTTGAAGCCAGATCATACATTGTTGTTATTGGCTCAGTATCAAGAGCTTGCAAAGCAAAAATTCGGTCACTTAAGCACAGCCGTATGGTTTTCCTGTCAGTTCACCATGATGTATTGCTTCAATGTGTCCTATAACCTGTACATTTCTTTGTAGGGAAATATAATTAATTGTGAGCCACTGCACCACATGGGGGGAGGAGGACTAAGAAATGCTTAATTTGTTTATTCAAAACATTAACTTTTTAAATTCCCCTTTTGCTTTTCAGGCAGCAAGGGCAATGAGGGTTAAGCAAAGCATCCCTGGTTCTTAGAACTTCAAAAGAAGGAAAACAAAGAAGGAAGAAAGGACAGGAAAGAATTGCCCTCTCTTCCTTCTGGCAAGAACTAAGAAGAGAAACAGACAGCCCATGTTATTTGAGCCAAGGATATCCAAATCCAAAGTTTTGAGGATGTAATAATCTTTTGTTGGGATGGTACAAAGGAAGGACAGATGCCCTCCAGGCTCAAAGTAGCATTACACACAATTAAAAATCAGAAAAAAATAAAATCTATGTAAAAAGTATGAAAATAGCACAGGAGAGACTGGGATTCTCCATTCCACTTTGGTGAATAGTCACTGCTGGGTTGTTTCCCTCTCCTTTGCTGTGAGGCAAGTTGAAGATGATTAAAGCCTTTGTGCCAAACAAGAAGGGTGCTGCCCAGGGCTTTTTTCCTGTGAAAAAAGGTGGTGGAACTCAGTGGCTTAGTGTGGGTTGCCAGCACCTGGGGCAACTCCCAGCAGGAGTTCCCTCTAAGCAGTGCAGTGGTGTGAGCCAGAAGTCTACTTTGTGAGCAGCAACTTGCAAGTTTTGAATATGCCTTTTCCAAAACCAGATCCATTTGTCTGAAAGACTGAATTCGATTGTCTGAGGCATTGGTGCATTGGGTGCCATCAATATGTTGATGACATCCACTTATGCCTGTGGTTCTCAAAAGCCTATGTCTCAATAAAGTTGGTTAGTCTTAAAAGTACTACTGGACTTTTTACTATTTTGCACAGCTAACTCCTCTGGATATTAAAGAGTGCATCTGTAATATATGGAATTCACTGCCACATGATGTGCCAACTGCTAGAGGGTATTAGGGACTTTAAAAATGATTAGAGAAATGTGTGGATGAACTGTCTATTCACAGATATTTTAGCACCAGAGTTAACTGGACAATCCACGCATAGGGGCAGTATACCACCTGAGCCCAGACCAGGACAACCCAGGCTAGCCTGATCTTAGAAGCTAAGTAGGTGATTCCTCCAGGGTTGTTTCACAGAGGCAGGCAATGGCAAACCACCTCTGTACATCTCTTGCCTTAAACACCTTGCAGGGTTGCTATTTATTTTATTTTGTTTGCACATTTCACAGTGTAAGTCAATACAATCAACAGAATGGGGCATTCAATAACCAATACAATAAGGAATGGGTTGCAGAAATTTGAAAATAACCAGAAGTTGGATACAGTGCTGAAAGTGTTAAGAAACAAGAACCTAACTTCTTATACCAGGGTAATAATGTGGGGCAGACTTGATGGGGGGGGGCAGAATACAGCTTGAGTTTCAGGAGCTGGAAGCAGACACCCTCAAACTCCACCCTCCCTAGGTGCCAGGAATTTCCCTACCTGGAGCTGGCAAACTTTAAGCACACTAGCCAGGCGAGGCCAGGGTGCACGATGTAGCCGACTGCCCACCCACACTTGGCTGCCTGCCCACTGCTGCTGCTGCCTTCTCCAGCTTCCATAGCCACAGCAGAGAGGACATTTGGCCCACCGCCACCGCCAGCTCGTGCTGCCGAGAGGTGCCAGAACGGTGTTCCACCGCATTCTGGCAGAAAAAAAAGCCCTGGTGCTGCCCATAAAGTCTTTTTTTGATAACACATTAAGTATATAACCAAAATCACAAGCTTTGGATGTTGAGTTAATGTGGTCAGCATATACTTTAGGCCACACTATGTAGCAGAACTATGTAATGCTAATTATATAGAAAAGTAGGGAAGAAGATACTTATCCATTAATAATCAGCTTGGCACATGTTTCCAGGCTTTTAAAGTTGCCAGAGCTTTTCCCCCCTGGCACAGCAAAGCAACTAAATGCAACCCTGAACTCACTAAGAAAGGAAGGAAACAAAAAAAAGGGTTTCTGTTCTCAAACACCGGAGGTTGGTCCAATTAATATTATCACATTAATTCTGTTTGTCTTTCAGTTTTTATTGGCTAGATCATGCCTTGATAGTGTAATCCTAAGAACAGTTAAACCCTTCTAAGTCCACTGAAGTCCATTTAACTCTGCTTAGGATTACATTGTTAATCTACAAATGTAAAGTTGGTATCTCCAAGAAAAATGTTGGAGCATCTCTCTGGTGGGATGGTTTCTATTGGTTTCATCAATAGACTCAAAACTGCTTTGAACGTTATGTATACAAAGCATTTATACTCTATCTTTGATCAATTAAGCATCCAGAAAATGGTTTACATTGGTTTAAATTATACTAACACAAGACAGAGGCAGAGCCCCCATAAGAATTGCAGAGGGGACACCTCCCAACCTGCTTGATCCCTGCCTCACCGCTTGAAGTGGGGTGGTGGTACCTTCCCCTGCATCCTACTGGAATGCAGTTTTGCCATGTCAATGGTGGTCCCCCAGCAGTCTGACTCCATGGTCACCCCTGAACAGCGACGGAAACAGGAGTGGTGTTTGCCCCCTCTCCAGGCCATGTGACTGCAACAAAGGTGGTGGTGGGCTCTCCCACAACCAAGTGACCAGAGGCACATTTGCTACTTCAACAGCAGGAGCAGCATCCCCCATGCAGCATCTCCGAGGTGGCTGTGACTTGTATCTGGACTGCAGCTTTGATGCTGGCAACTGGGGTGGCTCTTCTCGGCCTCTTTAGTTGAGGAGTGGTAGTTAATTTTTGTGGGCTCAGCATGTCTTCAGGAGGAGGAAGAGGAGGAGGTAAGTATGGGCGTGCACAGAAAACACACTATTGGTTTGGGGGGAATTTAAACCCCATCAATGTAAGTATTGTTACTTTTCAGATTTTTCTACACTGCTGGAGAAATACAAAGCAGGGCCTCTGAAGATGACCTTATTGTTCAGTTGGGTTCATATGGAGAAGGTTTCCTAGTGTGGATCATGTAGGGCTTTAAAGGTTAACATTAGCCAGAAATTCACTAAGTGCTGCAGAATCAGAGTAATACCATCTAAGTTTCAGATACTTCCTATGCTTGCCTTTCACTATAGGTTTACTTCTAGGCTTAAATCAAAATCTGAGCTTGTGAGAGAGCACTTCGGTGATGGCATGACTACATTTGGTCCATACAGGCAAAACTAGTTGACATCTTAGTGAGAACAATTATATTAATTTTTTTAAGGATACGTGTGTTAGATGCAACGTAATAGTTTCTTCAGCCTCCAAAGACGGCAACAACCATCCCTCAATGTAAGCATTGGCTACTGAGGGAAAACAGATTCAAAAGGCACAACTGCAATCTGTTCTGCTGGTCAGGTAAGTAAGGACCACACAATGAAAGAAGACCATGTTAAAATTTCGTTCCATTTCCTACACCAGGGTCAGAGAGAAGATTCAATTGATCTCCTAATTCCATTGCATATATTACTTAATTTGCTGCTCATAATTCTCTGTCAGTTGCCTTGATACCAGTCCCAGATCTGAGAAAGATTTGATTACTCAGCAGACAGTTAACAATTGCTTAGGTAATGTTATCTCCTATTGTTTTAGAATAAATCATCAGACAGTCCTTGAGCATTTAGAAAGGATGGCTGTGATTACTAAGAGCCAGCATGGGTTTCTCAAGAACAAGTCATGTCAGACTAACCTTATCTCTTTCTTTGAGAAAGTTACTGCCTTGCTGGATCAGGGGAATGCTGTAGACAAAATTTATCTCGATTTCAGTAAGGCTTTTGATAAGATTCCACATAATATCCTTGTTGATAAGTTGGTAAAATGTGGTTTGGATCCTATTACTGTTAGGTGGATCTGTAATTGGTTGACAGAGCGCACCCAAAGAGTGCTTGTCAATAGTTCCTCATCCTCTTGGAGAAGAGTGACCAGTGGAATGCCTCAGGGATTGGTCCTGGGATCTGTTCTGTTCAACATTTTTATAAATGATTTGGATGAAGGAATAGAGGGAATGCTTATTAAATTTGCAAATGAAACTATATTGGGAGGGGTAGCAAATATGGTCGAAGACCGAGTCAGGAGACAGGATGATCTTGACAGGCTGGAAAACTAGGCTAAAACAAATAAAATGAATTTCAACAGAGTTAAATGCAAAGGTCTGCATGTAGGTAAGAAAAATCAAAGGCATAATTATAGAATGGGGGAGACTTGTCTTGGCAGTAGTAGGTGCAAAAAGGGTCTAGAGGTCTTAGTAGACCATACACTGAACATGAGTCAGCAGTGTGATGTGGTAGCTAAAAAGGCAAATGCGGTTTGGGGCTATATTAACAGAAGCATAGTGTCCAGATCACGCAAAATGATGGTATCACTCTACTCTGCTCTGGTTAGATCTCACCTAGAGTATTGTGTTCAGTTTTGGGCACTACAATTTAAGAAGGATATAGACAAGCTGGAACATGTCCAAAGGAATGTGACGAAGATGGTGAGAGGTCTAGACCAAGTTCTATGAGAAAAGGTAGAAGGAGCTTGGTATGTTTAGCCTGGAGAGGAGACAACTGAGAGGTGATATGATAACCATCTTCAAGTACTTGAAGGACTGTCTTCTAGAGGATGTCGCGGAGTTGTTTTCTGCTGCCCCAGAAGGTCGGACCAGAACCAACAGGTTGAAATTAAATCAAAAGAGTTTTCTCATTAGGAAAATCAAAAGAGTTTTCTCATTAGGAAGAACTTCCTGACAGAGCAGTTGCTCAGTGGAACAGGCTTCCTCAGGAGGTGGTGGGCTCTCCTTTGGAGGTTTTAAAGCAGAGGCTAGATGGCCATTTGACAGCAATGCTTATTCTGTGAACCTAGGCAGATCAAGAGAGAGAGGACAGGAAAGGTTACATCAGTGCTTAGTTCTCATGGCCCCTTCTTATGTGCCCAGGGTAAGGCTGATCACCACTTTGGGGTCAGGTAGCAATTTTCCACAGGCCAGTTTGGCTAGGGATCCTGACAGTGTTTTGCCATCTTCTGGGCATGGCTCACCAAACAACAGCACTTGCTTTCTGTGAATAACAGACTAAGACTCTATAATTAACAAAAGTTGCTTATTCTTTAAAGAGCTCAGTGGCAAAAAGTACTATACACAATTATTTACAAAGTACAATCATATATGCATAGTTCAAAGTCCAAAATACAGACATAAATATAACAACGTCCCTTCGAGGTAGTCTCATAGAGCTATCAAAGTCTTTCTATTAGCGTGTATTCTTGCTTGAAGAGCTCTGGACTCCCTCTAATTGATATGCAGTAGGTTAAAAATGCAAATCAAATGAAGCAAGGAACCCCAAAAACGCCAAGGGGGTTCCCAACTGGACACCTCCAGGTAAGTACGGCATTGTAGCTGAAAAATACAGGTAAGTGCGACGTTGTAGCTGAAAGTGAACTGACTGCTAATGTTTTGTTCTTATGTCTCCAAATCCAGGTGGAAATCAAGATGGAAAAAGGAAGGGAAAAACCCCACCAAGGGTTCCCCGGGACCTACAAGCTGCTGGCTCGTTCGTTGAGCTTGTTTCACGAAATATCCACTTCATCAGGGGCCACTCCTGTACCACCAGAACAGTCACAAAATTCCATAATACATTCAAAATTGTTCATGTGCGTTCATTCAATGCACTGTGGAGACGGAGAAATTTGTGAATTTCCTGCATTGTGCAGGGGGTTAGGCTAGATGTCCCTAAAGACCCTTCCAACCTTATGATTCTATGATTGTTAAATCAGTTTCCATTCACAGATTATTATCCAACAGACCTGGAAGGCCCAAAGGTTCATGAAAAGACATGTTATTTCACTGAGAAGCCAAATTTCTGCTATACCGACATGTCCTAATGGAGAGGATGCTGGGAATTGCAGGGATAGCTGCCCCCGCCCTCTTAATTCTGGGCACTGACCACAGCCATTCCAGCAATCAGGCAGGTGGGACATGCTCCCTTTCTTTGTGAGACTGAAAGCTTTACCTTCTCCTAAGGCCTTAGCTTTCCAAGCTCTGGGTTCGTTCTGGGGTGTACCCATGCCCAAATCAACATTGGGGTGTACCAATTCCCAACTCAACATAATTAAAAATATATTTATCATCATCATCAACAACAAATTTATATACCGCCCTTCAGGACAATTTAACACCCACTCAGACTGGTTTACAAAGTGTGTTATTATGATCCTCACAACAATCGCCCTATGAGGTGGGTGGGGCTGAGAGAGCTCCAAGAGAGCTGTGACTGACCCACGATCACCCAGCTGGCTTCAAGCAGAGGAGTGGGGAATCAAACTCGGTTCTCCAGATTAGACTCCTGCCGCTCTTAACCACTACTTCAAACTGCCTTTCATTAGCTCTTATTAGCTTAAGGAGTTTTTGTAGAAGCATAAAGTACTCTTATACAAAGAAACCTTACTGTTGCTACATAAAATTTACCTATCTAAAACTTAAGAGCTTGCTACCTAAGCATCTCTGGTCAGCATCCATTTGTTGCTCATCTTACCCATCTGCTAGAATGTGTGCCCCCCCTCCCATGCCTGGTTGGTCTGGCATGGGGACATGCTGAGGACCAGGGCTCAATTCGAGGGGGGACGTGCAGGAACGCAGTTCCGGCAGTTACCCAAAGAGGTCACATGTCACGTGGCCCTACCTACCTGACTCTCGTCCATTTTGGGCCCATTTCAGCCTGGATTGGGGCCGAAACGGCCTGGATTGGGCTTCTGATGGGTGGTGGATCACTCTCCCACTCAGCAGCAGCCCGATCTTGACCATTTTGGGCCCCTTTCCAGCCATTTTCAGCCCCTTTTTTGCCATTTTGGGCCCAATTTTTGCCCTGAATGGCCAGGATTGGGTCCAAAACAGACAGGATAGGTGATGTCAGGGGGTGTGGCATATGCAAATCAGTCATGCTAATGACACACTTCCGGTGATGGCAAGGGCCATGGCATATGCTAATGAGTTATGCTAATGAGTCCCTTCAGCTCTTTTTCTTCGGAATGACCCCTGCTGAGGACAAAAGAATAGAGAAGGGCCTCGGGTGAGCTGAGAAGCCATCTTTTCTAGGACTCAGTGCATCACCCGGCAACTCAAGAGCCAATCAGGGCCAAGCTGTTAATGAGTGTTTCAGGTGTGTGAAAATCCAGAGAGTACAGATAGATCCTCTTTGAGAACAGCCTCCCAAGGTCGAATCACTGGGGAATTCAGCAACTGCTCCACAGGTGTGATTAATCAGCCCAGTCAGCGCATATCTAACTAGGCCAGAGCCTGAAAGGCCGAACATAAGTTTAGCCATTCTTACCAAAACCTGGGTCTAGGCTGAGAACGTCCTTACTGGAATATTCTGTGGAGATGTGTGTTAATGCTCTTGCTCTGTGTTTAGCTCCTCTGAGTCACCATGTCTCATGTCCCCCCCCCACACACACTAGGTGTCATATGAGATGCTTAGTATGTTATGTGAAGAAACAGTCCTTTTGTGAAGGGGGAGAAGTCGGTGGAGAATGCCTCTCTCCCACTTCTCCAGTACGGTAGCTGATAGATGCATCAAAACCTGCCCCCTCATAGTGCCTCCATGTTAAGGTTGGGTTAAAACATGCCCTTGTTTTCTTTTCTTGCTTAGTATATTCTTAAATGAGTAAAATACAGGCAAATAATTATTTGCTTTGATCCTGATTTACTCAAAACTCTTTATAGCCTCCCTTCCATTTTCTATAGAGTGGAATTCAATTTCCATTGCTTTCACTGGCTGAGATAGCCACAATATGGATTAAGTCTTGTTTTCCAAAAGCCAGTCCCCCAAGGTTCAGGTGTACTCACCCTTTTGCTTATAAGTGATCCACAGAGGCTTAGAACTGCAAAAAGATTTTTATGACTTGATTCTTCCCCCCAGACAAGAAAGAACATTGCACGTTTCTGATTGCAATTTAGCTGCAGGTAATGAATTAGCAGCATGTGGGAAGCCTACTTAGAGCCAATAGTAATTTGATTGCTGTGCTCTGGCTCTGAAGCATCTTGCAGAGTTTGTTTTATCTGTGCATTGTGCGCTTTTCCAAGTCCAGCTGCTTTCAATATCTCACTTTCTTATGGATTGGCAAGGAAGATCTGTCTCATCTAATGATCACATGGGCAGGAGGGTACTTAGACATTTAAGCTTATTAAATAATATCTTTCCTCTGATGCTAAACTGTATTGTACCAAAATATAAAACCAGAGAAACAAGATGATCAACTTGCACCAAAGGCCAAAGTTCTGGACTCAGAGCAATGTGATGTGCAGGTTGGCTGGCTTGCTTGAACCGCTAGAAAAAAAATAGGAAAAAAAGATCAGTAGAGTGTTGTAATATTTATGCATACACAATTTAAAGAAATTATCTTTTTTAGTGATTAGGAGATATGCAGTGTATATTAATGTTAGTTTAGTTGTCCATGTATTAAGTATTTTTATGAACTGCACTCTGCACATGCTCTGTAAAATTGTCCTGTTTTAATTATGTTTTATCAATATGTTTTCTCAGTTTTTAAGATGATGTATTCATTATGGCTCTATATTTGTATTTCTAGATAGATGCTCCTGACAAAGCTGTTGTGAAACGTGTAGAGATGATAAAACCATTAAAGACTCTTCCCTTGGCACCATTTGCCTTTCCCCCCTTTGTTTTGCCTTGGTGCAGCCCCTCTTTTTTCTATTGCATGAGCCATCCAATGTTGTCTGTTGAGTACAAAAGTTCCTTTTTTACACCCTGCTTGTAGTACACTTATGTATGAATCATGTTGGCTGCTATATAACAGGCAGATGAATTAAGCATCTTGACATAAAGATTGCCAGAGCTGCATTCAGAGAATCTGGGGTCAGTTCCATCTTTTAGATTTCTCTTGGGGAATTTGGAGAAGCCCCCTATATACCAGTTAAAATCCATTGATCTAGATTACTTAATGCTTGTAAATGAATCCTTTCTGCACCCTTTCAGTTTAACATTCTTGTTCCTACAATTAACAATAGCAATGTTAATTGAACAGCACAGCAAGCACTGCAAGTTAATTTTCATTGCACACCAAAGATTATAATTGTTTATGTCCACAACTTTTAGTCCCGGCCTGAAACTGTTGGTGCCATTCAGAATGTTTTTATTACAGTGACCTTTCTAAATGCTAGTCATGACCTGTCAATCCATCATATTGAGGAAATCATGTAACTTTGATTTGATTATTTGAAGAACTGACTGTTTATAGAAATGTATGAGATCCTCTGTACTGTAATAATATCATCTTGTATTGCTGGAAAGGTATAAATGCAGATGCTGATAACTTATTGTTATGCACCCTGCAGTAATACTGTGTGCATCAGGCTCATTTGAGAACTTCTCATAATAAACCTTTTCTGCTTCTAAGATCACCAAATCTGAAGCCTTGATTTATTATTCAGACAAAAAGAGAAGGGGGACCTCGTAATTGCCAAACAGAGGTATTAAAAGTTTCCCCCAACAATTTCATACTTCACCTAAGAGATAGTGGAAGTCACAGACTTGCAAATCCATTATGGTGATGCACTAAGGAAATCTGTGAAGTCTGAAATCCTGTAGACTATTTGGCTGACCTGTCCTGAAGTCATAGAGGGGCAAGTAATAGAGTTTCTAGGTACCACTGGCCAAGGTTCTCAGATACTAGAGAAGAGCAGGGCAGGCAAGGAGATTTCAAAAGCTGCAAAGATGATGAAAGCTGAAGTTCACATATTGATTTGAAGTATCCAGGCAAATGTTCCAGGTCTTCAGTTCAATGCAATGTGCTATTACTATCTTCTGCTGAATTGCTTTATGCTACCGAGAAATGTAAGCAGCTTAGACATCTTGAACATTCACATTCTTATACCTTTTTACGAAAACCTTGACAGTAGTTAGCAACAAGCTGATTCTCAGTAAAATTCTCTAACCCAATGCTGCTTAAACTCCCAAAGTGGGCTGTGACTCTTTTGTGGGTGCAGTAAAGAGAAGGAGAAGTAGGGTGAGATGGGAGGGTTTGCCTCTGCATATTGTGCAAAATGTCCCAAATTACAGCCTGTTGCTTAGTGATGCTGCATGTTTATAAATACCAAAGATGAAAATCCCATACAATGAAATGGCACTTTAAAACTGCATGTACATTTCCTTGTGATTAGGTGCACTCCGCCTGCCTTTCATTATGCTCTTTGACGCTCTGAGAATGTAGTATTCACGCACATGCATGTGTATATGATTGCCTATGTATACACACGTGTGTGCGTTTTATAAAATGGAAGACTGCAATAACAGTGTTCTTTAACAGCCTGCATGGCTTACTGTTAAACAGGCAGGGAGCCCCTGCCCTCCTGTTTCTTCTAGAAGATGGTAACAGACAACAGATAAGGTTAGTCTGACAAGAACAAGTCATGTCAGACTAACCTTATCACTTTTTTTGAGAAAGTTACTACCTTGCTGGATCAGGGAAATGCTATAGATGTAGCTTATCTCGATTTCAGTAAGGCTTCTGATAAGTTTCCACATAATATCCTTGTTGACAAGTTGGTAAAATGTGGTTTGGATCCTATTACTATTAGGTGGATCTGTAACTGGTTGACAGATCGCACCCAAAGAGTGCTTGTCAATGCTTCCTCATCCTCTTGGAGAAGAATGACAAGTGAAGTTCCTCAGGAATCAGTCCTGGGACCTGTTCTGTTCAACATTTTTATAAATGATTTGGATGAAGGAATAGAGGGAATGCGTATTAAATTTACAGATGATACTAAATTGGGAGGGGTAGCAAATACGATTGAAGACAGAGTCAGGATACAGGATGATCTTGACAGGCTGGAAAACTGGGCTAAAACACATAAAATGAATTTCAACAGCGATAAATGCAGAGGTCTGCATTTAGGAAGGAAAAATCAAAGGCATAATTATAGGATGGGGGAGACTTCATGGCAGTAGTATGTGCGAAAAGGATCTAGAGGTCTTAGTAGACCATACACTGAACATGAGTCAGCAGTGTGACATGGTAGCTAAAAAGGCAATATCAACAGAAGCATAGTGTCCAGATCACGTGAAGTGATGGTATCTCTCCACTCTGCTCTGTCCTCACCTAGAGTACTGTGTTCAGTTTTGGGCACCACAATTTAAGAAGGACATAGGGAAGATGGAATGTGTCCAGAGGAGGGCAACGAAGATGGTGAGGGGTCTGGATGGAGACCAAGTCCTATGAGGAAAGGTTGAAGGAGCTCGGAACGTTTAGCCTGGAGAGGAGACAACTGAGAGGAGATATGATAACCATCTTCATGTACTTGAAGGGCTGTCATATAGAGGATGGTGCAGAGTTGTTTTCTGCTGCCCCAGAAGGTCAGACCAGAACCAACGACTTGAAATTAAATCAAAAGAGTTTTTGGCTAAACATTAGGAAGAACTTCCTTTTTTAATTTTAATAATTTTAATAACATTAACAGCTATCATCAAACTAAACAACAATATACTCAAATTAAAACCAAAGATGGATACAAGTTTGTCAGTATCAATACAAGAAACCATTAATACTTATTTTAAATATGTAACAAACAGAACAATATTAACAGTAGAGATATTAATAGTAATATAACAATCTGCACAAAAGTTCACCACAAACCCCACATTTCCGTATCAATAACTTCTCGGTAAGGTAGCTTTGTCAAAAGTAGATCATTTTTAGAAAGAAATTCGAGGAAAGGCTCCCACTTAACATAAAAATTAGAAGTACCAGTGGGGTTTTTCTGTAGGTATAGCTTTTCTGTTATTTTTTCCATTATTAGAAAATCCCATATCTTGTTGAACCAGGTGTTAATTGTAGGAACTGATTGTGACTTCCAAAATGAAGCAAGTGAGGATTTAGTTGCATGAAATAGTATAGTTATTAAATCCCTTCTGTTAGATATTTAGATCTTCCCAATTATCCAAAAAAAGAATTTCTGGTTTTAGAGGAATCTTATATGAAGTTATAAGTTCTACTTGATATAAAATCTTTTTCCAAAATTCTTTTACATACTTGCAGTTCCACCAAAGGAAGAACTTCCTAACAGTTAGAGCGGTCCCTCAGTGGAACAGGCTTCCTTGGGAGGTGATGGGCTCTCTTCTTTGGAGGTTTTTAAGCAGAAGCTAAGTATAGTAAAGTATAGTAAAGTAAAATAAAATAAAGGATTTGTTACTTGTGATTTTCCCTATATTTTTCTAGCTCTTTTTTAGAACTTTTCTGTGAGATCACTCCCAATAAAAGTAATGATACAGGCAAGAACAGACATAGAAGGATGGCTTATCATGCATTAACTATAATACTTATTTTAAAAGAGGAAATATTTACATGCAAACATTCTCAACAGCTCTTACTAGTTGAAAGGCACTGCAAAATCCAAGGACAGCAAATAACCTTGTTTTGAAGACTTGAATTTTCACGTCCTTGCATTGATTGAACGAACAATAGAAGAGATTATTGTCATTTCAATATGAAAAGCATCAGGGAGAAAAAATTGAAGGGAAAAATCTTTTTTGTAATATGATAGCTGTCGTATTATTGCAATATGGCCAAGAAATCATAGTCAGTTGTCACAGAGATAAGTTAACCCCAGTGAAAATCCAATAAAATGTGGGAGGGAAAATGGAAACATATAGAAATGGGTAGAATTAAGTAGGCTTACCCAGACAGAAAGTAAGTTTCACTCAGAATTTTTCCAAGAATTGTGAGATAAGCTTCTCTGAAGAAAACAAGTCTACGGCACCTACAGCAGACTTATAAAGAAAACTACTTGAGCCACTAAAACCTTCCATGAGCATTTGTTTCGGCATAAAAAACACCCTTTTAAGTCCCGAACACCCTTTAACTTTTGTACTTTTCATACTGAAAAGCTGTTCACATTGGTCTGGACTAGACATTTCTGTGGGAGCGCGCACTTCTGCTGATGGAACATGTATTTGGTGGAGCATTTTTGGCTACTGTGAGACAGGAGAGGGTAAAAAGTAAACCACGCTTTGCAAGTGGAAGTCCTTGCAACAGTGGAAACATGTAGTTGGTCAAGATCCAAGTCAACGCACCAGTCTCTAGCAATGTACTCCCAAACACAGTTATTCCCTTCTGTGTTCATTGAAGTAACTCTGCTTAGGATTGCACTGTAAATGGGTCTCATGATGGTATGGAGTTGCAATGGATTCCTAGCTGTGAAGCGGAAATCACTGTATGAAGTGAAATCTCGTATGCAGGGCGGCTGCAGTTTTCACAACGGAAATACTTTAACGGATATTTCAGAGGAGCTGTGGCCTTCTTGCCTACATGAATGCCTGTATAACGTATGAATGCCCAGCAAGCCTTTCAAGTGAGGAAGGAATAAGAGCAGAAACACATATTTATGGAGTATTATTATCCTCCATTCTGTGCAAAGATCTCAGAATCTACTCTTCCTCCATTCAGTGTGGCCACAGCAGAGTCTGCAGCTATTGCACTACAGGAAGTGCTACCTACTAAAAAAGCAGGAACCCTGGGGTCTTTGGAAAATTCTCAGAGGGTTAACCAAGGCAGCAGAGGCAAACAGCAGAAGGAGGTTAGGATGAGATAGGTTGATGCAGCAATTCAATAGGCAGCAAGGAGGTTCTATGTGGGCTGCAACTTCTGCAGCACCTGGAACAGCTCCCATTGCTTCTGCAACCACATTGGCTGGACAAAGGCTAGTATGCAAAAGATCCCTGTAATCTGCGCAGGCAGAATCGTTGCCAGAGATAGTCACATCCTCTGTACAGAAGGTGTGAAGGATTTAAAGTGGTGGAACTGCTGTACCTGTTGCCTCTGAAACTGGAGTCTTCTAGCATATGAATGTGTAAAGCCACTTGATACCAATTCAGCCCATTGGTCTATCTAGTTCAGCATCATCTGCTCTGACTGGCATTGGGTTTCCAGGGTCTCAGATAAAGACCCAAGGGTCTTTCTGAATATCTGCTTCCTTAGACCTGTTAACTGGAGATACCAGGGAATGAACATTTGGCCTGCATGAATAGCATACCCTCTAGAATGACGATCTCTCCCATCTGCAGAGCATTTATTCCTACCTGCCATTTCCTGTAGCATAACCAGTTACTAATCCATAAAAGGGCCTGCCCTCTTAATCTACATTCCTATGTTTATTCAGGAAGGTTTTAGGTAGGTCTTTACTGAAAGCTTTTTAGAAATAACATCAGGTATGTCCCACTTCCATGCTTTTTAACACTCTTAAAAATCCCCCCAGATTTGGTGATGTAATAGACCCCTTTGTAGAGGCCATGCTGATTCTAGGCCATACTCTTCTACATTCCTTAAACATTTATCCTGAATAATGTTTTCCATCAATTCACTGGTAACAGATCAGGGGCGAAAGTAAGCTGGTATGGATCAGTATGGAGTACTAATAAGAAAGTAGCAGAGGTGGTATCTCATCTTTTGATTCAAACCCCCACCACCTAAGAGAGACAACACTGGTAAGTTTTCAATTACTTTCACTCCTGGTACAGATATTAGGATAGCAAACTGGTTTGTTGTTATTTAAGAAAAAAGAAAGGGCATACGAAAAGAAATTGCTTTCAGTTCTATTATATTTCAAGGATGTTTTATTAATACAGACAGCATATGGCAATAACACTTAGTGTTTCTAAAGCATCTCCATCCAAATACCTCAAAGGCTTTTGCATTATGAATTAACAACACTGGGCTTCCCAGCAATCTTGGGGGCTGGCAACAATCGTATTCTCTCCTTTCCTGATAGGAGAAATAGCACACATACAGAGCCGTTATTATTTTTACATTGCGTTGCTTGGCTGTGGTGTGTGAAGATTACTTCCTTCTCTGACTCACCATTTCAAGGAAGTGCCTGTAGATTAAATATGAAATCATTCCCATTTGGTTCATTATATCCAATGCAGCTGAAAAAGACTGAACAGCTCAAGAGATGAAGTCACGTCCAGACTCCTTGTTTGTCAGCCGGTCCTGCACAAGAAAAGCGCACCAGTTCTTAGCGAAATGCTGCCAGAAAATGAAGAAGTGTGTGAAGGCTGTGAGCTGGAGAGATGAAAACAGTGGGAGACAGAATGCCTAGACCAAGTCATTAGTAATCTCTAATTACAAGGACTTAATTTCATTTCACCGCCTAATGCCAAGGTGACTCAGGCTGTTCTGTAGATGTAAATGGTTTTCATTCCCTCTCTGTTAAATTTGGTCTATCATTCATGGTAGGAACTGAAATTTGTCATCAGTATGAGCAAAATGCCTATCATCGTGATGGGTGGGGAGTAAATGGAAGGATAGCTTCTATGTCACAGCAGTTCCTGAGGAATCCAGTGCGGAAAACACAAATGGCACCTCCCTTCAGGGCACTTGTCCTACGGAGCCAGGCCACTCAAAGCCCCCATTCTTTTAGCTTTCCACAAATGATACAAAACCAAATTATTGTAGGGGGGGGGGTCTCAGATGCTTCGCTAATAAGTTAGGGACCATAGATTTTACCACTGTGTTTCTTTATGTACTATCTGTTGTTTTAAATATGTGCTCCTATGAGCTATCCATGCTTCATATTGTCTAATGTCAGTCTTAGAATTGTTTATGCTCTGCTTCTGCATTTCTTCAACTCTACATTGAATTCTTGTTAATGCTATGTCTTTGTAAACTTGTGTTTATTTACCTAATGGCATTGTTTATGGATTTCACACTGTGTAATCCGTCTCGATTCTCAAACCAACCAACCAACTGACCAACCAAGATGGGCAACAGTAATACAAAAGCAACTTGATAAAACAACATTAAAATAATTAAAACTATTAAAAATGAATCTAAAACATTTTCTGCCCCAGGATGCTCCCCTTTTGCCCCGGCTTAGGCTGCCCCCAAAACTCTCCAGAATGACTTTGTTGGCAGGCTTGTAGGAAAGCCAGCAGAGTCAAAGTCCTCCTAATGTCTTCTAGAAGGCTGTTTCACAAGCATTCGGCAGCTGTTTATAAAGCTTGAGCCTGTACTATTATGTATTGCTTGAGTAGAACGAAGGCTCCTGAGGCCTACAAAGCTATTGGTGTTTGGGTGCCGGAACAGCCAATCAGAACTGTGGCCTTGTAGCCAATTGCTGTGCTGAAAAATAGATACTTGTATATAGTTCAGGCAAATGAAGGATTCTAGCTGCTTACATTGTATTGGTTGTTGTACAAGTGGGTGTGGTTTCTACAAGTATAAATTGGTTACTGTTGAGCCTGAGGCTTCAGTCTGTCTGCTTCCAGTTTTCAATAAAGATGTTTATCATAATAAAGAGCTGTTAATCTCAACTATATGTACCACTGAGCAACATGCCTTAGATAAAAGTGGTACTGACCACAGGCTCTGTTAGGGAGAACGAAGCTCTTGGAAGATAGATCTTGCCATCATTGCAACAGTGTCATCGAGCGCAGTGCTGTAGTTTTCCAGCACAGGAGTGAATGATACCCATTCAGTTATAGGAGAAGTAAATGTGGTGACTTCAGCCATTCAAAAGCCTGCTCCTATTTGTGCATCTGAGGAGTATGCTACCATTAGCTGAACAGAGCCTTTAGCTCCAACCCATAATTAACCGTAAGCTGCTTGAGTTTCTGTGACAAAGTAGGCAAAAAAGTTTTAAATAATCCATGCAAAGACCAGGAGTATAAACTGACTGATCACTGCAATGTCCCAATTACTCTTTAAATGTAGGATTTATAATACAGCCACATTGTTTGAAAAAGCTGTTCAATGCTAATGTTGCAAATCTGGCTACTGCCCAATTTACAGGATGAGTCTGGAATAAGGTTGTCCATGTTTTGTGGCTTCTAGAAACTGTTATTTGCATTCAGTATCCTGGTATCAGCCCCTTGTACTATATTGCTTATTTTTAATCAGATCAATTAATTAGTTAAAAGCAAGACAGCTGAACTCTAATAAAACCCTATGAATCAACTGACAGCTCCTAATCCGTAAAGTTGCTCCTATGTGTCAAGTATTTTAACTTTGGCTTCATACATCATCAAGAGAAGAATAATGTAAGCCACTTTGAGTCCCCTCTGGGGAGAAAGGCGGGGTATAAATTAAGAAACAAAAAAGTGAAAGGAGGGCAGCCAGTTCAACAGAACTTTAATTTTGATTTGGGGTGGGTGGGAATTCCACCAGTTTGTGCATAATAGGCCAACTGTCTCTGTTTGCTTTAGGAGCTTATTAGAGATGACAGAACAAATCTTAAAGAGGCATTTGAGGACACCACTTTATCAACAGAGCAAACAAATAATAATGCAAGTTAGAAGCTATTATTTATGTCTGAGCGCATGATGAGATTCTACTGCACCAATTAACCCAGACTGTCTCCTAGTCAGATATTGCAAATTGCTTTTTAAAATAATTATATATGCAACCTTTAGAGGACAGAGGCTATGAAATCTTATATTCCTGGAGTGATAGACATTTTACAGCAATGGCCTCCAAACATTTTAAAATCTCAAAATCAAGCTTTTCTATAGATGAAGAACTTGCAGATTCCTGTATTGTTTTCTACAGTTGACTTAAATGAATTTTCTATATGGTATACTGGTGGAGGCAAACCTAACTTTGTTGTATAGATTTCCATTATTAGGGAATGAGTAATGTTTCTAATGTGTCTGTGTGATGGGGACAGTCTTATGACTTTGATGAAATGGTCCTAGAAAGCCAGGGTAAAGCTGGATAAATATAATTTCCCCATGATAGGATTTTCTACAGGAAAGACTAGGGAAGTGCTAAATCATACCCTCCAACATTTGACAGATGAAAATAGGTACACTTGTTTTATGATATATGAACAGAGGTTCATTATAGTGAGCAAGCCAAAAGTACAAGCCAGTTCCAGGAGGTCTGGTGGTCTGTCGGATCAAAGACTGTTTGAAATATTAACTTGAAAACATCCTTTCCCTACAGGCTTGGAAAACACCTTTTCCACATGTGGTTGGTGTTACCTTTGTTGTTGTTGTTTTTTATTGCTATGCAACATCTTTCCCAAAACATTTTCCTACGTTTCTGCACAAAATGAGCTTAAATGACACAGCTGGTGGGTAAGCTTTGGGATGGAGTTCACCCTTCTGAGAAACAGATACTCCTATTTGTTTAATGTAGTTTTGATGGTATGCTAATTGCAGCAGAGAAACCCAGAGTTCAATGGGCCTGTTTAAACAACAGTGGCAGATTACTCATATAAGAGAATATTTGCAGCAGTGAGATTTGGTATATTAAGGAGAAGGATGGAAACACTGTAGCAACAAACGTGACAGACAAATTGACTTATTAAACCACATTATGGTGTTAGCTGACAAATGCGGCTTTTAGACATAGCTTTCTTTTATGGCAAGTGATGTTAGAAAAACAGAACCAACCTCTAAAGAGGAAAAAATTAATAATGAATTCCTTACGCCAAATTTCTAGCTTTTAAATGTTCTATTTTGGCCTTCGAAATGGGAAAATAGCGTCTCTGCGTGTTTTTATATGGTGGTGAGGAAAGTGTGGCACTGCTGAGTTCACACCGGAATGATAAAAGGAGCGGAAACTGAGTGAATGCCTGTTTGCATGGAGTTTGGGTGTGATCTGTGAACTGGATGGTTTGACTGGTGGGAAAGAGTTCAGATCAGAACAAGGGACTTCATTAGGCTCCTCGTTTTGACCAGCTGGAGCAATGTTTGGCCTTTGCCCAGCCACCCACAGAGATTTTTCTTTTTAATGCCAGGAACAGAGATTTGCCAGAACATGAATAATCCCAGCAGGGGAGAATGCATAGAGAATTGGAGAAAGTACTTCATGCAACAGAATTCAGTCTCATACACATGGAGGAGGCCTGACCCTCCAAGGTATTTTGGAGAACATGCATAAATGGGCCACGTGGCAGCTGCAGTATATAGTCCACCCCTGTTAGAACGTGTGACAGCTCTAATGTGATAAATTAGAGGCCTAGGTGTCACATCATACAAATCTCATTGTACCCCATTCCTTTTGAACAGATACTCTAGCTACTGTTCATCTTTGTTTACATTCTGCTCTTTCAATGGAATCACACTAGACTTGACCTGATCATATGTTTCTATTTTCTCTCTCTACCTCATACTGCTTCTTAATTTATTCATTTTAAACAGATTACCAAATATTAAAACTAGACCACATTTAAACAGTTGCTAAAATCAATCACAAATGCATAAAATTTCATAACTGAAAGAGTAGTAAGTCTACTATTACCTTCTAATAAAAGAGGTGATGTCTCCATATGATCTATATTTTGGAGCAAAGGAAGAATTAAAAGATTTCTAGCCTCAGAAAAATAACTACATTCGAAAGTCACATGATATAAAGTATCGACACTACAGGCCCTACAGTCACATACTCTCATACGTTTCTATTGGTAATCCTGAGATGAAGCTTGGAAGGAGTAATTTATCTCTAAGGTAGTAATTTGGTAAACCTGGTATCAACTGCATTTTATAATTATTTCGAATGTTTATTCAAATGTAAGGAAGTGAGTCTGAGTCACCATGTGACTCTGGCACTAGGAAATTTTGGAGAAATGCCAAAGCAGTCATATTCCCACCTATTACTTATTTATTTAAAAAATTTGTATCCGGCTGTTCTCTCCTGCTCATGAGGGCTTTCACCATATGTCAGATGCAATGTAATATAAACAACCAACCCATAATAGTGAAACCTATTAAAATAGTCTAGCTTTAAAACTACATACGAGAACAACACCCTACTGAGCAAAATAATCTAGATATTAAAAGCTTTCTTTCGAAAGGTTTAAACCCCCCAGCAGAAACCCTTCTTTAAAGGGAGTGAACATCCCCCCCATGGAATAATCATTAAAATCACGCCTCCTTGCCAATCACAGTTCTGATCAGACGACAAGAAGGACATTTTCAAAAATGCCCAAATTTTCCAGAGGGTTAAAAAAGTGATCAAAAGTTTTTCAATAGTTTATGAATGAATCAGTGGAAAAAGGTGACTCTCGGACCAAAGCAGATATTGTAAGTTGAAAAACCAGATGGCAAATCAAAGGAAGCTGAGATCTAAGCTGGCATGGGCCATCAAATACTTCTCCCTGATCCTATACCCGCATTTAGACATCGTTAATCTGGAATAGCTGATGCAGTGAACTTTTAGGCAGCATGGTAAGGAGTTCCAACTCAATATCCCTTTTCACTCAACAGAGGCTGAACGTGTAATGGGCATGCAAGGACAGTGGCATCACAAAGGCAAGCTCTGTCTCAATTTACATACATTTGAGAGCATGTAAAGCTCCTTTGGGCATGCACGTGTTTGCTTGTGGGCAACTCTCACGACCAGAAGCACATTGTAGAAGAGCCTAAATTCCCTGAATTGGTATGTGCATAGCCATTTGCATACTTTCAAGGGAACGTATGCGAAGGGCACTGTGATGCCGTTCCTCACCCCCCAATATGTGGTCAGTGTTCTCACAATGCTTTGTGAAAGGTTCCCTTACAGGAGCAGTGGACTGCTTTGGACTTAGATCAAGAGTACCAAGTTCAACTTTGGCCTCAGTCATGAAGTTTACTGAAGGGATTGAAGAAGTTCACTGTTTTTCGATTAACTTACCTCACAGAATTGTTGAGATGGGAGGATAACACAAGCGAGCAGCATGACTGTACATTTCTATCCTTGGTTCCTTAGAGAAACGGCACACTAGAAATGTTACATTGCTTAATATTATTCGTCAGAAGCTGATAACCAGGAAGGGCTTGCTGACTTTTCCAGTGGATACGACAAATCACAAAGCGCACACACCTTTTATTAAACCTTTATTTCATTTTAAACACTCTCACACTCTTGTTATCTTTCACCAACACCTGTCTGGAGAAGTAACACAACATCAGGTCTTACCTGTTTTGCTCCCACACTCGGCTGTCTGTCAGACTTACTCCCCCTGAAAGTGTTTTGCCGCTTGCAGTTAAAACCATAGTTTTAAAATGGCATTTAAGAAAAGTAACATGCCCTTTCTCTGTGTGATGTTTCAAAGAATCCTCCGCATATTCAACTGACATTAGTATTGGGCACAGCATAGCAAACAGATGTCTTATCTTCCATTAGGGTGAAATCTATACACTTTTCATTAAAAGGAATAGCAAGAACATCACAACGCTCAGTCCCAAGACATTTCTCTCTGATGATATCAAATGCAGCTATGAGCTAAGGTAAAAAACAGTGGGAACTCTTCTTTGGGTCCAGTACCTGCTTCGATTTTTCCCTAGGGGGAAGCAGCTGCGAAGGGCAATTTTTAGAAGGAAAAGGCCAGTGTGGAAAGGAGTACAAAGACTTTTGCCCCATGCTGGCCTTCTACTCTGGGTCACACCCTCATAGCTGTATTTGACAAAAGAAAAAGGGGGATAGAAGGGAAACTACACGCGAGTGAGCATCATGCAAAAGTTGGGCCTTCGGTCACACAGAGTTCGGTCAGACTTTCTGCCAACAGAATGTTGTGGTTCTCAATTTGAAACTTATGGTACTTTTCACAACGCACTCCTCGGTTAATTGTACTTTCTGGAGAGCCACTAGCAAAGTCACTTTCCAACATAAAATGCAGGAATCTTACTCCACTTAGCAGTGAATAGGTTTAAATTCTATTTTTCATGCTTAGTATTTACAAACATATAGCATTGCAGAGCAAATGGACGTTTCGCACATGATGCAGAGGCAACCCCCAATTTTCCATCAAGCCTCCTGGAGTTTTTTTCTCCAGCTCAGCTTATTCCTTCTTTTCCCTCCTGGTCTCACAAACCCACCTGCATGAGAACTGCAACCCAACTTTAGGGTCCTGAGTCTGACCCAGTCTGAGAACCACTGACATAATGCAAAGGATATACTTTCCTTTGCTGCTTCTATTGCAAGAATAAAAGAAAGAAAACAGTATCTCAGGTTCATCAGAACCCTTTTGGAGCCTGCGGAGTTTCTTTGGCTTACATTATAGCCAATGATGCCTACTTTTTATCACTAGCATCAACACTACCACCAAAAACTTTATTCTGTTTGTAGCAGCCGGCATGTTAGAAGGAAATTAGGGTTCACTTTTATAACTGTGTTGGGTGTTCAATCTAATTTACCCCAACTGAGAAATATAACTACAATATATTACTGAATGCAAAACAACAAAATGCCATCAGTGGCTATCTCAGTAGTTGAATCAAGCCTGCTCCCAAGACATTATGGAGTGGTCTCATTCTGTATCAGGCAATATCCTAAACCCATTGCTTAAAGTATGACGCTGGCTGCATGTCTCTCTAAACGACATCCAATTCTTTTTCACCTTACTGGCTTAGTCAGGTGGGTCTGTGGAAGCCCTGAACAGGTGCCTAGAGAAGGTAATGGGATGGAGGAGGGCAAATAAACTTAATTTCCATCCAGACAAGACTGAAGTGCTGTTTGTCAATAGTAGAGCTGCTTGAAGACTAAGGTCAGCCTGTCCCGGAGGGCGTTGCCACTCCTATCTGGAGGAGAATGCTTGAAGCTTGGGGGTTATGTTGGATGCTGACCTGCACTTGGAGGAACTGGGTTTCCTCCATGGCACATGGCACTTCGTATCCATCCTCAGATGGCAGCTATGGTCATTCCTCGAAAAGGGTGATCTGGCTAATGATCCTTCTCTGATCACATGCAGATTAGATTCCTGTACTCTGCTTGGGAGGACTGCCTTTGAAAAAGTGTCCAGAATTTTTTTTTGGTCCATAATACGTGGCCAAGCTATTGGAAGCTGGATACAGGGATCACATTATCTCAGTGCTGAAAAATCTACATAGCTTCTGGGAAAATAGAAAAGAGTCCAGTAGCACTTTTAAGACTAACCAAATTTACTGTAGCATAAGCTTTGGAGAACCACAGTTCTCTTCGTCAGATGATGAAGAGAACTGTGGTTCTCGAAAGTTTATGCTACAGTAAAATTTGTTAGTCTTAAAGGTGCTACTGGACTCTTCTGTTTTGAACTACAGACTAACACGGCTAATTCCTCTAGATCTATGACCATAGTTTCTGGGCACACTTTAAAGAGCCGGTTCTTACTTTTACGGCTTGGGGCTGGGAAAGTTGAAGAGCTGCCTATCCCGTACTGTCCACCCCACCAGTTAAGCTCTGACCTCTGTGCCTCTGCCTTCTGAGGTGAGGAGGGTGGCAATCAGAGACAGGTTATTTTCAGTGGTACTGCACCCCTTTGGGATGCTCCTCCCTTTGAGGCTTGCCTGGTGTCTTTTAGTCAGCAGGACAAAACATTTCTTTTTACCCATGCTTTTAAGTAAATTGTTTTTTTTTTAAACACACACATCCTTTTAGCTGTTTTATGATCTGCTTCTGGTCTGTTTTATGAGTATTTTTAGGGTGCTCAATGGTTGTCTTAAGCTTTTTCATGGCTTTTTTTATGCTGGCAATTTATAATGTTTTATGGTATTATTTATGTGGCCTCAAGTAGGACTCCGGAGAGGCAGTATATAAATTTCCTAACTAAATAAAATCAATGTCTCAACTTTCGGTTGTTTATGATTCAGTGGGACTGTTCATTTCCACTTGTTGTGCATCATTTTGGCTTGCCTAGTGCCAACTTTCTATCCCATAGCTGCCAGGCCAAAACATTTCCCTTCACCTAAGCTTTTGAATGAAATGTTCCATCTCTATTCAATGGTTCATTTCTATCCCAGAGCCTGTTTTATAGACATAATTTTAGACTATTAATGCTATTTATATGGCTTTTAAACTATCAATAATTTTATGGATGTAGTTTTTATGATTTTATTGTAATTGTTTTTACATTTTGACCCACTTTGAGCAGGTCTGTGGAGAGACTGCTTAAATGGTTTCTAAATAAACAACAGACTATAATCCTGAAGACATATACACCAAATAAAGTACTGTGGAACTGTAAATAACTCTGGATTCCAGTGGCATAGCTAGCAAAATTTATTCCAGCATAGGTGCTTGTGAATTAGAGCTCACTTCATCAGATATATTAAATGACCATCCATTTGGCAGATTTGGGTGTATACTTTCACGCATCTGATGTAGTGATCTGTGAAGTATGAAAGCTTATGGTGAAATAAATACATTTGTTTAGTCTTCAGATTACCACAGGAATCTTGGTTTATGTTGCTGCTACAGGTTAACACAATTAAACAGCAGTAAATAACTCTGAATCTGATAACACTTTTCTATTAATGAGGCACTGAAAGTCAGTAGAAACTGAAACCTCAGATTGCTGCCTTGCTGCATTTGATTTTACTTAAATAACATGCAGGATAACCAGAGGTTTTAATCAGATTAATTTTATGTACTATTGTAGCAAAAAAGCACTAGTCCTAGAAGTCACAGCTGAACAGGTGCTAATGTGCTCGGACAGGTACATTTGCAACAAGAGAGTTGTGGAACACATCTTAGATGCACAGAACCTAATCTCTACTAGAACAGTTCTACTTTGCTTCATATGAAGTGTACAGATATCTTTTAGAGCTGGTAGACAATACAATGGCCATACACACACTCCAGGTGTAGTGTATTTAAATTTCACAAAAATCAGTGGGCATGGACTGATTTCAGTTTGCATCTGCTGCATTTAGATGTGCTTGATATCAGCACTAGAGAGCCGGTGTAGCATTGTGGTTAGAATGTCCAACTAGTAACAGGGAGACCTGGTTCATATCACTGCTCAGCCATTAATCTTACTGGATGGCCCGCAGCCAGTCATTCTCTTTCACTCTTATCTACCTTGTTGTATGATACAATTGCGCAACAGATTAGGAAATCCCTGTATTTGAAAGTAAAAAAGTAAACACAGACAGTATGGTGGAACCAGCTTTACATTTCTGAAGCTAAGAAATGATAAGGCAAAAGTTGTAACCCTGTGGAGGGGGGAAGAAACTGGGACTCGGTGGTAGAGCATCTGCTTTGCATACAGAAGGTGCCAGGTTCAGTCCTTGGCATCTCCAGCTAAAAGGATCATTTAGTGGGCAAAGTGAAAGACTGAAACCCTGGAGATCTACTGTTGGTCAAAATAGACAACACTGACCTTGATAGACGGATGGTTTTATTCACTATATGGCAGCTTCATGAATTCATGTATGTATTATACCATCTTGAACCCCTTGTGGGACTAGAGGGATTAAAATATAGTATTATGAGTAACTCTTCAAATTCTTATATTTACTTTGCATTTCCAAAGCAATTTCTTTATACAAAGAAGGCAAAGTACCCTTAAATTATGAGGGTTTATTAAATAATTTATTAATTTAAATTAATTAAATTAATTAAATTAATTAAATAAGGACACGGTGGAAGCTTCTAAAATGCTTGTGAAAATGAAAAATATAATGAAATGTTTTAAGGTACAAATTTACTTTTGGACTAAGGAAGTCTTATGCTATTTATGTTATGATTAAAGTATGTTTAAAGCCAGTTTACCCTCTTTCATTGTTTCAACACTAATTCTCAGCTTCTCTCTAAGAAATGTGATTAACTTTTTACTTCAGTTAAGTATATTAGTTAAGCAGCCACTTATTCATATCACAATGGGTACATATATACTGTTAAATTATCGTAAGAAATTTTCTTATATAGGAACAACACGCTTTGTGTGTTTAATAGTAAAATGGTGTGAAATGAAATAGAACACAAAGGACATGATGTTTATGCCAAAATACTTTTAGTGGTCAGAAAGATATAGCTGAACAATATGCCACATGCAAAGGCTGGAACATTTTACACATGTGATATATTATCATTTTTAGAAAACGTTATACCTGTTCCTTTTTATATAGCAGGAACATAATTCCTTTTCCAAAATTCAACAATATTTGTAATATATGTTGAAACAAGGAAACAAACAAATAGAACTGCTTTATATGGTATCTCGGATTTTATCTAATAATTCTTGTAAATCTAAAAATCCACTAAAAGCAGATACATGGTCGCTACTTTGTTGACCTTGTAACACCCACTAAACCACTGAAGTAATCCATTTGTCTGCATGAAACATATGCTCGTTCTAACGGACTTGTTCCCCGACAAGCGTGAACTGGCTAAGTCTTAGGCTTCATGCAGATGCTATAGTCTCAGGAGACCTGGAAGCAATACAGCAGATCTATCACTGCTTGTAGTACATGGTCTTTTTATGCCCTGCCATGGCTTCCAGTCAAATCTCTTTTGCAGGTTTTCCTAACGTTTCAAGCTTTTTCAGGAAAACCTGAAGCAAGATGCCAGAAATATGTTCAGTAGGCTGCTGCCAATCAGAGAAGACAATATTGAACTAGGTGGACCATTTGCATGTCTGGCTCAGTATAAGACATATGGTGTGCAATCCCTTTCCCCTGACCAAAGTCTGAAGCATTTGTAGAACTGTTCTGAATTTTTTTTTACAATATGAAAGGGTAGGAGCAAAGATACGTTTTAGAAGAAAATCGAAATCTTTCCCTCAAGAGTGAAATCTGCGGCAGCAAAAGCTGCTGTGATCCAATTTGCTGTGGGACAAGTGGAAATGGCTACTATTATGAAATGAACGGAGACCTACATCCCAACTGCATTTATACAGCTATCAAACTAGCAGTGACGGAATCTGGGCTAGGAAAGGGAAGGCACTCCTGTTGCTTGACGCTGACAGCAATGAGCATCCGTACACAACTTTAGTCTTTCCCCATAGAAATAGTCTCCTTACATTATACCTCAATAATGACAGTAAATCAGGCTTGTTGACGCTTTTTATTGTGAGATGGGGAGTCTGGTAGAAAACTAGAAAATGACCAGGATGTAACAAGAAACTTAAAAAAAAAATGAAGTTTCAGATTTGTAACTCACATACATGAATACAGGAACAAATTGGCACAGAAATGTTAAACATTGTTCCCAACACTGTTTAGAAGATCATTCTAGCTTGGCTTACTAAGGAAATGAGTGTTTTATGGTTAGACTAATCTCTTAATAAAACGGCAGAGCATCATGCTATTAGTCATACAGTGAATTTCAAAATTTAAGAGCTTTATATTAAAAACTGGGAAAAGGTAAAATGAACTGATTGCAATTGTAAAATTGATACATTCCCGTTTTAATTCTTCTCTTCTACAGTCCAAGGCAAGTATAAATGTTAACATAACACTGTTAAATCAAATCTCAATGCAAGAGAACCAATTGCATCTCTACTTTAAATCTTATCAACTTTCCAAATTTTCATACTAAAATATATTATTGTATTAATACAAACTACAGTATTATACACTACACTGTGTAATAAATAAAGAAATATAAAAATAAGACACATAAATATAAAAGTTTTCTAAAACTAAAAAGGTACATATGTCAGTAAGAAGGGTATTAATACTGCCAGGTTTGAAAACATACAGTACAAAATGTTGCACAGAGCTATAAACTAAAAGAAATAAAAATAATACTGATAGGTTAAAATCAGCTAACATTGTCAATAAATGGGGTCCAGAATAACTAACATTTGGAAACATTTATGAGCCTAATAACATATCATGTATGTGTCTGAAAATTATTGAAATCAATAAAGTAGATTAGAAATTTCCCTTCATAATTACTGTAGAGAAATTCCCCCAAGTTAATTAAAAAATACTGAAGAATTACATTATGAAATGTACCAGTGCTTTTACTTATCTGATGGCTGAGTGTTTTTCCCCCCATGATTTAATTTACAGAAATTTAATACAAATCAACAAATGCTAGTTATTGTAGGCCACATATTGGAAAAAGGCTGGTTAGAGCCTTTAAAATACTGAGAAATGGCACTTACAGCACGCAGGGTCTTGCATAAGGCCAAAGGAGATACAAAGCTTCATGTCATATCCTTCATATTGTTTTTTTTTTAAAGTACATATTCCAGACACAATTACAAACACTGATTTTGACAACTTAGCTGTCCTCACCAGTATTAACACTGTTAGTCCCTGCAATCAGAACTCCACCACAATCTTTTCAAACTACATTTTCCAACCACATGAGTAAGAAACTTCAGTTCTTCTATCAGCTGCTTCCTTAAGGCTAACAATACACTTTAAAGGAGAACATGTTCTACTAACAACATCTAAATGTCATAAACTGCTACCTTCTCTAAGCTGAATTTACAAAGGTAGTCAAGCACTGTTCGGAACTGCATCATACCTTTCTGCTTAAGGGAATTCTGTAGTGCAGAAGTTCTCACATTTTAAAAAATATAATAAAAATACTGAAGCGGAATTAGCAGAATTGTTTTCACTGATAACTTTTTTTAAAAAGAACAAAAATCTCTCCCAATTGTACAGTTGAAAAAAAAACACACAAATTAACCAACAAAAGAATGAAAAATTAATACTGATAAAAACAAACTGATGTCCAACATATATCAAATAAAACATGTTTCCTACAACATGTTAAATCTTTGCTTTCAGAGTCACCATATCCCTTCTCATCTTTCATGTCAAACTTGTTCCTAAACTTTGAAAACTGTGTGAAAAATTACTACGTTTGAGGTTCAGGCACACCTGGATATATATATTTTTATATTTTCTGTTTTTTTTTTTAAATTTTGTTACACAGTAGTGAACAGGAATCACAGTGCACAGGCTACTGTGCTTCCATGAAAAGCATGTAGAGTATAGAACAACCTTCATTACCAGCCGAGATTTCTTTCTTTGTTATACAAAACCCCAATATCAGTTAGTTAAGCTTTATTTGCATCTTCATCCAACACCTGCTCCCCTTTCACTGTAACTTCTTGTTTCACACGGCTTTCTTCACTTACAGCTTCTTCACCCTTCCTGCTACTTTCAGTTTTTCCTTCTTCTTCTTCGTCTTCTTCCTCCTCCTCCTCCTCCTCTTGTAGTTTCCCACACTCCTTTTCTTCTTGCAGCTCCTCCATCTCTTTGTCATCTTCTTCCTCCTCCTCTTTTTCGCTGTCTTCCTCCTCCTCCCTCGTCAAGCTCTCTCTCTCATCAGAGTCGAGTGGCGAGGGAGAGGCCCCGGTCCCTGCATGTTCATTGCTGAGGCGCCCCTGTGCCATCTCCTCCTGTTCTGTGCTGTCACGTTCTTCTGCTTCCCTTTTGCAATATGAGTAGCGGTGATTCATGTGCTGGGAGTAAGACCCCGAATGCGAAAAACGCTTGCCACATTTGTCACATTGATAGGGCTTTTCTCCAGAGTGCAGTCGCATGTGTTCAATTAAATGATGTTTGTGTTTAAATGCCTTTTTGCAGATACCACACTCATGAGGTCTTTTACCTGAAAAAGAAAGCAAGACAACTTCAAAATGTTAGCAACCATGGTAACATGAATGTTCATGACTTGGAATTCACAAAGCATTTCCAAACCTACAGCACACAACTTCTCTGCCTCACTCCCCTTGCAGCAGCTCAACATGCCCCTCTGAAATGCTGCTCCAACCCTCAGGAACAGAATTTCAGGAAACATTCTGGGATATATCAGGAAGAAGGAGGTGAGAGTCATGCAATGTGACAGCAACTATTGCTCCATCTGTGGAAATGCTACGTTGGATCCAAGCTCATGTTTGCATTAACTTGACTGGAATCTGTTCACTGAATTCAAATGCAGAGGTGTTCATGAAGGAAATCCTGCCACACAACCCTGGCATTTCTTAAAGTTATGTTGCTGCCCCTTTTTTAAACTAGAAGGGCCAATTATTTCACCAAAGACAGAAGAAACAAAAACTTCTTAACATACTTTTTGACTAAACAGGTCAATGTTATAGGAGAAAGGAATGGGGTTGTCAGGCATGGCCTGGCAGTGGCAACTGGCGGAGATTGGGGAGTTGAGAACTTAGGCTTTCTAGAAAGTTCCATATGGGAGGCCCATAAAAGCACTGATTCATACAATGACACATATATGCATAGAGGAGAGCATGCTTGCACCTGCTGATAGCATCTACAATGTTCCCACATCAGATGAATGTCTGCAACAAGCCCTCCATGCATACAAGAGAGTAGAATCTTCCATGTGATTGGGACACGGGTTTTTTTATTTTGTGGAGGGCCTATACATGTTCACTTTTATGTGTGTGGGGCTCATGGCAGACATTTGGCTCAGTATATGGATGTGGGAAATTGGGCTAGTGAGTGAGATGGCAGTCACTACATATGTACAACATCTGCTATAGAACCAAAGATTAGGAAGAATAAATGTTTCAGGGAAGAAGGAAAATTTTTAAAATTAACTGGGCAGCGCAACTAATTTTGAAAATATGAGACTGCTGCACAAGATTAGTTCATAAAAGGAATTCCCATCAGTAAAAAACTTAGAAACTTTTGGTTTAATTGATGACTCAGGTGGACCAGTTATTGTATGAATAACAAAGGGAAAGATCACTTGTTGAAATTAATTCTAGCGTGGATAATTAAGGTTGGTTAATTATTATAAATGCTGTGGCCAAATTAGTCATGATGGTGGCCGCCATGTTTGTTTTTCCTGTGCCCGTCCTGCTGAAGGACAAAACAAGGATGGGGTGGATCTAATTTTTTTATCAGAATGTGACAGGTACTGAACCTTATTCTCTGCCTTACTGTACTCCATAGATTCTGGCACTTTTGTTTCCAGTCTGGCTTCTTGTCCAAACTCCTTGCTTTTATGTCTGAATGAAGAATACGCATGCATAACAAATGTGGCTGCTTCCTTCTAGTTTGGCCCCTGGTATTTGTCATAATTAAAATAAAAAAGATAACTTGTTAGACTGCTAAATGAATGGATATTTCAGATGTGTGATGCACATGTGCCACTTGATGGGCATGTATCCCCATCTGCATAACCTTGCTCATCTACTCAACTGGCTAGTGGTGCCTTTTGATGTGAATGGGGGATGCACATCCCCATCGGAAGCCATCAGCAATAACAAATGTATAGTTGCCTATGAGTACAGACATATCTGGGCCAAAGCAATATACTTCAGTCATTTACCTTGCTGCTCACATACCTGTGTGTTCATATTTATGTCTTAAGAGGGAGCTACTCTTCTGGAATATTTTATCACACAAATCACAAGCATACATTCCATTTTCTGTCTTTCTCATCTTCTTCTTCGGTGGTGTGGAATCAGAATCATTCTGATCTTCCACATTTGATACCCCTTCTGAGCTAGTGTCTTGTCTTTCATCCTAAGAAATTAAGGAATAAAGTTCTTAGAACCATTAAAATGCAATGTACACAACTGGGAGACACCTATAACAGGCCACTTATTAGTTACTGAACTTGGCTAATGAACCCACTAGTTATGTAGTGATATCTCTTTCTCTTGTTATGAACCTGTCATTATAACTTTGCTAATAACTAGAAAGTCAGAAACATCTGAATCTCATACAGCTGAAGATACTTGAGGGCTAAAGACACAAAGGCATGAAGAACTGAAAGGAAAAGATATTTTAAAGGAAGAACAAGAGGCATTTCATAGGGAAGAAGATTATAGACTGAAAAGCTTTACTAGGACAGTTTGGGCCATGTTATTCACTAAGATCTTTTAAAATGCTTTTAGAGGTAATGTTTCATTATTTCACTACTTTGTCAAAACAAAATATTGGAAAACTGTAACTCATTTTTCAAAGCACTGTAGGTATACTTTTTGTTTATGTCTCAAATGGCTTATCTTCTCTTTCATAGATCTGCATACATTTCAAATGTATTTGTACTAAAGGTTAGTACATTTTAATAATAGCATGATCAACCATTGATGGACCTTTTTGCAGTAAAACCAGATTACATTTAGATTCAGATCAGCAACGCAGTAAGTTGACACAGAGAATCAAAGTTATTTTCACATACAGTTAAGAATGCAACATTGAATACATAATGACAGGCTCACAGGGCACAATTTTGCCCCCCCACCCCAGATATGAAACAGAGAGGATCCATGTTAGCAAAAGAATCCTGGTGATAGAACATCAATGCACAGATGATAGCGTGGCAGATCCTGACATGGCAATGCTGCTCTCTTTTCCTGCCAGGACCTGGTTTGACCCTTCTGCTCTGGTTGTTCCTACTTCAGTTGTCTGAAGGCTCCATGCTGGCAGCTGTCTCCTCTAGTGAAGCTCATGACCCACTTTGACTAGCACAGTGACTCTAACTTGGAGGACCCAAGGCCAGGGGACCAGGAGGACCAGCACGATCAAGGAACGGCCTGATGCTGCAGAGGCACCTGCTGACCATGATCCAGCAGCACCAGAGGGCCACCCTACCAGAACCCGCAAGTAAGCCCTTGTCACTGGCCTCTGATATAACCACTAGCAAACCATGAGGCAGGACACACACTTGGGCCCATAGCCCCTTTGGTCCTACTTGCACTCTGCAAGAGTGGCATTGGCAGAACGCCCGGGCCAAGGCAGTGCGAAGAAGACAAAGTGCCAGGCCGGCAGACCACATTCCCAGCCTGAATTCAGAACAGGGGTTCTGGGAACAGTAATACTTTGCAGGATCCTGGCCAAAGCCCAGCACTGTTTCAGGAGCCTCAACACCTGCCAGCAGATGCAGCTGTCCCAGATTAATGCTCAGCCTATCGGAAGGTCTGCACTGCTGATCAACTGGTCCACTAGATACAAGCCCTAGGCTCTTAGCTTCAGTCTATGCTCCCAAGTCTAGCCTGAGGCCTTACTTCAGAGGAGCTTAGACCTAGCCTACCTGCAGAGCGCAGGATAGAGGCTTTGGCTGTGCCCTAGAAAAAAGCCTTTGTGCTGGTAAAGCCCTTCCTTGGGGAGCCCTTTGCCAAGGTGTCCAAGACAGAATTCTTTCCTGCAGGTTGTTGATGTCCTCATGTCATGCATAGCAGGGAGACATCACTGATGCCTGTACAGAAAACCTCACAGGTCAGTTAAATGGATTAACTGGTTCTGTGGCTGGATGAGGCAAAAAACAGCAGAGGGCAAAGGAGGAGGAAGAAAATGGCACACAAAAGAGCACTAAACTAGTTTTTAATTAATGTTAATGTTTGACAGAACAATATTGTCTTTGATGTGTGTTACTTAAGGAGAGTTCTGAAAGTAGAGAATATCTTGCACAGCGACAATCACAATACCATTCCATTACATAATAATGATGTAGAGAGCTATGGAGACTTGAAAGAAATATTATACATGTTCATCATTTCTGTCAGGCTCCCTCAAGTCTCCAGTTTGATGTAGTGGTTAAGAGTGTTGGGACTGTAATCTGGAGAATTGGGTTTGATTCCCCACTCCTCCACTTGAAGCCAGCTGGGTGATCTTGGGTCAGTCACAGCTCTCTCAGAGCTCTCTCAGCCCCACCCACCTCACAGGGTGATCGTTGTGAGGATAAAAATTACACACTTTGTAAACCGCTCTGAGTAGATGTTAAGTTGCCCTGAAGGGTGGTATATAAATTGAATGTTCTTGTTATTATTATTATTATGTGGTTGCTGGCAGATGTTGCTCAGTCATCGGGCTCTGCTTCCCTGCTGTGTCATGTGGTAGGCACAGCCAGCTCAGGGAATGCCCCAGATGTGCTTCCCTGGGCCGCAGCTCTCCTGCTCTAAGTCCTAAAGACACCAGAGCTGCCTCAGTTGTCAACAGAGCCGGTGACACCCACCCAGGAGTCTCTTTTGGCCCTGGTAAGTTTGGAGGCTGGGCCCCTAACCCTAGATCAATTTCATTTAGACCATTTGAAGAAGTGCCCCAAAATGTGACAAAAAGAGAGAAAACATGGCTGTAAAAGCTCTGAATGCAGACAGGCAATGCAAGGTGACATAGTCTTGCTCTAATCTATATATAATCTATATATAATCATGAGACTAGCTCACACAGCATATGTCTAAATGGCTAGTGGCAGATTGAGTGACATGCCCACTCCTTGTTTATACTCAGTGTGAAGTATCTGCACATGAAAAATAGGTTGCAATTTGTTTACTCATTCACAGCCTGCCATTCAAAAGAATCTAATATTAGCAAAACGAAAACACCCAATTTTTCCAACTTTGTTTGGCAAAGTCTTAAATTTGTAAAATCTTTACGTAAAAATGCATATAACCTTAGATACCTGACTTCCATTGGGTTGCATCTGCTGTTTTGGTGTTTCTTGAACGGTAGAGTTGACTGTGGTTGAATAAGTATAAGCTACCTGTGGTATAAGAATGGTTTGCTTATTGGCAGCAAGAGCTCTTAAGCATGGAACACTATTCTGGTCAGCAATGGCAACAATTGTGGGTAACTGGGCAGTAACTGTAGGTATAGCAATATTAATGGGATTGGCACTTGGTGGGATTACATTTACAACTGGTTCAGAGTCTGTAATACTGCTGTCCTTTTGTGGTTCTTTTTTTGCACAAGTCAAGTTCAAAGGTTCTTCTTGGACAGAATAAACACTGTTCTGGTAAACACTAGTTATAGTAGATCGTTCCAAGGACTCTCCATGTTGCTTTGGTAGTGAAAGGTCAAGAGGTTCTATTTGTGGCTCTTCCTGGACACCCTCATTTGGGTACACATAACCCTGTGAATTTCTAGATGAAGAGAGGTTAAGAGGGGATGGGGATGGTGTGTTACTCCGTGAATCATTCCGAGTAGATTCCGCTGATACAGTCTGTGGCTTATCTGTTTTGGGGGGGCTTTGAGAATCTGATGGGATATCCTGCTGTTCAATTGCAGTTGTAAGTTCCGTATGGTCTTCATTATAAACAGAATTTTTTAATTTATCAGGCTCAGGGGAAGATGGTCCAGAGGATGGCACAGAAATCTGACCAGCTTGCATTTTTTCAAACCACTTTTTTACTACGTCCAATGGCAAATTTACTGAATCAGCAATTTTTGAGAGCTCTCCTGAGCTTGGTTGTGCATTTAATGCATAATAGGCTTTTAGGAGGGACAAAAGATTCTTTAAAGGAGGTTGACCAGGAGATATGTTAGCCTCTCCTGTTTCTGATGAACCAGAGGATTCAGGCTTTTCAGCTTCTCTGCCACTGAGCGGAGGTGGCTGAGTGACAGTTTTCACATCATAGTGCTTTGATTCTTGAAGTGCATTAAGATCTTTTGGACCGTCATCACGAAGAAGGCAAGTGCTATCATTGGTCTCTCCTTCAAAGCTTTTTTCTTTCTCAGACTTCACTCTAAGATCTTCGGGTAACTTTTCAGTTTTGCAGATGCTAGCTGGGGCAGAGTTTTCTTTTTTCAGGTTCTGTGGAACAACCTGAAGTTGGCTAGGTTGCTCCAAACTGTAATTGATGATAATTTTGGTTGTCCCATCTTGATCAACCAAAGGAAGACTGATAGCTGAAATGAGGGAATGTCCAGCTTGTTGAATGGATGCAGTATTGATTGTTTCTTGTTCTTTGGATGTAAGACTGGTGTGACTGTTCTCCAATACTTGCCTTATAACGTTGCCATCCACTGCAACTTTGAGTACATTTTGAATGTCACTTAAATTGATACTTATTGGAGACACCAGCCCGACGGTTGGCAAAACAACAGCTTGCACCACACCCTGAGGAGAATTGGCTGCCTGTAATTGGCTACCAGTACTAAAAACCCCATTTTGCAAAGGGGCTGAACAGTTGATTCCTGAAGCAACCACTATGGGCTTAAACTCATAATCCACAGGTTCAGTTTTAATTTGGTTTACGGGAAGTTGTTCTTGTAAGGGCTTGTTTTCTATCTTTTGCCGTACTTGTGGTCTTGCCGGGCTACCTGGTGATGCAGAAAGGGATGGGGAAGAGCACTGAGATGTCTTGATCCCTGATCGTGCTCGGCCATTCACAGGCACCAAACCGATACATTTCTTACTGCTTATATGGGAGCTGTAGGAACCAGAATGGGAAAAACGTTTCTTGCAGTTTGGGCACTCATATGGCTTCTCTCCTACGTAAAAAAGAGAGAACGTTAGAATATAGCAAAATTAGATTAAGAAATATTATGTACATCAAGTCTCCTAAAGCATTTCAGACGAAAAAACCGTTCAGATTCAATTACAGGTATACCATTAAACTATCCTTACATGGAATCTTGCAACAAAGTTCTCAGGAAAGAACATTATAATGAATACAATCCTGTGAAAGTTAGTGACTAAAGCCGACCAGGATATAAGCAGTTAACTGCACCATCTCTTTAAACATATTGCAATGGGACGTTCACTGGGTTGTGCCTACTGTTCTCTACAAGATCAGGATTCCATGTGTTTGTAAAATTGAAAGGTTATACAGTGTAAATGTCCAAAACAGCCATTTATATGCTGGAATTGTGGGTGTTATTGGTTCAGCTGATTCAATACAGGGTTTGTGTTTAGAGTACCTCCTTAGAAAAAGGCAAAAGAACACCAAGGTTTAAGAAATCCAGGTCAAATGGCAATGAATTGCAAAGTACAATAGGTATTTTAAAATTATAAAGCAGTACTTTTCAGAAGCACCATTATATCTTTGGTGAAAAAATAATACACTGCCACCCTCCAGTCTAGCCAATATGATAACCAGGTAAATGAAGAATTTCTTAGATCACACATTAAAACAGTCTGTACAGAATTCCCTTGCTGCTTCTGATCATTGACAGACAAAACAGAAGACATAATTTATACTACAGTACTGTTGGTATATGTAGTTTTAACACCACAAACAGTAGAGAAGAGTAAACAGTATTCTACTCTAGCAAGTAAGACATGGAATATTTACCACTGTGGATTCGTAGGTGTTCCTTTAAGTGATGCTTATATTTGAAAGCTTTTCCACATTCAGTGCACTTAAATTTTCGGTTACCACTTGACTGAGTTACATGTCTCTGTAAGAGAGAATGTGCAGGTCCATCAAAAGACAAAAACAGGTATAATGAAACACAACTATGTGTGGAATGAATACAAATATTTATTTGCAACAGAATCTGAGAAATTCAAAGATTAAGAGTTAAAGGAATCATTAGATGATCAAAGAAATTGCTTGTGAAAAACAAACTAGTAAGAAAAAGAGGTGAAGAGGCAAGTTAGAAGCCACAAAAATCACTTTGCCCTATATCAAAATTTCAGGTAGAGGTAATATTGCCATTTTTAGATGCCTAAGAAAGTCAGGAGAAGCATTCTCTTATTCTCTTTGTAAAAGACATCCAAAGAATCTGGTATATGAGACAAAGAAACATTAAAGCCTATTTAAATTTTAATCATTTGACTTGATTTTTCCATTTACATGCTTCCAGCTCTTACTGTTGGCCTTGAATTCCTTTATGTAACGACATCACAGGACTGCTCTAGGGAAGATGGTCCAGTAACAAATGATTCTCCAAATAAATACACAATCATATTTTAAGAAGTTAGTAGAGCTTGCAAATAACTAATAATTAATAAGTTATGCTGGAGCTACAGCTCATATTTAAAAATTTATCTCATTTTTAAATATCTGCAATAGGATTTAACTCTAGGACGCATGCTTATTTCAAGGAAAGATTATTTTAAAGTATAAGAATATGGATCAAAAAATTCTCTTTCACTAAAGCCTTCCTCTGGTGCAAGAGGCATGTTCCATTAGTAGAATGGTACCTTTGGAACCAACTCAAGATATTTATAGGCGATGTTTTATGCAAGATAAAGTCATGCTTTTACTATCCTAAGGAATGAGTTTTTCTTCACTTTACAACACAGACCTAATTGGATTTAGTGAAGTTCATGGTTACACAAGAGTTTAGATTCCAGAAATTCTTGTTCAGAAACTTTCTGAAAAAGAACTACAATGCATGAAGTGGCTTTTACCTTTATGCTTGCTGAAATATTTTGACATGAATCAACAAATTGGGTTGAAAACTCTCTGGTGCTCTAGTACATAGAACTGGTGTGTCCCCAGCTCCACACATGGCTGCCCCATGGAAGATATGAGTTCTGCCTATGTGAAAACAATTGCTGGATGCAGGTTTTTCTTTCCATGCACAGCAACACGTGCCACTGCAAAAGGGCAGTCATATACAAAAGCTTGTTCCACTGAAATGATGATGGGGATGGGATACTGCATACAACAATGGCTCTTGATGTTAAGGGGCCCAAGTGAAGAGGGCAACACATGGAGAATCATGTATGTATCAGTGAGCTCAAATCAGCAATGGTACTCCACTAATCCAGACACAACACAACAGTTGATCTCACAGCTTACTCCAACATTATTTTAGTTTCATTCTGAGCAGCGCTTTTTTTTCCTAAAGAAAGGGGTGCCAGTACTCTGCTCTCTCAGCCCAAGTCCTGAACGCCCAAGAGGTGGCAGTAGTCTGTAAAGAGGTGTTGGTTCTCTGTACTGTTACGTACCCCCCTGGCCAAAGCCCTGATTCGGAGACAGCAAAGGGTATCACATGCAAACCAACAAGCAGTGTTTGAGCCCATAAAACTTTTGTCGTGATGTATGAATCCAAGACCACCCAAGTGAGTTCAAGCCTGGAGTATATGGCATTATGACTTGTATTGCTGCTCACTTGGTATTATTACTCAGCAAGCATATAAGGAGGCCCAGAAATGTCCAGCACTTTTCCAATTTTAAAAAAATTGAGATCACACTTTTTCTCTGGCAGGATTCAAGATGATCAACCATCTAACAAAACTGGATAAATTGCACACAATAAGATGATCAAAATTCAGAAATCTTATAAATTAATGTCGTATTTATTTGAAAAGAGCAAGAGTCCAGTAGCACCTATAAGACTAACAGAACTTGTTCTCCCCTAAACTTGGGGATTTTCCCTAATGTAAGTCTCCCAGCAGTATACCTTTACCAACTCCTAGCTCCCAATTTACGTTGAGCCTTTTCTCTGGCCAGATTTAATGTTCTTCCTTCAGCCATTTTATCTGGCAGATTTCATGGGATTCCTTATTATAGCAGGTGTTGTCCTTGTTTGTTGGACTGTGTTGAAACTGTTTCCCATGTTCTTCTCCAGTGCCCTTTTCATCTGGCGCCACGCCGGGATCTTCTACATCCTATATTAGCCCAACTTTCAGAGTTTTCTGATGATTTTAAGGTTCAGTTCCTGCTTGACAACTCAGATGGGGAAATAACTGAAATAGTAGCTACGTTTATCTACAGTGCTATGGCTATACACCCTGACAAGTAATATTCTGTACTGATTTTGCTGCACTGTTGCCCTGCTCCTATCTGTATTTTAATTTCATTTTGTATGGAGTCACTGTATTTAAAATTTTATATTTTATATATGCCAATAAAGGCTTGCTTGACTTTTCCAAACAAGAGAGCACAAAATTCATTTATAAAAAGATATCCAAAAGGATAGTGTGGCAGCATGTTTTCAAGATGCAACATATATTAAGATATATAAACAAACACCACTGTTATTACTAGGGGTGTGCACCAGGGAAAAATTCGGGTTTCCCGTGTTGTGTTTACCCAAAGCGGGAAACTGTTCCAGAATAACCCAAACCACAAAGTGGCAAGCTGCTTCGGGATTTGGGTCTTTAAATCGCTTTGGTATGCTCTGTAAAGATTTGAAGCATACCGAAGTGAGGGGGGAAGCTTTGTCCCAGCCCCCCACCACTCACTTAGCCCTCCCCAAACAACCCCCCACCCCACTTACACCCCCACCTCCCACTCCACTTACCTCTTGAGAGGGAAGCCCAGCTGAGCAGCGGGAAGGTGCGCTGCTGCCTCCGCTGTTGCCACCGCCACGCTGGCCAGCTAGGTAGCAGGAAGACCTGGAGCTGGCCCCTCCATTGCCCGCGCGACTGCCGCTGGCCCGAGAAGGCTCAGGTAAGTGGCGGCGGCAAGCTGGGTAGTGAGAAGGCGCAGAGCCGGCTCCTCCATTGCCTGCACTGCCTCTGCCTCCACAGCAGCCAGCTGGGCAGCGGGAAAGTGCGGAGCCGGCTCCTCCATCACCCACACCGCTACTGAAGCCTCTGCAGCGGCCAGCTGGGTGGCGGGAAGGCCCGGAGCTGGCTCCTGTAATGTCCACGCTGCCGTTGGCCTGGGAAGGCTCAGGTAATTGGGGTTGTGGTTGGAGGGAGCCCCTTTAAAAGGCCCCGAAGCTTCCCAAAGTGATCCGAATCACTTCAGGAAGCGTTAATTTGGGGTTTCTGAATCAGGGGCAGCATGCTGGCCCAGATTCAGGAACCACAGATCTTTATGGTTTGGGTCAGATTCGGGAATTTTTCCCGAATCAGAAACCCGAAGCGCATACCTCTAGTTATTACAATACAATTACAAATCCTAAGGGCACAGAACACAGATAGGAACAAACAATCCAAATGCTTAAATACTGCAATCCTGAATTCCTAGGTGAGCCTGAGGATCGCAAAATCTGTGCATGAAGAGCCTCCAGTTACCACAGTATTGTTTTTTTTCATTTCTATATAGCTATACTGTTCATTTACACTTTTTATATGCAGAAGGAACTTCACATGTCATGGTAGCCACACAAGTACCTTCAGAACATGTGGGGGCTGCATCTCAGGATCACATCTGTGCTGGGTTCACATGGAGGCCTGAGAACCAGTGTCTCCAAGTAGGCAAAAATACACACACAACTACCATGACCTGCATAATTGTAACAGGTCTTATTTGGGCTTGTGCAATCTCATGGAATCACACTGATTATACTTACAGCCTCCACAGGTCAGCAGTTGGTGGCTCCAGCAATATAAGTACCAATATAATAATTTGGTCTTGGCTCCTATAAACAAGTTCTATGCTCACTGAACAGTCTCTGCCGCAGAGCTTGCTTCCTCTTTTGCTAGTACTTTATCAAAACCAATGGTTTTCAATGAGCCCTTGCACAAGTGACAACATTAGCAAAAAGAGAAGTGTATTCTATGCCAGAGGTTGTCTAGTGGGAGTGAGGGCTGGTGTGGCATAATGGATACAATCAGACGAGGACCTGGGACGACTGGGTTCGAATCCCCACTCTGCCATGGAAACTTCTGAATCAATACTTGTGAGTTTGGCAAACTCATGCAAATCCAAGCGATCGCCAGCCAATCAGAACCCATGGAACTCCAGTGAATAGAAGGAGGTGAGCCAGCCTGAGGTAAGAAGGGGAAGGAGAAATTTCCCCCCTCAGATAGGGGATGCCCTGGCTCAAGTTAAGACTGCCAGTTTAATCAGGATTTTTATTTGGCCTTTAGATAGGATTTTGGGCAGGCTTAGGGAAGAAAGCTTATTTTTAGGTAATAAATAAGCATCCTGGAAAAAGCCAGCAAGTACCAAATCTACCTGGGCAGTTTCTGAGATAACCTGTCTGGAATCAAATCTCCCCTCAGTGCTTATGTACATTAACTGAGGCTCTTCTTGGGAATACCTCTGGAAGTGAAGTTGAGAGCCAGTTTCACTTTAGATACCAATGCATTTCCACACAAGACATTTCCTATGTTAAATACTTTATATTCTGCTGAATAAACATTTGTTGTTCACCTCCATCTATGTCTTGTCAAATATCTATGGAAAAGTGAGTTCTATTTACTCATAAATAATTACAGCCTTGACCCAGCAGGGTCCCAAATAAGAGACCTTAGGGGGCACATAGCTTACACACTCCCATCTCTTTAACCCAAGCTTGTGTCATGATTTTTCCTGGTTGTGGGCAGTTGGGTTTTTTTTTTAAAGACAGGAGAGGCCAGACTGTGTGAGTGGACATTCTTCAGTCCAGTCGGAATACTCCCTCGTGTCTCACCATCCCCCATAACTACCACAGCTTGTTACAGTCTCTCAGCCTAGCTTACCCTCATAGAGACGTTGATGTAAAGATAAGCTGCTTTGGGTACCTGATTAGGGAGAAAAGCAGGATATATCTATCTGTATCTGTTTATATATCTTGTTCATAGGATCCAAGCCTTAGTAAAATACAAGTTTTACAGATAAGTTGCAGTAGTTCAGGAAATCTCTTGTCTTTGGTATAACTATTTAAATTCTCATTATAAATTCTTAGGAATTTGATAGCAGGGAAGAGTCTTAATAACAAAAAAGTCTTGGTAAATTTACTATTCTTAGTAAATTTCTTTAAAAAGGTTTTTTGGGATCTTGGCCAAAGAAACTCAACTAGATAAAATTTCAGTAAAAAATTTCCAAAATGATTATAGACCCAGAAGTAATTTTGGAACAGCAACTATTTCTATCAGATAAATATAACAAAAGAAATAATATTACAAGTTTACCAAACTATTAGTCTTCATGAAAATGGAGCAATGTTCCAACAACAACAAAATCACTAGCTACCTGACAAGAGAACAGTTATGATAAGATCGCACTTTACTGTCACTGCTCAGGGCTAGTTGCCAGTAAACCAATAGGAATAAAAGGCTCTCCATTTATTTATCTTATCCAGAATGTTACTGAAAATGTTCATACTGGCACAAGTATAACAATGTCCAGTCATTTTATCCCCTAGAACATAGTAATTCCAAATTAAACTGCGGGTCTGAAAATTCAGCAAACTGCAACTGGAAAAAAGGGATTTTAAAATTATTCTATATTTCTAATTGCATTTTTATCCCGTTTTCAGCAAAGATTGGCTTACAAAGAACAAGCTTTGGCTATAAAAGCAATACAGCCTGGTACAGCTAACTCGGGCAGCTCAGTCCTAAGGGGGGGAGTGCATAGAGAAAGAACTGAGGCTTGCACGGGCGTAAATTGCTCTTACATCAACGTAAACCCCTCTCTGCTGGCACCTGCCCGAGGTGCATTACTGCAGACGGGTTGCCGCCAGCGGGCACACTTGGCGGCCGGGCAGAGGCGCAAGTATGGCACAAGTTCCCACAATGGCGTGGAAAGGAGTGGGGCGGGGGGGTGACTTAGTCTGCTTCCAAAGCTTCTGAGGTTGCTACATTGCTAATGGGGTAAGATCAGGAATTGCCTGTACTGAGCATTCTCTGTTGTGGCTTGCACCTGGTAGAACAGCTTGCCTGCTGAGGTTATGAAGGCTTCCACATTTTTTTTTATTCTGTAGAAGGTGTAAAACACTATTGTCCAGGAAGGCATTTTCAAAAAGGAAACAGGAGTTTTCATTATATTGTTTATTGTATGTATCACACTATTTTTGTATTGTTTCTGAATTTTGTAATCTAAGTTTATTGCACAGTATTACACTGTTTTATTGCATTGTTCTCCAGTTCTGTAATCTTATTTTATTGCACTTGTATGCATTATACTATCATTTTTGCAATCCAGTTTTAATAACAGACCCACTTTAAATACTCTGGCAGTGGAACTGAGTGGGAACTGCGCCTCCCAGGTCCATCACCTGCCCACGAGCATCCCAGCAGGCTTGCCCCAACTGGCCAGCTGGGAATCTGAACTGGGAACACACGATGCCTAACAGGGGGCTGCTGGGCAGCCGCAGCTGCCATACCATGCACTCCCCACCACTGTGACCAAGAAGCCCCAGGTGAATCTAGGGGGCGGTGTTTATTGCATTTTAATGACTACATGTATTATACTGTTTGTATTGCCTTTTTAACTTACGTAATCCATCTTGCATGTGACTGAGAAAAGTAGATTTGGCTTTAGGATACCTGGATTCAATAGAGGCACAAACTTTTTTGGTACAGTCCAAAGAACAATCAATTTATATGTTTATCTCAGTGATTTCCTCTGGACTGTACCCACTGAATAGTCTTGGTAGTTTTTTTTAATCTTCCAGCTACAGTTCCCAAGATGTAAGGCATGAAAAATAATGAAGACTTCACACTGTAAGAGCTATCTAAAGAATTAAAAACAAATCTGACACAACATTTGAGATTTGTAGTTTCAAAGAACTATCTTCTCTGCACATTTTCCATTGCAGCCCTAAAGTACCCTTTGGAACAAAAAACTGAAATGCAGCACAGCACACTTTTATATCAGCTGTATGTCCCACACTGTGTATAGCTTGTACATTGGCTGTATGCCAGAGCACCTCTGAGGTATGGTACCTGCTACACAATCTGAAATCACTGCACCAGTGTTTCATTATTTTAGAGGTACAGTGTAATTCATAATCCTTCAGCCTGGATATCCTTTCACAGCTATGACAGTGAAGACATACATGTATCTCCTGCTATTCTTTAATCCATACTTCTCTTTTCCAATTGAAATAGATCTAACAAAAGTTATCACAAAATCCATTTTCTTTCTCTTATTCTTTTGAATCCAGATAGAAACAGCTACCTCTACAAAGATCACAACCAATGCTTACAATGCAATAGAAATCTGCGTGGGTATACACCCCAGAAATGAGTAACAGAATGTGAATTTAAGACCTTGGTTTTATTTGTACCATTGGATTCTGGCCAAACCAGCTAACCACAGCCATGCAACCAATACAAAATGCCTCCATTTAACCACAAATTGCTAATAAAGGTCATTATAACAGTACAGTTCAGCGTAAAATTCTCTCTTTGCCAACGCATGGGAAATGTTCAACTTTCATTTTGTTGGTGCCTGTTTGACACTCCTCAGTTAACAAACTTCGGCTGCTTTCACATAGAGGTTTTTCTCTGTTTCAGTCACCTGAGATGTGTGTGTTTTTCTGTTTCCATATGTTGTCCTGCACTTATGCCCCAATTGAGGGCAGCCTATTTTTTTTAAAAGAAACATTAAAAAAAACAGAAAAAAGATATTTCCTGCCATGTTTCTGTTGCTCCAGAAAGGGATGCCTTTTATTACAATGAAAAGGAATGCCCTCTTTATTCCTCCCTCCTCCACATGAACTTTTTTTTTTTGAGCACTGGGTAACATTGTGGCACTGTTGTTGAATTATGAAAGTAAATTGTGTGTATGTCTTTCAATGATCCTCATATATATTTCACTGTTTGGAAGAGAGATGGATATCACAGAAGTATGTAAACAATACATAAAGCTTGCATTATTGGGTTATGAGGATTGAATGGGTCAGAGACTAGTGGCCTATAATCAATAGCATAACCAAAGAAAACACCCACGCTTACCACTGTGCTTGAATTAACTGTACAGCCTGGAATGCAAAGAGATTCTTTTCGACACAGAAAGATGGGAGAATTTGCTTGTTCAGAAAGGGGAAGGAATTGGCCCCATTGCCTAGCTCAACACAGCAACATAGTAAGTAATCAATTCATTGGTGAAGGAATGGTGGTGGTCCCTGCCTAGAATGCCAAGAGATTCTTTGACACAGAAGGAAAGGGAATTTGCTTGCCTAGAGCTGAAATGTAGGGGTGTGCACTAAAAAAAAAAGTATTTTTTTGGATTCTGGAAGGGCACAAATACTAATATTCTGGATATTTGTTTTTCCCTATACTAGTTTCATATTCAGACTTTTTCTTCTTTTTTTTGGAATTCCAAAAATATTCAGGTCCATTATTCCCTATGGGATTTATATGGGAGAATCTTTCCAGGGGGTTAGAATGGTTGCTTTTAAAAGCAAATGACAACTAAAGCCCTCTGCCCACTAAAGAACCACCAAGTTTCAAATAGATTGGGTAAAGTAGTTCAATTCTACAGGCTCAGGAACAGGAGTATGCAATTTGGTATTGATAGATAATGATTTGGTATACCAGGATAATGCTGATTTAGCTATTATCTGGCTAAATCAAATCAAATTAGAGAATCCTGAATAAGATCAGGATATTGACTATACTAATGCTGGATAAAATCAAATATATTTGGTTATATCCATCAAGCACTGCTCAGCCAGTTTAAAACTGGCTGGTTGCTTCTCCAGGCTGTTTTTATTATTTTGTTTTGGGGGAGTGAGTGAGTAAGAGGCCAATATACGTGCACTGGGGAGATATCTTTAAACTAACACAACCAGAAAAAAGCTAAGAGTTGCTTGCTTTGCCACTTGCTAGAGTTTCTTCATATATCATTAAGAGTTGTTCTTGGTTGGGGAGGGAGTTGGTTAAACAGTGGGTTGCTTTTATTTACTTGTTGCTTCTTCTGTGTGTGGGGAAATTGTTTAAGCAGCTGCTTGGTTGCTGTTTATTTACTTGTTACAGCATCCCTTGATTCAATCTGGTAGTATTCTCTGTTTTGATGTTGGTTCCTATGCTTCAGTTTGGTTCTGTACTATATACACTAAGATTTAATCTGAATGGGAGAAATGAATGTCATAAACCTCTTGGTTCTGTTCTGGTTTGATGTTGGTTCCTTTGCTTTAGTTTGGTTCTGTTGGGCTTTATTGGCTCAGTTTGCATTGGGACTGGGACTTGCATCTGGACTGGCTTTTGACCAGGGCTTGCCTTTGCTTAAGGTTTCTTTGCCCTGGAAACTCTTGGAATGTTTTCTTCTATAGGAAACAAAGGAGAGTGGCTGAATAAGTGGCCCACAGAATTGGACCCCTGGTCCAAACTTCCTGAAACATTGGGGCTTTAGTGAACAGGAAGGACTAGGTTTTCTGCAAATTTGATGACGTTTGCTTGAAAAATGCCCCCATCCTCCCGCACAACTCCTCAGTTTCCCCCATAGAGAATGATGGCTGAATATATTTGAGATTCTCTAATGAAACTGAATCTGAATAGAGAATCTGACCCAGATAACAGGAACACCAAATAGCTGGTATTTGAATTATACTGAATCCTAACTATAACTTTTTTTCCTTTTTTTTTTTTTTTGGTGCACATCTCTACCTCTGAACAAAATGCCCTCAGCTACACTTCATAGTTTCCTATGGTAGGGAAAAAATCCAATGCTTTCTCCAGGGCAAATATGCCAGCCAACAATAACCAAACACACAAGAGCAACCACTAGCCAAAAACCTCCCCACCAACAAGACCAACAGAACCATAGAATCCCAGCACAACTAACCTGGCAGCAGGCAGCAGAAGGCATGCACTCAAAAAAACCCCTCAACCTGAAGCTGCAGCTGCTTTCCCTCCTTGCTTCTGGAGGTTTCCTGGGCCAAGAAAGGAGGAGGGTGGCAATTCTCACAGGCAAATAGCACTGCTTGTTAGGGTGAGTTCAACTGTCTGTCCAATCAGAATGATTATTTCCATTCCCCTCCCTCCTTTTGCTTGAGAAACCTCCAGAAGTGAGGGAAAAAAGCTTCTGTGACCTTTAAAATGGTGGCCCCGGTTATTCTAAATATTTTGGGGACTAACTGGGAACCACGTTACTGGTATATCTGAGAATTCCAATGTCGACTGAGATTCCTGAATATGCCTGGAAAATGTTGATAACATTTTCCTAGTATATTTTCAGACTGGATATACTGAATTGCACATCCCTAGTAGGGGACAAATTCACTAGCCTTGCCCCACCTAGGAATTCATTCATTCATTAGGAAGAGGCAGGGAGATCGTCCCCGCTGCCTTTCTTTCCCAGAGCAGAAATTTTGCCCAAATGTAGGGAGGAATTAATTCATTAAAGAATGAGAAGCAGTGACGTGTAGTGGTTAGCGCTGGACTAGGATCTGTCAGGTCCAAATCCTGGCTCTGCCATGGAAGCTTGCTGGGTGAACTTGGGCCACTCATATGATCTCAACCTTACCTACTTCACAAGATTGTTGTGAGGATAAAATAGAACAGAGGAGTATGATGTAAGCCACCTTGGCTCCTCACTGGGGAGAAAGGCAGGGTATAAATTCAGTAAATACGTTAATCAATTAAAAGGAAGGAAGTGTGGAGGGTGTGGCAGACGGATTCAAGTACTGTCTTATTCCTTAGCTGCACTGTTCAAATATGGAGGTTTTAAACAAATAATTTAAGCTTTTAGCTATTCTGAAGCCATAGGATGCCTGTATCCTGACATAAAAAAGGAAGAAAAGGTGGGTGGAGAATCATAATGGTGGCCTGACATGGGGGACGGGGAGCACTCCAATGTGCATCTGGCATGAAAGGGAAAACAAGGTGGGAAAACAGATTACCCTGCTGAATCTGGAATCCCTGTTGCAAATGCAAACTGACAAATGACTATGCCAGCAACATGACTGCCACTGATTCCCCCCGTCCCTTTGTGTGGAAGCAGCAGTGACTGCATGTCATGTTGAAATATTTTGTATCTCTACTAAAAGGATCGAACCACTGTTTTATTTTATTTTATAATTTATTAATTAAAATATATTCCACCCTTTCCTTTTTATAAAATCTCCTAAGGAGCCAGCAACAATAACAAGTCAGCATAACAATGAATGAATATCTTTGTACAGAGTGTAAGACACTTCAGTAACAGCAATTTTTACAGAAACATTTATATTTTAGACAATTATAATTAAAACATTTGTGCATGAAATTATGTTCAAAATGGAAATGCAAAAATGGCAACTAGTAAGTCTTGAATGGTCCAATTGAGATGCATGTTATCACTTACTTGATCTCTTCCTGATTTATGTGATGTCATATGGCGTTCAAGTTGTGTTCTATATGCAAACGTGTAACTGCATAAGGAGCAACTAAAGTTATCTTCATTTTTTTCATGGCGATATTTAATGTGTTCCTTCAGAGAGGTAAAGCGTTTGTACCCTCTATCACAATAAGGACATGTAAGCAGCTGTGAAAATGCATCCGGTGTGCCTGAGTAACAATGAGAAAAGATTTTTTAATCTAATTTTTAAAACACATGGCTTAAACAAGTACATCAATATAATAAGTGTATAAGTTGATTCTCAGGAGCGCACTGAATTTATTCAAGGGTCCCAGGGTTCTTTGTCAAGATATTCAAATTATTGGGCATTTGATCTAGCTAGGGGTACTGCTGGATCCTGGCATACAGTTGGAGGCCTGGATCTCCTCTGTGGCATGCAGTGCCTTTTATCTGCTTTGGGTGATATGCCTGTGATGGCTGTTCCTGGAAAAATGAGATCTGGCCACAGTTATCCGTCCTCTGATTGCATCCAGGCTAGATTACTGTAGTGCACTTTACATGGAGCTGCTTTTGAAAACTGTCTGGAAACTTCTGCTCATCCAAAATACAGCAGCCAGGATATCGTGTGGGGCAGGATACAGGTATTGTACCACCCCAGTGATGAAAGATCTGTTCTGGTTATCCATCTGTTTCCAGGCAAAATTCCAACTGCTGGCTCTTACCTTTAAAGCCCCAAATGGGCTTGGGGTCAGAGTACTTGAAGGGCTGCCTCCTCCCACACCGTCCAGCCTGCCAATTAAGAGCTGCCTCATAAGCCCTGCTATCTGTGTCTCTGCCTTCAGAGGTGAGGGGGGTGGCAACCAGAGACAGGGTATTTCCGGTACTGGCATCTAGGTTGTGGAATGCCCATCCCCTTGAGGCTTGCCTGGTGCCTACACTGCTTTCTTTTAGGCGTCAGGCCAAAACGTTTCTCTTCACTCAGGCTTTTAATTAAGGGGATGATTTTTTTAACATACTACTTTAGTCTGGAAACTTATTTTAAGCTGCCTGTAATCTGTTTTTATGGTCTATGTTTTTATGTTTTTTTCTAATGCTGGATTTAAATCAGTATCTTTAATGCTTTGTTTTAATAATTTTTGGTAAGCTGCCTTGAGAGGTGGCATAAAATAATCTAAATAAATAAAATAATAAAGTAAGTTGCAGGGGAAAGATTTTTCACCACCCAATACAATATGCAATTACTGATAGTTAATTAGGAAAATCAGTATGTCAATGAAGACAACAGCCAAGATTTCTACCACAGTAAACCAGAGCTTAGCTAACTAGCCAGACTTAAGTCAGCAGGTTATTTCTGCACTTGAACCAACGAAGATTAAGAAAAACTATGCAAAGGGGCTGAGGGCCATTTCTGGAGTCTTGCATTCCATTTTGGAAATGGTTTTTGTTTTGATCATGGCATCCACAGTTTAAGGAAACTGAAAGTCAACCACCAACCAGATGCTAGAAAGTATACTGTGACCATGCATGAAAAAAGAACCATAAATGTAGTTGGGAGCTGTGGGGGTCTACTTGCTTAACCATGGGGGGATATACAGTAAAAGTATGATAAGAGAGCCAGTTTGGTGTAGTGGTTAGGAGCGTGGGACTCTAATCTGGAGAGCCAGGTTTGATTCCCCACTCCTCCACTTGAAGCCAGCTGGGTGACATTGGGTTAGTCATGGCTCTCTGGAGCTCTCTCAGCCCCACCCACCTCACAGGGTGTTCTGTTGTGGGGATAATAATGACATACTTTGTAAATTGCTCTGAGTGGGCATTAACTTGTCCTGAAGGGCGGTATATAAATCAAATATTATTATTATTATAAGGTGACCAAGTATTTTAAATCTAATCTGTTTCTCCCATGCTTATGAAAGTTGATGGTGAAAGTGAGACAGGACAGCATGACACCCAGAGGATGCTGGAAGCCAAGAAGGGCAGTGAAGTGAAGGTTAAAAAAACCCAACTATAGCAAGCAGAAGGCAGATTTGTGTGAAATCAACAGCAAGACCTAAGGAGATAAATACAAATTTGGAAAACAAGGAATTTACAATTGAAAAACTGTACGGCTTTAGCCAAGATGGCACCATGTTCAAATTTAATAATTTTTAAAGCAGTAGGCAACATTTGTGGAATTTTGGTTGTTGTGGATTTTCTGGGCTGTATAGCCGTGGTCTTGGCGTCGTAGTTCCTGACGTTTCGCCAGCAGCTGTGGCTGGCATCTTCAGAGGTGTAGCACCAAAAGACAGAGATCTCTCAGTAGTGTGACACTGAGAGATCTCTGTCTTTTGGTGCTACACCTCTGAAGATGCCAGTCACAGCTGCTGGCGAAACACCAAGAACTACGACACCAAGACCACAGCTATACAGCCTGGAAAATCCACAACAACCATCGTTCTCCAGCCGTGAAAGTGTTCGACAATACATTTGTGGAATTTGTTTTCAATTAACAGTGCTACAAATTACAGAAAATTGAAATAACAGTTACCATTTTCATCTTGACCACTGGCTTCTGGCGTGCCTTGTCTCTGGTCTTCCTCAGGTGCTTCAGGGTAGATAACTGCTGTATCTTCTTGCTGCAGAAATTCTTCAACATTAGGGTCATGATTTTGTTCATTTTCTGCATCGGAATCACATTCATCTTCTTTTACTAAAAGACAATTTGTTAAATGTTAAGATTTTTAATAACATAGATTTGCAAATTACATATGCGAAATGGTGTGTATTCCATGTATCTTTGAAACCTGTGTGACAATCTGATATGAATTTGACTTTAATTTTTAAAGAAACAAAGTCATGCTTCTAGTCTTCATGGCTATAGAAGAGTTTGAAAACATGAGGCAAAAAACCCAGGAGCCTGAACACTATTCAAGCTCTTCAGTCTATATATCTAATATATGACTCCTACTTCTCTTTGTCAATTCTACATGGCTACTTAACTTGACTCCAACTATGTATATATATACCCATCTATAATCATCACAAATATATCTAATTCTTGGTGTGGCTCTTCCATGGATACTTAAATCCAGTGCCGGATCTAGGGGCGCGGGCACCCGGTGCAAACCTTGTCCAGGTGCTCTGCGCGTGCTCCCAGCATTGCGTGATGACGTCACGTTTGTGATGTCATCACGCAGGGCGGGAGGCATGCCTGCCCGCGCGGCAAGCCAGCTGGTGAGCCGTGGAGCCGGCGGCGGCGCAGCCGTGCGGTGGGGCGGCCGGTTGGCTTGCCACTTCCACAGGACCTCCCAGCCCTGCGCTCAGCCACCCGCACGGCAAGCCAGCTGCCCCAGTGCATGCCCTCGCTGCTGCCAGCTCTATGGCTCACCGGGCACTGGGGTGGCTGGCTTGCCGTGTGGCCGGCTGAGCACAGGGCTAGGAGGCCTTCCACGTGGTTCGAGTGCCCCGCTGCCCTGTGCTGCCCGCATGGCAAGCCAGCCACCCTAGCACACGGTGAGCTGCAGAGCTGGCAGTGGCGGCAAGGCAGTTGGCTTGCCACATGGGTGGCTGAGCACAGGGCTGGGAGGTCCTGCGCACACACCAAGCCAGCCGCCCCATCGGCGAGGCTGGTGAGGGTTTCCCAACCCTGCACTCAACCTCGCGGCAAGCTGCAGCGCACTCCTGGGAGGCTGGCAGCCGCGCCTGGCGCCCCCTCTTTGGCAGCGTCGGGGGGGGGCAGGCTACCCCCCCTCGGGCTGGCCCAGCTTAAATCAAGAGACTGAGGCCATGGACAGACTAGACAGATTTTTCTATAAACCTGAAAAAAGCCCCAGGTTTGCAGAAAAAGCTGGTCTAAAAAAATACGGGGGGCAGGGAGTTAAAACCCTCCAAGATGACAGAAGCAGAACTTGTAGCTTTAAGAAGTGAATACCCTCAGTGGTAAACCACAACAGTACTGACATCAAGCCTTGGTTTCTGTCAGGAAAAGGCAAGGGTGGGGAGGGCCCTTTCCAGAGTTGGGCCATTTCCAGATGGCTTACCTGAAGTCACTCCATGCCGCAATGTTGTGGATCGTGCTGGGGAAAACACGAAATATCGCATTTTCTCGTGCGAGTTTTGCGTGACATCGCGCAAAACTCGCGTGAGAAAATGCAATATTTCGCGTTTTCCCCGGCACAATCCACAACATTGTGGCATGGAGTGGCTTCAGGTAAGCCATCTGGAAACGGCCCTGTTTTCGCATTTGAGGGACGATTCATCAGGGTCAGGCTCACCAGTAGGCACCAGGCAACCTGCTACCACCTGACTTGGCAAGCCAACTGCTCCGGCGCACGTCCTCGCCAGCTCCGCAGCTATGCAAAACCCAATTATTCAAGAGGGCTTTTTTTACACAGGTAATAAGACTGTGCTGTAAGGAAATGGTTCAGAGAGATGCTGGAAAGGGATAGGGACTGTAGACTACAGTACTGGGTATTGTCTGTTGCTGTGAATATGCTCCTACTGGTCTGGATAGTTCTGGGTTGTGTAATATGGTTGTGTCAACTTGCTTATATTTTGTTTTCAGCGTTGTTTTTTATCTCTGTATCAGATTTCTGCTTGTTTCCAAATATCTGCAGTCTTTACCCTAGTGTACTGTTTATTGAATGTTAATTAAATGTCCCAGCTTATTGATTGTATTGACCTACACCATGTAGTGTGCCTTGAGTCTGTGACAAAGGTAGTCTAAATTGCATGCATGCATGCATGAATAAATGTCAAGGTATCCCTTGACATCCCTTGGGTTATAATCCCAAGGATTCTAACAAGGACTTGAGGGGCGCATAAAAATTCTGAGTTTTCAGGTATCATTGGGAGTGTGTACACTGCAAGTACCTTAGGCACTGAGCTATTATTTCCCATATGTATAAAAGAAGGTGAACAGCAGTAAGTGAGTATGTGGATCAAAATGAAATACACAATTAGCCCAGCTACTGTTGTTAACTTCGGCTGTGTCTCATCATAATGCCCTGTTCTAATCGTGAAACAGGCCAGAAATAAATTGTTCACCCACTGCTAGCACTCCTTGAACCAAAAAGCAGCTCAGAGGGTGCAGAGGCACTGCAGTCAGGGAAAGGGGAGTGCTTTGCGGTATTTATTAGCAACATCTCAGAACTGCTCTGACAAGAGCCCTCTTCAATAGTAGCATTTGTATAGCAAAGTCTCAAATGTGGCACAAAGGAGATCAAAGGGAAAAGAAAAGTAGTGAAAGACTTTCCTTCCTCAATATTGCACGGTTATATAAGCCTCACGAAAATGCAATGCATCATGAAAAAACAAGCCAAGGAATTTGATGACAAATACCTGTGCATCCAGGTTCATCTGCTTGAGCTTCAGGCCCCAGGATTTCCTTTACTTCTTTACTAGCTAAAATGGGACATGACAGAAGAGGAAGAATTAATTCTTCACATAAGCCAGAATCTCTCATTTACTTCAAGTGACATCTTTACTCTTTTGCTTTCTGAGGAAATGCCTCTTCTCAGACAGCAGCAACACTATGCAAAGCTCATGACCATGAAAACCAGCTGAATTTCCCAGAAATTCTAGAAGGGGTGGGGAAATGTTGCATATGGAGGAAAATGGGGACTCTGTAAAGTGGGAAATTGGCCCTTAGTAACCTCAATGAGTGTTCCTATAAGATTTAGTCACAGAAAGGGAAGACTATGTAATATCAATAATGAGGTAAAACTACCTGAAGAATAATCTCTCCTTAAACGAATCCATTAGCCAAACCAAGTTTTTATAGAACAGGCCCTGCTGATAACATCCCCCACGTGTGGGCAAGATTTCTCTGTGGCGGTACCAGTCCTCCAGAGCAGACTGCTAGTCTGGAAGACACCGTCAAGAGCAGCTTTCTGGAAAGCTTCCTTTGAGGTCCCTCTTTGAGGGGTCTTTTCAGATCTATTGTTTTTAGTGTTTGTCATTTCTAAGCACTGGAACTTTTGAGATGGCTGCATTTCTAAGGATTTTTTAACATTTTAAAAGGTTTTTTATCTGTGATCAGCTGCTGTCACCTGCCTTGAGGATAAGATGGGACATAAATTTTTAAATGTGAAACTTTTAGTTAAGTTTTTGCAGTCGGTACCAGCCGCGAATGCCTAATACTGATGCTGAAATGAAACAGGTGGTGTGGGTGACTCTGCCAACCCACATATACAAAGTGGTCCATGTGGGCTCTTGTGGCTTGGCCATCACCAGAGGCTGCACCAACGATGGGCTGCTCCTGTGACTGGGGAACCCCCTGGTAGGAATGGCTTAAAACTAAACATTTCACAGCTAAGCCTAGAAAACTACAAGGAAGACTATGGAGGACATTCAGAATTCAAGGAGATACTCTCTGGAACATTTCCTCCTGAAAATTTCATGGCATACCTCTGAAAACAGCCTTGACTTCAAAAAAACATGACTAGAAATAAAATTATGTTTATGTATAAATCTAAACATTACACTGGAAGTTGTGAAAATATTCTCTACCTCATTTCAGAAATTCTGTCTTCTTTGTGAGAAAAGCGTACGATCGCCATAGTTTTATTAAGTGGCCATCATTTTCTAGTGTTTAAATGTGCCTTATTCACACACAACCAAATGTAGACAAGTCCAGATAAATGATGTGACCATTCCTTGGTGAGACATTTACATACATTTATTACTTAGAAAGCAAATAGATATAACACCCCCCTCGCACACATCAAAACTGCTCGTTACATGAAATTGCCATATACTGAGTCAGCCCACCAGTCTATCATGGTTAGTATTTTCTACTCTGACTGGTAGCAGCTGTCTGGGGTCTCATGTGTCAGTCTTTCACAAGCCCTACTACTTAAGTCTTTTAACTGGAGATGCTAGAGACTGAATTTGAGACCTTCTGCATGCAAAGCTGATGCTCCATCAATGAACCACAAGTCCCTCACCCTGTTGTTTTGCAGGTACTTTAAAAAAACAGATTTAAAGTAGAAAATGGTGCCAAAAGGAAAATGTCATCCTTTGATCTAGCAGATATTTTGTTAAGACTTGAATAAGTCACACAGCTGTAAAACAACTATGGGTTTTGGTTGTTGTGGGTTTTCCGGGCTGTATTGCCGTGGTCTTGGCATTGTAGTTCCTGATGTTTCGCCAGCAGCTGTGGCTGGCATCTTCAGAGGTGTAGCACCAAAAGACAAAGATTTCTCAGTGTCACAGTGTGTAAAAGATGTTGGCAGGTCATTTATATCTACTCAGGAGGGGTGAGGTTGAGCTGAGTCATCCTGTAAGAGTTTCCCAGGGTGTGGAATGCTAATGGCGGGAGGCTTCACTGTATCCTGAGGAGGTTCTTTTGCATATGGATTGGTGCTTGATGTGCTAATCTTCTCTGCAGGGCTATTGTCGTGTATAGAGTGTTTTGCTAGCCTGGTGTTTTTCAGAACTGGAAACCATGCTCTGTTCATTCTTAAGGTTTCTTCTTTCCTGTTGAAGTTTTGCTTATGCTTGTGAATTTCAATGGCTTCCCTGTGCAGTCTGACAAAGTAGTTGGAAGTGTTGTCCAGTATTTTGGCGTCCTGGAATAAGATACTGTGCCCTGTTTGAGTTAGGCTATGTTCAGCCACTGCTGATTTTTCAGGTTGTCCAAGTCTGCAGTGTCTTACATGTTCTTTTATTCTTGTCTGGATGCTACGCTTTGTGGTCCTGATGTAAACTTGTCCACAGCTGCAGGGTATACGGTATACTCCTGCAGAGGTGAGGGGGTCTCTACTGTCTTTTGCTGATCGTAGCATCTGTTGTATTTTTTGGGTGGGTCTGAATACTGCTTGAAGGTTATGCTTTTTCATAAGCTTTCCCATCTGATCAGTAATTCCTTTGATATATGGCAAAGATACTTTTCCTGTAGGAGACTGTTTTTCCTTGGTTGTTTGATTCATCCTGGGTTTGATTGCTCTTCGGATTTCATTTCTGGAGTAGCCATTTGCCTGAAGTGCGTGGTTTAGATGATTAATTTCCTCATTGAGAAAGTGCGCCTCACATATCCGTCTTGCACGATCCACTAATGTTTTCATTATGCCTCTTTTCTGTCGGGGGTGGTGATTCCAATGGGATAACGAATTCTATGAACAGATGGATGGGGTGGCCATGGGGAGCCCTCTCAGCCCAGTTATAGCAAAGTTCTACATGGAACATTTTGAAAAAACAGCTCTAGAATCAGCACCCCACAAACCTAGTGTATGGTTCCGGTTTGTGGATGATACATTTATCATTTGGAGCCATGGGGAGGAAGAATTGATGGGGTTTTTGAATCATCTCAACAACATCCACCTGAACATACAATTCACAATGGAGAAAGAAATCGAGGGAAAACTCCCATTTCTGGATACCTTGGTCATCCGCAAAGCAAACTTTCAGTTAGGTCACAAGGTCTACAGGAAACCAACTCACACTGATCGGTACTTACACAAAAACTCCAATCACCACCCCCGACAGAAAAGGATATAGTGAAGCCTCCCGCCATTAGCATTCCACACCCTGGGAAACTCTTACAGGATGACTCAGCTCAACCCCACCCCTCCTGAGTAGATATAAAGACCTGCCAACATCTTTTCCACACTGTGACACTGAGAGATCTTTGTCTTTTGGTGCTACACCTCTGAAGATGCCAGCCACAGCTGCTGGCGAAACGTCAGGAACTACAATGCCAAGACCACGGCAATACAGCCCGGAAAACCCACAACAACCATCGTTCTCCGGCCGTGAAAGCCTTCGACAATACAACTATGGATTTTGCCTGGTCCCCTATAGTTGCTCATCCGAACAGGGTCTCTTGCAGGTGCAAGCCTGCACATGGGCAAAATCAACAACAGCCTGTACACAGGCTTTCTCTGTGGTGACCCCTACCCTGTGGAACGGCCTGCCTGAGGAGGTCAGGAGAGCCCCCACTCTCCTGGCTTTCCACAAATACTGCAAAACTGAATTATACAAAAAGGGCTTTTACTCAAATAGGAAGGCAGTATTGTAAGGATGAGGTCTCAGTTGCTTTGCTAATGAGTTAGGGACCATAGGCTTCTCTACTATGTTGCTTTACATATTATCTCTTGCTTTAAATATGTATTCCTATATACTGCCTGTGCTTCATGTTGTCTAATGTCAGTTCTAGAATTGATTATGTTCTGTTTCAGCAATTCTTCAGCTCTGTATTGGATCCTTGCTAATACTATGTAAACTTGTTTTTATTTATCCTATGACATTGTTTATCGAAGGGTCTTTGACACTGTATGGAAAGTCCTTGGCTACTGATTGTACTAATCTCACACTATGTCATCCGCCTTGATTCTCAGTGAGACAGACAGACAGACAAAATAAATAAACAAATAAACAAATGTTGACTGCAAGGTGCAAGTGCTTCAAACCTCAGGTTATCCAGCACATTTTTTCTGGCCTCTTAAATGTTAAAGAATTCATAAGAAAATGTTTTATGCAACCCAGACCACACAACACTCCCGTAGAGCTTAGAGGAAAGCAGAGGAAGTCAAGTCAATTCATGGGCTGAATCAGAATTCTAGGAGGGCATCATTTTTTATGAATGTTGGAGCTGGCTGTTAGATCATGCTGCAAGTCTCCCAGTTTAGCCAATAAGAATGACGGATTAGTTTAAACTGACAACATTTGTCCTAGCTGTCTCTTCATATCATCATCACCAGAAACATTTGGCTGCATAATAAAGGGCTGCGAATGCTTCCTCTTGTTACAGTGAGAGCATGGACATAGCTTAAAACTTCTCATCTCCTTTGCTATACTAGGTAAGAGTGTTAAGAAGAGGACGGAGACCTAAGAAATTCATGGGATTCAGTATTGATAGGACTGGATTTAACACTGATGAAACAAGCAGACTGAACACAGCTGAATCTTCTCTGTAGACACACTATAAAACAGAGCTAAAGAGTCTTAACAGAGAAACAAACTTCCTCAGTGAAATTTTATACTAGGTAGTTTTAAGAGCTGCAGCATAGTTAGTCTTCATTATTCTTTTAGGGCCAACCAAGATCACATTATGTACAAAGTAAAAAATAGCTCTTAACATCCAGGCAGATTGCAATTTCAGCTACACTGGGCACAAGGATGCTGAAGAATTGTTTCCCCAGGAAAAACAGAACAGTTTAGAAAAAGCTTTGCTATAATGCTTTGCTTTAAGATTATTTTAGGTAGTGCATTCCCATCTCTGAGTTATACATCTGTCAGATAAAAACAGATTGAATCGGTAGAGCAAAAAATAATGAGCAGGCATAGTAAAGCAATGCCACCATAACCAATGCCATCATTCTGGCGGCTGGGTTACCAATGGCACAACCTTTTGCAAGTGGAATATAGTCAGCGCAAAGAGAGAAAACCAGGCAGCATTAAGGTCATGGCAGGGGACAAGTAGGGCTTAGCTGGACTCCTACTATGACTGCTCATTCATTGTTCTCTGACAGTACCTATGTCAATGGAAGATTATACCACCAAAAGAATATAAATTTTTAAAAAAACCCTCCTATGATTTCTACAACAGGCCCCCCCTCGAAGTTTGTTCTCTGACCTGTCAACAGCATCTGTTTCCTTCATCTTCCAGTGCTGCACACAAAGAGCAATTTGAGTGTAACAATATTTTAACACGAGTTAATAATTTATTTCTGTATTTACTAATCTTCTTACGTAGATACACACAGTGTATAACACATACCTTCATCTTCCCAGCAACTGTTTGCACTTCCTTCTCTTTCATTGCTTTCTGGTAATACTGTATGGTCTTTTGGCAAGTCGTCATCTGGCACGCTATCACCGCAATCCGCTGCATCTGTTACACTCTCCTCTTCAACAATGTGCAATTTGTCTTCATCATCTGAATCGGAATTGGTTTCTACAACGTTGTTGTAATTGGTAACTGTACAGAAACAAAAATAAAAGGTTGGTGTAACAATGCTGTTCAGCAGTGGTCTACTTCTAACACTTAGGGCTAGTGTTGAAGTCTTGCCTACTGACTTAAAGGTCAACTGCTTAAACAGGGCACACAGCAGCAGGCAGTGGTTATCGGCTGTGCAAGAAAGACAATTTGCCTATGTTCAGAGGCATCTGCCTTTCTATTATTTCAGGTGTTACAATGCCTTGCTGCACTCTTGCATATGATCTGGGAACAGCTGCTGAGGTGTGGGCTTTGTGATCATCCTGGAAGCATCCTTCATTAGTGAACAGTGCACCTGCTTGAAGAGGTGGCCACTTCTGTTTGCAGCATTACTAACACTGCTCCAGCAAGCTTGTCGCTCAGAACTGCAGGCTAGAAAGAGTCCCATAGTCAGCAGTGCAGCCTATCCCTTCAAGTAGTAAACTGAGAAGCCGTGATCTTCTTTCTTGCAGAGGGAAAAAACTGTATCCTCCCCGAAACGATTAGGCCAAATGCTTGCTCTGAAAGATTACAGCCTAACAGAGGAAGCAGTGGAGGCTCAAGCTTTCTTAACTATCCAATATGCTTTTGAGAAAGTCAGGATACTGACTCACAAGTTATACCTGTGGAAAACAGACACGCCGGGGGTGCAGACACAGCTTGCAGCCAAAGCCTCTAGTCAAGCCCTGCTACTCAGGGTACTCTGCAGCCATTGCAATTTCTCATTTCAGTATCACAGTGAGACCTTCACAGAACCTCCTACTGTAGACTTGCCTTGTAATACATAGGTAGAATTCATATGCGCAGATTTTGTGTTCTGTAGCTGGCAATATGGCAGGATAGCTGGGCTATTAGTGACACCGAAGAAATGGCTCTGTGTGGCACAGAAGCATCCCACAAGGTGCTTTGAGAGGATACTCTCAGTTCCGCCTCCTCTAAGGGCTCTGGAAATTGCCACATTTCCTCCCATCCTCACACCAACAGCACATCTGCGCTGACAAAAAGGCCACAGTAAAAATGAGTGATGGAGTTTTTCAAGTCAAATGGTACAGAAATAGAGGCCTCTTCATCTCACATAGGTTGAGGCTGAAGTGCAAGCTTGTCCTAAAGTCTTCAAAGAATCAAGTTGCTTGTCGCATATTAATAAAGTGCTTTTTAAATGATTGGTGGCAGATTTCTTTTAGCGTCTTTCCCCACAATACACATAGCATAAATAATAAGTATGACATTAACTCTATGATTGCAATTTGATTTATTACAAGAAGGAGAAGCTTATATTATAATGGTGTAACTGGTATAATGCCAGTTTTGATCCATCAAGCGAACACAGCTGAGGCTCCATCACACATTCACCTTTCTAAACATTTATCAAGGATTTGTTGAAATAACTAGAAAGTAAAACTGTAGGGGGTCTGGCATTATGGTTGGGTTGATGGATAGGTGGCTGTTTGTCAAGCTGGAGGCTACCCTACCCCCAAACATTTTACAGGCTCTCTCTCTGTCTCTGCTATATAACAGCAGTACTTTTGATTTGTGGGAAAATAACTTCTCCTGCAGCACATGATGCCACAGAAGCCTATGAAGTCACTGTGGATACTTTATTATCATTATCATTATTATGAACTTTTATTCATGATCATTCCATCAATGTTCTCTAAAGTAGAAAGGCTGAAACAAACCGCTTCTAATGTTACACAATAAAAACAGCAAAACAGCATTAAAATGCAAATGGACCAAATCAGACCACATGACAAGAGACTAAAACACAATAGAGAGCAGCACATAACATAAAAACAGCATGAAAAAGTGAAATGCTGAATAACAAATAAACAATGATCACCAAGACTCCAAGGCAGAACATCAGTCCCACAAACTATCTGACAGGCTCAATGAGTCAGAGACAGAAACAGGAATTGTGTGAAGAAGCATCACTATGAGGGAGCCAGCAGAATTAGTTAAGTACAGGCTGCCTTAGCTAATCAGCTAAATCACATCCTACAGACAAAGATTCAGCCTTCTTCCCCACGCACAAGCCATTCAGTTATGCTAGACCAATTTGACAAAATTTGGCAAATGAAGTCTGCATCTTGGATTCTGTTCCAATTTTGAAGAGCCATTGTATGGCCCATAAACTATCAAACAGGTGTATTTTGAACATCAGTTATTGCAGAAGTTCAGCCAATACTGACACTTGGCACTTTGAGATTTTTTGAGCTTCAAAATGAGGCTTTAATGACTCACTTTGTGGCAACAAAAATGAACATGAATTTTATAGGAAATCTGAACTTGAGCAAATTTTTGTGTGTGGTGAAAGAGCATTTTTAAAAATCAGGCTGCAGATACATACCAGCATGTGTATTCACTCTGCAAAATTTTTATCAAAAACCATGACAAGATAATGGTTTACTATCTCACACCCAAATGGACAGAGATTGCCAAGAGCCAAATGGCTAGAAAAGTAGTCTCCTCCTTGTGAGACAGGAAGAAATGAACGGGGAGCGGGGTGTGTGTGTGTGTGTGTGTGTTGAACTCTCCCAAGGGGTGATTATAAAATCTCTGGACACAAAGGAAAAGCTCTCTTCCAACTGGAGCAGTTCTCTGGAAAGGTGTTTACCTAGGGATTCTAGCTTGCCTACACAGCAAAAGGCAATAGAAAGACATCCTGATCATGAGAACCAAGGTAGTGCAGAACTTTAAATTACTGCAACTTCAAATTTGTTTACTTCATTTGTACCCCGCCTTTCTCTCCAACATGGACTCAAAGCAGCTTTCATTATTCTCCTTTCCTCCTTTTTATACTCACAACCACCCTGTGAAGTAGGCTACACTGAGTGTGACTGGCCCAAGGTCACCCAGTGGGCTTCCATAGTGGAGCTCAGAATTGAACTAAGATCTCCCAGATTGGTTTAGGATAAGTATCAAGTGTAGGGAAAAGGGACTGCTTGTTTTCGCCATTTCATAGTACCCTTTCTCAGAATGAATGGTTGAACAGGACCTGTGTATTACTATTATTATTAAGCCTTTAAATATTTCAAATGCTCCAAGTCTGATCTCTAGAAACACACCACATCTATTCAGCCCTGCTACCTGAAGTATCAGGGTAAGCCACGGGCAAGCTTGCCATCCCTAGAGCACATCTCAAAATTGCAAACGTGTGATACATCACCCTCATGCTACCTTCTAGGAGCAAAGCAGGAGATGCAGCAACTAGGCTGTGCCTTTAAATGGCAACACAGATAAGAGTGTTTAACACGCAACTCTTTGTTTAGCAGGAGATCCTCTCAGAGTCAATGGTGGCAGCAGTTGTTGCCCAATTTGTTTCTGGCACACTCAGGGAGTGAGGGGAAAGTGTGTTGCTGCCAAACAGTCTTGAGGTGGCTGCAGAGTTTTCTGACCTCTTAAGGTCCAATCCAAAGGAGCAGGAGGGGCTTCTGAGTCCATTCCCTTCACATGTGTTGGCTAAAGTTACCAGGCCTAATGCTTTCTGCAAGTCTTTGAAACTGCAGCAGGATAACTGACTTGTAGATTTAAAAAAATGTTAGTCTAAGCATGCTTGGATGCCACTGGTCTAGACTGCAGGTGGCATCATGACTTTATGCTTTATATAATTTCTTTATACATAAAATATTATACTGAGATTGCTACAGCCCTGTATAGATGTTTCTAATATATGCTACTCTTAGGTGATGCCCCTGTATCAGTTTAGTGATTTTAGTGCACTAGGACTTCATTTCACATCCATACAGAAATTTGTGCACAGCAGGTGTGTGGCAGGTCTGGCCAGAGAAGACTACCCGTGCCTTCGTAAGCAGAGTTACACCAGTCTAAGACGACTGAAGTCAATGGGCTCGAAGGGTAAAGCTCTCTTTAGGATGGCACTGCATGCCAGGTATAATACGTAACAGCTGGTTTACATGGACAATTTTCCAACACGTGAACTGCACCTTCTCCTGTTACTTATACATCCACTATCATGGGGGTCAGGAGGATGCAGTCAGCAAAAATTTCCCTAACAGGCAGCACCATCTTCCCCTCCTATTGCACTCACAGTAATTGCTGGGGCTAGATTATACTTTTACATTCCCCCTCAAGTGATCAAGGTCAGATACATAGATGAAAGGATTTTTAGACCAGTGAAAAACATCCTTGCCTCATTTAGATGAATACTTAATACGCTCTAAGGCTGTGTTCTGAAGAAACAGTTGTGCAAACTTCAAATAGAAGTGGGTTTAGCAGGATGCTGATTAGGTGGCTCTCATGATGTCACAAAGAAGCCTCAAGTTCCAGAATGGTCTTGTCACTTTTTTTTAAAACGAGGCCAAAAAAAAAAATTGGAAAAAAATTGGATAAGCACACGAACATTCATGCAATACTGTAAAAGAGAGGGGACAGGGTAGGCAGCTGCCAGCAAGCACAGGAAGGGGAAAGCCTGGTGGCAGAGCCCAGCATTTGATTTGCTGATGTGTATGTTGCTCATATCATTTCTGAAGGCAAAGGAAGTCAGACTCATGCTGCTTAAGAATTTATTTTGAGATCTGTTTTCAATTACACTTGCATTTACCCTTAAAATGTCATTTTCTTAAGAGCTATGATGGCAGATGCGTGCCTCTTTGTGAAATCCAAGCCTATTGAAGTCTAACAAATGAGATTTTAAGTCTTCCTTTTGCTGCTGACCTCTTTTTCTACAGTTTTCCCAGTCATACAATAGAGCCTTGCAACACTGTGAGTAGGAACCAAATTAATTTTATGTTCTGTGAACATGTAGTATAATGTTAATGCTGAAATGTTTCAATATATAGCAAGCTATGATTCAGCTTCCTGTGCTCTGCTTGTAAGCTCCCCTTTGTGACGTTCATCAACAAAACAGTTTGCTGCTACATTCGAAGGTGGCAAACTGGTTAGGGCAAGACAGAGTTTGCCCAATTCAGACCTATCAGCAAACTATAATTTATTAACTGAAGGGAGGCGGCGGCAGCAGCACATGGTTCTGCAATCCATTCATGATCCACAATGATTTGGAATTGAGTCACTGATGTGCTCCTTTATGACAGCTTCGCTCTTCTGAACAGGGTCTCCTGCAGGTGCCACCCTGCACATCGGTGAAATCAACATCAGCCATACACGGGCTTTCTCCGTGGTGGCCCCCACTCTGTGGAATGGCCTGCCTGAGGAAGTCAGGAAAGCCGCCACTCTCCTGGCTTTCCACAAATGATGCAAAAACAAATTATTCAAAAAGGCTCTTTACTCAGATAGGAGGGATGTATTGTAGGGAGGAGATCTCAGATAATCCACTAATGAGTTAGGAAACCACAGACCTCACCACTATGTTGTATTGGATTCCTGCTAATGTCTTTGGGAATTCGTATCTATTTACCCTAAGGCATTGTTCATGGAAATGTTCCTGTTGACTGTACTAAAATCACACTGTGTAATCCTTCTTGAGTCTCAGTGAGAAAGGCGGACGATAAATGACGTCAGACAGTGAGACACTGCACATATTGCACTGAAAAGTAGAATTTCCTTCTTAACAGCAATGATTGCTAGAATCCTTATTGCTCTGCTGGGTCTGAGGATTAACAGACTTCCAGGGAAAGGAGGGGTATAAATTGGAGTTAAGAATTAGAGTTAGACTCCCCGTTAAGAGGTTAACTTTAGTTTTCAACATTATTCTTTAAAGAAATGTCCTGGAATCAACCTTTTATTGATATTTTGTAGTATACAGGCATAGTTTATATAACTTCTTACAGAAATACTTATGCAGTGGATTGCCTCATCTCATATGCCGCACAGGCTAACCTTTCAAGAGCCATCTGTAGCGGAGCACCAACAAGGATAAAGTGTTCTTTAGCCATCTACATGTGGCTGTTTTGTTAAAATCAGCTCTCAAACATGGATGTTGTGAAAAGATTATTTGTTTTAGTTGAAAGATAAAAACTTGCAGCCAATCTGTTTGTCAGCTAAAAAAATTACCAACACCTGGCTATGCGTTATGCCAATGGCATTGAACATACAGTCCTAAAAGAAGCATTCTGACGCATGCAGCTTTTTGAAAACTGAATATGGACTTTAATTTTAAAGAGAAGACCTCCTGTACTATGACAGCATTATCTACTTTGCACCCTCCCTCCAAGGAGGGCCCAAGGGCATCCTGCCTCATTTTCTTCCCTCACAACTAGACTGTGTAGTAGTGCCCGATATTGGGAGTCCCTTGAACCAAAACTCACAGCCATGCTCAACAGTAGATTTGAGAAACGGTCATCAACCCATAGCTGAACAAAAACTGGGTCTCCTCAGTAAGTTCAAGAAAGTATTCCTTGTATCATGCTGGCTCTCAGTGCTAAACAAACCATTTTGTCAGATAGGCAAATATCAGTTATAAACGTGGATATGTAAGGTACATTCATAAAGCTTTTTGCAGGAACTTTAGTTTTGGTTGGAAATCTTTTGTTGTTGTTAACTTTACAAACTGAAATAATCTGGGCTTTAGAACATTGCTCAATAAATTATGTTCAAGCTGGCAGCTTAAGACATGCTCAGTCACCTGTCTCAAGAAAGCTTCTCTTAGAATAAAATGACTAGCATTCCTTGAAGCTCAGCAAGTTCAGATGTTTCAATTTTAATTTTCACTAGCAGCACCTTAAAATGAGGTATGAAAGTATGATTTGTGTGCTATGTGCCATCAAGTTGCTTCTAACTTACGGCAACCTTAGGAATTAATGACCTCCAAAATGTCCTCTCTCTCATGGATACATTTAGAGAATAATTTTTATGACATTAATTTTGCATGTCATTTAGCAGATGTTCCATCTTATTCTGGACATTTGTCTTTTATTTCTAGAACATTTAGATAAGCTGGAAGCTCATGCAAAATCACTGCGAGAGAGGGGTGAAAATTTGTCCCTCCGCCCTCCCAAATATCTCCAGGTTCTGTAAACTCTTAGGATCCTGAGCAAGCTGATTTCCATTCCTTTATTTTCTTTTACAGGCTGTCACAATTCTATGCTTCTGGAACATATCCAGTCTTCATGAAGTTTGTGTTTTTCTCATTGAATGGATTCTTGCACTCCAAATATTCCTAGTACAATCCTGAAGACTCCCCCATCTAAACTCCTGCCCATACAAAGTAGATTAGGGGATTTAGGGATCTTCCACAAAGGTTATCTGACCCAAGTTCAATGTTTTGGGGACGCTTTTGTGCACCATCAGGGGTTTCCCTGCTTTTCTCCAATCATTCTCAAACCTGCTTAGCTCCACAGTTTTTGGAAAGATTGTCGTAAAGCCTGGATGGCTGCTTGGTGTGTGGGTGAATTCAGATTTTCTGGCCCAGCCATTTTCCCCTTATCCCCACTCCTCTCCCTGTCAGCAAGGGGCTTTTAAAAATATAGCTATATTGATATGCCATTTTGACAACAGGTGTAACAAGTTCTCTGAATTCTTGGCTTTCGTTTATATATTCTGTGGAGATATAAAGAAAAAGGCTTATCTTCATAAGGGAAGGAGCTAAAGAGGCTTGCTATTTAAAAAAAGAAAGCTGGGAATTCAGAGAACTTGTTATACTTATTGTTACAACACTGTCTCAATATAACAATGTTGTTGTGCCAGTTTTTTTCAAAATGCAGAAGTCCTGGTGGCCCTTGACAACTGCTGGAAGATTGGGGCAGGGAAACTGTGAGGAAACCTGCCATGTGGAAATCCCATTGTTGCTGCCCTTTATCTGCAGCTGTACCAGAAACCACAAAATCCCATTCCCGTGTGAAAGACACCTTAGAGTGCAATCCAAAGATGTATGCCCTTTCAATCAATTGAAATCTCTGGTCTTAGGAGGCTGTAACTTTGCCCAAGATTGCACTGTTAGTCTAAGTGTAACCTTTTCTTTGATGTATTAGGATTCTTTTTCCATACTGGAACCTGGCCCAACAATTATCCGGCCCAATACAAACTTTTGACATGTCCTCCCTCCCCACACCCAAACCCATGAGTCAAGAAAGAAAAAAAGCCTATTGTATTTTTGAAATAACATTAAGAGACCATGGGCAATGAGGCTTGAAGTCCAAGTTAGGCCCTGTGGGGTTCCCAGTGAGGTATACCTGTTTATTCCCCCTTACTCATGCTCAAGTCACACATGAGAGTATGTATGAGAACATTTAATCATACAAATCTCCCTTAGCAAGCTGCAGTCCAGAAAGAGTTGTGGGTGACTGGGGAAGATCGAGTTCTGCAAAAATATATACTGGTCTTTAGTATACACATCACTCTCCACATTGTGTGACAGCTCAGAGGTTGAGCGTATCCAGAAGGTGCAGGTAAAAAAGCATGAGCACATTTCAAATCTACCTGGCATAAATGGCATGAGAATTTTATTGTTAACCTTGAGAGGGAAGGGGAAAAGGTGAAGAGGCAAGATGCCCCTCCCCCCGACACCCAATGTTTACAGGTTACAATATGTTACTTAAATCCAGCCATTTCAACCTCTTTAATAGCATTAATCACTTTAAAAATGAAATGATACATCTGGCAGGTATACTGTAAGGACATCAGTAATTGTTCAAAGACCAGCATAAGAATCTATGTTTACTCTGAATATGAGAGGAGAGGAAGGTGAAATAATTGCAAGCCACTATTAGGGGAGACAAGGTATGGCTGTATGGTCTGCCCCTAGAGGCTGAGGGCTGCTGACAGCTCTTGGGATTTTCAGGTCAGCAAGGCTGGCATTCCTGTAACAGCCCTGGTTCACCTGTGCAATACAGAGATAACATGCATGGCGCACACAATTGCTCTGAGCACCCTCTTACCTCCCATGTGTGCTCCTTGGTTTACTGAGGACCTTGGGTTGATAAATCTGTTAGGCAGACAGAGCAGGAGGAAAACTCAAGTGGAGGATAACAAATCAAATGCAATCAGACACAAAGATGAGAGCATTATTATGTGGTCACTTCTCTGTCCCCCTTGCGTCCACATAATGCTATCCAGTAGGACTTTCCCAGCTTATGAGGGGGATTTTATTCAGGTCCTTTAAGATGCTGACCCACAATATGTACAAACCCACTATGACTATTTTGTAATTCATTTGAAAAACAGTCCAGAAACTTCAACTGGTCCAAAATACGGTGGCCAAGCTATTATTGGGGCCTGGTTATTGGAATCATAATACTCCTGTGCTGAAAAATCTATATTGTTTCTAGACATAATTTAAAGTGCTAGTTCAGTTCTTTGAGACTGGTTACTAATACAAAAGAACGCTGTTGGCTGTAATTCTAACAGGTCATTCATGAAGTCCAGCAGATGTGGCTATACTTGCTTTGAAACACTTGTTAGGAAAGTGCTCCCTTCCTCAAAGTGTTGCATGAACTATGGAAGATCATTACATATAGCTTGGTCACTTGTTCCAACCGGCTGATAGCAAGTTCAAAGAAGTGGTGGAGCTCTTCTGAGAGTGCTATTTCCTCTTCAGGAGGATCGAACTCTGAAAACTGTCCTTGTGGAGATGTGACTCAGTTTTACCTGGTCTCAACCTTACCTAAGAAAGGAAAACTAACTGAATGAAAAATTTCAGACCCTCCAAAAACTCTTTAAACTCATTTCTCAGATCTTGTTTGTATTCTCATTAAAGGGTAGTGAGATAGTCCTGGTGTACTGATTTTCACTTGCAGATCTTTTTGTTGTTTCCTTTTTTTATTAAATTAAAAAGAAAAAAAGGGGGGGAGAAGAAATACTAATAAAATAGATAGGAATACTCTCCAATTTTCTCTGTGAAAGATATATAGGCATTACATATTATACACTCACTCTAAAGTTACCATGAGCAAAGAACATCTCCTTTCCCTCTAATTTTTTTTTGCCTCGTAATCTTCAAAAGCACAAATCCTCAGTTCATTTCTTTCCATTTCACACAAAAAGTCTATAAGGTAGGAACAAATTTAGATAATGTCTTTTCCCTAATCAAAGACATATGTACAAAACCAATGTAGTTTCTAGCTGTTTATCCATTAGTCTCAGCAAAAAAGGTCTCCATCTTTAAGATCTTCTGAATAGTTAAATGTATTTGTATCCAAATTTTTGGCTTTGTTATACATCCACCATAAGTGATAGAATGTCTTCTCTTGTTGTTCACATCTCCAACACCTATTCGAAATGTTTTTATACATTTTAGCTAATTTATCCAGTGACATATATTACTGATAATGCATTTTATAAAAGTTTTCTTTCAGGTTAGAATTTAATATAAATTTAAAATCTTCAACCACATCTTTTCCCATTGTTCAATTTGTATATTATATCCAAAGTTATTTTGCCCATTTAATCAAACATTCTTCCACCTGTTCTTCCTAGTCTCCAATTTCAACAAGTTTATATATTTTAGCAATAACATGTTCATCATTCATACATAATTCTGTTTCAAATCAATAGTCTTTTATCAGTTTTAAACCTTTCTAATCATTGCACATAAAAACCATTGACATTATATTCTTGTATATTTAAATTTTCTCTCAATTTCATTTTACTTTCACCTTGTAAAAAAATTAATTTGTCACAGAATGTCAACCAGTTGTGTTCGGTTATCATTTCCTGTCTGAAAAAGGCTTCCTGTGCTGAGATTCACAAAGGTGTTTTTGGGTACAACCTAAGCTTATATTTATACCATATTCTCAATATTGCACACCTAACATAATAATTTTTAAAATCTATATTAACTTTAACTTTATCATACTATAAATAGGCATGCAATCGGAATCTTAAATCATGACCTTTTAACTCCAATAGCCTTTTATTTCTCAGCAGTATCCTTTCTTTCAAACACGCCAAATAACAAGAAGCAAAATATACCTTAAAATCAGGTAGCCCCAAACCACCTTTCTTTTGCATCTTGTAATATTTGAAATTTAACATGTGATCTATTCCCTTGCCACAAAAATTTTAATATATCTTTCTGCCATTGTTTACATGGTATATCAGATGTCAAATTATTTTTTTATTTATTTGTTATTTATCTTCCGCCTTTCTCACTGAGACTCAAGGTGGATTACATAGTGTGAGATTAGTACAATTAGTGGCAAGGACAAGGGCAGGCATTGCCATACAGTGTCAAGAACATTTCCACAAACAATGTCATAGGGTAAAGGAATACAGTTTCAAGAACATACTGGTATTGTCTGAAACAAAAATAATATTCTGGGTAAAACATTCATCTTAATTACAGAGATTCTCCCCAACAAAGACAATGGTAATTTTTCCTATCTTGATAAATCTTTTTTTTTATTTCTTTCCATGTCTTACCATAGTTATGAAATAGCATACAATTCATATTTGACAACGTGATCCCCAAATATCTTACTTTCTTTTCAACCTTAAAACCTTTTTAAAGATCAAATCAACTTGGTCTTGGAATTTCATATTTTTGTTAAAATCTTTGTTTTCTGTTTATTAATTTTAAAACCAGCTAGAGCACCAAATTCTTTTAATTTACATATCAAAGAGTCAACACCATTTAGTGAATCTTCTAAAATTAAGACTAAATCATCTGCAAATGCTCTCAATTTTTTAAAAATACTTATGCCCCTGGTTCTTTTCATTCCGTCTTATTATCTCTGTTCAAAATTTCAAGAACAAAAATTATCAAGAGAAGGGACAAAGGACAACCTTGTCTCATTCCTTTTTGAATCTCACATGGTTTTGTTAAATCTTCATTGATAATTATTTTTGCTGACTGCAAGATACAAATTGATTTTACCCATTTTATAAAACTTTCTCCAAACTTCATGTTCTCTAAGACTATAAACGAAAAAGTCCAGTTCAGGTTGTCAAATGCTTTCTCTGCATCTAAAAATATTGAAGTGGCTTGTTTTTCATTATGTTTTTCAAAATATTCCAAGATAACGAGTAGAGTTCTGACATTATCCTTCGACTGTCTCTTTGGCAAAAATCCACATTGGTTTTCATAAATAAATTCTGGCAATTTTTTCAAAAGTTTTCTGCCAAAATTGTAGTAAAGATCTTATAGTCAAAGGGTTGCTGGCGGAGATCAGCTGTCTCCAGAATGGGAACTATCTTGCGGGGTTCTGCAGGCTGCAATCTTATCTCCCATGTTATTCAACCTCTACATAAAACCTTTAGGAGAGCTCATTTGCAGCTATGGAGTTGGACGTCATCAATATGCAGATGACACCCAACTCTGTATCTCTCTATCCAGGTCCCCACCGGATGCAGTAGAAATCTTAGATCACTGCCTGACAGCCGTGGTGAAATGGTTAAAAAACAACCAATTGAAATTGAACCCAGACAAGTGATGCTTGCTGGGAAGGCAGAGATCTTGAAGGATATTGTACTCCCCATTTTCGATGGAGTTTGTCTGACCCTTGCAGACTCAGTTAAGAGCCTAGGAGTTAGAGTGGATCCAGCACTACTACTAGAAAAACAAGTTAAGGCAGCGGCAAAAAAGGCTTTCTACAATCTCACTCTAGCCTGGAAGATGGCTTCTTATCTTGACACAGCCAATCTGTCCTGAATCCATGCTATGGTAACATAAAGACTTCGTAATGCGCTATACATAGGTCTCCCATCTAAGTTAACTAGGAGGCTCTAATTAGTGCAAAATGCTGCAGCTCAACTTCTATCAGAAACGAGCAGGTGCATGAACATCACTCCCATCCTATAGTCACTCCATTGGCTACCTATCAGTTACCATGCTCAGTTCAAGGTATTGGTTATTACATACAAAGCTCTGCATGGCTTTGGTCCAGCATACCTACAGGACCACCTCCCTCTCTATGTTCCTCCACAGCAGCTTAGCTCATCAGAACAGGGCCTCCTGCACATGCCAAGCAGCACACAGGCAAAATCAACAGCAGCCTGTACACGGGCTTTCTCTGTGGCGGCCCTTACCTTGTGGAACGACCTGTCTGAGGAGGTCAGGAGAGCCCCCACTCTCCTGGCTTTCCATAAACGATGCAAAACCAAATTATTTCAAAAAGGCTTTTTACTCAAATGGGAGGGCGGTATTGTAGGGATGGGGTTTCAGATGCTTCGCTAATGAGTTAGGGACCATAGGCTTCACCACTATGTTGCCTTACATATTATCTGTTGCTTTAAATATGTACTTCTATGTACTACCTGTGCTTCATGTTGTCTAATGTCAGTCTTAGAATTGATTATGTTCTGTTTCAGTATTTCTTCTACTCTGTATTGGATTTGTGCTAATGCTGTGTCATTTTAAACTTGTATCAATTTACCCTATGGCATTGTTTATGGAAAAGTCCCCGATACTGTATGGAAAGGTACTTGATACTGATTGTACTAATCTCATACTATGTAATCCATCTTGAGTCTCAGTGAGAAAGGCAGACTATAAATGACATAAACAAATAATAAATATGGCCATCGTTCTCCGGCCGTGAAAGCCTTCGACAATATAAATAATAAATAGTTGTTCTTCAATAATGAAATTTGTGTATAATTTTTTGTTGAAGTTAAATCTTGTCCTTCTTTGGGCATTAATGTTATATTGACCTCTTTCGAAGTTTCTGGCATCCTACCAGGATGGAGTTCATTGTATTTTGTAAAGGTAATGAAATTTCATCTTCGAAGCACTTGTAATACAAACCCAATAGGCCCTGGGACTTTCCCCAGTTTAATCTTTTTTTAATAGCTTCAATTACTTCTCTAATTGTTATAGGGCCATTCATAATTTGTCCTTATTTTTCAGATACCATCGGTAAATTTTGTTTTCTAAGATATTCATCTATTTTCATCAAAGGGATATCCTGGCTTTTATATAAATTAGAATAATATTTATAAAACGTTTTTTGAATATCCCCATTGTCTGTTAGTACCTTTTCTCCTCCTTGTAACTTCCATATCATTTTCTTTTCATTTCTCAATTTATAAGACAGCCATCTATCCAGTTTATTTGCCAATTCAAAATGTCCTTAACATAGTTCAATTTTATTTCCATTTCTCTTCTCGTTAACATAGATAACTGTTGTTGTAAAATTCTTATTTGATGAGAAATTTTAATACAACCCAGACAGAGATCCCTCTTTTAATCTCATCCAAGATATTTTGTATTTTCTCTTGTCTCTTTTTATTTAACTTGGCATTATGCTGTATCACATAAGCTCTCATAAAAGCTTTGAGTCCCAGACCATTCTTATTTTCATTTGCAGATCTGATCCCCCATGAACTACAGCCCCCACTCCATCACCGTTCTCTGACCAGAGCTACAGGTGATTCCTCAGTCAAAGAATGATAAGGATTACAGTTCTGGGCCTCTCAGTGGCTTCTGAAATGATAAATCATAACTGACATGACTGAAGCATTGGAAATGGGCCTGTTTCATAGCTAATTATTTCTCTTCTGTTAAGTCAGAACCAGAAAGAGGCACTAGTAGATATTATTAGTAGTTCTGAAACCATCATGTGGTATTCTAAAAGGTTCAGCTTTATTACCTATGCAATGTGAGGCAGTTAAGCCAAAACTTTGAACTCATAAGCTACAAGTATGTTGAGTATACTCCAGGTTTTGCTATGCAAATAATTCTAGAAAGAATTAAATGATGACAAGGACCTGTTAATTATGTATGAAAATAGACGAACATTTCCATATTGGATGTGAGAGCTAGCCATGTAAACATTAGCATTTCAAAATAAATCTGTTTTGATGTCAAGAGATTGGCTAGACATTTGAGTTTCTGATTAAATACATCTGAGGAGAAGCTTTGGTTAGGTACTGAGAACTAACCAAATAGCTGTTAAGGATACACTTATTTTAAAATATCACAGAGTTAAGACACAAAAGTGCAAACTGATGATGAAATGTACATAACGTCAAAGATACATCAATCTAAAAATTTAAGTCCCCCTCTGTTGAATACATAACCTGTTATACATGTGTCAAAATTCAAATATCAGCTCAGAATAAATGAGGTAAGACTGAGCAGCATGATTGTTCTAACAGCAGTCTACCAAACAAGGAACTGTCAATGTCCAATAACCTATTATTCACACCTCTTTAATCACTGCCATGGAGTCAATTATAAATAGTCTCATACATTTTTAAAGAAGGTTAATCTGCAATGAAACAAAGAGTAAATATTTCAGAACACAAACAGTTCAAATTCTAATACATGAGAATTTAGCAATGAGTATTCATTTAAGAGGACAACAGAAAATCTGTTATTACTAATGCGCAAGAAAACAACAGCCACTTCATTGGCAGACGTGGCCTTTACCTATCATTAAAGATTATTCCAGATACTCTAAATAATAGGCAATATTGATTAGATGCAAGATAGCAAAAGCATCACACAACCCTGGGGCATGAAAGCACTTTTACAAGACAAACAGCTAATATTATGAGTGTCAGCTCTAGTTCTGAATTATGAGTTAATGAATTCTCTCATTCATAAACTTCCTTCTATGCTAGCTTGAGAAATTACAGAGAATGACTGATCCTTTTTCATTTTGACCCATGTTAAGTCTTTTACAGTGCAATCCTAAATATAGTTACTTCAGTCTAAGCCCTTAGAAATGATCGATTTCAATGGGCTTAGACTGGAGTAACTCTGTTGGGGATTGCACTGTTAGAACTGTGCCTGAAGAGTTCTACCCCCACTCCCTGATACTGCAGGGATAAACAAACTTGAATTGGAAAAATCACTTAGGGGAAAAGTTGACACACTTTTATTTACTGCATAAAAAAACTTTTATGCAGGGGCTGTGCTATCAATAATGAGAGAGCCAGTTTGGTGGTTAAGAGCACGTGACTCTAATCTGGAGAGCTAGGATTGATTCTCCACTCCTCCACTTGAAACCAGCTGGGTAACCTTGGACTAGTCACAGTTCTCTGGAGCTCTCTCAGCCCCACCCACCTCACAGGGTGTTTTGTTGTGGGGATAATAATGACATACTTTGTAAACCACTCTGAGTGGGCATTAAGTTGTCCTGAAGGGCAGTACATAAATTGAATGTTGTTGTTGTTATGTAATGGGTTTGCACAGAACAGACATGCCAGATCATGAATACAAAATCTGAACTGGATGAAATCTGCATTAAGGAGTTACCAATATGAGTTAAATAGGAAGAAAATGTAGAATTCTAGATTAAAGAAACAGAAATATTAAGTACCATAAATTAGAACAAAGCAAATGAACTGAAAAAGAAAAGCTGACCAATAATAAAAGTATACTGTTAAAATAAGAGACTTGAAAGAATGCCGAGAATTTAGTAAAATCTTTCTAGGAAAGTTACTTATTTTTATTTTATTTATATTATTTATTGTCTGCCTTTCTGACAGATTTCAATGGGCTTAGATTGGAGTAACTCTGTATCAGATTGCACTATTAAGGCAGATCAATGCAATTAGTAGAATGATACATTTGATAAGCAATGTAACAGGACTAGGATTGCAGAAATTTGAAACAAAGGTATCATCCGAGCAAAGAGCAAGTATTAAACATGACATGTTAAACAATGCAGAACATGTTATTATGCAGAACATGTTATTATCATAACTATAATATATAGTTATATATAATGAATATATAAATATTCATAGGCATAGACTAAAGAATTAAGAAATAGTAAGGAAAGTGGTTTGAAGACCAGTTAAGAATGGTGTTGTGAATTTCAAAGAATTAATATGAATGAACTGAATGGAAAAACCCTGAATGATGAGAATTACTGTTTCATTATGTGGAAAATCTCTTTTTGATTAATATGTAACATCAGAGGAATGATGCTGCTATAGAACATGAAAAGATTGACAGACCAAAAAGACCTAATATCACAGCAGACAAATAGCCGGGCAATTAATAGACTCCCTTCCCTGTTTGAAATCGTAGAAAGTACAGAAGACAGTATTTCTATTAAATCTAGGCATGGAACTAACTGAAAGTTTATCAAGCAAAATAAGACACAGAACCACATTTGTAAAATTATAATTTAAAATATGACTCTCAATGTGTACACTTAGGACAACAGCTGAGACATACGGCGGCACCATTCAGTCATACGCCAACATCACTCTGCTGTAGTCTTGGTGCTGACCAAGTTGTGCCATCTTAGGCATACCACACAGAGAGGAGCACTGTTCTGTCCTAATCCCCTTCATCCTCTTTTAGGATAAGCAATGTCTCTACTATTGCAGCTGAAAAGCAACTGTAAATTTGTCCAATACAGCAGGAGGGGAGAGCAGTATTTAATCACTCCTCTTATACTGTTCCCTATCAACCCATGCTTCCAAGCTGTTTGCCCTGTAAGCATGATGGCCCTATGGAAGGTGGTACATGCAGTAGCTGAGAGGTAATTTTGATCAATAAAATAGCATTAGGATTTCTCCTCCCTGCCTCTGCTCCAACTCATAACTGCATTAAATGCCAGGCATCAGTCATGGATCCTATACATAAAACAGGGTTAACATACCTGTAACTTATGTTCATCGAGTTCTTCTGTGCTGACACACATGGGGACTGCGCAGGCGCAGGCCAGCCGCCGGAGAATTTTCTAGAGCTTCCATGGCTCCGAAGGGGCCGTTTGTCGCGCGCCTCAGCGACCGTTTTCCCGCCCAAACGGTCACGTGATCCTCCAGCGACCAACGGCCCCTTCCCTCAGTTCTCCCTTGCCGCCGCTTGACCAACACACTTCAGCCGTAACACCTTAAAAACACCAATATCCGTTACAGCCATCACAGTATTGTGCATTGGAGTTCACAGCGGGGTAGGAGGGAGGGTTGTGTGTCAGCACAGAAGAACTCGATGAACATAAGTTACAGGTATGTTAACCCTGTTTTCATCTTCGTTCTTCTGTGCCTCCACACATGGGAGTGTACCAAGCTTCACACAATAAGGAAGGCGGGGGTGAAGTCCAACACAATTTTATTAAGCAAACAAGATCAACAATAAATAGACATGCATATATACATCTATGTAAAAATACTGTGTAAGGACACATAAATACTCAATATTTACATATATACACACCCCCAAGGTACATATATACACACTTCCACTCAAGGGTACCCAACAGGTACGTCAAGGAAGTCAAACCAAAACTCCCTCAGGAAAAGAGGGAGTGTAAGACAGCCTTGGCCACAGATGCATCCTGCTCCGCATTGACATCAACGGCGTAATGCCTGACAAAGGTGTCTGCAGAGGACCATGTGGCTGCTTTACAAATGTTAACCAGGGGCACCCCCCTGAGGAGTGCCGAAGAGGATGCTTGGGACCGCGTGGAGTGGGCTCTGACATGAAGCGGGCAAGCCACCCCTGCTAGGGAATAGGCCTTGCTAATGGCCGACACAATCCACCTAGACAGGGTCTGTGAGGAAGCCCTGCTACCCTTGTCCTTGGCCCCAAAACATACAAACAGGTGAGGACTGGAGCGGAATCCCTTCGTCCTATCCAGGTAATAGGCTAGGGCCCTCTTCAAGTCTAGGGAATGAAGGGCCTTTTCCCCCTTAGAGGAAGGTTGAGGAAAGAAAGCAGGCAGTGAGATATCCTGCGAGAGGTGGAAGGCGGACACCACCTTGGGCAGGAACCCAAGGCAGGGACGCAGGACCACCTTGTTGGGATGAAACACAAGAAAGGGAGGGTCAGACCGCAGTGCAGACAGCTCACTGACCCTTCTGGCCGATGTGACGGCCACCAAGAATGCCACCTTGTAGGATAGCATATCCAAGGGGCATGTAGCCATCGGTTCAAATGGAGGCAACATGAGACGTGAGAGCACCAAGGACAGCGACCACTGAGGCACTGGCGCTGACACAGGTGGGTAAAGATTGTACATGCCCTTAAGGAACTGGCGGGATTGTGGGTGAGAAAACACCGTAGCACCCTCAACTCGGGTGTGAGCAGCTGATATCGCTGCCAGGTGGACCTTGAGGGAGGAAGCCTTCAAGCCCAGGCCACGCAAGTGGCACAAATACTCGAACACCACCCCCAAGGGACTGTTGTCAGGCACCACTCCTCTGGCAAGTGCCCAGAGCTCAAACCTGCGCCACTTGGCCGCATAAGCGCGCCTAGTGGATGGCCGACGAGCATTCAGGAGGACCCTCTGTACCTCGTCAGTAAAGCCTATCGGGGAGGAACGATCCGCCAAGCCGTTAGATGCAGCTTCCTTGGATCGTGGTGGACCAGGCTCCCGTTTAGGAGAAGGTCTTGCCGAGGGGGCAGACTCACATACGTCCGTTGGGACATCCGCAGGAGCTTCGGGAACCAAACCTGCCGTGGCCAGAAGGGGGCCACTAGAATGCAGTCCGTCCCGTCCTCCTCTATCTTGCACAAGACCCTGGGAATCAAGGGGAATGGAGGAAACATGTAGTGCAAGCCCTGCGTCCACGTAAACTGGAAGGCATCCCCAATAGAGAGGGGGTCGCTCCCTGCCCTGGAACAGAACGTGTGGGCCTTGGTGGTCGCCGCAGTGGCGAACACATCTATCACTGGATGACCCCACATCTGGAAGATCGGCCCAACGCACTCTACGTTCAGTTCCCACTCGTGTTCCAGTAAAGGGACCCTGCTGAGGGCATCTGCCCGGGCATTGTCCGACCCAGCCACGTGTATAGCACGAAGCGACACGCCGTTCTTGATAGCCCACTGCCAAGTGAGTGTGGCTTCCCGGCACAGGGCCATGGACACTGTGCCCCCCTGCTGATTCACGTAGTACATGGCAGTCGTGTTGTCCGTCTGTACCAAGACCTGACGATTTCTCAGCAGTGCTGTAAGAGACACAAGTGCGAAACGAATGGCCCTTAGTTCAAGCACATTGATATGGAGGGTCTTTTCCCTGTCAGACCAGACATCTTGCACCGACACATCACCACAGTAAGCCCCCCATCCCAACAGAGAGGCATCAGTGGTAACCGTGATGTCATGGTGTTGATACCCGAAAGGGGTCCCTCTAAACAAGTTGTCATCAGACAGCCACCAGTCCAAGGAGGAGAGGATGACCCTCGGGATAGAGAATTTGAGGGACGGAGGGTGCAGTAGAGCATCATACCTCCGCACAAACCAGTTCTGTAGAGGGCGCATACGCAGCCTAGCGAAAGGCACCACAGAGGTGGCCGCTGCCATATGCCCTAGTAAGCACTGGATAGTGCGCACAGACTGGAACCGGTTCCTTTTAAACATGGACACTAGACCCCTTAGGGACCGAGCCCTCTCCAAGGGGAGCAGGGCCTTACCCTCCACAGAGTCTAACAGTGCACCAATGTAGGACACCTTGCAGTTGGGCACCAGTTTGGATTTCTCCAAGTTCACCAGGAGCCCCAGGCGTTGGCAAGTGCTAAGTACCAAGCCAATGTCCTGCACCAGCCTAGACTCTGATTCAGCCACGATGAGCCAGTCATCGAGGTACGGAAAGATGGTACAGCCTTCTTCCCGTAGGAAGGAAACCACAGGGGCCACACATTTAGTGAACACTCGTGGGGCAGTGGACAGGCCAAAGGGGAGCACCTTATACCGGAAAACCCTTTGCCGGTAAACAAAGCTCAGGTACCTCCTGTGCTCCTTCCGTATACCCACGTGAAAGTATGCGTCTTTTAAGTCAAGAACCGCAAACCAATCCCCCTGTTTCAGCAAGGCGATCACAGCCGCCAACGTTACCATTTTGAATTTGGTCACCTTGAGGAAGGCATTAAGGCCCCTCAGATCTAAGATGGGACGTAAGCCCCCATCCTTCTTAGGGACCAGGAAGAACTTAGAGAAGAATCCCTTCACAGAGTCCTCATAGGGCAATTCTTCCACAGCACCCTTGGCCAAGAGCGACACGATCTCCGCATCCAGCTCGGCCATAGTGTTATTGACAGCTGTCAGGGGTGAACTGCATCTAGGCAGCTCAACGAACTCCAGCCCGTATCCCAGTTCAACAATAGTTAAGACCCATGAGTCAGATGTTATTGACTCCCACTCAGAGAGGAGTGGACTAAGTCTGTCCGAAAAGTTCGGGGATACGGCTGGCGTGACCCGTCAGTACTGCCTCCCGGTGCCCTGCTGATCCTTCTGCTGGGCCGGTTGTTGTGCCGGACGAGGCTTGAAGGGCCGACGCCTCCTCTGCTGTTGTGCGGGAGGGTAAGGCCGCTGTTGGTAGGCAGGATACTGCTGGTAGCCTGGCCGCTGTTGATGGTATCTGCCCTGGTAATGGTAAGGGCCAGATCGGGGAGCGTACCGTGACCTGGAGGAGGGCTTGTCCGCTGGAGCCAGACCCAAAGACCGCGCCGTCTGCCGGTCCTCTTTCTTTTTCTTCAGGGTCTCGTCGGTCGCTTTGGAAAAGAGCGAATCCCCCTCAAATGGCATGCTCTCCACTCTGGAACGCACCTCTTGGGACAGGGCCGTAGACCGCAACCAGGAGTGGCGCCTGAGGACCACCGCCGAAGCCATCCCTCTAGCAGCAGTGTCAGCAGCGTGGCTTCCAGCGTTCATCTGCTGCTTAGACAGCCTCACAGCCTCTGTCTGCAGCAGGGACACCACAGCCTTCTGCTCAGGAGGGAGGTCTCGTGTATAGGATGCCAACTTCTCCCAGAGGTACAGCTGGTACCCTGCCATGATGGTCTGATAGTTGGCAATCCTCAGACCTAGGGAAGAAACAATGTATTGGCGCCTGCCCATGGCATCCAGTTTCTTGCCCTCCTTATCGGCAGGTACCGAGGAGTGACCCGATCGCCTGGGGTTGAACTCCTCTGTGACCAAGGAGGAAGGTGGAGGGTGTTTCACCAGCGCCGGCCAGGTACCCTGCTTGATCTTGTAGAGCTGCTCAATCCTCTTGGATGTTGGAGGTTGATCGCAGGGCACCTGCCACACCTTCTCCACGATTTCTTCAAGACCCTCGAGCATGGGGAAGCCAACGTATGCCGGGTTGTCTCCGTAAATGCGTTTGAGGAGCTTGTCCTTGGTCTGGGGAACTGCCGAGGAGATGTCCATCTCGAGAGCCTTGGCCATCCTTGCCATCTGGTCGGCGTAGATGCGGAGGTCCTCGAATGGCGAGTCCGCAGATGGTACAAGCTCTTCAGCTGGCGATGGTTCGGACCAGGACTCCAACTGGTAGCCGCCAAAGCTCTCCACATCCTCCTCATCGGAACCGAGCTGGGATTCCGGAACCTGGTGCGGAGGGGGAGCCCACGTCGACCTCGATGTCGAAGGCCTCGGTTCCGACACGGAGAAACCTGCAGGTGCCCCTTCCCACTGGCAATGGTATGGCGAGGGGAGGTAGGAGGCCTGTCGATGTCGGGACGCAGTGGACCGGACCGATCGGACACTGTCCCCAGACCGACGTCGCTCACGACCGGCAGCTGGTGGAGACGGACGGGCAGGCGACGGACGGCCCCGACGAGGAGACGGGCTCGGTTCCAGCCTCGGCGACCGAAGAGCAGGCGATGTTCGGATCCGACGGCGCGGGCTCGGCTCCGGTCCCGAAGAGAATTCTGCGGGCACCGTCTCGAAGGCCATCGGATCCGGCACCGGCCCGGAGATGTCCTCTGGCTCCGGGGAATCCAGATGAGGGGAAGGCGTGTGAGGAAGCACGATGACCTCTTCCTGGGGAGCGGGATGCGGCGACCGGTGATGTTTGGTCTTCTTCTTCTTCTTCGCCGGTTCCGAAGAAGACCTCGGAACCGACGCGCTCCTCGCCTTCGAAGGGGACCTCGGCCTCGATCTCTTAGGTTTTACCGGAATCGACCCGGTCGTCGGTTCCGATCGGGGACTCGGTAGACGGATCCTCGGTTCCGATGTCGGTCTCGGATCCGACCTGGTGGAAGATGCGCTACGGGGCGGCCGCACCGGTCCCTGCGCTGGAGAGGCCGCTCTCGACGCCGAGGCACTCGGGGGACGCGGTTTCGACCCCGACCTCGCGGAGGCCACTGAGCCAGCTCTGGAATGCCGTTCGGCAGAGGGGCTAGGGCCGGCCTTGGAGGAGGGCAACGGGGCGCCTCCGGACATGACCTTCTGCCACAGGGAGGAGTTAAGTCGGGCCTTGCGCTCCTGTCGGGCCTTGTTGGTGAAGCCCTGGCAAATTTTACAGGCCGTTACATTATGGGTCTCCCCCAAACAGAACAAGCACAGTTCATGGCCATCGGTCTTGGCCATTTTAGTGTGGCATTGGAGGCAATGCTTGAAGAGAGCCTTTGAGGCCATCTTCAGGGGCACGCGAAAGGAAGGTCAAAAACAGTCCGAGTCAAATTACCGAGTCCACAACAAAGTCCAAACGAGATCCGAAGAATAGCCGAGGTCACGAAGTCCGAAGTCAAAAGCCAAGCAATCAGTCAGAATAAAGCACGAAGCACAAAAAAGCACAGAGCAACGAAGCTCACGTTCTCTCCAAGCGGCGGCAAGAAGAGAACTGAGGGAAGGGGCCGTTGGTCGCTGGAGGATCACGTGACCGTTTGGGCGGGAAAACGGTCGCTGAGGCGCGCGACAAACGGCCCCTTCGGAGCCATGGAAGCTCTAGAAAATTCTCCGGCGGCTGGCCTGCGCCTGCGCAGTCCCCATGTGTGGAGGCACAGAAGAACGAAGATGAACAGGTAGTTTGGCCTCAGTAGTCTTTTGTTTTCTTGGTGCTCTGAATTCCAAGTCCTTGGAACAATTATGAATGTAGGAAGCAAGAAAATGCAACTGGCACAGACGAGGAATAAAAGGAAATGAAAAAGAGAACAATGGTTACTGAAGTCCTCCCTCTGACACATTCTGATATTTCCATATTCTTTTGTTTTCTCTTAACAAGCTTACCAGGTTTCCTGTTCCTATGCAGTTTTTAGAAAAGATTTCAATTTGATAGGAAAATAATACATACAAGAGCCCCAAACAGGTACTGAAACCTCGAAGTCTTGATAGCTCAGTCCTATACACATTTCTCAGAACCAATGCTCAATCAAACAGGATTGGTTTCCAAGTAAACGTGGACAGAATTCTACTGAGGACACTGGAAGTGCCATCCTATTCAGAATCATCTCATTCTAAGTCCACTGGTTTCAGTGGGCTTAGACTGGAGCAAGTGTATGGGCTTGCACCATCAGAGACATACATCTTACAGACCTATTTCTATATTATGATTCTGCAAATTGAAAACCCTGCAGCCACTTTATGGAATAAATATATTGGACAAAATCTGATCTTGGAGATAACCAGTTGAGAAATTTTACAAGACACAAACATTTTTGGAACACGCTATCCAGAAGCTGTGCCTAGCAAATCAAATTTGCTTACCAGAAAACTGATGTAGCAAGGCATTCAGTTTGAATTATATGCTTTTCCCATGAAACAACACAGTAGGATTTTCAAGCTGAAAGAATAGCGGCAGGGAATATTGGTATTTGTATGTTAATTCTTGAACACTTACAGAAATCTCTGGAATATATTTATAAGCCACTTCATGTTGTGTTAGTCTGGTGAGGATGAAGCCATATAACATCATCTGTGATATCAGAGAGCAACTATGACAACTTGTACAAGCAGAAGATGGCTAAACTAAGCATGTTGCTTGTTTTTTATATCCTATTCCCATTTTTTTATATCAGATTTTCAAGCCCACCATTGTAGCCCCAAAGGCAAAACAGGAAAGCCAAGAGCACAATGTCGGATTTCAGGAGCTTTTAAGGGTCAAAGCGCCTTGAGTTTTGACTCTTGAAAAAATATACCCTGAAAATGTTGTTGATCTTCAAGGTGGCACTGGACTCAAATCCTGTTCTACTGCAGACCAACACAGCTACCTACCTGAAACTGCTATACCTAAATGTATCAGACAGACAACGTGGAATAGCTCAGTAAATAAATAGCGCTACTTTGTTCACCACCTTTTGAGTTCTGACTTTAATAGTTATGCTGGCCTGTTTTTGTTCATTTGTATTCTAATGTAGGGTCCAATCAGACATTCAGCTGCCACACCATGTCTCTTGTAGTTTATCTTGCTCTCCTCCCTTTTAACATGTAGTGAAGAGTGGCCTGCATTCTTTCCAGACCTGGAATCCACTGAGCTACAAATACATGACATGAAGTCACATGACATCAACACCAAGACCACGTGCAGCAGACCAAGAGAACCAAGGACAGAAAACATCAGCTGAGTGCCAAGTGATGAACAAGTCAAGGGGCAGAACTACAGGAGATTCCTCTCTACCTGCTCTATGCAGGATCCATGACCCACGTGTGGGTCCCAAATCATGGGCTGAAGATCACTGAAGTTGGGAGGCACCAGCACAATTACATCATATCACATGTTGTATTAGGAAGGGGAGAGAACATAGAAAGAGAAGAGGTAGAAAGGTAAGAGAAAGAAAGAAATCAGACTCAGAATTGCTCCCCTAAAGGGTTAAAATCCATCTGAACTGAGCACAAGAGTCAAACAGCAGAACTGGAGGGCTAATCCAAAGATAGCATGGCAGGACAAGCAGAGCTGAGTATAAGACAGAGATAAAAAGGTTGACAGGCAGAAACCAAGATCCTGGACTTGATGAGGCAGGAGAACACCCATGTAAAGACAACAGTAAAACAGGGTTAACATACCTGTAACTTATGTTCATCGAGTTCTTCTGTGCTGACACACATGGGGACTGCGCAGGCGCAGGCCAGCCGCCGGAGAATTTTCTATAGCTTCTATGGCTCCGAAGGGGGCCGTTTGTCGCGCGCCTCAGCGACCGTTTTCCCGCCCAAACGGTCACGTGATCCTCCAGCGACCAACGGCCCCTTCCCTCAGTTCTCCTTTGCCGCCGCTTGACCAATACGCTCTAGCCATAACACCTTAAAAACACCAACTCTCGTTACAGCCATCACATTGTCGTGCATTGGAATTCACAGCGGGGTAGGAGGGAGGGTTGTGTGTCAGCACAGAAGAACTCGATGAACATAAGTTACAGGTATGTTAACCCTGTTTTCATCTTCGTTCTTCTGTGCCTCCACACATGGGAGTGTACCAAGCTTCACACAATAAGGAAGGTGGGGTGAAATCCAACACAATTGTATTAAAGCACAAGAACAACAACAAAATAGATATACATATATATATCTGTGTAAACTGTGTAGTGATACATAAGTACTCAATATGTACAGAAATATACACATAAGTATACATATATACACTCTTTCACTCAAGGGTACCTAGCAGGTACGCCAAGAAACCCCTCCCAAGACTCCCTTAGGAAAAAAAGGGAGTGTAGGACAGCCTTGGCCACCGACACATCCTGCTCGGCATTGACATCTATGGCATAATGCCTGACAAAGATGTCTGCAGAGGACCATGTGGCCGCTTTGCAAACGTTAGCCAGGGGTACACCCCTGAGTAGCGCCGAGGAGGATGCCTGGGACCGCGTAGAACGGGCCCTGACATGAAGCAGGCAAGCTAGCCCTGCCAGGGAATAGGCCTTGCTAATGGCCGTTACAATCCACCTAGACAGGGTATGTGAAGAAGCCCTGTTACCCTTGTCCTTGGCCCCAAAGCACACAAACAGGTGAGGGCTCGACCGGAGTCCTTTCGTCCAATCCAGATAATAGGCTATGGCCCTCTTCAAGTCTAGGGAATGGAGGGCCCTCTCCCCCTTCGAGGAAGGGTGAGGGAAAAACGCAGGTAATGCAATATCCTGCGAGAGGTGGAAAGCGGACACCACCCTAGGCAGGAAGCCCAGGCAGGGACACAAGACCACCTTGTTTGGATGAAAACAAGGAAGGGAGGGTCAGACCGCAACGCAGAAAGTACACTGACCCTTCTGGCCGATGTTACGGCCACCAGGAATGCCACCTTGTACGATAGTATGTCCAAGGGGCAGGTTGCCAGCGGTTCGAATAGAGGCAACATAAGACGTGAAGGCACCAGGGACAGCGACCACTGGGGTACCGGTGCTGACACAGGTGGGTATAGGTTGAACATGCCCTTAAGAAATTGACGGGATTTTGGGTGAGAAAAAACTGTACCACCCTCATTTCGGGTGTGAGCAGCAGAGATAGGTGCAAGGTGGACCTTGAGAGAGGAAACCTTCAGGCCCAGGCCACGCAGGTGGCACAAGTAATCGAATATAACCCCTAGGGGGCAGCTGGCAGGCACCACTCCTTTAGCAAGTGCCCATATTTCGAATCTACGCCACTTGGCCGCATAAGAGCGCCTCGTGGATAGTCTGCGAGGATTCAGGAAGACCCTCTGCACCTCATCTGAAAACCCTACAGGGGAGGAAGGATCCGCCAAGCCGCCAGGTGCAGCTTCCCGGGATCGTGATGGACTAAGCTCCCGTTCATGAGAAGGTCCTGCCGAGGGGGCAGACTCACATATGTCCGTTGGGACATCCACAGGAGCTTTGGAAACCAAACCTGCCTTGGCCAAAACGGGGCTACCAGGATGCAGTCCGTCCTGTCCTCTATTTTGCACAGGACCCTGGGAATCAAGGGGAACGGAGGAAACATATAATGCAACCCCTGGGTCCACGTACACTGGAAGGCATCCCCAATAGAGAGGGGGTCGCTCCCCGCCCTGGAACAGAACATTTGGGCCTTGGTATTCGCCGCAGTTGCGAACACGTCTATTACCAGATGACCCCACATCCGAAAGATCGGCCCAATGTACTCTACGTTCAGTACCCACTCGTGGTCCAGCAAAAGGACCCTGCTCAGGGCATCCGCTCGGGCATTGTCCGACCCTGCCACGTGTAATGCACAAATTGTCACGCCATTCCTGATTGCCCATTGCCAAGTGAGCGTGGCTTCCCGGCAGAGTGCCATGGACACTGTACCCCCTTGTTGATTTATGTAGTACATGGCAGTCGTGTTGTCCGTATGTACCAACACCTGGCGGTTTCTCAAAAATGCTGTAAGGGACACAAGTGCGAAACGTATGGCTCTTAGTTCAAGCACATTGATGTGGAGGGTCTTTTCCCTCTCAGACCAGACATCTTGCACACATACATCACCACAATAAGCCCCCCAGCCCAGCAGGGAGGCGTCAGTGGTCACCGTGACGTCAGGATGCTGATAACCAAAAGGGGTCCCTTTTAACAAATTGTCATCAGACAACCACCAGTCCAAGGAGGACAGAATGACCCTTGGGATGGAGAGCTTGAGGGACGGAGGGTGCCGCATGGCATCGTACCTCCTCACAAACCAGTTCTGGAGAGGGCGCATACGCAGCCTAGCGAAGGGCACTACAGAGGTGGCCGCTGCCATATGCCCTAATAAGCACTGGATAGTGCGCACTGACTGGAAACGGTTCCGTTTAAACATGGACACAAGACCCCTTAGGGACCTAGCTCTCTCCAAGGGGAGCAGAGCCTTACCCTCTACAGAGTCCAACAGTGCACCAATGTAGGAAACCATGCAGCTGGGCACTAGTTTGGATTTTTCAAAGTTTACCAAGAGCCCCAGGCGTTGACAAGTGCTAAGTACTAAGCCAATGTCCTGCACCAGCCTAGACTCTGAGTCAGCCACGATGAGCCAGTCATCGAGGTATGGAAAGATGGTACAGCTCTCCTCCCGAAGGAGGGAGACCACAGGGGCCACACATTTCGTGAACACTCGTGGGGCAGTGGATAGGCCAAAGGGAAGCACCTTATACCGGAAGACCTTTTGCCGGTAAACGAAGCGCAGGTATTTCCTGTGATCCTCCCGTATTCCCACGTGAAAATATGTGTCCTTCAAGTCAAGGACCGCAAACCAATCCCCCTGTTTCAGCAAGGCGATCACAGTCGCCAATGTAACCATCTTGAATTTGGTCACCTTAAGGAAGGCATTAAGGCCCCTCAGATCTAAAATGGGACGTAAGCCCCCATCCTTCTTGGGGACCAGGAAGAACCTAGAGAAGAACCCCTTTACAGAGTCCTCATAGGCTAATTCTTCCACAGCACCCCTGGCCAAGAGCGACACGATCTCCGTATCCAGCTCGGCCATAGTATTATTGACAGCTGACAGGGGTGGACTACATTTAGGCAGCTCAACGAACTCCAGTCCGTAACCCTTCTCAACAACTGTTAAGACCCATGAGTCAGATGTTACTGACTCCCACTCAGCGAAGAGTGGACTCAGCCTGTCCGAAAAAATCTTTGGGGATACGGCTGGCGCGACCCGTCAGTACTGCCTCTCAGCGCCCTGCTGATCTCTCTGCTGGGCCGGTGGCTGTGACGGGCGAGGCTTGAAGGGTCTACGCCTCCTCTGTTGCTGTGCAGGAGGGTAGGTCCCCTGCGGGTAGGCAGGATACTGGTAGCCTCGTCGCTGCAGCTGGTATCTGCCCTGGTAGTGGTAAGGGCCGGACCGGGGAGCATACCGTGGCCTGGAGGTGGGCTTGCCCGCAGGAGCCAGCCCCAAGGACCTGGCCGTCTGCCTGTCCTCCTTCTTTTTTAGGGTCTCGTCGGTGGATTTGGAAAACAGCGAGTCCCCCTCAAAGGGCATGCTCTCCACCCTGGAACGCACCTCCTGAGACAGGGCGGTCGACCGCAACCAGGAGTGGCGCCTGAGGACCACCGCTGAAGCCATTCCCCGTGCAGCAGTCTCGGCAGCGTGACTCCCCGCATTCATCTGCTGCTTAGACAGCTTCACAGCCCCCGTCTGCAGCAGGGATACCACCACCTTCTGCTCAGGTGGGAGGTCTGATGGTCCGGTAGTTGGCGATCCTAAGGCCCAGCGAGCAACCGTGTATTGCCCTCTGCCAAGCGCATCAAGCTTCCTGCTCTCCTTGTCGGCCGGCACAGAAGTGCAGCCTGAACGCCGGAGGTTGAATTCCCCCGTGACCAGAGAGGATGGTGGAGGGTGTTTCACCAATGCTTGCCAGGTACCCTGCTTAATTTTATAGAGCTGCTCGATCCGCTTGGATGTCGGAGGCTAGTCACAGGGCACCTTCCACACCCTTTCCACGATTTCCTCAATACCCTCGAGCATGGGGAAGTCGATGGATGCCGGATTGTCCCCGTAGATCCTTTTCAGGAGCTTGTCCTTGGTCTGGGGGGCTGCTGAGGAGATGTCCATCTCCAGCACCTGAGCCATCCGTGCCATCTGGTCCGAGTAAATCCTCAGGACCTCGCATGGTGAGCCGGTGCTCGGCACCACGTCGTCGACCGGTGAAAGCTCGGACCAGGACTCGGAACGGTAGTCCCCCAGGCTCTCCACGCCTTCCTCCTCGGAACCGAGCCGTGACTCCTCACCCTGGGTTGGTGGGGGGAACCACGCTTGCCTCGACGTCGAAGGCCTCGGTTCCGATCCGGAGAACCCGGCGGGTGCCCCTTCCCACTGGCAGGGAAGGTAGGAAGCCTGGCGATGTCGGGACGCAAAGGAACGGTCGGAGCCGACACTCTCCCCGGACCGACGCCGCTCACGGCCGGTAACAGAGGGGGAATGACAGACAGGCAATGGTCGACTCCGACTCAGTGGCGGGCTCGATTCCGGCCCCGGGGAACGACGGGCAGGTGATGGTCGAATCAGACGCGGCTGCGGGCTCGGCTCCGGCCCCGAGGAAAAACTCGCCCGGCACCACCTCGAATGCCATCGGTTCTGGCACCGGTTCCGAGACCCCCTCCGGTTCTGAGGAACCCAGATGAGGAGAAGGTGTGTAAGGAAGCACAATGACATCCTCCTGCGGTGCAGGACGCGGCGACCGGTGGTGATGCTTGGCCTTCTTCTTCTTCTTGGCCGGTGGCTCCAAAGAAGACCTCGGAACCGATGCGCTCCTCAATTTCAAAGGGGACCTCGGCTTCGACCGCTTCGCTCTGATCGGAATCGAGCCGGTCGTCGGCTCCGAACGGGGACTCGGCACCACGATCCTCGGTACCGAAGCTGGTCTCGGATCCGATCGGGTGGAAGACGCGCTTTGGGGCGGCCGTGCCGAACCCTGCGCCGGTGAGGCCGCTTTCGACGCCGAGGCACTCGGGGGACGCGATTTCGACCCCAACCTCGCGGAAGCCACTGAGCCAGCTCTTGATTGCCTTCCGGCAGAGGGGCTAGGGCCGGCCTTGGGGGAAGGTAACGGAGTACCTCCGGACATGACCTTCTGCCACAGGGAGGAGTACAGTCAGGCCTTGCGCTCCTGCCGGGCCTCGTTGGTGAAGCCCTGGCAAATTTTACAGGCCGAAACATTGTTGGTCTCCCCCAAACAAAACAGGCACAGTTCATGGCCATCGGTCTCGGCCATTTTCGTGTGGCACTGGAGGCAATGCTTGAAGAGAGCCTTTGAGGCCATCTTCAGGGGCACGCTAGAGAGAGGTCAAACAGTCCGGGTTGTAATTACCGAGTCCAATCCAAAGTCCAAATCAGTATTGAAGTCAAAAGCCAAAGATCAATCCAGAAGTCAAAAGACACACAAAGCACAGAGCAACGAAGCTCACGTTCTCTCCAAGCGGCGGCAAGAAGAGAACTGAGGGAAGGGGCCGTTGGTCGCTGGAGGATCACGTGACCGTTTGGGCGGGAAAACGGTCGCTGAGGCGCGCGACAAACGGCCCCCTTCGGAGCCATAGAAGCTATAGAAAATTCTCCGGCGGCTGGCCTGCGCCTGCGCAGTCCCCATGTGTGTCAGCACAGAAGAACTCGATGAACATAAGTTACAGGTATGTTAACCCTGTTTTACTGTTGTCTTTACATGGGTGTTCTCCTGCCTCATCAAGTCCAGGATCTTGGTTTCTGCCTGTCAACCTTTTTATCTCTGTCTTATACTCAGCTCTGCTTGTCCTGCCATGCTATCTTTGGATTAGCCCTCCAGTCCCCATGCGCAGTCCCCATGTGTGGAGGCACAGAAGAACGAAGATGAACTACTAATTTCTTGCTACTCAATGCAATGCAAATTATATGATGTTTTCTTAGTGCCTTGTGTATCAAGCATCACATAGCACAATTTTAGTAGGGTTTCAATAGTATTTATGAGCATCTAAACATTTTATCAGAATCCACTTCTATGGGGGTGGAGGAAGAAGCAAAAGCCAAGTGTTGGGAACTATGGCCCATCTCTGTGGTAGCATCTGTCCTCCCCATCCAACAGGCTGCAACTCTCCTACCCACCCAAAAAGGAATCTGATGCAACAAGCTTAAACAGAGGATAAGTCCAGTTATGCTCATGACATTTGGTTAACAGAAATATGCAATGACATCTAAGAATTAGACTCACAATGTGATCTATTCCATTAAACACTGGAAGCAAACTTCTTAAATCCAGAGTCCTCATACATACCTTTCCAAATACATTCAGAAATGTAGTATACTTCAATATATTTTTGTATATATTCAACAACAGAAGCACAGATACATTTGGAAACATAGATACATTAAAGAAACAATTGACAGGCAATATTCCTCACAGCAAGCAGTAATAAAGAACAGAAACAATTTCATGGAAGATTAAAGCCAAGGTGATTTAATACTCCATATTGTGTCAATTGCTTAAGCTTGTTGTATAGGCATATTAAAAACAAAAGTGTCATCTGGGTCAGGTATAGAATATGCAGAGCAGGCATGGTCCATTTTGAATGACGGTCTGATATTACATGGATCTGCATTGCTCACACCATATTTGCACCAGGCTGTCTGTTCCTGCCTAGTTCAGTTTTAATATGCATAGTGTGCATTCAAATGAGTTTTGTCTCATCCGAACTAAAGTTTACTGCAGGCCCACTCTGGATTTGAAATGGCATCTGAATTTGCAATTGTGTTCACTCACTTTCCAAAGGTTAAGTTGTAACAATTATTTTATGGCAGGCTGCCTCAGACATGCCATTTGTTCCCCATAGTTGAGCCTACCCTTCTCTAGTACAGCCTATCCAAATGACAGCAGCAAAGAGCTTTTGGAGATTCTCATGTTTCTGCCATGTTTTAACCCGCCTCTCTAAAACAGTTTTTAGCACAACCACGCACCATGTAAAGATGTGCCTACATAGATGCAACTCTTCATTGTAGTGTTGTGGGCTTTCATTCCACAATGGGACAGATGCTGAAGAACCCGGTTTATTTCACAAAATCAAATACAGAAGCTTTATAAAAAAGAAGAGGATTTAGGTGTTGTAATAGATCTTATGTTAGTCCTGTTAATTACAGGATGTTACTTCCAGAGCAAAATTATGATTTCAGAGATCTGGATGTTAACAAGTTACTGATCTTAATTATACCAGCAATACATTATATTCACAGGCCTCTTTAGATGTTTTCATGTTATGGCTCAGAAAAGCTTTTAAATACAGCCTTGCAGAATAAATGTAGCATCCTTGGGTGCATCAGAAAGGAGAGATTAAACAACAGTACCAGTGGTGTGGGCAACCTGTATTACCCTTTAAGTATAGTGTAGCTGCTATAACAGGGAGCAGGAAATGGATCATTGTGCATTCACAACACACACGGTAGTTCAGGAATGAAGGTAATAGGACAGCAATAGCCATAGCTTCAGGTAAATCAGAAGCAGACTTTCCCTGGAACAGCTCAGGATTAGACATGGGCATGAACCAAAAAAATTTAATGAACCCGTGGTTCGTGGTTTGGTGCCGCCGCTGAACCCGAACTAACGATCCAAAAGTGGATTTTCCCGCTGACGAACAGGTTCGAGGTTCGTGGTTGTCAGAACAGCCCCTGTTGGACTTAGAGAGCCCATATTCACGGGGAGTGTTTAGCAGGCTCTCCTCCAGCCAGCACCCAAGTTTGGTCAAGATTGCAATAGGGATACTGAAGTTATATCCTCTCCAATCCGAGGCCCCCAGGAAACTCCCACTCGATACAATTAGAGCTACCAGTTGATGTTGGCCCAGTGTAAAAGGGGTGTACTCGAAGGAGGACTGCCTCCCCTCTAGGGGGTGGGGGGTATGGCCACTCGCTGGTGGCACCCCCATGTGCCCGCCTGCCAGGCCTCAGAGGAGCGTGAGTTTATTCCCAGCACAGGCTGGAAGGTAGGTGATGACGGTGGCTGCAGGGCCTGGCGGGCATGGGGAGGCGGTGGCATGCCACCTCCCCTCAGGGGCGGGGGGGGGGGTGTCTGGCCACTTGCCAGCAGCACCTGCCATGTGCCCACCTGCCAGTCCTCAGAGGAGTGCGCATTTATTCCCGGTACAGGCCGGAAGGCGGGTGCTGTTGGTGGCCGCCGGGCCTGGCGGGCACGGGGAGGCGGGGGGTCTTCCAAGTGGGAAGATACCCCAGCAACCACAGGGCCTCATCCGAGGGCCTGACTGAGGAATATTCTGGCAGCAGCCAACATCACCCACCTTCCTGCCTTGGCGGAAAGGATGGGAGGGAGAGGAGATGGCATGTGGAGGGGAAGTGGGAAGATCCCCCAGCTACTGTGGGACCTCATCCAAGGGTCCCATTCAGGGACATCCACCCTGAAAGAGTGCGCAGACTGCTGTGGCAGAGGCTTGTCTGCTCCCCCTGTGTCACAGTGGAGGCTGTCACCAACATCACTCACCTTCCTGCCTTTGTGGAAAGGATGTGACTGGTTGTGGCATTACCCATTCACCCCTGCCCAGAGAGGAGAGCCGCAGCTGTTGACAGGGGACGCTGCGCTGTACAATTTTATGTGCAGCAGTGGAGCTGCCCCTCATGGCCAAAACCACCACTGGCAGACATCACCCACCTTCCTGCCTTTGTGGAAAGGACGTGACTGGTCGTGGGACCCATTCCCCCCATGCACAGAGAGGACAGCAGGTGCACATGGATAGGGGTGCATCGTGCAGCTCAACCCTGTCAGCTCAGCAAAAGCATCTGAGCTGTCCCTTGGGGTCCAAAGTGACGGTAGCAGACAGTATCCACCTTCCTGCCCTCATGGAAAGGGTGGGAGGGACCCCGTTCCCCTCTGCTCAGAGGGGACACCAAGTGCCATGGAAGGGGGGCTACCGTATAGTGCCACCCTAACATCAGCAACAGCAGCACAGCTGTTCCTCGTGGCCAAAAGCAGCATCAGCTGGCAGCACCACACCTTCCTGCCTTTGTGGAAAGGACGGGATGGGAAAGACCGGAGAGGGTGGGAGGCATCTGAGCAGATCCAGAGAGAGAGAGAGGTTGAAAAAGGGACAATCAGGGGAAATGTCAGGGAGACAGGGACAAAGGGTTACTGCCGGCTGCATCGCAGAGCATGACCAGAAAGACCCCTTAGTCGGCGAGCCATGAGCCGAGAAAGCCACTGAGTTGTGGGGCAGCGGCGTGCGACATGACACGCCTTCCTGCCTTCGCTGAAAGGATGGGAATGGACAGGACCGGGGAGGTCGTTGGGAGGGGTCAGAGCAGTCCCAGAGGGGGCGAGGTGCAAAGACTTCCAACTGTGAAGTCGGAAGATTCCAACACTTGCGAACCCTCCTCCGAGGATCCCACTGAGGTACCCTGTGGCAGAAGCCAACATCTTCCACCTTTCTGCCCTCGCGGAAAGGACGGGAATGGACAGGACTGGGGATATCGTTGGGAGGGGTTGGAGCGGTCCCAGAGAGGGCAAGGTGTGAAGAGGGACTGGGAGCTTGACAGGGAGAGAAGGACCAAGAGGTCCCAAACACCCACCGTGTTGGATTGCGCAGGTTGCTGTGGCAGAGGCTTGTCCGCCCCTCCTGTGTTGCAGTGGAGGTTGTCACCAACATCACTCACCTTCCCGCCTTCATGGACAGGAGATGAGTTGAGGGACCCATTCCCACCATGCTCAGAGGGAACAGCAGGAGCCAAGGATAGTGGGTTCCGTGCTGTGGAACCATATGTGCTGCAGCTCTGGAGCTGCCCTACGTGCCCAAAAAACAGAGCATCAGAAAACACCCACCTTCCTGCTTTCACAGAAAGGACAGAATGGGCAGGACAAGTTGTGGGGAGGGGACGTTTGGACATCATCTGGAGAGGGAGAGGTCGAAAGAGGGAATGAGAACTTGTCTGGGAGTGGAGGGAAAAGGGTCACCAGCCATGGAAGCAGCCCCGAGAACTGAGGGAGGCTTGAGCCCACTGTGGAGGAGCTGGGCCTACAACTCCATGCTGGCTCAGAGCCCGGGTAGGTCCAGGTCCACGGAAGGGTGCTTCAGTAGGTTGAGGTTGACTTTTATGAAGGTCAACATGTCCACCAGGTCTGGGTGCAGACGTGTGCGGTGGGGACGAAGGAGGTCTCCCAGGTGGGAAAATACCCGCTTGCTCTGCATGCTGGTGGGAGGGCAGGACAGGATGTTTGCTGCCATGACGGACAGGTCCGGCCATACGGCAGATTTCCTCACCCACTACTCCAACGGGTTGGCATGGGGGGGCTCGGTGGGCTCAGCAAGGTACTCGCGCACCATGGCCCCTGCCGAGTCCTCCACTGACAGGGACGCACCCACCGTGCAGCAGCCAACCACGCAGCCCACCGACGAGGCCCAGAGATCTAATGGGGCTGTTGGGGTGGGTCTTCCCTAGCGTGGTTCTCCCCCCTCCTCCCCCTCCCCCACACCCCTGCCCGGTTCCTTCTGTCCTGCCTTCTCTTTCTGGAAACAGAGCACTGCTGTGCGGAGCTACTTTTTCCAGTGCTGCATCTGACCTGCCTGCGTGGTGATGCTGCCTTTGATGCGGGAGTCACAGAGGGAGGCCAGTTGGTATGCCACCTCGCGGCATAGAGGATGCAAGCGCTCAGCCAAGCAGGCCTGGATCCTCCTGACAAAGTTTACAGAAACTGTATCCAGAAAACCTCCCGTCGTAACAGGGCAGTTATATCAGATCTATCCTGCTTCATAGTTTCCAAAACTGCCACTCGAAAGGAAGTATCACTATGAACTTTTTCCAAAAAATGTTGAACCAATGGAGCTTCAATGTTTCTACTCCTTATACGTGATGAATGTTCAGATATGCGAGTCTTAAAGGGGTCTACTCGTGCAGCCAACATATTCAAGGGGGCATGTGCATTGTATCAAATATACAAGACCTGCCGTCTGGCATGTAGCAAAATGGCTAAAAGACAACGTTTTGGATCTAACTTGGATATCTTCTCCCTCCCACATCAATTTACACATATTACAGTTAAGCAAACTGTTAAGCCCTCCGGTCTAAATAATGAGCTAGTTTTAAGTTGTTTTTTGTAAATATTGAGCTAGTTTCAAGTTGTTTTGTGTAAATATGGATTGCCTTGCACAAAGGTCCCTTTAATACGAATACTAATTGGTTGATTAGTAAGACGTCTTAAGCTGAGTTTTCTTTGAGTGGGTGCAGACATGAGAATTCACTGCCGCCAATATCAAGGTCTCAGAAGTGTATGTTTACAAATTGAAGAGGTTGCTTGCATATATTGCAGAGGTTAGTACTATAAGAAAGGAAACAGATATTTAGCTTATAGAAACCTTGTTTGGGTTTCCTTTAAATGTATGTTTTTGTTCTAGAAATGTACGTGAAGGAATAACGGCATACATGCAACAGATGTTGGGAATAGGTTGCACTAGATTTCAGGTCAGTGCTCATGTGTACATGTTGTTAAATTTTATTCTATATGAAGCTTTCTGTGAGATAGTTGTTATTAGAGAGATATTTTTATTTTTAGAATTAACGTCATCTTCAAGAATCACGCCCCTGAGGAAGCAAGGGCATGAAATCTGCGGTAATTAGCCGGCCCCAGATCGGGTGTGATCTGATTATTCCTGTTGAACTATCGAAGAATCTACCTGTGGAACATCCACTTTGCATGTTTTCATTTCTGAGACATCCTGTACCTTTAAGAATCTACTCATGTAAATTTATTTACTGGACACTCAAAATACATAAGAAAACACAGAGCATATTGTACTTTGTTGTACATATTTTGTTTGCAGATAGGACCTGCCTGTGGTAATTGTGTTATGCATGATTTATTGTAACCTTTATAAGCTTTGGAGCGTAATGCCATTGTAAATACCTGTGATATAGAGTTTACAGAACAACCATTAATTTTTGTTCCTCCCGTGTATTTCTCATTTCGTCACACAAGGTACCTGTGATGACAGCTGCTCCACAGTTCGGCTGTGAAGTGCACTGTTCTGCCTTGGGCGGCCAACAGCTCTCTGTGCGCCATGTCTCGCACCGACTTGTAGAGGGCAGGCACGACTCGATGCCCAACGGTACGCCGTGGCGGCATGGAGAACCATGGGGCAAAGTGCTGGAGCAGCAGTTGGAAGCCCACACCCTCCACGACCGATAGGGGGAAGCCTTGCAGGGCAATCGTCTGCGCTACCACACGAACGCCCGCCTCCTGAGCCCTAGACCTCACCCTTTTCAGTGGCACCACCCCCGACCGCGATGGAACAACTTCCCCCAGGGCAGCCTGCCTGACCCTTCTGCTCCCACCAGCAGCACCCTTGGGCAAGGCTTCTTACTTGGGGTGCATTTAGGTGACCCTCCCACCGATCCTGGATCAGAGGGCCGGTGGCCCTCTGTCTCCCCTCAATGGATGTTTCGCTTCCCAAAGACGGAGACCACAGGCTCGGGTGGTGCCTCTTTAGGGTTGTTGATGACAGGTGCTTCGGGTCATTGCCCCTGCGCACCAGGCCATCACACACACAGCACTGCACCACATGGGGGTCAGTCGGAAGGGCCCAAAAGTGCCTCCATACATTGAGGTTGAACCATGGCCTGCTACCCGTTCCAGGGGAGGGAAGACGAAGGGTTACTGGTTGTGCCACAGAGCTGGCAATGTAAGATGGAGAGATGGGTGGGCTGCAGGCAGGGACAGCACTGGTAGTTTGGGATGGGGATGGGCTGGATGTTTCCTCGAACCCCAACCATTCCTCCAAGGATCCCTCGGGCTCCTCCTCCTCAAACATTTTCAAGAATTCCTCTCCCACTGGTGGCAAGAGCTCTTCAGCCTCCTCCATAGCCGCAACAGGTGATTTTTTGGGAGTGGGAGTCTCTGCTGCTCCAGAGCCCTGCACAGCACTGCTTCCTGTGGTGCGACCGGACAATCTCTGCACTTCCCTCCACAACTACTCTTGTCCACCACATGAAGCCCCATAGTGCCAGCAAACAAGAATTGAGGAGGGAAAAGATGACACTGTGAGCCCTCAGCTGAGGTGCCCACCAAGCTTGGCCCCATAGCCTGGCAGCAGCCCTGGCACTAGAGGGAGGGAAGGACTAGAGCCCTAGCCCACCACTCCCACAGACCTGACCCAATCAGGCACTGATATCAATGTGAGCCCTCAGCCGAGGTGCCCACTGAGCTTGGCCCCAGGCCCTGGCAGCAGCCCTGGCACCAGAGGGAGTGAGGGACTAGAGCCCTAACCCACCACTCCCACAGACCTGACCCAATCAAGCACTGATAATAATCAATGTGAGCCCTCAGCCGAGGTGCCCACTGAGCTTGGCCCCAGAGCCAGGCAGCAGCCCTGGAACCAGAGGAGATAGATGCCTATCTCCAAAATCCAAGCTCAATTATATTCTCTCTGTCTCTCTCCCCATAGGCTAGCAAGTAGCAAGCAACAGCTCTGTCACACTCCACTGCTTGCTGAAAGTGAAACCCAGCCTGGGAGCCCACTGCTTTTTATAAGCTAAGGTCCCATTGAGCAACACAGGCGGTCTGTGGTTGGCTGTAAGAGCTGCCTATCAGGGTTTGCAGGGATGAGATTGGAGTGCCCATGGCTACAGAACACCCCCCTCCCCCGGGTGTCTTCTCCCACATTGTAACCACTTTGCAGCTCCATGGTTGGAAGGAAGACCTGCCGATCAAGGTAAGCTGGGCTTCCATTTGGGTTTCCAGGGCGACAGAAGGAGTGCAGACAGAGTTCAGGCATTCCCCCAGCTCCATTTCCAAGGGAATTGATTGATGGTGCTTGTCTGGCTTCACGAACCGTGGACGGACGCAATGAACCGGGCTTCTTACGAACGCTGGTTCGTTGGACTTGGACGCTCACGAACCGCCGGATCATGAACGGAAGATCGGGCGGTTCGTGGCTTTTTTATATTTGTAATGTGGTTGGTGTCCATGTCTACTCAGGATATCAATTTCTAGATATTTAGGGGAGTAGAAGGTCAAATGGCCATTTGGCTTGAAGCTTTTGTCTAGGCTCCATCCATAAATGTTCCAGTGCATTTCAGACACAGAATTATAACAGACAGAAGGAATTGTTGCCAAGATCTCTTGCTGCCACTCTACTCATTTTTTAGTTCTGGTTGCTACCTTCATTTCAACTTGTAAATGCAACAGAGAGTGCTCAGCCAGAATGCTTACATGCTCTTTTACCCAAGACTCACCTAGTAGAGTCATATAATCCTGCTTGGTAGTTTGCATCCTTGATAGGAAACACAAATATCAAAAAGAGAGCCCGTTATCTATGTTGTTATTTCTCTGAAAACCATTCTGCATTTCTGAATAGCTCATTTGGAAGCCATTCTTGACTGTGCTGTTGTCCAGTTCACTTCTATGCAATGCAAACAGTAGTTTTGTTTTATAAAAAACCACCTGTACAGAATTAATTGCATCATATTATAGCCACTGACCAAAAATAAAGACATACCTGTAAATTGGTGTGTTCATTCACAATGAAGCAAAATTAAATATTGACATTATAAAAAATTCCAATGGGATATATAGGGACCTCCCTCTCCAAACACAGTATTTGGATTTGGGAAGAAATTTTAAGTAGAAGGAAATGTAGACAGAAAACAAAAGGTAAAAGATGTATTCATACACAACTGCAAGGCACAGATGGCAAGGGAAGATATGTAATGTAGCAGACTGGTGTTGATGGACTCTGATGAGGTTTAAATCCCCAGAGGATTACAAACCTTTGTAGGACTGGGCCCTGAGTGAGGCATGCTAGGATCTGAGTCAAGAACAAGGAAGTCTCCTGCCAGCACTACCCTGCACATGGGCGAAATCAACAGCTGCCTGGACACGTGCATTCTCTGTGGTAGCCCCTACCTTGTGGAACAGCCTGCCTGAGGAGGTCAGGAGAGCCCCCCTTCTCCTGGCTTTCTGCAAACAATGCAAAACTGAATTATTCAAAAAGGATTTTTACTCAGATAGGATGAATGTATTGTAGGGTGGGGGTCTCAGATGCTTCACTAACAAGTTAGAGACCATAGACTTCATCACTATGTTGCCTTACATCTATCAATTGCTTTAAGTATTCGCGTCTATGTGCTATCTGTGCTTCAAGTATAATCCTTCTGGGTAGTTATATGTTGTCTAATGTCAGTCCTAGAATTGCTCATGCTCTGTTTCAGCATTTCTTCAACTCTGTATTGGACTCTTGTTAATGCTACGTCTTTGTAAACTTGTATTTATTTATCCTATGGCATTGTTTATGGAAATGTCCTTAATATTGATTGTACTAACTTCACACTATGTAATCTGCCTTGAGACTCAATGAGAAAGGTGGACTATAGGAGATCCATGATTCTCCCCCCTCCTTTAATTTTTTTTTTTAAAAACAATCACAGGTGACAAGAATTAGGTAAGGACCATAATGCAGGAAGTTTAATCTCCCACCCACCCCAAAACAGTTTTTCCTGTCATCCCACCTCCAGCTGCTATTTGCAACTTCTCTGCATAGGGACTGCTGCTGCATTTGTGCTATTATCATCATCCCAAGTGACACCGCTCAGATAAGCAGCTATTTTTGCAATTATGCCAGATAGTGTCAGAACTCACTCTGATGCCACTTGTACTTCCTACATGTGGGTGCTAAAATCACTAAACGTAATGGCTTTAAAATCAAAGGGTTGTGAACTGTGCTCTCCATACAGACCTGACAAGTTCCCTCTTTCCAAGTTGTGAGACGGACATGAGATAAATTCAAAGAACATCCAAATGTAGCTGGGGCAGGGGGAAGAATATCAAGACCCCTCCCAGTGTATGCATAAATTATTGGTATGGGAGAACTGAAATATGAAGTGTTAGTGAGCAGTGCAAATTATTCAATGATAACTCTATTTTTCAACCAGTTCTCTTAGCTTGAATTTCATTAAGCAGTTTCAAGAATGTTCACAATTAACCTGTTGGCATGTGTACAAAAAGGACATCAGATAAAGGATTCCAAAAATAGTTCAGCTACAAAGTCGTTGTACATGTTAATCAACGAGTCTCCGACGACCAATTAGGAAAATGTTTTCTTCTTGCTATGTACTGAAGTGTTCAAACAAGAGATGGCACAAATAGAATCTAGACAATAATAGATTTTGGAATAGAAGTACTCTTGAACTGCCAAGGGAAAAATAGATGTCGCTTATGATGGAGGAGCAGAAATATTTTATTTGTTCGGTTATCAGAAACTCACGTAATCTAACACATCACCCAATGTTGCCATTGCTCATCTCTTCAACACAAATATCATGGTCCAAAGTTTTGCCTGTTGTTCCTGCTACATTTCTAGCAGACTACAAGACTTATTTTCAGGGAAGTTAATTGATTTCACAACTGTTTGCACCTGCTTGCAACATTTATGCATTTTTATAGTATCACAGCTATACTAAAATCAAGTTTAAAGTTTTTAGAAGAGGAGAATAAGGAGAAAGAACTGCCTCAATAATTTATAGTATCCAGGGAGGGGAGGAATTAAGATCAGGAGATATATGCCATGAAACACCACCTGATGCCAATTCCCCCCTCAGTAAACTAAGTACTTTGACCCGTTTAAAGGTCTGAAATCTGCAGAATTTATGGGAACCAAGGAAGAACTTCTCTCAGAGTCTAAATATATCATCCTCATCTCAGGACTTCTTCAGCTGGCAAAGGGAGCAGAACCCCTTATTGCTTAAAGTATCCCAGGGGTTAAAAATATTGTTACCTGTCCCTCACTTCTCCAAGCAGCAAGACGTCCCAGCCAGTGCTTTACCTAGTTCTCTTGGGAGGAGAAAGCACTGGAGACTTATGGTAGTTTTGTAGCATTTGCTTTATTTACAACATTTGAAAAAATAGAGGCATGCTTATAGAGCAACAGATCCACTATCACACTTCAGATGCCAACAGAGAATGAGATCTTGGGTCCAAACAGATGCTCAAGGCACCTCAAGTAGTCCACCTGCTTCTCTCCGTTTCTTCCAGTATTACAAGTCTTTTGAAATACACACACACATTCCTGCTTACCCCCTTCAGCCAGAGGGATATGATCTCTTGCAAGCTCTGGTGGATTGCTTGGCCACAGGCATTTAAGGCCCATGGGGTCCTTTTCAACTGTTATTGAGAAACATTACTAAAGACAGATCCATAGCAATCAGAGGCCAAGCCCACCACACTACTACTCTTTCTCAGGGACTAGTCATTTCAGGCTCTCTCTTTCCTAGAAAAGAAAAATATATGAAGAGTTTTAAAAAAAATAAAAAATATACAAGTTGATTAATTACACACTAAGGCACCTCCCCCTTCACCATACATGCACTTCACTTTGACTCAGAATGATTTCTAATCACAATTTCAGCTGGGTAGCCTTGATTGTCTGATGTGGATGAATAAGGTTTGAGTTAAAGACCAACCAGAGTTTCCAGGGTATAAGCTTTCAAGAGTCAAGCTCCCTTCCTCGGCTACCGGACTTGAACCTTGTTATTCACAATTGTAATTCAGCCCTTCATTGACAGAAAAATACTAAGTTTACTTCTTGACTCCAGGTCATTTCCATCCTACAGTGGACCCTCTTGGATGCATTGCCCAAGCATTTCAGCTTCCTCCTTGCAGATCATGTCAGAATTCTGTGTAAATAGATTTCTTTGAACAGTTTTCACATTTAGCAAAACTCTACAAGTGAATTTCTGACCTGCTCAAGAGGCACAAGATTAGAAAAAAACCTTTTTACCCATAACAGCTGTGATTCAGATAGATATATGCTGGTTAAGCCACAAGCAATCTGGCCCTGGAGGTCAACTGTCATATGCTACTGTGCTACTAGAAGGAACTGCTCAACTGTTTGCACTTTAACTCCCCCCCCCCGCCATTCCCCACGTGCTTCCAACTTGTAAATGTATGGAATATAAAAATGTTGGCAAACTCATATGAGAGGATTAGTGGATTCTCTCCCACCACACCATGGATTTACTCTGCCTTGCATTCCACTTTTTCTGAACTCTGCTTTAAAGCAAGAAAAAATTAAAATTAATCCTCTAAATGGAGCATGTAGGTTTACCACAGGTTTTAGCTCCATCTGTTTGTTTTCTTCTTCCTCCCAAACTGTCAAAACGTGTGTATACTAATAAAATTGCAAAAAAAAAAGTGTTTACTTTGTGTTGTGGTTTAGTAATCTACATGTGTAAACACTGCAAAAAAGAGTATATTGATACAACTTGACACACATTTTTACAACATTTTATAGTGTGCACTGATAATGTTCAAGTGAAAGACATGAACATAAGGATCTGAAAGCTGTATAAAAATGGCACTCTTCACAAAACTTGGAAATAAAAACGTAAGAAATTATTTCAGGAGAATCCCTAACCATACGGAATGTTCACTGTAGAGACAGGTATGAAGCTGACTGTGAGGCCTCGTGTCTCAGCAGTCAAAAGTGCTGCTCTGAGCTCCTTGGAAAAGGGCTAGATACAAATGCGTCAATCACATCCCGAGCCATTTGAAAGACGAGCCACAAAAAGGTTCACTTTTGAAGTTTTGTAGATAGATTGTTATTAGGCAGATCAACTGTCCATCCGAAGCTACTGCAATGAAAATGTAGTCAAGATAGAAAATACAGGAACTCTGCTATGGCCAAAATATCAACATGTGTTCATAGCTGCATCAAACACTATGATAGCAAGAGCTGGGATTGTTTACCAAAAGAATATTTAGAAAAATACTTTACACAGAGAAAAATACTTTACATGCAGTACAGATTGATCCTGACCCAGAACAAATCTTGGAAAGCTGCTCCCTTGTTTCAAACAAGGAGATATGCATAGATGTTTAATGGAATAGACTGGCTAATAAAAGCTAAGGAATTTGGGGGAAGTGTAACACAATCCTTTCTGAATTATATACAACTGATGTACTTCACTTTCAATGTTTTGCTTTGGTACATGAAACACTGTAGAGTTAAGACATAAATTAAGCTCACTCTGCTATGAATTTTTTACTGTTCACAGTGAAACTGCCAGTATTCTAATTTTATACCAAGTTCTAGGAAGTGCAAATATGTACATGGTTAAAAGTAATTTTACCTTTAGCTAGAATAATTACATTAGATATTTACTCAAAACTGGAACACAGAGATTCTGATTTTTCTTCCTCAGTTCTACAGGCTTCTTGGGCAGTACTGGCCCCTACATTCTAAACTTTTCACGTGGTTATGTTGTAAGATTTCTCTATGGCAGAAGTCAAAAGGAGACAATCCAGACTACCATGGTAGAATTAATTAATTTAACCAATTAGAAGTTAGAGCGATTACTATGTCAGACTAATTTATTTGCTTATTTGCTTGCTTGCTTGCTTACTTAAATTTATAGTCCGCCCTCCCCAACCAAGTGGGCTCAGGGCGGATAAACTAAACTACAGCAATCCCAATTCTCTGAAATGCTTTACACAGAAGCAAAATCTAGGCTGTGGCAGATGCTGAATGTATTTCAGATTGACAGAAGGATTTAGCAAATGTTCATCCTACCATAAAGAGAAAGTTTGATAGTTAAACAACATATATTGTGCATTGCCCCAAATGACTCACTGGTGATTCTATTTGTTTACAGCACCAAGTAGCCACGCAAGTTTTTGTTGGTTATACAATAAAACTTGCAGCAAGTGAGAACATACCTTTGGACACTTACTGAGAAGGGTCCGTCTCCTCTGAGGAAAGGAGGACAACTTGGTGATTCCCACCGTCCAGTCAGGGAGGCAGGAACTAATTTTCTTCCTCTTTCTGTCTGGCATGTGGGACACCCTCTCTCTTCAGTTCAGGTAACTCCACAAAGTAGTAACATTGAATTTATCATTCAGCAACTGTCAATACTGAGAGAAAAAACACCTGTTGTATTAACATGTACTGTAAATAAAGCATAACCCAGAGGAGGTAGAATAATGATGCAGCAAGGTAGAGGAGGATGAAGACCCAGGGAGGGCAAGATGTCCTCCTTTCCTCAGAGGAGAAGGACCCTTCATGGTAAGTGTCCAAAGGTCCATTCTCCCTCTGAGGCGGAGGACATCTTGGGTGCTTCCAAAGCAGTTTCTACTTTCTGGGTAGGATGTGGTCTTCGTTCGAGATCATGCGCTGCAGTACTTTTCTACCGCAGGTGGTGTCCGCAGAATAATATAGATTTAATTTATACCGTCTCACCAAGATCGAGATCGATGACCATGTTGCTGCCTTGCAGACTTCTTCTACAGAAGTCTTCCTCTGTAATGCTGTATTGGTAGCACTCTCCTCATAGAGTGAACTGCTATTCCATTAGGAACCTCTATGATAAGAGCTTTGTGAGCTTCGATAGTGTATGTTTTGTTATTGGCACCTACGGTTGCTGAAGGCATTTTCTTCCCCAAATTGAGGGGAGATATACTGATGAACAGTAAGTCCAACTTTCTGATCTGTACTGTTTGGGGCAGATAGGCCTTGAGTTTTCTTCTGAAGTACAGGTTGTGTTAGAGCTTCTCCCTAGTATATTTAGGGTACAGGTAGAAATATGGTAGCCTTATCTCTTGCCATCTATGGAATTTGGAATAGACTTTTGGAAGAAAGGTGGGGACAGTATGAAGTATCACCTTATCGTTGTGAAAGATACAGAGTTCAGGTCTGATTGATAGTGCGCTTAGGTCTGAGATTCTTCTGGCAGATGTAACCACAATAAGGAAGATGGTCTTCATTCTCAGCCTTCTCAGGGAAACATCCTTGACCAGTCTAAATGGATGTTTGGTCAGGGCTGTGTAAAATGTCCAGTGCTTTCCTTCTGCCCCACTGAGTGAGGGCTTTTCGAAGACGAATTGAAGATTCTGTCCGTGAACTGTTTTCTGGATGCTAGGAGAGTGTCAGCCACCTCTTTGGAATATCCCTATCTTAGGAAGATTTTTTTTTTCTATTTCCACACAGTTAAGCAGAGTGAGTCTAAATGAGAGTGCCAAATCATTCCCTGCTGTAATGTGACTGGAGAGGTCGACAGGATGAGGGGTGGAGACATCACTATCTGTTGAAGTGTGGAAAAAGCACAGTCTGCAGGACCACCAAGAGGTGATCACTAGCACTTCGCTCCCTGTTACTTGATCCTTCTCAGGAGTTTGGGTATTACTGGTAAGGATGGTAATGCGTAGAGGAGGCCTAATGGCCACTGTGATGTCAGGGCATCTGCTTGAGAGTGGAACAAACCTTGTCATGTACCTTGGTAGATGATGGTTGTGTTGGGATGCAAACGGGTCCATGAAAGGTGTTGCAAAGTGCGATGTTATCCATTAGATGAGATCTTTCTTAAGGGACTGTTCCACTTGCTGAATGGTCTACCTGCTCAGCCAGTCTGCCCGGACATTGGATATGTCTTTGACTGAGACTAGGTGACCTTCCTCCCAGGTAAGTATCCTTGTCACCTCCTTGTGCCACCTCGAGGTCTTGTATCCCCCCTGCTTGTTTACATATGTCTTGTCTGCGACCTTGTCCATACAGATCAGGATGTGTGAGTTCACTATCTAATCTCTGAACTGGAACAAGGCCAGACGAATTGCTCACATTTCCAAGACATTGATAGGAAGACGTGCCTAACCTGTGATGCTTGCATCTGTATTTGTTGGTCTCAAGGGGCCATGGATCTTTTGATCTGAAGTGGTACCTGAATGGGAAGACCTGTCTTCTCCATGATCTGTTGTTAATAAGATCTGAGAAAGGTCTGAAGCAGTCTTGCATGTAGACGACCCCAAGGTATCACCTTGCTGCTGGCCACTAGTAAACCCATCAGTTTGGGTAGTGTCGTGAGAAGTGATTTTTACTTTGATGACAGTCTCGGTCAGCTGTTTGGTCTTCCTGACCTCTTCTTTGGTGAGAGAGAGACAACACTCTTTTGATGATCATACCCAGGTGTTCCAGCTTGTAGAAACTGAATGGGGAACTGAGTGTTGCGATGAGATTTTTCTTTTGAATGTGATCTGATCAGCAGATCATCTGGGTGCAAATGAACATGAATACCACTCTCTCTGAGACATACAATGGGGTTGATCAGGAGTTTTGTGAACACTCTTGGCGTGGTGGACAGGCCCAAAAGAATGGCTCAGAACTGCCAATTGATTTTTTTTTCTGTGCAAAATCTTAGGTATTGCTGATGGGCTGTAAGAATCGGTACATGGAGGTATGCTTCTGTGAGATCTGTAGATGTCATGTATTCTTCCGGTTGAATGGCCTCTGCGACTGAGTGTAGAGTTTCCATTCAGAAGTGATGCAACTTGATAAACTTGTTCAAAAAGTTGAGGTCTAACAATGCTCTCCAGCCCCCATTCTTTTTAGGGACTACGAAGAAGGTTGAGTAGACTCCCCTGTCCTCTTTTGTTGTGGGGAACATGCTCCACAGCTTGCATGTCCAGGTGTTGGATTACAGTTTGAGTTAAGATTTCGCGTAAGGGAGAGATGACAAAATGTTCTGGTGGGTAGCTTTCAAATTGTGTGGAATAGCCTTGTGAGACTATTTCTAAGGTCCAGCTGTCTGCCTGGGTATCAACCCAGGCTTGATGGTAAGGAGTACTTGGCCTCTCACAAGGATGGCTTGTGAGTCCTGTCTTAGAGAGCTTGGTATCAAGGTCGGATCTCTTTTCACGTGTGAAGAACGGACTGTTGGCTCTTGGGACAAAGTAAATATTATCCTCACAATACAGCTGGGGAGCTGGGCCTGAGAGGAATGGTTTACCCAAGGCCATGTAGTAAGTTCATGGCAGTAGTGAGATTTGAACCAGCAGAGTACTGTAACACAGTTCAGTTACTTGACCACTATACTACACGTAGGTTCTTGAAAGGACCCCCCCCCCCCGCCTTATTAAAGGGATATCTAGATTAACCCCAGGATGGTTGCTTGGAATCCTGTCTGGACCTTAGTAGTGTGTGTTGTGAATAAAATGGCTGAGGGCCAAGGGATCGCCTCTCAGATTGTTTGAGTGTTTTTTGGCAACACTTTCTTTTGTTCTGGGTCTCAACCCAGATCTTTCCCAGGGCATCCCCAAATAGCTTGTCTCTCTGAAAGTGGTAAGCCAGGACAATATTTTTAGAGTTTAAAACTGCCAGCCAAGCTCTTAGTCAAGGGTGCCTACTTGTTACTGCTGCCAAGATCATAGTCCTGGAAGAAAAGGTCACTGCATCCAGGATGGTGTCTGCCTTGATGGTACTGGCCTTTAAAATTCAGTTTGCCCCTTCAAGGGGGGCATCTATTGTTGTATGGGAGAAATGGGATCAGTTTTCTGACCCATACTCCTGATGCTCTGGAGGCAATGGCTGTAGCATTTATAGTCATAGCCATAGCCTCGTGAGCTCTCTTCAGCATGACCTCTCTCTCCTTGTCTAAGATGTCTCTGACTGATCTTTGCTCATCCTCTGACAAGAGCCCAGATGACTGAAGTGTAGCCACTGGAATGTCGATCGCAGGTACCTGCAACATCTCATAAAGTTAGTGAGTACAGGTTTTTTTTACCACATTAGGGAATTGCTTATTGACTGATGGTTTAGACCACTCAGCCTTGAGCTGTCTCCTAAAATATTCTGAAAATGGGAGGACCTTTTCTGGGGAACCTTCCCTAGGAAAAGACTTGTTTTCCTGGGGTCTGGATTAGTATTCCCTGTCTAAGAGTCCTCTTCCCCTGAGGGTAATTCCTGCAGCCCTAAAGCTGAGAATTCCTAGGTAGTAAATACTGGTAGACCTCAAATTCAGACAACTGGGCTGACTATTCTGGCAGGGATATTTCCTCCTCCTCCACATCAGAAGGAATTCTTCCTTCTCCTTGCCATTACAGCTGCTCTCTGAGGGCAATCCCCCTACTCAGTGGGGATCCCTGTCTGTTAAACATTACAAGCTGCCTTACTCTGACTCAGACCATCGGTCCATCAAGGTCAGTGTTGTCTACTCAGACTGGCAGCAGGTCTCCAGGGTCTCAGGAAGAAGTTTTTTCCCATCATCTGCCTGATCTTTTTAACTGGAGTTAATGGGGAACAAACCTGGATCCTTCTGAAGCCAAAGCAGTTATTTCACTGTGCCTCAGCCTCACCCATGGAGGAAGGAGGAAGAGGACACCACACCACTATTAACAGAAGTTTCAGCCTGGCAGAGATTATATATTTCTTCCCTCATGGTTAGTCTTAGGAAGTTAAAAGGTTCAAAGACACAGGCAAGTTTGTGCCCTTCATACGTTACCCATCTGACGGGAAGAGTCCTGTTGTAAAGGCAGGTCTAGATCTGAAGAGAAAAAGCCTGCTGTGGAATCTCCAGCCAGGAGGTTGGCATGGGCACATTCACTCTGATGCCAGAGCTGAGGAGATTCCTTGTGTCTTTTCCCGCCAAAAGTCTGGGCTGAGGTAACATGCCAACTCCAGCTGCAGAGCAGGAGTGCGCAGATGCATCCATCTTCCGATCAGTGGGATGGGCCTTTTGAAACTTTTCTATGGCTCTGAGGCCAACTTGTAGCCAGGAGACCGCACAAGCCGCAGAGGAATGTCAGTGCTGACTCGTTGCTGGGAGCATGTACAAGCCAGGAGGCATGTCGGCACCAGATTCATCAATCCCAATCACGTTTGATGCAAATACTGGGGAGCATTCCTCTCCGTTGTCTAGGAAGCTGTCCTCAGAATCCTTGGCGTCCATCTTGTAGGCGGCTGCCCCAAATGGCTGCCATGATCCTCTCAGTCAGCCAGGGATAGTAGTAAGAGACAGGAGAGGACCTCTAGCAAAAAGATAGGGAGGAACTATGAAAGTGTTAAGTCAACAGAGTTTGAAAGACAAAGGAAAGATTAAAGGAAGAGAAAAAGAGTAGGAATGGGAAAGTGAAAGTGAAGTCTTAATAAGAAAGTAGCAGAGTTAGTCTGCTACTATACTGCTCTCCCTGGAGGCAGGAACAGAACTGAACAGAGAGAGTGTCCCACAGGCCCGACAGGAAGAGGAAGAAAATTAGTTCCTGCCTCCCTGATTGGACGGTGGGAATCACCCAAGATGTCCTCCACTGAGAAGCTGACAAAATATAAGTTCTTTCTAGTCCTTCCTTTACCTAAAATTACTGTTACAAAAATATATATCAATGCAATCATTGTATAAATATACTATAGCTTTATGTACTAGATGCTCATACCCCACAACTTCAAAGCATTAACAAATACAAGATTCAAGAAAACAGACTCAGAAGTATTATACTCAACTGTGCAGTATTTACACAACTGCTTCTCATAATAGCACACCTGTGATAGGAGGTTTAAGACCTGTTGCTTTTAAAGATAAAAGGCGGTGTTGGATGAAATGTGGGTTACACTCTTGAAATCCAGAAGAGTTAGCCGTGTTAGTCTGTAGTAGCAAAATCAAAAAGAGTCCAGTAGCACCTTTAAGACTAACCAATTTTATTGCAGCATAAGCTTTCGAGAATCAAGTTCTCTTCGTCAGATGCATGATACAAACTGGTCAAATACAGAAGAGGAGAGGGGAGAGGGGAGAGAGGGAGAGGAGGGACAAGATGCAATTAGGGGGGAGGCAACCAAAACATTCTTTTGCTAGTAAATGTAAACATCTCCTTTCGGTGTGTAGTCAGTTTGCCGTGTTAGTTTGCAGCAGTAAAAGCATCCAATTTCTATGTAGTATAAGCCCTCGATAACCACAGTTCTCCCTGCCAGATGCATCTGACAAAGAGAACTGTGGTCCCCGAAAGCCCACACCAGGCATCACTGGGCTCCCCCAGACCACGCCGCTGTAAAGGAAATCTGTTACCTGTGATAATGTGATAACCATTCATAGTCTCTATTCAGTCCCAGCTTGACAGCGTCAAATTTGCATATGAATTCCAATTCAGCAGCCTCCCGTTGGATTTTGTTTTTGAAAGGTTTCTGTTGAACCACAGCGACCTTTAAGTCTTTGGTGGAATGTCCTGGTAGATTGAAGTGTTCTCCCACTGGTTTTTGGATGTTTCCATTTCTAATGTCAGATTTGTGTCCATTTATTTTTTTGCGTAGAGGTTGGCTGGTTTGTCCAATGTACAGAGCAGAAGGACATTGTTGGCACATGAGGGCATATATCAGATTGGAGGATGAGCAGCTGTAAGAGCCAGAGACAGTGTAGTTGATGCCATTGGGTCCTGTAATTGTATTCCCTGGGTAGATATAAGGGCAGAGCTGGCATCTGGGTCTGTTGCAGGGCCTGGTACCTGTGCTGGTGACTCTGCTGGCCGATTCATGATTGTGTGTGAGAAGTCGTTTAAGGTTGGGGGGCTGTCTGTAGGCAAGGAAAGGTCTTCCACCCAGGGCTTCTGAGAGAGAGGTATCATTTTCCAGGATGGGTTGTAGCTCACTGATGATATGTTGGATGGGTTTGAGCTGGGAGCTATAGGTGAAATCGCTAGTCTTGGAGAAAGATGTTGCTTTCTAAAGAAACACTTCTGGGGAGAAAGTTTGGTTTAATACATTATTAGAGTCCACAGAAATAGTTTACAATTACAATTCAGTCCCATGGCCACGGTTAAGATTGGATCTCTTATGGAGTACTCATTTATAAATCTTTCAGCTAATCATCTGTGGTGAGCAAGAATTGCACCAGGATAAACTGCTGGGGTTTTAGCCAAGTGTGGGCAGGTCTGATAAGACAATGTTGCTTTTCAAAAGTTGGTAAGTTTTAATACTCTCAAATGAAAGTTTACTTCTAGTAATTTCAAAAAAATTACAGGCTGTCTCCAGTAAAGCATAACAACATGTTAATTGCTTTTAAAAGGTCTTACAAGTCAGAGTTCACACATATAGCAATCAAAGCGTTCACTCAATCTCTATTCAACAGGAAATGAAGCAGAAAGTCTTCCAAACCTCTAGCAAAGATAAACTGCAAACATTCTTCATGTTTTTAAGTCATCTACTGACCTTTGTTAAAGATACAGGACCAATTTAGGCCTTCAAATTAGCATTCAGCTGTAATTTACCATCTTGACCCTGGATTAGAAATATTCATGTATCCACCCACTTGAACACATTTTAAAAAGAAATTCAATGAAGAGCCAGATTTACAGCAGTACTAATTTAATGTCCTTCTCAGTCTACATAAATAGTAACTACTTAATTATTTAAGATGACAGGTGCTTTAAGAGCAATTATAAGTTTACCTCAAAGCATTAAACTACTACTTTTTGTGACCCTTTTGGCCACACAGGTGTAGTCTTAATTTTTCTTTTAGTTCAGGAACACTTGGCTTAATTTTCCCTCATTTAAGATAATGCATTTGATATTGTTTGGTATAAGCAGTTTCAGCTAGAGAAAGAGCCAGCATTTCTTTAAAATCACATTTTCTAGTAAACCACTTACTTCCCTTTTACTATAGTTGCACAGATCAGTATAAACGATATTTAAAATATTTATATTCCAAGTTCCTTAGACTCAAGGCTGATGATAACACAACAATAACTAGCAAAGCTACAAAAAAAACATAATTAGAACAATGCATAGACTGAAAATAGCCAAAGGTGCCAAAGCAGTTTACCCTCCTTCAAATACTGTATCTTCTTAAATAAAACTGTCTTGCATGCCTTGCTAAACGAAGCCAGTGACTGTGCCCTCCACACCCATTTGGGCAGGCCATTCCAGAGGACTGCACTAACTACAAAGAAAGCCTGTGCCCTAGTTGTTGCCATATAACCCTAAAACAATTTCAGCTGGATAGCTCTATTGGTCTGCCATAGAAGGCCAAGATTTGGATCCAGTAGCACCTTAAAGACCAACAAGATTTCCAGTGTTATCTGATGGAGGGAGCTTGACTCTTGAAAGCTTATACCTGGAAAATCTGGTTTTTAAGGTGCCACTAGACTCAAATCTTTCAATCCTAAGAGAGTGCACTATGAGCATCTGAGGAACGTAACTGACCCGTAGGAGTATACCAGAAGATGCAGTTTGATAAGTAAGAGGGACATAGACTGTGAATGCTTTGGTATAATATTTTGCTAGAATCTTGTGTTTACAAAGAAAATGTTTTCATTTTAGGCATGCCTTGAAACAGATTTGCACTAGCGAAGTCTCTATTCAGATGCTCAGCTCATGGAATTTTTTCCCCATTTCTCTTAGAACTTTACTCACAATGTTAAAAATATTCTGCAAGGCACATGTTACCTAATTTGAAGAACCTGACTCAAATCCCATGAAGTCCTATTCAGGAAGACTGCCTTTTTATTATTGTCATTAATATAACACTATTAAGATAAACTGTCAACTTTCAAAAGCTGAGAAATACTGAAAGCTTGCTTTTAAAATCAATTCTAACAAGGCAGCTCAGAGCGGAGTGTGAAAATAAGGAGACACAAAAATTCTTGCAGATGTACAAGGACCTTTGTGTGAGACCTCTGCATTCCCATGAACAGAGTTAAGAAGATTCCAAGTTGCTCAGTGCAAGGCAATAACTTTCAATCAAGAGCATGCAAAGAAAAATGTGTTGACTGGTAGGAGAGGAGGAAAGTTTTTTCCCTCAGAGGGCTTTCGCAGTGCAATCCAATGCAAATTGATTTCAAATGGCTCTGGGTGGAGCAACTGCACAGGACTGGTCTGCTAATCAACCAGCTAATTGATTAAAATGTCGCACTGCTAGAATAAATGCAGATTCAAATTAAAATGGATAATTCATATAAGTGCTGAAAGAACTATGTGAATTGCTTTCCTCCATCAAAGAACAAGAAAGATGTACTTACAGTGCAATCCTAAGAAGAGTTACTCCAGTCTAAACCTAATGAAATCAGTGGGCTTAGACTGGCATAACTTTGTTTAGGATTGTACTAATGGTCTAGTTAGAGAAAAGGAGCTAGCATAAATAATCAGGGAAAAATATTAGGAATTATGGATAGATTCCAATGGGAATTTCTGCCACTACTTTTTTGCTTTGTCAATAGCAAGCTATGGGCCTTACTGTTCTAATGTTACCCAAATATTTAATACAGAGACCAAAGTGCTTCTTGGATATGAACATACTTTGGAATCTACCAGGGTCATCATGATGAAAGCAAGCTGATGCTGGACATGTAGCACTATAGTATTCTTAAACTGTAGTCTTGCATGAAAAATGAACTGGCATTCTTTTTGACCTCCCAACCAGTTTCTGGCTCAAGGCTCCTCAATCTAGAATAATTATATTACTCAATTCCACCTCATATTTGCTTTTACTGTGTACATGCCCTCCAGTAGCTCCAGCCTATGAGAATCACTGTCCATTTGTCAAGCTGTATTACATTTCCTCTCAAGATATCTAAATGCTACTAATAGTCAAGCAGTGATATATATATATAAGTATAGAACAAGTCTATTTTCATTTAGTTATATAGTTTCATGCACTTTAGCCACAACATTACATTAGAATGGCTCCCAGTCAGATCTGGAATCGAATTCAAGTCTACTGCTAAAGTGCTCTTTTTTCATCCTTGACAAGAAATCAACAATCAAAGCTAACTGCTAAGTTATCTCAAAAAATACAAACACGTATCACTTTTAGATCAAAACAAGATTATAACTATCATATTTGAACCACATGACTTAAAGTACCTGCTAACCAGCTAGTAGCCCCCTCCTCCATTAAAGTGAGGGCTTTTATTTATTCTATGATCACTGACATAACAATTAACCTTTCTGGAATTCTTTGGCTTTCCTTTCTTCCAGATTAGATCGATTTCTTCCAGAACAGACCTATCAAAATGATCAACAGTATTCTAATTACTTTAGAGAGTTGCCGTAGCACAGTGGTTAAGTGGTTTGGCTGCAAATCAGCAATCTACTGATTCGAATCCCACTACTGCCATGAATGGCACTTCTGAGTGCCATCAAAAGTACTTTTTGTTGTAACAGAAGTATTTTAATTGCCTGTTCAAAACACCCAATCCAACAGCTTTATTATATGTGACGTTCAACTCATATTCCAGTAGCAAAACTAGAATGTGTTGTACAAATATCAGGACTGAGATGCATGCTGCTTAGAATTCAAATAAAGTAAAAGTCAAACTGAAACATAAATCTTTTGCCTGTTCTCTGCAATTCTGATAAAATTTGTTAGCCACCTTTCTCCCAACCCTCTCAGAATTTCAAATTATTGCACTTTTAAAAAATGTATTTGTACAAGCAGGAGACCAATTTTAACAAGAACCTAATTTACTAGGGAAAAAACCAATGAAACTTTTCACTTTATAAAAGAATAGCTGTTTGTTATGTGTCAAAAGACTTCCAGGATCAGCTCTGCAAATGAAGACCCACCTAATCTGCCAATTTCTGCTCCTATCAAATAAAACTAAATCTTGCTTGTGTCTAGTCTCACCATGCTTGTTCACTTTTTTCTGTACTCTGCGTGCACATGCACCATGTGTCAAGTGTTGTTTCATACAGCTCTGTAAAAACGATGAGAATAACCTTTAGAACTTTCTTTCCATATCAAATATTAAAGAATACACATTGCTGGTTTCAAACAGCTTCAAGAGACAGCAACTACACACAAAATGTAAACACAGAATACAATGACTAGAAAGACTGAATGTACCCCTTGTTTTCTAGTTTTTATACTGCCAATCCAACAACTTGTTGTAAAACAAAAAGTATACCATAAAATACTACACTACAGCACCATCCTAAATCCATTGAAGTCAAAGAGCACAGTAGGGTGTAACTCTGTTTAGGATGGCACTATAAAAAACTTGGTTCACAGCTAACAGTCAAGTCTACTTCTACTTATCGCTGGCCACTAAAATAGAGACATACATTTCATTGTGTCAAGCTTGGGTTCACTTACACATTCATAAGAAAGATGGTTTTTATATTTCCATAATTAGTTAAAGCATGCTTTGGCAAGCTTTCTTAGCTCTAGGAGCTAGCCCCAAAATTTAGGAACCAGACTCATTTCTTAGTCTTCGGGGGATTTGTATTTTAATTACCAGATTTTCTGATCACTGCTACCACAAAGCTTAACCCTAACCTCATAAATTTCCCATAATTTTATTAAAGCTATGACAAAAGTGTTGGAGTAGATAAATATAGGGGTAAATCTGGTTGTTTTCATCACGGTAAAAAACTAATACCTGCCACTAGCCTGTTTCTCAAATTTCTCATAATTCCATCTCTACTTTTAAAAGCCCCATGTAACAGAATATTGGAGCTGAAAACAACAGGTTAAAAACCAAATCCACCCACAACCACTGAATGGCGTAAAATTAAGTTTGTAGATAAATAAGCAGTGGCAAGAATTTCATGAAAATTTATTTTTATATTATACAATGAAACATTCTGATGTAAAATGTTACATAAGCTTTGTACTTTCTTGCTGATGTGACTGTAATCAGGAATAAAGCCTTCATCCTCAGCCATTTGAGTGGAATCTTTCCGATAGGTTCGAAGGGAGTCCTGGTTAGAGCAAATAGAACCATGTGTAGTTTCCAAGTTGGGAACCTGTGCGAATGTGGTGGGTCCTTTAGGGTTGCACCCTTAAGAAAACAATGAATGTGTGGATGTCTGGATATATTTACTCCCTGAAAATGTGGTAGCACTGTTGCCAGGGCTGCAACCCGTTGTTTCAGAGTCGCAGATTTGAGACCGCTTGCATGACCATCTTGCAGAAATGATTAAGATGGACCCAATCTTGGGTTTCAGGACATTAACTTCCTTTCTTCTACACCATCTAGCAAAAGCTTTCCATGTTGTATTGTATATCCTTGTGGTGGACTGTCTCCTGGAGGCTAATAGCGTGTTGGTCACTTCCTCCGAGTATCCTAATCTTAAGAAGCATTCCCGCTCAATCTCCACGCAGTTAAATGATTCCTTGATGTGCTCCACTGTGATGGATGCCAGGTTCCACTCTGCCCATGCTAGGATCTTGGATGCCTCCTTGTGTAGGGCTGTAGATCTGGATCCCCCTTGTTTGTTGAGGTATGCTTTTCCTGACACATTGTCTGTTCTGATTAAGACATGATGTTCTGATATCTGTGGGCTGAAGTGTAGGAGGGCCAGATGTATTGCCCTTCATTCCAGAAGACTGATATGTAGCATCCTCTCTCTGTTGGACCACCAACCCTGCACTGGGGAGTCTTCCAATATTGCTCCCCAGCCAGACAGGCTGGCGTCCATGAAAATCTGCTTTAGATTCAAATTGAGGTATTGCTTCCCTTGGCAGAGATTGGAGATTTTGGTCCAACATATGAGGCTGGACTTTACCTTTGGAGGAACCGGAATGAGGAGGTCCACTTTGTTCATAATTTTTAACTGGAAGGGTCTCAGGAGTTGTTGAAGAGGTCTGGTATGGAGCCGACCCCACTGAATAGTGTCAATACTTGAGATTAAGAGTCCCATCAGTTTGGCAAGAGTCATTGAGGAAGAGAACCTGGCTTTGAGGACAGTAAGAGACATTTCTTTTATCTTTATTGCTCTTGTTTCTGTTAGGAAGGTTCAATTGCTTGTGTTTATCAGGACTCCCAGGTGTTCCAATTTTTGACTGGGGTGAAGAGAGCTTTTCTGAAGGTTGATTAGAAAGCCAAAGTCCTGTAGGCATTGTATAGTTTTTTCTCTATCCGCCCTTTGGACTTGGAGTTTGATCTGATTAGCAGGTTGTCCAGATATGGATGAATGTGAATTCCTTGTTTTCTTAATTGTGCAATCGGGTGAATCAGAATCTTGGTGAAGACCCTGGGTGCTGTGGAGAGGCCGAATGGAAGGGCTCTGGACTGCAGGTGTAGGTCTCTGAAACAGAAGCAGAGAAATCTTCTGTGTCCGAGGAAGATTGGGATGTGAAGATAAGCTTCCTGCAGGTCCAGGGAGGTGAGGAACTCCCCTTGTGCTAGGGATTCTGTGATTGATCTCAGCGACTCCATTCTGAAGTGTCTCAGCCTGATAAATTTGTTGATGAACTTCAGATCCAGAATTGCTCTCCAGTCTCCATTCCTTTTTGGCACCGTGAAAAAGATGGAGTACACTCCCTGCTCCTGCTCTGGGATGGGGACGGGTTCTATAGCCCGGATGCTGAGGTGGTGTTGGATGGCAACGTATGTCCTGTGAAGTTTGTCTGGGTTCTTGTGAAGAGGGGAAGAGATGAAACGGTCCGGAGGGGGTCACATAAATTCTAAGGAGTATCCTCTGGTGACTATCATCAGAGACCAAGCATCCACTTGAGAGTTGATCCATTTCTCCTGGAAGTGCAGAGGCATCCCCCTACCGGTAGCTGTTCGTAGTCGTACTTTGTTCTGCTTGTTGTCACACATTGGTTTGTCGCTTCTGTTTGGAAATTGCTTGTTGAATCGGTTGTAAGGATGTCCTCATCTGAAGCCTTGTTTGGAGGGGGCCCAGGATGATCCTCTGGTGTCCTTGCTAAATTTTGGTAGTACTCTGTGGGAGCGAAAGGAGTAATTGCTGGAGGGTCTCCTGTCATTGCGATTCAATGTTTTGGGCATCGCCTTTTTATTCTCCCTGGTCTCTATGAGTATCTTGTCGAGGGCATCTCCAAACAGTCTGTCTCCTTGGAAGGGGAAGGCTGCAACTATTGATTTAGAGTGAGGGTCGGCTTGCCAGGTTCTCCCTCTGAGGCGGAGGACATCTTGGGTGATTCCCACCATCCAATCAGGGAGGCAGGAACTAACTTTCTTCCTCTTCCTGTCTAGCCTGTGGGACCACCCTCTCTTCAGTTCAGTTCTTTCCTGCCTCCAGGGAGCGCAGTAGCCCTGGCAGATTGCTCTGCCATTTGACTTCACTTTCTTAACTAGATTTTTCTATTCAGACTTCCTCTTTCCACTTTTGATTCTTCAGACTATTCTTCCCTCCATTTTCGCTATCCTGCTCTTTTACTTTTGCCTTTCTTCTGAGCGCCACGAATTTCAAGCCTATAGGCAATAGAGCTGACTGACTCCTATGGGAGCTTTATGGACGGCGAGGAGGGGAGCCTAATTACAGCAGCACTTACAGCGGGAAACACCAAGTCATCCGGTACCGTCCTGCTTGCACAGCAGGAATGGAATCCCGGCACCTTTCCGGCATCTGAGCCGTGTATAGTTTCTAAACGCTAAAAGATGCAGTCGGGCTCTAAATTGATGGCACAATCCTGCTCTGAAGCAGAGAAAAGCACAAGGAAATGGCCTTGGAAGAGATGCAGGCCTCTATACAGCCCCATCTTCCACAGAGGGAGCTTGTTAAAACAGCGCGCCTCAGCCAGCCAGCTGAGAACAGCGCCACCTGGTGGAACTCAATTTTGGCGGGAAACATCGCAATGCGCTTGTCAATCTCCTGGCAGGTGAGACTTGGCTGAAACATAATCCAGACACCCAGAGTTCCAGCTGACAAGCCAGGAGGGCCACGTAAGTGTTCCCCCGAGCGTGTTATACCTTCAGAATTCCTGTCAGCAATCAGACTGACTATGAGGGAGGAAATCCTGTTACTTTGCCAGTCAGAAGCACCTTGGCCCTATAAAGCACCTTGCCAGTCAGAAGCACCTTGGCCCTATAAAGATTCCAGGAATCTCCTCAGCCCTGGCACCATGTGAATGTGCCCATGCCAATCTCCTGGCTGGAGATTTTACAGCAGGCCTTTCCCCTTTGGATTTAGCCCTGCTTTTACTACAGGATCTAGCCCTGCCTTTCCCTGTCAGATGGGCAATGTATAAAGGGCGCAATTTTGCTGGTGTCTTTGAACCTTTTAACTCTTAAGACTAACCAGGAGGGAGAAAATAGTGGTGCGGTGTCTACCTCCTCCTCCCTCCATGAGTAAGGCTGTAGCTCTGTGGAAGAGCTTCTGCTTTGTATGCAAAGGATCCAGGTTTGTTCCCCATTAACTCCAGTTTAAAAGATTAGGTAGATGAGGGGAAAAACCTCTTCCTGAGATCCTGGTGTCCTGCTGCCATTCTGAGGAGATAACACTGACCAATGGTCTGAGTGGGACAATTTGTAATGTTTACCAGTCAGGGATCCCCACGGAGCAGAGGGATCACCCTCAGATAGAGTCTGTAATGAGAAGGAGAAGGATGAATTCCTTCAGATGTAGAAGAGGAGGAAATATCCTTACCAGAACAGTCAGCCCAGCTGTCTGAATCTGAGGTCTACCAGTATTTATTATCTAAGACATTCTCAGCCTTAGAGCGGTAGAAATTACCCTTGGGGGAGTAGGACCCTTAGACTGGGAATATCAAATCCAACCCAGGGAAACAAGAGTCTCTTCCTAGTGAAGGTTCCTCAGAAAAGGTCCTCCCATTTCCAGAATATCTGGGGAGAAGGTTCAAGGCTGAGTGGTCTAAACCATACGCCAATTAATAATCCCCAAACTTGGCCCCAAAACAAACTGTACTCATTACCTTTCTTTGCTATGAGTTGTTGCAGGTACCTGCGATGGAAACTCCAGTGGCTACACTTCAGTCATCTGGGCTCGGGTCAGAAGATAGGTAATGATCAGTCAGATACCACTTAGACAAGAGGAGAGAGGCCATGCTAACAAAAGCTCACGAGGCCGGGACCATGGCTATTAAGGCTACAGCTATTGTCTCAATTGCCTCAAGAGTGTCAGGAGTATGGATCTGGAAACTGATCCAACTCCTCCTCTACAACAATAGCTGCCCACATTGAAGGGGCAAACAGAAATGTAAAGGCCAATACCTTCAAGACAGACATCATCCTGGATACATTTACCTTTTTCTTCCAGGATTATGGTCCTGACAGCAGTAACAAGCCGGCATGCTTGATTAAGAGCATGGCCAGCAGATTCACACTCTAAAAATATCGTCCTGACTTACCTCTTTCAGAGAGACAAGCTATTTGGGGATGCCCTGGGAAAGATCTAGATTGAGACCTAGGACAGAAGAACGTATTGCCAAAAAACACTCAATCTGAGAGGCGATCCATTGGCCCTCAGCCTTTTATTCACAACACACACTACTAAGGTCCAGACAAGATTCCAAATGGCCATCCTGGGATTAATCTAGGCAGTCCTTTAATAAGGGGGAGGGGTCCTTTCAAGACCCCACTTGTAGTATAATGGTTAAGTAACTGAACAGTGATGCAGTACTCTGCAGTTCAAATCTCACTGCTGCCATGAACTTGCCACATGGCCTTGGATAAACCAGTCCTCTCAGTCCCAACTCTCCAGCTGTATTGTGGGGATAATGCTTACCTTGACCCAAGATGAAACAGACAGTTCTCCACACGTGGAAAAAGATCCAACCTTAACACTTGGATCTCTAAGACAAGACCTTCTAGCTGTCCCTGTGAGAGGCCAACTACTCTTTACCATCAAGCCTAGGTTGACAAGCAGGCAGGCCTTGCAAATAGTCTCACAAGGCTATTCCATACAATTTGAAAGCTGCCCACCAGAAAGGGATTTACTCAATCTTCTTCTCAGTCCCTAAAAAGAATAGGGACTGAAGGGTGTTATTAGACCTCTTTTTATTTTTGAACAAGTTTATCAAATTGTATCACTTCTGAATGGGGACTCTGCACTCAGTCTCAGTGACCAGTCAATCAGAAGAACACATAACATCTACAGATCTCACAGAAACATACCTCCATGTACCAATTCTGACAGCCCTTCAACAATACCTAAGATTTTATGTTAAAAACAAACGCTGCAGTTCTGAGCCATCCTGTTTTGGCCTGTCCACCACACCAAGAGTATTCACAAAATTCTTGATCAACCTCATCATACGTTTCAGAGACGGGGGGTATTCATGTTCATTTGCACCCAGACGATCTCCTGATCGGTTCAAGTTCACAAGAAAATCTCACCACAACGCTCAATTCACCATTCAGTTCCTACAAGCTTGAACACCTGGGTTAGATCACAGTCACTAAAAGGGCTTTTTTCTATCCCTCACCAAAGAAAAGGTCAGGAAGACCAAACAGCTGACTAAGACTGTCATCAGAGTGCAAAATCACTTCTCATGACACTACTGAAACTGATGGGTTGGCTAGTGGCCACCTACAATGCAATGCCCTTGGGGTCATCTATAGGCAAGACCACTTCAGACCTTTCTTAGATCTCATTAACAACAGATCATGGAGAAGACAGATCTTCCCATTCAGATACCACTTCAGATCAAAACCCATCTGAGCCAAGGTCACCAACCCAATGCAAAGCAAAAGATTCATGATCCCTCAAGAACAACAAATATTTACAGGTGTAAGAATCAGGTTAGGCATGTCTCCCTATCAATGACTTAGAAAGGTGAGCAATTTGTCTGGCCCTGCTCCAGTTCAGAGCTCTGTATGGACAAGATTGCAGACAAAACATATATAAACAAGCAGGGGGGATTTAAGATGAGGCGAAACAAGGTGGCAGTAATGATACTTACCTGGGAGGATGGTCACCTAGCTGGATGGTCACACATCAAAGGCATATCCGATGCCTAGGCAGACTGGCTGAGAGGACAGCAGGGGAATGGTCCCTTAAGAAACAGAACATTGCACTTCGCAACACATCATGGACCTGTGTGCATCCCAACACAGCCATCAACTACCGGGGTACATGACAAGATTTGTTCTACCCACAAGCAGATGCCCTGATATTGCAGTGGCCATTAGGCCTCCTCTATGTATTACTACCCTTACCAATAACAGACCATGCCTTTCCACCCTCCAACAGATGGTGATACTTCCACCTCTCATCCTACTGACCTCTCCGGTCAAGTTACAGCAGGGACCAATTTGGCTCTCTCATTTAGACTTACTTTGCTTAACCGTGTGGAAATAGAAAGGGGCACCTTCCTAAGATGGGGATATTCCCGAGAGGTGGCCAACACTCTCCTAGCATTCAGAAAATAGTTTATGCTCAGAATTTACCACTCTTATTGGGAAGCCCTCACTCAGTAGACATTTTACACAGCCCTGATCAAACATCCATTTGAACCGGTCAAGGATGTTCCCCTGGGAAGGCTGAGAAGGAAGACTATCTTCCTTATTATGTTTGCGTCTGCCAGAAGATTTAATCAGACCTGAACTCTGTATCTTTCCCAATGGTAAGGTGATGCCTCGGACTGTCTTCCAAAAGCGTATTCCAAACTGCATAGTTTGCAAGAGATAAGGCTACCATATTTCTACCTCTACCCTAAATAGACTAGGGAGAGACTCTTACACAACCTAGATGTCAGAAGGAGGCTCAAGGCCTATCTGCTCCGAACAGTGCAAATTAGAAAGTCAGTCTTACTGTTCTTAAATATATCTCCCCTCAATTTGGGGAAGAAAATGTCTTCAGCAGTGGTAGGTGCCAGTAGCAAAACATATACTATCGAAACTCCTAAAAAACAAAACAAAAACCTCTTTTTGTAGAGGTTCCTTGTGGAATACCAGCTCGCTCTTTGAGGAGTGCTACTACCAGTACAGCAACACACAGGAACACTTCTGTAGAAGAAGTCTGCAAGGCAGCAACAAGGTTGTCAGTCTTGACCTTATTAAGATACTACAAATTGAATCTATATGATTCAGCGGACACTGACTGTAGTAGAATAGTACTGCAGTGTATGATCATGGACGAAGACCACATCCCACCCAGAAACTGGAAACTGCTTTGGGAGCACCCTAGATGTCCTCCGCCTCAGAGGGAGAACGAACCTTTGGACACTTACCGTGAAGGGTCCTTCTCCTCTTAGGAAAGGAGGACATCTTGCCCTCCCCGGGTCTCCGTCCTTCTCTACCCTGCTGCCTCATTCTTCTACCTCCTCCGGATTATGCTTGATTTACAGTACATGTTAATGCAACAGGTGTTTTTTCTCTCAGTATTGACAGTTGCTGAATGATAAATTCAATGTTACTGCTTTGTGGAGTCACCTGAACTGAAGAGAGGGTGGTCCCACAGGCTAGACAGGAAGAGGAAGAAAGTTAGTTCCTGCCTCCCTGATTGGATGGTGGGAATCACCCAAGATGTCCTCCTTTCCTCAGAGGAGAAGGACCCTTCACGCTAAGTGTCCAAAGGTCCGTTCTCAGTCATAGAGATCTTCTGGCAGCTGCTGCAGATGCCATGGCCCTGGAGGAAAAGATCAAGGAGTCCAAAGATGCATCTGCTATGAAGAAGCTAGCCTTAAGGACTCTGTTAGTCCCCTCCACTAAGCGGCGGTTACTTGGAGGAATGAGTTGTAAGATTTTCCTGGTCCATATGATGGTAGCTCTCGACACTGTTGAGGCTATGGCAGATACCTTGATGGCCAATGAGGTGGCTTCATGGGCCTTTCTCAGAGCAAAGTCAGCCTTCCTGTCAAGATTGTCTCGGATCGTACCCTCACCATCTGCAGATAGTAGGCCAGAGGATTGTAATGCTGCCACAGGGGCGTCCACTAAAGGCACCTGAAAAAACTGGTCAGTGAAAGATGGTAAGGCATACAATTTCTTAACAGATGCTGGAAAATTTCTATTGGCCATAGGTTTAGCCCATTCAGCCTTTAGTTGCTTTTCAAAAAAACTCAGGGAATGGAAAGACCCTCCCAGTTGTGCCAGACCTGGGGAAGAATCCTTTATTTCCCTTGGGTCTGCTTTTAGATTGAGATGGGGCGGAACCTGTATCTTCGCCTGATGGGGTTTCCTGTAACTCCAAGGCTGCCATGGTCTTGGAAAGGAGGTATTGATAGCCCTCTGATGTGAAAAATCGTGCAGACTGTTCAGGTATTTCTACATCCTCCTCTTCCTCATCTGAGAGGAAATTCCCCCACTTCCCCCTCTGAATTCTCACTGCCCTCATATCCTGTGGGATCCCACTGAGGAAGCTCTCTTTCTTTTTCTCTGAGGAGAGATTCTTTTCTAGCTGCCTTAGTGGGCCAGCTAGGTCTCTCTGTGAGTGGGGGCATACACTCAGCATTTTTCTGCTTAGGAGGGGAAGGGCAGGAGGATAAGTCAGATGGATCTTTGAGCCAAGCTACAAGTGACGCCTTACACAGGTTGGACACTTGTCAGCTTCTCTCAAGTTGTGATGGGAAATGTAGGCATCCTGGTTTTACAGCTTGGCTCTCCATTACAGCTGCAAGACCAGGATACCTACATTTCCCATCAAAACTTGAGGGAAGCTGACAAATGTCCAACCTGTGTCAGGCGTCACTTGTAGCTTGGCTCTAAGTCTCTTCCCCCCACATTGTGATAGAAATGGGCAATCTCTTCCCTCATGGTGTGCCTGATAACATTCAGAAAGTCCTGAGACACTACTGGGTTACCCGAGTATGTTGCGTTACTCACGTAGACCTGTTCCTTCCCCTCTAGATTCTGGGGTGCTGGGTCCTGGATGCCCTTCAACAAGATTCAGGCAGGCTTCTTAGGGCTGTTGACTGGCTTATGGATGTGGTGAAATCCACTCCGCAGCCACCTCCCGTTCTGTTGGCAACCACATTGTCATCAGTGGGGCCAGAAATGGGTGCCGCATTTTCTGAAGCCAGAGAGGAATGGCACCTCTTCTTGGCGTGCTTTGTTGCAGTGGCTCTTTCAGTGCAGGGGACGACAGACACTGTGCCCTCCGGGTGAATGCCAATGCCTCTGATGTTTTGATAAGGAGCGGCAGTGAGGGGAGCTTCTAATTCTCCTGCAGAGAGGAAGCCATCGCTTCCCTCACACTCTTCCATTTGGCGCAAAAATGAGCGCACTGCAAGGCTTGAAAGGCTTTGAATCGGCCACAGTAGCCAGGAGGAAAATAGGCAAGAAAGAAAAAGGAGAGCGTTCCCTGTAGTTGCTGAGAAGAGGCACAGTGGGGAACAGGAGCGAAAAAGATAAATAGGAAGTATTCAGATGCAGATTAGGAGAAGGAGAGGCGAAAGAGAAAGTAAAAGTTCAAAAGCAATGCAGTGTCCAGAAGCAAGCTGCTCTCCCTATCGAGGCAGGAAAGGAACTGAGAAACAGGGTGACACCCACCAGGAAGACAGGAAGTATGATTTGTTCCTGCCTCCCTGAACAGAGGGTGGGAAATCACCCATCAAAATGTCCTCCGCCTCAGAGGGAGAATGTGTATGTATATAAGAAATCCTTGTAAATCATGTTAGATATAGCTGGCCATTACTTTCCAGAACTAGTCTATGATTTCAGCAGCTTTTGAATAATAATAATAATAATAATAATAATAATAATAATAATAATAATAATAGATTTATATACCGCCCTTCGGGACAACTTAATGCCCACTCAGAGCGGTTTACAAAGTGTTATTATTACCCCACAACAATCACCCTGTGAGGTGGGTGGGGCTGAGAGAGCTCCAGAGAACTGTGACTCGCCCAAGGTCACCCAGCTGGCTTTGTGGAGGAGTGGGGAATCAAACCCGGCTCTCCAGATTAGAGTCCTGTGCTCTTAACCACTACACCAAACTGGCTCTCCAGGAAGGAAAATGGCACTCCCTCTCCTCCTTCCCCTACACAGTGTTAAGCCAATACATCTATACTTGTCCATTGATTTTGAAATATTATGCACTTGAAATATATAATGCACAAAGTGGAGAGTAATGGACATTTCATCACAGTGTATTCCTCTAGAACATCACCAGTGTAATGCTATTCCAAGCTAGACAAGTATTTTGAATCATGTTAACTACAACTCTCCTGGAATGAAGCAACACTGCTATCAAACACCCCCATAGGTAGATGATAGTGGAAGTGTCCAGTGGCAGCTGGTTGTGGAAATTATGTTAACATTTTAAAAGTCACAGATATTTCTATAAGAGTATGGAGGAATTGGTAGATTGTCACTACTATCTTCATAGCCTCAAAATGCTGGCAACCACAAGCAATCAAATAAGCCTATTATCTTGCAAGGAGACCCAAGAAGAAACAAAAACAGACGATACTTTTTAACAAATAACTTGGAAAAGAAGGAGTACACCTGTTTACACAGAAATAAAAAGTCCATTCTTTTTTCGCCAGATTTGGGACTAAGGACTGGTATGACAATCCACCTGCACATGCTCAAATATTACCAAATACTCTAAGAAGCCCGAAATGTCACTGTGTATCTGATGGCTTACATTTAATTGCATTGGGGTATCTATGTGATAGCAAGGCATTCTTGTTTCTCAATGTACCAAGGTGTACTGATAGTAGCCTGGGCTTTTAAAAATGACCAGCTATGAGTCTGCCAGAACTCTTTTGGGAAAAGTGACATTCAAAGACTAGTTTGAAGTTTCCTTATATGCATTAGCATTAATTCACTGAATAATAAATACAGACATCTTAAAATTTTACAGGAGGAACGCACATTAGCTAGAGTACAAAAGACAGTTACACTAGGCAAATTAGTACTGGACTAATCTCTGCCAAGAAATGCAAATCTCTGTTTACAATGGGATTAAAGCTTCAGTCTCACTGTATATAAACTACCTCATTCAAAGTATTCAATACTAGTATTCGGATACTATGACAAATTATTTAATTGTTACTGTGTGAATGAGCCCAGTTGATAGACTGGCTCATGGAACTAACTTCTATAGCCAGCTAACAAAAGCCACACTTTATCAAGGAAACAGGTTTGTTGTCATTGAACCCAAGCCACAAGTTATAGTTTGTATTTTTACAAACCAAATTATGGTTTAATCTTATAGGGAAGAACACAAACTGTTTGTGGCTTAGTACAAGGACAACTACTACAGTTTCTCATTAGAGTCTTTCATTAGTTGGTTGTCAGGAGGTGGGGGGAGTGTGAGAACAAAAAGATCACCTAGGCCCAGAGTATCTGAATGATGCCACTGGCAAAACCATCACTGTCAGCACAGCACCTGATACATGGGCACAGCTAAAAATCAAAGCGAGGCGAGATTCAAGGCAACCAAGATGGAATCCCAGTAGAGAGGTTTACATCTGAAGAGCTTGCTGCTCCATGCGTTCCTGCTATGCTGTTGGAGCAAAGAAATGATCAATCTTGTACGGAAAAGTGCTCATGTTGAATTTTCAGCCTTAGGAAGGCAGGAAAAGCGGTCAAAGAGGATGTAGAGGAAAAACTTGCCAGTACAGTGCAATGTCAGTATGACTGGGAGTCAATGGACATGATACTTCACAAGTTTTTTTAAAAGCACAAGTTTTTTAAAAAGCTCTCTCTATATAAGGGTAAGTGAAAGAAGCCAGGGCTAGCTCATACAGCCCACCCCCCAATCAGACACTATATAGTACAACCCAGTGTTCCAGAATATAGAAAAATCAATGTTTTCTATAGCTGGTTTAAAATAACTGTACATTAACACACTTATGCAGTCATGAGAATAACTGTGATCTGAGATACAGATTATATGGCATTCTCTAGATAACATTACCTACAGAAAAGCTTCAGGTCAGTTCAGTTATTGTTGATTGAAAAGGAACTACTGGCTACTAATTTATAAGCAATCACTGTATTTCCTACATATGCTTATGCTTGCTAATGTACTTGACAGGTATTTGCATGTACGAGTACCTCCACAGGAACAAAAAAGTTCTAAGGAACACCTAATTGTAAAGGTAGCCAGGCCCTTTGTCATGGTCTTCCCAATCACTTGTGAATTCCAGCACAGAACCAAACAACTTCACTGCATCATTAACTATTACAGTTATAAAATCTGTGCTATTTTTCTAAGCCTTTGAACATACTCTCTCCAACATCTACTGCTCAGGGGAACCACAAGTGCTTATTTTCTGATAGTCCCCTAACTCTTGCTGTTGTTATGCAATGAGTGCACACAGATCAAAATAGCTACCAAGCAGATAGAACTACCAGTTTGCTCAGTGAACCATGCCATGCACACAAACACACAGTTCACAGAACACTTTTTTAAAAAGTACAAGAATGCTAGTAGTCTTCTTACATTTGGTTTGTATGTTCAAACTGCTAAACAACAGCTGCCCCATCTCTTATAAACCACCCCAATACTGCAGGATAAATTGACCCCATGCTTTGTTCTTTCCCTTCTGGGTACAGGGAGTGAAAACATTTAAACATATATCTGATTTGACAAGCATTCAGGCTCACAAAGGATGTGGTGAAAGTAAGGTACCCTGCAAGCTCCTGTGTCAAAGGTGGTTTTTTTCAGCTGCCAAATAAAGTTTGATATGGGACTGTCAGGCCTCTATACACTACAATCTTGATTGGGCTAATAATAGTCTACAGCACCTTCTCAGGTCAAGCATTTAGATGTCATCACCCAAGCATCAGTAAAAGACACTGAACTAGAGCTTTAAATTGAGTTCTACAGGAACAGTTTTAGAAATGAAAATGCAAAGTCTGGATCAAACTATTCTAGGCGTCATAAAACAGTGACAAACTGATTTAAAAGTATGAACTGTAAGACTGTTGTATAACAAACTGTATACCAACATGCCCCCCTTTAAAAGCGTATATTAGCCATGATGATCGTCTGACCGGCTACAGGTCTCCATAGAAGGGAGCAATGAAAGCCTGCTGTGAGAAACAAATGTATTATTTTCTGTTGGAAAACACAAGCTCCCAACTACCTAAGCTGGCAAAGATTATGGTTGTAACATAAGCAAAAAGCAAGAATTTTCTCATTTTAAAATACTATATCCTGTGTCTTCCATAAGATCAGTGCCACTTACAAAAATCAAAAAGTTAAAAACTAACAAATAGCACAACCACCACCAAATCATAGCTCAGACTCAGCAGAATAAACCAAATCATACTGATTAAGGCTGCAAAGAAACAAAAAAACGGGGAGGGGGGAATGTGGAGACAACAACTGAAAATGCCTAGACCCTTGCACATGACATGTGGACTTATCTAAACAACATGACCTCTGCTGGGTCATAAGATGACGCATGGGTTCATACTAGACGTGGTAGTAGCATGTAGCATGTAGGCCCCAGGTCAGGAAAGACTAAGAACTAATAGTCTGAACTGAGCCCAAAATCAAACAGGCATCCAATCAACTAATTAAAAAAAGTGTTTTATGTAGATGGCAACTCATCCACTTAAATGATAAGCTACTGCAATCTACACCAAATGAAGCTTCCAAACTGCCCCATGTAGAAAGCATTGCAGTAACACAATCTCAAGGTTTCAGAAGCATGGATCAGCACAGCTAAGTTAATAAGGGAGGATGAGGGCAACTTTCCAGCAAGGTACAGATTCCTGGCAAGAATTTCAATCTAATGAAAAGAGGGGGCTTTTTACTTTAAACTTCTTCATCTAACTGGACTAGGATAACTGAACTTTTTCAGAACAAGTAGGCCAGCTGCCTTGATAACAGCAACTTTCCCAACCAGCTTAACCTCTCTCTTGTTTGGATTCCATTGCATCCCCCATCCACTTGATGAGTCCATCCAGATATTGGTTTAAGAATAGCAGCTGAAGTTTAAAATATATAGAGAGTGCGCGCTTGGTGTTATTTGCATACAGATGACAACCAACTCTGAAGTTTCAGATGACCTCATTTAATGGCCTAACACTGATATTAAAAAGAATTGAAGACAACAAAAACCCCTGAGGCATCCCACAGGGCAGGTCTCAAGACAATGACTCAGCCTTACTAGTATCCTTCTGCTGGACAGAAAGCACCGACGCCAACAGAGGGCTACTCCTGAAAGCTCCAAACCATGCTCTAAGAGGTTCAGCAGAACAGATTAACCATTTTAAAGGTTGCTGACAAATCAACCAGAATCTATTTGTAAGCAACAGATTATCCACCAGCACCATGAAGGCAATTCCAGCTTACTGACTTTGAGTGAAGTTGCTTTGGGAGGCTGCTTCCACATGAGGGCACAAAAATATACCCCATGGTTGAGCTGCTGCCTCATGGCCCTGAAATCTCCCCTTTCCTTTCCAAGCTACACTACAATGTTGTAGATTGGTAGAAAACGTGGGGGAAACCCTAAAGCCCTTTAAACAGAGGGCAAGAAGTGACACGCAGCAGCAAGTTGCCCCATACCATTTTGGCAACGGAGCTTCTCTCTACCACCACCACCAGCCCATAATGATGGAGGCAATGTTCATATGGACATTTACATGCAGCCACTCTAATCTGGAGAACGCCATACACTTTTTCACACACGACTTTTTGTTGGTTCCGGCCTGATACAGCTTTGACTCATCCCGAATTTTGCACAAATGGTCAAAATACCTCATTTTAGTCTTCAAATTGCTTCCCATATTCTGCACAGTGAAAGGTTGCATCTGCTGCAGAATGGATTTTTCCACAGATTTTCTGCAGTTTTTCTCTCTTGTGCATACCCCGTTTTTTTCTATCGTGAAGTTAAATGATGGCTTTTTTGAAGAGGAGAATATTTTCTTTGGTGTAAACCCTACCTTTTGCCCTCCGCTTTATCCTGTGTCTTGATTGGTTGAACAGAAATGTGTAACCACACCCTTCCCCCTTTCTTCCCCCCCCCACTCTCCGCCCTCATCCTTGTGTTGTGCATGCATGCTAACTAGGGGTGTGCAAAGGCACAGTGGTTCGGCTTTCCTGATTCGGGTATACCCGAATAGAGAAGTGGATTCGGGAACAGCTGGGTATAACGATTTGGGTATAATGATTCGGGTATCGATTCAGCTTGATTTGGGGGTTCGGGAAAGCTTTTCAATGGGAAAAAGCCTCCACAGGCTTCTCTGAAGCCTGGGGGAGGCATTTTCCCACCAAAACAAGCCAAAATTGGTGGGGGCCTTCCGCTAACTCCCCTCTAACAACCCCCCAAGTTTCAGACCGATTGGTCTTTGGGGGGCCATGTTATGGCCCCCCAAACCAGGTCCCCCATGCTCGCCTATAGAAGGGCATAGCTTTAGGTTGCTGCTGCTAATCTCCATTATTTCCTATGGGGGGGAAATGAAGAGGCAGGCTTCCTTTGCCAGGGGTGGCATTTTGCATGCAAAATGCCCCCCAACCCTCAGGGGCCCTTCTCCCACCTTTCCTCCCACCCCCACCAAGGCTCAGCCTGCTTCCACTTGGGGGGGCATTTCATTGCCTCCCCAAGTAGGTGACCTTTTCTCTACAACCTACAGCTGGGGGAGGCTTGTCTTGCCAGGGGTGGCATTTTGCATGCAAAATGCCCCCCAACCCTCGGGGGCCCTTCTCCCACCCCCCACCAAGGCTCAGCCAGATCCCACTTGGGGGGGCATTTCATGGCCTCCCAAGTAGGTGCTCTCAGCCCCCAAAGTCCACCCCCTACAGCCCCACACATACCCAATACCCCCCCAGCTGCCACACAGACCCAAATTCCCACATTAGCCCCTCACAGACCCAAATCCACCCCCAGTAGCCCCACACCCATAACCCCAGGAACAGGCTTGCCAGCCCTCTCCCTTTGTTCCCTATGCTGGGAACTTCTAAACTCTCTTTCCCAGGGCAATTCTGCACAGCCCAGGGGTGCCACAATGGTGGGCACACTTCTGAGTGCCAACTTGCCCCTGGGAAAGAGCACCTGAACCACAGACACCCTCCCTCAAATTCCCCCACCACCTACAGAGATGGCTGGCCAGCCAGCCCCATTGTTCCCTATGATGGGAACCAACTGAACGAAGAATAAAACACAAACAACACAAAATAAAGTTTTTAAAAAAATTATTTTCTCCCTTTCAAAGTACAAGTAGGCAAAGCATTATGACACATTACACCAGCAGTCCCCCACACAGAAAAATTAACACAACTCACTTAACATCAGAGAATCACAAAAACACAATTCCTGTCAAAAACACTTTATTTCTTGAACAGCTTTAGGTTACACAGCAGGGGGGCACACCAAAGGGCATGGCAGCAGTATCTTACACAAAAATAACACAACTCACTTCACATTAAAGAATCACCCCAAAAAATTGCTGTCAAAAGCACTTTATTTCTTTAACTGCTTTAAGTTACACAGTAGGAAGGCACAACAGGGCATGAAAGCAGTGTACTACACAAAAATAACACAATGCACTTCACATCAGAGAATCACCCAAACACAATTGCTGTCAAAAACGGTGAAGTGGGTTGTATTATTTTGTGTAGTACACTGCTATCATGCCCTGTTGTGCCCTCCTACTGTGTAACCTAAAGCAGTTAAAGAAATAAAGTGTTTTTGACAGGAATTGTGTTTTTGTGATGCTCTGATGTTAAGTGAGAGTTGTGTTATTTTTCTGTGTGGGGGACTGCTGGTGTAATGTGTCATAATGCTTTGCCTACTTGTACTTTGAAAGGGAGAAAATAATTTTTTAAAACTGTATTTTGTGTTCTTCGTGTTTTATTCTTTGTTGGGCAGTTGGTTCCCATCATAGGGAACAATGGGGAGGCTGGCCAGCCATCTCTGTAGGTGGTGGGGGTTTCAGGGGGTGGTTGTCTGTGTGTCAGGTCAGGTGCTCTTTCCCAGGGACAAGTTGGCACTCAGAAGTTTGCCCACCATTGTGGCACCCCTGGGCTGTGTGGAATTGCCCTGGGAAAGAGAGTTTAGAAGTTCCCAGCATAGGGAACAAAGGGGGAGGGCTGGCCAGCCTGTTCCTGGGGTTATGGGTGTAGGGCTGCTGGGGGTGGATTTGGGTCTGTGAGGGGCTAATGTGGGGATTTGGGTCAGTGTGTGACAGCTGGGGGAGAATTGGGTTTGTGTGGGGCTGTAGGGGTGGACTTTGGGGGCTGAGAGCACCTACTTGGGGAGGCCATGAAATGCCCCCCCCAAGTGGGAGCTGGCTGAGCCTTGGTGGGGGTGGGAGGAAAGGTGGGAGAAGGGCCCCTGAGGGTTGGCCTCAGGGGCCCCCAAAGTCCAATAGGTCTGAAACTTGGGGGGTTGTTAGAGGGGAGTTAGAGGAAGGCCCCCACCAATTTTGGCTTGATTCAGTGGGAAAATGCCTCACCCAGGCTTCAGAGAAGCCTGTGGAGGCTTTTTCCCATTGAAAAGCAAGCAAAATGCTGCCCCCGAATCGATTCGGGGCATGCCGATTCAGGTTTCCCGAATCGATTTGGGTTTCCCCGAATCACCCCAAATCAGGGTGATTCGGGATTTTTTCGGGTTTCATTAACCCGAACTGCACACCCCTAATGCTAACCTCAGCACTATGAAGTAAATTGCCTTCTCACTATATAGGACATTTTGTGAAGGAGTCTCTGTGGTTCCTGTATTTTTTCCAGTTTTTATTTTTTTAAAAAACAATGTTACAATGTTGTTTTTTTAAACATTTGCTTTAAAAGATACAATTTTTAAAGTTTCCTTCCAAAATGCCTCAGCCAATTAATAGAGAAATTTTGTTAATTCTGGAGCTCAAATAACACTGTCAAATCACTGATGGACAAGTATAAGGTTAGGTAGAGGTTAATTAAAGTTTTAACATTGTAATGCATACGCAAAAAAAAGAAGGAACACTGACAAAACTTTGATGTCATCCTCCAGAAAGCCCATTACAGAAACAGGGCATTTTTTAAAGTATAGAACTAAAAACCACTTTGGTTCGACTCCCTCAAGTGTATAATTACAGAAGCCCAATGCAGATCTGATCCTCATGGGCAGAACACCCAGAAAACTTGCTATAAGTGAGCATGTGGGAAAGCCCCATGAGTCACGCCCTGGATTAGTGTGACATCAAGTGTTAGTTCCCATTTAATATGAAGGCTCCCTGCTTTCCATGCAGGGAAAAATTCCTGTGCATGAGCAGCCAAAGCATCTCTTTAGACGTGCAGGTTTTTAAAGAGTTGGTTCTGGGGAAACTCAGGTTTCTTCAGCCATACAACAGTTAAAAAGTAAATGGCTATTTAAAAAAATGGGGAAAGTGTACGGGAGGAGTTTCCCACCTACCCACCCTTTTTACTGTTCGATGTGCACAGGATACTCCACATGGAGCAGAAAAACGGGGGGGGGGAGGGAGAACCTTCCCACCCTTACTATTTTGACATGGGGAAACAGATTGAGGGGGGAGGGAGGAGCCCATTCTTCCTCGTGGAGACATTCTGAGGCTGTTTTGGGTTTTAACAGCTATTCCTCAAAGCTGCTGCTATGTAGCTGCAGCGAACTTGAGTTGGGTCTGGGGACCCAGATCTAACTCTTTTAAAACCTGTACATCTAGCTTGGCCCAAAGTGAGACAGGAGTCTGAGTTTGGGCCAAGCTAGATGTGCAGGTTTTTGGTTGTAATAACCAAATAATGTTAAATACAAATCTGTCCTTCATCCACATCTCTCCTATCATGTCTGACTTTCTTCTCTATTTCTTATTTAGTGCTTACTTCAGTTTGCCATTATGTCAGATTTGGCAAATTATAATTTGCATTTGCCCTCCAAACCAGTATCACCTGCCTACTTTAAACCATGGTGTGATTGAATGCACTTTAAAGGAGGTTTCCTAAATGCAGCACTCAGATAGCTGTAAGAGAAGGAGTTAACAATTGACAGGCTGCTCCCTCCTCTCTCTGATTGGCTAGTCAGAATCAGCCTTCAGGATGACCATTGCTGACAGGATTTTGGGTTCGGTAGTCTGTGAATGAATCTGACAGGGAAGCAGGGTGGATAAAAATCAATGATTAAAAAAATCAGATTTTTTTTATTTAAATCGGATTTTTTTTATTTAAATCGGATTTTTTTATTTAAATCGGATTTTTTTTAAATAAAATGCTTTTTGAGGAAAATATATTACCATCCAAAGGTTATTCCATCATGAAATAAAGATTAGTTTTTAATTATGTAGAATAAGGCTGTATATGTTTAATTTTTTTGGTAAATAAATTCCATTAATCCATTCACAATGTCATGCTCTTCCAGTGGTTTTTCTAAGATTATTGGGCAGTTTCTCTGCCTACAAGATATTATCACAGATGCTTGGTTTTGCAGTTCTCAAAACTGAATTTGTGTCAGCTCAGCAGAGATCACATGCCTCTTCTTCACAGCAAAAATGTTATAACATGAACAGAGTTGAGAAAAAGACCTTAATCCTATTGTTCTACAAACCTATGAAGACAGAATCAACCCCTTCAGTGCTAAGTTTCAAGAAGTTCAGTGAATAGAAACAGTATTTTTGATTGTTTGGAGTGGAATAGATCTGCACAAGAAGAAACTAAGTGTGAGGAGGGAGGGGCAAGCAGTACAAAATGAAAGTGAAACTTTTTGAGCACAATACTGCGCAAGTCTTTGGATCTTTTGTGTGTATGACCTGAGGTTTATCACATTCTTTCCTTGGAAGAAAAAACCTATAATGGCAGCAGGCCGTAAAAGAGGCCCAGTTTGGGAATACTTTAATGAAGTTCCTTTACCTATCGGTAAGGCAGGCATGCGTGCAAAATCCAAACACTGCAACAAAGAAATGCAAGGCCTGGTGGCCCGAATGAGGCAACATCATGAGAAGTGCTGTGATGAAGATGACCAAAGAAACACATTTGAACAGGCAGGATCTTCAGGTTGGTAAACATTTTTATTGAATCATATTTCTAAAGACTGCCTTGAACTCTCATGTTTGAGCAAAATTATATTTCTTATTATTACTGCATGTTACTGTCATTTGGTACAGTTATGAAGAAAAGCAAATATTCCTTTTGGGGCAGTGCTGTACAATAAGCAGAAATTGTATAAACAATAAAATAACAGCATTGACTTTTTTGTTTAGGGGAATTCATCGTCAACATTAAGGATTCTGGAAACTATCCACCTTCAAGATCACCATCCTCCTGTTCTACAATTTCAGAGTTATCCATCCCGGATAGTGCTTCATTTGCATCATCATCAGACACCCACAGTATATCACCTAAAAGAAAGAAAAAACCCTTCCCTCCTGGAACCACCATAGATAAGTTTGTGATAAAAACTAGAAGGTTAGAAAAAGAGTTAATTGATGAAAGAAGTGCCCAGTTTGTTTATGCAACGAATTCTTCTTTCCGTCTGTCTGAGAAGCCACATTTCATTAATATGGTTCAGTCACTGAGACCAGGATACAGTCCACCCTGCAGAGCAGATGTTGCAGGGAAACTGCTGGATAAAGTGTATGACAGAGAAATGGAGCAATGTGCAACAGCTCTGGAGGGTAGAATTGTTAACCTAAGTATTGATGGGTGGAGTAATGTCCACAATGATCCTGTTGTATGTGCTTGTATAACAACAGAAGAAGGGAAAGTCTTCCTTGCACAAACAATTGATACGTCAGGAAATGCACACACAGCAGAATACTTACAAGAAGTGGTAGTAAAAGCTATAACAACATGTGAACAAAAATTCAAATGTCTAGCACGCAGTTTGGTCACAGACAATGCTGCAAATGTATCCAAGATGAGAAGAAATTTAGAAGAGCAGGAAGGGAATACAAAGCTAATAACATATGGTTGCAGTGCTCATTTGCTGCACCTCTTAGCCAAAGACTTAAGTGTTCCAGAAATAAAGACTAATGTTGTTGAAATTGCTAAATACTTCCGTAACAATCATTTTGCTGCAGCAGCTCTGAAAAGGATGGGTGGAACCAAGCTAACGCTCCCACAAGATGTTAGATGGAACTCTGTGGTGGACTGTTTTGAGCAGTATATCAAGAACTGGCCTATTCTGATGACAGTTTGTGAACAAAATCGAGATAAAATAGATGGCACTGCCACGGCCAAAATCCTCAACATTGGGCTTAAGAGAAATGTTGAACATATGCTGAGCATCCTGAAACCCATCTCTGAAGCTTTAAACAAAATACAGAAAAAATAGCTGTTTTATTGCTGATGCTGTTGAAATTTGGAAGGAACTGAGTGAACACTTAAAAACAGAACTACACATGGACAGAATTAAATTACAAGCATTAAAAAAAAAACGAATGGGACAAGCACTGTCTCCAGCTCATTTTTTGGTAAATATTGTCAATATCCAGTACCAGGGTCAAAACTTAAGTGCTGAGGAAGAGGAGTTAGCTATGACATGGGTATCCAGCAATCATTCATCTGTAATGCCAACTATAATAAACTTCAGAGCTAAGGAGGAACCATTCAAGAAATATATGTTTGCTGAAGATATTTTAAAGAAAGTCACACCAGTGAACTGGTGGAAGTCACTTAAGCACTTGGATTTAGAGACTGTTCAAGTAATGATTTCACTTTTAACAGCAGTAGCTTCTTCTGCAGGCGTTGAAAGAATATTCTCTTCCTTTGGAGTCATTCATTCTAAATTGAGAAATCGTTTGGGACCCGATAAAGCAGGAAAGCTTGTTTTTCTTTTCCAGATTATGAACAAAGAAGAAGATGAAGATGACGAGTGAGCTACAGAGGACAGTATTTAAGTTTTTCATGTGTAGGCTGGGCTGACAGTCTAAGTTTCTTAAAATATATATTTTTTGTTTAGCCAAATTAGTTAACAAACATGTATGTTTGTTTAAGCAAATAACATATGCTGTAATGTTATTGTTTCAGTTGAATAAATAAAACTATTTAAATTGTTATTATTAAGGTAATGATTATTTTTCTCCTTCCAATAAAGTACAACAGAAAAGTTGTCCAAATATGAATGATTAACCTAAACTGGGGATAATTCATCTCACAATAAATTAACTATGTATTTCTAATAGTATTAAAATCAATATTTTATACAACTGTAAAACTATTGTTATTCTAAAAATCTTCATCTACTTGCATATTAAAGTTATACCAGCAAGAATTAGTCTTTATGTAGAAAACTATGATTTAAATCAAGCCTTACTGACTAGTGATTTAAATCGTGATTTAAATCAGTTTGATTTAAATCAAATCCACCCTGCAGGGAAGGTCAGACAGGTTCCCCTCTGGAGTGAAAAAAGAAATCTTTGGCCCTAACTGTAACGTAATTGTCTTGAGGGAAAATTCTAGTTAAGAATTCCAAGCTGAAACCCTTTAACACAGCCATGATAGAACCAGGGGCTGTTTTTAGCATGAGTCAATGGGTAGTAAGTGGAGACTCCCATTCAAGCCAAGTGAAGGAGGGTTAATTCTTTTTAGAAAAAGATTAATTCTAGCCCAATATCTGAAGATAGTTCAGCTCTGAGAAGGACCCCGAGTCTGTTGTAAAGGGAAAAGAGTTTTGAACAAACATGAAGAAACCTGAGTTGTAAAAGAGAACTCTGTGAAGAAACATTATTGCTGTAACCAAATTATTAAACAAAACACCTCTCACGATCAAGGATTAAGAAAACTATTTTGCCTGTTAAAGAATATTCTGTTCTACCAACAAATTTTACCTCAGCTCTCATTGCGACTGCCCTCATTCCATCTTTGCTGGTTCAATAGTTATTGTTTCTTTTGAACGTTATACCGTCTCTGGTGCCATTTCCAATGTTGAGGAAGAAAGCTCCTGCTCTCCCCCCCCCCCCCCACAATCAAGTTTGTGGACTGTGCTAAAAAGCCAAAACTATAACAGTTTATCAGGATGAGACACAAAAGAACTTTAAAACAACAAATAGAGACATGCTACTTCGGACTGCTCGGCCAAAGCAGGCAGACTTGGATTTTAGTGGGAAAATCTGCTTCAGAGTGAGGGAGTGAAGGGGAGCCTGTCATATTTTTAGACAGGGTAGTGGTTGGAACTTTGGAGCTCAACGACTCCTGCTGGTGCAGAAATGAACTTTTGTAATAACCAAATAAAATTGAACACAAATTTGTCCTTCATCCACATCTCTCCTATCGTGTCTGACCTCAATTTCTTATTTAGTGCTTACTACAGTTTGCCATTATGTCAGACTTGGCAAATTATGCTTAGCATTTGCCCTCCAAACAAGTATCAGCTGCCTACTTTAAACCATGTTTTCTGATTTTATGTTTGGCACTTGCCCTGAGTCGGCCAATTTGGATATAAGGACAAACTATACATGACGCTAAACAAGCTGAGCAGGAAAAAAGAAGGGAGACAGATGAAGAGAGACTGTATACGTCTGCTGCTTATTCATAGTCATCCAATCATTGCTGGAAGAATCATCTGAACTGAATTAAAATGTCAGAAGTTAGTTCTTAAAACTGCCTCCCAATGGCATGTGGTAATAAAGGCATTCAGTCTGCCTTTCAATAGAGGCATATTTTCTCTTAAGATGTACTGGCTTTGATCTTGTACTGAGGTTGAAGAGGTCAAGAATTGTTAGTGGGGCGTGTACAATATTTTCTGGTCAGTTTATTCTTTGAAGTGCTCAATTTGTATTAATATGCTAAGAGTCTTATAGCTGCCAGTCTATTTTTAAAGATTGTTTACATGAATAAAACCAATATAAGGGATTTTGACACTGCTTTTAGCAGTTTAGTTCACAAAATAAACAAGGACTCAGCATGATGCAGGAGATCTGTGAATGAGTATGGGCCTAAATTGGATTGTGACACTAGAGGAGGGTGGGTTTCACACTTTCCTTCTATGCTGCTTCCCTAATCCAGCCCCTACTCCACTGTAGCTTGCCTGCAGGCAGGTTGAAGATGGGTACCTGTACTGTGCCTGAATGTTCCCCTTCTGCCCTTACCCAGTGCAGTGCTAATAGCAGCTGGGGGATGGGGCAGTTTATATTAGGAAAAACAGCATAGCGGAAGGGCTAATTCCCCCCACCTCTACACCTTTTCCTCATAGCAGTGCTTCTTCTCCCTTTTAATCCTTACTTACTAATCTTATGAGAATAAATCTGTGGTCCTTTCCCAATTCTCCAAACCATAGTCTGGAGAATTTTATCAGAACCCAAGAAAGTAAAAGGCACAATTAAGCTTTTGTTTTAGGTAGTCTTGTGTTGATTTTTGTGAAGTTTGTTTTTAGAGACAAGAAAAGAGTTACTGAGGAGTGTAAAAAACCTAATGAGAAACCCGTCATTTGACATGGGTTTTTAATGCTTATGTACAGCCCTTATACGCTATAGCACCCTTTAACAGCTTCCTTTTTCTTTATGCAATCCTTAGCAACATGACTAGTCAACTAAGGGAAAACTAAGCCCTTCCAGGGCTCAACAGAATGGAAAGGGGATTAAGGAATATGACCGCTCCCTTCCAACTGCATACCAACTGGCCAGTATCTTCCAACTTGCCATCCTAGCAGTTTTTTTGCTCACCATGTACACATACCAAAACTTCCAGTATGGTGAGACAGAATAAGATGGGGAGGTACATTAAGATGAAAATCTGAATTCAGATGCAATGCACATGCATCACACATCCATATTCTGTTCCAACTAGTCAAATATTAGTGACTGGATCACGGAAGGGATCTTCAATCCAGTAACCATGAAAATAGGGATGCACTTTCCTTCTCCTCAACCAGTGACCACTCATACTTTTGTGAACTTTTTTACCCTTTTGCAATAAAGTATAAAATATCACCAAAATAATCCACTCTTGCACCTCTGCACTAATTTTACAGTTTCTTAAAGTACATTGATACTGAATACGACTGCCTGTCCATTTACATGGAACCATACAAGATGTAAATAGAATGTTTAAGCTTCTGCCCTGTCAGGTGGTCACCTGTCATACCAAACAATATCCTGTGTACTGTTTGTGCTCTAATGTTATGGGTATAACTACAGGCTGAAGCTATTTCTTGACTATGATGTGAAAGTACGTAAGGGGGAGGGGCTGTCTCTCCTGTTATCTGTATGTTCTCTTAACCTCCTCACTCCTTAGCCTGAGAAGAGATGCTTGCACAGACCCTCACCGCCTTGAGACTTCTCATATATCAACTCTGCTTTTTCCTGCCTAGATGCTTCCTTTTGTACGTAGCTGACCGTTACCATAAAGGGGTGGGGATTTGGGAATTCACTCACGCTTAGAATCCTATATATGTCTTGTGCTTGTAAGGAAACGTCATTTCTGTCAAAAATGGAGTAAGATACTGAAACTGGTAGCTTATCAATAAAGTTCTTTAACTCGTGCAGTGAAGTCTTTTGAGAGTTACCTGGCAGATCCTTCCATGCCCCCAAAGGTCCATAAGCCTTGAACTTCAGTGTATGGAAATAATTTTTAAAAATTATCCCACTCTTCCATCAAAATCAAGAGAGTTAACAAGACCCACTGTGTTAATAATGAAATAGAGACAACCAATCTGAGGCCAAGAACAGACAGAGTGCACAGCTCAATTTATAACTTTTGTAACCACAACAGCAAGAGCCACATGGCGCAGAGTGGTAAGCTGCAGTACTGCAGCCTAAGCTCTGCTCACGACCTGAGTTCGATCCTGGCGGATGCCGGGTTCACATAGCTGACTCAAGGTTTTGTTTTTTTTAAAAATAGATTTTATTGGATGAGGTGATATAAAATAGTTGGTTAATACATACAACTTTATCCAAATAAACCTTTCTAAATATATAACCCCACCCCCTCTTCTCTGTTGACTTCCAACAACACTTGAACCCCCGTTTATTCATAGAAATTATTATTTCACCATATTACAATTATATTATGTTAACCACGGTAAAGATCTTAATATGTATTCCCTTCGTTAAAATCTTACTTAATAAAGTTTAAAATCCCTCCAAAGACCACAATTGTCCTTTAACATTGCATTTCATTTCCAAATATTTCTTAAACTTCTTCCAGTCTTCCAAGAAAGTTTCTGGATCTTGCTCTTTCAGATTTCTAGTTAGTTTGTCCATTTCGGCCATATACAACAGCTTCCTTGTCCATTCTTCAATATTCGGTACTTCTTTTTTCCATTATTAAGCATATAAAATTCTTGCTGCTACTATCATATAATACAACAATATCTTATCATTTCTATTGACCTCTTCTAAATGCAAAGATAATAATATCATTTCTGGATTTTTAGCAACATTATATTGTAATATCAAAGACATTTCAGCACATATTCTAGACCAGAAGTCTCTAGCCTTTTGGCAGGTCCACCACATATGAAATAGAGAACCTTCATGCTCCTTACATTTCCAACATTTATTCGATAACTGTTAGCTATGGCTAATGTTTTCAGTGTTAAGTACCATCTATACAGCATTTTGTAACCGTTCTCTTTAATACTGGTACAAGTTGATATTTTTAAGGTATTTTTCCATAATTGTTCCCATGCTTCCATCACTATTTCCTTATTACAATTTATGACTTCTTCTTCTGTTACTGGAGCATTCAGTCTCTGTTTCATCTCTTCTGGTACCTTTGGTAAGTGGGCATTCTTTAAATACCCATCTATCTCTCGTACATTCACAGATTTCTTTTGAAATAATTTAGCATAGTATTTAAAGAACACACGCTTAATTAATTGATGATCTTTCAATTCTTTACCTTCCTCTATTATTGTATTAATAATTTTCATTTTCTTCCTTTTTTCAGTTGCCAGGCTAAATACTTTCCTGGTTTATTTGCTCCTTCAAATGACTTCTGCTTTAATGTCTTTAACTTCCATTCCAGCTCTTTATTACTAATGGCTGTTATTTGATCCTGTATAATCCATCCTTCCAAGGTCGGTAAAATGAGTACCAAGTTTCCTGGGGGTAAAGTGTAGATGACTGGGGAAGGCAATGGCAAACCACCCCATAAAAAGTCTGCCAAGAAAATGTTGTGATGCAAAGTCCCCCCATGGGTCAATAATGACTTGGTGCTTGCACCTTTAACCAGAACAGCCATATCCATCTCACAGTAACTATTACCAAAATTATTAAACAAAATTATTAAACACCAAAAGCTTGGGTAAACAAGAACCTAAAATATAATTACAGTATCAAGCAACAAATATAAAAGAATTCTGTAAGCAGGGGAAAAACGGACCATTGGATACTCACCGTGAAGGGTCCTTCTCTTCTGAGGAAAGGAGGACATCTTGATGGGTGATTCCCACCCTCTAGTCAGTGAGGCAGGAACAAGTTTTCTATTTCCTGTGTTCCTCATGGGAGTCACCCTTTCTTTCAGTTTTGGCAACTCCGAAAGCAGTTATAGTGTCATAATTATGAATACGACACTCTAGAATTGAATAAAAAGGAGAAAGGTGAGAACAAACGTTAAGGGGAAACATCAGGACAGGAAGTAAATTTGTCAGGCAGAAGACAGTGAAAAGACAATGACTTCGGGAGCGGCAAGATGTCCTCCTTTCCTCAGAGGAGAAGGACCCTTCACGGTGAGTATCCAATGGTCCGTTCTCCCTCTGAGGCAGAGGACATCTTGATGGGACCTCCCAGAGCAGTGTCCCTATTTTTGGGGTGGGTCATTGTCATCTGGTCATAAAATATGTTGTAATACTCTTCTGCCAAATGTTGCATCAGCTGAGTCATAAGTGTTCAACTTACAGTGCTTAATAAAGGTAGATGCAGACAACCAAGTAGCTGCCTTGCAAATCTCTTCTGTAGCATGTCTGGCAAATGCTGCACTGGTGCAGCACTTCATATTGAGTGAGCAGTAATCCTAGCTGGTATGTCTAGTTTTTTAAAATTTTGTGTGCTTCGATAATGCATGCCTTGAAGTTACTGTTAATGGCAGATTTAGACATCCTCATCCCTTTATTCAGTGAGGATATAGAGATAAATAAGGAAGCTGTTTTCTAGATTTGCTCTGTTCTATAAAGAAATGCTTTTAGAATAAGTCTTATGTCCAGAGTATGCCACATTTCTTCTCCGGAATGAAAAGTATTTGGTCAACTGATAGTAGACATAATTCCAGTGATATGTGGGAGAGATCACGTTTGGTATGAAGACAGGATCTGTTCCCAGGACCACTTTGTCCTTGTGTAAGATATGTAGCTCAAGCTAATAAACAGGGTACTCGGTTCCGATATCCTTCTTGCAGATGTAACTGCAGAGAGGAACAAAGCCCTCAAGTACATAAGAGGAATTTCCTTGATAGGCTCTCAAAGGGGTGTCTGGTAACAGCATACACAACTGTACACATTTTCCAAGTCAGAAATTCGTAACCTGTGGCAGATCCTTCAGAATATAAAACTAGAGGAAGCGACATACATGAAGTGTCTGAACAGACTCAGACCCTAGTACCGTGGCAGTACTGTTGTTAATGCTGTGACCTGACATCTTAAGATTGAGCCTCTGAGACCGCTTGCGTGACCGACCTCTAGGAAGTATAGAATGGATCTGGTTTTGGGTTTCATAACTAGACATGGGCACGATCGGAATTACGGTCTGAAAATTGCACCGATTTTGGCATTTGCGCCATTGAGACCGGGCTGATTGGTTCTGTCCACAGCTCACGGTTCAGCGGTTGGGTGGGGCGCCCTATCGGGTCTCGATCGGATCGATCGGTTTACATTCGGGATTGCAGTCTGCAGACAGTCTGGCGCCAGCCATCTGTTCCCGAGGGAACAGAGCCCCATGGAAATGGAGCCTGGGGAATGCCGGAGCTGTTTGCCCTCCTTCTGTCGCCCTGGAAACGCGAATGGAAACCCAGCATTCCTTGATCAGCAGGGCTTCCTTCCAACCACGGAGCAGCCAGAAAAGCGCGCACCCGTCTCGTCCATTTGGGAGAAGAGAGGGGAGGGCGGGGGAAGGGGGTGTTCTTCTGTAGCCATGGGCACTCGAATCTCATCCCTGCAAAGCCTGAGAGGCAGCTCTTACGGCCAAACACAGCCCTCCTGCATAGCAGACCCAGGCTTTATAAATAGCCACGTGCTGCGCAACAAAGTTTCACTTTCCGCTCGCGGGTGGAATGGGACAGAGGCGAGCTCTTGCTTGCCACTTTTGGAGAGAGAAAGTGCAAGAGAGAGAGAGAGAGAGAGAGAGAGAGAGAGAGAGAGCTTTAGCTTTGGGCTTCAGTGGATAGGGAATTAGGGAATAGGGAGCTATCTCCTCTGGTTCCAGGGCTGCCGCCTAGCTCTGGGACCAAGCTTGGTGGGCACCTCGGCTGAGGGCTCAGGTCTGGGGGGAAGTGTTGCAGCTGGGGTTGGGCTCTATTCCTATTCTCTCTCTCTGCTTCCAGGGCTGCCGTCTAGCTCTGGGGCCAAGCTCAGTGGGCACCTCCTTGGCTGAGGGCTCACACGGTATTACACACTCTAGTGCCTGGTCACTCTGGTCTGGGGGAGTGTTGGTGGTGGGGCGCCCTTCCGCGTCGGCCTTCCCGATTCCCAATTCTGTATTGGAAATGGGACTTGATCGGCAAGGTTCGGGTACCTGGGTTCAGCGCTGCCGCAGAATCACGATCAGCTAAATTGGGATTATTTTTTGGATCGTGCCCATGTCTATTCATGACATTAACCCGTTTTTCTTTTGCATCTCCTGTGAAGGCTTTTTATGATGCATTATATATCTTGTTAGAGGACTGTCTCCTAGAGGCCAGTCACATGTTGGTTACTTCTTGAGAATAACCTAGCCGAGAGTGTCTCGCTCACTCTTCAGGCAGTTAAATGTAGCTATTCCAGGTGTGGATGCAGAATTTGGCATCGCTGGAGCATATCCAGAGATATTGGAGAAATAAGTGGTGTAAGTGTTGACAGCTGTTGAAGAGCAGAGAGCTGGGGGAGCTAAGGGCACTAGGGTGCTACCAATATGATTTCTTTTTTGTTTGTTTGTTTTTGTTCTCCTATCTTCCTGATTGGCTTCAGGAGAATCGGAGTGGTTGAAAGGCAAACAGCAGAATGCTTGGCCACTGTGATGTCAACGCATCAGTTACTTTGTCCTCGAGATGGAAGCACGTGGTGAAATTGGTCGACATGCTGTCTGTTCTGATTAGAACGTGTTCGTCTAGTATTTGTGGTCTGAAGTGTAGTAGGGCTAGATAAATGGCCCAAAGCTCCAGTAGGTTGATGAGGGTCTCATCTCACTGCTGGACTAATGACCTTGCACTGGTGGATCTTCTAGTGCAGTTCCCCATCTGGAGAGACCGGTGTCTATGGAACCTGTCCCATTACTAGAATGCAGTGTTGCTTTCCTTGCAGAAGGCTAGTCATAGGTGTCCACCATACGAGGCTTTTTAAAAAAATATTATTTTATTTATTTATTTTTACTGTGAGGGGGAACTGAATGGAAAGACCTTTCTTGTTCATAATTTGTAGTTGGAAGGGTCTCAGAAGTCTGTAAGGGTCTTGTATGTAGTTGACCTCACTGGATGCTTGGAATCAGTAGACCCATCAGTTTTGCCAATGTCATCAATAAATACCTGGCCTTGATAATCCCTTGTGACTCTTCTTTGCCACTGCTTCAATTAGGAACGAACAATTGTGTGTCGTTCTAATAGGGCTTCCAGATGTTCTAGTCACTGTTTAGATTATAAAGCACTTCTCTGTAAATTGATCAGGAACTGTAAGCTTGTAGACATGCAGAGCTTAACCTGATCAGCAAGTCATCCAGGTAAGTGTGTAGATTAATGCTTTTCCTCCCTTAGCTTTACACGGAGATGATCAAATTCTTTGTGAATGCCCTCGGTGCCCTAGAGGCCAAATGGAAGTACTCTGAACTGTAGATGGAGCCCTGTTGCACAGAAATGGAGGAGTCTTTGGTGCCTGGACAAGATCGGAATGTGGAGATACGCTTCCATTAGATCTAGTACAGTAAGGTACTCCGTGGTGTAAGTTGGCCCTGAGATCCACGAACAACTGAAGCCAGGGTCTGAACCTGGGTCCTTCTGTATGCAAGGGAGGTGATCTGCCACTGTGCTATGGGCCCTGCATTAGTAGGGATTCTGTGATGGATCTCATTGTCTCCAAACTGAGATGCCTAAGTTTTATGAACTTGTTGAATATTTTAAGTCTAGTATCACCCTCCAATCTCTGTTCTTTTGGCACTGTAAAGAATATGGTGTACACTCCTTTTCCTCATGCCCTGGAGGAGTGGAGGCATGAGAAAGAAGGGATGCACTTACCTGTAACAAGAGTGCTGTCTATTTGGACTGAAGAATTCAGAGTCTCTAAAGTCACAGCAACAGTCACTATGAAACACACAGATATCTGAAAAAGTAAACTGAACTCACAAAAACACATAGCAAATAAACGTTAGTTCTTAGGGAGCCACTGGGCTTTTATCTTTTCCTACAAGGATGCAATCTGCTATTAGAGATTATCAATGGCCTCAATCCAAAGCACTTTGGTCCATATCCTTTATGCCCTAGGATAGGGTTAAACACGTTTCATGCTCCCTTCAAGGAGATGGCAGAGAGATCATGATGACCTGTTCATCAGTAGCTTAAAGGAACAATTGCAACAGAGAATTCTGGTTCTCACATAGACTAACAGTTTATAGCATTTGCTGTCTACAGAGAGTGAAATAGAGATGAGGTGCGATTTAATCTGTAGATCCTCAACAACAATAATAATGACCACTGGAACTAAGAATATATTTTCTAAAGGTTACAGCAGAGGCCCTGCCAGTAGCCAATTCAATGAAAGTTTATTCATCAAGGACTTCTTGCCCCGGGGCACCTGAGTATAAAGATGGTTGGGTTTATCTAAACCTCAGCTTTCAGCCCCAGTGGGGGCTCCAAGGTGAATACAACATTTCAAATCTGTCCATTCTAGTCACACAACAAACCCAAATGTAAGCCAGGCCTAAAGATTGCCACAGGCCTAAGGCCACAGGCAGATCTCCCAAGGAGAATGGCATGAGAATCCGGATCCCCTAGATCCCAGCCCAACACTCCAGCCATAACACCAAACTGTCTCTTGTTAAAAATGGTGTCATACAGGAAAGATTCCAGAGATAGGATGAACACAATTGCAGCAAGAACTCTCTCAGCACAGGCAATTGTAATGCTGTGGAGTCTGTTTCATGTTGGTCCAAGGATACTAAAAACTGGAGCAGTTCCACTCCAGTCCAAGGTTTACTCATGTCTACACAAGCTGGCTGAAGGCCTGCTAGGCCTTGTGCTCTTTTCTTTGTTTCTACAGAATAAAGTTACTCTGTGCTGATTAAAAGAGATTGAGAACCCTGGGGAAAGCAGGCCCCATTCCCTGGAGGAAAAAAGTGTGTACAGGCATATACATATGGAACCAACAGGGAGAAAAAACTTCACTATCTGCATAAGTTTCAGTTTCTCTTTCTTTTTTGGTATAGGTTTCCTTTCTAACTGCTTCAGAGGGCCTGCTAGGATTCCCTTTGTAAAAAATGGCCTCTTCCACAATTCTGTTTGGGGAGGGGGTGGAAGGCCTAGAAGAAGGACAAGAGGGAGGCCTGTCTCTTCCCTCAGCACTCTGACAAAAATTAGCAGTCTCCATTTATGTAATCAAGTTTAGGAAATCTGGGAATAGCATTGCAGTGCCGGACCCAATTGCTTTACTCACAAGTAGACCATCAGCAGCACTGGACCCTGGGGCCATTGGTATTTGGTGCTCTCGCTAGGTCCTGCACCTATTGATTGCTTTGGATGTGGGAAGCCACTCTGCAGCCACTTCCTGGTCTGTTGGAAAGGTTGCCAGCATTGGCAAGGCCAGAAATGGCTGCCATGGCTTTCTGAAGTAAGATAAGCTAGCTTTTTTTTAAAAAAAACCTCTCTAATGACGTTTAGGAATTCCTGAGGTACTACCACGGGTCCTGATCCCATCGCATTACTCACAAGTAGCCCTCCTTTGCCATGGGCTCTGGAGGCACAAATGATTGCTGAATCTCAGACCAGCTTGACTGCCCTGCACTGGGTCTTACACCATTTGACTGGCTTAAGGATGTGGAGAAATCCACTCCATAGCCACCTCCCAGCTGGTTGGCAATGCTGCGCTCATTTGCAAGGCCAGAAATGGCTGCCATGTTTCCTTTGCCCAGGGAGGAATAGTGCCTTTTGCGCTTCCAGTCTCTTCACGATATGAGTGGCTGCAGCTGCAGCTTCCTCGCGGGGTTGTTGCCAGGAAGCAGCAGTGGGGAGGGCCTTCCAACTCTCCTTTGGAGAGGAATCCTATTGTGATGGAAGAGCATGTTCTGCTGGTCCATGATTCTGTCTTGCCATGAAATGGCTGCCACAGCCAAAGGAAGGAAGGAGAAAGCTTCCCCTGCAAGCCTTCTAGCAGGCCTGCAGAGAGTAAGAGAATAGCAAGGAGGTAGAGTAGAAAGGAGTAAACAAGGCAAGAATCAGGTTCTGAAAAGTAGAAGTGAAGGAAGAAAAACAGTAGAAAGGCAAGGCAGCACATGGATGAAGCTGCTCTCCCTGTTGAGGCAGGAATGAAACTGAAAGAAAGGGTGACTCCCAGTGGGAAGACAGGAAGTAGAAAATTTGTTCCTGCCTCACTGACTAGAGGGTGAGAATCACCCATCAAGATGTCCTCCACCTCAGAGGGAGAACACAGAAAAAGCCCCATATCCAGTAATTACCTGCCTAACCTCTAGAGGCAATCGGTGGTCTCCAATGAAAATTTTAACAGATGGGTAAGTCCATACAGGTCCTTCAGATAATCTGGTCCCAGGCTGCACATTTCACTGTAGGTCAAAACTAAAGCTTAAATTGGAATCAGAAAGAAACTGGAAGCCAGAAAATTTTTCAGCACAGATAAAATATACTAATTGCAACATATCCCTATTAACAGCCTACAGGTTGTATTCTGTACTAACTGAAGGCTCTGAAGACTTAAAAAAGCATGTACAATGTTTTGCAGTAATTAAACCTTGTTGTTAATCATGTATGGGTAAATATGGCAAGGTATATCATCCTCTTCCAAGTCAAAAACTCTTTGAGCTACCAATGCTATCTATGTGTCTGAACAATGCAGGATCCAAAAGAATCCACATACTACAAACCTGATGTTTAAGTGGAAGTACAACTGCATCCAGTACAGGTTAAAATATCATCTTCATGGTCAGGAAGGTAGTTAAATTAGACATTTTACAGGTCATGTTTCACTATAATCTTTCATCCTGTTCAAGCTCAAGTTTTAATGGATTGAAGAGTCCCAGTTGATATTTTCCAGCCTCAAAGAACACTCTTCTTCTCTCACACACAGAAATCTCCAGTTAAGCCTAAAGAAGCTACATGAAACCACCCTGTATAATATTTACATTTGACTGCCAGGACTGATGCCACTCAAACCCTCCAAAGTTCATCAGCAGCCAGCCACCCTGCAACCAAACAGGAGAGAGAGACGGCAACACCTCCTCCATTTACCTGATGAGACCAATTATGATTTACCATGCTTATCCTAGCCATCTGGGACTCCCCTCCAAGCAAGGTGTAAATATGAAAAAAATAAATTTAAAAAGTAATGGCAAATTACTTTCAACAAAAAATGTTTCAGCGTAATAGCAATCCCCCAACACAAGGCTTTCCCCACACAAAAGCAAAGGAGCAGTCTGTATAATATACAATTCAAATACCTTTAATGGCATACACTGTAAAATATACTACACTGCAGAGTCTGAAATTTGAAAGTATAAAGCATGCCAAGTTTAACCTTAGTCGTGGATTGTTTTGTGTAGCTAGAAGTATAAGCAACTGGCAGTACCCTTCCTTTAGCTACCATCTTCTGTTAAGAGCTCAGACATTGAGCAGCTGTTCTACAGACGGCATGTTAGCTTCAAAAAGGTGGACCACAAACTCTCTTTCTACAAACAATCAGTAATGATGAATATTCTAAATTTCCTATTTGCTGTTGTTTAATTGAAGAGCCATTAATTCTTTACTGAAGAGCCATCTTTGCAGAGCCATTTTCTTTCAAGATCATTATTGCAAATGCAATCTTCTTTCGAACAGAAATGCCCCTTATGAGCATTTGGAAAGCCCACAGGGGGACACAGGAAGGAACAGTGAAAGGGCAGAGGGGGAGGGGGAGATCAAGGAGGATATCCAGCCCATCCATTTTGTTTCCAAATCTATCTATTTCCTTCTTCCCCATGCCAAAGAACAGAAACCATGATTCTCAGGCCATGCACTGTACCGTGTACCTATTCAAAACAACATTTAATTTGATTTTCACTGCTGAAATTTACAACAGCAGCTACAATGCTGCATCCCAAGTTTCTATTTCTTGGCAGTCTTATCTGCAATTGCTATTCACAATGGTCCAAAAGCATTTTAGTACCCCAAGCAAGGTTTTTTGGTGGGTTACTACTTAGAAGTTGTACACTACCAGAATTTTAAAGAAGTTACTCTGTACAACTGAACCCAACCATAATTCCTCACATTTTTACATAAGTTACAGTACATATTGTCAAAAAGAGAGTAGCAGAAAGGAAAAATTCAACATCCACCCATATATTCCTGGTCTTTCATGCAATCCAGTTTGCTAACCAGAACACATTACTGACATTTTTATACCCACCATAAAAAACTTATTAAAAATCCTGAAAGACATTAGAATTGAATCATTCTATGAACAATTTCTCCGTGAACGTAAATAACTAAAATAAGATATAAAGTTTAAACATTCAAAAACTTCTGTAGTATTTCCAACATAATATTTTCTCCCTTTTAAAAACCATGGAAGTACAGAACACAACTTTGAGGGAAAGGCCTTCCAGGCATTCACTCTGTGCATGCGCGCATGCACCCTCAAGTCACAACTGACTTATGGAGACCCCCACAATGTTTTCAAGGCAAGAGATATTCATTCGCCAGTGCCTGACTCTGCTTACCAACCCTAGCCTTCCTTGGTGGTTGCCCATCCAAATACTGGCTGAGGGCAACCCTGCCTGGCTCCCAATATCTGATGAAATCACAACAGCAATCCCAACTGTGTGATCCTTAGACGTCTGTATATGTTTTTTTAAAAATACAATTGTTAAAATCACAATATCAAATATTTAATACAATACAAATGATCAAAGGCCCAATTATTTACATCATTTATACCCTGCCGTTCTCTCTAGAGGGGAACTGAAGTGGCTTACATTGTTCTCCTCTCCCCCATTTTATCCTCATAACAACCCTGTCAGGTAGATTAGGCTGAGAGTGTGATTGGCCTGAGGTCACCCGGCAGGTTTCCATGGCAGAGTGGGGATGTGAACCTGGATCTCCTCTAGATCACATTTTTTTAAAAAAAGAAAAGAAATTGGCATTCCATCTACTGCCTTTCAATCCTCTGGGAAGCCCAAATTATAGCAATTATTGAGTGAGCTTGACTGACTGAGAGTTGATACAAGAAGAGACATCTACTATATGGATTCAAGGTCAAAAAGGTTTTTATACAAAAGAACTATTACCTTGAATACTAACTTAGAAGTTAACTGGGAGTTGATGAAGACATTTCAAACTGAGCTGAGCTCACTCAGTATCAGCCAAGAAGTGGATAATTGCATTATATAATAACAAAAACAACAACAACAACATTTGATTTATATACCACCCTTCAGGACAACTTAATGCCTACTCAGAGTGGTTTACAAAGTATGTCACTATTATTCTCGCAACAAAACACCCTGTGAGGTGGGTGGGGCTGAGAGAGCTCCAGAGAGCCATGACTAGTCCAAGGTCACCCATCTGGCTTCAAGTGGAGGAGTGGGGAACCAAACCTGGCTCTCCAGATTAGAGTCCCGTGCTCTTAACCACTAAACTGGCTATGTACTAACTGAAACTTTGAAATGGTCAAATATCAACTCAGGAAGTCAGTCATACAATATATGAAGTTCATGATGGCACAGGAATGCATGTGAGGGGTAGCAGACACCAATGTCTTCACAGGCTCTTGTAAGTAAACAAGCTTCATTCTCTTTATTAGGCATCTTCCAACCAGGCTGCCATGGGAAAAATGCTGTGCCTTAATAAAATGCATAGAATTGTACAGGCACTCCATCTTTTGCCTGGTCCAGTGAAGGAAGAGACTATGCTTAACTTCTCTGCATGTCAGCAGACAAAGCACAATCTTATTAAGATTGGTCAGATGGCTCTTTATTAGGCAGCTAAACACCACAACAGTGGAACCTAACTATTTGTTCTTGCTTGGATTCCCAGTCCCATTTTGTAGGTATTAAAATGCAGTAGTTTGCACGTGCCTTCTTATAATGTTTTATTGATACTGCTGTCAGAAAGACTTTGCCAGTGCCTTCAGTTAAACACTGTTTCAGTCCCATTAAGTCCACAAAACAGATATTTCAAGACTCAGTCTTAAGTCTGCATAACAGATGTCTGAAGTCACAGGGAAGAGTTTGCACTAGGAGACCATTTTGAGACCATCTTTTGTATTTGTATCCTGCTCTTTCTTCAATGGTACTCATTTAGGTACTTGTTTCATGTTAGTTAACTACATCAGGTTCCAGTGCAGGCACAGGAAACGGAAAGCTATAAAAAATAGAGAACAATGTATTTTTAAAGAATTAAACTTTGAAATATCATTTCCATGGAATCTGTTGATTACCATGTTAAACAAAGTTCCGTTTTGCTTGAAAGTTTGAGTTACTATCTTCAGTTCCTCCAACTTGCAAGTTTAAATATCACTGTGAACAAAACACAATCCCTACTGCAAAAGAGACAGAAAAAAACCATGATAAAAATATATTCCAAGCACCACTTACTCCGGCCATACAGCAATTATTTGTTTGATAGGTTTACTCCAAGAAGCTCTACAATTCATAGTATAAAAAGCAAAACTGTTACTTTACTTTAAAAGTCCAGTTATTTATTAGTACTTTGGAGCACAAATCCACCAATAAATTAATGTTTCATTTCCCTAGGGGCAGCCAAATGAAGGGCAAAAGATTTTGACTGGATCTCTTTAAATTTTTAAAATTATTTAAATAACTGTGGGACCCAATCTAGATCAATTACTTTGGACAATGCAGAGGATTAATCCCTTTCCCCAATTTCCAGATAGCAGCTTACAGATGCATGTGAAACAGGATGGGGGATCTATCCCTTCACCCTAATTGCCCAGATTCAAACTGATTCTCCCCCAGAAGCTGCTTTTAAATAAAAAACATCAAGGGTTCTGAACACAAATCTCTCCCACCTTGTCTTGTTGCACCTAGACATCTTTTATACTTATACATCCTATAAATAGAGGCTACAAGCATTATCTGAAGAAGTCACTTGCTAAGTGGCACATTTGAAACTTCATGTCATATATGCCTCCTGCATATCTGCCATGAATGTATATGGGTGCTGTCTCGGGTCTCTGAGAGTATGGGAAGTTCTTTATTGCTGCAATGCCAGTAGGTTATCTCGCAAATGTTTACTTTCTCTTTCTTGCTCTGCTGAGCCAGTGTCCTTGACTGCCAGCTGAAACTGGCTTGAGATGTGTTCTTCCTGAGAACCAAAGATAAGTTCATCTTTCTCACTGTCTACTCTAAAACAATGTCTCTCTCCAACCCCCCCCCCAAAGGTCCTCTGCCCAAAAGGCAGGAATATTCCCTATAATTAACACTGATAGCCCCACCTATGTCACTTCTTCCAATTTCACTGCCTGAACACCATGTACTGAATGGATCTCTAATAAAGTTACTTCAACTGGAACACCTGTGTGTTAACTGTGGAGAACTTGGGGATTTAACTGCCAGGGACTGACATTTTGGCAGAAGTCCTTTTCTCCTCTGGACCCCAAAATCCTGAAGTCGAGCTACCGGCGTGATGCTGTACGAGACCAATCAGGGGACTGCGGAACCCCCAAAGGGACAGTTACTCAACCTAGAATCGGAACAGACCTATGAAAATGGGGCGACTGGCAGAACCCTGATTGGATTAGTGCCCAGCCTCAGCATCACGGGCTGGGAGTCCAGGGTGATCCCGGAGGAGAGGATGGATTACAGGAACCGACCAGTAACCACCCCAATGGAATGGGTGCCCCAGATGCTGACCAGCCAGCAGACTCGGGAAGAGTTCCTGGAAGAATTGGGCGAATACCTTAAGTGGACTGCGGCTGGAAATAAAGGGATCCTAGGTGACCTTGTAGGACCTCAAGAGCAGACTGGCATGGAGGAGGCTCAGCGAACCCGGAAGGAGAAGATTGGACATTGGCTTTGCTCCATCAGTCTCAGGACGTTGGAGACGTTTGCCTACTATTGAGCGATAGGAGTGAACCGGGAGGAAGTATGGCCGAATCCCTATGACGCCCCAGTAGAACCTCCAAGCAAGGATGAAACTAGCATGATGGCGACAGACCCCCTAGAGACTGATTCAGAGCGGTGGCAAGCTGTACGGGGGGAGATGAATGAACTGAAAAGGGACTTGGCGCAAGTTGTGAGAGGACTGCAAGACATGATGTGCCATACGTCCATGATGGAAGTGCCTCAGGGCCCAGGGCCTGACGGAGATGGAATCGGGGGGGGGGGCGAGGTGGGCCACCCAGACCCAAGGCCCTCCTCCCCCGTACCTTCACAGAGAGGTCCGGTTAGGCCCCTGGTGAGACCATCAGGAAACCCTCAACAGAGAGGGGGACCATTGGCCTCGCTGCAGCCAGGAGCACCGGCGCTGCCAATGGGATTTCCCGTGCCTCCTCTGCCGCCAGCAGGAGGCCCGGCCATCCTGCTGCATGGAGGCGTGCCGATTGGAGCACCACTAAAACCCATACCGCTGGCTCAACCTCCCCACGCTTTGCCGCCGCTAGGGATACCAGTGGTACGAGGAGGGCCGGTTATCTCGCCACCTGGGGGGGGTACCGATGGGACTACCGCTACAACCCATGCCACCGGTGCAACCTTTCCCAGCTTTGCCACCAATAGGGGTGCCAGCCGCACCAGGAGGGGTCCCCCCCACGATAATGCCCCAGCATGGACAACGGAAATTAGAGGCCCATTTTGACAGGGACCCCGAAGAACTGGGTTATTTTATCGTACAAGCGATGGAATTTTTCTGAGTGGGGCCACACTTTTCTGAACCCCAGCTGGGTAAGCCACCTGGGATCCCGGCTGGATGGTTCAGCAGCTAAGTGGTATGTCACCCTATACGAGGTCGGGGCCCTGGAGCTTCAAAACCTCAAAACGTTTGTATGAGCACTGATGGCCCAGTTTGAAGATCTGTTAGAAAGAGAATGAGCCTGGACACAACTGAAGCGGATGCAGCAAGGGAACCGGCCAGTCTGCGAATACGCAGCAAAATTCAGGCAGTATGCAGCAAAGGCACATGACTGGTCTGAAGGAGTCAAAATTGAATTTTTCCAGGCTGGCCTGAACTCAGACTTGGTGGCCTTGATGCAAGACAATCCTGCTATCCTGTTGGGATGGATCCAACTGGCCTGCGAGGTCAAGAACCGAGACTAGGTGGTGAAGCTCATAAAAATGCAACACCAGTCAGCTGCCAAGAAAACCTCCCTGGGGCCAGGGAGGAAAGAGAAGACCACTGACCCATGCTCCCTGGACACCGAGCGAGCTACCCGCATGAGAAGGGAATTTTGTTTACAATGTGGAGTTGGTCATTTTGCCGCTGAATGTCCGGGGAGCAGGAAGGGGCGGATGGAGGGAAGTCGCTCAGAAAAACCAGCTGCTCCACAGGCCACCAAGCCACCAAAAAAAGCTCCAAGAAAAAGAAGCAAAAAGGCAACTGGCCATAGCGCTATGGAGGGGTTGAGTGAGGAACCCTCGGAAGAAGAAACTCCTAACCAGTAGGCGGTAAATGCCAGCAACCTTTCGTGAGGAGGCCCCGGTGACAGGTCCCGCTGGAGCCACCATCGCCTGAGGTGAGACCAAAAGGGGCCTTACTTTATATGCCAGTGACTACAGTTAACCTCCAGCGGGAAACCAACATCAGAGTGCGGGCCTTCATTGACTCTGGACACACTCGGGACTTGATTGCCCCAGCTCTAGTCACAGGGTTGGGAATGAACATATGTAAACTAAACTGTATTTGAACAAATCGACGGGTCCTGAATGAAAGGAGCCCCGGCCAATGTAGAAACTGAAATGGTCCCAGTGGGAATAGGGAACCATTGGGAAGCCAGAACTTTTGTAGTAACTGATGCCACCGAATTCCCATTGGTGTTAGGAATATGGTGGCTATGGGACCACAACCCATATGTGAAGTGGAAAACCAGAGAACTACGATTTGCGGGGGGGGGGGGAGTGTCAAAGTCATGTATGGAACTCAGAATGGGGACGTAGTGCACACACACACACCCGGAGACTGCGCTACTAACGCAAGGAGAAATTGAGAAAATTCCCCTGGAATAACAGGACTTGAGCCATGTGTTTGACGAGGAGGAAGCTGATGAACTTCCCTCCATAGGGCTACTGACTGTGCCATAGAGTCAATACCAGGTTAAAAGCTACCAAAAAGAAAACTTTATTCAATGAACCCAGGGGAGTGTAAGGAGTTGTGTAAATTTATTGACAAGAATCTGGCTAGAGGATTCATCCACCTGGCTAGCTCCCCTCATGCACCCCCAGTATTATTCCGCAAAAAGGATGGGGGGGGGCTAAGGCTGTGTACTGATTATAGGGCGATTAATGCTGTGTCAATGTCCAACACTTACCCCATCCCACTGATTAGAGACGTGTTGGGAGTGATGTCTCAAGGGAAAAATTTTTTCAAAGCTGGATTTACGAGACATGTACTTCCGAGTGAGAATAAAAGAGGGGGATGAATGGAAAACAGCTTTTAACACCCCTTTGGGACAACTTGAATACAAAGTCATGCCTTTCGGATTACAAGGAGCTCCGGGGGTGTTTATGAATCTAATGAAGTACTACACAAATATTTGTACAAGGGCGTGGTTGTTTATCTTGATGACATGTTGATTTATTTGAAAGATTATGAGTCCCATGTAAAACTAGTACGTCAGGTACTAAAGACTCTCTGGGATAATCACTGGCCGGTGAAATTATCTAAATGTGAATTCCATAAAGAGTTGGATTTCCCGGGATACAGAATATCGAAGCAAGGATTAAAAATGGACCCCGCGAAAATTCAAGCACTGGTGGGGTGGGGACCCTCCCCCCCCCCAACCAGGAGACAATTGCAATCGTTCCTGGGATTTGCCAACTTCTATAGACCATTCATAAAAAACTTTGCTCAAATTTCCTTACCCTTAACTGACTTGTTGAAAACCAAGGGTAAAGGAGTTCAAGGGGTGAAGCCTAGTGCTAAATTAAATTGGACTACAGAGTGCCAGAAGGCTTTTGAGCATCTAAAGATTTTATTCACTTCAGAACCAGTCCTACATCATCCCGATGAGAATTGGAAGTTCGTTGTACAGGTGGATGCTAGTGATGTGGCCATGGGAGGAGTTATCTTACAAGTAGATAAGGAGGGGAAACTGCACCCTGTGCCTATGTATCAAATTTTTTTTCTGACGCCGAACAACACTGGTTGGTGTAGGACAAAGAAGCTTCAGCAGTTCAACTGGCTTTATGTTCTTGAAGACATTGGCTGGAGGGGGCGAAAGTGCCATTTGAAATTTGGACTGATCATAAAAATTTAGAAGCGTTACACACTCCATGAAAATTAGGCGCCAAGCACCTCCAGTGGGCGAAGTTCTTTTCCAAATTTAATTTCACACTGAAGCACCTCCCTGGCAAATCTAACTTCCTAGCAGACGCCCTTTTGCGCATGCCCCAACATGAGAGCCAGAGAGAAGACATAGTAGACACAATATTCTCTCTGACCCAGTTGCAGGGGGCAGTAACCACCCAAAGCCAGGCAAAGCCAGTGAAACATAAGCCTTCAGTCATGGACTGGGAGGAGAAAGCGAAAAAGAAAGCAGAGAAGGAGGGAGATGCCTTGCCCAAAGACAAACTGCAAAAGGGAGAGGGAGGCGGATGGTACCATCACGGCAGACTATACGTACCAGCTGGTTTGAGGGGGGAGGTGCTGAAACATGATTCTAAACTGGCCAGCCACTTCGGCTATTTAAAGACATTGCATTTGGTACAAAGACAATTTTGGTGGCCAAACATCAGAAAAGACATATCTACATATCCACTTGCCAAGTGTGCCTAATGGGGAAAGTTGGGGGGGGAGGAAACACTAGGTCTCCTCCGGCCCCTGGAAACCCCCTCCCAGCCATGGTCGGTGATCTCAATGGATTTTATAACGGATCTCCCCCTTTCCAAAGGGAAGACTGTAATTCTGGCGGTAGTTGACTTATTTTCCAAGCAAGCCCATTTCATTCCATGCTCTAAAATCCCAACCGCCAAGAAATTAGCTACTCTTTTCATGCAACAGGTAGTCAGACTACACTCGTTTCCAGACAAGGTGATATCAGATCGCGGAGTCCAGTTTGTTGCCAACTTTTGGCAGGAGCTATTGAAACTGGCTGGAATTGAACAAGGGCTTAGCTCCGTCCATCATCCCAAGACCGACGGGCAAACCGAAAGGGTTAATCAAGTATCAGAACAATTTTTAAGGTGCTACATTGATTACCAACAAGACAATTGAACTGATTTTCTAAGTTTTGCCAAATATCGTTATAACAACATGGTACATAGCTCCACAGGAGCCTCCTCCTTTATGGTAGCACATGGTTATGAGGGCAAAGCAATGCCCTTGTAAAAACCCCAGGCAGCAATGCACCAGGGGACCTAAGAGAGTGGTGGTCTACATTACAGGTTCAATGGAAAACAATTAAAAAGACTCTGGAAAAAGCCAAAGAGGATTACAAAAGACAGGCTGATAAAAAAGATCAACCCCATGGAAACTACAAATAGGGGACTATGTATACGTTTCCACTAAAAATCTAAGGGGGGAGCAACCCAGCAAAAAAATGGGGTGGAAGTTTTTGGGGCCATTTTTGGTCTAAAAGATAATAAATAAAGTCACTGTAGAGGTGATTCTACCCAAGAACTTAAAAAATGTCCACCCCGTATTCCATTTCAGCCTCCTGAAGAAAGCGCCCCCTCCTGACAAATGGCATCCAGATCGAGGACCCCCACCCCCATAGTGGATGGACAACTGCACTACGAAGTGAAGGACATTCTGGACTCTAAGTGAAACGGGGGAGTGTTTTACTTAATTCGCTGGGAGAACTTTGATGAGGGACAAAGGAAGTGGGTAAAAGCCTCAGATGTAAATGCTCCCGAACTGATTTGTAAATTTCATAAGGCTTATCCAAACAAACCAGGTCCTTTGTGAAGAAGGGAGGACTTTCTTGGGGTGGGCAGTGTTTCATATATGCCTCCTGCATATCTGCCATGAATGTATATGGGTGCTGTCTTGGGTCTCTGAGAGTATGGGAAGTTCTTTATTGCTGCAATGCCAGTAGGTTATCTCGCAAATGTTTACTTTCTCTTTCTTGCTCTGCTGAGCCAGTGTCCTTGACTGCCAGCTGAAACTGGCTTGAGATGTGTTCTTCCTGAGAACCAAAGATAAGTTCATCTTTCTCACTGTCTACTCTAAAACAATGTCTCTCTCCAACCCCTGCCCCCGCCCCCCGGTAAAGGTTCTCTGCCCAAAAGGTGGGAATGTTCCCTATAATTAACACTGGTAGCCCCACCTACGTCACTTCTGCCAATTTCCACTGTCTGAACACCATGTACTGAATGGATCTCTAATATAGTTACTTCAACTGGAACACCTGTGTGTTAACTGTGGAGAACTTGGAGATTTAACTGCCAGGGATTGACACTTCACAGGATAATATTCTAAGCATATAGTATATAAACAAAAACAATATGGAGCAAGTGAAGAGTTTAGGATGGCAACTAAACACTGAGGCACATATTCTGAAGACAGTTACTGTATCTATAGATACAGACAATCTTTGACCCTATCATGGCATTCACATACAACCACCACCTGAGAGAAGAAAAACTGTTACAGCAATGATGGTTTTCATTGCTCCAACTGGGGGTACAAGGACAATGCAACACACACAAGCAAGCACAGATCCCTTGCCTCAGGCTGCAAATACTACTAGTGTTTATCCTGCCCCACCCCCACCCCCCATACATACTTTGTGCAGGGCCTCAGAAACCCCATCCCTTAACAGTTGCTACTTGTAGGTAGCGTGGGTGGGTGGAGGGAGGCATTTCTGCAGATATGCTGACATTGTATCACCACTGTTATCTCTCCCCCCTTCCCACCCGTGAGGGACACAAAGCATGCAGCCACAGCCTGTGGTGACTCATTGCTACTACTGGCCAAACACAAATGGTACTTATGGTGGTACTTATTGCACTGCAGTATCAGGGCCCCATGAAGTAGTCCCAGCAGACAGTATAGACACAGTTGCAGTGCATGACTGGTGGGGAAAGGGTGTTAGAAAGATGGAACTCAAGTGCTTGGGGGATGAATGGAGGTGGTCAGTGGTAACAAATGCCCCCCCACACACACACACAGTGCAGCGAGGAATAGTGAATGCAAGATTACTGAGCAGAGCAGCCAACATCAATAAGAGTTACTATCCCCAGTGGTTGGGTTTATTGATGGAGAACATCAGGGGCGTGGGGAACTCCTCCCGGGGTTGAGTGATACCTGTAGCTCCATACAATATTCAAAGTGGGGATCTTAGACACACTAACTGTGCTTTCCCACTCCACTATGCCTTCCTTTACCATCTTCCTTTAGAAACATAAAGCTGGAAGGTGCACCAAGGGTCATGTAGTCCAACCCCCCGCACAATGAAGGAAATTCACAGATACTCCCTCCCCACACTCTTCCAGTGACAGCTATTCTATGCCCAGAGGAAACCAGAAACCTCCAGGACCCTTGGCCAATCTGGCCTGGAGGAAAATTCATTCCTGACCCCAAAGCAATGATTGGCATTACCTTGGGCATATAAATGGCCACAAGTGTGTAGCAGTAGCTCACCCCTGGCTGCCTGCCTCTCACAATCTGCCTCAATTCATACCAAGTCACAGAATCAGCATTGCTGTCAGATGGCCATCTAGCCTCCTCCTAAAAATCTCCAAGGAAGGAGAGCCTGCCACCTCCCAAAGAAGCCTGTTTGACTGAGGAACCACTCTGTCCAGAAGTTCTTCCTAATGTTTAGTCAAAAACTCTTTTGACTTAATTTTAACCCATTGGTTCTGGCCCAACCCTCCAGAGCAACAGAAAACAACTCTGCTCCATCCTCTATGTTATAGTCTTTCAAATACTTGAAGATGCCTATCATATCACTTCTCAGTCGTCTCCTCTCCAGGCCAAACATATCCAGCTCCTTCAACCTTTCCTCATTGGACTTGGTCTCCAGACCCCATGTTTGTTGCCCTCCTTTGGATACATTCCAGCTTGTTAACATCTTTCTTCAACTGTGGTGCTCAAACTGAACACAGCACTTTAGGCAAGGTCTACTAAAGCAGAGTAAAGCCATAACATCACTTTGCATGATCTGGACACTACTATGAATACAACTCAAAATTGCATTTGCCTTTTTAGCTATCACATCACACTGCTGACTCATGTTCAGTTTATGATCTCCTAAGACCCCCTACACATGCACTTCCCCATCCTATAACCATGCCTTTGATTTTTCCTACCTAAATGCAGAACTTTACATTTATCTCTGTTGAAATTCATTGTTAGTGTTAGCCCAGTTTTCCAGTCTGTCAAGATCAAGCTGAATCTTGATTCTCTCTTCTTCCAAATTTAGTATCGTTTGCAAATTTAATGAGCATCCATTCTATACCTTTATCCAAGTCATTTATAAAGATGTTAAACACCACAAGACCCAGGACAGATCCCTGAGATACTCTATTTGACACTCCTCTCCAAGAGAATGAAGAACCATTTACAAGCACCCTTTGGGTGAGATCTGTCAACCAGTTACAAATTCACCTAACAGTGGTAGGATCCAAACCAACATTTTCCAATGTCAACAAGAATACCATGTGGAACCTTATCAAAAACCTTAATGAAATCAAGATAAACTATGTCAACTGCGTTCCCCAATCCAACAAAGTAGTAACTCTCTCAAAAAAGGAGATAAGTTTAGTCTGACATAACTTGTTCTTGAAGAACCTGTGTTGGCTCTTAGTAATCACAGAAGTATTTGTTCTAAAAAGTTTTGATGTATGAATATCAAGTTAACGGGTTTGGTAGTTGCTGGATTCTCCTTTTTTCCCTTCTTGAAGATGGGAACAACATCTGCCCGCCTCTAAACTTCTGGCACCTCACCTTTCTCCAAGAATTCTCAAAAATGATAAGACAGAGGCTCTGCAATACCATCAGCAAGTTCCTTTAGTGTCCTAGGACGCAATTCATCTGGCCCTGAAGACTTGAATTCATTTAGCTAGGTTTTTACATACCACCCGTATGCTTATCCTAGGCTGCAGCTCCCTTCTTTTCGCCATGTGTTCTCTTTTTGCCAGGTTGAGAGCAGTTTCCCTTGCAATAGAAGACTGAGGCAAAGTAGGAATTGAGCAGCTCTTTCTATCACCTGTTAAAATTCCACTTTCCTCTCCCCACAGCGGGCCTACCACTTCCTTGTTCTTTTTCTTGTTCCAAATATAGCCAAAGAACCCTTTTTTGTTGAGTTGAGCATCTCTTGCTAGCCTAAGTTGATACTGAGCTTAGCTGGCATACATTGCTAGTATGAACATCAAAACTGCTGCAGGATGGCTGTTGCGTATTCCTTTGTGGCTGCCCTGGGCTCTCTTCCCTTCCCTGAGGAAAGACTGCTGCACTTGATCACCACTCACCCTCCATCCAAACCTGAACCCTACTGAGGAGAAGGTATTGAGCACTGTATCAGAGCTGCCTCTGCTGAGCTGCAAAGGCATAAGGCTAGGATTGGTCATGTTTCCTTACCAGTATGTCTTCCCAGCAAAAAGAAACACAGCTGCAGGCAGGGATTCAAACCTACATGTATATAACTGCATTCAGAGCTCTTCCCACTCACACCATGGTCCTGCTTACAGTAAAAAATGCAGTCCCCTCCTTTGTTGTGTTCTCATGTGGGCAGTGGTCAGCTGATGTCAGGGAAGCACGGCTGCATTAGCATGCTCCAGAACTGCTTCCATCTCCAACTATCACAGGGCTATTGTTGGCTTGTTGTGATTGGTGGGTTGTAGAGTTGCTGTTATGTTCTCTGCACCTATATTTTGTTTAGTTCTCCCTGCTCTGCCAAATAATCATAGGATACTAGCTAGCAGTGCTGGCAAGTTCTTGGGGTTTTAGACAGAGCTCTGAGTCACATACCATAGAAGCTACGTGTATACAAATCCAAGCCGGATATTTGATAGTATCAAGTAATTTACTGCTACTGCATCTAGGTGGCAGGGTGTGCCCACAAAACCAGCAGGTAAATAGAAAACTAAGGGGGAAATACTTGCAAGGATCACACAGTGATTTGGCTAAAGTGGAAGACCTAGCCTATAGTCTCAAAGACAAGAATAACTGCACTGATAACATAACATTTCCTGATATTCAAAACCTGTCCCCTGCTTCTCTCTCTCCTCCATCTGTAACTGGAAAAAACAGTCATTTAACTTTCCAGGAAATGTCTGAACTTATAGCAAGAAACTGAATTTTCAGAAAGAATTCAATGCAGGATTGCAGCCATTAGCACATAAAAATAGATGTATAAATGCCTTTGATTTATACAAATAATAAAATATACATCCATGGCTAGTTTGACGAGCTGCTGCTGCACATTAAGGTATCTTAGCTTGTGCAGAAAAAAAGTGGAAAGTGGAAACTTAACCATAGTAGTTAAAAAAGGGGGGGGGGGGTTATGACTTAGGCTTGAAACTAACATTATGAGAGAGAATGTGAAAATGTTCATGTTCAGAGAAATTTCACAAAAACAATTATAACAGCAATAAGTCTGGATATGCAACTAAACATAAACTCTTCAGGAGAGTATAAAAATACAGTAAGGCTGAAATCTTATGCAAGGCCCAAATTTTCAATAAAAATTGGTTGAAGCACAGTTCTTCTTACAACAGAGGAGATCTACTAATAATCTTCCATACAGATTTATAACAGAGGCCAAAAGAACTTACCCAAGTCTAGACAGTGAATATGTGGCATGAATCACTGAACATATACAATTTCACCTAAAACAGAATGGTATTGTGCTAGGAATTTGGAAAGGAAAAGTCAACAGCTTGGAAACAATGTGCTCTGAGCTATTACACAAAACAGGAAGGAAAATGTCTGTTTGGCCCCAAGAAAATCTGAAGGAAGGAAGTGGCAGTCTGCTTCTGAAGACAGGTTAGGGAGGGAAAGATGGGGATGAAAAGAAATACACTGTCCCACAAGCATCATATATCTTATTCTACTTTGGAGGCAATGGGGGAGGGGGGAGAGACAAGGTAGGAATTACAAAGGAAGATAACAATGCAGTCTCCATATCAGAAAAGCATTCACAAAATTTGCTTGGATACAATAGCAGCCCTGCCCTTCCATCACTGCTGCTTCTGCTCAGGCCAGATTTATGATCATACCAGCACTTGTCTACAGTGCACATGCACAAAATTAATGCACATTGAGGAAGTACAAGAACCTGCAATGACAGCTTTACTGCTAGCATCGCAGCACTCTCAGAACTTCCCTAGAAAACACCAATGCTGTTGTAAGTCCTGAGGCAATACAGTTGCTAGAACCAAAGCCCCACTGGAATCTCACCGTAAAAGTTCATTTATTATGTGGCCTTTTCTTTCAGGTCTTTCATTTGCAAGAGGATAATAATACTAACTGATGGTTGTTGTGGATTTTCCGGGCTGTAACTGATCTTAGAGGGCTGATATAGAGATGAGTGAGCACATTAAAGTGCTCTGAACATTCCAAAAAGAACTATACAACTTGTTTGCGGTATTATGATTTTGAAATTTGGCAGCTATAGTAGCAAGGATGCCTACTACTATGAATTTCAGTTGAACAAAAATGGTACGAGTAAATATCACCACTTGCAAATTTCAGGAACATAACAGAAAGCAGAGAGGCCTAACCACTACTGGCGACAGAAAATTCCCTTTAAACGAAGAAACCAGCAAGTTTACTTACTTGAGTCTGGATGCTATTTTGCTATATAGCCTAAACTATATGTGGCATTGGGGGGGGGGTGCTATTCAGGTTGTGAGCAAATTCCTATCTCAAATTGTCATTTCAAAATGTCATGTTTAATATGATAGCTAATTTAGATTAAACCCACTTAGAGAGGTAAGAGTGACCTTAGGTTTGGGTGTGGGACAGACTGGATCAAATTATAGCTGCAACTTACTAGATAATTATGAAATATTGATACAATAGTTAAATTCTTTGTTCTTGAATAACTGTCCATTGTTGTGATCTCCCAGGTCTAATACTGATATTTCAAGCAATGGTATATATATATAAAAATTGCAGAATGAACTTAATCTATTATACAGAAAGTGCCAGCCACTGCTGCAGATTCCTCTATGATAATTCTGAAACATTTTTATTACCATCTTGTAGTAGCACATTACCTGCAGAGATTAAAAACGGTGCATATTTTCAGATAAAGGTAAACTAACATACCAAGAAAGTATATCTTTATACTATGGGAGGGGGCAGAGGGAAAAGGAAAAGAGGAGAGAGAAAATGGTAACAGTAATAGTTTAACAAAAATTAAAGCAGATACACTTATTTTCTACCAAAGTGCTTAATATTAAGCAGTTTTTAATTCTACCTTTTTTCTACAATTTATACTACTCTATGAGATCAGCAGCCATACATAACATAACATGGTGAAACCACACTTCTGTGAATCAGTTTCTCATAATCTGTCCTCCTTAATGCTGAAGACATAAAAATTATTGTAGAGGATTAGCAGACATAGAGCTTATCTTTGAAAGGCAAGAGATCAACAGCACCTTTATGCCGGAGATTTGCCACAGAAATCATTTCAATTGGCTATTTGTGGCCAAGGTTTAAGGGTTAACTTTCCCTAGCAATTTTGATCAGTAAACATTTGCAAGTCAAACAGGAACCTACTGCTGAGTAATCTCTATGATCGAGGATCTATTATCTAGCCTAGTCAGTGATGGTTATTCTTAATTTGTTTATAAAAGACTATATTTTCAGTAGAATTACCTAATATCTAATCAAAGGCTTTAACCAAACCCTGAGAACAGGTGTGATGATCTGTACCAAAAATTATGACAAATGAGAAGGTACCTGGAACGGCATTGTATCCCATACACCTTTTGTTTTCTGCGAGTCATGCATGCTGCAGACAAAACGGTTTGTGCTAAACAGCCTCAAATATGTTTTTCCCAATATTAAGCACAAAGGAAAAACACTGACAGGAAGCATGGTAAATAAATCCCTCCCTTGAGAATGAAAGCAGCAGACAGGAGAAGGCTGACATGCACGCTGGAGAAACCTCACACACCATTTTTTCTTCTACCTGCACAAGTTGCCATTTGCTGCAGCCGTCAGAATCCTTTTTCCCCCTGGTTGCTTTCAAGAACTAGGTATTCAGGCACCCTCTCAAGGCATCTGTTGATATGCGTTAGAAGTATGATATTCCAGTTAAGAGAATCTTTAAGAGAAAATCCATTTTCTTTCCTGTTCAGGTAAACATGTTTACAGCTCCTTCCCAGAGACTGGGTGGTTCAGACTCACATGTCATACACATGTCGTCAGCAACAAGAAAAGCCCCCTTTCTCTATCATTAACATTTTAAATAAGGTAAAAGACAGAACAGCACTTTCTTAACTTACCTTTAATAAAGCTTCAATACCACACACACACACACACACACACACACACACACACAAACATGTGGTCTAGAACAGGAAATTAACATTGCAATATCCCGTATATATCCTGCTAAAAATAAATCCACCTCTACAGAGCCGAAAACTATTAGTGTAGAGCCAGATCAACTTTGTGGGTCGGCTAAAAGGCCAATGTTTATATGTGAAATTCACACATTGTGAGCCCCCCCCCCCCGAAACTGTAATTCCTATTCAGATATTAAAACCTCGTGCAAAATGTCATGATTTCCAACCCACCACAAAACCCCTTCCCATACATAACCATACAGAGGCAGGAAATGCCATACGAAACCATAAAAAACTGCCAAGGAAGGTTACAAAACCTCCCATTTCACATCCTATGAAGTCACCAGCGAGGCCAAGATCTTCCCTGTTATTTTCCAAATTCCAACGACACCAAAGTTCTTAGTATTTATTTCCCCCTTAGGTTTCTATACAGTTTCCCCAACTCATTTTAAAGTAATCAGTATTCACCAAGAAAGGAAGAAAAAGAAGAGTCTTTAAATCTGAAAAGTAAGCGTCACTCCTTATATAGGCTGTAGCCAGCTGCTCAGAGCCAGCAACGAAAGGGGGGGGGGCAAACCGCTACCACCCATTATTATGATTATTATACAAACAGGTACCTCGAAATCGAAGACGGCGCGAGAGAGAAACTTGGCCGATTCACGATCCCTCCCCAACCCAGACAGAAAGGAAACCTTCTTTACCCCCATCGCGTTGATTGGGGAGGGGGGATATATTGTGCGTGTGTGTTTTAAAACACTTCTAACACTTCTGCCAAGATCTGGAGGTTGGCGGGGGTTGTGGGAGGAGAAACAATATGTTCAATGGCTACAGAGATAAATCAACATGCACTGCAGGCACTAAAAGAGGCGGAGGCGAAAGTAGCGAGTGGTTTGGGAAGGGGGGGAGAAGACAGTGAAGAGAGAAAAGGCAGAGGAGGGAGGAGGAGTTGGAGGAAGGGAAAGGAGGGGGGTCCCTTCCAAGGCGATCTCAGGGGTGCGCATGTGGTGCGTTTCCCTTGTAAAAAAAATCAATACACACTGCAGCAAGCAACAGTGCTTCCCATCGCTCCTTCCCCACCCCCTCGCCCCCCCTCCAAAACACGCCACACTCCGGAGAATGAGTCCCATCACAACCCCTCTACGTTCGGTGCGTGTCTGGCAACCAGGTAGTTGAGCAGTTTACACGCAGTTGCCCGAAACTAAGTCTCTTCCTCCCCCGGCAAAGAAAAAAACACGCCGCCACCACAACAGAAAAGAGCGATGAAGGGGGAAGCCAACAAGGCGGTACTTTCCCCGTGTGTGGGCGGGGGGCGCCCCTGGAGGGAGCCCCAGAGAAGTTTGGGGCGCGGGTCGGGAGGGGCGGCCCCCCCGGAAAGACCCGCCTCAGTTCAGGTAATAAGTTTGCAAGTTGGGCTGCCGAGGGAGCGGCCTCCGGGCCGAGCGGGCGCCGCCAGCCCCTTTCTTTCCCTTTCCATGAGGAGAAGTGGGGGGAGGACCGACACCCCCCCCCCCGCCAGCCGCACCCGCTGAGGCGAAGTGCGGGGAGGGCGACCGGGCTGCGGGCGGCGTGTAACGGTCCCCGGAGCTCAGTGAGGGAGGCACCGCTAGGCGGAGAAGGAGGCAGCCAGGCGGGAGGGAGAGCGAGGCGGGCAGAGCCAGGCAGGCGCCAGGTAGCGGAGCTAACGGTGCTGAGGGAGCCGCGGAGCGCCCGGGAAATTACTTTCGACTTCTCCCGTCTCTCGTCCCCCCTCCCGCCCCCTTCCTCAGGGCTCGGCCCGACCCCCGGCCCAGCCCCCGAGGCCGCCCCGGCGCCGCGCGGGCCGCTGCCCGGCCGAGCTCACTGACCGTTATTGCGCCTCGGGTTCGCCTGCTTCCTGCGCTTACACCTGGGGCCATCCGCCATGATCCTCTCGCTTGTGTCTAAATGCTCCAGTCACCTCCTCCCCCCTCCCTCCCTCCTCCCCCCTCCCCCTCGCCGCGCTCTCCCCCCCACCCCCGCCCGGACCTGGTTTACGACACTGGGTGGCTGGTTTGGGCTGCCTTTTTTTTTCTTTTCCCTCCTCCACTTTTTTTTTTACATCACCTTCCTACACCTAGTGCACTGCCGCCGGAACCTTGTTGCCAGGGGAGACGGCCGCTTTACGGCAGCAGCGGCGGCGGCGTTTGAACCGGCAAGAGGGAAAAGTTTTCCCGGTGCTTGCCGCCCTCAGGTAGAAGCCGGCGCGCGGGGCTTGAAGCTGAGGGCAAGAAGAAGAGCGCTAGTAGAGGGGGTCTGTTGGCGGGGGGGCCCAAAGCGACGGCCGTGGGGAGAACGCCAGGGAATGAATTCTCCTCAGGCGCGCGAAGCTGCGTGAGTGCGCGAGCGCCTGTGCGGGGCAACGGCCAATACAAGGGCGAGCGCGCTTTGGCCTGAGGGGACAGTTGGTGCGTTTCCGTTACTTGGGTCTTTCTTAAACCCCCATCACCAAAAAAAAAGAAAGAGGTTGAGAGGAGGAGTTTCTTTAGGAAAAGTTATGAACTCTGTAGATGATTTGAGGCTTTTACGTTTATGAATGTAAATAATATATGTAATTTATCTAATATATATTTATACATAATATAATTTAATATATATAATTTATATATATATATATGATATATAATATAATTTTTATATATAAATAAATATTTGTGAATACTTATATAAGTGTAAGTAATAATTTATTGAACAAGATTCCCTTGAAGGGAGCTTTGATCTGAAAGCTCGTACCCTGGAAATCTAGTTGGTTTCTAAGGTGCTACTGGACCTGAATCTTGCTCTTCTACAGACCAACATGGCTGGCCATCTGAAATCGCAGTTGTCGGTGGGGGAAGAAGGAAAAATGATTTTTTAAATAAGTTTGGTTTAATTAACGCATACTTTGGTAGGTTCCACTGGACATGCGTTTTATTTGCTTGTGAAGGTTAGGAATGCACTGAGATGGGGTATAATAGTACTCCCTGGATGACTTTTGGTGAGATCCAGCAGGGCTCTTTCTGAATCCTTGTTTTTCTGCTAGGGCCCACCAGGTGCTTGTAGGAAGCACGAAAGCAGGACAGGAAGGCCACAGCCCTCCAGCAACTGGTGTTCACTGATAGACTGCTTCTGAACGTGGAGGTCTCATTTGTCTATTATTTTTATTATTTTTTATTTATGCACTTTTTTTTCTCACTGAGACTCAAGGTGGATTACGTAGTGTGAATCAGCACTGTCAGTTTCAAAGACATTTCAGTAAACAATGTAGTAGGGTATATAATGCAAATTTGCAAAGATTTAAAACCAGCAAGAAATCAATACAGAGTTGAAGAAATGCTAAAACAGCATATACACAGTTCTAAGACTTCCATATTAAACAGCGTAGAAACTATCCAGTAGGATCTCATGTTTACCGCAACAGATAGTACATAGTAGTAAAGTCTACAGTCCCTACCCCTGTACTCATGCATCTCTTTAAGACCAGTTCCTTACAGTACATTCCTCTTGAATAATTTAGTTTTCCATAGTTTGCAAAGCCTGAAGAGTGGGAGCTTTACTGGTCTCTTCAGACAGACCATTCCATAAGGTGGAGGTCACTACAGAGAATGAATGTGTACAGAAGCTGTTGATTTTGCCCATGTGGAAGGTGCCCACTGCAGAAGGCCCTGGTCAGATGAGCGAAGCTGCCATCGTGGAACGTAGGGTGAGGCTGTCCTGTAGATAAGATGGACCAATGCCATTAAGAGCTTTATGTTAACAACTAATAGCCATTGAAGCACTGTTGGAAAACATACGTTGACAAAAAAAAATGCACCGTGCCTCGGGTAATTTGGGGTTGATAATTGACTGCATGATCAAAGTATTGCCAACAGACTATATTTTATACATCTGTGATGAAATATTCTAAGAATGCTCTTTGTCTATTTTTGGGCTTTTGATGATGATGACTGATAACAAATGGAGCGACAACTCCTTTGCAGGAATTGGGTGGAAAACCCTTCTATTTAGAAACAGGCATGGTTTGCCTTGTGAAGGGGAATCCTGCATATCAGTATAAGCCATAAGAGGAGGAGCAAGAGCCACGAACTCTGCTATATTTATTTGTGGAGCATTGGTATTAAAATTATTCACCATGGAAAATGGAATTTAAAATCTGTACCTGTGAAGATTAATATTATTTAGAATATGTATAGTCTGCAGTATTAGTATCTTATAGTCCCACTAATTTAATGCATTACGTTTTTGACAATATTATTGTCGACCAGTCAAATGCCCAATTGAGGCCTAACTACTTCTTTGCCCGATACGGAAATAAATTGACCTTTCAGAAACCATTAGGAATGCAGTGGGATCATTTACAAAATATTATGCTATGTTGAACCTACCTCCATGGTCAAAGAATGCCATTTACCACTTGTGTCCTCCTGTGGTCAATATGATATGATTCTGTTGAATGCTCACAGAAATATTGGGATCTTGTAGTCTGAGAAAATATTGAGAACCCTCAGAGTTAACCTATAATGAAAATTATTCTACAGTGACATTTAGGAAGTGCCAAGAGTCCTCAAATAAATAGTGTGAATTTAACATCCTTTCTCTTGTCCAATAACCTTTGATGATTTGGGAATCCAAAGTCTCCAGATAACCTTGGTGGTAAAAAATATGCTAAATGGAATATAGCTAAGTAGATCCTCCTTGTACAATGGCAGCATGCCTCTGTATGCCTGATAAAGGGGCTGCTATAGTTTTTAAAAAGAATGTAGGACTAAATTTATTTGTTTTACTTTATATATCCCATGCCATTGTCCTCAGTGAGTACTCTAAGCAACTTATTCCTTATTCCTCACAACAACCTGTGAGGTTGGTTAGAGTAAGAATATGTGACTGGCACAAAGTCACCCAGCAAGCTTCCATGGCAGAATAGAGATTTCAACCTGGGTATCCAAGATCCTAATCTGATATGATAGCAAATAAGACAAAATAGACATTGGTGTGACTCTGCAAGGTAATTCTTGTATCCTTAAATAGAAACTAAGAAGAGACTGAAGCTCAGCTTCTTAGCTGGCTGATGATAGAAAAATTCTGTTGCTTAGAAAGCTGTGCATTAAGGTGTCATTTCTCCTCAAGATCTGTAATGCAGCTTCATCTTCTTGTCTAATTGTTGTTACCACCCACCCTCCATAGATTAGTGACAGGGATTTATTTGTCATGCTCTTAAAAGACTAGGTGTTGGGTGATTTGCATATCTGATGCAGACTGTCACGTTACAGGACATATTAAAGTTTTAGAGAAGGCAGCTGGCTCCACAGCACTGGGACCTTGTTAAGTATTTTTTGGACTTATGATTTTCTTATTAGAAGGCAAGAGAAGTTACGCCGCTGAAAAAGGAATGTTTTAGCTACTAAAGCAAGGCTTCAGACAAAGACAAATCTCTTAGATCTTACTCTCAAGTACTGATTTTTCAAGCATGGTATTAGTGTAAGATAACTGTATTTTTGTTGGATTTGCTTTTGTTTAGATGGTTTTGTTTTGAATTTTTGTAAATACTTAGCTTTGTCCACTGAGACTTCACTTCTGTGTTCACTGAAAACATCCATCTCCAGGGGCAAAAGCTATTAGGCACCTGCCCGTACAAAACATCAAAGGAGGAGCCTGCAATGTACAAACAGGTGTCAGGAGTATAGACCTATGAATAGATACTAATTTTGACAATACAATTTTTCATTGTTTTAGCAGCAAGACTATAGTGTATGAAGTTAAGTGTCTATAATAATACTCATGCTAAGGACAGACCATATGGATTCTCAAGTAGTGGACAGTTCATCAAAGGCTAAACTACCACACATCTGGGAAAGAGCACTGTCAATGTGATTCTAAGAGCCAGCAGTCCTATTTCAATGGTTTGTTTTTGTGCCCTTATGTTCTTTAATATCCAGTTTGGTGATTAAAATCCATGAAGAAGTAAAAGATGGTGAGATGCAGAGGAAAAGCATATGCTGGGGGAGGGGACTGGAAATATTCTAGTTTTTGCAACTCTGAGAAGCAAAAATTGTGGGACTAGTCCTTCTCAATGATGTTGTGCATTCTACATATCAGACATCACTTTCTTGAAAGACTGGCTACTGTGTGCAAGATGGCCATGAAGTTGCTCCTGTTCAACGACTCATTTGTACATCCTCATTAACATAATAGATTCCTGTTGGTCTGTAAGATAAGGTCCTTGGAACTTTAACAGATATTTTAGAAATGGAAAAAAGGGGAAAAAAGAGATAGGGCATGTACACTGTGTGCACATTTATACCATTATTAAGTAATAATTGTACACCTCTCTCTACAGGGCCTGGGTTTGGGATGCTATTACCAGATTTGCCAAACTCTCCAATGGAATGAAAGATAGATTGGTGGCAGAAGGGGGAAAGTAGTCCTTGCAGAACATATTGAAGTTCTGAATGGGCTTGGACTGAGCGTTTCATCCATCTGCAAAATCATCATGGAATTTTAAAGGCAGAACAAAGGCGCCAGTCCATTTCCTAAGTAGAATTATGAAGTTGATAAAGACATTTTCTAAACCCAATAAAATTCTCAACTGCCATAACTTTGGTTTATAAAATGGGATAATGTTAGCTTTTGATTTGTTACAGTCCAAGTTATCAGAAACTTGCAGTACTTTCCTTAATTAAGTTTAACTTAATTTCAGTGGGCTTAGAGTAACTCTTCTTATTTCTGTCTATATAATACATATAATATACATTCCCTTTTGTTTACTACAAAATTTGCTTTCTAATTTTAGCTTTTTTCCCCTCTACCTCTCAGATGGCAAAAAATAAGATACATGTGCTAAGATAGCACAGGTGGAGCAGTTTGCAGGTCTCTTTGAAATACTGGGTATATTTACAATTTTACTTGTAGAAAACTAATAGTGAAATCCTCTTAAGCAGAGTTTCTCCAGTCTAAGCCCATTGAAATCAATGGGCTTAGACTGGAATAACTCTGTTTGGGATTTCATTGTACCACATTCACGGTGCCCATTGATTGGAAGGGTATAGCTCTGCTTAGGATCACGCTGTCATAGTTCTAAATTCCTTAAATATGCCAAATAAATCTCTAGTCTTTTAAAACTATTTTTCCTGCAAGCCTTTGAAGCCCCCCACTCTGTTTATAAAACTGCCTTGTTTATGAGAGGTTCTATTTCACAGCCCTGCTAATAGGGATCTGGCCATTAAGTTAATTTTATTTATTTATTAATATGTTTATATCCCACCTTTCCTCATGGCTCAAAGACACAAGTCACAAATAAAACATTACAGATTAAAACCAAATTAAAACCCCAGAAAAGTTAGCTATTAGAGGAAGTGCTATCAGGATGTTTGTACTCATTAGGGCAAAGTGTGGAACTGTCACCAGAGAAAGCTCAATAGTCACACCTTCTAAAGAGAGGAAATAATACACTAGTACTCTCCATTTTTTTAGGTCTGTACTTTTAACCTATTTTCTACTTACTGAACAAGGTGGGTAGCCGTGTTAGTCTGTCTGTAGCAGCAGAAAAGAGCAAGAGTCCAGTAGCACCTATAAGACTAACAAAATTTGTGACAGAGTATGAGCTTTTGTGAGTCACAGCTCACTTCTTCACAGCTCACTTCTGTCTGAAGTGGCAAAACCAGTATTTTTTTTAAAAAATGCAAAACAAAACACAAAGGAGCACAACATTTATTCCATTTCAATTAATCTAAAATACCACCCTCCTGCTTTTCATACACAATCATTAATACAGTAATATTTTTACTTCATGCAGAGACATGCATTTTCATGCATGAGGGGGATACATGCTTTTATTATACAGTGCAGTCCTAAGAAGGGTTACTCCAGTCTAAGCCCACTGATTTGAGTTGGTTTAGACAGGAGTAACTCTGTTTAGGATTACACTGTTAATCACTGAGATTGTGAATACACGTGATAAATAGAGCAACTAATGTAGGTCAAATGATGCTGTGCTCCTGTGAAGAAACTGATAAGATCCTGGGTAGAAAGTTATCAAATGTATATAAAGAATGTAAATAAGATAGTTCTGTATAAATAAGATAATCTTTAATATTAAGAAACAGTAAAGCTAATGAGGTAAATGTGAAGTGATTTTACTTTTATGAGAAAGTAAAGCTACCAAGTATTTAGGTCTCTCAGCAGCCTGCTGAGCTATGGAACTGTAAGCTTATTATCATGATTGTGGATTTCTCTTTGAGCTTTGCAGTAAATTTGTCTCATATTTATATGGGACAGAAGTATTCAACATGTGTCACTTCTGATTGGCCAGGTTTATTATTGTCAGTTGGTAGATGATTTAATAGATTTCATTACCTTTTAGCTTTGAACCAATGAGGTGAGAACCTAAGACATAGTGAATTTTAATTGATGGAAGAGTGATGGGAGAAAATAAAAGGCCAACCTCAACTTGGTTAGAGTATGTGATGATTCATTGCTTACTGGTGGAGGTAGAAAGGTGCTAGAGATGATGACAGGAGAGGAAGAAATGTGTGATCTGGCAGGGAAACTGAGAAGAGCTTGGAGAAAGAGGAGCCTGAGCGGGTTAACTGAAGAAGAGATGGAGTCCTTTCGGTGCAGCAGGTTGGTGTCCTTATTACAGAATTGTCAGTGAGCAGCCGTGAGCAATGGGAGATCACTATCTTCATATGTATGCTAGTATTCTTAAGATATAGAACAAACCAAAAAAGCATCTGATGGGAAGGAAGAGCTCAGAGCAATGCAAGGAGGGTTCTGTTAGTGTTAGCTCGGTGGTGAAGAGGCTGGAGAAAGGTTTGTTCTCCCTCTGAGGCAGGAGGACATCTTGGGTGTTTCCTTTTGCCCAATCAGGGAGGCAGGAAGTTGAATTTTCTTTTTTCTTCCTCTTCCTGTTGGTGCCTGGAACACCCTGCTTTCCAGTTCTTTCCTGCCTCCAGGGAGAGCAGTCGCTTAGACAGATCCTCTGTCTATCTTCTCTTATCTGATCTATATTCCTTCTCTGACTCTATTCCTCTCCTCCCTTATATCTCTCAGTCTCTCTCCTTATTATCTTATCTTCTGTCTATCAAGTCCTTTACTCCCTCTGATCTTCACTTGAAGTCATCCACAATGGACCCTGGAGACTCAGAGGAGAGCTTTATGGATGCCGAAGGCGAAGCTTCAGCAGCAGCGATCCCGGCCGACGAGACAACTGGTCTACCCGGTACCGTCCTGCCCCTCGGGCTGGAACGGTTTCCCGGCACCTTTCCGGCCGGCGAGCCGTGTAAATCGTCCAAGAAGCATCGGAGACCAGCGCTGGAGCCGGGAACCGCTTCGCGCCATTCTGCAGAGTCCGAAAATGGCGCCAAAAGAGATGCCGCGGAAAGAGCGGGAAAAGCCGGCGAAGCTCGCGTCTTTTCCCGCGCGGCTCCTAAAGACGTGCTTGCCAACCTCCCGCCGGGAGAAATGGCTAAAAAATTTTCCGGACAGAATTCCACTGCTCCAGAGGCCGAGGTTACCGAAGAAGAACAAGGTATTGTGCCCAGCGAGGTGGAGCAGTTCCTGCAAGGAAGCATTCGCTCCTTCTTAAGGCAGGCTGTTAGGGAGGAGGTTGGGAAGATCTGTCACCCTCCCCCCAGGGCCCTTAGTGATCATTCCTCTTCCCCCCCCCCACCCCCCAGCAAGCAGCGTCGGACCGCATCCGCCTGGCCCACCAAGGCGGCTCAGAAATCGACCCGAGTTCACCCTGGGGAGTCTGATCTCTGTTGGGGGGGGGAGTCATCCTCAGACAGCGAGGACGGGGCTGAAGGGGAATTCCTCTCTGAGGAAGAGGATGAGGAAACCCTCATTCCAGAACAGTCCAACAGACTCTTTAAATTAGAGGATTATCAATATCTGCTTTCCAAGACCTTGGCAGCATTAGATCTACAAGAATCCTCAAAGGGAGGGGAGGAAGATCCCAACTCTGACAAGGGATCATCCAGGCCAAAGGGAAACAGGGAGTTCTTCCCTAGAGATAGCACCCCCGAAAGGGTCTTTCCCTTCCCTGAATATTTTGAAAGGCAGCTAAGGGCAGAATGGAGGACCCCAGCAGCCTCTAAACAATACCATAGCTCTGTCAAAAAACTCTACGCTTTACCTTCTTTTACCAATGAGTTTTTGCAGATCCCCAAGGTCGACGCACCCGTGGTTGCTCTTCAGTCCTCTGGCCTACTAACAGAAGACGGGCAAGGAGCCGTCAGAGACAACCTGGATAAGAAAGCAGAGACTGCCCTTAGGAGGGCACATGAAGCCTCGGCAATGGCAATTAGGGCTGCCTCATCTGCATCCATCGTTTCCCGGGCAGCAGTGGTATGGATCAGGAAGCTCACACAACTGCTTCCGGGCAATCGCAAACGCTTAATGGAGGGTGCCAACAGAATTATGAAAGCTAGCGCCTTCACAGCGGATGCCACGTTGGATGCCCTGTCCTTTTCTTCCAGAGCCATAGCCTCCATGACAGCGGCCAGGAGACTTCTGTGGTTGAGGGCTTGGCCAGCGGACCTGCACTCAAAGTTTATACTCATGGCTTACCCATTCCAGGGGGACAAGCTCTTTGGCGAGCCCCTAGACAAGGTATTGGTGGAGACGCGCGACAAGAAGAAGGCCCTCCCTAAGACGATCAAGAGGTCGGATCAGCGCGTTTACAGCTCCCAGTCCTTTCGTTCTCACCAAGTGCTTCCCAGATTTCGACGGGACAATAAGAGATCCTCCTGGAACTCACCTAAGCCAAACCACAGAAAGACCTCCTTTGGAACCAGATCCTACAAGACGTCTCAACAAAGGGGGGACCGACAGGTTTTCGATTCCAAGGCCCCTAAATCCTGACTCGCAACGTCTTCCGGTGGGAGGGAGACTACATCATTTCCTAAGGACTTGGGAGGAGAACCTCGCGGACGCGTGGGCCATCAAAGTTGTTTCTCAAGGTTACGTAATAGAATTCAAGTCCATCCCACCAGATCGTTTCCTCAGATCTCCACTCCGAAAAGACCCAAAGAAAAAGCAGATCACATTCAAGGCCATTCAGCATCTCTTAGAAATCCAAGCGATAGAGCCAGTCAGTCATCTCGAGTCAGGATCTGGAGTCTACTCCATCTTCTTTACAGTCCCCAAAAAGAACGGAGACTGGAGGGCAATCCTGGACCTAAAATTCGTCAACCAGTTCATTCATCTGAAGCACTTCCGGATGGAGACACTGCGGTCCATATCGGAGGCTCTTCGCGAAGGGGAATTCATGACATCTATAGATCTCACCGAGGCGTATCTACACATTCCTATTCACCCATCACACAGGCGTTTCTTGAGATTCTGCGTCGCCGGTCGCCACTTCCAATTCAGAGCCCTACCCTTCGGCCTCGCCACAGCTCCCAGGGTATTTTCCAAGATTTTGATCAATCCCATCGGGCGTCTTCGAGAGGCCGGCATCCACGTCCATCCGTATCTGGACGATATTCTATTGAGAGCAACCTCCAGGAGCCAAGCAACTCAGGACACCTGGACAACAATTCAGTGCCTACAATCATACGGTTTTCTGGTCAACCTGGACAAATGTTCCTTGAGCCCGTCTCAGTCGATACATCACCTGGGCATGATCCTAGACACCAGGAGGGGACTTATCCGGTTACCTCAAGAAAAAATACTAAAGACCAAGGACCTGGTCAAGTCCGTGATCCAGGAGCAGTCGACGTCCTTGTTGAGACTTGCGAAATTGATGGGCACGTTGGTGGCAGCATGCGAAGCAATCTATTGGGGTCGTTTCCACTCCCGGGCTCTGCTCAATTTTCTGCGCCCGCATCAACGTCATATTATGGCCAGGACAGACTGTTTGGTCAAGGTTCCATGGACGGTGAAGGAGGCCCTCAGATGGTGGACTGTAATGGCCAATCTCCGTCAAGGCAAGTCGTTCCTCAACCCTCAGAGAATTCAGTTGTTCACGGACGCCAGCCTGTCCGGCTGGGGAGCGACCCTGGACGACCGCCCAGCTCAGGGGACTTGGTGTGTGGAGGAGTCTCGGCTTCCTATCAATCTGCTGGAGGTCAGGGCGATCCGCCTGGCCTTACTCCACTTCTCCGAATTGATCCACGGCAAGCATGTCCTGATCAGGACAGACAACGTGTCCGCCAAGACATACCTGAACAAGCAGGGCGGCTCCAAGTCTTCCAGGCTGCACAAGGAGACGATGAGGATCATCTCGTGGGCAGAGACGCACTTAGCATCTATTCAGGCGGAACACATAAAGGGGACGGACAATTTGCAAGCAGACTGGCTAAGCCGTCAGACCATTCAACCAGGGGAGTGGTCACTCAATCAGGAAACGTTTCTCCTGATCACAGACAGATTCGGCCTTCCGGTAATGGACTTATTCGCGACCCACCTGAACCGGCAGACCCCTCGATTTTTGTCTCGGTTCTTTCACCCTCTAGCAGAAGGGATAGATGCCTTAACCTCACCGTGGCCAGAGGGTCTGCTGTACGCATTTCCTCCCCTCCCAGTTCTTCCAAAGTTACTGAGGAGAATTGCGGACTCGACAGCGGAAGTAATAGTGATCGCCCCATGGTGGCCCAGGAGACCTTGGTTTTCCTCCCTACAATCGCTAGCTGTTCTTCCTCACTTCCATCTCCCCATCACCCCGGGCATGCTACATCAGGGTCCGATCCTGCACCCAGACCCGGACTGGATGTGTCTGACCGCCTGGAAATTGAGAGGCACTACCTTTCCAGACTAGGATATTCGACACAAGTAGTCAAGACAATGCTTTCTTCCAGAAAGAAATCAACGGCAAGAATATACAATACCTCCTGGAAAGCCTTTGTTCGCTGGGCCAGAAGGAAAAAGATTGACCATCTCCGACCACACCTGAATGCGATCCTAGCCTTTCTCCAAGACGGATTGGATGCAGGTTTGAAACCAGCCACGTTACGCAAGCAAGTCGCAGCCTTGTCCTCGATACTGTTCCTCCCTGACGGGCTTGGACTGGCCAAACATCCACATATTCGACGTTTCCTGCGAGGAGCCACCCTTCTGAGCCCTCCAACGGTGCACCGGTTCCCTACGTGGAGGCTCCACGTAGTTCTGTCAGCGTTGACCAAATCTCCCTTTGAGCCTTTGAGAGAGGTACCCTTGAAGTGGCTGAAATTAAAGACTCTTTTCCTAGTAGCCATTACGTCAGCGAGACGAATTTCGGAACTTGGGGCCCTCTCCATCAAGCCGGGGCTGTGCGAGTTCCATATGGACAAGGTAGTCCTACGCACGGATCCCACTTTCTTACCGAAGGCTGTCTCTTCGTTTCATAGGTCGCAGGAGCTTAACTTACCATCCTTCTGTCCCAAACCGACACATCCAAAGGAGAAGGAGTGGCACACCTTGGATGTCCGCAGGGCTCTCAAGGTCTACCTGGTCAGAACCGAACCCCTTAGGAGGTCGGACTTCTTATTTGTCAACACATGCCCGCCAAATGTAGGAAAGAAGATGTCAAACGCTACGATCAGCAGGAACATCCGCTCATGTATCGCAGAGGCTTACAAAGCTTGCAACAGAGACTTGCCTCAGGGCATCACGGCTCATTCCATTAGGAGCGCGGCAACAAATGCGGCCTTACACAACAATGCTTCAGTGGAAGAAATTTGCAGGGCTGCAACGTGGTCGAACATATCTACATTCGTTAGACATTACAAGTTAAACCTCTACTCTTCCGCCGACGCTGCCTTTGGAAGAAGAGTCTTACAACATGTGATGCAAGACGAGAACCTTGACCCACCCTCTCGAGAGTAACTGCTTTGGGAGCACCCAAGATGTCCTCCTGCCTCAGAGGGAGAACGGACCTTTGGACACTTACCGTGAAGGGTCCTTCTCCTCTGAGGACAGGAGGACATCTTGCCCTCCCTAGGTTTCTCGCTCTTGCTAACCTGTTCACCTTTTTCCTCACTGGTGTTACACAGTTCTCACTTTTTCAATGTTCTGTGTTATATTGTCCGTTTACTAAGTTCTCAGTTTTTTCTATTCCCTCTTAGTAGGGTCTTCCAGTATTTAGTGTGTTGAGGCTGTTATCTTTCTTTTACTGCTGTTTGGAGTCACCCGAACTGGAAAGCAGGGTGTTCCAGGCACCAACAGGAAGAGGAAGAAAAAAGAAAATTCAACTTCCTGCCTCCCTGATTGGGCAAAAGGAAACACCCAAGATGTCCTCCTGTCCTCAGAGGAGAAGGACCCTTCACGGTAAGTGTCCAAAGGTCCGGGTTCAGCCAGTTTTTCTGCTGGTAAAACAGGATGGAGTATGTTCTCTTTAACCAACGAAAAAGCTGTTTTGGGGATTGTGGGAGCTGCATGGACAAATGCAGTGAGGGATGGGGTAGGGTTGCCAGCTCAGGCTTGAGAAATTCCTGGAGATTTTGGGGGTGGAGCCTGGAGGGAGGTTGGGGAGGGGAGGGACCTAAACAGGCTATAGTGCTATAAAGTTCACCCTACAAAGGATTCATTTTCTTCCGGAGAATTGATCGCTGTTAGCTGAAGATCAGCGATAATTCCAGTATATCTCCATCCACCACCTGGAGCCTGGTATGTATGGGAGCTTGTACTAGTGTAAAGGATAGCCATTTCTTTTAATTACAGTAACTCCAAAAAACTGAAGATGTGTACTTGCTCTACCTTAGTTCAATTAAAATATTTATATTTTATATATATTAAATTATCCAATGTACATTTTTATATTTGGTTGTTCTTATTCTTTGGTCTCAGTATCTGTCTATCCTACACCTACTATAAACTAAATTAGTATGCTATAAATAAAAAGTAATCTTCACATTAAGAATAAATGGTGGCAGAGGAAAACATATTAAAAATGCATAAGGTCCCATTCTCATAGTGGTATTGTGCCCAAGTGATGAGCCAAGTAACACTAAAAACATTTCCTCTCACCACCACCATCTGCCTCAGCACCCTTAAATACTTTTCCTTAAATAGCTATAATTATTTGGGGCTAGTACATGTATAGAGAGCAAGGATGGAGTATGCCATGGTTATAATTCTGAGTGTGGAAAGGCCTTTCTACCCCTACTTCCTTGTCACGGTCCTGGGCCTATAGGTCTCAAGGAAAACTGAGACCTAGAGTAAATTTCCAGTAGGCCTAATTGTAAATCTCTCTGCAAGCTAACGTTTCTCAAGATGCTTTCCCACTTTAGATCTGGTCTAAATTAAAATGGAGGGAAAAGGAAGGCCAGTCAACATTAAGGAAGCTGGGACATGAGAAAAGTCATATAAGCCCTCCTCAAGGAGGAAGGTGTTCTTTTCCCAGGAGCTACAAGGCAGAGAAGAAGCTACCAGCAGGAGAGGATCCCTCACCCAGGGAGGGTGGATTGAATTTAGGAAGGGCTTGGTATTGTAGGGATCAGTCAGTTAGCCATGTTAGGAAGCTTTATTGTTTTTTTGCTGGCTCCTTCACGTATTGATCTTGCCCTAATTGAAAAGTGTACCCTGTTAAATCTGTTGCTCACAAGTGTTCTCTCCCCCCTCCCCCCACTTTTGGTGATTAAATAAAACAGTTTGTTTTACTCTGCTGGGGTTCTTACATCTCTAGCTCGGCGGGTCGTCTGGCAATGCCTACCTCAGTGAGGTGCTGCTTGGAAGGGGAGGGGGTACTCTGGGCCCTCCCTAGTTAAACGCTCAAACCAGAGTGCTGGCAGCTAGTATAAGGCCCTTGATTGCTCCAGGCTTGGAGTGGGTAGGAGGGAAGGGGGTAAAGGGCTCCTGGGAGGGGATACCTTTGTTGGATAGGCCCCCACAAGACCCCTTGCTCCATGACAGTCCTCATTGGTTGAACAGCAATATGTAACTACACCCTTTTCACCCTTACTTCCCAACCAGCTCTTGGCCCTAATGTCATTGTTATGTGACTTAAGCAGTAGATTTGCTCTCTTACCAACACAAGATTGTGTGAGAGTGTGTTGTGTTTTCTGGGGGGGCTTTTGGGTCCAGGTTGTTTTTCTTTCTTACTGTTTTAAACAACAGTGTTGCATGTTGCAATGTTGTTGTTGTTTTTTTTAAAAAATTGTATTTTCCTCCAGAACACCTCAGCCAATCAAAACACAGAATTTTCTTTTAAACTTTGGAGCTCAAATGGGGTGAGGTAGAGGTAGGGTTGCCAGGTCTCCTTACCCTGCTGGTGGGAGGGGGGGACCTGGCACTCACCTTATTCTTCCTCTTCATGCGCACACATTCCCAGACCTGGGAAGTGACATAATCTTGCACGCCTGGGAGTGCAGGAGCTCTCTAGGTGCGGCGCAATGACATCACTCCTGAGAATGATGTCATGTTGCCCTGGGAGTGCACCCTGGAGGCCTGTTCGCCCGCCTTTGCCCCTGCTGGCCAGGTGAGTGGTGGCAGGGGGTGGAAGGTGGGATCGAGAGATCCCACTCTCCCACTGGGGTTATGGCAACTCTAGGTAGAGGTTAAGCAAAACCACTTCTAATGTGCAAATATTGTAATGCATGCACAACCCTCTCCCCAAAAAGCCACACTGACCAAACCACTAATACTCATTTCCCCCTAGAAAGCCTGCAGCAGAAATGGCATTTTTTAAAAGTGCAGTAATATAAACTAGACACCACTTTGGTTCAAATCCCTCAAGTGCAGAATTATAGAATCTGAAAGATCTGATCCTTGCAGGCCAAATACCTGGAAAACCTGCTGTTAGTGTGCTGTGTGGAAAAGGTCTCATTTAAGATGCTTTTTTCATACACATCAAGTTTACTAGCAGTCTTTCTCCATCTCTCCCCCCTTCAATATGGTTCTTAAAATGTCAGCTGTGTAGTGTAGTGGTTAGAGTGTCAGATTAAGATCTAGGAGACCCAGGTCCAGAGCTCTACTTTGCCACGGAAGCTTGCTAGATGACCTTGGGCCAGTCACACCTTCTCAGTGTAACCTACCTCACAGGTTGTTGTGTGAGGATAAAGTGGAGAAGGAAAATGATGTAAACTGGTTTGGTCCCCATTGGGGTGAAAGATGGGGTGTTAATGAAGTAAGTAAGCAAATAAATGTTTCTCCCTATTGTGAGTTTAGTTAAATGAGAAACTTTCTTGACCATACAATGTACATTCATATGGAATACAAATAATATATAATATAATAAGAATAAGAATAATATATGTGTGCTAGCATAAAATTAATTTCGGCACCATTTAATAAATATTTTTATATATCATTACATTTTTGTATAGTACAGATGTTAACATGTATCTTCATTACTTCAGTAACATACAGCACAAAGCTATTAGAATAAATTGAACATGAGACATGTTTGCATGAGTAATTAACACAGTCCCAAACAAATGCACTATATTAGCATCCTCCGTTATTAGACATGATGGATATTCATATAACTTTTCCCCTCTTACTATGAGGACAGATTGTATTCTTCCCAGTGTGTATCTTATTTTGGAAGTAGTAATTATGTATGAAATCAGTTAGCAATAATTAAATGGTAAGTCCTAGATAAGAGAGATCTTGGGAACTAATGGAACTCAACTGCTGATAGAAGAAAGTTTTGTGTGTGAATTGTGGCAATTTGGAGCTGTCTGCATGGCACATAATCTAATATGTAGTTCAATATGAATGGCACCATATGATACTATTCTGCACCGTAAAATCTGTACCCCCTTCCTCATTATAAGACAATAAATATTAACAAATTCAATGGAAGCCACAGCTCAGTTATTCTTTCAATTGCCACATTAATCTTACTGCATGTCAGAATTCCTTTGCAACTCAGCAGGCCCACTACATATGGAAGTAGCTATCTTACTTCTTTGTCAGTTCCAACATATAGGATTATATGTGCCTGTTCTTTTATGAGGTTTTGGATGTAATTTATATACCACCTTGACTGCAATTTAAAACTATTCTGTCACAAATAAATACATATTTCACATATAAGGACAGCTGTTATCTATATATAATACTATACTTGTTCCATTTGTAACTGAAGTACAGTAAAATTTAATTGTATTTGAAATATCGGAAACACTCAGGATTAGTAATTTGTTTAGTCTTGATTAGCTCATAGAATGTCTTGTGAATAAATTATAGTAATGTAACATAACTGCCTTGTAAAGTGTGACATTTGCAATTTTAGCCCTCATTTTGTGTCTGGATGCTTGGCGTGTGGGGAAATGTTCCGAACTTGTTTTTTTACAATTCCTTACTTGGAGTAAAGTTCTACATGACTTCCCATTTCATATGCAACACATTTCTAAGCATGTTTACTCCAAATTAAATCTTATGAAGTACTCCTTAGTAACTCTGTTTAGGATTGCGCTCATGTAGCCCATTCCCGCTCATGTTTAATCAATTGTGAGTCATGTTAAACTTCAATGATTTGACTCCATGGCCTGTCTAGCATTCTACTACCTTTCCAGATTGATTCCTGCATCTGATTTAATTGGTTCTTGCCTAGGAAAACATGTGCCACAATAGACCAGCTAGTCTTTCATGTATCACAATTAGTTCAACAACCAAAATAGTTATTATCTCCCTTTTTTGCTCTTATGTTTTGCTTGGGTTTCTTTTTCACAGAAATTAATTCTTGTCATGCCCCATACCTCTGTTTAAGTCTTCCCATAGCAATTATTTATCACCTGGTGGTATACAATATCAAATTATATAATATGCCCAAAATTATTTTTAGTTCAAAACTGCTAAATTGGAAATCTAGTTGCAACAAGCCTGATAATTAGTAAATATTTGTTCTCATTTGCTGTGATTTCCATTACATTGTTATGAAACACTAATTCTTTTTTTCCCATATGGTATATTTTTGTTGCCTTCTGCAGTGTGCAAGCTGCTTCTGGCTTAGCTTTTTTAAAATACATAGCAGCCCTTTTTTCTTTCTCAAAATACTGTGCTGCTCCTCTCTTACATTTCACTTGGAGTTTACTCTCTTAGTTACAGTCGCTATATAGCTGGATAGTTCAGCTCTCTAAATTTTATCAAGATTTCATTAATTATTTCATCAAACGGTTTTTTTTCAATGATACACTGTTATAGATGTTGGTTATCTATTATATCCTATTTTAGTCTCCTCTCAAATTGCAAAATATTCTGGATTTTGAGAGCAGTATTTTTCGAGAGCCAGTTTGGTGTAGTGGTTAAGAGCACGGGACTCTGATCTGGAGAACCGGGCTTGATTCCCCACGCCTCCACTTGAAGCCAGCTGGGTGACCTTGGGCTAGTCACAGTTCTCTGAAGCTCTCTCAGCCCCACCCACCTCACAGGGTGTTTTGTTGTGGGGATAATAATGACATACTTTGTAAACCACTCCAAGTGGGCATTAAGTTGTCCTGAAGGGCGGTATATAAATTGAATGTTGTTGTTGTTGTTGTACTTAAGGGTTTCTTCACTGTCAGCAATCACTTCATTTTCCTCCATGAAATTATGTATTTATTACTTTATAATTTTCAATAGTATTGTAAGTACATGCACCCATTTCTCATACTTCCACTGTCTCTCACACTCATATCCATATTATCACACAGATAAGAACAGGTTCTATGTCATTGCCTCTGTCATTGACATCTAAAGCAAGACATTTATATTCTCATGCAGCTTCATCCTATACAAAGTCTGACACACCCAAGTTCATTGAAATCAGTGTGCTTAGGCGTGCTTAACCCGGCACAGAACTGCAGGCTGAGGTTTATTACAAAGTACTTACTCTACTGCCAAAGCATTATGGGAAAGAGAATATGAAACTTTTCTCCCAGGGCTTTATTCCTATGAAGTCACAGTAAATTAGTAGGTACCTTGGAAAATTGCAAGGGTAGAAATGGGCATGTGGTTTAATTTGGTGAATGGATCTGAGGTTTCCATTCCTTCATATGAAGGAAAAGTCCTGAAGTTCGTCATCTGCATATTTCTGTATACATTGCTTTACATTCAAAATTTACGTAGAAAAAATAGGACAACAGAAAACTGATGCTTTGGGAATTTGACAGGTGAACAGAGAAACTGTTTCCAGTCAGGTGTTTTTCCACTCCTTGTATCTGACAAAAGGGGCTCTGACTCGCAAAAGCTGATATCCTGGAAATCTAGTTGGTCTTTAAGGTGATACTGGACCCGGATCTTATTTCTGATCAGTATTTTTAAAAATTTACATTTGAACTATTGTTGGACTTGTCCCTGTTAGGGTTTATACTGTGACTGGAGTAGTCTAATGCTTAAAAGCTGCTGGAAGTTTGGATGTTTCCTGATATTTTCCTAGGGAGAAAGAAAGTGCAGAAGGGCCTGGAGTAGAACGAAAGTACTTTTTATTTTCCTGAGCAGATAGAGCTAGGTAATGTTTCCTTTTCAAAGGCAGATGCTCCATATCTTTTACTGTATGCAAGGGAATATGTGACCTCTGCTGCTTCCTAGCACATGGGCAAAATGAACAGCAATTGATTAATTTCCTCCTAAGTGGCTACATGAACAGTATCAAAGCTAAGTACTTTACTGTTGCTTACAGAGGTTGGTTGTGAACACAGTCCTGTTTCCCAAGAACACAAGTTTTCATCTCATCTTCAAATGTGTTTGGAATTCCAGAGAATTTGTACAGTTCAAGGCTTCAAGTTGCCATATTAAGGACTTGTATATATTGCATTATTGTCTTCACAGAACCACAGAAACATGAATCATTTTTTAATTCTCTAGAACTGGTTGCATTTCCATGATAGCTGAACTTTAGAATCTAACAATATGATTACAGTGTGACCCATTTGTGAGAAAGCAGGACATGTCAAATATTTATGGATAAGAGTAGGAAGTGATTTAATACAGGAAAAAATGGGAAGGGGTGGTGGTGATGAATCCTGCCACCAAACATATTCTCCTGTCTGCTACATTATTGTTTTTGTCTGCCGAGCATTGGGTCTTGGAGCCCATCCAGGAGGAAAATGGCTATGTAGAGAGGGTTTGCTACCTCTTTCCCACACCCAGTTCTTTTGTAGCCACCAAAAAAATGGGCCTGCCAGCATTACACCTACTTGGGCCTTTTATTTGCTAAATTTACTCTGTGTGTGCTGTTCTAAGGCTCTGTAGAACAGAATACAGTAGTGGTCTTCACCCTTTCCAAGCCCAGGAGGACTTCTCTTTACCACCACTCCCCTTTGGAGCATGGTACCCCAAAGCTGCAGGTTGTGTCATCAAAATCACATGATAGGAAGAGGTAGGGCTGGAGTAATGACTCCACCAGTATCAAGGCCATGACCAAGAGAGCAGGGAAACACAAGCTGATCAAAAGGAGGTGTACTGTCAGGAGGAACAAGCCACCACAGGCAGATTCAGAAACACGCCCCCCCCCTTCCCTGCAAAAGCATCCCTTTCTGTCTCTCCCTCTGTCCAGCCCTGCAACCTCTGGCAGTGGTCTAGAGCTCTTCACTTGTGCTTGTAGCACAGAAGCCCTTGCTTGTGAAAGATCAGCTGGGGGTGGGGTGGGGGAGAGGCTCATGTGGCAAGCCAGTGCACGGAGCATTGGAGGCCTGACTGGTGGTGAATTGTGCCTGGGGTGGTGAGCAGTGGGTGGGCTGGGTGGAGGAAAGAAGCCACACGCATGAAAAATTGGAAGACCAGAAGGTTCTGATCCATGGGCTGAAGACAGCTCATATATGATTATTCATATAAACCTTAGACAGTAAATCTTACGGCAGTCTTCTTGCTTCCACCCTGTGTTTGTCATACAGTCTCAGATAGCTGGCGAGTGGGGCGGGGGAGAGCAAGCTGTATCTGGGTCCCAATATGGGTTTGGAGAAGTGAATTGCAGCTACGTATTTTTGAAGTTGAATACAATTGCCATCTTTGAATGCTCTTGACAAGATTTCACGAAACAGGAGTACAGCTAGCACCCTGTTGAGCATTTCCTGGTGGCTGAGGAATCCTTCCCTGCATGTCCTGGGTCCCATCCTGTGGATTCTCCCCCCAGGAGCTGGCTGCCGTGTCAGCTTCTGCTGCTTGGGTTGGATCTGCAGCTGTTTTAAGAACAAGGAAGAGAGAGTGTGCTCCAGTTGTGAGTTATTCAAGCAAGAACTTATGGTGACTCTTGGACTTGCAGGCGGCTAAAGCTCAATTATCCTTTTGTATGATCAAAAAGAGTCCAGTAGCACCTTTAAGACTAACCAATTTTATTGTAGCATAAGCTTTCGAGAATCAAGTTCTCTTCGTCAGATGCATGGTACAGAAACTGGTCAAATATAGAAGAGGAGGGGGAGGAGGGGAGGAGAGAGAAGATGCAATTAGGGGGGGAGAGGGAGGATGCAACCAAAACATTCCTTTGCTAGTAAATGTAAACATCTCCTTTTGGTGTGGAGATTAGTTGGCTTGTGTGAGATTTCAAAGGAGTTTGCCATGTTGGTTTGCAGAAGCAAAACAGCCAGACCATCAAATTCCAATGTAGTTCCAGTGGTTCCACTATTATACTTAAGATTCCTGGATGACATCTTCATCATTTGGACCCATGGGAAGGAAGCTCTTGAGAGATTTCATCAGGACTTCAATAACTTTCACCCTACTATCAACCTAAGCCTGGACCACTCTACACAACAGGTACACTTCCTGGACACCACTGTACAACTACATAATGGACGAATAAATACCACCTTATACCGGAAACCAACAGACCGATACTCATATTTACATGCCTCCAGCTACCACCCTAAACATACCACTAGGTCTATTGTCTACAGCCAAGCCTTACGTTACAACCGTATCTGCTCCAATGCTCTCGACCGAGACTCACACTTAAGAGATTTACAACAAGCATTTTTGGGGCTACAGTACCCACCAAATGAAGTGAAGAAACAAATCAACAGGGCCAGACTAGTATCCAGAAACAGTCTGCTCCAGGACAAACCTAAAGGAACTAACAACACCACTGGTTGTCACCTATAGCTCCCAGCTCAAACCCATCCAACGTATCAGCAGTGAGCTACAACCCATCCTGGAAAATGATACCTCTCTCTCAGAAGCCCTGGGTGGAAGACCTTTCCTTGCCTACAGACAGCCCCCAACCTTAAATGACTTCTCACTCACAATCATGAATCGGCCAGCAGAGTCACCAGCATAGGTTCCAGGCCCTGCAACAGACCCAGATGCCAGCTCTGCCCCTATATCTACCCAGGGAATACAATTACAGGACCCAATGGCATCAACTACACTGTCTCTGGCTCTTACAGCTGCTCATCCTCCAATCTGATATATGCCCTCATGTGCCAACAATGTCCTTCTGCTCTGTACATTGGACAAACCAGCCAACCTCTACGCAAAAGAATAAATGAACACAAATCTGACATTAGAAATGGCAACAGCCAGAAACCAGTGGGAGAACACTTCAATCTACCAGGACATTCCATCAAAGACTTAAAGGTCGCTGTAGTTCAACAGAAACCTTTCAAAAACAAAATCCAACGGGAGGCTGCTGAATTGGAATTCATATGCAAATTTGACTCTGTCAAGCTGGGACTGAATAGGGACTATGAATGGTTATCACATTATCACAGGTAACAGATTTCCTTTACAGAGGCGGGGTGAAGGGGAGCTCAGTGGCACCTGGCGTGGGCTGTCGGGGACCACAGTTCTCTTTGTCAGATGCATCTGGCGGGGAGAGCTGTGGTTATCGAAGGCTTATACTACATTGGAATTGGATGGTCTGGCTGTTTTGCTGCTGCAAACCAACACGGCAAACTCCTTTGAAACCTCACACAAGCCAACTAATCCCCACACCAAAAGGAGATGTTTACATTTACTAGCAAAGGAATGTTTTGGTTGCATCCTCCCTCTCCCCCCCTAATTGCATCTTCTCTCTCCCCCCCTCCCCCCTCCTCTTCTATATTTGACCAGTTTCTGTACCATGCATTTGACAAAGAGAACTTGATTCTCGAAAGCTTATGCTACAATAAAATTGGTTAGTCTTAAAGGTGCTACTGGACTCTTTTTGATTTTGCTACCACAGACTAACACGGCTAACTCCTCTGCATCTATGACCTTTTGTATGAGAAATTTACATATATATATTAATGTATTGCCATAGGCATGAGTTTTGGATGTGAATGGAGTAATTGTAAAATTCATGGTTGTGATCTATTGAGCACCCAGCACTTTACATAAACAGAGTACTTTTGATAATTAGATAGTATTTTTGTTATTTAGCTTGCTGTACGGTGCCCTTTAAGAACGTTCAGGCCTTTTAAGACTTCACCGCTGTAGGTTGTTATTTCTCACGGGGGGCAGGGGAGAGCAAGGCAAAGATAGCAAGATCTGAAATTAAAGACAAGCATGATTTAAATAACATAGATGCATTGCTGCAGAATGAAGCACTTTGCAAAACAAAATTCTGTGCAAAAATAAATGCTACATGGATCCAAAAGTAAACTACAGATAGTCCAGGCAATGCCTCTTTTCTGAATTTTATTATGATAGCAAGTTTTCAAGCTGCACAGAACATTTCTGTAATTTCAAAAAGGTGATCTAGTCTGCTAGAAAGCTTGCTGTCTATCAGTACAGCATGTCTAGTAAAAGAAGTTAGGGAGTGGGAGGTAGAGGAGAGAGCCTGATTCAGATCTCCATGTGTAGTATCCTTTCTACAATTTACATTATGAGTGCAGTGAGTTGTGGCAATTCTGCCACATGCCAACCCATTCTGCCACAGGAATAAGATATTAGGCTGACTAACAGTGCAATCCTAAAGAGAGTTATTTCAGTCTAAGACCATTGATTTCAGTGGTCTTAGACTGGAGTAAATCTGTTTAGGATTGCACTGAAAGTGACTGTACTGGGCTTAAGTCTCTAATGCTCTGACCACGTGGTATAATTTCCCTTGGACTTTGTTCACTAGCTGATCATGAATTTTAGTGACCATGAATTATCCCTGGAGTGTATAATAAACCAATCAACCAAATGAAGACAAATTATAGAAAAATTCTGCAGGCTTCTGCTTCATGAACCCTTGTGGATTACTTTTTTTCCTTTTTCTTTTGCTGGATTTGAGTCCAGTGGCACCTTAGAGACCAACAAATTTTTCAGGGTGTGAGCTTTTCAGACACTAGTCTGGCATTCAAGTTTTTGACTGGTTGCTTAATGTGGCATGTCCTTTGGCTTTGACTATTTGATAACTTTAATTTTTTAAAAATCCTGTTTATAGGCATTTTAAGCTTCTAAATAGTGTTTACATACATTCCGTGGTCTGCTTTGGATCTAGCCTTCAACTTTTGGCACACTGCATGACAATTAAGATGCCAGCCCTGTTCCCTCTCCAGCACACAACTGGCACCATGATCACCCTCCCTCGTCAAGCTTGATAAGAGTCACATCCTCTGTGGTGCATACACCACCTGCTTCTGCTGTGCTGTTTTTCAACTGTTTATCAAGCAGCCAGCGCTCTGCAGGGGAACTTTCAGGGTTGCCTCTCCGCAGTAGTGACTGTAGTTCAAGCCAGACTCCAGCACAGTGCTGGCTGTCCTCTGCCCAAAGGCTGTTCAGTGATGAGTTTGGACTAGTAGTAGAGATTTGGACCACTGAGCTGGAAAGGGGAGTGTTTGTGTGAATATTAAAGTATGTGTTGCCCTTCCCAATTTAGACAGCTTCCCTATGTCATCTAGAACAGCTGGCCCTACTCCAACATTCCTCAAAGAAATAATTATTTGTATAATGGAAGAAACCTCTTCGATATTTACCTGAACTGCTCTGAGAACATGGGAAGAATTATGCATTTTGCAGAGTCAGAAGTTGTCTAGTCAGGAGTCAGAAGTTGGCTAGTGCACTGGAATGCCTGGTGATAATCCTCTTAGAGTCTAAGTAGGATAAAAATTGCGGGTATCTCTCTGTTGCTCAGAATTTTCTTTAGGCAGGTATGTACAACTTGCTTGGGACTTTTTGGCAGAGAATTTCAAAGCAGATTGAATTTACCAGAAAATGTGCCTCATATTCAGTTTCCATGGGTGCTTCCATAGAGAGGTTTCCCCGTTTCAGCAATCGGAGTTGTGCACTATTGGGGGGGGGGTGCACACGACATCGTCCTCCACTCATGCATGAATCATGCACAGCCTGATTTTTTATCTGGGGGGGGGGAAATAATATTTTTTAAACCAGAAAAAAACGTTTACAATTTATTTGTTGATGTCATTGCTGACATCAGTGTAATAATGGGCTTGTGGGGAGGGGGCTACATCATAACATTCTTCAAAACTGACAATACAAAATGACTCTTTTGCAGTGTGGATTGATACACCTAGCAGCTGTGTACTGCACTCTTAAAGTGTCTGTTGGTTGCCCATACATAAGTCTTGCACAGATCCTTCATGTGCATTTCAGCACTGTGATTTTTTCACATATATAATGGATCAGCACAGTCACACTCTTCTGAACACATCATAAACATGCAGTGTCAATATCAGGAATTTCCCCCTCTCTTATGCTTAAAAGAAGAGAGAAGAGATACTTACAGGGATAGTAGTTGTGTTTTGACTACTGTATGGCAGAAAGGTTTTAGTTTTGTTCTGTCCTAGAGTAATGCTATGCCTGCAGGAAAAATAAAAACACAGAAGAATTCTAGTAGAATCATGATCACAGCACTGGCATATGGTCTGCCTCTTGCGTGAAAGGGAAACTGCTGCTAATAATGAGGAAAAACCTCATTTGCCAACCCAAATGCTCTGACAAGCACACCAGCAACACGATCACCACGTAAAATCCCTTCCATGTGGAAGCACCCCATATCCAAGTTCGAGCTCTTTAGTGAAGAGGCTCTGTGAGAAGGAGCAGATCCAAAGGCAGAAGAGCACAAGTTCTTCAGCTGTAAAAAATGGTTAGAGGGTAGCTTTAAATTCATTATGCTGTTCTAACATTAAAGCCTGAAGTAACGTTAAATGAATATCCAGTGTCAGAAAATCTCAGTAAATTTTCTGTGATACGTTCCTCTCTAAGTATTAACAACATGGTAGTGTGAGAAAAGTTGTGCATTCTTAAATCCAAATAATACGTTGTTGAGTATAACACAGAGTTGAGGGAAGGAGTCTCTCAAAGACGGAAACCAAAACAAGGAAGTTGGTCTTAATCAGAGGTCACTGAGAAGCAGGCTGCCTGGCGTTGGTGGGCCAGGAAGCCTCCATCTAGAAAAAAAAATGCTTCCGTTGCATATGTGATCTCTTGTAGACATGATTACATGAAAAGGACAGTATTTGGGAGTGACTTAATAATCTGGAAGCGTATCATTCATACCGATAATTTACATGCCTAAAGATACTGTCTTCTGAGTAGCCCTAAGGAAGCTAGTAAATAGAGCTCAATTCTTTAACTTATTTCATGTAAGCTAGTGTATATAATGCAATTCCTTAACTTCTTTAGGAAATTAAATACTTTGAAGAGATTTGTCAAACAAGACAAGAGTCAGTATGGTGTAGTGGTTAGAGTGTTGGACTAGGATCTGGGAGACCCAGTTTGAAATCTCCGCTCTGCTATGGAAACTTGCTGCTGAGTGACCTTTGGCTAGTCACACACTCAGCTCAGCGTTCCTCGCAGTGTTGTAATAAAATGGAGAAGAGAACAGTGTAAGCCACTTTGGGTCCCCATTAGGGAGAAAAGTGAGGTACAAATGAAGTAAATAAATATACAGTGCAGTCCTAAGCAGAGTTACTCCAGTCTAAGCCCATTGATTTCATTGAAACTTTTCCCTTACAGTCATTGTGTTTTGGGAATCCAGTGCTCAGTGAACTCCATAGCCAAAAATTGTTAGCAGTGGATTATGAAGAGAAACGAGGAACGCATTAAGACAAAAAATGATATTTTTGGCCTAAGTTTGTTTATATTAGAGTTCATTCCTTTGAGACTTCCTGTAGAACTTGTCAGTCATATCCGCGTAAAGGGAGCAATGCCCTTTCAATTCAGCTAAGTGGGTATGATCAAAAATCTAGACATCTGTTCTTGGCCTTGTATGTTCATTATCCATAAAGTACAGTCCCATGCCCATTCAGCTTGAAGGAAAGGCACTCTGCATATGTTGGTGTCTCCATTGTGACTTCATGTTTTAGGGACTCAGCAGTGTTCATGGTTGCTGGGCAGCTGTGATTGCTTCTATTACTTGCTGGCTCTTGAACCCCGTTCTGAGATGCTTGTGGTTATACCACGTGACCAGTAAGAAGAGCTAGGCCATACAGCTTCATCAGTAGAGGAGAAGGCTGAAGCAGCCACCTGAGGAGAGTTGCGTGGAAGGGAGTATCAATTCCTAGCTGTTTGCCACTGACTCCTGGAAGACTAATGTGGGACAGGGGTGAGAGGGTCTTTTCCCATTTTTATTTGTCACTGTGCAGTAAATGAATACAGAATACTCCTTCCGCCAAGGCATTATGTGACTTCATGGGTTTTTTTGACTATTTGATCATTTTAAACTAAGAGGCAGCCAAATTATTTGCCCCTCCAGCCCTATGTTAGCATGTATGCACATCTCTGTTATACTACTGTGAAAAGTCTGTGATTTTCCTGTTACAATCTGTAAGGGACTCCTGTTATTTTTGAAGGTCATGGTAACAATCTTGGGAGTAATGTGGCTATCTAAATTTTTTGTAAGCAATCTTTTTCAACTAAAATAATGCATCCATTTCTTAAGAGAACAAGTGCACAGGGCAAAACTCCAGAGTCTGAATGCCTTTTGTTTAATTTATATGCAGTTATTACACTTCTGACATATGGAACTTTAGACACCAAACACTTTTTTAAAATAATGGGGCAAGTGTCCATTGAGCTTACTGAAATCAAAATTACTTATGTCTATACCTGTGTGCACTATTTTTAGTATTACTCTAGTATGGATTGTTTTCTGATTCTATCAATCCATTTTATTCTTTCCTCCCTCTAAAGAGCTCATGGTAGCATACACGGTTTCCCCCTCCCCTTTTATCTGCACAACAACTCTGTGAGGTAGATTAGGCTGAGAGCAAGTGCCTGACCCATGGTCACCTAGCAAGCTTCTTGAGGAGACTGCTGGGTATCCAGTAATAATAAGGGGACTTGGTTTGGACAAACTTTGTTGGCTTCTGTTCTAGTTCTCTTTTTTAAAAAAAATCTATCCCAGATTTTTGTTTTAACTTACTCTTACAGATCCCCTAACATGCCTGTGAACAACTTTCCCTTATGCTAGGACCTATAACAGAATAAATAATTAAATCTTTATTTTCTGTGGGAAAACTTTTGGCAGCAGCTGCTCATCTACCTGCCTGCCTTAATAAAATGGTTACATATAAATTAAAATATGTTTCTTTTGGAAGCAACTTTTAGAGGAGTGAGTACAATACTGGACAGATGAGCCAAGGGTCTAATCTAGAGCCAACTGAAGCCAATTATTATTCCCATTAGTTGCTGAGATCCATGGCCTCAAATACATCTGCTCTCTCCTTTTAAATGCACATAAAGGGCAAACCAGTATGTGGTGGTGCTGTTGTCCAAATCAGAAACTCTTTCTACCATAACTGGGCAAACAAACCTCAGGTACATGAATTTCATTATAATAAATATAGGCAAGCATTATGCTGTTTTAGATACTATATGTTTGCATATTGCAAACTTCAAAATCATTCAGATGGCATCATTCAGACACAAAGACAAAAGTGAATGAGCCCAGAAAATCCTTGGCATACTCTGTTCTCTACATACCAGGATTAAACCAGCTTGAATCTGGTTGTAGGAAAGAGAGGAAACCACTGCTGGTTCCAGTGTGGTGGAAGTGGTTAGTATCTGACGAGTTCAAATCCCCATTCAACCACGAAGTTCACTGAAGTTGCATTCAGAATTTAGAATCCTAGTTAATGGTGGGGGTGGGGAACTAAGGTTAATCCATATACCTGCATTCATACATCATGGGTAACCAGGATTGGTGTTTAACTACAATTCATGGTGCAAGAAGGCAGGCACGCATAGAAGCATAGCAACAAGTGAGATTCTTGCATATTGATGGAAACAGAATTATACATGATGTCTGGATGCAATGTCTGAATGCAAACTGAGTCACCTGGACAGTCTTGTTCTCTCAATCTAATTTATGAAGATAAAAGTGTGAGGAGGGATGACACAATGTACATCATCCTAAGCACCTTATGTATTCACTAGGGACCCACTCCTACTCATCAACCCCATAGCTCCCTGTGCTTGCACTATTTTACGGTAGTTTGAATACTGAATGAGCAGTTCTGCCTCTTGCCAAGCACTACTTGATGAAGCAAGAGTGATCATCCTTTTTTTCAAACTGCAGCCAACATTAGATTTATAACAAATGTCATCCTATATCATTCTCCCCATTGGGGATCCAAAGTGGCTTTCATTGTTCTCCTGTTCTCCATTTTTTCCTGTAAGGTTAGGCTGAGAGGGTGTGACTGGCTCAAGGTCACCCAGCAAACTTCCATGGCAGAGTGTTTTAGGTGATTAGCCATGTTGGTCTGCGGTAGATTAGCAGGATTTGAGATCGGTGGCACCTTAGAGACCAACTAGACTTCCATAGTATAAGCTCTTGAGAGTCAAAACTCCCTTCTTCAGATACTACTTGTTTGGCAGAGTGAAGATTGAAACCTGGGACTTCCAGATCCTAGTCAGACAAACTAATCACTACACACACAGACTCTGAGGGGTCAGGGAAGTTGTTCAACTCTTTGTTTTGCCTCTGCATCGTGCTGGAAATATTTTCCAGAAACACTGGAGTGCATACGTGGGGTAAGTAACCCCACTGCCCCAGTCCGCTAGTTTGGCCCCAGGGGACCTGGTAACTCTGTACTTGCATCCTTTTATTATTACAGATTTGTTTTATTTATATCCCCACCTTTTTCTTAATGGGGACCCAACAGCGGTTGGCCTGTTCTCTATTTTATCCCCACAACAATCCTGTGAAGTAGGTTAGGCTGAGGAAGTTAGGGATATGGGTGCAATGCAAAATATGGTTTATAATGACAAATTGTGTCTTGCTGTTGAAGCCTTTAATTAGATTGCTGAGGGAAAAGGAGGGCATGAGGCTGAGGATTCCCAGGCATGTATCTCTCACTCACTCACTCTCTCACACACACAGACACACACACAAAAGCCCTTGAGATGCAAAAAGCTGCTTAAGGATTACTATGACCTCACTGGTGTCAAGACTAGGACCGCAAGGCATTTGAGGAAGAGTAATGGGGGCAGGAAACCCAGACTGAGCACTAGGAAGTATTCTGTAATGAGGAATAAGCTATGAATCAGAGCCATAGAGGAATCCTAACCTTATGTGCTGCTGCTATTCCAAGCGTGCAGCAAGAAAAGGGGTGACTCTACAGGGCCCTGTGACCCAGGAGGTGACCTCCCTGACCTACCTAAGGGTTCCTCCCAACCTATGATCAGAACGCCACTGCCTTTGGCATACCACAAGCCATTTTTAAAACTACTTTCACTTCTAAAAGTTTGTCACAAAGGGATGAGAATAGGTGGATGTTGTTTTTGAAAAGCACTCCCCCTTGTAAAACTTTGGTCAGTCATCTGGCTCTTGGCTGAATTCTTACTAACTCTTGCTGCAAAATAAAAGCTGGTTTATAGTGGTTTTACAAATTCTACATAGTAAAGTTAGTTAACTGTGTCTTGTAATTTAATATATTTAAAAACATTTCAACGAAAAGGACAGATTAAATAAGAATGGAGCTGCACTGAATATTTTTTAATTTTGGCTTTAAAAATTAGCCCATTTCAGTGGGAAAAATATTTCGTGAAAAACATTTAGGTTGTGCGAATATTTGCTTTTTGGTCCCATTCACTGGAGTGATAGTCCAGTACCATATTGCACCCTGCAAATGGGCAAAATCAACAGATGCCTGTACGTGCATTAGACCTACAGTGTGGTTGAGGTGTGGGCAAACTGCCTGGTTGGCCTCTTGCTGCAGCCTTTGTTATGCTTGTTTTACATTCTGGCGACCTGCCTGCCCTACCTCCATGATACTGAAGTGTGTATTATGGTGAACCATCTCATGCTGCATCTTAGATTGTGGTTTTAACTTTTGTATTGGAACTTGTATTGGAAATTGTGCATTTTATCTTTTATTGTGTATTGTTGTTTTAATTTATTGTACCAATATATAATGTTGTAACCCACCCTGAGCCCACTTGTGGGGAGGGCAGGCAAGAAATCTAATAAATTAACTTCTGTAGTAGCACCTACCTTATAGAATGGCCTGCCTGAAGCGGTCAGGAAGTCTCCCATTCTCTTGGTTTCTTTGTAAATGATGCAAAACTGAATTATTCAAGAGCACTTTTATCTAGAGAAATAAACCTGTCCTGTAAGAAATGGATCAGACAAATGTCTTGGTAAAGGGACAGGGCTTGTAGACTATACTACTGGGTATTATCTGTTGCAGTAAATATGCTCCTCCTGAGAGTTTGTGCATCATTTCATACGTTCATGTCAAATTACTTTTGTTTCTGCTATGTTTCATATCAGTATTTGGTTCTATCCTTGTTTCCAAATTTCTGCACTGTGTACCCCATTGTATTGTTTGTTGGATTTACCAGCCATTAAACTGTGTAATCCATCTTCAGTCTCAGTGAGGAAGGTAAACTATAAATAACTTAAATAAATAAATATAAACAATCAGATTTAGTTATACTGATGTCACTGAAGTCATTTGGTAGAGATGGACAAACTCCAATGTGATTTGTAATTGAGCTGAGCAAACCAAGCTGACTTCCAGAATTATTGGCAAACATGTCTGTTGTTTTCTTAACCCAGTTCTGAACTTTGGAAACATTAACATACTAGTGATGATGCATGAGAGGATATCCACATCCTGCCCCCAGCAAGTACACATAAGCTGCCCATGATATCTATCTTTCTCCTCGGAATGCTACTCCAGCAGCATCAGAGGGACCGCCATTCAGTGTTTCAGGAGGAAGAACTCCGTTCTTCCCTGTTGCCACCACAGCAGCAGCCAAGTGGGTGGAAGGGAGAAATTCTTCAACTCAAAAAACAATCCAAGCCAGAGAAGAAGCCTTGAGTCGTAATACTTGCCTTGGATTAGAAACAAGCATCACCAGCTGCTGAAGTTCACAATCTGAACAAAGTGGCTATGAACTTTGGCGACTTGGACTTTATGATACTGACAGACTTGGTGGTAAAGTGTTCTGGTTTAGCCCTAAGTAAGTTGGTTTGCAGCAGCTACACTTTGAATAGGCACCCAAATACATTGCCAATCCATGCATGCAGTGAAACATTTTAATAGCTTGTTTGTTTAATACAAAAGAGGAGACAGACACCTACTTTTTAGTATTGCCATGAAAGTTAACAAAAGCAATAGGGAGGCCCAAGGGTACAGGGCACAGTAGTTTTGTATTTTTCTATCCTTTGATAAAGCATTTCTAAGGCATTCAAGGTAGACTAAACAAGGGACAGTCAACACAATAGGTTTGCTGCTTGTGGATTTTAACATGTAAGTGCTCAAATTCTGAATCTCTGAAGCCATTCTAATTAATAAACAAGCTCAATGTGGAATCTATCTTCTTTCATCTGAATCAATAAACAGAGAAGGCCTGAGAAAAGGACCTTTTCCCTTCAGGGCGCCTCTTCTTGTGAATGTTGATTCAGATTGTTAGTACTTACACTTATCCTCATTTCTTTTAACTTCCCTGTTAATTTTTCCCTCTCAATTCTGGTGCTGTCTGTATGTCATTACAGGCTTGCAAAGAATGTATTCTTTTCGTGTGTGTGTGTGTGTGTACTTTTAATTGGCGCATCAGTCCTTGAAATACTAAAAGAATTTCAGATGTCACCTTAATTCTTGACTGAAATATTTTGTTACAGTTATGAATATAAGCCAGATTTTTTGAAAGAAAGGAAAAGCACTTAAACTATTTGGAAAGAATTTATTCTTGAAAAGAGATGGCTTTCACTGGAAGAGCAAATCCCAAGTATTCTGCAGATGTGAGCACCTGTAGTTGTTGGCCAGAGAGGTCTGTACTTCCGGGGGGGAGGGCTTCAGCCCCTTTCTCAAAGCACAGCTCCCATATGCAAAATTGCAAACCACTTTTGAATCTGAGAGGAGATTCCAAAAACCATTTAATAAGCATGCTCAAAAAACAGCAGCAACCAAATAACCCATCAGGACCATGCAAAATAGATATGATTTGTTTGAAGTGTACATTTTTGCCATAATATGTAATAAGAATGCTCATTAAACACTGAAGAAATGGGCTGGGAATAGTGAATCCTTGTGTGCGCTTTTAATAAAGATTTTGTTCTGTTTGCTAATTTTGATTCAGTTTGGCAACCAAGTTATAGCTATATATACAGCGCAATCCTAAGGCAAGTTACTCCAGTCTAAGCTCATTTATTTCAGTAAGTTTAGACTGGCATAACTCTTCTTAGGATTGCTCTTTTAATTTCTCCTTTTTGGGGGAACAAAAATAAATCTTACGAACATCTGAGAAAAAACCATTCCAATTTTAAATATTTGAGATAGTATTACCATACAAGGTAGCACTGTCAGTAGTGGAGTTAGTTTAAAATAAAATGTCATGTTGACATTTTCCCTGATAGTGAACATTCACACAACTTATTTTTGCACACCTTTTTATGTCCTCTGAAAAAATATGAATCTTCGAACTCCAGAAGAAGTTGAATATTGTAGAAGGCCATAATTGTTTTCTGGGCAACTTGGGTTGCATTCGGATATTCCATTTTTAAAAAAACAGCTATTAACCCAAACCTGCAAGAAGTCAATTGTTTTTAAACAAACCCTCTGCCTCGCCTGTTGCTATACTGGACAGGTGCAAGAGTCATGCCTGCAGAGAATCTGCTGTGAATGTTGCAGGTGGCTAAATATGTTTTGGACCACTTAGGCAATATGCTGTTCGGTGGCCCTCCCAACAAATGTGCCAATAAATGTGCCCTCCCACATCCTAACTGAAACAGAGACAGCAAGAACAGGGAGTGGTAGGTGCTGGCCACCCGCACGGCTAACGAGTCTATTTTAGCCAATGAACAGTGGGTAGCTGTACTAGGATATGCAGGCAAGCAGCAGCCATCCGCTGTTTCCCTGGGCAGCAGCTCCAGCAAGTTTACACACTTGCCTGGTAGGCAGTGGTCATTTGCCTTCAGTGGTCATTTGCTTAGTTAACTATATTCCAAGTTTAAGATGCAAAAAAAGGGGTTGATTGTGGGGCCTTTTAATATTGCATAATTGTTATAGCAATGTTAACACAGGACAAATGCCACTCTCCTTGCCTTGTATCAATTAAGAGAATTTGCACCTTTGACGTGTGTATAATTGTTTATAATAACAGTTATTTGGTGTACAGATTGAATGCATTCGCTACAAAAACAACTACTACTGAGGAATAATCACATGATCTGAAACTGGGCATGTACACACACACACACCCTTCTGTAAATGACACTGTTCCAAGCTGTATATGCATATGAAGATAGCATGTGTCATCACAGAGAAAATTAATCCCCCCTCCTTGAAATCTTAACATGGAAATGCAAGAAATAGTGTGAGTCATATATTTGCTTCTCGGCACTTCCTGTAATGCATGGTGTGACAAAGCCCTAAGATATTGTAGTAAGCATCTAGAAATAAGTAAAAAATTAATTACTCTAAATAGCAGAAGGGAAGGTTTGTATCACCCTAGAATATTTATCTACACTTGTATCTCTGGCATGCCTTTCTAAGGGCATAGTTCTCCTCGTGACACAATGTCATACGAAAATGGTTACAGAAAAGAATTGGAGCACATAGAACTCATTCTAAAAAAGTAGCCTTTTAAAAAAGTTATATAACTCATGGCCTAGAGCTAAAAAGCTACCGTGAAAAAAAATCAGGGACAACTGGCTTGCATGCTCAATAATGCTCCAGCAGGATCCAAACCAAGTACTGAGAAATTGTGATATATCATGAAGAAAATGTACAGCACAGTTCCAAGGCATTGTATGTGAATACAAAGGCTTCATTGCTTTTAAAAGCTCATTCCTTTAAGGCATGGAACATTTCTTGCTACAGCGTGCCTCTAAATGTATGTCCCCGGTGCACTTCGAAACTGTTACTAAATAAAATCCATCTAGCCAGCAGCCGATCTAGTCTCCTGATATATGCATCCAAAAGCTTTCTGGAAATGTCTTTTTTTTTGTCTAATACATCCTTTCCTCACTGCTAAGGATGAGGAATTTTGCTGAGCTCAGAATGATACGATCTGTCCTCCACCGTTGTTATAAAACTTTTTAAAAAAATTCAACCCCAAGAAGTTAAAATACAGGGAAACTGCTGTCATTTTTTCTCATTTCAGATAAACATATTTATATTCCATCTGCCTTCCTTGGCACCCCAAATTTACTGAAGGCCAATCCACAATTTTACATAGCAAGCATAATTTGATATGTATATTGTTTGAAGCAGAAAAGTCTTTGAAACTTGAATTAGAGATGCTTGTGATCATGTAGTGGCCTCACAACAGGGAGGTGCAGCCAGTCTGGGCTCCCTGGCACATGTCCACTTTGTGTCCCCACGTGTTTACAAAAAACACCTCTCACACTGTTGTCTAAGCTGCACCTCCAGCACATGTATGACAAACACACTTGCTATTTGAACTGTGATCTGGGTGGGCATGTCTGCATTGCCCATCAACTGTTCCACTAATCATTTCCTGGATCAAAGGAGCTCTAGAAATCATACTGTTCTGAATGATGCTAGAGATCTCTGACAGATTTCTCGGCAAACTCAAGTTCCCAGGATTTTTGGGGAAAGCCATGACATTTAAACCAACGTATGTGTCTAAACAGTAAGGAAGTACTATTGCTGCAGAAATTTAGGGGTGCGAAATACGGGACAATCCAGAAGGACAATCCAGAGACAGTCCAGAAGGAGATGCATCCCGTGTAGATTAGAAACAGCATCAAAACATGGAGGAAGGTAAAATCAAACAATATAATTTCCTAATGTCATGAAAAAGGAAAGTACAGAAGCTTGAAGTTTATTTTCACTTCCTGGTTTAATTGCTGTGCAGAGTCATTAGCAAAAAAATCCCACTACATGCCCACTTGAAAATACAATGCCAATAAGCTGCTAGATGGCAAATACTAACTTTGCACAATGGCTTGGATGTGGAACTGGCTAGAGGAGACCAAGGTTAGAGTCCCTGCTGGGAATTTTACTTTCTGAACAAGCTGCTATTTTTCAGCCTACCTTACAGCACTCTTTAAGAGGATAAAACAGACATTTATTTAACTGTTGCTCCAATAGTTTCATCAACACAAATATCAAGTACCCGCTGACCACTGAGACCTTTTAAAATGGGTCTGGTGGCTGGGTTATTCAAGAGGGCAGGTCACAGGTTACTCTCGTTCCCACGTGTGCTGCTCTGCATGGGATGTGGCCACCTCTTCCTGTTACTTCCTTAGTTCCCTCTAAGCACCAGCAACTACCCACAGGAGAAAGGGCTCTTCAGGCAGAAGCGATCATTTCTAACTAGGGCTGAACCCTGGCACCCTCTGAACTAAGTAATGCCTGGAGGAAAGTGGTTACACCAAAATGATTCAGCAAGAAGAGGAATCTCTTGTAATGCTTGCTGACTTCATGTCTCCATTATTGCTCCTTTCCTCCATCTGGCTAGTTCCTACATTTTGCCATTCTTTTTGTAAAAAAATTATTACTATTGTTCTTTTATAAGAGTATTTTTAGCTTGTCAAGAAAAAATACTAAACCTAGTAGTCAAATCATGTAATGGGAAACTTAGTATAATAAGCACTTTATGACCCAGCTTGCTTTCTCGAGTTCACCATGATCCCAATGTTAATATTCTTTTGAGCTCATTCTAAGGACATTGTACTGTAAATATTTTGAAGTGCAGTGTATTAATTTGACATTGGCCAACAACGTCAAAGAAGCTTGAGAAAGTCAAGACAGGAATTAATACACTTTTCAAAAGCAACTATGTGCCACTGTTTTCCACATGGTGAATTATTAGGTTTTCGTGTTCCTCAAATATTGCCATAACCCAAAACAGTTAATTGACTATCTGATTATATTGGGAAGGGATATTTGATACAGTTACAAAAGCATCCCCACATCTTGCACATTTCTTATTTATTTAGAAAAATTCTATGCAAATTTGCTTGAGGTGCTTTACAAAGTAACACAACATAAATCATAGACATTATTAACAATTAAAAACTCCATACTAAAAAACTCAAAGCATAAAACAGCTTTAAGAGAGTTTTATAAAATAGCTCTTAGGTCAGAAGCAGACTGTGATAATGATTTTAAATGATTAACCCCTTAATTAAAAGCCTGGATAAAAGACAATGTTTTGGACTTGCACCTAAAAGTAAGAGCAGTTGAATTCCTTTTGAGAAAGCATGCCTGAAATCTCTGAACCCACCCACTGAAACATCAATTGGCCATGAAAGGACCTGACTTACGAAAAGGTTTGATTATTCCTGTATCTCTAACACAAACAATGTTCCCAATCAGTAAGCTTGAATGGACTACAATGAGAAAAGGCAGCCATATCCAATCTAGTTTTTCTCAGTGGCTGAGCTGTTACCTTAGAGGTCATCCGTTCCAACCTCATCTAAAGCACAAATAGCACTCTGTTTGGGGTTTTATGCTTGTTTTCAAATTTTCTGCTTCCCCATTCTATTGTAACTATTCTTTGAATGTCCTTACTGTAGGTCATATTGTATTTTGCTCAGTGAATGTCCCAGCTGTTGATTATATTGTATTCTCTCGCACTGTGTAATCTGCCTTTGATATCATCTCAGTGAGAAAGGCAGACAGTAAATAAATACATACATACATAAAATCCTAAGAACAGTTACGCCCATTGACGTCAATAACTCTACTTAGGGTGTCACTGTTAGTCACCTTAGGCAAACCACTCTCACTCAACCTCAGTTTTCCCATCTGCAACATGAGGATAATAATAGCAAGATACTACTGGTATACCTTGCAGGGCCTATTATAGCAATTACTATCATATATGTGAAGTACTTGGAATACTGGAAATGGTACGCACGCACTAAGGATTATAATTATTCATAATACAGATGCTGGCACTGACAAGGATGAGGCTGTGATGGTGGACAACCTACCAGAGTCTGACCCAATCAGGGAGGAACTGTCTGGAGAAGAAAAGGTGGCTCCACAGTCAAACCTCAGTCAACAGGACCTCCCCTCCAAAGTTGTCAACAAGATTTCCCTGAAAGCCCAGCTGCCCACTCACTAGAGATGTTGGAAGAGTCACCAAGAGATTCCGGAGTGCCCAGAAGCGCAAAGGTCTGAACACAAGCACAAGCCCTTTAAGGAGGCACACCTTATTCTGGAAAGATCATCTTCAGGGCCTTCCTAGGTCTGTAAGAGTTCAGACTAGCAGTAGCCGTCATCGTCGCAAGTTGTCATCTTTGGTGCCGTTTTACATCCCACGGCTCACCAATCCTTCCTAGTTGCAATTCTCACTTACTCTCTGTTATTGTCCTTTTGATCCCATATATCTGAGACTGCACCTCTGCAGTTGTGTCTTGCCATGTGGGCGCATCTTTGTATATAGGTCAGGACAGAGATACTGTAGAAGATAAGAGATGTCACTCGGTCCTAAATAAATCCTAAATCAACATTGGATTTTTGTGTCTGCCATCATAAAAAAAAAGCCTGAAAAAGTAAAGGAGAATTACCTTTTCATCAGACACCCAAACTGCTTTAGTTTGAGTCAAAAATGAGTTTCTTTGCATTCATCTGCAGGGTATTCTGAAGGCCATTTTGTAACAGAATGAGAGGAAGTACGATATGGGAGAATCAAAATATGCACCTGAGGGCCCTTCCCTTTTCTTGGTAAAGAAACTAGGTCAGAAGATTTGACTTGAAACATTTACCTTTCTGCGCACAGAGGCTAGGAATCCTCTCACTTTACAATGTTCTTTTCAACAAGTGAAGTTTTCCAACACAAATGGAGAGGAAGGCGTCCGAGAACAAGGAATGCTGATCCTAGCAAACTTGAATTGAGACCAGGAGAAAATAAACATTTCTGCTCCAGTATCAAGACTATTTCATGTGTATTTAAATAAGGATTTATGGTGCATTCCACTTCCCAATGAAGGCACTGGCAAAAAGCCAATTATTAAAATAATCTCTGCAGGGTACTGATGGAGATTGGAGAGGTGGATTATAACCGTGGTACCCCGTCCATCCTACCATGTGCACATGCATCAGTCAGGGCTATGTGGGCATTGCCCTCAATAAGTGATAATGGCACAAATTAGTTGTTTGCGGAAAGAAAGGAAGCAAGTGCAAGACTAAATACAATAACCAAATCTAGTCAATCAGTGCCACCCTGCAAATGGTGAAGATTGACAGTTGCCTATACCTGGGCATTTTCTAGTGCCCCCAGCTGAGGAGTTCAGAAAGGCTCCTACACTTCTGACATTTCACAAACTTGTTCAGGAGAGCATTTTTTTAAAGGTAACAGGGCTATAGTATAATGGAATGGTTCAAGAAGACTGTAGTCTATGCCACTGTGTACGGTATATATTATCTCTGTTTTGTCCATATTATTCTGTTCTTACAGCGTGGTGTTCTTTTGTAATTCCATTTTCTGCATTGTTTGACATACCACATCTTATACTTTTTTGCATTGTTTCTAATTTTTGTAATCTCAGTCCTATTGCATTGCTTATTATATGTCTTGTGCTATTTAACTGCACTGTTTTACACAGCGTAATCTGCCCTGTACCTCAATGAGAAAGGTAGACTATAAATAAAGTAAATAAATAAATATTCTTGATTAGCTGATGGGGCTATGCTTGCACAGTTTCAGCTCCCTCAACAAACTGGGGTGTTGGAAAGGTCTGTAGGTTCAAATCGCCACTCTGCCATGAAGCTGAGCTGGGTGCCTTTGGGCCCGTCTCTTTCCGTGAGCTTTGTTGACCTCGCAGAGTTATTACGATGAAGATAAAGTGAAGAAAGGGAGAAAGAAGGAAGTCACCATGAGCTTACTCAGAGGAAAAACAGGATAAATGTGTACTAAATGCATAGGGGAAAAAGCATTTCTTTGTATGCTCTTACTCAGGTAGAGATTCAGATATGGAAAGAAGAAGTGCACCTCTGTTGGGCTGGAGTGTAAGGGTTAGACCATTATTTTAGACTCAGAATAAATAATAATTTTCTTGTAATGCATAAAATAATGGGTGAGCTGTATAGCATTCAGTGGCTGTCAATGGCCTGCATCAACAGTTCTTTCCTCCTGGCACCAGCTCCTTTCCGTAGCTGCAGAAGAGTTTATGAGTTTCCTTGGATTCTTCAGATGACATGCAGGCAAATCCAGCAGCAGAGAACAGCTGCAAAACAGGCAGCAGACCCAGAAGCGGAAAGCTGATTAGCATTAAGAGAAGCATTAATAACAGAGCAGGAACTCTACAAGATTGCAACACCCCCCCCCGCCCCGTCCAATTAATATTGCTTCCTTTAAAGGTAAAGCGTAAAGCTGTTTTACTCCGTTTGGCTTGAAAATGCATTCAGTTTACAGTTTTAAGACTATTTCATTGCTGTTAAAATTGGAAAATGCATACAAATGATAAAATAGTGAAAGCAGCCCAACACTTGCCTATTTATATCACAACTCATGCAGTTTTTGAAAGACGCAACTGTAATGTTTGTTTTCTGTCTATAGTCATATCAGAGAATCAAGTAAAGATTTTTTCTCTCTTTAGAAGTTTTAAAGCAGAGAAAACCAATTTCTTCATGAGAAGGGCAGTGTATTTTTGTGCACAATGTTATGGGTTATGTATTCTTTCAGTTTCTTAAATGTTATTTGCAATTTTTTTATACATCCCTTCAATATATATTTCCAAATTGGTGAGTAGCATAGCACTTACTTGTGTACATATGATGAAATAAACATGCTCCTGTCCAAAGCAGTTTACAAATCAATATAAAAAATGAAGAAAAAAAATCAGAAAGGGTGTGGTGGTGGAAAGAATGGACAAGATGCATGGAAATAATTATTTCCTCAAACAAAAGGTAAAATTTTAACACAAATCTAAGCTGTAAAATATATTATAGAATTATAGTTTTAAGAACATGAGACATTTCTTGAAATTAAAGGAAGAAAAAAGATATAAAAATGAAAAGCCAGGCAAAAAGTTGAAAGGGTTTTTTGATGGGGGAGTTGCAGAAGGCCATTCCAAAAGCAGGTGGAAGCAAGGGAAGCAGAGCCAGAGCTAAAACAGTCAGGCCATACAACAGAAAATAGATGACTGAAAAGCTCTCAGTGGAGCATATCAAATCAAAAGTGGGACCCCCACTATTAATAGCCCCAGAAATGGAAAACAAAGCTTATGTCGGGGGGGGGGGCTTGGGATCCAGAAGAATTCAAAATAAAGGAATATACTGACCCCTCTGAAGGGTAAGATACCCTCATTTATTTGTTGTAGAGGCAAAACCAGTAAATGCTTCTGAGGCATCTTGAAAACTCATGTTTATTGTGGCCCAAGGTTTCAGTGCACCAGATCAGATACATGAAGTGTGATGGATAGAGCACTGGAGCCAACATCCTCCAAAGAAGATTGTGGAATGAGACTTCCCCGCCCCCACTCTCCAAAATTCTACTGACTATCAGGGGACCCTCATGAACAGCGTATGTGTCAGGGCGAGTCTACAGTAGGAAGGAGGAATGCGCACATATTCCTTCCACTTCCTCAGTGGAAGTGCCACTCCAGTAAGTTAAGTGCCTTTACACCAGCAGAACAACACTTGTGGAGCTAACCCACAGATGTACATGGATGCAGGGGGATTGCAAAAAGTGGGGCCAAAGGCCAAGAAATACTGAGGACAGCCCTGAGTCTGACATGTTTCTGTCAAATGTATATAAGATAAACAAAGTGATCCATTTAACTGCTGCAGCACAGTGGTCAAGTGGTTCGGCTGCGAATCAGCACTCTACTGGTTCAAATCCCACTACTTCCATGAGCTCAGTAGGTAGCCTTGGGTAAGCCCCTCCTCTCAGCCCCAGCTGTGTTGTGGGGATAATGATAACACTAACTTGTTCACTGCTCTGGGTGAGGCACTAATCTGTCTAGAAGAGTGGTATATAAGCACAGTTATTGTTATTAACAGTTAGGAAATGGTGCTTCTTGCTATGCTAATGCAATATCTGAAAAAAGGCAGTTTTGATTTCTGTAGGGGGAAACAGCCCCAGTCTCAAGTCTAATAGAATTGAGTTGGTTGATAATTTCTTGTCCAGTACAAAAATTCCAGGCCCATTTTTATTCATCTCCCTAAGTACCTCTATAGATATCTCTGCTAACTGGAAATACACTTCATGCATTGCACAAAGTAAGCCTGGGTCAGGAAAACATGCACCACAATAAATACACAATGCTCTTTGCTGTAAGATCACAATGGTGAGCAATGTAATGGTGAACAATGTAAATCCTATAAGCAGCAGAAGTAAGAACAGAGACCAAAGGTTTAAGATGAGAAACAAAGAAAAGCTAAAAACATGAAATTCTGAATCAACTTTTTTTTCTACTTAGAAATGAAAAGGACAAATATTAGCAATATTAAAAAGTCACAAGTTCTGGCAAGAGCATGTTTGGAAAAAGAAAAGGGGTACATTGAACGGGAGTGGGTGATATCCACTGATACCTGATACCCTCAATCTACATTCACTCGTGACTTCACCCCCTGCATGATCCCTTGTTCATGCCCCACACAGCGGACATGCACATGCGAGGAAGGCAGAATAAGATTCATACGTTTCATTTGGGAAATGTTATCTGCATTTTCCAGGCACCCATGTTTGTCTGATTCCTGCATGTACAGGTTGCTGCTAACTTGCTGAACAGAACTCTGTGGACACACCCTCTGCCTCAACCATATCTGCTATATGCCATTTCTCCTGACAAAACCTATCCAGCACCATTGTGGTTTATGCTTTTGGTGCCCCAAGAAAAGTCTCCCACCAAGATCATTTTTTCCCCATAATGCAGTACGCTGAAACAGTAAAACCATTCCAACTTAAATGCTATTCATGCCCAGTTTTGCAAGGCTGGCTGGTGTTTACAGAGCTATACATAAAAGAAAATGGAAGAACAGGCAGTGACATGATGCTTATACAAATCTCTCAATGCAGCCTGCCTGTTTTAGCTACATGTCTTCCCACCCCCCCTTAAATATCAACACGGTTACTTTGGAATTTTGTTATGAAGCTCAAGCTTAAACAGAAAAGTGCCTTCCAAAGAAACTAGAAATATTTAAACACTTAAGGCATTCAGTCTGTGATTCAGAGATTTATTTATAAGACTGCTGATTTTGGGACATCAAATGTATATATTCAAACTGCAGGAATGAGTCACATTTGTGGGAGGTAATTACAACCAGAAAGTACATCTTACTTTTGTAAGTTTCTCTTTAAAATGTCCACTTAAAAGCAGCATGTTCTAAAAATAGCAGGCTTTGTTATGTGTTCGTAACACTCAGCTGTACTCCATGGCGTGGTTTTATATACATAATCTGTAGGGGTTTAGATCTGTGGTTGAGGGCATGTTAAGGCTTTATGGACAATCAGTCCTGGGTCATTCCTCAAGCACAAGCACTCAAATGCCTCCACTGTTGTGATTACGACAAGGCCATTAATGATACCCTAGTGACCAAAGCTAACATTTACAAACACGATGTTTTGCAATGTTCAATAGTAAAGCCAAACCTGTGCTTTGGCATTTGGGGATATGCATAGGAAGTTGGGGTGATTGGGATTTTACTTTTGAACTGTATTTCCCAACGTTCACTGTAATTTATCAGTTATAGAGAGTGTCCCAAAAGCTGCTTGCTGGTTATCTAGACTATCCAAATCTTCCTCTCTATTGAATGGCTCATTGTCAATATTGATAGGGCTTTGAATTTGGAGACTCCTGGTATAATGCTCTACAGAGCAATCCTAAACAGAGTTACTCCAGTCTATGCCCACTGAGTTTAGGATTGCACCGTCTGTGTCCCTGGTGCTGAGCCAGAGTGGCTGTTTTTCCCCAAGCCTCACCATGGGTCTCTCTTCTACACAGCCTATTGACCACATCTGACCTTCCCTGCTTGTAAATACTTTCAGGTCAGGCTATGGTCTGCCTAATCCACCCTCACTCATGAATTTGCTTTCCTGCTTGCCATGCATTATTTTCCGAATTGCATTGCTTCATCCTTGGTTCCTAATACTGGCTCACTTTAACTCTGATTATTGGTTGTGGTGGTCCCGTGGTCTGGCGCATCACTAGTGTTTGCAGCCTTGATAGCATGTTAAGTTGGTTCTGGGCCCTTGCTTGCAGAGATCTCTACCTTTTTCTTTGGCAGATCTCCCTGCCACAAGATGGATGTGAAGGATTCAATGCCATATGAAAAAAAACCTCAATGCTCTATATTTTATAGTTTCTTCAACATCCTCTCCATCAGAGTGGCTACCTCAACGAGTTTCTCACTGTTCCGGTCTACCTTTCCTTGAGGACACAGTAGCCTTGTATAGGCATTCTCTAAACCACACATAGATATCTGGTTTAAATTGTGAAATATAGAGACGAAGGACATGAAGCACCGAATCACTTATAGAGGTCATGGTTCTCACAAATACAGTTTTGCTAACATTTTATCATATTGTCCTGGTCCTTAAGTTGCCAGGACCATATGCTCAGATGCTTACAACCCAGCATGGACATTCTAGATGGTAGGTGGTACGTTCTTGCACTCCTGGGCCATTTCCACACTACTCACCTTCATCCGGAACGCTGCAGAACATAGCGAAAAAACCACAGAAGATAGCGTCTTCTTGCGTGAGTTTTGTGCGATGTCGCTCAAAACTCGTGCGAGAAGATACTATCTTCTGTGTTTTTTCGCGACATTCCACAGCGTTCCGGATGAAGGCGAGTAGTGTGGAAACAGCCCTGGTCAGCTGTTTTACCCAATCTTTGGTGCAATCCTTGCAAGAAATTAATTCCTAGATTCCCTTCCCCCTGCAAAACTGCAGTGCTTCGGGGATAAATGAGCAATCATCTTCGTCTCAAATATCACCGTGTTAGTTCTAGAAGTGAAGTTCGGGGCCTAGGCTTTTCATCTGCCCCCAAACCTGAGCAATATGGTGCATTGAGGAGGATATTTGACCTCACCCTCACTGTGCTGTATGGGGGCAATTTGTGGGTGGGGGTGAATCCTTCACACTCTCTGGGATGTTATAACATGATAAGGACTTAGATAGTCTCCGCCTCTAGTACAGCACAAACATTCTCACCAGGCTATTGGGAAGGGGGTGGGGCTTATTAAAATTTACAAAGTCTTGGGATGGATCTTACCAGCTTTTCAGCACAATCACGCCCAGTTTCATTGGAGCCCCATTCCACATGGCGTTTGTCCACATGGATCACATGATTCCTTACATAGTTTGGAGGGGTCCAAAGGGGCCTCTCCTCTCTCTTTTGCCAACAGACAAGCTGGTATGGTACACCCTGATATTTTTCTGCATATCTCTGGAATCCCCCATGCAGGAACCCTTTCATTGTCTGTGGGCAGGCCCATTACCAATGCCATGCTTATAGGCAACAAACAAGGTGAGAACACAAGTAGGAAAAAACAGGACCACGCTCCCAGGACCACACAATGACGTCACTTTGGGTCAGCTGGAACAAGGGGGGAGTTTTTTAAAGTTTAAATCACCCTCGGCAAAAATGGTCACATGGCTAGTGGAGCAGCATGGAGGGCAATCTAAACTCCCCTCTGTCTGGAGATCAGGGGGCGGGGCCACCAGCCAGGTGACCATTTTCAAGAGGTGCCAGAACGCTGTTCCACCGTGTTCCAGCTGAAAAAAAGCCCTGACTATAGCCCTGATTGCTGAGATTTAGGACCCTTCTCATCTAGGCCTAAACCTGAAGAGTAGAGCTCAGGAAAAAGGCATTTTTCCTTTCCCTTCCAATACTGTTTTGGAGAGTCAGGTGAGGGCATCTACCTAATGCCTTCCAAGATACTGTAACTTAGTGCTTTGAACAAGTCAATTTCCCCATCTCTCTCTACCCCCCGCCCAACCAGACTGTCATTTGCTCTCACTATCCTATGCCTCCTGAAGCATGTTCAAATCCTCAAAAGGTTGTTTCAGCCAGCCCTCCCCCCTTTTGGTTAATTTACAAGGTGATTTTTTTTCCCCTGCCTAACTTGGGAGTCCCTCAAATATGTAAAAACTGTACCTAGACTGTGGGTGGCCTGCTTTTGCTGCTTTTGTGACTGGCAGGGCCACCCACATTACTCTTAGATACTGTTTGAGGGGGGTGGTGATGACAATAGATTCCCTTCTTCTCTGCAGCCATTACCTTTGTTTGGGATTACAAGAATAGCAACATGGTGCCGTTCTCTGATTCGATGAGTGGTAGGTATGAATCAGAATGGAAGGGAGACCAGCACTGTACTTTGCATGTCTCGGTCAAAGAAATTAGTATTTCGCATGATGCCTGTTCATAAATGCTACTATTGTTTTCCCACAAAAATCTGTTTCAGTGAGTTCTGAGGGCAACATTACTACAGTTTGGCCCACCCTGTAAGAATTTCCACAAACACCACAGAAAGACTCTAATGACTTCTTCTTAGAGCCATGTGGTGTGCTCTCATCCCACAGTGCTGAGGGTCGTTGTTTTTTTTTCAAAACACACTGATTAAACAGATGTTACTGCTGGACAGATAATCAAGTTACTATTATTCCATGACTACAAAAGTAAAGTAAATCCATGCACTTCTATTGGGCTGTAATAAATACATAGGGAAGTCCAAACTGGTACTGATTCCAGCGCCCAGATCCTGGTCCATTGCTCTCATCTCCTTCAGCTCCTCTGTTTCTGGCCGCTTGACTATCCACCTCCCTACTATCAAGGTAGATTATATCTAATGCATCTGATCATGTAACTTAACCCAGCCAATGTAGAAACTACATAACGGCTATCAAGAATTCACTACTACCTTCACTGAGTTATGACTTCCAGGTGATTTCTTGATCTTTTGTTCCGTGGAGCAACCATATCATCCACGTCTTTGCTGCTCAGTCTCTTCTGGATCTCTCCTAACCAACAGTGCAATTCCAAACCCTTCAAATCCATTGATGTTAGAAGGATATAACTCTGCTTTCAAGCGGACTGCAAGACTCCTAACTATGCTGCTTCCTTCCTGATTACTAGATTGTTTTTTTTCAGCCACCCACCACATATATCTCTGAGGTTGATATTGTCTCTTTGTGGGCACCCATCTGGACACTCGGCATGCATCCTGGGCAATCCCCATCACCAACTCATTCCTGTCTCCACTTTCCCTATATCTACCTATACTCCATTTTTTATTTTGTTTTTCAAAGTTTTTTAAACTGCTAAAGACCTTGCTCCAATTCTGACCTAAACCACCAGAACAATGTGGTTGATGTACGTCAGCATGAATCATTCCCATCTCAGAGACAATACAACTTTCCACCACATCAAAGCACCTACATATCTTCATATAGAATGAAATTAACATTCACTTTGCTGCGGAATAACCTTGATGGGAGAAGTCCACTGAGGGAGCTATTTGGGAGACAAATATTAAACTGTGAAGCTTTAATTATACATTTCAGTGAGATGTAAAGCTAGCATACAGCATTTTTTGTAATAACTTATGTTGAGGCAAGAGTTTGGATATTTAAAGCATCTGAAGCAAGATCCAAATTGCATATTTCTCGCTCTAGAACTTGATGTATTCATTGCCAAAAGTGGCTGCAGTCCCAAGCCTGTTTCTTTCAGAGTGATTCACCTTCACAGTATGGATTCTCACAGGAACTAGGATTGAAAACAGATTACTAGGAGAAAAGATCATCACAGTTTTGCCCATAAAAAGAGAAATTGTCTTAAAACAATTGCAACCCAAGCTGACAGTTTTCCTTGCTAGGCTTTAGTCCATTGGAGCTCAAAACGGCCAGAGATTTAAACAGCAGCAATTTGTTGTAAAGGAAATATAGAAAAGAATCCATCTTGGAGGGAAAGGAACAAATTAAAATGAATGTGGGAAATGGGCCGTTTCCACACTGCTCCCCGCTACTTGTAACAACCTGGAAGATTGCGCAAAAAACGTGGAAGATCGCGTTTTCTCGCACGAGATTTGTGCGACGTCACGTGACGTTGCGCAAATCTCGCGTGAGAAAACGCTATCTTCCGCGGTTTTTTGCGCGATATTCTGGGTTGTTACGAGCAGCGGGGAGCCATGTGGAAACGGCCATGGTCAACTTGATGAAAATGATTGAGCTATCCACTGTTCTGGATAGCTAATCATGAATGTAGGACTGATGAAAAGGATTCTCACATCCAGTGCATTACTTGGGGACATTGGTTGGAGAAGGAGAGAATGATAAAGGAACTAGTAAGTGGCTGACAGCTTGCCCAGAACTGCTGCTTTATTTAATCATGTAGACTTAATATGGCAGGATGTCAGTCCAGTGGGTCTTGAACTGATGATCTTGGGGGGGGGGGGGAATATCAGCCTGTGCACTAAAGTTCTGGCCAAAATATGAAATCATAGAAGATCAACCAAACCAGGCAATAGGCCAGGGTGGGTCTGTTGACAGTGCCTGACTCCTATGAAAGTATCTGAATCAGGATTGCTAACTCATCTGAACAACTAACACTGATGCAAGCAAAACTCATGTACCTTGGCATAAATGCAAAACACAGTAGTAGAGCTGAAGATATGCCAAAGCTTGCTGACATGATGTCAGCATCGATCAATGACAGCCTATAAATGGGTGGCATGGGGTGTTGGGAGAAGACTGGATATTAGTCAACGGAGAATGAAAAACCACCAACCTTCCCCCACACTCCTGCCACACCTCTGCTCTGATACGTGGCATTGCTAAGGATACCAGCTAGGCCTGCAGCCAATCACAGCTCTCCCACACATTAGATAAACTGTAGCCAGGACAAATATATCATAGGGCTACATGGGCTACATCTCTCTGGTGTCATGTCAGCCACACTTAGAACAGACCTGGGGGGGGTTGGTTGGTGATGGGATCTCCAGTGAAAGGGTGCCTTATACAAACAGCAGAAGATGAGAACAAACATTGTTGCAGTATACGTCTAACATTGCTTTGCTCAGAAGCTGTAGAGCTGCTCCACCCCAGAACACAAATACCATACTTGAGCTGCCAGTTGGGGAAGGGTAAAACGGGATATTTTTGAGGGCAAAAGGCATTTGTGATATGTAAGAGAACTCAAAAATCTACGACTTTGCAGGTGCCTTTGTAGAAATCTCTGCGGGATACATTTTTTAAAAACAGCCTGACAAATACTATCTCTGAGATGTTTATTTGAAGTTAGCACCATAGCGGACCAATTTCCTGTAAGAAATGGGGGAAACTCTGACAGCCATACCAATTGTCAGGGTACCGGTCATCTCCAAGCCCTGGCAAAGATCCCATGCCACCTCATACAAGTAATAAAATGTATTTAATAACATCCTCTTCATCATTTATTTATTGCTAATAGCCAAAGGCCTTTGCAATATTGACATCAAAGATACAAACTTTTAAAGGAAGACAACCTTACAGACCCCAGGGCATAAACATTTTAAAAATATATTAAAATGCAGAGTTCCCCCCCTAAAACAAATCTAAAACTTCTACAAATTAGTGTAATTTACCACCTGATCAGACATCACTTTAGCTCAAAGTTTCTCGGCTGCCAGGGCACTGAGAAAAACCATATAAGTTACATAAATGTTTATATCAGATAATAAATAGGTTATTTTCTCCACCACTGAGCTCGAATTTTAAACACATTAAGATAACCACAAGAAATTTACATCTCAGTTCGGAAAAAAAAGAGCAATACAAAACATTATGTGGAAGATCCTCTAATTTTGGAGCTCCACTACGACATCAATGCTGAGCATTTGAGCATATCAGCCAATTAATGTAGCTGTTGGCATGGTTCGAAAATAAATTGCCATCAAGGCTAATCCTAGTTTATAAAATTTAATGCTGAACAGATAGGGTGCTGTATTCTTGTGCACTGGTTTGGAATTTCCCTTCTCTGTGAGTTTCCCTTCACTGGCATTCAACAATCACAGTGGGTAAAATACATTACTACCCTTTGGTAGCCTTCGATAAACTGCAGATTGAATCTGGTATCTGACTGTCTAGATGCTGCTTTGTTGTGGAGCTATTTGTTTGCAGTTATGGAGACAAGATGTTTCTCTCCACAGAGACATCCCTAAAGCAGCTGGCAGGAGTCAAGGAATGAGAATACGTCTCAGTTGACAAAGTACAAAAAGAATGTTCACAAGCATTCTTGGAAATCTTGCTCTTAAATAAAGAGATGGGGGAAGAAAATGATTTTGCCTTTGTGGGGGAAAATGGATGGGTGCATTGTATATTTCTCTACCTGGGAAATGTTACGACAAAATACTATGCTCAAGACAGGTATCTTGTAAATGCCTGGAATGGAGTCATTTTGCATTGGTCTGTCGATCAGTAATAATGAAATTGCCCAGTGACAGTGCCCGTCTTTGAGTAAGTTCAGGTGTTATAAAGCAGGGGGAGACACAGAAGCACAAGTGTCTCCCTCTTCTCTCATTTCTACATGAAAGCCATAATTCTCTTAAGGGAATCATCTGGGTATCTCCTCACAGGGAAGCAAGAAGCTTTGTATTACCAACCAATCTCTAACAGTAATCAAACCCTCCTCAGATGCCGTTCATTGCATTTGTGTGGTCCGTTGTCTTCATCTTCTTAGTATGATTTCTGCAAAGGTAAGAGGTCTTACTTTCGGTAGACATCCTTTTCTGCCGTAGCTGACTTTCTCCTATTTGCATCCTTGGCTAAGTCACTAACAGCACAGTTCTAAACAGAGTTGCACCCTTTTTACTCTGGGCTTAGAACGGGGTAACTTTGTTTACGATTGCACTGTTAGTCCTTTCTCGACCTCAACATCTCCACCTACAGTATGGGGATATCACTGCCCTACCATGCGAGTTTGTTTTAAGGATTACAAGAGAGCATATGAGAAGCACATTGAATTCTCAAAAGGGCAACACAGTTGCTGACGTAATAATTAAAATATGATTATTATAGCCATATGTGTGCAAATCAAGTACAGAAACAGGCTGTATTGGACCAGCGAAACATGGTACTCAGGATCCATAACTGGATCCTCAGACATAAATTAAAATATATATATATAAGCGGGGGCATGACAATCTAGAGTGGGGCTATGGTTCTGGGGTAGAGGGGGGGCTTATCTCTCCCCCACCCCATCTCCCCAACTGAAAATGGACCTCCTGCACTGCTTTAAGCCTAGGGAAGGAAAAAAGGTGCCATTATGCCTGTCTGTTACATTATGCCTGGCTATTACATAAAAGTAAATGGCTAAGAGCTATTTATGTTGCATTTGTGCACATAATAGGCTTGTATGCCTGCTTCCTCCATTGAAATGTGTGAGGAAACCCTTAGAGGAAGGAGGAAATCTGTACTTCTATCAGCTTGTGTGTCTGGAACGGATCAGTGGGCTGGGATGCTTGACTCTACGTGTGCAGAGATTAGCCTGTTCTTCTGTGACATACCTACACCGACTCTGATGCACAAAGCACAATGCAGGCTACCAGCCAAGCACTGTCCATCTGTCAGGTGTCTGACAAGATCCTCTCCCTAGTTTTTCAAACTTAGGCAGCAAAAAAAAACATGTTATGAAGTCCCTGCTGGACTTCCACTAAGCAACTGATGTTAGGTCCAACAGGGCTTGAGCTGGGAATGAAGCAGATCAGGAACCACTTTCATGCACTACAGGAATTGCTGCTTTGAAAACTGAATCACAGGCTGTTCCAGCTCATCCTCATAGTCTGAGCAGGCAGGTGACACTAGAGAGTTAATCCAGTGTCTTTGCTGATGTAGCACTCCCAAATATGCAGCCTTCTTTTAGTCTGGGGAACTTGTCAGTTCTTGCATTCAGAAAAGCAAGGTGGAAACAATGCAGGAGAATGCTGAGGTAGCACAACAGGCTGCACCAATTCTGACCACAGGTGGATGATTACGGAAGATGGCATTTATAATTGCTCCCCATGTAAAAACCAAAAATCCATCCCTGAAGATGGAAAATCAACATAACAAGCAGTAGTGGCAGAACCGTTCTCCCCGCTGTGCCACTTTTCTGTTTGCGTGGAGATTTCCTTATGGTCAGGAACATTCAAAGCTGGAATGCACCATCATTTGTAGTCAGATTTGGTCCTTTCTGTCCCTTTGTTCTCCTCATTTTCAGTGCTGCCCATCTGTGCTAGTGGCCAGCGTTAGGGCCAGAGCTCCTGTCAATAGGGTGTGTTCAGCTTGGAGCCCTGAAACTTAAGCTGCTGCTCAAATCCTCTGTTTTTTAGGGCTTATACAAAAGCTTCAGAGAAGTATATTCTGGCTCCGATGATGTTACTCATTTTGTTTACCCTATTAGCTCTATTAGCTGCTTTGTCATTCACTCTGGTAGATCACAGTGGCTGGATCCACTGGAGCATTTCTGGGCACAGAATGATTTCTACCCATATAACATGGTTTTCTGACCTCTGTCACGAAGCATCTTTCCTATGAAGAAATGCTAAAGAGTCTGGGATTCTTCTGTGGAGGGAAAAATATGAGTAAGGAGAGAAATGATAAAGTTATTTATAATTATGCATGGGGTAGAGAAAGTGGAGAGAGAGAACTTTTCTCCCATAATGCTAGAATTCAGGGGTACCCAGTGATGGGAAATAGATTCAGGACAGACAAAAATTAATAGTTCTTTACTCAACAAATAACTAAATTGTGGAATGTTCTACTAATGGATGCAGTGAAGGCCATGAGCGTAGATAGTATTAAAAGGGGATTCGATTTATGGATTTTACGGTTTATGGATTTTACGGTTATGGCTACTAACCGTGGTGACTAACAGCCTTCACATATAGAGGCAGCTAACCTCTGAATACCTTAGTAGGAAGTAACATCAGCAGAAGGCCATGGCCTCTATGCCTGCCTGTTGACCCTCCAGAGCAATTGGCTGGCTGCTGTGTGAAATAAGATACTGGAATTTTATTTATTTGTTTACAAAATTTATAGCCTGAATTTCTACTTTCACCAGGGCCACTAAGATAGCTAACAGATTAAAAACATATCTTAAAAACCATTAAAAGCAAACAAAAACACATCATTAAAGCTATTAAAAGTAAAGCTTAAATACACCCACAAGAACATAAAAGCAACAAATAAAATATAGGATGAAATCATTGAGGGAACCCCAGATGAAACAAAAAAGCCTTTACCCACTGACAGAAGATGGCAACGGAAGAGGACAGATTAGTCTCCCTGGCAAGAGAGCTCCAAAGTTTTGGTGTCATGACCTAAAAGGTCCTCTCTTGGGTTGTTCTCTGCCTAATTTCAGAAGGTAGGGATGCCCTAAGCAGGCCTTTGAGGATGAGTGTGGTGGCTGAATATATTCATAAGCGAGCAGGCAGTCCTTCAGGTATGCTGGTCCTAAGCCATGTAGGGCTTTAAATATCAACACCAGCACCTTGAACTGTGCCCAGAAACAGATTGGGAGCCAGTGTAGATGGGCCAGGACTGAAGTGACATGGTCCCTGCAACCTACTCCAGTCAACATCCTGGCTGTAGCATTCTGCATCAGTTGAACTCTTCTCACGGGCAGCCCCTTGCAGCCCCTTGTTGAGACTCTTCTCAAGGGCAGCCCCTTGTAGAACACATTACAAAAATCTAATCTAGATGTAACCGCTGGGCTTTCCAACTTTCATCTTTGGACCAGCCACGTACTTTTCCATCTTGGCTTTTGAAAAATTTGAAAAAAGAAAAAAGAAAAAAGCTAAAGAAGACACGTTATTTTGAGTCTTTAAAGACTTTTCCTGCTGCATTGCCGTCACACCCTCAGGTCCCCTGGCAGAGGACTCTTGTTTCTATGTATTATGAATAGGATTGCTGAAAAATGTTGAAAAATGATATGAAATGTAATATGATGTAATTATGTATTATTGTTAAAATCACTTGAAAAGATTTATAAACTGTTGCACTTTAATATTGTAGAATTTTCCTTCCCGATGGTCCTTTGACCACCTTTATTTAGTGACTGTAATCGGGAACAGCCTTATCTTTTGGCCACCTGCTTATCCAGCAGGACAACCAAGCCTGTTTCAGTCCCATAACTAGGACTGAAACAACATTGGAAAGGACCCAAACAATTTGCTTCATCCAGGAACAGAATGGGCCATCGATCTGATTGAGCAAGGTTCTTCTTATGTTCAATGAAGCAGCATTTCGTGAGGCATTTTGGGCTACAATGGGAGGTGAGAAAGTTGTGCTCTGTGGGCTGAAATTGTTCCATCTGTGGAAATGCTCTGGTGGATCCAAGCCAGTGATTATTCTTCACCTTTGCTGTGGTGTGGTCTGTTAAGGACAATTCAGCACTGAGAGGGCTTGGGTGAATGTTACCTAGCAGGCCTAGATATTACGTAAGAAATCAACGATTGGCAGAAATATGAAGCTTTTTAATATTCCCATATTTAAGTTGGATCCAGCTTCCTGGGCTGGTTGCTCTTCCAAATTAATAACTCAGCTTTATTGAAAATTGCGTAATTGCCAGAAATAGCTCAGGATTGCATGCTAGGCAAGAACCTCCTTATATTTTAAATTATGTGACTTTCAACACATTTAGATGGCATAACTGTCCCCATACTTTGTTACTAGCAGTTAGAAATCCTATTTTCTGTGGAAGATTCCTTGATTATATATGGAAGCTAAGCCTCTAAAATATTTTATTGCTTTGGAGAATATTGTTTCTGTAGACTTTGAGATTTGGCTGTCATAACGCAACCATCATTTAGTGAGAAAACAAAATGGGGTAGGGGGAATAGAAATACTGTTTCTCAGGATGGTGGTGATTTTAGTGTCACAAAGACCTTTAATATATATTTTAAACTTGTTCTTCAAGAGAAGCCTTTTTGATTCTGCCCTCTGTGCTACTTCAGGGCCTCGCAGATGAAATATAATGTTTACAAGACTCTGGGGTTTGCACTTGCTCATGTGGTATGAGTACATTTGGTTTACAAGAGGGATTGGCTTCTGCCACTCAGATCCCCATAAATGGTTCTTGGTGGTGGCATAAGAGTCTTAAGGATCGAACTGAGGAAAGGAGGCACACAAAAATATATTAAATAAACAAGAAGGTTTCTTGTAAGATTCCTCCCATTTTTCTCATTCAGACAAATATTCTTAAAGGGAAAAATATATAACGGAATTGCTGTTGAAACCTGATTCACCATCCGAAGCCACAATTTGTTCAAAACTGATTCATTTCAGGTTTGTTAGTTTATAAATGAATGGACTGAAAGACAGAAGATCAGAAAATTATAGTCTTCAATAGGCAACCATATTTGTCGAAACTGAGGACATTTTTTTAATCACAAGGTTTCATCCAGAACTGTCCTTATTTCATTTTGCTCCAAAAATTAATGCAAAAGTAATAGTATGCTGATCTGGATGGCCCTGGCTAGTCCAGTCTTATCAGATCTCAGAAGCTAAGCAGAGTCAGCCCTGGTTAGCTCTTGGATGGGAGACTACCAAGGGAGTCCTGGGTCACTATGAGCAGGCAGGCAATGCTAAATTGAATGTATCTTGTTTTGCAAACTCTATGGGGATCGCCGTAACTCTGCCACAACTTGTTGGCACTTTACACATACAAAACTAATATTAAGCAAGAGGTATAACAGGATTCATATTAAGGTCAAATACCACAGAAGGGATAGTGGTGATGTCACCACACAGATCTTGAACCCAAAGTCAGGTCTGGTGGATTGTCAAATGGAATATAACCACGGAACTGGTCCTTATGCTGATGCTAAATAGATGTTACAGAAAGACTTGCCATTTCTTAGAGGTCTGGGGCCAATTCCCTCTGTGTTTTTCCTGATCCGCATAATGTGATATGAATCAGGAAGATAATGAAAACTGATCTGGGTGATTTCAGAAAATGTGATAATACAAGTCCTGTGATCACAATTATTTAAATGGATATCTCTTAGCATGTGGTAATATATCAAGTCTAATAATCATTTTCATATTGTTTAGCTTATAGAGGAAGCTTTTGAAGGTTCATGTAGCAAAGCAGGTTATGAAAGATAGGGCAGGGGTCCATAGGTGGGAGAAAGCAATCTACAGCATAACTGTGGTAGGGGAAAATTAACCAGTTTAATGGTGCAGTCTTATACTCAAGATTGTCCAAGACAGACAGAAAATCAAAGCCATCAGTCAAATAATTTCAGTGTGGCATCCAACTGATACACACTACATACAGACTAGTGATTCCTTATCTTTATATTGAAAGTCCTGGCCAATGGACTGTCTTTGTTCAGGATACATCTTACGGCACCACCGTTTGACCTGGAAACAAAATCTTCCTTAGGCCATCATGTTGGATTGTTCAAGTGGATGACAGCCTGAAAATTCACTCAGAGGCAAGCTAGAAGTGACGAATTACACTTGCATGGCAAGTGAACAGACTCACGTGTATTCCTCCCTGTTCACTTGCGCTCCACTTGTACTCCGGGACCTCTTCAGATAAAAGAAGGAACAGGAATGCCCAATAACAGCCTGTGTGATAGGCAGGCAATAAAATGCTTTTGGATTGGCCAGGCCAGATAAAAATACATTGGTCTCAAATCTCTATCAGTGAAGATATTGGGCTAGCAGACATGCTTGGCTGTGCCACACACTTCATTATTTTATCATCTGGGACATCACTTAAAAGGACTTTTTATGCCCATCCCCTCGGTAGTCTTCCTCAAGTGATCTTTTCTACTAAATTGCCTTTTAGCCCTTTAGTACTTCCTATGTTTTTAACAAGGGAGCATGACTAGAAACCAGCTGCTACCAATTTTCCAAAGGCTTTATTTCTCACTGATGTAACAGCGGAGTTTCCTTTTGCCCTACCAAACCAGAATTAATCAGTTTCCATAATACTTCTTGGAACATAGATGTTTCTTTTCCAAAGAAGTTCCTTTGTGGAAGAACAGTCCAAGGACAGATCTATTTTCTATACTGTAGCTCCTTGGAGGAACAGTAAAAATACCGTGTGTGTGAAAGGTTTAGTCAGAAGAGGAAAAGTAACAAGGTACTGGCATGGATGTAGTTCTCTCTCTCTCTTACTCACACACACACACACACACACACACACACACACACTGACTTTTCCAAGGAAATCTAGAGTGAACAAATAAATGTGAGCCATCTCTGATCTCTGGAAATTGATCAGCATTCTGTTTGCATTAAAAGTAGCGCCACCTTCCACCTGCCTTGTAACCAGAGAGCACCCACTGAAGCACTTCTTGTTCTCTTAGATTCCTCTCTGCTTCTGGACGTGCCAGGAATTCAACTTCAGATGCGAGCCAGCATGGGTTAGATGTGGGAAATGGAAGAACTTTTGCAGCTGCTCCTGAGTCAGGGAACAAAGTTTTGAGTGTGTTGAGTCAGTTTAGCTGAATTACATTTCAGAAGAACAAAAACAAAGCAGAAAGAAAGAGAGCCTCACAAAGCAACTTTTTGAAGAATGGTTGGTGAACCTTTTGTAGAAATGACTGTAATCAGAAAGGTCTTTACGGCCTTGTCAAAATACTGCAAAGGCCAATACATTCTTTTGCAAGACAAAACTGAGCATTTCCCTCCCAGCATTCCTGAGCTTTATTTTGCCACACATGCAGACAAAATTAAAAGGGGTTGAACTTGAATGCATGAGAACGAGCCAGGGCCGGCTTCCATCAACCAATAACTCCTATAAGGCCGAACACAAGCCAAGGCTGTCTGCCGTTTTGAAATCACGTATCATTCTTCCACGTTATCATGAAGCTGATCCCAGGGTGGAAGAACTTGTGTGATAGTATGGGTAGGAGAAATGACAATGTGTAAATATACTCTAAATTAGGACACTATTGATTCAATATAGGGAAAGTTGTTAAATTGGGGCAAAGAAAATTGGGTTGATTTGTGTGAAGGATCACCTTAAGGGTAAAAATACACGGAGGTTTTGAATGGTGCAGAAGGGTATTCAGTGCATATGTTCACCTAGAAGACTAGCATGGCATCTTATCTTGCTCCTTTAACACCCCCAAAACAGTAACTGTCCAGGAATCCACTGAGGTCATATCAGCTTTTCCTAATTTCATTTTGCCTTGTCATTGAATATGACCTGAGCATAGCTGAGGCTAACTGGTTCAGGAAGAGATTATGATGGGCTTTCTGATTGTGAAATCTAATGCTGAAGGGCCCGAGAGGAGAGTTTTACCCAGAGGGGAGGAGTGCTGGGGTGCATGTGTTTCAAACTGCCCCCCGGAAGTCAGAATCCAGACCCTTGCTATGAACACTCAATTCCAGGTATGCTTTAAGGACCCATTTGAGGCTGTAATGGAAGCATTTAGTCTGCTGACCTGAAGTGCTACTCCCTGGCTACCAAACCGTATAACGCTTTAGTCTCACAGTGCACTCCTCAGACTTAGTCATTCCTTTGTTGGCTGCGGACACTGGCTCTTGGCTAATGATTGTGCTTCCTTTTCTTGGCCACGGTTTTGGAATTTGATGCTTGTTTTTGACCTCATGCCTGCTTCTAGTCCCCTTGGCTTGACAGCCATTCCCCTCCATCCTGGAGCCCAAGTACCTGTAGGCTGACTCTGGCTGTGGCCTTGGTACAAATACATACCCAATCTCCAGTTGTTTCCAGGTTCTGGCATACATTGCACATACATTGCACCTTTGCACTTTCTCCAGGATCATCTCGATGGAACCGTCAGACCTCGCCTAGGCCCTTAAATATTTGCAAGCACTAGCACCCAACCCTTCTGGTTTCCTCCCCAAACAGATATGACTTCGTTAGAACAAGCCCATGCTGTCCTTCTGTCCTTCTCTGTAATGTCCACCGCCGCCTTCTCCATCTAGGCTCCTGAATAGTGAGTCTGTGGAGCATGGGCCTTCTCACCTCTGTGATCCACACATCTTTCTTCATCCCATGCTTACCCGTATTCAGGGCTTTTTTTCAGCTGGAACGCGGTGGAACGGAGTTCTGGAACCTCTTGAAAATGGTCACATGGCTGGTGGCCCCACCCCCTGATCTCCAGACAGAGGGGAGTTGAGATTGCGTGGAGGGCAATCTAAGCTCCCCTCTGTCTGGAGATCAGGGGGCGGGGCCACCAGCCATGTGACCTTTTTCTCCGAGGGCAACCCACTGAGTTCCACCACCTCTTTTCCCAGAAAAAAAGCCCTGCCCGTATTGCCTGCACATAAAAAAAGGGGGCAGTTGTGAAACTAGCACCTTTGGAGAGGGAAGACCTGGGTCAAATCCACATTCACCCATTACCCGCATGTTTATCGGATATGTTCCGTTTGCCTCCAATCCACGATTTTTTCCTCTTCGTTCACATTCCTGCTTCCAATCCGTCTTTCTCGCGCGTCCCTCCGGTTACACGGCTGCTCGAAAACCGCTTTTTTGGGGCGGGACCTTTTTTCCCCGCCCATTTTTTTTTTAGTGCACTTTTCCGTTATTTCGATCTTGCCTTATAAAGAAACATCATTGAAGATAATGATGCCTCTCTTTCCCCCACTGACAGCACTGATGGCTCTCTCCCGTTTCTTTTTTGGAAATTTGGAAGCATGTGGGAAGCTTTCGTGGGCATTTCCTATGCAGGACAGTTCAGTGCCTGAATTTTACTGAAGTTTCACTTCCTTGGAGTGTCATTATTTCAATATTTTGTAATTTCGATATTACAGTAATATAAAATAAAAAAAAATAAGCAGTTAAAAAGGAAGTTTCGTGAGTCCGTTCTGAGGATGGATTCACCCCAAAATGATTTTTCAAACTACCAGATTTGATTCAGAAACAGCATAATCAATAAATCCAATGCTATGAAGTCAAAAACAGTCTTTTGCAGACTACGGAGCACTTGCAAGTTGAATCAGCCAATAGGAACTCAGAAACGGCCGGAGAGACAGGAAGGGGGGTGGTTTTTAAAAAAACCACGTAAATTGCGCATTGGCCCGTTCACGGCCACCATGAAACTCCCGTTGAAAACCTGTGAACACATATGCAGGAGAAATGCGAATGAAATGCGTCTGTTTAATGAGGTAATGTGACCGGCACTCGGGATTGCATGGGGAATGCGGGGAACATGCGACTTAGAATGAGTAATGTGGATTTGACCCTGCTTTCTTACTGTAGTGCAAAACCAAGAAAATTCATGTTGGAATATCCAAGTTTTCTTCACAGGCTAAGTGATAAGTATCTTGAGAGTAGTTGCAGAACAATCTCTCTCGCCATGAAATATCTATCACATACATATCCTGCTGCTCTTCCGTAGGTTTGGGGTGGCATATGTGGGAGTTTCCCATTTTACCTTCACAACAACCCTGTGATATCGTTTGGGATGAAAGTGTCCTGCCAAGATCACCTAGAGAACTTAATGGGCATGCTGAGATTTTAACCTAGCCACAACTATACTCTGGCTCTTAAAAAAAACCCATCTCAATGACATTAAATAGCTTACTTGAGAGCAAGTGACTTGGAGGCTGCAGTTAAGCATATAATGACATACTAATTCTTACGGGGTCATTTTTTAGACTAGTGCCTATACCAGAGAATGCAGGATCTAACACCCTTAGGCTATTACCAGTATCAGTAGAAAACTCCAAGCCAGGCTCTCTGTCTAGATCCTCAGTATGACTCAGCAGCAATTCCACTGAATCATTGTTCTACCAATGCCCCAGCCAATGCGTGAAGAGAAGCAGACCTTTAGGATCAATTCCAGAACTTTATTATCTGGAATTTGTAGTCTCTGCTTCTCTGTAGCATAACGAAATGATCACTTTTTGATGTTTCCGGTCATTTCAGCCAAAACCAAATCTTACACGCCCTATTCTCGAAAGCTACCGCCACAAATAAACAACAAAAATTTATCTTTAATAAGGTAGTATACATAAAATATTTGAGCAATCAGCCTGGAAAACTGATATAATTTAATTCTCAGCACATGAAGCTGCCAAATATTGAATCAGTGTTGTATACTCAGACTGGCAGTGGTTCTCTAGGGTCTCAGGTGGACTTCTTTCTCATCACAGTTCTTTTAACTGGAGATGCATCAGGGCCAAACCGAGGACCTTTTGCATGCAAAGCCAATGCTCAGCCTCAGCACCACAGCCCCTTCACTGTTGCCTTTCAGTCCAATGAGTTAGTGGTTGATGTGTAGCTATTTCTGATTCAACCCTATGATTAGAGTGTTGGGCTAGAACTGGAGAGAGCCAGGTTCAAATCCTCACTCTGCAGTGACCTTGGGACAGTCACTGTGTCACAGGGCTATAGTGAGTATAAAATGGGGAGGTATCACCATACTTGAAGGACCATTTCCTCCCAAACTATGTAGTGTGTGCACCCCATGGGGCTTGAAATGATGTCACTTCTGGTTCAAACCAGAAGCAATGGTATCTCAGAGGGATGGATTCTTTAGGAATCAGTCCCAAACTGGGCTATGTCCCTGCTTGTGACTTAGTGTAGTGCATGTAAATCAGCCTGATGAACGTATACCACATGCATCTGATGAAGTGAGCTCTGACTCGCAGAAGCTTATGCTGGAATAAATTGTCTTAGTTTTTTAAGATGCCACTGGACTTCTGTTTTATATCAGTCATGGTAGCTCTGGGGGGGAAGGGGGTTTACCAGTTCCTATTTAAAAAACTGACATCCCCCTGCAAGGTCCGTACTATGTATAATGAGCAATGTTTCAAAATGGACAGATTCCGCTTCCAGAGGCAAAGCAACGGAAGGACCAGAATACATTGTGTGGAAGTCTCAGAAAGAAGCCACAGCTTACAAAGGGCTGGCTTGCAACCACAGCAGAACTTACAATAAAACATGTTTTCTCCCTCCTTACATCTGCTGGAGCCCTGTGTTTATGAAATGATCATCCTGAACTCGTAGCAGCATCAACCTGCCTAGGGTCATTGGTGATAGGCCTCCCCCTTGAAGATGTTTTCACTATAAACTTTTGTTTTCCTGTATTGGGTTGGGCTCTATGGTTTCAAAAATCCCTTTGGTTTCTATGGTTGTGCAGTCATTTGCTTCTGGATTTTGTCCACATGGGAAAATCTAGTTGTGTATGACTGCAGTAGCATGGCAATAGTGCAAGATCCAATGATATGTGCCTGAGAATCCAAAGAAAATAGGTATCTCAATAGCTACTAGCCATGTTGACTAAAGGAACCCTCAATATTCAGAGGCAGTAAACTTCTGAATACCAGTGCTAGAAGGCAACATTAAGGGGAAGACCTTGGCCTCTATGCCATGTTTATTGGCCCTCTAGGGCAACTGTATGAAACAGAATACAGGACTAGATGGACTATGGGTCTGATACAGCAGGGCCGGGCAAAATCAAAAACAGCCTGCACACAGGCTTTCTCTGTGGTGGCCCCTACCCTGTGGAATGGCCTGCCTGAGGAGGTCAGGAGAGCCCCCACTCTCTTGGCTTTCAGCAAATTATTCAAAAGGGCTTTTACTCAGATAGGAGGGAATATTGTAGAGAGGAGATCTCAGATGCTTTGCTAATGAGTTAGGAACTAGACATGGGCATGAACAGAAAAAAAATGAACATGGTGTTTGTTGTTCATTGCCATCCATGAACAATGAACATTGATGAACATGACCTGTTCATGAATATGTTCGTTGTTCGTGGTGGCCAGCAGGCTCTTCTCCACCCATCAAGATCCCTACCACACCACTCCCAGAAACCCTACCTGAGCAGACAGCAGGAAGTGTACCAATAATAAATAATAGCTTGGCCCCAGAGCCTGGCAGCAGCCCTGGAATCTGAAGGGGTAGATCCCTATCCCACCACACACAAAGAAAATTCAAGCTCGAATGCACTCTCCCTGTCTTTCTCTCTCAAAATGCAAACAGCAACTATCTCTCCCTCACTGTCTGGAAAATCAGAGCTGGGAGCCCCCCTCCCCCCCTGCTCTTTGCTTCCTTGTAACAAATTTGGAGCTCCACACTTGAAAGGAAAACCTGCCTATCAAGCTAAATTGGGCTTATATTGGGGTTTCTAGGGCAACAGCAGGAGTTCAGTCAGAGTTCAGGCAGTCCCTGCCTCCAGTTGCCAAGGGAATTGATTGCAGGTACCAGATTGTCTGGCTTGACAAACAGCAAAGAGGCTTGCAATGACCACCTGTTCATTTAGAATGGGGCCTCACGAACAGCTTGTTCGCAAACAGCTGATTGGGCTGTTCATGGCTTTTTTAGTTCATATTGCTGTTCATGCCCATCTCTATTAGGGACCATAGACTTCACCACTCTGTTGCCTTGCATATTCTCTGTTGCTTTGAATATGTACTCTTATATACTACCAGTTTGATGTAGTGGTTAAGACTAAGAGCACGGGACTCTAATCTGGAGAACTGGGTTTGATTCCCCACTCCTCTGCTTGAAACCAGCTGGGTGACCTTGGGTAAGTCACAGCTTCTAGGAGCTCTCTCAGCCCCACCCACCTCACAGGGTGTTTTGTTGTGGGGTATAACATACTTTGTATAACATACTTTGTAAACCACTCTGAGTGGGCATTAAGTTGTCCTGAAGGGTGGTATATAAATCAAATGTTATTATTATTACCTGTGCTTCATGTTATCTAATATCAGTCCTAGAACTGATTATGTTCTGTTTCAGCAATTCTTCAACTCTGTATTGGATCCTTGCTAATGCTATGTCTTTGCGAAATCCTACGACATTTTTTATGGAAATGTTGATACTGATTGAACTAATCTCACACTATAAGGCGGACTATAAATGACATACATACATACAAGCAATGCACTTCGCCCTTGTTGTTGAACTGTAGTTTAAGACTTCCCAGCTACCATTTTCTTATCATTTTGCTACAAACAGCAAAATGGTGAGACTAAAATATGAAATAAAAATAGGCCTACATTCTCAGACTGCCAGTGCCTTATTATCAAGAAATGTTTTGTATAGTTCCAGAGAGCTCTTAGACAAAGTACCCTTTTCTTGCCATTACTTTTCACTGAGTGGTAGTGGAGTGTTTTTCATAGTTTGCACTGCAGCTTTGTCAATAAAAGTGAAATGTATGCACTCTTCATAATTTAACAGCCTACGAGTGGTGTAATTTAACCACTTTCAGGTGAACAAAGGAATTTATCTCTTACGCAGACTCTTGTAGACAAAGACCATCCTTCTTCTATGATCTCCAAGTGCTTCTTTGAAAAAAATATTAGTCTTCTACAAAACAATTCCAGCCATTTATACATCAGCGTTTTGTCAAGCTTGCTGATGTTTGGGAAACTATCACAGCAATCCTAAAAAGAGTTACACTCTTCTAAGTCCATTGAAACCAATCCGCTTAGATGGGTGGAATGCTGCTTTGGGTTCCGCTATATGTTTCTTGGCCTTTTACACTTTATCTGCCTGCTCTTATGCAGAATTAGGTGTTCTAAATCCCATTGATCAGTAGCCACAGTAAACTATCCTATTTGTTATGTGCCAAAGCACATTGTGGTTGGAACCACAGGGCACAGCGGAGGCCTTGCTCAGCTCCTACTCATTGTAATTGCTTGGAGTTTCAGCAGTAACGCTGTGCTTTCAAGCCCATCATATCACTTCGTCTTCATCTGCTCTCTTTAGTTAAGGGGAATGTAAGTAGAAGGCTCACCGCTTTCACTGAAGAGCTGTAGTTCTCTAAGAAGGAGATTCAGGCAGTCTTGATGTGATGAGATTCTGGAAACCCCTTTGGGACAGACTATAAACGAAGATTCATGAGTTCTGCAGGAAACATCCCAAGTTAAGCAATCCAGAAATCAAAATGGGGTAAGCAGAATATACTAAGGAAAATGAATGCAGACTGCTTTAATTTACAGGAACTTCTCCATAGAATAATTAATTGGGAAGCAAATCAAAGGCCATGTAGCTAGGGTTGCCGGGTCCCTACAACAAATGGAGGAAGGTCAAGGATGGCAGGTACCTACCTTGATTCCTGGCGCACAGGTGCACATGCCCTGCTGGCTGATGATATCACTTACAGCGTGACCCAGAAAGCGACGGCATAGCGCCAGGCCCATAATTTGAAAAGCCGCCCTCCTGTACTGCAGGCCTTTTTCCTGCATCTGCCTCTTCTCACCAAAAAGCTGGCAATCAGTGGGCAGAGGCAGTAATTGCCAGGAGATTGCCTATGCCAGGACCATCCCTGTGGGAACATCTTCTCACATTTTGGCCTCTTAAGTGAAATGATAAGATGGTACCCCTATCCTGCTCATGTTTACAGTGCCATAGGCTTCCATTGCCCAAAACTACCGGTTCACGTTGCTTTACAGCAAAGCTGGCTTTGCATCAATATACTAGCCACGTATTAGGACAAGGGAGAACGTCTGGGGCTGTCAGGCTGAGTGATAGAATGCTTTACATACAGAAGTCCCAGGCATCGTCAGCTTAAAAGGATCTCAGATTTCAGGTTCTAAGGAGGACTGGAGTGGGATTTATGCACAAGCAAAATAAACTACAGCTTAGAGCCCCTGATTAAATAAAAAATGATCAAAAATCACTAAATTACCTCTCTTTTTTGGAAATGCTATGGTGCCTCAAAAACTTGGCACAGTCTAGGGTTTCTGCATGTCCTTGGGTTGTCAACCTCCAGGCAGGGCCTGGAGACCTCCAGGAATTACAACTAATTTCTAGGCAAGAGCATCTCCCCTGGAGAAAATAGCTGCTTTGGCCTGCATGGAATTATACCTCACAGGGGTCCCTCCTCACCCCAAACTCCACTTGTCTCAGGCTCCCCCCCCCCAAAAAAATCAACCTGGTGTTGGCAACCCTATGGCCCATAGACTTGGCAAAAAAATGTCCTGTCCTTATAGTAGATCCAGAGGAGTTAGCCGTGTTAGTCTGTAGTTGCAAAATAGTAAATAGTAACTTTACTAACAGTGAAATTCTAAGCAGAGTTACTCCAGTCTATGCCCATTGATTTCAATGCATCTGATGAAGAAAGCTGATGAAGAAAGGTGCTACTGGACTCTTTACTGTTGTCCCTATAATAGAGGCTTAATGCATGTAAATGAGCAGATGAAGCTTAATGACATGAAGGTAAATAACATCAGGGATAGGACTTTTATTTTTCTTCAGGCAGTTGGCCATCCTAAGCCCTGGAAAAGACTTTTCTCAGCCGGAGAACCTGGAAAGCTGTTGCCTGTCACAGTAGACATTACTAGGCTAAATGGCCTAAAGGTAGCATCCTGTGTTCACTTTTAACCCTTCCAATCAGACCCCCCCCCAAAAAAACCATATTCCCCAGGCAATCCCCCCCTCTCAAATCTCCAGGGATTTTCCAGCTCAGAGTTGACAAGACTAATTGGTTGGTTCTCACAAGTAAGGTTGTCAGGCGTCTGGTTTTCCCCTGGACAGTCCATTTATTTATTGGACTATCCAGGGGAAACATTGTTCAAATACGGGCTATATAAATGTTTGCTATTTTTGTGCATGGGGGAGGAGTGGCTGGCTGCTGGCATTCGAGAGCTGGCAGCAATGCCAGCAGGCCTTCCTGTGTTGCCTCCTCCCCCTGCTACAAGCACACCCTGAGGTGTGGTTGGCTGGCCTGGCCAACTTCCTGCACTGCCTCCACCTTGGCCCTCCTGTTTCCAGCCTGCTCTCCCGGCTGCCTGTGCACTGCCAAGAAGCAGCTGGCTGTCCCACTCTCCCAGCCGCCTATGTGCTGGGGAAGCAGCCAGTCAACATGCCCGGCCACCAAGGCCAGCAATGAAGTCATTTGCAGAAGTGACACCATCACCTGGAGTCGGGAGTCCATGTGCAAGGAAGAAAAATGGGGTGGGTGCTAGGGCCCCCATTCAGTTTCTTTTGGGAGGTCACCTGGCAACCCTACTCACAGGCCAGGTACAGGTCCCGTCCTTATGCACTTTGTGACACAAGCCCTCAATGCTCAGAACTTTCTGGCTCAAAAAGCAGGGAGGGTTTGTGCTAATAAAACCTTGGAATGGCGGGCCAGCATCACACACGACTTAAATGCGAGCAAGAGCATATGCTTCATTCCCCCATCATGCAAAAAGGACCAGCTGGTTAAGCAATATCAGAACCTGAGCCATGTACCAGAAGCAGGACATTGCTCAAGGCAGCAAGTTGAGCTACATATTAAAAGAAAAGGCAAAAACCCTACAGTCACAAACAACAGTAGTCAGGAAACGTTTCCTTCCTAACATCAGCCTTGGTTTCTATCCTTATGCTGCATGGCTGCTCTGGAGAATGTTCTCTGCTTTGAAGCTTGCTTCTTCTTGTGCTAAGCAGTTTGGGGATTATTGAAAAACTGTGCAGTAGAAACTGTACCGTGTCCTGTGAGAAGGATGCTCGGAGCATAAACAGTCCAAACCAGTGTTCAGCCAGAACCTGAGCAAAGAAGCAAAATTGGAAGGGAGAGGGTTATTGTGCACCTGGGAGGCTGTAAGAGATACCTAGCATGCCACAATCACTTGCCAAATATATATTCTGCAGATGTGGGGCAACTGCTTGATTCCCTTTTGAACTATTTCTGTAGCCTAGTATAGGCAACAGCCCCATGCAATCCCTGAATGCATAGGGAGGGAGAGTAAGCAGGGCTTTTTTTCTGGGAAAAGAGGTGGTGGAACTCAGTGGGTTGCCCTCAGAGAAAATGGTCACATGGCTGGTGGCCCCACCCCCTGATCTCCAGACAAAGGGGAGTTGATATTGCCCTCTGCACCGAAGGCAATCTAAATTCCCCTCTGTCTGGAGATCAGGGGGCGGGGCCACCAGCCATGTGACCATTTTCAAGAGGTTCCAGAACTCCGTTCCCTCGCGTTCCCCCTGAAAAAAAGCCCTGAGAGTAAGTGAGAGGGCCCTGTCCCCACCCTTCATGTGATCATCTGTAGAATAGCACTATGTGGTCGCACAGGCACCCCTGCCCTGCAATCAACAGCACTGCTTTTGGAGTGCTGCTAATCACAAAGAGGAAGAGTTTGTCCCACAGCCACTTCCTCTGCACGGCCACCCCTGCAGATGGCCAGGCAATCACATGGAGGCAAGGTGTGGGATTAACACCCACTCGCCCTGCCCACTCATTCAGTGAAGGTGTGGGGCTGTTCTCTGCACTGGGAATCTGTAACATGAGAAGCGGTGGTCCTGATTTATGCTGGTGTGAATGGGATGTGAACTGGTCTCTCTCAAGCCCGTGAAGGATTGCTCCCTGTAGCATATTTTGGAGAGCCAACATCATTTCAGCCTGCCATGGAATGAAGATGCTATTAATATGTATTGATTGCTCACTTAGCAGTAATTGCATCTGCTTCGTTATTTGGAAAACGTAAACGTTTATGTTCAGAACTTTTATTCAAAATGGGCTGTTGAGGGTAAAACTTGCCAACCTGTAGTTCGGGCAATAAAAAATTTGGATCACTGCAAGGTCCATAAATGGTTTTCTCCAGCAAGATGCAGCACATCATTGACATTTGCTGATATAAATGAGCATTCAAGTTCTCCAGGACAACTGGATTACGTTCCATTCACACATACACAGTGGGCAGGAAGAAGCTCTCGAGAGTGACATCTTCGTGCAGGCCCCAGAAGCACTTCTGCGCTCCCCCAGTGCAAAGCGCAGGAACATTCCTGGGGCCTGTGCAATGATGACCTTCCCAGAAGTGACATCATCATGCTGCACTGGAAGTGCATGCGAGCTTCACACTCGCAAGAGAAGACTCCAAAGGTGAGTGCCAGGCTGTCCCCTCTTCTGGCCAGGAGGGTAAGGGGAACCTGACGACCCTAGCTTCATTGTACCCAGGGCTTTTTTTCTGGGAAAAGAGGTGGTGGAACTCAGGACCGCACAATGATGTCACTTTGGGTCAGCTGGAACAAGGGGGGAGTTTTTTAAAGTTTAAATTGCCCTTGGCAAAAATGGTCACATAACCCGTGGCCCTGCTCCCTGATCTCCAGACAGAGGGGAGATTAGATTGCCCTCGTGGAGGGCAATATAAACTCCCCTCTGTCTGGAGATCAGGGGGCGGGGCCACCGGCCATGTGACCATTTTCAAGAGGTGCCAGAACTCCATTCCACACATTCCCCCTGAAAAAAGCCGATTGTACCACACTTCTGGGAAAGCTCAAGATCTCTTTCTCTGGAAGGAAATTGTAGCTTTGGGGGGTACAAGAATTTGGTCCCAAAGGAGAATCTTTCATAAATCCTACTTTCTTGACATGCAGTTGTCTGCAGTAGGCTGACTTGGGCTCATCATTCTCTCAGTCTAACCTACAGGATTGTCACTGTGGGAATAAAACGGAAGACAGAAGCGCAATGGAGCTTTGGATCTCCACTGGGAGGAAAACCAGAGTATAACCACCGAAACAAATAAATGAATGTTGAGTGTGTGGATATTTTCTGTCTGTTTACCATGCTCCCAAATTATCATTGAGATAGCAAGGGGGTATTTTAAAGGAAGTGAACTGTTTTGGTTCAACTAGAGTGAATTTAATTAAATGTTATGTAATGTTACCAGATTTTTTCATAACCCAGAGATAGTTCTTGTGTTCAGAACTGATTTCATGTGAACCATCTGTGGTTCATCTGTGCATATTTGGATAATGGGTTCAACCAGGCTATCTTTAGAGAGAGCCCCAGAAACTTGGCGAGAACATTCTGTGATCGCTATATAGGCTTTTCTTCTAGCCGTGATAAAAGTTAATTGCTGCCAATCACTTACTACATCAGTGAACAGGCTGTGTCCATTCTTTACACCATCTAGAAGAATGCCCATGGGATGGCTGGGATGTTTCATACAGAACCAATTTTGATCATGGAAACCAGCTGTTTGTTGCATTCCAGGATTTCCCATCCATATTGATGGGCAATGATCCCAGGCTGAATCCCAAATACTTGTTTACTCCTGCCAGTACAGGAGCCAGAGAAGAAGTCTTTAAGCTCTTTCTAGGATGAGACGAAGAGAGGATCTCGCACCTTGACAGTAGGTTAGAAAAAGGAATTTCAGCAGGGGCAGCTTGCACGACACAGTGATACAGGTGGTAAGAAAAGTGCAATGGCAGCAATTCCTTCCTTCACAGTTTTTCAAAGTACAGAGAGCATTCCTTTGTGATTTGTGTTCACTGTCTGCTGAGGTTGCTTCTTACGCTCTACATTGTCCAGTACTCCTAATGTGCTGTGTCAGGTCCCACAGGTGGAAGACTGGAATTTTATGGGTGGGTCACATTCTGGAAGCTGAACAGTACATTACCAGAACAAAGTTCTGGCACTTGGGTAAAATATGAGTCATAATATACTGAACACTACTAAATTTTCTTGATGGATCTCCTTATTTAAATGCTTAGGAACTCTGTAAAGCAAACCTTGAATGAAGAAATGTAGAGAAAGTAAAAGGGAATACTCATGCTTCACCATTTTAGTTCATTCATTCATGGCATGCGGGTACCCACTGAACATTGCGAAAACAAATGGCACTGAACAATATCAGTAGCAAAATCCCTGTAGAATCCACTGAATAAAAAAGGATATCATTTCCTTCTGAACAAGAGAAGCAGTGCCAGCAGTTCTTGCATGGATTCATTTTCCACAGTCCTGGTGGCGGAAAGTGCTGTCAAGTCACAACCAATTTATGGCAACCCTGCAATGTTTTCCAGGCAATAGACTAATAGAAGTGGTTTAGAATCATAGACTCAAAGGTTTGGAAGGTACCTCTAGGGTCATCTAGTCCAACCCCCTGTACAATGCAGGAAATTCACAACTACCTCCCCTCCCCACACCCCCAGTGACCCCTGCTCCATGCCCAGAAGATGGCAAAACACCGTCAGGATCCCTAACCAAACTGACCTGGGGGGAAATTGCTACGTGACCCCCAAGTTGGCGATAGGCCTCACCCTGGGCGTGTAAGAAGAGGCCACAAGAACTAAGCACTGATGTAACCCTTCCTGCCCTCCCATTCATGATCTGCCCAGGTTCACAGAATCAGCATTGCTGTCATATGGCCATCTAGCCTCTGCTTAAAAACCTCCAAAGGAGGAGAGGTTTACCATTGCCTGCCTTTGCATAGGGACCCTGGACTTCCTTGGTGCTCTCCTATCCAAGCACTAATCATGGCCAACCCTGATTACCTTCCCAGATCTGATAAGATCAAGCTAGCCTGGGCCATCTGGGTCAGGGGGCTAGAGCTACCCATAAGAATGCTCTGCTCTGCCACATCATTGTCTTCCTACAAGGAAACTCTGACCAGAGCCTCTTCTGCTTTTCTTAAAGGGAGGACAGCTAGCCTCTAGTTTTTCTGTTGAATTAGAGGGAACTTGTGGTTAGAAGCCAAAACTAGTGGCAGGTCCAGCAGTATTTAAGGACTATGGTAGCCAGATGGTCTTCCCTAATGCACACTATGGGCCCTGCCATCTATACCCTTTTCTAAACAGTAGACAGACTGCCCTGCAAGAACCCTTTAATAGCTTTCTCTAGTTGGCACTGCGTCAGATGACCTGCAGAGATCACATAACAAACCAACAAGCAATATATGTACAGGAGTACTTCTTGAGCCAGAAAGGAGGTTCGTAATCTTCAGAGATGATATCAAGTCAACTAAGCGACTTGAAGGGAGTTGGTACCAAAAAAGTTTGCTTACAAAACTAAAGTACATATTTAATAACTGTGGGTTGTATCCTACCAAGTGTGGGGCCCTCCATCAGTGCAACAGCTTTTCCTCTAGAAGAAGAATCTCTCTGGCTGGAAAAAGTCTCCTTGGGACAAAGGAAGGCTCCAAACTTAGCACAGTGGAATGGTAGAATGCAACCCAGTGTTTATTATTTAATGCTTCTCAGAGAAGTTAGTGTAAATTGTACTTTTATCCTTATCATTTTCAAGATACTTTATAGACACAAATGCTGCATAGTTCTGAAACCCTGCCAAAATGAATAAATGGACGTGCATGAAACCGACTCTGACTATTGGCATATCAATATTCCCTTTTTATTGGAGAAAATGGTCAATATTGTCTGCTCTGACTGGCAGCAACTCTCCAGGGTTTCAGGAAGGAGACTTTCACATCACCTCCCACCCAATTCTTTAAATTGGAAATGCTGGGGATTGAACCTGGGACTTTTGCATGCAAAGCAGACATTCTACCACTGAGTCACGGCCCCAACCTCAAATCGAGTTGGTTGTCTTTTCCTTCCCTCTTCCTATCCTTTGAAATTACAAGCCCATATAGATAAACAAGGAATCCCAAGATGAGCTGTCCCCCTACTCTGGGATAGCTTGGTCATTTATATTATCCTGCTTTGTGGTAGTTTACGCCAGGGTGTAGAATCCATGGCACAATAGCGATCTGCATGAGCTTATGATCTCACAGTAAATATTGGTCCTGGCTTTCTTCGTTAGGCACTGGCGCAAAAAATCACCAAAGATGGGATCTTGAAGGACCACATGCAACTATAGCACACAACAGTTTGGGGCAAGAGGCAGCCATTTTGCGGAGGTTCAGCTGTTTCCCCCTTGAACGTTACTTGAGTTCTATGGCTACCACGCGAATGTCTTTTTCTAATAGGTTAAACACAAGTCCAGAATGTCTGTCCTCTTTTGAAATTTAACAAAGCAGTTACATTGTTTGCCGTCAGCTGCTGGCCTGCTTATGGCCTAACTCAGCAGAAATACATCCAGCTCCCGGCGAGGGCCAAGAACCTGGCTAAGAACGTAGGAGTCTCTTCATTTAAAAGCTTTCTCTGGCTTTATAGAAATTTCCAATTAGCAAAGAGCCATTTATTGTACGTTCTCTGAATAATATACTAATCTTTCCCACCACCACCACCCAGGACTGAAGTACATGAAAAATTCAACAATTTTACCTATTACTTTTGGCAAGAATGTGTTTTAATCATCTTACAGTGGCATAAAAAATGTGATTTCTGTTTAGGCAATTATAAAGTGAATATCAAGGGTACATCCACAGTCTTCTACCCAGATAATGTACTGTCTGTTTCTTCCAGTATACTTTTTTTTTCTTTGCAGTCTTCACAGAGAAACCTTTAACTGCCAGACCCTCTGCAAAAAGCTTGGTGACTATAATTTCACAAGTATTGCATGCAGAGATTGGATGGCACCAAGGCAACCATTTCTTTCAAAGCAGAGAACGAGCCATTCTGTTTATTTTTTGGATCCTGGAGGATTCCTTATTCCATATGCTGATCCCTAAAGAGGCTACTCATGTATATAACTAGGCCTTGCTGCCCCCCTCCCGCCTTGTTATTTACACTGGTTGTTTTCACACTGCTTACCGTCCATGGAACATTGCGCCGAGCTTCCGGAACGAGTGTCTTCTTGGCGCGATTTCATGTGAGAACTGCCGTGAACCTAACTGTGAGAACCTAATGGCAGTTCTCGTGCGAAATCACACCAAGAAGATCCTGTCGTTCTAGGAGCCTGGCACGATGTTCTGTGGCTGGTAAGCAGTGTGAAAACAGCCCGTGTTTCCCTTTTCTGATCTCTCTCACAAATCCACTAATCAGTAAACAAACTGGCATCAACAAAGTTGTAGGCAATATTGGATGCACTGATTTTTCCTCCTCCAAGCTCTGTCCAACTTCTTTAATGCCTACAAATTCCCTTGAGAATCCCTTAACTCCCGCAATACATCGTGTTGCTTCAAACTATGCTGAATAACATGGATTCTGGAATCTTTCAAATGTTAAGAGCTCCTTTGTGATGAGAGAAGCAGTAAAAAGAGGATAGACAGAAGAAGAATGTTCTTCTCTTGAAGTTTTCAAGGAAAAAATTAAACATCAGGCAGGGACACTTCAGCTAGAGGAAGCTTGTAGAACCTGCAATTCACAAAGCTGATCAGGCCAGGAGACGGGAGTTCACAAACACATCCACTGACTTATCACCGGCAATACTCTAATCCTTCTCTTGAGGAGAGGTTTCTCACATTTTGGAGCTCTTGAGCACTGCTTAGTCCACGGGGGAACATTATATGCAAGTTACTTTGGAGGAAGAAGGGGGCTAATAGTAGGGTTTCCATATGCCTGCTGTGGGTGGGAAGTTCTGCCTCCAGTAGGCCTTGCCTGCTGGAACTCCAGAAGTCTGCAGGATTAGGGAGGCCTGCTGACCTGATTGGTGGGAGGGAAAAGAGGGGGAGGCAGGCTGGGGGGTGGGTGGGGAGGTTACCGGAGCACGCAGCAAAATGGTACGCGCATGTTCTCCAGACATGTTCTCCCCAATGATTCACTTTTGTTTGAAAACCAGAAGCTACAGGATCTCAGCGGGGCCAGACTGTCCCCACTGTGATCCTGTTGCTTCCATTTTTCAACCAGAAGTGACACCAGGGCCTCTGGAGTGCGCACATGTGCAAGGAAGCTGGATTGGGCTCCTGCAACCTATCTGCCCATCCCCCACTTTGGAGGCAAGGGGGGATGGCAATCCTAAGTGGCAGGAATTTTTTTAAAAAAAACATAACAACAACATTCAATTTATATACTGCCCTTCAGGACAACTTAATCCCCACTCAGAGCAGTTTACAAAGTGTGTTGTTATTATCCTCATGACAATCTCCCAGTGAGGTGAGTGGGCTGAGAGAACTCTGAAAGAGCTGTGACTGACCCCCAAGGTCACCCAGCTGGCTTCAAGCGGAGGAGTGGAGAAATCAAACCAGGTTCTCCAGATTAGACTCCTGCTGCTCTTAGCCATGACACCAAACATGGCATCCCTTCCCAGGGGACTGGAGTGTGACATCAAATTCTGTGGTAAAACCAGATCAATTAAACTTTTTCATGGGTTAATCTAATAAAATGTGTCAGTCTAAATAAAAAAAGATTTAGGGTGCAATCTAGATTACAGAAAACTAACAAACACTCTGCTATTTCAAGGAAGATGGAGATTGTACTTCAAAAACATTATTATAGTTGTAAATCCTAAATTTATTCAGTAGCTTGGCTGTTCAGTGCTGATTGCTGAATGTGGTTGTAGGGTTGATTATACATTTTATAGAGTATATTTCATTTCAGATAGTCTGCAGTATACCTTAAAGATAAGGATAGTACCAAAGATACCTGACAGAGGGAGCGTTGACTGTCAAAGTTTATACCCTGGAAATCTTGTTGGTCTTTAAGGTGCTACTGAACTCAAATCCTGCTCTTAGAGTGAATTTAGACTCTGATTATCGATTATATGATTAATATTATTCCTATTATTAATAACTATGATCGGCACTGGTTAGAGGCCTGAAATACCATTACCAAAATATAGCCAATCCCCAACTTTGAATTCCTAGCCAAAGTTAACAGTGAAAATATAAAACTCTAAATAGTTGGGTTGAAACTTTTTGTTACAACAGTTTCCAGCATACAACTTTTTTTTTTAAAAAAATGCCTCTCTATTTATGGTTTTAAAAATCAAGTACCATTTATTCTAGGAAGAAAAGAAAAGTGGCAGTTTAAAGAAATGAAAAGAAATATAAAGATGACATTGGAAGGAGTCAGCAGTTTTTAGATGCTCTGAAGCTATATAACATGGCATAAATACACATTTCTAGAGGATTTCACTTTAGCCAGGAAATTGCTATACCAACTGCAGCATTACAGGATTTCCAGTCTCCTTGGAAACCTCCCTCTGAACTCATCCCATCTGATTATCTAATTAGTTTGATTTGAAAAAGCATGGTCAAATGAAAGTGTCATTATGGCAACTTCAGACAGGTCTATAAAACTTCACGTGGGTGAAAGGGAAAGAAAATTTAAGCTTCAAAACTGGGCAAAATGCTAGGAGTTCCAAGTTAAATGGAAGGCTTCTCTGCACATTTATTTATTTGTTCATTTACCCATTTATATTCCATTCCCACCCCTCAGCCTGAAGACTCTTGGAGCAGAGACAGTATCAAGACAATAGTTTAGATCCTGCGGACAAGTTCCATGTGTGCTAGACAGTCTCTGCTGGAGAGATCACTTCTTCCACTAGCTCTTCCACTTGCATAAAGGCTCATTGAAAACTATTAGTACTGAGCAAGAAGAGGTAGCGGAAGAGGAAGCAGGCTCCATAGCAAAGACGATACAACAGAGCCAAGCTACAAGTGACGCCTGACACAGGTTGGACACTTGTCAGCTTCCCTCAAGTTTTGATGGGAAATGTAGGCATCCTGGTCTTGCAGCTGTAATGGAGAGCCAAGCTGTAAAACCAGGATGCCTACATTTCCCATCAAAACTTGAGGGAAGCTGACAAGTGTCCAACCTGTGTCAGGCATCACTTGTAGCTTGGCTCTTAGTGTGCACGGAACCCATCCATATGATCCAAGCTAATTTATTTTAACACCCACCCCAAAACTATAAAAACAGCATAGCCATACTAAAAACAATTAAGATCCGGTTGGGAAAAAAACTCTCATAAAACATATAAAGGAAAAGCAGCAAGATTTCGATTAACCAGACCAGCAGAACAAGAAAGAATTTTTGACAATTAAAATAAAAATAACTAACCATACCAGTCCAGACAGCCAGGCACCAATATATAAAACCAAGATTGCAAATCATAACCAACTATTTAACAAAAGGCCCGAGTGAACAAAAATTACTTTACATGACCCCCAAACAACCTCAGGTCTAGCACCAAGGCAAAACTGGGTAGACTTTCATACTTGGGGTGCCATGAATGAAAAGGTCCTACTTCTAGTAACAGACCACTTTGCTTTTGATATGAATGGAAGGTGAAGCAGGACCTGTGACAAGGATCTTAAATGATGGACAGGAATATACAGAAGCAAGGCAGTCCTTCTGATTTCCTGGCCCCAAGTGCCGCAGGGATTTCCAGGTCAAAAATAACCCCCTGAATTAGGCCCAAATGCAAATTTCAGCATTTTTCTGCCATGGGTTACCCTCTGCAGGTTGGAAAATTCAGGGAGATTTTGAAGTAGAACCTGGGGAAGGTAGTGTTTGGAGACAGGAGGGATCTCAGCAGGATATAATGCCATAAAGTCCACCCTCCAAAGCAGCCATGTTCTCCAGAGGAACTGATCTCTGTAGTTTGGAGATGAGTTGTAATTCTGGAAGATCTGGGTTGAATCCACATTCACCCATTACCCGCATGTTTATCAGATATCTTCCGTTTGCCTCCAATCCACGATTTTTTCCTCTTCGTTCACATTCCTGCTTCCAATCCATCTTTCTTGCACGTCCCTCCGGTCACACGGCCGCTCGAAAACCACTTTTTTGGGCGGGACCTTTTTTCCCCACCCATTTTTTTTATTTTTTTTGAGCGCACTTTTCCGTTATTTCGATCTTGCCTTATAAAGAAACATTATTGAAGATAATGATGCCTCTCTTTCCCCCACTGACAGCACTGATGGCTCTCTACCGTTTCTTTTTTGGAAATGTGGAAGCATGTGGGAAGCTTTCGTGGGCATTTCCTATGCAGGACAGTTCAGTGCTTGAATTTTACTGAAGTTTCACTTCCTTGGAGTGTCATTATGTTCCCAATAGTCACTGGCCGAATCCGCGTTCACCCCACACCCGCATTTTCCGCTTTTGCGGGCGGGAACAAATCTTCCCAACCTAATTTTATTTTTTTTATTGTTTTAAAATTACTTTTCTGTTATTTCGATATCATGATATATAGATAACGATATCTTGTCTCTCTGATGCATTGATGGAGACCCAACAGTGTGCCCGCATGTCTCGCGCCCCATTTTCCTTGTGTGAGGTTATAGAACATCATCCCTGACAGTTTTCGAGGAAATGTAAAATGTCATTGGGGACCGATTATAACTTGGGGGAAACATGGAGGAGTGATGGAGGTCCTGCTCTTTGGTTTCTTTATTTCAAATGATTGATTCACCGTAATTTCAATATTACAGTAATATAAAATAAAAAAAATAAAAAACAGTTAAAAAGGAAGTTTCGCGAGTCCGTTCTGAGGATGGATTCACCCCAAAATGATTTTTCAAACTACCAGATTTGATTCAGAAACAGCATAATCAATAAATCCAATGCTATGAAGTAAAAAACAGTCTTTTGCAGACTACGGAGCACTTGCAAGTTGAATCAGCCAATAGGAACTCTCGGAACGGCCGGAGAGACAGGAAGGGGGGTGGTTTTTAAAAAAACCACATAAATTGCGTATTGGCCCGTTCACGGCCACCATGAAACTCCCGTTGAAAACCTGTGACCACATATTCGGGAGAAATGCGAATGAAATGCATCTGTTTAATGAGGTAATGTGACCGGCACTCGGGATTGCGTGGGGAATGCGGGGAACTTGAACCTTAGAATGAGTAATGTGGATTCGACCCTGGTAAATAATTCTGGAAGATCTGGTAAGTTCTGGTAAGTAATAGCTCCATGGGGCTAATTACGATCAGGAAAATGCACTGGGGTCCCAGTCTGAATTGGATTCCTTCGTATGAAGTAAAATGCTTCAGAGTTCTGAACTTGCAACTTCCAGGGTCTCTTCCACTTTGATCCTAAATGCTGATGAAAGGATGATGAAATGATGAGGATTTTTTTTCTTTTTGTATTATTAAAAAAGAGTGTGAGCAAGAGAATGGCACATTTGCCTGTTTGTGTTTATAGTCCTTTCTAAAGAGGATAACAGCCTGTTGTTTAGGCAGTTGGAGAAAAAGGAGCTCCTTCCTGTTCGGCTGGGCAGGTTAGTGTAGGACTGTGGTATAAAATTTCATTTCTGATCTTTCCTTGGGTAGGAGTTTGAGCGCTTACTGCAATGATTTCTACAAGAAAAGAGCACATTATATCCCTGGGTGCTTTCACCCACTGTTTTATCTTTATTTAGAAGTAAGAAATCACAATCTGGGTAAGCAAGCTCTTGTACATTCAATTCAATTCAATTAAATTGTAAATGAACAAATAACCTCTGCATGATGGATGTTTCTAAATATTTGCATTAGTTCACCATGTAGCAAAACAGATGCATGAAGATGTATAAATTGCTCCAGGCAATGAGTCCTAACCATCACCAACAGAAGGCACAGATTTTTGCTGTATTTTGCTCCCCCAGTGGCGTTTTGCTCCTCTTCCAACCCCAGAAAATAGATTGCTGGAGTTGTGGGTCCTGCACCGAATTAGGGTAGGTGGCACTGCCTTGATCAATACTGGGTGATGCCTGGAAAGGGTGAAGTTTGGGGAGGATGTGACATCACTTCCAGGTGACATTCTATGAATTTTCCCTAATCTCTGCAATGAAGACCACAGAGACATGGGGAAATTCCTAGAGCTTTGCTGTGGAGGCCATTTTTGCCCCTCCTACTTCTTAGTTTCTGGAAGGTAGGGATTAACATGCTGTGGGTTGCAAATGGCAAGCCTACAAAGAACAGCTTCACAGGTCGGGGTCTGCAGTGGGGAGAGGGAAAGGAATGAAATGATCCATTTGCCACAGCCATCATAAAGGTAAAAAAGACGAAGAGGTGTGCTGACCCAAGCATGGCTGACCCATAATTGCTCTACTCTGGGTCATTAGCCTTTGGATTGTATGGTGCTTTTATTATCAGATTAATATTTTATTTTTATTATTAGATATTTAAATGATGGTTCTGTATTTTAATCCTTTCTGTGAAAATATTAAGAAATTTTATTTTTAAATTTTATCTTGATGGACATTTACTTCTCTATTGTATTGTTGCCATGGCTTTTTGCTAATAAATTAAAAATTGATAAAAGATTTATTCAGCACATCCCTGCTGACAGAAGATGCAGAAACAGTAATTTCACCTCCTTTTCCCTCTCCATCGCAGCTCCCCCTCCACCCCTGCATTGCTATTAATCAAAGTAGGTGGTTCTTACAATCCCAGTAATCCAGTTTACAGAGGTTGGAAAAGAGTGTGAGAGTGGAAAGCAAAGCAAAAAAGATCTGCAATCCTTCTGCAGGTGACAGGATTCCACCCAAGAGATGTTATTATCCGGAAATTGCATACAAACACAAGACCAAAGTAGACAGGATGGAATAGGGTTGCTGGTCCCCCGGTGGGGGCAGAGAATCCACCGCTTCCAGCCTCCACCCCCTGCCACCACTCACCTGGCCAGTGGGAGGAAAAGGTGGGGGGATGGGCTTCCTGAGGCACAGCACAGTGATGGTCACTTCTGGGAGTGATATCATTGTGCAGGCCCCGAGAATGCACCTCCACTTAGTGCTGGGCTGATTTGGGCTCCAAAACAGGCCAAACTGGCCCTGTGCGAAGTGCAGGAGCACTCCTGGCTGCCTGTGTGATGACATCACTCTTGGAAGTGATGTCATCATGCTGCGACATCCCACAGGTGAGTGCAGGGAGGGTAAGGGGACTTGACAAACCTAGGAGGGAAGGCGATCTGTGACTGAAGCTGCCAATTTTTTTACAAAAATCAAAAAGTTGTTAATAGTTCATATAGGGGAGGGAAATCAGATGGGGCTACAGCAATAGAGGAGGAGTTTTCTTTAAAAAGTTTCCTCTGTTACTTATCTCTGATGGTGGTAGAGCTGTTCCTCAATGCCAATCTTGTCCTTCTTCCCCTTCTTCCTTTGCTTCAGGCTCACAAAAGCTGAGATCCCCTTCTAATCAGGTAGAGACTCCATTTTGGCATTGTAGTTCCAGGGCCCTCTTCCTTTTTCCAACAGAGGCTCCTAGCCATGATGGGACTGACCCATGGACACTGCCACCATTTTAGAGTGATTGAAAAATGCTGCGAGGGCTTGATTCTGATTGGGCCCACAGAGCAGCAGGCTGAGGCTCTCTTGTCCCCCCTCCCCAGCCCTTTTCAAATGCCAAAATGGCTGCAAGGTGTGTGTGGGTGAGACCATTTCAGCCCTTGAAAAGGCCTGGTGGGGACAAGAATGCCTCCGCTTGCTGTGCTGCAGGCCCTCATGGCATTTTTAGATGACTTTAAAATGGTGGCAGCATCAATGGGTTGGATTGAGGGTTGGACCATCAATGGGTTGGGCCATCATGTCTAGTTTGGCCCTTAGTGTCTCCCCTTTCATTCTCTCTTTGGTCCTCCACAGCTGACCCTCTTAGAGTTTCTATAACACACCCAGTATTCCCCTCTGGCTGCATATTGCAAGGGAACATCTGTGATAGTATGTAGGGAATGCTGTAATTTGAGGGAGCTTCTGAGCCATTAGCAATATCACACCAAGGAGCCCTTGATAAGCCTCTGAGGAAACTCAGAGCTTCCCAGAATACAATCCAAGGCTTATCAGATTGTTTCAGTGTTTATGCTGCAGCAGGCCCACACATGGAAACCTGTTTGCGTATGTCCTAGTGCATATCCCATTCCAGAACCAGTTCCTCCTATACATTATCACTGCAGATTGTATATGCCAGAAGAATGACAGGTATATCTTACTACAGGTCAGGTGTGCCATACAAAATAAGAAATCCAGCATGTATAGTGGTTAGAGTGTCAGACAAGAATCTAGGAGACCCCACTTCATATCCCCACCCTGCTGTGAAAGTTTGATGGGTGACCTTGGGCCAGTCACTCTTTCAGCCTCACATGGTTGTTGTGAAGTTAAAATGGAGGAGGGAGAACGATGTTGTTGCTGTGGATCCCCACTGCGAAGGGAAGTGAGGTATAAATACCTCCATAAAATAAATAACAATATCAACAGTATTTATACTCTTTCTAATAATGCTACACCCTGCCCCTCCAATTAGCACTTTGGATAGAATTCAGCTCATACTTATTGGATATCAGGCTCTGTGCTTGAAAATAAGCTCATCAATTCTTGTACAGAGTACCTGAAATCAAAGTTTATTGAGTCCTTGTATGTATTAAGCAGTGAATTTTCTTCAAAGAAAGGATAAACAGTTTCTACATCCCTTTCTTAATAGGAAAAATCTTACGTGAAGCTTCTAAAACATTTCCATACATTGAATGCCCTTGGAATGCTTATTTACTGATAGAGGAATACCTGGATTACAATGATAATTTTATAATTAGCTGGAAAGTAGAATGCTTTGATCATATCTTTTTTTATATTGCAGGGTCCGCTTTGAAGAAAGCTTTTCACTGATCCCCAGTTTGCTTTTTATTATGGTATTATATTCAGGACATGGTAGAAGTTAGGAATGAAAACGTATTTAAAGCCTCATGAATTGGATGCAAGCTTCCGTAAATGGAGCAATTTTGTAGAAGCTGACCTTTTCCTCTTGAAAAGCTACTGCTGAGGTTCATGGGATAGAACAGGAAAATATGTCACCCAGCAGCCAAAACTGCTCATTCCTTCACTTTTGTGGACCCTTGTCATTGGGAACTCATTCCAGTTGCGGTTGCTTGAGTTGAACCAATGTATTTAAAAAGGAAGACAGAGGAGAATATCAGAAAAAGTGGCATACATCAAGAGAAGGAATTTTCAGAGCAGGAAGGGAATTGGCAGGGAAGTGGAAATGCTTCATTGTGGGTATTATAACGACCCTGACTTTGTCCACCGCTCTGAGTGGGGCACTTATCTGTCTAGAAGAGCGGTACATAAGCACAGTTGTTACTATTATAATAAAACTGTACCTCTTTAATAGGTAGCAGGTAGGGCATGTGTGAATGGCTTTTATATGGTCCTTCAGCATACATACTACAGTTTCTTTTGGGACCTTTATCTGTACTGCTGGGCTAGCTAGGAATAGGATCATTTTACGTTGACCAAACTTTGTACTGCTTTCCTTTCCCCCCCACATCTATGAATGGCACCCATTTAGTGATGTGTCAACAGGTACAGTCAGGTTCACTACGAGGGTAGAAACTCACCTTGTCATTGATCATATAAAATTGCATTATACCAACAGAGACATTGATCTACTTAATTAAGCATTCTCTATTCTGATTTACCGTGGCTTTCCAAGGTCCCAGGCAGAAACAAAGCGTTGCCAAAAACCTCCTACATTAGATGGGGATTCTTCTACTAAACTACAGCTGCTCTCCTTAGAACAAAGCCTTACTCCGTCCTGAATTCCACGCCTTTGGCTGCAATGCAAAATTATTTCTTTGATGTTCTTTGTTTTAATGTATGGATTATCTTTGTTTTATGTGATTTCTAACCCTGCTTTATTATCAAGAGTGTGTGTGTGAGAGAGAACTACAGAAATAATAGTTTAAATCCCCTTAGTGAAAAGCAGAATGAGATTCTTTACATATTCCAAGGCATCTGCCTGCAACTTATTAATGTAGGGTATTCTATTTTTTCCTTCTTTCTACCTTTTAGGTAAATTTATTGCCCGGTTAAAACAAGTTCTGCAGTTGTCAGGGCTGATCAAGTACTGTATTCTGCACTGCCTATTGTGCCATTGTGAGCAGCGTGTAATTTACCAGTGTCCCCAAAGATATTCTTGAAATGAGATGTTTCATCTCAATCGTCATACACAAGCGACATTTTCCAAATAAATAAATTAGCAGGCCTGCAATATTGTTTTCGACTTTTACAGGTAATTTGCATAGAAAGCCTTGCTTCTCTGGGAATTGTCAGACCTTAATATTCCTGGGAGCTACAAGAAACTATTATTAACATATCTCTAGGTAATATTGTTTAGGGGTTAATGCTTGGTGGAATATCATTTACATTAAAGTTGGAAAGAGGTCCAAATATGTTTTAGCCTCCAGCGGAATATTAACCATACCATTTCATGGAAAGACTGTAGCCTAAAAATTAATCTCATTCTTATTTTAAAAGACTTTTATGCCACTGTATAAATTCTGGCTTCTTTGCTAAGGAAAAAGAAGGAAACCTAGAAGGAAAAAATTATGAAAATGTGCACAAAAGCCAGGAGTTTCAAAATAATGAAGTCCTACCTATAATGTTACGTGCAGATCCTTTTTGATGCAAAATGACTCTGATTTTAAATTATTCTCTCCAATGGCTTTAATTGGTATTTACTTTAGACCTATAAGATGAATGAAACATAAGTAAAATTAAAAGATATATTTTCCCCTTGGATTTAGCCATAGAGTTTCCCTTAAGGGTCAACAGATAAGGGTCATAGTTTTGTAGAACAGCATCTGCTTTACATGCAGAGAGTCCCAGGTTCAATCCCCACTATCTCGGTTTTTTTTAAAAAGTAACAGATGATGTGAAAGACCACTGCCTAAGACCCTGGAGAGCTGCTGCCAGCAGAGCGGACTGATCTTGTAGGACCAATGGTCTGAAACAGGGCCAAGCTACAAGTGACGAATTACACTTGAATGGCAAGTGAACAGACTCGTGTATTTCTCCCTGTTCACTTGCACTCCACTTGATTACATAGTATTCCTCCCTGTTCACTTGCGTTCCACTTGCACTCCACTCGATCACGTAGTATTCCTCCCTGTTCACTTGTGCTCCACTTGCACTCCACTCGATCGTGTAGTATTCCTCCCTGTTCACTTGCACTCCACTTGATCACGTAGTATTCCTCCCTGTTCACTTGCGTTCCACTTGCACTCAATCACGTAGTATTCCCCCTGTTCACTTGCGCTCCACTTGCACTCCACTCGATCACTATGTGTTCACTATGTGATCGCTATGTGATTGAGTGCAGTGCAAGTGGAGTGCAAGTGAACAGGGAGGAATACATGCGAGTCTGTTCACCTGCCATTCAAGTGTAATTCGTCACTTGTAGCTTGGCCCTCAGTGTAAGGCAACTGCATGGAATTCCCACGACTGTGACCACTTTGGCAAGACTAGCCCCAAATCAATGTCTGAGCCCTACTCAAATGTGCTTTATGAGAAAACTAGAGCCAATGGAGCTGAAGCATGGAAACCCAGCCCAAAAGGAAAAAAACAATAGAAGAGTTTGCAGTTTGAAAAACTGAGGAAATTAGAACAAATTCAACACCCAGTTACCATCGAGTGGCCTTAGGTTGTCTGATCTACTTATATAGGAAGGATAGTTTTTCCCATCCCCCAGTTTCCCAAGATCTTTAATTAGTTCTGGGTGCTATGATATTTAATTCACAATAGGGTGTACTTGATAGGTGACTAGCTGCCCAGATCAGCGTATGCATACTGTGGCAAGTTATCACTTGAGATATTGCTATCTGCTTTTATCCTGCTATCCATGTTCTTTCTCTAGCTTAAAATCAATACAAATAGAACTCCTCAATTGCACTCCCAGTTTTCAAATGCTTCTAATTTACTCCACATAAGATATGTGGATAAATTTGGTTGCATTGCAGTAAGAACAACACAAACATGTATTGGTAAGGTAACAGGTGCACTATCCTCCCAGAAGATCAGAAGCCAGAAGAGGAGAGTGTATACTCTGATATGACATCCAGATGTTCCTTAGCAAACTGATCCAATGTCCAATATTGCTAGAACAAAACTGAATACTTGATAAACCGACGTTTATAGAGATCTTTGTAAAACAGAATTCTGGTCTGCAGTAAAATTTACTTGCATGATTTTCAATGTATTTATGTTTTGAAACATAGCTACAATCATAAGACAGCCAGGATCAGGCCCACCTTTTAATTTACCTGGTGAGCCGCTACTCTGTCTGGAGGTCCACCACGTGCAGCCAGGAACAAGCCAAGCCCCACAGGGCCCTCTCTCACTTTTTCTTGCTCTGCTGTGAGCCAGGCACAAGGCAAAAGTCCTTGCTGCTTGGGTTGGATCCAGTCAGCTACAGCATGGGAGGAGGCAATGGGCAAGCCAGTGCTTGTTGTCATGACCACTGGCCTGGTGCACGCCAAATGCTACCTGTTGCAAAGCCAGTGTCACAGGAGCTACTCAGTTTGTTCCAGAGCAATTTAAAGGTCTAACCTGCCCTCAGCGGCATAGCGTGGGTTCCAGGCACCTGGGGCAACTCCTGGCCAGTGGCGCCCCTCTCACTCACCACACATGCAAGCGCATGAAGCACACGTGCGCTCCCAGGACCATGCGATGACATCACTTCCTGGAATGGACATCTTCGTGCAGGGCACACCAGCCCTCTGGGAGCACTCCCATGATTTGGGCCGCTTGCCTCCCTGCCCGTTACTTGGCAGCATGCTCCTGGCCAGCAGCTCACACAGAAAGATAAGCTACAGGAGTAAATTTGTACTCCAAAGGTTTCTGGAAAGAATTGGTTGGGGTAAGAATATGAACTAATTGGGCTGTTCCCCCCCCCATTATGAATAGCAAAACCACTAGGTTAATGCAATGGATGCGATCTCCCTAGAACTAATTCTATGTGATCCAATCAATACTGTAGCATATGAGAGGGCTTAGAAAAGGGGGAGCTTGGTAGAGTGACAGAGCAAAAACCCAAGCCAGCATGGTGTAGTGTTTGGGTATCGGGCTAGGGTCGGGGTGGGGGGGCAGATTCAAATCCCAACTCAGCTGTGGAAGCTCACTGGGTGACCTTGGGGAAGTCATATATGCTGTCAAGCCTAAGCTACCTCACAGGATTGTTGTTGGGAGGATAAAATGGAGCAAGGAAAATGATGTTGCAAGCTGCTTTGGGGAGAAAAGCGGGTTATAAATATTTGAACAATAAGTACAGAATATTTTGCGTCTTTTTGTGATAATCTTTCCAATCCTATAATACAAGGCTCCTCTTAAAATGCATCTTTTAGTTCTATCTATGCAGCCATAAGAACGATCCTTTTTTAATTAAAAAAATGAATTATGAGCATTTGACAATTCTAAATTCCATGATCAGTATCAAATCAATGCTATTCTTTACCACAGAGTTGGCAATCCTACTGTGAGAAGACAATATGGCCACCAAACGTGCACTGTTTTCTTTGAAGTAATTGTGATCTACATAAAGTCCGGTTTATTTTGGAGTCAATGAGTAACAGCCCCCCCTCCCCGCCATTCTGAATGTTGATAGCCTGCTGGCTTGTCCTCTTTAGAATCCTGTAATTCCACTACCTTGGCCCATTTTATTGTAGATGTCTGCTGGCTTCTGCATGAGAAAGAAAACAATTTGTTCTGACAGAAGGTAATCCCTTGTGAGGGTCCACCAGCTGGCCGCGGCAGGGGCCAAGGTTTGTCATCCATAGAAGCAGGATACGTTTATGTGCCAAAGTCAGCAGAAGCAAAAAAAAAAAATCCATGTCCTACCCTCCGTCTGAAGTCTTGTGTTCCCACCAAGTCCAAACAGAAATAAAAACAGGATGGGGGAGCCATGTCCAAATCGAGCGTTTAGTTCAAACATTTGCACACCTTGGAGTAATCTTTTTGGCTCCTGGGGGAGAACCGCCTGGGAAGCGTCCCATGTACATCTGGGGACATTTTGTGACATCTGGCTTGCAAGCCTAGGATAATAAATCCTACATATAAAAGCTGTGGGTTTGTTTGCATCAAACAGCTGACATCGAGAAAAAAACCTTTCTTTGATATGGTGAAGCCCACAGCCAAATTTCTTGCAAAGGCCGTCTCTCTTGCCTTTTCATTAACCCCCTAACCACCCCCCCCCCACACACACACACATACTTGGAGACAACATCCTTTTTCGGCAGAGGTCTGCATGGTTCAGTGTCTTGACTTGCTGCTGCGAGAGGAGTTTGCAAAAAGGAGGCTAAATGGATAGTAAGAGGAAGGGATATCTTCATTCCAGCATAAGAAACTGAGTGTGGGTGCATGGCGGAGGGCTCTTTTTATTAGGTTTCTTTGACAGGTGCTAGCTTGAAGATCATAGAAAAATAAGGCTAGAGGGATCATTTTGGGTTCCATTCCTCCAGCTCCTTTGCACAGTCTCACCCAATTCCTGTCCATATTACCCTTTCCACCCCACATGGCTTTTGTCCATGCAGATCTCATGATGATCCCCAGCATAGTCTTTGTGGTGATCGAAGGGGACCCCTTTCCTCCCTTTTTCACTACTGGAAAAGCTGTTTGGATGCAACTAATTGTCAACATGCAACTGGAGTGGGGACCCCAAGTCCATTGTATCTCTGTGGCTTTGGGGGGTGGGGGTGGCGATTAGGTGCTGGTTCTGATTTCTAAACCCTTAAGGAAAGGGAAAGGCTAGGGATAGAGAAGGAGAGAAAGCTAAATTCAGGGCAGCGCATACAGAGTGGTTGGCTGGTGGGTGGGAAGGAGAGGAGAAAGCAGGCAAAGGGGAGAGGGTATGAGAGCTTTCAGGGAAAGGAAAGAGGAAAGGATGGTGGGAGGGGAAATTAAATGACGCCCCCTCCCCAGGTCCTTATGGGTCTCCTGCTTATATGAATCTATTACACTTATAAAACATACACATTTACGTTTTTTAAAAATACTAATTTGTTTTAACTGTTAAATAATCTACATAGTTTTTAACTAGTATTAACTAATCCACATATGCATGTGGAATGTTGGGTCAATTTGCGTAAGCAAATTCTAGTTGTATACATTTTGAAGTTCTAAGGTATACAGGGTGCGAAATTGTCTTCATTTATTTCATTTCCAAGTTCGTTACATACAAACAGGAGCTCTTTTCACACACTTATCCAACTTTGTCCAAGGAATGTGTGGAAGGAGAGCAAGACTGTATCTGCAATCTTTGCCCTTGACCTCTATATGCCCTCTTTGCCCAGGTGGCTGTGAAAAAGGATGAGACAGCTGCACCAACCTGAGAGGTCTGTCTCCTTCATCATTGGTGAAACTAATCAGATTATTCAAGCAACTACATAGAACTGCTTAGGGAAGGCTTCTGATTTTAGTCCACTGGCAATGTTTAATTTTTCAGAGGAAGGATGCTGGGATATACAGCAACCTGGAAATCTTTGTGCCAAGTGCCATCTCTACACAGTTCTTGATATATGGGATACTCATTATGTTTGTTCAGTGATAAGTGAACATATAGGTCCCCCCCATTTCCAACATATTGGCTAGGGTGTATCTCTGGGCCTCCCACAGCAGTTGCCTAAGGAATTAACTATAAAGCAATTGTCTAGAAAGTTACTTAACAGTTCAGGTATCCCAGAAATCCAGCACATGCCAGTGGACTAACTTTCACATTTTCTTCTTCGTCAAGTTCCAGACTTCCATTTGGCTCCAAGTCTCGGCTACATCATTGCCACTGGATGTAGCAATGGCCACAAGCAGAGACCGTGTTGAAAAGGGATCATCAGATTAATGGAAGAGGGAACTTCCACACCCAGAGGCAGTTAACCTGTCAATACCAGTACTAGAAGGGAACATCAGGGAAGGCCTCTATGCTCTTCTATCCTTCAGGGCAACTAGTTGGCCACTATATGGAAGAGGTCACTGGACCACCAGTCTGATCCTTCCCACCAACATGGTGCACTCCCTTTACAGCAGTTGAGCCAACGTTGCCCTGACTTCTGCCTCCTCCACTACTTCATACCAATTGCTGCTGCTTCTAAGCACCTTGTACAAAGAGTGGCCAAGATAGGTGCAGAAAGAAGATTCACTGCCTCACCTACAGGGAAGTATAACATGGCCACCAGTAGGGCAAACAGCAGCATTAGGGTTACCAGCCTCCAGGTAGTGGCTGGAGATCTCCTGGAATTACAACTGGTCTCCAGGCCACAGAGATCAGTTCACCTGGAGAAAATGGCTCCTTTGGGGGGTGGACTCTATGGAATTATGCCATGCCAAGGTCCTTTCCCTCCCCAAACCCCACTTTCTCCAGGTTTCTCCAGGTTTCACCCCCTAGATCTCCAGAAATTTCCCAACAAGGAGCTGGCAACCCTAGGCAGCATCAGGGTATGTGTGTGTGTGATTTAGATCATGAAAATAGCATGTAGGAAAGAATGATCTATTGTTTTTACTGCAATCAAATTTGAAACCCCCTGGATTTGAACTACAATAAAAATGGAAAACATTAGGATAAATTATTTTGGATATTCCAAGTCCTGCATAATTTGGCCATTGGAACCCAGTTGGAAAACTATTGCTCTGTTTAAATAAAACTGCCTGTCCAATGTATGTCCAGAATCCAGGGAGACATCTGTAGCACACAATGTCCCATAAACCACATGTTATACCATGGCTTTCTAAGCAATATAACTGTGTAGAAGATTTTATTCCTATAAAGTTAAGAGAGTTTACGTCAGAGTTGACCAAATTCAGGTTTAAATGACCCAACAGATGGTTTTGTATTAAACAAGTTGCTTGTCTGAGCAACTTCCACCCCTTGTATATTGGCCCACCCCACCCTTCTGTGTTGATGTGTGCAACTCCACATAAAAACTGCAAATGATGATTCAGAAATTGTGCAAGTTTAGAGTTTGGCCTGGCCCTGTTCCCTGATTTAGGCCCAGGTTTGAAATACTAAAAGAAAACATGGCTAAACTACAATATTACCTATTCCCACCTGGAATCATAAATATGTCCCAGATTTGTTTAAAGCTTTGAGTTCACCAAAAGGTTTAGGAAACTGTACACACTAAGGAAAGAGAGGGGAGCATTTTGATGAACATTTTCATTGGTGTAGGCACATAGCAGCTCATGCTAGGCGCAACAAAATTGCTCCTTTGTAAAACTTGGCCAGTGTTCCGCATTTCTAGTCTACCAGATTTGCTCAGCAATAGCTCAGAGGTGCAATAAAGTAAATCATATACAGGAGAGAATTGACCACCCAGAGTTATAATTCTATCCCAAAGACAGAGGGTTGGATCATGCATCCATGTTCATTATTATCAATCACTTGATCACTCAACACTTGATGACTTGCAGCTGAAGGCACGAACATCTTTCATTGAAAAGCGTTCTGTTTGGCATGATGTACACTTCTAATCATAATACTTAAAATTCATATAATGCTAGAGGGTTCCAAGCACTTCACATCTTATTTGGTCATGTGCTTTCCAAAATCCCTGAACACATGAAGCTGTCTTATACTGAGTCAGCCCATTAGTCTATCAGTATTGTATACTCTTAGCAGTAATAATAACAATAACAACAACAACATTCGATTTATATACCACCCTTCAGGACAACTTAATGCCCACTCAGAGCAGTTTACAAAGTATGCCATTATTATCTGCACAACAAAACACCCTGTGAGGTGGGTGGGGCTGAGAGAGCTCCAGAGAGGTGAGACTAGCCCAAGGTCACCCAGCTGGCTTCAAGTGGAGGAGTGGGGAATCAAACACGGCTCTCCAGATTAGAGTCCCGCGCTCTTAATCACTACACCAAACGGTTTGATCACATCACCTGACCTTTTACCTGGAGATGCTGGGGACTACACCTGGGCCTTTCTGCATACATCACAGCTACTATTCCACTGAGCAGCAATGACCTATCCTTTAAGGTAAGTCGGTACTATTCTCCCCATAGAGCGATTGAGGGGTCTGAGGCTGTGAGATGGGACTTCCTTAAGGCTGCCTACTAAGTGCGCAGCAGAGGTGGGCACTGAACTCGGGATGTACTAATTTGCAGGTCAGTCTTTTAGCCATGATACCTACAGGTTCAACTCATGCAACACACAAGACATGACTTAATGCTGCATCCATGAAGAGGTGATCTTGCAACCGATTTACACAAATAGGAGACCACACTCTCTAAAGCTTATACCCTTAAAATCAGTCTTTAAAGTGCTGCTGGACTCGAATCTTCCTGTAAATAATTAAAATATATCTGTTTGCCACATGCATCCAGTGATTTTAGTATGCTGCCACCAACGCTTTTGCTTTGTGGTTTTATACTACAGGGATGAAACAATTGCTCAGTTTGTGTATCTTGTGGCTGTACAGGAATAGTCCTTGCCATAGAGAACCACCTCGCTGCAGAGACTTTTAAACTGACTCCCAAACAGCTGTTTAAGTGAACCGAGCCTAGTATTTTTCTATGCCAATAAATAATTAGTGAACGTAGACATGTATTGTAAATCTGTGGCATATGGCTTTTGCCAACAACACCCCTCCTTGCAAGAGTCAATTAAAATACATAAAGCAAATGGTTCCCATTTTAACCCCATCTCCCATTCTTCCATATCAAACATGAAAATGGAGTCGGATTTTTTTAAATTGCAAATCGTTGTAAAGAGATTTAAATACAGATTAAAAAAAACAAACCTCCAAAGACTCCAGCAAACACCTGATGCAGGACTCTTGCACGAATTTCTTTAAGCGGATTATTTATTGATATAAGTTTTATGGCTGTATATATTTAAAATAATTTATACTTTATATAGGATGCTTCTTCTTTATAAGGGATCTCAAAGTGGAAACTAAAACCAAAAAAATGATAAGCATGGAACAATTTAAAATAAATTTCTGTACACTTTTAATAACGACTCTCCAAAAGTTCATGAAAAACACCAAGTGTGGATGTAAACACTGTGAATCTGAAAGTCGTAACCCCCATTTCCCTCAAGAAACACTGTTTATATTTATATATTCCAGTTTATCAGGGGGCATTCCAATTTCTGGTTCTGTTCCTGGTAAAACAAAATCCCTGTTGGAATTTGGGGGGAAATGTTGGGACTTTTTAAAAAAGGTGTTTTAGTGGATACCCACCAGAGTTCATTTCAGGCCTTACCAAGGGTCTCTTGAAATTAAGCTGGGGGCGGCATCTTAAGTGTAGTCCCTCATTGTATGTAAATACCTCCGTATTTACATACGCAACACACCTTTAACATACACAAAACATGAATGTACTGCTTCTCTAGCACCCCTAGCCACCAATTTAATAGTCAATACTACTGAATGTCTTTGAATTGTAACTTTTCCATAGGGACAAACAGATCCATTGTGCAATTGAACATTCTGCTGATAGCTGATGTTCTAGAAGGGGATGCATTACCTCATTTGGATAGGGTAAGCCCGCCCCTGAGGCTCCCCGTGTACCACCACAGCACGAGGGTGACTGGGAAAAAAGGGGGGAGAAGGTGTTGCTCCTCCCACTCCTTCCAGCCTCCACCCTGAACCTCAAATTGAACCCTGCTGCCTGTGCCATACAGCATGATTTGAATGGAATACAGAGAAGCCACCTGCTGAACAGCCATAAATGGGTCAACGGACTGTTGAACTGATTATCAAAAAATGGGTTCTGTGTTTGCAACCAGAGAACAGGACATGGACTGAACAAGTAGAAGTTCAAGCATCCCTACTTGGGAGTACTTTGGAACCCTGTCCTCATACTATAGTTGGATGCAAAATCAAAAAGAGTCCAGTAGCACCAAAAGGAGATGTTTACATTTACTAGCAAAGGAATGTTTTGGTTGCCTCCCCACTAATTGCATCCTGTCCCCTTCTGATATATGTCTCCTGCTCTCCCCTATCTCCCCTCCTCTTCTGTATTTGACCAGTTTGGATCATGCATCTGACGAAGAGAACTTGATTCTCAAAAGCTTATGCTACAATAAAATTGGTTAGTCTTAAAGGTGCTACTGGACTCTTTTTGATTTTGCTACTACAAACTAACACGGCTAACTCCTCTGGATCTATAGTTGGATGCAGTAACCCAAAGAATATTCTTTTGTTTGCACTTGGTTCATAAAACATCCCAGATGCACCAATCAGTATTTCAGTAAGCTCAAGGTTTGACTACCTTAATATGTTTTACATGTGGCTACCCTTGAAAATGACTCATAAATCTCCATTAGTGCAGACTACTTTCAAGAGACAGGCATTTTGCTCACAGTTTGCCGATGCTGAGACCTTTTCACTAGCTGCCCATTTGTTTCCAGGTCCAGTTCAAGATGCTGGTTCTCATCTTTAAAGCACTTCATGGCTTGGGATCCACATACTTGAAGAACCACCTATCCCCGTAGGAATCTGTGTGGCAGCTCCCAACTTCAAAACACCTGTTGCTTGCTGTCGACAGCTGACTCCTCTGTACTCTTCTCCAGTTCTGGCTCCAGTTTTATGGAATAGCCTCCTGTAAGGAAGTCTCCCTTGATTTACAAACTGAATTCTTTAAAAGAGCATATGACACTGTTTGATATGTAGGCACAGTGGCAAAGAGTTACAAAGGAGGACACAAGACAGAGTTAATGTTTGTGAGACAAGCCATCTGCCTTCTGGTGGTGTCTGGGGAAAAGAGGGCATGGTATGAATTGCAGGGGTTATTTTATGACATTTTAATATAACATGTATTATGGTTTGCAATAGTCCTCCTGACTAGCTCATCAGAACTTGGAAGCTAAGCAGGGTTAGTACATGGATGGGAGAACACCAAAGAAGACTGGGATAGCTACGCAGAGGCAGGCAACGGCAAGCCACCTCTGCTCATCTCTTGCCTTGAAAACTCCTTTGTCCTGGGGTCACCATGAGCTGGTTGCGATCTGGCAGCATGACGTTATCATGAGGTTGTTACACTCCTTGGTTCCTTATGTTAGGGAGAAAGGTGGGAGAAAGGTGTGCATATTAATATTTTAAAGAAAATAAACATCCTTGAATGATTTTAAACTTACAATCAGCTTACTCACACAGCCTGCTTCAAAAGCTAGAGGGCAATCAGAAATTGCAGAATAAATGAGCGCACCGCGGAGCAGGCGGAGGCACGCCTTCAGTGGCTGGGTTAGGCAGGGACCACTGGTGTCAGAATCAGAGTTTCTAGTGCAAGAGGCAGCCTCTGTTGTCCACTGTGAAATGCCTAAGGCTCGGCATAGTCAGTTCAGGGGTGGAAACCTTTTTCTGAACCTTGAGAGCCAGGGTGCAGAGCTTCCTCAAGGAAGTGATAGGGAGCCTGAGCCGGCAGTGTTTATTCCTGAAGGAAGCCGTGCGTTTGGGCTGTCAGGGATCCAGTTAGAAGAATCTCTCGCAAAAGGTAGTCAGAAGAAACTATTTAGTTGTTCAGGGTGCAGCACAGCACTTTGCCGTTAAAGCTGTTTGGGACACATTCGGGGTTATCATTATTGGTTGGGATCCAAAGGGAGCCGACATGGTGAAGCGGCCAGAGCGCTGGACTAGGACATGGGAAAACTGGGCTTGAATCCCCGCTCTACCCTGGAAGCAGTAACCTTGGGCCTGTTGAAGTCTCTCAGCCTAACCTACCTCACAGGATTGTTGCTGGGAGAATAATGTGGAGCAGAGGGGACAATGTGATAGGTCTCTTTGGGTCCTCTGCTGTGGGAAGAAAAACAGGCTATAAACAGCAATACATAAATAAGCAAAGGACTGGATTCACAACCAAGAGAGCTTAGGACTTCTGTTTTTCAAACAGCAGCCCCCTCCCCATTAGTAAATTCTGGACATCAAGGGGAGGTTCAACAACCATGGAAATCTGCTGTCCAAAAATCCATCTGGTCTCTGTCTCTCTGGTGTGCCGAAAGTCATTTCTGGGGTGCCAGCCACCATTATTAATCGCTTAGCATATGCTGGATATTGATCAAATATTGCAGAGCTGAATACCGTACAATCTTGCTTGTTCTTCCTTGGACTGTCAAAGGGATTCAGGAGACTTCCTAGCAAAGTGACTTGTCTGAACGAGAACTTCTGTGTTTCTTCTTTGGATTTGGACTAACAGTGAAACACTGTTCGAGGATGACACTGTTAATAATGGTAAGGAGGAGGAGGAGGATCTCCCCACCACCCTCAGCACCTGTGCAAGGCCAAGGTGGCAACTGCTCATGTTATCCCATGGTGATCGGTGATGAGGCAATGGCACAGATCTTCCCCCCAGCTGCTGCACCATCTGTCTCCTCATCTAGCCCTCTCTGCATGCGAGAGACATATGCTTGGCAACCTGATACCTCACAATAGAAAAGACCTTACTTGGGTTTCATGTTTTCCTTAAGTGCCAGAGTAACCTGTGAAAGGCCACACATTTCCTTTTTTCAGAGATGGAAGAGCTGGACTTTTAAACAACATAATCATTTGAGGCAGCTGCAGCAAGAATTTTTCAGGACCTTTGAGGGCTCCCCATATGTTGCATGGGGCTATTGACGGCTGCATTTTTTAAAAAATTCTTGCAATTCACCTTTTAAAAAAATCCAACAACAACCTGTGGGAATTTACACTATGTTGCCTAACAGATTTCTTTCCTGATTGTCTTCCTTATCTGGAAACAACTCATACTTCCACCAGAGTAGCCATAGGACAGACTATTTATGACCTCTGTAAATGTATATGAGAGACGCATATGTCATTCTAGGGTATTGACAGCATGCCCACTAGGGATGCACAACCCCACCAACCTAAAATGATGCCCCCCAAAGTCTCATTTACATATATTTTCCTAAGCAATCTCATTTACATTGGCATTCCTATCATACTGCCAACATCTCCATACCCTTATTCAGCAAGAGCTCAATTGTTAAACCATTCTGAAAGCCCCATTCTGGAGAATACCCTCTGTGTCTGGTGGAAGAGCAAGATCTCAGCTACATTCCTCACTGTTGTGAATGCCTATCCTGGCTGCAGGCTCCTATCTGGAGATTTCATTTGCTTAGGATCTGTGCCCCAGAAAAATCTAATATAATCAGGGGCAATACCTCACATACAATATGGAAATCAACGGCACAGTTCGAGCCCGTCCATGTTGGAATTTTCAGGCATACACTCTAGTCAAGTGAGATGCCCGAGTGAGGACATCTGACAGACCCGGGGGGTGGGGGTGGGCTGGCTCCCACAGTGGATAGGACAGGCAACTGCAATCGGCTGCCCCACCATGCACAGCAGGCAAGTTTGTCAGAAACAGCTCAGAGGTTCCTGGGTTCTTGTAACCTTCTCTGTCCTGAGTCTGACTACACTACCTAGACATTTTTTTCTAGAGGTGGCAAGACTGCACAAGCCCTGTTTTTCTAGACTGAATACTGATCAGTATCTGAATATTTATCAGACTGAATACTTCCCGACAGCTACTTATCAAACTGTCACCTGGATTATTCCAGAAGTGTAGCCCTGTTAGTCTGTTTCAGCAAAACCAAGTAGGGGTCCAGTGGCATCTTAAAGACTAATGAAAATTATCCCAGCATAAGCCTTTTTTAAAAGTCAAAGCTCACTTTGTCAGATGTTTGAACATCTGCCTAATGGATGTCCATTCCAAAGCATCTGATGAAGAGAGCGCTGACTCGCAATAGCTCGTGCTGAAATACATGTCATTAGTCTTTAAGGGCTCCTGTTTGACTTCACCTGGCCTAATGATCACCTGTGCTTATTTGAGGATGCAAAACTTGAGGGATATGGGCTGAATCCAACCTAAACTTTCCAGTGGCAAAATGGAACTTCCTTGCCTCCCCCATCCCCGGAGGCTCATTGATTTTCACAAAATCGGATAGGAAGGACATGAGGAAATCTGCAGCAGGAAGGGGGAATTGGTGGAACTAGCCCAAAATAGGCTAGATCCGACCCTAAATCTGTAGGGCAAAAGAACAGCAGCACAAGGACATTGGGATACATAGAACCTGCAAGGGGAATAGTAACACGTTGATCATAATTTCTTTTTCTTTTTTCCTTCTTGTTTTTGGCTCTTTTTACCAAAGGAAAATAATAAGGACTATCGTCTGTAGCACTTTCTGCTCACCTGCATTCTGTGTTTGCATTGTTCTGTGGCAATGTTGGCCCATTGGTTTTCAACAGCAAAAACATAAAAGCACTCCGAGAGCATAAACAGGAAACTTGTGTTTAGGTGGGAGTTCCTAGGAATTTTGTTCAGCTGACCACAAAGGCCATGGGAGAAAGGAAGTAGGAAAAACACTGTAAATACCTGGGTGACTAATAACTTTGCATTGCTCTGCTGGCCTTTTTGGGTCATGCAGTTCTCGGCTCTTTCCGTGCAAAAGGGGGTGGGTGACGTTCACGTTTTTTAAAAAGGCAGCTTTTCAAGATGTTACAGGCTGTGTTTCTGTGGTATTATTTCATTCTCACTCTTTGCCTTGTGTTCCCACTTTTATATCAACAAATGAACTGGGGCAAACTCATTTTATCTGACATAGCCTGATGGCCCAACCTTTGGGCTTTCAGCACCAGCAAATAAGCATGTAGCATTTTTGGCAAAGATTGTTGTACTAGCATCATAGCCTGTTGTGATGCTATGTGATGCTAGCTGACAAAGAAAACTTCCAGAGCAAAGTGGTGAAATCTCAACCTGATTTAACTTGCTTGCAGTGCAATCCTAAGCAGAAGTGCTGAGCACATGCATAGTCACATGGTGATGGTGGAGACTGCCCTCAAGTCATAGCTGTCTTATGGCAACCCATGGTAGGGTTTTCATGGCAAGAGACTAACAGAGGTGGTGTGCCATTGCCTAGCTCTGCAACCCTGGCCTTCATTGGAGGTCTCCCATCCAATTACTAATCAAAGCTGACCCTGCTTAACTTCTGAGAACTGACAAGATCAGGCTCACCTGGGCACATGAGTAATAATAATAACTGTGCTTATATAAAACTCTTCTAAACAAATTAGTGCCCCACTCAGAATGAAGAATAAAGTCAGTGTTTTTATCATCCTCACAATATAGCTGGGGATGAGAGACATGGCTCACCCAAGGCCACCTCCTATGCTCATGGCAGTAGTGGGATTTGAACTAGCAGAGTGTTGATTCACACCCCAACCACTTAACTGCTATGCTACAGCAGCAAGAGCAAGTCCTTTTGTCTTGCAAGCACTACTTTTAAATGAGGCCTTTGTTGCTGCTGATGGGGAGAGCAACATGCTGAGACATAGGGTGCAATGTGAGCTGCCTTAGAATGTTTTTAGTGCTGTATTTACATGATTGCTAAAAGTGTTTTTATTATATGTATTTATATGCTGTTAATCCGCCCTGAGCCCGCTTGCGGGGAGAGCGGACTATAAATTAAAACAAACAAACAAGCAAATAAACAATGATGCTCTTTTACATATGAGTACATGAAGCTGCCTTATACTGAATCAGACCGTTGGTCTATCAACGACAGGACTGTCTACTCAAGCCAGCAGTGGCTCTCCATTGTCTCCGGTTGAAGTCTTTCATATCACCTGCTACCTGATCCTTCTAGCCTGCGATGCTGGGGACTGAACCTGGGACCTTCTGCATGCAAATAAGATGCTCTGATATAAGCCGCAGCTTCTCCTCTTTACCATGGGGATGAAAGACTGGGATATCAACTTTTTAAGTAAAAATGTAAGCCGATAAATAAAAATGTATCACCAATGTATTATTTCCTCTTGCGTTTGTTTTGTCCCATACGTTTTACAGGTCTCTGAAAGCACATTAAAAACCTACCAAGACCCCAGTGGAATGAACATGCACAGCACAGGAAACGATGCCTCTGCCAAAGCACCTTCAACGTCTTGGGGGAAAGTATCATCCATCCCTACTGTGTGTTCCAACACCATAAGAATCGGCAGCAATGTTTTGCCTTTAAGATGAGTTGTGTCTCCCCCTCCCCACTCCCCCAGGATGTGACACCAATTGTGGACCAAAATGTAGCAAACAAAGGGGGCCTTACATTCACATTGTTTAAAAGGACGGAGATGAAAGAAGCCAAATCTTCATTCCTCTTGATTTGCACCGAAGCAGCAGCTGGAGGTGGGAGTCGTGTATCGGCTTTGTAAAGGCTCTCGCCACTGGATCCCGAAAGGATTTTCATTGTTACCCGAAGGGGCCCTGGAAGGGAGGCCTTTTCTTTCTTTCTGCCCCAGCCTACAAGCACAGCTTGGAAGATGTTTTGTCTTTTAAACTGACCAGCAGCCGCTTTTTGCTGATCTGAATCTCGCGTGCAGAGATGGGGAAGGCATGGATTTCAAAGCAGGGCCATCTGTACAGAGCCGAACTGGCAGGCCAAGAGTGGTGCACCGTCTTTCCCCTTCAAACACTGAGAACTGTCTGGCTAAACTGAAGACATCTGGCCAACTTAATTTAGAATGCAGGGTCTAATTTCACTGGAAGGCTTAGGCCATTTACCACCGAGATAAACTCCAGATTGGCAACACTGGGGCAGAAGCTGTTACAGGCCTACATTTCAATAATGAGGAAATTCCTCTCTCTTGGGAGAACACATTAACGCTCAAGTCACAGCACAAACACAGATCATCTTTGGGGCAGGGAGAAAGCAAATGTTATATGCCAAACAAGGGGAGAGCTCGCCTTCAACCAGGGCTTTCTTAGCTACCAAGGAAAGGGATGTCTCAACACAGCAAAATTATCTCAGTTCTATGCGCTGCTGTGTGCAGCCACTCTCTTCGTGGTTTGTGTTTGTTTTTATGCTCATGATGACAGCTGCTCCCTGATCTTAGCTAATGGGTCCTCTGACATACTCACCATGAGCAGACTTAGGACTATTGCAAGACTCTTCACATTAGCATAGAGCAAATCCAAGCAGCATGCAAAGTATAGATGCTGTGGATGGCACCTAACCCAAATGACTCATTTGCCATGAATACCAAGACAATCACCAGGAGGATGGATGGATGGTCAGACAGATTGGCAGACAGATCTATATCTATGCATGCATGCATGCACACACACACACACACAAAGTGGCCACAGCTGGCACAACCATAGGCCCCATGAGGTCTGACCATGCGCTGCTAAACAGCAGAGAGTGTGGCTTACCAACTTCTGAGGTTATATATCAATACATCTGTTAATTCTCAATGTGGCCAAACCTGTTGATACTTACTGTAAATCCAAAGACTGGAGCCATGAATAGACAAGACAGATCATTCTGCAAACCTGAGAAAAGCCCTAGGTTTGCAGAAAAATCTGGAATTAAAAACTTTATCTAGGGGTTAATCCCCCTAGAAATAAAAGAAGCAGTGCCTGTACTTTTAAGAAATGATTGCCCCCTGTGGCCATTGCTAGGCAATCACAACAATATTGCCAGCATTCAAGCCTTAGTTTCTGTCAGTAAAAGATGGGGGAGGGGGGAGGGCCCTTTCCAGGACTGTTTTGGCCTTAGAGGGAAAATGGAGCCAGGCCTAGCTGCAACTTGGCAACTTGATACCACACAACTTGCTTTACTCACCCAGGCCTGACTGCTTGCTACTATTCAGCAGCAGCCAAGCCACAAAATCCAGTGTAGTAAAGTGGTTAGTTTCAGACTAGGGTCTGGAAAACCCAGGTTTGAACCCCTTCTTTGCCATGGAAGCTCATTGGAAGACCTTGGGGCAATCATGCACAGCATATCCTACCCCACAGGGTTGTTGAGAGGATAAATCGGAGGAAGGGAAAATGATGTACAGTGAGGGAAGGAAGGGAGAATGATATAAGATGCTTTTAGGTTCCCATTGTAGAGAAAGGTGCAGTATAAATGAAGTAAACAAATAAAGACAGGCAATAAATATAGTATATAATAATAAATATAGCTGAAGATGGGGGAAGGCAGATGAAGGTAGGTTGGTTTGCAGATGAGAAGGAAACAAGGAAAGGTGAGGATATGGGATGTGTGGAGGGGGATTCCCCACCATGCAGCTCAGCCAGCACAGTGCATTTTCCTGGGGAAAGACTGCCAGCGGTGGGGGAGGAGTAAGGTACCCAGGTGCCCGCCAGTGGTGGGCAAACTCTGGGGGTTTGCCTCCTTGCCCACTCCCCCACCAGTAATTGGCAGGAGGTGGCAAGCCCTCCAGAGATTGCCCTCCACCAGCAGAAACCCTGGGAACACACATGATATGCACACTCCTAGGGAGCGCAACAATGTAACTTCCAGGGTGATGTCGTTGCACCAGCCATGCAAACGGTCTCACACTTTGGGGCTGATTTTGTCCCCAAATTGGCCCCGCACAGAGCACAGGAGTGCTTGCGTGTCCACCACGATGATGTCACCCCCCCGGAAGTGATGTCATCACACACGTGCCGGAAGCACGAGTGACGACACGCTGCTGGCACGAGGTAAATACCAGGTTCCCTCACCTCCTGATGGGAAGGTAAAGGGACCTGGTAACCCTAGGAAGGAGGGAAAGCTGAAGACAGAGGGGCAGATAAAGGTAAGTTGGGTGGTGATGGGAAGGAAAGAAGGAAGCAGAAAAAGGGCAGAAGTTGTAGACGGGCTTTCAGGGAAGGAACGGAGGAAACAGTGGGGGAGGGGAAAATAAGATGCCCCCACAAATCCTTGTTGGGCCCCCTCTTGTAGACTACCGTTTCTGAAAGGACAACAGGGACAATTTGCCCCTTAGTGATAATTTGGCATGAAACCAAGTCCTGCATGGGTAGTTAAATAACTTTGGAAAGATTAATGGAGAAAAAGAAAGCCTTGTTGTGGGGCAAGGATGATGGGGCGGAGAGATCCTGTTACAAAAATTCCTACCTGCAGCTGTTTCTGCTCACATCTCAATGGAATTATGAAATTGACTAGACCAGATGGGAACCAGGATCCGATCGGCTCAATCGCACTCACCAGGGGCACTTGAAGGGAAAAAAATGTTATTGAGTGACAGTCCATTTCAGAGAGACACCGTAGCCTCGGGGTGATTTCTTTCCCCCTTGGCTACCTGGCTGGTAATTGCCATCACTGCATTTCCTGTTTAAAAGATAATTATAAAACATGTTTCCCAAATTGTTCCAGCCATGGGGAGACCGTGCCTGTGAAGCAGATGGCAAAATCTTCACCCATTTCTTCATATTTTTCCAGGCACTGCTGGAAATGCTCTAAAATAGGCATCCCCCACTCTTTTGAGCCTGTGGACACCTTTGGAATTCTGGTACAGGATGGTGGGTGCAATCCCAAAACGGCTGCCACAAGAAGTGGAGCCAACCACAACATGCCTGCCACAAAAGGCAGAGCAAACTGCAAAATTTCAAGGAATGAGGTCATCATCATCATCGTCATCATCATTATTATTTCAATTTATAAACCGCCCATCCTCAGGGGCTCTGGGCATCAATAAAAACAAGAAAACCATCATTCTAAAATCAACATACAATAAGCAATAATAAAATAAATTAACCAAGTACATTAAAGTGCAATGGTGGGGAGAACCCCCCACCCCAAAGGTGGGAGGCCAACATGCCCAGCGGGACATGATATGTCCCGCTGGGCCCAGGTCTCCATTGACAGACTGTTCCACCAGGCTGGGGCCAGGACTGAAAAGGCCCTGGCCCTGGTTGAAGCGAGGCAGGCTTCCTTAGGGCCGGGGACCACCAGTAAACATTTATCTGCTGATCGAAGCGGTCTCCAGGGAACATACTGGGAGAGGCAGTCCTGAAGATATGCCGGTCCCAACCCACTCAGGGCTTTAAAGGTAAGAACCAACATCTTGAACCTGATTTGGAATTCAACCGGAAGCCAGTGCAGCTGGCACAGGACAGGTGTGATATGTGACTGGTAGGATATACCGATCAGGACCTGTGCCACCGCATTCTAGACCAGTTGTAGTTTCCAGATCAGGCCCAGGGCTAGCCCAGCATGGAGTGAGTTACAGTAGTCTAGCCTGGAGGTGACCGTTGTATGGGTCACTGTAGCCAGGTCCTGGGATGTCAGGTAAGGGGCAAGTTGCCTGATCTGACGGAGATGGAAAAATGCAGACTTGGCAACCGCCATGACCTGGGTCTCCATTGACAGGGAGGCATCCAGGAGCACACCCAGACTCTTCACCACTGGCAAAGTTGCCAGTGGTGTCCCATCCAGGGCAGGGAGCTGGATCCCAACATCTGGCAGCCCCCGTCCCAGCTGCAGGACCTCCGTCTTCACTGGGTTCAATTTCAGCCTGCTCTGTTTCAACCATGCCGTCACAGCCTTCAAAGCTCTGGCCAGATTGTCTGGGGCCAAGTCTGGCCGGCCGTCCATCAACAGAAAAAGCTGGGTGTCATCCACGTATTGATGACAAGCAGCCCAAACCTCTGTACCAACTGGGCGAGAGGGTGCATGTAGATGTTAAATAACATCGAGGAGAGTATCGCCCCTTGCGGAACCCTGCACACCAAAGGGTGACTGGGCGATAGATCTCCCCCGAGCGCCACCCTCTGTCCCTGACCCCGACCCATGTTGACGAGGCAGCTGGCCAACAAGTCATAGTTGACCATATCAAATGGTGCTGTGAGATCGAGTAACACAAGCAGTGCCACCCCACCCCGATCCAGATGCCTGCGAAGGTCATCTGTGAGGGCAACCAAGGCCATCTACGTCCCATGGCCAGGACAGAAGCCGGACTGGAATGGGTCCAGGACTACAGCATCATTCAGGAATTCCTGCAGTTGTACCGCCACCACCCGCTCAATCACCTTGCCCGGGAACATGTAACTCTTCAAAATTGCAGGCAGAAGCTCTGTTAAACAGGATGCCTTTTAAAATGAACATATTGTTTAAAAATATTTCTTTGCACGTGCACACAACTTATCTTCAGTCATACAGTTCAGATCCTAGTGTTGTGGTGGCAGTGGCTGCAGAAACAATTTTTAAAAATCTGCACAGTCAATCAAATCTTCACTGGCCAATCAGAAGCCCTGCTGGGTAAAAGCCCTATCTGGTCCTGCCTGCTTTCTAAGAACACTTAGAGTGGAACCACAAGTGACAAAAGGCACAGGTTGGACACTTGTCAGCTTCCCTCAAGTTTTGATGGGAAATGTAGGCATCCTGGTCTTGCAGCTTGGCTCTCCGACTGCTGTCCAATGGACTTTTCATCTGTCACTTGTCCAACATTCCGCCAAGCTGCCTACATTTCCCATCAAAACTTGAGGGAAGCTGACAAGTGTCCAATCTGTGCCTTCTGTCACTTGTAGTTCCGCTCTTAGTAGGGGCCAGGAAAGGTGTCCACTGGCTCCAGGATGGGGAACCACGCTCTAGAAGCTTTCAGAATCACATTGATCAAAGATGATAACAGATCATGAAAATGTGAACACATGCAACACAGACAGCTCAATACTCCTGACTTTCTCAAAAGCTGTCATCAGCAGATGATATAGCATAGCAGCTGGACTACTAGACTTTAATCCTTTTACCATATGCTTCCAAATTTAACCAAAATAAATATAAAGCAACTGTTTATTTCAATTGATTTGGATCATGTTTTCTAGTGGCAGCAGGTGTTTTAAATATATACATAATATATACATTGGAACATAATATAAATATCACCGAGGACTGAGTAAAAATAACACAATGAAACAACATAAAAAAGCAAAAGCAACACGAGGGAAAAAAACTCAAACGCTTGTCACAACAAAGTCATGCTGTCAGTCTGTTCTTCATCTGTAAAATGCAAACAATAGACCCACTGGGTTCAATGCAATTCAACAAACCATGAATGATAAAATATTATTTATATCCCCAGTAAACTGCAAAACAGTGCTGTAGCTCCAGAAAACCCCTCTGTGGGTAACTCTGAGAAGATTGTAAGTCTGCAATACTGAGCACACTTATTTGGGAATAAGCTTCATTGAACTCAGCAAAGCATACTTCTGTCTAAGGAAGCATAAAACCATGCACACCACACACACTCAGTGAACCCCAAGCTCAAGCCAAAATTGTGGGCTAATTTTATTGCAATGGGATTGCCAGCTTATGAACGAGTTTAGGATAGTTTTGCTGCATGGGGAACTAGACATGATCTTGAATTGGTTCTGTAATGAATATTAGACATGCTAAGGACTTTGACACATCACAACTGACAGGAGAATTTACTCCCTCTGTTGAGGGAATGGTGAACAATTACACACAAGGCAAGTTCCTAATTGGAGTGTCTGGATGTTCACTGCTGAATTCTCTCTTGAACACAACACAATGCCAAGCAACTTTGCACCTGAGCAGTAGCCACTTGGCTGCTTTTGCCCAGTCCAAAGCCTAAATCATCACCTATATTAGAGTAGAGGCTGCTCCCTCAAGGGTGATAGTTGTTCAGGTCATTAAACCAGGGCTTTTTTTCAGCGGGAATGCAGTGGAATGGAGTTCCGGAACCTCTTGAAAATGGTCACATGGCTGGCAGCCCCACCCCCTGATCTCCAGACAGAGGGGAGTTTAGATTGCCCTCCGCACCACATGGTGCAGAGGGCAATCTAAACTCCCCTCTGTCTGGAGATCAGGGGACGGGGCCACCAGCCATGTGACCATTTTCTCCGAGGGCAACCCACTGAGTTCCACCACCTCTTTTCCCAGAAAAAAGCCCTGCATTAAACTGACCAACCTACATAAAGCATAGAATTGCTTACAGTTCACCCTTTTTTATGACCAAGGTTGGATCGATTGTATTGACTCCTTTTTTCCCTGTGCAGTCAGTAACATTTATTCACAAGATTAGCCGGGTTCATGGGCAAACTGAAGGAGCGCAGAGACATCTAAGTAGTAAGCCTCGGCTCAGAAACAGCAGACTTATTTTCTTTCTTTTTATTATGGGCCATTAAAACCAGAGGTGGGGGAGAAGCTGTTATGAGAAAGTTATCTAATTTGAAATTGTGCAAATTAGATACATCTGAACAGCTCTCTGAACAACAGGTTCCTTGGCTCAAGAATGACGAGGAGGACATAAGCCAAACCAGGGCCGAATCCACACTCACCTATTTTCCGTTTTTTTAACAGAAAAAATTCGTGTGTTTCCAACTCGCAAATTTCACCTGTCTGTTCACTTTCATGCTGAAACTGCGTATTCCTTGCGCGATCTACTGTTCACATATCCGTTGGCAAAGCCGTCTTAGTGGGCGGGGATCAATCTTCCCACCCAATTTTTTTTTATTTTTTTAAACAGATTTCCGTTATTTCGAAATCACCATATACTGAAACATCAGCAAAGTGATAGATCACGTGCCATTGTTCGTAGCGATTGGTTCACATTGCTGGCGGGATACTTAAAAATCCTATAAAAAGGATTTTTATAGGATTTTTTATAGGTGCAGCGGCTCCTCAATGCATCTATCTAACTTTCAAGATTGCGTCCGAAAACCAAATTGGGATCTATGCAAAAAGATATCCCATTTAAAATTTCAGTAATTATGAAAATATTTAGGAAGTGGCGGTGGCCGTGGAACAAAGGGAATCTATAGTGCCTATGTATTCCGTTATATTCTGAATTGCGCAAGAATATTTAGCGGAATTTCGATATTACATTAATCATATTTTTTTAAAAAAAGAAAAAAAGTGTGTGGTGGTCCGCATCGCGCCCCTGAGGATTGAATTCTCCAGACCGCTTTCCCCAGCAATGAGATTTTATTCTGGCAACATCAAAATAATGTTTTCAATAGAACAAAGTAGCTATGAAAGCCCAGCATCCATGGAGTACGGAGCATTTGCGGGGACAATAAGCCAATCGACGCGTTAGGAACGGGTTTCCTATTCAGGGTAGAGAAACGGAAGTGGGTGTGTTTTCAAGAAAAGGCGCTTGAAAACCGCTTCTGGGCTTTCACATCCACCGTGCAACTCCCGTAATAGACCAGTAACTGGCGATGAAAACCAAACCGAAAGAGAAGCAAGAGAACTGTGGAATGGAAAACAGGTAGTGTGAACAGCACTGAGATTTGCACAAAAAAGTTGTAAAACTGTGGGAAAATTTATGTAGTGTGGATTCGGCTCAGTTGATGGTTGAGCATAACTTATACCAGGGCACTCATCTTGAGAATGACTGCTTGGATAAGCCCATTAATGCAGGGCTGAAAAAATTTGTATGGCATAGAGATGTTGTGAATATTACCGGATGTCACTGTGACGCATTATACGGATAGAATGTTACAATGAAACACAAGTCATGTCTCTGTCAGGCCTCAGTGGATAGAAAGAGAGCATTAAACAAGTAATGGAAGAAGTTACCCATCATTGCAAAGAAGCACAATGATTCTAAGGGAAGGATTCCAGTGCAATTGAGTAATCAATAAGGGATATATTGTCGAAGGCTTGGAAAATCTACAACAACAACCCCGGAAAATCTACAACAATCAATAAGGGAGTTTGCATTAAAGATACCAGAGCATGATGCACACAAACACATTTCACTGGTATATAAACAAACTACTTCCCCCCCTCCCCAGTGCACATTCTCAAAATCACATCAAAGATTCATTATCTCTAAATTTGTTTTTGTCTATCCACACAGGTACGATAGAGGAGTAGATTTTCCCTCACTCCTTTAATACCCTTTTGTGCACAAAAGGTACCCTCTAGTACCCATTACTGAGCATGACTAGAGATCTACAAAAGATTAACTTTTACAAATGAAGATGATGAAATCAGGATCAATTAATATCTTGTTATGTTTTTGGTCATCAAATGTTTTCATTTCCCTTTACAAAAAGGGCGTTGAAAGTCAGTGGATCTTTCTGTCCATTAACGAGTTCAGCAAGCGAAATCTCAGTATGCCCTGATCACGCCAAAGCCTTAGAATGCAAAGACACATTTAAACACTTTCTAGCACATGTATTTCTAGGATCGCTTTTCTTAATGGATTTCCAGAGCCATCACTATTATGGGTGACAGTTAACTGTACCCAGCTGTACAATTTCCAGTTCAGTGTTCAATTTATGAGCCTGTGGTTAAAATGCTAGCTTGTATTTTATATATATTTCTGACAACTAGTGTTAAGACCATGCTGTTGACAGGGAGAAGACAAAGCATTATTGTGTACTTTGAGCCAGTGCGGGTGGGTCACAACCGGGAGATTCCACCCAATTATCTTGCTAACAAAAGCTCTCCTGCCAGACTTGAACTTCAAGAACAGATGGGGGCCTGGTGGGGAAGACTTGCATACGGAAAGTTGATTTCACTGTGCAACAGGAAGACTTATCAGTGCTAACTTGTACACAATTCTTTTATCCTTAAAAGACAACATTCACTCCCTGAGAGATCAGAGGATGTGCAAAATTAGCATGATTTAGCAGTAATGTTTACACCCTGCTTCCTTCCAGGACTTCGGAGTGAGGTCTAAAAAAATTCCAGGTGGTCTCTAATCAAGGTATTGATAAGGCCCAGAGCTAAGGTTGATTCTGCCCTTTGCTTCCTTAAGTGGGGCTGTAGCATCCCTGCATGAACTAAAGCTAAGCCCCAGAACCCCCAGTGTCATCCCAGAGGATTCTGGGGCACAGCTATAGTTTGTGTGGGAAGCTGACCATCCCAGAAATCTCGTCAGAACCTAGAACCACATGCTGCTTCACCTGCGGCCAGCTCCTCTTGGAAACGGAGAGCACACCTGAGAAGCCCCTACAGCCCTGCCAAGGATTCTAGAATGCACTCTCCAAGGGCCTTCTATTCCCACTTGCTTTCCTTTATTATTCAGAACCTTCTGCATCTCCACTACACAGACATGTGCAAATTGTGCAGTGAGGCAAAGTGCAACATAGATCCCGAGGAGTTAGCCATGTCAGTCTGTAGTTGCAAAATAGTGAAAGAGTCCAGTAGCACCTTTAAGACTAATCAACTTTATTGTGGCATAAGCTTTTGAGAACCACAGCCCTCTTTGTCAGATGCATCTGATGAAGAGAGCTGTCGTTTTCGAAAGCTTATGCCACAATAAAGTTGGTTAGTCTTAAAGTGCTACTGGACTCTTTTACTAAAGCACAATATGGAGAAGTGCAGAGAACACGAGGCCTTCAGGCTTCACGCCCTCCTCCTCACATCCCATAATGTTCGAAATGTCGCTCCATTCACATAGAGAGTCAACAACCGTGGAATGAGACTGGTCTTATTCTAAGGCAGCCTCTTTAACTTACAAGTTACAGAGTTCTAAAAGCTTCCCATTATATTTGAGCCTTTGTCTAGACAGCCCACCTTTTTGCTCTTGTGACAATGGCTGCCATCAAGTTACAGCTCTGGTGTGAGAGCTGTTTCCTCCAGATATAATCAGCCAGAATGGACCTGCCAAATATGGACCCTTCTGCCTCCATGGCCAAGGAATTTTATCTATTCTATTTTCCTATCCCCTTGAGGGTCAAACCTCCTGGAAGATAAAATCTAGCCACTCCCCCCCCCCCCCAATCTCTGTGTTCCTTCTAGGTTTCAGATTCCAGCGAAGCTATAAGCTGAGCTGACCATTTCATTGTCTCAGGCCAAGATGGCTGTTAGCAGGGCTTTTTTTCAGGGGGAACGCGGGGGAACGGAGTTCTGGAACCTCTTGAAAATGGTCACATAGCTGGTGGCCCCACCCCCTGATCTCCAGACAGAGGGGAGTTTAGATTGCCCTCCGTGCTGAGTGGCCCCGCCCCCTGATCTCCGTGCTTGGCGGCGCAGAGGGCAATCTAAACTCCCCTCTGTCTGGAGATCAGGGGGCGGGGCCACCAGCCATGTGACCATTTTCTCTGAGGGCAACCCACTGAGTTCCACCACCTCTTTTCCCAGAAAAAAAGTCCTGGCTGTTAGCATTTCCAAAGCTCTGATGGCTGGTATTTAGGCAATACTTGGAAGTAATTGACTCTTCACCCTTCCTGCCAGGAGAGAGAAATACTTTTATAACTGAATGTGGAGGTTGCATCAAGCCCAAACTCTGATATAAAATGTTTTTCTCCACAGAGCTGTGCAGATCTATTTTTGGTATCCTGTTTTTTATTTCATCCACCCACAAGGGAATTCGGGGCTATGTAAAGGGTTCCCCTCTCAGCATTTTAGGCTCACAACCGCCTTATGAGGCATGTGAGGCTGAGAGAGAACAACTGTCCAAGGTCACCCAGACAGCAGAGTGAGAATTTGAACCCAGCTCTCCCTGGTCACTTTCTAACCCTCTAAAGACAACAATGCACTGGCTTTCAATTCAGTCACCATCCCTGAACCATAAGGTGTTTTCCTCATAGGTTCATATCTGCTTCACATGAGAAACCCATACAGATAAGGCACAGGGACAGAAAGGCACAGCACGCTATGAAATTTCACAAGCCAAATGTGCTTTTCTCAATGTCCCATTGTACAATTTAAGTGCCGCAACACCACTTCAGCAACAATATCCAAGTCAACATTAAAAGATGCTGGGAAACCATCTCCCCCCCCCCCCCTTCTAGATCAACTCCACCCAGAGACACAAAACGCATTGCATGCTGGGCAGCACAATGAAATGAATCATTCACCCTAGAGCTTTTCAGACATTTTAGCTGACAAAGAATTGTAAAAAGGAAGACGTACATCTTCAGTGACACAAACTCTCTAGGAAGCAATTAATCATTACTACTGTACTCCCCAGGTTTTCCAATGCTTCACCATTCATATTTATTTTCACAGCAGCTCTGTGGAGTAGGCTATGCTGAAGGGAAATTTTTCCCTCCAGGCTATCACGGCAATCTTCACATCTGAGCAGCAGATTTGAACCGGAGTCTTTAAAGTTCCAACTCAATGCTCCGCCTGTTTCAGCACACTGAGGCAATGCGGGGCTGGCAAGTAACATTTCCTTTCTCTTCCTCCCCATTTGCATCATGGCCCCAACACCAGTTTCCATCAGGCACCAGTTCAATGACTCCATGATGTAGCTGGGCTGACTCCTGGCAGCCAGAAGGATCTTCCACTTAGAGAATCTTGCAGTGGGTGATGTGAAAGACCTGAGGCCCCGGAGAGCCGCTGCCAGTCTGAGTATGCAACACTGACTTTGGTGGACCCAGGGTCTGACCCACTATAAGGCAGCTTCATGTGTATGCGTGTGAGCCAGAGCACAAGAGTTCGAGCCTTGTGAACCGGCTGATCCAGCAAGATTCCCCTTCCAACCCAAGGAACAATTAGGCTGAGAGGGAGGCAGCCCCGCCTGCACTGCAGGCATCACCTGGGACCCATCTTAGCAAAGCTTAATTGGGGACGGAATCCACTGTCTGGAGCCATGGTCTGGCCCAAGAGCTGGCGCATGGGCTGCAATCCTGGCACCGTGTCTCCCTCCACTGGGCTGCTTCTGCCAGGCGGCAGCAGAGCCTGGAGGGCTAGTATCCGATTCCTGACCTGGCCCAACTGCAGGATAGCTGTCGCTGCCTCTGGAAGGTCTACTGCGTCTCCTGCGGCAAGGCCTTAACAGCAGGCTCTTGGAACACAGGCTCTTAGGGAGAGACAGGCTCTGAGTCTGAAGGAAAGCTGTGGTGCTGTGAATCCCTTGGGCCTCCTGATCTGCCTCAAACAGGAAGCCCTTCTCTTCCTGGAGCCCACCTGGGCCTTCCTCTGATGAGTCCAAGCCTGGCTCAGCAGGAGTTCTGACAAGGACTGCTATGTGGTCTCCGGAAGCTCTTGTTCTTTGGCTGCCATATTATCTGGACTTTGGAAAAGAGGAACCTTCATTTGGGTAACAAACTGGTTCCCCTCTGATATAATTCCCTCTAAGCCTGAGCATCTGCCACTTATTTTAAAAGCCACTATGCTGTTCACCCAGTCCAGTGTGACCAAGAATCAGGGTTATCCAGAACTCACCCAGTCCCTCAGTTATGAAGCCACCTTAGTGGCAGAGTGCCGGTTCATAGCATGCAGGACTGGCAGCACTGACTGGTGGCACCTCTTCAAGGTCTTAGAAGTCTTTTCCAGGCTGGTTCCCTAAGACCCTTTAAATGGAGAATGGAACCTTCCCATGCAAAGGATGTGTTCTGCCTGGGGATGCTGGTTGCCTGCTATAGGCAGGCATTCTCCTGCCCCTGTCTCTGGGACTGCTGGGAGAACAATTTGTGAGTGTGTGTGTTCCTACAATGCCAGCTGATGCAATAATGTCATGCCCACGTTTTTGACCGGACTTGATGTTGACACAGAGCTCGACTTCATGTCTGGCCCTGCAAGTGAACAAGCGGAGTGCAAGTGAACAGGGAGGAATACACGTGAGTCTGTTCACTTCCCATTCAAGCGTAATTCGTCACTTCTAGCTTGGCTCTAAGTTGGAGCTACAACAGGTGGTCAGGTTTGAGCATTTTCTTCAGCCTTTCCAAAAGACACAGATGACCATCCCAACCAAGGAGATTAAATTGTCACCCTGCTTTAACAATCAGCCAAAAATTTCATAGCAGCCACCTCAGGGCAGGGCTTTGATCAGTGCCTGTCAACATTTCTACAATTACCTTTTTGTTTATGGAAGGTTTAAAAGTTGGCTGCAGGAAATGTCTGCATACTTAAGAGCACAGGATGAAGCCCCCACCAAGGACCCATTAAAATGCCCAGAGCAGTGAAATTAACTGCTGAGGTTTTATTTGGAATGAGTCTTGATGGGAGAATGGGGCTAAAAGCACATAATATAAGCCTCCATTTTGCTTTCATTTCATGTTACCTTGTTTATACGTTGCCTTTTTCCCCAATGGCAACTCAATACAGCTTACATCAGTCTCCTCTTCTCCATTTTATCCTCACAAGAACCCTGTGAAGTAGGTTAGGCTAAGAGGGTGTGAATGGCCCAAGGTCACCCAGGGAGCTTCCACAGCAGAGCAGGGAATCAAACCTGGCTGCCCAAGATTCTAGTCAAACACTCTATCCGCTATGCCACACTGGATTCATTAAAAAAATATATTGGTTTCCTAGCGCAAATTGTTCCTTTTTGAATTAAAGGGGAACAGAAGGTTAAGGCTCAAATCCTATATGACCTTACTGGAGAATAAATCCAAATGAACTTAGTTGGGCTTACTTCCAAATAAATATCAACTGGATTGAACTGTTAGAAAAAGAGAAATGCTGAGCCTCACATGTGTCAGCTATGCTCAGTGCACTGGGCAACCCTCCCCCATGTATGTTGGCAACTTACGGTTAGCCAGTAGCAAGAAAAAGACAGTCTTCACATGTGCAAAAGCACTACCGTGTATAATAAATAACAAACGTATAAAATAAATTATGGCCATCTGTTCATCATTATTATGTTGGGCACCCTTACACACAAACACTTGCTCTGCCTGTAATTAAAAAAGAAATCTATTTCAAGCTGGTGCCCCACTTTCTGCCTATATTCATCAGTCCAGAGAGCTGAGGCCAGTGGTCAGTGCTGGCACATGGTCTGAACTCCATCCGCACCTCTAACTCTGAGAAAAACTGTCCATTTCTGTTAGCTGAAAGTGACTTGGGAGACTATTGCAACGGCACCATCGTTTACTGAAAAATGGCCAGCTCCCAAGTGGCATTGCAGGAGTATGCAAAGACTGAAAGAAAGAAAAAAGCAGTCCAATTTAGAATTCTTGTCCGGGGGAGGGGGACTGTTTCCTTCATGATTGTTATTAGCGGGCCAAAAATGATTCATGTGGAGGGAAGGTTTGCTGTCACTAAGTTTGACACAATTATTAAAGGCATGCCTTTTGTTGTTCTTGGAAACTCTAACCCTGCACTGGAATCTCCACATCCAAATGGTGCTCCCGTGATAGCGAAAGCATAATAATAAACTAAATAATTGACCATTGCTGCCCTTTGATGGGACCCCAAAATTGGCTTCCTGAGTAGGGTTGCCTCACCCTCTATCATGGCTGGGCCAGCTCGAATTCAGATAGGAGACTTGGCCTGTGTGCAACTGGCACAAGAGAGCCTCAAAGTCAGGATTCAAACCTGTATTTGCTCTGAAGTTATGGAGAGAATTTGGCTCAGAAACAGGGCTTTTTTCTGGGAAAAGAGGTGGTGGAACTCAGAGGGTTGCCCTCAGAGAAAATGGTCACATGGCTGGTGGCCCCGCCCCCTGATCTCCAGACAGAGGGGAGTTTAGATTGCCCTCTGCGCCGCCAAGCACGGAGATCAGGGGGCGGGGCCACTCAGCGCGGAGGCCAATCTAAACTCCCCTCTGTCTGGAGATCAGGGGGTGGGACCACCAGCTATGTGACCATTTTCAAGAGGTTCCGGAACTCCGTTCCACCACGTTCCTGCTGAAAAAAAGCCCTGGCTCAGAAACAGGCAGCACATGTGAAGAACTAGTTGCCATGAGAGCCTGAAACCAAGCAAGGCAGCTTATTTTAGTACCTACTGCCTCAGACACAGAAATCTTGCACAGATTATTATGAGTAAAAGAGCATCTGTTTTAACAGAACCTTTTATTACAGCAAGCTTCATGTTTGACTCAAACCCAGGGACAAGTTGTTCCTCTTTTTTTTTTTTTTTAATGAATCAGACCAAATCCACGAAGTCCAGGCTTCTTGCTTCTGCAATATTTGTGATCAATACCATATGTGAAATCCGCTGAGGAACTGGACCTTGCAGTCTTTCCAGTTCAATTGGGAGGAGGCTTTGGGCAGGATGCTTTTGATCAAGGCTCTGGCATTCGCTCAGTTGGCCAAGAGAGTCCCTTGACCTGCAGAGCATGTTCCAAGGCCTGCCTGTTCTCACACTGCTGAGAAAGGGAATACGCTGAGAACAGGGTAGATTTTACATTCATTTCTGTTTGGTTGATGAACGTATTCTAGAATTCACTTTCCTGTTCTTTCACATTCATCCTTTTAATGTATAAGACATACATCGTGAAGAAGCTTTCAGAGAATAAACAGCTTTAGAATCAAAAGGCATGTCACACAAGAGATGGACAGCACTGGATCACCACAACCGTTTTTGTTACCAAAATGAAGCCAGAGGGACTCCCCTCCCCTCCCCGTGTGCTTTTAAAGCAACAACAGGGGAAAGTGTGTTAAACTCTTTCCCACATACTGTTTTGTTGTTCAAAATCAGTTTGTCAAGGCCTGCTGTAGCTCAGCCTGCAGATGGGAAAAGAAGCTCCTCTTCTTCTGAGGCGACGACCATCCAAAGGAGCCATTTTCTTGGGGGGAATTGATCCTTGTGGTCTGAAGATCAGTTGTAATTCTGGGAGATCTCCAGGCCCTACTAGAGCCTGTTTGGTGTAGTGACTAAGAGTGACAGGACTGGAGAGCCAGTTCTGATTTCCCACTTCTCCGCTTGAAGCCAGCTGGGTGACACTGGCTCAGTCACAGTTCTTCCAGAGCTCTCTCAGCCCCACCCACCTCACAGGGTGATTGTTGTGGGGATAATAACATACTTTGTAAACCACTCTGAGTGAGTGTTAAGTTGTCCTGAAGAATGGTATATAAATCAAATGTTGTTGTTGTTATATAATACCTATAGGTTGGCAAACCTAAAACATGGACTTAAGCAATCACCTAACAGTAACACTTGCACATTGTTATTTATAATCACTGACTGGCTGGCTGGCTTGTCCCCTATTTATATAATTGGCTGCTAGGTAGCCTGCAGTAACAACAAGAAGAGAAGAATTAGGATTCCCATCAGACTGTCCTAAAAAGCAGACCTGAAACATTGCTAACTGTACTGTACATTACAGTATTGTTTGAATATATGAAAATCAGCCTAACAAACAGGATTGAATTGTTCACAAATGACTGAACTGATCAACACAAAATCATCTCCCTTTTTGAGACTGGCAAACAAACTACAGCTACTGGCCAATCCTATTAGACTCCATTCCATCCATCCAGCCCTCCTCCCTTCCTCAGAGGCCTATATTTAAACCCACAGTAACAAATATTTAAAAATTCGCAAGAATAAATAAAATCTATATTAAATACATTACACGTAAAACATTATAGAATATATATGTACCCATGTATATGTACTGATATTAACTTTACTAACAGTGAAATCCTAACTCTAAGGTTGCCAGGTCCAGGCTGGGAAATTCCTGGAGATTTGGGGGATGGATCCTGGGGAGGGCGGGGTTTGGGGAGGGGCCTCAGAATGGTATAATGTCACAGAGTCCACCCCGCAAAGCAGCCATTTTCTCCAGGGGAACTGATCTCTGTCGTCTGGAGATCAATTGTAATTCTGGGAGATCTCCAGCCACCACCTGGAGGCTGGCAACCCTAGAATTATTCCAGTTATTGATTTCAGTGGGCTTAGACTGGAGTAACTCTGCTTAGGATTTCACTGTAAGTGAGCCATTTATTAGCTTAGCTGAAAAATGGCAAGACTGCAGACTGCGGATGTTTCTTATCAGCAACAGATCTTGATATCACAACCACAAAGCTGGAAAGGAATAAAAGATTGTTTTGTTTGTTTGTTTATCTAGAAGTTTGTAACTGGCTTCTCAGCAGTGGTCTTGACATGCCTCACAGAACAAAAACATGGACACAATTAAAAACCCATCTAAAACATAGCAATATAAAAACCACATGAGCAATAAAACAGCTGAGAATCATAACAGAAATGCTCTGTTAACAATTTCTGCACCAGATCATCCTGACACAGGAAGGCAACAAGGCTTCCTGAACAGGATGACTGTTCCCATCCTTTAAAAGAGCAAAAGATGGATGGCAAGATGACCTCTTCTGAGCAGGGAGTTCCAAAGTTATAGAACCACTGAAAAGTCTTCGGTCCTCGTCACGACGCTGTATCTCAGATGACGGATGTGAAGGTGCTCCATCGGAAAATGAAGACCAAAGGTCAAAACCAGCACTGTCAAATTATGAGCTTCTATTGGATTCCTCTACATTTATACGGAAAGGTCTAATCTCTAAAATTTATAAAATTCTATTAGACACATGCAAATCAGATACTTTCAATTATAAAAAAAATGGCAATGTGATTGTGATATCTATTTAACTTCAGAGCAATGGACTAAGATTTGGTCTTCGAGACTTTTCAATTCTTCAGTTATCCCAATTAAAATTCAATTCTTTAAGATCATGAACAGATGGTACATCACCCCTAAAAACATATCACTGTTTTCATCAACATCCCCTCCTTTGTGTTGGAAAGGTTGCGATGAAATTGGTACTTTTGCGCATTGCTGGTGGAAATGACCATTAATTGAAAAATTTTGGAATGAGGTGATAAAACAGATAAAGGAAATAACTGGATATAGAGGTTTTTTACTACCTACATTATGTTTTGACCAATGGAAGAACAATGGAGAATCAATCTCTCTGATTAGGCGTGATCTTATAAACATATAAGCAGTAGCTAGAAGTCTAATTGCGGCATGTTGGAAGGGAAAAAAATCACCGACTATAGAAGATTGGTTTCCCAAAGTATGGGATTATTTTATTTTAGATAAAATTAATGACAGTTTTTCAATCAAAACATTATCCCAACACAACAATTTTTTTGGCAAAGTGGTTTCCTTCTATTGATTATACAACAAACATCAATATTTAACCTTCCTTAAAACTATATCAAACAATCTTAAATATGTAACAATTATCATCACATAGTACTCTTTTATCATTTGTGATATAAATAATAGTTAATTTTTAAGTTAAGCTGTTAAACATATTTTGGAAGTTATAATTGTTATGTATCGTCCTTTATTCAATAAAGTTTAATTTTTTTAAAAAAAACAGCACTGTCTATTGTGCTTAGAACCAACTGGCAGCTATTTCATTTGGTTCAACCTCCAGTCACAAAGTCCAACCAGCCACACACTAGTTTCTTGAAGGTCAAGCTGTACAAATGAAAGTACAGTGAGCTGGTTATAGTGTGTATAACTCCTTCATTAGAATCAGTTTGATTGTAAATTGTTAGTTGCATCTTTAAACACATGAAGAAATTGTCCGCATTTCACAAATGCAATGGTTCCAAATTGTTTTGTAAATATTTTGTGCATGTTTATTCTCACAATTTTCCTGCAGCTGGCTGTGTTCACTCTTCCAACTAACCAACTAACTTGACCAGAAAAAAAAATCAAGTTACAAAAGAAGAGGTTGTTGTGGATTTTCCAGGGTGTATAGCCGTGTTCTTGGCATTGTAGTTCCTGACGTTTCACCAGCAGCTGTGGCTGGCTTCTTCAGAGGTGTAGCACCAAAGGACAGAGATCTCTGAGTGTCACAGTGTGTGAGAGTGTCACAGTGTCACACACTGTGACACTGAGAGATCTCTGTCCTTTGGTGCTACACCTCTGAAGATGCCAGCCACAGCTGCTGGCGAAATGTCAGGAACTACAATGCCAAGACCACGGCTATACAGCCCGGAAAATCCACAACAACCATTGTTCTCCGGCTGTGAAAGCCTTCGACAATACAAAAAAAAATCACACCATGAAGATGCTGTCATTCCAGGAGCTCGGCGCGATGTTCTGTGGCCAGTAAGCAGTGTGAAAATGGCATGTTTGTGTTAAGCCACAATTCTAAAGTGGACGAGTCTTTGTGTTTTGTCACACTGGCACATGGGATCTGTAGTCTGACCAATAATTTATGAGCACTCAATCACAGGATGATGACCACTGCCTGATGAATGGTGCTGCTGAGAGTGCCAAACCCAAAACAACACACATTCAAAATAAGTCTGTTTTTAAATGATTCAACAGCAGCCACCTGATCCATGACGTGCCAAAATTTGCCTTAGCACAGGTGCAAAGCTACTCAAAATTCAGCTCAGTTTAGACTGTGAAGAAATAATCAGTGCTGACCTGCAAACCAGTCATATGAGTTGCTTGAGAGGAAAGAGACACTAAGAAAAAGGTAAGTTCATTTTCTAAATGCCTTATTTGCAAGAGTCAGATAACGTCTGTAGTCAGCAAGGGAATGTTTACAAAAAGCTACCTGTAGTGTCAATTGTTCCATTTTTTAAAAAAAAAATCATACCAGATATAATATAAATTGCAGCCAAAGCAGTAGGCCACCCTTAAAATATTATTAAAGATTTTCAGTACCCACAGAGAAATTTAGGAGCACTGCTACCACAAAATACTAATTTCAGACCTTCCTAAACCAACAACCTTGTGAGAATATTCTCCTCTTTTTCTACTAGCCATGGTTCCCATCAACCTTCTTTTCCTCATAGCAGTGGCCTCAGACAAGAGAGAAATGGCTGATTAACATCATAGCCACCTTCTCCTCTCCATGATATCGGCCTGCTGGCTGTAAGAGAGCCTGGGAGTGTGCTCAGCCTCAGCCAGCTAGATTTTAAATATCCACCTGCAGCCCTTACTCCACCCATAGCCTCCTCTAGCAAAACTTCCCAGTCGTCCATCTTAGACATCTCAGTCACCACAGCAACAGAGACATCACTTCCAGCACCTGCTGCCATTGTTGGCTGCACAATCCGGGCATTGCCTCCCACTTCTTTGGGCCAGTTTTCACCCGGCCACTTCTACAGTCGCCAGATGGTCTCTGCAAAAATACTGGACAGAGGGGAAGAAGGGCAGTACTCATATGAGGAATGATCTTTGCGCGCATGCAAAGCACGTACTCCTGGCCCCAGTGTGATGATGTCACTTCTGGAAGTGATGTCAACACGCCGCACTGCAGCTATTGATGCCACTGGGTGGGGTCTTTGCTGGGGTTTGAGTTATAGACTCAGAATGTTTTGGCATTTCTGAATCAGCCTCAGCATTGCTGAAGCGATTTGGGAATGCCAATACAAAGCTTACCGAAGCATTTCGGAACGCTTCATTAAGCTTCGGGTAGCATGGAAGCAGTCTTTCCCTTGCTGTTCCTAAGGAACACTAACAGGAAACAGTGCTTCCACTGCTAGTGGGGCTGGGAGTGGCATTTTGCAAGAAAAATGCACCAAATTTACAGGGGGGCCTACTCCTACCTGTCCTCTCAAGACCCCCCAAGTTTCAGGAAGATTGAACTCCATGTTATGTCCCCCCCCCAAAAGGTGCTCCTATTCACTGCCAATCTCCATTTTTTCCCTATGGGGAAAACTAGGGGGTCTTTCTAGGTGGCTGGAGGTTGCATTTTGCAAGCAAAATGGACCTGGACTTGACTGGACCTGATGACTGCACCTGGAGGAGACTTCCTAAGCCATGTCTAGGGAAGCTGCTACAAGAGCTCAGCAGAGCCTTTGGCATCCAGAGGCACACAGGCAGCTCCCTAGGTGACCTGGCTGGTCCTGCGCTCCTGGCCTCTCCTCCCTCATAAGGGTCTTGCAAGGAGGAAATGGAGGCATAACGATGTGAGAGATGCGGAGAAGTGGAGAAAAGCAACAACTGGGCTACCTCTGACCCAAAGGAGGTTTAAAAGGACTTCTTTTGTGGGGAGGAGAATATTGAAGTATGAGAAATTTAATTGGCACGGTGGATTGTGATGTGATGGTAGTTCTTCAGGTCAACTGTATATACATGCTTTAATAAAAAAATAAAATCCTACACCTCAGCTAAGGATGAGAAGGGAAGCCGCTTTATTATATTAAAGTTCATAAGGGGTACAAGGAGCACATTCTCATTCCCCAAACTACAACTCCCAGAAGACACCACCAGTGGGGTGTGCAAGGGAAAGCACTCAAGCCAAAAATATATACACAGAAATAGCTGTTTCGAACCATTACATTGATTATCGGGAAAGTAACACAAATTCAAGATACTTGTAATAAGGACCCCCCCCCCCCCCCGAAAATCCATTTTTTCCCTTCAACTACCCATGCCTACCAGGCATGTGACATTCTTTCTTGTATTGTTTCCTGGAAATGGCACGTCTCCCTTCCAATCAAACCTTTGCAAGGGAGGAGTCAAAGACCAATCCCCACCAATTCAAACTGCAGACAACTGCCATTCTCCTTCCCCACTTCTTGTGGGCTGGAGATCCCGCCCCCTGTAAAGTATAAATGTTTTGTCTTGCTCAGGTGCCCCTAGAATTCAAACTCCTCTTCTGTACAGGCCTCTCTTGCTGCCCTGAACCCCTTGCTCGCACAGGTTGTGATTGAGCTTCCTGGGCTGAGCTATGCTTTGCTCTGGCTGAGATAAGCTTTGCAGAAGGTTGATTCATTACAGAGAGCTGGTCGCTTAGCAACTGCTCTGGGGGTTTGTAAAATACTTTCTTATGCTTGATATCCAATATTTTTACTCAACTTCATCCAGGCAGTTCAAGAAAATACTGAACTGTCTGAGTGAAAACTAGACTGCTGGCAACCCTAGCAACAGCACCATGGAAATGTGAGTCCCTCCCCCCTACTATGGCTTATTGTGTCCTCTTTCCTGGAAACAAGTTTCCCAACATGGGTGAGTTGGACTCTTTAGACAGAGTAGCACCTGCTCCTGAACAGTCCTCAGCATTAAGAGAGGGGGCAATCTAGAAAAATTCTCTGCAGAATATTTCAGAAATAAAGCTGCTACTAAGAATGCTCAAGAGCAGGTCGCTACTCATGGTATTTGGGCTGGGGGCATCCTCAATAGCCCTGGTGAGCCTGAGCTCATCAGATCTCAGAAGCCAAGCAGGGTCAGCCTTGGTTAGTAATTGGATGGGAGACTTCCAACAAAGACCAGGGTTGCAGAGGCAGGCAATGGCAAACCACCTCGGGTAGTCTCTTGCCATGAAAACCCCACCAGGGGTCTCCATAAGTCAGCTATGACTTGAGGGCACTCTCCACTCCACCACCCTCAATACAGACTTCTCAGATTATGAGAGAATATATGGGGAAACATAATCTTTGCAGATAACATGAATCCAGACGTAAGTCAAATTCTATTCAGAGTGTGCTTACTTAGATTACAAAGAATAGATGCTTTATAGAACTAATCCTTGACAAATTGTGCTTTAAAAGAGAGAACACTTGGTAATTATGAAAGTAGATCTGTAAAATCAACTAAGTTCAGTGGGTACTACCTTGGAACAGGTGAACAGGCTTCTCATTTTATGTATTTATTTATTTGATTTATATTCCACCTCCCCGCATTAGCAGGCTCAGGGCAGATTACAATTAACACAATAAATATAAAATACATGTACCTTTAAAAACTAATAAAACTCCTTAAATATTTAAAAACACACATCAAGCAATACAGCAGCAGGTTTGTAAGAAAACATATAGCAGCAGATCTTTCACAATTTTTAATTGTGAAAAATTAAATTAGACCCTCTCAGCTCCTCTATGCCAAATTCTTGCACACAGCACATTTTTATGGTCTGGTTATAAAGCCTAGACAAACAACTTTTTATAGGAAATGTTGACACAACCTTAACTAAAGTGGTGCTAGCTGACACTTCTCCATTTCCAATTTGGGGAATTCTGCTGGGAAAATATAAACGCCAAGGTGGTAATGGAAGCCAAGAATAATAATTAAAAAAACCCCTTTAATCTTTCTCTCTACCCCACCAAGACCCATTTCCAAAAGTACCTGGTCAGATGAGCCAGAGTTACTCGTATTCCCAGGGTGGTACTAAAAATTGCTTTCAGGACTTTGGTTTGGATAATTGTTACTTCCTCTGAATACCAGGTGAATTCCTACTTACAAAGTGCCTGAGTAGGTGTGATAATAGACGGTGGACATTTTTGTACCTCCTTAGATGAGAAAGGGGACAAAGAATTTTTATATATTTTAGTGGAATGCTAGGAAGACCATTTGAACATTATGAAACTCCAGTCGTGGTGAGCAAATTCCCTTCTTCCTCTCATCTTGCTCAGTGGCTCATCACTGATTTCTTATTTTGTACAGATTGAAGCAAAGAAGAAGTCAATTTTTTAAAAAAATTCTCCAAGCATCTGTATCACAACATGTTCATAATTCTATCCAGGGCTTTTTTTTCTGGGAAAAGAGGTAGTGGAACTCAGTGGGTTGCCCTTGGAGAAAATGGTCACATGGCTGGTGTCCCCGCCCCCTGATCTCCAGACAGAGGGGAGTTTAGATTGCCCTCTGCGCCGCCAAGCGCGGAGATCAGGGGGCGGGGCCACCAGCCATGTGACCATTTTCAAGAGGTTCCGGATCTTTGTTCCACCACATTCCCGCTGAAAAAAAGCCCTGGTTCTATCTGTCCCCCTCAGAGATGGCATACATGAGCCTCCTTTTCTCTGTTTTATCCTTACAACCACTACTTAAGTGATCTGAGAGGGAGCGATCAGCCCAAGGTCATCCAGTAAACTTCATGGCTGCGTGAGGATTTGAAACCAGCTCTCCCCAGACTTCTCAAGATTCTAACTGATTCAACCATACCAGCTTAACATTCAGACCCTCATCCTAGGGAAACGTGGAAACTGTTGTTCGTTGGATAGGAGCAGGGATTTCTAAATCTCAACCCTCATCAGACTATGGCCGAATCCACACTACATAAATTTTCCCGCAGTTTTACAACTTTTTTTGTGTAAATCTCAGTGCTGTTCACACTATCTGTTTTCCATTCCACAGTTCTCTCGCTTCTCTTTCGGTTTGGTTTTCCTCGCCAGTTACTGGTCTATTGCGGGAGTTGCACGGTGGACGTGAATGCCTAGAAGCGTTTTCAAGCACCTTTTCTTGAAACCACCCCCACTTCCGTTTCTCTACCCTGAATAGGAAACCCGTTCCTAACGCGTCGATTGGCTTATTGTCCCCGCAAATGCTCCGTACTCCATGAACGCTGGGCTTTCATAGCTACTTTGTTCTATTGAAAACATTATTTTGATGTTGCCAGAATAAAATCTCATTGCTGGGGAAAGCGGTCTGCAGAATTCAATCCTCAGAGCCGCGATGCGGACCACCACACGTTTTTTTCCTTTTTAATTTTTTTAAAAATCTGATTAATGTAATATCAAAATTCCACTAAATATTCTTGCACAATTCAGAATATAACGGAACACATAGGCACTAAAGATTCCCTTTGTTCCACGGCCACTGCCACTTCCTAAATATTTTCATAATTACTGAAATTTTAAATGGGATATCTTTTTGCATAGATCCCAATTTGGTTTTCGGACGCAATCTTGAAAGTTAGATAGATGCATTGAGGAGCCGCTGCACTGTTGTGGCTTCAAAGCTTCATCTCTTCGACGAAGCTAAGAAGCATTGTCCTATCGAAATTTCCATGTTTCTGATAAAAAAAAGGAGTTGGGCAGCAGCACAACGCCTTCGCATAGAGTAGCGCCTGTAGGCAACCAACATCTGCGAGGTGCACTGCATCATGATCAAAACTACTTGCACCATCAAAGCTGTTACGGGATCCATGATAATGAATCCTACCAGCCACTACCACCCACAAAGAGATCTTTCCTGCACACTTCCTTTTTATAGGATTTTTAAGTACCCCACCAGAAATGTGAACCAATTGCTATGAAAAGTGGCACGTGATATATCACTTTGCTGATGTTTCAGTATATGGTGATTTCGAAATAATGGAAATCTGTTTAAAAAAATTAAAAAAAATTGGGCAGGAAGATTGATCCCCGCCCACTAAGACGGCTTTGCCAACGGAAATGTGAACAGTAGATCACGCAAGGAATACGCAGTTTCAGCATGAATGTGAACAGACAGGTGAAATTTGCGGGTTGGAAACACACGGATTTTTTCCGTTAAAAAAACGGCAAATAGGTGAGTGTGGATTCGGCCAATAATTCCCAGGATTTTTAGAATGAAGCCATGCCGGATAACTGATATAAAAGCTGCCGGAATGATCTCGAAATGTATCCTTTTGAGCTGAATCACATATCCAATGTATCTTCTTTCTTCTTTTCACTGGTAACATTCTTGTTTCTTTCACACATTGCAAACTCTTACTGTGGTGTGGCAATGCAGCCCCTGGTACTAGTTTTGAGATTGTGGAAATAAAATAATCAGATGTTCACCTTCCTAGTAGTAGAAGAGATAGTGATACACCCCACAGCCATATATACACTTTCTGGTCTCAAGCCAAACTGAGGCCCACATGGCTGCTATTTACCTACAAAAATCTTTGTAGGAAACTTTTGCTATGAAACTTCCACCATCAGGCCTTGTTAGGCTCTTTGATCATCTTTTAATGTGAAGGTTAAACCTTCAACGGCTGTTGCATACATTTGGTTTCTCTTCCAAATTTTCTCTTGCACGGAATGCTCAAATGTGATTTTGAAGGTGAAACTGGACTTTTTCAAGCAAGCATGAGATTTCCAACCCTCTGTTTATCTCTGATGTGGAAAGTGGAATGGAAGTGGGGAGGGGGAGGCACTTACAGGGGAAGATTAAAGGGTGAAAAAGGTCTACTTCTATTGCAGGATACTTTTTATCTAGCTTGAGATTCCTGGTGAGATAAGGAAGAACGTCTTGGGAATGGGGGAAGACAACAATAAACAGAAGTGTTACACTCTGGGCCGTGGAGAATGCTGACATGCCCGCCCAGTGCTGCGCTGTTGGAAGTGCCAGCGCTGGGACGTGGCACTGTAGTGAGGTGAGACCCCGCAGGCCCAAGGAGGGCCAGCTCTGAGCCCAGTTAGGTAGGAAAAGGGGAGGGAGGGGGAAAGGTAAAGGGTGTTTATGGGGGGGGAAGGGAAGGGTGTTTGGAATGGAACCAGAGAGGGAGTCAGATAAGGGCATTTGTCTGGGAGGGAGGGGGTAAGGGTATCTGACAAGAAGGGAGGGTACAGGTGTTTGACAGAGTGAGGCTGTTTGTGAGGTAGCCAAGGAGGAAGGGGGATTAGGGTACTTGCCTAGAAGGGAGGAGGGAGTGTAAGGTTTGCAAAAAACTCTAGTATCAATAAATAATAACAATAATAATAATATACATTGGTAGCTAACCCCTGCAATAACAGTCGCAGCACCTTTAGCTTTAATAAATGAATGCTCTCACTGGCCATTGCTAGGCAACCACAACAGTATTGCCATTATTGCCGCTTCAAGCCTTGGTTTCTGTCAGTAAATGGCAGGGGGAGGTGTCAGGGCCCTGGCTAGGTCTGTTTTGGTCTTTGAGGGAGGACACATTGGGGCCAGGCCTGGCAGCAACCACTTGGCAACTTGCTACTATCCGATTTGCATGACTTAGCCAGGCCTGGCTGGTTACTCCTGTTCAACAGTAGCCTTCCCATGAAAGTCAATATGGTATAATAGTTTCAGACTAGGGTCTGGTAGACCCATGTTCAAATTCCTACTCTGCCAAGAAAGCTCACTGGTTAACACATTCTCAGCCTAACTTACCTCACAGGGTTGTTGCGGAGATAAAATGGAGGAGACAAAAATGATATGCTGCTTTAGATCCCCTTTGTGGAGAAAGGCTAAGAATAAATTAAGTAAATATAACTAAAGGGGAGGCAGATAAAAGGTGCGTGAGTGGGAAGGAAAGAAGACAGTGGAGAAAGGAGAGGAAAGGGAAAAGGAAATAGTACGGGAGGGGGAAATGAAATGTCCCCTGAAAGTCCTTGTGGGTCCCTCCCTTGTGTTCTTCTAATCAGAATCATCTTTCAATAGTGTATGAGATCCTAAGGGGTAACCACCAGAAACCAGAGCCTTTCTTACTATTGCTCCAAGGATGAAAAGGATCTTCTTCCTAAGGTCCTTTGAAAGGGATGCCATTCACCTGTTTCATCTCACTTTTAGGGCACCAGGTTGGATGCTCAATATTTTTGCAGGCAAATTACATGCTGTTGTCCCATGTCTGTTTTTGATGACTCTTCTTAATTATGATGGTTGTTGTGGATTTTCTGGGCTGTATAGCCGTGGTCTTGGCATTGTAGTTCCTGACTTTTCGCCAACAGCTGTGACTGGCATCTTCAGAGGTGTAGCACCAAAAGACAGAGATCTCTCAGTGTCACAGTGTGGAAAAGAAGTTGGCAGGTAATTTATATCTACTCAGGAAGGTAGGGTTGGGCTGAGTCATCCTGTAAGAATGATGACCCTATAATTACCTGCCAACTTCTTTTCCACACTGTGAGAGATCTCTGTCTTTTGGTGCTATACCTCTGAAGATGCCAGTCACAGCTGCTGACGAAATGTCAGGAACTATAATGCCAAGACCAAGGCTATACAGCCCGGAAAATCCACAACAACCATCGTTCTCCGGCCGTGAAAGCCTTCAACAATACTTCTTAATTATATTTTTCTGGTTTAAATAATTGTATTCTGTTTTTGTAAATTGCTTTGATCTTTACAAAAGCATTATAGAATATTTAAAATGAATAAACCAAAATATGGGATTGGTTTCTTGTAACTTTACCACCTTTTATTTATTTATTTATTTATTTATTTATTTATTTATTTATTTATTTATTTATTTATACCCTGCCCTCCCTACAAATGGGTTCAGGCCAGCTCACAACATTAATAAAATACAAATTAATCATAAAACTATAAAATCAGTAATAATCTTAAAACAGTCATTAAAATAGGCCAGATACCATATCCGTAGGCTGCTTAAATAAACAGCTGGGAGTCCGTATGGCATATATATGGGCATAGCACATGGCTGAGGGCAGTCCCAGAAAAAGTGGTGGTCTGAGTCTGAGGTGGAAGGAGGACACCTGCTGATCCTCATCCAAAGGCCCGGTGGAACATCTCCATTTTACAGGGCCCGGATCTCCAGCGGGAGAGCATTCCACCAGGCTGGGCCAGGGCAGGTATGATTCTGGCCTTCATAATCTGGTGCTACATTGAAAGACCATGTCAGTCCTACATTTCAATTTCCTTATTCCTCAAAAACAAGATAAAAATACATGACAGTATTAACAAATTTTAAATGTACTAAGTGGTTTTTAATATTCCATTAATTTTGGTTATTCCCAATTAAAAGAAAACAGGTATCCCCTTTTCAAACTTATAATAAAACTTTAGGTCATTTTCAGTGAAATCCTCAGAAGAGTTACTCAAATCTAAGCCTACTGAAGCCAATGTGCTTAGACTGGAGTAACTCTGCTTAGGATTTCACTATTTATTAAGTCAGAAGTGCTCTAAATTAATTTTTTTTTCTTACTAGGTTCTTGGCGTTGCTGCCAGCAATTTCACACCAGGCTCAAAAGCATTCAGAAGACACTGAAACTTTGGCAAAAGTGTGGTGTGTTTTAAGGTTAATGCTAAACTTCTGCAAGACATTATTTTAAGGTTTCAAAGAAAGATAGCGAGTTTTCAGCATGTACCTGTCAGTGCTAAATGATTGTTCATTTCCTGTGAATTGGCAATAAAGTAATAAAATACATCTGGCGAGCAAGGGCATGCTGCTTGTTTTTTGTTTTTTTAACTGTCCGTGAGCCTTTACCAGCTGTGAGGCATTACCATATGAACTCCTGGAATAATTTCAAGAAAAATTAAATCACTGTAAAGATGTCAGCAATTGATCTGCCAGACTGATGCGGACATGCTCTGAGAGCCAGTGGACAAAATTCAGGCTTGGATCCCTTGATTCAAATTCCTCTTTGCCAAAAAGTTCACTAGGTAAACTTGAACTGGCCTCTATTTCTTGGTCTAGCCTACCTCACAGGTTTGTTGTGGGAATAAAATGGGATATATCCATCAATACTACCATGAGCTCCTTAGAGGAAAGGTAGGGTGGCAACCTCCAGGTGGCACCTGGAGTTCTCCTGGAATTACAACTGATCTCCAGACTATAGAGTTCCATTCTAGTGTTTGCCAGATACCTGGTGGGGGGCAGGAAATCTAGCTCCAGCTCCTCTTGTCCACTGCTGCTCTTGTGGCTAAAAAATAAAGTAAAAAATCACTGTCACTGCAGCACCATTGTGTCAGTTTTACGGAAACCCAGAAGTGAGGTCATGCCTCTCAAGGAATCACCAGAAACTCAGTGGTAAAACCATAGCAATAGAGCCCCCTCTATATCCACAGACTTCAACTGGCTGGCAACCCTAATCATTTCCCTTGAAGGAAATTACAGCTACAAAGGACAGATGCTATGACATTATATCCCTGCTGTGCTTCCACCCCGCCACAAACTCCGCCGCAGGTATGACTTATTTTTCAGGCAGGTGTGGCTATTATCTTTCAGACAGAAGTGCAGGAAAATGCAGAATTCTTTATTGAAAAACAACCACTTAACCAATTTAAGCCATTAATTCACTAAACTACACACACACACAAATTGTACGCGAAGACAGAGATCTCCAAGTCATAGTTCAGCATGAAAAATCTGACTTGCATTCTCTCATATAGAAAACATCAATCTCATTCTTTTGAATGCTGAAGACTAGCAGAGATTAACACACATGCTTCAACACAGCAAAATATTTTTAAATGACATGTAGTTTCCTTGAAAATACAGACAAGAGGGAAATGATTAAAGGAGCACAGACTACGATCACATGTATGGAATATAATTCATAACAGAAATGGTGGAATGTAACCCTGACATTTTTACTGGATAATCTGCAAAGTGGAAGAATGGTAAGAGCTGTCTCACTTAAAACAGAAACTTGCCTTTTACTTTCTTCCCAGAAATCCCTTCTTAGCAACCTGTGTCTGCTTCTCTGGCAGCCAAGTTCACAGGTGAATTCTTTCATAAAAGAACAGATATACGCCCATGATTTTTTTAAAAAAAACTTATCTAGAAGCCTAACTAAGGGTAAAATAGGTATAACTTCTTAGCAGCAGTGCAGTCATGAAGACACTGTTCTATTCTAAAGGTAAAAGAAAAAAAACACATATGGTCTGACCCTCAAAGTAATCTACATATCCCAAAGAAGAAACAGTACAGAACTCTTGGAATAAGACTGTACCAGTTCAAAATCTCAGCATAGCACTTTAGGCAAAACATTTGAGAATGTTGTGAGGGAAGCCAAAAGAGTTTTGAAAAGCCTAGCATAGGAAAGGGGCATCCACACATTCTTAAGAGTTCACTAAATTTTGCCCAAAGCAAAATTCTGTGTGAATTTGAGGAATTCTGAGAGAGAAACCAAACGAGTTTCAATAAGACTAACAAAACTTTTGGGGGTGATGGTGTGTACATCTATTTGCAGCATGGAGGATATTTATTCTTTACATTCCATCTCCATTTTTAGCCAGCTTAGAAAGGGTTGCCTGGCAGCTCCTTACCCTTTCTTAGATGGCTTTATTGATTTAATAACAACAACAACATTCAATTTATATACCGCCCTTCAGGTGTGTGTCCTGAGGTGGATCCAGGCACAGTAAATGTTGTCCTGGCTGCCTCATTTGATTTGGCCTGATTTTTTCCAGAAGAAAGAGCTCTACAAATCTAGGTAGACAAAACTACACTCAGTGCTGAGAGCCAGTGTTATGTAGTGGTCATACTGTTGAGCTTAGGAGACTGCTTCTCCCCAATAGAATCATAAGGTTGGAAGGGATCTCCAGGGTCATCTAGTCCAACCCCCTGCACAATGCAGGAAATGCACAACTACTTCCCCTTCTCCCACACACACCCAGTGACCCTTGCTCCATGCCCAAAGATGGAAAAACACTGTCAGGATCCCTAGCCGAACTGGCCTGAGGAAAATTGCTTCCTAAGGTGGTGATTGGCATTACCCCGAGCATATAACAAGGGACCACAAGAACTAAGCACTGATGGGTTATCCTTCCTGCCCTCCCTCTCATGATCTTAGCAAGTTTGCCTTTAAGTCGGGAATGTATAAAACTTCTACTTTAATTTTAGTTCCAGAATCACCAATATCACAATGAAGTGTAATTGAGCCTTTGCCTTTAATAGTCGCAGAAGCACCATCAGCCATTACAACTTTTCCTGATGTACTGCCACAGTCCTGAGCTGAATAGGCTCCTGTCAGTTCCTCACTGTTGCTGTGTGGCTGCAGGGAAAGCAAGTGCAGTTAGAGGAACCTGGACCCAACTCACTAAAAAAAAATCGTGTTATGTAGTTTGGCCATTAGACTAGGGAGAGCAAACTTCAAATCCCTGCCCAATGACCAAATTTACCAGGTGGCCACTATTAAGTGTCTCTTACCAAACTTAAAGGTGCACATTGCCAGTTTCTCAAACTGAGATATAAGGATCCCGGAAGTCTGCAAGGGAACTCAAGCAAAACTTTGAGTCCTTTGCAAGGAATGAGGCTGAGCCCCTCTCATGCCTGTTCAGCTAACTTGAAAAGAGAGCTGTCTCCGTTTTCTAGGAATGAGGGCAGGGCATGAGGATGGAATTGGCTCCTCCCCACCACCTTGAAGAGCAGAGCTGCCACTCCCTGCAATCAGCTAGCTTTCAGCTCACCTCAGAGAAAACACACTGGAAAACACAGTGATTGGTTGCCGGGATTAATTCAACCCTAGAAACCGAGTGGCACCAAAGAGGTCCAGTTCTTTTTTATTATTATTATTAAATGTTATTGAAACTGTACAGAATACAAAGATTACCAGAAGTTGTAAATGGTAAAGTACAGATAACGATGGAATAGTAAACAATACATTGCATTACAAGAGGTTATATAACTGGTAAATTACAATTTACAGAGAGAGAATGTACTAAACAACACCCAACATGAATAACATTAACACAGTATAACAATATATAACAAGAGCATGAAGAAAATTTACACATTTGCATACATATGAAAGGACTTTAAACCTGGTAGGGAAACTGTTGTTTTTGAGGTACTCAAAGAATGGAAAAGAGGTCCAGTTCTAATGCAGTCATCATAGTTATTTCCCATATCAAATTATATTTTCTAGTTTCTGCTTCTGGACTTCCAGCAGCTCTGGAAGACTTCCTAGTCCTTTTTCATCTTTGTCCTTTGGCTAGAGATGAACCAATAAGAAAGCATATTTCTGTCTCCAGTGTAAGGTCCCTTCCACTCAAAAAGCGAGACTTATTAGAACTTGGGTCGGGGGCGTTTTGAGTTACGGCCCGATAGAATCAGTTGCCTTCCAAGATCTGACCTTGTAGATTATGCACAAAGAACTTAAATATTAAATTTGATTTCAAAGTGTGCCTGATGACTGTCTCGTTCCGAGGACACTGGAGAAAGGAGTGCATGCACAGTTTGCCATGTACTTTGAAACACGGCTATCTAGTGCATGGTGGGTACCAGTGACAGAAGAGGTAAGGCTTAGTCATCCAGAAACACATTTAATTCACAATGAGAGTCCCCAGATTGCTAAAGTTTGAGAACTGCTGTTTTAGAGTGTGGGATAAAAAAAAAACCATGGCAAAACTCATTACTCTGAGGAATTATTGTTGTAAGTCAGGGCACAAAAAATCACTTTACAGTTTCCATCACCCCAGAGTTGAGATACATGACGGCCACCCTTAGAAATCTGTTACTTTATACCTGCTCTGGGTTCTGAACAGCAAAACAGAGTTCTGCTTGCTTGAGTCTTCACCAATAAGGCAGGCAGACCTCCAGGTGTGTGAGAGTGATAACTTCTGCAACTGTTGCTGTCTTACAATTGTTCACAGTTTAAAAGTTGGTGGGCTGCAGAGACAGGAAGGGAAAAGGTCACCAGAGGACAGTGCCCCTTGCCGGCATCAGGTTTCAGACCGAGGGATCACAAGTGGGGAGAAATAAGGAACATTTGGACTTAATTATAGCACTAATCTGGCAAATAAGGAACAGTTGTTTGCTGGAGCTATTGAATGATGTAGAGAAGTTTTTCTGGCTCACTGAAATATCACTTTGGAGGAGGTTTCTGCCACTTAGAACAAGATGGAAAGTCACTGATACATCTCAATGTTATGACTCTTGGGCATACAGTACAGTTTCTCTGCAGCAATGCCTGTCATGGGAAATGGGCAGAGGCATGTATAGTTGGGGGGGGGGTTAGTTAATACAAATCATATACATAGGAAGGGAAGCAAATCCCTGTTTCAATGGAATATATTTTCATGGAAGACTGAAGCACGACAATTCACTTCTCATCTGACAAGGATTTTTACATTTTATTAAAATACATAGTTTGAACAGCAAGTACCACGAATTACCAGAGCCCAGTGTTTTCATGATACTGGACAAAGAATTGGTTGGATCCAACCAGCTTTCCATTGGTGAAGGAAGGAAGGGTCCTCTTTAACCACCAAAAAAGCTATATCGTGGATCATGGGACCTGCACATATAAAAGCTATGTGGGAGAAGGGAGGAGGGGAATCGGGCATTATTGAGAAAAAGAGTTGACTGGATCCAATCCACTATTCATGCTTAACCAGATACTTAATTAATTTGCCTTTTGGATGTCTCCTAAGCAGTCATGCTATGTTTATGCTGGAAAATTCATGTCAAATGTAGAATTGTATAAATGTTTTTGCCAAGATGGTCAAGAGAGTATATCAGATGAATGACCCACAAAGGCTGGTGTTGCCGGAAGTGAACATGTGCTTGCGAACAGATTGAAAAACCCAACAGATCTAAGCCATGTACAAGATGAAAGGAGAAGAGGTCAATATCTGGAGAAGACTCAGGTCCACAGAACAGAAAAGTAGGTAAAGGGAAGGCACTAGACAGGGCAAAGAAAATCAGTGTAAATAAGAGGAAAGAAAATAGATTTAACAATAAACTCCTAACAGTTAAAAGCCAAAATATATCACAAAAGATCAACAGGCAGAGCATACAATAATCCCTTTCCAAATACAGAGCCTCACAACCATTTTAAAAGACTGAAATTGCCAGTGTGGGATTTAAAAAAAAGCCACAATGCAGCCAAGCTTAAGGACTTTTAAGTCTCAGTGATTTCAGTGGGAGAGAAATAAGCATGTATGTAATACTTTCCTTGAAATCCATGAAAAGCACAAGATGCGCCTGTGCATGTTTACTCCAAAGTAAGTGCAACAATTTTAAAAATGAATACTATTACAAGCCTTGAAAGTACAGCTGAATTGAAATAAAAATGGAACAGTTAGCAGAACACTTCAAACAAAAACATTCCTTGTTTACCCATGAAACATGTCACCCCTATTTAGCCAATATTTTTCAAGGGGGATAGGAAACAAGGCCAACATTTTCATCCATTTGCAAAGGTAAAGAAACATAACTCTCATCTTGTATTCAATTCAGCTCACGTTTATTTGTTCTGGTCCTCCATCAGCCATATACTACAGAACCAAGTCAACAACACATAAAAAGTAAAATTTAAAAGAATAATGCATTCTATAAAGGATTTGTATCACTATTAAATGAAGAAATTGTTAAAATTCTGAACCAGTTGCTTCTTTGTTGAACGTGCCAAGGCTCAAGATTTTGCCACCTTAAGGGTGATTTTGTCAAAACGATTAATGAAGAGAAGAGAGGTATAAAAATTACTTTATCTACCTGGATACTTGGGCAAGATTGGGACAATCTGTATTTTCTGAACGTCCTTATGAAATGAACAGTGCAAAACAACGATATTTGACTCTCTCAACCATGTCGGATTGATGCCCCCTCTCCGCTTGAAGACAGCTGGGTGACCTTGGGCTAGTCCCGGCTCTCTGGAGCTCTCTCAGCCCCACCCACCTCACAAGGTGTTTTTTTTGTGGGGATAATAATGGCACACTTTGTAAACCGCTGAGTGGGCATTAAATTGTCCTGAAGGGCAGTATGTAAATCAAATGTTGTTGTTGTTGTTATTATTATTATTATTAGTGATTCCTGATATCATTCTGGGCTGTCCAAGGTGCTGGTACCTTGAAAGCTCTTCATGGCCTGGGACTCAAGGTTCTTCTCTCGCAATAGGAACCAACTCAGTTTGGCCCAGCAATTCCATCTTGTAGAGCCTCCACAGAGGTTGCTATGGACCACTGCTACGCATTCAAGGACTTCATAAATGTTACTCCCATCCTCTGGAACAGGCTTCCAAAAGGAGTCCAAAAGGCCCCATGTCTCCCTTTGCCTCTTAGAAGCCCTCTAAGGCTGCATTATTTGATAAGGCCTTTGGCTGAAGGATGGCTCCTGAATTGTACCAGGAAGGCTGTATTTTCCCCCCTTGTAAAATTGTTTCATGTAGGGTTGCCAACCTAAAGATGGTGGCTGGAGATGTCCCAAAATTAAAGCTGATCTCCAGGCAACAGGGATCATTCCCCTGGATAAAATGGCTGCTTTGGAATGTGGATTCTACACCATTATACTCTGCTGAGGTCCCCCTCTTTCACAAACCTGCCCTCCCCAGGTTCCACCCCCACCCCCAAAATCTCCTGGAATTTCCCAGCTTGAAACTGGTTTTGTGGATTGTTCACGATTTGGGGTGCAAACCTTGCTTTAGGTGTTGTAAAGCCACCCTGAGCAACACTCAATGGGTGGATGCAGATATTTTTAAAATACGTGTGGAAGTCTATGCTACAATTGTTTTATCTGAGGTGTTGAATCTATAGCAAATGGGGATCAGCCATCTTAAGAACATTCATGCAGAAATATATTCTTAAGAGTACATATTCTTAATAATATTCTTAAAGCATATTATTCTTCCTAAACAGTTTCAAATACTGCAAGATTGTATTTAAGTCTGCAGAATAAAAAGAGCATTTTTTTTCTGTTAGGGGCAAATACCAGGAGCCATACGCATCAAGGGTTTTTACGTATATAACTGCTTGTAACAAAGATGCTTACTATTCAAATTAAAATTAGTTTTCCATGGTTTTGGCTGCAGGGCTTCAAAGCTTTGAATACAAAGCCAGATAACTTTCCTTTTTACAAGGAAGCATTATACTTTAAAAGATCCTCTGACCTGGTACTGCACCCCTTATTTTACAGTACTGAGTTTGGAAAGATGGCAAGAATTTTACATGCTACATTGAACTGTGACAAGAATTCATCCTACGTTTTTGTATTTAAGCTGGGAATACAAGCAACACAAGAACTTTTTTTTGTTTCAAATTAGTATGTTTGCCTTTTGAAATGAATACAGACCAGATGGTGACTTCTCTTCATGTTTATCTGTCCCACTCCACCCCACCCCCCGCCAGTTGCTCGGTGGGGGTGGGGGAGTGCCACTGTATCGAGACTTTTCAGCACAGTGTGTTGAATCTTGGGTGTTGTGTGCCTGGGTGCCTTTGATGTGGAGATGCAGCCAGACTGGGCTACCTGATAGGTATACCTGTATGTTAAATGTATTTGTAAACATATGCATTTCTCCTATTCTTACATTATATTTTGTGGATTAAAAAAAATTTGAAGACTCCACACAAGGAGATATGAAGGAAACTTGAGAATCTTTCTCCCAGCCAATGCCACTCCATCCCACTTGCCAGAGATGGGGAGAAGGGCAGGCGTGCCTTGCAGAGAGGGAGGCAACTGCTTGTTCCAAAGCTGGGCATCAGTACACTAGTCCTGTGGGCAGGGAGTGAGTGCTAAAAAGGCATGTCAGGCCCACCTTTGCCCTCTTGCACCTTCTGGCCAGCCTACAAGGCACCCATTCTTCTAGCAATTCAGACTGGGCAGTGCTGGTTGCCTGTTTGGGGGACAAGATTGGCTAAATTGGCTGCAATACAAAAAAGAAGGGGCAGGTCTCATGTAATCTAGAAAACCGAAGGGGACACAAGGTCCTGGGAGACCTCAATACCAATGCATGTTAAGAATTGACTTGGATTGAACCAGTGAGTATTGTAAATAAATCAGACATATTTATTGTATTTATTATTATATATTTATTGTATTTATTACATATTTATTGTATGTTTAGTTCAACATTTTTACATATATTATAGGCTCGATGACGGATTGGCTTGTGAAGAAGCGATGCGAAATGGGTTGTTTTGAGGGCTGGTGTACCCGTTGCCAACTTCCCTGGAGCACTGCCAGCTTCTCTGGAGCACTTCTCTCTGTGGACTCTTCTTGATGGGCTTCTGCTTAAAGAAAGAATAAGAAATGGATATATGAATTTTTCTATGAACTTTGATACTTACCTTTTGACAAGAACTGGTTTGGATTGGACTTGGATTAATTGTGGTACTGACCAATTTACAGAAATTGACAGTTTGGGGTACTTTTGAATTATAAGGAATAGATATATGAGATTCTTTGATGTATATGATGTGTTTAATGACCTTGTTTACCCATTTTGCACTTGCACTTTAAAAACCTTAAAAATTAAAAATTTATAAAATTTATTGAGGTCTCTCAGGACCTTGTGTTCCCTTGGGTTTTCTAAATTGGCTGCTAGCCTGCAGGGTTCTTTTGCTTACTCAGGTCTAAAGTTTGTGGGACTGAGACTTGTCTAGGCCACTGCAGGCAGCAGATTGGGTTTTGTTCAAGCTGGCTGGCTGGCAGGAGCAGTGTGGGTAAGGTTGGTTGAGTGACATGTATAAAGCTTAGGTGAGCATCTTGAGGCATCACTTCATAGGGTGAAGGGGAAAACCTCAGATGAGAAACCCACGGAAGGGCCCTGAAAGTCTTTATACTGTTTCCTAAAGCGGGGAACTAAATACAGTCAGAGAGATAGAAGGAACCAGGCCTGTGCATCCCTTCTTTCTCCTAGTACTATCATTTTGAAGTGCAGATTGCTACTTTCAGGGGCTTCCATCTTCCTTCCACCTTCTCCTCCTCTCTCTCTTCTCCATCTTGCCACCATGAGACAGGACATGTCTCCTGCATCTACATCTATCTCTAGCCAAGATAGAATGCTATCTCATTTATAGTCAGCTAAAGAAAAAAGGCAGAAGGATTTATCAGTGGAAGTATTGGTTTGTCATCTCAAGAACAGAAGCCCTCACCTGCCCTGCCCAAATCCTTAATTATCATACTCTGCCATCTGCACAGATGACTGAGGTCACAAATAAGATTATTTAAATACAGTCATTTTTCAACCACAAGTTTGGGTAAAGTGGTTAGTTTTTTAAAAGGATAAAGACAGAAAATACTAAGGGAGAATTAACTAGAGCTTGTTGTTGGGGAGGAAGCAAATAGATATAGTCATGCAGACAGAAGCCTAAAATTAGGCACTCTCCTCTGTCTCTTGTTCTGAAAGCAGGTTTTCAACAGACAACTGTGGCTTTCATTTTAGAAAACTTGATTTTTTTTAATGCTGTTGAATTATCTTTGAGAACAGGATTTAGGAATAGGAAATGCAAGAACCAAGATGGGCAAGAACTATCAATTATTTTCCAGTATCTCAACAAATGTCCAGAATATTCATATGTGACCTCATGACTCTGTTTTAGGCTACAGCTTGAGGGACTGTAAATGGGACTCTGTTTTTCAAAAGAATGCTAGTTCTACCCCACCCATAGGCTCATTGAAAAGTCCAAAGATACAAGTTAGAATAAAAATACTCAAAACCATTAGTCACTTTGGAATAATACCCTTATTATACAATATTGCCGTTCTGCTTTTTGGAGTTCTTTTCAGTACTGGCCCAGGCTGATTCTCACATCTGTGTCTGAAAATTTTGCAAATGCTCTTCTTAGAATGGTCGGCAGTTGCCATCTGTTCAATGAGATTAACAGTAAACCACAAAATATTCAAGGCCAATTCTGCTAGTAAATCTTTCATTCGTTATTCGAGACTGGTTTAATTCCAGTCTGTCAGTTGAAATTCTAGTTGGAAGTTCTTTCTTTGAAAGTTAGTTGGGCATCTATCAGACATACAGTGTGATTCTATACAGTTACCCCTGTCTGAACACATTGGTGGGTCCTTTCTTTGCACCCTCATTTTGGAATTTTCTCCCAAGGAATGTTTGCATGTGTTATCGGAAACTTTGGTTCAGGGCTGTTACGTCACCTAGCAGCCATAACTGTGAGACAGTCACATACATCAGTTCTCAAAGCATATGTTCTGCCCTACAACAATTTATAGCCAATCAGATTATGCCAAGTGTACTTGTTCCTACTTTGCCATATAAGTGAATGTGCTTATAAAAGCCTTGTAACTGCATCAGTACAGGGTCTTTGAACTATTCTAAGACCCATGCGTGTACGTAAAGCCAGTTTTGGTTTAATACATTCTTTTTAACCTTTTCAGTCTCTAGTTTAGAGTGTCAGTTGTTTCCAGGTTCAGCCAACTGGGGTAGCCTGGCGTGCTCTTGAATCCTCAGAACTATTTGGCAAGCCAGCCAGGCCTGCTCTGATGGGACTGATTGAAGAGATGTCAAGCGGCCACATTTGAGACTCAGATTTGAGTCTGACCTTTGCTGTGGGTTGGCCCCGGAATCATCCTGAAGTCAGGCAAGGGTGCTATCCCAACCCTATTTTTTTCTTTTTGTGGATTCAGGATGGGTCAAACTTCTAGGGGGACCAGCACGCAAACGAAAGAAGCCAGGAGTCCCAGAAGCCAGAGTTTAAAAGATACTAGGGTATCTTTTAAAATATTGGGCCTGTGTTAAAAAGGGTTCTGAAAATCAAACCACAGAACAACTGGTTAAACTTTGTTCTAACTGCACTTCTTTTCCATGGCTGAAAGAGGGCTCCTTTTTTCCTGCAGTACTGCAAAATGTCCATGATCATATTAATCCTAAAGACCTGAGGGAACCCAGATCCCTGGATTATTGGTATGCCTGGTCCTATATGCAGGTCTACAAGCTGTCCTGAAACTGCCTCCAGCTGGGCCTACCGTGCCAGTTTCTCCAACCCCATCTAACCACCGTCTTATTCTGGCCCCACTATGAACCTATATCCATCTTTGTCTCATTCAGATGACTTTGAGCAAGTTATACAGTTTGTTTCACATGAGCTTAGGTTGGATCAGGGTGGTGTGAGAGAAGGGGCCCAGAGGGAATCTGTCTGGGGTCTTGTGGTAGTTCTTGACATGCCTGCTGCTCAGGATACCTGATATCTGCAAGCTACAGAAGGACTGTGCTTATTTCTGCTAATCAAATCAAGCAATCGATTGCACTGGGGAAGGGGCACAGGGAGGGGGGGATAGACTACATCTGCACATTTGCACACAATGCACCAAGTAGAGGGATACAATTTTTTTGTTTTATTAGCATCCACCCCACAGCAGTAGATGATCACTGGAATGCTAATCCAACCACAGGGGAAACTGATGCAGGGATAAGCCCTACTGACATACAGGCCATATTCACAGCAGATGTCAACTGATTTTCCTCTTAAGTGCGTAATTCAAATGTAAATTCTACATACACTTTTACATGCTCTCTCTTCTGCTTCCTGATATTTATATTTGTACATGAATACAAACACAGCAAAGTTGGTTCAAAGAATGCCAGATCTGCAGGCCAGGCTGCAAGTTTAGACTACATAGTGATCCTCTAACATCCTAGGTAAACTCTACAGTGGCTAATAGTTGCATAATATTTATCAATTATATTTTTACCATACTTTCCCACCAAAATTGGCTCCTAAAGCAAGTCCTGGAAGAAGGACTGAACGACATTAAATTCAAGACGAAATGTTCCACAGAGAAGAGTTTCTCAGCTGAACTGAATCCAGGAACAGCAAGAAAAGTGCTCGGCTACTTCCTGCCCTTTCTTCAGTATCCTGCATGTCAAATATATAGGGTCTCCCCTTTTATGGTTTATGACCTGAATACATCAGTTCTCTGATCTGCTCCTAATTTGTAAGATATCTCATAGCTCGCTGAGTTTTGAGAACGGGTCCACCCTCGACCCATTTTCAGTGCAGCGGCTCAATGCACAGGTAGAACATGTGCAGAGCGTCTTTCCTTCTCAGCCCACCCACCTGGCATGGCTTCCAACATGAATGAGTTCCAACGCGCCTCCCTCTCTCTTTCACCCGGCAACAGGTGTGACTCCGCGTTTGTGAACTAAAAGAGTGTCCCAATTATACAGGGGCGCGTCTTTAAAACAAACGGTAACGAGGTGAAAGAATCTTTTCTCCGTCCAACTCTCTCCTTCTCAAACTTTCTACAGCCGGCAACAAGACGCACCCGCCCGAAGAACTGCACAAGGCGCTCATGAGGGGAAAGCGGCACTAAACCGTTCGGTCACCAGCCTCAGGCGCGTGCGTGAGAACTTCCAGCCTTTTAAAAGCGCCCTGCAGAGGTATTTAGAGCCGCGTGGTCCTGGTGACGTTGATGGGCCGTGACGTAGCACGCACGGAAAGCGAATGGGGTGGGAGCCTGTGGGTTGTGCAGCTTTAGTCGGAGAAACAGCAGCAGCAACAACAACGGCCCCTGCCGGCTTGCCGGGCGCCGCACGTACCTACGTACGTACGCACTCACCTACGTAAAACTCAGGAGTGCGCGGAGTGGTTTTTAACGCGCCTAACGGTTTTAATGCGCCTAACGGTTTTTTCCCCTCTTCTTCCAGCCGGACCTCAAAAGCGCGGATTGCTACCGTTCTACACAGGACGATGTGCAGCGGTTAGGCTGCCTTTCTTGATGGAGTTTCGTTGCCCTCTAGGGGAGGAGGGCGAGGGTGTGAAGTAGGTCGAAGGACCACTTAAGTTGTTTCTCCTCAAGTGGATTTTTTTCAGTTTCCCTTCCACTTTTTGTTTTGAGCAATGATCTCGTGTGGTGTGTGGTCCACAAGGGAGATGAAAGAAATAGGGAAAGACATTCCCTGAGAAATTCTTGCTTGTGTCATGCAGGTATTAAAAGGAGAGTATCTCTGACAGAGAAAACCTGCCAAGCTTGCATAAATACTCAACCCACGATATATTTGGTATGACAACAGCAAGCCTACACAAATATTTTAACGTTGCATTTTCCTAAGGTTTAGCCCCAAACCCTTTACTAAAGCTTTTTGGATAGGGTAAATGTTAATAAAAATATAAATGCCACTACAGTGCATACTGAAATCACTGCCTTCCAGAAATGGCAAATCCCATCTCTTTGGATACTCAGTGAATGTATAAACATGAGACGTGTGATCATTCCAGATGGGTAAACTGTAGCAGCAAAAACAAAACAGGAATTCATTGGCATTTTAAATGCTTTATCCTAACAAACCTTTGTGAGTCAGAACTCACCTCATCAGATTCCTTTAAGATGTTATTGGACAGCTGTTATGCTTTTATATCGTTTCCCCCCTCTCCCCTCCCTGGATTTTGTAGACTCCCGAGAAAAATGCATATGGGAAGCACTGTCCCCATCTTTCACTGTCGCTTGGTAGTGAGATTAGCAAATTAGTCTTTTTGCTTAATTTCCTTAGTTTTGTGCTTTACAAAGCATGGATCTGTTTCCCTGGTATAAGAAACGATGCATTCTGGGGCACATTTGGTGGCCACCTATTTTGGTTAGGACACTTGTGATCTTGGAAGTTTTGGGGGAATGTAGTTGAGGATGTTCCCAGAAATTCCTAAACGAGGGAAATATGGAAGTTGTTTCCTATTCAAGTGTCTTGGCACCAGGTGCAATTTACTACTTTTTAAAAATGCCTGGCTTAATCTGTCATATGGAAAACCATAACTACCAATGCAGCCTGCTTGTAGGAAAAAATTATCTACGTATTTTATTGTGATTTGTAATCGCTTTTGTGGTTTCTAATAGAATACATGTGTCCTTGAGAAAGTATGAAATGTGTCAAGGTCAGTGACTTATCTAAGCATCTTTTTCCTTGTAAATTGTAAAAAGAATTTCTTTGTGTGGGGGGTTATGATTTTCTTAGTTTGTATTTGTTTTGGAATTTTGTTTTGGACCTTTAATCCAGCTTCTCCTTATGTTACCTTAAACTTATACCTCAGGAAGGTTCTGGTCACAACAACCCAAATTCTTTTTATTTCCACTAATGTAGAGCTTCAGGTGTTTTTACCTTGAGAGTATCTTCCTTTTTTTTGGCCATTGGCCAGGTGATAGTTTAAAGGGATCTTTAAAGAGCCATGAACAACGAACATGTTTGTGAACAGGGTCATGTTCGTTACTGTTCGTTGTTCATTATTCGTGGATGGCAATGAACAATGATCAGCTTGTTTGGGGTTTTTTTTCTGTTCGTGCCCATGTCTACTCACCACTCGTCCTGGCAAAGAGCAATTGAGGGGAAACTCCTGGAACATGATCTCTCCAAGTCTTACTCCATCTTGAGTACCAAAAAACAAAAGAAACAATTAAACAGCAGCTTTGGAATCATGCCCTTAAATCAGATAGGGCACAGATACAGAAAAATCCATTATACTGCAGTATGCTAAATGTTTTCAACCAGCAGACTGTCTCAGATCCATTGAGATCTCCAAATATCAGAGAATCTTTACCCTTGCACACTTCAATGTTCTACCTTCAGTGCTCCTGGAAGGCAGATAACATTGTGTCCCACTCCCACAGCAGCTCTGTTCCTGTCATACAGGGAAAGAGTCTATTGAACATATTCTGCTACACTGCGCTTTCTATAACGACTTGCAATCTCAATATATAGCCCCAATCATGTCAACTTTACCAGGAAGATCTAAACAACTTTGTGTCTCCCTTCTGTTGATTCTCCAGAGCTGATTTTGTATCAAAATAAATTTTGATTGGTTGAATTTACAAAGCCATCTTTCTCTGTTTATCTAAGGAGCCTCCCAAGTAAGTACAGTGTAAAATCCAAAGAATGCTTTCCAGGGAGTAAACCCCACTGAGTAGTCCTGAGTAGGAGTCTGAGCAGACCTGCTTAGAATTGCTTTCAAAGATGAGCTCCAGTTCTGCACTATTCACATAGGGTTGATGTCAGATGTCTCCTATCATACTCTGCAAGGTCTTGTGTATAGCTTGTACTCTGCAAGGCCTGTGTACTGTTTGATTCTGTTTGACTCTGATGTTAGAAGCAGAAGCTGTTCTCTGCCTGGAATGTAAAAGGCTGCTGTTACCTTTTTGCGGTTTCTCTTTCGCCTGAGAAGCTGGGCCTCATGGACTTGGAGTGTCTAACACACCATCTCTGCTTTGCCCTGCTGGTCATCTATTGAATTTAGCTAGCTGTTTCCTGAAGGGGGTGGGGACTCTAGGGATTAGGCTGTGCTTAGAAACCTATATATGTTATATGCTTGTAGTGAAACACCATTCCTGGCAAGGAATATAATAGGGAATGCTACTAGTAGCTTATCAATAAAATTGCTGTATCTCATGCAGTTCCTGGACTCATGCAGTGAAGTCATTGAGAGTTACTTGGCAGAACCTTATAGTTGACTAATACTATTAGACATAGTGATCACAAGGATTTCCAAAGAGTTTGTCTACCTTAAGTTCAAAGTGAAAGATCCTGTTCGAAGTATAGTCCTATGTGCGTCTGAGGCCAGAGACTAGTAGTGAGAAACTAGACTGGAGTAACTCTGCTTAGGATTTCACTGATAGACTATGAAATATACATGACCCTGAGTCTAGTGAATTTTATTTTCATTAAATGTGATATTCCTGTTAGCTTTTCTTGAAGTAGCTATTCTTTTGCCTGAAATCACAGACTAAATGGATAAATTGAAATAATTTGGCTTGAGTGAGTGTTCCTGTCTTTGAACCCAGCATGAAACAGAATGGTTAATTTCCTGCTAGATTTATCCTTGCTAGGCAGAATATGTTGTAGATTGGAACAGGGAAATGAGGTGGTATTATACTTGTCCTATAGGGCCATTAACTAAATTTCTGTTAACTACAGAAAAATACAGGAGGTCATATGATGCTTCACTTATGAGAGCATTTGTGGTGAAATTATATGTCACTGAGCCAGACTTTTCTATTGCCATATAATTCTAATTATTAGAGAAGATATTGAAATTAATCCAGAATAAAAGTGAAAGCATATACAATCAAATGCTGAACACAGAGACCAGCAGGGAGCAGATTTAGACAATTCTTGCCCTTTAAAATATTGTATGTACATCCTCCTTCTAGGAATGTGAGAAGTCTAGGGAACTGTATGGTTTACAATACAATCCTAAACAGAAATACACCCTTCTAAATCTATTAAAGTAAATGAATTTAGAAGGGTTAGCTCTCTTTGGGATTGCATGAGAAAACACTGAGATCTAATAAGGTGTAGTAGTTAATGCCAGACAGGATCTAGGAGCCCCAGGTTCAAATCCTGTCTCTGTCATGAGAGTTGCTAACTCCAGGTTTGGGACATTCCTGGAGCCTAGGAAGGCAGGGCCAGATCGAGGGGGGGCAGGGGGAGTAGTCTGCCCCCGGCGCCACCAGGGAGGGGGTGCTGGGAGCAGCTGCCAGCTGCCGGAGCGCATGGGCAGCAGCGCGGGTAGCCTCGCAGCCCCTCACGCTGCCTTTTGCCTGCCTTGTGGGACATGGCGGCTGGCTTGCCGCGCACCCCGTCCTGCAGGGCAAGCAAAAGGCAGTGCGGCCGCCCATGCCATTCGCCTGCCCCGCAGGAGAGGGGGCAGCTGGCCTCCCCCTGTCCTGTGGGGCAGGCGCATGGCGCGGACGGCCTCGCAGCCCCCCGCGCTGCCTTTTGCCTGCCCTGCAGGATGGGGTGCGCGGCAAGCCAGCCGCCCCCTGTCCTGTGGGGCAGGCGAAAGGCAGCGCGGGGAGCTGCGAGGCCGCTCGCGCCATGCACCTTTGGGGAGGCGAATGGCGCGGGCAGCTTCCCAGCCCCGCACGCTGCTTCCAGTGCCCTGTGTGATGACATCACCAAAATGACATCATCACGCCACGCCGGGAGTGCGCATGCGAGGTCGGACGGCCTCGCAGCACCCCGCGCTGCCTTTTGCCTGCCCTGCAGGATGGGGTGCGCGGCAAGCCAGCCGCCCCCTGTCCTGTGGGGCAGGCGAAAGGCAGCGCTTCCAGTGCCCTGTGCCCTGTGCGGGGCAGCTTCCCAGCCCCGCACGCTGCTTCCAGTGCCCTGTGTGATGACATCACCAAAATGACATCATCACGCCACGCCGGGAGTGCGCATGCGAGGTCGGACGGCCTCGCAGCCCTCCGCGCTGCCTTTTGCCTGCCCTGCAGGATGGGGTGCGCGGCAAGCCAGCCGCCCCCTGTCCTGTGGGGCAGGCGAAAGGCAGCGCGGGGAGCTGCGAGGCCGCTCGCGCCATGCACCTTTGGGGAGGCGAATGGCGTGGGCAGCTTCCCAGCCCCGCACGCTGCTTCCAGTGCCCTGTGTGATGACATCACCAAAATGACATCATCACGCCACGCCGGGAGTGCGCATGCGAGGTCGGACTAGGGTTCCCCGGGTGCCGGCAACCCTAGATCCGGCCCTGTAGGAAGGACAGGGCTTGGGAGGGAAGGGACCTTACCAGGGTATAATGCCATAGTGTCCATCCTCCAAAGCAGCTAGGGAAACTGATCTTTGTAGTCTGGAGATCAGTTGTAGTTCTAGAAGATCTCCAGGCCCCATCTGGAGGTTAGCAACCCTATCTGCCATGGAAGCTTACTGGGTGACCTTGGGCCAGTCACACACTGTCAGCTAATGTACCTCATAGGAAAATAGAAAAGAGTCCAGTAGCACCTTTAAGACTAACCAACTTTACTATAGCATAAGCTTTCGAGAACCACAGTTCTCTTCATCAGATGCACCTCATAGGGTTGTTGATGTGAGGATAAAATAAAGGAGAGGTGAAAATTGTTATGTTGTAAGCTGCATTTTATGGTAAGATCAGATATAAGTATCTAAGTGAATAATTAAAGCACTTAGGAATTATGATGCCTTTGTAATATCACTTTATTTACAAATAGACAAGTCAAGATACTGACACAACAAATTCCTACTTTTAAATTGTTGTTTAAAAGATTTTTTAGCAACCTCTCTGTTAAGAATATCTAGGATGCATAAGTTTTCTAAACAGCAATAGCAAGATATATCAATTTCTCTTGACAAAACTCAGCACTTTGTCTCTCTGCCTAAATCCAATTTTCCTTTCATCTCTTTCTCTGTCTTTTGCACTAGTCTAAGAGTGATTAAAACTCTTCCATTCTACTGTTTTTAAAAAATCTAATATTTATACAGCTGCAGTTTTTATCTTTAGAACTACTCATTTTATGCACATCCTTTGTAGAACATGGAATCAGGCTTAGGACTCCCAGCTTCACCATCTTGCCTGGAACTGGGGGCTGATCCTGCCTCCTGAGTCTAAGCAACTGCATTGGCATTGCTGTTTCAACATGGAAAAATACCTTAAGTACTACAAGAATGCTATGCAATGGTTTCTTGCTATTTTGTTGCTTGCTTGCTTCTGTTGGCCCCTTACTCTTCATCCTAAAGCCAGCAGAATTGGATCCCAGTACAAACACAGAAAGATGGACTTGCTTGTTGAGGTGAGTGGGGAGGAGCTGTCCAGGTTTGAACTCCTTGCTTTGCACGGTAATAGCTGAAGTTCTGGTTAGTATTATTATTATTCATTCAATCTATTTGTATCCTACAAAGTTTGAGAAGAATCAGGTCAGCTTAAGATAAGCAATGCTCAATTTTATAAAAAAATGGTATGATGAGTAAAGCCAGAATTAAAGCGATTAGCAACCAGAGTCATAAAATAGCCATGGCATAAATTCCAGAAAGGGATTTGGTGAAGAGAAATATTATCTAAAAATCAGTGAGCTTTGGTTCAGACTCCCTTTCCAGGGAGTTCCAAAATGCCAGGGCTACCACACAAAACCCCCTCTGCTCTGCATTCACAAAAGTCTTAACTGGGATGAAATGATGCTGGGTCAACTGGGTTGATGCCAGACATCTCAAAAGGTAGACCCCAGATTACACTGGACCACTAATGTTCACATTCAGTGATTATGCCACAGAATTGTAGATCATTTACAGTCCACTACCAAGACTTGTTGGGTTAGCAGGTAGGCTACAGAGTTCCTCTGTCATGGATTGTATGTTTCACACAGATTGAATGATGGGGCATTCTTAATGCTATTTTTTGAATGTCCTGGTTGTTGATCGTATTGACTTACACGGTATAATCCACCTTAAGTCTCAGTGAGAAAGGAAGACTATAAATAACATAAATAAAATACAACCTGTATCTTCATAAGCAATTGGGGAAGGGGGACGACAAAGGACCCCTTCCAGAATTTTCTGAGGGACTTTTGCAGACCAGTTTGTCTCTCCGCTCTCCTTTCAGCATTACATGCATCCTGAAGTATTATGTCATGCTCTTCAGGCTGGTTTTTGAAGGAGGCAGTAACAGGGCAAGATCCTTCTTCTTCCTCAACTCTCCTGGTGTGACCTCCCCCCCCCTTGCACTTATGGTTTCTCCCTCTCTTTCATCTTCCCTCTCTCTTTTCCATCCCCTTCTCTCTTTCCTCCTCCCTTACCTGCTACAGCCTTCTCTCCAGTTGCTGCCAGCACTCATTGCAGCATTGCATATTGGAGGTTGCTAGACAACCTCCATAATGGCAGCTGGGATCTCATGACATATGAGATCTCTTTTTTTTCTTGAACTTCCATGTTCCTCTTGACTTTTTAAAAGGAAGATTTCTTTCAAGCCTGGGGGTTCTCCTGAGTTTGTGAAAAGTCCTCCTTCTCTGCACATTGCCCTAGTCTTTAGATTATTTGATCCACATTCTAGAGCCATGTTTGGAATTAGATATGTTGTTATGTTATCATTTAAGGCTGCTTAATGTTATTTGATGTTTTGTTTTAATATAGATAATATTATATTTGCTCAATGATTTTATTATATCTTTATGGAAAGTGTATTAACAGCAGAGAAATTATCTAAATTGATTTATGTCTACTGGTGAGGGTTATAAGTACTCATAAACAATTTTAGTTCTGAGCGTTATCCCTGTGAATAAACAGTGTATAAGCCCTTTTTATAAAATGTCAAAATTCATAGCATCTAAGATATAGCTTAGAGCTGTTTCCCATGCTTTAGCAAAGCATTCAATAATATGCCATTCTGAGAAGTGGAACAGCTGTAAAGTAATCCTCTTATATTTTCACTTTTAAAAACATTCCTGTATATGTGATACTTCAATATTGTAGCAATGAAGAGTGAAATCGCCTGCTTCTATTTTTTTGCCCTAAGCTAAAGAAAGAAGGCAAAATCCCAGAAGTGAAAAAAATAAACATTTTGCACCTGGCAGGAGTACAACTATCCTGAGGTGGTTGGTGGCACAACACCTTTGTGGAAACGTGTCCTTTTTATTTGCAACAGTATTTACTTGATACTATTCTTACGGACTTCAGGATCTAACCTGATTGAAGTATAGCTGTCTTAAAAAGAGTAACGGTAGAGGTTTTCAGAATTATCTGGCATAGCTTTTCAGATTTTTTTTTTTTGGCTGATACAATTAGGTAAAAACATTACCACCATGCACAATCTGCTGCAGTTAATTAATGGAATTATTATACTTCAGTGCCAGAACTTAAGTGCCAGTATTTGTATTTTTACTCCAGTCATGATATCCTAAGATCCTCACTTTTCTTCTTAGTGGAAAATTCCACTGTGGTCTTCCATTTTCCCCTTTGTACTAGAAAATAGTTCCAACATTTGATGAAAATGAGACTACTTGAGCAATGCACTCTTACATGCATGGACTATATGAACCAAATAGAAATAGTAATGTGAATGAATTCAAGAGTTGGTGCCATGTTGAATTATCTTTGCTTTCCAGTTCCAAGTTGGAAAAGGTACCTTTGGAAAAAATAGGAATGTTCAAATGTGTTTTCTAAGATTGTCTTTTGCAGTTCTTTACCTATCTACATATATGTTGATTTTTTTAAATTGGAGTTATTATTTTACTTAAATATTCTCCCAGGTATACATGGCAGAATTCAGTAACAAGTCTATACATCTGTTTATAACATGGCTTTTGGTTTCTCCCTCTCTCTATATATATTTCATAGTGTAGTAGGCAACAGTTTGCTTGATTGCCATCATTCCCACAGGCTGAACAATGTAATGGGTGCAGTGAAGAGTATAAGCAATATTGCATCCGCAGCCCCAAACTGACACTCAGGTCTTTTGATACCTGATTCAGCAGTATTTTCAGGGCATTCAGCTTCCACACTAGGGAGTTTTATTGTCCTTGTTATGTTGCCAGTGTGATTTTCTCAGTTCACACTTGCAATGGAGATTCCAAATGGCACAGTGTAATCCAGTATTAGCCATGTTTTGTATTTGTATTTGCCCAATTCTCCTCTCCCCTCCCCTCCCCTCAAACAAGTTTCCCTCTCCTGAATTTTCTCCGTTTCAGCACTGGGCAAGAGTCTGTGGGTGATTCCCCCTCCCTTTCAGGGTTATTTACAGCAAACACATAGGGTGAAACCCCCCATTCTTAATGAACAAAGTTTCCTCTCCCAAGTTCAGGGCCACATATCAGCTCTGGGCAGGGGACTGGAACTGTGATTGTGTATAGCCATAGTTGAGTAACAATGCAATGACACTATGGCATTACGGAGATAAAAAATAAAATTTAAAAATCTAATGGATAGACAGAGTAAGGGAATGTCCCTTTTTGCTGTATCTGAAGGCATTCAGAAGACATTGAAAAGAACACTCTAGCAACACCAGGCTGGGGGGGGGGCAGGATTCCCTCCAGGTTTAAAAAAATAATTTATTTTAGAGGGAAAAATAGGCTGTCCATAGCTGGGGCATGAATGTAGGGCGATATCATATGGAAAAAAGGCTGCATGAGTTGTATGACTGAAACAGCAAAAATCCTCCTCCACATGAAAGCAGCCGCACTGTACGGGCGTTTGAATGCTCCAAAACTGTTCCTCAAGTTGGATGTTAAAAAGCAAAAATGTGGAAAAATGGCATGAGTCTTTCAGGCCATAATGTTCTTACAGCCTGTTTGTTTGGCTGACTTCAGAGTAGGGTCACCAACTCTGAGCTGGGAAATTCCTGGAGATTTGGGGGTGGAACCTGGGGAGGAAAGGATTTGGGAAGGGGAAGAACCTCATCAGGGTGTAATGTCATTGACACCACCCACCAAAGCAGTCATTTTCTCCAGGGGAACTAATCCCTGTTGTCTGGAAATCAGATGTAATTCTGGGAGATGTCTAGGTTCCACATGGAGGGTGGCAACTGTACTTCAGAGGATGTATAAATGTGTGCACACCCAGTATTCTGGGTACTCTAGGCATTCTGTGATGAAAAAGCAAAAATGGAAGTCGTTCAGCTGCAAAACCAGAAGCCAGTAGTTATTCAAATGTCTCTCTGACAGCAAACTGAATCCACAGATTTCCACTTTAAAGACTGAGACATCTGTGAGTATAGTTTGGCTTGTGAAGCAGCCCTTTTCTATTTCCCGCTCCCACTATAGCTCTAGAGCTCCCTGAAATGTTGTTCCTGGGAGTCAGCAGACTCTTAGGAACAGAACAGAGTGTGAAGTGGTGTCTGCAGCATGGGGATTGTTGGAAATTGTTGCCCATGCATCCCTTCCAAACACAGAAATGTCGTTATATCTTTGGGACTGTTTGGTGGACACTTATCTCCTTGGGAGACTCTGATTAGCATGAAGTTATTGGGTCAGGGTGAGGGGACCTCTGGCTGATTTCTCAGTTTCATTCATAGAGTCTGCAGGTCACATGCCTACTGAATTCTTAAGTGTTTTGGGTAATGAGAGAGGCCAAAGATGGCCGTTCTTGATCCAAAATTTGATCAAATTATTATGAATTTATAAGACAATTAATATATAATCTCCCCCTGCCACATTCTTTGAACTTAAGCAAAAGAATGATTCAGTGCACCATGATTTTTGAGGGCAGTAAAGAGTTACTGTTCATATTTCCTGTGTAATTCCTCCTGATCTTGCTGAGCTGTAATTATTTTCTTAAGGTTACACATTCCCAGGCTCCTATAACCTTCAGTCTGTTTACACTGGCCAAGTTTGTCCCAGGTGATCATGTGGGCGAACCTCCTGCTTTTAAGGAAAAGAAAATCTCTTTCCTGTGTAAGATATCTTAAATGCTCTGTCCTTTGCCTTACTGTCTCAGAAGAAATCCTTTTTAAAAACAATAACATGGTAAGAAAATTAGTCTTCTGAAGTCAGATTTAAGAATCAAATATTTGACCGATCAGCTGCGTGGGTTTAGAATTTGCTCCTCCTAGATGAATGGTTTTCAGTTTCATATTAAAGACAATCTTTGGCTAAGTACATTTAGCTAAGTAGAGGTAATGGTTTAAAAAGATACATTTGTAAAACTGTAACATCTTCCTTTTTGCCTACATAATTGGCCATTCATCTAAGGAAGAAATGGGCCCCAATTGTCTGGTGGAAAGGTGGGCTTTTATATGCTTTAAATACATAAATATATGTAGTCATGGGATTGCTGCTGACAATGGTATAACCTCATCGCAAGTTCTCCCTTCCTCTCCCCATAATGTATAGTTATGGACTGTGTAACAGGATATCATGTTGCACATTTCTCCAGTCTCACTTTATATTATTGATTGCTGCATGAATTTGGAACACATTAAATGAATAATGTTAAGTCACGTGAAAACATGAAGCAGTCTTATACTGAGTTAGTCCACTGGTCCATCAAGGTCAATGTTATCTACTCTGACTGGCAGTGACTTCCAGGTACAGGTCTTTTACATCACCTCCTACTTGAGCTTTTTAACGGGTGATGCCACAGACAGAACCTGGCCACCTTCTGCATACAAAACAGATGTTCTGTCATTGAGCCATGGCCACATATATCCTTAGCCACACATTTTCCGGAAAAGAGGAAGATCCCTAACCCTCAGCTTTTCTGCACAGGGCTTTTTCAGCTGTTCTGGCCTCATACAGCTTCAATTTATCACTTGAGTTCTGCACGCATGATCAAAATATCTTAGTTCAGTCTTCAAATTGCTTGCAGCCTATGCTGAGGGCGAGGAAGAAGGAGGATGCTAGGTGACAAACTCAGACCCGCACGCTTGACTAGAGTAAAAAATTAGCCACAACTTTATTAAATACAGCATGTAAAGAGCATTGGAGATGCATTTGGAACAAGTCCCAAAACATCGACTGACCTGCCTGCCAGCTGATGACCCCTCCCCCTCAGACCACAGCTGAGGGGGGAACCAATGAGTGGCATTAAGGTGGAGATCATATCACTTTGGGAAGCTTTGGGGCCTTTAAAGGGCTCCCTCCCATGCACCACCCCACTTACTTGGCCCTTCGCTGTGGCGCTGCTGTAGCGGAGGCGGTGGCATGAGCAGCAGAGGAGGCAGCTGCAGCCTTCTTCGCTGCCCAGATGGCCACGGCAGCGGCAGAGGAGGTGGCATGGGTGGCGGAGGTGCCGGTGCCGGCCTTCCCCACCGCTCCGCAGGCCGCTGCTGCAGCGGAAGAGGTGGCGCGGGTGGCAGAAGCACCGACTCCGGCCTTCCCTGCTGCCCCTTTGGCCACCACAGCGGCGGAGGTGGCAGTGCGGGTAACGGAGGTGCTGGCTGCAGCCTTGCCCACTGCCCCTCTGTCTGCTGCTGCAGCAGAGGAGGTAGCGTGGGTGGTGGAGGCACTGACTCCAGTCTTCCCTGCTGCTCCACAGGCTGCTGCTGCGGCAGAAGATGCAGTGTGGGCAGTTGAGGTGCTGGCTCCAGCCTTCCCCACCACTCCACAAGCAGCTGCTGCAACAGATGAGGTGGCTCAGGCGCGACTTCCCCGCCACCCAGCTGGCCTTCCCTGCCACCCAGCTGGTGTTGCTCCTGGACAGGTAAGGGGGGGAGTGGGTGTGGGGAGGACAGGGTGGGGGAGTGGGGTGGGCTGGGAGACAGCTCCCCCCCCCACTTTGGTATGCTCCGAATATTTAGGGAGCATATTGAAGTGATTTAAATTCCCGCGTCTTTCGGGTGTTTACGGATCATTTTCCCGCTTTGTGTAAATGAAAGCAGGAAAACCAAATTTTTACCCCCGTGCACACCCCTAGAGAGGTGGGAGGGTCTTTGCAGCCAGGAACAGAGTGTGGGAGCTCGGGGCAGGTAGCTACTTAAATACAAAACTGCCAGATCAGAGGGAAAACTGCTTCCCTGAGGTCCTGCGGCAAGCCCTGCCCCCGCAGCTTGTCCCCAGCTGCCTCTGATCGGACGGCCAGGGGTTTCAAACTGATTGGCTGCTGGCTTGCCTGAAGGATGCCGGCAGCCGCCAAGCTCCATCCCTCTTCCTCACCTGGCGGCTGCAAACTGTCTCCCAGGTAAGTCTGGTGGCCGCCGCTTCCCATATTCTACATGGTGAAAGGCTGCATCTGCTGTAGAATGGATTTCCCCCTGGATTTTCTGCACTTTTTCCTCCCTGCATGATTCCCCACTATCCCCCCCCCCCAGTGAATTTAAGAGATGGCTTTTTTGAAGTGCAGAATGTGTTGTTTTTGCTGCAAGCCCAGCTTTTCACCTTCCCCTTTATCCCCCTGCATCCTGAATGGTTGAATAACAACTTGTAACGCCAACCTTTCTTCCCCAAGCAATCTTGGCCCTCATCCTTTAAAAAAAATAAAATTTTGTCATTGTCTATTATCTGTTGTGTGTGCAAATTTTTAAACACTTTAAAAGTTGCAATTTTCCCTCCAGTTTCCCTCCAGAACGCCTCACCCAATTAACAGAAATTTTGTTTAATTTGGAGCTCAAAAACTGTCTAATTATTGATGGACAAGTACAGAGTGAGGCAGAGATAACCATCACCCCCTCTAACATCCCCATGTTACAATGTTGTAATGCACGTGAAGAAAAAAAAAGGCACACTGACAAAACTGCTGACGTCTTCCCCCAGAAAGCCCAGAGCAGAAATGGTGTGTTTTTCTGAATCTAAAAATAAAAACCAGGCACCAACCAGGCACCACTTCAGTTTGACACCCTCAACTGCAGAATTACTGAAACCCAAAGCGGATTTGATCCTCATGGGCCAAATACTCAAAAAACCCACTGTGAGCATGCAAAAAAGCCCCATGATAATTGCCTAGTTATATCCCTATATCCTCTAAATCCCAAAATAGCTGAAGAAATTCTGTTCTATTTCCAGAAACTATATAGTTTACAAAAACAAAATAAAAAGTTAACATTTAATTTATATAACATGTAATTTATATGGTGTCCCTCATAGTCATTCTGGGTCTCCCTTTTCTACAAGAGGGTTGGATATTCAGATTGGGAATAGTTGACAATTCACAGAAAACTCAATTACCATTTCCCCTCCCCCGCCACAATGAGATTGCTTTGTTTTTTTGTGAGATAATTAGACTTGCAATGGATTAATGGTAAGGGTGGTAAAGATGGTGCCATTCAAAATGAGACAAATGCTTCATAAACCATCTTATAATAAAAATGAATTACATGTTAAAATTATGTTGGGCTATTCTCAAAACCTGTTACATATCTAAGAAAAATGTTGAGAATTGTGTGTGTATGTAGTATGATCTTCCATCCTTTGGATCCATTCCAGGAGCAAGAGAAAGTTGCTGTAAATAGTTACAATGCTTAACATTTATGTGGCACTTCTGGAGTTTTCAAAGTGCACTACCTCACTCATTGTTAAAACAACTCTGTAAGATATTATCCCCATGTTGCAGAGGGCAGGCTAAAGCTGAGAGATAATATCTATTTTAAGGCCACCCAGTGAGTTCATGGCTGAAGTACGATTTGAACCAGGGACCTCCCAGGCAGCTTGTGTTTAAGTACAGTTGTCCTTGTGTTTAAGTACAGTTGTCAGACTATGACTGAGTTGTATGTCTCAGTTTTATTTCAGCTCTAGATACACCATTCAGGAAAAGTTCATCCCATCAAAAAGGCGCTTAAAAAGTTACATCTTGTGCAAGAAATACATAAACAGGCCTGCAGCCTGGGGTCACTTCCTCACCTGGGGTCTCCTTTCCAACTCACCGCATAACAATTCTGTTTCCAGTCCGTTTTTTCTTCATTCTTCTCTGGTGGTCTGGCTAATGAGCTCTCTGTTCTTTACTGTCTGGAGACAATAATACCTTATTTCTTTTACCTACAAATTCTGGAAGTAGGCAGTTGACATCATGGCCTGTCAGGGCCTTCGATAGCAGCAGCTAAGGGAACCCAGTCACAAGAAATAGAGGGCTGGGAGCCCCTGCCCTTTGTATTTAAAGCTCTGCAGTAGTTATCACTTAAATGCTTTATATTTTCTTGATACTAACAATGAGAGAAAATATTTTAGAAAACCTGTGACAAAATTATTAATACCAACACATTGAACATTTATAGAAGAATTGATTACCTAAAAGAGGTAGAATGCCACTTCGGGATTCTACAAACTCTTCAGAGGTGGGGGTCTGAAGGTATTTGTGAGACTCTCATAGTGTGTTCAAAGATGGTGCAGCATAAGACATTCCACCGCCGCAAACATCCTATCTTTCTAAGTTTAGTAAACAGTCTACCATCTTAAGTAATTTTTCTCCCCCTCCAGCAACAGCTATTAACCACTCACATTTGGAAGAAAGGGTTTGTCATCTTTTTACCTTTTCCCAAAATCTCTACTGTTCTGCCTTTTTTCATCATGGCCAAGATCTTAATGGAGCCAGTCTTGTCTTCATACAACACCTCATTACTTCAGGCAACACCAGGAAGAAGCTATCCCATCACAAGAAAAACGGATTGCTTTCTTGAGATAGCGCTTTCCCTTTGGTATGGTATGGTTGAGGCCTTGTCCAAGATCCTACAAGAGCACTAGTGATGGGGTACTCCCTGAAGCAACAGAATTCCCTGATGTAACCTATACTACTGAGGGTAGACATGAGAGAATCCCAGTAACCATGCCGCTACCTGGAAAATCATGGTCCCCCACATGATCTCTAGCCCAGGAAAAGGTGAGAGGGTCGGAGGCAATATTAAGTATGCTATGCCATAGTTATTCTGACTTGGATAGCTCAGGTGAGCCTGACCTTGTCAGATCTCAGATGCTAAGCAGGGCCAGGCTTGGTTAGTAATTGGATGGGAGACCTCCAACAAAGACCAGGGCTGTAGAGTCTCTTGCCATGAAAACCCCGGCAGGAGTCGCCGTAAGTCAGCTATAATTTGACGGCACTCCCCACCACCACTGCATGCCATAGTTACCAGAAGGATGTCTGCTCTTTTTGGTAGTGACTGAAAACAAACAAACAAATGTGCACACAGCTGCCTTTAGTTTTAATCCAAGGAAAATGTGCTTCAGATAGGAAACAGTAAAATAGGGAAAAATAATTTTTTAAAAAGAATTCTGACTTTCAACAGGTTACAATAGCCTGTTGTCCCTTGATAAATGTTCAAGTGGAATAATTAAGTAACATGATATATTAAATCAATTATAAAATTGCTCCAACATATTAATATTTAGTTTGCAAAGTGACTTTTATGCCTAATCTCATCCATCCCCACAATGACAAATGAGTTAGGGCCACTAATATCCATGTTATCGACAGAAGGATGGATGCATGCCAGAATGCAATACTAAAATATGATTTTTATGTAGATAGATTAAGATGGATTGTTGAAGAGGAGCACAGAAGAAAATCACATTTTCTTAAGCAAGAAAAAGGGTGGATAGAGGAGATCATGAGTCTTAACTAAAGAAAATTGGTGTTTTAGAATTGTCAGTAACAAGATGCTACTTAACATGAAGGATTTGACTCTTGATTATGTTAAGGAGCAGGAACATCAAAGGCATGGCATGCAGATCCCCTAAGTGTTGTTTCCATATGACAGTTTTTTTGAGCATTAATTCCCTTTCTGTGATCTATATTCCCTTTCTTCATGGAATCTTTATGTGCAAGTAGTCAATAATGATTTGTCAAACTTGTATCAGCATATGGCTTGGAAATTCAGGTGCTTTTTAAAACAATAAGTTTAATGTATGTAACTCTTTCAAACAATGGTGATAGGAATATCATAACCGTTTATGAAGATATAAATAATAATACCTCTAGCAGTATGTTTGACCAATAAATAAAAAGGACACATAACCGAGAAACCTGCTGTTTAAATCTTATCTCACCCACTAACTCATTAAACAAGTGAATCTCTCTCGAAGTCAATGAGGTATATGGGTTAAAGTTTCAAATTAAGAAGTGAGAGAATGGGGTTCAAATTTCCATGAACTCATTGGCTGATTTTTTTTGACTAGTTTCTGTCTCACCTACTACACAGTGTGGATAAGATTTTATTTATCTTATTTATTTAAAACATTTCTTAGCTGCCTTTCTACCTTGCAGGAACTCGAGGCAGCTAAAAATGAGGGTAGGTGGGATGTCCCTGAGCTACTTGGAGGAAGGATGGGCTAAGAATGTGATAAATAGCCTTATCCCGGCACTTGTGGTAGTGGTCTCTGTACAATGAGCATTAGCAGCTGACATGACATGCTTGCGCTCAAAGTTCTAGGGGTGAGGCCAGACTAGGGTTGTCAGTCTCCGGGTGGTGGCTGGAGATCTCCCGGAATTACAACTGATCTCCAGGCAATAAAGATTAGTTCCCCTGGAGAAAATGGCTGCCTTGGAGGGTGGACTCTGTGACATTATACCATTCTGAGGCCCCTCTCCTCTCCAAACCCTGCCCTTTCCAGGCTCCACCCCCAAAATCTCCAGGCTTGGACCTGGCAACCCTAGGCCAGACACTAAAATGCATTCCCAGATGAAGTCAATGGGCTTAGAAAGATGTAACTCTTCTTCGGAGTGCACTGTAAGGCCTGGTTCATGTTAAATGTGGGTGGGAAAGGTGACAGAAATACACCTTGGCAATTTAGACTCATACTTGAATTCTGCCTGTGAGAGTTGGCAATGCTGCCATTCCTCTCTCTTTCTCCCCTGCTACAGAAAGCCAGTTTGGTGTAGTGGTTAAGAGCAGCAGGACTCTCATCTGGAGAATCGGGTTTGATTTCTCACTCTCCACTTGAAGCCAGCTGGGTGACCTTAGGTCAGTCACAGCTTCTTGGGGCTTTCTCAGCTCCACCCACCTCACAGGGTGATTGTTGCTGTGGGGATAATATTAGCAACACACTTTGTAAACCGCTCTGAGTGGGCGTTAAGTTGTCCTGAAGGGTGGTATATAAATCTATCATCATCGTCGTCGTCGTCGTTATTGTTGTTATTGTTATTGTTATCATCATCATTCTCCTACAAAGAGCGATTAGCTGATATTGGAGCTCATTTAATGATTGTACTATGCAGCCAATTAGATGGTGACATCAGGGAGGGCAAGAGGGCAGCCACAGACAGCAACCTTTAAAAAGCTTAACAGAGAGTTTGGAACCAGCGCTGAACTTTTTGATCTCTGGTAACAGCTTTCCTATCTATGTATTTTGCATCCGTAGTAGGTTTTCAAAAATCATTTTTGCCTTATTTGTATCGGTGTCATTTTAGGCTTAGGAAGACAGCAGCTCAGCTTCAATTAACCATCTGAATGTATTCCATAGCATCAACTCTCACTCAGTGGGAACCCCTGCTGCTTTTCTATCATTAACAAAAATGCAGGTGCAAATAGCATTTATGTACGTTGATAGGAAGCAGTTGGAGGCATTTCACCGTGGGACACAACACTTTCATATTGTGTGCATCTGTTCAAATAATGTACCCATGCTCAGTGACATGAGTGCAAGGATAGAAACATCTGCCCCTGTGACCATTTGCCATACAGCAGATGCTCAGATCTTTATTTATGCAGATGGCTTGTCTGATGAGCTGGCTGATGATTAAAGCAGGAAAGTTTGACGAAGACTTCCTGCATGTGAGTAGACCAAAAAAAGAGGTGTCAGACCTCTCTATTTTTCCTTCAGATCTGCAACTAAAGCAGGAGTCGAAATCTATATAGATTTACTAATTCGTGTAGTGAAACAAATATATTTATCTTAGTATTGAAAACAACCATTTATAGGAATGCTGACATCTGATGTGAAACTTTAGTCTTTAGTTTAAGAAGGCATTTAAAGAATTACTGTGAATAATGGATGGTTTAATAGGTACATTTGACATGGCTGTGCTTTATAGTTAAACGTAGTAATTAGGCACAATTTGCCTGATCCATGCACAGTTCTCTGGTTGGATTGGAAACTGAACTTGCAGATCAGGCACAACTGCATCCCAGATGTGCAACCACATCATAATGCACAGCAGGATGCAGAGACACCTGGTATGATATGAATCACATTGCAGGATGTGGATGGAGATACGGCTTCCCATCTGTTTTGCAGTTTAGGATGTTACTTAATTTCATGGACAGACTGTTTCGATTTGAAAATTTCAGCTCCTGACATGGCTTCTCCCTGCTCAGGATGAAACTTCAGTGGTTTTTTCCACCTTACTAATGAAATTCAGTAGCAAGAGGATGAACTTTAAACCTGAATTCTGTGAACCTAGGCAGATCGTGAGAGGGAGGGCAGGAAGGGTTACATCAGTGCTTAGTTCTTGTGGCCCCTTCTTACATGCCCAGGGTAATGCCAATCGTCACCTTAGGGGCTGGAAGCAATTTTCCCCAGGCCAGTTCGGCCTGGCAGTGTTCTGCCATCTTCTGGGCATGAAGCAAGGGTCGCTGGGTGAATGTGGGGGGAGGGGAGATAGTTGTGAATTTCCTACATTGTGCAGGAGGTTGGACTAGATGACCCTGGAGGTCGCTTCCAACCCTATGATTCTATGATGCACCTTATTGCATATCAATGTTATAAAAATAATAAGAGTGTGTTTATATACCACCCCCTTCTGGGCAGATTACTGCCACACTCAGTGAACAAAGTCAGTGCAGCTGGGGAGTTGGGGCTGAGAGGAGTGGGTTGCCCAAGGCCTGATGCTGAGCTTATGGCAATAGCAGGAGCTGAACCAGCAGAGTGCTGACTTGGAGCCCAGCCACTTAACCACTATGCTAGAGCAGCTACATGAAACTAGTTGGGTGATCTTGGCCCATCACTCTCTTTAGCCTAACAAGGTCTAAATATAAATAAGAGGAATGGAGAACCATGTATCTTGCCATCAGCTCATTGAAGGAAGGGCAGGATAAAAAAGGTATTAAAAATAAACAGTAATTTAGTTATTTATTTGAAACATTTGTACCCTGACTATTCCATAGCAGGCCTATGTAAAATGGCATAAACATGGTGCAAAGTGCTGTATGAGAAATCACTAAATCAGGAGTTACAAAAAATGATGAAATAAAAATGTTGTTGTCGACAACAATAAGATGTGAAAAGGGCACACACTCATTTGCAATGTGGAAGGAAATGAGCATCTCTGTTCACCGTCCTGGACCATTAGTCCCAAGCAACAGTTCATTATACACAACTATGAATGAACTGGACCCCAATATTGGGGAGGTTTTGAATTAATATATATTTATGGACTCTTCCATTCATACTTAGATATATTTTTTCAGGAGAAAATGGGAAGCAAGCATCAAGAACTTTAAGAATGTGTTGCTGGTAATTAATTAATTAAGGATGAGGAGGTTCACTTGAATTATGTTATTGTAAATTTGTGCCATCCAGCTTCAGAAGTAAATTGCCCGGACTTCACTGCTGAGGTAGAGCAGACCATTTTACAACAATAGGAAGTTTTTAGTTCCACTCAGTTGTTTGTAGAATTCCGTGGAGGAGGGTCTCTGAGGTCTGTCATGAATAAAACATCTACAGTCACACAGTCAGAACTGAAGACTGAAAAGAACTTGACTCCTTAAATTGTTGAAGTAGAACCCAAGTCTCTTTGGTCCACATCCCACATTCTGTCCCCTGTACCATGTTTTTTTTCTTGTAGGCATGGGGACATCAATAAACATATGGCGTTTCTCTATTAAAAAGAACTTTCCTTTGTCATGAAAGGAAATGTATGTGCAATTAATTTTATATGGCATGGGGCTATGGCATACCAACATTTATCATGAAATATTGTATTTGTGGAATATTTTGCGAGTATTGTTACCAGAACTGCTCTTTTATTATAATGGGGAATTAGCTATAGCAGTCTGTAACTTTAATATTAAGCGAGGATCATAACCTATGTATACGGAGGTCCCGATCCCAGACACTCTAGTGAAAAAGAGGCAGACAACGAATAAGTTCCAAACACGTGTATTGAGTGTAGCGTAAGCCTAACTTGCACAATCATACAAGGAACACACAAGATCTAGGAAATACAGAGTAGGAAATACAGAGACGTTCGCTTTAGCTGGTTCCCGACGATGATAGGGGGAATACTCACTTATCCTGGAGCGAAGCAGAGACACAGCAGCGAGGGTGGCCCAATGCCAGCACTGGGACCACAGGCGGACAGCAAGGAGGTCTGGATAGGGAATGGCCGAGGCCACGGACAGCAAGGGGGGGTCTGGATAGGAATGGCCTAAGCCACGGACAGCAAGGGGGGGGGGGGTCTGGATAGGGAATGGCCTAAGCACCGAGTGGTCTGGGAGACCAGCTTAAATACCCCAAAACGTACCCTGGGGCTGGTGCTGTACTTGGTGGTTCTCACAGATTAAAACAAAGGGTCTAATGGGCTACTGAATGGCTTGGATGGGCCATTTTGGTAATCAGATTGTGATAAGTGACACCTCAGGAAGAGGGGACAAAAGAGGGAGGGGGAAATCCAAGTGGGCTGAAAGGATGTTCCAGCGGACAGGGCTTGTCCTGATGTCATCAGCTTCTGGAATGCGGAGGTTTCTTTGAGATGCATTCTCTAAGTGCTTGGGATGGTCAGCACTTAGTTCCTTCTCCGGGGCGGCTCCTAAGATATGCAGAGCGGGGCGAGGGGCTCTCGCTGCGGACGTGGTGTGCCCGCTTCGCCGAAATGGCTTCTCAAAGCAGTCTTCTTCTCAGGGTCTTCTTGCTGCCTGAGAACATGGACGCCGGCTGGGCATGGCTGGGGCTGGTTTGCAGGCTGCCCGGTAGCGAGGGCAAGCTCGGGGACCGGCCCGCGGGAGGCTCCAGGCGGGAACTGACCAGGGAGCGCCTAGCCAGGCTCGCTGGAGGTTTCCCCGGCAGGCGCCCGGCTGCTAACAGCGGCTTGGGCCCATATGAGGCAGGCTTCCATGGAGGCAGGGGAAACAGCACTTTAAAACGCAGTCCAAAGCAGGGAACAGGCACGGTCCGTGGCAGATGGCAATGCAGGCACGGGGCACACTTGTAACACAGTCCAAACACACACTGGAAATCCAGATACAGGTCAGGGCAGGGCTGCCCAGAAAGAGAGTCCTTTGTGCAGTTATCCAAACATGGAGTCGGTGAACCACACAGTCTATTGCAGCAGCAAGGTAATTGACACGCAGGCAGGAAACTGACACGTGTATTAACACACACACACGTGTAAAGCAATCTTTGGTGTAACAGTAAAACAGCAACGCAGGAAACTCTAGCACAGTTCATGGCAGGCTTTAAAGCAGGGGAGGGGGCCTACTTGGCAACAATTCCCCCCCTCGGAGACCCCGTGGCGTCAGGCGCGTGGGTCTCCGAACTTGACTTCAAAGGCGAGGTGGTCGGCAATGTCCGGTGGTCGAGCTTCGAGCGAAGAAGGAGTGGGAAGGGAAGGAGGGGGAGGCGTCACTCAAAAATTTAGTTTAGAGAACCACCTAACCGAATAAGTGCAATTTAGATCAGCCAATGGGCTGCAGGTCTCTGGGTTCACACCAGGGGGTGTGCTAAGTGCAACCGTCAGAATAAATAGCAATAATTCATAAGTAATAGCAATTCATAGTGATATAAGCAGCAATGAGCAATTCATGTATACAAGCAGCAATAATTCATATCTGTGTACATTGATTAATTCATGGATGAAGGTAATTCATACGTAATTCATGGTGGATTAAAAGCACTAAAAACCAGGAGCAATTCATATACATGGATTAATTCATAGGCATAGGATTAAAAGCAAAGGCAATTCATGGATACATTCATGAATGCAAGAATAAAAGCAGGCTACTTCATAGGAAGTTAAAACAAAGCTCATAGGTGAGGGAACAATTCATATAAGAAAGTGCAAGTCAGGCATAGAGCAATTCATAGAGGGTAGAGCAATTCATAAATGGTTAAAATCATAAATACATAGATATATATATGATTAAAAGCAATAAACCAGGAAGTTAAGACCAATTCATAGATAAAAGCAGCAATGATAAAGGCAAGTGCGAGGAAATAATTCATGAGGGGGGGCGGCGGAAGGGCTCATAGGGGGCAGAAAAATAAACTTCGCTATTAAAAGGCTAACTCATGCAGCCAGATTAAAACCAAATTCATAAAGTTTAAAATCAGGAATAAAACAACCTTTAAAAGAGACTGCTCAAGAGAAGTCCCGGATAAAACCCAATTCATAAAATGATAAATAGGTTAGAATTACCTCGGCGGAGGGAGTCAGGTTAAAAAGGCAATTCATAAGGTTAAAATCAAATTCATAGGGACAAAGTTAATAGGGGGTGATCAAAGGGTCCCAGTTCATGGGAAGATCATGGGTGCACTTGCAGCAAATAGAGGGAGGGACTAGTTCGGGGCTAAATTCATGGGAGTAAAATTCATAAGAAACAATGGCAAGAAATTCATAAAACAATAGAGCAATAAAGATCACAGACGGCTCAGTCCGCAGTATAGCTGCTAGACTGGGTTGCATATTTACAGAAACACGCAAACTTAGTCCATGTGTTCCAAAACACACTTCCACCCCCCCTTGCTGTCTGCGTCAATCCGCAGAGCAGGGTCGGTGAGCGGCGAGAAGGGCTTCAGGCACACAGTTCTAGTCCTCATGGAGGTGGCGTCGCTGGCGGTCGTTTGGAGACGGGCCGTGGGCTGGGTGGCAGAGAAACAGGTCCCCCCCTAGTCCACAAGAGGGCCTCGGAGCGGTGTCCGGCAGCAAAGCGTCCATGGGGCTGGTTCAGGATCCGTACACATAATAAAACATAGTCATAGTTCATAACAACATAAGCAATAAAACAAATAAAGGCTAAAACGGGGCGCCAAGAACAACCCTTAGGGCAGAAGAAGGTCGGGGTTATAGTGATCCAAGCGGTAAGACAGCTGGAGTTGCTGGAGCTGTCGGCGGCTCCAACAGCCCAAATAAAGTAGTGAGGCACATAACAAAACTTGAAAGGCCAAAATAACGACGATCGGGTGCAAAGCCAAATTGTAAATTCCAGTGGCAGTGGGGCTCCAGCCAAAGAGGGTTTCCCACCACGAATGCTCACCGGTGGTCTTAATCCGCTGGACAAGATCCAAAATCTCCTTTCCGTTGTGGGACACAACCAAAGCAGTAGTGTCCCCGTCCCTCTGGATGCTCTGGAGGGTGCGGTGGAGCTGGGGGTGGGTCAGGAGCTCATGGATTAGCTCCAGACCAATGCCAAGGGAAACTGGCTTCACATAACGATAGATGGAGGGTGCCACCAGGATCTCTTCTTGGGTCCAGACCGGTACCGTGTAGGTGAAGTCGCAGGCTGCCACCGAAGACAGGTTGCAAAAGCAGCGGTTGACTCCCGGGATCACGGGCTTGAGCTGGAACGAGTTCAGGATCACAAAGTCGCAGGCCGTTCGCACGCAGGCACATCCTTTCCCAAGGTAGACCACAGCGGAGCTGTTCTCCCGGGCGACCTCGAAAGAGCACTCGTTGAGGGCGTCGACTTGCGGGGCTACACAGGGGTGATGCGGTGCAAAGGCTTGGTCCTGGCAAATGAAGCCGGTCTGGTCTTGATGCTGGCACCCTTGGAGGCTGACGAGCTGCCATCTGGTCGGGGTGAAGCGGGCCCAATGGTCGGGGTGGCGGGCGTAGAGGACTTCGGTGTCGCTGACTTGGAGTCCCAGAGGCACAACTGGATACACATGGAATGACTCGTGCGCACTGGCCGTTAATAAAAATAATTTAAGCTCCTGGGTGGTCGGTGAGAATGAGGAATTTACAAGGGACCACCAGGATTCAAGCTCCAGTTCTATGGGTGACAATTTGGGCATAATCAATCTTTTAATTTCCAGGGGCAAGTGCCCATCCGTGGCTTGCCGAATTAGCCCCATGGCCACAGCCTGGTTTAATTGTTGGGCTTGCATACATGCCATGGCTATTGACATGTTGCGTTCCAAAGACTGTGTCCCTTTGAGCAGCAGAGAAAATTCTCTTTCAATTTGACTCTCCCAGTTAACTAAAATGGAGCTGATCTCGTGTTGCCCATTCGAAATGGAATTTAGGGACTGCACCACCGGTTTACCTAAGTCGGAGATGCTAGTCGTGACATGGGCAAACTTATTAGCGAGAGTCTCAATATTGACCGAATCCATGATTGCTAAGCCTCCGGCTGCAGGAGCAGTCCAGTCGGCAATGCTTCGTCTGGCACGCGAGAGAGAGGGGGAGGGATCGATCCACAGTTGTAGCCATGCATTCCAACCCTTGCTACCGGCCTCCAGATAGGGAGCGCACTGCGGCAGCCTCTGGGTTACATTTAGCTCAGCTAAGTCTATGCGGATCTCTTTTAAAGACATTTGCGGGCGGACTAGAACTCTCTCTCGAATGTCAGTTTTCAAAACATGGGAGCCCACTATATGCGTGCCGCCTTGGCTTAATTGTTCATTGCTAGCAGTCAAAGGGTCAATTTGGATGGTGTGGGTCTCCTGGGTCCGGATCAGCAGGGAATAATTGCCTGGTTCATGAGTCAAATTTACAAAGAGCAGCCCAAGCCGGTGAAATTTCTCTACTAGGGGCTTGGTTTGGCATTCGGGCGTCTGCTGAACCAGTATCCAATCGGGTGGGCCGTGTTTGGCTAGGTCTTCCTCTTTTACAATCCAGGTCAGGTTCTCCCAGCGTTCTATAGCAAAAGAGAGAACTGCACCTGAAGGGGGCGTGATAGTGACAGATGCAGACTCAGTGGTAGTGGTGCCTAGTAGGATGGTCATTCTAAAGGGGTCTCCTGCCTTCCATACTGCGGCCGACACTAAAATAACTTCACAGTATGGTCCGAAAGCCTCAGTGACAAATGGTGAGGTTTCGACAATGGCAGGGGTGGTATATTTGTCTACCACCGGGACTGTGGTGGGGGCTGGCCTGATACGGGGAAGAAACATACATGGAATCGGAGCAAGAGGTGACACTGTGTCAGTAGGCGAGTAACATACTAATTCTTGAGACAGAGTTTTCACTCCCACACATAAAATAACAAGCTCTGGGGGTCGGATCCACTGCTCTTCACAACTGCGGAAGTTTGTGCGATCCGTGGGGGTGGTCATATTGCTCTGCTGTACAACCTTGCAGACCATCATTTCATTCCCTGCTAGTGTATTGATACATCTCCAGTGGGGGTAGGGCATTAATTTGGACGGGCGTCCCTCTATTAGGGTGCCTGCCAGCACGAGCAAACACAGGGTAGCCAGGTGCCTCATCTCCTGGCCTTCTTTTTCCTTTCTGTAGTGAAAATATCCTGGGGAGACCTGCGGATATAAGTACAGGTTCCCTGAGTTTCTTGCAGCAAAATAAATGAAGTGAAGTAGGGAAAAGGAAAAGGGAGAGCGTTTTTCTGCCAGCACTGTTTATTAGGCGGGGTTCGAACGAGAAGTCCCGGAGCACTAAGCGAGCCTTCCAGCTTGTTGCTCTGGGGAACTCCTGTGCGGAGGCTTCTTCCTAAAGCATGTATATTTCAGGGGGGACGTCTTTGCGTCGAGAGGGTCGGCTGTGCGTTAGGCGGGATTATGCAAACTCGCCCCAGGGGTCCCTGGGTGCCTAGACTATGTGGCCTTCAGGTGCCCCTTGCTCGGTGGCGGGCTATTTTTATTTTGCGGGCTGAGAGCTATCGGTCCGGCTCGGCCTGGTCTTGCCGCTTTAAAATGGAAAAAAAACTAAAGAGCGGCTTCCATTAACTATAAGGGTTGCTGCAGACGGGGGCCCTCGCTTTAATTTTCAAAAATAGGCCTTCGTCATATGTTTGCAGGACAAGCAATTTTTGGAGGGACTCCCTTGGGAGGCCCCATTTTCTGGTTTAAAAAAAAGGTACACTGGGCGGGCGAAAAAGAAAAATACACTGAGCGCAAAAAGAAAAATACACGGAGCTACACGGAGCACGAAGCATATGGGTCTGGGGTACTTTCGGGTTGCCCTCCCTTGGAAGGCCTGGCAGGGCTTCACTATAACTTCAAGATGTCTCCCCCCCTTCTTTTCCCTTATACGGTACGGGCAAGGGAAAAGATTACGTGGGGCGGGCGGCTGCTGGCGGAAAGGGCCGAAGTGGAGCCGAAGGTGCTCGGCAGCGTTTATCGAAAAGCGGCGGAGGCGGCCGAGATCTGCCGGCGCCACTGGGTCTGGGTTGTTCGGGGGTCATCTTGGCGCGGGGGATCCTGGCTATGTAAATGAGGCACGCTGCCCCTTGTGCGTAGCGAACGCACCTCAATAACACATTCCAGAGGTAACATATTTACAAAATACTGGCGGGTCTTTTACCTTTGCACTAAAGCGTACTAGATGGTGGCGCCGTATAGCAACTCACCATGACGAATATGAACATTAGTAAAAGAGGGATGTTGGGCTATCTGGGGGTCCTTTTCCAGGGGAGGCACGGCCCTCAAAGCCAAAGCCGACCATCATGCGAAAGCGTGGGTCTGGCAGGTGAGACCCCGAATCTACGTAGATGCGGGATCTTCACCAGCACGGCTGTGAAATGTTTTCAAACAAAGAAATCACCTTATTTGGTGGTTTCACCGTTGGAAGACTGCATTCACTTTTGGGCTAAAGCCTCTCCAAACACTTTCACACACAGCAAATCTCTTTTGCCTGTGCAATTTTTTCCCGAACATGCGGCTTAAATCCAATTAAGAATCACTTTCGGTGGTGGTCCTATTTGGCTTTGGTTGCCGTGTCTTCCCCAAGGGTCCCAACTGTGGGGCCCGCCTAATGAAGTTAAAGAATAGAACTGGAAAAACTTTTGACATTCACACCTATATCTACATATTCTACTGTTTCTTTTATACTAAGGCTACAAAGGTCTGGTCTAAGGGGACACAGGGTATCTCTGGCCCAGGGTGAAGGGATATCTGGCGAATCACTGGGCAGAGGGGGGCTGGGCTGGTGGCGGCTCCCCCAGGGTCATACACAGGAGGGGCAATTTGCAGCGGCTTCCCTTTCCATTCTTTTAACTGAGAGGCGTGAAAGTATTTTAGCCACGTGCCTCCTGTCTTTCTCTGGATAGCTACCTGATAGACGGCTGGGGAGACTCTTTTCGTGATGGGGACTGGGCCTTGCCATTTGGCTGCTAGTGAATGCGCCTTTTGCGAGAACTTTCTGTACAGAACGAGCTGTCCTTCCTCCCACTGCCTGGGGTTCCTGACCCATCCTAGTTTGCGGTCCATATCTTTCTGAGCTGTGCCCAACCTCTGGGCCACTTGCATGTGGACGGCGTGTATGGATGAGAGCAGATCCTGGACCCAAGCGTCATTAATCACTACGGTCTGCATATCAGAAGGGAGCTGCGTATCTAGCCAGAAGGCTTCCGGGAGCTGCATTCTTCGCCCTATCATTACCATATGGGGTGTGAGCCCGTGAACTGCGGTGGTGCCTCTGATGGCCATTAGGATTATGGGGAGTTTTTCATCCCAGTCTCTCCCGGAGGAGCGAACCATTTTGCGGAGAGCCTCCTTGAGGGTCCGGTTGGTTCTTTCTATGGCGCCCGAAGCTTGAGGGTGGCCGGCTATGTGGAAGCGTTGCTGGATGCCTAGCGCTTTGCAAAGCTCCTGCGTGACTTCTCCGATGAAGTGTGAGCCTAAATCAGAGTCCATGACTCTCACGATGCCCCATCTTGAAAAGACATTGTTGAACAGTAGTTTGGCTGTGGTGGCTGCATTGTTGCGCTTGCACGGAAACGCTTCGACCCATTTGCTAAAGGGGTCTATGACAGTGAGACAGTAGCGATTGCCGCGAGGAGTGGGGGGAAGGGGGCCGATAAAGTCAATCTGTATGCGAGCCCAGGGTCCGTCAATTCTCTGATGTTGGAGGGGAGCTCTAGGTCCGGTGGGGTCTGCATTGACCATAGCGCAGGACAGACAGTTGTCTACCCATTGCGCTACTTCGGTGCGCATGCCAGGCCACCATCCAACCTCTTTTACCCTTTCCAGAGTCAGGTCCTTGCCTCGGTGTCCCTGCTCGTGGACGAACTGAATTAGGTCGGCCCTAACTTCCAATGGCACTACCCAGTGGCGTGCACCGGCTGTATCTACTGCCCAAACTATGCCTTCTTCTTCTCTGATCATGAGTCTCCCTGTCTGATCTCTTCCTGCGGCTAGGAGGTCGGCTATTTCTGGGTCAGATAGCTGCAGTTGTGCTAGGTCTAGTGTTCCCGTAGTTCCCTGAGCCTGGCTGCGGGCTTGTGCGCGAGTGGTGACAGGGTGTAAGGGACAATCGGTAGCTGGTTCCGGTAGGGGAGCATTTTCAGTGGCGGCTGCCTTGGCTGCGAGGTCTGCCTGGTCATTCCAATAAGCGGTCTCTGAGTTTGTCTTCTGGTGTCCCTTGACATGGGTAACCTGCGTTGGGCCTGAGCGGGACTGAAGGAGTGCTGCTACTTGCTGCCATAGCTGTAGGTGGGCTACGGGTTTCCCATCACTAGCTCTCCACCCCTGATTCTGCCACACCGGGAGCCAGACTGTGGCGGCTTTGGCCGTCCAATCCGAGTCTGTGTAAATGGCAAGTGGGCTTTCTGGGGGCTCAAACTCAAGCACTGCCAGAAGCGCTTGCACCTCAGCCGCTTGGCTGGAATGGGGGCGGGCTGGACCTTTGAGAGTATGGGCGTCGCTCACTCGCACGGCGCCGTAGCCTGTCCGAGGGGAGCCTCCAACGTGAAAGGAGGAGCCGTCACAGAACCAGCATGTGAAGCCGTTCTGTCGGGCTTCCTCTAGCGGGACTCCCCAAGTGACTGGCCAGACGACCTGCGGTGGCGGGTCCAGGGGGCACTCGTGCTCGGTCCTGGTCACTAATAGGCCATAGGGAGCTGGTGGCTCAGTGGTTTCCTTTTTAAATTCTACTCCGCGGTTGACCAGGGCCAGGGTCCACTGTGCTATGCGGGCGTTTGAGACTTGTCCATCTTGTATCTTTCCAGACAGAATATATTTGAGGGGCGTGTGAGTCGTCTGAACTATTGTACGTGAACCTCCTATGATAAATTCCCAATGGGTCAGACTCCAAACTAGAGCAAGGCAAGTCTTTTCGCATGGGCTAAACTTGGTCTCTACTGAAGTTAGATTGCGAGAGGCATAGGCTACTACTCTAGCGGCTCCCGCTTGTTGCTGGGTGAGCGTGGCTCCTATGCTCTTGTCTGACACGGCTAGCTGAATAAAGAATGGCTGGGTGACATCTGGATGGGCTAGGGCCGGGGCTGCGGCCAGACTGCGCTTCAGCTCGGCTAAGGCTGTCTGTTGCTCCGGTCCCCACTCCCAGGGAGTGTTCTTCTTGAGGAGAGCATAAAGGGGGCGAGCTTTGTCTGCAAAGGACTCGATGAAGTCTCGGGAAAAGTTAAAAGTTCCTAGAAGGGCTCTGAGGGAGGGGACATCGGTGGGTGCAGGTAGCTTGGAAATGACCTCCATTCGCTGGGCGTCCGGGGTGCGACCCTCGGGTCCCAGGGTCAGACCCAGGTACTTGACGCTGGTCTGAACCAATTGGGCCTTTTCCCTGCTAGCCTTGAACCCAGTCTCGCGGAGGAGTTCCAGGACTTCCCTGGTGATTTGGCGGGCTAATTCTTCCGTGGGGGCGTGGACTAAAATGTCATCCACGTAGCTCAGTACGTGGGGCCTCGAGGAGGGTTGGAGGCGTTCCCACATCTGAACTACATGGGCATGACAAATACTGGGGCTGGAGTGGAATCCCTGGGGTGTCCGCTTGAATGCGTATTGCTGGCCGCGGAAAGTGAACGCGAACTTGTACCAGCAAGACTCATGCAGCCGGATGGAGTGGAAAGCGTTGACCAGGTCTATGACCGAGTAGAACCGGGACCCAGCGGCAATGGCCGTCAGGATCTCATTGTACTTGGCCACAACCGGGGCAACTGGAGGGGTGGTGGCATTCAGGGCACGGAAGTCGACCGTCATTCTCCAGGTCACTCCATCTGCTTTCAGGACTGGCCACAATGGGGCGTTGCAGATGGACTGCATCGGGAGTATGACGTCCCACTCAAGGAGTCCTTCTATAGTCTTAGCTATCCCTGCCTCAGCTTCCGCTGGGTACTTGTACTGTCGTTGGGGAGGGGGGTCCTTTCCTTCAATCAGGACGCAGGCGCCCTTCACTATCCCACACTCGGCCTTGTCTGTCACCCAAACTTCGGGAAAGTCCTGAACCCAGGGGTCTCCTGTGATGGGGGCGAGAGGAAGGGGGGCCTTAAGGGCTGCACATCGATGGACTGCATTGACAAAGCCTGGGCCTCCTGGGATGCGCCACAGGAGCCCATTTGCTAGGTCGATGGTCAGTCCCTCGGCACGGAAAAATGGCATGCCCAAAAGTCCATCATCTTCTCCCCGGTTTGCGCATGCCGAAATCCTGGTGGCCAGGTTCCCAACGGAGAGGGGGATATCCTGCCAGACCGGGGATTCCTGCATGCCGCCTCCGAAACCGGCGAGCTGCATGGTGGTGGGGGTCTGAGTTCCCTTTGTGACTAAGGTGGGCCGGAGTATATTAAGTGAAGCTCCGGTATCTATGAGGAGGGTGGCAGGCTTCTTCTTTTCCCCGGGAGTCCCGATCCCTGCCTTTACTGTCGGTCTCCCCCATGTGTCCGGCTTTAGTTTGGCAACTATGCCCACGGAGGGAGACTGGGACTCGGGGCAACCCTATTCTGATCCTGCGCACTGGTCGGTAGACGTGGAGCTCCCTCTGAAGGGGTTATTGGGGCTCGGGCGTTCTCGGACCGCAGCTATCGGGGGGCTCGAGAAGGGAGGGTCTGGCGGCAAAGGGGGTGCTGACGGAGGTACTGGGGGCTGCTGCTGGTCTTCCCATTCCATGATCGCTTTCATTAGAACGGACGTGGGCTTTCCATCGAACAGCTCCATGTTCGCTCCAATGTTTTTGAGGCGCATCCAAAGTTCCCAGCGGAGGGGGTCCCTGGACTGGGGCGTGCTGCCGCGGTCCCGGTATCCCTCGTGGTTGCCCTGCGATGCTCCCCAAGCGTTAGACTGATCTGGGGGCGGGTAGACCTGATGGTTGTACGGGTGCGATGCTCGCGAGTGAGAAGGGGCTAGGGGCGCATCCTGTGATCGGGGCTCGTGGGGTCCCTGCTGGGAGGAGGAACTGTAACTCGGGGTGGGCGCAAAGGAGACTCCCGGGCGGTAGTCCCTTGGTCCTCTTCCCCGGTTAAAGCTACTGCTCCTTCCCCTCAGGATCCCTCCCCTTGCCTCCGGGTACAGGCTGCGTCCCTGCGGTCGGTACTGAGAGTGGGGGCCATGATTGGCATAGGTGACTGCACTTATCGGCTCGCTCTCCTTTCTACGAGAGGCCGGGGACTTCACATGACGGATGGCGCCGGTCTCTCGCAACAGGCCAGCAATGCTCCTGATGCGGGATTCCAGCTCTCCCCATGTAATGCTCCCGGGCTCGACTCCTGCTAGGGCTAGGCGAGTGGTGCTGTTGAGTCCATCTATGACTGCCCTCCTAAATTCTAAGTCGTCGAAGTCCGGCATGTCGCTCAAGTCTAAATCTACCTCGTCTGCTAGTTCGGCTAGGAGCTGCTTTCTGGCTAAATATGCCTCTGGATCCTCTCCGGGTTTTTGAGACTCTGCAATATACAGGGCCTTTAAACTCTTGGTGGGCCAGAGGAAGGCGCACAATTCCTTCATGGCACCATACTGACTGCGAGTGGCTAGTCTCCGGTTAGAAATGTATGCATTAAGAGAGGTGACTATTTCGGGGCTGGCACAATGGCGAGCCAGCTGGGCTACATCGGAGCCACTGGCGGAGGGCTGGGACATGGTCACGTGTGCAAACCATTGTATAGCTGAGTCTCGGTTCAGGGGTCCCATGCGGTCAGCTATGGCTTGGAGCTCATCGGGCCTCCAATTGCGGGTCTCTTTAACTATTCGGTCTGTCTTCCTGCCATCATCGTCTGTGGTGACAATTTCTTTGGTAGCTATCGGATGGAGGGGCTGTGGAGCTTCCTCGGGCTGGGGCGAAGGAGGTGACCAACTGTCGGTACTACCTTCGGGGAGGGGCAAGAGGGCTGCGGGATGCACGGCGGAAATTACGGCCTGCTGCATCCCCAGGTGCTGTTTTAGGGCCTCTAGCTCCCTCTTACAAGTGGAGTGGTCTGCTGCGGCTATCTTTGCAACTTTCTGCTCTGCCATGAACTGGGCGGCATGGGTTAGCTTAGCGATTCTTTCCTGTCCCTCGATTACTGCGTGCTCAGCCATGTCGGCACGAGTGGTGGCCGCTTCAGCCTTGTGCTGGGCGTCCTGGAGGGCGGTAGTTAATCCTTGCTTTTCTAATATGAAATTGACGCGTTCAGCGCGCCACTCAACTGCCTTTTCCTCATGGTCTTTCTCCTGTTCGGTTAGCTTAGTCCTGAGGGTCTGGATTTCTAGACGCAAGGCGTCCCGCTCTCGTTCTGACCTTTCCTCTAGCTCCTCCTGCGCTGAGTGCAACTTACTAATGAGGGACACGCTGTCCTGTAGGGCGGTGAAAAGTGCCCAGGCCCCGTATCTGTCCTTCTTACTTGACCTAGGTTTCTCTTTTTCACAAAAATCTTGGAAGGCGCTTCTGACTATCTGGAGTGGGTCGGGTCCCTTGAAGGAACCGGCTTCCCAAGGGCAATCTCCCTTCTTAACTAGCCACTTCTCCAGGCGGGGCACGGTGGGGGCTGCCCGGTACATTTTACTTTTTTTTTTTTTTTTTAGTTTAAGGCTGATCTCGGGGGAGGTTAAAGAGTGGATCAGCGACACCAGGGGTGGGGCGATTAAAGCTGCTCAAGGGTTTTAACAACTTCTTCCTCTCTATGTCCCTTTCGGGAGGTTTATCCTTCCCTCAGGTCCTCAAGGGTTTTTACCAGGGGGTTTTAAGGTTCTACTTTTAGGTTCACAAGGGGATTTTTAAGGGTCCTACACTCGGCTCTTCTCCACCGGGGGAGAAGGAAAAATTCCTATTCCCGTTTCGAGCTTGCCTACAAGCCACGGGACCAGGAAAGCTTACTGGTTCAGAAGGTGCTCTCAAGCTCTCTAAGCCCAAGAACCAAAACGCTCAGTGCTTCCAAGCCTCTGCTCAGAAGCTAAAGCTCAGGGGTCTCCCAAGCCTATACTCGGAAACCAGAAAGTGTTCCCAAGCCTCTGCTCAGGAACTGCTACTGAGGGGGTCTCCCAAGCCTCTGCTCAGGCAACCGGAAATGCTCCCAAGCCTCTGCTCAGAAGCTGCAAATGCTCCCAAGCCTCTGCTCAGAAGCCAAAATGCTCTCAAGCTCTCTGCCCAAGAACTAAACTCAAAGTGTCCCCAGGCCTCACGCTCAGAGACAAACGGTTAAACTGTCTCCAAGCCTCGACCAAAAGACTAAATGCGCTCAAGGACTGCCTCTGCAAGTCCCCAAGCAAAAGTGCCCAGGAGTAAAGCTTACTGTACTCCCAAGCGAGGTGCGCTCAAGAGTTCTAACAACTCCCAAGCAAAAGTGTGCCCAAGAGTCCCACTGACTCCCAAGCGAGGTGCGCCCACGAGTCTGACCTAAAACTCGCAAGCGGAAAAGCGCCCAAGAGTCTACCTTAAAACTCTTAAGCACGGTGCGGCCGGCTGCCGCGGGGCTTCAGGAACCTGGCTTTAGATTCCCAAAGCTAAACTAAAACGGACGGACTATTGATCCCTTCACGTTTCCTCCGGAGCGGGGATTGAAGCCTAAGTGCTGGCAGGAACGGGGGTTTGGACGGACTTAGGAGAGACGGGGGAGGGCAGAAGAGAATTTTATATGTGCTGCTTCAGGATGTATATATATATCTATAGCCTACTTCTGGGATCCCACCCACATAGACGCGTTTAGGCGGCCCGGAAGGTGGCCAGGAACTTCACCAGTTCAGAGGTCCTCACCCACAGTACACCGGTTATAACGGCTGGAGGGCCTCGTGGTGCACCACAAAAGGCAAGTAGTCCAAAGCTGGCTGAAGGAGGAAATGGGGAAAAAGCCAACCCACAAGATAGAAATGCTCGCTAGAGCCACACACACTCACACTTTTAATTCCCTGAGCTAAATTGCGCTCTTTACACAGAGGTCTGGAAAATTTTCCTCTAAGTCAGTTCGCTGAAGACACGCGTGTCGACTCACGTGCATTCACACGAACTGGGTCTTGCCCGCATTCTCCACCAGTAAACTGTTACCAGAACTGCTCTTTTATTATAATGGGGAATTAGCTATAGCAGTCTGTAACTTTAATATTAAGTGAGGATCATAACCTATGTATACGGAGGTCCCGATCCCAGACACTCTAGTGAAAAAGAGGCAGACAACGAATAAGTTCCAAACACGTGTATTGAGTGTAGCGTAAGCCTAACTTGCACAATCATACAAGGAACACACAAGATCTAGGAAATACAGAGTAGGAAATACAGAGACGTTCGCTTTAGCTGGTTCCCGACGATGATAGGGGGAATACTCACTTATCCTGGAGCGAAGCAGAGACACAGCAGCGAGGGTGGCCCAATGCCAGCACTGGGACCACAGGCGGACAGCAAGGAGGTCTGGATAGGGAATGGCCGAGGCCACGGACAGCAAGGGGGGGTCTGGATAGGAATGGCCTAAGCCACGGACAGCAAGGGGGGGGTCTGGATAGGGAATGGCCTAAGCACCGAGTGGTCTGGGAGACCAGCTTAAATACCCCAAAACGTACCCTGGGGCTGGTGCTGTACTTGGTGGTTCTCACAGATTAAAACAAAGGGTCTAATGGGCTACTGAATGGCTTGGATGGGCCATTTTGGTAATCAGATTGTGATAAGTGACACCTCAGGAAGAGGGGACAAAAGAGGGAGGGGGAAATCCAAGTGGGCTGAAAGGATGTTCCAGCGGACAGGGCTTGTCCTGATGTCATCAGCTTCTGGAATGCGGAGGTTTCTTTGAGATGCATTCTCTAAGTGCTTGGGATGGTCAGCACTTAGTTCCTTCTCCGGGGCGGCTCCTAAGATATGCAGAGCGGGGCGAGGGGCTCTCGCTGCGGACGTGGTGTGCCCGCTTCGCCGAAATGGCTTCTCAAAGCAGTCTTCTTCTCAGGGTCTTCTTGCTGCCTGAGAACATGGACGCCGGCTGGGCATGGCTGGGGCTGGTTTGCAGGCTGCCCGGTAGCGAGGGCAAGCTCGGGGACCGGCCCGCGGGAGGCTCCAGGCGGGAACTGACCAGGGAGCGCCTAGCCAGGCTCGCTGGAGGTTTCCCCGGCAGGCGCCCGGCTGCTAACAGCGGCTTGGGCCCATATGAGGCAGGCTTCCATGGAGGCAGGGGAAACAGCACTTTAAAACGCAGTCCAAAGCAGGGAACAGGCACGGTCCGTGGCAGATGGCAATGCAGGCACGGGGCACACTTGTAACACAGTCCAAACACACACTGGAAATCCAGATACAGGTCAGGGCAGGGCTGCCCAGAAAGAGAGTCCTTTGTGCAGTTATCCAAACATGGAGTCGGTGAACCACACAGTCTATTGCAGCAGCAAGGTAATTGACACGCAGGCAGGAAACTGACACGTGTATTAACACACACACACGTGTAAAGCAATCTTTGGTGTAACAGTAAAACAGCAACGCAGGAAACTCTAGCACAGTTCATGGCAGGCTTTAAAGCAGGGGAGGGGGCCTACTTGGCAACAGTATATGAACTTTATGTACCATTTGTCAGAATAGCAAGAGTCATATTCAATGATTCATTCATGAGACACCCCACCTGACCTTTTTTATTTTGGTTACTGCTTTTTGAATTCTGTCTTCGTGTTTTCCATGAGCCCTGGTCAGCATACATTTGTATGGTAGCATAGGGGAAAGAGTGTATTAATTACCATTTTATATTGCATATTATCAGTTCCCTTAAGAGAGTTCAAGTTGAAGTATACATATTCATTCAACGACGGCATTTACATCTACTTTACAAAGGTTGACCTATTGTGAAAACAGTAATAAATGTCAGCCTGTACAGGGTACAGAAATTTGAACCAACATTGCTTTACAACCTACTTCCCAAAGTGTGGGGTGGGGTTCAATAGTCCTCATGTTATCTAGTGTCAGGCCAAAGTAGGTCAGGTCTCTGACTCCTGTAATACCTCCTAGGTTAGGTTTGCTTGTTGTTCTGAGTTATTATACACTACCTTTGCTATCATCTGCACAGAACCATTGAATAAGGTATGTTTGAGGGGAGACAGGTCTAGATACTTAAAAAAAGCAAACCTTTCCTCAGGCAGACAAACCTGTACAATGACAGCCACCCTGAGGTTCTAGATCTGATTCATTTTGTCCAGTTGATAGCTGCTGCCCATGTTTCTTCCTGACTCCATAATTTCATTCATGGCACATTGTAATGCTTTCTGTTGCTATTCATGTACTATACTTTTTCATATTTTTTTACAAACTGAATTGGAAACAATTAATTAAAAATAGAGCCCTGATCCCAGAAGTGCCGTCTGCAACAAAAATAGAACTTTCTCAAGATCCTGGCAGGGACTATACTTAATCATGACTCTCAACATTTGGTTTGTTATTCTAAGAAACCACCCTCCTGGGACACTCAAAAACACTTCTCATGGTGGGCATCCATCTGTTTTTATTCTCTTGCTATTTAGCTACTCTTATTTCTCAAAAAGCACAGATTTGATTGTTCCCTGTTTTGCTAAGAAACAAATTATCTGCTTTGGGGTTAAACCAAACTTGGCTATTAGATTGTTGTGTCTACAGCAAAATTCCATCTGCCTTTTGGTTTTCCATATTAATTTGTTTTGCTCTCTTATCTAACTACGTTTTCATGTCCTGTTGATGTCACTGGGAGAGCCAAGCACAGGTTCATCTTTATTCTATTGAAATCAGTGGGACTGAAAAGTGCAAATTTAGGCTGGATCATATCCTCATTGGATTTTATACAATAAACAGCCAAACTTTTCAATGAGTTATTTGGAGCAGGACAAGGATATGTTGTTGAATTATAGTATTTACACGTTTTTAGTGTATGACAAGATTTGGTTAAACTGATGGATAAACTATTCACGTATTTCAGTTAGAAAGTATGGTGCATATGCATATCATCTAAGGATACAGTTTATTCATTAAGTGTCAGGATTTAAGAATATGTTTAATTGAAATAAATGGGGATTTAAATGGTCTTAAATTTGGTTAGATCGTGCTTTGAGCCCCCCAACCCAGCAACGTTACCTTGCTTAAATTGCTACCTAAGAGTGTACAATATTCTGTGCAATTCTTGCTGCCCAAGGAAAAAACACCAAGAGGAAAATGTCAAATTTTGCTTTATATAAGTGATGTGATTTTGCATAAATATGTGCAAAGTTCTAACATCCTTGATGGATGTACTTCAGAGAATAGATGTAAATATGAAAGATCCCAGTGTGGATGAAAAATATAAATGTTTTAAACAGGAGTTTTGATAAATTACAGTTTACTCCTCTACACGAATCATCATATTTGTTACTTGCAGAGATTACTTCTTCTGTCCAGTTGCTGGATGCTTTTAATAATGCTCAGTGTATGCTTTTCAGCCAAAAGGGAAATGTATTCAAGAAAAAATTGGGAAGAATAGAGATGGAGTAAAAATGTATTCCCAAGCAAGCACGGGAAAGAAAAACACCACATAATATAGTCCTAAATCTGTAGCTATTGTGCCGATTGTTTCCTCATAGAAGCCTGTTGCTGCTGCTATGAAACAGACCTGCAAGTCAGAAACAGATTTTCCCTTTAGAAACAGCTCTTTTACAAATGAATAAGGAACAGGAAGCACACATTTACTTATACCAAATGCTGCATGAAGAAATTAATTTTCTGAAAATACGCCATGGCCCAGGCCAAACTGCACATTTCACAGCAGATCAGACGCTCTCCTACTCCAGCCTAGTAGCAGCTGTTGGGCAATTGAACTCTGGGAAATAGAAGAGGGAGGAGAGTTGAACATCCTTCTCCACACACTACTGCTCTGGACAAATTCAGAACCTCCCTTGCCTATATTAAAGTAAAAAGAAATGAGTGTTGGGTTATCCAGTTATGGGCCTCTTGCGTCATGAGTGGTTTGGCCCTGACACGTTATAGGATAAGGAAATGAGACACTTAACCTGATGATATTTGACCCTAAGGAGCGTTTGGAGCCTTTCCGTTTCCATGCAGAGATCTGTACTAATAGGAAATATATCAACAATCCATGTTAACAAACTGTCTGGAGGTCAGATGCTTGCTATCATGGGATTTGAGGGACGCAAATATATTTCAACCGTGGCATTATATCAGTTCAAATATGGTAGATCATTTATCTATTCTAGCTACCAAAACATTAATGCATGGTAAAAATGGATTCCATTTTGTACTACTCTGTTCCTTCACTCTATCTGTGATGGTGGCAGAATGCTGAGGGGGTTGAATGGACTGCAACTTTGGACTGCAGAGGAGGAATTGCATTGTTCTTCTTCATTGACCATTTCCTGTAAATGGTAAACTAGCACAGCATGAAAAGAGCTGGGCTAGAAGCATTCTCCTGATGAGGAAATTTTATTTTGTAGGAAGTTTTGACAAGGAGCAATATTAAAAATATGGCTTTTCTCTGTTACAATCTGAAATATGGTACACTTCATCCTAGGGTTGTCTAGTCTGGCTTAGGAAATTCTTGGACGTTGGGGCAGAGCCTGGAGAAGGTGGGATTTGGGGATGGGGGGGAGCTCAGCAGAGATGTGATTCCATACAGTCTACCTCCAAATCAGCCATTTTCTCCAGGGGAAAAGATGTCTGTTGCCTGGAGATCAGTTGTAATTTCAGGAGATCCCCAGGCACCATCTGCAGGTTGGCAACCCTACTGGGTCAGAATTCCCCCATTCTGCTGCATGCGTAGACCAGAGCTTAGCCTTTCCTCTCCCTTTATATTCTTCTGTCTCCCACAATGTCCAAACTTAGACGGGGGGGGGATTGTGGCCTGGGATTTTGCTTGTGCTATGGGGAAAAGCCCCAGCTGGTAGTGCTGTATTGAGGTGGATCCTCTCTAGTGCAAGCAGGGCTGTGCAAACTGAAGGGAACCTTTCCCCCTGCCCCGAAGCCTGCTGTTGTCCTGAAATTGTGTCTTTGGAGAAGTGTATCCCCAGGAACAGCACTAATATCTGCATTGAGGGGGGTGAATAATTGAAAATTGCCTTCTTGTCCTTCCACAGAAGTACCTTCTACTAGTGTAAGAGGAGGATAGGATTCAAGTCAATAATAGTAATAACACAGATTGCATCCAGCCAACCTTTTTGTTCCATCATACTCAATTCCCCTCCTTACTCAATTCCCCTCCATGATTCCCAGCATAGATTTTTTTGTGAGCAAAGAGGATCCCCTTGTCCCTTTTTACCCGTGGAAAAACGGGTTGGATCCAACCTCATGAATAGCTATTACTGCCCAACAAATCAGTATTCACTTGTTGATTGAGATAATTAGAAGAATTACTCTGGTGGAATATTTTTGCCAGCTATTGTGTAGTTTGCTGTCATGTCTTGCCATATTGGTCCTAGTTTGAAAGCCAAGAAGTATTCAATGCCTCTCTCGTAAATACTTTGGAAAAGTGACTCTCTGCATCTAATGAGTATGTTTCCTTTATCTGCAATATTTGTTATTCCATTGCAGTCATATATCAAAAGGACAACATCAAAGTATAACTCATATCTCAGCTGAAAAATTACTGTTGTGGTGAGATGATTAAGTTTGTTCAGGCTGTTGAAAATAGAAGGAGATCACCAATGTCCCATTTTTCTTCAGGTTCTTTCTTCTTGCAAAAATCAGTCCAAACTACTACTTACTTTAATTTTTCTTTTCATTTCTGTTAATTTACTGCTTTTTTTTTCTGGCACAGCATGCAATATATCGATTGCCAGCACAGCAGATTTATTTTGCATCTCTCCTGGAAAGTTTTATGGAAGCATTTTTATTAGCCTGAAGGTTGATTTATTTTTTCAAAACCTAATTTTGGAGATATATTTTACCAAACCATATTAGCTTCAATAAAATCAGTACTGCTGGAGTTGTTTTAGTTTAACCATATTGTGGTTATAAACATTGCATCTCCCTGTTTTTATTCTCAGTCTTAAAAGTGAAATTTTGATAAATTATATCAATTTGCATATGATTTAATAGTTAAAATAAAGTTATACATCTCCTTTCTCAGCACTTTTGAGAAGTCAGTTGGGTTAGAGACACCCACTCATATGTTCAACCACACATTTAAAAATAAATGTTCCATTAAGTTGGATCTCATGGAAATTTTCTAGCAATGGTGGTGGTAGGGTGACTTTTGCCTATTCCTCCTCCCAGGGCTTTTTTTCTGGGAAAAGAGGTGGTGGAACTCAGTAGTGGAACTCAGGACTGCACAATGACATCACTTTGGGTCAGCTGGAACAAGGAGTGAGTTTTTTAAAGTTTAAATTGCCCTCGGTGAAAATGGTCACATGGCTGGTGGCCCCGCCCCCTGATCTCCAGACAGAGGGGAGTTTAGATTGCCTTCTGTGCAGCGGAACGGAGGGTGATCTAAATTCCCCTCTGTCTGGAGATCAGGGGACGGGGCCACCATCCATGTGACCATTTTCAAGATGTGCCGGAACTCCGTCCCACCGCGTTCCAGCTGAAAAAAAGCCCTTCCCCCTCCTGTTGCAGGCCTCTGACTCCCCATCATAATGTTTCAGGAGGATCCCCTGTCCCCCAGGGGGTATTTGGGGGGTGTATTAAGGACTGTATTGGGAGGGGGAGGGGAGGAAAATCTGCTCTACTGATGAAAAGCTCTTCCATTAGTGGGTATAATGTGCAGGATCAAAGCCAACAGAACATTTTATCAATGTCAAATCAATTTGTATATACAAAACTGGACATCAAGTATCCAGGTAATATACATCAGCAATAGTATCAGACAAAACAAATACACAACAACAGCACATTTTAAAAAATTAAACCAGCACATTCTTTGTTTTGGGACCTCTTGATTCTCGCAACAGCGTTATTTTAAAAAGTAAGGTTTGTTTTGTCATAGAAAAGATATTTGGGATCCTCATAGGAGAAAAGGAGACTTGGGAGAGGAAGATTTGGAAACAGTGGGCAGGGAAAAAGTTAAGCCCCCCCCCATATAAATTCTATCAACCCAAACTAGTTTTTCAACTGTTTTAACGAAAGCCTTTGAGGCTTTGTTACATGTTCAGCAATGCTTTCATCAATGACACGTAAAAATACTTAACTTTGGTGTGGATCATCTCCTATTCCTTTGTATTTTTTAACCTGAACAATTAAACAGAAATGTCTCAGTCCAGCCAAGAGATATATGCATATAAATCTGTCTTCAGTGTGCGTATCTCTAGCGAGGTGTGGATCTGTGCACATAAATGAGTGCTGTATATATGATTCTATTTCCCATTAGTACATGTTTAGTTCCTGTCAACTGAACTTACCCAAACCGAAGTCCTACCCTCTGGCTTTTTGGGAGAAAGAATGGGGCTACTTTTCTTCCCTACTCTTCCTTCCTCAGTAACCAGCTGATCAGTGGGATGTTAGCTTTTTCTAAAAGTCCATGTATATGTAATACCAGTTGTTTAAGTATTTCAAAGCATTGTGTATGTGGAGAGTCCCCTCATTTATCTTCTCCTTGAATCTTCTGCCTACCAACAACCATGCCTCCCACCTCTGGATATATTGCCTGCCTATCAGATGCGACCTCTTGTTTGACCAAGGTTCTGCTGCCTATCCCAGATTTAGCTATTCTTGGAGAAGCTGCTCTAATAGGAATCACTCTCGGTTGACCCTGCCAAGTTGGAGATGTTGCATTTTTTGGCATCTGTGCTAAGTTTCAAACTTGTCCTCCCTTCTTGACTCCACTGACCAGCCGATGCTACTTCTGTACCTGACAAATGGATTACTCGAACACAATCTTCTTGAAGCTGCCCTTGGGAAGATTCTATTAGGAAAGAGGGCAGTATCTTGAAAATATCATCTGCCGAGCCACAGAAGAGGGAGATTATTTTATCCCCTGCATGGCTAGTTGGTCAACCGGCTACCTGCCTACTTCAGTAGTACCATCATCAGAACAAACTTGGCTAGTCTAGCAGCACCATCTACCAGCAGCACAAATATGGTGGCATCTGTTGGGGATGGAATAAAGATGGAGGGGAAGAGCAACAAATGAAAAAAAAATGGGTTTGCTCAAACAGATCAAGTGAGCTGGGATTGTTTGGTGTTTTTTCCCAAGGACACATCCCTACTGCTTGTTTGGTTCTCACTGTCAGGTCTTTGCCCTTTTGTTCATTCTGCTAAAGCTGTCTTTCAGTTTTGCTGTTCATGTCAGTTCCCCAGATGGACAATTGTTCCTTCTCATCCCGCCATAAATAATCTGACCCTGGATAAACCTTCTCTGGCTCACAGAATCTTCTCTCTGGCTGCAGTGCTGTAGTTGCTTGAACAGCCCTGTGGGCAATGAAAGCTCAGCTTCATTTACGTCTTGGAATTCAGGTCTCTGCTCTTTAGCTCCACCAAAGCTGCCTGTCATGGCTCATTGGACACAGATTCTACCTTCTATTCACTCAGCTGCTTGGGAAATAGAGTCACAAGAGTGAGAAGGAATTTGGAAGGAAAAGCTTAGAGCCCTTAGCTCAAGCAGTGACAATTTCTGAGAAGCTCCTCTTTATGGAAGCTTAGCAAGGTCATCTAGGAGCCCCATGGCGCAGAGTGGTAAGTTGCAGTACTGCAGCCCAAGCTCTACTCACGACCTGAGTTCGATCCTGGTAGCCGGGATCAGGCAGCCGGATCAAGGTTGACTCAGCCGTCCATCCTTCCGAGCTCAGTAAAATGAGTACCCAGTTTCCTGGGGGTAAAGTGTAGATGACTGGGGAAGGCAATGGCAAACCACCCCATAAAAAGTCTGCCGAGAAAATGTCATGATGTAATGTCCCCCCTACCTTGCTTGCACAGGGGACCACTAAGATCATCTGTTCTTTTTCCTTCAGGATTCCTCCTGCATCTATTAGTAGGGGGAAAGGGGGAGAAAGGAACTTCTTTTTGCCCACTAAAGGAGACCTGGACTGATCTTTTGCCTTCCTCTGTTGCAGGTATTTTAAGCATAGGTTTGGCTAGAGGCATGAATCTTCGGTATGACCTGAAGGGCAAGAGCAAAAGGGCTCTTGGCCCCTGGGGCAGTGTTGCCCCTAATGGGACAACACTGGGCAGCTGCCCCCTACCAACTACCCTGCAGCCCCCATCTTTGGCTGGCTGCCATGCAACCTGAGTTGCACTGCAATGAATTGGGCAATCAATTTTAAGGGCAGGTGGAGGCAGGTGGATGGTTATGGCTGGCTGTATAGGCATAGGAGGGCGAGAGATGGAGATGAGAGTGGGGGTCCTATTTATTTAATTATTTTGGATATTTCTATGCCTACTCTTCAGAGTCCTGCTTGAAGCAACTTATTTAAAACATCACAATACTAAAAGCAGTCTATCAAAAACTAGCCATTGGACAACATAAAAACTATCATTATACAGAGGCACACCATTGATAAGCTGGTAAGACTGTGACTTGCCATCAGGGCTACTGGTATACTGTACTATTGTACAGGTTACTGGTATATTGTATATTGTACTTTTTGTGGGGGCCCCATTGTTTATTTAAATTATATTTTCCCAGGTTCTCACTGGGAAGAAAAGTGGGTAAAAAACCTTAAATAAGTAAAGTTACTCTGGAAGTAAAACTTTTTAACTTCATACAACTCCTTATCTCTTGAAAACTTTTATCTGGCACTGACTTGTGTTTGCTGCCTCAGATGATTATGGTATTAACTGTATGAGGCTTTCTTGTCAACTTTCTTTACTGTTATTGAAATGTGAAAATGTCGGCCGTGAACATCATATAAGACAAATTCCAGCCTTTTGAAGAAAATGGAATCTGATTGCTTGAAACGAGTTGCAAAGGCTGTCTGCTCTCATTTTAATACTGGTCTACAGCTGATTTATCCAGTTATGGATTTGTTTTTCTCTAGGCAAAATCCATTTGGAAATGATCAAGCAGGCCTCACAAAGTAGATAGATAGTCACATCTGCATGGGAAACACTAGGTTTCATGGAAATATTAATCAGCTTGTTTTCAAGTCTAAAAGGCACATCAGAGCACGGGAAACAGGCTACAAAGCACCATGGAGAGAATGCAATCGGAGATTTCATTCATTGCATTAAAGTCATGCCGTTCTTTTGAGCAAAAGGCTCCTCCCTCTGTTGTTTTGACCAACTGGGGCCTAATCTGCAATCACCGTTGAACTTCTGGAATGTGTTGCATCCTCCTCCCAGATCAGAGACTGAAAAGAGTCTAGGAAAATGAGCTGCAGAAGAGTCCAGAGAGAAAGAAAAGCAGCAATAATGTCTAACTCATATGAAGCCAGTAGTTCATATGAGTTAGACATTTAATGTCTAATTCATATGAAGCCAGAAAGAAAAGCAGCAATAATGTGTAACTCATATGAAGCCAGCATTGGCCTGGCTGCTCCCATAAATAACATGAGACTAATGTATGATGAGAGTAGGTATGAAGGAAGTGGGTGATGTAAAGGATTTACATGGCTACCTCCAATGCCAGAAAAGCCCTAGCCCGGGATCATTTCCTTCCAATGTTACTAGGGTGGTATGGAAGGAACCTTGTTACAGCTGCTTCCACTCTAGTAACATATGGATCAGGCTTTATTTGGAGGGCCTTCATGATCTCTGGATGCTGTGGTTGGTTCTGAGAACGGGTGTTACTTTTGTACTTACAAACCAGAATATCCTTCTTGCTATATTCTTTCTCACCATTACAGATGGTGCTATCTTTGTTTTCACCTTTAAAGATGGGACTAGAACTTCCCACTGCTCCAGGAATCCTAAACCATACAACATAAGTCTGTAGTCATTTCTTGAAAAGAGAAATTCATACAATCATTTTTATTATTGGTAAAATGATTTCATGCTCCCCACTTCTCTTATTGGGAATAACTCGAGGTATCATTACATACAGAAGAGTGCAAGCAAAGTGATGCTCAAAATTATATAGCAAAGACTCTTACCATATATGGAATGAGAAATGCCAGATGTTCAAGCTGGATTCAGAAAAGGAAGAGGCACCAGAGTGTTACTGGGATTTGGTCTCCTTGTGAGTAAGAGAATTTGTGTGTGTGTGTGTGGGGGGGGAATTAGCAAGCAAGGAAGACAGCTGTGCAAGAGGCCGGTAACTGTGGGATCTTGTTCATCAATGTTTACAGAGTCCCTTCCCAAAATAGCAAATGAGGCTGATGCTTAAGTTCAAATCTTTTATTGGAAGGAAAATGCACATACACACAGAAATGCAGGGGGAAATGCGCCCCCCCCCCGAGTCCTAAGAAGTTAGCCAGAAGTTGAGATAGAGAAAGGGGAATAAGTATATCTACCTATCCTGAAGAATAGTCCAGTCCACGGGAGAAGAGAGTAGCTTCAAACATTCAGCATCCTCAGCCAAGAGAGAGCAAGAGGCTTGGGGTAACCTCAAGGGAACAGCACTTAGGATCCAGTACACGTGCTCGGAGACAGAGAGGCTTAGGGAAGCAACCCTAAGGAAGCAGCCAGGAAGTGTGCACAATTTAAATGGGACAAGGCACTACTCTTATAGAGTAAAACTTGCCTATAGGTGGGGGAGCCCACCTAGCAGTTAGAAGAAAGACTCCAATGGTCAGTTCCTGGGATTAACAAAAGGTTTGATTACCTTGATTGGTAGCTGCCAGGGTGTGTGAAAGAGAAAGCAAATCTTGCCCGGGCTCTGCACAAAAGGGCAGTTAGTTAATGAAGTCCACCGGAGCTAAGTTGATGAATTTAGTTGGGGAATGTACCTTCCCAGGAATGAATTATAAATACTTATGAATGTCATTTGATTAGTTCCTCAATCAAGGACAGGAGATCTCATCACAGAAGGAGGGAAAGGAATGTGTTAAGCAGGAATGACTCTGCAAGACCTTTGTTGTGCTGGATTCCTTAGAGGCTGGGGAGCCTGTAAATCCAATCACCATTGATCACTCTGCATTCCTATGCAGCATTCCATTCATCCCTGGGTCTCCCAGGCGGGACTCAGCAACTGTTAGCTGGAAGTCCTCTGACTGCAATACAAGCTGCCATTTTAAATCCAGAGGCCTGGTGCCATTTAATATCACACGCAGCCATGTTTAAATGGCTATTAAAGATGGCGGAGGCTGGGCCAACTGCTTACAAGAGATCACATTGCGAATTTATGATGGCTAACAGAACATACCAGGGAATTTCAGAAGAAAATCAGCCTGTGTTTTATAGATTACAGCAAAGCTTTTGACTGTGTGGATCATGAAAAGCTATGGAAAGTCTTAAAAGAAATGGGGATGCCATAACATCTGATTGTTTTGATGCACAACCTGTACTCTGGGCAAGAGGCTACTGTTAGGACAGAATATGGGGAAACAGAAAGGTTTCCAGTTAGCAAGGGTGTCAGACAAGGATGCATATTATTTCCCTACCTGTTCAACCTCTATGAGGAGTATATCATAAGGAAAGCTGAATTAGATCTAGAAGAAGGTGGAATGGGAATTGGTGGAAGGAACATTAAGAATTTGAGATATGCAGATGACACCATATTGCTAGCAGAAAATAGTGAAGACTGGAAACGATTACTGATGAAGGTTAAAGCGCCAAAGCAGGATTACAACTGAGCATCAAGAAGACAAAAGTAATGACTACCGAGAAATTACACAATTTTAAGGCTGACAATGGGGAAATTGAAGCTGTTCAAGATTTTCTATTCCTTGGCTCAATCATCAACCAACAGGGAGACTGCAGTGAAGAAATCAGAAGATTGAGACTTGGAAGAGCAGCTGTGAGGGAGCTAGATAAGAACCTTAAAGATAAAGATGTCTCTCTGGGAACCAAGATCAAGATAATCCAAACTATGGTATTCCCCATTGCCATGTACTGATGTGAAAGTTGGACAGTAAAGAAAGCTTAGAGGAAGAAAATTGATTCATTTGAAATGTGGTGCTGAAGGAGAGTTTTGTGGATACCATGGACAGCCAAAAAGACAAATAAGTGGATTCTAGACCAAATCAAGCCTGAATTCTCCTTAAAAGCTAAAATGACAAGACTAAGTACTTTGGTCACATCATGAGAAGACAAGATTCTCTGTAAAAGTCAATAATGCTAGGAAAAGTGGCAGGCAGCAGCAAAAGAGGAAGACCTAAAATGAGATGGCTTGACTCAATAAAAGAAGCCATGTCCTCCAGTTTGCAGGACCTGAGCAAGTCTGTTAAAGATAGGACGTTTTGGAGGTCTTCCATTCATAGGGTCGCCATAGGTCAGAGACGACTTGATGGCACATAACAACAACAACAACAACAACAACAAAGAATTACTATTACTGAACGTACAATGTACTATTACTGAATGTACATTACTGAATGTACTATTACTGAATGTACAATGAATGTGCACTAGATCCAGAGGAGTTAGCTGTGTTAGTCTGTAGTAGCAAAATAGAAGAGTCCAGTAGCACCTTTAAGACTAACCAGCTTTACCGTAGCATAAGCTTTTGAGAATCACAGTTCTCTGACGAAAACTGTGATTCTCAAAAGCTTATGCTGCAGTAAAGTTGGTTAGTCTTAAAGGTGCTACTGGACTCTTTTCTATAATGAATGTACAATGATATTCTCATCCAACACTGGAAAACTAGTCTGAATCTTGGAATAAAGGCACAGCAAAAAAACATCCTAGAGTATCTTAACCAGGGTGGGGATACGGGATCAGGTTCTCCATGGTTATTTTGTCCCCTTTCTAGAGACAGCATTCCTAAAAGGCGTTGTTGGTGCCTTGGTGTATAGGAATATATATTTAGATATTTCTAGAATCAATATATATTTGAAAAATTGTTGGTATTTTTTGTATATATTTAGCTATCCAGAGCAACATTTGGTAATCAGGTACCAAATATTTCTAAAAATATTTGGGAATGTCAGAGTAAGCATTTTAAGGCTCCCAGGCTTGTTTTTCTTCCATTTAACGGGTTTCCCGGGCAACTGGAGGGAGAGGGGAGGGACGCAGCTCTCCCAGGAAATGGGATCAGACCTTAGGGGGAGTACGAGACCTGTTTGCCCAGTCATGATGAGTCTCTCACAGCCCTTCATGGCTCTATGAGTATGGATAAAGTGGATAAAAAGCAGGCCTGCAGCTTGACTCCATTTGGGGGCTAGAATTTGGGGCATTGTGCTGGTGTGTGGGTCCTATTGTTGCTCTTGTCTGTGCCTTGGAATTCTGCTGCCTGCTTGGGAAGACCTTTTTCTTGTTCTGGATATTTTCAGATACTGTTCTGGATATTTCTTGTTCTGGATGTTTTCTTTCTGGTTCTTTTTAAAAATAGTTTTCCTTGGTTTTGTTTTGTGCTGTTTTTAAAAGAGTTTAAAACGCTTATGCTTTGTTGGGTTGCCTTCTCTTGGGTTGTTTTAGAATTTTTAACTGCTTTGCATTTTCTCAGAAAAATTTGCTATGTGATCTCAAGCGGCTCTTTCTTTTCTGAATCCAGCTTGAACATGTGGCATTTCTCATTCCAAATATGATAAGAGTCTTTATTGTAGAATTTTGAGCATCACTTTGCTTTCATGAGAAATTAATGCAATAGTCCAATAGTTGCTGCAATCTTTGACATCTCCTTTTTTTGGAACTGAAATATAGATTGTTTTGAGTTTGTGGGTCATTGTTTTGTTTTCCGTATCTATTGACATATTCTAGTTAAAATTTTGACAGATCCAATTTCTGTAGGTTGAAATAAATCTATTTGTATACCATCTACTTACTCCTGATGATTTGTTTTTCCCTACTTCTTGAGTGCAGCTTTCGCTTCACTTTCTAAGACTGCGGGTTCTTTGTCAAAAGATATTTCTTTGAAGGAATCTGTCACCCTTGCTTCTGTTCTCTATAGTTCATGAGTGTTTTGTTTCCATCTTTATCTTGTCCTTATCGGATACTATGTTTCTGTATTGATCTTTCAGCATCTCTACTCATGGTTTGAATTTTCCTTTCATTTCCTGGAATTTGTGGAACACATATCTTGTTCTTCCTTTTTTACTGTTCTTTTCTATTTATTTGCACTAGTTATTAAAATAGTTGTCTTTATTACTACATGCAAGGCTCTGAAAAGCTGCATTTAGATTTAGCCTAGGTATAAAGTTTTTTTTAAAAAGTTAGGTTGTGTGAGTTTGAAAAAAAAAGTTAGTTCATGTTAGTGCTCAAGAGTACAGGTAGATAGCAAACTGGAGATTGTTTGAGGCAAGCATGAACCTGGTTTATTCTTAGACATACAGTTGAGGGGTCGATCTGTGCAGTTTGTGCAAACTAGCTGCCCCCTGCAGGAAGGTAGGAAAATAGCACCTGCCCTCCTTGCCCCTCTGTACTGTGGAAAGGTGAGGGGGGTGGGAAAATGGTGCCTGCTCCCCCCTTGCTCTAGGAATGCAGGAAAACAGTGTCTGCTCTCTGAAGGGAGGCATGGGAAGGTGAGAAAATGGTCCCCATTCTCTCCCCCCCCCATTGAGTGAAGGCAGGAAGATGATTTCTTTGCTCCTTGCCCCCCCCCCCCCCAATATGGTGAGAAGCTGCCCCTGCCCTTCAACAGAGGGAATAAAGGAGCAGGCTCCCCACTAGTTCTACACAGAAAAAAATCTTTATTATTTCTGAAGGGGCATGCATAGGCTGTATCTTTGGAACAGGCATACCCTTGGACATCAATAGAATGTAATCCTTGTTGTGAGACAGCCAGTGAGCCCTGTATATACCACATTGAATCCCATGGACAGAAAGTGGCATATAAAAGGAACAGATAAAATCAGAGAGAGAGAGAGAGAGAGAGAGAGACTAGCTGACCTCACCAACTCATCACTGCACTCAGGTACAGTCCAAGGCCAAGCAGGCCCATGGCAGCTCATAAGGGACTTGCTAGGGATGTTTTTTCTACAGGAAGACATCAGCCCAAGGAGCCACTTGAAAAGGTGATCATGTGTTCTTTTCTCACTGGAAATGCAACATGACACGGCAGTAATACAGAACTGGCTTTTAAAATGTATTGTCAGTGAAGCACTCACTTGCTGCTTTATGTTCCATTGCTTCAGATGTAATGACTCAGCATAAACAGCTCAAAGAGATCGGTAACACTCCAATATCGATAGAAGCTCCAAATCATAATGGTGCAGATAAGGGGAATAAATTTTGTCGGATGAGCATCTGTGACCTCAGGTTAAGAGCCGGACTGGCAGTTTCTATAACCAGTTAGTTCCTTGACACTCTCAGTAATTTTGATGGAGGTAAATTGGACTTGTCACTATGTGCTGTTCAAATAAATCTTTTTGTACTTCTTACCCAGTCAGGCAACAGTTAGATCTTGAATCCTTTCCAACCACTTCTTGCCCTCTGCCAAAATATTTCTGTCGTAAGTGCAAATCATACGTGGTTGCCAGGAAAGCTGCCCTAAAGTCATCTGGTCACCGGCTGTCTGTTCTGCCAAACTGATCAACATTTGAGAGAAGACACTTTTAGATACAGACAGACTCCAGAAGGCCATGGCTGTTTGGCATATTAAAGATGATGAATGCCATTTCTGTAAAACTGAAAAGTAAAGACTGTAAAGACTAAACTGTAAAGACTGATAAACTGCACTGTGTCTTTTGCTTTTTTGCCTGCATATGTAATTGAAGGCAACAACAACAACAACAAAAAGAAACATAGGGTAGCTTTGGAACAGGTTGTGGGGTCATACTAATATGTGCATGAATTCTATTGCTATCTTCTGGAAGATGTTTTATTATAATATGAATGATCTTTCTCTGCTACTCTAATTTTATCTCCTACTTGGTACAAGAATTGTTCTTGAGGAGTGCTGAAGAGAAGAAGGTCTTGCAACCTCACTGAAGCCTAAGTAGGGCCGAACCTGGTCAGTGCCTGGACGGGAACTTCCTGGGCCCCGCTCCAGTATGTTGCCTTGAGGGGGAAAATGAGGTATAATTAAGTTTCGTAAGAACTGAAGAGGTGAAATGCTGGATCATCCCTCGGGCTGCCAGGCCCCCTTACCTCCCAAGAGGGGGTGGGGGCGCCTGCAGGCAGACAGGGGCCTGATTCCAAGTTCTCTTGTCTGTACACTCTGCTGCATTTGCTCTCTGGTGGCCCTGTTGATGTCACTTTTGATTGAAAAACAGAAACAATGGGGTCTCAGCAGGGGCAAAATTGGCCCCATGTTGGTTACGTTGGGAGCCAATTTGGCCCCAATGAGGCTCTGTAGCTTCTGGTTTTCCAGCAGAAGTGCATCACTGGGGCCTCCAGAGCATGTGTGCATGCCATTTCACTGTGTGCTCTGGTGGCATCAGGCATGCCTCCCTCTTCTTTTTCCTCCCACTGGCCAGGTGAGTGGGGTGGGGTGGGAATCCCAGGCCCCCACTGGAGGGCTGGCATCTCTAATCATACCAGGCCAACCAGTTGTCCTGGAGGGCCAGAAACTGGACATAGAGGTAAAGGCCTTACCCTGAAGTTGCCTTCTAGCACTGGTATTTAGAAGTTTACTGCTGCTTAAACAGTGGAGGTTCCCTTTAGTGATCATGGCTAATAGCCATTGCTGGACCTCTCCTCCGTGAATATGTCTCGTCTCTTTTCAAAGGCACCACTACGTCCACATTAGTGATTTCCACACTTTAATTACTTATTGAGTAAAGAACTGCTTTGTTTTGTTCATCCTGAATCTAATCCATCCTGTTTACTCAACACCTGTTTTGATGCCATTTTTCTTTTTTTAAAAATATGTTTCTTTATCTGGCTATGTGATCAAGAAGGATCATGCAGCCGGTGTAATGACTTCATGACACCCTATAACCAATCAGATTTGGCAACATCATAACAACATGAAGGGGAAACAGAGTGCTTCCCTCATTCAAATGGCCTCATTTTTTCTGGCTTATTAAATTATTTGTAGGAAGGGGGGTGCCCATTTTTAGCTTAGTTGTATTTCCCATCTGCCATAGATGCCTTCTCCAGGGGTAAAAATAAACCAGTATGGACTGTTATGGAGTAGAGATGGGCACAAACAGCAATACGAACAAAAAAAAAAGCCACGAACAACCCAATTTGCTGTTTGCAAACAAGCTGTTCGTGAGGCCCCATTCTAAATGAACAGGTGGCCATTGCAAGCCTTGTTCATTGCTGTTCCTTGCTGTTTGTCAAGCCAGACAGTCTGGCACCTGCAATCAATTCCCTTGGCAATTTTGGCAGTGATTGTCTGAACTCTGTCTGAACTCCTGCTGTAGCCCTGGAAACCCCAATCTAAGCCCAATTTAGCTTGATAGGCACATCTTCCTTTCAAGTGTGGAGCTCCAAATTTGTTACAACAAGAGAGCAAAGACCAGAGGGGAGCTCCCAGCTCTGACTTTGCAGACAGTGGAGAGACAGTTGCTGTTGGCATTTTGATAGAGAGAGTGCATTGGAGCTTGAATTTTCTTTGTGTGTGGTGGAATAGGGATCTACCCCTTCTAGTTCCAGGGCTGCTGCCAGGTTCTGGGCCAAGCTATTATTTATTATTGGTACCTTTCCTGGGGCTTGCTCAGGTAAAGTTTCTGGGAGTGGTGCAGTAAGGATCTACCCCTTCGAGTTCCAGGGCTGCTGCCAGGCTCTGGGGCCAAGCTATTATTTATTATTGGTACATTTCCTGCTGCCTGCTCAGGTGAGATTTCTGGGAGTGGTGCAGTAGGGATCTTGACTTGGATGATGGCTGGAGGAGAGCCCGTTGGCCCCCACGAACAGCCAACCATGAACATGTTCGTGAATAGGGCCATGTTCGTGGTTGTTCGTGAGTCCCTGTTCGTGGATGGCAACGAACATCATGTTCGGGTTTTTTTCTGTTCGTGCCCATCCCTATTATGGAGTGTCGTAATTAAGTGGTCAATGTGACACCACCCATCTTGTGCTCTGATCCTCCCACCCCCAGCAAGGTAGTAACAGCAAGAAATTTAAGTTATTTTTCACTCCTAGGGGGAAAAGTTAACATCTTTTCTTAAAAGGAAGCATTTGGAGGATTAAAGTTTAAAGTATTCCGCACAATATTGCAAATAATAATTTATTAGCCTGGCAGAAAAACTTGGAATTAAACCTTACCACTGGGGATATATTTTGTAACTGAAAAACAATGGCAGTCACAGTCAGTCTGTTTCAGCGTGGAATGGATTCGTGTCCCATCTCCTTACAGATAATTTGAAAGTTTATATAAGGAGAGAAATGGAAACTGCTGCCAGAGTTCTCAATGTAGGTCTTTCTCAGCTATAACTAGAGAGTAGCGCACTGCCTTTGTAGCAATTCATGGCAGCCCTGAACTTTGCTTCCTGTATCGTTCTACAAAGGCGGGATAATATAAACTCCTAGCCTTCTGCTTCACTGGCCTTGACTGAAGAAAGAAAAGCATTGCTGGTTGCATCTAATTGTTTACACGCCGAATGCATGTCGTCTGACTTCTACACCACATTTGCTTCCAAATTGCCATTGTATGTATATTAGGCCTTTCTTGTATGGTTTCCTTTAAAATACAATGGGCACTATCCACCAAGGACCATTCTTCTAAGGCCCCCCATCCAACTGAACAGACTATGCAAAGTCTAGTTCATGGCAGATGGTGCTTAATGCCTATAATTTCTCCTTAATATCTCCATTCCTGCCCCAACATTTTTTTTCCTCTTTGAAGGAAATACAAACAAGTAAAACTCCCCCCACCCCTGTGTCTGCCACTCACTGTACATGAGTATGTGTTCATTCCCTGTGACAGCAATGCTTTGGAACCAAAGGGCCCTTTTAAAACAGCTGGCGGTGGCCAGGAAGGAAAGGAAAGAAGGAGGTCAGTGGTTGGCTAGCTAACAAGACATGCAGTATGATACTTCAAAAGGACAGAGAAATTGCCTGGTGGTTTCTCAGCATAGCATCCACTTGCCCAGCTGTGTGCACATGCGGGGAGAGGGGGAGATTAGGAGGATTACAGCAGCAAGAGGCATGGCATTTGCTCTTTGGTGTTGTTTGATTCCCAGGCGAGTTGGAGCTGGGTTGACAGTGTTCTTGTAAACACATCTGGGGAAGAGGCCACGCCTCAGTGGCTGAGCATCTGCTTTGCATGCAGAAGGTCTCAGGTTCAAGCCATGACCCTGAAGAGCCATCCCCAGAAGACTGTATTGATCTTGATAGACCGAGGGTGTGTACTTCAGGGGAAGAGGAATAGAGCATCTACTTGGCATGCAAAGGTCCCAAATTCAATTGGCATCTCCAGTTAAAAGGACCCAGCAGTAAGTAAATATGCCATAGTGATCTTCCACAAGTCCTGCCCTTAATTTGAAGCTTGAGTTGCCAACCTCCAGGTGGTGGCTGGGGATCTCCCAGAATTACAGCCTGTCTCCAGACAACATAGAACAGTTCCCCTGGAGAAAGTGGTGCCTTGGAAAGTGGACAGCATGGCATTATACTCAGTTGAGGTCCTTCCCCTCCCCAAACCTGCCCTCCCCAGGCTCCATCCCCCCAAATCTCCAGGAATTTCCCAACCCAGAGCTGGCAACCCTAAGCCCTGCCAGTTAATCAACGAAACCTTTTGTTAATTATCTACCAATTTAAACTGGTTAAAGCATGCAGGCCTACTAAAAATATACAATGCAGCTTGTAGACGTTATATATATAAAAAACAACTTGGCCTGCAAATAATTTCACACACTTAACCATGTCACAAAAATTAGCTCATTATTCACATCAGGCTGCATTTTTTTAAATCATAAAATGTTCTTAGAGCTTGATTAAATCAAGTCTTTAAAACTGTAACAGCATTTCCTGCATACTTCAACAAACAAACAAAACAAACCCAGAGCTCTAACGGATGTAGCCAGAAGAAGTAATTACACCCGTTCCCCCTCCCCTCCAATTTCTGCAGCACTCAGAGGAGCTGCATTTTCCAGGTCCAGTTCAAATCAGTCTCCAGAGGAGTGAGTCACTTGGGTTCGGCATAGCCAGTTGACAGGGAAAAAATAATCCTCTTTTCTCAGTTGTAGAAAAAGGGCGTGAAAAATATAGCAATGAGTTTTCAGAGGTAGAAAGAATGTTCCATGTTTACTCAGCACATGGTTTTGTGTTAGGAAGGGTGCTCCAGCACAAATTAGTAGTAAATTCGGCAAATATTATGAGTTTTATACCCACAAAGCCCTTGATAGCAATTTGTTTTCCTGAAAAGCCACTTTTAGGAGACAGTAAGAGCTGATGATGAATTAATGCTACCATTCTGGCCTCTGAAAGTGTCTTGAGGGTATGTCCCACTGCCGTTTTTACTTGATTTCATCTTGATGGCTAGTGGGCTTGGTAGCACACTCAAGAGGCTGATTTTGTCCATAGGGTATCCAATTGTTGACCCCTAGAACAAGTTAGTGGTATAAATGGCACCAGGAACTTCATTTTAAACATGGAGGACAATTGAATAATTTATGTCCTAGTCAAAATTTGTTTTGTTGGGTGCTGCTGAAGCTGCCTGCGCTCTGCTGACCAGGGAGGCTACTCCATCGAGGGCTGAGCTTTTCCACCTGCTCAGCCCCGCCCCCTGAGTGCTCTGGCCTCAAAGGAGCTGCTGCCGGGGACTGCTGCTGCTGAAGCTGCCTGCGCTCTGCTGACCAGGGAGGCTACTCCATCGAGGGCTGAGCTTTTCCACCTGCTCAGCCCCGCCCCCTGAGTGCTCTGGCCTCAAAGGAGCTGCTGCCGGGGACTGCTGCTGCTGAAGAACTGGTGCTGTTTATTGCTGCTTAGGATGTTTGTATGCTGTGATAAGGGGATGGATATGAGGAAGGCATCTGAGATAGGGCCAGGGATACCAGTCCTCTGGGGACGGGGGAGGTATGGCGGTGGGGCCTGGTTTAAAGGGAGAAGGTCACGGAGATGTGGAAAGGCTCGGTGCCCTTCTAACCTACGCCCCATCCCGAGGCATGCCGGTGCTGGAGCTAGGAAAAATCCTCCTTCGACACTGATGTTGTGCAATGCCAGGTCCATAAATAATAAGACCAGTATGCTGCATGATACTTTTATGGCAGCTAATATGGACCTGGTATGCGTGACCGAGACCTGGGTGAGGGAAGGAGAAACAGTTGCTCTTGGTGAGCTGACCCCCCCGGGTTATGCGGTCCTTCATCAGTCACGAACTGAGGGTCGGGGGGGAGGGGTGGCAATCCTTGTCCGGGAGGGTTTCTCCTTCAAGCCGCTTCCCACCCCGAAGATCTCTGGCATTGATTGTGTGGGCCTGGTGTGGAATGCCGAGGAGAGTTTGGCTGTCTGCTTGGTGTACCGACCGCCCAGCGCACCAGCAGACGCCTTACCGCGCCTGCTAGAGGTGGTTGCTGGGTGGGCCTTGGAGTACCCCAGGTTGATGGTGCTGGGGGATTTCAATGCCCATGTAGATGATGCCACCTCGATACAGGCCACGGACCTGGTGTCAGCCATGGCAACACTGGGACTCTCCCAATTTGTATCAGCACCCACACATGAAGCAGGCCACACGCTAGATCTGATCTTCGGGATGGGATTGGATGTGGTTCTGGATAAAGTAGAGTTGGTGCCATGGTCAGACCACGCGGTTGTGAAGGCCCGGCTGGGCGTGCCACCCCCCTCCTGCAAGGGCGGTGAGCAAATTTATGCTCGCCCGCGGAGACTGATGGACCCAATTGGGTTCCAGAATGCTCTGCGGGAACCAATGCTCCACGGTGGTTCATTAGATGAGCTAGTGGAGGGCTGGCAAGTCCGGCTCTCTGAGGCCATCGATGAAATCGCCCCCCGTCGTCCTCTTCGCTGCCGGAATCGCCGGGCTCCTTGGTATACGGAGGAGCTGCGGCAACAGAAACGGGAGCTAAGACGACTTGAGCGCGTGTGGCGGCGATCTCGTGACGAGGAAGCAAGAACATCTTATAGGCTGTTTATGAAGTCCTATGAGATGGCGGTGAAAGCTGTGAAGAAAGAGTATTACGCAGCTTCCATCGCATCAGCTAGCTCTCGCCCAGCTAAATTATTTAATGTGGTCCGTTCATTGGTCTCCCAATCAGGTGGAGATCATCAAAAGTTGAATTTGGAGATAAGCTGTGAGGCTTTTGCGAGCTTTTTTACTGATAAGATCTTGCTTCTCCGCCGCGACTTACCAGCCACAGTTGATACAGTAAATGAACTAGAGGCCCCTTGGCCGTCTTCGGGACCCATATTAGATCATTTCAGCCCTCTTTTCGGGGAAGAGGTGGACAGGATTCTGCAGGTGGTACGGCCTACCACGTGCCCCTTGGACCCGTGCCCGTCATGGCTGGTGAAAGCCAGTGTTGACGGGCTTCGGAATTCCTTGGAGGCGATTATAAACCTGTCCTTGAGCTCTGGGGTTTTTCCCAAGGCGCTGAAGGAAGCTGTGGTACGGCCTCTTCTGAAGAAATCATCATTAGATCCTGCTGACCTGCTCAATTACCGACCAGTTTCCAACCTTCCGTTTTTGGGGAAGGTGATTGAGCGGGCGGCAGAGAAGCAACTGCAGAATTTCCTGAAGGAGACCTCAGCCCTAGACCCCTTCCAGTCTGGTTTCCGCCCGGGACATGGGGTCGAGACATTGTTGGTCGCCCTCACAGACGATCTCCGCAGACATCTGGATCAGGGCGGATCAGCACTGCTGATTTTGCTGGATCTGTCAGCAGCGTTTGATACGGTCGATCATGAGCTTTTGACCCACCGCCTTGCCGATGTGGGGATTCAGGGGACAGCACTGCAGTGGCTGGTCTCCTTTCTCCACGATCGGGGACAGAGGGTGGCGCTCGGGGAGAGGGTGTCATCTCGTAGGCCACTGGTTTGTGGTGTGCCACAGGGAGCGATACTCTCTCCATTATTATTTAATATCTATATGCGCCCCCTTGCCCAGCTGGTGCGGACTTTCGGGCTTGGGTGTCACCAATACGCGGATGACACCCAGCTTTATCTGTTGTTGGACGGGCAGCCTGGATCGGCCCCTGATGCCCTGGAGCGTGCTTTTGAGGCTGTGGCTGGTTGGTTGAGACAAAGTCGGCTGAAATTGAATCCCACGAAGACGGAGGTCCTGTATGTGGGTCGTGGGGAGATGGCTTTGGGACCCCAGCTTCCTACACTTGATGGGGCAGCACTTACACTGGCCCCGAGGGTTAGGAGCCTGGGGGTGATTCTGGATTCCTCCTTGAAGATGGAGGACCAGATCACTGCAGTTGCCAGGTCTTCCTTTTATTATCTTCGGCAGGCCAGGCAGCTTGCCCCTTATTTGTCTCCCCGTGACATGACTACAGTGGTCCAAGCAATGGTCACCTCTAGGTTGGATTACTGTAACGCGCTCTACGCTGGGCTTCCCATGGGCCTGATCCGGCGGTTACAGCTGGTACAGAATGCAGCAGCGCGGGTCATTGCTGGAGCACCGGTGTGGGAGCATATTACACCGGTGCTACGCCAGCTGCATTGGCTGCCAGTGGAGTACCGAATCAGGTTCAAGGTTTTGGTGTTAACTTACAAAGCCCTACGCGGACTGGGACCGACGTATCTGAGGGACCGTCTCTCACCATATGAGCCCCGGAGGACTCTCCGCTCTGGCGGAAAACATCTTTTAAGTGTCCCTGGCCCTAGGGAGGCCGCCTGGCGTCGACCAGGGCCAGGGCCTTTTCAGTCCTGGCCCCGACCTGGTGGAATGCTCTGTCTTGCGAGACAAGGGCCCGGCAAGATTTGCTTGCATTTCGCCGGGCCTGTAAGACAGAGCTATTCCGCCAGGCATATGGCTAACGCCGGGCAGTGCCTCCCCCCCCGTGAAGGGGGGGTTAAACCATCACCCCTATGCAAACACAGAGGCATGTATGAACCACTGGGCAGCATGAATTGTTATATTTAATGTTTTTAAATGTTTTTAAATGTATTATTTAATGTTTTTAAATGTTTTTAAACATGTTTGTATTTGTTATCCGCCCTGAGCCTGCGAAAGCAGGGAGGGCGGAATATAAATATAATAAATTAAATTAAATTAAATTAAATTAAAACTATTCCACTACAGAGTCCTAAAGTTCTGGCTGGTGCATGCATAAGATATCCTAATGAACTTTTCATACACTGCTTTTACTCTAAAGGAAGATGAGCCTGAATATAAGATAACCCCCTTAAAATTATTATACACTCAAAATTATTGTTACACATAACTAAACTGAATGGAAATGTAAGATGACCCGCCCTTTTAATGGCTTACCTTTACCCAAGTACGGTATTTGTGTAAAGTTTTTTCCTCACAATATCTAGGGCTCGACAGCTGAAATGTTCAAAGGTAGCATTCAAATTCATAATTTAACACACTGTGTATAATTAACTATGTATAACTCCTAAAGGAGCTGGTTCTTTTTGTGCAGAGATACAAAAGGAGCTTGGTGGAATTATGTTAAATCACGAGTGCTTTTGGAAAAGGTGGGGTGGGGGGTGGGGGGTTTAAAGAGGGAGGGATATTGACTTGCTGTTTTGCATTATGCTAGGATTGGAGGTCCCTTTCTGGAATTATACCAGAACACAAACATGAACAGGAATTCACACGCACATAGATGCACAGAATACAACTGATCACTGGAACTCACTGCAGTAGGATGGGATGTAGACAAAGAATTAGACAAATGTAGGGAAGCTTAGCAAAGCACCTGTCATTCTGAAAAACCCTATTAAGGTAGAGCGGGGGAAAGCTCAACTCCTCAGTCATCCAGTCTACGGAATGGCTGCTGTTGGGAAGTTGGGATATAATTTTTTTAAATAAAATGGAAACAAGCTAGTTTTAGCACAGCTGGCAGTTGCCTGCTATATGGGAAGATCCCTCTGCTACTTTGGCGTAAGGATGTCTCTCCCCACATCCACGGAAAACACTTGTCAAGTCCAAGGAGTTGTACCTTATGTACTGTAGTAAGGGACAAAGCAAGGGGCTGTGGAGGAATCTTCTCCTCCTATCGAGTGATTTCTTCTAGCCAGCATCTGCTCCTCTTATCATGCATGCAAAGAGAGGCAGGAGGCATGGTTTACATGGTAAGCATGGGACTAGTACCAGGTCCTTTCAAAAAGGAGTTCAGTGGGGACTTGTTACCAACATGTGTGGCTCCACAATCCATGGGTTGAAGACCACTATAGTAACCCAAATGCCACCTATCCTTTTTAGCATTCTTTCCTATTCTTAGTTGTCCCAAAATGCCCCATTCTTGCAAATCATCCAAATTGCGAAAATACTGTCTCTCAATGTGCCAAACATGAACCTGGCTTGTTGGTGTGTCTGTAAGGTCCTTGCCTTCTATTATTGCACATGGAGCGCAAGGGAAGATTTCCTGATCCGGGAAGTCTTCACTCCAGTTTGTCATGACCTCTAAGTGCAAGTGTCAAGACAAATTAGATCTTGTTTCTTCCCCACAAATCACAGCACAGGTTTTTTTAAATTGGTTCTGGCCCTATACAGCTTATATTTATCCCCAGATTTTCGCATGCATTTTTTTGCCTTTAATTTTCACTTTGTTTTTTGTTTTGTTTTGTTTCCCCCATTTTCCCCCTGGTTCCTTTGAGACCACTTTTATTCTGATCTTTTTTGGGAAGTCGATTCTGAGTCGCCTTTGTTCTTTGTGCGGAATGTTTCTTTCTGTTTGTCCCGCCCACTCCCACCCACCTCTAACCCGCTTTCTGATGATTGATTGTTTGTCATAGTCAAATCACTCCTCCCTTCCCCTTCCTGGTTTTGCTTTCTAGAAACCAGGATTAAACCCCAGTTTAGGTTTGTGTAAAGACAGGGACCTAGCTCTGAATGTCATAATACGTTGTTCGATGGAAGACTTTAAAACCAGGAAGTCTTCCCTCATGCTCCATGGAGAAGGGGAGGAGGAAGAGAGCTTGCAATCTTGGCAACAAACCAGGGCCATGACCCTTAAGAACAAACTGCTAGTTGTTCATGACTTCTAAACACAGCCTTTAATCCACGAACTGCTCAGATATCTACCTTGATTAATAAATTATACAAATTAGTCAAGTTGTGTGAATTTCAGCATCTTCGTTTCACGGGCGACTTGCACAGAAACATGCCTCATTTGCGGTATAATAAATAGCTCCTAAAACATAATTGGCAGATGCAAAATTTGAAAGAAGTCTTGCAGGATCAGGAGAAGAAAAATCAATAAACTCAATCAGCTAAGATCTAGCAGCTGTCTGCCACGACAGTTTACAAAAACGGATGAGTGCTAAAAGTGGAGAAAAGACATAAAAACTCAGAGTGCATTATAAATTACCAGAAAACGTTCAGCAGAAAACGTTTGAGATGGGGAGGGGGGGGGGTCCTTAGAAGGAAACAAGTGGCTTAGATTCCTGCTTTTCCCATGCAAAGTCGCCTTTTAATAATTCAGAAACATTAATTCGTCTGTAGTAGCTGGCAGTGGCACTGCAAGTCTCAGACAGAGAAGGCTCTTTTCTTACACCTGTTACCTTCGCTAGAGATGCCAGGGATTGAAACTTCAGCATGCAAAGCATGCGCCCTCCCACTGAGCCACAACCCCTCCTCTGCTGCTAAGCCAGATCTTTGGCTGTTAGCCCAGAGGGGATAGACAATGGTATAAACTGATTTCATGGCCCTGTGATCGCGTCTGACCATGAACACATTATGGGGAGGTCAGGAGGACTAAGACCTCATTCAGCCATATGAATTGAACTGGCCAACAACCCAACACTAAGCCCAACATTTCTGCTAGCAAAGTGCACAGGCTGGGGGCATAACAATTCCAACACTAGGAGAGAAACGTTGCCCCTGCAGCACACCTGGGAGCCAGCCCTGCCCTTTAGCGCTGGTGCTTTGCTTCTGTTCCTGTCCTATCATGGCATTTTCCAGCCTGTTTGGTCTGGCGATACTATTTCACACTGTACTGGTGGTGGGAAGATTCTCACCATGGTTCAAAAGCTGAGATCTGATCAAGACTGCATTAAAAAAAAGTATGTGAAGAGCACTTCTCATGATTTTTTTTATGCTGTGTTGTAACTTTAACAATGTCATCAGTGCAGGCCAAATACTTAGCCTCACCCCCTTTTTTAAGTGAATGCAGGGCTGGTGCGCCCATTGAGGCCAGGTAGGTAGTTGCCTCAGGGCGCAGGGCACCGGAGCAGGAGCTGGGGGTGGGAGTGCACACCACGGAGCTGTAGCCTCCCAGCCCTCCCACCCCACGCTGCTGCCACCGCCAGCGCAGCTGTGGGCAGGTGTCTGGGGCGGTGCAGGGCAACCGAGCGGGAGAGCTGGGAGGCCACCTGTGCGCCGTCCCAGCTGCCCGCCACAGCAATTGGACCGGCGGTGTGCGTGCAGGCACCCATGATGATGTCACATGTGACATCATCACACAGGCTGGTGTGCGCAGGTGCCAAAAACCCTGGTGCCGCTCCTCAGTGAATGGATGTCTACCTGGTCATATGTACCAATATCTAGACACAGTGAATTGTTTGCCAGAACTTATGCCAACCTCCAATGTAAAAACAGTCTGTGTGTGACGGAGGGGGGTGGGTTGCTCTTGTTGGTTCCTCCTCTCTTGGCATGCCTGACCTTGGTGTGTTCAAGGCTGTGCCTGCACAGGAGCATGCATGTGATCTGTAATCTCCATTTTGGTAGGTTTCTGATCATGAATCTTAAGCATAGTGGTGTGAATGCATATACTTGTTTATTACATACAGGTATATGCCCATGGATGGCCAAGAAGACAAATAAATAAGTGGGTTCTAGACCAAATCAAGCCTGAATTCTCCCTAGAAGCTAAAATGACAAAACTGAGGCTATCGTACTTTGGTCACATCATGAGAAGACGAGAGTCTGGAAAAGTCAATAATGCTAGGAGAAGTGGAAGGCAGTAGGAAAAGAGGAAGACCTAAAACAAGATGGCTTGACTCAATAAAGGAAGCCATGTTCTTCAGTTTGCAAGATCTGAGCAAGGCAGTTAATGATAGCATGTTTTGGAGGTCTTTCATTCATAGGATTGCCATAGGTCAGAGGCCACTTGACAGCATATAACAGACACATATGTCCCTGTGTAGAAGTGACTGCAAGAACATGGAAGTTTGGCAGCTTGAAAGGAAAAGGTGAAGCCTGATCTGCCTCTCTTTCTACATTTCTGCACAGGCCTTTAATATGAAGAACTGGTGAGTGGGTCTGAAATACAAATAGCACTGCCCTAAATAGTGCTTAGGTGGAGCCCGTAAAGTCTGTTGTAGCTTCTTATGCCATGTTAACATGCAAAGATATTTCCAAATGGAGGAGGAAGCACATCTTTTCATATGGCGCATGATAGTTCAAAATCCTTAACCACTCCCAAACCACATAAGGAGATGGCATTTCTGGTACTGATTGTTGTCAGGGCCGGATCTAGGGTTGCCGGCGCCCGGTGCAACCGTTGTCCGGCCCTCTCCAGTTTTTCTCTGATGTTTCTCAAACCTGTTTTGCTCTGAAATTTTGGGGAGGATCAGAGGAAAGCCTGGATGGCTGCTTTGTGGGCAGGAAAATCTGGATTTTGTTGGTTATGTGGCATCCATTTTCTCTTCCTCAGCCCCTGCAATGGCCATTCTTCCACCATGCTTCTGGAGGGGGGAGGTGAGTTTTTTTAAATTAGTAATTGACACAGCTATATGATCATATAATGGTATGTTGCTATATCAATTGCTGGTTTTAAAAAATCCTCCCCAAAGCCCCCTGCTCTTGAATGGCAGGAGGAAAATGGCTATTGCAGGTGTGAAGGCCTCCTGTATCCACAAGTGGCCTGACTTGTGTCCCCCGCAGGGCCTTGTGGTCTGTGGATAAGCAGCTTCTGGTAGTCCCCGGCCCAAGGGACATTCAGCTGACTTCGACCAGGGCCCAGGCCTTTTCTGCCCTGGCCCTGGCCTGGTGGAATGCTCTCCCAATGGAGATCCAGGCCCTGCAGGACCTTTTACAGTTCCACAGAGCCTGCAAGATGGAGATGTTCTGCCGGGCCTTTGAATAGGGGCCAGCATTTTGTCCCCCTTCTGACCGCCGTGCCCTCCTTTTGCAGCCACCCTGGATTTACATCATGGTGGTGCCTGTGGTTTATGGTGACTTTGCAGTAGGCTGATTTACTCAGTGGCGCCTGGCACTTGCTCACAACTGGGGAGTGAAACTGCATTACCCAGGATGTGCTGTACCGGATGTACCAGTTTCTCTTAACTAAACCCTCAGCTGTGAAATTGAGAGACGAGTTCCCAGACCTACCAGGTATTAAATAAGAAGTCAACCCTGCAAGGAAGGACACCTAAAGACTGAGTTCCACAAAACAACTATTTGGCTAGCTGTGACCCAAACGGGCCAAAGTACTGGACTCAGATTGAAGCACTAAACTTCAAGTAACACTACAGAAGTATAATAAACAGAGTTTATTAAGAAGAGGGCAAAAGAATCATAAACGTAGAAATGTGCAAGCAGGAGAAGAAATAACAAAAGCTAAATAACTTTCCTAAGACACTATACAGGCTTTGGTCCTTTTGACACTGATATTACACTGTCAGACTGAAAGCACAAAGTCCAGGCAGAGCTCCAAAGTAAAATTCTCGACCAACACCTTTTTAGAATTCCAATCCAGAGCACAACAGAACTGGTAGCAACAGGCAGTCCACCAGTAGCTATACAAAGTAGGGAACAGACCAGAATGAAGATCCTCGCTTTATTGTCTAGCTAGCAACATGACCTGATCTCAATTAACCAATCAGTGCTCTGAGGATGATGCAGTGTGAGTGCGAGACTCTCACTTGGCTTGGCGTTGGAGCTATGAGGTCATTTTGCACCTGCGTGGTCCAGGTGCACCTCAGGAAACTGCAAGTCATGCTGACTGAGGGCCAAGCTACAAGTGACAAATGACACTTGAACGGCAAGTGTATTTCTCCCTGTTCACTTGCCCTCCACTCAATCCACTTGCTGTTCAAGTGCCATTCGTCACTTGTAGCTTGGCTCTGACATGCTGTGCTCATCCAGACCAAGAAGCCTGAATCAAAGATTTCGACCGCCAAGAAACAGACCAGGCAATGCCAGTTTCTTGACAGCAGGGAGGGACTGGGAGAGGGAAATAAAGGCTCCCAGACTCACCTGGGGGCCTGAGTTGCGGGCGATGCAGGGGGGAGGCGAGTGGGGAAGCGGCATGGTGGCCGCCATGTTGAGGAGGGGCTGGGAATGTCCAGGGGCCAGCTGATTCCACTCAGGCACATCCAGCGTGGGCCCCTGGTCGGATGGCTGATCCCCGCTCCTCAGCACTTGGCCCCTGGCGGCATCCCGCCCAGCCCTCCCTTTTGTCACAACTTTGGAATGAGCAGGCTGCAGATTGGGGCATTGGGCACTGATCCGTTTGGGGGGGGGGGGGAAACAGGGCCCTCAGGCTCAGTTTCCCTATTATGGGGATTCCCATAAGGGGTCTGGGGAGTGAGGAATGGCTGGTACATGCCCAGATGGGGGCTGTCAGTCCACCTCACTCCCAGGTGACAGGGAATGATCCACACAGGGGTGTACACCCACTTGGCATCCCACTGACTGTCATCCCATGGTTCCCCCCCTCAGCAGGGGTCTGAGGGGACATGTGGTTCATCGGTTTGGCAGACAGGTCAGCTGATGCTCAGATCTGTGCCCTATGCGCGCCTTTGCTCCCTGAGCTGTAATCTCAATAAAGTTGTGGCCTCTTTACCTCCAGCACTGTGTCCGTGTGTTTCTTGTTGCCACGCCCCCTCTCCACTCTCCTCCCCCCATTTAGCACTCGCCTGCAATATGTAGGGACGCCTGTCATCTGAAAGCCTCATCGCTGCTTCATCACTGTATGAAACAACCCCCTGCAAACTGCTGTACCACATGAGCGGTCTAGTAGGAGGAGCTGCTTTCAGGAAGAGCAAGTCCCAAACTTAGCAACAAGAAAAATGTTAAGTCTTTTACGATGCTAAAGGACTCTCAAGTCTAAAATAGTGACAATTGTGCAAGACTTTCCTGATCAGCTCTGGTCATTGAGGAGAGGGGCTGTGGTTCAGTGGTGGAGCATCTGCTAGGCACGTGGAAAGCCCCACATTCAGTCCCCGGCATCTCCTGTCAAAAGGATCAGGTAGTTGGTGAGATGCCAGAGGCCCCAGAGAACTGCTGCCAGTCTTGAGTCAACCGTACTAACCTTGATGGACCAATGGTCTCATTCAGCTTCATGCATATGTGTATGTTTATCATCAAACCAGGGATTATTAACAGCCTCTCCATTCAGGTTACTGATAAATGTGTTCCCTCAGATCTGGGCTTTCTCAGTAGCAGTACGGGCTTGCTGAAGGCCCCAACCTTCCAGAGATTTCAGAACCTCTGTAAAGCAGAACTTAGCCAATGTGCTTTTGGTGGTTTGTGACTGGAGGTCACTTTAGGGTCACTCTACACGTTATTTCTTTTACAAGTTCTCCATGGAGCCAACCTGTGCTCCACACAGACACCCGTCAGCTCTGGGGATTGGCTTCTATTAAAAAACAAGGGTGCAAATGGGCTTGGAAAGCTACCACAGGGGGAGGGAGAGCTCCGCTCCTGCCTTTCTTCCAAACCTTTTTACCCCTCATGCAAAAATAGTGTTTGTGGGGGAAGAGTTTTCCCCTCCTGTTGCTTGTGCACACATATACCTCCACCTGGAGCAGCAGAAATGGGGAAATGTCTCCCCTCCACAATGTTTTTGCATGGGAGAAAAAGCTTGAGAGAGAGGCAGGAGCTCCCCCTCTCCCGCTGGCAGCTTTCTGAGCCCATTTGCACTCTCCTTTTTAAATAGAAACTGTTCCCAAGAGCTGACGTGTGTCTGCGTGGAACATGGTTTGGCTCTGTGGAGAACTCGTAAAAGAAATAACGGGTAGAGTGACCCTTATTATGTTGTGGTTAACTGTTTGTTCTCTTCCTTGTTTCTCGCATTCTATTTTTGTGAAATCAGATTTGAGCTAGTTTTAATGATGTAAGCTGCTTTGAATCCCATTGACCAGGAGAAAAACAAGATCTAAATATTTTAAATACATATCTTAAATGCATTTTTCTTCCCTTCCCATAGTTCTGTGTCCTAATGCTAAACTGGCTGTTCTGTAAACATTCCGCAGGGCTTACCTGAAGCCAGGACGTTGCAGAACATGCAGGAAAAAACACGGAAGATCGTGTTTTCTCGCACGAGTTTTGCGCGATATCGCGCAAAACTCGCACGAGAAAACGTGATCTTCCGCGTTTTTTCCTGGCATGTTCCGCAACGTCTCGGCTTCAGTTAAGCCGTGCGGAATTGTCCTGTCTCTGACTGCAACCTTAAGCTTAAACTTTGTGACAAGATACTTCTTGCTACATCCATGTGGTGCCTTACCTGTAGTGCTCTTCATCCCCCTACTGCAAAAATCAATGGTGGCTGTTTCTGATTAACTATGAACCCAAATTGCTCTGCCAGGACTATATTGCAGAAATAGGCATGGAGCAGCTACCACAGACATTTACTGCTTATTATCTGTCAGCCGAGGGTAAGGCTTCATACATCTACCCAAATCAGCTCCAGTTCCTGCAAGCTTCTCCCACCATGAATTTGCTAGCAATGCAGGTACCCTTTGGAATTTAAGTGCTTATTAACCGCTCTTTGCAATAATTCCGTATGATGGTTTATTTCATATATAGCAAGCAATAGCCATCAAATATACATTACGGGGGGTGCTGTTAAGATAACAAAGACAATATAGGTAATGCATTTTCTTCCCAGCAGGCTTATCTGCCCTGATGGTGCTAGGTTTTTCTGCTAAGTGTGATGGCAAAAGATAATTACTATCATGTGTTACCTGAGATTACAGGGTTGCTTTCCAACTAATGACACTAGAAGAACCAAGCGGTTGTTAATATTTAATCAAACTCCTGGTTTAACAATTGGATAAATGAGGTGTGTAATTACACAATTATCAGAGACATTCCTGATAAGAATGCTACTCTTATTAACATGGAAGGTGAAAAAGCCAGATGCCTGCACTTCCTCTCAACCATGCCACACACACAAAATCTAGCTGTTTGGATCTTTGGGGATTTTTCGGGCCATGTCTCGAGTCACAGGCACGGATCCACGCTTAACAAAGATGGCTGCTCCCTGAAGAAATACCAAACTGTAAAAATTACACTGGATGTGCTGTTGATTTGGTGTGCTGAAATCTTTGCTAACCAGGGAACATTTCAATATCTAGACGGAAACGTGCTTCTCTTTAATATTCATGATTTATGTATCCTTTCTCTGTAGCAAGGCACCTATATCCCCTCCGTTTTGAAGCCTCCAGTGCTCAGACTTAATTCATGACTTCAGCTGCTTGCCTGTCAAAGCCTCTCTTTTAAAACAAATGTTTGCCATGTAGATATTGTGCAAAAGATAGTCAGATCCACCAGGCAGTGTGTGAGTTGATTGCCAAAAAAAGGGCAAGGTAGAAATCAGAGAGACTATCTGTAATAAAGTCGTTCTTTACCCATCTCGGCATTTTATTCCTTTCCAAATTGCTTCATCCTGGAATGATCAGGAGATGGTGTTTGCTTAATGTTCTGAATAACCTTCCATTAAACAGAAGGACTTAGAGCCAAGCTACAAGTGATGAATTACACTTGCTTGGCAAGCGAACAGACTCATGTGTATTCTTCCCTGTTCACTTGCCATTCACTTGTGCTCCACTTGATCAAGTGGAGAGCAAGTGAATGGCAAGTGAAGAGGGGGGAATACACACGAGTCTGTTCACTTGCCAGGCAAGTGTAATTCGTCACTTGTAGCTTGGCTTTTCGCTAAATGCAGCATCACAATTGTGGGTCATGGAGATTTGATTCAGTGGTAGGAAACTTCTTTCTGAAGCTCTTTGTTTATACATTTATAGTCCACCTTTCCCCCCAGTGGGAATCCGAAGTAGCTTATAACATCATTCTTTCCTCCTCCGTTTTATCTTTGCAACAACAACTCTAAGAGGTAGGCTAGGCTAAGCGTGACAGGTGACTCAGCAACCTTCTACGGCAGAGCAGTGTTTCCAGTCTGGCTCTCCCATACCCTATTCCAGTATGCTAACCACTGCCCCACATGGGTGCTGTTGAAATACAGGAAATGTAACTCTTAAGGAGATGCTGTCGGGGACCTTTGGACAGTGATGCAATTCTTCTAATAAAAGGTTTGCTTGTTATTATCAGGAAGGAACTGTTTTATATTACATATGGGGTCTAATAAGCCACAAAGGACACGGAACCGCCCCTTTTGTCAGACCATAAGCCCAAAAGAAAGAGCAGCTGTAAAATGTCCAAGCAAAATACCCCCTCACCAAACAGCTGTGTAAAAAAACGACTGTATCATTTATTCCCGTATATTGAATTACATAGGAGCAGGTTCCAGCAAGCTTGATTTATGAACGGTCTTCACATTACAGAAAATAAAGCAGTAGACTGAGAATTCTGCACTGTGCTTTCTGCCACAACTGGACTAGAAACTGTGGCCCATCATAGATCCTCAGGATTGGGTCAAAAATCTAGGTTTGAGGCCTAAGAACTGGAGTTTAGGTGTCATTTTAATGTGTTGGGGTATTGGTCAGAGATGAAGATGTGAATCATCCCCATGACAATTGGAGATAGGGCCTTCCCCTGTCTGCACCTTTTCTATTCTGAATTATAATATCTTTTATTTTGTTCTGAGAACTGAAAAAGGGAATCATTCTGCACAGGGGGACACTTTCTCCCATCTGCCTTTTGTAAGTGCCTCATTTTTACCTTTACCTCACTGAAAAGAAATCATCTGACCATAGAATATTTTTGGCACAAACACATTTAAATACGAATTTAAATTACAAATGTAAACTATCTCGACAACACTAGTGTGTGCTTCTATAAGTTGGACTCCGCTGTGATTCATGCTTCATCTGGGGTTTCAAGTTATTTGTAGCAATTTAGGCAGGAGGTCAACCGGGTATACCACAGGCAAGCCTCACATACTTTATGCCACTTGTGAGAAATGAAGTGCTTCCTTGAGAAAAGAGCCACAAACAGAGAAAAAGCCCTGCAGAAACTAACATTTTAGAAGTTCCTAAAATGTTATAAATGTGTAGGTCAGACCCAGGCTATATGTTATGTTGACAAACAGTCATGCTGGATATTTTAACCTTAAAAAGCAGCAGCAGATGGTTGGGGACCGTGGTTTTGATAGAAGCTATGATGCAGGGAGGGGGGGGGTCCAGTCTTTCCTGTGAGCCATCTTGCCAACAGAACACTCCCCCCACCCATAATGCTATAAATCCTGGTAGAGAAAAAGATGGGTGTATAGATTGTCCAGCAACCTGTCTTTTGAGAGGGGGGGAGTTAATAGCAGCTCTATGCGCACATGAGTTGTGTGTGCATTGCTACCCAAAGCTGATAAATCAACCATATGTTGGCTCCAGAAACCTAATTAAAAAATTCCATGTTTGGGCTGTTGGCAGAGTTTATTGTTTAGCCGAGGAAGTGTGATTGTAGGTGGTTGTAGGTGGTTGTGAGCTGGTTCTGCTGACTGGTGTGTGTGTGTGTGTGTGTGTGTGTGTGTGTGCAGGACAGAAAAGCATACTCTTGCTTATATTTAGAAAGGAAATAAGAGTTCTTTATTGTAGGAACTCCATACTCTGCTAGGAAAGGAAGAGAGATAGATCCTAACTACCTATCTAGTCTAAGGATGGATAAATCCTGCATCCATGCTTCCAAGATGGAAGGAGGAAAGGTGAGAGATTGTGCCTGGAACAAAGCCAGGAAGAGAAGAGGTGAGAGGGAGGAAGTCAGCAGGAAGAAATCCTGAAAACAGCAATCTGCATATCAAAGGGACAGTCAGAGCAGTAAACAGAATGCCCTGATCTCTCTATCTTTCTAACTCTTTGGGTTGTTCCCCTCTGAAACTTGAGGAAAAGGACAGCGCTGAATCCTCCTCTTCCAACAAAAGCCAGTATAAGCCTCTAAACCTATATTCCTTCTGCCTCCCCTCATACGATCCAGAACCAGTACAAACAAACATCGTATGAAAACATATAATGTGACCTGCCTGGCTCCTTGGGCCCCGAGCTGACAAAGGTCCTGGGAATTTTGTCACCTTGTCCATTCCTCAGAGTGGCCCAGTGTGTGTGTGATTTCTGTTAAGGATTTGGCAGCTAAGGAGGGTTAAACCCTCCTGCCTCAGCACTGGGATCCCAATTCCAGTCCTCCACAGCTGTTTTTTAAGGTGCCCCAACATAATGTGTAATTGAGGATTGTCAAATCGGAGTTCGGAAATTCCTGGAGATTTGGGGGTAGAGTAGGGTCATAGAGAACAGACGTCCAGCGATTCATGCCTCTGCCCATCATTTGCCAGTCGATAGGCAGGAGGAGGTACGTCAGGGAAATGGATGCACACCCATGGCGCCGGCTGATGACATATCTTCCAGTGAGACCTGGAAGCGATAGTGTAATACCAGGGTGATCCTTTGAGAATTGGCCCCAAATATAGTGAAAACATGCATATGGGAAGAACTGAGGTAAGTGCCCTTCTCAAAAACTCACACCAGTTGCCAGGGTCTACCTGGCAGCCCTAGGGTGGAGCCAGGTAAGGGCGGTCTTGGGGAGGGGAGGGTCCTCAGTGAGGTATAGTGTGAGTAACTCTACCCTCCAAACTAGCCAGGTTCTCCAGGGGGACGGATGCCTGTAGTCTGGAGATCTGTTGTAATTCCAGGAATCTCTGGGCCTCACCTGGAGGTTGGCAACCCTAGTTGTAATTTGATTCCCTCAAAGATCAAAAAAGTCTTAAAGATAATGCATGATTTTGTTTTAGGGAACAAAGGAGTTAAGGCAATTATGGTGTGTGAGTTGTGCAGGGCTGAATGCTTAGACACCCTGGTCAGAAGTCCCTGCTGATCTTTGGAACTCATTGGGTGGCCTTGCCCAAAAGCGCTTGCTGCAGTTTAACCTGTCTCCTGGGGCTGGTGCTAAAATACAGGATGTAAGAATGCAAAAAACTTTGGGCCACTGACTTTAGAAAGTGTGAAAAACATTCAGCTTCTCCACCCAACCTGCCATCCTCGCCGAGGCTTCTAATTTCATCGTATCTTCCTTAGTATACTTTGTGATTATTTCATAGGTATAGCTAACTGCAGCATTTCCTAAAGACAGTAAGGTGTCAGCTCTGTAGAAAGTAACATAAATGCCTCATTCAAAAGCTACTCAATATATGAATGGGATGTGTTTGAAGAAGCTCCTTTTCACCTAGCAAGAGAGATCCGTTTCTGTGCACGTATCACTTTGTTGGATGTAGACTTCCAATGGACGTCCAATGCTCAAGTTCTAAAAACCTCCACCTCATTAAAAAAAAATTGAGTTACCTGCTGGATCAGACCCCTGGAATAGGGTTGCCAGGTCCCCTTACCCTCCCAGCAGGAGGAAGGGACCCGGCACTCACCTTTTTCTTTGTTTCCCGGGAGGCCAGTTCCCCAGCCTTTCCCTCAGCCAGCCAGGTGAGTGGTGGCGAGGGGCAGAGGGTGGGAGTGGGGTCTCCCTGGCAGCCCTATGCTGGACCCTTGCTCCATCTAGTTCAGCATCTTGTTTCTGGACGTGGCCAAAAAGGCCCACTAACAGGGGCACAGAGTTCAAATTCTCTTCCTGTCTCCCCGCCCCCAGCAACTGATATTCAGAGGTATACTGTAGGGTTGCCCAGTTTCCTCAGCAACTGGGATGTGTGTGTGGTACTTACTGTGTGCACGTTCTCCTGGGTGGCTGGCAGTAACATCACTTCAGGAAGTGATGTCATCACACGCCAGCCAGGAATATGTGTGCTGCCTGTTTGCCTGGGTTGCCTGCCAGTAGCAGGTGCTTGCTAGGTGGCTTGCTACCTCCTGCTGATTGCTAGTGTTCGGCAGGCAGAGTGGCAAACTGCAAGAGTTTACCCACCACTGGCAGGCATCTGGAAAGCCGAACTGTCTCTGAAGAGAGACCTATCATGGCTGGTAGCTGCTGATAAATTCATAAATCTGTCTAATCCCCTTTTAAAGCTATCTAAGCTCGTAGCCACCACTGGGTCTTGTGGCAGTGAGTTCCACAAGTGATGTGGTGTATGAAGTTAATCTCTTTAATCTGCTCTCAGTTTACACCTCATGAACTTCATTGGATGCCTTCATCTCCAGCATACCAAGTTTACCATTCAGTGGTACAGCATACTATACAGTGATTTTTGCTGGATTTCACATTTGCAGACATCCCCTAAGGGATGCATGGATAAGGGGTCATTTAATCCATACCCATAAAATGTGTAATGTGTGCATTCAGCAGACACACGTCAGCTACAAAATACTGCCAGTATTGCTGAAGAAAACTGGAATTGCCTGTGGCACCCTCCTGTAGGTAGAGGCATGTTATGTGCCCTAGAAGGTTCTGGACTGTAGTCATCATGAAACTTCAGTCTAATCTCAGCCACCGCATTTTCCCCCAATCTTAAATCTATATTTGCGTCACTTGGCAGTCGAAGAAACAAATGTTTTCCAGACATCTGTTGAACATTCAACTGCAGTTGGACTTTTAATCTTCAAATCAGTTCTTCCAGGTCCCCTTTGTAATAAATTATATACTCCATCCCCTCTCCCGTTTAATAAGCCCTTAAAGAAGGATCACATATGAATAAACTTCACTTCAAAGCTAATGATTTAGTCCTGCTTATTAAAAATGTAGATCTTTTAAGAGGATGTTACTGATCAGGTGAAATAACGAAGAAGTCTTTGTATAGGATTGATGGCAGTGAAGCCTGAATTTCAGCAATGTTCCTTTTTCTGGTCAATGAATATGACAGGCAATTAAAGGTATAGAACTAACATGATTGAGGAGAGAGAAAGCAAAAATGAGAGATGAACTAGCATCTTGGCCAGAGATGAAAATGAAATGTGTTTTCTTTCAGTGTAAACTGACAGGTGAAGCAGTCCAGGAGGGAACAGCAGGAGGGATCTGGGGACACAGCTTGTGAATTACAGATTTTAATTTATCCCTGCCCTAGAACACAGCGGGAGTTATGCAAGAGTCCCTTTACACCCTGCCTCCCAATCAGCAGAGAACAACCACATCTGGCACAGAACATTGCAATGGGACCCGGTTAAGGCTGCGCTGTTACTAAATGCTTATACTACAGATAAATGTTCCATTAACATTACTGGAGAAGAGGAATATCCAGTTTGTCAGGTGACAACACATTAGCTGGAAGGAGAAAGAAGTCAAGTACAGAGAGACAAAAAAGACATTCACAGCTTGCTCACCTTAAACTCCCCAAATGTCCACAGTGGACAAAACTAAAATCACATCCAGGCAAACTGTTAACATGATGCCAAGTGAGTTGTTCACCTGGTGCATCAGATAATACGGTGTCAATGAAAGGACAGAAATTGTCAATTTATTTACAGTTATATTTTATGGGGGTAGGGTGCTAATTTGATTCCCTCCCTCAGATGCCAAAATGTCTTGGGCTGGTTGCCACTGGCTCCAACCCTGTGTGCACAAGCAGCAGCCACTGCCTGATGGTCCCTGCCCTGGGCAAGGCAGGTGGGTGCAAACGGGCAGCCCTCGCCCCATGCAAGGCCAGCAGGAGCCTCCTCGAGCCTGCTCTTCCTCCCCCCCTCCTTTCCCTTGGCCATTTTGTTTTCCCAGTCCACCACTGGTTACTTCCCCATGATCCCTTGCAGACCTCTCTAGTAGCAACGTCTAAAAGGAAGAACTGGCCATGTTGTGGAAGAGAGAGAGAAAGCTGGCCTTCAATTGACCCTCTAGGATCAATCCCTGGGAAGCTTACCTTTTCCCAGGAAGAGCCTGGCCATAAAAGGGCCAGGTGACAAACCGTTTGCTCCACTGCCAGCCTGAGCCAGAAGGAGGACTGTTTCCTAATCTTTGATGGTCAATAAAGCCAGAGCCGATGAGCATGGTGGAACGTTGGGAGATTTCCCCAACTCAGGGTGGGGGGTAGAGGGGCTTAAATGATCTGCATGCCCTTTTTCTGTGTACGTGTTCTCCTGGGACCAGGGGATAGAAGGGGCAGCTTGCCTCTGTTTCCTGATGATATGGCATGATGTACATCCATCTCAGCGATGGTTTGGGATGTCAGGAAACCTCAGTGACTCTCAAGTAAATTTAGATAGAATGGTTTACCTTTTTGCTCTTGTACTAGCTGCTTAGCCTTTATCATGATATTCCCTTCCTTGCATTTTCTATGCTCTGCATGATATATATTATAATTTAGTACAATGAAGGTCTTTTTTTTTTGGTTAAGAATAGGCCATGTCAAAGTTTCTTCACCATGTGCCCAGATGTTTGTCCATAGTGGCACTCTGCATGCACTCAGAGACTCACCAGGGCCAAAATGGTGGTGAAAAGAAAGCCTGAAAAAACAGTTTGGTGGTGGCAGAACTGAATGAGGTATAGTCAAGGAGAGAGGGAAGTGTGAGGTATACTCTCTCAGGTACAGCAAGCATACATTCTCCCTAGGCCATAACAGGCCAAATGATATTGTTTATTACAACACCACTTTTGTCTCCTAGAGGAAAAGATACTATTGTGAGAAATAATTATTTCATTCAGCTGACCCTGTAGTTCTCTCTGTACAGACATTACTGAAGCCTATTGCATTGCCCACTGGCCACCGGCAGGAGATGCGGGAGGTGGGGACTTATGATTGAGAGGCATATTATTGGCATCCCCAGCATGAAGATGTCACTTCTGGTGTGACTTGGAAGTGATGTCATTGTGCCGGGGGGGGGTGACCCATTAGCATTTGCTAGTGGTGTAATCATAGAGTTTGGGGCAAATGCTAGAGTGTCACATGATGACATCACTTCTGGGTCGTGCTGGAAGTTATGTCATCACATGAGCAATGTCAATTGCATTTTGTCCACTATTTTTCTTCCTGAGTGGTGGCAGGCAGGGTCAGCAGGAGCAGGAGGTCTCCTAGTGCTAGCAGATAGCTGGCAACCCTATCTCCATGCCATGAAAAGCTTCTGCCCATTTCCACACATTAAGCTTCTGTTAAAGGGAAAGGACATTTTCACCTGGCCAATTGGGATAAAAGTGAAATACACTTTGAAAAATGTAGAAAGTTTTTCCTCCTGTAAATAAGCCCTCAAAATATATAAAATAGACTGCTTCACTCACCATTCTGCCATGAATACAGTTTGCATATAGCACATAAAGAGTGAGAAAAGATATTATTAACAGCAAGGACTCACTGCACTCGTTGGCATTCAGTTCCATTGCCAATGAAAGAGATGCTAACCAACATATGGGCAGCAAATATAAAGCCTATTGAAAAAAGAAAGCCTGCACATCTGACAATGGTCCCTTTTAAACTGCATATTCCATAACAAAGCTGCTATTTCATGGTGTTTCAGAGTGAGGAGTTAATCGTGCCAGAGTTCAGGCGGCCAGAAATTTGTCAGACTCAATCCTAGTGAAAACCAGCATTCTTTCCGATCCCCTTATTTTTGTATTGTTGTGGAATTTCCCAGCAAAGGCACAAGTCAACTCGCGGAGTCTTAAAAATGGAGCAGTTCATCTTAACTGGAGCTGACATTTGGATTCCAAAGACGTATCCTGCTTTTCATGGTCTGTTATCCTCCATTGAGGTGAAAGGGCCTGCACCGTGCTCATCCAAAATAAATTCTAAAAGTTACTGAATCAAGAGCAATAAATGTAAATGGAACATATGGAAGTGTTTAAGGTCTATTGACGTGCAAAGAGGATTGCTGAGTCGTTCTCTTCAGCTGGCCGTTCAGATGGATGTGTGGTGAGAACGGAGGAGAGGATTTTTTATCACCTTCAGCTTGGAGATCCTCTTTACAGTTGTGAAATATTTTAACCTTTTAGATCAGAGATTGGAGCTCTGTGCCTGAAGGACCCATGCTATCTGAGAAATACTTTTCCCCGAATTGGGGCAACTTGGTCAAATGACAAAGTTCTCAGTTTTGATTCTTAAAAAAACAGAATTGCCTCATTAGTTCACATAATAACTCCAGTCAGCATTTTCTCTCCAACTGTTTCTTTTATGGACCACCAAGTCTGCAGTGGCATGCTCTGCTGCTGTTGTTTTGAATAAAAAGGAGCATTTAAGGCAAGCGTGTGTTTCAGAGGCAAGAATCTCAACAACAGCCTCACAATCTTTCAGGATTTCCATGAAACATAATTTCCTGCCACAGGCTTAGAACCAAAAGGAACACTGGACTTTTCCAAGAGAGTCTAGAACAGCTCTCACCGCTGTGTTTCTTAGCACTGTTTTGCTTCTTAAGGTTTGGGGATAAAAAGCAAAGGCTCTCAAATGGTACCGATGAAAATCAGGGAGATTTGAGTGCTCTGTCACAACTGAATGAATAGCGATGTGCAGAGCTCACTCTGGGCAAGGGCATCAGAGCCATGCAACCCGAGTTTGGCCACAAGAGTTTCTCAACACAAGACATCTTACATGGAGATGCTCAAGTGACTTACTTTCTCTGTGGTCTTATATTCAAGTATACTCTGTCTCCCTAGCAGTGCATGTATATCCACAATGGGAGAACAAGTGTACTATCTTTCACTTGGGAAAACACTTTTTACCCCCTTAGGGGGCAAATTTCTTAAAATCCATTCTTAGTGAGTGTTTACATCACAAAAGGAATGTTCTCCCCAAATTTCATGTTTCTAGGTCCAGGGGTTTGGGCTGGGCATTGATGAGTCAGTCAGGACACTTGTCTTTATATGTGTAGACTAGCTTGATGCCCGTGCTTCGCTACGGTATTTAACTTCTTTAAATTGAGTTATAATACTTACGAGTATGTAACATTTTTTGGTTTGTGGGGTGGTGGTGGTTGTTGTAGTATAATAGTATAGTATCCGAGCTTCACAAAGGTATTTGAATAAAGTGAAGTGTGTTGATGCCAAAAACTGATGAAGTGAATTTTGAAATGTAACATTTATTGAAGAAATTTTAAAAGGAAAAGATAGTAGTGCAATAAATAAAGTGAAAAATACGTTTTTTTTTCTACTGAAGGACCCCTTTGTAGACCTCATGGGTGGTTTTCCCCTCGGGTGCTGGGATCACCAGGCTGCTGTTACCATCAGTATCTGACCCTGGGACTTGTTGATAGTCATAGCAAAGCAGACATTGAGGGGGAACTGCAGTCTCTTGAACCTGAAGAGGTTATCTGATGGTATGAATTGTATGCGTAGTATGAACACCGATTCTTCCCCGAGCACTGGCAGTGAACAATGTGGCCTCAATGATGTTCCTGTGGAGGGTTTTCACTCTTAGTGGTGCCATTGCAGAGTTTGGGTGGGCTGAGATTCTGGAGCAGCATCTCTGGAGCCCCCACTTCAAGGAGAAGCTTGTGGGCTGGGAAGCCAGGAGGGTTGAGCGTGTTGAGGAACTCCACGGGATAGTGGACCATGTCATCCATTTGCACCACTGAGTCCTACAGATCTGTACTCCATTTCTGCCCATTCGAGGGAGTTAAGTTGTATTTAATTAATGATGGCAGCCTTGTCATTCTTAGGGGTCAGAATGGCACGCTTGCACAGCCAGTCCATAGACTTCTCTGTGATAGTGACGATATCAGGGTATATTGTGGCTGTATTGTCGAAAGGCTTTCACGGCCGGTGACACTGAGAGATCTCTGTCTTTTGGTGCTACACCTCTGAAGATGCCAGCCACAGCTGCTGGCGAAACGTCAGGAACTACAATGCCAAGACCACGGCAATACAACCCGGAAAACCCACAACAACCATATATTGTGGCTGTTAGGTCTGCTAGGGTCGTCACTACTGTGCCCAGGCCTGCAGGGATGGTCACCTTTTCCTTGGACTTGGGATACTCTCCATCCCCTATTTTTAGTAGGAGTTCAGAGAATTCTCCAGCGGACACCTCTCAAGTGGACCCTCATGTTCTTTCTTAGTGAGAGTTTCCTGATGAGGGGCCACAGATATGATGCCTTTGACACACAAGGTAACCTCATCAGCTCAAGTTCCCCTTGGGACTACTGGCAAAGTCTGCTAGAAGTCTCGAGCCAGCAGCACAGTGACTCCCCCCATCACTCTGTCATTGCCCCTGAAATCTTTGAAGTTATGCTCACTGCCTCAAAACACCCCTTAAGCGCCATGGTGCTCTCATCCCAAACAATGAGCTTACAGTTCCACAGCACTTGGGCCATGTTGCTTTGTTTTGAGATGCTGAACAGGGGTGTTTCTGCATGGATGAGGTTAGGAGGCAGCTTGAAGGTAGCAAAGGATCATCTGTCATGCCTGAGTGAGCCTTGACCTTCCATGGAAGTGAGCGCCTCTCTGCTTGTCTTCCAAGATTGCTTTGCTCATAGAGAGACTCTGCCACTCTGTGCACCTCGGGGTGATCTTGCTGGTACTTGGCCACTGCTGCTTGGTGCACCACAGGAGTAGGATGTGCATATTTCTTTGCTGCATCTCTAAGTTGCTTCCTCCTTTTAGCATTGGTGTATCTTGCACGACGTCTGCCAGAAGGCTTCTTGGAAGCAGTAAGAGGAGATGGCTGCGAGAGGTGTGAGGTGGAGTTGGACTGAGAGAGGGGTGGTGTGGTGGGCACTTTGGCAGGTTTATGTGAAAGGTTCATATTGAAATGGCCCCTAGAAATGTTGTGCACCATCTCCCCATGAACATTTAAAAACCCAGTTGCCATACTGACTTTTTTATATAAAATCCCTATTCAGGAGTCTTGTACTGTCTTTCTTCAACTGTCTGCAGTTTCTTTGACCTGATTTTTACCTAGGAACACAGAGTTCCACAGCTGACCCATCAGGGAGGGTGAGGGTGTGAACAGGCAGGAGCTTGTCAGCCACACAGAAAAGCCAGGCCGCACAGGGAGATTGGCAGCCCTAGAGGGGAAGACTGGGAGGTGTATTTTTACCTCAGGACACATTCAATAACTCCAAAGAGCAACTGCATACTGTTTAGAATGTTGGGGTGATGACCAATCAGGCTGCATATGCAAATGACCTCAGGGAAGATTGGCCGAGTTGGCAGTTGGTGGGGGTGTGGGGAAGGAGAAGCCTGCCAGCCACACAGGGAAGTTGTATCCCTATGAGAAAACACATTTTTACCCCTTTTTACTTCCTTAGGGAGCGAATTTCTTAAAATTAAAATCTTAGTGAGCCTCTACATCACAAACGGAATGTTCTCCCCAAATTTCACATTTCTAGGTCCAGGGGTTTGGGCTGGGCATTGATGAGTCAGTCAGGACACTTCTCTTTATATAGATTTATAGCTTACTTTTCTTCCCAATAGTAATCAGATGGTTCTTAGCTCCTGCAAAATGGAGGTCCATGAAGGGTTCCCAGGTCCCCTGGTGGGAGCAGGGGACCCCTGCTCCCACCCTCCACCTCCTGTCACCACTCAGCTGGCCGGCGGGAGAGGGGGAAGTGTGGGAACAGGCCTCCTAGGCACACTCCCAGGGCAGCATGACCACATCACTCCTGAGAGAGTGATGCCCCGAGAGTGCTTTCACACTTCACAGTGGGCCAATTTGGACCTCAAATGGGCATGTTTGGGGCCCAAATTGGCCTGCTGTGATGCATGTGTGCTCCTGAGCCTGGAACAAACAAAAAGTGAGTACTAGCCCCCACTCCCATCAGGAGGGTAAGACCTGGCAATCCTAGGTCCATGAGAAATTTGGAGGGCGAGGGAAATGAAAACCTTCCCTGTCCCAAATCTCCCATGTAAGATAACATAAGCTCTTAGAGGCTGGTGCATCCTAAAATAAGTTTCTTCCTTGTCAGGTCAATTTTGTTTCCTTCCCTCTTTTTAAATAAAAGATTACCAAGTAATATTTTTCTTCATACCTGGGGTTTCCCTGAGGATGCAGAAATCCCAGCATTATCTATGAGTGCCCTACTAGTAGACATGGAACCATAATTTATTATTAGAAAGAGCTCTTTGAGGTCTATCCTGGTCATTTTAAAAATTAAACATTTTCACCCAGGAGTATTCATGTCCTTAGCATCAAAGTGCTTTTCTGGTTCAGGATCCTGCAAGAAAGAACTAAGCTTAGAGTCATTTCCTCCCTTAGATCTTGCATCTCCCAGCATACCAAATCTTTGCATTTTGCTTATGAGTTGACTTGTATTTTATGGTTTTTGATGTACTCAAACAATGCAGCCAAAAGACAACCATATATTTTTTAAAAAAATTAAAAGAAACCATTGAAAACATGTGCAGAATTTTGAAATAAAATTATGAAATAGATACTAAAATTCTGCACAGTACAAGGTAAAATGGCAAATTATGATAATCCTTTTTTTTCTGCACAAGCCCAGGGGAATAAATGCGGGGGGTGGGGGAGGCAAGACCATTGCTGAATGCGGCACCTTCTTCTATACTAATAGTCAAGTGGTCCTGCTTAGAGATGAGCACGAACAGCAATACGAACAAAAAAAAGCCACGAACAGCCCAATCTGCTGTTTGCGAACAAGCTGTTCATGAGGCCCCATTCTAAATGAACAGGTGGTCATTGCAAGCCTCATTCGTTGCTGTTCGTCAAGCTAGACAGTCTGGCACGTGCAATCAATTCCCTTGGCAACTTAGGCAGGGATTGTCTGAACTCTGTCTGAACTCCTGCTGTTGCCCTGAAACCCCCATAAGCCTAATTTAGCTTGATAGACAGGTCTTCCTTTCAAGTGTGGAGCTCCAAATTTGTTACAACAAGGGAGCAAAGACCAGAGGGGAGGGGGGCTCCCAGCTCTGACTTTGCAGACAGTGGAGAGACCGTTGCTGTTGGCATTTTGATAGAGTGCATTGAAGCTTGAATTTTCTTTCTGTATGGTGGGATAGAGATCTACCTCTTCATGTTCCAGGGCTGCTGCCAGGCTCTGGGACCAAGCTATTATTTATTATTGGTACCCTTCCTGGTGCCTGCTCAGGTAAGGTTTCTGGGAGTGGTGCAGTAGGGATCTTAACTTGACTGATGGCTGGAGGAGAGCCTGTTGGCCTCCATGAACAGCCAACCATGAACATGTTCATGAACAGGGCCACATTTGTGGTTGTTCGTGAGTCCCTGATCATGGATGGCAACGAACATCATGTTCGGGTTTTTTTCTGTTCATGCCCATCTCTAGTCCTGCTCTCTGGATACTTAAATCTGGAGACTGGAGTCATGAATGGATGAGAGATCTTCCCGTACATCTGAAAAATGCCCCAGGTTTGCAGAAAAATCTGAAATCTAAAAAAAAGGTTTTTTTAAAAACCCAAAATGATAAAAGGAGCACCTGTAGCTTTAACTAGATGCCTTCAGTGGTTATTACTAGGCAATCATAACAGTTTAGCCAGTATCCCACACTTGGTTTCTGTCAATAAAATGCAGGGGGAAGGTCATTTTGGGGGCTGTTTTGTCCATTGAGGCTGGCTCATTGGGACCACCAGATGACTTGATACTACAAGACTGTTCAATGTCATTTGATTGGGTACATTTGCCATGTGAGGATGTCACAACAAGTATCCTGCTTTGCCCATCCCAGGGGGAGGGAGGAATAGAAGACGGGGAGTCACTGCTTTGGAGGGCAGCCACGTCGTGTATTTATTTAGGCTATTTCTATGCATTCTCTACAGACCACTTTGTTTGAAAGGGGCTCAGAAGAACATCACAACATAAAATCAGATAAGAGAACAAAATTAACTAAGCAACAAAGTGTAAAACAACCCAGACCAACACCAATACAAGCTGATTAAAATGGTGCGGTGTAATGGTTAGAATAGGACTGTGGAGTCCAGTTCAAATCCCACCATGTCCCTGAAGCTTGCTAGATGACTCTGTGCCAGTCATTCTCTCTCAGTCCCACCTATCCTAATAACTGTGCTTGTATATTGCTCTTCTAGACAGGTTAGTGCCCCATTCAGAGTAATGAACAAAATCCGTGTTATTATTATCCCTAACTCACAGAGTTGTTGTGATGATTAAATGGAGGTGGGGGAAATGATGTGTGCCACTCTGAACTTCTTGAAGAAAGGGTGGGATAAATAAACTAATAATCTATAGTAATAACTGCACTTATATATCGCTCTTCTAGACAGATTAGTGCCTCACCCAGAACAGTAAACAAGTTAGTGTTATTATTATCCCCAGAATGCAGCTGAGGCTGTGAGGAGTGGCTTACCCAAGGCCACCTACTGAGATCATGGCAGTAGAGGGATTTGAACCAGTAAGAGTGTTGATTTGCAGCCAAACCACTTCACCACTGTGCTACAGCTACAGCAACAATAATAAACGAGTGTGTGTATCTATCCATCTGTCTGCAGCGGGCAAAATTCAACAGAAAATATAGCTAGCAGTCTCAAAACGGGCCATTGCCTTCAGGGTGATTGTGGGATATGCAGTGCTGAAAATGAAGGGAATGGGAACGCAGTCGATCCAGATATCTCCAGGATATTCTTCTGCTATTTGCAGTGGAGTGATAGGCTACTCTCTAGAAGCCAGGAAGATGGAGGCAGCTCAGGCAGGGAGGGTGGAGCAGATCCACTTCTGTACAAAGAAACTCTTCAGACAATTTGCCGGCTAAAAGGTCCTCTTGAGGATAATACTAATGGGAATAAAACTCTTGAGGAAGCAGCAGAGGAAGGTCTAGAGGAAGCAACTGTACTGGAAATGCTTATCCTTATAGTGGAGTGGGGCGGCCAAATACCACTTTGGGGAGTTACAGAGCATGCAGGGGCTGATCCTCTATAAAACAATGGCCATGGAACATTGCGCCAAGCTCCCAGAATGACAGCGTCTTCCTGGCGCGATTTCGTGTGAGAACTGCAAAATCGCGCCAGGAAGACACTGTTGTTCCGGGAGCTTGGCGTGATGTTCCGTGGACGGTAAGCAGTGTGAAAACAGCCAATATTGTGAGTGTGTTGGCTACAGGGTTGGCGAGAGAAGTGAGAGGGGAGGGGCTAGTAATGAATACAGCAGCCTACTCAGCGTAAAAGCAAACACCCTGCAAAGCTAATGTAACAAAGTAAGGCCGATGCTAGTAAAACTATCATTGCCATTAGCATTATAATTATAATTAACAATTTAGAACAATTTAAAGTGTTCAATAAAAAGTGAATTTTTTTTAGTACTGAGTTCAAGGCTGCTATACACACATAGGAATGTTTGCCCATCAATGAAAAAACACTCGGCCTGAACTTAAGCATGGTTACACAGAAATAAGTTCTACTGATTTCACTGGGACTTACTATCTTATAAGTGTTCAGGGTTTCATCTAACAGATGGAATCTAGAGCTGGTTCTTTCCCCTAGAACTTATTTTAACATTATGAACAACTTTGTAGTTGGGCATTCAGCAATGCAGACTTTATTACTCGGCTTGCTGGAGCCCCACATTCAGGGCTTTTTTCCAGCAAGAACGCGGTGGAACGGAGTTCTGGCACCTCTTGAAAATGGTCACATGGCCAGTGGCCCCGCCCCCTGATCTCCAGACAGAGGGGAGTTTAGATTGCCTTCTGCGCCACTGGCGCGGAGGGCAATCTAAACTCCCCTCTGTCTGGAGAACAGGGGGTGGAGCCACCAGCCATGTGACCATTTTCGCCGAGGGCGATTTAAACTTTAAAAAACTCCCCCTTGTTCCAGCTGTCCCAAAGTGACATCATTGTGCAGTCCTGAGTTCCACCACCCCTTTTCCCAGAAAAAAAGCCCTGCCCACATTCAATAGTGGTGGGTACTTTTGACTAGCCACGTGACAGTTATTTCCTGCTAGAGGGATTTTGCTGGATCCCTGGCATTCTGGATATTGTCCAGTGACTTTCCTACCCTGTGGAAAACTGAGAGAGGAAAATTAGATTGTGCTACTAACGGTGCAATCCTAAGCAGAGTTACACCAGTCTAAGCCCATTGATTTCAATGGGCTTAGACCGGTGTAACTCTTCTTAGGATTGCTCTGTAATTCTGAAAGCTCACAAATGCTCTTGTTTAAAGTGATTAACTGTACAATCTTAAAGGGGTTGGGAGGAAAGCTGAACGAAGAAAGAAGAGATGTCCCATTAATCCACATTGTTTCCTTCTAAAATAAACTAGAGTAGCACAGATGTCTGTTGTTAGTCTTATGCATTTAGTAAGGTGAGTAGATCTAGGCCTGTTGGGTTTTTCCCCTTATCTGTTAAGGTACTTGACAAAGCAAGCTATTGGTAACATTGCAACCATACAGTGATATTTAAGCTTTCTGTTTTCTCATGCAATGGAAAAGAGATATTTGGATGCTTAGGAGCCTGTAGCATTGCTTGAACTGCCCTATAAAAATCCCTTACCAGAAGATAATCTACCATCTATCGTTATAAGCCTTTAAGCTGCTTATGGGGCTTGGGTGTTTTACCTCCCTAAATAGAAAACCAACTGGGAACAAATTCACCAAAGGACTTGTGTAATAAAATCTCAAATTAACTCCACAAGAATCAATCCCGAAATACACAAAGCATCCTGAGGCTGGTGCCAAATAGTGACACTATAAAGCTTGTTCCCTTGAAAAGCAACAATCTTGTTGTACAACATTTCTGGTTTCTTTTAACTGGCAATGCAAGGATAGAAATGCTTTGAAATGAACTCAATCGGTGGAAAATCCAGTTCAAGGAAGTGTGATAGCAAGAGCAAGAGGATCAAAGCAGATGTTATGGTCCTCAACTGTTCCCTGTGTGGGGAAAGAATGAGAATGTGCATAATCCCCCCAACCGCATGGCATGCCCACCCTGACTCTGCCGTCACTGGCCATCCACACAAGGACATAATGTTCAAATAAGGCCTATGCATCCTACCGCATGGCCACACGGCACAATCAATTTTCAAGATTTGATCTTGGAAATCAACCACATGAAATTGAACCACTGGCCTTGGATTATGTGTGCATGGGCCATATGTGAGGGTGGAAGGCCAATAATGTTGAAGGCAGGGCAGACATATCAAATGGGTGGGGAGGTGCAGTCTGGTTCCCACCCCCACTCCCAATCACATTCAGGAGAACAGCTGGCACATCGCACAGGAAAATATTCTCATGTCAACATCTCACTGTACATCCATCAGAGTGAGACTCGAAGCCTTCTCTCTAGCTTTGAATGCTCGGAGATTTTGCTGTAGGGACATTCTCAAACAAGCAGTCTCTTATGTAACTATCGTGAAGTCCTTCCCATCGACTCTCCAGAATGATTCAATAAGCTCTTCAATATTTCGTAGGGAAAAAAGAATGCAAGAATGAGTTTTCGGAGGAAGGTGAGACATCCTTCCTTAAAAGGATATCATAGCTATTCCAGCTGTTATTTAATTTACATCCAAACTCACATATTGTGTCTTTGGTGCCACTGGCCAGGGATATGGAGCTGAGTGGACCTTGTAGCACTAGAAGAGTCAATGGCTGGTTCTGCTTGCTTCTGGCTACTAGAAGCCCTCCGGGAGTCTAAAAATTCCTCCCCAAATTCCTCCCTCCTCCCGGCACCCCCCCCCAAATCTCCAGGAATTCCCCAGGCCGGAGTTGGCAGCCTATCAAATAGCAGTGCTCATGGAAGTTGCAAGATTCAGGTCCAGCAGCACCTTAAAGACCAACTAGATTTCTACGGGATGTGCTTTTGAGAGTTCTCTTACGTACCAGTGTGAATGTGTAATCACAATCATGGCTTTGAAGAGGTGGACTAATAATTTCATGTGTATAAAAATAAATAAAACAATGACACAAAAATTGTCTAAGCACTACATGTAACATGTCATTGAGCAGTTAGCGTGAGATTATTGCCTTCCATCCCATATTGACATGAGCAGTTGTTAGTTACCAAAGGCAGACACACACACAAAGCCTTAAAAGAAGCCATCAAATGTGGGGGATCTGAGATTTCATGCTGCCAACTTGAGAAAAATGCCCCAAATCTGACCCTCAGGGCTTAACCCTGTCAAGTCTATTGATACTCATTACTTAGTTGGGTGAACAGGAGGAACCAAAGGAGAAAGAAAAGAAGAAAATGAAAATTAAACAGTAATATAAGGAAGAAAGCAAAGAGGCATGGCAGACTTTTGATGTCGCTGCCTACAGAAGTATTCTGGGAATGGGGCCGAGCTCATTTGGAAAGCTTCTTGGGTACCTGTAGCAGGTGGCAAATTTCCGATGCCTTAGACAGAGGCTGTTTCCACACATCTTACCTGCCTGCGGAACATTGCACGAAAGACCCAGAAGACAGCATCTTCTCACACGAAATCACGCCAGGAAGACGCTGTTATCCGGGAGTTTTGCACGAAATCGCACAAAACTCCCAGATAACAGCATCTTCCTGGCACGAGTTCACACAAGAAGACATTGTCTTCCAGGTCTTTCGTGCGATGTTCCACAGGCAGGTAAGACGTGTGGAAACGGCCAGAATGACGTGAGAATTATCAATACACAGCTGAAATGTAAAGTCTGCTTCCTTGAGATGTGTGCCCAACAGGGTTGCCAGGGCTCCGACTACAGTGCAAGACTTCCTGCTGGCAATCCTTTCCCCCCATTGCTGCCGGACAGGAGAAACATTAAAAAAAGAAAATTCAGCAGCGCATGCAGCATGATGTCACATCACTCTAGGAATCGCTAGACACTCTGGTTTTACCATAGTCTTCAGCAATTGCTAGAGTGACATCATGTCACTTCTGGACTTCCCTTGAAGTGATCTCATGCTGTGTGCAATGCTGGTGCCCCTCCATTTCCCCACGCCCCATTCCCGACTGTTTACCAGGGATTGTGGGATCTGTGCGGACAAAAACTACATACAAGGAGAAGAACCAGGTGAGGCCAATCAGAAAAGCTGATGGGATCCAACCCACTGAGCGTAATGCTTCCAAAGTCAAACCTCTTATGCCTCACTGCATTCAGCAGGATAGATTTCAGTCCATGTTTAATTTTTTTTTAAAAAAATTAAAATCAATGAGATAGTCCATGTAGATCAATTTGATTGAAGTGAGCTTGACTTTGGCCAAGTAGTACCTATCTATTACTTTTTGGTGGGGGGGAGGATCAACCCTCCCCCAACATTTCATGATCTGTTGAAGCAACAAATGGAGGCTGAAGAATATTAAGCTTTGGTGTCACATGATACACTCCCCCTTCCACATATGGGAAGTGAGGATTAAGGCGGAGACAGACAGCTACAAGTGGGAATTAAGAGCCCTGCTGACACAGACTCTATAACAGGTTCTTAGCAGCAGGAGAGTCTTCTGTCAAGCCTCTAATACAAGGATGTTAATGGAAACAAAACATTGCAACAATGTTGATTTATTGGGTCAGGCCCATCATGGCTTTAATAAGTGAATTTTGACACAATACAGTGTAATGGCTATCTGGGCCTCTTCCAACGTTTCGTGTCACTCGGGTTTGGAGTGCTTTCAGAATTACTGTGGCTGGGATCCAGAGCTAGATTTCATTTTAGAAAGCACACACGTATATATGGAAGGCTCGGTGCTTCTGCTGAGCATAATGGTTTTATGATAAAAGGCCCTCAGTGGACTGGCAGCTGTTATATCCACAATTCAATAGTTTCATCTTTGGAAAAACAATCTTAGATGAGGTTTAGAAATAATACAATCAAGCTTCCCAGCACCACCCAGGGCTTTTGCAGTAACATTATCTTCTAAAAAACATTCCTACGAAAACCATTATTTAAAAAGGATAAGAAAACATGCAGGCTCCAGTTTCCAATGGGTTGGATCCAATGACTCCCTCCCATCAAGTGAAGAGCCTTCCCCTTGCAGAGGTCCCCCTCCCTCTGACCAAAGGCACTTAGTGGAAGGGGGTCATTGGGTTCAAGACACCATTCATATAGCAATATCCCTCCATTCTATCCTCCAATTCCTGCTGTGAGCCTAAATTCCAAGCACAGAGAGAGCTCACGCCCCTGGAGCGGCCCCATTCCATGAGTTGCCAAGGGAAGAAGAAAATCCACACTTTAAAAACATTATAATCTCAGCGTGTTCAAGAAGTTCTGACGATTGAAAGAAACCACTGGGTCAGGATGACGGGTTTTTTTACTTTGGGCTCCACCATCTGAGAAGTGCTCCGAGTGAAGCTTCTCCACATAATAATAACAACATTTGATTTATATACCGCCCTTCAGGACAACTTAATGCCTACTCAGGGCAGTTTACAAAGTGCGTTATCATTATCACCCTGTGAGGTACATGGATTCTTCTGGGATTCACAACTGGCTGCAGATTCGCTACGTGTTTCTTGCCAGTCTCAAACTGAGCTATTGCTTTGTTTCAGGAACCTAAGAAGAACAAAGCAAGAATTCCATAGGCACAATGTAACTCCCTGGTTTCTTTTTTCTTATGTCCCTGAAACGTAAGAGTTCACTCTTTTAACTTTATGTTAAACTGATTTGATCATTTTTGATGTGGCAAAGTGAAATGACTAGTCCTCTCATTTTTACCAGATTATGGTAGTCTTATAAAAACCATCTTCCATGTGGCAAGAGTATAAATTACCATGCCTGGGAAAACTATTAGTTTTGCAGTGATTTCCAACCCATGGTAACTTGTAATCTTTTCATTGTGAGTGGGGGGCGGGGACAGACTGTTTTACTATGCTAAAATTAAACTGAAATGTCAGCACGAAACTGATTAGAAAAATGAGCAAATAGAATGAAACATTGGCATAGCCCTCCTATTCCAGAGATATCATAGAGGAGAACAAAATCTGGAATTCTTTTCCCTGATGCAGTAGTTGGGACCTACCTTCCTTCCCACCAGAAGTCTTCTCCAGATGTGGATTGGATAGAGTATATATGAGGAGCAGGGCAATTTCTTCCATCATGAACTTGGCCTAATACCCCCAGCCAGGGCTTTTTTTCTAGGAAAAGAGGTGGCGGAACTCAGTGGGTTGCCCTCGGAGAAAATGGTCACATGGCTGGTGGCCCTGCCCCCTGATCTCCAGACAGAGGGGAGTTGAGATTGCCCTCCGCGCCGCTCAGCGGTGTGGAGGGCAATCTAAACTCCCCTCTGTATGGAGATCAGGGGGCGGGGCCACCGGCCATGTGACCATTTTCAAGAGGTTCCGGAACTCCGCTCCCCCACGCTCCCCCTGAAAAAAAGCCCTGCTCCCAGCTCTATTTTAAATGGATGGCAAAACAATGGGGAAATGATTGCTGATTTAATTGCACTTCATCACGTACCATTTTTGAGACACTAAACAAGGTAGGGCTAAAAATGATAATTTTGAAAGCTACGTCATTTATCTTGGTGTCTCTCCAGCCATCAGCAGCAGGCTAGAATCTTGGAATGACCTAAGAAAAAAAGAACCTAATTTCCTTCTAGGACCAGGGCTCTCATATAATGAGTGTAGTAATGGGCAAACATTCCTTTGATACAAATCACAATTTGGTTGCAAATTGTTTTTTATCAAGCATTCAAAATTGTTTTAAAGTGTGTTATAGGTTTTTGCACATTCTCATACTGCTTTCTTGTAGATATTCCACTCTCCCCTGTCTACCAGCTATCCAACATGCCCAACAGGGGGAAAAAATGTGCATACAAAGAAAGGTGCTTTCCTGCTTGTCCTGACCCTGCTGTGTTGGGGCAAACCTTGTCTTTTATGCTCGCTTGCAAAAGCCAGTTGAGCATATAAAGGGTTCTAAACTGGATCCCAAACACTTGGTGCATTCTTGCACTGCCACCTGGGAACTATTGTTCGATCCAGCAAGCTGTGAGCATGCACAAATGTGATGGATGGTACTCACTATATAGATGAAAAAGCACATATTTTGCATATCTAGTTGTTTCTGAATTAGGCACATCACCTCACCCTGGGCCACGTGCCATTCCAGCAATCCTGTAAATTATGAACATGCACCACCCATGCTCTCCATCCAGCATGATGCTGAGTGGTGCAAACTGCACAGGTGCCAAACCACCCCATATCCTCAAAATGCTGTTCGTTTTCAATGATAGTTCACAACTTGTGTTCCAGACGACTCTAGCCAGGCCGGATTCAGATATAGGCATGCAATTAAGAAGCCCAAGGTGTCTAGTTAGCTTTCCTATATCAAATCATTTTAACTCCTGGCAAGAGGTACAATAATGTTTTAGCTTCATTACCTGGTATAATACACAAATAAGTACTATTACAGAATCTCTGCTTCTATTTTAAGTCTTTATTAAAACATAATTATTCAGCATTCTTAACATTGGCTATAACATCCATCCATCAAAACTACACAGATCTTTCAGGGGAGTTACAGGAGTTCATAAGAATTTCTTACCCCCAAAGATAAGCAGGTCACAAGCAGGGAGCTCCTTCTAGACAGAATTCCGGATCAGTTCAGTTTCTCATATTTATAGCATTTTAGCAACATCTCCTAACAACAGCTAACTATCCAGCTTGATAAGGGTGCACATTCTTGGCTAACTAATTATCTTATAACTTCAAACATTACATATATTTGAAACATCTTAAAGTATATAAAATTGTTAGTTTGTTTTTGCTACATTTTATCTTTAAAAATTCTATGTAAAATTAGTGATTACAAGTTTATTATACATATGAATATCTTTTTAGCTCTCAACCAATACGTCCATCCTTGAATCGTTAACTCTGTTGTTGCATTCAGAGCCATCCTCTATGAGCTTCTTGGTCAAATCCAGCAACCATTCCCCTAGATTTCTGACTATATCAATGACAAATGCATTTGTACGGGTCCTGGCCCGGAGTGCAAAAGAGGCACTGAGAGTAGGGCAAGTTCAATTTTCAAATGTGTCACTTGCCAAAAAAAGGAGCATCGCTAAATAAGAGCCAAGGGGCAGTCACAGCCAGAGGGACAAGTGTTGGACCAGCGGGTGTTCCAGTCCCAACTCATGCAGGAAACTACATGTGGCCTTCAGGCACACTGCAATCTCTCAGCATAATCCACTTTATAGGATTGTGAGAAAGGTACAATGGAATAAACTTTGAGCTGATGGGAAGAAGAATATGAAACACATCTCAAAGACCAGAAAAATGAGAGGAAGGAAAGAGATGCCCCGAAAGCTTCTAAGCTCTATCTCATTATCTGCTATACTAAACCTTTTTTTAAAAAGTCTCCTACATACTAAGAAATGCAGTGTGTTTCCAGTTGGTCAGCCAGAACTCTCTCCTCTAGAGAATATGCAAAATGTCTCTGCCAGTGCATCTAAGCAAGTGGAATTTCTTTTGATCAGCAATGTTTATGAAACTGCTTCAAGACGGGGAAACGCCCTTAGGAACGGTGAAGGTGGAATGCATGTGTGGGTAAAGCCATATGCTTATACATTGTGCTGTTTTATTTGTGCTCGGGATTTTCCCCCCCTTAAATCTCTCCATGTTAAATATAACAAGGAGTTCTGGGCTGAAATTGCTACCATCTGCATACAAGAGAGCAGGCAAAAGGTGGTTAGGACAAATCGAACAACAAACTATAGGGCGGCTAATGGCAGCCTTCCTGTCACCAGAATGAAAGATTAAAGGTTACAATGCACAAAAAATAATTAAGATGGTTTATCATTATTTTTAATGAAGTTTCCAATGTTACAGTGTGCAAGATCTAGAAAGAAGGGGGAAAATACCTCTCTCATTTTATTTGCATTCTTGGGAGATTGCCCAGTCATGATTGTTACCCTTAAAATACCAGCTTTTTCCATACTCTCAGCTTCGTTAATGCTTGGCAGACTCTCTTATGCCCCCCTCTCTGAAATGGTGCTTTGCAAATTACTCTGTGTTGACCTTTCGCCTATAGAGCGGTGGTTCAGATCTTGCAACTTTATATCTAGTGCCCACTCAGTGGATTATGTAAAATAAACTGTGGCTTTCATCTAGATTCCTGAGAATCCCTATTTTTAAAAAAATCATTTCAGCATCAAAGATTGTACTAATCTGATGCTTCATAAGCAGTTGGGGGTGGGGTGTTTTAAAGTTCATTGTGAAAGTAAAATGTTAGCAACAGATGTTAGAGAAGCTTGCAAATTCACTATGTGAATCATATATTCTGCAAGTGGATTGTGTTCACCTGCAGGCCAAATGTTTCCAGCAGCTGACAAATAGGATGTGAGGGCAAATGCCTTTTGCACTCTTCAGAGCTTGGCACTGAAATGTAAACTGTATTTAAACATGGAGGTTCCTTTTCACATGACTTTGGGCAATCCCTTTTAAAACCATCCAAATCAGTAACCATAATCTCTCTCTCTCTCTCTCTCTCTCTCTCTCTCTCTCTAAATATATATATATATAGTTACTGGCTAATATAAGCCAGAAGCATCTACCGTTTCAAAGTCCATTTCTTATGAAACCATAAGAAACTTATCAGAATGAGTGTCTGGGAGAATTCTGAAAGGCATCACAATTCCAGTCTCTAGATCATAATTCCTTTGGAGTTATCTTTATCAGATGGGCCACATTTAGTATGGTGACTTGTGCCTCAGATTTTCTGCATGCAAGTTGTTTGAGCAAGGTCAGGCGACACTTTTAGCCCAAGTCCCTTGTGCCAAATAAACATAATCCAACACTCAGCTTTCTTTGATTGCTTTTAGCATAGACCTTCTAATATTTGTTGGGATAGTAGAGGGCTGGATGAAGAAGAAACATGAGGTGGGAAAAGTCTGGACTGTTTTTTTTAAAGAACAGGAGTTTAAAATAGTCAAGTTTTAAGCTCCTGTCAAAGACTCTGACTGAAAATAGAACTCAAATCTGAATGGTTATTTTGATCTACTTAGAGGCATTGGTTTAAGAATGTCTTTTCTGGTACCTTCAGACTGCTTTCTAGCCAGCCCTCAGAAGGTTATAGAGCCCTGGGACCAGCAGGGGCACTACCAGGTGGTCCCTGAGATGCAAACGAGAGAATGGAGGGAAATACTGGAGAGCCAAGGCTCCTTAGAAGCTCCCAGCATGTACTTCCAGCCATCCTTTCTTCAGCAGCTCAAGTGGAAGCTTAAAAAGGAACCTCCCCACCCCCAGGTGTATTTCCATCCCACCCCCTTTTGTTTGAATATAGTTTTTCTGGACTATGAGCACAGAAGACATATGCTGTGGTCGACTTTTATTTCAGATGACATTAAGAGACTGCCCTTCCTCCAGCCATGGTGGTTTCAGGGTAAGAAAACCTGGTGGCTCACAAATCAAAAATAGTATTCCCCAATGCTTTAAAGTTTGAGAGCCACAGCAGAAACATCGTCCTTGCGCGGTGGGAATAGCAGGGCCTCTCCTTTGCTGTTTGTTGAACTGTAACTTCTATGCTGATGCAGGAAACAAACGTTTGGCTCCTTTTTTAAAGCCCAGAAAACCTTTGTTTTCCTAGAGAAGCTGGATCACGTCGTCATGAATTCAAATCTGCTGATCATCCAAAGGAAAGCTAAGGGGAGAATGGGAATCAGAAACATTTTAGAGTACATGTTTGGCTGTGGCCTTTTCCAGAGTACTTATTTGAAAAAGATGGTTTGATGTGTGGCATTTTTATTTTGCAATATTCTTTGTCGTTGCTGTATTTTTCAGCTTTATGCCTCAGGAAAAGGCTTTGAGGATGATTTCATTCTTCAGTGGATGACTGGGCTTTTGCATGGCGGCACCACCACCTCTCGGCAAGAGCTCCATCACCAAGGGGAAGCCAGCCAGCAGTGGACCAACAGCTGCAGGGAGTTTGCTTCCTTCCCCTCCCCCAGAGAGAAAGCTGCTGCAACTCTTAGCTGTCATGTGGTTACAAAAGGGGGGGGAGGTCGGTGTGATTGCAGTCTTGGCCAAGGAACAAAGGCTGTTGGCATTTTGACCTCCATCCATCTATCAAGAATGTGCACCACAATTGGCAACTGATCCCCCAGTCATGGCCATAATGCACTAGGTATTGGGGAAACACTGATGGAATGCTGCGGCACTCGACTGTGTCAGCAGAAACGTGAAGTATATAAATATTCTAAATACATATAATACATTTGGGGAAATTCAGTTGCCTTCTTTTCTTCTTATTAGACATTTTTAAAAATGATTTGTGGAAGACTCAGAAAGCTGTGGGGATAGAGTGGTACGTGTGTGTATGTGTGTCTTTAGGACTATTTTAACTTTTGAAAGCGTGTTGCATGATTACACTGATTATTGGTTACAGAACTATTGATTTGTTTTAGTTGATAGGCCACCTCCATTCTGAAGGTTATATGGTGAGTATAAATAGACTTTTAAAAAATCCTATTCAAATTCAAATTTAAAACATTCATCCTAAAACATAAAAAGTAGGCACAGGGGAAAGTACCAGAGTCAGTAAACATTGTATGAGATTATCATTTATTGTCATTTCTGACCCCTTTATGATATGTTCTGGGACAGCAGAAGAACCAAAAGACTGCCAAAGGAAGACAACTAGCCATTCTATTAAAAATCACAAAACAAGTTCAGGTAAGGACAGATGAGAAGCCATAAACGCATTAAAGTTTTTTTATATACTGTCGGGATTACTCTCACAGGCATATCTGTATGAGATGCAAGAGATTGCCGAGGACCAGAGGGAGTGTAACATTTTCCTGTAATCTGTTATTGCTACAACAGACTTCTGTTTGGCATTTTTCTATCTGTTGCAACAGAGGTCTGAAAACTCAGTGATCAATTGAGGGGGGGGCGGGGTAACCTCCCCCCCCCCAAACAGCCCCCAGTACTATCAGTTCTTCAGCACTCATGGTACAATTGTGAAATGATGGAATGTACACACAGACCTAAATATACAGATATTAAATAAGAGTGAAATGCTCTTCAATGGTACCATCCTTTTGCTTGAGGATAGCCAGGCAGGATCAAACCCAGGGTCCACCCAGTCTCCCTCTAGCTGTGTAGTCTGTTTGCAGCTCATGCTGGCCAGATGCCTCTGGAAAGCCCCGAAGCAGGACCCAAAAGAAATGGCATTTCCTGTTAGTTAACTCTTATTCAGAGGTATACTGCTTCTGTACATGGTGGTTCCATTTAGTTATCATAGCTGGCAGGAAGGTAAAAAGCATCACTGATGTCTTCTAGGAGGCTATTTCACAAGCATGGGGCAGGCACTGAAAGGCCCAAGCCCAGGCAGTTGCCAGCATGGTGCACAGGTGAGAGTCCTGGGCTAAGATCTGGGAGACCCAGGTTCAAATCCCTACTCTTCAATGGAAGCTCACTGGATAACCTTGAGCCAATCAGCTACTCTTTTTCTCAGCCTACCCCCACAGGATTGTGAGAATAAAATGGAGGATGGGACAATGATGTTGTAAGCTGCTTTGTGTTCCCAGCAGGGAGAAAAGTGGGGTATAAATATTGAAATAAATATATAAATAAATAAGCAAGCCCTAAACAAAGGAGACACAGATAACAGACTCTGTTGGGGGAAGGCAAGCTGCTGCAGGGGAACTAGGGTTGCCTGGTCCCCTCACTCTCCCAGCGGGAGAGCAGGGACCCGGCACTTACCCTCTAAATCTTCTTGCTTGGCGCAATGACATCTTTTCTGGGAGTAACATCATCATCACAGGCCAGGGAACACTTCCACACTTTGCACCAGGCTGTTGGGCCCCAAACAGGCTGAGTATTTAAGAATCGGCCCCACATGAAGTGCAGGAGCCTTCCCGGGGCCTGTACAATAATGTCACTCCTAGGAGTGACATTGTCACAGTACACTGGAAATGTGTCCGAGAGGCCTGTTTCCCTGCCTTTTCCCCTCATCAGTCAGGTCAATGGTGGGGGAGGGTGGAGGGTGGGAGCGAGGCATCCCCTGCCCCCACTGGGGGACCGACAACCCTCATGGGAACAGGCAGGGAGAGGCGGCCTTTCAAGTATGTTGCCTTCAGGTCATGAAGGACTTTGAAGACAATCACAAGCCATTGGTGATCCAATGACTGGTCTTAAGGCAAGTTCACACAACCATTTCCTTCCCCATGGGGATTTAGTTTGCAGTCCATCTTTTTGTAGAGATCCTTTCTTAGGAACAGTTGTGCTCCAGCCTGCTTCCAACTGTTATTTATTATCGCATATGTTCAAACTATGTGTTGAACTTCACATCACCCTCCATGTAGGCACTCCTACTTCACAGCGTCAAAAGATCAGCATCTGACTGCTGCTGCAGGGTCATGGAAACAATTCTTTGCATTTTTGAGTTTCAGGTATATCCTACACCTGCTGTGGTTCAGGCCCTTAAAAGTGCAAGAGGGAACCAAAGCCTGTGTGAGGCTACAGTTGACTGTCAGCTTCTTCAATTACCAACAAGTATGAAAGGGTCCCTCCAGGTATCGGAAAGCTCTCTCATCTGGGAACTTATCCTGAACTATTCCTTTTGCACAATGGCTTTCATTTCCTGTAATTTGGAGCTGGATGTCTTCGTGGAATATCACATGGTTTTCGTTTGCACAGGAAATCAGGCACAGTCACAAGTAAAGAGACTCTTTCCCCCTTTCCCTGTAGAACGATAGTTTGCAACATTCTCCTCCGAAGCAGATTTTACCTCAGCCCTGAGTCTTGTGTTCTGCAATGTGATCTGTGGCTACGCCCAGAACAGCAGATTTATTTCTGGCCCATGATAATCCCTTTATACAAATAAACCAATATAATTTGTTTTCCTTCCCCTCCACAGAAAATATATTAATCCCAGTTGTATGGGGAAAGGTGGGGGGAGGGCATCCCTCAAGGACAGGGTAAAATCCACATTTGGAAACAGGATGTATGCCCAGTAAAGTGGGATTTTAAAAGGTCTGAGAGATTTAAAAAAAATTAATTAAAATGGGAAGAGTCATTTTAAAGGACAGGATTAATCAGTAAGGTTATAAGAACTGTCCTGTGTGAGAGAGTTCTAGAGGGCAGATGCTGGCTGTGTTTGGATTAAAATATTTTGTGAAGCCATGCCAGTAAAAACCAAAATAACCTTACTTCCTGTAATATTTTTTGCTTCTGTATTTTACAAGGAGATTTCATCTGAGAACTGAGCTATAGGACCAGAGCTATTATGTTTCAATGTAGAGGAAAAAGAGTTTCAGATTGATATCAAGGCCCAAAACAGATGCTGGGTAGGAACGCCAAGATTTCATCTCCCAAGTTTTCTGTTCTTTACTTCAAAGCAACTATGGTGGAAGACTGCTAAAAGGAATTTAACCATCCCCCCACCGTAGTTCCCAGGTCTAAATCTCTCCCTCAAAGCTTCTATTATACTCTGGAGGGAGGGGGCAGGATACAGATACAGATATGATGCCTATATCTTTTCCATACTGAAAGCTAATAGCTGCTTTGAGGGATGCTTTAGAAGGCAGAACTTATCGCAGGTTGAGTGGGCTGACTAAGGGCCAAGCTACAAGTGATGGATGACACAGGTTGGACACTTGTCAGCTTCCCTCAAGTTTTGATGGGAAATGTAGGCATCCTGGCCTTGCAGCTTGGCTCTCCGGCTGCTGTCCAATGGACTTTTCAACTGTCACTTGTCCAACATTCCGCCAAGCTGCCTACATTTCCCATTAAAACTTGAGGGAAGCTGACAAGTGTCCAACCTGTGTCATTTGTCACTTGTAGTTTGGCCCTCAGAGTCTTGGAGCTCTTCCTGCACATCAGACACCTAGAGGTGTTTCAACTGCCTGCTTCTGTGGTGGAGCTATCTACTCAGCTACTTTCTCCTCTTTTGCTAACCGTGGTTTGGGAAATTCCTGGAAATTTGGGATGGTGGGGTTTGGGGAAGGGAAGGACCTCAGCAGGGTAGAAAGCCACAGAGTTCACCATCCAGAGCAGCCATTTTCTGTAGAGGAACTGATCTCTGTAGTCTAGAGATCAGTTGTAATTATGAGAGACCTTGGGGCCCCACCTGGAGGCTGGCAAGTGTGCCTGGCCCACAGAAATTTGAACCTATTTCTCCTAGATCTTCGTCCGACAGTTTAACCACTGTACTACACTGGCTGCTTAATACATTTTGTAGTAAATTTTAATTGTCATCTGTATGGGTTTTTAAAATCCCACTGAACCTCTTTGGGAGCCTATTTGCTGTAATAAATACAAGAAGAATATAATAATGTTAAAAAAAACTTCTGGCTATTCAATTGAATTGAGCAAAATATATTTTGTAAATGTGTTGTAAACCAGTTTGGGAAGGAAACTGGGGTATAAATACCAACCTAAATAACAAGCATTCAAATATTTATATTTTATTCTACCCTATCTACCCTATTCCCCTGCAGCACATAATATAGCCAGCCCTGCTTATATTTTATTTTACATGCTGTCTCTGAGTTGCATTTGGATGGTGGTTCTTAGACCTACATTCAGCAATAGATGGATTACGTTTGAGGTTTACATTCTTTTTAAAAAATGTTTTACTGTATTTTTAAATCTTTTACAAATAATAATAACAATAAATAGTATTCAATGAGGTTTACATTCTAATAATGATATGATCTTGCATAGAGCTGATGCTACTCAGCACAGAATCATTAAGGGCACCTTTTTCAGTTTCCTTCAAGCTTTACATTTTTATTAATATTTCATCAAAGAATGCACTTCCACAATAGGTTTTGCCTAAACAGTCATCCAATCAATGCACTTCCTCTCTTGCACTTCCTCTCCTCTTAACTGCTCTTTCTTATTTTTATCTGTATATAAAAAAGCTGACAGTTGTGCCTTGTTTTATCATTTTTGAGCAATGGCTCTAATTAGATTTAGCTTTATAACTGAAAAATTCACTGAATCACCTGAAGAGGCTGGAGGAAAGCCTGAACTTCAACCTATTAATGTAAGATCATGAACTAACATTCATTCTATATGTATATACCCAGGGATTTTTTTCTGGGAAAAGAGGTGGTGGAACTCAGTGGGTTGCCCTCGGAGAAAATGGTCACATGGCTGGTGGCCCCGCCCCCTGATCTCCAGACAGAGGGGAGTTTAAGATTGCCCTCCATGCCACATGGCGCGGAGGGCAATCTAAACTCCCCTCTGTCTGGAGATCAGGGGGCGGGGCCACCAGCCATGTGACCATTTTCAAGAGGTTCCGGAACTCTGTTCCACCGCGTTCCTGCTGAAAAAAGGCCCCGTATATACCATTTTTTCATATTATTTATCAGTTGATCTTGTTCGTATAGGAAGGTACACTTACATGGTTTGTTTTGCCTTTGTGTTAAAAGTCTACAGTTTTGGATTTCAAATGTGAGTGTCTAATTGTCTTAAGTTTTATGCTTGTTTTTTATACTAGTTTTATAATTCTGGAGGTGGCTGGGATGCCTTTGTAACTCCCATTGTTCTCAGATACTATTTTATGTGGTGTTAATCAGTAAACAAGAGCCACATGTGCTCACACTGGCATAGAGTGACTGTTTAAGGTGGTGGTGCAGCATAAAACTTTTTGTTACATTGTGGTTGAAAAATAAAAAAGGGGTGTATAGGTTCTTTAAGAGGAGATGACTTGGATACCACCAATGAGAGAATGCTTTGAGATTCAGGAATTTGGTTGTAGAGTGGGGGAACAAGCGTAGAGATTGAAATTAAGCTTAATACTTACTTGCCTGGGGTGGGGAGTTACTAGCCTCCAGCCCAGTTTCCTACCCCCAAGAAATTGTGGAGGGGAGAAAAAATGGCCTCCACATAGTGATGCTCTAGGAATTTCTCCTAATCTCTTTGATAAAGCCCATAGAGAGTAGGGGAGGCAGCCTACAGAGTCACTCAGAAGTGACATCACATTTCCCCCCAACTCTCCTTCCCCAGGAACCATCCCCAAATCTCCCAGCATTTGCTAAGCCTATGTCAGGAAACCTAATAGAAATACTACAATAACATTTGACCATTGATTTCCAATTTGATTTGCGAAATCCTAGTGGGAAAAAAAGCAAGGCTGCCTGTGATTGTTGGTCACATTGTAAGTTAGGTAGTGCAAAGGCACTGTAGTGCACTAGTGAAGCTTAGGGTGCTCATCAATAAAACACTTTGGAAAGTATTGACTCAGTCTTATACATAGGTACATCAAGACTGCTTTTTTGCAATGTTTTATCACTTTGTATATTGGTAATATAGAGAGGAAAAGGAAAGGTGCAATGAATGAACTTACAGATGCACCAAAGGGCATATATACTAATTAATTCCAGAAATTCTCATAGTTCAACAGAAGTCAGGAGGAATAGAAGGCAGTGCAGAGTAAAATTATGGAACAATAAAAGAGACAAAGGGGGGAAATCCTCTCATCCTTAACTGAGCTACCCTTTCCGTTGAACAACTAAGCTCCTTGTTGAGTGGATGGGGGCTGGAACTTAGCATTTCCCTGACCACCTGAATGGCCTCTTTTTGTACAACACACAAATGAGCGTGCATAATCAGCCAGCACACATTTTACAGAGTATTGTGTTGTGCTAGAGAAATAGCACTAGATTCTCATTGATTTCTTCTACACCTTTCACTTTAAAAATGCAAACTGTATTAACAACATTCCTATACAGAAAATGAGATACTTTTTTTTGTTGACAGAGAAAATGAAACCCTTTGCTACTCTGATATTAGCATGCCTGACAGTGTACTGGAAGCAGAAACAGTGACTTCCTTGCAGCTTGACACAAACAACCCTTGTTAAGATGAGGAAACTGGCTAAATACAGCATGACTGCAGTATCAAATAGCATGAGGTGTTTGTGTATGCAGTGTCTGAAAATTGGGCCTTTCTGAGATGGTTCAAGGACTCCTGGTTCCTTTAATACATATCATGTCCCATTTGCTAGCTATTTTCTGGCAAAAAATGGGGGCAAGAAATGTTGCAGGAATTCTTCTTCCTCTGAGAGCCAATCTACAAGAGTTGAATTACATGAGGAGGAGCACATGAAGGGAGTCGCAATGTTAGCCGGGAAGCTGAGTTTTAAAAGAGATCAGAAGGCTTTGTTAATTTCTCCTCTCTATAGAGCCAGGGAGATCCCTGCTCAGAAGGTTTGTTAATTTCCTCTTTGCCTCCTGAAGGCTCTGTCAGTTTCACCTCCCCTTCTAAGAGGCGAAGAGGAAATAAACAAACCTTATGAGCAGATCTCTCTGGATCTGTAGAGAGGGGAGATTAACAAAGCCTTCCAATCTCTTTTAAAACAGCTTCCCAGCTAACATTGTGACTCCCTTCACATGCTCCTCCTCGTGTAATTCGTCTCTTGTAGCTTAGCTCTGAGCCACCATGCTAGAGCTGGAGACACTCAAATATATAGTCTAATCCAAAATTGTAGTAAATTTCAGGATCCTATAATTACGGGTTCTTGTAGCCCGCCAGCCACTATTTGGGGGCCAGGAAACAATTTTCCTCCAGGCCAGATGAGCCAGGATCCTGGAGGGTTTTTTGTCTTTCTCTAGTCATTGAGCAAGAGTCCTTGGAGGAGTATGGGGGTAACTGTTAAGGTTACCAGGTGCCCTTAGACTCCTGGTGGGAGAGGGGGGGACCTGTCACTCCGGGAGTGATGTCATCATGCAGGCTGTGGGAGTGCTCCTATGCAAAGAACTGACTGATTCTTAAAGAACCGTCTGATTCTTAAAGAATCAGTTGGTTTACGGCTGATAACAGTCCAGTGGGAAGTGCAGAAGCACTCCCGTGGCCTGCACAATGATGTCATTCCTGTGAATGACATCATTGTTGTGCTACACCAGGAGTGCTCCCTGGGAGGCCCATTCCTACTCTTTCCCCCCTACCAGCCAGGTGAATGGTGGCAGGGGTGGAGGCTGGGAATGGGGGACTCCCTGCCCCACTGGGGAACTGGCAACCCTAGTAATGGTACAGGAAGTTGGACTTGAAGACCCTTCCAGATCTATGATTCTATGATTCTAAATATTGTTGTCCACAACGTATTGGTATAAATATCATATGATCAAAGAGGCAACCCCCGCCCCCAGGCCTATCACCTATCACCTCTATCAATGAAAATATGTCATATCTACATTACAGCAAACAACTGAATAATGATTCCGTAGCTCCAAGGCACCCTGAAGTGTAGTTCATGGAGTGTGAGGAAAGGATCTCTTCAGAGAATGGTTAACGTATTCACCAGACTACAATTCATAGGATTATTTGGGGTGGGGTGGGGGGAGACTATATCAGTTAAACCAATAAAAATATAGACGTGGCTGCCAAGATGGGGGGGAATAAGAAGAGATTAGAAATTAGATTGATGAACTATTGAACGAATTTTAACTGACCTGCTGAGTGATAGCCATTGTCTTGGCAAGCGAGCCACATGTTAAAGCCACAAGAGAGTGCTACTTCAATGCACCATGTAGGTCATTTGTAGCTCACTTGCCTTAGAGTGATTTTGCCTTTGCTCGACTGACTCATGGCGTAGGCAACACCCCAGTGCAGGACAGGCAGGCAGCTATGACTGAGCCCTCCTGCTCCTGCCCACAGAACCTTACAACCTGTGCTACTGGTTGTTCCTATGTTGCTGGTTTATCATAGATGCCTTGGTTCACATCGCTCATATTACTCCATGGGCTGTCTTGCTGCTTATCTTTTAACTGCTTCTCTCTGCAAACAGTGCCTGCTGGAGCACAGAGCTGGCAGATGTATTACCATCTTGCCATAGATTTTTAAATACATTAACGTGTTAATATTCATTGATGCCAGTTGCATTTGAATGGGAGAAGCACAAGAAAACCCTGCTGGTATTGCGCCAGTATACGATATATATAATGATCTTGTTTAACAGCAACTGTGTCATTTGTTGCTGTTGACAGCAAAACTTAATTTCTCAAAAACAGCTAAGTCAGAACAGATGGTTTAAAATATTTTGGCAGGGACCATTAGCCCAAGTTTACATGTATGTATAGACATCAATTTGGTTGACAGCATATGGTGCCTATTTACTGTTTTTGCAATGCAACGCTCTCTTCTACAGCTTCTTTATGAAGAAGAGGTTGAAGGGCTGTTTAGCATTAGTTAACAGAGATCTGTTGCTTGCTAATTTACAGAAGGAGACCAGGGCCGCCGGGAGAAGAGAAGGCAGCCTTCATAATAATTCAAGAACTTAACAGAAGAAGGTGGAGCATAATGTCATATATGCATATGACACAATAGACTATTAGAGCACACAAATAACTACTTGTACAGCTTTGTTTATTTTCCCATCTGTAAATAAGTTATCTTCCTCATCAGCCCACAGCATTTTCTTATGAGATATTTCTTTTTATGCCGCCTCTCAAGTGTATTTATTATTTTAATAATCCTTATCATCTGAACTGCATACATGATCTCAGAAATTTGTACAACCACCTTATAAGGTAAGCCAGTACTTTTATTCTCCATATAGTACTTAGGGTGTGGGTAGTGAGTGCATAGACTGCATGCTCTGAAGGTAGAAGGTTCCTGATATCTCCAGCAAAAAGGTCTCGGATGGCAGGGAAGATCTTTTATCTGCCTGCATAAACTAGTGACTTCAAGAGGGAAAGTTTCTTTTCGTAAGGTCAAACAATCCCATTGTCTGATTATTCTAACATGCTCCTACCTGGCAGCTTGACCCCCACCCCACCCCGAGCTCCACTTCCCACATTGGTTTAAGAAAAATAATAAATGTATGTGCACATATGCATGCACGCATACTTCCCATGCTTGATTTGTTTGTCACTTGTTTTTAGGGGAAGGATGCTATCGTTTCTGGGCAGTTTTCCCTGTTGTTCATCCAAGCACAGCAGCAGAAATCAGAGTTTTCTGACGCTGTAGGTAATCGGGATTACCTGTAAAGCATAGCAGTCAACGATGCTCTCAGGGCTGAGGTTGAGCAGAATCAATACATTTGATAATGAAAGCTATAAGAAGGACATTTAAGATGTCTTAAATTAAGATAGCCAGTAGATCTCTCTCTTTTTTCTTTTTTCCATGCAGTTTTGGGGGAAAACCCATAAAGTATTGTTAAAATCCAGTTTAATTCAAGTTTAATGGCTCTCTATTATTCAAACAACATCAGCAAGGGAGTTTTGGATGGTTGTTCAGAACTATTTGATAACAATTTAATGGTGATTTTTTTTTTTACATATATGGTATAAATATATGATGGGTAATATAATGGAATGGGGCTTGGGGATGAGTTTTCTAGGAATTTTGTTTTTAAAGTCATAATTAAAGGAGCAATAGAATTTTGAACAGGCACACACAGCAGCTGGCTTCATATTTTGCTAAACATATCTGCTCCTAAGCCAGAATTGAATACAGACAAGCTAGAAATTCTTTGCTAAGAGTTATGCTCTTTGATATCAAGTGTGTGATGGCTCACTCACAATTTCAAGTCCCTTATTCATGCTGGATCCAACCATTTTCCTAAACGGCAGACATTCCAAATTCATTTCTGTATTTAGGTATACTGCAAGGGGGTAGAACACCTGCTTTGCGTGAAGAAGATTTCACATTCAGTTCCTGGAATCTCTGGTTTAAAGGATCGTGTGGGGGAAGATCACTTCCTGAAGCCCTGAAGTGCCATTGCCAGTCAGCACAGACAGGCCTGATGAGCCAATGTTCCAATTCAACATTAAGCAGCTTTTTAATGTATCTAACAGCCATTATGCATTTTAAGATAATCAGTAGACATGGGCATGAACCAGAAAAAAAACGAACCATGGGATTTGTGGTTTGTGGGGTTTCCGCCTCCTCCACTGCTGTGCAGGCCTGCAGGGCAGCCGAAGAGGCCTCCACCACCTCAGCAACAGATGAAAGGTAAGTGGGGGGCTGGGGCTGGGGCTTGGGAGGGGGTGAGGGGCTGAGGGGTGGGGGTTGGGGCTGGGGGTTGGGATGTTTAAAGGGCCCTGCTGCTTGCAAGCAGCAGGTCCCTTTAAACTATCCGCTGGCCGTTGGCGAGAGGGGGGATCCCCCCTGCTGCCTGCTAGCTGACAGTTTAAAGGGACCTGCTGCTTGCAAGTGGAAGGAAAAGTTTAAATGGCCATTTCCCCTGGGGAAATGGCCATTTAAACTGGCCCTTTAATACGAACCAAAGAAACCAGTAGTCCAGTTCTTGGAAGTTCGTGGACACGAGCTTCCACAAACCCTGGTTTGCGACCCTCGAACTGGGCTGGTTCGTGGGTTTTTTTGGTTCTTATTTAGGTTCGTGCCCATCTCTAATAATGAGGCCATGGCTTTGTGATACAGCATCTGCTTTAACATGCAGAAGATTCCAGGTTCAATCCTTAGCATATCTACTTAATAGGATCAGGTGCTAGAAGAAGTGAAAGACATCCACCTGATACCCCAGAAAGCTGCTGCCAGTCACAATAAACAATATAGAACTTGATAGTCTGACTCAGTATAAGACAGCTTCAAGGGATTAAAGAGCAGCAGCCTAAATTGTTCATTTAGCAAGCTATCTGCTTTATGCCACTCTCATTGAATGGAGATTAGAGGTGGGCACGAACCGGGAAAATACCAAACTGTGTGGTTCATGGTTCATCGTGTTTCACAAACCATGAACTTTCATGAACTTGCTCCGGTTCGTGAACTGGTTTGTTTGGTTCATGAAAATGTCACTTCTGGGGCAGCCGAAAGTCACTTCCAGGGCTGCAGAAAGCCCAGCCCCTCGTTGCCTAGGAAACTGATTTATCAGCGCCAGGCTGTCTGCAGTGACAAATGGAAAAATGAACCAAACAAACCAGCCTAAAGTTCATGGCGGTTCATCAGAAAAGGGCTCTGATGAACTGCCGGTTCACGAACCATGAACCAGCCCGGTTCGTGATGAATTTTGGTTCATATTTCAGTTTGTGTCCACCTCTAATGGAGACTGTTCCAGATCTCAGTTCCAAAGAGATTCCCATGCTACCATTATGTAGCTTTCAGGCATGGAGGCCAATGGCAGATCAGGCAGTAAAAAAGGCTAAAGGTCAGATAGTCCACAGACAGGCAACAAATCCACAGGACATGACAGAAGCAGTGTCAGGCTCAGGGCAAGAGGCAGGGCTTCACAAGGCAGTCTAGAGAAGATCCACAAGGCAGTCTAGAGGCAGGGCTTCACAAGGCAGTCTAGAGAAGAGACAAGGCACTGGGTCAAACTAGGAAGAGGCCAAGAGAGCCAGTGTGGTGTAGTGGCTGGAATGCTGAACTAGGATCTGGAGACCCAGGTTTGATTTCCCACTCTGCCATGGAAGCTTGTTGGGTGACCTTGGGCCAATCACATCCTCTCAGCCTAACGTGGTTGCTGTGAGGATAAAATGGAGAAGAGGAGAATGATGTAAGCCATTTTTCAGCCCCACTGGGGAGAAAGGCAGGGCATAAATAATGTAAAACAAAAACAACAGCAACAGTCACAACACTAGCATAGTATGGACAACTTGCTCTGTCTGAAGGACCTGGCCGGAAGAAAGGCACTTTGTACCCCTTGACTAGATTTTACTGGACTTTTCAGTCAGGTGTTCCTAGCAGTTCTCACTGTATCTCTGACGCTGACTGTTGACAAGGGGCACTATGACTCAGAGGGGATTGGGGCAGTAGCTCTTTCCTGAACGAAAGTAGCTCAAATGACATGTAGAGCAAAGATCCAGAGCTGCTGCCTCCAAATTCTGGGTTAAGTCCACATAACTCCATGAGTTATTTTTCTAAGCAAAATGAGTTTTCTACGTAGCTTAGTTTTTAATGGGGATGTGATTTTTTTTAAAATGTTTGGGTGAAAGTCTAAATCCCTTTGCAGAACCCACTACCTTACTTGTCAATTGTATACCTATCTCCAAGTCAGACAACAAAAGTCTGCATTACTATTTTCTGGTGTTCAGCAATCACTATAAAACTTGTCAATTTATGAGCTGCTGAAATACGTTTCTTAGAGGAAGTAAGTCATCTACATTCCGATTGATGGCTACAGGGAGTCCCTCTATTGGAGAAATAAGGTAACTGTGAAATAAGGCAAAGAGAGAGAGCTCTCCAAACGTATGTAAGAATTGGCTGAAGAGCAAAGTCCAGATTTTCTCTGGCTAAGTTTTTCCTAAACGAGCAAAGGCTTTATATAGAAACGTCAAACATTTTCCAAGCAACATTCCACGTAAAATCCACTGACCTGTGTATCTGAAAAAGCACTTAAGTGGCAAACTTCATGAGCAGATGTCAGCTTTCTGGGATTCATTTGACGCAGCTGAATGTGCTGGTAGACCCACTGGCATCATGCCCTGGACCATGCCAGGCAGTGACTGCAGCATCTCAGCATGTTTTCCGGAAACCCAATGGCAGCACCTAATAAAGTCCAGGGGATGTAGATTATGAGCATGGAAATTCAGATGGAAATTCAACAGTGGCACCCACCGCTTGAAGGCCATCCACTCTATTACTTCAGGATTCTTTCACGTCATTTTACTGCATTTATAGGATGGACCTTATGGTTCTATCCATTGGCTGATGATGCAGCAACTTTGTTACCCTTTTCCTTGTATAGTTTTCCCGATATAAAAGCCCCCTACTCTGCTATTTGCACATGGTATTTGTGCTGGTATATTTCACCAGTTAGACCACAGGAGCAACCAGGGTGTGTGTGCATGCGCACACATGTGCATTAGACCCAGGAAAATATTGTACAGGGTAAATCTCTCTTCCCAAAATGCTGCTGCCTCAATTTGTTTTGGTAGATTTTCTTATGATACTGCAGGTACCTCATTCATATACAAAGTGGGCAGGCAAATAAAACAGGCATGCTAGTGATAAGGGTTGAAACTGTCCCCACCTAATCTACCCATGTTTACATCACCACAAGGACTTTAGCTCCCAACCCAGTTTCAATACCAAAAGTGACTGAGGTGTGGATGAAAAACAGTTCAAGCAACAAAGTTCAAAGGTTCTTATTTCTGTTAGGCCTTCTTCTTTAGAGTTCTTCATCCTTCTGCTTCTTTTCTATGACATTTGTTTCCAATAGTTTGTGTCAAACAATGGCTGGGGAATAGGAATCCAGGAACACAGCCCAGCCATCTTGCGTTTGCCAGCAAAGAGGCCACTGGCAGATTCTTGTGGTCGCAGAGAAGTTTGAGAGTTAGACCTGCTGGGAAAAAATTCTGAAAGTGGCATCCATAAATCTCGGGAGCAAATGATAGCTGCCAAAAAAATAATAATCCAACACTGCTATCCACTTAGAAAGAAATCTTACACTGTTGTGTTGCTAAGTGGGCAGGTGTTCCCAAATAAAAACTGGAGATTTGAAAGAATGTCTCCACTGCTCATTCAGAGCTCATTGTTTACCCAAGCAGTTGTCAAGAAGACAGGATTCATTGGCGTGAATTATATCAAGCCTATAATAAAGACTTTAACCTGGCTCCAGAGTTTCTTTTGGTGATCCCATGTAAGGCTTTCCCCATGGACCTACCAAACATATGCCTGGTTCTGTGTGTGTGTGTATGTGTGTGTGAGAGAGAGAGAGAGCATGCCCACGCTAATGGGCAGCGGGAAAACAGTGAACAAAAAAAAGTGTGTCCAGCTGTAACATTTTGCTAAGTGAGTTCTTTTCCCTTCCAAGGGCAGTATTAGCAATTCTGAGTCCCTAGACAAAAATCCAGGAAGATGTAGTTACTCAGTTGTTGCTTGGTCTTATTCTGTAGGCTCTGGTATATTTTAGGAATGATCTTGAGCCTGATTAAGGATGAATGAAGAGAGTTTATTCAGGAACTACAACTTTGATAGAAAGGAGAGAAACAGAATTGATACTAACTACCTCAGTAAAAAGGGAAGAGAGAACTTTCAAGACGAAACAGGAAGCAGGAAGTAGCCTAAGAATACCAATCTGGAGACATGCCGGAAGGACAGACAAGAGGAGGAAAGAAGGATCCCCCTCTGCCATCTATCTAACTGTCAGACCTGCTGCCCCCTGCAGGTATTCTGTGTCTTCTGCCTTCTCTGTAGACAAAACGTATTTCCAACATATTCTTGATCTAACTTCAAGTTAGGGTTGCTGTGAAATATCTACTACCACCACCCGGAGACTGAGGGGACTGACATTACCTCTTACACATTTGGGAAACCTGATTGATTTTAAGGTATAAACCTTCTCTTCAGTTACAAGATGTTCTTAGGGCAGCACAAGGGCTTTGGGCAGCTGCTGTGAGGTAAGTGTTGTATTGAGCATGAACAGTACAGAGATCAGTGAAGCAGGGCATTTAATAAACAACAGAGATTTATGTGCTGAATTTTCTTTAAAGCTTGAAGTTACCCAGTCTGCTCATCACCAGAGACAGGCCTCACAACTCTATCCTTTCCCAGAGGTGGAGTTAAACTACTCATCCACATTATCAGGCAGAGTTGCACACAAAATTGTCTGCCCCTTTTTCTGAGGCAGTTCCCAACTTCTCTGTCTGTACTCTCTACAAGGCAGAACAGAACTGGGTTTTTTCCCTGCTTTTCTTCCCCCCCCCCACACTCTCAGCTGACCCCTGCCCCTGAAAAGTCATTGCATGCTGGAGCAACACTCCCGTAGGTGTGAAAGAGCAGAGAGGATGTTTTTTCTCTTAGGAGAAGGACAGTCTCCTGTCCATCACAATTGCCAGCCTCCAGGTATAGTTGTATACTGCCATAAAGTCCAGCCTCCAAAGCAATCTGGAGATCAGCAGGCACCACCTGGAGGTTGGCAACCCTACCTGCTACCCAACATCCTTAACTGAAAATTAATTTCTTTAAAACATTTTAAGCTGCCTTTGCACCCAGCTTTGACAAGGGAAGTGGAAACATGAATCTCCCTGGTGCCATGACTAAGAAGGCCCTTGCTTGGGTTGGCACACATCTAGTTTCAGAAAATACCACAGACTGAACCTGAAAACAGTTTCATGTGAAGAAGGTATTCTGTTACTGAGCCACAGTCACTAGATCATCAAAAACCTATTTTGTAATTGGAGCCCAAAGACTGGCCAATGTAAAGAAAGTGTTTCATTTTGCTCAGTCACGTGTGTACATGGAGCAAGGGTATTTCTGTTGCTGTTTATGGCTTTTTCTGATGGTTTATTGGGATTTTTAAAAGGTTTTGGTGTACACCCATTTGAAAGTTGGAGCTGAAAAGCATTTTATAAATCTCTTAAGTAAATCTATTCATGAACAATCCTCCATGCCATCTCTTTCACTCAGTTACATATCAGCCTGGAAACAAAGAGTGTTCAGCCGTAGGCCAGGCCTAAGAAGACTGGAAACTCGGGAAAGAAAGCAAGAAGGCTCTTTTGGGAACAAGCTTGGATTGTCAAACTCCAAAACATCTGTAGTAACCTAAGGAGTGGAAACAAAGTATGTTGAGCAGGTGCAAGCTGTAAAATGTGTTTTTCATTTTTGTGCAAGCCAAGGCAAGGGGAGTGGCAGAAAGTTTCTTTTCTCCTGGATGCGTATCACGGGTGATTAAATACGAGGCAGGACACACATTTGTTCTCATGGGGACAAGCGTTAGTGACGGCTCAACATTCCCAAATTCAATAGTTTTGTCTACTGGCATTTAGGACTCTGGGATACAGAACTGATATATTGTTCTGTGTATTTGTTTTTGTGTTTCTCTTGAACCAGGTACAGCCGACTTTTTGGTAATGTCAGGTCTAGTAAAGTGAAATAATAAGGTTTGTGCAAACCCTAGGGTTGCGAGGTCACTTAGGGCCCAAATTGGGGGACGGGGATCATGGGGAGGGGGCGCATGCAAGGGAAACTTACCAAGCACATGCACAAAGTGCACACATGCTCTGGAGTCTTCATTGTCATGCCAGAAATGACATAATTCCCAGCATGACAACAAAGGCTCTGGAGCTCCTGTTCACCGTACCCCCCCCCCTCTGCCAGCCAGATAAGAGGCAGCAGGGGGTGAGAGATGGGGATGGGGGATCCCCTCCCTGAACCAGGGGACCTGGGAAGCATACCTTGACTGGCTTTTGTGCTTTCTCCATGTGTATTCTATAAATTTCACATCTATCCAGTTCTGCTATTCAGCTAGGGTTACCAGGTCCCTGGTGGGTGGTGAGGATTCAAAATCCCCCACCCCCACCCTCCGCTACTCGCCACCACTTACCTGGCTGGTGGGGGGAGGGGAGTGGGGGAACAGGCCTCCTGGGCGTGCTTTTGGCATGATGCAATGACATCACTCCTGGAAGTAACGTCATTGCGCCGTACCAGGAGCACACGTGCATGAAGCATGCACATGAGTGAATCAATAAGGTAAGTGCCGGGTTCTTACCCCCCACACACACTGGGAGGGTAAGAAATGCTCTATAGATGGTGAAAGGTGAGCGTCTAAATTATGTACTGCTATGTTTTTTGTTTTTATACTTATATAGATGTAGTATTTTTAAAATGAATGATATGTACTATTTTATGTTTTTAATGGTAATGCTGATTAATTGTGTAGTATGTTTTTAAGCTTTGTTGTGACCTGCCCTGAGCCCACTGGTGTGCGGAGGGCAGACTATAAATTGAATAAATTAAATTAAATTAAGAAGACCTGGCAACCCTCTGTTCAGCAGACATGGCCATATGCTTCCTGACACACATTAATCCAGTCCTTTCCATAAAAAAGGTCCATCATCCTTTGCAACAATTCATCTGTTAAATTTGTTTCCACTCTGAAATGTAACTTAAATGCTTTTGATTGGCTGAAAACCGCCTGATTCCTGAGGCCTTTGGCCATACCATGGTTGGATACTGTGCAATCGTTGGGGCTATAGCCATAATTTACGACTGGATCGTTCCCGCATGGACAAGAGAATTCAGAAGCTGTTACTTAATGACAGCCAGGGCTTTTTTTCAGCGGGAACGTGGGGGAATGGAGTTCTGGAACCTCTTGAAAATGGTCACATGGCTGGTGGCCCCGCCCCCTGATCTCCAGACAGAGGTTAGTTGAGATTGCCCTCCGCGATCTCAACTAACCTCTGTCTGGAGATCAGGGGGCGGGGCCACCAGCCATGTGACCATTTTGTCCGAGGGCAACCCACTGAGTTCCACCACCTCTTTTCCCAGAAAAAAAAGCCCTGATGACAGCGCAGTGTATAGATGCTTCTCCAGGCTCTTTCCAGCAATACTGTTGATATTTGCTTTGATTACAAGTTGCGTAGGAAGGCTGATAGGCTTTCTGAGGAATCTGTTGTAACCAACTACAGATGCTTATTTTTATTCTTTATTTTAGAAAATAAATAAAATAACCTGCCTTGTAACACGGAATTAAAACCAGCGTGTTGATTCTCTTCCCCGTTCCTGCTGCCTCCTTTTAATTCCTTTGTAGTTATGCCTGCTGGTTCTGGAAATTCAAACCTATGCTGGTGACTCAGAAGGGGAATTTGGCAAGAATATGGTGATGGTTGTTATATTTAGTGTCAGATACGGATGGATGGAAACCTGTCCTGGGGCATCTTGAGAATCAAATCATGTAGCAAATCATGTAGCAACAGCTGTGAGCCGGAGCAATTGGGCGGATGCATTCCAGATGAGATCTGCTGATGATTCACTGATGGGATGTGGCAACTGCTTGCCATTCCTAGAGAAACGATTTACATGTACATGTGTGCGCGCTCACACACCCAGAAGCCACAGATATTCATTCATCAAGTCCTGCTTTGGCTTCTTCCTTCCCTTTCATTCCTCTCGCGTTAAGCTACCCTCAGATAGAGTTCTTGCCTCCTTTCCAAGCTATAACCTGCAACACTTGACTATATTTCCTTGGAAGTTATCTTACGAATTTCACATAAGTGTGCTGCAATATCAGGAATTTCCATTTTTGTTAACACTTTTAAGACAAATTTCCCTTTAGCGTCAGATATTCCATTTTGTGCAGAATGCAGAACATGAGAGCAGTTTTTGATCCCTTCCCCCCTGCCTTTATTTTTAATCTAGGAGTGCTTCGGCCTTCTAGTCTGGCTTCCCGCACACTGTTCACGGTCACACTTCCCAAGAGAAGCTCACTCACCCTTCCAGAACTGCAGTCTGAAAGTTTTTCCCCATGGGTTGCTCTTGGGCTTTTAAGCATCGTGTGAGAGAAATTCAACAGGAAAAGCTGTGTGTGGTATTTCAGGAAGATGTGCAGCTATAAAAGATAAAGAAACCTGGCTAAGAAAAAGGTTCCTATGCAAAGACATTTCTAAGATACATGGCTATAACTGTGTCCGGAGTTCTTAAATTATCTTTCTCAAAGTAGAGAAGAACACATAGGAAATTTATGCCCGTGGAACACCCATAAGAATGCATTCTTCAGCTTCAGCCAATTTCACATTTAAATGAGGCCTTAGTAATCCCTCAACCTCAGACAGAGAGAAAGGAAATACTTCCCCCCTCCACCCTATTCCTGTCCAATTGTGTAATGCTGTGTCATGGAGAGAAAGGGAAATTCCTACCGAGCATTGCTGGCTTTGACTCCTCTCTCTCAAGTTACCCTTGAGCATGTCAGAGAACTCAGTTTACTCACTTGCAGGATAAGAATCCTTTCCTGTCCAACAGAGAGTGGGCCAGGAATGCACTAATTCCTGGCACGTGACCTACGTGGAAGTAGTCAATCAGCTGCCCTGTGCTAATGTACACAACGAGCAATGATTGTCATCCCCGATACAGTCACTGTTGCTTCCTTCCTATCAGCATGGCAGTCCCAGCTACAAAATTTCTAATCTGTTCCCAAATACTAGTCATTGCTTCCTGTCATTTATTACATGTTAATGAGAGATATCACGGTGTGGCAAATGACCTGAGCTAGGACTTTTCCACTCAACCACAGTGTTTCAATGTTCCTCTTAGAGAAGCCCATCTCAGTCTCTCTCCCTCATATTGCTTCATAATTTATTAGTTTTAAGCAGACTACTAAAATATAAAAACTAGACAATATTTAAATGGCTGCAAAAATCAATCATAAGTGCATAAAAATTCACAACCGAAAGAGTGATGGGTCTACTATTAGCTTCTAATAAAAGAGGTAACGTCTCCAGATGATCTACGTTTTGGAGCAAAGGAAAAAAGTAAAAGATTCTTAGCCTCAGAAAAATAGCTGCATTCAAGTGTCACATAATATAGGGTGTCCACACTACCCATTCTTCAGTCGCATACTCTGAGAATATGGTATCCTGTGATATCTCCCTTGCAGAACTCTTGATGGTAAGGCATTTAGGCGTTCCAACCAAAAGACACGCTTGTACTGAGGAACAGTCAAATAGTCAGAACGCTGGCCAGATGGAAGAATACCGAGAAACTAAGTAGAGCAAACACGTTGTCCTCTACAGATTGTGCTGTTATAGTTATACCTAAATAAACGGTTCTTAATCATGCTTATGGCCTCTTGTCTGGTGACTGAATGGAGGGAGTCCAAGGAAAGATTAAAGAGCTGAAGTTGTCATGCAAGTTTATCCCAATGAGAAACAAGAGTCCTCTCTAATCAAGCTGAGGTAGCCCTCTTGGATGTCAGAGTGTATGACGTTAACTTTAAAAGGAAAAACCTTCATCCTAGTCCAAGCTTCAAGAGATAATTGTCCCAATTTGGCTCAGAGGGCTACACAATTTGGAATTTCAGAGATGAATGTCGGAATTTAAGGAGAACAGAATCAAAAGTTTCCCTTATTTTATCAATCCAAGTACCCACCTCATATAAACGTTGTGTGGCAGCTGGAATACATTGAGCCCCTGATGAATAAAAGAAGTGACAGATGTTTGTTGCTACTGTAGCCAGTCTTTAAATATGAGCACCTCACACTGACCAAGTTGATCTTGACAGCCTTTCTTTAGGTGTCCCAGGTTTCTGGGAACTGTTGAACCAATATATCCTTCTACGAGGATATGCTGTTGAAGGGAAGTTGAGCAGAAGCTGTTCCCGCACTGTGCTATGAATGCAGAAGCGAAACTAAAAATGAGATCTAGAGAGGGATCAATAAGTAGTGAGATGTTTCTTGAAAAGGGAAATGTAAGTTACGGAAACACATCCATCAGGATGTATCAAGCGGCGCTGCTGAAGGTTGCTCCCCAAAGCAGAGATTTAGGCTGTGGATTACTGATGCACTTCAATACGCCAAACAATAAGACTTCCTTTCCCCACACTTGAGCAAATGAATAAAAGGAATAACTCTCTACAGCGAGCTGACCTTTTTGCTTTATGAAACTGACATGCCTTTTAAAAGCTACCAAAGTGCTTTGGAAGGAGGCGAAGGCCAGGCCTTAAAAACAATGCAAGGTAGGGAAAGCTGGCGACCCCCTGCTAGAAGGATGAATCCGCACAAACACTGCCAGTGTTCTTATGGTTAGTGCAGTGAAAGGGGTCTCACCTCTTTTACCCCAGACTCCCTTTGGCTCATCAAGATGGCCTGTTGTCAAGTTAGCTCTGGAATAAGGCCACCTGCTCCAAAGAGCTCAGTCGCAGAGCTGTGGTACATGATTATTTTGTGTCACAATATCTCCCCCCCTCCCCCGGTTACAAATAGCCACACACAAATAGCCCTTTGTTGCAAGCCTTCTTACTGAAGAAGGAAGGCTCCTTGCAGTACAGGGACCAAATAAGGGTTGCCAACCTCCAGGTCAGGCCAGGGGTCCTCACAGAATTAATGACACCTTCAAATTACAGGGATCAGTCCCCCTGGAGAAAAATGGCAGCTTTGGAGGGTGGACTGTATTGTATTACACCCTGCAGGGGTCCCTCCCCAAATCCCACCCTCTCTAGGCTCCGCTCCCAAGTCTCCAGGATTTTCCCAGCCCAGAGTTGGCAACCCTAAATCAAATATACGATGAACCTGGGATCAAAATTCTTTGGGCTCAGATTATTTCCCCTGGCCAAGTTGTCCATCACCCTTTTCCCATTCTAACTGAGCACATGCCATGTTGAGAGTTACCAGCTCTGAGTCAAGAAATTCCTGAAGGTTTGGAGGTAGAGCCTAGGGAGGGCAGGGTTTGAGGAGGGGAGGGACCTCAGCAGGGTATAATGCCATAGAGAACGCCCCCCCCCCCAAAGCAGCCATTTCCTCCTGATCTCAGTACTTTGGAAATAAGTTGTAATTTCAGGAGCTCTCCAGGCCTCAGCTGGAGGTTGGAAACCCTATATGTTTACCCATTAACTGAAGGATTAAAATTGAGTTCTAGATTACTAAAGAGACTTTTACCTCTCTCTGTGATATGTGAATTGGCAAGTATGCACATATGTCTGTCCATCTCAAATGTGTTCAAGGGAAAGGTACAATTTTTCTAGGGGCATATGTTGACTTTCGGCAGGCCTGGACAGAACAAAAGTGTAATTTTTCTCTTATTTACCTTTTTTGACCCACCGGAAAGTGATTTATCTAATTGCGTAGTAATGAAACCAATGTAGAACAAAGACATTATGGTTGCTGAAGCCCCAGATTGCTCTGTACCCAACATTTAGGAGACCCATCCACCTGTCCAACCACCTTTTCACACTTTATATCTCAGTTGTTACACTTTTTCGGTTAGCTGTAATGGCTGCTGTTCTGATTTGCTAGCTTTTAAAAAAATAATATAGAACCTTTTTTGCAGATCTGGGAAGTTAAACAGAGCCGGCCTTGGTTAGTAATGGAAGGGGAGACCTCCAAATAAGACCAGGGTTGCTATGCAGAGGCAGGCCATGGCAACCCACCTCTATTAGTCTCTTGCCTTGAAAACCCTGCAGGGGTCGCCATAAAATTGGCTACAGCTTGAGGGCATTCGCCACCCCCACATAACATGTCTAATACTTTATGCTTTCTTTCTGTTTTCTGTAATCCTAGTCCTATTACATTGCTTAATAGATGACTCATCCTATTTATTCCATTGATTTACACTGTGTAATCCACCTTGGGTCTTCGTGAGAAGTAAGAATAAATAAACCTTTGTTCTATTTTTTGGGGGGGGAGGGGGGATGTAGGTTTTATCTGTAGAGTTTGTTTTGAACTCCGTGTGTTAATGGGCTTGGAGACTTTTACAGACAAAAAGTCATGATACACATATTTTAAATTAAAAAACTGATATGCCAGCATGCTTGCTGTTTTTAAACACCAGGGACTACAGCCCTTGGTAAACACTGTTTTGTGAAGTGCAGAGGGGAATCTGTAAATGCTTTGAGACTTGCAGGGACTCAATGCTGACAGGTCTTGAGTGACTCGCAGCTTTTTGAGTGGCATATATAGTGTGTTGACAGCTGTCTGGAGTTGCTCATTTGCCTTTCACATTTTATAGTTTTGTGCTCTGAATGGCAGCTTCCACAGGGCAAGCACACGTATCAGATAAAGTGTGAAATGGCCCTCAATAAAGGATAAAAGGAGTCATTTTCTCATGGGCCTAGGGGCCTTCTGTGTGGTGAAGGCATTTCTATAAACTTAAATTCAGTGCTAGTTTGAGGTTGGGATTTGAACAGAGATCCCCAGTCCTGTTGAACCTGTGGGCACATTTGGAAATTTGGCTGCTATGAGGGGCAGTCACAAAATGGTAGGAGCCTTCAAGCTAAGTGACTGTTTATGATTAGGGCAACTGTTTTGAAGTGGGTGCTCCCTGCAGATCCAAAGATGATGGCTCCTGGATTGTTCTCCTCCAGTGAGGTGAAGAAAAACCAGGCTTGGCTCTTTGGGGAAGAGGTGTTTACCTGAAGCGGGAAACTGTTCTGGAATAACCCAAACCCTGAAGCGGCAAGCTGCTTTGGGATTAGGGTCTTTAAATCACTTCGGTATGTTCCGTAAAGATTTGGAGCATATCGTCCCAGCCCCCGACCCCTCTTAGCCCACCCCACCCCCACCCCACTTACCTCTCTGATAGGAGGGAAGCCCAACTGGGTGGCAGGAGGGCACGCTGCCACCACCTCCCCCACCATGCTGGCCAGCTGGGAGGCAAGAAGGCCTGGAGCCGGCTCCTCCACCACCTGTGCTGCTGCCGCGTTGGCCAGAAGGGCAGTGGGAAGGCCGAGAGCCACCACCTGGGCTGCCATGCTGCTGCCTCTGTGGCCAGCTGAGTGGTGGAGACAGCTCAGAAGTGCAGCCTCTGCCGGTTTGGATCAGCTGCTGAGCGGGAATTTCCCCACCAAGCAGCTGATCTGGGGGTTTAAATGCCCCTTTCCCTGCCACTTCACTGTGGCAGGGAAAGGGGCATTTTAACCCCTTGACCTGAAGCTTCCCAAAGCGATACGAATTGCATGCTGGGCCCAATTCGGAAACCCTGAATCTTTGCAAATTGGGTGTGATTCAAGTATTTTACCCGAATTGGAAACCTGAATCACACACCCCTAGTAGGCACCAGGAAACGCACCAGTGGGCCCCATGAATAGTTGGATTAGATGAAAACGTTGACCCAATCATTTTCTGTTCGCCTAATTTACCCCTCAGGATTGCTAGGAGGAGACTAAAATGGAGGAGGGAGGCAGAACTATGAATGAGTTCCATGGATAAAGGGACAAATAAGATAGAGAAATACTAAATGAAACGTAGTAAAAATGTGATTCTTACTATATCATAAAACTGTGATGCATTTCCTCTACATTCAAGTGCTAGAATTTAGTGTTGTAAGAAGCCTAACAAGACAGAAAAAAGATGAGGAGGGGAGGACATACAAACTTGTTTGTCAGACCAATTCATGTGGCCATTCATCAAGTGTGCTTCATCTCAGTTTTCAGGCACTAAGCACTCTTGCTGTTTTCAGGAAGTAACAATTTGCAGTTTTTGCCACAAGGAGGCACATAACTTGCTTCAACTTGTCAAGCTCCAGGTGGGAACTGGAGATCTCCCAGAACTGCAACTGCTTCTGTAGCATAGTGGTTAAGTGGCTGGGCTGTGAATCAGCACTCTATGAGTTCAGCTCCCACTCCTGCCATGAGCTCTGCAGGTGGCCATCAGCAAGCCACTCCTCCCAGCCCCAGCTCCTCTGCTGTATTGTGGGGATAACAACAACACTGACTTTATTCACTGCTCTGAGTGGGCACTAATCTGTCCAGAAGGAGGTATATAAGCACACTGTTGTTGTTGTTATTCAGACTACAGAGATCAGTTCCCCTGAGGAAAATTGCTGCTTCAAAGGGTGGACCCTGTAGCATTATGCCCTGCTGAGGTCCCTCTTCTCCCCAAATCCTGTCCTCATCAGGCTCCACTAGGGATCCCATTCCCCCAGTGGAGGCGGGGTTCCCTGCTTTCACCCTCTGCCCCCACTTCCATTTACCTGGCCGGCAGGGGAGGCAGGCACAGGAACAGGCCTCCCGGGCACACTCCCAGGGCAGTGCAATGTCACTGACGTCATCATGCTGCCACAAGAGCACTCCTGCGGTGTCACCGGAAGTGACATCACCAGAAATGACATCATCATGCAGTTGTGGGATCTAAAAACAACAAGAAGAGCCAGGTTCCCCCCTCCTGCTGGGAGGGTAAGGGAATCTGGCAACCCTAGGCTCTACCCTCCAAATCTCCAGGAATCTTCCAGCACAGAATTGGCATCCCTACTTCACCTCTCAAACAAGAGAAGAAAAAGTCCCTTCTTGGTGGCTTCTTCAGCTAAAAACATGCTGCAAATTGTGTGGTTGGTTTACACTGCAGGTACCCAGCACCAATTTCCCACTGGACTGCAGGGACTGGACAGGGTCACAAACCAGCAAAATCACAGGGAGAAGGCAATTTCATGAGCTTGTGCTTCCATATGGGCCTGTACATGTGGCAACAGCCATGTAAGTGGAGCTGACCATAGGCCTGGAGGAAAATGTCCTTTTAACAAAAGTGTAATGTGTGGAAATGAGCAGGTGACGCTTTTCATCGCATGGAGGAAAGCAACACCCCATGAAACCTTTATTAAAGGACATTTTTTTCTTCCAGGCATGTCTAAATAAAATGCAGAAAACCCTTGGCCTAGAAGCGTTGCAGACGGATGGTTTTTCTCTAATTGTTCTGCAGATTCTATTCATATCACTGAATATTCTATAAACTGTGTTCACACAGCACACCAATCAGTCACGCATTTTTTTCTAATGAGGAATTCCAACTGATTGCTTTACATCAGGCCCCGCCTCCCACTTGCTGGCATCACAACTGAACGCTGCCTTGTTCCAAAAGGGACCAGACTAATCACCCTTGTGAGCACACACACCAGGATAAAACCCAGCTTCCTTAATTAGCCTGAGACGCCATCTGCTGGACAAATTGGGGAATTTCACTTTGTGAGCACACAGCTGAGGATAGTCAAACTGCTTTATTAGCCAGAAACCTGAAGAAATCCAAGCCTCCTCTTGGGATATTTCCGATTTAAGATTCTCCCACTCATGCACCCCAAAAAGATTACTTCTGTTCTTCCAAGTAATTATAAAATAAGAATTTAAAGAGCAACAGACCATACAATGAGTGCTGGAACCTTTTGAATATATCAATGGATTTGAGTCCAGTGGCACCTTAGAGACCAACAAGATTTTCAGAGTGTAAGCTTTTGAGAGTCAGAGCTCCCCTACTCAGACACAAGTAGGAATGGAGATCCTGACTTCCGGTTTGGGATCCATGGAGGTCTAACGCAGCTCTAATCGTGGAGCTGACTGGGCTGCCGTTTAAGCGGCCGGCGGGGCAAAATCAAGCCCGCGGCCAACTGTTCTCAGGCGGAGAACAGGCATAGAATGCTCAAGCACCTCAGGGCGCATTGATCTCGGGCGAGGGGGGGTCCTACGCAACGGATCCTCTCCCGACCCTTGAGGTCCCACCCTAAGACAGGTCGGCTATAATCTCTGCGGCAGTCCTGGTGCCAATGCGGTTGGCATAAGACCTACATGCCCAAGCTTCAACAGGGGAAAGAAGAGTGGATGGGAATCTAAGATTGAAACAGTGATTACAACCCAAGGAAAGTGAATGAGAAGGTAAAGATCACTATCTCTTGAAACGGGACAGATTACTTAAAGTAAAGAAGAATTAAAGTAGACTTTTAAACTGCAACAGACTAAGTATAAGGAGGGGAGGACCCGGCAAGAATTATATTAGAAAAAGGACTAAGTTAAACGAAGTTATTAAAGAAATTGGACTATTGTTTTGAATACCTGTGGCTATAAGGAGATATCAGGCTGTGAGAAAGTTTCACCATCGCGAGAACTGCTGTGGGAAGTCAGGAAACAGGAAGTACGTAACAACAATAGAGTTGCTGGAGAGAAGCGGCCCTTGCCGGAGGGCAGGAAGTAGGGAATCGCCATCTTTGAAAGGGGAAGAGCCGCGGCTTCAGCGAAAGAGGAAGTAAGCCATATTGGATTACAAAAACCATAGAGGAACCATAGAGAAAAGACGCCCAACATTTTGGACTCTTTGAAAGTTTTTTTTTGGAAAGACTGGGACATTTAAACTAAAAGGACATTAAATTAAACGCCACGGAGCTAAGGAAGAGAGCGGACTCGTGGGAGCGAGCCAAAGCAAGCCCCACGATGTCGAAAAAAGAGTGGCAATCGGCGATAGAGAATTTGGATAAAAAACTTTTAGAAGTGATTAAGGAGCTCAAGGACATGAAACCGGAGTTGGTGAAAGAGGTTAAAGAGGTTAAAGAGACAGTAAAAAATGAGCTGGCAGAAGTGAAGAAAGGTATGGAAACAATGCAAAATGACCTGCAGGGAACACAGCAAAGAGTCAAGGTAGTGGAAAGTGCGGTGGAGAACTTAGCAGATATGCAACGAACAGAGATGAGGGTGATGAGGGGGAGAATGGCGGTTGCGGAAAGTAAACATATGGAGAAGCAGCTGAGGTTTCGCGGCTTGCCGGAAGTGGAAGGAAAGACAGCCCAAGAACAGATCGCTGAGGTGTTAGCTGAATACCTGGGGAAGGAGGAGGAGGAAGTTGTGGCTATCCTAGATGTGGTATACCGTGTAAATTCAAGAATCGCGACCCAGAGGAAACTACCAAGAGATGTGATTGTGCAATTCACGACCAAAAATATAAAAGAGAAGATTGTAACTAAACAGTTTCAAGATCCATTGGAGATTGATGGCAAGATGATTATTATCTTGAAGGAATTACCCAGATCGGTGTTGTTAGATCGAAAAAAATATAAAGCTCTAGTTCAGATTCTGAAGGACATGAAAATAAGGTACAGATGGGAACTACCAGAAGGAGTGTCCTTTGAATTTGGAGGAGCGAAAAAGCGCATTAGATCTGAATCAGAGATGGAACAGTTTATAAGGGACAATGAAAAGGACTTACCAGCAACAAGATTATGAATATGGAGTGCAAAGTTTTATCTTGGAATGTAAATGGACTTAATTCACCGAATAAGAGAATAAGTATTTTCCACTGGCTATTAAAACAAAAATGTGATATTGTATGCCTGCAAGAGACTCATATTAGAAAGCAGGATGCAAAGTATCTAAAATTGAATAAATTGGGCAGTGATTTTGTAGCGGCCTCTAATAAGAAAAAAAGGGGAGTGGTATTGTATATAAAAGAGGAGCTACAGCCAAAGTTAGTGATGAGAGATGCGGAAGCCAGATTTTTAGCAGTGGAATGTATATAGAATTTAAAGAGAGTATTGGTGATTGGAATTTATGCACCTAATGGAGCAAAAGAAAGCTTCTTTGAGGACTTGAGGAAGCAATTAGATGAACTTTCTTATGACCAGATAATTCTTGCAGGAGACTTCAATGGAGTGACAAACTTGGAACTAGATAAAAAGTCAGCAACTGCACAAAAGAAAAGAGGACTATTACCAAAGACGTTTTTTGTATTGACGCAACAGGAAACTTTAGAAGATGTATGGAGAAGACAAAATCCCAAAGGCAGACACTATACGTTTTTCTCCGCGAGACATTCTACGCTATCAAGAATCGATATGATCTGGGCCTCAAAAGACTTAGCGCTTTGGACTAAGGATGTGGAAATAATGCCTATGGTAGGCTCAGATCACAATCCAATTATGTGGAAGTTGGGGAAAAGGAGTAAAAGGAGAGGATGGAGAATAAATGAGGATTTGCTGCAAGAGGGAGAAAATATGGAGATGTTGAGAAGAGAAACAAAGTTTTTCATACAATATAACATGAACAGAGAAGTACCAACCAATAAGGTATGGGACACCTACAAGGCAGTAATTAGAGGCATATTAATGGACTTAAACGGAAGAGCCAGGAAAAAAAAAGAGGCAAAGAGACAGGAGATTACGGAGAAAATAAAAGCCAAAGAAATACAGTTAAAGAAAAGACCAGGGAAAAAGAAAATCTACCAGGACATTGAAATTCTTCAAGAACAGCTGACAGCAATGAATAACAAAGAATTGGAATGGAATCTTAAGAAAAGGAATCAAAAGGCGTTTGAAGGCGCAAATAAACCTGGGAAATACTTGGCATGGCAATTGAAGAAGAGAAAGGAGAAGAAAATAATAAATAAAATCTGTGAGGACAATAAAGTGTACCTGGAACAGACAGCTATCAGCAGAGCCTTTTATAAATTTTATGCCAAATTGTATAATAAAAAAGAGGTGAATAAAGACTCAATAGCGACATATTTGGAGAAAATGAAGCTCCCAGTAATTTCGGAAGCTTGGAGAGATAAATTGAATAATGAAGTAACGGAGGAAGAAATAAGAAAGGCAATACAGTCAACAAACTTGGGAAAGGCACCAGGACCGGATGGACTTACAGCCAAATTTTACAAGGTAATGGCTAATGAACTGGCACCATTCCTAAAAGATGTGATTAATGGTGTTTTAAAGGATCAACGGATCCCAGACACTTGGAGCGAAGCCAATATATCACTGATCCCTAAAGAGGGGCAAGATTTGACTGATGTGAAAAATTATAGACCTATATCGTTACTTAATAATGATTACAAAATTTTTGCGAAGATACTGGCGGAAAGAGTGAAGGGATGGCTTTCTGAAGTTATTGAGGAGGAGCAAGCCAGTTTTTTGCCAAACAGACAAATCAAAGACAATTTAAGGACAGTTATAAATGCTATTGAATACTATGACAAACGTTGTGACAAGGAGGTTGGTTTCTTCTTTGTGGACGCTGAAAAAGCGTTTGACAATTTGAACTGGGACTTTATGTTTGCCACCATGGAAAAGCTACAAATGGGAGAAAGATTCATAAGAGCAGTAAAGGAAATTTATAGAGACCAGAGTGCAGCAATTGTGGTGAATGATGAGGTGACCAAGAAATTGACTTTAGGTAAAGGAACAAGACAAGGTTGTCCGTTGTCTCCACTGTTGTTTATTTTGGTTTTGGAAATATTGATGATACAGATACGAGAAGACAATGCAATCCGTGGAATAAAAATAAAGGACTTTTCCTACAAGGTCAGAGCATTTGCGGACGATATAATGCTAATTGTGGAAGATCCAATGGAGAATATGCCAAAAGTAATAGAGAAGATTAAGGAATTTGGAGATTTGGCAGGATTTTATGTAAACAAAAAGAAGTCAAAGATACTATGTAAAAATATGACTAAACAAAAGCAACAACTATTAATGGAAATAACAGACTGCGAAGTAACAAGTAAGGTGAAATATCTGGGAATTGAACTGACTGCAAAGAATATAGATTTATTTAAAAACAACTATGAGAAATTGTGGACTCAGATAGAGCAAGACTTGATTAAATGGAATAGACTGAACTTGTCATGGTTGGGAAGAATTGCAGTAATTAAGATGAATGTGCTGCCAAGAGTGATGTTTCTGTTACAGACAATACCAATTATCCGAGACTCTAAGCAGTTTGAAAAATGGCAGAGGAAAATATCAGATTTTGTTTGGGCAGGCAAAAAGCCTCGAGTGAAAATGAAAGTGTTACAACATGCAAAAGAAAGAGGCGGAATGCAACTGCCCAACCTAAGACTTTATTATGACGCAATTTGTTTAGTGTGGTTGAAAGATTGGATGACGCTGAAAAACCAGAAATTACTGGCCTTAGAAGGATATAAAAAAATATTCGGATGGCATGCATACTTATGGTATGATAAAGTAAAAGCGGACTCTATGTTCTTACATCATTATATTCGGAGAAGCCTATTCACAACTTGGAAGAAGTACAGAAATTACCTACAAGATGGAATCCCCTCATGGGTGGTTCCATATGAAGTAATAGATCCGAGAACTGTCGATAATGAACAACAGTGTTTAACATATAAGGAGATAACCCGAATGGAATTTTCTAAACCCAAAATAAAGACGCAGGACGAGTTGTCTCCAAGTTACGATTGGTTTCAGTATAGACAGATCAGAGATCTTTATAATTCGGACTGTGCGAAGGGAGGGATAAGAATGGAGAATTCGGAATTAGAACAGGCACTTTTACAAGAGGACAAAAAGGAAATCTCTAAGGTATATAAAGTGCTGTTGAAATGGTATACTGAAGATGAAACAGTTAAAGTGCAAATGGTGAAGTGGGCTATAAACTTTAATAAGGAAATAACAATGGAGGCGTGGGAATACTTGTGGAAAAATACATTGAAGATCACGACATGCACCGATATCAAAGAGAATGTCTACAAAATAATTTATCGTTGGTATATGACACCAAAGAAAATTGAGCTAGGGAATCTGAACACATCTAATAAATGCTGGAAATGTAAAAAGCATGAGGGATCTTTGTATCATATGTGGTGGACTTGTGAGGTAGCTAGGCAGTACTGGGGGAAAATAATAAGAGTAATAAGCGAGATTTTACAATTTCAAATTAATAAGAACCCAGAACTCCTGCTACTGAACTTGGGAATGGAGGACATTCCAGCACAATATAGGACATTGCTATTTTACATGACAGCAGCGGCTAGACTTTTGTACGCGCAAAAGTGGAAAGTGCAAGAAGTGCCAACTATTGAGGACTGGATTTATAAATTGCTGTACATGGCGGAAATGGACAAAATGACAAGGAAACTGAGAGACCTTGATCCAGGACAGTTTAACACGGATTGGGAGAAGCTGAAACAATATTTAGTGAAGAAATGGGAGGTGGGAGGAGAACTGTGGCAGTTTGAAAATTACTGAAATACAATAAAAGTAGAGGGAGGTGACTTTACCGGGGGGCGGAGAGATAAGTGAGAATTTCTAAGCAACTATTTTATTAGACTATTATATATAGCATTAAGTATTATAGGTGTTATTATAAGAATTATAATGATAGAAATTAACTAACTATAAGGATAGAAACTAATTAATTTCATTTTTGGCAATAATTGTATAATGGAGATAATTTTATAATTGCAATGAAGAAATTTAAGCAAGGTGGGAAAATATATATTAATGTATAGATCATGTATTAAATTGATTGACTTAGTTTGGAGGTATATATGGGTCAAATTGGTTGACTATTTTTGGTGGATAGTTGCATAATGGAAGAATTATATAATTATATAATTAAAGCAGTACGAAGATAAGATATGTAGAAAAAGTAATATAGAGAGTATAAGTTAAATTGGTTGACTTATATTGAATGTACTGTCTATAGAAGTATCTAAAATTATGCTAAATGAGGGATAAATTGTTTGTCCCATATTGAAGATGAGATTATAAGATATAGAGTATCAAAATTAGCTAAATGATTATTATTAGAAGAAAATATGCCAAGAATGTATTATTTAGTTATGCATTATTTAGTTGTTAAAGTAAGTAGGAAGACAGAAGGAGCACTGTGTTATATAGATAAGCTTAGAAGAAAGTGAAAGTTTACATTTGATAGATAGAATAAATTTGAAATGAGTAAGGGAAAAGGGACAAGGGGTTGGAAAACTGTTGGAGGTCAACAAAAGGGGGGGAAAGGGAGGGGGTTAGAATTGGAAAAATTAAAGGAAACTGATTGTAATGTACAATTTAATGATATCTAATCCAATAAAAATTAAAAAAAAAAGTAGGAATGGAGATCCTGAAGTCTTTATATCCCAGCCAAAGGTGGGTGGATTGTTCCAAGGGAAGGCATCAGGTTGTAAAGTACAATGCAGCTTGATTAGATGGAAGGAGTGTAGCAGAGGTAGATGTCAGAATGTAAAGGTACAATGCAACTTGATTAGAGCAGAAATTAACATCTGTAGTGAGATAAGAATCCTAAATCTCTGTTTAGTCCCAGGGAGGGGGGGTGTTTCCATTGTTCTGAATTTGTGAATAAACTCAGCAATTTCACATTGTAATCTCCCCTTAAAGTTTTTCTGTTTGAGAACAACCCCTTTTAGGTCAGCAGTTGAATGCGCTGGAAGATTAAAATGTTCTCCCACTGGTTTGGGAGTGTTGTGATTTTTAATGTCAGTTTTATGTCCATTTATTCCTTTGCATAGGGACCAATCAGTATGTCCAATATAGAGCGTAGAAGGCATTGCTGACACTTAGTAGCATCTATAACACTGGAAGATGAACAAGTGAATGAACCTGAGATGGTATAACTGGTGGTGTTCGGTCCAATGATTGTGCTGGCGGGGTAAATATGAGGACAGAGTTGGCATCTTGGTTTATTGTTAGGACTGTTGGCACAGCGTGGTTTGAACTGTAGCTGAGCTATAAATAAGGCTTCCACACACTTATAGTAGTAAAAGTGTATGCAGTTTATTTTACAGTGACTTATATACAAGACTTTGTTCTCAGTGTCAAAGTGCTTCGCCAAGCACTTACTGGAACAAGCTCCACACTTACACCAGACACAGCTGGCTTATATACATCTATAGCACCCCCCAGTGTCCAATCCCAGCACATCAGGTGAGGTGACTAAGCTGTTTCTTCACTCTTGCATCATCCAAGGACCTGTCAAATAGATCTATTACATCAGTTATGACAGACAGACCTAAACAGCAAGATGCACACATGCTTCTTGGCTCATTATGTTAACAAGGACCTGGTCCCGGAGTCCGTGTCAGTGCCAGTTATGAGTGAGAAGTTGTTGAAGGTTAGGCTGACATGGCTACCCACCTAATAGCACCTTAAAAAAAACAAGACTTTTTGTGTTATTAGTTTTTTATGTGCCACAAGATTAGCTATAATAACAGACTCCCATGTCTACTTTTTCGATACTATCTTCTTCTAAGCAGGAAGAAAGTAGTTTATTCCCCCTGTATTTTCATTTTGAATACCCCAACACTAGAAGCTGCTGTAGGGTCAGGGCACAACACACTTTTCTCAAGATTTCCTTCTACATCCACCAAGATTTATCAATCATATTGCCAGAATAACTGGAACGTTCATAAGACCGCTGCAAGAATGGAGCATAGCAGGTTATGGCTTTGTGAGTCATTGCCGCAGTGATGGCTCTGCCTGGCAGAATAGATGAGCTGTAAATTTAAAGGAAGGTTCTTCTCTTTCAAAACACTTGGGAGTTTCAATTCTAGATTTATGGATATTACTTTTCAAAAGCACCACTCGGATCTACCAAATTATTTTCCACTTCCTGGCTTTCTTGGCCACCCCTGTACAGCAGCAGGCCACAGATATCCTCCCCTCCAGCCAGCATTTGCTGAAAAGATCATGTGTTGCCTTTCATTTTTGCCTCTGGAGGGTGAGAGATTTCTCAGCTTTAGCAACAGCTCCAACTGGCAGGGAAATATGCTAAGCTGGGGGAACCACTAAAGAAATGGGCTCTAGTCCACCACAGCTGAGGCTAGAAGAAAAACCTGTTAGTCTTTAAGGAGCCACAATCAAAACCCCTTGGCTTAAGAGCAAGCAAAAAAGTACAACACAGCAAGCACGACACAAGCAAAAAAACACAACACAAGGTGCAACCTCTCACGTCCTCCAGAACTCTTCATCCTGCTGGATCTTATAAAGGCGCAGAGGCAGGAGGAAGAAAAAAGACCTCTCAGGCCAAGATCCCAAGGCCTTCTTTTCAAAATGCTCTGCTGACTTTGACAGAGGGTATGGCTAGTTCCTCCTTGTTCCCAGCATGCCAAGGGTATAACTGGATACTTGTTGGGGAAACTGATTAGGAAGACTTGGTGGCATAGGAAGTGACTAACGAAAGCAACCCTTAACCCCTGGCCAGTTCTTCCTGGATATTACTGCTCCCCCACCCCCACCCCAGCAAAGTGTGCCCAGGGTTTTCAAATACATGCTAGCCAGCAAATCTTTAGTTCTATTGTACATTCCTGCATCTGTATAGACACCATAGATGTTATACTTCAAGAACAGAAGAAGCACCAGTGATATAAACCAGTGATCCCCAATGGGTGCTCAGGTGTGTCATGGTCCCTGCCAGTGGTCCCCACTTGTTTCTTCTCTCAACAGAAAGAGATAATTCTGACTTTTTTCCACCTCATTAGAACAGGAGGTGCTTCAGTGCTGCAGAAGATGCCAGCAGCTACCAAGATCCCAGAATTCATCAGCTTTGGGTCTGCTAGGAGCACCTATTTGGCAATCAGCTGCCTCAGTCATGGAAAATTCCAAACCAAGTATCCATCTAACATTTTGTTATTGCCCCTCATGGCAGCCATTTTGAGTGGCCCCATCCCTCCATGGCAGCCATTTTGTGGTGCTATCCACTACTCTCTCTCATAATTCTGAAACTTGCCCATAGGTTTAAGAAGGTTAGGGATAGCTAATGTAAATATTTTTGGCCCCGGTTAGCCTTTGAGATGCCACAAGATGACTCTTTTTTCTTGTTGGTGCAATTGACTTGTACAGCTACCCCACTGGAATTAGTAAGTAATGAGTTTGTGGGCACATGGACCAACTCAGAGAGCATCAGAAAGACTACTTGAACCCTGGTGATTACTGGTATCATACCTCTCGCCTTCCCCAGAAGCAAGTAATAGTTGTATTCAAGTTCCCTTTGATGTTAGATGAGGTTTTCACTTCACCACCTGATTATCTTAAGAATAGGTACCTCTAATGGTATTTCAACCTGTATAAAATTACAAAATTATAGGCTGCCCCTTGCTGCCAACAGCTGCCATTCCCACCTCTCCTCCCATCTGATACCACATGGTGTTCTGTTAACAAAAACAGTTGCCCTTTACAAGGAAACATAAAAGCAGGAAAAGGCATCAGCGGATATTTTTAGCTGCCCCTTTTATGCTGTTTAGTGGTTGGGACCCAGGAGGAGCCTACAACGAGCCAGAAGGGGTAAAGCAGACAAGGGAAATTAGTTCAGATATTACTGGAGCAAAACCTCATTACCTGAATGAATTGCAGAGCACAAACCCGACAAAAGACATTTGAGTTAGAAGGTGAAATATCACACACACGCTTGGTAAATAAAACCAGCTGGATCAATTCCTTTTCTCTCCCCCCCTCCCCCCAATGCAATGCTCAATTCATCATCGAGAATACAGCGCACAACGATTTTCTACTGGAACTGAGGCACTTATGATAAAATGCTGCCAGCTTCAGCTACATTATTATAAAAACAACGATTAATTTATGAAGCGAGGAAGCCAATGCATTTCTTAACAGTAAGTCACCATCGCCTGGGGATGGGCTATGCAGTGTAGGATGCAAAATATGTTCCTGGCTGCCTACAATATCCAAGCGATCAACCAAAAAGGCAATTTTTAAATTAAGGCACAGCTTGAGGCACTGGACAGAACACCACATTCTTGTTCAACAATAAGGCTCAATTGTTTTGAGATCTCAGGAAATTTGGACATCTTCACAATACTAATACATTGTGCCGGTAGCTTGCATGGGTATTTTGGAGTTTATAGAAAATTGGAAAGGAAGGAAAGGACCTTTATTTTTCTTTTAAAGAGAGAGTTCCATTCATTTTCCAAACTTCACTTCGCTACTATGCATCAAATTTAGCTCAGTTTTTCCGAACTCTAAGGCCCATGACCTCATCTAGAGAGTTGAAGGCAACCAGTGCGATCATAGTGTTGCTGCTTGATACTGGGGTTCAGCCAATTCACTTCCAAAGTCCGTCCCTCATCTCTTGACAACCATGAAGTCATAATAGGAGGATGTCACAACACATAAGAGCATGCAGGCTCCAAGTCTTTTAGCTCGCACAATTCTGGCTCCTTTCTTCTTATTCAATGATATCATGGCACAAAATAAATCCTCCCACGCTTTCAGGGCCAGCGGTACTTTGGCATCCTCCCCTGTAGTTTCCTTCTCTCCCTTATCATGGCCACCTTTTCCAGCTTGCATCTATGCCGGAAGGTGTGGACTGGAACTCACATCCGTTTTAGACCAATCAGTATGGGCAATATGGTGACTAGCAGTAAGACAGTTAAACCTTGCTGGGTGACCTAGGGTCTGTCACATGCACACACCTACCTCACAGTGTTGTTGCGAGGATAAAACGGAGGAGAGGCGAATGACATGAAAAGTGTGATTCTCTGGAGCTCTGCTTTGTCCAGGGTCTCCATTGTCTTTTCCGTTTGTGAAACAGGAAATCAACCAAGCATCAGTTGGGTTTGGGCCCTCGGCCAGGCCACAGACTTTTCAGCAGGTGCCTAACCATACAGACCTTTTAACACCGATACTGGCTGTGCGTCCTTTGACCATGTTTTTCATTCTTACTGACTCACACCATCATCATCATCATCATCATATATGTACATCATTCAGGACTCGTTTTTGGGACGGGAGGAAAAATCTGCTAATCTAGGCAAGGTAGTTCTGCCATAGAGGTTAAATCTAGAACTCAGAAGGCCAAATGAATCAGTGGGGTGGCCATTTTGCCATGACAAAAATTCAGGGGACAGGTTATTTGGGGTTTTATTGTATTTTGTACATGAACCACAAAGGAAAACTATAAATTACCACATAAATAAGCAGTGGATCTGTGCATATAAAACCATGGAGTCATTACAAATTAATTATTTGGTCTGCCTAGATTAGGGAGATTTAAATTCAAATCCCTATTTTGCCCTAACGCTCACAGGATGACTTTTGTGTAGTCATTCTCCCTCAGCACAACCTTCTTCACAAGTTTATAGTGAGGAAAAATTGGATAATACCCTGAGTCTCAGAGACAGACTAGAATATAAATATGATAAATAATACTATAGGAGATGCCTTCAGGACTCCCCACATTCCATGTCTTAGACTGGAGAAACACCTGACAGATCAATGGCTCATAAGCCCACGACACCTCAATTCCATCATGCTAGATTTTAAGAGGAAAAAAGGGGTAGGGGATGTTTTGGATCTTGTTCCTAGCTCCACTGGTAGGTCTGGGTGACACATCAAATGCTTTCGCCATTTTATTGCCAGATTTTGGCAGGAACAGAGCAGCTAAATTACACCCTTAGGAAAAGTAGACCGATTTAACAGCCCATGCTTTCCTGGCGCACCGCCCAGAGTGCCTTCTTTTAGCCCAGAGGGTATCTCTCTATACCAAAGCACCATGCAATGTAACAGGATAGCTGGCAAGGTCAATTGGCAAGATTTTACAAAATTGACACAGCAACTCAGATAAGGCCCCACCAAGCCCAGGAGATACACACTGTAAATTTAGATCAGCATTCTTGAAACCTGAGCAGGGCAGGAAAAAGTAGCTTGAAAATTCTGTTTTCCTTGAGAGAGTCTTTGAAATGACACATTTTTTTTTAATAAAAGAGCCAAATACTAACACACCAAAATGAAGGTTAACATCACTCGCTTCCTACTTAGCCCCTAAAAATCTAGGGTATGACTGAAAGGTGCATGGTGTAGCAACCTTTCTGAAGCTATGCACATGTGGATCAGGTCAGTCACAGTTCCTGGATGGAAGACCCTTTGGGAACCTTACAAACATTGCATTCTGTGAGGGGGAAAGGATGGGCTATCACTGTTATAAATACCTTGCTTGGTCTTAGCCAAAAGGCCGAGAAGGAAGTTTCCAATATTCTACCCGCATCAGTCAGAGAGTAGTCACTAGTTTGTTTGAAAACAATCTTCTGTAGTTCAGAAAACAGCGAATACAAGTTGGGCCTACTGACTTCTAAATTTAAGACCTGGCTTGTAATTCCAAACAGTGATGTCATGTATAGGCCACGTCTTAAGGCCCCGCTGGTGGTGGTTTCTTCTGAACACACTCACTTTGCTGCTATGGAGGCTGGGGAAAGGCTATGTCAATATCTTAAGGCAAGAGGGACTTTATTTTGTAGATTCCTCAGCGGCAACTAGAGCATGGTGGTTAGAGAAAAATTTACTAGCACCTAGGCCTTGAAAGATGGGGCCCGCTTGTCCACCACTACACAACCAGTGCCTTTAGTTTTGGGGAAGGGTGTGACTGGCAAGAGAGGCCAGGGAATAGGATTGATCAATCCTGGAAAGACCCAGAATTAACCCACAACACCAATAATGTTCCCAAAAATTCTTCTTGAGAGACTGAAAATAATCAAACCAATTAACAGGGTGAAGTAGGGGAAGCCAGCCCATTGTTTATTCTAATGTGTCAAAATGGCTGTAACTTCATACTACTGTGGTAGTAAAAAGATGTATATCCTGAGTTGCGGGATGATGTCATTTGTTAATGGATTTGAGGAGTAACCCAATATAACCTTTCCATACTAAACTAGTTTTCTTCTAGCAAACAGGTGTCCACAGTAGATATGTACAATGTTAGCAGAGCGCCTGGTACCAAAGCTCCCATTGATTCTTTTAGATGTCATAGAAGTATAGAATATAGTTTCCGTTTCAACTTGCTTATCAGTATCTTCAGTCAGGATTTAGAAGTTAGCAATATATCTAAAATCTGTCAGTTTTAGGGGCTCGGATAAGTCATACATCTGATTGCACTGAGTCCACTTGATTCAATCAGTTCAGTCCACCTGACTGCGTCTGATTGAGTCAAGTTGAGCATCTAAAGAGATCACCAGGTCACTTAGCAACAACAGCTTGAAGGTATTCATTCTGAAAAAAGGCATTTTTTTAACAGTTACACTTCTTTAAATTCACAGATCAAAAAGAAAAAGAAATAAGGAGAAACACTGAAGGTCAAAAGCTGTTTGTGTGTGTTGCAGGAACAGAAGCTGTCTGAAACCGAGGCCATATTCAGACGCCTTGCCATGAACCTTGGGTCACGAGGAGAATAAGCCAGACAGTCCTTGGGCTCCTATACTCTCCCCTCAGGCATAGCACAAGGATTGAAGCTTTCCTGGAACAAGCAAATATACTGAAATGCAAGTGCATCAGCTATGATCGTGCATCATTCTTGAAACAGAAATCATTTCAGGGCCATGTAAACCAGGGTTCAAAAATTGTGCTCAAAATTAAACAATTTTTAAACAAGTTTAAAATTAGGGAAGGCATGTTACACCAAATGCTTATTTAAAAGGCAGCGTAAAAGCTCTGACAGTAGCTTTCCAATGTAGTTCCAGTTACAACCAGCTAAAATCTCAGCACTGCAGGAAGGATCAGCTGGTAATCCATGGCTTGGATCTGGACTCCAATGCAACTTTATTTAGTTCCAATTTGGCCCCAACAAGCTTTAGTTAACGTGCCTTAAAATAATGTAAAGCAAAGAAGCAATGAGAGACTGGAGAGATTTCATATATATTTTATTGCATTTTGCTATGCTTTATTCAGAAACGGCATTGCCAAAACTTGCCTCTTGAAGGAGTGATTTGGGATGCAAGTTCATTCCTCACGCACAAGTGAAAACTGTATACCATCAGAGCTCAGGGACCCTCAGGCCGTTTCCACAATACTCACCTTCAATCAGAATGCCGCGGAACGTTACAAACAAAACCCGGAAGATAGCGTTTTCTCACACGATTTTTGCGCAATGTCGCACAAAACCCGTGTAAGAAAACGCTATCTTCCGCATTTTTTTTGCAATGTTCCGCGGTGTTCCGATTGAAGGTGAGTAGTATGGAAACAGCCTCAGTCTTCTTGAATATGATGCCAAAGCATAAAGAAGCCCATAAGGGTCACAGCTCAACTAGATTACAGTCTGATATACAGAATTAGGATCACACAAGGTTTATTTATTTATGAAGTATTTAGCAGTCCAGTCTATCCTTCTGAAACTGAAGCAAGTGGCACCAGGGCATAGAATTTTTATCCTTTTCTTTCCTTGCTTTTTCCCCCCCAGCATCCCACAGTTGCAGTTAGCTCTGCAGAAAGGCAACCATATAAAGAAACTGGAAATTTTAAAGCTGTGATTTGCTTCATCATGTCTAGTTTGGCCCTTGACATCTAGGAAATAAGAACCCCCTTCAAGAATCTAGAAGATGACCATCCCTGGCTGCAATATGCATTCAGAGAGCACCGTTCTGTTCTGAGCAGGGAATTCTCACTGAATACGGGGGAATCTTTATTGCTTTCACAAAGCATTTTCTTTGGCCAATGTCAGCAGGAAGTGAATGACGCACACTGCATCATGCATACAGATTTTATGTTCATCAGCTAACATGTTTCTCTGCATCAGCTGCTAGACTTTGGTCACACATCTGTAAAAATATTCTTCAAGGTTATCTGTGCAACAAGACATGTTTCTATTGTGGCTTTAGTTATCAAGCAGGCTGGATGGATGAGAATCAGTACAAGTCAGTGCATTGCTAAGAGTTTATTCTGGAGCTTTCGCTTTAGGTCTTCATCAAAAAAGACATTTCATGTTTACAGCAAGTTATTAGGAACTGAGATGGTTTTTGTAATTTCTACTATTATAAAAGTAGAGGAGACTGTTCTGAGCCATCTTCAAAACACAGACTGATATTTTTGTATATAAACTGTACACAAAAAAAACAAACAAGGCACTATACATTTTTGGATATCAAAGTATATCAAAGTTTGATTCAGAGAGTTTCTCAAGAAACCCTGGCGATAAATACAAACACTTGGTTCAGTTTAGCACCTGAAGCAGCACTGAGACCAAAAACCTTGCCCATTGCAAAGAGAAACCATTCAGGATGCTCAAGAGGAAAGTGTCTTGGTAGTTTAACTGACTTGGAACAAGCAAAGGTGCTTTATCCAGCTACTTTCCTGAAACCCTTTCTTAACAGAAAGTCTTGAAAGTGAGTAATACACATTGTATTGTTAAATACATCCGCATCCTATGTGTTTTATATAAATATAAACTCTTTTGAAAATCCACAGCTTTAACAAAGTAATACTTTACAAAGAGAGCATCTTCCCAGCTCAAATGGCAAGTAGTGTTTGCAGCCAAAATGAAAGTTGCAGCAGCTGTCTGAGAAACCTACTGTGAAAGTACAAAGAACCAAGACTCATAAACATCGCCCACTCTTGCAGTCTAAAAAGGAGAGAGATTGAAAAGAGTTCTCTATCACATTTACAGTATTACATTATTTTTGGAGTAGGCAGTAAGTAATATAGCAACTTCAGACTGTGTCTTGTTTGCTTGATGGAAACGGATGCAAACCAACGCACCGTGCTGCTGCTCAGAGATCTGCTGACCGGCTCTGGCGATAGCCCTTGATAACAAACAATGCACTGATCAGAAAAGTCCTTTTGCCTTTTTGAGGTTCACCTGTTTCCAGGAAGGCAGGCTATTATATTCTTCTCTCGTCATCTGCAATGCAGTCTGTTAGAAAGAAAACATGAAAAGTATGGTGGGAAATCATCTTTGGTAATCCCTCTCCTGGGAATTACAGGCCTTCCAACATCAGCTAAAGACTTTATTTCAAACAGGGATTTAAACTGATATGAAACTCTGTCTTAAATACATTTTTACTGTTTTATATATTTTTAACATTTTTGTTATGTTTATATTTCCATATTACTAATCTGGACACTTTCCTTAAATTAGAAAGGCGACATGAAAATAGTCAAAGTAAATAAAAGCACAAAATGCAAAGCAACACAAAACACAAAGAAAGCAGTTTCTTCCCATTTACCTCAAAGTCCTCATCCGAAAGATAAATTTCAAGTTTTAGCGGATCTACCCCCTCCGGGAGAGGCCTTGCCAAGATATCAGCCAGTGGATACAGCTTTTTGCAGAGTCTGGACAGCACGTCCTCTACCAGGATTATCTGATTCGAAGCTTCCGCATCCTCAGAAAGGGACAAACCAAAGAGAAGCCATGAAGGGGGAATGCATCACATTAATGGAATCCCCCTTCAAGTTGCAACGCACTACTGGAGGCAGCCTAACTATCAATTGTTTGCAGGGTGTCCGCATTCCAGCTCCGTGTGTCCCTCAGGCACAGAGTTTTGTTCATTTTGATTTCTAACTGATCTCCCTTTTGAAGGGTGAGTAACAGTACCCACCCAGTATGTGGGCAGTGGGCACAAAAATATCCTGAATTCAAGCCCCATGTTCTGCCTCTTGATATACCAGTTTGGTGTAGTGGTTAAGAGCAGCAGGACTCTAATCTGGAGAGCCAGGTTTGATTCCCCACTCCTTCACTTGAAGCCAGCTGGGTGACCTTCGGTCAATCACAGCTCTCTGGAGCTCTCTCAGCCCCACCCACCTCACAGGGTGTTTTGTTGTGGGGATAATAATAGCATACTTTGTAAACCGCTCTGAGTGGGCATTAAGTTGTCCTGAAGGGCGGTATATAAATCAAATGTTGTTGTTGTTATTATTATTATTTGACTTGGGGTAAATCACCATCTGTTTCTCATGCATATTTTTTATTTATTTGGCAAACCTCTCTATGACTTTTATAATAAAACATTCAAAGCATTTTATAACAGACCAAAAAGTTAAACAACTGCTCCAAATATCAAAATAGATAAAAAGCAGTTTTTAAAAGGGAAATATTTTAACCACCCCTCTGTAAATGTCCTAGATTGTCAGCAGCTACACTCAAGCTTCGTTTCAAAACTTCCCATATTTGAGCAGTACTTCATGAGGCAGCAAGGAAGCTCAAAGAAAGGCAAGCTGTGGCAACATGGAGGAGCAAGTCAGAGAAGACGCTCCTCCCCCGGCCCCCCGCCCATTATCCATTCAGCTTGGCCCTTAGGCTCAAAGGGAAGAGAACCTTCTCGCCAACATGCTTAGTTCTTTGCACCTGAACATGTTTCACCCTGGAAAATTCAGAAACAAATACAGAAAAAAGAAACTTCAGTTCAAACCCATCAATGCTGGTTGCTTGTTTCTCCCCTAACCCTTGAGTTTAGAATTAGCCAGCAGTGAGGCACCCTCATTTCCAACAGTGCACTGAAAAACCAATAAAGGTGACAGGAAAGCTTCAGTTACCATCTCCGTGATCTCTGCAATGTCTTCCCTGTGCTCCCAGCTGGGGAACATATTGGTGAAAGTCAGGGGCTCGAGACCAGCGTGAATAAGGTAAGATTTAGGAGGCTTCTTCACATTCTTTCCTATGAATAGTCAAAGCGGAAGAATAAAAATAATGATCAAAATAAATCTTGACAATCTCCCTTTGTCCCATTTTTAGGAACTTTCCTCTCTTGCAGGAAGTTTTAAACTTTTAAAAAGAGGCACAGACATGAGTAGCTGCCTTGCACAGAGGCAAGTTGCTAGCTGGACAAGCCCCAAGCTGTCTACTTGGACTGGCAGAAGCCTTCCTCCGCTGGAAACATCGTGGCCTTAACTGCCCTACTGCAGCTTCTGCCAGGGCAAAGGCTAGTATGCATTGTACATGGCAGCAGATGGATATTTTTAACCATTTTTATAGGTGGGCTTAACCTCCTCAGTATGGGGGAAAGCTACATACAGGCATTAACAGTGCTAGTACTCAGACTCGGGTGGACTGATGGAGAAATGCCCATATCATCACTGTCACCTTCACAAACATCTTCCACTACACAGGCACCAGCTGCCAGAGGAGATCTAGCTTTTTGTTGCAAAATGACAAGCGCTGTGTGTAAGAATGTCTTTAAATATGAATGCTCAAATGAGCAGTGCTTAGTGACGACACACATGCAATTCAATGCCTTTTGCTCCTCTAGCTAAAACAGTGGAAGCTGCCTACGATTGGGAGGGCTGCCCCAGCAAGTACAGTATTTAACATAGCAAACTTTCCGGTCTAGAAAGACTTCTCCGTGCCCCACACTCTTTCCTTTAGGGCCAGTGATTCTGCTAAGAGATGAGATTGGAGAATTAAAGGACCAAGAAGTATTGCTATCATATACGTTTGGCACCTGGAAGGATGATTTTTTTTTTAAGTAGAGAAGAACTTTCATTGATGCTTTGCATTTCAAACTTAAAAAACTGCCCACCATTATTGTGTGTGTGTGTGCATGCGCATATATAGAAAGTGTATTTTACAAGGATCACTGTTAGTACAATAGGTTTCTGGGGATATACAAACTAATTGCAAGACTCGACAGGATTCCTGCAAAGGAAAGCTGGAGCACCCAGTTTCGGTTTTTGGAGGACATCAGTTTTTTGCCTTCACTGTGACACTGTCTTCACGTTAATCGCTCTATTGTCTCAAGTGCTGGAAACGCGTTCTCTTGTATGCATGAAAAAAATACACTCAAGGTCCTCAGTAGTGTAGGGACTAAATTTGCTCCCAGCTCTTAGCACTGAGAGCGCAGCCAGCTCATATATTCTGGTGACCTCACCCAGTCTTCATCTGCAGAGTTCTGCTCCATTCTGGATCTTTTTTTGTGGTGATGCTATACAGTGTGATGGAATGTCAGAAACTGGATTTTGTATTTTTTTGGCTTTGTATAAATGAGCTTATCACCCCATATCCCACTGAAAAACAAAGCATATCCACCCTCATTCTACAGGGGGAAAAACATGTGGTGTGTTGCAGAAGAACTTCAACACTTTAAAGTGACTTATGGCATACCCTTTTATAGGCAAGAGCACAACTTCATCGGATGGATGAATGGGCCTGGAAAGCCAAGTACAAATACACATGAGTTCATGGATGGTAGAAGGGGGGAGGGGGGAAAGCTTGTTAAAGCTAACATAAATGCAAGAACACGATGCATAATCTAAGGACAATTTGCATCTGCACAAAGCATGAATTTGAAGTGACAACTGTTAACATCACCTGGGGGACAATTATTTTTTCTCCCAGAAGAAGCATTCCTAATCATTATATATACAAGGAAATCATGTCATATTAGTTAATGGGCTCTAATCCTAGAGCTTCTCACTAAAGTGCCCCCCTACACACTTACACTTACTGTTCAGGTACAGAACATTCTAGGAAATTAGGGAACATTTTAATCTCCTTGGACATTCTGTTTCTGTGTACAGTCACTATATTTAAACCGAAAAGGCTTATGGGACCACGGGAGCCAGCCTAAACACAATTAGGACCAATGCAGTTATTACCAGAATTCAAATTTGTGCAGAGTCTCTGCATGTTTACTGGGGCTCAATTCTTCATCGCCTCTCAGGAACAACACAGAGGATCCATCACCCAGCTGAATTCTCCTCAGAGATGATAAGCAATGCAGCAATGTTTGAGGGAGCTTTATCTTAACCCAACAGATAATAAAGGCAGTAAAAGGAGAAAATCCCCTAGAAGAGCTCATGTGGGCCACCACATTACTTAGCTTTCAATCTCTCGACAGCCTTAGGAAAGCACTCTGTCTAGCCTCTGAACCAACCTCCAACCTGAAGAAGTGAGCTGTGGCTCACGAAAGTTCATATCCTACCACAACTTTTGTTAGTCCTATAGGTGCTACTGGACTCTTGCTCTTTTCTACTGTTCTACTCTTATAGGTGCTACTGGACTCTTTTCTACTGCTACTACCTGCTGACCTGCCTTATGGGGATCATGCATTTGCACGATATGATAACAATAAAATGCTATTCTCATTCACGTTCTCTTTACTACCACTTACAACAATGATGGGCCAGCTTAGTACAATAAAACCATATTTAGGTTTAAGCTGATGTCTTGGGCACACTGGAGAGGAGTCTTAGGGTTGTCAACAAGGAAATGCAGTACTGCCAATGAAAACAGCAGTCCTGTGTCAGGGTCCCCCCCCCCAACGCTTCTGTAACATTATCACACAGCTTATCCCATGTTCTGATAGTGCTCTATCAAGCCTTTCCCATATGTGACTTCACTGGCTGTTGATGGGGGGCACAATAAGGCACAAAGGGGAGTGATGAGTTCACAACAGCATTGCTGTTCTCTCTCTCTCTCTCACACACACACACACTCTCTCTCTCTCTCACACACACACACACAGTTTTGCCATGCCATTTCTCTTTCAAGATCTTGCCCTGGAAGCAAGCATTAGTTTCACATGAGAAGCATAAAACCATTCTAACATGCCGAAACCGTGTTTCCTCTGTTCATTTCTACCTTGGCAATACTGGAGGACCGTCTCCATTGCACATTTCCTGTCCGAGGCCCATCTGATTCGGGCAGATCCTGCAATTTCATTTTCCACAGGCCACCAGCCTTGCCAGAGGTACACTTCATGGTGATTGTCAACAAGAAAGAGGGCTGATAAGAGACAACAGAAATTAGTTTCAGCAACACATTCAGTCATTGTATTTCCATTTTGGTGAAGTACCCTCACAGTTTGCATGCCAAGAAATCTCATAAATGGCCTAGAGCCAGGCAGTAGTTACTTTGGAGATCATAAAATACTAAAGTAGGTGGCAGAGGGAAGTTTTTGAGGAGGAGTTCACCCCTACAACGAATGTACTGGGGGAGGGCAATCATGGGACAGCTGTGCTAGCGGTAACTGGTGCCAGCAAAGTGGAGGGAAGGGCTATCTAAAAACAACTCCGTTATGTTATATGGGATCTCCCAAGACAATGCAGCCTCAGCTACCTTCCTGTTTCTCTGTTGTTGGGTTGGTATATATATTAGCTACAGAGAATTTCTTGTCACAGTTTAAGTGGAACATTGACTTTTCCCTAAGCCATCACACACACTGGACTAGGTTCTGGGACACCTGGGACTAGGTCCTACATCTACAAAGGACCCATTGTGGAGCCCTGGGCAATTCACTCAATCTCTGTCCTATGTATCAAAAACGACAATAATGACAGCTTGTGAAACAAGGGGTGAAGGAGAGCTGTAAAATCAGCAGAAAAACTGAGTAAGCAATAGTAAGGTCTGTGTACTGGAATTCCAAATTGGTGTTGTACCCTGCAGGTCCTGGTTTGTATACAACATTTTTGAAGATTTGCGAAGGAACAGCGGCTTGGGCAGAGTCATGCTTGAGGAAAGGAAATTCCTGTTCTTCCCCCTCTCATCGTAGCCTCCTATATACTGCAAAGTTGTACTCCTGCAGGTCAGTAGACCGTTATGGAAAGTTAAGGGCAAAGCGAGAATCTGCAGCAAGAGGAGGAGAACCTGCAAATATCTCCATCCCTTCTTCTGCCGACAGGAGGAGCTGTTGCAGTGCTGGAAGAATGGCACCGTAGGGTCCAAGACGCTACTACTTTTAAACATGTTTGGCAACCTTAAGCTTATGTAAAATGTAAAATTTCCAGAAATTTTGAAGCCACGGGAAAAAACTTGAAAGAAATAAAATTAAAATTTGGGGGGAACTTAAAATATATGCAATACTTTACTTTCCTATCAAACCAAAGCTTCTTTTACTGATTGAACAACATAAAATGCACCACTTATAACTCAGAATATATAATTGTACTTATAGCACATTTATGGAGTTTAAAAGTATAGACATCTTTATTTTCTATAAGAAAAACTGCAAGTATACCCAATACTTGAGAAAGGGTTGCAACTGCTGTGCCCTATAGTACCATAGCACATGTATCTTTAATTTTTGCCACACAAGAGGTAAGAGAAAAATAAAAGTTGAAGAAATAAATTCTGTAGTAAACCAAAGAAAGTATATTATTTGGACAGGAATTATCATATGAGCCATTATAGATAAGACATTATAGGTAAGGTACCAGCATACTTGGACATTAACTTTATGAAAACACTGATTTTTAAATAATGTATTATCAGTGAATATATTATAGATTAGTTGTTGCCAAACTTACTACACTTAAACAAAACATCTGCAAACATTTTTATGTCTACAGTATAAGAGAATGCTTCACAAATTTTTCCAGTTTTTCCACTGAAGCCCTCAAACTCCACTCATGGTGTATATTTGGAATGAGTAAGATGCTTTGTGAGATGTTTTTCATAGTAGTTTTTTCAAAGTGCCTCAAAATTTCCCAGTTTTTCTACTGGGGGAAAAAAAAAAGGAAAATGTCCTCAACTTTTTCGTTATATATTTTGAGCTTGAAAAACCGTGACTTGAAATTTTTTTTACGCATTTTAAAAAGAGAAAATTTCTCATTAGCTATTCTCAGGGCTTTTTGGGGGGAAAGAGGTGGTGGAACTCAGTGGGTTGCCCTAGGAGAAAATGGTCACATGGCTGGTGGCCCCAACCGGCGCAGAGGGCAATCTAAACTCCCCACTGTCTGGAGATCAGGGGGCGGGGCCACCAGCCATGTGACCATTTCAAGAGGTTCTGGAACTCCGTTCCCCCGCGTTCCCCCTGAAAAAAAGCCCTGGCTATTCTTCACAGTGTTTTTTCCTTGAATGTCCCCATCCTCACCCTCCCCAGGCCCTCACATCTCTACCATCTATACAAGCCCATCTTTTTCCAGAAGCTTCTTAGATGCAGCCACAAGGAGGACTTCATACTGCTAAAATATTATATGCTACTGTTTGTGCTGACCTGGCTGCGGTGCCGTGTAGAGGTCTTCCTGCAGAAACGGCATAGAATTGACCACGGAGGGGTCCCTAGCAGGGTATATGTATTCAGTGGCTGAGAATTCACCAGATGAACTACCGAGGATGAACAGGCGGGGAGTGAAGTTAAATTTCCCAGGATCTTTTAAGAACAACAAAAGTATTTAAAAGTTTAAAACCTATACATATTTTGTTCAGTATGCATTTTGTGTCACCTGATTAAAGAAAATGTAATATATCGTAAATGTCTCTTTGGTCAATCAATTAAAAAAACTCTACTACTGAACCAGCAGAACCATTTTAGTTGATTTAAAAAAATTTTTTTAACTTGATTAATCTGACAGATCAATCACCTAATGCTTTGCTTGCGAGTAACAAGCAAAGGTAAGAGGCTATTTTATTACACAAGGTCCTGTATTTACCAGAAAAGAACATAACGTTCCTAAAAAAAAAGTTATACACAAAAAGTGCATTACTGTACCTACATGTTACTTGTATGCAAATATAAGAGTACCCCCGCTCTTTTTCTTAGTGCCACACTTGGAAAAACCCAGTCTCTGTTTTGGGTAAACGCTGGGTAGATTTCTGCCGATATTCCATGTGGACTCAAATCTTGGCTTTCTAGCTGACAACCCAGCCTCATCCATTGCAGAGGCTGGATCCAAATGTTCAATGGCAGAAAGACACTGAGAGTTTTCAATTTTCAAACAGCAGCTGGGCTCATCCCAGTTTCAGGTCTCTCTCCCCTTTGAAACTAGGATGAGTCCATCCTTCCCGATCCTCACAAGCAAAAGCTATTAGAATTCAGAGTTCTAGGATCTCTAAATGAAGATCAGGAAGCCCAAGCATGCCTTACCTTGTAACATACAATCATAGGCTTTCCGGTCCCTCCTTCCTAAAGCATCCCAGAACCCCAATGGCTCAGACCCTTCGTCACATTCATGTATTGTCACCTTGCTACTGCTGTGCAGTCCTGCTTCCAACGGACATCTAAAATGCAAGAGACATTGACTGGCATCATTGCAAGTTTGTGGTTTTTAGAATTCTTACTAAGACGTCTTTGGTCTTCATCACCACGCCAAAAAAACGGAGACAAAGTCCAGGGACTAGCCACTGGCTGGTCTTCATCATTTCTCGTGTCTCTTCATCCACTCTTGGAAAGCTACATCCTAACACATCTTGGGCAGCAGTTTAGCCAGACATTCCATACCTTTCCCCAATGTCATCTTCTACCCCAGCTCTAGTAAGCATTTTATAGAAACTGTAGGCGGACCAAACGAAAACCTAAACAAGAATAGCACTGCTACTTACTGCTCTTTTATTTTATTGGCGGCTGTTCTTCCTACGTCTTTTGTGTGAGGCTGGGCTTTGCAGCCATGCCACAGGTAAATTAGAGCTTTGTTGATGTTGAGAACAATCATCGAAGTCCTGGATCTGAGGCTGCTACAATGGCAGGCTACTTCAAGCAAGTTTCCTTCGAGGGAAACTTCCCCTCGTACACAGTATAATCGCCAGTCACCTGCAGCAGGGCATTGACAGTACAAGCTTGTTAGATATCACCGAGGCTGCTTCCCAAGCAGGCTACTGCATTAAGCTGAGTAAGACAACAGCGACTTGAGTTGCAGAGGTCCTTGTGGACAGCTGGCATGCAGATCATTGCAGATGACACTCACAGGCCACGCTTGGGCTGTGCTGATCGGGGTTGGTGGTGGAGATCACTATTATCCAAACAAACTATCAGGACCAGTAAAGGTGGCATTGCAAGTGCACTCTCGAAGTATCACTTAAAAGCCCACACCTGTTAACCTTCCTCTAGTCAAAACCTATGCCTAGCACAACAAAAAAAGAATGTTGCTCAGTTTTTTCCTCCGTTAAAGTGTGATGCAGGGTTTCATTTCCAAGTTCTGTTTGGAACTGCTTTCTCAGAGCTGGCAAGTAATCCTACCTATGGGGCCAGTTGCTGCAAATGGAATTCTGCACATGACATAGATGCCTTCTTCACATAATCTACACACATTACAATTTTAATGTATCGGTTCATCTAGCTCAGTGTCATCTATTCCGGCTAGCCATGGCTCTTCAGCAGAAAAAGGTCTTTCGCAACACCGATTTCCTGAAATCATTTAAGCAACAATGTCAGGGACTGAACTTAGGACCTTCTGTAGGAGATATAGGTGCGCTTTCTCACAGAGTTGTGCCTCCACTCCCATCTTTCACTACTACTATTTTTGTTCCTAATTCTTAACCATGGTGCTCAAAACTGGAAGTACAAAAATTAAATCTGAGTGTGATTAGACAACCCAATGGTTAAATTAAAGGACAATATCATGCAAATCTTTGTTTTCTACCAAACATGCCAAAAACTCCCCAACAACCCCTGCAACAGGAAGTGATTTACTCTGTGTATTTTCTTCTTCCTCTTCCCTTCTTCCAGCATGAACGATCATTCCACCTTGAAAGCACTGGAGAAAACATGGCGGCTCTTTCCCTTGAAGAACTTGCACCTGAAAAACACCAGACTTGTTCTAGAGCTATGGCAAATTAAGGCTAAGCATGCAAACTGGCTCTGAGATTGTGTGCAAAGACCATGTAACAGGCAGAACCAACAGGCAGAAGAGCAATTAATTCAATAATATCTCATTCTAACCATAGCTCAAAAATGTAGATTAAAAAATTGGTAGAAGAGGGCCATGTTTGGCTAGGAATCCTGGAGGTGTTTCGCCATCTTCTGGGCATGGAGCAGGGGTCACTGGGGCAGTTGGGGGACTAGTTGTGAAGTTCCTGCATTATGCAGGGGGTTGGACTAGATGACCATAGGGTGTACCTTCCAACCCTATGATTCTATGTACAGAGAAGGATAGGTATACTACAAACTGGGGTGAGCCCCCAGATTTGCAGAAAAATCTGGATTTTCCTTTTTAGGAGCCAGTCTGATACCCAGCAGCCCCCAAAATCAATGGGCACTCAGGGGTAGATGAGGTGATATCTGGAAGAAGTTGGCACTGAGTGAAGACCGTGTTCAGGCTGGGGCAGCTGTGGGCTCTCTCCCAGCTCAAACACCACTGTGGGTCAGCACTCAATGCTTGCTGTGGGTCATCTGTGCTGTGCTGTGGGTCAGCACTCAATGCTTGCTGTGGGTCATCTGTGCTGTGCTGTGGGTCAGCACTCAATGCTTGCTTCCTCTGGCTGTCACCTTCTTTTCCTCCTGGTGACAGAGAGGAGATGGTGGTGGTGAGAAGGAGGACCACCAGAGTTGGGGTAAGAGGGGGAAGAAGGAGGAGGGTGCAGAAGCAAAGATAAGAGAGGAGGCGTTTGGAGAAAGGTTGCTGGGATGTGGTATGTGTGTGTGTGTCAAAAGCCAAAGGAAACAGCATGGACTAGAGAGGGAATTTTCCTAAGAGCTTCTTATGGGTCTCTGCTAGTTTACATTGAGCTGGATCTAATTCACCATGCATTGGCACCTAGCAGATGTTCATTCCTTTTGTGCAGCAATTTTGGCTCAAAGGGCTAACATTCTAGTCCTCCATCTAGAATAATAAATATTGGCAAAATACGAATCATGCAAGTTCAAGCGTTCACAAGCATGATGAAAGATGTGCAAGTATTTTTTTTTCTGTAGATTTCCAAGAAACCAAAGCGCTTCTCTTACTGCCAGCTTGGGTGTCATACTGAACTTTTTCATGTGCTGTAGAACTGCCTTTTTTTTGGCATAGGTTCCTCTTATGGGATGTCCAAGGCATGTAAATACAAACTTTTCTTAGCCAGCATCTGTGATCTGCAATGCGTTGCGACATATATTGGAACTCGTAGACTTTGCTGTGGCTGAGAATGAATTCCCAGCTCAAATGCTATTATTGGTCACTTGCTGGGGAGGATTCCATCAAGGCAATAAGTTACATATGAACCAGCCCTTATTCTCTTCTTGATGACCGAGAAGACCAAATGCATCTCTGGGAACATGTCCCTGCACCTACAGTGCTTTTCACCTAAATAAATCTCGTACTATAACTTTTGCAGCTCTAAAGAGGCACAGTTCACTCCCTTGACTTATCTCTGTGAAATCACAGTAATCAGTCAGAATCTAGCCATGCTGGAGATCTGAAAGATACCCAGGATAAAAAGAACCTGGAAGTCCTGCATCTTCCTCACCTGAGCACCCCTCTCCTCATCCAGTTCCACAGTCATCAGTGCCGATGTCCCTTTCTCACTGACAGTGGAGTGCCTCCCTTGCCAGAAGAAATAGACACATTTTTCTTTGCCAACGACCCTGGTTTGCTGGTCTCCCTTTTGCCTGCTTCCAACTGCAAAACAAAAATCAAGTCAAGAGAGGGTGTAAATGGTGCATGTCCAATAATCCTGACATCATGTTTAGGTAATAATAAGCATGAACCCAAAGGGGGTGTGAAGTGTTCCTATAAGAAACTGGCTCAGGATTGATCTGGCAAAGATACATACTGTAAAAACCTCCGCAGACTGGCCAGGGGCCCACACTTATCAAAGAAACCGTGTTTGCTTGAAGCAAATCAAGGCAATTACAGTATACATATGGTCTTTGGCACCTTCATCATGCTGTCAAGATTAAAATAAGCGATGCATGTCACTTTCAATATTAAACTTGCCTTTGACAGCTATGCACATTTTTGGGATGCTGAGTAACATTGTAACGAATTATATAGATGGATAGCAAGAGCTTTGTAAAGTGCACTTCTCCCAAGCAAACTTTTAAGGAGTTTCCAAGACGCAGGGGGATGTTCGGGGAACACGAAATTGCTCAAATGCTGGTTTTGTAACTACGAAGACCCAAATGGAGAGCCACGCTTCAATGCGATCTGTTTTATACTTAAGCACCATCTAAAAATAGGATCTAAAGACTATACATACTGATTTAAGAGATGATGCAAAAGCATTTTTATTGTGAAACATCTGTCACCTCCAGAAAAAAAGACTACACGGAATCCTACAACACTTTATTGACAAGCAAAATGTATTTATACTCATATCCTGTCCTTCTTAGAAGCAGGGCATTTTCCAGCATTTGAAATACACAAAAAGAGAAAATCAATGCTGACACGCTTGAATAAGTTAAGTGCATCACAAGAAGCAAAGATCAATGCTACCTGATTCAAGAACCAACAATACCTCATTATGGAGAACTCCGATTTTTCACTAACCTGAAGTGCTCACCAGATATTTCCATTTGACCACATACGTGTCTCCTTCATGAAACTGCCCAATGCTTTGTTTAGGGAGCCTGCTATAATCAAATTCCAAGATATGCCAGACATCCACAGAGACAGTGATAATCTCAAATTGTCTTGCATCGTCTCCCTCAATGAATCCATAGCCACGACCAATATTCATCCCCTCTAAGACTGTCCCGACAGTTGTCTGGGGCACTGGTACCATTTGCATTATGTCATACGGTTTAGCATCAGACCTAGTTTCATCCTGGAAGGAGACACAAAGCATTTGTCTTAGGCAGCATGTTCAATGTGTTACGATATAACATATATGCCAGAGCAATGCTTTTAATGACGCATGGACGCATGATTTCTTGTAAGGGAACAAAATAACGGCTGTAATTATACAGAACGTTAGTCTTTAGTATAGGAATCTGACATAGTCCAACAACGACACTGTTGGACTGTAGAGATCCCTTCCCATGAATACAGTGGGCAGGGTCTTGGCCAAATCAATCTCTCAGGATTGTTTTCCCTCAGTAAAAGTAAAATAATATGTGACATAGGGCTCCTGAGAGGAGTAACAAAGTAATTTACACAATAAACATTGCATTATTATATGATATCATTAATGTTAGGAAAAGTTGGAGGTAGGAGGAACAAAAATGACGCAACATGAGATGGATTGACGCAAGCAAGACCTGTGAAAAGTCGTTAATGATAGGACATTTTGGAGGTCATTAATTCCCAGGGTTGCCGTAAGCCAGAAGCAACCTGATGGCATACAACACACAGATCATTAATGTTAATATCATTACTATCAATCAATCATTATGCTACCTTCTGTTGAGAGGATTCGGAATTCTTCTCCACAGGTTTCTTCAGTTCAGTCCAATCGAGAAACTTTTCTTTAAATAATATTGTCTCATTATGTTCTGTGAGCCTACCAAAAATAGCCCAGTCTGGTCGCCCTTGTCCTTTTCTTTATTACCGAAAAAGAAAAGAAAAAACACAGAGGAAACTGCAACATCAATTAACACAACACTCTGCAAAATAATCTGAAAAGGAAGCCCAAAAGATTTATTTTCCTAGCACATTTCCTGTCCTCCTTAAGCTGATGAAAGATCTATATATCCCATAACAGTGGCCACCTTTTCCCACAAAGCCATGGAAGTTGGCAAATTAAAAGAAATACTTCTGTTGATTGGCAATTCAAATCCCTGAGCTCTCAACAATGAGATGGCAATATAGGGAGCAAATTCAGCATGAAAAATCATAGGGGGTGATACCTTGGGATAAGGGGATTGCATTCTCCAGGATCCAGAGGATTGATATCACAGTTAGCGTAGTCAAAGGTACCATTCCACAAATGTTTGGCCAATTGGAATGCTACTTTTCTTTGTGCCAGCGTGACCTCTTTCCCATGCCAAACATAGACTTCACTGCCAAAATCAAACACCAAGACCTGAAAGGGGAAAAGACAATGTAGTCATTTATTCCGCTGTAAAATGGATGGATGGGTGGGAGGAAAATGGCTGAGTAGAATCCTGAGCTTTTCTTTTTTTTAAAAAATAACAGCAGCTGAGTTAGGAGTAAAACTGTTGCTTACAATGAAATGCCAGTAATGGTGCAGGCAAAGCAAATTCAAATACAGTTGTGGGCTGTCAATTGGACATTAAAAGACAGAATATCTGTAGCATTTCTTTGTGTAATTAAAGCCACACACAAACACACACATAAGAAAAATTATACTCTGACTGAACACCATTGTCTGAAAATATGCTATGTACTGCATATGCTGGGAAACACGCAAGGCAGATTTATGTCAAACTGGGATTGACGCAGCTAATGGGGAAATTTGCCCATTCCAGCACATTTGGTTGTTAGTACTGCCACAAGAGATTCCTTAAGATACTGTGCAACTGTAAAGAAATCTCTGTGGCTGCTCTCCCTTGAAATCTAATGCTCTCTGTTTTAGCTACAACAATACCTTATGGAAAGTTTTTGGGGGGCTGGCCAAGCCTGAATCTCCTCAGTAATGTGTAACAAACCACAACGTTACAATATTGTATTACAGAATTTCCATACCCCTACACTTCATTAGTAACTGCTTGCAAGCACATACACGGAGATGAGGGTGCGTACACAGAACCACTCAACACCGTAACATCCTCTTGGTCTGGTGGCACCTCTCTGAAATCACAGGCAACGGCCATCCCTATCCTCCATGTTAACAAGAAACACCAGGGATGTCACACCTGCAGAACACATCCTCTTCCATTAGATAATGCTTCCAACTGTTTAGAGCCTCCAAGTCCAAGGCTGGGCCTTACTCTAATGGGGCCCAGAGAAGAAAAGAATCTGGAAAATCGGATAAAAGGGGCAGTTTTTAAGAGCTGTCACTGAACTTTAAAATGCTACTTACGGTACCTCTTTTGAATTTAACAGTGTGCACTTTGGCATCTTTCCCCAATAATCGTCATCAGGGATAAGTTTGTCATCCACCAGTCGGTAAATGCAGTTGGTTTCTATTATTGCCCCTTCATACATCTCATCTTCTTCAGGTCTTCCAGCAGCTTAAAACAAGCAGACAAAAAAAAATGTTACAAGTATCACAGTGCTATGTATTGTCAAAGGCTTTCACGGCCGGAGAACGATGGTTGTTGTAGTTCCTGAAAGGAACTACAATGCCAAGACCACGGCAATACAGCCCGGAAAACCCACAACAACTATCACAGTGCTCCTTCCAGGGCAAATGCCAATCTGAAAACTTTCTTACAACAGAGCAGCAGCAGCAAGACATTGAATGATTCTGCGCACGTTGGATAATGCACTTCCAATCCTCTTTATAGATCATTTGGAACGGATTTTTTTTTGTGGGCGGAACAACAAATCCACCTCAAACGACTGATGATGTGCATTGAAAGTGCATTATCCAACATGAGTGGAATCAGCCTGAGAAAAGAAAAGCTCCTTACACTGGTAACTTGTCTGGCCACCGAGGAGTTTCCAGAAGTCTTTGGCAGCATGGGTATGAGTATTGATGCCTTCCTCTATGGTCTGCACATAAGGCGCTCGGCAGCCAAGTTCCCGCTTTGTCTGAATTAATGTTGCAAGTTCTGAAGCCTAAGAAATATAAAATGATTAGATAAAGAGGCTTGTCCCACACTGGCTTAGGCAACTGCTGTTTAGAAGGCAGCTCTAGTTCTCCCTCGTCTCACTATTCTCATTAACCAAATGATACTGAACAATGTGAACTGTGTGAAACACAAACTGCCTCTTTCATTTGCATTTAAAGCAAGCATTTATCCCATTTAATATAAAAGGCAACAGGACATGCTAATTCTGTGAACCTAGACAGATCACGAGAGGGAGGACACGAAGGGTTATATCAGTGCTTAGTTCTCACGGCCCTTTCTTACACACCCAGGGTAATGCCAATCACCACTTTGGGGTGAGGAAGCAGTTTTCTCCAGGCCAGTTTGGCCAGGGATCCTAGAGGGCTTTTTGCCATCTTCTGGGGATGGAGCAGGGGTCACTGGGGGTGTGTGTGTGGGGGGGGAGGTAATTGTGAATTTCCTGCTTTGTGTAGGGGGCTGGACTAGAAGGCCCTGGAGGTCCCTTCCCTGTGCTGCTGCTCATACTTCCTTTTCTGCTTTAACACTTTTTGAGTAAAATGCAAACTAAATACTTACTTTAATAAGGAATTTTAAAAGAAGCCATATGTTCTTTTAAATACTACTCTGAGTACCGTCTACAGTCCCCCCCCCAATTAAAATTATACACGTTGTGCTATCTCAGGAGACTCACCTTAGCTTTTTCTATGACATTGGCAAACTCGCCTGTCCACATGAAGCAGCAATGGGGAGTCAGTAGCAGGAAACAGTCGCCGCTGTTCAGCGACGAAGCCCTTGGTTCAACTAATCTTGTTTGAACATGTCTTCTTCCTGAACAGGAGGGGGGAAAAAACCCTGAGCTAATTGCATTACTATAAATATGTACTGAAGCCAACTTTCAGACATGACTATTTTGAGAAAACCAACCATGACAAATAAGACTACTCCATGTCTATAATGTCAATCTTTAAAGGTTGTTTTAGAGTAGAAGGTTCAGTGACATGAGGAATCAAGCTATTTGCTTTGTCTTGCTTTTAGTATGCTGCTCTGTGCCTCAATGAAGGGAGAAAAGATGGGGCGTTAGTATTTAAACAAATGCATGCCACATTTCAAGGCTGGAATAGTGGAGAAACACAACGCTACAACAATACCCACACTTTTTATTTATATGACTTTAATTCCTTCTAGACCAGCTTAGCTAGTATCAAATTTTCTGCTCCGTGAATGTAAAGGGCTCTTGATTTTTGGTGGCATTTGCAGCAGTTTTGTAGTGAAATATGTGGCTGCGCTCTACCCTGGCACCACGCAGCAAGTCGTAAAAGGCACCAAAGCTGAAACTGCTTAAGCACAAAGCCAGAGCCGATCACCTTTTCCTTGCCTCACAAACAACAGTCTGCCAAAGTGATTTGCCTGCACATGATAGTTGGAAGGAAAAGAGCTGCTAGTGCTGATAGATAAATGCCCACACCACAGTTAACACAACAATACAACAGGCAAGTTCTAGCGGGTCTCATGCTTCTGCATGAGCTTGTACAAGCTCTTGGACAAGCAGAGGAATATCTCAGGATTTCAGAGCCATCTCCCAGTTTGACTACATCTTATTTGAGGATAGTCTCCAGGATACAGATGCTGTTGCTTCCCACTCTGGGGAGACAAGGCTCTTTTGGAGGGGAAGAACAGAAAAGAACAGGAAAGGGAATCTTCCTCCTCTGACTCACCCCACCACAAATTAATTGTGCCCCTCCCACACTTATATCGTATGGGCACAATGTAGTCAAAGATTTCAATGCCATTTATTTCTCTTTGGGGAGTTTTAACCCTGTATTTAATAGAACAATCCGATGTAGAGTTTACTACTGAGTTTACTATGTGACTGCACTGCAAATCTCCTGTTGGAATTAATGAGACCTTACAGCGCTTCAGGTCTGCCTGGATCACAGTCCCATCTCTTTTAAATATTATATTCTAAGATAATGAAGAGAGAGCAAGTACTGTTTAACAGGCTTTCCCATACCTTTTATCTGCAAGAGCATCAGCTTCTTGTATGGCACGGCACTGTTGTTTGAGTTCTGTTCTGTTAGATTGACACTACGCAGGCTAACATTGCTGAAGTTCTCCTTACTCGCTAAGCCAGCAAGTGCTACTTCTGAGAAATTTGAGTTTGCAGACACTTAAGACAAACGAAGTAAAAAAGAAAAGACAGAAAGAAAAAGGGGGGAAAAAGAAAGCCACACATACAGAAAAAACCACGTTATGTTTTGCTTCCATATTTTATTTAAGTGTTTCTCATGCACGGCTCATTTTCAGCTTTTTTTGTTGTTGCTGCTGAAAAAGACAACAAAAAACAGGTTGAGCTCAATTTACTTGCTAGTCCAAAGAACCAGGAGGCAAATGTCAAGATAACTGGGGTACAATGAAAGCATTTAATACCTGAAACTGTTTTTTAAAATACTATTTACATATGGCAGCAAGCCCAAGTATCTAAGGCTTTGTCCATACAAAACTGTGATTTTGGACAGGACTTTCAGAGTAATTTCTTGTTACACCGGATCCTGATGTAGTAGCAGTTTTATTTCAGAAAAGACCATATTTTCCCAGTAGTCAAATCACAATGGTTGTGGTCAACAGGAAAAGGGGGAATTTCCTCCTGAAAAAGCACAGTGTCATAGCAAGGAATTTGTGTTTCACTGTTCTAGGTTCCTACTGCACAGTGACCATGCCGTCATGGTCCTTTTGGGCACACCATTTTGTGTATTACATAGTATGTATTATGGGCTAAGTACTCTCTCATCATAGCACTGTAGAACTGTAGTGTTTTTTATGAAATAAATGTCCAGGATCCGTAAGATTGACGGCAGTGCCCCATTCAAAAATTTCTGCTTGCCTTACAGAGAGTGAAAGAGCATGGCTGTGGTACAGAATCAGTGCTGGCGTGAGTGTTAAATTTACTTTTAAAAACTCATCTGTAGTGGCCTTAATATTATTAAAATGTGTCAATATATTTCAATTTGTGCAGCAAAAAAGCTGGGAGAAACCAGCACTGCTACAATTTTTCTTCCACTTGGGACCTGCTGACCTTATGCCAGAAGTAATTAAGTTCTCCCCAAAGCTTAGAATTTTAGAATTTAGAGTTTTAGAATTTCAGTCTTAGTTCTTTGCCTTCTGCCATCTACTTTTAGTTCTGGACAGCTGATTCTTTACTACATGAGTAATATTAAGAAGACATTTCTGTTAAACAAGAGATAGCATCTGAACAAATGCTTCAAAATAATCGCATGAAAAACTATTCTAGAAAAAAAAGAAATCTACAATTCATCAGGAAAGCCTGCAGACTGCAATCCTTGTCCCTTATTACCAACTGGAGAGAGGGTCAGTACCCATCATCATAAACAGGTTTTACTATCAATGTTAACAAATTGCACTAATCATCTTTATCAGATAATAAAATAATGGGTGTGTGTAAAGTGCCATCAAGTCACAGCCAACTTATGGTGACTCTGTAGGGCAGGGGTGGGCAATTGATTTGGCTCAGGGGCCACTTTGTGGGAGCGGAGGTTAGCGGAGGGTCGCACCTTTTAAAATGATTGCATTCATTAGTTAACTTTGCATTTCAGAAAAGGTATAAATTTTATCATAAAAATCAATAAATATAAATTAAATAAAATAGTGGTAGTTTTATTCAATTTATTTATTGTGCTAATTTCATATCATCTATAGCTGCAAGCACATTTAATTTTAGAATCAGTTTAATGAGACAAATGTATCCTATCACACTTTTCTACAGTCTTGACGGGCCACAAAAAACTCTGTAGCGGGCCGCATGTGGCCCGCGGGCCGCAATTTGCCCACCCCTGCTGTAGGGGGTTTTAACGCAAGAGACGTTTAGTGGCAGTTTGCCATTGCCTGTCTCTACATAATAACTTCGAACTTTCTTGGCAGTCTCCTATTGAAATCCGAACCAGAGCTGACCCTGCTTAGCTTCCGAGATCTGACAAGAACAGGCTAGCCTGGGCCAACCAGGTCACGGGCAAAAAAAAAAAAAAAAAAAGAATAGGCTATTCTAAAATACTGATACATAATTAAAATTGTAAAGAAAGCTAAACTACTTTGATCAGACTGACCAATTGCTTTTCTTAACAGAGCTATATTTTGCCTCTGCTTGGCCTGGGAAAGACGTATCGGCTTTAAGACGTGCATCCATATTGGACGCAGAAGCAAAGGTCACTCTGCTTCTATCCAGAAACAGTCAGCAAGGAAAATAACGCTGCCTGAAGCCCGAATAATAACGGGAAGACCTTAAATGGCATTGTATTCAGTTCAACTAGTGAATCAGAAAAATTAGTGCCTCTTGAACCTTAGAATATTTGCTGTTCCTCAAGTGAAAATATCTTTGGGATGTGAATATATCTTTGGGAGGTGTTGTGGTTGTCTCCTTGGCCAGATTTTTTTGAGGGGATTTGAATGGCGGGCATCTTTTGGGCGGGGGGTGGGGGTGGATTTCAGGGTTGTTATTTTATTTTGGGTTTAACTGTAAATGTTTTTAACTTACTATTGTAAGCTGCCTTGAACTATGAGAAAAGGCGGGGTACAATGTTTTAATAATTATAGACCATACATGCAATTACAAACTATCACAGAATCATTGTTAAAATAACTAAGATGCTAATCATACATTCCACAGAAAGAGATAAAAAGAACCCTAACTATTAGTGCATATATTGCTCTATATTACCTTAAATATATGATGGGAAAAATTGTCTAAGTAAATAAATACATATTCTTATCCCAAGCCAAAGGAGCGTGCACAGATCACCTGGGGCTGCGTGTTCAGGATGCTTTAAAAAACAGTCAATTTGCTATTTAGTGGGGGAAAGAGCATTGAATCCAGTCCCCCACAATCTCTCCTGATGGGTGGAATTTTGACTCTTTTTTAGCCCAGATGTCGGATTGCAGTAGGGACTCGGAGTCGTGCGGATTGCGTTCATGGTTTCCCATCCTGAGGAGATATGCACACAGAAGCCTGGTTCTGCATATGGGCACATGGCTCTGCATGCACCCTTTGGCTGGATGCACATGCTCAACTGCTTTAAAAGACCAAAACTAGACATTTGTGACTGCCTGATAATAACAATGAGAACTCCAGCCAAGTGGAAATCAAGCCATACACATATAATGGGATGGAGGGATGTTCGAGTCCCATGTGAAAGAGGGAAAGAGGGGGGACAGGATTTGCAGCAGCACCCAGGATGTAGACCCACGATGTGCATTCTACTTTGGGGCATCGAAGCCTTGCCAAGAATCCCAAGAGTGTTACATCACCATCTCTTGTAGGCAGCCCCAGGACTCCAGCTTACTTTTTTCAACTTTCATTCGTTTTGACTCCATGAAGGCCACGTTCAGCCGTTGCTCCGTGTACTCATGCAGAATGTCCTCCCTTGCTGCCAGCATTTTTAAGGGGTTCCTGGAAGCCTGGACTCTCCGTACTGGCCTCACTGCACGTTTGTGCTCTGCGACTGAAGAAATTAACCTGAGAAGCAAAAGCAGCATTTAGGATCACCGGACTTCAAGAGGACTGGGCCTGGCAGTACCCTGGTTTTCTTGGTACTTACTAATGCTACATCATCACCACTGGGGTGAATCCAACCATCCTCCAAGTGACCTTCCTCTAGCCTAAGAAACCTTCCTCCAATTGAAAGCCAGTGCAGCCTAGGGGTTAGATGTTGCACGAGGATCTGGGAGACCCAGTTTGGTGCAGTGGTTAAGAGCGGCGGGACTCTAATCCGGAGAGCTGGGTTTGATTCCCCACTCCTCTGCTTGAAGCCAGCTGGGTGACCTTGGGTCAGTCTCAGCTCTCTCAGAGCTCTCTCAGCCCCACTCCAACCTCACAGGGTGATTGTTGTGGGGATAATAATGACATACTTTGTCAACCACTCTGAGTATGTGTTAAGTTGCCCTGAAGGGCGGTATATAAATCAAATGTTATATCATCATCATCATCATCATCATCATCATCATCATCATCATCATCATCATCATCCAGGTTCAAATCCCTGCACTGCCATGGAAGCTTGCTGGGCCCGTCACATACTCTCTGACAAACCTACCTCACAGGGTTGTTTTGTAAATAAAATAGAGGAGAGGGGAATGATTAAACCACTTTGGGTCCCCATTGGGGAAAAAAGCGAGGTATAAATGAAGTAAATAAAAATACATTTAAGTAGCTCTTCCTCCAACTGACAATCCACTTATATTAAAGGGCTTCAAACTTGAGACAAAAGGAAAGGTGGGGTAAAAATATTTAAACAACTAAATCAGCTTTTCTCAGTGGAGTAATGGGATCCAACCCATTATCTCTTGATCCTTACAAAAGCCTTGACAGTACACAGGCTAGTATCACCTCCAAATTGCTCATGGGAGGGCTGAGATGGAGAGGCGGCCTAAGGCTACTGAGTTTGGGACAGGTGAGATTTGAACAAAGCATCTGCTCTCACACAGCTCACTGTCTTACTTGCTAAATTACACAACACAAGCTCCCAATGACAAAAGCTAATTGCTGCTGTCACATAAAAATCAGCTGCACTAAACTGAACCCTAGCTGCTGTACAGTACAGGGGATGTTGTTGGGCAGAGCACTTCTCGGCACCATAAAAATATATATATTTATTTGGCATTCTATGTTTGTAGTAAGAAAAGTATGAGGGCTTGTAACTGAGAGGTTCTACCACTACCGCAACCAAAGGCCACTGCTAGTCATGGAAATACCAGCAGAAGCAACAGCTACGCAACTGATGGAAATGTTCCAAGGGGATCACGCTGAAATTAAGTTTTAACCTGAAGAGATCCATTCTTCGGCATGATCTGGGCTCAAACCAAGCATAGGAGAGAAATGAAGGGTGGGAAAGCAGAGAAACTGGAGACCAGCCACACCATGCTCCGTACTAGGGAAGGGGAGGAAGAGAATAAAAGGGGCCGAGCGAGGCACAGTCCTGCTGCAGAGGTGGCCAGGAGTTGGGAAATGCTGCGGGGAAGTGGAAAGGAAGGCATCCTCATAGGCGATGAGTAAGGGCTGGCTCGGGAGCATGGCAACGGAGGCAGGAAGCAGGTATGGTTAACCGAAGTGGTACACTGATCAGTATTGGACTATGATGGGCTAGACTAAGGTTACCTGGCCCTGCCTGGCAATTGGTGGAAGGGTTATGAGCAGGGACATGGGGGCGGGGGGGGTCACACACTATCTGGGCCAAAATGTCTCTTCTGGAGAAAACCCAGCAGTGACACAGGATAGCTCTATATCACAGGAGATTGAGACTCCTAGAGCTACCTTGAGTCACTCCTAGGTCATCCCCAGAAGTGACATAGCAGCACAATGATGATGTTTTAAATGCTTTTTCTCCCACTGCTGCTCAGAGTGGTGGCACCAGCAGGAGGTCTCGGGGAGACCCACGTTCAAGTCCCTGTTCTGCCATGAAGCTCACTGGGTGAGCCATTAACTCACTCTCGACCCCATTTACCTCACAGTGCTGTTGTGAGTATAAAATGGAGGCAGGAGGATTCAGGTCTATAAGACCTCAATCTTATTGGCAGAAGGGCAGGAAAAACAAATCAATGACAAAAGGAAGAGGAGGGAATAGAAGGGAGGGCAAGGGAATAGGTAGCTCAGGCACTGGGAGGGTGCCAGGAAAGAGAGCTGCAGGTAAGAGCAGAAGGCCTGGCAGCCTCAGGCGAGCTCATGCCCAAAGGCAAAGGTGTTTAGATAGGGGAGAAAGCTGCCTGGAAGAGTGGAGGGGGATCCCTTCATGTCCAACATTTGAAGCAGGGATGTCCCAGTAAGTTATACAAAATGAACTCTAGAAGAAAACCCCACTCTCAGGAGCCGAGTAGGCAGCCGAGACTGGGTCTAACAGGGAAGGAGAAACTCCCCCCTCCCCCGAAGACTATAAAGCACTTTCTCTCTTCCCCCCAGGCCCAAGAGAACCATTCCATTCAACAAGAGCCCAACGTAACTCAACATTTCTGCAGCGGAGAGGGCAAAGAATTCCCCGGAGACAGAGGTGCAATACAACTGCATTTGAAATCACAAGATCAGTTCTCAAAAATAAGGCATCTTTAAAGTAAAAAGGTGCTCACTTCGGGGCCTCAGGATCAAAGATGGCATCAAAGTCCTCATTCAACTCCAAAGGCAGGGAGGAAGTGGGGTAATCCATGCAGCGGTAAAATTTGGAAAATGTTTCCTCATCATCCAGCTTCATCACTTCTTTCACTGACTTCCCTGTTACCGTCAACACTGTCTCTTGCATCCCGCCAACTACAGATACAAATAAACTCTTTTAAACATTCTGACATGCTCTTGGAAATATCTGGATTTTAATCGCTTTATCAACACAAGTGGCAACCTGTTTTTATTCTAGAGTTGGTCTGTAAAAATACCCTTGCTATTTCCTGCCAGAGGAAGATGGTCTCATTCGCTAACCTTCAGTAGCCTATTTTCCAACAGCTGCATTCAAAATGCCATTCTATCAACAGACTCATTTGCTGGCTTTAAAAAGACATATCTTTTTAACAGACTTGCTACTGGTGTAATATGCAATAATATGAACCAGTTCACACCAAGAGATATGTAGTATTGAATACAGATATATAAGATGTAACACAAGGAATAACAGAATGAGAGTTAGAGTCCATATAGGCTGTAATTAAGACCTGCGCATGGACTTCCCACTGACCAATAGATCTTTGCAAGTATACGGGGGGGCTCTGCTTCAGCAGCAATGCTCAAGTGCATGGGCCAGCAACACTGTAGCCATGATGCTCAAAGAAGAGTCGGCCATTAAAAAAAAAAATTACACTTATAGCAGTGTGCAAATTTTGCAAACTGCCTTAATACTACAAAGTTATAAGCTCAGTTGAAACTGTAGTGTTTAATTGTCAAAATGTTAAAAGCTCATATGATGGGAGGAGGGATATGAAAATCTAAAAATAATGATAAAATCTCAACATCTGATAATCAACAAACCCCATAAAAAACATGCTCCTTTCTAACTGCAAAAGAAAAAAAAGGAGAGAGAATGATGACTGACCATCCTGGGGGCCAAACTGCACATTGTACTTTCTGCAGGGTCTGGTGGAGAGGTACATGCTGGAGTTCTATGCACGCTCCTTTTTTTCAACCTTACACAACCCATAAGAACACGCGCACCCTCTAACAGGACAAAAAGCACCCTGGGGCCATTTTAGTCCTGATCTGCACCTAGCACACATACTCAGAATGTGTGAAGCTTCGGTTTTCCAGCTGACCTGGGGATGTCCCTGGGGCAAATGTAATGGGCAGTGAGACTCTTGAGAGTCACTGGTCAACCAGAAATGAACTAATGCACTCCTATTAACAATCAAGCAATGCAGTTTTTGTTGAAGACCACTTTTTCTTGACTCACATGTGCTGGGGAGCACTGAATAATTCAAGTGCACTTTTGCTACTTGATACTAGAAATGCAGTGATCCTCTGAGACTTGAGCTTTTGTCCTAACAGAGAGATTACTGAAGACGGAGCGGGGGATCGATAGGTGGAGCCCATACTATAATTATGAGGATGGTGATGGAGAGGAGCATTGTTCCCCTACTGTCTTGAAATAAGTGAAAATAAAAGCTTACAAGTGGCATTACATTCGTATTACACCAGAGCCACTGGTGTAATCAACTTACCAGTACTACTAAAACCAAGTGAAGTAAAAGCAGACAAAACTAAAAACATCAACTTCTTTGTGAGAATGAGTTACAAACCTCTGTTGTTCAGCCTTCCCAAAAAAGTCTCCAGTTTATCCAACTTCATATCCGATTCTAACTGCATATCTGGCCTGGCTTCAATTTCTAAGCAAAATAAGAATGAACACAGTCACCGTGATTTTTCCCTTTAATCAAAGAGTTTCAACTGAGCATATCAGTTTTGCACAGCCCACCTTCCAGGGGTTTGGAGACTGGTGTGGTTGACTTCAGCCTGTTGCAAAAGGGGGATGCCACTGGCGTTATGGCAGCAGGAGAAGCTAAGCCTGCAAAACAAACAGATTTTTCCACATGAGGTTGCTTTATTTCTAGCAAATGAACCTGTCTAAAAGTTTTACATGGGAATCTTCCTTATACTATTAGGTTCGCATAGCGTGAGCATCCTCGTTAATAGCCCCAGATTTATTTATTATTTATTTATTTAACTACATTTTTAGACCGCCCTCCCCGTCAGACGGGCTCAGGGCGGTTTGACAACAAATTAAAAACAGTAAAAACATTATAAAATCATTAAAACATCATTTTAATGCAGCATTTTAATCAATCACAGAAGACCAAGATCGAGCTGTATTTTGCAAAGGATTCACAAGTCTGTCCTGTTATTTTTCCGCTTTTATCATAAGCCAGTGCTGCGTAGTGGTTAGAAAATTGGACTAGGGCCCAGGAGGCCTGGATTCAACTCCTTAACTCATCCTTGAACATAAGAGCAGCCAGCTGGATCTGACCGGTACTCCATCCTGTTTCACAGAGTGGCCAACTAGTTGCCCCAGAGTGTCAAATGGGGTTTAGAGGGCAAGGCTTTCTGCTAATGTTGCCTCCTTGGACTGGTATTCAGAGGGTTACTACCTTTCCGCCTGTCTAACCTCCTTTTAATGCCACCGATGCTCATGGCCATCACTGCACCCTCTGGCAATGAATTCCACTATTTAACTACTCGTTAAGTAAATGGGTACTTCTTTTTACCCATCTTGAATCTATTGCCCTTCAACTTTATTGAATCCCTCCAAGTTCTAACATTATGGGAAAGGATCAAACAAGTAATCTCTAACAACTTTCCCCACCCCATGTATCAATATATCTAATTCTCAATATGGCAAAATCTGTAGATACTTAAACCTAGAGACTGTGGCCATGGACAGACAAAACAGAACTTTCTACAAACCTAAAAGGAGCCCTGGGTTTGCAGGAAAATCTGAAATCTCTCTCTCCCTCCAAAATTATAGAAGTAGTATCTGTAGCTTTAAGAAACAAATGCCCTCAGTGGCCATTGCTTAGGCAACCACAACAGTATTGTAAAGGCTTCCATGCTTGGTTTCTGTCAGCAAGAGGGAAGAGAAGTGGGCAAGGCCCTTTCTAGGGATGTTTTGGCTTTGAGGGAGGACTCATCAGGGCCAGGGCCAGCAGCCACCACAAGGCGGGTGATTTGCTACCACACAACTTGCATGACTAACTCAGGCCTGGAGGCTCACAACTAGAGATGAGCATGAACAACAATACGAACTAAAAAAAACCAAGAACAGCCCAATCAGCTGTTTGTGAACAAGCTGTTCCTGAGGCCCCATTCTAAACGAACAGGTGGTCGTTGCAAGCCTCATTCATTGCTGTTCGTTGCTGTCCGTCAAGCCAGACAGTCTGGCACCTGCAATCAATTCCCTTGGCAACCTGAGGCAGGGATGCCTGAACTCTGTCTGAACTCCTGCTGTTGCCCTGGAAACCCCAATTTAGCTTGATAGGCAGGTCTTCCTTTCAAGTGTGGAGCTCCAAATTTGTTACAAGGAAGCAAAGAGCAGGAGGGAGGGGGGCTCCTAGGTCTGGTTTTGTAGACAGTGAGGGAGAGATACTTGCTGTTGGAGTTTTGAGAGAGAGAGACAGGGAGAGTGCATTGGAGCTTGAATTTTCTTTGTGTGTGATGGAATACGGATCTACCCCTTCAAGTTCCAGGGCTACTGCTAGGATCTGGGTCAAGCTATTATTTATTACTGGTACCTTTCCTGCTGCCTGCTCAGGTATGGTTTCTGGGAGTGGTGTGGTAGGGATCTTGATGGCTGGAGGAGGGCCTGCTAGCCCCCACGAACAACGAACATTTTCGTGAACAGGTCATGTTCATCAATGTTCGTTGGTCATTGTACGTGGATGGCAATGAACAACGAACACCATATTTGTTTTTTTTTCTGTTAGTGCCCATGTCTACTCACGACTCTTCAACAGCAGCCACCTCACAAACGCCAGTGAGACATAGGGGTTAGAGTATCGCATTAGGATCTGTGAGTCCCCATTCTGACATGGAAGCTCACTAGATGACCTTGGGCCAGTCGCACTCTCAGCCTAATTTATCTCAAAGGCTGCTGTGAAGATAAAATGGAAGAGAAGCTGCTTTAGGTCCTCGTTGTGAAGAAAGCTGTTTGTGTGTGTGTTAATGAAGTAAATTAATAATAAGTATAGCTGAAAAGGGGGCAAATAAAAGGTATGTTGGTGGTTGGATTGGTAGAAAGGACATAAGAAAGCAGGTAAGGGTAAGGATATGGGGGCCGCCAGGAGGAGGGAAAGAAGAAATAGTGCAGGGAGAGGATACAGGGGGAAAAAGTGAGTCGCTCTTAGCAAATTCTGTGTAACTGTGCCTGGCCCAGCACCTGGCACATTATAACTGAGTCCTCTCCAGACAGACAGACAGACCTGCCTAGAGTGTTCCCTGGGGACGAATGTTAGGTGGAGGGAAGGATGGAAAGCTAAAGGCAGGTTGGTTGGTAAATGGGAAGGAGAGAAGGAAGCAGGAACACAGGAGAGACTGTGAGGCTTTCAGGTAAAGGAAAGAGGAAATAGTAGGGAAAGGAAAGATGACCCCCCCCCCAGCAAGTCTTTGTGGATCCCCCACTTGTAATTTCATAAACTTCTCGAAAACTTTGGCCAATCACTCTCTCAGCCTATCTCACCTTACAGTGTTGTGAAGAGAGAAGCTTAGATGCCATCTGAGTTCCTTGGAGGAATGGTGGCATAGAAATATGATACAATCCCTTCCATGAGCTAAATAAAGTGTCTTTAGTTTCCAGGTGTGCTCCCTCAGCTTGAGGCAGAACCTGGGTAGCTTTCAAACAGATAAATGGAGGAGGTCATTTCAGAGAAAAAGAAAGCTTTTTACCCTGCCGTAAAATGAGTACCCGGTTTCCTGGAGGTAAAATGTAGATCACTGGGGAAGGCAATGGCAAACCACCCCGTAAAAAGTCTGCCAAGAAAACGTCGTGATGTGACGTCCCCCCCATTGGTCAGTAATGACTCGGTGCTTGCACAAGGGACTACCTTTACCTTTATCCTATATACAGCAGATATGTTAAGGAAATCCTTGCTAGAGTAATCATAATTTAAAATGGAAAATCCTCAGAAACATCTTAAGTCACAGCTGCCTTTCTAACATAATTAAGTCAATGACATCCAATACTGTACCACTGGTTTTCAAATTTTCTTCTTTCACAGAATTCTTTCCACATCATTTTCTCTGATGAGGAACTATGAATCTGTCCTGTGTGCATTGCAGGGGATTCCAAGGCATGGTCTCCAGCACAGTAAGTTCACAATGATAATTGCTCATAGAATTTCAGGGACTCACCATTGGCTTGTATGAATGGATAGGATACCCAAGAAGAAACCCAGCATTGTACAGGAAAGGTCAGGATTTGGGGTATATTGACTTTCAAGGAACCTTATTCACTACTACCAATCTATTCATTGAAGACCTATAGAAGAGTCCCCAAGGAGCCCCAAGGTTCCTCATAATCAGGGCCTTTTTTCTCGGAAAAGAGGTGGTGGAACTCAGTGGGTTGCCCTAGGAGAAAATGGTCACATGGCTGGTGGCCCCGCCCCCTGATCTCCAGACAGAGGGGAGTTTAGATTGCCCTCTGCGCCACAGCACGGACGGCAATCTAAACTCCCCTCTGTCTGGAGATCCGGGGGTGGGGCCAACAGCCATGTGACCATTTTCAAGAGGTTCCGGAACTCCGTTCCACCACATTCCAGCTGAAAAAAAGCCCTGCCCATAACACAGTTTGAAAACCACTGTCTTTTGAGGAAGTGTGGGTCAAGCACGTTGAATATTAATACCTGCAGAACAGAATCACTGGAGACAGCCATGTAGATACCAGCCAACGCAGTATAGTGGTTAGTGTCTAACTAGGATTGGGGAGATCTGCATTCAAATCTCCACTCAGCCATAAACCTCACCCTGAGCTAATCACTTATTGACTAAGCCTAAGCACTCATACAGGTTGTTGTGGGCATAACAAGGAGAAGTTGAGTTACGCACACTGGGCAGAGGTCCTTTGGAGGGATCAAAATGTAGTGGACAGATCAAAGGGCCATGATGTTGATATGCAAAATAAAGCCTTTCCCGCACACATACAGCCCCTGCAATTTATACACTGGGGGATATGGTGCTATCATTGTGCTGCAGTTGGACTGCCCTGTCAACACAGGAACATTCACTTGCAAATTACTCCTATAGCATAACTATAACCAATAAGGTATGGATACAGCCCTATTTTCCCTTTCAAACCCATGCCTTAACCAACCTGAGGTTTTTAAACCCAAGGGTGGTTTTTTTTTTTTTTTGCCTTGAGAAAAAACAGTCCTACTTAAAATCAAACAAGAATCAGGTACAATAAATAGAGAAGTTGTTCTTAAAGCCAAAGAAGTCAAGTATTCGACCAATATTTTAGCAAGATAAGATCACAGAGGTTTATTGCTAAAACTCAGGTCTTAGAGAAATATGTTCACTCCAAGAATAGGGTAATCCCAGTTGAGACAGAGACTTAATGAATACGATTACTCTAAGGGGGGGGGGGGAATCAAAATGAACAACCTCCAGAAACAAGAGGATCTGAAAGTTGCTCGGCAAATCCTCCTGTGATCACTTTATGACTCCGAGTCCTGACTTTTAGAAATAAAATCTAGATGCAGTGGATGAAGGATTTCTTCACGTACCTTTCTTGACCATTCTGCCAGCCACGGTGAACTGTGTCGAGTCGTTGGCGGCTCCTTTCCCCTTTGCTTTCCAAGCTTCTTCACGGACACTGATTAGGTGCTTTCTTTCTTCAATTGTCATTTGACTTTCAGAGCTATCCGACATCCTCTGTTTTATTTTTATTTTTTTAAAAACAGAAAAGAAGCATAGTTGCTTATAAATGCTGTGCAATAACGAGGACTATTAAACACACAGCCGTATGTCTCAAATTCACTGAAACCCACCAAACAAGACACACACACACACAACGCTTTTAGCCTTTCAGAAGTTCTATACATTATAGCCAATTTAACACACACATACACACTCTCTCTCTCTCTTTCTTACACTTCGTACGGGGTACTATTTGCCCAATTGTTCGGTGATACTTTTACAGTCTTTGAACTACCAAATCATGTTTACTACAGCTGCAAAAATTAATGTAGTGCAATATAATTTACCTACCTTTTCAAAGGCTTGTTGATAGGGTAGCAACATCGGTAGTGGATGTTGTATAAAGTAATGTCTCTTTCTCCCCTAATCTCTTCTACAACACTGGCCTGCTTTTTCAAGAAGCTTCCAAAACATACAAGCTCACAGTTAACACTGTAGGTGTGTGAAAGGAAGCTGGCTCTATGACCTCCTGTTTCTGCACGCACCTTGGAAGCATCCTAGTTTTGCTAAGAGTATCGTCTTACTATTTTAGATGTTTCCCCTCCTGAAGTTGACTATAATGTTGTCTCTCCTTTCAAAAAACCTTCCTATTTTGCTTTCAAAAGCTGCAACAGAGAGGAGCAGCGGAGAGCCAAAGGGACCTAGGCATCATAACACTGCCTAAGAGCAGGCACAATAAAAAGAAAAAAAAGAGAGCTCAACCTGTATTATTACATTCCTTCTAGCTACATTAGAAGATCAACTTCTCTAGGTAGCTATATTTAGACACGCCAAAGCATTCTGCATTTGTTTCATGTGTAATCGATAGGATAGGGCAGCAGATCAGTTTATGGGCAACAGCAGTGTGGCTACAGAGGTGAACTGTGCTTCCAGGATGACATATGAAAGCTGCTACCCCTAACAGTTTCAATCTTTATTATCATATCTAGGATGCACTTCCTTCAGCCTTATTTCAGGCTCACGTTTGCTGCATAGGTACACAGTACATACGGTGATGTTCCAGTGTGTGTGTCAGTTTCAGTACTATCATGAGATCAATGCATAACCAAAAGGTAATTTATTGCATTGATAATCTTCAAGGGAAATCCTCAAGGGTTTTTTCAGTTGTTTTCACTTTTCAATTCACACTGTGAGAATTTAACTCTGCTCCTGTTTCTTCCCTTTCTTATCGACAACTGTGGCGTACTAGGAGCTCTCACAACACAGATAACCCAGAAAACTAACTCCCCCCGCAAGGTTTTATCAGCACTACCGTTAAAGGCACTGCTTGCTAAACAGTCATCAATAGGAGAGCAAATGGGAAAGCTATTGCAAAATACGTAGGTTCCTCTTCCTCCTCAAGGATTTGATATCACTTCCTGGCCAGGTTAAGTCGATAGCTGTATTTGGCAAGCATCCTTACGCTTAAGCAGCAAGCTGCTCTACAGTGATCTGGTGCTAATTAGAAACTTCTTAATTATCCTGTAGCATATTTGGAATAAGTCTGAGTCAAGTACATCACATTATCTGAACTGGCTTCTCAGGACCAATCCTTGTGGATGCCTTGCTTATCAAGAAGTACAGGACTGCTGAGACAGCCAAATCAGTTCAGAACATTTACCCAGGGAGTACCAGATCTCAGATGGTCAAGGAGAGAATTTGTGCTTCCTTCTCCCTTTAACAAGAGCCTCATGGCGCACAGTGGTAAGCTGCAGTACTGCAGCCCAAGCTCTGCTCACGACCTGAGTTCGATCCTGGCGGATGCCGGGGCCAGCTCAAGGTCGACTCAGCCTTCCATCCTTCCGAACTTGGTAAAATGAGTACCCAGTTTCCTGGGGGTAAAGTGTAGATGACTGGGGAAGGCAATGGCAAACCACCCTGTAAAAAAGTCTGCCAAGAAAACGTCGTGATGCTACGTTCCCCCCATGGGTCAGTAATGACTTGCACAGGGGACTACCTTTACCTTTTACCTCACTCCCTTTGAAAAGACTGACACAGCTGTTTTGTGAGAAGTACAACTGGATATGGGTTAGGCAGCTAATACATTTGGATATAGGACAGTACCAAAAGAGTGCTAAGAAATGTGCTCTGGATCGCTTTAAAAGCTAAGTCGCGCTTAGGCTTATTTTACTAAATTCTAAGCATCTAATACAGGAATATATTTGACTCTTTCGACTGTCAGAAAGGTAATAGGGTCACTCAGAAACATTACTGTACATGTAAAACATGAATAAAGTTCAGAGAGCCGGACTACCAAAGGGTTACATTCACTGCTGTTGTGGCAAAAGGAACTTTCCAAGAACCAGTGCAAATAGGAAGGCTCAAAAACACAGCTTTGGTCCATTAATCAGAGCTTACAGACCATTAAGTCTGACTTAGTATGTAAACAAAGTCTTATGAGGATCTAAATAATAACGGGATTCATTTCAGCCTCAGATGAACAAAGCACAGCAACACAATATAATGTGCAATTATATTTCCAAACAATCTAAAGTAAGGATAATCTAGAGGGCTCAACGTGGAATGGTTTCACTTTGCATTTGGTCAGACTCGGCTTAGCTTGTAGTCTACTTACTATCTTTAGCTATGTAATTGCGGCATAATTTTCTAACAAGTATGAACTGAAGTATTATAGCTCGGTATTAATCATAACTAACAATAGAGTTATTACAAATGAAGACAGAAACCATTAATGAATGGGGTCTAATTTGCTCCATTGTCGGATGCTTTTCCTTCACTGAAAAACTGGGATGGTTCTTGGTTTACCAGAAAAGAGCTGTGACTTCCCATTCTTTCTGAACAGTGAACTGGATTAAAAGTAAGATAAACTATATAATACAATCTTTAAATGCTAGAAAATAAATATACAGACTGTACTTCCACTCTACCCTCTGTCCTTCTATTCAAAGACTTTTCCTCCACCAGTCAGATATCCCAAACAAGCCAGCCTTGAACATCTTGTTGCGCGCTAAACCTCTCCATTCCTTCATTTACAAAACATAGTGGGGTTGAAAAAAGTGATGCAGCATGATTAGCATCTTCTAACCTTGAACATTGGGGTTTTTTTTTAAGTACATAAATAATAAGCACTGGGAACAAGACTGTATTTTTTTGGAAAAAATGGGAAACAGAGATCAAAAGAAACACTGCAAAGGATAGCATGGTTCACAGAGGTTGAAAGATACAGAAGAACACTGAAAATAAATGCATCTGTTTGCATATTAAGGTCTACTCTCCAAGTTATACCAACTTATAAAATGCAAGGAGACTACTGTTTGCATGTATTTACAACAGTGCAGAGCATGAGTGAATTTTCTGCAAAGGCACACATTTGGCAAACTCTGGAATCCAACCAAATACGCATCTCTATCCACCAACAATTTCCCCAAACCCAGTCCTGAGCTAATCAGTGACTTTCAAAACTGAGTTTTATCTCATTCCTTCCTAAACTAAAGAAATAAGACAGCGAAGTCAACGTTTCACCTTCCATCTCCAGGGGTGACGTTCAAAGACCAGGGGGCTTGGTTCTCTCAAACTATCACTACTGACCTTAAGGAAAAAGAAACAAAAGAATCAGAAAAAGAGGTAAAACAGAGAACAGAACAGACGCATGAAGCATCCCACCCCCGATTCTTTAAAAAGCAGAGGGAGTGCAATTTCTGACCTCCAACATCAGATGATGGCTTACTTGTATGAACTGGTCATCCAAGGGCACCACCTGACTGGTCATTTAAACTTAAAGGGGCGGTTCTTGTAGATCGCTGACCTGGAGGGCTGCTAGCAGCCAGAAGCCAACAGAGTCAAACCATTGAAGCTCTGCCAGCACTGTGGGGGGCCACTCAGCTTGGATCTGGCCAGTGGTGTCACTGATGGGTGACATCTGATCTGTTGCCCCTGTGGCAGCATTACAAGAAGAGGTCATGGGTGAGCCAACACCCAATTTGTTGGGTCCGAGCTGAGCACAGCCTGCAATAGTGTCTTATAATCCCATATGGGCCACTCAGTTGGGCTTGCCCATGAGCTACTTTAACTTGCCAGTCTGCCCCAAATACCTACAAGCTTTGTAACAGATTCTTCCACTAAGCAGTGCAATGTATAGCCTTAAACCCTGGTCTCTTTGCCTCCACTTGCAATAGTGCAACTGGATTCTCCTATACCACTCAATAATCTGCCCTGGGTTCATTTGCTAACTACCATGGGTATATTTTTTAAAGACAGACAGGTGATTATAATTTACATATGTTCCAGTTTCCTCTGGCCTCCAGTTACATAAGGGATGGGAAAGCAGATGAAGCCTAACCAATTGGCCCACACATAAAATGCAACCACTACTGTTTCTGCTCCTGTACAGGTAAACTCTCTTGTCTAAGCATGGATGGAAAGAAAAGAAAGTGCACTGCGCAGTAAATGTAGCACTGAAAGGAGATAGAAGAACAAGAAAAGGCTCAACCACTCCTGGCTATTTGAATGTTAAACAGTCGGGAATTGACTGACTTAACACTTGCAGGATATTTCACAAATGATACTAAGAATGGCTTTTGTCCTATGATTAGGAACCAGCCCTTGTCCATATAAATAATAGTCTCTGGAAATGAGAATAGTCAAACTGAGCAATCCACTGGGCCAGATTGAGATGAATTAACTGATAAAGCGTCTGCCTCCCGATCCTGGTGGTTGTGATCTCCACTATGCTAGAAAAATGTGACTGTGGGATTTCTAAACACAAAGGCAATATTGGTCGTCAAATGTCCACATAGCACAGAATGGTGTGATGCTGCAATTCAAAAATCAAATTTAGCATCACAAAGGACATTAAAGCTATTAAGCTTTATTCTGTTTATTTTCTGGGCCGGCAGGGGGCGAGGAGAACTTCTACAGACATGTTATATTGGGAGACGGAACGTAATGGGATGCTCCATTTTTGTTCTGCTTTTTTTTAGGTACATGAAAAGGGCGAGAGAGAAAAGGGAAAAGAATGGGGGAGAACAATCATGACATGGGAATATACACAAAGAAACGGGAAGGGGATTACACATCCTATGTGTAATGAACACTCAACAAATCATTGCAATACCTGTTCGGAGTGTGCAAGATTTGCTCACCTGATTAATAGGTACAAAGGGATGAAATGTATGGGCTGCAGCTATAGCAGGAGAATAAGTAGAAGCATAGACAGGTTCCTATGGACAGGGCAGAAGCATATGAGAGAATTACAAAGACATGGAAATGATGTGGAAGGTCATAACAGGAGAGGGAGAGAGACAGAGAAATTTTTTCTGGTTTACATGCTGCGTAATTCGCCTTGAGTCTTAATGAGACAGGCAGACTATAAATAACGTAAAGAAATACATAAATGAATCAGGGCAGTTTTTCTCCTTGTCCTTCAGAATTTTATTCTTCCCTTATACTTAATAAGCCGTAAGAGGAAAATAAGAAAATACACACAAGGTTTACTGAAGCCACGCCCATGCAATAATTAAAAGGGTTAGTGACAACAACCAAATGACCATGTGCTCTGAAAGAAAGCCACAAGCACGAGGAAGAGCATCTCTGATGCTCAAAGTTTCAGCAACCCATTAACCACAACAGCAATGCTTTTGCTGGCTACTGTTCAGCCTCCAATGAAACCCAGATCTATGGCCTTGATACACCATCCCCATAATTGAGGTTGGAAGGGAATACTGATCATACTCAGCCGGGGGATGGGAGGGAGATCTATTACCTAGAATAACTCCTATGCATTAGAGTCAAGCTTACCCAAAGCATCTTAGACATGGCATTATCATCTGTACCTCTTCCTTCTTCCTACAGGTTAAAACAAACAGGAAACATTGCAGAGAGAGATAGGAAGGCACAGCTGCCGAGCTGCATTCCAAGTGCCACCGCTCTCGGCCTGATTAAACACGCAATGGGTGCATGGCACCGTAGGCAAGCCACAGTTCCAACAGCGAAGCAGACCTGCTAAGCCAGAGGTGCTTTTTCTACCACTGTTCTAGACAGCAAGACTTAATATCAGTCGCCATTAAGACTAGCTCTACATCTGTCATACAGCCCTGAGAAGAGTTCGGTGCAAGTAATCCAAAGCATCCTTTTTGCAGGAGTCCACTGTTGGGATGAAACAGGTTTCAAACCCCACGGGTCAATTTAATATGCCAGAAGCACAGCCTGGAACTCAGTGAATAATCTGGGACTGCCTACGAAAGAAAAGTAGGTATGTCTGAAAAACAACAAAACCCCAGATACACACGCAGCCAACCTGGTAGAGGATTTTAAACATTTTTGGGGGATGGTTATAAAAGTATACAAGGAAGGAGAATGAACCAAGGCGGCAAAGGGGAGACTGAAGCAGGTCAGCTCTAGTTACAGTTCGATCCACATCAACAAAAACATGAACATTCTGAATCCAATATGCTTTTCCTCTCTCTGCGTGAAATGGATTTGAGTAGTTTGGGAGGCCTCTATTAGAGGGAAAGAACTATTATTGAAATGAAATCATTTTGCTAATACAGGAAAGACTGCCACAGCTATTATATGAGCATTCTAGTTTGCAAAAATAAATCCTTAAAATCTACTTACTAATATGTGGGGAGACTTCTCATTTTTCCCTCCCTCATCATGTCCTCTTTCCTTTCTCTGCCTCACATAGACTCTCCCCCCTTTTCTGTTTTCTTCTCTCCTTCCCACCCACCTTTGTCTGCCCCTATCTTCATCTCCACTTCCACAGCAGCCTCTCCCCTATGGCCCACTTGCTTGGTGCCGGCTGACCTGAGCCCAGTGCATGATGAAGAAGCTGCAGTGACTTGTGGGGGATACTTCACTTTTCCCTGTATCCCCTTTCCCACACTATTTGCTCTTTCCCTCCTCTCGGTAGCTTCCATATGCTCACCCTTCCCTACATCCATCTCTCCTTCAAACCCACTAAACAACTTACCTTTTATCTGCTCCCCCATCTTCATCTATATTTATTAATTCATTTACATATTGCCTTTTTCCACAATGAGGACCCAAAACAACTTACATCATTCTCCTTGCCTCCATTTTATCTTCACAACAGCCCTGAGAGGTAGGTTAGGCCAAGAATGTGCAACTGGCTCAAAGTCATCCAGTGATCTGCCACAGCAGAATGGTGATTTGAACCTAGGTCTCTCAGAGCCTACTTTGAAACTTTAACCACTACACATGCTGGCTTGGGGGGGGCTGCTGTTGAACAGTAGCAAGCAGCCAGTATAAGTCATGCTAGTTATGTGGTATCAAGTCATCCAGTGGTTGCTTCTGGGCCTAGCCCTAATGAGTCCTCCCCCCAGTCCAAAACAGCCCTGGAAAGGGCCCTGCCACCTGCCCCCACCTTTTCCTGACAGAAAATAAGCCTGGAATACTGCCTAAACTGTTATGGTTGCCTAGAAACAGCCACTGAGGGCATCTGGTCAAAGCTACAGGTGCTCCTTTTGTCATTTTGGGTTTTCTACCCCCAACCTGACTTAAAAAAAAAATCAGATTTTTCTGCAAACTTGGGGCATTTTTCAGGTATGTAGCAAGATCTGTCTTTTCCATTCAAGGCTCCAGTCTCTGAATTTAAGTATTCACAAATCAGGGCCACTTGGCTATTAGTATACAAGATTCTTAACTCCTGTAAAATGGAAACTCTCATCTATAGGCAAATTATCAACAGCTATATTTAAGCACTTAAGCTTGAGCCATGTCAGTCGCCAAAAAGCATTGCAGTTCCACTCTGTTTGGGAGCTGTATAACCTTGCAAAGAGAATCTTCTGAGTTTTAGAGGCTGCCACACAGTATGCACGTGCAAATCATGCCAAGCAAAAACAGCCATGGTTTTTAAATGCCACATACTAGCATTTCAACAGCATTCACAACGTGCATGAACAAAAAAGATCCTCTCCCTTGCACTGCTAATTTCCTAAGCAATTTCCAGGATGAAATGTATGTATAGCTCCAGGGCAGGGTTGAGCTGCCAGGGTAATTTTTACCAGCATGAGAAATAATACTTTCATTTATAAAACATCAAGAAGATATCAGACTGCTTTCACTTGCTGTGCTTTTGAGAAGCTGCATTCACTTGCTCTCACTCACTTCCACACAAGATGGCTGTTCAATAAATGTCGTTTGGAATGCAATACCATTTAGTATATGAGACATGGCATCTCAAAGGAAGATTTATTTTGACATTCCTTATGTGCCAGGATCTTTGGTTATGCATTGCTAGAAAATTACTGACCATTAATTGTATAAAAAAATGAGTGACTTTGTGGTGACACGCGGATAATTCCATCAAGTTTGAAAATGGGTTTTACATTTTCGGGAAGGTATCAGATAGAAACAAAGAGCCACCAACTCCCAAACATCCTCCAAATCCTTTAAAAAGAGTTCATCCAAATGAGGAGCTTAAAAAAATTAAGCTGCACAAGCAGAGAGAGACAGACAGACAGACAGACATTTCAGTGCACAAGGCACAAATCAGATTTCTGGGTACATAGAAGGTGTCACAACCAAATAAAAAGAAATGAACATTCCAAGCAGTATGCGCTTAATAGTCAAGGTGGCAGGCCTCCACGGCTATTTATGAATATTTGGCATATTGAACAAAGACTTTTTTTTTTAAAAAAACAACAGATTGGGCTAGAACTGTGTGATCTTCATGTATGCAGAACCCCTTCTGCTTTCAAATGTTCTTTCTTAGTAGGAAAAAAATCGCCAGAGAATGTAACTGTTTCGGACAGCAGGAAAACTGTTTGCATTAGATGAACTCTAATTGTGGTCTTGTCTATCAGATATATTTTTTAACATTACTGAAATATTTCGCAAAGTATATGCTCATTTCCCCTCTGTAATTAGATATTTCCAGAAAGCATTCCTTTGAAAGCATCTTTAAGCATCTGTCTTACAATAAAAAAGCACTTTTGTTTATAAAGTTCAGAGCTTGCTGAGGATGAAATGCCATGCTACAAGCAATCAATGTTACCTTGTGCCAGATATACTCATCTACTTTTATCTGATGCTTCTGCAGATGCCAAAGCATTGCCAAGAGGAATGCTGTCCCCAAACACGGGCAACGTTACCTTCTTTGTACACAAATGCTCCATCTCTTGCAGCTGAGGGCTGCGCTCAATAAGAGACATTCGACCATACTCCTTTTTGTTCAGCCTGTTTTTCCAGTCTTCCTCACCGCTCTTCTTCAGGAGGGCTAGCCTAAAAAGGAAGAAGAAAATCAACTACACAATACTAAGAAAGAATATACAGAATATTCAACATGAGCATTCATTCAAAGGGCTGTTGCACATCTTAAACTCAACATACTCAGTTTTGCTATCTAGCGTACACACAACATGGAGCCTAAGCCAACACTGGCTTTCCAGCAAGCATACTTGTATTATTGGGTCTTTAAAATCTTTTTTATTGACTTTTCTGGTGCTCCTGTAGAGGCAGGAGAGAGGGAAACAATGGCTAACCTCTCAGCTGAATAATCTGGCTACTACAGAGGACATGAAGCAAGACCAGCAGGGATTCAAAACCAGCTCTAAGCCTTTTCAAAGTCTCTTACTGACCCTATAGCAAACAACCCAAATCAGTGAAATTGGCAAGGCTAACAGGGCTGAAAGGGTCATGGAAATGTGTCTTACAAACCAAGAAGAGATGAGATGGCTTCAGCAGTCTGAAACAGAACTACAACTGAGGATGGAAGACCTGGAAAACCACACCCATAGTAATAATTTATGCTTTTGCAGCTTCGCAGAATCCCTGCAACAACCAAACCTAGAATGCTTCTTATCTATATGAGTATTACAATGTATGAATCTAGAAAATGGAATATCCTCTGCAATAACATCCTCAGCAAACTAATGAAATGTCATGATCTTATTAATGTTTGGAGAATTTAGATTACACATATTTTTGCACATATACATAATGGTTTCTCTCACACAGATTATATATTAGTCTCAGCAGCCTTGCTACCTCTTATTTCTCAAGCAGATATAGGCCATAAACACCATGATTTCATTAGGATCTAAAGGACCACACTGGAAATTAAAGTTCATTATTGCTAAATAATGAAATTTCTGAAACTCTTGTAAATAAAATACAATATTACTTTGATTAAAAACCTCAACTGTGGGGTGCCTCTACAACCAGTGGGGAGGCATTCAAAATAGTTACGAAAGGCAAATGCACTAGTATAGCTAAGCAAGTTAAAAAACAGAGAAGGAAAAAATGATTTTGGAAAAAAATAAAGGCATTAGAAACAACTGCGAAGAATAAAAAAATCTACCAATTATTAGAAGGAACAGCTACACTGGATTTGCTAAAAATGCACAAAATCCAGAAACTTTAATAAAAAATGTCATGAGAGGGGATAAGACTGGAAACTTTCTAGAAATAAGGTAAATATTAACATAGTATTCTAAAAATAATCCAAAATAGATGCAATCATGCATAAACACACGGCAGTGACATAGTGTGCTCATAGACTGCAACTGATCCAGCTAAAGAAACAGCCCAGAGCTTTCTTTAGAAAAACAGTATCAACCTTTCCTCAAAGATATAAATTACCAGCAAAATCTCTCACTACAGAAGTAGTAAAGAGTCCAGTAGCACCTTTAAGACTAATCGACTTTACACTGTAGCATAAGCTTTCGAGAACCGCAGTTCTCTTCGTCAGATGCACGCATCTGACGAAGAGAACTGCGGTTCTCAAAAGCTTATGCTACAGTAAAGTTGGTTTATCTTAAAGGTGCTACTGGGCTCTTTAGTACTTTGCTACTACAGACTTGGTCGGGCCGCACCTGGAGTATTGTGTGCAGTTCTGGAGGCCTCACTTCAAAAAGGATGTGGACAAAATTGAGAGGGTGCAGAAGAGAGCGACGAGGATGATCAGGGTCTGGAGACTGAGCCCTACGAGGAAAGGCTGAGGGCCTTGGGAATGTTTAGTTTGGAGGAGGTTGAGGGGGGACATGATTGCTCTCTTTAAATATCTGAAAGGCTGTCATTTGGAGGAGGGCAAGGAGCTGTTCCAGTTGGCAGCAGAGGATAGAACTTGAAGCAACGGGCTTAAATTACATGCAGAAAGGTACCGGCTGGATATTAGGGAAAACTTTTTCACAGTCAGAGTAGTTCAAAAATGGAATCAGCTGCCTAGGGAGGTGGTGAGCTCCCCTTCACTCGCAGTTTTCAAGAAGTGGCTGGATGCATATTTGTCAGGGGTGCTTTAGGCCGATCCTGCATTGGGCAGGGGGTTGGACTAGAAGGTCTGTATGGCCCCTTCCAACTGTGACTAACTTGGCTAACTCCTCTGGATCTATCACTACAGAAGAAGTCATTAAAATGTCATTAAAAATTAAAGAGCAATAAAACACAACAGGAGAGGGGGCTTTCCAGCAGAATTTTATTTTAAAAAATACAACTTTTATTAGTGAAGCCCCTTAGTGAACTTTTTAACAATATTTACCATTCAGGCAAAATCCCAGCTACATGGAAAGCCACTTGCATAGTTGTGATCCCTAAAGGGCCCTACTGCTCTTTAACCAAGATGTCAAAATATTTACCAGTTTAAAGACTGCTAGACTTAACACTATAATTGGAAACCACATCAAAGAGGACCAACATGGATTCATTCCACATTATAGTAGTGCTGATAACGTTAGAAGGAACGTAAATGTTATACATTTCTGCAAACATTCTAGTGTTCCCCTTTCAATGTTATTGCTGGATGCAGAAAAAGCATTTGATCACTTGGGAAAAAATGCCTGCTACATTTACTTGAACATATGAAATTTGGCCCTCATTTTATCAAAATGATATTTGGCACTGTATAGTTACATAGGGCTATTCCCCAATGGGCTAAACTGCATACCTCCAGGAGCATTGCTTTTCAGGAAAACAGCACAGGAAGTAAAGAGGGCTCTTGTTAGTTGCAATTTGAGTTGGGTATTGTGTAAGGAAGGAATTGAAGAGAACTTGCAATCACACGTGCCTATTACACAGGACGGGAACTCATCTTGTGTTTTCCATGATACGTGAACTGGACCTTTAGAAGATGCTTTCTCCTCTTTTTTTACTCAAACCCATCAGTACCACAGGGCCTTGTGCTTAACATCTTAGAGTGCAATTCTATACAGAGTTACTCCAGTCTAAACCCTTTGATTTCAATAGGCTTAAAGTAAAGCAACTCTGAATAGGACTGTACTCTTACTCTTCCAGAATTATGCTTAAGTATGAATAACTGAACTTGGGCGTGTTCTTTTCCTAGTTACCTTCCATCTCTTGTCATTCTGATTGGAACCAGCCTGGAAGAAAAAAAAAACTTGTTTCTCTGCTTGTACTACTCAGTAAAACACGTTCTCTGCAGTACTTTCTCTGTGGTAGTCCCCATCTTATGGAATGGTCTGCCTTAGGAGGTCAGGAAAATTCTAACCCTCCTGGCTTTCTGCAAACTATGCAAAACTGAATCATTCAGGAGGGCTTTCTACCCAAATTATAGGGCTGTGTCATAAGAAATAGCTCAGAGAGTAGAGATGGGCACAGACCGAAATACGAACCAAAGTTTGTGTCGAACCAGGCCAGTTTGTGGTTTGCGAATCAGAGCCCATTTCTGACGAACCAACACAAACTTTAGGCTGGTTCATTTGGTTTGTTTTTGGGTTTGTCACTGTAGACAGCCTGGCACTGATCAATCAGTTTCCTAGGCAACAGAGGGTGGACTTCCTGCAGACCTTCTGCTGACACGGAAGGTATCTTCTGCTGACCCGGAAGTGACAATTTGCTGACCTGGATGTGACATTTTTATGAACCAAATGAACCGGTTCGCAAACCAGGACAGGTTCATGAAAGTTCGTGGTTCATGAAATGCGACAAACCATGAACTGCACGGTTCGGTTTTTCTCTGGTTCGTGTCCATCTCTATCAGAGAGATACCTTGGTATGACTACACCATTGGGTACTGCTGGCTGATACAGATATGCTCCTATAAGGGAGTGTCCACATTGCTAAACATGCCATGTTAACTAGTTATGCTTTGTTTCATAAACATTTCATTTCTCTCCTTGGCTTTATGCTTGTTTCAAATTTTCTGCTACCATACCCTATTGTATCTCTTTCACTGAATGACTTAACTGTTGTTCATTATTGGTATTTTGCTCAGTGAATGTCCTAGCTGTTGATTTTACCGTATTTCACTTGCACTGTGTGATCTGCCTTGAGTCTCTCAATCTCCTCTTCAAAGCAGGCATGGACAAGCCCATTGAAAGAAAAATCCCAGAGCTGCCCAGGAGAACTCCTTCACCTCTTTAATCTTCCAGTGTACTCATTCAACAGCCTCTGGAGACAGCTGAAGTTTCTGTGGCAGCTCAACACTGGAAGTTGAAGTTCCTCAGAATCCTTGCCTGGTCATCATTAGTTTGCCCATTCATCCATCAGGCGAGTGGGCAGCATGCCACTCAAAGAGACTTTTGTCTTAAGAATATGCAACATTGGCATCTCCTTGGTATTTCAGAAATGAGTGTGCAGCATTTTCTATTAAATGTAGGAAGAGACAAACAACTGCTCTTGCTTTTACTTCTGAGCTCAGCACACAGATGCTATTCTTCCTTGCTTTACTTTCATTAACAAAAAGATATGCTTGGAGTATAAATTACATCAAGGCAATCTTTTTACACATCCTAAAACATGTCTTGATCAATCTTCTTGATAGGGCTCTACCATCTGGATGATCTAGTGAACTGTGGACAATGCCATGATGTTCTGGGCAATGCTGGAGTTCCTTGGAAGTTTACCAGGGAAGCTTCCTTCTGAGGAGAACAGAATGATGGCCATGATCCACCAGAAAAGAAATGTGTTTGATGTTTACCAGTATTCTCCTTCAATCTGAAGATGCAGGTGAGCACTAGGTATGTTTTAGGATGCTGATTAATCAGCAAGGAAAAGGGTTTCTTGCTAGAATATTTACAGACCACTTTATTTCCTTTTTCTTCCTGTGGTTGTGAAGTACAGAAGGGAAAATACAGCCCTTGCTCTTTAAAAAGCACAATTGACTAAACCTTTGGAACATGTAGATATACTCTAACTGGGAAATCTTCGTGTTGTTTAATTTGTCATTTCAAGTTATTTATTTTTTGTTACAGCAAAGTTTCATCTCGGTATTCCTGTATTTGAATTTTAATTTCAAATTTTGGCAATGCATAACCTATTGTATTATTTACTGAATATCTCAGTTGTTGATCCTATTGTCTTACACTGTGTAATCTGCCTTGAGTTTCAGCGAGAAAGGCAGACTATAGATAACATAAATAAATAAATAAATAAATAAATAAATAAATAAATAAATAAATAAATAAATAAATAAATAAATGACCATTCCATGCATTCTACACTTAAAATGTCCGTACAGATATAACTGAGTGGACATAATTGAACTGATACCTGTAACTCGAGTAGTATGTTTTGTGTATAAACTGTGCAAAGATGACCCAAATTCTAATGTTAAGGGAAGCTGAATTGTGACTTGTATCATTTATACAAACTAATGTATTTACATATTCTCTCTCATTTTGCATAATTTATTCTGTCTCTGTCACTGAGGTGGGAGTGTGTGGGGAACAGGGACAGAAGAAATCTTGCTAATTCAGACATTGCCATCCCACTTGAACACCTATTTCCACCAGAAAGTTTATTAAAAGAAAAAAACCTTGAGATTCCTGGAATGGTGAGAACTACACCCAAGATCATATTCTGACAACAGAATCCCGGAAGCTTATAAACAGCTATTGTTTGGTCAGCTCTTCTGAAAAAAAAATCTGACTTTTCCAGGTATCCGCAAACAAATAAAAAACATTTATAAGAATTTCAGGCTTCTTGCTATCTTTAAACATTAATCTCAGTTCATCACATTTCCAAGGATGCTGCCCCTCAGAAAACTGCGGTTTTGTTTTTCCAGAACAAACTCTTTTAAAAAAAGATTTTCAATTTTTAAAAAGTACAGATTGAGTACTAGGAAATTCCCTAGTGGATATTCTCACACATCATTACTCCAGATCCTTCTATCATGAAAGGGAGAAAACACCCACTTCAGAAGAGCATGAGTTTATTTACCTTTCTTTAATTGACATAGTCTTGTTGGATGCATCAAGAGCGTCCTCCGTTACTTCTGTTTTGCTGTCCCTAGAGTCAAGCTTTCCTTCTAACAGCTCAGATGTTTCCTGCTGCCTACAGGATACTGCAGACTGAGAAACACTCTTTGTTGTCACTGTGCTTTCGGGTTCTGAAATTGGCTCAATGAGCTCTGAGGGAAAGAAGTTCAGAATTAGTACTCAACTGCAAATAATAATAATAATAATAAAATTACAGCATCAAAGTCACAGACAACAGCATCTTTCTAATAACTGGTTATACTAATCATGATTACAAGTTAGGAATCTGGCGCAGCAGTAACCGATTCTTCAAAAAAAAAAGTATATACAATGCTGGGCTGAAGAACCTGTCAGGAGAACCAGTTTGATGGGGGCAGTGTTCATATAAAACTCTCCAATGCAGTGACATCAGATGTTGGGATTTTCACTTAAGTGCCTGCCTTTTCCTGAGAGAGCAGAAGTTTGAAGTTGCACAAAAATGGTACTGAGGGAAATGGTACTTCTTTCTCATTGAGACTTTTCATTGAGCCATGACATAGTCAGCGTGCCAGGACACTCTCACCCAAATGGCACAATATTTCTATGTGTCACTACTGAAAAAGGGAAATATTTTAAGAACAGAGATGCAATGGAGCAAGTGTTTTCATTCCCAAGGTTTACAACGGAAGATTTTCCACAGACCTTCAAGATAAACTCTCCTCTACTCCCAACTAAGAACTAGAGTATCCTACAAGCCAAAAAAAAAAAGTCCTGTCTTTTGTCACAACTGCAGGTTTTTATTTTTATCCCACACATAATCCAGGCAGCTCAGGCTGATATATACACTGTTGTTCCCTTCCCATTTTACCCTCACACTGACTCTGTGGTAGGTTGAGGAGCAAAACTGATCCAATGTCAACCAGTAAGCATGGCAGACTGGGTATTGGAAACCATGTTTGAACGTGTTTGTCAGTTGATTTTGATGACTCTTAACTTAAGATGAGATTTTATTATGTATGTTTTAATTTGTAAGCTGCCTTTGTGGCAGAAAGGCAGACTAGAAATTTTGTAAGATAAATAAAATGGCTCTCCATCCCTTTTCCAATACTCTAACCAGTATACTGTACTGGCTCTCAGACTGTACTGTGGAACTATAAAAAGAAAAAGAATTGTGGGGAATGTAAGACTTCTCCGTTGGAAAGCAAATGTGCAAACTTCACAGCCTACGCTGTCAGCTGAATGGGCCAGGCCCAGGGTGAAGTAATGGACTATACAGAACAGAAGACATGAACGTCAGGCCCCGCATGCTCAACCCAGAAGTCCTGAGAGTTGGGTCAGATCCCCCATTTTCAGCATTCTTTTCTGATCATAAAGTAAGTACCCTTCATTAACTGGAAATGGGGTTGTATTTCCCCAAAAAGCTTGCTTTTGATTTATTTATTATTAGCCCCAGGGTATGGCTGGAAGATGCATGATGCTGGATAAAGCCAAGATGGTCTGAATCTGGCCAATGCCTTTTGGGAACCTTATGCATGTTGGGTTCCATGAGGGAAGAGATGGGTAATATATAAGTATGTTAAAATAGTGTACGAATTATTACAAGTACTTACCGAAGCCATGACCAGTGACTATCATCTTGTAGGAGGCATTTTTCCTCTTCCCGTCACACATGTGTACACATCAATCTATGAACAGTTTTTCCTTCACAACTATTTCATTCATATGTAAATGTATGCAGGTTTAAGCTTTTCGGCTATTAAAATTCATATGATTAATCGGCTCAGTAACCAGGCCCCATGGAAGCTGCTTACCTCTCAGTGGGGTGGATGGTGTCATTACTCCCTCCAACTCCATCGTTTCTTCAAAGGACTGGCCTTTGACTTCTTGTTTACCCTGCAGGATGTTGGCAACAACTTCCTTTTGTTCTGCAGGCTGACAAAGAGGTTGTGGGCTGAACAATTCCATGCGGCTTTTTTGTGGGAATGCGTATTTTGTCTCTTTGTTGTAGTCCTCTGTTTGATTAGAGGCAGGATGTGGGAGCTCTTCCTCAAAGGAACTGTGTGTTTTCACGCCGCTCTCTTCACGTTCTACAAATCCCATGGGTTCTGCCTTTTCACGCTCCCTTAACTGGCAACTGCTCTCTCTCACTGCTACAGAAGGCTGCCACCGTTCTGTTTCCAGAACGTCTTTTAACGAAGTATCCACATTTTCTACGGCTGACTGGTATCTCACGCCGGCTTGGTTCATCCTGCTAGCTGTCTCTTCCTCCGCTGCCTTTGCACGCAGATCCTTCGTGTATATTGATGACCAGGGGGATATCATAGTAGATACCGATGTCACAATAGTCGGAGACAAAGGAGCAAGCGTCCCACTGTCATTTTGTACCTGTGCCGAACAATATACAGAAGCAAAAATTGGCAGTTCATGAAGACAGGGTAAATAATTACCAAATATTCTTAATACAATGACATAGGGAAGACCAACAATGGTCAAATGCCATAGTATTGGTGAAAACTCACAAAGCTTATCAACACTGCCCACTCCTCACATACACACATATTATACCTTCCACAATCCCCTTTTGAAACCATTGCTCACTGAAGATAGTTTTTTCAAAAGCACAAGTAACACTTTGAGCAGTGCTTTCAGTGCCAAAAAAATTTCACTTACATTATGACAGTAATACCCATAACAGCCCAGTAAGGTAGAGCCCCTGTTATCTCCATAATGCAGGTGGGGTAACGAGGTTGAGAGGGAGTCCGTTTGTTAAAGCAGAACATGTTACGGTTTGTCCTCACTGATATCCATTCAACCAGAATTGTGCCATCATGAGGCAACAGCATATCACTCACAGGAGACATGTTACAACATCAGACGCAAAGGAAGAAAAGTACCTGCCACTCAATCTGTCTATAAAACTGTAGATCTGTGTAATAATAATTAGCACAGGTATCTGGAAAACCTCCAGAGATGCAACTCATACATACAAGACTCAAAGCTTTGAAAGGCGCAGCTAGTATTCTCTATGATTTTAGTCTTTCCATACTACAAGATGAGCTGCTTTATTTTTAAAAAAAGACTTGCAATTAGAGATGGACATGAATTGAATTACGACCCAAAAAACTGCACAAACCAGGCCGGTTCATGGTTCGCAAACCAGTGGTTCATTGAAGCTCGTTTCCACGAACTTGCACAAACTGGTCTACTGGTTCATTTGGGTCGTAAAGGGGCAGTGTTTAAATGGCCATTTCCCCAGGGAAATGGCCATATAAACTGTTCCTATGGCTTGCAAGCTGCAGATCCCCTTAAATTGCCCAAATCCCAGCCCCCGCCCCCACAGGCACCATTTGAGGGGCATGGAGGCCATTTTCGGCGGTGGAGGAAGCCAAAAACAGCCTTCCTGCCCCTCAAATGGCTACCGCGGCCGCCATTTGAGAAGCGGGAAGGCCATTTTTGGCCTCCTCCGCCACCCTGCGGGCCCACATAGCAGTGGAAGAGGCCAAAAACAGCCTTCCCGTCCCATGTGGGAGGAGGGGGAAGATGCCGTGGGCCTGCAGGGCAAGGTAAGTGTGGGGCTGGGGCTGGGGGGCTGGGGTTTGAACAGTTTAAAGGGCCCTGCCGCTTGCAAGTGGCAGGTCCCTTTAAACTATCAGCTGACAGACGGCAAGGGAGGGATCCCCCCCGCCGCCTGCCAGCTGATAGTTTAAAGGGACCTGCCAGTTGCAAGGCAGGAAAGGGCCCTTTAAACTGTCAAATGCCCCTTTCCCTGCTGTTGCTAAGCAGCTGGAAAGGGGCATTTAAACCCCATGAACCACAAACTGGTTCGTAAACTGGCCCCAGTTTGTGCCAGTCCGTGGTTCGTGAAAATCCAAGAACCTCATGGTTTGGTTTTTTTGTGGTTCATGCCCATCTCTACTTGCAATAAAAAACCCTTGCAATAGGATAAGAGCCCTCTGTAACTGATGTCTAATCCTACAGAGAATGTTCACTATTTAGGTCACAAATTAAATAAACCCTAAAAGTCCCGAAAATTATAATTACATAAGATGTGCGCAAAATTTTACTTTTTTTTTGCAATACAAGCTTCAAAGAGAATAAAAAACACTCAGTAACGCAATCAAGAATAGGCTTCAACAATGTAAACCCGCAGTGCCAGAAATCTTCAGCTCGCTCCAAGTAGTTTGGCCACCTGTGGGAGATCTGGAATGCCCCTTTCTGAAGGCTCCATCTTGTAATAGATCGCATTACGAATTTCAGCTGTGTTCAGATCAGCACCCAGTTTCCACAAGTTGTTCTGAAGGGTGGCATATAAATTGAATGTTGTCATTGTCATCGTCGTCGTTATCATCATCATCAAAACTGGTGGAAAAACTTGGCGATTGCTCAAATTAGAAATTAAAAATCATACCTAGAGCAAACAATGAATGATGGGAACGGAGATCCAAAGACTGAGAGTTCATCCAAGGGCTCCAAAGTGCCTCTTAAATATTAATGACAATTACAGGCTCAGTTTTTCCTATCTGAACAAAAACCAACCATTTCCTTGCCCTAAGAAGGGGACAGTGCACCCCACACATGAATATAAATAGATGTTGTACTGACAGCAAGATTGTACATTTAGAAAAAGGTGTGTTCCAGCGGTTGTAAGAGTCATTTTCTTGGCAAGGTTTCATTGGGACAGTTTCTGCCACTCATCACATATGCTGAGTAAAGAGAGTGATGATGATACATTTGATTGTGACCCTGTGCCCAGTCCTATTTAAGCCTCTGAGAAAGTTTTGCGGAACTCAGTGAGACTCTGTAAGCATGCACAGAACCTGGCTGCTAGAAAAGGATATATATACAGACCTGCTCAACTTCTCCGAGGGTGACAGGCTGTGTTTGGTAACGGACATTCGATCTCCTTTGTCTAAGGTCCCCCCTGTTCCTTGTAGAGACAGTCTTTGTAATTGGCTGAGATAGTTTGTTAAATAAGGCCATCTTCTCTGCCAGGCTCAGGGTGGAAGAGTCTGGTTCCGCAGACTGATCTTGTTCGAGGGCTTCTTTGGCTTCTTTTATTTCATCTTTCGCTAAAGTCTTTTGGTGTGCAGAGGCTTGCAACCTTAAAAGCAGAACTGGGAATCAGTATTTAGTGTTATGAAGAAGTTAGCAGCTTCAGTTTTAAAATATTGAGGGGGGAAAAAATCAGGAATGCTTCATACAAAGCAAAGAAAAAGCCAGCAGACATGAGAAGCGTTGGCAATTTGGATGTGTGCCACTTTATGAATTCTGACTGAAGCGCTACCAACATAACAAAGCAGTTGCGGTGTTTGTAAATGCTTTTTTACAAAGGAAAGGACAGTAGATGGATATCGGGGGAGACTCATCTGCACTGCGGGGTTGCGCCGCTCTGATCTCACCACTTATGGGCATGTCCAGCCTGAACTGTATTTCATGTGGTAATACAGCACTGCAGCAATGCAGAGTCACATAGGATACTTATAAGAAACTTGCACGGATCCTTTATTATTCTAAACACTGGACCAAGGGCCTACATGAGAGAAGGATACTGAAAATCCTTCATTTGATGCATCAGGTTTCTTTGCATAATCCTGTTTTTCCCTCACTGCCCTTAGCTGTTTCCTAGAGATTAAGGAGGATCTTCAGGGCAACAAAAAAAATGTGCCATCATTAGTGCCTGAACACACAGACACACACACACACAATTTCTTTTAGTATAGAAGCACCAGTTGATGCAGGAAGCAGCATGAATGACAGAGCCAGCAGCCCCTGCAAGGACTATCCTGAGCTCTGTGCATTGGCTTTCTTGTTAGATCAAGGATCCAGTCAACTAGGCAAGCGGCTGTGTCTCTACCTCCTCTGTACGGATTCTTGGCCTCCTATATTTTTATAGGAAACACCCTGAGAAGAAGGGTAAATTTCCCCCCACAGTGATGCCAGGGGGCTAGAAACAAAACTGGGGGGCCTAAAGGAACAGTTGTTTGTTCCAGGTTTACAAGACTAAGCATGCTAACAAGGAGTTGCCAGAAGCACTAGGGTTGGAACTAGGCAATGTCACCAAATGCTTTATGATCTTGGCCCTTCATTGCCTCCAGCTTGGTTTGACCAGTCCTGTCCACATTTTTTCCGGGGCTTACAGGCCAAACACCTCATTGGTTTCTGAGAGAGGAAGGAGGCCAGGAAATATGCAGGGGCTTAGAAACCAGCACAGAAAATGCAAAAGAGAAGGGGACAGCCTGCTCTAAGTTTTTTGGCATCTAAAGGCCACCATCTAACAAAGCAGGTTCTTGTCCACAAAAACACAAGTAAAGTTTCTTTATTAGCCCATAAGATGCCATAGCACTCAACAGCACATTTCTCTGATACTGTCCATAATTGCTGGCATTAGGGTGAGCTAAAAGCAATGGAAACAAGGAGGGGATTTGTGCTACCACCTAGAAGTGATACAAGTTCTCATTCTCCCATTAAATCTAAAGATAGAAGTTGAAGAAGGATAAAGAAGAGGGTGCTGGTTGTGATCTTATAACATGCCTGGCCTTTCCCCACTTCTGTTTGAGACACAAAGGGCTTTGCTCAAGGTCTTTAATTTGGAGTGATGGAAGTTTTTTTTTTTTCAAACGCACACAATTTTCTGAATTTAAGAATCGCACCTCCTCGAAGGAGCCTTTATGCCTAACATGAAAAACTACTGAATCAAAAGGTCAGAAGTTGATTTATACATCAGTTACAGAGGTGAAAATAACAAACAGTAAAAACATTGTTAGAAGTTCTATCAAATTGTTCCATACACTTGCTTTTAGGGATGTATTTCCTAGCAATGACCCTTGTGCTCCATGTAACATGCAAGTTGCGTTCCCCCAGTACCTGGTAGGATGCACAGTGCTCTTAACTACAGTGGGATTAGGTATTCTTGCCACTACAGTGTGGGTATTCACAGTACATGAGGCAGGGGTAGGTTCACTTTAAAAAATAGCCAAGGAAAGGAAAAAATTCACAAGGAGAGAGAAGAGAGAAGCATTAAGAAACGCATATAGGGTTCACGGCAGAAGACAAACATTATTTTTACCGAATTAAAAGATATGACAGACTTTTATAAATTGCACTGCCAAGACCCTAAATAACTTTCAACAAAGGTATATGCAAACCACCTGGTTTCCCAAAACCTAGATCAATATTAATGTTTTCAAATGCTTTTAAAAGTTTGTCTGCAACAATACTGCTGGAAAGTTACAAGCTGCACAAAAAGCAGATTAAATAATTCATTACTTTGAGTACACAAATAATTTTTCTCCTACTGTCTTCCATCTACGATTCCATAAAAATGTTTTCAGATTATAAATCATGCAATCTGCTCTGCTTCATACTCCCTGTAACCCGAAACAGCTTCACCCCCGTTCCAATTTTCATACAATTCTGAAGAAAGTCGCCTCTTTGTAATAAGCATTTCCCTAAACTACCAAGCCATAGATTTTATGAATCAAATATTCGACAAGTCAAGGGAAAAGCAGAGCCAACCCATTTCATGGACTTACGTGGCTGCAATGACCACTTCCTCAGTTGTTACAGGCTGTGTGCGTGATCTGTCCTGCATTCGCCTCAGCCTCCTTTCGACTGCCGAATTCCTTGAACGAGGTTTTGGAACACTTTTTCCATCAAAAGACTTTTCCATTTCCTAGAACCAAACATTCCTCACGATGAACAACCCTAAGCTTTTGCAGAATACGGCAACTCAGCTGTTAGCTGGGGTAGAACAATGTACCCTTATTATCCATTTAACAGCAATCCCGTTGGTTGCTGGTTTGTGTCTGGGTGCCCTTCTTTTGGCATTCTTGGCGATTGTTACTATCTTATTAGATGGTCCAGGAGGTCTGCCACCAGGCTGCTTCTTTTGTGTACTTTGACAAAGGTCGCAAAGCACATGGGTTTCATAGTGCCTTTTCTAGCTGAATACCAAATGGGGCCCAATAAAGCTTCATATGGGCTTTCTTTTTGGGTAGTAACAATACTGGAAATCATTATAGCCTTTGTTCAGTTATGCTTGTTTTAATGGTTTCTGTATTTCTGTAAGCCATTGTTGTGGTTTAGAAAAGCACAGCAAAGGGTTTTTTTTTTAAATGAAAGGCCAAATAGTGAGTGGATTATAGCTGAGCATCCCTCAGTGCCTGCATGACAACATTTGGGAACCCAACCATTCGAGGCAGGAATTCAACACAGAAGATACCAATGACTAACCTAAGCCCACAGAAAGAGCAAATCTGAAACCAGCATAATTCCTTGCCGTCTCAGTATGGTTTGCATTGAGAATGAGTTTCCATTTTTATCCTACTTTAGGCAATGAACATCCCATCCTCTAGTAGAGTTAATTATAGATGGGCCTTTAGATTACCAGTTAAGGCTTCAATACAGAAGTGCACACACTAGCCACATGCAGAAGTTGTCAGATAGTTTCTCTTTCAAGCAGCTTGTCCCACTGACTCTCACTTTTTAAGTACCCATGTGCTTAGAAAAACAGCGTTGGATAATTATACATGTGTGCTAGTTTGAGGGCAGCATATACTCATACATACCCTATCCTCATCTATGGGAAAAAGTGAACTCTTACCCTGAAAAGCAACCTCTTTGCAGCAACACTCAGTTTGGCTCGTTCATCCAATTTCTCCTCATCTGCAGAAAACAAAAAATGGAACATTATATTAATTTCATAAATTTGTCTAAATGTGAGTATTTCTGAGAGAATCTGAATCCATTTTGATGTTGCAAGGACTTTTTAATGAGAATCTTAGCCACAGTGTGCTACATAATGCAATTTAGAAGGAGCCAAAAAATTCCCCTTTCCCAGCAGCTCCAAGGTAAACAATAATATAAAAAGATTTTCCTACTTCCTAAGTATAAAAAAAAACAAAGAACCTTTTTTGTGCTCTGTGCTTGGAGTTTATACTAAATATACAGAAGCTACATAGATATAAGGTCTAAAGAGCACTGGTTTGCCACATCCCCATGATGTAGGTATCCTTCTACAAAACAAGACGGTCAAACTTTAAAAATCAAGTTAATTCGTATCTTGCTTTCCAGTCAATGGAGCTTCTCCTGGCTTATTATTAGATGACACCAAATGGTATGAATTTTAAGAGCCAGAAGTACTTTTCCTTGAATAAAATAATATATAAGATTTTGAACATATTCTTTATTTTATAAGATGTTAAATCAACAAAATATCTTCTTTATTTCAAAGTTCAAGTTGGGGTCATTTCAATATTAAAAGAGCAGAGAAGATGCATATGGTACCAATGTAGGAAATAATCACATTGTTGGCTATTTTAACGTCTATTTCCTGCTTGCCTAACAACTTTTTGTTGGATCTCTGTGTCAAATATGTCAACCAGCAATAAAATTTTGGACTGCGCTGGCCCAGAAATCCTGGTATCCTTCACTATCCTAACTGGATAAACACAAGTAGAAGTTACAGACCCAGCTGCTGTTCTCAGAAACCCTGAAAGTTGGTAACTGAAGTCTTCCTTTACACAAATTACTTCTGGTTTTCGCCTCATCAAGCTTTGAACTCATTGTCCTACCCAATATGCACTAGTCTCATCTCACCAGCACACCAAACATTGTTCCCACATCCTCAATTCTCGTGACCAAGTAAAGGAGAAACAACTTTCATCACTCTCAGATTAGTACCAGAAAACTAAATTCTGAGATGACGACTCATTTTCTAATAAAACGGTTCTGATGTTTAATGAAGGCCCCAAAGAACAAGGGCTCAGATAATTCCAGTATAAACAGAGAGATGGCTCAGCATACTGGTTTTGCCTTTAGAATACAAAAGTTCCAAGAAAAGAAACACCATTGAAGGCCTGCAGGATTCTTTAAGATTCAAGGAAGCTAAAATCCTACTAAAAAAAGGAAACTGCCTTGTTGGCTGTCACAATGAACAAAAATTATCACATCCTACAACAACTATACATTGTGACCTAGCCAGATGGGGAAAAGCCCAGGCCAGAAAGAATTTGCCCTCCTGAGGCGACTGTCCATGTCTCCCGAGTGACACCTACCTCATGTTTTGAAAAACTGTATTACCTAATATATCACATAATACAGGCAATTATAGTATTTAATGTAGGAATTTAGTAGAAGAAGGTTGACTCAACCTCCTCGGATTAAAACTCAATTATTTTACCTCATCCCCTCTGTCTAGAGTCCAAACAAAGTAGCAGTACAGATAGAATTCACTTCTTCGCATATTATCATGTTTAAAGCATAAGCAGAAACTCTCAATTACATTTAGTTTTGCTGGAGGCCGATTCTGACAAGTGAGTGGAAAGTTGTGGGCCAAAACACCACTCCAAAATGGCTTGCTGCCTAGATTCATTCCCACAGATATTGCTTATACTTACCCACATCCTCCCACTGTGCTGGGGAGGATGACATACCACGCAGAGGGTCAAATTCCTTCTTTGTATGAGCACTTGATACAAATGCTAAAACAACACAAAATGTAGGAAGAGAAAAAACATTCTTACCCTCAGGAGCTGGCATTTCTGGACTGAACACGGACCTATAGATGTTTAGCAAGGAAAAAAACACAAATCAGTTTTGGGGAAAAAACTCAAAATTATAATTACAAATCCTTAAGCCTGACCATAGGTAAATGGAATAGTAAACAGACTGTAAATAAGAGTTTTTGAATACTTTTTCATTTACAACTCAAAAGCAAGAAGGCAAGCAAAATCCAGCCAAGTGAAAGTTGCATGAAGAAGAATGTCAGACAACTCACAAAAGCTAGAAATGTAATATTCTGTTATTGTTCTATACAACATTGGCTTCTATTTTTTTAAATGATCCATATACATGCATAATATTTTATTTTAATTCTTCGTGCGTACAGGAATTATTTTCATCTGTTACACTTGTAAACAATTATGTTAACTTTAGTAGAACACTTTTTAAAAATAAAAGTTTAAAATTGTCAACCTTTAGTTTAATAATACTTAACCTAAAAAAGGAAGAAACATTCAGGACCTTAGAGAAACTAGACTTTTTGTATGACTGTGAAGTGCCATTGAAAGATCCTTAGAGTACACTCCATGATATTTTTCTGGGATAATGGTAACACAGTGTACTCAGCTATATAAATGCCTACCTATCAGTTTCTTTTCGCTCTGCAGAAGTTATAGGTTGAGTTCTAAATCTCTCAGAGGTCTTTCTACCATCCCCAGGAGAAAAATAGCGTCTTGGCCTTCGTGACCCTCGTTCTTGTTCAGCATAGGTAGACAAATCACTACCTGATGTTGGCATCCCACACTGAGATTCACTTTTAATCACATCACAGAAAGTGCAGAGAGAGGAAACAATGATGACAGGGAAAAGGGAGAGGAACAGAGAGAAAGAAAGATGGACAAATATAAGCATCCCATCAAATCAGTCCATTATAGATCACTCAGCATGCTCCTAGGAAATCATGCACAGAAAGATACAAGTCATTCCATTGCAGCTACCCAACATCAGAACTTGCACTTAGCAAGTAGAAGCACAAATGAACAAAAAGGATTCAGGTCAACTCAAGCTCCAAGACACACTAAAGTGAGAGTTGAACTGGGTATCTGAAGTGCTGCAGAACACAACTGATGTTGAGTTTTGTGTGCCATTTATGCCAAAGACGTGCAAGTGTCACACCAAAAACAAAAACAAAAGCAATCAGAAACGTCACCTACAGTTCAGGTTTCTTGCTGGCACTGGCAGTTTCCAAAAAGGCATTACGAAGTTGAGCAACAGAGACTTTTGTGTCAACCATGGTAATCTCACCATTGGGGATCTTGGTTTCGGTGCTCTGAAATTCCATGGCATTCTTTGCAACATGCTCCTTACTTCTGAAAACCTCTAGCTTAGGAGAATCAGTATGATCAGACATGGAGCGAGTAAGGAGCTTATATTTCAATGGAATCTCTTCCCGAACTTTCCCTTTAGCACTCTGTAGATACATCACTCTTTCACTCCTTTCAACATTCTCACGAATATTCACTGGAGGTCCAGGCATCCACTGCTTAAAGCGCTCCTGCTCTAGTTCCAATGATTTTGGCTTGCCAGCTGTAGGCTTCTGACATTCATTTCCTTCGAAGTGGCGCTCTCGACTCTTCCCTTGCCTACGAATCTCCGAAGGCAAAATTGGTTGTCTTTCCTGCTCGGCTTCTAAATCATGGACAGCAAACTTGGATGACCCATAGTTCTGATGCAAGTCACTTTTTTCACCATCCATTGTCGTGTCTGTTGGGACTCTGGTTATAAAGCCGGCATTTGCCATTGAAGGAAGGCTACTAACAGGGTTGCGTTTGGGCTCTTCGGAGACCCCCAGTTTAGCTGTATGAGGAACTCCAGCAGGCTGGATATATCCATGTGTTGGTTGGCGGACCAAACCAAGTGGTTGATTGGCAACCCTATGGAAAGCAGACGTTTCTGACTGCAGAGGCACGAAATTAACAGGCAGTGGTCGGGTCTTTCTTTGAGACACAGTGTCCGTTAGAAGTTCAGGGCTTCCACGAGCACTTTCCTCTTTCACCAGTTTCTCTCTAACTTTTACTCTTTAAGAAAGAAAAATGGATTAAAAATGTGGCACAGTTGTAACTAAGTTGGGAGGGGAAAAACATGCACCAACTTTAGGAAGATCCAGTAACACTCTGTATTAAGCATGAGGATAAACAACTTAATGTACGGGAGTCTTCCCATCATGTGCCATTTTCCAGTTCGCTACTGCTGATATGTTAAAGGGGTTGACTTCAGTGGAGCCTCTTTTTGTCCACCTAATTTCACGTATTGCAAAAAAAAAGGTGCTTTGAACAATTTAGAGTCCTATGTCTAGTATATGAAGGAGAAAACAAGGCTAAATATGCCCAAATTAAAATGTGTATTACTTTTTCTGATAGCTACGTGCTTCACTAAAATGCAATTATTTCAAAATGAAGCAACTATTTATGAAGTTTGCCACTAACTCTGTTTAACACCACAAAGACTGTTTCCCTCAGCCTTTTTTAGCATGCACTCAATGAGAATGAAAAATCCACATTGTACAGAAACAAAAGAAACATTTGACTTCTAATCAATGAGAACACTATCAGAAGGGAAATGGAGAGAAATGAATCTTGGGAAGTAAATTAAAAGCCAAGCTTTACACTATTTGCTACAGTCAAATACAGGTACACCCTTTATTTTAAATGAATGACACGCATGTGTTCAAGTTGTTGTTTTTCTCAATGGCCGAATTCACAGAAGTGTGAATCAGGAAACTAACATTATTATGTTCCTACTTCTGGATATTTCGCTCAGAAAGAAGCAGTATGAAAGCACATGTGCTATTCACAACTGATGGGAGGTGCTTTTTTGTACTTTGCTTTCTACAATTTAGTATAAAGATTTGCTCCTCAAATGGCTGCCGCAGCGCCAGCATGCCATAGCCATTTGAGGGGCAGGAAGGGCCGGAGGAGGCAGCTCTGGCCTTCCCCAACGCCCCGGAGGCTCAGGCGGTGGCGGCAGCACAAGGCTGCTGTGACAGCCTGGAGCCTCCAGGAGCCATCGCAGCCTCGTGCCACCACGGTGGCAGCAGCCCACAGCACAGCTGACCCTCCCACCAGGTAAGGTAAGGTAAGTGGATGGGGGTGGAGGGGTTCCCCAGGGGCAGTGGGGGGTAGGGGTGGGAGAATTGCCCCCTCACTTTAGTATGCTTTGAATATTTATGGAGCATACCGAAGCGAGTAAAGTACCTTAATTCCGAAGCGGCTTGCCGTTTTGGAATTAAGGTATTTCTGAAAATTTTTCCCGCTTCGGGTAAACCCAAAGCGGGAAACCCAAATCAACCCCCTCCTGCACACCCCTAGTTATAAAGTGACAACACAGATCGAGACTATCAACAGCTAGTTAATAATGTAATTGGCAGAGAGAACAGAGCTTGTACTGAAATTGAACTGAGTAAAATGATTCAATATGGCAAAACTTATCTTTGATTATACTCTAGGGAGATGAGTGAGATTTGTGTGAATTTTTATTCTGGGATTTCAGTTTCAATCAAAATATTACCTTTAGAATTGTTTTAGTTCTGAAAGTATAATGATTTGTTTTTTTAAAAAAAGGAAGTAGTAGAATGACGTTAACAGATACCAATTATTGGAATTTCCCAATACCTTGCATTCCTATCGTATGCATATTTACGTGGGAATAAATTCCACCAACTTCAGTTCAATTGTATAGGATTGCAAACCTGTTCGCTGTTTATTAAGGAAAACTTTTAGCTATTTATGTACTTATTTGTACACAATAGTTATTATGTAGCTATTTATGTATGCCTAACTAGTTCTGTTAAGCTGTTGTACCTGTCAAGAAACAAAGCTGACCCTGAAGGAAACAGCATGCCATTGGCCCCAAGACCAACCTTATATTTTAACTATGGCACTTGGCCACAGGATCACGAGTTCTCCATTCCTTTTTTATGCAAAATCCCCTACCAGCCTTAACACTGGTTTAGAGCCAAACTAGACATAGGACCAATAGAGTCCTGCAGAGCCAAATTAGACATGAAAGTGTCCGTGGGTCTGACCTGGGTATGCCATTTAAAGTGATTTAAAAATGCTACAAGGGGGGGGCCATTTTGGTCCTTGAAAACATGGGGGGGGGGCAAGAGCAACTCAGCCCACTGCACAGGGGCCATCGTGGCATTTTTAAATTGCTTTAAAGTAGCAAGCAGTGTCTATGGGTTGGACCTGTAGATGCCATCATATCTCGTTCAACTGTTAAGTATTACATCATCACCAATGTCAACCAAAGTTAAAGCCTCGTTTCAATCGATGAAGCTCTGGTTAGCTATGGCTACGGTCAGTATGCCTGAAAAAATTCAAACATGAGAAAAAGAAGACTGAGAAGTATGAGTGATGCCACATCTAGCTAACTCCCCTAGTCCCAAATCATGGCTAAGATATTAAGGTGTTACACAAGCATAGAGTCCCTGTGTTGTTTGCAAGCTTCGACTTTTTGTCTAATGCAAGTTCTCACATAGAACAAGTCATTATGGATGGACAGCACAGCAGTAAGCAAATGGATTTTAAAATATATTCACAAATCGGGGTTATGCACATTTTCACTTGTGTTTATTGCATTAATACTTTTTACAAGGATTACCCCCACATTTGATAATGGAAACACATAAAGCAGCAGTTCTCAAACTTCAGCAATCCGAGGAGCCCCACAGTTATTTAAAAAGTTTCACAGCCTCCTAAGCCATCCCTGGCACACATACATCACGCCACATAGCCCCTTATCAAAGAGTGAGGTTTCCATCCTCCAAAAGAGAGAGAGAGAGAGAGAGAGAGAGAGAGAGAGAGAGAGAGAGAGAGAGAGAGAGAGAGAGAGAGAGAGAGAGAGAGAAACCTTTATCAGTTATACTTTAAAAGAAAATTTTAGAAAAATAGTTTTGTCCTTACAAGGTCAGGTCTCAGGCTTTTCTACAGGACCATATCTCAAAAGCCCCTCCAAATCCCCCCCCTCTGCAAAGTTCTAATAAATTTTATCTCTTTGTTGGAGGAGGTCTTTGCTCCAGAGACAGCAAGACCTTTTCGGTTAATAACCTCTAGATAGAGGCTAGCTGTATAGAAACAAGGAGAAGCCCAGGAAAAAAAATTCAGAACTGTTCAGACCAGTATCACACAAAGACTGAACTTCTAAGTATTCAACTGAAAACTGCCATTGGCTATTATCTGTGGGTGCAAGTGACCTCTCAAGTGAAAACCTTTGCATTGGAAAATGGAGTGAAAATCAGTTCAGTTTTATACTGAAAGTAACTATGATGATCAGTTCAGTTTTATATTGAAAGTAACTATGATGATCAGTTCAGTTTTATATTGAAAGTAACTATGATGATCAGTTCAGTTTTATATTGAAAGTAACTATGATGATTGCATTAGGGCTGTACCTCCTTGATGTCACCCAACCAGAGTTCCTAGGGCTCACCTACTGCCCAAAAATCAATCAGCAGATTTTCTGGCTAGTGCTCCATGACTTGGAAGCCAGGTGATTACAGGTGATGGCAATTCTATGAACTCTGACCTTCTGAAAGAGGGGGAATCTGATTCCATCCCCTTTCCCTGAGAGTGGGGAATCCTTCCCCCCATTCTTAGAAAACTAACAGAACTATGCTTGAATGTTAGCTGGGTGGTACAATAGGAGCTTGTTCTCAGAAAGGATTCGTGGATTTTCTGGAGTACCCTCACACACCCACAGGGGATCCTGGACTCTAGTTTGAGAAATGCTGATGTATATACAACTTTAAATAAAGAATAATGCATCGACTACACACTCCTTTGCATTCTTGTACTGAAGGAAACCACAAGGTGTGGGCAAGCAAGTTCCTTCATTCAGTGCTCGCAGCATGTCACAGGCTAGGATTCTGTCGCATCGCAGACAACAAGGAAGGGAAACATGTTAATGACAGGGCTAAAGACAAAACTGGGGCCAGAACCAGCGTTGTACTGATGTGGAGCAAACATTAAGGGCATGTCTAGTGTTCCCTACCAAAACATCAATTAGTTAGAAGTGACAAAAAAGCAGATGTTCCAGGAGTTCGGGAGGGAGGGGAAGTTCAGAGCAGTTCATTAAACAGAAAATATATATTTTTAAAAATCACGTCCATTAACGAGTGTAAAGACATTTGTTAAATGACAATAGGGGAAAGGAAGAGAAGAAAGTAACAGTCTGATTATTATTAAGTCACACAGCTGCATGGCAGGATACCTGGAGGGCCAGTTGATAAGTGATGCTGTATCCCCATCCGAATCTTTCTGAAGAAACCAATCAGGTTTTGTTTTCCCTGCACTACTATAGAAAATAGAGCTTCAGAAATTTTCCTGGAAATATGTCAATACATTCACACTCAATGCCCTCTACCCCACCCCTAGTTTAACTGTAAACAGAGTTTTCGCCAATTTAAAACAAGACTTTGGCTTCTAAATGTAAAATGTTTCTAGTTTTAGAACATCTATGTATTCATCTAATTAGAAATATGTGTAAAAATGCTAAATCTTTGGCGATAGTTTTTTTTTAAAAATCCTACAGTTTCCAAGAAGTCCACATCCTCACCTATTTGTGTTTTTGTGAAGCTATACATTCATATTATTGATATATAAGCAAACTGTTCCCAGGCAAATCAGTATAAAATTTACAATGGAACTAACAAAATACAGTGGCTTAACAAAACTCATGTACAGATCTTAAGGAGGGGTGTTTAATCTTCATTCCCATTTCTAAGTAGCGAGAGGCAAGTTAAATTGCAAGAAAAATGAAATCTGTAAGGAATAAACCAAGTCAGATATACTTCAAATAAAACATTACTTCCTGACAATGCCCAGTCTAAAGCCTAACCTCTCCTATAACTTAACAGTCATCTGGCACAAAGAAACTTATCGGCTGTTATCAGATGATATATTCACAACAAATGCTTACTTTCTGACTTGCAATGGTTAAAATTAAGTTATATATGATTTTCAAAGTTCACCAAAGAGCTACAAAAAAGTACAACAACAGTCACATTTACATCATTCCAGCAGTCACGATTCTCATCCCAAGAAGCCCACGAAATTTTGATTGGTCTGTAGGCTAGAGAGTTTAATGCCCAAGTGAACTAATACAAATTGCCTTTTCAGAGAAGAGCTTTAAGGCCAGAGTCACAGTGACCCAATATGAAGCCTCAAACAGAAAGAATGGAAATATCAAATATATTAATTCCACTGATAGAAGACCGGCCCATGGTTTGCTTTGAGAGAGAGTTTGGTGTAGATCAGGCTCTGGAGAAGAAATGCAGATTTCCCTTGAGTTAGATCTGCTCTTTTCCATGCTAGTGGAAAAGAGCAAGTCCAGTAGCACCTATAAGACTAACAAAATTAGTGGTAGGGTATGAGCTTTCGTGAGCCAGAGCTCACTTCTTCAGATACTGAAGAAGTGAGCTGTGGCTCGCAAAAGCTCATACCCTACCACTAATTTTATTAGACTTTAGGTGCTACTGGACTCTTGCTCTTTACCTTGAGTTAGTGACTCATCCACAGGCTTGGGTGGCTCTTAGAAATGAAACCATGACAGAAGGAACAGAGATGCAACACAAAGAACTAAAGTAAGAAGGTAATATATTTGGCAGTAAATTTAAACACTCATAACTACATTCACTCTCTGGACTCAGAACCAATAAACTATGTGCAATCCAAAAAGTTAACACATAAAGCCTCTAATGACACACCTGAAAAGAAACCCTGCTACTCTTCAGTCTTGCCCGTTTACATATATTTAGGACAATTAGGTTGCCTCCATCTCTATGGGGCTTCTCATGCTGCTCTTGAGAATGCATATTCTGGGGGAGAGGTTGTCCACACGCCAGTCTTTGGTGTGTGGTGTTGTCCCTCAGGGGGCAATACTCTCTCCCCTGTTGTTCAATCTTTATATGCGCCCCCTCGCCCAGCTGGTGCGGAGGTTTGGACTGGGTTGTCTGTCATCAATATGCAGATGACACCCAGTTGTATCTGCTGATGGACGATCAACCTCACTCTGCCCCTGATGCCTTGCTGAAAGCTTTGGAGGCCGTGTCTGGATGGGTGGCACAGAGCAGGCTGAAGTTGAATCCCATGAAGACGGAGGTTCTGTACTTGGGCTGTGGGCTGTCGGAGGCAGGGATCCATCTCCCGGCCTTTGGGGGGGGCACCAGTTGTGCCCATTCCATCAGTCAGGAGTTTAGGCATGATCTTGGATTCCTCCTTATCTATGGAGGCTCAGATCACGATGGTTGCCCGGGCTGCTTTTTTCTATCTTCGGCAGGCCAGGCAGCTAGCCCCCTATCTCTCAGCCCAGGACCTAACGACAGTGATCCATGCAACGGTCACCTCCAGGTTGGATTACTGTAACTTGTTCTACGTTGGGCTGCCCTTGTGTATGATCTGGAGACTACAGCAGGTCCAGAATGCTGCTGCATGTGTTTTGATGGGTGTTCCTTACAGGTCACATATTACACCAATTCTGCAGCAGATCCACTGGCTCCCTGTGGAATTCCGGATTCGGTTCAAGGTGCTGGTTTTGACCTACAAAGCCCTAAATGGACTAGGACCAGCATACCTGAGGGATCACCTCTCCCCATATGTACCCCAGAGAACGGTCTGATTAGCTGGAAAGCATATGCTGATGGTCCCTGGCCCCAGGGAGGCTTGGTTGGCCTCGACCAAGGCCAGGGCCTTTTCGGTCCTGGCCCCAACTTTGTGGAACTCTGTCTGAGGACACCCGGGCCCATCAGGATCTTGTATCTTTTTGGCAGGCCTGTAAGACGGAGATGTTCTACCAGGCATATGGTTGAAGCCAGCATGAGATCCCTACTGAGCCTCCCACCAGTCTCCCACCAAGTGTGGGGTTATACAGCGTCCACTGGCTCGCTGCCCGACGTATGGGTACAGCATGGGGCCATGTAGTGCCCTTCATTAGCTGACCCACATATGGGTTGCAATATGCTATCTGTCTGCTTCTCTCCCCCTGTATGTTGATGGGCAGGAACCTGGAATTGACCCTGTTTGGGGACAGTTATTATCTGTGGATGTTATGATATGAACTGTTGTTTTTATGAACTGTTGTTTAATATTTGTATTGTATTTTATAACTGTTGTACCTCACCCTGAGCCCACTTGAGGGAAGGGCATGTCAGAAATGTAATAAAGAAACAAACAAACAAGGGCTGTATTCCCTGAAGCATGCAATTATTCTTCATTTGCATATGGTTTCCCCTTCCTTTTGCTGCTGTGACCACATTCACCACCCTGTTTAGTGTTTTTCTCTCGATACTTGGATAATCCCTATTATCAAGGATCATATAGTGAACATGATATCAAGGTACTTTATAACCAGTTCGGCTATATCCTGTCACTGAAGGCAAGTGTGGTTCACAGCAAGGTCAAATATCCCTGAACTAGCCCACATGGTTGATCCCAGCCAATCAGGACTCAAAAGGCAAAACCAATTCAGAGTGAGACCAATGCTTTTTGTAGTAAGGACTTTTATTCCCTTTCTCAACGCCACATCCCCAATTTATGAGGATGCTATTTAAAAAAAAGAAAAGAAAAAAACCCTCTGTGGGTTGTTTTGCTAAGACAGCCTTCCCCCCCCAAACCCTCTCCCACCGGGGACTTGATTTAGGAAGAAGTTCCCTTTGAGGTACACATGTGGAAGGCAGGGTGAGAAATAACCACTACAAGGTAGATGTAATTACAGTATTCTTCTGAGAAATCATATATTTGAATGTAAGTCTTTACAAACCGTTTTGGTCAGTCTCTCTTAAATACCACAGTTCGCACTGGTGATTTTTCCATGAGTTTACCTGCCAGTGTAACTACAGTAATCTTTGGAGAGGTTGATCCTGACCAGCCACTCCTGATCAAGTTGTGCAATGCAACTGGGAACTCCTTCTTCCCTGCAGTCAGCTGTGGCATTTGCCTTCAAGAGCCTCCTTCTGTCTCCTTTAGCCTCCTTTTCCACAGATGCTTTGAAAGTGGTACTCACATACCATTTGCCAGATGCTGACAATCTCTGGTGCGAAAAACACTCCCCTTTATTCTGTGTTTAGGAGATGAGCAGGGGGACCTTCCTTCAAACCTCTACTACTAGACCAGAGCTTTTGGGTTCTTTGTATCAGCCTCACAGCAGAACCACAAGTGACAAAAGGCACAGGTTGGACACTTGTCAGCTTCCCTCAAGTTTTGATGGGAAATGTAGGCATCCTGGTCTTGCAGCTTGGCTCTCCGACTGCTGTCCAATGGACTTTTCAACTGTCACTTGTCCAACATTCCGCCAAGATGCCTACATTTCCCATCAAAACTTGAGGGAAGCAGACAAGTGTCCAATCTGTGCCTTTTGTCACTTGTGGTTCTGCTCTAAGTCTATAGAAATGGGATCAGGACTCTTTCATGGTACAGGATGATTTAGAACATTACCTTGGGTTCTGACAGAAGTTAAACTAAGAAGTATGTGCTACATTTAATTTCCTACTTCAAGACAAAGAACTATGTCCTGATGTCATGACATGATGCTTTGTTTTACCCACCTGCAGCATCCAATAACATAAGGTAGAGAAATGACCGTGCTGAATGCAGTCAAACTGTTACACATTTTGAGGGAAAGAATAAAAAAAGGGGGAGGAGGCTGCTTTTTTTGATGACAATTGTGCATTTAATATATTGTGTAATTCTGGTGTTACACTGTAGGTGGAAAAACACATGTGAACATGAAATTGCTAGTTCTTTTACTTGCTTGGAACAGATATTCAGTCTTTGGGGCACTTGTACTGTGTTTGTCTTTGGTGATTTGAGGATTTCTACAATCAATTTTTTGCAAAATTAATTTGAATACTTTTTTTAAAAAGGAAAACACACGTCAAGAGCTCTGTCATGTCAAGAGCTTCCTAGAGCTTCCTTCCTCAAGCCGCCCTCCCTTTTTAGCCCTGAACACACAAGCATCTCAATCATTCATGCTTTGCCAAACCTGATATTTAGCTTGCAATTGCCTGTTTCCAAGATACATGGATTCCCACCTCTTTATCACAACAAGTGATTTCCTGGTATAAGATACACGCTGTACCTACTAGAATTGCCAACCTTCAGGTGGAGCCTGGAGTTCTCCTGGAATTATAACTGATCTCCAGACCGCAGAGATTAATTCCCCTGGTGACCATGGAAGCTTTGGACTCTATGGTATGACATCCCTGCTGAGCTCTGCCCCTAGGTCCCCAGGAATTTCTTTACCCAGAGTTGGCAATCCTAGAACATACTATTTCAAATAATTGAAATAATCTTGCAATCTTTTTCTGCCCGCTGCTCATGTTTCTATAAACATGAGTTGGCAATCCTAGAACATACTATTTCAAATAATTGAAATAATCTTGCAATCCTTTTCTGCCCGCTGCTCATGTTTCTATAAACACCAAAACTAAGCATAATGTTAGTGCAATAACTCACATCTAAACAGGTAACTAATCCTAATCCTGTTTCTTACCAAACTTCCCATCACCTTTTTTTAAAGATTAAGATTGTAAAATCTTTGGAAAAGGTACCGTCTCAGACATCAGCACCACTCTGTGAAACAGTAAACTTACCCTAATCTGGTGTCATTGAGGGAATGACTTGGTGAAACTAGCTGCTTTGGTGAGGACAGGGAAACCCTGCGCGTTTGCTTTGGCGAACTTGGCACTTCATTCTGAGGGGAGTCATGGCCAGGAAACGAGAGGGGCGCGGAATTCTCCAACGTAGAGGATACATCATGTCTACTGGAACTGGGCTCTGATACTTCTCTCCCGTGATCTTCGTTCAGTTGCAACTGTTCCCACTCCGGAGAGCTCTCTCTTACATGCTCAGAAAACTCTTTGGACTCAGCAGCAGCAACCTTCATCTCCTTATTTTCACTTCTCATAGAATACACAGAACTATGATCTTTGCTTTCATCCTCCTGTTTCTCACTTTTCGGGACTCTCTTCTCAGTCACATCTTGATCCTTCCTTGTCCTCGTGTATTTGGATAAGTATTCAGAGTCCACATCTGAGTCAAGAGAGAGGCCATATTTTTCAGCCAGCTGACGTCGCCTCTCTGCCTTGTATCTAGCTATTCTTTCTGCTTTGGATTCAAGTCCATGGGAATCCATGACTAGTGGACTATAAGAAGGCCTTGATCTTCCTCCAGTGGATTCTGCTTGGTATCTGGGTCTGGACTGAGTCTCTAGTGAAGAATCTGAGGTTTCTTTTTCATTTGATCTTCCTGTAACAAAAACATCCCAGAAGGAATTAGTTTTCCCTCATCTTCTGCCAAATAGTGTGCTTTATTTATTTTTATACACACAGGTGTGCACACAAGATTTTTTCCTCATTCAACCTCTTTTGGTCATGCAGTTATATATTAGGATCTTTTTACTCACCCAGAATATCACAAAACATTAAGAAAGCTCAGCAGAAACATACCTAATAGTAGAATCACATATCAGCTGAACTTCTTTTTTCAACCCCATTATTTTCTTATACTGAACGTAGTGTTATATACTGGTGTGCTGGGCTATGTCTGAGGAGACTTATGTTCAAGTATCTGTTTGTCATGAAACACTGGAAGACCTTGGACCACTCATTCTCTTTCAACCTAGCTTCTCTCATATAAGCAAGATTCAGATTCAGTAGTACTTTAAAGACCAGCTGAATATCTATGGTATGAACTTTCGTGAGTCAAAGCTTCCTTCGTCAGATACCAGATCCTTTGACTCTTGAAAGCTCATACCCTCGAAACCCAGTTGGTCTTTAAGGTGCTACTGGACCCGAATTTTGCTCTTCTACAGACCAACATGGCTACCCACCTGAAACTACCTCACATAGTTATTGTGAAGATAAAATGGAGAATGGGAGAATCATTAAAGCAAAGGCGGGATAAACATGTGCGAAATACATACATTCTAAATGGAACATACCTGAGTCAATTAAAACCTAAGTAAACTGTGTAGTTGAATTCCTTACCATTCATTTAGTATTAGCACAGTTTGTTTCAAAGAGAAATCTTGTTCCTGTCTAGGACATCCTTAAAGTTAAAAAGTAAAGATTCCTACACATTAGATTTTTTAAACTATTACAATTTAGCAAGTAATAAAGAAACTGAAAAATCAGTTTTATTTGTTTAAGACATGTTTAGTCTGCCTTATTCTTGTGAAAGACAAAAGGTGGGCTACCAAAGACAGCTAAAAAAATACAAACTCACAACGTTTTTTAAAAACCTTTCCAGAAAACATAAATCTACTATGCAAATGCCCTCTCAAACAGTTATTCCTTACACTCAAATATTAAAAAAGGCAAGTGCCTTCCTCAGCAAAAATACTGATTTTGATAGCTTGATGGTACAAGGCAGCCTTATAGGTTCACCTGTCAGCCCCAAAATATCATGTTTTATACAGGATCATTAGAGGAGAGAAGACGGGAGTGCTGAGCCAATTATGTGGTCAGTCAACCCATTTTTTGCACCAATTACCCTTTAAAAAGTAAACAGCAACAAAAAATATATGAAACAATTGTATACTACCCGCTACCACATAGTCAGAACTTCCAGTTCAAATCTGTTGTAGTAATAAGCTTAGTCAATGATGCCGTACTTTAGATAATGTATTTCTTACCAAAATGAGGGCTATAAGGATCTGTTGCACGCATATATCTTGGTGTATCTTCTTCTAGCAAACGGTGGGTAACCAATCCAGGGCAGTTTTGCGTAAGTATAGGCTGGGCATCATTTTCAATTCCCTCTAAACGCCTGGCTATCCTCTCCTTCCTGAGAAAGACACAATATGTGCTTGAAATATTGCTTGCAGTACTGGAAATTTATCCAAAAAGATACAGAAATGATCTGTGCTTTGCTTTCACAGATGCAAAGGAAGTTACCTTTTCATCTCCAAGATCTCTCGCCTGTTTGGTTCGAAGAGTTTTCTTAATTCAGAAACTAAAACAAAACAAAACCCCATAAGGTAACAGAAATCTGAAGCCCTTCACCTTTTGTACAAAAAAATCATAGGTTGTCACAAAATGATTAGTAAATTAAACAACACCGGGCTTTGAGGGTCTCTTCCTTGATTTTTCTAGTTCACTTGCTTTGGGAAAATATTTTATAGACAGTTTGCAAACCATGAACAGGTATTTGCTCCAATGGAACGTCACTAGCATGCTCCATGACTGCGTGTGATCATAGATAGACACAGCACAAGGAAACTGTTAGGCTAGAGGATTTTTTATTTGAAAGAGAAAGCGAAGCCTGGGTCTTCTATCAGAGCTCTACATCCCCTCAACACTGGGTATTACTCTCTGTAGCTCTACCTTCCTCTCAAAGTCTCCTCCAAAATACAGGGGTAAAGTTAATTTTACTGGGGAGAATTCTGCATACCAATAAAGGCACTTCTCTTTTGCAGTCCTTCATCAGTTTCCAAATGGACTGAAAGTTTCATTTCATAGGATCAGAGAGTATCCAGTATTCAAATAGATGTACCATCTCCCTATTCGATTTTCTCCCCACAGGGACTGGAGTGGGAAGGGAATTTGCAGACTAAAGAGCCACTCCACTCTCTTGGGTTTAAACAACCACTGATCAGGACTTATGATGCTTTTCTATCCTGTAGTTTATACAGCTGGTTATATTTCTGGTCTGATTTACTGTAAATTGCTTTGGGCTCCTGTGCTGCAGAGGAAAAGCAGGCAATAAATGTTCTAAATACATGTAAGACACACATTAATATATTATGTAACATCAGTGATCGGTCTCTTAATTTTTTAAGCTAAAAGCATGTGTTATATAGACTCTGCATGCTTAATCACTCTCTAAAACTTCCCTATTTGGTTCTCTTCTGCCCTTGGTTTCAAGCTTAGAGTGAACTTAAGACAGCAATCACAGTTTGCATAGGCTAGTTTTATGCAGATTCCTTTCTCCATGTACAAAACCAAGACTGACCTAGGTTTACCAATTTTGGTTGAAAAAAAGTCATCCTCAGAGTGAGAGGTCAAAGGTCAGAGATAAGGCACAACATGGCAGGTCAATAGCAGAGGTGCTGTCAGAAATAAAGTGGTGATAAATCTTGTGGGACAGATGTTGAGTGAGGCAGGTTACAGGTGAACCCTGGCAGAATCTAGATGTTATTAGCACTTCAGACCTAAACACTTGCCTAGAGAGCCTGTGAGGTACAGTGCACAGAAAGTTAGGTGAGAACCAAGGAGACCCAGTTTCATATCTCTGCTTAGCCATGACGTTCAATGGGTGCATTGGGGCTAATTAGTGAACTCTATCTAACCCACCTTACAAGATTGTTCCTGTGGATGAAAAGAGAATACCTAATGGTGCAATCCTAAGCAGGGTTACCCAACACAGCGTTCTTCTCTTGATTTCAATGGGCTTAGACTGGAGTAACTCTTCTTAGGATTTCACTTTAAGTTCTTTAGAGGAAGGGCAAGACACACATTCAATAAAGAATGTTTCATAAAATACCTGACAGAGCACTGCTTTATTGAATGGATCAATAAATCACCACCAATCCCAAGGCTAAGTAAAAACAAAAAATTTGAAGAAGCCATTTCTGTTGAGGCCATAATTACGAAGTATGTTTAAGAGGACAGAGACTAACACACACCTACACCTAGTCTAGTCTACTGTTATTGAGGTTCATTCTTACAATGCAAAATTCTCTTTCACTGTAGTAAATGGAAATGTTTTATCATACCTCATGTATAGCAACAGCGAGGAAGATTTTAATGAACTTCCATGAAGCAAAACTCTAAAAATCATCTGATTATGCTTTTAAAAGGTAAGCGCTATGGATGTCTGCCTGCTGAGGGGCCAAAAAGCAAATCTTGACTCCCCCAACACAGCGTTCTTATCTTGGTACTGCTCTTGCTAAGGGATTCCTTTGTAGGCCTAAATAAAAGCATTGGCCTTATGGAGTATCTTCCCAACACCCTCCTAAGCAAGACTGAGACAAAAATAGCCTAGACCTAGCTGATGCAATGTTTCATGTTTTCCACACTTCAGATGCCACACACTTGTATCAGTTACATAGATTAATGCATAGCCAGACTGCCCCTTCACCACCCTTTAACTGAGGGCCAAGCTACAAGTGACGAATGACACAGGTTGGACACTTGTCAGCTTTCCTCAAGTTTTGATGAGAAATGTAGGTGTCCTGGTCTTGCAGCTTGGCTGTCCGACTGCTGTCCAATGGACTTTTCAACTGTCACTTGTCCAACATTCCGCCAAGCTGCCTACATTTCCCATCAAAACTTGAGGGAAGCTGACAAGTGTCCAACCTGTGTCATTCGTCACTTGTAGTTTGGCCCTGAGGAAGCAGGTAGCCTGCCAGTGCCAGCACACAGTTCCCTTATACGTTGCATGTAAGCAAATTCAGACTTGCTTACATTGAGGGCTCTACTCTGTTCCCAAAGACACTAAAAAATAAGATCCCTTAAATGTTATTTTTCCTGTAATGTTAGAGTTGCCAACTACAGGTTGGGAAATTCCCGGAAACTTGGGGGTAGAGCCTGGGGAGAGCGGGGTTTGGGGAGGGGAGGGACTTCCTCAGAGTATAATGCTATAGCAGCCGTTTTCTCCAAGGGATCTGTTCTTGTCATCTGGGAACAGCACAGTTTTTAGCCTCAAGAACACAACTGAGCTGCACAAATTGCCCCAATGTGGCTGCAGAATATACAACATCTTCAGGAGAGGGAAAAAAGATTTTAGAAAGAGTGAAGCAATCTGTGTTTGGGGTAACTTAGCTTAAGTCAGCTGGGCCCGAGGATTTTGCACAATGTATGGAAATGACGGGACAACAGATGATGGGCAGTCATGGTGATTTCGTGGCTGGTCCCCCCCTCCCATTGCAGCTATTTGTGGTGTCATCCACTACCCTTTCTTTCGCTACCCTTTCTCAAAATCCCCGAAGGTCCCTCAGGCTTTCCAATGCTGTGGACCCCTGGCCTAAAATTTGTTTTAGAAGGCTATTTAGGGAATACAAGCTGGGTAAATTTAATTTGCAGTGAATTGAGTCAGACATTATTACAGTTCTGAAAATCACCTTCTTCAGATTGTATTTGTTTATGACAACAGTAATGTTTCAGCAAGCGAAATATGCAGGGCTTTTTTTCTGGGAAAAGAGGTGGTGGAAGTCAGTGGTGGAACTCAGAACCAAACAATAATGTCACTTTGGGTCAGCTGGAACAAGGGGGGAGTTTTTTAAAGCTTAAATTGCCCTCGGCAAAAATGGTCACATGGCCGGTGGCCCCGCCCCCTGATCTCCAGACAGAGGGGAGTTGAGATTGCCCTCCGCGCCTTCCCCTCTGTCTGGAGATCAGGGGGCGGGGCCACTGGCCATGTGACCATTTTCAAGAACTTCCGGAACTCTGTTCCACCGCGTTCCCACTGAAAAAAAGCAATGGAAATATGTACCCACAGAGAAAACTAAATACTTGGACACAAAGACACAGCGTTTTTGTCCATATTTTGTTCCTAGTACCAAACAGCTTTAAAATTCAGGAAGGAGCAATCTCCTATCATACTAATAAATGTCTCATATTGTCGCGGTAGCTCTTAAGATAGGAGAAAGGAGCTACTTAGGCACATGTCACATGGCAACACTGTACAGGCTATTTTAAGAGCAAAAGTAATTAAAATCTTTTTGCATCTCCTTCCATGAGCAGATTGAAATTGGAACCTTGGAAATTCCACATTAATAAATTCTAAAAGAACATCCAATTCTCAAAACAACTTTACATAATATTCTTTGGTACAGGACTCTAATCTTTTAATTATACCATGAAATATGAATGGTTTTGGCAAGGGGACAAAGTCAGCCACTTTCAGGAAGCAGTGTGGTGACTCAGGAATACAAACAGGCTGGTTCTGAGAAATAGGACAATGGGGTCAAGAAAGGGTTTTCACCCTGGCCAGACTCAGTAGTGACATCTCCTTTGAGGATTTCAGCCTTCCTGCAGTATGTGGCTTGGCTTACTTGCAAGAGCTATTTAGAGCTACTACTTTGCAACCACTTGTTGTGGCACACCTGTGCCATGTCCCTTATGGTTTATATAGAGTAGTTTGTTTGGAGCAGTCTACCATGGGTCCTCCTTTAGGCAAGGGGTCAAATTAACTAACTAGAAATCATTACAAGACAACAGGCTGTAGGAGAAAGAAATTCAGGCTTGAACACAAAAGTTCCTAAACACTCACATCAATTGCTCCGCATCTAACATTTTACTGTGTCACTATTTGTTTGCTACAAGAACTAAGCAGCAAAGCATCGGATGGAGGAGACTGCTGCTGCTATCCACGAACATTTATGCCACAAGACTCCTGTTTGCTTCTGCTGTAGCAGACTAACATGTCTATCCACCTGGAACTCATAAAGCACTTGCAGACTGTGTGTCCGCTTTTTGCCCCAGTGCAAAAGGGAACAGCTACTGCAGGAGATCTTACGCACTGAATAAATAAATATTGTCCACCACTTATTTCAACATGTCACATCTTTCTATATAAAAGGCAATCTGTACTGGTGACAATGCACTTTTTATTCTGGTGCGCCTGAGCAGGAGCAGCAGGATAAAAAGTGCATCGTGACCAATGCCGTTGAGGCAGGATAGCCAGGTGAGCCAGCCCACCTCTCTGGAGGGAGCCCTGGCAGTGGGAAGCCCAGCGTTCCTGAGTTTTCTATTGCTAGTTTTACATAAATGACAATTGCAATTGGAAAAATGAACCTTCTGCCTTTCATGTGCATCCTTCAGAAGAATAATTAAAATGATGCTTATAAGAAAAAATGCAAAACGATGACCGGCTTTTAAATAACATTTTAAAAACTGACGGGATACAAACCCCAGCACTTTACCTACCTTTTGGCAGCACTGCTAAAAGGTTGGCATCAATATCCTTTGTGCTGTTGGCAAGCTCTTCTTTATCTTCAAAAGAAAACTCTTTCTGGAAACTGGAAAAGTACCACAGTTTTGTTTAACACAGCTACAGAACTTCCACCTATAAATCAACTTACATTAAGGTACTTAAGAACAGTTTTAATGGTAGATACAAGGGGAGTTCAGTTGGACATTTCCTAATCGAAGAAGGACCTGAGCAGGGTGCATTTGTAATAGCATGTGTTCTGGAGGTTTGTTTCCAAAATTTAGGGGCAGTCAGAAACTTTCCGATCCATTTGTTCATTCTATCATCTTGCTCTCCGGTTTTGTTTTTCCACCCAACAGGAAGTGGGAAGGAAGGCAAAGGGAAGAGATGTGACTGACAGGAACGTTGCTCAACCAATACATTTGGACAATTTTTCTGCCAAGCAGGATGGACTTGACTGACATTTCTATGCACAACTTTCCCAATTTTTACCAATCAATCTACACATCACCTCACCGGCTTTCGGCTTCCAAGTTCTGGGTGAACATGGGTCTTGTATGTGTGAGCTATTCCATTCTCTGGGGCTGCACTTGTCAAGCAAGAAGGTAAAGGATTTTCTTAAAAATATGTCAGGAGGATAGAGAGGAAGAATAGAAAACAAAGTCCCGCTTCAGACTAGATGTGCCCCCCCCCACCGACAGGAGAGGGAAAGTTCTAAGAACTTTGCACACACTGGAAGTCCACAGAGATGGGAGAATAGAGGTAAGAACCACAGCTCTAGTTCTCTCCACAACTTTGTAATTCAGAAGTCAGAAATAACACTTTCCCCTGGAATTACAAAAGACCTGGTTTATTTTTTTATCCACATTCATTGAGGAGAAACTGCTTTTCAGTCTCTCACAGCTATTCCCACCACCGGCTCTTGTGTCAGGCTAATTGTGTCCCTTTCTTGCTAGAAATTAAGATGAAGACAGATGTGCATTTCAAAGCAGTGTATGCAATGTGGTCACCATATATTCAATAAACGTACAAGCCTAGTTCTGAGGACTAGGATCAGGCAACTGTTCCTCTGGTTTAGATAAGAAACTGATTTGCACATTACTGCCTGGATTACCCTTCTGCCAACCACCACGTTCTGTCAACCCACCCACTTCCAGATCCAGTGGTGTACACCACTGATTGGTTGACCCTTGTCTCAGTCAGGAAGACGCTTGTCTTCTCCAGTGATTATTCTAAAATTAAACTGAGCAAGAAAGATGGTTTTGGCAATGTTCTTAATCTTCTGTCCTTCCTTTCAACAATCAATAAGTATTCTAGTCATTTACCAATTCCTCCAATCAACACCATTATTCTTTCTGATTTTATAAACTCCTGTATTGTAATCCTCAGAAGATCTTGCCCATGCAGTAATTTGGCAATAATAAATTCTACACACAAGATCACATCTTTTCTATCTTAAACTTCAACAACAGTGCTTATATACCACTCCTCCAGACAGATTAGCACCCCACTCAGAGTGTTGAACAAAGTCAGTGTTATTATTATCCCCCACAGTACCAGCTGGGGAGCTGGGGCTGGGAGGGGTGGCTTACCCAAGGTCACCTACTGAGTTCATAGGTGGGATTCAAATGGGATTCAAAACAGCAGAGTGCTGACTTGCAGTCCAACTGCCTAACTGAAATCACTAACACCCATCACAAATTCCTGTGGTCCTAAACAAATGCAGTTTAAAATTCCCATTACTTGTAAGTATGCTTTGAAATGGTGGAAAAAACCAACATCCAAACATTTTTACTAGACTATTGGTTAGGGAAAACTATTCCATATTAACAAACCTTGAAGATATGCCCCAAGGTAATCTGCATTGCGGTACGGAGCATTCAAGTCACTGACCTATTATAATACAGAATACTGGAAGCCAATTCTTTGTAAGTAGGTTTGTGCTGATTAAGATGGGAAATTAATTCAAACTAGATTTGAAAAAAATTATGCATATGCTCCTATTTAGGGAATTAATATATTTATTAAATATATGCATGCTCCATAATGGGAGGAGGCCTATCTAGATTAAGTTTCTGCACCCAATTTTAAAGATACTCAATATTCTACAAACTGAGTGATTCTGCTATCTTAAAAGTTAATATACATTCATTTATGTATACAAATTATGCATTCCAGCTACAACACATTGTGTTCAGAAACACTGATTTTAACAGTGTGGTTGTGGTCTTGGATTCAGCACCGGTGGAAGGGTTTCAATCAATGGAACAGGGCTTTCTCGTTTCCTCTGTCCCAATACAACCCAAAATGTTTCCCAAAATGCTATTCCTAAGGGGATCCTAAGGAGTCTGTAGCCAAAAGGGGAATTCAACAAAAGTGCCCCACCTTCTATTGGTGGAAGGATCCAGTCCATATCCTATTTAAAATATCCCCCTTTGTTCCACTCCTTTCAAGTTTTTCCAAGCAATTTGTGGGCATCTTACAGTTTAACTGTTCAGCACATTAAAAGACAGAACTTCTTAAATTACTAGTAGTATTAATAAACCTAAACCAATCCCTCAGAAGCACTAATAATGACCCCAATCTAAGAGCTATTAATGGATTCATCATTCTTTGAAATCAATGGGGACACCTGAGCACCCATTCTAGACAACTGCTTCTTGAATGTTCACATTTTACTGCCTGTTATGCCAGCTGGATTTCTCATAGTGCCCAGTTTTCTAGCTTAATGAGTTGTAAGTGACCTGAAAGATCTGTATTCTTGTATACCTTTCTTGAATTTTACCCTTTTTGGCACGAGTTAAAGAGGTGATGACAGAAATTTTCCTACTTCTCTCTTGCGAAAATCCATTAGCTCTAGATAACTTCACAGCAGCCAAAAATTGCTTCCAGCTTCCTCAGCTGGAAGGTATCTTCTGACTGAAGTTCATGAAAACAATCATGAGAATAAAATGAAACAAGTTACAAATTACTTTTCTGGTAGAGAAAGCCTGCAAATATTTCCACACTACTGCATTTGCAAGACATCCACAAAACCATGGTTAAAAGGTGCCAATATTTCCAAATTTTGTGTTTTAAATTAATTTCAAATGGATTCCTAAACTGTACAGCCTGGCTGTGGTTGGATGGCTAACAATTCGGGCCAAAGAGGAGTAGTTTTAAGGTGAAAGAAAGACTTTTCTCAACTACTGTAACATGCAGTGTTTTAATAGCTGCCCTATTAACCTACATCGGAAATGGTTTGATGGTTGTATCTAGTTTTAAATTTTAATGCTTTGACCATGTCACATCAATTTTATTCAAGCTTGTGTTTCTGTTTTGTTTGTTGTTTGTGACTTGTAATGGCCTATGGCTGAATACAATAAACCTTTCTACTATTAACCTACATGCCTTTTCCAGCAGTCAGTATTTATCTCAAATCCCAGGGAAAGCTGCATTTTGTCACTGTAGCTCATCATAAGTCATGTATATAGACATCACCACATTGGCCACCTATACAGAACGGTAATCCAAACAAACATGCTAGACAATCAAAACGTATTTCCCCCCATTTCTTCCCTTCCCGTTTCCTATTTCATTTAATAACCTATCTACTTGAAAGGAAGTTCCGTGATTTTTCCCATGTGTTATCAAGAAAAAGAGAGGCCTGTCTAAAATTTACATACAAGTTACCAGTATATATGGCAATAAAAACCTGACTGTGTGTAACCATTTATTTTATGAGGAGTGTCTTACATTCAGGATAGTCTTTCCATTCAGGTACATACAGTACTTCTTCCAATTTCCTCTAGCAAGCCTTATGTGGAGAGCTCATCGTCGAGGAGAGGTGAATGCCAGACTACATGCTTCACGTACAGAAGGTCCCACATTGAATCCCTGGCAACTCCAGTTCAAAGGATTTCAAGTATCAAAGCTTGGAAAAACCTCTATGACATCAGAGAGCCACTGCCAGTTAGAAGAGACTGGCTAGAAGGCATCTGTTGGCCCTGGACACAGCAGAAGCTATCAAGGGAGTCAAGTGTGTTCATTAGCTTATCTGAATAACATGAGGGTGATGTTGGTTGGCAACACCAGTGTTATGAAATATGACTGTGCTTCCTATTCTTGATGAGGCAAGTCCAAGCCCTCTACGCACAACACCAACATGTGAACATGTGGAGAGGGAGAGCCAGCATGAGCATGCTGGACCTGACCCCCACATCCCATGTGTTCACTGGCTTGTAAACATGGTGTCTCTACACATGGAGGCATATACTCCTGGCCTCACATTTGGCAATGCAAATGTGTCTCTGTGTGGACACTGTCACCACATACAGACACCATCCTTATAAGCTGGTGATGTGGAAGCAGGGGGCATAGGTAACACACTTGTGCCCACTCTCTTTCTGCATGTGTTCAGTCAACACGTGGAGGGGTCATGTGTATATGACTTATCTTTGACACATTTGGTTAACAATTAGGGAGTTTTGTTGGACCCAGTTTGTTAGAGGCAAAAGACAGTTTTCCCCAAAGTTTCCCCTCCCCTGCAAACAACTTTATTTAATATGGGAACTCTCCTCCTCTTTGGAGTCCGTCACTTTGTACATATTGCTTTCATTTTTAAATCATTGCAGTGGCTGTCCATTTGTTTAGGGGTTCAGTTCAAGGTGCTGGTCCTTACCTTTAAAGACCTTGATCATGGGACTCACGTACTTAAAAAGCCATCTCTCCTTAAAACAAGTGTGAGGGAACTCCAATCTTCCCATCAACATTTCACCCGCAATCCCTTGTGCAGGCATGTATAATCTGCTACTGCGCTCTTGGGCTTCCATAGTGGCAAACCACGTGTTACAGAATGTCTTTTGCAAGCATGCTATTAGAAGAGCTTCTACTCTTTTGTCCTTTAGGCTTTCTTAGCAATGTAAGAGGTTCACTGCCTCTGACTATAGAGGTTCCATTCAGTCATCATAGCTAATAGCTATTGATGGTCCTATCCTCCATAAATGGTTATTCATCACACACCCTGCCTGTAAGCCCTCCAGGGGCATCTAGTTGGCTACTGTGTGAAATGAGATGCTGGAACAGATGGCTCCCTGTTCTGATCTATCTGACAAAAGGAGCTTTGACTCTTGAAAAGCTTACGCCCTGAAAATCTTGTTGGGCTTTAAGTGTGCTACTGGAGACAAATCTTGTTGCACTGATCTAGCACAACTTGCCTTTTGAGGATAGTAAGACTGACAACTGTTCCCTTTCTCTGGCCTTTTGTTTTACTGATGATAATTATGAGTGTTTTACTTTGTTTTCATTTACTGTGAGCTGCTTGATTCCTTTTGCAGGACAAAGCTGGATGTAATTGTTTTACATAAACAATGGCAAATACAGCAAAATGGGGTGGGTAACTTCTTGAAAGATGCTCCCATATCCTTGCTGCCCCTATAAAGGAAAAGGTAGTCCCCTGTGCAAGCACTAAGTCATTACTGACCCATTGGGGGACATCGCATCACAACGTTTTCTTGGCAGACTTTTATTACAGGGAGGTTTGCCACTGCCTTTCCCAGTCATCTGCACTTTACCCCCAGGAAACTGGGTACTCATTTACCGAGCTCGGAAAGCTGGAAGGCTGAGTCAACCTTGAGCCGGCTACCTTAACCTGGCTTCTGCCAGGATCGAACTCAGGTCGTGAGCAGAGCTTGGGCTGCAGTACCGCAGCTTACCACTCTGCACCACGGGGCTCTTGCTGCCCCTGTAATGGGTTCCAAACCAGACGTCCAAAATAACCACATTAGCTAACCAGGCATTGCATTCAACATCCAGAATGCGTGATACAGTTTTTTAAAAGTAGAAAGGCTACTTTAGACAGCGTTCTGGACACCTCCAAAAAGCACCTAGATCACTAAAGCTTACATTGCAATAAATTAACTACAGTTAAGACAGTTGCCTTGGGTTTTTTTTGTCATATATAAATATGATTTTGACTGTTCCATGTTCTCACTACATACTAACAAGGTGCCAGTACTTATATATAAGACTGCACTGATTTACATCGATTCCTCCCTCAAGAAAAGGGAGACCCCCTCACACAAAGGTACTTAATACCAGCGAATATCACAACACAAAAAGCCCTGCTAACAAGCACACTGAAGATTTTTTAAAGAAATGTTTTACCTTACAGTCCTCCTTCTTTGTAGTAACCTTGGAGTTCTATACCTAATGGAATTTTCCTTGTTAAAATCTAGAACAGAAAAAATAAAATTACACTTTATTAAATTTCAGTGAGAAAAAAATTTAGTGCATGAATAGTAGAATGTTTATCATGTGCAAAGTAGACTAAACTTCATTAATATTATTCATACACTGACAATGCTTTGGAGGGAAACCAGAACAGAGAGCAACTGAGAGGGGAGAATTATAGCTATGAGCTGAAAACTGGGTGGCAGAAGCTTCCAATTTTTAACCCTAGTTTTTGTCTCATGCTAACATATAGGGTACCCGCTACATTACTTTAATGCAATCTTTAAAAGTTTCATTGGCCCCCATGGAAAGCAAGCAGACAACGAAGAGCACAGTGACTCTTACAGAGCACAGGCCAAATATATTCCAGCATGGCAGTTCTCTGCTTTGGGAAATCTGCTTGTCAGAACATGCAGCACTGAATGCCAGTGTGGCATAGTAGCTAAGCTAAGACATGAGACCATCTGGGTTCAATCTCTGCTCTACCACAGAAGCTTGCTGGATGACCTCGGGTCACTTACACACTGTTAGCCTAAACTCTCTCATAGGGTTGTAGTGGTAGTGGGAATATGGAAGACGACAGGAGAATGACATCATAAGCAGCTTGGAGACCCATTAGGAAAAGAAACAGGATATAAATGAAAGGAAAAAATAAATGCGTTTCACACTTTCCCCAGTATAAAGAGAAATAAGATGGCATTTTTTAGACTTTTCGAACGAACTAGGACACTCCTTTCCCTTAATCCCACAGCAACCACTATTGGTAGATGAGCATGGAGCAATGGACTAATGTGCAGCCTGCAGCTCATGAAAACCTATGAATCAAGCGGACCGGATATTACGGACATTCCATCATTCTGCAGAATGTGCAAAACAGAAACGTTCAGACGGGTATTTTTTATAAAGGGATGAGAACTGCAGTATAATGGAACAGTCCAGAAATGTGTTTTTCTAAAGAAATAGGACTGTAGTTTACTGCAATGTTTATTGCAGCAGTCCCCAAGCCTTTTGAGCCTGTGGGCAGCTTTGGAATCCTGACCCAGGGTGATGGGCACAACTGCAAAATGGCTGCTACAGGAGGCAGAGCCAAACACAAAATGTCAAGGAGAGAGGTTATAATTCTAATAGCAGTTCTTCAGCATTTCAGGCAGAAGCTCTGTTTAACAGGATGCCTTTTAAAATTAATACTGTTAAAATATTTTCATGTATACACACAGGTAACTTTTCAACGCTCAGTATTAAAGATCCTTGGGCTGTGATGGGCAGTTGCTGTCACAGCAAGGATTTTTTAAATCTGCAAAGCCAATCAGATCTACAATGGCCAATCAGAAGCTCTTCTGGTCTCACCCTCTCTCTTAAAACACTTGGCAGGAAAAGACACTATGTTGGGGGACCCCTGGTTAATTGTATGTATCCTCTTGCTTCTGCTGCATTATCTGCATTTGTAATCCACTCTTAGCATTCTTTATGGTATGTTGTGTCTTAGACAGTTTTCTGTTTGCATTTCTATTTCTTTAATCCTAGTCCTAATGCATTGTTTATTGGATGTCAGACTGAATTTTCTATATTTTTTAATCTGCCTTAAGAAGACTCAGTGAGAAAGGTGGAATACCAATGAAGCAAATGAAGATTAAAGATAACTGTTTTTCCCTCTTCCATCATCCCCACTCTCTTACATGGTGACAGAACCTGTCTGGCTGCTCTAAACATTGAGTCAAAGGATAGCAGTGAAACAATTCCTTCCTCTATCTTCTGTTTCAGTATTCCCGCTAAGCGTCTCAAAGAGGGGACATCACAGACACCAATTCACTGCCCTTCTTCCAGAAACAGAATAGAAATTTCTCATGATCCCAAAGACAGTAAGAGAATGTTTTCACTGAAGGCATAATCAAGTTGCAGTTAATTTAACCATTTTACACGGCAATGACAACTTCCTTTATACAACAGACAATTGCAATGAGTTGTGCGCGAGTATTTGCAGAAAACATATAGAACAGGGATAATGTTCTCTTTAACTCTTCCTCCCTGAACACATACTGGAGAACCTCTGGCCCAGAATTATCAGGCTGGTGTACATGTTTTTGTTTTGTTTTTTAACAGACAGGTCATGTCATCCATCTCTTATCTGGTTGTTGAGCCAAACACTAGTGCAACATTAGCGTATCTTCTGCAAACTCCCTCTGCCCTTGAAGTATAAGTGGCCCTAAGCTACAAGGGAAGAAAATATTCACCAACATGGCCTTCGTATGCATTGCAAACCAGCTGAGATCTGCAGAACTTTCACAAATGTACTGAAAGAGTGCATCTGAGACCCCACAAAGTCTCTCAGATGCAGAGATACTCAAAAAATACATAGCCAATGAAACAGCTGGGATAAGACCGAGAAAAAGGTACTTAAGCTGGACAAAGGCTCAAGAAAGCTTCAAACTTTGCTTGGTAGAGTAGGAGGATACAGACCAGTATTTATAGCAAGGTTGGAAAGATGTGCAGTCTGTCCAGTACTGTTTCAAGTTAACTAGAACAGACAGTAACAAGCAGTGTTTTAGAGCCCTTGTCAGCAAGTAAACATAATTCTACCCATTGGCTTCACTGTCCCATTTATTTAATATGGTGTTATCCTGTTTTTGCCTCAAGTAAATGGAAAATAACGTTTATCCAAGAAGAGGCAGCTTTAATTTTTTTAAAAATATCAAGTATCCAAGCCATGTGTTCAAAATGATTTATCATGATTATACTCTTTGAAACTCAGTACTTTCACAAAATATAATGACTTAAAATTATTGTACAGTGCAGCTGTTAATAATTCTCTAACAGTGTATGAGTTTGGTTAAAGTGAAACCAGGCATGCGTAAAAATTTATAGTAGTTCTAAATGGTGTATAACCCAACACGCGCTTTTGGCATGGAAACGTCTCCCCATCATGAAATCCTCAAGTAGGCCACTGAGACATTCTTTTCCCAGGCCCCAGCCAAAGCAGAAGATGCTCTCATATCACCGGAGAAATTCGAAAGAGGGGACATGAACCAAAAAGGAAGAGACTTCATGAGATATGTGATGACTTGTCTCTTCATTACCCTTGAAATATTATACAAAACCCACCAGTATCTTAAATGTTGGAAATGGTTTGGATTTGGAATACATTTTATATACCAAATTCCAAGCCTTTAATATGCTATAATATTCTGCCTCAATAGTTCCAAAACTTACAGTACATGTTCTTGACACTGTATGTTAAAAGTCTGAAGAGGAAAACAAGACTACTGCATATGGAGAATGCATCCAGCATTAAATTACACATAGATGTTGAAGAAAGTTGAAAGCAGTTCTGTTTTCTAGGCTCTCTTAAAAGTCAGCAGCTTTTCTGGTTTTTAAGCTAAAAAGCACCCCCAGTACTTTCTCCAAATTGGTATTCACTGCAAAAATATCTATAGTTGGTTCCTTAACTAATTACAGATTTTTAACTATATTTGTAAAACTCACCAGAAAAATTGTAGTTTTCCTTCACAGATTTCTTAGCAGATGTATTTTTACAATTATGTTCCTGCTTCCAAGTTTCTGTTCACTATATTACCACTCCCCCTCCCCTCAAAAACAAGCCCCTAACTTAACAGATATATGCTATAAACTAACCATTAAAAAACTCCAAGATATATTACTATTAATTGTTACCCAATATATCTTCAAGGTCTTAATTCATCTGCTAGTTAAGCTAATTAGGAGATTCATCTAATCGGATTTTTTTTTTCAAGAGCATCCTTTGAGGAAACAATAAGACCGGATGCCAAATTGAACATTGCTTACTGCGGTGGCAAATATTTTTGAGGCGAGGAAGGGGGTCTCGAGACATTGTTTGGATGCAGATTACAATACATTACAATTTAATTGCTACGCACTCAGAACTCTTACCTTGCTCTTGAGAGTATCTGACATTCCTCAAATAGCTGGCAATCCAAGGATTTCGAAACATGGTTACACAAAACAAAGGAACTGAGCAAAGGAGAAAACTACAAGAGCAGCTAATTCTCAGGCAGCCACAGCCCTAGGCCCGTCTTAGCAATATTGTGTAGAGATTTTTCATCTCACAGGGCTGGAGCTGTCAGACTATCACGTCCCAGGGAGTGCAGTAAATGCATAGCAATAGGCTGCAAACTGGAACAGCTCAAGACAGTAATCAGATTACAAGCAGAAATTAGGTACATGAATGCTGAAACAGATTGGACAATGACAACTGGGAGATTCATAATATCACCACTTCAAAGTGTTGGCTAAATCACAATTTATATTCCTCCCTCCACCAGCCCCTCCACTCCACTTCTTTTTTTCCTATAATAAAAAGAAAACAAAAATTCACTGTGAATGGAAGGAAAAATCCAATGCCACTGATCAGAATATACTGCAGTGATAGTTTGCCAGGAGGATTGATGCTGGCATCCTATCGTATCATTATGCTAAACATTTGCTTTGCTGCTGTGAAGGACAAACAAATACTGAAACAGCTAAGATTTATGGAGAACACAGGAACAAAATGGCTTAGGGTAGACAGAGGCAAGACAGAAGTAAGGACGTCAGCACAGACACAACCCTCAGAGAATTTTAGTTAAGTCGGAAGGCCTTAAGTGTACACTTGCAGAAATATGAAGGACACAATTCATTTAATTGCTGCATTCATTTCTAGCTCAATTTCCTTAAGTGCTTTCAAACAATGAGAATTTACTGTTAAGTGGGGTCAATCTCTTTCTTCCTTTTCTTTTCTTTTTTTGTTTAAATAGGAACTGAAACATGGTTACTCCAATGAGAATAGGATTTCTAGATAAATTCTTTCAGGGGTCAACTCTTATCCAAAACACAACACTGTGGTGAAAATTATCTGATGATGTGTGATGTAGTTGTAGTAGTAGTAGTAGTAGTAGTAGTAACAACAACAACAACAACATTCGATTTATATACCGCCCTTCAGGACAATTTAATGCCCACTCAGAGCGGTTTACAAAGTATGTTATCATTATCCCCACAACAAAACACCCTGTGAGGTGGGTGGGGCTGAGAGAGCTCCAGAGAACTGTGACTTGCCCAAGGTCACCCAGCTGGCTTCAAGTGGAGGAGTGGGGAATCAAACCCGGCTCTCCAGATTAGAGTCCCATGCTCTTAACCACTACACCAAACTGGCTCTGTGAAACTGAAAATTCACTCAGAGTAGACAATATTGACCTTCATAGCTCAGTGATCTGGCTCAGTATATGGCAGCTTCATACGGTCATGTGTACAGTTCCGTCAAAAGGAAGTGGTGTTTTCTGGCCACAATCGAAAGGAAAAAGACGCATGCTGACTCCACAAGAACACTGTACCCCCCTAGACTCCCCCCTACCACCACAAACATTTAAACTTAAATTTAAGCCCCGCACTACAGAGTTCAAAAAAAAGGTTTGAGAATGAGATACCACTGGAGTAAAACAGTAACAAAAGACCCAATGGCATTTCTGGTTTAAACTTCTTTCACATCTAATTCCCAAACTGTTTTATTTTTATTTTTTTAATGTGGATTCTAGAAGTAATAGTTTGGAGCTGTGCATTCCGAAAGTCTAACTTGGGAGAAACAAAAAGGATGCATGTGTAGAATTTGCCCATATGGATTCTGATCTTGACTTCCGGAGTGAAGCAAGCGCCTGCTTCTAGTGACTAGCCCAGCTCATCATCATACTACAGCAGGTAAGACAAAAACAAGATCAAAAATGTAACATAAACACATAATGCATTTCTATAACCAAAAAGGCAATTCTGTCTTACTGGGACTGAAGTAGCCTTTGTGCTAGTACTAGCACTGTTCTTTATATTATTTATTTAATTCATTTACCCTGGAGCCAGTCAACCTGAGTGGCCCCTGCAGTTCTACAAGCCAGCACTGCAGGGTCACTCAGCTTGGTGGGGTCTATTGTGGGCACGAACTCATCCACTGCATCCTCCCCCCAAAACAAAGCAGTGTAGGAGGAGACAGCCGGTGAGCCAACACCAAATGCCACTGCTGATGAAGGGACTGGGCCAAGTGGCCCCTGAGCCTCGGGCAAAGTTGCTGGGGCTTGATCCTGGCCACCAATGGCCTACCACTAATAGTAATAACAACAACATTATATACCACCTTTCAGGACAACTTAACGCCCACTTAGAGTGGTTTACAAAGTGTGTTATTATTACCCTCACAACAATCAACCTGTGAGATGGGTGGAGCAGAAAGAGGTCCGAGTGGGTATACAGAGTAACAAGCTTGATTAAGGGAAAGCAGACCAAGAATAGTTTCACACACATGCTTTTCAACTGGGCCACCACCATAGTGCAAACGCCATATGGTATGTGAGGAGCACAGCCTTATAAATACAGTGTTTCCCAGCACATCATTCCATGAACTTGAACAGGTGCTCACTGAAATAGCTATATATGAACAAGACCATTCCATGGAACAGGAGGGAGGAAATTAACATTCTTGGACCACAATTATACTAGTACCAGGATGAGCTAGATTTGGGTGACAGAGGGAACGCATAATGGTACTGAAGCACCATGGAACACAGTGGCAAATTGGATTCTAAATGTGTTTTCTCAGTATCAAGTATGAGCTCAACTTAACTTACATCCCAGAAGACACATAACTGTAGCCTCAAGAGGACTCACTTTGCTAAAGACCCATACAGAGAAACAAAAGAACTCTTTGTAAAAGCATGGAAATAAAATGTTTCAGAAAGGGTGAAACCTTGACAAATATTACATGTGTGGCCATTTTATACTTCAGAAGAATCTAGTTTCCAAGACATGAGACATACTTGGCTCAGAGATACATCAAGACCTTCTTATGTCTGTGGTAACTTGCCAAGCCCTGTTCTCCATTATTAAAATCCTGGAACTCTGTTTCAAAACCAATCCAAGAAGAGAAAATATAACAGGCATTAAAAGGCCTGCATATCATAAACGTACTCAAGTGGTCAGATTAAAAACACACAAAACTGGCTGACAACTGAAAGTTTTTGCCATTCAAAAAAGAAAAAGCAACAAGATGTTATTTCAAATAAATATGCAGTGGTGTGTTTTGGGGTCAACTGAGCTTGTAACATGTTCAAAACTTTATTAACATGTGATGACAGCAGTTCATCTGGAACTTCATTTAGGCCCTGAAATCAACAGAGTCCAAATTACCTAGCAGGTAATTTTAGGTGGGTCTGCTCTGCAGTAGGACAGTGGAATTTGAGTCCAGTGGGTCTAAGGTGCCACTGGACTTAAATCCTGATGCCCTAGCAGATAATACTATCAAAAATGTTGCCAGTCTCCATATTCTTTAGCGACGTTTAATGTTATTTTAGGTTATGCATTGCATTTCATAATCAAATTTTGTACTGTCAAAATGTTTATGGGTACGAGACATAGAAACAATTAGATTTCTATATAACCACATTAACTGTGGGCTTTTTATCATCCTTTGGGCACAAGGTGTTCCATTGACGCTCCGTTCTCCCCCTGCCATCAAGAACACTCCACAATTGCAGCTCCCTTCTTCCCTTGCAGCTATACTGGAGTCAGATTCTCTCTAGTTTTTTGGTTCCATCAGTGCCAGCAAGCTTTAAAAACCGCTGTAGTGGTTTCTGGTTGAATGGGATAAATTGGGAGGGGTTATCGGGAGACAGCAGGTACAATTCTTTTGCACTAAGTTTCTTCTACTACCTACAGGGTCTCCTCTCACTGGGAAATGGTATTTTGATCCAGAGTCTTGAGGCTGGGGTGAGCCTTCTGCCTGGCGGTGGGCCTTAGCAGGTGCAACATCATACCAGTCCTATAACTGCAGAATGCCAAAGCTAAAGATTATCATATCAGGGATAATGCTGCTATAGTATAGTGGTTAAGTGGTTGGGCTGCAAATCATCACTCTGCTGGTTTAAATCCCACTACTGCCATGAGCTCAGCAAGTGGTCTTGGTAAGCCACTCCTCTCAGCCCCGGCTCCCCTCCCGTCTTTTGGGAATAACAACAACACTGACATTGTTCATCACTCTGAGTAGGCACTAATCTGTCTAGAAGAGCAGTCTATAAGCACATTGCTATTCTTATTACTATCTAAAAGACGTTTAAGGATTCTCACCAATCAGGTTTTCACTGCCATATATTATTTGATCCCAGTTGTGATAGGATACTGAAAGCCTATCAGTGTTGAACTCTGCATGTGCAGCAGTCATAACTCACTTGCTCCTCTGCACTATGAAGCTGGATTTCTGCAGGAGAAGGAACTTTTTTTAGAGCAATAGTAGGGCAGGCAGAGTCTTGCCGCTTGATCCAGCCAAGATGTAGTACAGATTTAAAACAAAGTATATTTTGAATGGGTAACATCAGTTTACTTCTGTTCCTCCTCCTCCCCCAGTGAATATTCACAAGTAGTACCCTGTTTTCCTAATGGATGTTATTTAGGCAAGTTTCTAATCTATCATATAAAATTTCCTGACATGAGATCATCGCTCTAGTGAGGAACATGTTTAAGCCATTTCACTTTCCTCCAGTCACGGCCACTGTTATGCAATAATTCAACATTGAGTTGGAAAAGTGTTGCAAGTTTGGACACATCCTCGCACAGCTATGAGTTTGCATTGGACTGCATTAACATTTGGCTTCTATTTCAAACAGGTCACAGACTGGGGTTCAAAACCAGTTATTGTCTGTAAAGAGTGGCATGAATCATCTCTACAACTTACACTTAAGTATATTCCTCCATAAACATGTCTATCCTCAAAATCTTGCTGGTGTTGAGCTTTGTATTTCAAATTAGTGTTTCTCCCTGCTGGAAGGAGGAAAAAACAGAGCCTCTTCACATGTCTCCAAACGGTTAGGAAGGAGTGTAAGTGCCGTGGTTTCACCGTGTAATCCTAAACAGAGTTATACCCTTCTAAACAAATGGACTGCAAGGGAATAACTGTTCAGGATTGCACTGTTAATCTCCAAAAGTTTCTCTCTACAAATTAAAGCCCCATGAGGGCATGTGAAGAAATTTTCAATTGTTTTTAAGAGTTAGGAATCAAGAGTGTATATATTAAATTGAAATCATGAGCCTAGATAGAATGTAATAACTAGAACCTTTTCATATCTTACTTGGATGTTGTCAAGACAGCCCAGTTGAAATTCTGGATCCAGCCACTTCAGGGCATGATATAACATGAAGCTGCCAGCCAAGGTGTTGATGTAACATGATAGCTAGGGATGGAAGGCCTGCTCACTTGACCGGAAGGATTGCAAACATGTCTAGCTGAGTAAACCTGAAAGCATTCAAGAAAATGGGTCTGACCAGCGTTATTTTTAAGCCAGAGGCACATTAGGTAAAAGCACTGTTACTGGTACCATACACACAAAGATTCTTTTGATGTGTCCTACTTCCAATGTATCTCTCTCTATTTCCAATGGCCTATAAATACATTACTAACATACAATCATCTTATGTTTCAAGATGAGCATTATCTCAAACGTACCAAAATAGAATGTAAAACATCATAGGAATCAGTTTTCAGGAATTTTCTGCATTCACAGATACATGTGCTGTTTTTACGACTACTCTTGATAAAATGTTCTTTAGGCACCTCTAGATGAAGGGAAGAGGGGGAGAGAATAGAAGAACATGAATACTCACGCCCTAATTATTTAATACTACCTTCTAAAGGGAGCTGTGCCTTATATGACAGGCACTTGGCCCTATAGAGGCTTTTGGTATACTCACAGCATTGCACTTGCATAAGATAAATGTTGGTTTGGATGGACTCACTCATCTCAGTTAAAGCCCTACTGTTCTGTGGATGCAACGTTGCACCAGTGTAAGAAGCAGGTTCCTGGCCCTGTTAGCATGGAGCGGTTTCACATGCTTATGTCATCCACTCCTTCTTGGCTTTGTATGACACAACCTCCAATGTTCTGGTTTGCTTCCCCAGCACAACCCTTGAACAATACCTCCGCTGCCCCGGTCCTCGCTCCTAAACCCCTCTGCTTTGCATAGCAGTCCCAGTTCATTAGTTAAACCATGCAACAGCCTGCTTCTTTTCCTGCAGCGAAATAGTATTTTCCAGCCACAATAACACTGATTCTGTGGTTAGATGGGGGTGGGTGGGAAACGGGATATGAAATTGCAAATCTATGCAGGGAGACTTTACCATTAAAATGTTGATGAAAAAATGCATTAATGAGATTGATTGATTGTAAAATTGCTAGAATTTATTGTGAAACTGTGTAATACCAAAGTTGGTGTTCTATATACACAGTGGAAGGGGGGGAACGGGACAATATATTCACTTCCTCTTCTAATTCAGGAGATACTGAGATGGATCAGTTGACCTTGATTTTCAAAACCTACAAAATTAAATTCCACATTTAATGAAAATACAAGCAAAGAGCAATTTTGACACAGTGCACGTCTACTGGGCCGTATCTCTTGGGGGTTGGTCTCTCTCTCTCTCACTCTCTCAGATGGATGCTCAGTTTGCCATCCAGCAAATTCTGTCCCCAGACACCATTCCCAGCTGCTTACCTAATAAGGCAACGTGCAAGTTGACTGGCTGGCTTATAGGTCAGGCACTGTTTACCTTGCAAGCAACTGACAAGCCTACCTTTTGGCAGACTGTGGGTGTTCGGTTATCCCCTGTTAACAGCTGTAGAAAGCTTTATGTCAAGTCATAGAAAATTTGCAGAATAACAATGTGTTCTGGGGGAAGGGAAATGAAGGATACACTGTGTTACAGTATTGTTCAGCAATGCAAACAAATCAGGAAGATGACTCATGTTTGCAAAAATCACCAGACCACTCTACATGACATTACAAAACAAGGTGCCCGTTTTAGCATATGCAGGGAGAGGGGAATACTAAATCTGACTTTCCAGAGGTTAATTTTCGTACTTTGTTCAAAATCTCTCATTTTAATCAGTACTATCACGCTTGCACATTAATGAGTTTGCTACTTGCTTAGAAATGGGTCAGGGAGGTGCCTTGATACAGTCTATAAATGGAACAGACCTGCCAAATATATGCTCAGCTCAAAGTGATTGAGATGAAAGCTGAGTATTCTGAATGCTGATATGAAAGTTGCCCAAGCCTTCCTGGATCAGCCACGCTGAGACCTTTTATGCTGCTTTCCCAGCTGTTTTTCAAAGCAGCTTACAATTACGAAAACAACACATGAAACGTATTTTGGAACCAACTAGGAGTTTTAGCAACTGGTGAAATTCACTAAGTAGAGCTGTTAGCATTTTCTGGTCCCAAACAGTAATTAAAGCCTGTCTCACCTGCAGCATACAACAGATTGCAGAGAAAAATGGGTCCTTGGCCACCCGCACCAGGGCAGATGCACCTTTCAGGCAATCACATTTTTTGACAGCCCTCCTAAAATAATTATGTTCCATCTGGTACATGAGATGAACACAGCCCTGCCTACTGGTCAGTGGGGTCAGCTACGTGCCCTTTCAGAGCATCCCAAGTCTGACTTCGCTTGTTCCATGTCCATGGCCCAGCCATCCAGCTACAATTCCAGCTTCTATCATCAGCTCATTCAAAACCCAATTGCCCCTGAAGTAATTTTAAATTTGCCGTCATCCTCAAGATTACTAATAGTGCATCCGTGCAAGATCAGCAGTGACTGTGCTCAGTATATTTAGGACGGAGTAAGGGGGGGAACAATTCACACTCCTTCGCCCGACTGGCAACTGGAGCAACTTACCACATTGAATAGGTCAACTCTGACTCCGTAGGCACCCAGAGAAGAAGCAGGCCTGCAGCTTTAGCAGACTCACCTCCCCATATTTGACCCCTGCCATTCAGTATACAGGGAAATCACACTTTTCCAGGACCTTGATTTACTTCTGCCTGCCCTCAAGAGAGCCCTCCTCCAGCTTTTGCTTCTGTGCTTCGATTCTCAAGCAGTTGGGTTGCCAACCTAGAGTTGGGCCTGCGGATACCTCCCCCCCCCAAATTACAACTGATTGCCAGACTACAGAGAGCAGGTCCCCTGTAGAAAATGGTTACTTTGGAGAAGCACAGCTGAGGTCTCTCCCCTCCACAGGCTCCACCCCCAAATCTCCAGAAATTTCCTAAGCCAGAGCTTGCAACCCTAAGTCACATTTCTTTTAAGGGTATGGGTACTAAAAAAGGTCACAGTAGCTGCCCAGTAATCACATGATGCCAGTCCCAACCATTACCATAGCCATCCATAGGTTGGGCCACGGTGAAAACCACAGTACTACTGAGTCATACAGTTACAAAACATTCCCTCAAGTCTTGGCAGTGCAAAAGCTGAGACCAGCCAGGGTTATAGGAGCCACTCAAACTTGCAGCTCATCTTGAATCTGGTTCCTGGGAGACGTTAAGCAGTGGATCAGCCTGTTTTATACTACAAAGAGTAACTTGCCCTACTCAGACAGCAGAAAAAAGCACCATTAGGTTTTGAACATTGTGAATGGCAGCAATTGCAATGAGTGACATGTCGCAGGTTCCACAGCTTATTTTTTCTGTTCAATGCAAAGTACTTTTAAATTGTTTCAGAAATTATTTGAAGAAATAATCATCAGTTTTATCTGAGACATCTGATGACTATCTTCTCCACAAAATACATACATTACAAGAAGTCAAAACAACCTCAATAAAAACATACAAGAGATGAAATAAAATTAAATCAAATCAGTAACAGCAATCAGTGAAACTCATTCCAAAAAGAATGAAGGTGCAAAAGTCATGACACATCTAACTAATAGTCACAGAGTTGACTATTTTGAGAAGGATGATCTTTTATAAAGGAACCCTGTCCTCAAATGTTAAAGGTGTGAGCAAAAAAAAAAAAAAAAGCTTTCAACTGGCAAGTAAAATGTAGTAAGGCAGGAGCCAGACTTCTGTGGGAAGCATTCCACAACAGAGCGGCTACCACAAAGAAGGTACTGCCTCATTACTACCCACAAATCCCTGATATAGATCCCACCCGCCTGCCAGGTTCATACTGGAACAGATAATACCAGGCTATTCAGGTGTTAAAGGGTAAGAGAACCAATACATCGAGTTGTGCCCAGAAATGTACTGAAAACGAATGAAGCTTTTTAAAATCACAAGGTGAGATCCTAATAACTTACATCAATAAGCAGTTCGAGTTTTGAACAAAGTCAGGTCCATGCAGAGCACATTACATTGATCTTACCTAGATGTTATCAGAGTATGAGAAACTGTGGCAAGATCTCACTTTTTAAAACCACAGCTGGAGCACTCCAAAGTTAACAAAATTCATTGCACACCAGAGAAGAGATCTGAGCCTCAAACATGAGTCTCATAGCATCCCCAGACTTCAGACCTGGTCTTTCAGGAACCGCAACTCTATCTAAAACATGCTGCCTTGTGAATCCCCTATTCATCATCAACCAATAATACTTCCATCTTGTCTGAACTGAGTTTCAGTTTGTTGGCCTTTATCCAGTCCATTACCATTTTTCCAAACACTCATTCAGAATGTCCAATAGCTCTGATGACAAGTGAAGAACAGCTGGGTGTCCTTGGTACACTGATGACAACTCACTCCAAATCCCTAAACAACTTCTCCCTACATGCATGTTTCATATAGATACTGAAAAACATAGGGGACAAGATGGAACATAACACAAATACCACCGACTTGTATTGCCATCTCAGCACAACCTTCTGGAAGCAATCAGCCAGAACCACCAGAGCTTGGTACCAGAGCAGGACTCCAAGGTTTCAGAAAAAATCAAAAGGGATGAACTTCCTGCTTGATTCCTGATAAAGCCACCCATCAAGGCAACAAAAATAATTTCAGTGCCAAAATCAGGCTGGAAACTGGACTGATAATCCATATAATCCATTTTATCCAATACTATGATTGGGACACCATGACCAAATTTTAAACAGAATACTCCACTGCACAAGTATAAATGTTTACGCATGGAGACATTTCAATCCCACAAATTTAGGAATACCCATCAAAACAAATTAGCTACTTTCATAAAGTTACTACTATTATTGGCAGCAAAAGGTACGTGGGTTACAGTGACGGTTGCAAATTCCTGGTCTTATCCTTGTTTGTTAGAACTCCTTTCCAGCAGATTTTACAAATATGAGCACAGTGCATGATACCCAGCCAGAAGCAAAAGAAAAATTACTCATGACAACCAATTTACAGGCCCAGCACAATAACTAGAATTCACTAATGGCAAGAAACACAGCAAGTAGATCGCCTGAAGAAGAACACAAATTGAACATGGGTTGTACAAAAAGGAAAAAAGCTCTGTTCTCCCAGTGCATTTCAATGGCTCACCCTTAACAATGGATGTTATGGAATTCATAACTTAAATAACTATTACCATGAACAGCACTGTAATGCTTTTCTTTTTAAAAATCTTCAGATCTTCAGTTCAGCTCCTCCTTACATTACCTTAAACTTATACCTCAGGAGTAGAGATGGGCATGAACTGAAATACAAACCAAAATTCATGACGAACCAGGCCGGTTCATGGTTCGTGAAACAGTGGTTCGTCAGATTCCATTTCTGACTAACCGCCACGAACTTTAGGCTGGTTCGTTTAGTTCTTTTTTCAATTCATCACTGTAGACAGCTTGGCGCCGATCAATCAGTTTCCTATGCAACAGGGGATGGACTTCCTGCAGACCTTCTGCTGACCCAGAAGTGGTGATTTACTGGCCCAGAAGTGACATTTTCATGAGCCAAAATGAATCGATTAGCAGGTTCATGAATGTTCATGGTTCGTGAAATGTGACGAACCACGAACCGCATGTTTTTTTTTTCTGGTTTGTGCCCATCTCTACTCAGGAGAGTTCTGGTCACAACCAACACTTTTTATTTCCACTCCCACAGGGCTTCAGATATTCTTTACTTTACTATAGCTTTTACCTCAAGAACACCTTCCCTTTTGTGTTTGTGTGATCTTTATATTGCTACTTCCCTGACTCCCTCAAAAGGTTTTCACTGCCACCAAATCTTTTTCTCTTAGATCTCCTAGGTTTAACTGGTAATATAGGAAGGCTTAGTTATAGATGGTAGTTTGAAAGAGTACTCAGCATGTTATGGTGGTTGTGAGGTGAAAAACAATCTTTTTTGCTTAAACCAAAGTAGAATTTATTTATAAGTACATAGACGTGATGACTGCAGAGTTTTACTAAGCATATTGGTTTCAGAATAGTTTTTAAGCCTGGTAGTTTCAAAAATAATTATATCTTCTTGAAGGTATATTCACAGACTCAGTCACAAAGACTAATTTTCCACAAAGGCCTTCTTCACTAACAGAATAAACTCTTAGATATACACAGACTGATCCAGGAACAAACAGAGTTTGCCTGATTTAGACATAAAGATCTTTCTCATGAATATAAAGGCTGGCTGAAAACCTTTCCCTCACACTGTGTGTTTGCTGTGTGTTTGCTGTGTGTTTGAACCGCTAATCTTCATGCTAGCCTTACTTTAAGATATTATCTCTCTGTACAGTGTTACTTTTAACTGAGCATTTTTAAAGGGAATTTACATTTAAACAAAATAGTCTCTTTCCACAGAAATATTTTGGCCTCTTCTGGATTGTTGGAATTCCACAATCTCATCTAGCGTTAGGTGAAACCAATCAGGGCAAGATCGTAGAGCAAAAACAGCATAATTGAAATGGAGTTGCCATGATTGGATGGTAGCTGTAACGTGGGGGGCAGAGTGAACTGCAGTTCTCTTACATGGGCCTCAGTTCAGCACATGAAAGTTGTCCTGTGTGAAACAGCCTTAACCCAGAAGGAAATGGGAGTGGGTGGCTGAAGAGGAATGATCTCACCAAAATAATTTTATTGGACAAATGCTTCAGTTTCACTCTCATTTTTGGACAATAAAGCAACTTTTAAGTGATTTACCATGTGTTCCAATAATTCCTTTTGTTTTTTTCTGCCAAGAATTATTTCAATTAGCTGAAACTTATCAAGAGGAATGTAATAATAAACGCCTCCATGGGATTGGATAGGTGACATGCCAAGACTTGCATGGGGGGTGGCTGCCTTAACTGCCTAAAATCCTAACAGTTCCAAGACTGGAATTAAGATATTTGGCTAAATCACTCAAAACCAAAAGCTCACTTTAAGACTTCATTATTGGGGTGGGTGGTTGAAGAAAGCTGTACATGAGCTCCAAATACTCATCCTAATATGTTTTTTTTCTCAAGACACACAATTAATGAGAGAATGTCAATCCACTTTGAAGGCCTACAACTTGCATTTGCACATATTCTAACATTTTAGAAGCTTTTCTTCTGCAAACCATGGTTTTCATAACCAGGATATTTACTGTAGTTGTAATAAAATGTAACTGGCATGTGAATGATGCAAAACACCAGAAGGGTGTTATGCACCAGATTCTTTCTCTCACATTGCTTCTTGGATGAGTCTGAGATTGTCATTTGAAATTGCCTGAGTTAAAAAAAAAACAGTTTGGAGATTTGACATAAGGACTTGATAGAAAAAAGTAATGGAGGGATACAATTTTCAACAGAGAACATTCCTCTTTAGAAAATTCTTTGCCAAATCCCAAGACACTTTTTAAACTATAAGAGTTTAGATGTGACTTGCACATTTGCAAGCCGTAGTTTATAGTTCTAAAACCCCTTGCTTGGACATCATCTGTCATCTTTTAAGGATAATTTTGATAACTTTAATAACTTTTGATACTTTTAATAATTTTTAATAATTTTGATAACTTTAATAACTTTTGATACTTTAATATACCAGAAAATTTCACCTGCAAAATAATGTTGCAGTTTTCCCCCACATTACTGCCAATTATTATCAGAGACAATCTTTTCCTTTTCAAAACATGTTAATGAAACGAACAATAATGCAGAATTACACTCAGTTGGTGCTGAGATGTATGCCTCAGACCCGAAACAGACGTGACGAGTTACCTCAATTCAACATGGGTTTCCTTGCCTCAAGGTTTGACGGGAAGTGCAGGCGTCCTTGCAGGTGCATCTCTGCATTTCCCCTACTTGCGTGGCCCGGAGCTACATAGCCGCACGTGCTCTGCCTCCCCCCCTCGCACTGAGCGTCACTTCATCTCCCCCCCTCCCTCGTCTGGCCCAGTCCCCGCAGTTCTGGGCTGCGCGGCTTCTGGTGGGGGCCAGGCGAGTGAGGGGGAGATGCAGCATGCTCCGGGAGCCTTTCCTCCTGCTCTCCCAGTGCAGCCCGGTGTCGCTCTGGGGGGGCTGGGCCAGGCGAGGGGGGGAGATGAAGTGACGCTCAGTGCGACGGGGGGGGGGGAGGCAGAGCACGTGCGGCTATGTAGCTCCGGGCCACGCAAGCAGGGGAAGGAGAAATGCAGCGATGCACCTGCAAGGACGCCTACACTTCCCGCCAAACCTTGAGGCAAGGAAACCCAGGTTGAATTGAGGTAACACGTCACGTCTGCTACTCTCATCTCGTCAAATCTCAGAAGCTGAGCAGAGTTGGCCTTCCTTAGTACTTGGATGGACCGAGGAAGTCCACAGTCACCATGTACAGGCAGGCTACAGTTTAATAAAACTTTCCCACTAACTTAGAATCTTTGTCCAGGCAGCCAGCCTTTGTCTGCTCCACATGGCAATGGTGGCCATCCAAGATGGAGCTCGATGTGAGATCACCTTCCTGCAAGTTTTCTACAGATGGAATCAGCCAAAATGGACCCTTCTCCATCTGTGCCAAGTGATTATCTCTATTTGCCCACTTCTTGTGGGTTAAAGAATCCTTTCAGGTGGTCTTCAGGAAGATACAGTCTAGCCTCTTGCATTGCAAACCTCTATGTCAACTTCTAGGTGTCATATTCCAGTGAAGATGTGAACTGGCCATTTCATTGTATTTGGTCAGGAGGGCCATTTGCATTTACAAAGTTTTGATGGTTGATACTTGAGTGATGTATGGGAGCAAGCAACTGCCTTCTCCCCTCCTGCCTATCATCTTCCAGAATTAAAAAGGTATTTCTCCATAACATTATTTCCTATGTGGTAGTGGTGGAAAGTGCCATCAAATCGTAGTTGACTTATGGAGACCCCTGCTGACGTTTTCAAGGCAAGAGACTAACAGATGTGGTTTGCCATTGCCTGTCTCTGCAACCCTCAACTTCTTTGGAGGTCTCCCATCCAATTACTAATGAAGGCCGAACCTGTTTAGCTTCCGAGATCAGGTTTGTCTGGGCTATCCAGGTCAAGGATATTTCTATTCCGAGATCAGGTTTGTCTGGGTTATCCAGGTCAAGGATATTTCTATTCATATAGGGTAAAATGTGGCACAACAGAGAGTCTTGAGATGCCAGAGTTTTTTCCAATGAACCTCTGCCAAGAAATGATTTTTTGCAAGATCTGCACCTCCTTTAGAAAGCCTGAAAAACTGCAACAGGTTTTACCTTTGACTTGAGGACTGCTCTCTCAACCCCACTCTTCTATATAACAACACATCCCACTGCATTCTGGCATAATAGAAACTAGATTTCATATATGCAAGCATATTCCTGAGTACTTTAAATGCCTCTCAATGCTATTGCAGGACTATATGAAGAAGTGCAACACTGTAGTTAGTTTTATAGCCCATAGGGTACATTTTGAAATGTTTCAGATTGGTTGGTTTTTAAATTTAAGACTACACAGCAAAAGAGCTTACAGCCAGCAAATAATCTCCATTCAGCCCCCCCCCGCCATTAAAGAGGACCATCCCCCCATCGCAGGACCTGACTGTTGGGGCTGAACTCTTTTCAGCTCTGCCTTTATTTGGAAACAAAGGCAGAGCTGTCTGTGCCAGGCTGTTTTCATAAACGGTCTCTGGGCACATGCAAACTAGCAACAGCTTTGCTAATGAGTGATAAATTCAGTTGGCACCAGCTGAATAACCATGTGCTGCATCCGTTACCCCTTTCTTTAAGAAGCCTCTTATAAAGAAATACTCTAAACCTGTACAACAGGAAAACAGACTGCCAAAAAAAAAAGATCCCATGCAGAAAATATTTAGACTCCCAGTGGACAGAAGGAGAAACAATTATCCAACGGCTAACATACAGGATGACATAATTAATAGGGACACATTTGGAAATTAACTAATGCAGATCTGGACTGCAGCTGTACCCCCATGTTTCCAACATGAACACACGGTCAAGGCAATCAAAGTCACGCCCCCCCCCCATCTCCAGCCCCCAAGCTCCTACCACTTGCTAGGAACAGCTTTCCAGCCCTACTAGTATACGATTAGGACAGCTTCCTTATGAATCTACTCAAGTACTGCAATCATCTTCAGAGGCCCTGCTTTAGGTGCCAATCTGAAGCTAGACTGGCAGCAACTTGAGAAAGCCACTTGCTTGGACATCTTCTGGCAGCTTCTGTCATCTTCTACCCTGTCTGTTATGCCTGACTAAGAAGCCTGAAAATTGCATGTGATGCTTTGAAAAGGAAACTTCTTGAAATGGGACTCTTGATCTAGACAACCCATCAGAAAAAAGAATACATCACAGCACCTTCCAGGGTTCCTCATTCAAAGCATTGTGGAATCTTCATCAGGCAACGTGCCTCAGCAAGGAATAGTTTGAATATGAACTATTGAAACCACTTATCTGTTTTGAATGAACCATAGATAAACTAGCACTTTAATCAACCTCACTGTAATTATTTCTATCTCATTGGATTTATGCAATATGTTGTAGACGTTCTGATTGAAGCCTGAGCATTAGCACTTTACTATAAATAATATAAAAGACACAAAGAGCATCATGATACGATATGTATGTGAACAGTTTACTGGCATATAGCACTTTAAAGAGGCGGTGCTTGGTCAGTTCAGAGACTGAGCACCCATTCAGATGAGTTGTAACTACTACATGTGAATTGTACATAAGCTGTTACCTTACACATTTTTTTGTACATTTCATTAAACCTGCTATTCACGTTTATAAGATTGGATGTACTTTTGCTGTTAAGGACTGTGCTGATAAGTTTCACGTTTTTTTCTTTATGTTGTTGGCCGCCTTGGGGACCCTAAGTTGGGTGAAAGGCAGCTTTAAAAAAACATTGAATAAATAAATAACGCAGCAACTACTTGGACTTTGCATGGAATGTAAACCTCTCCTCCTTCTCACACCAAGCATTTGTGCTGCAGAGAAACAGCATTTCCCCAGCATTTTTTAAAATCATTGCACAGAAAGCACCATCCTGGCAGATTTCAGCACTGAAAGCCGAGACTTCAGGGGTTTTGTTTAACGGAGGAAGATTAGAGACCTCTGATGAAGGAAGGTACCTCGGTCAGCAGAAGAGACCTTTTGGGACCCATTCCAAGGTTTGTTTCACTAAGTGATGTGCTTGAAGAACAGTTGTGTGTTACTCAAAGGCTTGTGCGTTCTTACAGCCAACAACAGCTGCCATTTTGCTCAACGGAATGTCACTTAGTCCCACAGTGATCCCAGCTGATCTCTAAGTAAAAGGTGTTCAGCATGAAATTGCTTTATATTCTTCTTCAAGCCATTATCTCAGAACAAGCCGGCATGTGGCTCTTTACCTCTCCACTGTTCTGTCCCCTAGTCATGCAGCGACTGTGATCAGTGCCAACACATTTCAGCTACATCTAACCAGCTGGTATCGGCAGAACAGCAGTACCTGGGATCTGAAAGTGCAGTGAACTTGCACTTGCCAACTTAAACAGAGGGAGATTTGAAATCTTGATGTTCATGTAACTAGCCCTTTGCATTCAACAGACAACTGCTGTTTTATACAACTGTTAAAGATATATAATACAAACACAGAATCCCAGCCAAAGTACATGCATCCTTCAGAAACTTTTAAAAAGTGTTTTAAACATTTTCTGTAGTTCCCGTCTCCAAACCACAATGTCACTTTGCAGAAACTGCGGAAGCACTTCATCTTAAATTACTCTCTCCTTCTGTCTTTCAGAGGGAAGTGGGACAGTTGGCTATTCCAATTCCCTCCCAAATTCAGGCCAATGCCTCAGCCAGTTTGTTTAAAAGGAAACTTATACCACATGTTTTTTAAAAAGGCTATCTAAAAACCAGACAGTATTCTGTCCTATATAAGAGATTCAGATTGGGACGTGTTTTATTTCTCAGGAAAGGGGAAAACTTCATTTTGTTTTTTAAATGTAGGGATCTATAAGCCACCAAATTTTTATCCAGGGTGCTTATTTTTTCTCCCTTTTCAAAACAAGGAGCATAACATTTCACATTGCCCAACCTTTAGAGCAAGGGACTAAACATAGCACAGAAGCAACTTACAGAGGCATGGAAAACAGACGACCCACAAAAACAGCCAGGGCAGATGTTCAACAAGCTTCCTCTTATTGTAGTTCTAGGTAGAGAGCTAGCACAGGGGGTTCACTGAGCTCCTGGCAGGTTACCAGGACTGGAGAACTGTATTTGCCTTGGTGGGTCACTCACAGGTAGCACAGGCCTGCTTAAGTATTTACAAAAGGAAAGCTGTTCTGAAATATTTCATTATATGTTTTACATGGAGATAATACGATTCTCCTTATGCGGACTAGATTTTAACTCTTCCTTTTTAAAAGAAAGAAGTGCACATGAGCCAAGCCAGTAGACCAACTTGTAATAAAAATATTGTTAAGTATGTCTTCACAGAGACAGCAAAGAAAGGGGAGGGATTCGCCACTTGTCCTTGCCACTCTCAATCTGCACAAATGGTCTTCCACCCTACTGCCTCTGAAGCCCATCTTAGACTCAGGCAGCAATAGTGCAATAAGCTACTCCCCCTCCCCCTGACCCCAAGTCCATGCCACTGCTGCCCTGTATCTTGCTGGGGTGGCCTGAGACCTGCCCAGCTCAAGCGGCCAAACTACTTGAGCCAGCCCTGGTGATGGTTCATACATTCCTGAGCTTGGTCCCTGCACTCCATCTTGTGATGTTTACTGTGAGCAAAGAAGACTTCATCTTTTCAACAAGTTTCAGGTACAAGCCCCCTGTTTACTTATAATTTTAAATGGCATCCATCGCCAGTGCCCTGACCTGGATAGCCCAGGTAAGCCTGATCTCATCAGATCTCAGAAGTTAAGCAGGGTCAGCCTTGGGCCGTCGTCACATGGGCGTTTATTCCGTCAAATTTCCATTATGTGGCGCTATTGTTCCTATCGGCGCCATGATGCAATCTTTTGTCAAATACCGTCTCCTCCCGCTTCGAGTTGTTCACACCGTAGCGCTCTGTGCCGTCATTTTGAACGGGCACAGAAAAAACTCCTCCCCCCTTTTTAAAATTTTTTTTCCGCTTTATTGCGTTATAACGACATTACATCGTTATAACCAAACGTTAGCCCAACCCCAAAAGAGCAGGATAGGTTGGCCAAGTTTTCCCGCCCTGGAAGCAGCTTGAACATTGGCTAAGATTGTTTTTCTTCCTAATTTGAACATCCATAAATATACTCTTGTTCTGAGAAAAGCCCCTGTCTGATGTGATCCCCATCGCCGAAGACTCAACCATGGCTCCACCGAGTGAACTTGTAGTTCTGGTGGCCCAACTGGTTGTTTTGATGGTTCAGAGCACGTTCACTCTGTGCCATGCACACCTGCGATCCCTCCATCGGAGGCGAAGGGCAGCGGAAAGACTTTTTCGGTCTATGCTGCTCGAGCAGCATAGAAAGAACACTCTTTCATTGCTTTGTATTTTTATAATATTATGACGTTATAGCGATATAAGGACGTTTGTTTTTTTTAAAAAAAGGAGCTCGCTGCAGGAGAGCGCGAAAGGGCGTCTGGGATAACGGGTCAAGATAAGAAAGGGAAAATTCCGTCATTATGGGATAGAAATCGATGCCGGATGGTCACACGGAAGCAGATTATAGCGCGAAAATTGAGACCAGAGGAGAAATCTCAGACTCGCAACAGTGCCAGAATAAGGTGGGAATTTTGCGGTAGATTGCGCAATTTCGCGCTAATTTTAAGCCCGTGTGACGACGGCCTTGGTTAGTAATTGGATGGGAGACCTCCAACAAAGACCAGGGTTGCAGTGGCAAGCCACCTCTGTTAGTCTCTCACCATGAAAGCCCCATCAGGGGTTGCCATAAGTCAACTCTGACTTGAGGTCTCTCTCCACCAAACTGCCAATACAACTGTAGAGTCTGTTCAATGGCAAAACTGTTCCTAGCTCACTCTTATGCACAGGAAATTCAACAGAGGAGGAATGATGTACGCTCATCCAGGTCCCCAATGGGAGGGGAAAGTAGGGTATAAATGTCTGAAGAGTACAGTGCCTCAGCCTTTTAAAACAGTTCATGGTTCCGTTCTAAGCTTTGTTCAGCGGATTGTTTTGACATGGCCAGCCTGCTCCAATACACACTCAATGCCTGCCAGGAACTGGCACAACTGCAGCAGCTATATAAAGTCTGTGACACATCACTCTGTGAGGTCCAGTATCACAAGCCATCCTAGTAATGACATGAACAGTTTTAAGTTTCCATCTATAATCAAAATATCTAAAATGAGTAATTCATATGGCAGCCAATTCATTTATCTGAGGGAAAAAAGAAATACTGAATGTTCTAGGTTTCCAAGTTATACAGCAACACACCTGTTGTTTGATTCAAGCTGAAAATCATGTTATCTATATCTGCAGAGCAGTCATATGCATATGGGCAGCCTTACTGAGATCATAACTGAGAGCCAGTTTGGTGTAGTGGTTAAAAGCGGCAGGACTCTAATCTGGAGAACCAGGTTTGATTCCCCACTCCTCCGCTTGAAGCCAGCTGGGTGACCTTGGATCAGTTACAGCTTCTCCGGGCTTTTTCAGCCCCACCCACGTCACAGGTTAATACATAGCAATACCAGAGCATCTCTGAGCCTGTAGGGTTCTCTCTCCCCTAGCTGAACTTTCGTCAGCCCTTGAGGAAAATGGCTTGCAAGTGAGTTATGACACAAAACAGTGTCATAACAGCTTTCATGTTTTCTAGAACTATACTGGAAGTTCAAGATTTGTTTTAGTTCTGCAGGAAAGGGGGTGGTTAGAAACTCTGTGATAAGTTTTCTCCTTAAAATAATTTTGTTTTCCAGGCTAGCACAGAAATGCCCACTGTACCACTTAATTCAGCTGCATATGTCCATCCAGCCTCATAGGCAGAATCCCTACTTCTCTACCACCTTGATCTAATCAACATGAGCAATTTGCATTATGTTTGTAAAACAAAACTTAGGTTTTATCTTGGACCCACAGTAATGACAAAATTATCCCAAGTAGTTGTTTACTTTTCTGGAAAATGGGGTGGGTGCCATGGTGATTAGAAGTAGAGATGGGCACGAACAGCAATACGAACAAAAAAAAGCCACTAACAGCCCAATCTGCTGTTCGCGAACAAGCTGTTCATGAGGCTCCATTCTAAATGAACTCTAAACAAACAGGTGGTCGTTGCAAGCCTCGTTTGTTGCTGTTCGTCTTGCTATTCGTCAAGCCAGACAATCTGGCACCTGCAATCAATTCCCTTGGCAACTTAGGCAGGGATTGTCTGAACTCTGTCTGAACTCCTGCTTTTGCCCTGGAAACCCCAATCTAAGCCCAATTTAGTTTGATAGGCAGCTCCAAATTTGTTACAACAAGGGAGCAAAGAGCAGGAGGGAGGGGGGCTCCCAGCTCTGACTTTGCAGACAGTGGAAAGGGAGAGAGTTGCTGTTGGCATTTTGATAGAGAGAGTGCATTGGAGCTTGAATTTTCTTTGTGTGTGGTGGGATAGGGATCTACCCCTTCAAGTTCCAGGGCTGCTGCCAGGCTCTGAGACCAAGCTATTATTTATTATTGGTACCTTTCCTGGTGCCTGTTCAGGTTCTGGGAGTGGTGCAGTAGGGATCTTGACTTGGATGATGGCTGGAGGAGAGCCCGCTGGCCCCCACGAACAGCTAGCCACGAACATGTTCATGAACAGGGCCATTTTCATGGTTGTTCGTGAGTCCCTGTTCGTGGATGGCAACGAACAGCAAACATCGTGTTTGGGTTTTTTTCTGTTCGTGCCCATCTCTAAATTCAGAAGAGCTACAGGTGTCGTGTTAAAGACCGACATGTGGCTCCTGAGCCACTGAGTATCACCACACTAAAGTATTCAAACTGCACAAAAAGCAAGCTAGCTGACAAGTCTAGGGATGTGGTCCAGAAGCATGCAGTGCTGTAGGTGCTGCACCACATCAATCTACTTCTGCCCTTCTCCCCCCTCGGTTCTAGCATGAGTCAGTTTTACCTGGATTTATAAGACAACATGGCACAACCTGAAAAATGTGGTAGGTCACAACTGCAAAAACTCACAGCAAAGTGATGTGAGCCTATTGCTTGGACCATCTGTGACACCACTGTTCAGCCACACAGCCTCCAGACACCCCTCCCCTAAGCATGACTCAAATTGACTGAAACTCAATTGCCTATACCGAATGCAAACAAACTTGTGGACTATGCCATATTTTCACCTATTATTTCAGTTTTCGCATTTCTATGATGAATCAAATTCTAGTTAAGTATGAATGTATTTACTGCTAATATTTATTGTAAACTACTAGTAAAGATTTACACATTGCTATTTTCTATTATTTAAAGCAAGTTTATGGGTAAGAGTATTAAAGAACTCCAACATTACCATATGTATGTTTACCAAAGTATTCTTCTTTAACAAAGATTTCCGCTGGAACACGTTTTTTTCATTCTCACCATACAGATGCAAAAACAAAGAGAAAGTTCTTTTTACCAGTTATCGAACAGGCGTGCCAGTATTGTATAAAGAGGTTTAAAAAGAAACACTTACCAACTACTTCTCAAAAGAGGAAGAAAATGTGTCCGTCAGTCTGGCAAGAAGGTAGATGCTTTCCCCATAGGAAATGGAGAAACTCAGGGTAAGAGTTCTTCTTCACCACCAGCAATACTTCTGGAAGATGGGCAGTCACAGAGAATCCAGGTACACTGCCATATTCCCAAATCAGCATTTTATTAATCCCTATCAACTATAGGCACTTTGGCTGCATAGATCAGGCTGTAAAATTAGGCAAATAGGATTGCATATGACAACAGATTGGCTAGATTGTTCACAATCCTGGCAGAAAATTTAGATCTTCCCATTTATTTAGATTTCCTTTGGCAGCTGAGCAGCAGACCAACAGGCTAATTCTAGTCTATGCCCAGGGTAATTCAGCACAGGATTGCCCTGTATGGTATGGTTCATGTAATATGCCTGCACTAGGCTCACTGAAGAACACTTTCCCAGAGCTAGCATTCCTCCTTATGGTATCCTAATAACATGGATACCATGACATCAAGAAGAAATAGAAGACTTTGGCACCAAAATTCTGCAACTTTCTCTCAGGGAGATTAGTCTGTCCCCTTCTTCTGTTGCCATCTTCCATCAGCAGGTGAAGAGTTTTTTGTTTTATTTGGCTTAACCTCAGTGATCCCTCCATAATTCCCAATGTTTTAATTGTTGTTTTTAATGTTTTAGTTGTTTTTATGTCTTTGTTTTTATGGTTTTAATGGTTTTAATGTTGTATTTTTGTTGATTTTGATGGTTTTATAATGTGATTTTAGTATGTATATTTTGTTAGCCAGGTTGGTGGCCCTCATGAAGGCAGAAAGGCAGGGCATAAATTTTGTTAAATGAATAAAAAAATAAAAATGTATACCAGGAGGGCCAATCCTATCATCAGGTAAAGTCAAACAGCATATTCTGCAATATTTTATTTTACTTTATTTATACCCTGCCTTCTCCCCAGTGGGGAGCCAAAACAACTTACATTATTCTCCTCCCCTCCATTTTACCTCTCACAACCAACCTTTGAGGTAGGTTGGGCTTCCATGGTAGAATGGGGATTTAAATCCCAGATTCTAGTCCAAAATGCTAACCAATATCTACGCTAGCTATTACTAGAGGCATTGTTAATTATTTAGTTATGTTTTTACCATGTTGGGAGGTATGCCATTTGGATAATTGCATCTATGGGCCATGAATTCAGCCTTCCAACTTTACCTCAGTGAAGTATATGTTGGCTTTCATGTTGCTGCAGTAACATTATATAGGGCCTTAAATTAGCAAGTAATCAAGTTGTTGCTTTTCCTTGCAAAGTAAATTCCAAGTGCTTCGCTCGTTCGTATCGTGGCAGAATGATGGGCTGCTATTTCTTTCTTAACACAGTCTGCGTTAAGAGGTTTAGCATCATCATGGAACCATTAATTTTTACTGTTTCTCTTTGATTAGTATATAAAGCACTGCAGCTCCTTTGGATATTATCCAGTCTTCCCACCAAGAGTAATACTCTGCTATGGGTGCGATGAACCCACAAAAACAAGTCAGTGCTATTGAGGGGGGAAAGTTATTCATACTTGACAAATTGCTTTTTATCTTATTCTCTCATATGTGACAGATTAAGTAATTGCCGTTTCCCTACTTTGTTACGCAAGAAGAACTTCTGTAGTTAACTTCACCTCCCCATTAAAAATGGACACCCACACTGGTAGGTCTTGGGAGCAAGACAGTAGACAATACTGTGTAGATGAAGATCAGGGCTTTTTTTCAGCTGGAACGCGGTGGAACGGAGTTCCGGCACCTCTTGAAAATGGTCACATGGCCGGTGGCCCCACCCCCTGATCTCCAGACAGAGGGGACTTTAGATTGCCCTTCGCACAGCACAGAGGGCAATCTAAACGCCCCTCTGTCTGGAGATCAGGGGGCGGGGCCACTGGCCATGAGACCATTTTCACTGAGGGCAATTTAAACTTTAAACCCCCCCCTTGTTCCAGCTGACCCAAAGTGATGTCATTGTGCGGTCCTGAGTTCTACCACTGAGTTCCACCACCTCTTTTCCCAGAAAAAAAGTCCTGATGAAGATTATTCGTAGCATCTATATAAACGAGAGGTCTTGCATCAGAATACCATATGCTTTGAAAGGCCTTGGAAATTATTGTGGCATTGGATAAAGCAGATCAACAGGGTATCTTATGAAGGATTACTCTAGTCCAAATCAACTGAATCTACACTATATGAACTAGACAGCAATCTTCAGCACGTGTATTCAGAAATCAGTCTAATTTAATTCAAAGGGGCTTACTCCCAGGGAAGTGTCCCAAGGATTGTAACCTTTTGTTTCCTCCAGGCAGAACATTCCATATAGGTAACAGATGAAGTGCAGATTGAAGTATAAGGAAGATGTTATAGATTAGTTAGGAAGTCCTTGTAAAAATTCTTAAACATACCATTTATTTATTTATTTAATTCGATTTATATTCTGCACCCCCTGCAATAGCAGGCTCAGGGTGGATTACATACAATATAAAACATGAGTATATATATATATGTGTGTGTGTATATATATACACATTTGTGTATATATATACACAAATATATATATATTTAAGTGCATATATATATGCACTTAAAAACAGAATTAAAATCACATAAGTATTATAAATACTTATACATATATATAAATATAAATAAATAAACACCATCCCAAATAGAGAGGCAAGCAAGCATTCCTCAGCCATAGAAAGAGATGAAAGAATTGTACCACAATTAGTTGGGGGGAAACCACAGAAAGTATCTGTTTTCAACAAAATCCGGGTGTTTTTCACATGCACACAGCATGGAACTCACGTCTTCACAGTGTGGTCTTATGCTGCACAGACATACATGAATTATGCAACCAGTTACAAGACTTGCTCCATACCACTGGATTGCATCACACTGAGACATTTCCCACACTATTGGATGTGTGAATGCAGGATACATGAGGGCTGAAAGTAAATGTTGATGCTTGCCCAGCTTTTTTCCTTCAAGGATTGCCTACTCTATTTTTACCACCCACACAATATGCTAAGAGGCCTGCCTCAATTTGCCTCAATTGGTCATTTGCATCACCTCTCCTCAACTATTGTGCAGGCTGTCCTCCAATGCAAAGCACGCTTCTTCTGGCACTAGACATTTTGCTTGTGCAAGATTCAAGAAACCCTGAAGTGTCTAGCGCAAGAGGAATGCACTATGCAGCAGAAGACAACCTCTGTTATAGTCAAAGAAAAATGCACAGAGAATGAAGGGATAAGAGCCAAGCCATTGCATTTATCCAGCACCCTGAAAACATTTCAATCATATCACTACATTACTTCCGTAATCCTTACAGCTCTGGGGTGGGGGTGGGTTGCCAACATCCAAGTGGGGGCTGGAGATCTCCCAGAATTACGACTCCAAACTACAAAGGTAAGTTCTACTGGAGAAAGTGGTAGCTTTGAAGGGTGGCCTCTATGGCATTATACCCCACTGAGGTCCCTCACCTTCCCAACCCCCCCCAAGCTCCCCCCCCAAGCTCCCCCCCCAAATCTCCTGGTATTTCCCAAGTGGCAGTTGCCAACCCTAGATGGGGAGGCACAAAGGTAAAGACAACAGTAGCTTGGCTAAGGCCAAGGACACAAAGTCGCTGTTCAGTAATGGCCACCACACAAAGTGAATAAATATATATTAACAATATACAGTATTTGAGAATGAACATAAGCAAATGGCTATCTACCCTCTTGGACAGGATAACTACCCTAACTTGTCACTAAGGATTTTCCTCCGAAACTGATACAAGGATCTTGTTTTCCAAAGAATTAAACAACTCCCCGTGCCACCCCAATATGGGCAACAATAAGCTTTGTATATAGTACTGCTAATGTTCAGCATGGCCAGAATTTGAAAGGTGGCCTAGTACTGAAACAGTATGTTCAAAGAAGCGCATGCTTCAGTTTAATGCACACTAAAATTCAATGACAAATCCAATGCCCTCCCATATTAAACAGCATAAACTTCCATTATCCAGAGTATACATTCCATAACGTCAGCCTCCTGGTGTGTCACACGGGCATCCTGCAGGCCAGCGCATTCACATTTGTACTCATCAGGCTCTTCACACAAAAATGCATCAGAAGTGGCAAACTTTATACCCATTGTGAAAATAACTCATCCCAAAGGCAAGAAAAAATGCAAGATGTCTGTCGGGCATATGAATGACTGACATGCACAAGCTGCGGAAAAAGTCCCACTCACATTTCAACCTCAAAACATTCTCAAACAATTTGAAAATATTTCCCTTCGAATGGAGAAAAAGATGTTACTTACTTCAAAATGATGTATTCTTTAAAATCCTCGGTTTGTGCTTAAATTATGTATACAGAAATTTTTACACACGCACGCGAACACAAAAGAAATTTGTCTTCCTAAAACTTTTTATCCAACTGTGTGACTTCAGAAGATCCTTGTTTCAGCTAAAATTTCTCTCCAAATAAACATTCAGGTGCTAAGAAAAACAGGAGTGACACATCACACAAGTCTCTAGGCATGCAGGCTTCACAAGTACAGCTTGTGGCCAAGATGATTCAGAGCGGGATGAATTTTTAGAACGGTGCTTTCCGACGATGTGTGCACCACCAAGAAGAATACATGTGCCAAAGCTATATCCCAAGGAGTGAAGGCCTGGAGCAAACCGATATTGGCAAAAATCTCCCTTTAAATGTTCTTAGACACCTGAAATCTTCAAGAGAGCGATCCCCCAATTCGGTGTTCCCACCCATCATTAAGATTCCTTCACACACAACTATAGGCTCTTCAGTCTTAGAGGACTGAGCCAAATGCTGTGTGGTAACATCATACACAACCACCTTTTATGGGCTGAACAGTGAAGCTTTGATACCAGCTAATCTACCATAAATAGCTCTAGAAATGTAGAAGGATCAGATCAGCTGTTACAACAGGCCTATGTCTGTAGGTACTTCAGATCTTGTCCCCCTGTCAAAATCCTAGTCTATGATTCGAGTTTTCTGTTTCCAAAAATTAAAAAGGACATGAAAAAAGAAAAAGGTTGGGAAGTTTTTAAAAAAAATCACAGGGAAGAGAAAGATCTTGTAACATCAGGACAGCAAGCAGAGTCCTGCATCCAGCTAAGAAATATATGCATGGATCAAATCCTTTTTAATGCTAAGTTTTAGTACTATTGCTCACAACATAAAACAAGCTGTACATTATTTCATTCTTTAAATTAAATAGCATTAGGAAAAACCAATGTGGTCTGTCCAAAGTACCAAAGCTTAAAGTATTTTTTTAAAGCCTAGGTATTGATTATAGTATCAGATTAGAAACTGGGAGATCCCGGTTCAAATACCCGCAGTGCTATGGAAGCTTGCTGGGTGACCTTGGGCCAGTCACACACAAACTCAGCCTAATGTACCTCACAGGGTTGTTGTGCAGATAAAATGGAAGAGAGGAGAATTATATAAGCCATCTTTGATCTCCATTGGGGAGAAAGGTGAGGTATAAATAAAGTAAATAATCGGAAAGAGGGGAGGAGCTGGCTTATGGGAAAGCTATAAACAGGGCTTTTTTCTGGCAAAAGAGGTGGTGGAACTCAGTGGGTTGCCCACAGAGAAAATGGTCACATGGCTGGTGGCCCCGCCCCCTGATCTCCAGACAGAGGGGAGTTGAGATTGCCCTCCGCGCCGCTGAGCAGCGCAGAGGGCAATCTAAACTCCCCTCTGTCTGGAGATCAGGGGGCGGGGCCACCAGCCATGTGACCATTTTCAAGAGGTTCCGAAACTCCGTTCCACCACATTCCCCCTGAAAAAAAGCCCTGGCTATAAACCTTAATGCACTTGTGCTTAAAATAAATGCTTCCCCCTGCCCAAGTCATTTCATAAAAGCGTAATGTTCCAGCAAAACTCAGCAATACCAGTTTAAAGCTAGAGACACAATGGAAGCCATGGGCTGTTCTCCCTTTGTTTTCTATAAAGACGACAGCAATTTTTATTAAAATAAAAGCAGAATTGTAAAAAGTTGATAAAAAGGCCAAAAAGGTTAAAAAGGCAAGGTCTTTACAAAGATGAGAACTTGGATTATAAGGAATAAACAGCAGAAAAGGTATTTCCAATGTCAAACAATGTGAGAAAGCAAGCAGAAAAGAAGTTAGATGCCGAACTGAGATTCTAGAGATGCAGGTCTTGATTCCTGGCTTAGGGCTTCTAAACTGGTAAAGCACCATTCTTGTACATAACACAGATGCCATTCAGAACAAGTTAACCCTCAAGTTCTAATGCCATCAGTCTCCAAATCAGGTGGATCATCAGACATGTTGATGCTTTGACCAGCCATAAACGTAATGGACAGGAAAGAGAAGCCAGTACACTGTATACACCTATTCCTAGACATTAAACAGCAGCAGTTACAAACACTGGAGAAGACTTTGAATGGTCTATGCAGATACTAAACTTCTAGCAACATTATCTCTTCCAAATATTCATTTTTGTTCTCTCTAAAAGGAATGCAGAGCCCAAAATTCAAGGGGATCAAGTATTATCTTTTTCTGATGCAATACCTCTACTACCAGTTCATATAACTCCTGTACACCTTAATCCTTTAAAGCACACAGATCATATGCAGATGGCCAGCCCATGTTCAGAAGCTACATAAATTCTACACGGCAGCACAGATGCTTTAGAAGCTCAATAAGTGGCAATTAAGCCATGGCAGTCACATACATCTAAAGGAGACGCCAGCGCTTGTGGGCTGGACATTTGTTAGACTTTTATCCTGCCCCTCCTCCAACAAACCGAGGGTGACACCCCACTCTGTCTTTATAATAACCCTGTGAGGTAGGTTAGGCTAAGAGATATGGAAACTTCACGACAGAGTTAGAATTTGAAATAAAACAGAAGTCCAGCAGTACCTTAAAAAGACTAACAAAATGTATTCCAACGTGAACTTTTGTAAGTGAGAAATCACTTCTTCTAATATTCTCCAATTCACTCTTCTTCTGATTTATTTTGCTACAGAAGACGAACATAGCTACCCCTCTGGAATCTATATAGCTATTCCCTCTGGAATCAGAATTTTAACCTAGGTGTCTCCCCACCCCCCACCCCCAACATTCCTCTCTACCACTCTGACTTTATCGTATTATATACAATGGTGATTTCATATGATTTTTAAAAACCTGAAGTCACCTCATTAACTTCTGTTAGAAGACAGAATATAAACACTTCAGAGAAATAAATGGCACATCAACAGGATAACAATACATGGTAAGAATATTAAGAAAAAAAATCAAGTTATTCCTTACACTGATACTAAGTTTTCAGCAAAACAAGTCTCTGGACATTACCTGGACAGTTAATCTCTATTTTCACCAGACATGCTAGCTGTTCACAGGTAATAAGCATCTCCAGACTTCACACAATGACAGGTAGAGCTGTCCTTTTTGGTACCTGACACATGTGGTTATGATGTTGGAATTCCCTCAATTATTGTTCTCCTCTAGAAACCAGCCACCTCATATAACTACAGTCCCCAGGCTTTCCCCTGGAGAACAAATTACTACAGCCTACATACGAAAATACAAATTACTGTAGGTTAGATAATGCCCCAAGTATTATGGAAAGTGAAGCATATTCATGTTATAACTACGCACCAATGGACAGGTGGAAATTAGTGTATTTGCAACCACCACCACCACAGAAGGAGGAAAGCAGGCACAGTACAAGTGTGGGCTGTTACCTGGATGTCATACACCTGTTTTACCAAAACTACCTGTACCAACAATGAATACACTCCAACTCACATCTTATATTATCAGCTGTTTAACCTCACAACCCATCTGTAATCTACCATCTAACCCTTTTAACGAGGCATTAAAAGACCACTGAAACTTTGTTTTCAGTAAAAGTATTTTGTATCTCATCAAACAGAGGTTCAAAACAGAGAAAGACTTCCCAAAGCCAGAGAAGGCTTCAATGCCATTATTTATCAAGGCTTTATTCCTTTAAAATGTGATAGTTCTCAAACCTAAGCACGAATGAGTCTCCGTGGCTGGACAAATGTCCTCCCTCATCTTGAAACGAGTCTGCCCCTTTTCTCTGCCACACCCCCAGCTTCTGGGAGCAGGATAAATCACTTATACTGAGTGTTCCTATACAGATTATGAAGGAATCCATTTTCCATAGCATGCTCTCTCTCTCTCACTCCCAAGAGGGAATTCAGACTCCGATTAGAACTGTTTATAAGAAAAGGTTCGTTCTGAGAAAGAACCCAGATCTAAACATACACTATTTCCTTCAATCTACATGTTGTTCTCCTCTAGCAAATAAAACCTTACCAGGAACCATGGTGAAAATCATGTCGCCCTCCTCTCAGAACCAGGCCTTGGGATCCAGTGCATGAGAACAATTCAGAGAGACAGCTTGGCTTTGTTTGAGAGCTTATATCTTCTGGCTGCTTCCCGTCCTCCCCCTTGTGGGAAAAAAGCATTGCCTGTACCCAGCCTGCCTCACCATTGCTATTGGCTCATTCACAAACAATTCTACTTAGCATATTCAAGTTTCCCCGAGAGCTTGTAATGACCCAGAGAGACATTTTTGGCTTGCCCAGTTTGGAACTTGCACTGGGAGAAGTTAACGTTCACGGCCTCTCATTGCCAACAGCTATCTTTAAAGCAGAGTTTTTTGTTAGGCCAAATCCCTTCCTTAATACAGTGTACTTAAGAAATTGGGCTCCTCACTAGGGAGAATGAATACATTTACACAGGGTCACCATAGGATTTACAGCGGGCTTTCATCTCAGCCACGGTTTAAGGCTGCACAGGAGAGTTTTAAATTGAACCCGGGTCCACAGAGTTTGATTGAAGACTCTTTCCATTCTGCTGTGCAGCCTCATCTCTACAAATTCTTAAATAAAATTGCCTTTAGGCATGTGCGAAGCAGAGAGCACTTTAGAACCGCGCAGGGATGGTTGGTGAATTTTGAAATTAGCGAATCCCTAGAAGAATATTTACACATGGTAAAGATGTGCTCTGGACACACAGCTGTGTGTGAGAGAGATGATATCTTGATCCTTTCGGTGAATAAACCACTGCTATCACTACTCCAGTTGATCACATCAGTTACTGCATTAACATTCTCTGGACTTCTCCAGGAGGAAAATGCTTCTGAAATCTATGCAGCGTATTTGCCTACTCACTGCAAAATAACCAGAGCTACGTTTTCAGACCCAGGTTGGCTGAAACGCCAAGGCCAAGATGAAAGCCAAAGTATATTGAGGGTTACAGTAGCATGTGAACAAAAGATAAACCACATGCTTTTTTTTCCTTTTTGCAACTTTCGCTAATTAAAGAAATATGGTTTCCATCTATCTTTCTTGACTCCACAAATCTGTCCTGGAACTGTACATTTTGTGTGGAAATGCACATTAGGAAGCTACCTTGTAAGAAGTGTCTTTCCCTTCAGGTTGAACGAACACAATCACTCTCCATGAACCTGCTACTGGAAGGTTAGCGTCTATTTCTTTTGCTGACTGATATTTGTTAAGGGTTTCCCAAGTTCTTCCTGCTTTGAAAACAGGGATGTTTCATCTGAAAGATATTCATCTGAGGAATGTTGATATTCCTCTGAGGAATGACACGTAAAAGGTAAAGCAAGTTAATTATAATGTTTAGCATTTATACAGTGTTCTTAGAATGGCCAAAACCTTTCACAAACATCATCTTGCTGCAATTCTTTCCGTAATTACATAGGTAAAGTGCTACAGATGCAGAACTGGTGCTGAGAAGTGGTGGCTTACCCAACATGTTCTTGGGAGTTTACAGCAGAAGTGAAATTTCAACATCGCTCCATTTCCTAGTCACTATGTTAAACCAACTAACTCTCTAGTAATAGAGGTCTGGTAAGAATTCACCACATCAGGTTTTTTTCAAACTGGGGTCCATAAGGATACTTTATCAGAGCTTGCCTGTACTTCACAGGGTCTGCAAGTTCAGGTCAATCATCCTGCTGGAATGGACAAGGATGAAGGACATGTTTGCCTTTAGGGCATCGCTTGCCTCAAGAGACAACTCCAGATCTTGTAACAGGGCAGAGACCTCCACGGGACATGCACAGCTGGTCATGCACAGGCTGAGAAAGATGCCATCCAAGAAGGATGTACTGTATGGACAAGCACCAAGCAGGGAGTGAGGAAGAGAAAGGAAGAGGAGCCAGCTGACTTCCTCTGAGGCAGCAAGCTCTTTCTCTTTCTGAGGCAAGGGCTCTCTGGTGACATTGACCCTCTCTTTCCCTCCAGTTCTGAGGCAAGGGCTCTCGGGCACATGGCAGGTGCTGATAAGGAAGGAAGAGAGAGAGAGTTTCAGGTCCACTAACAATTTTTAATCAAAATGGGGACCCCTGAGTTGCTCAACTCAGAACTACTACATTGGCTAATGTAGAGAAGGTTGCTATGACTGCCCATCTATAATAAATAAGTCAACGAAGGAAGGAGAAGGATTCGTTGTTGATCATATGCAACTCAGTCTTCTAAAGCGAATTAGCTCCCTTTCATTAGTTCAAACACTCATCAATTCATGCCTATTTTTGGCCATGCAATAAGCAAGGAACAAAATACTTCCTTTCTTTATCTGTCCTGGTGACAAGATCAACTATGTGTCATTTCATTCTAAATAGAGTGCAGAAGGCGAGCTACTATTCAAAAACATTTGCAACCATGGGTTATACTGGGACCTGAAGCTTTCCCAAGAAGCCACAAATGGAAGTCACAAGCAGCTTGCCTTTGTTTTCTGCAGTGAGTGGGCTAGCCTTTCTCCCCTCTTCTGCTCTGTAAGGCAGTAACTTCTTTTTTAGATGGAGGGGGTAAGAAATTATGGACGTATATATGGTTCTTCAAAAACCAAAAGAGAGAAATAGGTCCCATAATTTGAACTGAAACAACAGGGGAGATAAAAATAAGGAAATCAAGGGAAGGAAATAAAGGACACCAGAGTAGCACGAGATACATTCATAAAGAAAATATCCCAAAGCGCAGGAAACTAACAACGAATTTGTTTGGACACCATTACTGATTTACAAATGCTTATAAAATTTTCTTCAGTTATACTCTTGGTTCTTCTAACAACTCAGTTCCCAACTACAAGAGTTATATCCAGGGCTTTTTTTTCAGTGGGAACGCGCTGGAACGGAGTTCCGGCACCTCTTGAAAATGGTCACATAGCTGGTGGCCCCGCCCCCTGATCTCCAGACAGAGGGGAGTTTAGATTGCCCTCCGTGCCGAGCAGCGTGGAAGGCAATCTAAACTCCCCTACGTCTGGAGATCAGGGGGGCGGGGCCACCAGCCATGTGACCATTTTCGCTGAGGGTGATTTAAACTTTAAAAAACTCCCCCCTTGTTCCAGCTGACCCAAAGTGACATAATTGTGCAGTCCTGTATTCCACCATTGAGTTCCACCACCTCTTTTCCCAGAAAAAAAGCCCTGGTTATATCAATTTGATTTTACCCAGGGAAAAAAGTGTAAAGACTGATGAGACTAATAATTTCCTCCCCCACCTTTATGTATGTATGTATGTATGTATGTATGTATGTATGTATGTATGTATGTATGTATGTATGTATGTATGTTATTTGTATTCCCCCTTTCTCGCTGAAATTCAAAGCGGATTACATAGTGTGAGATTAGTACAATCAGTTAATTTCCTCTCTGCCTCCCAAAGGCTCTGTCAGTTTCACTTCCCCTTTTAAGAAGCAAAGAAGAAATAAACAAACCCTCTAAGCAGCCATCTCCCTGGCTCTGTAGAGAGGGGAACTTGACAAAGACTTCCGATCTTTTAAAACTCAGCTTCCTGGCTAACATTGCGACTCCCTTCACATGCTGTAATTCATCTTTTGTAGCTTGGTTCTCAGAGCCAGAGGGCACGCTGCCAACGCATCTTCCCCACAATGACTACTACTTACCTCCGTTGAAATTTTTCTAAGTACTCTTCACAACTTGCCCAATATTTTGTGAATATTTCCCACAAGTGACCAGTGGGAACGTGGACCATAGTTGCAGAGTCTCAATAAATAGGGACAAATCCAAGTACTTATGCCAAGTACTTATATACATTACTGCTGAGACAGAGTTGCCTGTTATAGATAGGCCGTTGCTCACAGTGACTTAACTGGTGTTTCAGCCCTTGGCACTCAACCAGAAAAGCATGACACAATACTGTGGAATTCTATTTTGGGCAATATAGTGCAGCTCTCCCTGGCACATGAATCAAACCAATCTGGGTAATTCACAAACAGAGATCTCAAACCAGGGGTCCTGGTAGCCAAGTGGCAGCTTGTCACCATGTGTAGCACAATCTGCAGCCCCTGAAAACCTGCCAAATTGAGATCTGGGCTTCAGGTCTAGACAGTTCTAGACAGCAGCACCCACTCTATGCGCTCAGCTGATTTCCACCAAGCCTGAGCAAGCTCTGCGGTCAGATCTTGATCTGTATTCCAAGCAACTCATCTCCTGGGCTGGGAAGATGCCTACCATGCCCTCCTGCTCTCTCTGCTTGCTATCTTGAGCTTGACTTCAGAGAATGATTATGCTTGTAATAACAACAACAACAATAACAACATTCGATTTATATACCACCCTTCAGGACAACTTAATGCCCACTCAGAGTGGTTTACAAAGTATGTCATTATTATCCCCACAACAAAACACCTTGTGAGGTGGGTGGGGCTGAGAGAGCTCTGAGAGAGCCGTGACTAGCCAAGGTCACCCAGCTGGCTTCAAGTGGAGGAGTAGGGAATCAAACCCAGTTCTCCAGATTAGAGTCCCATGCTCTTAACCACTACACCAAACTGGCTCTCATACTAAATCTTGTACATACTAAATTCCAACCAGAAGAGAAGCAAAGTGGATGATGGAGTCATAGAATGATGCACATGATGGAGCCATAGATGCACATGATGGAGCCATAGAAAAACAATGGAGTAGAACAAATCTGCTCATGCCTAGTTCTTACACCCAACTTCTGAGTTAGAGAGGGCCAAATTGAAGTTCAAACAGCAATGCAATAAAATGTGTGTCTTTCAGAGAAAGGATAGTTATAGATATCAAAATATTAGGTACTGTGCTTTTTTTTAATATAAGGTCATGGACAAAAACACTGTTTACCTTAATGTTATGCCATGGCTTCACTAACAGGCCACTTGCCAGCAGAGATGCTCAGTTAATCTGAAGCCGTTCTTCCCTGGATGCAAAAAAAAAAAATGAAAAAGCAAATGTGAAGGTTCAAGCCACAAGGGCCATCATTGTTTAGTTGAATTTAAGGGTTACAACAACACAGCGCAGATGTAAACTCAAGGCCAAGCTGCACCTGGAAATAGCCAACTGATACCTGATGATTTCAGGTTGAAATAGAAAACAAAGTCACTTGTAGGTGTGACAAACACCACATCAACACACAATGGGAGACCCAGACGTACATTTCCCAAGGGATCTTCATTTGAGGGTATAGATGCAGACCTTCTGTTTGAAATAAGGTACGTAAGCTAAATTGCAAAGGGTTGTTCATCTAAATCTGGAATTTAATCCAACACAGTATCCAGCAGCAAAATAATCTCTGATAGTCAGGAACCACAAAAATGAATCACTGGTATGACAAAGCATTAAGCTACTATAATGGTTGTTGAATTGCAACATCCAAATGGGGAAAACAGCTGGTCAGGGGAAAGTAGAAAGCAAGCAGATCTTCAGCATTTGAGGGATCTGAGCATGCAGCAGTTAGCATTCTTGGACTAGAATCTGCAAGGCGCAAGTTCCAACTTCTAATGTACCATTAAAACCCAGTATGCTGACCTTGGGGCTGTCACTGCAACCTACCTCACAGTGTTATTCTAAGGATAAAATGAAGGAGAGGAGAACGATGCTAGGGATTGAACCTGGGGCTTTCTGCATATAAAGCAAATGCTTTACTACTGAGCCACAGCACCTAAGGCAGAAAGGAAGCCTCTTTGCATCATAATGAATACATGAACAAAAAATGCATGACTCTGCTTGCCTCAGAGCCCCAGGATAAAGTGATCTTAAACTGTTTTTTTGATGCCGGAAAGAATTATTTAGGATATGTGTTAATGATAGAGAAATGAACATGAAATCCTTTCCAAATGAGCCGTGCTTCTGTAACTGTAAATACTATGGTATGTACTCATCTACAGGGTCACGTTGGCCCACAAGGTGAACGTTTAAGCAGGAATGCAAAAGAACGTACTCTGCTTCTCATGCAATGATTGCTACACGCCGAACCTTATACCTGTTAAACAAAGAATTAAAAAGCAGGAAATTAAACACAAGAGACAACACCTTTGGCCAAGATAGACATTAAAGAAAACATGGGTGGGTGGGGAGGAGGAGGAGAGAAAACAGGATACCCATAGCATGAGAGTACAGGTTCTCTGATTAAGATGTGATTCAAACAGGAAAGCTCTGCAAAAACTCTATACCACTTTGCAGGAACTCCCATCACACACTGACCTCTAGCGAGCTAAATAAGAATCAGGACTGCCAAGATCCCTGCCAATGTCTTGTGAAAATATCAGGGATGAGAGGGCAGGAGGAGACATCCTATCAGTATAAGGAGCTCCACTGATTGCTGTAAGGGTACATCTTTTAACTGACCAAAGCACTGGCTCTTTACTACATTGATTTTGCTTTCCTCTCTCCACTCACCCCATTCACTCCCTAAAATGGTTCTGTACAGCAGGAGAACTAAAATAAAGTTACTCTCAAGGTTATTAATATTTATTTGGCCAATCTAAAAGAAATTAAAACCCAGGAAATTTTTTACAGATTCTTTTCACTGACAAATGTGTAGCCAGTTGGACAGCAACTGAAACGACCCAGGTTTGAATTACTGATCTGCCATGAAGTTAATCAGTGCTCCTGAGCTAATTATTTCCAACTGTGTGTGTGTGTGCGCGCATGTGTGCGTGCATGGAGGGGCTGGCCTTTATATATAATGACTGCAAAGTTTTAAAGGTTGGCAGAACTTCTAGCATTGGGAAACATTATTAAAAAGGAAAGGCAAATATCAAAAGTCAGAGTGTGCTGCCAATCCAACATCATCTCATTATTTAAAAAAAGAATCAACCCATTTCTATAATTGCAAACAGGAAATTCATTTTTATTATATGCTTACAAGAATATTGGCATTTATTTGGAAGCCACTTCCCTGCCAAAACCAAAGACAACCCCCCCTCCACTTTCCACCTTAAACTCTTCTATAGTGACCCAATTCCAACATGTTTAAATTTGCTAAGCTTGCTTGCTTGCTTGTCTATAAATCCGGGGCCTTCCTGAGCACCTCTTCCTGGTTTCCCCTCAGATTTACCTACATCAAGATTTCCTTACATCCTTGCTCCACTCTGTACAGAGAAACTCCTTCAGGATTTGACCCTCATTTTGGATTGCCCTGTACAGTAGTTGCATGGACCTGAGTTATCCTTGACGCCAGAACCGGTTGTACGAGGACAACTCCAAAAACTGCTGGGCATTCCTCCCAAATATTTACTCTTTCATTTGCCCCACTTTTCACCACAATACATCAAGGTCTGGTGGCATTTATTTACTTCATTTATACCCCACTTTTCTCCCCAAAGGGGACGCAAATCATTTATATCATTCTCATTTTTATCCTCACAACAACCCTGTGAGGTGGGCTTAGCTGAGAGTATGACTGGCCCAAGTTAATCTAACAAACTTCCATGGCAGAGGGGGATTCGAACCTGAGTGTCTCAAATCCTAGTCCAACACTCTGTTATTCCACACCGGTTCTCAATTAATTTTTTAAAAAGGATTAAAATCGTAAAAAGCTCATAGGCGGTTAAAGTAGCCCCTTCTTTCACTCACTTTCATCCTCTCACTCAGCAACAGGCAGAATCCACTCCTGTCCTGTCCCTGCCTAGATGACCCCCTTTGCTGCCTCTGTCTAGCTAGGGGCAAGATAAGGGGGATGCAGACCCACCCCCACCCCACAAGTGATCTAATCTCTCGACTGAGGGATTAGATTAGGCCTAATCCACATTAGGCCTAATCCACGAATGCAGTAGCACACTCGGAAGAACAAAGCTGTTTCCTGAGTAAGAGACAAAAAATGTGATCACTACCACCCAGGGATGGTTTATTTTATTTATTTATGGAACAGTTATTGAATATGAGCCCAATGACCATCGTTGTCATGTTTCCATTTCACCAAACTAATTTTCCTAGAGTCCTCCTGGTGTAATAAGCCTACCGAAAGGAGACTAGAGCAGGAGGCCCAAATACCTGGGAATGGGGAAAAAAGTGCTGCCTCAAGAGACCCAGCGCATTCGGTGACATGAAGTAGGATACGTCTACACAAATGGGACACTTTACTGCACACATGCAGGCATATCACTTTGCCTTTAGAAACTGCAAGAAGCCGAAGTGTTATCACTGAGAACAAGTTCTGTTGTTGGGTCTTTGTGGAATTTATACCTTGAATTCAGCTCTAAGAAGATGGAGGTCACTAACTCAATGGTCCTTTTCAGGCATTACGTTTCCAACATTCCTGTCTCTTGCACCGGGCCAGCGGACAATGTGCAATCACCATTTTGTTTGAAAAGGGCAGTGTGCATGTTTCGCAGCTTCAGTACACACCACCTGAAAACTGAATTTTCAGGGAGCGGTATGCATTTGGGTTTATTGATGCTGCAAAATACATACATTGCCCTTTTTAAGACAAAATGGCGATGGTGTGTATAGAGATTATCACACGTTGCCTGCGCTCCCAGTATGCAAGGAAGGAATGTCAGATATATAATGCTTAGAAAGGGTTGGTTTTGTTGTTTTTCAGTGGGCTGGGGCTGGGGTATGTGGGGTTTGGGCCGTTTAAAGGGCCCTGCTGCTTGCAAGCAGCAGGTCCCTTTAAACTATCAGCTGGCAGGCGGTGGGGGGGATTCCCCCCTGCCAGCTGATAGTTTAAAGGGACCTGCTGCTTGCAAGTGGCAGGAAAGGGTCCTTTAAACGATTAAATGCCCCTTTGCCTGCTGCTAAGTAGCTGGAAAGGGGCATTTAAACCCCACGAACCACAAACTAGTTTGGGAACTTGCCCCAGTTCATGGAAGTTTGTGGTTCCTGGTTCCTGGAAACTCACGAACCACGAACCGCATGATTTGGGGGGTTTTGTGGTTTGTGCCCATGTCTACTCATGATTAAAACAATAAGTTAACAATATAAAAGCAAGTCATTAAAACAAGCTATGGAGAATAGTTCCACTTGACCTACCTTGCAAGCTTGTTGTACGAAACCAATATCTCTCAGAGCTACTAAGATGTTGGGAACAAACTAGTAGGTAGTAAACTGACTCCCAGCTAGGGACAATCAACAGAAATGCAAATAAATTCTGCTAGTGTAAATCAAAAGAGGGGAAAATCCCACTTCTACCAGAGGGGGCAGGGAACTGAAGGACAGCTAGGCCACCATCCCCTGGCAAAGAGGAAGGGGCGGTCATCCCAACTAAAAGGGGGCACAGGTTATAAATTCTCATGACATGAAAAGGGAGCGCTCTCTTCCTGGGCTCTCTTGCTCCCTAGGGCTTTATTTTAACCAAGTGCAGCCACACAATGGGAAGAAGCCCAAATTGCAACCACGAACTTCTCCTGAGGGCTCACCCCTCTATGAATTAAATGCCTGTTCCTTTAATTATATCAGTTAAGCACAAGACTAGTCAGACCCAGATGGATTTCTGTTTGCCATTTTATTTTCCATCTTTTGCTCAGTTCTGCCGCCTAGAAGTAATCTGGAATATGTGCATGATTCTTTGATTAAACCTTTATAAATTCAATGCTAGAAGTTTGCTTTCTGTACCCCGCCAACATCTCAACCATGTTATCAAAAGCGAAGTAAGGGGAAGAGGCAAATTGACTCCTTCACCCGCAAGACTGATTGCTAAGCAGTAACTCAGACGACCCCTCCACACAAGTCATGGGACCAACAGCATAAAACAGCCCTCAGACCAGAGCAGACCACTAAAAAAAAAAGCTGGAATGATAAACCCCCTGATCAGGGCTTTTTTTCTGGGAAAAGAGGTGGTGGAACTCAGTGGGTTGCCCTCGGAGAAAATGGTCACATGGCTGGTGGCCCCGCCCCCTGATCTCCAAACAGAGAGGAGTTTAGATTGCTCTCCATGCCATGCGGCTCGGAGGGCAATCTAAACTCCCCTCTGTCTGGAGATCAGGGGGCGGGGCTGCCAGCCATGTGACCATTTTCAAGAGGAGCCGGAACTCCGTTCCACCACGTTCCAGCTGAAAAAAAGCCCTGCCCCTGATTAAAAACTTGGGTAAAAAGATACATTTGGGCTTGGCACCTAAAATAGCTGTCAGGTGAGCCTTAAGGGGAAGAGCATTCCAAAAACAAGGTGCCACGACAGAAAATGCCCTGGCATAACTGGCGGACTCGATAGTATGGGAAAAGGTGGTCCAATACAAATTGGTTCTGGCACCGAATCCTAAACAGTCTTAACACACATTAAGCTCCAGCCGTACTGCAATTCCAATGACAAGGTTGTGATGAGGATAACTGCACTAATGCAGTATGAACAAGTTGGATCCTTTTCGGTTATTTAAAAGGAGTGACAACTGATAAACAAGAGTTTGTTCCATGTACTCGGGCACTGCCTCACTCCTGCACATGGCTTTAGCTGAACGGAAACAAAAAGTAATGCAAATGAAATCAGAACCCTAAAGCAAGAGCACACGCTGCATGCACTACTTCAGATAGAAATTCTTCACTAAGGATGGAAAACATAAGGATCCATTTACCACTTATATATTGCTGTAAACTTCTACATGTTTTCCAAGGCTCGGGACACTGGCAAAGGGTTACTCGTGCTTTCCAGGTTCTTTGGTTCAGTGGCAGGGCATCTGCTTGGCATGCAAAAGGTCTTGTGTTCAATCCCCATAATCTCCAGCTAAAAGGGTCAGGTCGTCAGTTATGGGAAAGACCTCTGCCTGAGTACCAAGAGAGCTGCTGCCAGTCTGAGTGGCACCAATGCAATATAAGGCAACTTTATATGCTCTTTTAATTTGCCTGAGGATTTGCTCTAGACCTCTGACAGTATGCCCAGAAGTGGCATAGGACCAACAGAATGCTAGAGTTAAATTCATGGAGAAAACCCCTTGGAGGATCAAAAGGGCCCTGAAAGGAAGAAGTAAAGACAAGACACCCAGAAGAAAGAAAGGAGGCAGGAGAAGAAACATATTATTGTGAACATGGCAGGGAGGGAGGGAGCTACAGTCATGTGGATTTTTTGGTTGATGGTGGTGGTGAAGAGTGCCCTCAAGTCATAGCTGACTGGTGGGATTTTCATGGCAAGAGACTAACTGAGATGGTTTGCTATTGCCTGCCTCTGCAATTCTGGTCTTTGTTGGAGGTCTCCCATCCAATTACTAGTGAAGGCTGACCCTGCTTAGCTCTAGATCTGACGAGATCAGGCTCGCCTGGGCTATCCAGGTCAGGGCTTTTTTTTTGGTCTATAGCGCTTGTAAATACAGCTCTCCACAAGCTGCCACACGGTACATCTGTACTGGAGCAAACGATGAATTTCTTTCTCGAATAAGGCCAGTCAGTAATGCAATCCTTTCGTAAACATTTGTTACAGATTATACCTATTACCAGCAGCATTCATTAAGAGATGATGGCCTTTAAAATGTAAATGGTGGTTGGATCACCTGTTTCAAGCAACAGCAGGCTTCCTAAGCATAGAGCTCAACTCCAGTTGCACGGTCCTGTTCATTCTTGCATCAGAGCCTATTTGCGAAGCAGTTATTGGCTTGCCATATGGAGAACTTTAAACATAACCATCTGGGTACATCTTAAACACTAACTTATTGCAGCAATGTGGAGTAGATTATTTCAGTTCCACCTTCAAAGCAAATTCTGAAACATAAGTGGGAAAAATCTAAACAGATCAAATCAAAACAACTTGCAGGAAATGCTCCTGTATCTTTTGCAATCAAGTTCCTTACGGATTCCTCTTGCCAAGCCCACACTTTACTCTGTTATTTATTGTCTTCTGCATAATTTTTAGACAGACCGATTTGCGCAATTCTTTAAACAGCAAGACAATGCCCATAAAGATAATACCTGGAGAGTCTGTTGTGGCCTTTAAAGAAAGGAGGACTGGGGTTTTTTTTTGCAGGAACGGTACTCTGGATTATGTACTTTAAAGAGCTCAAATGACAGACTCAGAAGAATGCTGAACATCAAGAAGTACGCTGAGTCTCCCAATAGCTGAATTATCAAGATGTGACAGCGAGAACTTGGAACATTTGTTCAGATCCAGATGCAAGAATCTGTAGGGATGATGCAAGTAACCACAAAATATTTACAAGAAGAGACACGAGAATGTTAAATGAGAGCCAGTGTGTTGTAGAGATTAGAGTGTCAGACTAGGGTCTGGAACACTCAAGTTCAAATCCGCACTCTGCCATGGAAGCTTGCTGGGTGACCTTGGGTCAGCCCGGCGCTCTTGAGCCTAAGCGACCTTAAAGCGAACGAGGCTTTACGGATAAAAAAGGAGGAGCATAGAGCTACGTGCTGCTACCCTGAGCTGTCTGGAGGAACGGTGGGATAAGGTGCAAGAAATAAATACAAAGTTATTTAAAACTTTTATATGCTGCCTTTCCACCCAAATAGGGTCCCCCAAGGTGGCAAACAGACATTAAAACATTTGGAACATTAAAACAACATTTAAAATGTATCTATAAATACAGTAAGAACACACGTACAGACAGACACACAAAAGGAGGGAGGAAGGACAATAAGAGTTTACTGGGGTTATGCCGAATGAAACAAGCTTTCACCCGCTGGCAGAAGACAATGACAGAAGGAAACAGACTGAACTTCCTAGGGAAAGAGTTCCAGAGTTTCAGTGCCATGACCAAAAAGGCCCTTTCATGGGTTGCTTGCCAGCCATCTAGCCTCAGACGGTGGGGGGCACCTGAAGCAAGGCCTCCAAAGATGACTGGAGTAGATGGGCAGGCTCATAAGAGAGAAGATGGCTCTTAAGGCATGCTGCCCCCAAGCTTTAAAGGTCAATACCAGCACCTTGAATTGGGCCCAGGAGCAAACTGAGAGCCAGTGTAGATTGGACAAGTCAGGAGTGGTATGGTCCCTACAACTCCCTTTAGTTAACATTCTGGCTGTAGCATTCTGTACCGATTGCAGCTTCTAGATAGTCTTCAAGCACTGGAGTAATCCAATCTAGATATTACTACCACAGACAAAATCTTTCCTGCACAGGATTGGCCGCAGCTGGCTCACCTGCTGAAGTTTGGTGAAAGGCGTCCCTGGCTACTGCTACCACCTTTTTATCCAACAGGAGGCTTGGGTCCAGCAGTACTCCCAAGCTATGAACTTGCTCCTTTAGGGGGAGTGGAACCCCGTCCAGAACAGGAGATACCGCCCCCCCCCCCCACTCCTGGGCCAAACTGTCCCACCAGCAGCATCTTCCTTTTGTCAAGGTTAAGTTTGACTGTTGCTCTGGGAGGAAAAATAGAGTCCTACATAATTCTAAGGCCGCATTCCTATGAACATTTTCTAAGAAATAAATCCTACCGAACTCACTGCTGACGACATGGTTAGGACGGCACTGCAGGGCTCACAATTTCACCCTGTTTAATGAAGGTGTGGTAAATTAAGTACAGTTCCTTCCTTCACTCCCACTAGCTTGAAAGCTAAAACCAACAGAGAATTAAGTCTCCTCCCCATCCAAGCTTACTGCTATTTGATATTCGCTTACTGCAAAGGATGATTTACGTACTAAACAAACTGCACATGTGTTTAAAATCACAGCGTAGATAAAACCAAGTCTATTAGCAAACACACAAGACAATTCTTCCTTGAAGATAAGGAAACACACACAATGTAAGGTATTTACTGGATGAAGGCTTCATGACTAACTGCTTCCCTTTTCGAATATGTATCTCTTACTTATTGCTTCATATGCCTCCTTTCGGTTTAAGAACTTAAAATAAAAAGCTACCTCCAATTAAAAGTGGGGCCTTTAATTAGTAGTTTAAACGCTCCAACATTGTGTGCTTACTGAACACCAGCGAACTCATGGTCCGCATCAACAGGCAAATATTATTTCCATGTCATAACAATAAGGTACTTGAGAGATGACCTTAAACAAAAAAGTTGCAAGGCATTCTCACAAGCCACTTCACAAAGAAAGCAGGATTGCAAATACATGGGTAGACGTAAAAGGGATTGTGGTAAAGGCCGTAAACAAAAACTCGTCACATATTACGGGATTTTCACTAAATGAACTAAATCTTTGCCAGCAAAGCATGAGGTCTACTGCATACTAGTTAGACAAGTCCTGCAGCTTCTGAAGGGAGTTCTGATTCTGGAAAGCTCATACCCTGAAAACTTTGTTGGTCTCTAAGGTGCCACTGGACTCGAATCCTGCTGTTCTACGGCAGACCAACAAGGCAACCCACTTGAAACAGAAAACACTGGTGCCTCTCATTGTCAACAATGCCTTCCCTACCTTAAAAAAACTTTCTTCATTTAAGGAAGGATACATCAGCCTTGCTTAACATACAGATTAAAAATATAGTTACCTCTGAAGAGAAAGTCAGACAACCTGGATTCTAGACCAAAACACTGATTCAGAGGGCTTCCCCCCTGCCCCTGCCGGTAACTACTAGTACTGAACCCTAACTGAACTGGTTCATATTTAAGATAACCAAGATCATTTTAGGTTCAGTACCACTTAACAGAAAAGAATCTTTCTGAACTGATTTCTGACACTGTGTCAAATACCAGAGAACCTGGTGTGGTCCAAGAAGTTACTCACGAGAGCATGAGTTTGTTCGGGTCTCGGATAAAACCAGAACTTGGGATCACCCAATGAAGGTGATTGGCAAGAGATTCAGTAGGAGCCAAAGAAAGTACTACTTTACTCAATTAGTGATTACATTATGGGATTCACTGTCATCTTTATTTGATACTCCATGACTACTAGAAGACAGCACAATATCTCCCATTTGTTTCCAAGAACCACTCATTTGCTGTTCTGTTTATCAGTATACAGCAGTGCCATGTGAAAAGTTCAAAGATCCAGAAAAAACATAACCCAAGCAAAACAGTGAGAGTCTGCTTGTGATTCAAAAAGGTTATTAAAATCTCCGGTATAAAGAAGAAAACACATTTTTCAAAAAAGTTGACAGCCTTAAAAAAAAGACAGAGTCAGCCAAGTCTTGCAAAAACGGGTGCCTTGAGGAGCAGAGTAAGGTTGCCTACAAAACACAGACATACCTGCAAGGGGCAAAAATTAATCAGTTTCACAACACTGCTGTTGTAAGATGGCAAAACAGAAGTTACCTATCTTTTAAGGTCAAATGGAACAAAGCAGAAGTCAGAGGAATTCTCAGATCTTGTAGCGGATATCAAATATAATCCAAGCCTCCCCCCAATTCACCCAACCATGCAGATAAGAACTCTGAAGTCAGTCAACACTTGTACGTAGCAGCTGACTCCTCAACTGCACAGCAAGAACCCCCTTTTTTGTCTCCGGGTTCCTCAAGTCTATATTATCATAACAATTAGAACCAGATTTTGTTTTATGAATATGAATCCAGCTTCCAGATGTGTACAGTTTTGATTTATGGCTATTAGCTGCGTGAGTTCTTGCAGCATGCGTTGTCTTGTTTGCCAGAGGCAGTATCTTCCTCATCCGCGTACTCAAGCTTTCAGAACAAAAACGGGAAAACTGAACTTGACGGCAGAATTCTGTATTGCAACATCTGTGTGAAAAGCAAAGGCCTCGGGGAGAAACAGAACTGTCAAGACCTCTTTGCTTTGCAGTCAAGCAACTCGCAACCAAGGTCCAGGGTAACACTGGAAGAAGAAAGATCTTTTTTGAAAGAGACGACACCCCTTCGTTCACCACCCCCAAATGTCTTTCAACAGCACCATCCTGTTGGATCGTGATTATCCACCGTAACAGGGACAAGGTAATTTACAGCAAACAAGCTATTTAGGAGACTTATAGGCTGCCTCGCCAGACACCTGCTAGAGGTGGTTAACAAGTTTAAAACAAAAAAGGCATAAAAATAATCACCAAAACCCAGCTATAAAACTGTTGACAACCCCCCAGGAAAGAGCCTAAGCAACGCAAAAAGAGCAACAAGTAGTTCCATAAAAGCAGTAACCATCAAACTGTAGCAGTCATAAAAATAGCAGCATGCAGGTGTAGAGGAGGGAGGACAGGTGGGGGACACTCAGTGACCACCCCCCCCCATCCACGGCCCCCAGTAGGACTGAAGCACTGTCTTGTTCAATTGGTGCCATGGGGGCGGGGATGACACCACAGATCAGAATATGGTTTGCTTCACCTGCCCAGCTGTCTTGCATATCTTATGGGGCAGTGCCTTTTCCATCTAAGGCCAGGGACAGCTCTTCCCACCAAGTTTCCTCGGACTTCTTCAGGACTAGCTTTTCTTTCTGTTCCTCACATCTTCTTTTTATGTCCCTTGCCTTGCCCATACTTTACTTCTGGCTCAGACCCCGTTTCTTCCTAGTCTTCCCCCTGCTTTACTTGGGGTCACACAAGGCCAGCTCTGTTTTCTCAGGCAGACCAGTCATGCCTTATATCAGGTCATGGCTGGGACGGTCAGATGAATCCTTGCAACAGTCAGTCAGGCACTGCTGGGCCAGTACTTAAAACACTCATGCTGAAAGTTGAGAAGCTTGATAGGAGTTTTCTAGCCCTAGGATGACACAAGGCATGCATGCACGCACACAAACACAAAACCCTCCGATTTTTCTGAAGCTATGCACCTATCTATTGCTCACTGTTAAGGCTGGAGAGCAACATCAAGAGCATTTATTAAAATATTTATAACACACCTCTCTTTGTGGCTCAAGGTGGCTTACAAGTCACCAGCTGAAACATTACAATTTAGAACCAATAGTATAAAATCCCTGATACCCACGTCACCCCTCCCAAAAAAGAAAGATGCGCTGAGTTTCTCATGGAACAGACTTAAAGGGTGGCCACTGGAGATCAGCTATCTCCAGAAAGGGAACTATCTTGCGGGGTTGCCTGCAGGGCGCAATCTTATCTCCCATGTTATTCAACCTCTACGTAAAGCCTTTAGGAGAACTCATTTGCAACTATGGAGTTGGTTGTCACCAATATGCAGATGACACCCCACTCTTTATCTCGCTATCTAGGTCCCCCCAGGATGCAGCAGAAATCTTAGATCACTGCCTGACAGCCGTGGTGAAATGGTTGAAAAACAACAAACTGAAATTGAACCCAGACGAGACTGAAGCGATGCTTGTTGGGAAGGCAGAGATCTTGAAGGATATTGTACTCCCCACTTTTGATGGAGTTTGTTTGACCCTCGCTGACTTGGTTAAGGGCCTAGGAGTTATACTGGATCCAGCGCTACTACTAGAAAAACAAGTTAAGGCAGTGGCAAAAAATACTTTTTACAACCTCACTCCTGCCTGGAAGATTGCCTCTCATCTCGACATGGCTGACCTGGCCACCTGGATCCCTGCTATGGCAACATCAAGGCTTGTCAATTGTAATGCACTATACATAAGTCTCCCATCTAAGCTAACTAGGAGGCTCCAATTAGTGCAAAATGCTGCAGCTCAATTGTTATCAGGAGCAAGAAGGAGCATGAACATCACTCCCATTCTACAGTCATTCCATTGGCTACCTATTAGTTACCGTGGTCAGTTCAAGGTATTGGTTATTACATACAAAGCTCTTTATGGCCTTGGTCCAGCATACCTGTGAGACCGCCTCCCTCCCTATGTTCCTGCACAGCAGCTTCACTCATCTGAACAGGGTCTCCTGCAGGTGCCAGACAGCACACGGGCAAAATCAACAGCAGCCCGTACACAGGCTTTCTCTGTGGTGGCCCCTACCCTGTGGAACGGCTGCCTGAGGAGGTCAGGAGAGCCCCCACTCTCCTGGCTTTCCACAAACGATGCAAAATTGAATTATTCAAAAAGGCTTTTTACTCGAATGGGAGGGCTGTATTGTAGGGATGGGGTTTTAGAGGCTTCGCTAATGAGTTAGGGACCATAGACCACCACTATATTGCCTTACATATTATCTGTTGCTTTAAATATGTACTCTTATGTACTACCTGTGCTTTATGTTGTCTAATGTCAATCCTAGAAGTGATTATGTTCTGTTCCAGTATTTTCTTCTACTTTGTACTGGATTCTTGCTAACACTATGTCTTTTAAAACTTGTATCTGTTTACACTATGGCATTATTTATGGAAATGTCCTTGACACTGTAAGGAAATGTACTTGATATACTGTATGGAAATGTACTTGATACTGATTTTACTAAGCTCGTACTGTGTAACCCTCCTTGAGTCTCGGTGAGGAAGGCGGACTATAAATGACATAAATAAATAATAAAATAAATAAAATGAGTTTAGACTCCTCTAAAAGCACTGGCAATTAAAATGGCCTTCTAGCATGTCCCGAAAAGTTCTAAGGACGATGCTCCCCTCACCTCCTCACACAGTCCTTTCCAGATACTGGAGACAGTGATGGAAAAGGCAGAGGTTCTGGTTGACACGGCCGGGGGGCACCTTAAAAGGGGCAACAGCCAGTAGCTGGCAGCCGGGATGGCCAGAGTTAGCACATGGGAACATATGGGGGGGGCAGTGTGATATTTGGAAGAGGATCTATGTCTGCTACAGTGGCTGAGCCTGGAAGTTTAAAATGTCCATATTATTATCCTGATCACACTATCTCCACTTGTCATTTAACAGGATCAAGTGACATTATCAATACACAGCTATGCAGCAAGGACTAAGCTTCTACACTGCCCAGGCCCATGAGGAATTCCCAGCTTCAATCTCCTATTCTTCGAAACTGAGAAGCAGGAGAAAAAAATGGCCTCCATGGGGACACTCTAGGAATTTCCCCTAATCTCTATGGTTTTTACCATAGAGATTAGAGAATGTTCCTCAATGTCACTTTGAGGTGATACTCTCAGGCACTACTTGCAAAATCTCCCAGCATTTGCTTAGGCAGTGTTGGGAATTTTAGCAAGGGCTCTGATGTGCAATTATGTGACCTGCAGAATAGCAGAGAATTGTATTCTGATGCTGTGCTCCAAGTGCTTCGCATCAACTTAAAAAGGTCTCACCATTAATCAAAATCTTACTTGGACAGGAAAAGAATGCTAAGTTGGGGTTTGCTGTTGATGACAAGTAAACCCACACAATGCAAACAAAAACATTTGCATCCTGCCTTTGCACAATGACCACAGCAGCTCACTTAGTTAACACACACAAAAGGCCATTAAGTTAACTGTAACTCCTGCAACACAGCTGCCAGAGACATTAATTAGTTACTTCCACATCAAAATCATTCTCTTTTGTGCCTTTTACAGAAGAGAGTGAGGGCGTCCACAGAACTAGCTCCTGATAGCACAACCAACCATTCCACCAACATTCAGCGTATTTAGATCTACACACCTAGATCCACACAGAGGTCGAACAGTCAATGCAGAATCAACAACAGATGGAGCCTTGAACTTTCCATTAACATTTTGAAGACTCAAAGTGGAACTTCTATTGTTATGTACTTCCAGCAGCAACAGAGAAACATGCTTTTCGCAGCTCAAAGGAACCATGTCTGATAGCCCAGGTTCAGTAAACTCCGGGCTTCATTTTTTAGTTGCCTTCTGCGTGAAAGCTTCATTATTGGCCACAATTAACACAGACAGACATGCCGAGAAAAGCTATGTCACCTAAACTGAATGGTATGTGTCTTGGTTTCAAGCTTCTGTAGCTTTAAATACATAAATGCAAGCATTTGTGTACAGATCTCATATTCACTGGGGAAAGGACAATGCAGCGCACTTAAATTACCCTGCAACCAGCTTGTTAGAGCAACTTAGAAAAAGCAACTACACCCTCAATGCAATTTATTAAATTTCATTTGCAAACCAGGAATCACGTAATTTAGTATCTCAGCTGGTCCACAAAAAAGAACATTTTAACAAATTTAAGGTATACTGCTTCTGGAGTGTGAATGGCTGATATCCCATGGGATTGCTCTTATCAATCTAGCTTCAGAGAGATCGAAACATTTCCTCTGAAGATAATGTTAAAAACTCATTTTGTGTAGAGGCTCTCATCTTAGAGCTTTAGCTTCCTCAAAAAGCACCAAGTTCCAGTGTGTTTAAGAAATGATGCTTTACAGAAATGACTGATGGTATGGGAACCCTATTTCATAGTACTAAGAGGTAAGACTTTTTTTAAGCTGGAACGTGGTGGAACGGAGGTCCGGCACCTCTTGAAAATGGTCACATGGCTGGTGGCCCCGCCCCCTGATCTGTTTTTTTTAAAATTATTATTAGTTTTTTATTGGTTTTGAATACAGATCACATATATTAAAGAGTAAACATAGCAAGTTATAAGGGGGGGTAATTGAAGGAAAGGGGATAGCATAAAAAAGGGAAGAGAAGGGGGGTGCCTTCAGGCTGATCTGCTCACAATAGCATCTAATATATCTTTCAATATTCTTAATAGGTACATTGTAAATGTTTATGATAAAGCATATAGTTCCTTTTATCTTTTATAAAATAACAAGATTTATGATTTTTGCTCATATTTGTTGTCATTCTAGCAGTAGGGTAGTCTCTACCATCCAGCCGTCTCCTCCGTCTCCCATGGTCTTTATTACCTTCATCTGAGAGAAGCTGCGGTGCGGAGGGCAATCTAAACTCCCCTCTGTCTGGAGATCAGGGGGGCGGGGCCACTGGTCATGTGATCATTTTTGCCTAGGGTGATTTAAACTTTAAAAAACTCCCCTTTTCCCAGCTGACCCAAAATGATGTCATTGTGCAGTCCTGAGTTCCACCACTGAGTTCCACCACCTCTTTTCCCAGAAAAAAAGCCCTGCCAAGAGGGTGTCTTTAAAAAGCATCCCAGCATCAGAGTCTTTTCAGGAAGGAAAGAATGAAAAGGCTATAGGCTTATAAAAGCCTATAGGAAGGCACTTGAGCTAAAATGGCAAAAGAGTTATCTACTGTGTTTCCATTTGTGTTAAAAATTCAACTAAATATAAATGGAGAGGGGACTAAACAACAGCTTTCAGCTTGATGCCTCCTAGACATCTTTGAGAGCTTAATATCTCAAACTATATTATCCTCAATGTGCCCTGGAATACCCAGATGCCTCTGCCTTGCAGTGGCCAAAGAAGGCCCATGTACTAAAAAACTGCTTCTGAGGAGGAAGGAACAGGCTTAACCATGCAGTGCAGGTGAACTAATGTGGTGTACCAACCTACCACAATAGCATGACTGACGTGCATTCACCTACGAACAGAACGTGCTTGCAGTCATTGATTGCATTACACATTCCAAACACATATAACTAACTTTTGGCATTCCAGTCCTAATAGCTTTGATCAGGTTTGAGATAAACAACACACTAGAGGTACACCACCAATTTTAAGGAATTCTCACTTTTGTTCTTGTTGGGACAGGAATTCTTTAGCTTGGAGATAGCAGCGACGGCTAGTCAAGTATCAGACTTGTCTTCTTGGAGGCAGTTACATTTCCAGAGAATGTGGGACTCTCATTTTTGCAGCAAAGGGAAGGCAGAATCTTTTCCCCACTTCCTTACCATCCACTTCTGTTGCGTGGGTCTGCAGGGATTGTGAGCATACTATGACACGAATAGATTTCCATGCTCTATCCCACTGCTTTAGGCAAGTGTCCAAACTCACTCATGCCAAATATTTAACGAAGGCTCAGCTTAAGGCTAAAAGGCAAGTCAAGGTGATCTAAGTTTAGATGTTGGAGATAGGAGTAAGTTCAGGGGAAAAAAAATATACCTAATTTGTTCTGTGTATGATCAGACAACACAAACTGAAGCACAAACACACAACTGTGTCCTGAACTAGTAGTGACACTGTGTCCAACTATAAGACTGATTCAGATATACATACCAAAACACCACATAGCAGGGAAATGCATTCCAAGCCCTTCTGTTGTTGAAAACTTCATCTCAACTTCTGCTCTGTGCTAGAAATCCTCTCTGTAAGGTCCTATGACAAAACTGCACACTGCATACCAATCAGCCCCAAACTCCTATGCACTTGATACACAAGACATTTATATCAAAGGTGCCTTTTTAAAAAATCCATCATTCACCCAAGATGCAGGTTCAAAGGGCAACTTTGAACCAGTGTAGTATAGCAGTTAGAGCATTTAACTAAATTAAAATCCCTGCTTGCCATGAAGTTCATAGGGTGACCTTGGGACAGTCACACTCTCTCAGCCTAATAGGGCTGTGATGAGGATAAAATGGAAGAAGGGGGGACTATGTCCTTGGAGGAAGGCCAGGCTAAAAACTTACTTTTAAAACATTAAAGGTCACACATGCATTTTAGCACACCAGAATGCAGTTACGACATTTATTGAATTATGTGCCAGGTTGTAGCTTCGGATTCATCCTTCAGTAGACAGTTACCAAAATGCACAGCGCCTAAAACACTTCCCAAGTACAAAAGTTTTGACCATGTATGTATATTGTTACATATGCCAGGAACCACACATGCCAGTTCCCAAATGCTAAAGGTAAATAACTACTACAAGACTATTGGTTTATACCAGTGATCGCCAACTTGACGCCCAAGGGCACAATGGGATTCATCACTGTTTTTCCCGGGAGCAGCGTGCTTCTTCCCAAAAGCAAAGAACCAGTCCTGGCTTTCTTCCATTTCAACTGGGGCAGGGGGTGCTTCAGAAGGCCCAGGAGGTATACTTTGCATCTGCAGGAAGAATGCATTCAGAAACAGCTGCCCTCATGATAGAGGGATGTTTGGCTTCGACCTTCTTAACATTTTGCCTATACCAGTTTGGTGCAGTGGTTAAGAGTGCGGGACTCTAATCTGGAGAACCGGGTTTGATTCCCCACTCTTCCGCTTGAAGCCAGCTGGGAGACCTTGGGTTAGTCACAGCTTCTAGGAGCTCTCTCAGCCCCATCCACTTCACAGGGTCTTTGTTGTGGAGATAATAACAGCATATTTTGTAAACCGCTCTGAGTGGGTGTTAAGTTGTCTTGAAAGGCGGCATATAAATCAAATATTATCTCCCAGTATTGTGTGATTGGCTCCAGCTACTGTGGCAACTATTTTGTGACTGATTTGACCTTCCCCAGCAGACATTATGTTAGGGTGCATGCTATCTGTGCTCAGAATTCCAGAAGTGCCTACAGATTGTAAAAGCTCCTGTATGCCTTCAGTCTTTGCAGTTAATAAGCAGTTTCACTTCTCCATGTAGTTTGCAAGGACCACCTGCATAGCCATAAATCATCCAGACAAAAACGTTTTAGAAATTATCTTAGAAAAACTAAAAACTTGTTGAGGAGAATTAGTGCACAAAGCCAAGTTTCAGAAGACTTGTTCAACCCAGCATACCAGAAAGCAGTGTTTCAATTCTATTTGTTTATTGTTTAGAAATTTTATTATACCACCTCTCCAGAGACTTTCTGGGAATGGTAAGATGTAAAATGACATTTCTAGTAGTCTGCCAGCTGACCATAAAGTTTCTTGCAAAACTGGGGTACATAGGATCACAAGTCACAAATATCATCGTAAGTATTATCAAGAGGATGCTAAAGGGTAATTTGACAAAGCTGTATGTCCACTCCTGCACTGTAAGGTAGAGCAACCACCCAGCATATAACATATAATTATTTAGGGGGCAGAGGCCAAAAAATGGGCTGTCATGAATAAAAACTGTAGTCTCAACTGGCATTTATGAAAAATGTATGCAAAAAAAACCCTGCTGTGCACACTCACTACAAATGTTTCAGACAATCTAGTCACTTCTGCCTGAACAAATAAGTACCTAGCCATATGGAGACTGGTTGTATGAATCTCCTCCAAAGTAGTTATTCCACACTAGAGAAATAAGCAGCAAGGAACTGTGACTTCACAGAAATGAAATCTAACTGCACAATGAACCCATTTCCTTGCTCAAAGGCAGTTGTTCCCAAACTCATTAAGCTGCCCCAGTGATGGAATTTTGCCTTTGTGTATAAAACCATCCTGCTGACTCCACGACCTGCTTCTTCTCCGACACCTGCTGCAGGTATGCTCGTGAGCCAGCTCCTGCAAGCCCGTATTTGGAGATGGTCATTCTCATTGACCAAACTGCCCTCCCTACTCTTTTCCTACAAATGAGTAATCTCATAACTTCAGCTGGGTCTGATTTTTGTTTATATGGCGTATAGATCAGAGACAAGCCCAAATGCCCCCAACCATTTCAGCAAAAGGTACCTGAAAGTTTGCAGCTCGGGGCGCCTAAAAAACAAGGAGGGAAACGAGAGAGGAGAGTACCGTTGAAAGGCTGGAACAGATGGCTGAGGATGCTGCAGAGGGCAAATGTGCAGAGCCCAGGATCCAAAACAGTTCTGGGATAACAGTTCTGAATAAGCAGCCGAAACCAGAGAAGTTTGGTCTTTGCCCCACTGAAAGGTGATCACTGACTTAACCTGTTAAGAGATCTTCCTTATGGCATCACTGTGGAGGGTCAAGTTTTTCGTTTCATATTTTATCCCTCTGCACATAAGATTCATGGATTATACATTTGTCCACCCTCCCCTAAAACTTACTGCTGTCTCGTTTGTTCCTGCAATTCTGTAGGTCTGCTCAGCTCGCCTGTCTTCCCTTTAATCTGCTTGTGCCAGGCTGTGGACAAGAATGAACTTTGAAAGGAAAGCTCCCAGGGCTTCATTACATACAGGGAGGCTTTGCCAGTTGATTTATTGACTGGGGAAGATTTATTTTGACGACATCTGAGAGTCTATGCCCTGTGTCTAGCTCTGTTGATATTTGCCACTGAACTCAAACCCTTTATGATAACACAGACTATCGCAAGTCCACATTAAGTGACTGTAGCAGTAAAGCACATGCTTTGCATAGTGAATATCAAAGGTGTGATCCTGGTTAAAAAGATCTGGGATAACAGGGTTGGGAAGGAGGATTTGAACTACCCCATACTATTGAGCAGGATGAATCAATGCATAAGATAGCTCCATCTATTCATATACCGAACTTCCTTTGCAAAGCACCAAACTTAGTCTCCCAGAAATCAACAAGGCTAATTCAGTTAAGTGGAAGGAATTCTAGGTGCTGGTCCTCCTCTACTCATGGAAAAAATTACTAGTAGACTCAGGCCAATGGCATGTATCCTACCACTCTGCTCGGCTTAGTCTTGAAGCTTCCTCCGACTTAAATGGATCTTTGGCCAGAGGAAGAAACACTCAGGTTGAAGGAAGGTGTCAAACTTTGCTGAGCAGAGTGGAAGGATACATACAGGACACATAGATCTAACAGTGCTCTGGGCTCACCACTCTCACATGGGGGGGGGGAAAGGTCCTTTCCATCTTGTATTCTGGTCTGGGATTCCTGGGGTTGGTTTGAGTTCTGTGTATTAATTAGGCTGCTGCATTTGCTTTCCCCTTCTTTTCAATGAGGAAGGGCAATTTTCACATTAATTTTTTTTTAGCTTGATAGTCCCATTTCAAGAGGACTGATCTAATCCTTTTTATGCACTGACTATTTCATTTAAAGATGTCACCATATAGCAGGAACAGAAAATCTTTTTTAAAAACTCCAGCAGATCTCACCACTTTATCGTTAACTGCATAAAAACCAAACAGAGAGATGGATGGAAGTTCTAAGAAGAGTTACCAAAAAAAACCACAGCTAACAAGAGGACCACAGAATATTCCTAATCAAGTTCCAGATTCACATCCAGCAGCATCTTAAAGACCAACTCGATTTCCAGGGTATGAGCTTTCGAGAGTCAAAGCTCTCTTCAGAAGTCTATCACTCTCAAGTGCTAATCTCTGTCTGCTAAATCACTTTGGAGAAGGATTCATTATAATAAGGGCAGCATTTGTTAAGAACGCTGTTTGTAAGAAGTTAATTAACTTCGTACAAACATAAAATCAGGTCTGCTTCAACAGTCTTCCAGCTTGCAAATCATCATCATCCAGTAGGGCTAAGCCCAGCACAACTGAAAGCCACTGTAGGCAACACGACCTGTTAAGTGACCGAGGAAGAAAAGACGAACGTTTCCTGCCCTAGTTTTAGACCACACGTGTTTAACGAAATATATTTTAGCTTTCCTTTGATGAAAGTTACTATTTATCTGAGATGGACCAGAAATGGAAGACCAGAGTTGCTTTAAAAAAAAACTACGTGGGTTTCTAAAAATTTGTTTACTCAGCATATTTTCTCTGTAGAGAGTTAGTTTCCTTTTGTATTGTGAGAAACCTTTTTCCTAAGTTTTATTCAACCACTAAATCTTCATTATCACCAAACTTAGGCCTTGCACATGTTCCTTCAGACAGACTGTCTTCTTTCAAGCTTAATCAGTTAAGAAGGGATCTAAAAACTGTTTTAAAAAGTGCGAGGTGTTTCCAAAAAGGATCGAATAGATGAGCCTTTTTCCTAGCAGAAGTTTTATGCTGAGATTCTTTTACAAGTTGGAAGAGCATAATGGTGAATGGAAAGAGGGACAGAAATTAGCACTTTTATCTTCAAAGCCTTCCAGAGCAGACACAGTATAATGTAGCAAGAAGAAGGGATATAAAAAGAGGATACAGGAAGTTGAGGAAACAGACATCATCTTCAAAGGCTGCTCCGTTATTATTGCAAAAGGAGGATGAAAACAGAAGAGAGCCGGTCATAACCAGAAAGCCAACGCATAGTTTTTTGACATCTAGAAACAGTCCCAACACAAGAGAGGTGAAACCATAAGCATATCTGTATAATTAATAATTGACCGTGGGGGCCTCTTTGCCTTTGACAGGCTTAATTAACAACACACTAATACAAGCTCTGCTCACACGACCTGAGTTCGATCCCAGCAGAAGCCGGGTTCAGGTAGCCAGCTCAAGGTTGACTCAGCCTTCCATCCTTCCGAGGTTGGTAAAATGAGTACCCAGTTTCCCGGGGGTAAAGTGTAGATGACTGGGGAAGGCAATGGCAAACCACCCCGTAAAAAGTCTGCCAAGAAAATGTTGTGATGCGACATCCCCCCATGGGTCAGCAATGACTCAGTCCGTACACAGGGGGACTACCTTTACCTTTTAATACACATATACAGACCTCTGCAACTGAATTTTCCCAGGTGAAATGATTGCTGAAGTACAATGAAGGTGCATTATCCAACACGTGTACAAGCAGCCGAGGAGAACTGTATCACCTTAGCTTCACAGGGAAAAAGCAATTGTCCTGAAATCACTTTACAGCTGAACCTTTAGGCAGCACGACAAATGAAAGCCCACACTCTTACCCCACATGGTAGACTAAACACAAACCACATCGAGCCGTAAGGACTGCATACACACTGTAGTGTAGGTTTGGGCTGAACTTGTGGTATACTTGAACGTAAGGTGAGCTTTGCTGGATCAGACCTCCTACAGAGGTAAGTCGAGTGTTTTCAGGAAGCCCACAAGCAGGGTTGGACGGCAGTGCAACGAGCATTCGGGGGCAGTGCAGCTGTGCAACAAGCATTCGGGGGCAGTGCAGCTGTGCAACAAGCATTCGGGGGCAGTGCAGCTGTGCAACGAGCATTCGGGGGCAGTGCAGCTGTGCAACGAGCATTCGGGGCAGTGCAGCTGTGCAACGAGCATTCGGGGGCAGTGCAGCTGTGCAACGAGCATTCGGGGGCAGTGCAGCTGTGCAATGAGCATTCTGAACCTTCTGCCTGACAAAACAAGAGGTGCGGCACTCTAGGCTGTGTTTCATGCACGTGAATTATAATAGGGATGGAAACAATTGCTGCGATGACTTATTCTGCATTTAATCAGATACCACTTAAAGCACCACCAACACACAGCAACAAAAATGTTAAATATAGAAACAAGTCCAGATAAGTTATTTTTGTTTGTTGGAGCACATCACCTGCTTCACTCATGAGCATAACCAGACACTTGATACCTCTAAGCTCATTTGCTTTGTGTTTCATTATATTGTAACCTGTGCAACTGCATACTGGCACACTGTATGCACAGATTAATAGCAGGCTCTTGACCAAAGAAAATTTGGAGGAATCAGGAAGTAGGAGACACAATGAACAAAATAAATAGACAGGAGTAAACAAGCAATGCCCTTTGTTTATGAAGAGAACTAAAATTCATGCAGGATAGCTCTAGCAACAGCTATGAGTAATGATGGGCAAATAAAGCCTCCGTGTTCAAAGACAAGGTATCTCTGATCCCCAGCTGTCTGGGGGCGGGACAACAGCAGGGGAAATCTGCTGCATCCATTTCCTGCTTGTGGGCTTCTGGGAGGCGTTTAGTGGTTGATGCTGAGAGAAACAGGACTCAAGACTAGGTGGGTCTTCGGTCCAGCCAAGCAAGGCCCTTCTTCTGTTTTTGTGCCTGCCACAAGGCTGCTCAATGTAACAGAAGGGTCAATAAAATGTTAATTCACAGAACCTTTTCTATCACAAGGTCATTTTCCACGGTTCACTTTACCTCATACAAGTAGTAGAAGGAATGCAAACCATGTTGGGAATATTGTCAATATGGAGCCTAAATAAACCCCAGTGGAAACCATTTTTTTTTGGCAGAGCAGCATTTGTACTTCCCTTAATCTTACCAATTACCTTCTTGTTTACTTTCTCCAGTGGAGCGTAATGGCAAACAGCTCCTGTTCATCTTCATAGCCTCAATTTATGTATTTTAGAATTGTGTATTCTGCCTTTCTCTGCAAAAGAGGACTCAATGTAGTTTTACAAATTATACATATATATCGCTCACACTATAAACTCAATTAAAAGCATAACCCACACTCAATAACATCTTGCAGTCATACAAGGTCTAGAACCAGTATCATAGGAATTTTCCTTCTATTAATGCTCCCTGTGGGCCAAACTAGATGCAACGGCGTCTGTAGGTCTGGCCCGGGAATGCAACAGTCGTTTTAAAGCCTCATATGGGTGATTTAAAAACATCGTGAGATGGCACAGTAGGAAAGATGCTCTCCCCCACCATAACCTTTTTAAGTGCTGAAACAGCTGTATGGGGGGGTAGCTCAACCTGGAGGATGGATCAGGGGGGGCATATGGGGGGGCAATATTTATCGAATCAGCCCTGGCACAACCCCATGTTTCTGTGCTGCACCGAGAGTGACGTCATTCCCGACACGGAAGCATTCTGGAGCATACGGAGGAGCATCCTCCGGGAGGTTCTTGCCCCATTCCTGCACCTTTCCCCACCCACCAGCCAGATGAGAGGTGGCAGGGGCCGCAGGCTGGGAGTGGAGGATCTGTTGCCCCCACTAGGGAGATGGGAACCATGATGGAAAAGTGTACTTCTACTAATGCCCTTACACTTCCACATTCTGGCTTTCAACACAGTTCACTTATGTCCCCACTGATATCCTTAATTCCATGTAGTATACTTATACTGACTCATTTTACTACAAGAAGATTTGTCTGCAACCTAACATAGCAAGAGCAGCAAACTACTTCTAAAGACCCTCTGCAAGGAGTGAATCATATTGCAAGTGCTTGGATAAGGAACTGGGGGGCGGGGGGAAGCACCGCTCTCCAGGATATCAACAAGCATCATCAATAAGATCAGAAAAACTTCCCTCCTTAGTTCTGTTCAATGATACAGCAGCCCATAGTTCATAGCACTTGTGGTCAATTCTCTTGAAATATTTTTTAAAGGTTTTATTGCGTTGTAACTGGGCTTTGTCCCTTGGGGCTTGTAAAGAAAAGTGGGGAAAATCACACAAAAGAACAGGAATACTAGTAAAAGGCAGCTCAAGAGCAAGACAAAACATGTTCTATGAAAGAACTTGAAGAAAGCTACTGTAAATATTTCAGGATTATCCAAGTACACTTAGGTATTATCAAACAGTGTGCAGAAAGCAACAGAATAAAATAATCACAAGTAGCTGTAAGAATTAAGTGTTTATAACAACAGGGGCACGACACAGTAAAGAAAGCGGGTTCAGATACAATGGTTTATATCAACATTGAGCAAAATCTCTGGCCCATTTAGCTGAGTATTACCTACTCTGGACTGCTACCCAAGATGCTCTTGAGTGGAGAAATGAAGGATTCAGACACAGATTTCTATATGCAGGAGGAGGAGAAAGTGTCTTCGTTGGGGCCAAATTCTTCATAGACAAGCAAAAGCAGTATCTAAACACATACCCACGGCTTTTTTTCTGGGGGAAAAGGTGGTGGAACTCAATGGGTTGCCCTTGGAGAAAATGGTCACATGGGCTGGTGGCCCATGTGACCACTTTTAAGAGGTTCCGGAACTCCGTTCCACCGCGTTCCAGCTGAAAAAAAGCCCTGCACATACCTATGATAGTCAAAAGGAACTTTAAATTTTCCTCAAGTCAATCTGCAATGTAAGAGTCACAGCTGGAATATCATTTGTTGACATGTTAGCTTCCCGTAGCTATGGTGCTGTCAGGCCATCTGACAGAAGACTTCATGAACTGTCACTGAACTATCTTCAGCTACTGCCCACACATGCCAAAAATGGAAGCCAAGTTCAGGGACAAATGTACAAACAAGACACCGGAGGCAAACATGAACAATGGCATTTCTGCTTGCATTTCCTCCTTTCACACCCGTACCTGCAAGATCTTCAGGCAGCAACTGCAGCTAGGCAGCACACATACTATGTACCCACTCTAACATTCAGTACTTATGAAACTTTTAAAAAGGAACTATTAGTTCATAGTAGTAGTTGTGTTCTTATTTATTAGTGTTGGTTGTTGTTGTTGTTAGAACATGACTAGACAAATTTTGCAAAAATAAAAAGCAACCACAAAAAACACAGACCAGGGTGCGGAAAGAAAAACCATCAGCTACAGAAAAGGTTGGCTCAGTTTGATTAGGTGCTCAGGGGGCTACCACCAGATCTTTTTGTTGCCTTCTAAGCCCCTCAACCCCTTTTATCTTTGGAGGGGGCATTAAAGCAAAAACAGCATATCAGTTTTATTTTTAAAATCTGTTCCATCTTTATCCTGCTTTTACTTTGAGTTCAGAGCAGCACGCATCGTTCTATCCTCTACTATTTTAACATACCAACTGCCCTAAGAGGTAGGTTAAGCTGAGAGTGAATTGGATCCAAAGTCATACAATAGGCTTCAAGGCAGAGCAGGATTTGAACCTCAGTTGTCCCCAATTCTAGACTAATGTTCTAACCACTACACCACACTGGCCTTCAGCCAAGAAGTTTTGTTTTGAGCCGCTTTAGTAGGAGTAGCTGCAAGTATCCCAGTGGACCAGCACCGACATACAAGTGGGACTCCACGAACCAAGTTTTGTAAACTGGGTACCAGCCTTGGGAAGACATGTTCTGTCCCCTTTTGTCCTCCCCCGTCCTATATGAATTGCCCTGTGCCTTTCAGCCTTAATCATAGTTTAGAGATGCATCACCACAGATGCTAAACATGGTTAATCCTAACTAGGATGTCCACTCTTCCTAGATCTTGAAAGTAGAATTGGATTGAGTTTGCAAAACCAAGCATTAACCACGGTTAGCATCTGTGATGATGCCATCCTAAACCATGACATTTCTAGTGTTTTGACCAGGTGCTGTGTACATTGCACACATGGAGAATTGTTGGGGAACCGCCTGTTCCATTGCCTAAAAGACTCTTTGTTTGAAGAAGTAAAGGTGTGTTCAAGTCTTAGCCCTGGGGGACTTCAGCCTACTTCAGTATGCTTCAGAGGTCGTTTGCCATTGCCTGCCTCTGTGAAACAATCCTGGACTTCCTAGGTAGCCCCCCCCCCCCCGGCCTTCAAGTAGTAATTTGCCAACTTGCTATGTCTTGGTAACATCCATGTCAGATTACTGCAACCTGCTATACACGGAGCTGCTCTGGAATACTGTTCAGAAACTTCAATTAGTAGATGTTACAGCTGCTCAGTTATCAACTGGAACCTGAAGACTAGACTATGTTCTACCAGTGCATGAAATTAGGATCAGTGTACTTTAAGGACCACCTAAACTATGAACTTGTCCAGATCCTAAGATCTTCTACAGATATCCCATTTTGTGTGCCTTCGTATGTAAACGCAGGTGCCCATGGTGAATAAGCCTTTCCTCTGGGGGCACATAGAACACCCACATTGAACCTAGTTCAATGATGGAGAATGAAAAGGAAGCTGCCAAAAACTAGGAGAAATTGAGTAGAAGCTACTTATCCCCTAGATATCCTCCTCTAAATTGTAAAAACTCAAGTATAGGATCCATTTTACTTCTAAGAACCACTGGTTTGTTCAGGACTTTGGTGGCATTTGATATGATCCCTTTGCATACTAGCTGTTGGTGCATCTTGCCTGTAATTATTTTAATTGTTTTAACAGATTGTGCATTCATACATATATGAATAAAGAAAGAAGCACGTGTTCCTGAAGCTGCATGTTCCACTAAAAATGTTTCCTAAAACAATTCTGTTGTGCACAATTATAGAACTTGGAGCAGAACAGAAACAGATGCATGGCGGCAGCGGAAGGGTGTGGTGTTCCTGTTCAGGGGAACAATACAGGTGCCGTGGGGTGTTACATGCAATGTAACTTCAGCGCCCATGACAAATAAGATCTCTGCCATGCAGCTACAGCTGTCAGGGCCTTTCTATACAAATATATACCTGGTTGTTCTGATCAGAAGATTTAGTAGATTTAACTTCCGACAGTTCCAGAAACAGCTCAACTTGCCTCTTCAGGACATCAGCTGTAGGGCATTTTTTGTTCATTTTGTAAATCACAATGTTTGAAAAGCATCTCTGATACACTCCCACCCCTTTTGATGTAAACAACTTAAATGGCACTAGTGGCGTTTTTAAATTCAAAAATAACAAAATATTTTATTTAACATGATGGGAAAGTTCAAGTGAAATCAATGTTGAAAATTTCTGAGGTAACTCAATATAAACTCTGAGGTAAAACCAGTACATGCATAGACTTAAGGTATAATGTTTCAGACTAATGAGTTTCTTAAAACTCTTCACAGACTCACAGTTACTTAAATCTTTATGTTGAAAGGCTTTTGTTCCAGTGTTTTCCTAAACACTCTAGTACACTTTCTTTGAGTATTCTCTTACTCTTTTTGGTTTCCAGAAGGCTGGCAGCCTCTTAACAGTACCCCAAACACCTTCTCTTAAAACACCAATACTCATCTTGAGTTTTTAACTGACCCTTAAGGTCTCCAAAGGCAGTTTCTAACCACACCAGAACAGGAATCTCTTCACTCTTCAGAGCTAACTCCCTATTTTGATTGGCTGGAGAAATTCGCCTCTCACTAGAAGATCTATCCCCTTTCTTTGGCCCAAATGGGAACCTGTGCCTACTTCCCAAACTTCCTTGCCAACTTTCCCCAAGTTCTCCTGTCTGAGTTAAATTGCTCTGTCAGGGCTGAATCTGGAAATGGTTAGTACTAGACTCCTCTCAGCTAGGGCTGAAATCAGACTTTTCTCTCCCCAGCACCCAGTCCAGAAGCCTCTCTCTGTTCAGCTCATGCTAACCAATCATTAGCCTGTCGCTCAAAGCTCTCCGTTTCTGTGGAACATTAACCCTTCACAGTTCTTCAGCTGTTTGTATAGCACTTCTAAGCTTTTTAAAAGGGGCAGTCCGTCACAACATCCAAGGCGGCTTCACAGTGCTGAGTATGAAGTGAGGAACTAGCACTATTTTGCTCCACAAAGACTGTTTTGGTATCTGAAGAAGGGAGCTTTGAATCTCGAAAGCTTATATCCTGGATATCGAGTTGGTCTTCAAGCTGCTACTGGGTTCCCACTCTCCATCCTGGCTGCATCTGCCTCGCTGGGTTGTCGCTCTGCCGTGTTGCCCCGCCTGGGGTTGAGGCCTTCTCCCTTGGCCTCAGAGTCAGGGGAGGGGGTTGCCCCACCTTGTTCCTTCTCCTACCTGGTTGTATGTGCCTTCTCTCCCCTCAGGTCATGCTAACACAGCTCATTCCTCGCTTCACAGGGAGACTTGCCTTTATACTCCCTTGTCTCCCCACCCCCTGGTCCTTCCACCCACCAAACCCTGTAGGTGGACTCTGCCCTTCCTTCCACCAATAGCCCATGTCTGTCTGCTCTCTCCTGGTTCCCTCGTGGCCTCCTGTAGGCTCCGCTGTGCCTGGGGCCCTCCCTTCACCAGGTGAGCGCTCCTCCCCCTTCTCCAATTAAACCCGACTCTCCAGATTGGAGTCCCGCACTCTTAACCACTGCACCAAACTGTTGGTGTAGTTAAGTTTTCTGTTAGTTGGTGTAGTTAGTTTTCAGTTAGTTTTCTGATGACTTCAAAGCTCACTAACATTGCCGTATCTTTCCATCCTAAAAATGCTTAACTAAGCAGTAGATCAGCATTTCTGGGGAAAGATGTTAATGGAGCAAAATAGAATTTCCACTTTAAAAATTTCCTACTTTAAAAATTGCTGCTATAATTTAATTGCAATTATGCTAACAGATGACATCTGATACAAAATATTTATTTATTTATATTATACTCTGCCTTTCTCATGGAAACTCAGGGCAGACTACACAGTGTGAATCAGTACAGTCTATTTTAGAGATCTTTCAATATTAAAGAGAAACAAAATATGGAAAGTTAGAAAATGGTCAGTGATAGTAGAGAAAGTTATGGTTGCTTTCATCTGCAGAGGCAAAATCCTTTTTATTGGACCTATGGCACTAGCTGGAGTGGCAAGTTTTTGAAGTGTACAAATTTCTTCTTAAAGAGAGCTTGAAGAATCTTGCAATCCAATGCTCCAAAACGTTTCCACAGCATTCTGCAGTAATGAAGGGATAAGGAATCAGATTCCAGAGGGCTTGTGGGCCAATTCTGGGCTCAAGACTGCATTTCAACCAGTCAAGTAGACTGCTTTGAATATATGACAGAAAAGCAGTGTAGAACTATTTCAAGTCCATAAACACACACTACCACAGGATTGTTGTAAACCAACATTGTGCTAAATCACAGAGCAAGTTTGGAAGGCATGTGGCAACATCCTTACTCATGCTTAGCAGGTCTAGGTGTGGTACAGCATGGATGGGAGACCTCCTGATACACTGTTGATGGCAGAACACCAACATAATTAAAGTGGGGTTGAGTAAAGAGGCGACAACTTTGCTGCTTGACATTATCATGGTGCTATATGTACTAATGAAAGCACTTTGCATACATTATACCAGTAGACAATCTAAAGTGCTGCATAAATGCTGAGTATGACCACCTTCTCACAAGTGTAAAAGACTTTGTCTCCCCACTTTATGAATCAGCCTACATTGGTGCAAAGCACAGCACTCTACAGCACAGCTCCTTAAGCATGCAAGCTTTGATCTAGGAATAAGTAACTTCTGCTCCATTTCCCTCTTCTGTTTTTTGGCAACTTCTGGTTCATTCTCCATCACTCAATCACACAGGTCTGGATAATCTGCTTCCTCTACTACCATGCTTACTAGCAAGGCTGCACTGTATGCATATAGTTTTGAATAGTTAATGTAATCCTTTGCACAACAGTCTCATCTCAACAAAGTTTCAAAACTGAAATAGTAATCAAGGAGACTCTTTCTGTGTTGCAACAAATTGAACACGAATATTTGGCACACTGTGACACCATCAGTCTACTCAGTATGTCTAACACTTTGTATTCTATAGGCATGTGTTCAACTGAGTAGTCCAGTTATGAAGAAACCCCCAGTCAGGGGGAACAACAGCAAGTCAGACTGGCCAGCGTAGCTGCAGCTGACGGGGCTGGGCTGAGAAAAACTGTGAAACAGCTGTGAAATGCAAGGCTCTTTTTTAGCATGCTGCAATGTAATCCAAAATAATGCTCCACATTTACTGACGCACAGGCACCATGACGCGGGAGCAGCCAAGCACTGGCCTGCCGCATGCACAGCAGCTGCTCCTTCCTCCAGGCCAAGCGCAAATAGATACAGCAGTAGCTTGCAAAACCAGCAGCCCCCCTCTCCCCCCCGCCCCGTCCTAAGGCTCAAAGAAAGCAGTCAAAGAAAACAGACCCTCAAACCTCCCTTTTAATTCGTTTGTCTTAACTGTCCGGATAATTACTGACCAGGGATAACCAGAAGCACAGACTAGAGGGGAAAGCTCAAAATTATTTATACTCTGCTGCTTACAGGGGCCTGAAATAGCTTATCTCATTCTCCCATCATCAGTTTTATCCACACAACAACACTAAGAGGTAGGTTAGGCTGGGGGCGGGGTGTGTGTGCACGTCGGCTGATTCGACGTCAAACAGAGTAAGGATTTAAACCTGGGTCTACCATTTCCTAGTCCAACACTAACCACTTTGCCACACTGGCTTGCTTTGCATGCACGAGAGGCGCATGGAGGCTCCTAGCAGCACCAGTTAATGCCTGCAACTCCACATGGAGGAGAGCCAGTGTGGCACAGACTGGACATGGGGAAAGGAGGTGGGTTCAAATCTCTCTCTCTCTCTCTCTCTCTCTCTCTCTCTGCACCTGCACTTCACCCTCTCCCCAGCTATTTCAGGTTGGGAAAATGATCTTGGGAGGAGAAAGCTTACATCCCCTCTCCCCTTTGCACCAGGGGCCCAATCCAAATCAATCCTCTAAAGGTCTGGAAACTATTTTTTTTTAAATGCCAGGAGCTCTGTCCATAAAACCCACATGTAATTGAGTTCTTGGGGTCTGACTGGATGATACGTGAAATGTGAATTGTGTTGCGAAAAACTCCACAGAACGCGCATTTCACATGCGACCCAGGACTCACCTTAATAACAGTGAGGTTGGCAGATTGGCTCCCAAGCACTGTGCGGCTACAGGCGGTATTTCAGCACTCCCTCCCTTCCATCCAGAATGCTTTCACTAGGAAAAAATGCCTGGGCAACAGGCTGATGGTCTCATGGACAGACATACAGAACCAGCAGTGAGACGAATAGCTTGCCCCCCCCCAAGCCATTTTCTACTAGCAAAAGTGTACAGGATGAAAGGGAGGGAATGGCGAAGCCCCTCCTGCTGCCACACCAGGCTGGGGAGCTGAATTGGCTTCCACCCCCCACTGTTTTTAAGGTGAGTCCTGGGTCGCATGTTAAACAAGAATAGGAGTTGCCCCCAACTTAACTCGCCTTTCATGCTATCATCTTATCAGACCTTTAGACATAATGCTCACTTGAGTACCTTGGGTCAGTCACTTTTCTTTCGCTTCGGAGATGAGATAGCTGAGGAAAGAGAATAATAAAAATAAAAGATGTCAGGTCTGGGTACCCTTTGAAAGGGATACTCTCATGAACTGTAGTTAGCAGAAAGTTCTGAGAAAACCACATCAAAGGGAGAAAATATTGAGGTGTCTCGATTCTTTTCAAAATTAGAACCACAGTTCTGATAAACTGTGAATGGCACAGATAGCCCTGCAACCCTCTATGTCCCCAAACGCGTCACCATTGGATTAAGGGGATTCAGTGGGATGTGAAGAACGAAGGAGGAGGAATCAGCAGAAGTTTTACACACACACTCTTGTGCAAACGTTTGTTCTATTTGTGGAGAAGTTTCCCCATCTTGTGTAGTCCCCTTTGATGTGTACACAGTGATCCCAAGGGTCCCTTAATCCACAAGAGACCTCTTGCAGGGAAAAAGATAAGAGAGAGAAAATCCATTCATTGTTCTTTGCATTCAACTTGATGTTTTATTGTAATGTGATATTTAGGTAGGGAGTTCTTTTGTTATTTCTGACCAAAGGTGCAAACACCCGTACAAAAGCCACACGCCACCTTGATGCAGTTAACTGTACAGCATCTAACATATTTCCTGTTCTCCACTAACCATTCAACTTTCATTCAAATTCATGTTATTATCTGTGATGTCCTGTTGCTTAGAACTTAAAGCAAAGCTCTTCCTACTGTATTAAGATAACAGACATCAGTTTAATTCTAGCCAGAGGCGCAAAATCCAACACTGGATTCCTCAACACTCAACAATGCCCAAGAATGCATCCAACCCCCCTACACACATATATCCAAGAAGTCTTGCTTTTGTGCTTTAAACGCTTGGGAGGGACTATACATTTGTCATCTTGTAAATGTATGTATAGCATACATATATTTAATTTTTTAAAACTAGTGTGTTCACTAAACGCCCTTGGCTAGAATCTTCTCTTCGTAAAAGCTAAGCAAACAGAAAACACCCCCCACCCCCAAATCATATGGAAGCAGTTACATTTTCTTATTAAGATTTGGAAAGTTTACAAAACATCTTACAACAGAACATCTGTTGCACAATAACTGTGATAAGAGGGAGCACAATCATCCAGAGAGATTAGACTGAAGGCCACTTCTACGCTGAGAAAACGTGCCCAATTTGCGTTGCGATCCAGCTGGAGCAAAGTCCCCTTCCAGACAGGACAATTCAGAGCAGGGCATGGTTGCCATTGTCTTTCCCCTATGATTTGCTATTATTCTAGGAAGTATAGGAGTTAGCACAATAAGAGAGACAGCATTGTCTGGTAATGAAATTACTTCAGGAAACTGACTGGAATGGTTCAGAATCTACAAGATTTGCATTACCAACGTATAACTATACGTCACTCAAAAATCCTATCATTTCAATAACCTATAGCCAAGCATAAAATTGTAGCAAAGACAGAAAATCCCTTTTTAAACATATTACAACAAATTTAGCACATCTTGAAATATATTTGAGAATTAAATTCCCCATCTCTGCACCGCCTAAGAGTTGATTTGCTGGGATCAGGTTAAAGCATCTGGCCCACCATTCTGTTTACAGAAGTAGCCAGCCACACATCTCTGGAAGCAAAGCAGCAGGACACAAAGGCAACTGCAACTCTCGTCTTGCCCTCAGAATTGAATACTAAAATGATAGACTGCTTCTGAACATGGAGCTCAGCAAAGAATTGAAGAAACTTACACATCAGACATCAACCCGCACGAAACCATATTTTCAAGTCCCAGAGGCATAATTGACACTCTGCAATTAAGGAAGTGTAATTAAATTCGCGTTTCCACAGATAGTGCCAGGGCAGAATGGCAAACTTTCAGTAGGAGCCAGATTTAAAAACCCCGTGGTAGAGAAGTTGCATTTCTTTAATTAGGCTAACATTGTAAAACTGCAAGAAAAGGGCAAAAAACACAAGACCCTGTAAATGTAACTAGAGAAGTTTGCTGCATAAGGGCACGGGCATCTACCTATGAAGGATTCTCATCAGCTTATTTCAATGGCCTCATTTACAAAGTGACATTCAATAATTCAATCTTTATTTGAATACGAGTTTACCACTACAGCAAACTGCTGAAGTTCAAACTTCCTATTGCATCAAAAGCAAACAGGATGCTACCACAGGAAAGGAATAGTAACACGATGCCCAGCCCCGTTCCATCCACAGCCAAATTCAAGCTCCACCATATGAAGTAATCAGGAAGTGTCCACACAGCCTCCAGAGACGAAATATGAAAGAAATGGGATGCCACAATATGCGCATTTCCTCATGGGCTGTAACAGCACAAGAGACTCCCTTCTGACAAGTTTCGTTTTCCATTTTCTTACTTTCAAGCAACTGATTACTGTTTTGAGAGCAACAAGTGTGTAATCGTCTTTCATCAAAAGCGTCAGCGACACCATGACAGCTTGGCAAGAGTGTGATAGAGAGAAGAAGCTCAGAACACACAGTTAAAACCACGGGCACCCTCCAACACCAGCCACCATCTCCTAAGCCACCACCCTGCAGTTTCCAGACTGGCACGAGAAGGAGCCGTGACTCACGCGGTAGATCCCTCCTCTATCAACTGAGGGCTTCGGAATTTGCTAAGTGAAATGAAAGAGCACCACACACCGATGCCAACAGAAGTACCATGAAAGAGAGCCAGAAATCTCCAAGACCATTTTAAGAGTAACTCTTCAGGTGAGGAAAGTGTCATTCCTTAGACATGGACATATCCAGTGGGAGAGACAAGTTCCTAACTGTAGGCCAAAGTCAAAGCCTAAGCACCTTTGAGAAACACTTCCCCACTCTGGGCCAAATTACATGTCACCTTTGCCATGTGATCACTACCAGAATTTGCAGCCGGACACCAGCTGAAGATTCCCCATGGAATCTCAACTCAGAAGCACCACAAGGGCCGGATTAGGACTGAGATCACGGCGCAGGGCTCTTGCCTCCCCCCTGCACTGTTTCTCTGACCCAAAATGTGCAGGCAAGAAATTGTTTGCCCATCCTAACACTCCTGGGAGGTTAGGTTAAGCCAAGTGAGTGACAGACTGGCCCAAGGATAGGGTTGCCTAGTGGTGAGCAAGCTCCCAGTGGTTTGCCCCTCTGCCAGCAGGAAGGAGACAGGTGTGCGGGGTCCCACAGGGGGCAATACTCTCCCCTTTACTGTTAACATCTACATGCGCCCCCTTGCCCAGTTGGTGCAAAGTTTTGGGCTTGGGTGTCATCAATATGCAGATGACACCCAGCTGTATCTGATGATGGATGGCCAGGGCCGGATCAAGGGGGGCAGGGGGGGTAGTCTGCCCCTGGCGCCGCCAGGTAGGGGGCACCAGGAGCAGCTGCCAGCTGCCGGAGCGCGCAAGCAGCAGCATGGGCAGCCTCGCAGCCCCCCGCGCTGCCTTTCGCCTGCTCCGTGGGATAGGGGGCAGCCGGCTTGTCGAGCACCCCTTCTCCTGCAGGGCAGGCAAAGGGCAGCACGGCCACCCACGCAATTCGCCTGCCCCGGCTGAGAGGGGGCAGCCGGCTGTCCCGTCCTGCGGGGCAGGCGCATGGTGCGGGCGGCCTCGCAGCCCCCTGTGCTGCCTTTTGCCTGCCCTGCAGGACAGGGGGCGCGTGGCAAGCTGGCCTCCCCCTGTCCCGTGGGGCAGGTGAAAGGCAGCGTGGGGGCTGCGAGGCCGCCCACGCCATTCGCTTGCAGGGAGGCGAATGGCGTGGGTGGCTTCCTAGCTCCGCACACTGCCTCCACCGGCCTGCGTGATGACATCATCAAAATGACGTCATCACGCCACACCAGGAGCCGGACTAGGGTTGCCCCAGGCGCCAGCAACCCTAGATCCAGCCCTGTGGCTGGCCGGCCCAACTCAGCTCCAGATGTCCTGGAATGTGCATTTGCAGCTGTGACTGATTGGTTGAAACAGAGTCGACTGAAATTGAACCCAACAAAGATGGAGGTCCTGTACTTGAGCCGTAGGGGACTGGGTTCAGGACTCCGGCTCCTGGCCCTCGATGGGGCACAGCTTGTGCCAGTTCCGAGGGTAAGGAATCTGGGGGTGATCCTGGATGCCTCCCTGAAAATGGAGGCACAGGTCACAGCGGTTGTCAGGTCTTCGGGAGAAAAACAACTGTTAGCAGTCCCTGGCCCCAAGGAGGCCTGCCTCGCCTCGACTACAGCCAGGGCTTTCTGAGTCCTGGCTCCTACCTGGTGGAACGCTCTGTCTACTGAGACCAGGGCCCAGCAGGATTTACTATCTTTCTGCCGGGCCTATAAGAGAGTTGTTCCACCAGGCTCATGGCTGAGCCTCCACTCATGCAACATCTATTCCCCCTCCCTGTGAAAGCTGCCCATCACTGTTTGTTTTTCAGCTGCTGTTACTGTGCTGCTGTATCCAGTTGTACTGCTGTATCATTGGTTATTAGTTGTATTATTGCCGCCAGGCAAAAGAGGGCTGCTATTTTTATATGATGTTTTAGTGTTTTAAGATGGAACGTTTTTAAATGATTTTAAGGTTGTTATCCACTCTGAGCCCGCTTGCGGGGAGGGCGGGATGCAAATATGATATAAATAAATAGCAGGCATCGCAGACAATGGGCGCACGCACCTCCACACCCTACCATGATGATGTTACTTCTGGAAGTGAGGTCATTGCATGGGAGGCAGGAGCATGCGCACGCTTCACGCCAGGGCTGATCCTTAAGTAATTGGCCCTGGTTGGTGCAAAGCATGATTGTGCTCCCACCTCCCCACATCAACATCACTTCTAGAAGTGACATCGTCACAGCAGAGTACAGAGGTGTGCATGTGATGAAACAGTGAGTGCTGCGATGCCCCCGAGCCCCCCCACCCTCCCTGTCTCCCAATGGTTGCCAGGGCAGACACTGATTTTTAGCTCTGAAATATATTTAAAACTGCTCTAGAAACAAGAAGTGTAAAAACAGAAAAGAATCCTATATTGTCTATGGCATGCCAGTTGATGGTAAGATGCCAGTCCCTGAAAGAGGCTGGCAACTGATGTTCTTAACTCAAACTAGGGCCTGATCTATTGACCAAGATTAACAACAGTTGTGAAGAGCAGGGCCTTTGTTGCAGTTGCCCCAAAGTTCTGGAATGCCTTGATTAAGGTGCAGAATTGCTTCTCCCTCATCTTTCAAATGGGATGCAAAATGTTTTTTGTGCTAGAAAGTTTTCCTGAAGCAGCACAGCCCAGGGGGGGAAAAAAACTTGAGAACTTTCGAACAACCCCTTAGCTCCTCTCCCCTGCAGAAACTGAGCTCATGCTCAAGGCAGGGACTGGCCTTCTTGTGCTCCATAAAGCATTGTGCACATTCTGTTCCAGGCAATTAAAAAAAAATCACCATCTGATTCTGCTGAATATAAACAAACTACCCCTAAACTTATGTGTTCCAGCGAGGTAGCCATGTTAGTTTGTGGCAACAAAAACAAGTATCTCTTGGCACCTAAAAGACAACACAGTTACTGTAGCTTAAGTGTTTGCAGACTCGAGCTCCTTTTGTTTAAGCTAATGTTATAAGAAAGGCCAACTGCTATTACAAGGCTGCCGTGCAAACAAAACTGAAGTAAAGAGAAAAATATCCAAGAATCACAATTTTTTCAACTCAATACAAGTCACTGGAGGGAGGGAGTGAAGAATTTTCCACCACTTCCCCCCCTTTCGTGATCCACTTAACTCTGGGTCATAATCTTCTACCCATGTTAGTACATCACAGCTGAATAGAGAACCACTTACAATCTACTTTGTTATTAATTGTGCTCTGAATGATTCCAAGAAAGTTGGCTTGAAGCAAGACTAAAATTAAATGTGTCTACTCTGAAGTAAATCCCACTAAGTCCACAGGTGTAATCCTAAACAGACTTACTCTCTTTTAAGCCCACTGATTTCAACACGCTTGGAAGGGTGTAACTTCGCTTCAGATGATACTGTTAATCTCTATAAGTGTGCTAAGGATTGCAGTACAAGTGAAAGGAACTCCACAATATAAAGCACAAGGGAGGCTTGTCAGTTTGTAGGTTTTAACAAGCGAAGAGGAATAACAAGATAGCTCTACCTCATCCTATCTCTCTCAAATCTCTACAGAAGGTGTCCAATAGCAACAATGTACCATTCTTGATGAAGAAATTTTTACTAGTCCACCTAAGACTAACTTCAGCCTTAATAAAGCACATTTACTTGAAATTCCTACTGAAATCAAATGGGATTTACTTCCAAGTAAGCCCAGTTAGAATCAGGGTGCAAAACCTTCAGTTCCAAGAATATTGCCTAAGAAACAGGTACAACTGAAAGTTGCTTTGAAGCAGCCTGGGCGCTTGAATCATGAATACAACATTTCGTGGGCAAAAGTCACCCATGGGGCTCAGAAGTGTGGAAGATGCTTCTGGCACAAGATAGCAGCATACTTGTTCAAATTAAGCATCTTAAGTGTGAACATGCACGAAGCTGCCCAATATGGAGTCAGACCATTAATCTACCAAGGTCAGAATTATCTACTCAGACTAGCAGTGGCTCTCCAGGGCTTCAAGCAGAACTTTTCTTTTTAATTGTGGAGATGCAGAGTAATCAAACCTGAGGCCTTCTGCATGCAAAGCAGATCCTCTACTGAGTACCTTGTGCGAATCCTTGCCTGGGACCTTTTTCAGCATACGCAGAGGTAGAAGTTTTCTGGCATGCAAAACTGTGCCCAAGGAAGGCACCAGCCCCACCCCCCCTCCAGAACAGCAGCAGGGAGGGCAAAGTAGGGTATGCAGCAGGAGGGCAGAACTAGAGAGAAATATCCTTTTCCTGCTATCAGAAGATACTTTCACCAACTGAAGGCATAGTTAGGAATGGATTCAAGCCTTTGTCTAAGTAGTTCTTAGCATCCCTGGTTTGAAGTTAGACTGAAACCAGGGTAGTTAAATGATCTTAACTCCAACTTAAGATACAGTGAAGAAGAACCAACATTATACTATGAAACATTACACTAGGTAAACTTACAAAGAGTTGTTAAGATACCCCTATGTCTTAAAGCTCTTAGTTGTCTTTCCAAGTAATCCCAACTCCCAGCCTCCCTCCCCCCTTGCAACTCTATTCACTGCACCAAAGTAAAAAAAGACTCACTGGAATTAAACACTGGAAAACACCAGATTGGATTTATGAGACCATATTGTAAATGTGCAAGTAGCTACCCAATAAAGATTCAAAGGAGGTTCTTGCCTTTCAGTGTCAAGAACTACCTCAACCCATTTTATAGCTGCTATAGAGTGCAGAAAAAAAACAGAAATACATTAGTATTGTGAACTTCTACTAAAATAAGAGATTTTAAAAGACAATACAGGGCAACAAAACCAAATATCAATTTCGTTCCCTTCCAAAAGGGACAGGCACAATGTCCCTGTTGACTTTGCTAGCCTTCCAGAAGTAAGAAAAGAACATTTCCAAAACAGAGTTATTTGGCTTAGACGTTCGTGGAAGGAAGGAAAGCTTTCGTAAAACCTCACAAAGCTCTGAATGGAAACATTACCGAACTTTCGTTTAAAACGCCTTTCTAAAGCCAAACTCATCAGACAGCAAAACAGACTAATTCACAACAGCGCGAACTCCCACCGTCCCTAAGCAAGCGTATGAAGGAACAGAAACAGATGAGAAAGTTTGCCTACGAAGTACGTAAAAACAGACATTACCTGGGACAACTGAAGGCTTAACACAAGGCTGTCAACTAGATACGAACTGGAGGGGGAAGGGGCGACCCTAACACAAAATGCAATTGCAAAAATGCTGCAAATGCAATCTAAGCGAGCAGCCGTAGGCGACAAAGGCTCCCTTGCTCTCGAGTAGCTCGGCGCGCCGAAGCCTGTTGCAGCGCCCTGCGGGAGCGTGCCTCTCTCCTCCCCCTGCCCCAGCCCGGAAGCTCAGCGGCTCCCTTGCAGCCAGCTGCCTGCCAGAGAAGCGCCTTCCAGCCTGGGGTCTCTCCCGGGGAGGGTTGGGTAAGGCGCCCCTTGTCGCCGCTTCCTCCTCGGGCGCGAGCGGGCTTCCTGTCCCCCTTTGCCAAAGGTCCCTGGAAGCCAGGCAAGAGGAGCCGAGAGAGACCCCTCGGCCCGCTCCCCCCACTGCAGCTCCGCGCTTCGTTGCACAAGCTGCCCCTTCTTGGCTGCAGCGCCAGGGGAGGAAAGAGGGACGGGGGCGCCAGGTTGCTCTGCCCCTCCCCACCTTGGGCTGGGGTCGCTTACCTGGGCGGGGGTGCCGCGCGCAGCCACCTGCCCGCTGCGCCCGCAGCTTTCCTTCCCCCGGCGGCTGCGGGAGCGCGACCAGAACTGCCCAACAAAGGCGAAAGTTGTGCCGCCGCTACTGCTAAGCAGGCGAGGAGAGCCGAGCGAGCAGCTGGCGGCGGGGGGAGGGAGGGAGGAGGCGAGAGGCGGGCGGGCGCCCAATGAGAGCGCCGCAGCTGCCGGCTTCGCTGCGCCCCAGGGGGAAGAAGACGCTCGGGCGCCCGCCGGCTGCAGCACTCCCAGCCCTGCCCGAGCGCGACTGACCCTTGCCTGCGAGCGGCTCTCGAGTGACTCCTGGCTGGGACGGAAGGGGAGGACTCCGCCTCCTCCTCCCCTTCCCCCGGGCGCCGCCGGGGACACGAGGCTGCCGAGCGAAGCGGCGCCTTGGTTGGAAGGGCTCCCTCCGGGCAGGCGCGGGAGCTGGGCTGCCGCAGGTGGCCACGGGCACCCTCGCCCCCCCCCCTCTGGTTTTTGCACCCTTCCGGGAGAAGGTGCCAGAGTTTCCCAGCGCTCGGAGCCCTCAAATGGAGCTCCCCGAAGCGGCTTGCAAACATTTGAATAACCAGATCAGAACCAAAGTCACTAGGCAGCTTTAGGCAAACCAGTAAGGCTCATCATTTTTACGCTGCTGAATCTGTTTTCGTTCAATGGCCTAACTGTTGATCACACGCTGTATTTTTGCTCTGTGAATGTCCCAGCTACTGATTCTATTGCATTCATTTGCAGTATGTAATCCGCCTCGGATTTCAGTGAGAAAGACAGACTATAAGAATAATCATCTTTGTATTGTCGAAGGCTTTCAGGGCCGGAGAACGATGGTTGTTGTGGGTTTTCCGGGCTGTATTGCCGTGGTCTTGGCATTGTAGTTCCTGATGTTTCGCCAGCAGCTGTGGCTGGCATCTTCAGAGGTGTAGCACCAAAAGACAGATATCTCTCAGTGTCACCTCTGAGAGACTGTGACACTGAGAGATCTCTGTCTTTTGGTGCTACACCTCTGAAGATGCCAGCCACAGCTGCTGGCTAAATGTCAGGAACTACAATGCCAAGCCCACGGCAATACAGCCCGGAAAACCCACAACAACCATCAATAATCATCTTTACTTCATTGATACCCTGCCTTCCGTCCCAATGGGAACTCAAAGTCAAAGCAGTTTATGTCATTCTCTTCCTCACAACATCCCTGTGACAGTAGAATAATAATAATAATTTTCAGTTTATATACTGTCCTGTAGGACAATTTAATGTCCACTCAGAGTGGTTTACAAAGCGTGTTGTTATTATCCTCATGACAATCTCCCTGTGAATCAGGTAGGGCTGTGAGAGCTCCGACAGAGCTGTGACTGACCAAGGTCACCCAGCTGGCTTCAAGTGGAGGAGTGGAGAATCATACCTGGTTCTCCAGATTAGAATCCTAGCCCTCTTAACCACTACACCAAACTGGATTTGAGTCCAGTGGCACCTTAGCAGCCAACAAGGTGTCCAGGTTATGAGCTATCCAGAGTCAAAGCTCCCTTCTTCAGGTAGGTTAAGTCGAGAGAGTGTGACTGGTCCAAGGTCACCCAGTGAACTTCCATGGCAGATCAGGGATTTGAACCTGGGTCTCTCAGATCCTAATTTGTCACTCTAACCACTACACCACACTCACCCTCAATAGAAACACTTAGACACAGAAAACATAGACGTAGAAAACTTGAACACAAAGCTTCAAAGACCTGTACACACCCAAACATGGCTGATTTAGAGATCAATCTTAAGCAGGACTAATTGGAATTCTATTCAGTGGGGATTAATCCCCCCAGAATAGTGTTTTTAGGACTGCACTTAGTCATCAACTGTTGACCCATCCACACCTTGAATCAACACAGCTTGAGGGGAGCAGTCATGAAGCACGCCGGTCCACTCCCCTTCCTGCACATGATCATCCCAGTACCTACACTTAGAAGAGGCACATTCCACTCCGAGGATCATTAGAGAAGTAGAACTCCCCATCTCCAGGGCCATGTCTATGAGTCCTCTGCATGTAGACACCATACTCATAAACTGGCCTAGGTGTGTGAGTGGCAAGCGGGGGGGGGGGGGAGCATGCTTCTCTTCTACATGCTTTGATCCAACAGGTATATGGGTGAAGTATATAGCTCTATTTAGACATGTGATTTTAGTGCTCCAACCACATACAGTGGGAGCATTTTACATGTGATCCTACTGATATGTGCCAACCCCATTTTGTGCAACTGGGGCAATGTATTTTCCATGTGGGTTCGTTCATCTTTGGACCATGCAAAGGAAACCCCAGGGAGGAAACACATTTGCACACTCCAAACCTGTACACATATGGAAGATATTGTGTTGCCCCATTCACATTCAGTGGTGACTGCACATATCAGGAAGATTTAGTGTAACATATGCCTGCTATGTGTAGTTTGAGCACCAAAACTGAACATCTGAAAAAATCTTTCTGCATACAGCGTACACATGGTTTATCTTTGAATGCATGTTGAAAAATACTTATTTTACCTGCATCGTTTGTACTGATGAGCTTGCAATTCAAATCAGATATTTATACAGATACTGGTCCCTTGTTTTATTTTTCAAATGAATGTGTGTTGGCTCTTTCTTAGAAACAGATGTCAATTTGAACACAAGAAGCTGCATTATATTGAGCGGTCTATCAAGGCCAGTATTGTCTGCTTGGACCAACTGTGGCTGTCCAGAATCACAGCTGTCACTTCACCTCCTACCTGATGGGGGGAGGTAGTTGTGAATCTCCTGCATTGTGCAGAGGGTTGGACTAGATGGCCCTGGAGGTCTCTTCCAACCCATGATTCTACTTGATTGTTTTAAGTGGAGAAGTCTTGTACTTTCGGCACACAAAGCAGATGCTCTGTGACTGAGCAATAGCCCTTTTCTAGGACAAGGAATGGGAGACCCTAATTCCTATCCCCTTGCTATTATGAAGCTCATTGAGTGACCGATCATAATCGCCTCTCACAGCCTAACTCCTTGGAGGAAGGGAGGAATAAAAATGTAGTAATAATATCTTAGTCTTAACCTCTACAAGATGGGAACAATAATAACAGACACCTATCTTGCATATTGCAAGTTATGCAAAGACTTGAAAGCACTATACAAATGCCAGGAGTTATTAAATATATCTTGTTGCTGAGAAAGGCATTCCCAAGCCTTCTTCCAGCACAGGAAAACTTGCAGCTCATCAGCGCAATCCTAAACAGGTTTATACCCTTCTAAATCTGTGGGTTTTAACGGACTCAGAAGGGTGTAACTTTGCTTAGGATTGTACAGCAAGTGGCTCTTCCTCCTACAGATGAGCCACTTAAGTTGTAGAAACATCCTTAGGCTGGAGGAAATTAGGCTGGAGGAAAAGGTAGGATACATACCACTGTCTTCTTATAGCCTCCCATGTCTCTGTTCAAACTCATCCTTGGGTAGGACCAATTCACGGTGCTTCCCCATTTGACTCAAAGATGCAGCTAGAATGTAGATTTGCACTCCAAGATCTAAATAATTCTATAGCTCAAGTCATATGTGCTCTTCTGTACAATTATTTACTTTTTTATTTGTTACTTCATTTATAGCCCACCTTCCTCCCTTTGTTTACTTCATTTATAGCCTTCCTTTCTCTCTGATGAGGGGAGCTTTGACTCTCAAAAGCTCACACCCTGGAAATTTAGTTGGTCTCTAAGTTGCTACTGGACCCACATATTTTAATGTCATTTTTAGAACCGTCTTTAATAAAGGGAGTTGCTATTCATAGACTGTCCTCTCCAAGGTCCTGTAGGTTGATCTTCTGTCCCAACATCTGTTCTGTACAGTGACTCCTCAAACGAAGATCCCTTTTCCTCTTGTTGAAAACACAAATAAGGACCTGCAATTTGAAAAGGTCTGCATCTTAAAGACATCCTGGAAATCATCAGGAAACCATTCCCTGCAAACTCCTACCCAGTTCAAATGTCCATTTATGTGCAATACATTCTCCCCATCCCTTGCACGGCAAGTTGGGACACAAAAGACACTAGTCAGTCATCCCAATAACCAGGGCTTTTTCTCTGGGAAAAGAGGTGGTAGAACTCAGTGGGTTGCCTTGGAGAAAATGGTCACATGGCTGGTAGCCCCGCCCCCTGATCTCCAGACAGAGGGGAGTTTAGATTGCCCTCTGTGCCACCGAGCAGCAGGGAGAGCAATCTAAACTCCCCTCTGTCTGGAGATCAGGGGGCGGGGCCACCAGCCATGTGACCATTTTCAAGAGGTTCCGGAACTCCGTTCCACCACATTCCAGCTGAAAAAAAGCCCTGCCAATAACCCACAATACAGTTGATCCAAATGTTCATTTGTGTGCCTCTTAAGCAGGTTGTTCCCTTTCTTCACAGTGAAAAAACAAAGAACAAGATTTATATGGCTCCAGATGTGAGTTAAAGACACACAACTGCAAAAATAAGTCTCATAGGTATAAACATTGTTATTAATAATTATTCTACCTAGAAAGGTTTAGAGGAAAATCTCCAACAGGAATAGCATAGTAACTAAGGTACAAGCTGTGAGCCAGGACAAACCTGGTCCGAACCGAACCTCTCCCGCAACTCACAAAGAGCTGAGGAAGCCTATAAAAGGAGGTTTTTAGACAAGGGCACAGTAAAAAATATGACCCCCCCCCCAATCTGCAGCCTGAAATGATGTATTCCAGAATACTACCTCATTCTGAGTAATGTGTAGATTGGCTCCTAATGAGAGCTGAGCTAAGGAAATCTCTAATTCCCAGCATTAGTCAGTTAGCGAAGAACTTCTACCCTCTGACGTTGTTCTAATACTAGAAATCATTTATTTGGGCTGCAATCTTGTTTTCTAAACAGCTATACTGGACAACATGTATTTGTGCTGGAACTATTGTCAAAAATGGTGTTTATGAGGACTCTGTGCCTATCCCCAGTCACACCCCTCATTTTGGAAACATGAGAGGCGGAATTATTGGCATGCATGCCTATTAAAATCCTGATTCCTTATTTGTATGTGTTTTGCCTGTGTGAGTGATGTGTATGTCACTGTTTAAAGGTGCATTGGGTATAAAGAACTTTTGGAAAGGTATCAACATACTGAATCTCACAAAAAGCTGCCTTATATTGAAGCACACCACTGATCTATCAAAGCCAGTGTTGCCTACTTTGACTGGCTGTGGTTCTCCAGGGTCTCAAGTGGAGGTCTTTTATATAATCTACTATCTTTTAACTGGAGATGTCACAACTGCAAGCAAGACATGCTGTACAGCCCAGAGAACAGACCCCACCCCCAGTGATCTGGCGATAGGTTTTGAGATACTCCCAAAGTTGTTGGCGGGGGGGGGCTTATTTAATCCCTTTTGATTTCTAAGAGAACTGCAAATAAAGATCTAGGAACCAAAATGAGTGTTTCAGGGCTCTGTGGAACTACATTTGAAAATTAAGAGAGAACTTTGTTTGGTTTTGTTCCTTTGAAGAATACGTAACTCCCTGGCAATGCTCACACTTTGCCTGCAGATAGGCCCAGGTTGAATACCTGGCCTCTCCACTTAAGAATCTCAGATAGCAGGACTTCACTTTAGGGCTGCCTGAATTCTGCCAGGCAGAATAATCAATAGGCCTGCATGACCTCCCTATAAGGCAATTCCCAAATGGGTAGCCATGACAGGCTGCAGCAGCAAAATAAAACAGGAGTCCAGTGGCACCTTAAGCTTATGCTAGGATAAATTTTAGTCTTTTAGTTTAAGGAGCCACTGGAAACCTGTTTTATTCCACTATACGGTTGGACTAGAATCTGGGAGAACCAAGTTCAAATCCCCACTCTGCCATAGAAGCTTGCTGGATGACCAGTCACACACTTGCAGCCTGACCTACCTCACAGGGTTGTTGCGAGGATAATTGGAGGAGACTGATATAAATTGCCTTAGGTTCCCCCTTGAGGAGAAAGGTGGGATATAAACTAAGTAAAAAGCAGGTTCAGAAAGGCCGTCTGATCAAATTCCCCCTCCAGGTCCAGGAGGAAGAGAAAATGGAGGGGGGGACGCTCAGACCTCAACTTGCGCTGCTTCCTTCCACTGCAGAACAGTTAATATTGAGGTAGAGGGGAAAGATATTCACTCACACACACCCCTTCTGTTTCCACAGCTCGTTTGAGCGGCTGCTGGGGGTGGAGATGGTATTTATCACCCTCCTTATTCCCACGCGGCTGACGTCAACCGGAGCTCTATGTCCGAGGCCAGCAAAGCGACCCTTTCCCCTCATAAAGGAGAGAGCGCTTTATGGTTCTCAAACGCAGACACAAAAGGAAGCTTCCCGCCTCTCACACCTGCCCTCCTGCTTCGGCTTTACTTTTCCTTAAGGGGGCCAAGTTGAGCTCTCGCCCAGTCCTCGCCTCCCCACCACCATAAATCCCATTTCGAGTATACATTATCAGTTGGTGCAACTCAGTAGCAAGGCCCAAGGCCTTGTAGCTTATAGGGGTGCCAGCCTCCAGGTGATGCCTGGATAGGGTTGCCAGCTCCAAGCTGGGAAATTCCTGGAGATCTGGGAAGCGAAACCTGGAGAAAGTGGGGTTTGGGGAGGGAAAGGACCTTGGCATGGCATAATTCCATAGAGCCCACCCCCAAAAGTAGCCATTTTCTCCAGGTGAACAGATCTCTGTGGCCTGGAGACCAGTTGTAATTCTGGGAGATCTCCAGCCACTACCTGGAGGCTGGCAACCCTATGCCTGGATATCTCTCAGATTTACAGTTGATCTTCAGACAAATGAGATCAGTTCCCCTAGAAAAAATGGCATCTAGGTCTCTATGACGTTATTATTAACAACAACATTCAATTTATATACGGCCCTTCAGGATAACTTAACAACCACTCAGAGCAGTTTACAAAGTATATTACTATTATCCCCACAACAGTCACCCTGTGAAGTGGGTGGGGCTGAGAGAGCTCCTAGAAGCTGTGACTAACCTAAGGTCCCCCAGCTGGCTTCAGGTGGAGGAGTGGGGAATCCAACCCAGTTCTCCAGATTAGAATCCCACACCGCTCTTAACCACTACATCAAACTGGCTCCCATTTGAGCTCCCTCTCCTCCCCAAAACCCGCCTTCCCCAGGCTCCATGCAAAAAATCTCCAGGAATTTCCCAACTGACAGCTGCCAACTGACAGCACTTGCATTGTAGGTGCAGCCTCCAGAATCTACAGGCAGCAATTCTAGACAGATTTACTCAGAAATAAGTCCCATTTTATTCAGTTGGGCTTACTCACAGGAAAGCGTTCTTAGAAATGCAACCTAAAAATAGTAGGTGTTGAGAAAGCCAGAGTAGATTCCAGACTGCCTCGCTGTCAGGAAGCTTTCCTAAATACCACTTATCTGGAAACCCATGCAAATGTGTAACACTCTCCTTGCCCCCCTCATAACATGATTCATGACAAAAAACATTTTTTTCCATAAGTGACATAGGTAGGCCATACAGGCTTGCAATAGAAATCCTCCTGTCCTTGATCCCAATAAAAGTGTACCCATTTTCCCTTCTCCCTACTCTTGGCCCCTGTTTAATGCAACTCATTTTAGCATACACTTCCATAAATGAGCAGCTGGCCTGGTTTGCAATACAGAGATGGTTGGCATGGGAAAGAGGGTCTGTGGGTGTGTCTGAAACAGGTAAAGAATTCAGGTACTAACCTTTCACAACTGGAAAGCACGTTGGAAATGCAAAGTATGGCATTTATGCCATCTTCCCGCAGACAACAGAGATTCCCCTACTGTATAATGATACTAATTGAATATAATGTATATTACCTGAATATAAAATGCATGTCCTCGTATTTAACATGGTAATGTGCCAAGGCCCCTCCTTAAGTTGCTGAAGTGAAAAGATGAAGTCAACAGGACTGCAGAGGGGAAAGACTGTGGTTCAAATACACTTATAATATTAGTTCACATGTCAGTGAAGTCCCACCCATTGCACGGGTCTTACTTGGCTGAGAGTTCCATTCAAAGCAATGCCACTTCCTTTGAAGCAAACATGTTCAAGACTGTATGGCCCCAAGGCTGCAAATATATGCATACTTACTTGGGAGTGAACTCCACCAAACCCAGAGGGGCTTGTTTCTGAAGAAACATGCACAGAATCATCTGCACACTTCTTATAGTTTCATTTGGTTCCCTCAGAGCTGTCAGGCCTGGCTGCAGGATGTGCTCTGACTGGAGATGGAGTTGCTGGGACTGAAAAGCCCTCCGGGGAACTGAGTTTCTACTGTAACAATTCTATGAATGTGCCGCTTCCTCCACTCCAAATGGTTAGATGTAAAGAGTGGGAGGAAGCAGACATTTCTAATTATTTTTATTAAAATACCATAGAAAGATTTTCTTCTAAAAACTCACTGGCCGGTTTGTCATTAAGGAGAGGGAAGAATTATGAGCATTGCAGCCTCTTGCCTTTATTAGCTGGAACAGCAAATAAATATGCCAGGGTAGTGAGGAAAAAGCCAGTCACACAGACTGTAATCGGGAACATGCCTTCTTACTTCTGGTTGGGAATTGTGGTCCCATATTCCTCCTTCTTTAAACTCTGCAACTGTAAGCTCTGGAATGAGTTACAGACACAAAGTTTAATTAATCCCAAATCTTACGGCTATGATCATCTTACTAGGTGGATACCACCGGCGGCTGTAATCCTTATTCCATCCAATGAAAATATTATGAAAGCATTGAGTATCAAAGCTCATCTGCAAAATTTTGACCAAGTTAGGGCCAATTTTAATGTGTCCACAGCTACATGGGACCTGCCAAACAGAACTGAGAACATGTGACGTGGACTTAACCGGTCTATCAAAGTCAGTGTTATCTACTCGTACTGGCAGTGGTTCTCCCGGGTCTCAGGCTGAAGCCTTTCACATCACCTACTACTTAACTGGAGATATCATGGGTTGAACCTGAAACGTTCTGCATGCAAAGCAAACTCTCTGCCACTGAGCTATGCCCCCACTCTTTAGTCACGTGGGTATGTAACAACTGTAATCTTTTGAAGATTTTTAGTTCATGTACTAGCCTATATGCATGAAGTGTTTCATGTCAACAATGCATGATCCAAGCACTAGTATGCAAACAAGTTTGTTGATGTAATCAGTAAGTGTTATACTAGCTGCATGGTGTACTGACATGGGTTAGTACTGTTACTCACTCTTCCCATTTTCTCAAGTGGTAAGACATTCCAAGGTCAAGAACACTTTCCTGGGAGAAAACTCCACTGAATAGACTTGAGTAGGATTCTGAGTAGACCTGCTTTGGATTGCTTTCTTTGGATGAGAGAATACTGGAGACTGACAGTATCTTTATAAGTTTTGTTTACAAATGTTCAAGCAAAAACAGCCCTACAAATGGTTATCACACCAGTTAATCCTGCATCATATTTCCAGAGATCAGCTGTTGCAGCCAGTCAAAGCTAGCACCCCAACATAGCATACTCCACAGCAACTTCAAGATATTCTAAATTCAAATTGAAAAAAAATTATATTGAACATGCACACCTACAGAAACACACAGCGTAGGGAAGCTCAAACGACCAACAGTTCAGTTCAGGGTCTATTTGCTGGTCACATTTTTTCATTGATCAGTTCAAGCCTCTCATGTTACTTTCCATGTATTCAAACTGTATAGCACAGGGCAACTGACAATGTTTCATACATGTGCATGTTCACACAGCCCATTAGGAACCCTACTTTTCCCTTTCCCCCTTTTCCACAGACCTGTTGTTCCACAGACTGTCCCAGCAGTTAATCGAATAAATAAACAATAAGCAAAATCAATCAGCCATCAATTATAAGTAGATACTGTATTTTTTATAAAAAGTATTAGCTTTCATGTCTGTGTTATTGATATTTTTTTTATGTTATGGTATGCTGAAATTTAAATTTTAAATATTTTAAATATTTTAAGGCAATGTAAGGCAATGTACTTTTATTCTTTTATTCTGTATTCTCTAGTTTATCTCTGTAATACTGATCATTCCTGTAATTCTTTTGCTGGTCTAGGACCGTAATAATAAATTTGTTTTGATTTGATATTGTTTCACACATGCACATTTTCACATCCCCTTACAGGAGATGTCGTTCCCCCGTCATGTCATTTAATTACCTGACTCAATCATCCACGGTCATAGATAGGATCATCTTGTCTATTGCACAGATGCAAAAGTGCCCACAAGGCAAGGAATGATACTCCTGCTGCAGTTACTGAACCTCCGCAAAGTTGTTTGACAGCCATCTATGGTGGACGGCAGACCGGCGAACAGATTCATGGTTTGTCTCATGGGTGTTTGCAGTTGTTGAACATGCTATGTCTGTCTATCAAGCACATTCGCCACAAAGTTTGTGGCATCCCTTTAGTTGACCTAGGACCAAAAGAAACACACAGAACCATATGGGAAGGACTGGGAACTTTGTCTTGAATACAAAAGCCAAGACTATACTAATATACTGGAGAAGTTGTGTTTAGCTCACAATGACTGGGTAGGAGCTACCTACTTACTCCTCCTCTTTCAGATGCAAGTTTCCATCTAATCATTTAATAATAATTAATCTCCCCCCCCCCCCGCCCCCTGAAAAAAGAGGCAGCAAACACAGTGCCTGAACTGGAATTTCTGGAAACAGCTGGAGACTCCATCCACCTTCCAAAGAGCAGAAATGAAAGGAGAGCTGGCAGCATAAGCAGCCACTAATTAATTTATGAGTATCTGGAGTCAGTCCAAGTATGGAACTGAACGCCAGACTCACATGGCACAGAGGAGAGCCTATGGAAAACCAGTTATAATAACCTGGCAATAAACATTAGTCTTATTAATACAGGCAGCCCAAGCGGGAAGATGGAGTAGAACTAATCCTCTGTGATTAGATACTGCCTGAAGAGAACGCTATAGTTTCAGTTCTTGATTCACGCTGATTGAAAAGAGTAACAGTGAACGACAATCGATAGTCTGCTTATTTTCAGTATTGTAACAATCTGCTGCTTCAAAGTAGATCAAGATAAATGTGTATCCTGAGTGTGTGTGTTGTGTGTGTAAATAATATTTTCCAAAACAAATTGGATTCTTAACGCAAACAAATAAATATGCTTCTTTAATAGGCAGTCCTGAGGCAGAAAATTTTATTTATGTAGAGTATTTTGAGCCCACTCTTCCTTTAGGAATCTCAGGGCAGTATATGTAGTTCTCCTCTCTTCCATTGCATCCTCACAACAGCCCTGTGAGATAGGTCAGGCTGACGGAGACTGATGCCCTAAAGTCACACAGGCTGCAAATCCTAAGGTCATTTTCCTGGGGGTGGGTGGGGAAACAAGTCTTTCTTCTGTGTAGACCTGGTTAGGATTCTCCCACAGTGAACTTCATAGCAAAGTGGGCACTTGAACCTGGGTGTCCTAGAGCCTAGTATGACACCACCACTACTACTATAGCGGCTGATTAAAAAAAAAAACTCCTTTTTTAGCCTTTTCCTGTTATGCAGTTATTAAAAGCACAGACGCAACGCCAGAAGAAGTCACCCTCCAACTCAATAGAGAACCAGAAGTAGCTACAGTTAAATTGGGTTGGATCCAGTCCCATCTAAAGATGTGAAGCCTGCAGGAAAAAGAGTAAAAATATTTAAACCAATGTTTTTTCAGTCCTTTCTGTTTTTATTCTATTCCTAAAAAAAAAAAAAACCAGAAAAGAAAGGTGGGAGAATTTTCTGTTCCTCCCACCCTCCACGGGACTTCATATCACTAGTCCTATCCCCAGCCCAGTCCAATACAATCACAGGGAACAAAGTCTGCGACCGAGCAGACGATCACTCAAGCAAGGAGTAGAGTCTGCCTTAGAAGCTTCTATCCTTTGGAAGACCGTGAAAGATGACCCATGTCCAGCCAGGCTAAAAGGGCAGGATTGTAAAGCTGCCCTGCTGCAGGTAAAAGCTTATAAATCCATGACAACTTAATTTGGCAACTTAGAGGGGGGGGGTGCTTGCAGGGGACTCATCCACACATCATCCTTTCCTCATCTTCAGTACTCTCTTTCCCAAACCTGCTTTGCTTCTATCTTTTTGGAAAGAGCATAGTTCAAGTATCAGAGCAGATAGACGTGTTAGTCTGTAGTCACAAAATAATAAAGAGTCCAGTAGCATCTTTAAGACTAACCAACTTTATTACAATAAAGTAATAAATTTATGCTGCAATAAAGTTGGTTAGTTTTAAAAGTGCTACTGGACTCTTTACTACAGTCCAAGTATGTTATCATACCATCTGGGTCGCAAGATGCACATTTTTAAAGATCCCACCCACATTGGCATCATTTTCTTGCTCTCTGCCCTTCATGGTTGATACATTCTGCGATCTAATGTTATAGTGTTATAGCAATCATTGATTCCTTCCCCCCCACTCCCCACCCCCAAGCCCTGAGTTGGCACTGTAAGAAAAATACAAGGAAAATAAAGGTTGCCAGGGGCTGTCAGAGGACAATGTGCAGAAAACTTCCATCTGGAAGCGTTTTTACCATTGTGCACATGCCTGTGTTTGCAGCAACAATGAAAACAACAGGAAGAACTCCTGCCATGTGGAAGCAACCTTAGATTTAACTAAAGAATATCCAATGAAACTATTTTTCATTCAGACATTCTATAGCACAGAGGATTACACTCCTGCCTGGAAAAAAGCTGAGTATGAATAAAGTATGAAATCAAAAATAATAAGCTGATGTGAAGTCAGAGCTATTAATCATCTGTTTCCATTATCAAGAAGCAAAATAAAAAAATGATGCCCTGCAAAGAAAAAAAATAATTCATATTCAGTTGTAGCATCTGGTATCAAGTATAGGGGGTATCACTGCATTTTCAAGGTCGCTAATCTTGCTAGCAGATTTTTGTAGAACATCTAGAAAGGTGAACATATGGCTTGCGCCCATCTTGAAGTACTTCTAGATTTTAGCTGACAAGTATCAAATTGCAAGAATTAGGAGCAAGTTGTGAATAAAATGAACAGAGTTGCATTTTGTGTTATGGCAAAACAACAGGTTACAAGCATCATAAAGTTACTGTAAAGCACCCACTCAGCAATAAACCTAGAAAAATAAATAACCCACAAAGAGACCTTGTTTCTGAGATGCGAGAAACAGCTTAGGGGACAGGTATGTCTTTAATAAACTAGAGGAAATGTGGAATGCTGCAGGAATGGATCTTTTGTTGCAACTATTACACTATGATTCTGGAAGAAGTGAAAAGCTGTAAGGAGAATGGATTTGTATTCTTAAAGCAACCCAGACAAACTCATTGCTCTAAGGCAAGCTATTTTTTTAATTAAGGCTCATCTGCATAAAACCATACTTTAGAACTAAATCCATACTTGAAATCTAAATTGCTTGTACAGTGGTCGTGCCCCCCTGCTTTATTTAGGTACATGCAATGATTAGGATCCATTCCACAATCCTAGCCAATATGTCCACTCAAGAAAATGTTCCTGTTTTTAAATTTTTTTTAGCGGCAGTTATTCACCCGTAGCTGCATCTACACACCTACTATTCTCCCTTGTGTAATTGTTGCCACAGCAAATGCAGAGGCATTTGCAGTGGCAGTGGAGCATCGATACGCTTTCTATGGTCATTCTTTTGTCCTTACCACCACTATCCCATACTACTGGAGGACTTTTTCTAGCTTTTTAAAAAATTCAATAGATACTATATTGCTATAGTGTTATATGTTATAGCAATATAACAACTAATGATTTTTTTAAAGCTGGAGTGGGAGGAACGGAGAGGCATAAGGAAATAACGGCAATAAATTAATGGTGATGTGGACAGAGGTACAAAATTGCACACCTTTCTGTCTACATGGTGTGCAAACTTGCTCTGACTGCAGCTTTTCAGAAATACTGTAGCAAAGCAGAGGAAAATGCAGCAGGTAGATGACTGGAGGTGGTGTTGTGTGAATGCTTCCACCATGTCAAAGCAAGCCACGTCTCATGAAAAGTGAGCAGGACCCTTTCCTAGTTCTATTTTGTGTCATTGCAAATTCATATCCACCCCACTCTAGACAGATTCTAAGTGTGCATGTAGAATGTAACAAATTTTATTTATTTATTTAACTTAATTTATACCCCACCTTTCTCCCCAATGGTGGCCCAAAGTGCCTTACGTTATTCTTCTTGCCTCCATTTTTTCCTCACACCAAACCTTGTGAGGTAGGTTAGGCTGAAAATTAGTGGCTGGCCCAAGGTCACCCCGTGAGCTTCCTTGATGGAGCAGAAAATAACATTTAAAAACCATTAAGACCAACCAAACAACAACATCATAAAAATAATGAAAAGAGCTAAAATACATACAAACACATAAAAACAACAATTAAAATGGTGGGCAGGAAGGAGGGGTCACTGAGGGAATACCAAACAAAACAAATAAGTCTTCACTTGCTGGTGGAAAATGTCATACAGGCCATGAAGAAATGGAACAGGAGACAAAGGTCTCCTGGCAAAGGTCATGATGTCCTTATATATATTTGGAAAATGGCACTTTTGGCCCATTAAGGAACATTTCTAATGAAACTGTGAAGCCAGAAGAAGAATAGACATGAATCTGCAGCTGTCAGAATTATGGGGGGAGCTTTGTTTCACTAAAGAAGTATCTGGCTAAGATTAAATACAGTTTACTGGATCTTGTTTGTTAATTATAGTTACTGGCAACCTCTCCTGATAATTCCATATCTCCCCATTCTTTCCTAATATCTAACATACGAGGAAAACATGAAATTTTCCTATCTCAAATGACAGAAGCTTAGAATTGTATTTCATTGCATTACTGTCCAGCTATGAAGATACTATAAATGTGATGCAAGTTGCCCAAGAACATGGCAGTGAACTGCTTTCACTCCTGTCTGATATTTTTGGCACCCCTGTTTGTACACACTGTACTTAGTATTCGCAGAAGACTTGAGCCGTTACTGCTTGGTACAGAGTTAATGTTACAGGAAATCTCATTGACAGGAAGGAGTGGCACAGGCAAGACCCTACAAGAAAATAAACCCACAGAACAGGACAACGGCTGCTTCCTCAAAGGAATTTTTCCCCATGTGGGCAGTGGGATGTCCACAATCCAAGCTCAAATAATGTGGCTCCAGTCTTTTCCCCTGATAAGCTAGAGAAAATAAAAAACTAAATTTCTTTGGCCCATTGGAGAAACTGCGGACATCCATGTGGATGCTCTCCCTGAAAGGGACAGAACCAGGGCTTTTTTTTCAGGGGGAATGCGGGAGAACGGAGTTCCAGAACCTCTTGAAAATGGTCACGTGGCTGGTGGCCCCGTCCCCTGATCTCCAGACAGAGGGGAGTTTAGATTGCCCTCCACGCCGCTGTCTGGAGATCAGGGGGCGGGGCCACCAGCCATGTGACCATTTTCTCTGAGGGCAACCCACTGAGTTCCACCACCTCTTTTCCCAGAAAAAAAGCCCTGGACAGAACTAAGTTCTGCCTTCAAAAAGCGGAGCTAAATCCCCCATTTCCTCCTCCCTTTTCAGCCCTTTAAAAGGCTTTCCTGCTTTCTCAGCTGAGCCATTCAATAGAGCTCAGCTGGGAAAGTGGAAGAGGGGAAAGGGGGGTGTTGTTGGACCACAAGGGACCCACGGTGGTTGTCTTCTCATTGTCTTCTGACACCAATGCTACAGGTGCGAAAGAGAAAGGAGGTGGGAATGACAACCACGGCAGGTGATGCAGGGACAGGGAGAGCGCATGCTGCTCCTACCCACTTGCGTGACACACCACTACTTCCCCAGTGAGGATGCCTTTTCCCACCTCTGGGTAGAAGTAGCCAAAGGTAGTCAAAAGGCTACTAACAAGACTTTCAGTGCCTGGTACAAAAATTATATTTGATGTCTCTGTATGCACTACTCTGTGGGTTTGGTTCTACATGTACCACTCTTGAGTTCCTAGAACAGTAGGAAAAAGTTGTTATAAGATATGAAAGCAACCAACCTCCATAGCAACACCCCCCAAACTTTCTTTCTTTGTTCATTTTAAAAACACAGACTTGTACTGGCTTCATGGGAGCTCCTTGTGAGCTAAAGCGTTGCCAGTGGTTGAATATCCCTCACTGACATGCGTCCCTTTGTTTTTTGTAACCCTTTCTGCACATCTGGAGACATGAAGCTCTCATCAACAGGAAAACAGCAATGCCCAAGCAGACATGACAGCAGCAAACACATTCATAAATCTAGTTTTTAAAAAAATGTTAACAGTAATCTTGGACAATCGGGTGAGGAATTGGATTGGGTTCAGGAGAAGGGGAATGTATCCCTTTTCTACCACTTTCCCAATACGGAAGGCGGTGGCACTGGAACACGCTGGGCAACAGGGTGTGGAATGGCTGGGCCAAAGGGGAAAACCAATTACAGAAATTGTATTCAGATGTCCCTTCTGCAATCCTTGCAAGGTTCCCCAAGATCAGGGCCAACAAAATCCACAATGTTGCAAAGAATGGTTTTAAACAACATGTGCAGGTTTCTGGACTAGTATGTCCTTCCTTTAGAAGAACACCAATAATCCTTCAATTTGGAGCACCCAGAGTCTAAAGAAGTAAAAGCAATTCATGTCAAAGCAAGTGAGTGATCGGTCCTCAGAAATCAAATGAACCAGCTCATACTCCACTAACTCTAAGAGAAAGTGACTACATTCCCAAAAGGGATCCACACTCAGGCAGAAACTATGGAGGATTAAAGCTATGAAGAGGCCTTCCTCATCTGAGAGTGAATGTCTGCTATGGCCTTAAATACTATGGTCTGGAGATAGATCCAGAGGAGTTAGTCGTGTTAGTCTGTAGTAGCAAAATCAAAAAGAGTCCAGTAGCACCTTTAAGACTAACCAATTTTATTGTAGCATAAGCTTTCGAGAATCACAGTTCTCTTCGTCAGATGCATGACGAAGAGAGTGCCCTGATTTGCGGAAGTGTCACTTGAGGCAAGGGTGCAAGGGGAAATCAGTAACATCTGGATAAAGTCTGTAGTATGTACACAAGTAGGTTGGGCTAAGAGAGAGTGACTGGCCCAAGGTCACTCAGGAAGCTTCTATGGCAGAGTGGAGACTCACACTGAGGTCTCCCAGATCTTAGTCCAACACTCAATCCACTACACCTCTCCCAGATCCTAGTCCAACACTCTGCCCACCTCTCCCAGATCCTAATCCAACACTCTGCCCACTACAGCTCTCTTCCTTTTCTACCTTGTAAAAATGAAGCTCCTCCACATAATTTCCCTGCAAATATCTGATCAGTTAGAATGTAGAAAGCCTCTGTTTCTGCTTTGAGGTGGCACATGAGCCCACTGCCACCTAAGTTTTTTCTGATACTGGCTTGCATCCAATCAGTTTTTCTACTGCTGAAGAAAGGAGGAAAGGGTTCCCCTTTGACCACCAAAAAGGCTATGTTTGAGATCACAGGACTTTAATGGACAAAAGCCATGTGGAGTGGGGGGCTGGAGAATGGAAGGGAACTAACTGAGATGGAGCAAAAAAACTAGCTACAGTTTAGATAATTGTACATTCTAGACAATGGTTTTAAAGCTCCTTCTTTTGATGGTAACTTATAATTGAAATGAGAATCTGCAATCTGATTGTGGTCTCTCTTTCTTGCTCAGCCCACAGGCTGGGCTCCTGGACTTCTATCCCTGACAGCATCACTGCAAATGGTAGAGGAAGTTTACCACTCAGTGGTGTGGTCACCACTACCACTCCCTCTACCATGTCTTTAGCTGAAAAGGTTGCTAGCCCTTGGCTGGTAAACTCTGGGAAACTGGGGGGAGAGGTGGGCAAGCAGCAGAAGCAGCAGCAGAGACATAACCATGGTGTCCAGCAATGCTGCTGGCTGTGTAAATGGATGATATTTCCACATTGTGGACTGCTCTAGGATTTCCTTGAAACTCTATGGTAAAAATCAGAGGGTTTCAGGGAAATCCTAGAGTATCTTGTGACACAGTATTGTCACTTCTGGTTACACAGCCAAAAGCGATGTTTCCATGTTTTGGGACGCTGTTTCAGCAACCCCATCTATGTCCATTGCCCTTTCAAGAGTCAGGATTCAGAGGAGCCAAGGTTAGCAGGTTGCCCATCAAAGTAGGTAACCTGGCATCCCTACTAGCCTCCTTTTCTCTGTTCCCTTCTAGCGATCTTTCCTGTCCCCTTTTCATGTAGTGTTGTCTTGAAGCATTAACTTCTGGTTGCTTCCAGAAGTCAAAAATGACACAGCAGCTACAAGCCAGCTTGATCTCTTGCTGAAATTGGATCTGAAAGCTCACAATTTAAGTAAGCTCCAGTTTAGGGCTTCCGATTCTGAGGAGCATCTAAATTTAAAAAAATCACTGATTGGGGGGAATTAATGCTACAAGGACTCTAAAACTTGACATATTTTAGGGCCTCAGCAGGTCTTAATCAGACCCTGACTTTGGAACTTATGTGTGTGGGTAGGGAGGGGATTCTTTTTGGAGTCTGAAGTTCTGAAGGAAGTGCTTGTGGCCTGCAACATGCATTTATCGGGCAGTCAGAAGCCCAGCATCAGCCTGAGGCATCAAGCTGGCTGACTGGAAAGGTAGGAGTGGGATACCCATATGCGTTCAAGGAAAGAGGTATGGTGACTGGGGGGGGAGCAGCTTGCCCACTGGGCGCTAGTTAACGAATCGAGTGGCAGATGAATCAGTTATTCTGTGTAACAAATAATAAAAGAGAAGAGGAAAGAAGGAAATCACCATCTTTCCTTTTTATGTGGTTACAACCTAAGAGTCACCCTACAAAGACCCCCAAACAACTCACACACCTTACAGTTGTGGGGCAGGAACAGAGATTCTACTTATAAATCTCCCTGTCTGTGAGCCAAATCTCAGTCCACAAGACCTGTGAATTACAATAAAAGTGGGTCATATAAAAATGAAATCAGCTCCAATCTTTTGAAGATGAACACACTCTGTTCCATGCCATTGGCTCAATTCCTCTCAATATTGGCATATTCAATTATTCAGCTAGAACTAAGAAATGCCAAGCCTCTTTCCTGGTCCAAGTGTCTGTCATTTACAGTGCAATCCTAAACACAGTTTCACCTGCCTGAGCCCAGTGAATCCAGTGGACTGAGACAGGTGCAACTTTGCTTAGAATTGCACTATTTCTCCCTTCTGAATGCCCCCCCTTTTCTCTCAAATACATTTAACAAATGCATTTCCATCTGATTCAAATCCCCTTTCAGAAGATTAAAAGAAGGAACATCTACCGAGGATATAATGCCCTCCATCTTAACAGGATTGATCCCCTCGAAGGCAACCATGGGTAATTCATGCCGACCACACAAATCTTCTTTCATTTCAAAGACCACCTTCGCTAGTTTCCATGTATTCAGATCCAGGAATATGAGGGAAGAGATCCAAATAAGAAGGCACTATAATAAATGAGGCAGCTTAATTATGAATAAGCTCAAGAGCACAGTGGATTATCTGTGCTCGATCTAAAAGCAAGAATATCCCATTGCATTTTAAATCAATTTCAGAATTAAATAGGATATAGCAAAATACATAATTTGGCCAAAATGGAAGTGGCGTCATTCATAGTCATGTAGTTCCACTCCCTTTCATTAACTGTCCCAAATGGTAGATTCTGCTGACAAACTTAAGCAGGTTTGTCTAAATCCGTTCTCTTTTTTTTTTATATAAAATTTTTTATTGGTGAGTACATAATTAATACATACATTCCCCATCTTACCTATAATATATCAACCCCGTTCTCAGTGCATTGAAGAAAGGTGTAACCGTTTAGGATTGCAGTGTTACAGAAGGAAAAGTATTACTTAGCTCATGTTCAAATTGTACTGTTATTTCATGGTTACCTTATTTTCTGTGGACTCAGTAGCTTCAACATTTATTTTTATTTTTAAAACATATAAAGGGGCACAGAAAGAAAAGGGGAAAGGGGAACACATTTTTTTAAAAGAGTGAAGATTATGTGTTACAAGGACTGTCAAAATATAATGTCCATATAACATTTAAAATATAGTTTCCAGATATACAACACAAACAAAATCTCATTATTAACTCAACCAATAATTAGTAAACTATATAGTCAAATTGCCTTAGTTAATTATCATAATAAATAAAGAAGATTATTATAATGAATGAAAGTTAAGATACCTCTTACAAGGACTGTTGAGAGCCAGTTTGGTGTAGTGGTTAAGAGCATGGGACTCTAATCTGGAGAGCCAGGTTTGATTCCCCACTCCTCCACTTGAAGCCAGCTGGGTGACCTTGGGCTAATCACAGTTCTCTCAGCCCCATCCACCGCACAGGGTGATTGTTGTGGGGTAATAATGGCATACTTTGTAAACCGCTCTGAGTGGGCATTAAGCTGTCCTGAAGGGCAGTATATAAATTGAATGTTGTTGTTGTTATTATTATTATTATTATTAAAAACACATTGCAATACAATAACTTTATAGCTTTTATAAATCACATTCAAATTATAACACAATGTAGCCTAAGAAAATTTCATTACTGGCTACAGTAGATTATATTATAGATTATATTCTACTGATTATCAAATCAAATATCTTATCTATCTATACACTTTATTTATCTATTACACTTATCTTACTATTCTATATATGCATAACCTACTGCATAATGCATAACCTATTGGCTATAATAAATTATATTCTAGTAATTATATAAGCTCAGCATTTTTTCATTGGAATGACACATTTTTCCTGAAAGTTGGTCAAGACCATCAAACATAGTTCTCTGCTGACAAATAATAATCTCTTTTCTGAGAGTTTTGCTAGTTCAAACCATGCAACTTTGGGTAAGGAACTCATGGAAGATGGCAACATGAGCTGAACATTAGAACAGCTCTGTCATGGGAGTACCTGTTGCTGTCTTCCCAGATGTTTACACAAAAGGACGGCCAGAGTGAGCAGTTATTTGAACGAGAAGCAGGAGAATCTAATAGGCTGGATCCCAGAAAGAATTTCAGTGAAGGGGGGGGGGATTTTCACAGATTTTTCTCTTCCTGCAGCAAACCTCCAGTTCCCCCTTCACCCTGTTTCTTGGGTTTCCTTGTCCACAAGGATCAACATTTCAGGGATGGGTTGTCAACTGGCCTGAAGAAAAATGTTCCTATCCTTTTAATAGAAGCTTAATGCATGGGAAAGAACAGTTGATGCTTTTCAAGGCATGGAGGTAAATAACATCACAAGGTAAAAAAGTCTCATTAAGCCTCTACTAAAGGGGACAGGATATTTTTTCCCCAGACCAATCAGCAATCCTATTCTGGAGGCATGTAGGGCTGTGGTGGGAGGGGGAGCTGAGAAAGTTGTGCTGTACTTTCTGTCAGTGGATATTTTGGCAGAATCGAAACCACAGTGTTTTGCTTGCCCTTCAAGAGAGAGTTGATCAACTACTGGGTTTTTTTACACTTTCACTTAAGACCCAGAGTGTTGGACTAGGATCCACCACAGAAAGTTGCTAGGTGACTGTAGGTCATTCTCTCAGGCTAACCTCCCAAGGTTCAATGGAGGATGGGAGAGCAGTCCCTTTGGGTTCCCACTGAGGGATAAATAATAAAGAAATAAATCAGAGGCTGCTATTCCCACTTCTTCCCAAAAGCCCAAAGGTAAAAATTGATAAAAGCGCTACCACTTTATCTACTCAGATCTGTCCGGTATTCTACACAGAACACAGACAAGAATCCTTAAGGTCAGGAAGAATACTTCCACTCCCCACCCCACACCTCCACACATGGTGGTGGTGGAGAGTGCCATCACGTCACAGCTGACTTATGGCAACCTCTGGTGGCAAGAGACTAACAGAGTTGGTTTGCCATTGCCTGCTCTGTGATCCTGGTCTTCATTGGATGTCTCCCATCCAATTGCTAACCAAGGCTGACCCTACTTAGCTTCTAAGATCTGACAAGATTGGGCTTGCCTGGGCTATCTAGGTCAGGGCAACCCACACAAACACTTATAAAAACAGCTGAAGAAGTCTGGAGAATTTGAAAGCTTGCACTGTTTTGTGTTATTGTTGCTGGTCCTAATAAAAGTATTATATTGCTTTTGTTTTTGGATGATGCTGGAACTGAATCTAAAGGCTCATTCTATGGACAATAAAGAGCTATTTCATCCCCCTAAATGCATTTGAGATAGCAAACTCTTCTTTAGCCACATCATGCCATTATTACTCCTGATTCTGCACTATAGCATTATTTTCCATGTAGCAGCACCAGCAGCACAGGAAAATCCATTGTTCCAGTCCAAGAACCGGGATTACTGACCAGCTCAGGAAAAATGCCTGGTAAACCTCTTACAAATCTGAAAATTCCAGTTTTGTCTTGGAAATCTTCCAAAGACACGTCTTTGCCAAAATCTTTCTTCCAGTTAAACCCAGTGCTGGCACCTGGTAGAAAGCAAGCAATCAAGAACAAGAAGAAATGTGAGCCACCTTTATTGGAGCAAATATTTTTTGAAATATTGGAGGTGAGCTTTATCATTTAAAATATTTATATTCCACTTTTCTGAATTGCTCATGGAGGCTCACGATTATAATTCACAACACATGTAAAAGCCTGCAGTTACAAATGAATAAAACTAAAGCGACACAAATTAGCAGCAACACGAACTATGCCAAACATCCTTGACCTGAGTGCATGAATTCTAGATTCCTATCTTTCTCACCATTCACCACCTCTTTTACAAAAACAGCTCTTGCAAAGTTGCCTAAAAAGGGAAAGAGAGGTTCACAGGTGAACTGCTTGGAGCAGGCTGTTACTTAATAACACACCCCTCGCAAAGGCCCCACTACATGCCATGCCACATTATCACTTCTGGAATGAACAGAAATCCTGAATAAGGCTCTTGAAGATGAATTCATTAATGGTTGGGCTCATGTGGGCAGAGGCACTTTCTAAGGCAACAGTCTGCAAACCTTGGGTTGGGACCCTCAAGTATGTTGTGGACCCCTTCCTGCTGGGTCATAAGCCCCTAAATAGTAGCCACTCTATTTGGAAGGACTTGGCACTAGATCACACACACAGAGGCCAAAGGCACTGTGCTTCCTACCTCTCTTTCCAGGGTTGCTGCTGACAACCTTGGAAAAAATGCCCTGCTCCTTTAAGAGTCTTAATGCCCAGAAAGAAACAGGTGAAGCTTTTCATGGCATAACATCATAGGGTAAATAACATCCCCCTTGAGTGTCTGTTAAGGGGGAAGGTCATTTTTTTTTTGCCAGTCTGTTGACAGCCCTACTTTACACACACATTGAAAGAGGAAAGCAGCAGAACAGCGAGGTAACTGAGAGTCTCCCTACACTAGACGCCTCGGCACGTGTTGGTCAAGTGTAGGGAGCCACAATGTTACCCAGGAAGTGTAGTTTAAAAAGACAGAGCTGGTGGTTTGTTAATTTCATCTTTGCCTCCTGCAAGGCTCTGTCAATTTCACCTCTCCAGTCTAAAACTGTGTGGGATCGCAACCAGAAGGCTGGAGTTGACTTCCAGAGCCAGGCTTGGACCTGGAGAAGTTATAATGGGCTGAAGTTTCCCTTCTGGCATTTCACAGTCCCCTCACACAGCTCCAGTGTATAGCAAAGCCTTTGCCCTGCCACTGGCTCTGTCTTTTTAAGCTTCCCTTCCCAGCTAACATTGTCTCTCTGACACAAGTTCTTCACATGTCAAATGTCTCATGTAGAGTAGTGGAGAGAATTCTTCTTAGCACAGGCTGTTTCTGAGATACCCCTTCCCACAAAATGTCCCTCTGGACTTCTTTCTTTTCCTCCAGCTTAACCAGCCTCCATCATCCTCCAGTTCTCTGAGTATAATTGTAGTACAAAGCCTCCCTCCTCCACCCAGGGCCAGCGTGCCCATTAAGGCAGGTCCGGCCCCCGTCTCAAGCCAGAGGGGGTGCCGAGGGTGGGGGCATGTGCCGTGGAGCTGGCCAGCCCTCCTGCCCTGGAGGGGGGCTGGGGGCGGGGGCACACTGCCACCGCTGCCACCAACACATGTCCCCGGCCAGGTGCAGCAGCCGCAAGCCAGGCGCAGCAGGCATCTGAGGCAGCATGCAGAACCTACCCAGCCACCCACCACGCCCGACTGGAAGCGCAGGCAGCCTCCACACACCATCCCAGCTGCCCACCAGCCAGTGGGGCTGGCTTACTGCATGATGATGTCACACACAGTGACGTCATCACGCAGTCCGGGGGGCGTGTGCGTGTAGGGGCAGCCGCGGGTGCCAGAAACCCTGGCGCTGCCCCTGCCTCCACCAATGAAGTCATAAATTTGGATCCTTTTGGTCAGGTGACCACAGTGTCAAGTGATTTCCTTCATATATTTGCTGCTCAGTTAATTCTGTGCTGCTACCTGGGCACTGAAAGTGGGCTCTAGGTCTGGAGCCATGGGTCTAAAATAGCTAGGGTCCCAGCTGTTATAAGCTTTAAAAGGTCAAAAGCAGTGAACTGATCCTGGAAACCAACTGCTAACCAATGCAATGGCTGCACTTTGAATTTTATTGAATTCCTCTTCAGATGCAGCAATTCAGATGCAGCTGTTGTGAGGCAGACTAACTTCAGCGGGCATTGTTAAAGCCTTTTGCAGCCTCCTTTTGTGTATACAGGACCCAATCCAGAAAGGGGACTTGACCATGGAAACCTCTTTCTCTGTGATTGCCCTTATTGAATTAGGATTTTATTGTGCATGTGTTTTAGAACTACAAATTATTATGAGAGGTACAGCTGAGATAATAACAATGTCTGATGCAAAATATGGGCATCATTGTGGAGGTCCAAAGGTCACTTTAAAAGGTCAAGAAGATAATTCACCCTTTAGTTGTCTTCTGAATCAGTGAAGAAAAATTAATGCAATATCTGTTCCACAGCAAGTTTATCAACCACTTTTCATTCGGTTAGCCAGACAACTTTTCAATTTGAAGTACAGCCATTTTTCCTCATGAAAATGTTCCGGAGTAACATCTCTCCTAGGCATTCTCAGGCTCCAGAGGTTGGATGCTGTTTTAATCTGTAAAATTGACGCTCAGTTTTCTGTAACTTGATGAGGCCAAGAGAAAAACATCTAATGACTCTGCACATGCAACCAGCTTTCCTTGTAATCTGGACCGTGGAATGGGAAGATTACTCCATGAAGCTAGTCAAATTTAAGATGGAAATGAGTCAAATTTAGCAGCCATATCAAAAGCAGGCATCGTCCCATGAGACCGTCAACTCTGATTTCATTCAAATGTAACTCAATGCAGATACTAAAACCTAGTTAAGCAGCACATGAATGCTCACTTGCTTATTTCAGATGCTGTTCAGAATCCTGTATTACAAACAGATATTTATTTGATGATAATTTTTGAAGCATATTTCTGAAAAGTAATCTCAGTCTTTCCCTCTCCTCTTGTTTTACAGGACCTGTATATCAAAGGGAACATAATAATGGCAAATTACAAAACTCTCCAAAATATTGCGTATACATGGGTGGGAGCAGAGAGAAGGGATGACCAGTTAAGGAAAGCCGGTGTTTGTCACAACATTTCCCAACATGGAAATGTTTATAACTTCACTTCGAAAACTGTCAACATTTTGCTTCCAAATTTATAAGAAAAGGGTTTTTTAAAAGTATAAAATTGGAACAAAATTGATAGGCAGGGACTGTGTCAAATTTATCCAATTACATATTTATACTCCCTTTTTTCCCCCAATGGGGCCTCAAAACAGCTTACAACAGTGTTCTCCCCTCCTGCATTTTATCTTTGCAACAGTAACACTGTGAGGTAGGTTAGGTTCAGAGCCAGTGACTAGCCCAAAGTCTCCCAACAAGCTTCCACGGCAGAACATAGATTCGAACCTGGGTCTCCTAAATCCTACTCTGATGCTCTGACCACTATACAGCACACTCTCTCAAGCAACTCATAGTGGCATACTAGCCAAGGTTACAGAGCCACCCACTGTCAAGGGTCTCAAACTGGGGAACCTGTGATAGCTGGCTGTCTTGCTCCTAGCCTGCAGTATCCACACCCAGCTATCCGTAGCCATCTTCCTCATTAGGTTGGGTGGCGGCATTTTCCAAGTATGGCCAGATTCTGTAGCCCATTTGCAAGCAAAGTGAGGAATGAACTGCAGCTGTAACAGTCACTGGCCAGGATCCAGACCTCAGGAGGAGAAGTTGTCCTCAGGTTAAAGAAGTCAGCCCTTTACTCTTTAAGTATCTTGCTCTGTAGCTAAATGGAAATCTCTTTTTTTAAGCAGATAGTTTTGTTTCTTACAAACAAAGCTTCCATTCATTAAATGGGAATAGCCATGTCACAAATTAAAAGCTTGTGTTTTTTTTAAAAAAGTCTTAGGTGGGGCAAAACAATGCCCCAGATGAGACTACACACTTGCCGGTTCCATCTTGCCACAGCCCTGGCGTTTCACTTGTAGCTTTACAATTGCCCAGCTCAAATCTCATTAAATACTGTCACATCCACTTGCATGGCAAGCAAAGCTAGAAGTGATGCCTGAAACCTGTGATTAGGATTTCCTATGATGTTTTAAAAAGCTAATTAGCATCCCCATGGAGCTGCATGGAAGGTCAAGGAGGCAGCACTCAGTGTTTCCCCCATGTAGATTGCTCTGGGATCAAAGCGGCAATTTGCTCTCTGGGGGCAGCAGGGAAGAGGTACAGTCTTGTACTTCTCTTTTCCAGCCCACAGCCACCTGCAGCTTCGGGGAAGGCAATGCATCTCAGGGAAAGGACACCGTGACGGGAATAAAAGTTTAAACATCCCACCCCGCAGAACCGCTGCCCACACAACAATGCCAGTTAGAAAGAAACAGAGGAGAACACTAAGCAAGCCTAGCTGGCCCTTGGGATTGTCTGTAAAGTATGAGGTTTGGGTGGGGTAGTAAGAGTAGGCAACCTGCTGTGACCAAAGAGGGATTTGTGTATGACTTCAAGCAGGGCAAGATGGTACAGGAGAGACGAGGACTGCCAGCTCTGGGTTGGGAAATTCCTGGAGATTTGGGGAATGGAGCTTGGAGACGGCAGAGTTTAGGGAGGGGAGGGACAATATCAGGGTATAATGTTATAGAGTCCACCCTCCAAAGCAGCTGCTTTCTCCAGGGGAACTGATCTCTGGGGCCTGGAGATCAGTTGTAATCCAGGAGATCTTCTACCATCACTTGTAGGTTGGCAACCCTAAGAGGGACAGTTCAAATATGTATGGTGCCACTGGGAACAATCCATGGTCTATAAGGGCCAAGCTACAAGTGACGAATGACACAGGTTGGACACTTATCAGCTTCCCTCAAGTTTTGATGGGAAATGTAGGCATCCTGGTCTTGCAGCTTGGCTCTCTGACTGCTGTCCAATGGACTTTTCAACTGTCACTTGTCCAACATTCCACCAAGCTGCCTACATTTCCCATCAAAACTTGAGGGAAGCTGACAAGTGTCCAACCTGTGTCATTTGTCACTTGTAGTTTGGCCCTAAGACCCTCCCACTTAAGCTTTGTCTTACTTCTTCCTCCTCCTTAGCAAACGAATGACTAAAGTTGCTTCCAAAATGCAAAGAGCAATCTAGGCTGCATCCACATGGTGATGATTCTCTATTGTAAATTCATTGCCACTTTTTTTTGTGCAAAGTGCCAAAGTGCTATTGTATAATACTTAATAAATATTACATATAAATATCCAATAAATACATACAAAAATATATACAAATTCAATCAAAAGTCCAACCGGTATAGCTTCACCACTAAGGTCAGTGTACGGCCGAGGTTTTTCTCTTTGTAATTGGGTAGCTTTCCAGACTTGGAGGAGCCCTCCCTTTTTTGTTTACTGCAAATAAAGAGACAATTGCAAGGCAACAGAGCATCCAGACCGAGGTTTCCTTGGTCAGCCCCTCATTGTCTCTGGTTCTGCCCTGCCATGCCACTAGAGGGCTTTCTGTAGGCTTTTAAAAAACAGTAGTTCCTATCTCACTATAACAACTACTCCTTTTTTAAAAAAAAGTTAGCCAAAAGCCCTCCCATGGCATGGAGGGGGAAAACAGCAGCCCTGAGGGATGGTGGCAGTAAAATGGTGCCAGTGGGGGTGGCAGCTTCCAAACTGCAAACCTTCCCATCCAGACAGCGCAATCCCAATTGTGCTGTGATCTTTCCAGAGAGACAATCGCAAAGCAGACTTGAGAAAGATCAGAACAAAGCAGGGGGAAATCTGGAAAGTGGACAAGTCAAGGATGATGTAGCGTGGATGCTACAAAAACGCAGTTCCACTATGGAAGCCAAGGCAGACTTAGCCACGTGGATGCAGCCCCCGTCATCAGGGCTTCAGGACCAAAGACTTTGGAAAGGCAAACGAATGCAAACAGCAATCAATGCATCAGGTAACAAAAGGGCAACCCCAAGGAGAATTGCACCCTTCAAAGCACCTTGAGTGTAGAGTAGACTCTGCCAGGGGACTCTCCTAGACGGCTCCACTTCATCAGCCGAGGCTAGATGATTTAAAGGTCTTTATTAAGAGATTTCCACCTTTAGAGTACTGTACAAAGGAATTACCAGGAATGCCAGGTGAAGGCCCAGTAGGCTAGCTATACCCTCCTTCCCCCTCCCCCTTTTTGCAAGCAGAAGTCCATTAGCTTGGGTGTGCAGGTTCCTGTGGGGAAGGGGGAAGGAAGAGAGAGAGAGAGACAGGCACCAAGGTCATTCAGTGCTCCCAGGAGATAAGGCAGCTGTGTGCAGAGCAGCTCCAGAGAAAATAGTGAAAGAACAGCAGACCTACAAACTATCCCCCCCATCCCCCACAGAAACAGAAATCACGGAATATGGCAGGCAGGCCTGTGACTTACCTGACATTGCCTTGGACAGACTTAGGGCCAAATTTTATGAGATAGACTTCCCTGAGTCTGCCCCAGGGACAAGATGCTATTTTAATGAGTGAGTTCCCACTTGGGAACTCCTTTAAACAATGCCAAGGGGCCCCAATTCTGGTTGGGACTGCTATGGTATGGTGGGGGTGGGAGGCCTCCTCTCCCCATTTCCCAACCCCAAACAGTGCTGTACAGTTGTTGGAAAAATGGCATGGGGGAAAGGCAGCATTCTCTCCACCCCTTGTAGTCCTGCCCAGAATCCTCTACCCCGCCACATGTCATTTAAAGGAGTTCCAGGGCGAGGACTCACTTTTTAAAATGGCAGCACGTCCCATGGCAAACTCATCTTGTCTTATCTGGTACCAAGAAGGGTGCAACTGTGTTTAGGATTACACTGAAAATGTGTTGAGTTGCAACAGAGATGTGTCAGCACCACAGCAATTCCTAGGAAGAGATGCTTTATTCGCATTATTGTTTGCTGAAGGTCAGTGCTGGTTTGAGGCACTCATAGGATGCACATAAGCCTGCGTCATCTATACAGAAGACAGGACACGCCATGACATAATAAAGGAAGAATACTTCTTTGAAAACAGGCAGCATTCCTGTCAACTGGATTGGAAATCTGCAAGCAGGACTTTGAAGCTGTATCCTTTAGCTCAGTCTTTCACATCATCTCTAGTATTCCTCTGTCTGTCTCTTTTCTTCAAAAAGCCTATTAAAATTAGAGTTTTGAATTTCAGTGCAATGGTGCAAACTTGTGGGAAATGCATGGAAAACACAAAAGTTTAAGCATAATCTCACTCTATGTAATCTGCCTTAAGTCTCAGTGAGAAAGGTGGACTATAAATGTCATAAATAAGAAAAATGAATAAATGTCATGGAGGAATGTTCAATTTCATGGTGTTACACACATCCATAGATTGTGCAATTGCACATTCCTGCTCGGCAGTCACTTCATACCTGCATCATTGTGCAGGTGCCACGACGAGGGCAAAGCACCCCAATGCATCCCTGGCAGCAGCCAAGTTGTTCAGTTGAGCTATGCAATGAGAAGGCAACGCATGTGATGTACTGTCTCTGACCACGCCCCATTCTTGCTTTTTAGGAACAGAATGTGTTTAGAGATGTATTTCTCAAAAGAGTTGACTAGGAAAACACTGGACTGGCATATGTGTGTGCTTGACGAAAGGATGGTCCTCTGATAAAAATCTGCATGAGTCATTCAAAAAAGAAACAAACCATTGGGAATATGTTTCTTTGTTGTTTGGCACGTTCCTGAAAAAGTACGAAAGTTCTTGGGACTCTTTGTCCGTCTATATATTGACTTGCCAATTTGCATTTTATACTTATTTACACTTATTCAATTTATGAAGGTTGGAATTGGAATTGCTCATTATAATACTACTTTGGAAAATTTCTCTTTGAAGAATTGTTTAATTTGGATAGTAAGTTGGCTTGCCTGGGTGGGGTTTCCCTTTATAATTGCGATCCCCCTCCCATGGCAGATCACCAACTCCCCCCCCTCCTGCTGTTGCTGGGACCCTCTGTTCCCCAGGAAGGGGGAGGTGAAGAAGTTTCATTTCCTGACAGAAATCCCTTCAGTCAGTGAAGATTCTGCATGTGATAAACATACACTGGCAGTGGGGAGGTGAAAGTTGCTGCTGCACACCCAGGGCGTTTTTTCTGGGAAAAGAGGTGGCGGAACTCAGTGGGTTGCCCTCGGAGAAAATGGTCACATGGCTGGTGGCCCCGCCCCCTGATCTCCAGACAGAGGGGAGTTGAGATTGCCCTCCATGCCGCTGAGCGGCATGGAGGGCAATCTCAACTCCCCTCTGTCTGGAGATCAGGGGGCGGGGCCACCAGCCATGTGACCATTTTCAAGAGGTTCCGGAACTCCGTTCCACCGCGTTCCCGCTGAAAAAAAGCCCTGTGCACACCCACTTCTCCACTATGCAACTTACAGAGCATTCCTAAGAAGAGTTACTCCAGTCTACACCAATTGAAGCCAATGGACTTAGACTAGAGTAACTCTGCTTAGGACTGCACTGTTAATCTTCCCCTGTTAGAATGTCTGAAAAGGGCTGTCTGAATGGGTCCAGCACCTGAATGGGTCCACCACTAACAATGCACCGCGGTAAAAACAGGGAGGACTGCTGCAGTGCCATATACTCTTGCTTTCTTGCTAAATTTTATACTGAGGGAGAATCCATTCCCATTCCAGCTTCTGACTTGTTCCCTTCCTCTGTCTGACAGAAACAGCAACTCCCATTCCAAGTCACTCCAGGATTCAAAGACACCCTGGAATCTGCCCTTTCCCACAACAGCTGCCGAGCCAAGGATCACAGATGTTCTGCCCTGGGATTTTCAGCTGCAATGCAGTTGAAGGGCTTGCAACCATTTCTGTGTGCTACCTCCTTTCTTCTTGGGAAGAACCAGGGACTGAGCAAAGCCAGTAATATTTGGGCTTTATATGTATAGATAGATCTTCCTGGACATTTCCTCATTAATCTAGGCAGCAGTTCTATGAGGTAGGTAAAGTCATTATTAACTCCCTTTAATAGGTGGGGGAACCGTAGCCAAGAGATAGCAAATTGTCCGGGGCCACCCAGCAAGCGCTTCAACTGAGCCAGGGCTTGGGCAGACCTCCCCCTCCATCCAAAGCAACTTCCACCGCTAGAAGACCACACAAAATGTAAGCCACCAAAGACTGCTCTCAAATGTCTTTTCCTGCCTGCATCTCCTAGGATATCTTTTACGACTGTTAAAACACATGTGCCTGTCCCCATCACGTTTCCTTTTGACTCCCTAACACTTACCAAAATCGGAGCAGAGAGTGAATATATTTCAGAGGTAGCCTCACCATGGATTATTTGCATGTGGAAGACTGAAAGGGCTAAAACAGTAGCCTTATTCTCCCAGGTAGCTCCCAGCGAGACATCTTATTGGCTCCCCCTTCTCCTGCATCTGGCTCCTGCTGAGCCTTGTTCTGGCAGCAGCCAAATTTCTAGCCTTGCCCTAATCTTCAACTGCTTTGCAAGCCCCTGAACTTTCTGGCTTCATTGCCTGTTCCCCCAGTCCTTCTGTCTGCCTCCTATTTCATCCACCTAGGCCGCTTGCTAGAGCTGTTGCATTCCCCCCATACCCCCACCCCAATTTCTAAATTGTTCTAAGAGCATTGTAAACTCTAGCAAAGGGTCAGGCAGAACTATTTTAATAACTAAATAAAGTAGTGGATGCTTTCAAATCGCAGCCTAGCGTGTTGTGTGAATCCAGCACTTGAACCTGACGCAGCTGCTCAGGGGAGTGAGTAAGGCACGCGTATCTCCCACTGTAGCCTCCCGTGGCTTCTAAGCTCCTTTGTTCCTTAACTAGCTGGCATGAACCTGTTAAGCCCCCACTGTTTTCAGATCTTCAAGGAACTCTGTAAAAACTCAAGAAACACCGAGAAGAGGCTGTGCATTGCAGAGGATCCCAGGAAGTGGTCTAGGCAGGGCTTTTTTTCGGTGGGATCTGAGATCCGGCACCTCTGAAGAAAGATCACGTGACTGGTGGCCCCACCCCCGGTGCCCAAAGACCCACGGGCCATCTCCCCGGGTGGAGCTTCTCCAGGGCCACCTGCTTCCCCGGCCTCTTCCCCGGCCTTTCCCTCCCTCCCTTTCTCTTTTTTCCCTTCTTTCCTTCTTTCCTTGCTTCCTTCTTTCTTTCCCTCCCTCCCTTTCTTTTTCCATGTCTTTTTCTTCTTCCCTTTCTTTACCTTCCTTCCTGAGGTGCTGCCGCCTGGCTGGCTGAGAGGCAGGCCGGGAGGGAGAAGAAGGGAAGGGAAAGCCACCCTCCTGTGACATCATCACATGTTTCTGGTGGCACATGTGTGCTTTGCACACACACATATGATAATAGAGAGATCCACCACCTCTTTTCCCAGAAAAAAAGCCCTTGGTCTAGGGCACATATTATTGTAGGATTTTGGCCAGGCCTGTTGTGCATCATTGTCCATCCACATAACTTGAGATCATGGCCTAGAACATTCCCTACATTGGCTAGGGCCAGGGCTTTTTTTCAGCAGGAATGCGGTGGAACGGAGTTCCGGCACCTCTTGAAAATGGTCACATGTCCAGTGGCCCCGCCCCCTGATCACGAGACAGAGAGGAGTTTAGATTGCCCTCCACGCCGCGGTGCGGAGGGCAATCTAAACTCCCCTCTGTCTGGAGATGAGGGGGCGGGGCCACTGGCCATGTGACCATTTTCACCAAGGGTGATTTAAACTTTTAAAAACTCCCCCTTGTTCCAGCTGACCCAAAGTGATGTCATTGTGCAGTCCTGAGTTCCGCCACTTCCACCACCTCTTTTCCCAGAAAAAAAGCCCTGGCTAGGGCTGTGCATTGCAAAGGGTGATTGGTAGCAATGGACAAGCTGGGTTTCTCCTCTCCCCACCCTCCAGAGTACCTGTCGTTTACTGCTGATATTCCTATTGAGAAGATAGACAAATGCCCTCTGAAAACCACTATTCTGAAAACCATGTCGGCCTCCCACCTTTGGGGTGGGGGAGGGTTCTCCCCACTACTGCACTTTGTTAATTTGTTTTATTGTTTGTATATTGATTTTAGTTCTTGTTTTTATCGATTTTAACTGTTCACCGCCCAGAGCCCCTGGGGATGGGCAGTATATAAATTGAAATATAAATAAATAAATAAATATAAAATTTCAGCCTACAAGAGGAATAAAAGAGGCTGAAGCATGACTTGCAGAAAAGCAAATCATGCCTTCTTGTTTTGACACATTTTTGGATGTCTCTTTAATTGTGTGCTGAACTTCTGAACCGAAAGTATGAGACATACAGAGGCTGTGTATGGGAGCAAGCTACTGGCTGAAGACCGGTGATCCTACCTGGCCTCTCATTTTCGACAATGGCCACTGTCGAATTCTATAAAGTGTACAAGGCTAAAGAACAATAACTGATTACTCTGGTGCCCGGGAGCTTCCTATGATGGAATAGCAATGAGATCAGAGTTTACAACATATATGAGAAGACACAGTACAGCAGATCAAAGTCTGTTCTGGATAACAAAAATGTGGTCCAGTGGCTAGAGTGTTGGACTGGGATGGGAGAGACATAAGAGCAAATCCTGCTCAGCCATGAAACTGACTGACAGGGCAATTCTAAGCAGCTACACTCTTGTAAGCCCATTGGACTTAGAATAATAGAACTCTTTTTTAGAATTGCTTGACATGTGACCTTAAGCCAATTGTTTCCTCAGTCTAACCTACTCACCAAGTTACTGTGAGTATAAAGCTTAGGTAGAGGTGAGCAAAAACTTGACAAAATTTCGGTATAAACATGAGATAGATGAATATTCTTCTTTGAGCAGGGCCAGCCAGGTGGGTGGTGGTGATGGCTGTGTATCTGATGGCCAAGGGAGGTTATGGTGAGGGTAAAATGGGGGGAAGGAATCTTGTTCTTCCCTGTAGTTCATAAAGGAAGGATGGGCTGCAATTAGGGTTGCCAACCTCCAGGTGGGGCCTGGAAATCTCCCACAATTACAACTGATCTTCAGACAACAGAGATCAGGTCCCCTGGAGAAAATGGCTGCTTTAGGGGTAAGGAGTGGGCTGCATGGCGTTATACTGCACCGGGGCTCCGGCCCTGCTCAAACAACAACACCTTCCCTAGGTTCCACCCTCAAAATCTCCAGGAATTTCTCAACCTGAAGTTGGCAACCCCAGTTGCCATAAGTAAAAGGTGGAAGTCCCTCAGATAGGTAAAAGGGCTCAAAACAGCTAGAACAGCACAGCTGGATTCTGTCCCCTTAGAGTTTGCCAGCCATTTAATAAATGCATAACAGAGCCTGTTATTACTCTTACTGCTATGCCTCTTGAAAGCATCATTCCCCCAAAGTCTTCTTGAGGACTATGACACATTTTTTTTTAACAAAGTCTATTTTCCAGACTAACAACTCTTAAGTGCTGATGAAATCCTGAGAGCACATGAGAAGAGCCTTCCTTCCCTAATAAGGCTGTCCACACAGGTTGGAGCTACAGAATGAAACCCATGGCTTCACTGTACGGAATGCACCACCAGAAAGATACGCATCTCTATTTATATCATCAGAGATAACGATATTTACCCAACACTTAATCACTTGCACCAGGTCCTACAAATAAACAAAGTCTTGGATATTATCCTATGATAATCACTCAAAACTACAGAGCAGAGCAGTAAAGTCACAGTCAAAATAAAAGCTGTGAAAGTTAAAATAGATGTGTGCCTATGTGAGCAACCTACCACCAGGCATGGAGAAAAGAGCTGCTTTGGAAGGTGGATTGCATGGCCTTATAGCCTGCTGAGATCTCTCCCCTCTCTAATCCCTGCCTTTCTTCCCAAGGCTCCATCCCCAAATTTTCAGGAATTTCTCAACCTGGAGTTGGCAACCCTATTTACCCCCCCCCCCAATATTGGCGCCCACAATCCCACCACTTGGATCAAACAAACTGAGAGTGAAAATAAAAGTATCTGCCTTCAATTCCTTGACTCTTTTTCCACACCACATTTTGATGGCTGTGTGTGAAAAATGAGCCATTTGTTTTCCGAGAGCACGCATATACATTCATGAATGTCTTTGAGATAATTTCTTAAAATGCACTTTGGCTCTTTCCCTTCCAGCTCTTTTCTCCCACAACTGAGCAACCAGAGGAGCGAGAGCAATTTCTGGATATTTCTCCTTGGTTCACACACCAATTGTGTTCCTGCAGCTGTGCACTGGCCTGGTTTCAATCATTCTTTTTTCCATAAGGGTTTAAATCCTTTCCCCACTCATTGCAAGGAGTTATTGACTCCTTGTCCTCCTCTTAAATTGCAGCACTTTAAAATCCGTCATCTTGCTTGCGCGGCACTGTCTTCTGTGTAATCCTCTCCCTGCATTACGGTATTGTCTCGCGCCTTAGAGGGTTTGGCTTTTTGCATTGTTTTCTACTTCTGTACTACTCGTCTTATTGCATTGGTTATTGGATGTCTTGTGCTGCCTGGTTTGTTTTTTATATTTTGTAATCTGCCTCAAGCCTTAGAAAGAAAGGCAGGCTATGAATGAAGCAAGTAAGTAAATCATGATCAAGTATTCTACAGCAACGTACTTACCTACTGGTGCTAAGGTTGCCAGCTTCCAGCTGGTGGCTGGGATCTAACTGATCTCCAGGCTACAGATTGTTCCCCTGGACAAAATGGCTGCTTTAGAGGGTGAACTCTATGGAATTATGTACTACTATGATCTTTCCCCTCCCCAAACCCCACCCTCTCTAGGCTCCACCCTCCAAATCTCCAGGAATTTCCCAACTGGAAGCTGGCAACTCTAAAAGCTCATGGTTTTTAGCATTGCTACTGTTTCCTGCATCTAAACCAGTGCTTTTCCTCCCTAAAACAAGAGATGCTGCTACTCGTGAGGTTCTCTTTTCTCAGCCCAAGGTCCGAATGCCCAAGAGGTGCCGGTACTCCATAAAGAGGTGCTGGTACTCCATTTCCACACATACCCTCTGAAAAAAAGCCCCGATATAAACCATTTCTCTAACTATCCACCTGACAATTATTTGAGACCTAACCTGACCCTTTCAGATGTGTCAAGGATACAACCGTGCTGGATCAAACCAATGGTCCATCTAGTCCAGCATCCTATTTCACTCAGTGGTCAACCAGATAGCCCCAGGTCTTGGTGGAGCCGAGATGAAGTGTTATGGGTAAAAGTTTTCAATGAAAAAAAGGGAGATTCAAGGGACTACAAACGTTCTCCCCTAAAACCCTTGCTAGTTTTGAATTGTTTGGGGAAGTTTCACTCCTGTTTGCTGTCCTTTTCAGCAGCTGCTTTATTATTATCATCATGATGATTATTAGAGAAGATTCTTCTCCTTGCTGGCTGTGCAAACCAGCCAATCAGGAATCACATAGCCAGTGTGATGGTATCAGGGCACCATGGAACCCAACAAATTAGGCCTTTTGACCTAATTGACACCATGAAGGCCTTTTCCACATGGAATATTTGGCCCATATTTGCTGCTGTAGGGAAGTAACTCAAGAACTAAAGAGGACTAAAGTAACTGAAGAACTAAAGAGGACTACTGGACTATTCCTTTAAACTTTTCCAGAAGTTATGGAACAAGTTGTGAAGGCTTCTCTTGTCTGTAAAACAGGCCCTGGTTCAACAGAGGTTCTGGGGCCACTGCAGCCTTCAGATTCTGAACTGATTTCCTACAACTACAGTTAAGACGATATGATTTCCTCCGGCTTTGCTGTGAAGTTTTGGGAAAGATCGCACCAAAGCTAGGGGGGCTGCTGAGTGGAAAATAAGGTTGCCAAGTCCCCTTTCCGCCCAGCAGGAGGGTGGGACCTGACACTGACCCTTTTTAAAAGTCCTCGAGCTTGCCCAAAGCCCATCACACTGCACGCTCCTGGTGCAGTGTGATGATGTGAAGTAACATCAGAGCGAAGGGCCCAGGAGCACTCCCACACTTTGCAGCAGGCCAGTTTGGACCCCAAACAGACCCAGTTCAGCCTGGTTGGGGTCCAAATTGGCTCACTGCAAAGTGCAGGAGCCCTCCTGGGGGGCATGATAACATCACTCCCAGGAGTGACATCATCACACTGCCACGAGTGCGTGCCTGGTAGGCCTGTTACCCTGACTTTCTGCCCTGCCAGCCAAGTGAGTGGTGGCGGGAGTGGGGTGGAAGTGGGGGATCCCCTGCCCTCACTGGGGGATCAGGCAGCCCTAATGGGGAAGTTGCCACCATGTTTCCTAACCTTGTCTCCATGCTGGCCATTTCTCCCCTGCCACTGTGGGGGGCTTTTTTTTATTTAAAAAAATCAGCCATCTGCATATCAGATTCTTTGAATTCACAGCTTTCATTTTTAGAAAAAGAAGTCTCTAGCCTTTTGTTGCAGAGATATGCCTTTCCCCTTATAGCTCTGCAAGGAAAGAGGTTAGAAACATACTTTTTAAAAGATTAAAGCTGGGAATTCAGAGATTCTGTTACACAGATTGTTAAAACTATACTCAATTGCCAATATAAAAAAAAAATACTGGAAAAGCCCGGGGAAGGATGGCTGCTGCCAGAGAACGGGGTCAAGGAAAATGCAAGGGAAACTGCCATTGGTGCTTGCCATACTGACAGCTGCTGCAAGAATGGAGCAGCATGCCCTTTCATGAAAAACACCAAAACCAAAATCAGAGCAAGAACAGTTCCTGTTGCCCTGATTCTGAATGCGGAAACACTTTTACTGTTTTAGAGCTCACCCTGCATTATTAATGAAATGGGTGACTGTGCTTCCAAGGAAGTGGCTGGTTTCTCAAAATGTGTCTCCTCTGAGTCCATTTTGACTCAGCCAGGGAGACTAGTAAAAAACAAAGAAACAAACAAAAACCAGGGTCAGTTTCACTTGCAGAAAGTTTCATGACTTGGTCTAGAAATCAGCTTTCCAAAACTAAATGCCTGGAATACATCTGTGGCATCCTGTTATTAAAAACCTGCTTCCACCGTGCTGTAAGGGCTCTGTGCCATAGTGGTAAAGTGTGCAAATGCCAAACATGTGGGCTGCCTGGATTGTGTGGTTACTTCTGAAACTAGGACTGCCTCTCTGCTACTTGAAACATGTATAATTTCAAGGAGCCAAACAACTGGAGTAGGGGTGGAGTTGATGGGTGGCTGCATTGAAATCTTTGCATTTTTACATGATTTTGTAAGTAGGGTTATACTGTGAGCTAACGCCAGAGGCAAGCAATAGCATTTTCTGAAAATCTGGAAAACTGAGACAGCAGCAGTATTAATGGCCTGGAAATTCACTATCTGTTTGCACATATATAGCCTCTCCTTTAAGTTATACCTGCTTTTAGTCTGTTTGACACGGTTAAAGGTCTGAACCAATTATTTCCCATCCCTGAACTAGAACTGCATGGAAATACGAAGTACATCCTGGAACCTGGGAGATCTGAAAAATGTCTTTGCAAATTTTATCCATTAACATTTTAAGTGTACTGTCTCAAGAAATACATGCCATTTTCTTTACTAATAACAATACTACTCTCCCTTACGGGGCTGCATAATATTCTAAGATAATAGAGTGACTCTAAAGATTTCCTTTCATTCCGTTACATCAAGATAGGTAGCTGTGTTAGTCTGTCTGTAGCAGTACAAGAGTCCAGTAGCACCTACAAGACTAACAAAATTTGTGGCAGGGCAAAGAGCAAGAGTCCAGTAGCACCTATAAAACTAACAAAATTTGTGGCAGGGCATAAGCTTTCATGAGATCCTTCGTACGAAGAAGTGAGCTGTGACTCACGAAAGCTCAAACCCTACCACAAATTTGGTTATTTTTATAGGTACTACTGGACTCTTGCTCTTTTCTACTTTCACTGGCTGATTCCGCACACGTTGGATAATGCACTTTCAATGCACTTTATCAATTGTTTGAGGTGGATTTTTTGTTCTGCACCCAAAAAGTCCGTTCCAAATGATCTATAAAGAGGATTGGAAGTGCATTATCCAACGTGTGCAGAATCAGCCAGTGAGTCTCTTCCTCCAAGTAACACCAGAACATTTCTGCTGCATTGGGAGCATTCTGAGATGCATAGCTCCTTAGCAGATGTGCCAGTGTCCATATGTATAGGCTTGACCATAAATGAGAGATGCCTTTGAGGTTCAGGACAAAGTTTGGATGCAGAATGTGGGATTGAGCCTATAGACAGAAATGCTACAGCAACATAACATACTCTGCTTTTCAGTTTGATTTGGACATCCATTGATCTCTATCTGATCCACCTACTGGATAGGGTCGAAGTGGCTTGGGCCAGTCATGATTGGTGGTGCTGTGAATTTGGTAGCACAAAGGCTATGCAATGCACTATTGCCTTGTGCCAGTTCTTCAATGGAAGACTAGCTTCGGATCCAACTCAGTGTTTGTGGAGCATTATGTAACTATTAACCTTGAATGCTATGCCTCCATTCCATAAGGGCTGTTGATGAGGCTGTCCCCTGGTACTTGGCCCTTCTGTTTGTGCGAGAACACTGTTCTTCAAGGAGCCCCAGAGTGCCTAGTGTTAAACGATGGGCTACACAGTGGAGGACTACCTCCTCAACGGCCAAAGAGAAATGCATGCAGAATGAAGGTCTAAGATCCAAGCCTAACCATTATTCTTATCCATTTAAACAATAAATAACCGAGTGTTGTTCCTGTGATTACCCCCAATGCAGAATCTCTCTGCATGTCTTTTATCTTCCTCTCACTCAAGGGAATGCCATCAATACAAGAAAATGCTTGTATCTTTGCCTGAAAACATCTGTTAAGAGTTCCAAATGCAGCCAAGTTTTTCTCTATCCAGCCCAGCTCTAAAAGCCTTCCAGGATGCTTGCAGTGCACATTTTAAGTTGTGGAAATATTATTTAAATAGAAATCATAAGGGAGGAAATCACTTCCATGGGGCTTGAAATACAGTGTCAGCAAAAGAAAACATCCTTTGTCCACCCGCAGCACAATGGGAAGAGCTGATCAGGAGGCTTTCTACGTTCTTTCTCAGCTATTTGAAATGTTGATTCCGGTGCTCTGCCAAGTCTCAGACGATGTACGTGTGGATAAATGCATGTTTATGATGTGACCATGTATGTAACGTTTAACATTTGTATTGGTTGGATACAAAAGAGACTTTTATTTAGAGGAACGAGTTGTATCACATGCTGCATGCGTGCAATAAGGCACATGGCTTGAACATTCTGGAACAAATTTAAGGAACAACATATCTTGGGAAAACTGTTATAGGATCAATTCTCACAGTTTCTGTGGTTGGTTTGTTGTCTTTAAAACGGCTTAAAACTTAAGAACTGCTTTTCCCCATTTGGCCTTGTTAGTCAGAGGCCCACATCACACTTTAGCATTTCTGTATTCCACTCTATTTAGAAGACTTTGTGGTAAAGTTAGATTCTCTCAGGAGGAGAGTTTTGTCAAAAAAAATAATGGGTATATGCTGCCATGTGAAAACTGTGCAACCATTTCAGACAGGCTGCTGAGCCTGTCTCTCCTGAATATGGTTGCCAGGTCCCTATACTCTGCTGGCAGAAGGAGGGGGGAAGTGGCACTTACTGGCAGGTCTTCCCTTTTGCATGAACAAAAAGCGCATGCACTCCCAACAAGTCATGATGACATCACTTCCAGGAAGTGATGTCATCATGCCGGCATCATCACACCTCTGCAAAGCACAGGAGCATGCCTGCTGGCAACATAATAACATTACTTGAGGAAGTGACATTGTTGCACCTTGCTGGGAATGAGTCTGCTGCATGCTTTCTCAGGGTTGCCTGCCAGCAGCAAGTGATCTCTGGGTGGTTTGCCAATGATCGCCAGTGATTGGTGGGCAATGGGGCAAACCCCCAGGAGATTGCCCTCCACTGTCTGCCAACTGGAACCCTACTCCTGACACATGCAAGTGATTAGGGTCCAACCCTGCAAAGACTTGTAGCTCTGACAGGCTGATTCTAACAGTGATGCCAGGATCTGAATGAACACACACAGTTCCTAAGAAACATGTAGGGTTGCAGCTCCAGATTGGAAACATTTTGGAGATCTGGAGGTGGAGCCTGGGTAGAGTGGCAGTTAGAGAGAGGGGGGCCCTCTGCAGCATATTGTATCATATATCAAACAGTCCACCTTTTCTTCATCCAGATCTCCAGGCCCTACTTGAAGGCAACCCTACTGTTAACATGCTTCAAATAAGAGTGCTCCATGAGCAGAGAGCAGGAGGAGGGCAAAATAAATGCACATCAGGGATTTTGCTAGAGGGAGTCGAGCACTAGAGTCAAGCTTTTTTCCCAGGGCTTTTTTTCCAGGGCTTTTTTTCAGCGGGAACACAGTGGAATGGAGTTCCGGAACCTCTTGAAAATGGTCACATGGCTGGTGGCCCCGCCCCCTGATCTCCAGACAGAGGGCAATCTCAACTCCCCTCTGCCTGGAGATCAGGGGGCGGGGCCACCAGCCATGTGACCATTTTCTCCGAGGGCAACCCGCTGAGTTCCACCGCCTCTTTTCCCAGAAAAAAAGCCTTGGGTGATACACCATGACACCCCCAAAGTGCTACAGTCCATTCTTGACTGTGTGTTTAGGCTTTTCTGAGTGCCGAACAACACGGCAGGCTACTCTCCTGTAAACTGTAGTGTTCTGTGTAGTGTGAGTCCATTTTATTAGCACGGGAAGAGCAGTGCCTGCTGTTTTCACATGGGTGCTCCTCGTTTTGGGTTGGGTAAGTGACTTTCCCAGCTGGGAAACCATAAATGGTCAGCATTTTATGGATACTTCTCTTCCAAGTTTGTTTAGCTTAGCTCTGAGCCATGCAGTCATGCAACATGCATAACTCAGGCTTGCTTTACCCTGTTCAGCTGGGAAGTAAATAGAAAGCAATGGGAGAACATTTGATATTGTGGTATTGATAATAAGAATAATGTTTTTCCCCCATAAGCATTCTTTAGCTTGAGTACCTTTTAGAAACACACACACATTTCTTTCAAGCAATGTGTTCAGGCAACGGCCTGATGTTGTAAAAAAAGACATCTAATTGGCATTTGTGCAAGCTACATAATTTATTGCCTTCTTGCTGTGATTTTTACACCTGTCCCTGGCAATAAATTTGGAAAGGTTGAAAGGAGCAAGTCTGAGGTTGTTTCCTCCCACCTCCTCCCTGCCCATAGTTATGTTCAAGGAGAGTTGACTTAGGCTTAGAAGAACACTTTACTGTAGGGCAGTGTCCAGAGAGACATAAAAAGGCAGTTCAGACATTACAATAGTCATGTGTTTTTGATTTTAGAATATATGGGTGTTGCACTGTGGGAAAACTCCCACACAGATGGACACTTAAATCACAGGACTTTCCCCAAGGTTACTTGATTTACAAGGTTCAGTCTTCACATCATGTGGTCCTTAACTGTGGGAAAGGAAAGGAATACACATCTGCATTTCTAGACTATTCTAGCAGAAGTGTGCTGCAGCAGAGAAGGGAGAGACACTGGAGAAGTTAATTCGAGTGTTCTCTCTTGGACTGCACATTCTCCCAACTCTAAAGGACTCTACTAGAGATGGGCACGAATCGGGAAAATTCTGGACCATGTGGTTCATGGTTCGTCGTGTTTTACGAACTACGAACTTTCACGAACTTGCCCCAGTTTGTGAACTGGTTTGTTCGGTTCATGAAAATGTCACTTCTGGGTCAGTAGAAGGTCTGCAGAGAGCCCATCCCTCCCATTGCCTAGGAAACTGATTGATCAGCACCAGGCTGTCTGCAGTGACGAACTGAAATATGAACCAAATGAACCAGGCTAAAACCCGTCATGGTTTGTGAGAAATGGGCTCCCATGAACCACTGGTTCGCAAACCACAAACCGGCCTGGTTTGTGATGAACTTTGGTTCATATTTCAGTTCATGTCTGCCTCTAGACTCTACCATTTCCTGAATGTCATACCCAGCTCTTGTGCAAAGCAAAGGCGGTCACTCCATCAAGAACTTAAAGGTCACCATAGTTCAACAAAACATTTCAAAAGCAGAATCCAATGGGAAGCTGCTGAATTGGAATCCATACGTAAATTTGACTCTATCAGACTTGGATTGAATAGAGACTCTGGATGGTTATCTCGTTATCAGAAGTAACTGCCTTTCAGGCATTTCATTCCAATTCAACTATGGAGGAGAGTGGTCACACCCAGCCTGGATTGTGCACTCCACCTCTTTCATGACTTTTGCAACTGATTTGCATCTACTCCCCCCTCCCCTCCCAACCTGACCCAGAACCTTTTTTTTTTTTTAGCTAGTGTGACTCGGAGTCGTCATCTCCTGGAAGTTCTCTCCTTCGGCCAGTAAATGAATATGGCAAACGGAGATTGGGTATGGATTCAGGCTACCTATTCAAGATGAACTGCAGGCGCAAGTTCTGACCCAAATGCAGATCCATAGTCAGGATTCTGGATGCCCACATTAGTTACAGGAGGCACATAAGCATGAGAGATTGAGCCTGGAGAAAGGAGAAAGGCCAAACCAATAACAACAACATTCAATTTATATACTGCCCTGTAGGACAACGTAATGCCCACTCAGAGCAGTTTTCAAAGTATGTCATCAATCACCCTGTGAGGTGGGCGGGGCTGAGAGAGCTCTGGAAGAGCTGCGACTGACCCAAGGTCACCCAGCTGGCTTTAAGTGGAGGAGCGGGGAATTAAACCTGGCTCTCCAGATTAGAGTCCTGCTGCTCTTAACCATTACACAAAACTGGCTTCATACTGCCCACCAATTGCAGGGGCCAATGTTGCTCACTCCATTCCTTTTATGCCTAAAGAGGCCAGAGTGCACACAGTTCCATTAGACTGTCAGGCCTTGACTGTGAGTTCCAGGTCAGTTTTCCTAAGGGATAACCAGAACTCCAGAAAAGCAGTCCAGTTATTTCATGCTTGGCTGTATAGGTTGTAGGTCATACAATCTCCTACTGGGTGGTGAAAGGCCACTTTCTTCATGTATGTGCCACAGCAGGAAGGAGAACATCTCCTCTCCCTTTTGTGGCCTCTTTGTGGTTCAAAAATTCCTAAAATCAGGCACTTCCTGTGTAAGCAATAATGCACAATCACATATCATGTGTCATGTGTCATGCCAACGCACTTATGGTTTTTACTGTATAGACAGGCTAAGAAATCACCCTTTCTCAGAGCATGAACATGTAATGAAAACCCACACAGATTATTGCCACCAATGACCACAGGGAGTTGTGTAGTACTTGTCACACACAAGTGGATGGAATTGTGACTTGGTGGTAAAGCATGTGGTGTGCATGTGGAAATCTTTATGTTCAGTCCTTGGCATCTCTAATGAACGCTCTAGTGAACGCTTACCAACCATACATCGTATTGACTTACACTGTGTAATCCCCCTCGAGTCTCAATGAGAAAGGCAGACTATAAATAATGTGAAATAAAGACCTTTTTTCCTACAAGAAGCCTTGGATAGCTGACACCAACCAAAGCAGACAACACCAAGCAGTGTTCTGATTCTGGATAAGGCAGTGTTATGTGTTTAAAAAAGTCTTTTGTGTACATATACTCAAACATGTGCTAAAGCTCTTATTTGTCACTCCTAAAGCCATTCACTTGTCTGTAGTTTACATACAGAAGCGAACACATGGTCAGTTTCGTGTTAGCCTTCTATGTGTGCTAGTTTTCCAACAGCTGCCCATACGGATGCTTCAATGTTTATCTAGATAGTGACGTGCTGCATCTCATTTAACATACTTCTTGAAAATGTTTGAGGATTAAGCAAGTTATCAGAGCACCACTGAAGCATTCACAAGGCCAGTTTCGACATGTGCAAACCAATTGAAAATGTTGGCTTTCATGGAGTCCAGCCAATGAAATGTACTTTTTTGTTATTCATTATGGAGTCAGAATCAATCCAAGAGACATTCAGGTCAGGAAGTCTTCATCTACCGGAGAGACGTCTCTCTCCTACGACTTTTGGCATGCCTAAAAGAACCTCATCAAGAAGTCAGTGATAGGGGAGATACTGGCGTGAAGCTACAACTTTAAACTGTTTGTTTATAAATCAAAAATAAGGACATCTGGGGGTTCTGCAGAAAACATAAGATCTATGCTTCTCTTAGGAATTGGCTAATAAATAATAATTTTCATCTGCTGAAAGTCTTCTTTCTCCAGTTTCAGCCAAAGACTGATTGGGAGGTGTTGGAATTGGGATGATGAACGTCAAAGTTGCTTGGTGATGATACAATTTATATAAAACTTTTGATATTTATTACTATTCGTCACAAGCTGGAGTAGAAGAAGCGGAGAGAAATAACAGCACAGCCAATTTATTATTTATGTATGTACTTATTTAAAACATTTGTATGTTATCTTTCTACACAAATAAGACAGCATACAGCAAGAACAGGGAGGGGGGACAATAACAGTTATTGGGGATATGCTAAACAAAAAAGTCTTCATCCACTGGCAGAAGACAGCAAAAAAGGGGGACAGAATAATATCAATGGGAAGGGAGTTCCAAAGTTTTGGCACCACAACCAAGAAGGCACCTTTTCTGGTTTCCTCCCATCACCTCAGAAGATACTTATTCTCTTCTACATGCCTGCAGTTCTGTCAGTTTTGCTGCACCTCTTTTTATATCTGAGTATGAAGCCACCTCCAGGAACCCACTGGAACCTTCTACCAGCATTGACACACCACATAATGTCTAAAAATTATTTCTGTCATACACGTGTCAAATGACTGTGTGCACATAGTTTCCCATATACTCAATGTCAATTCAATCTCCTTCAGGCGAACCCGTTCAGTGGGGCTTCTATCACCCAGGGCCTAATCGACAGCTGCCTCATGATTCTTTGGCAACGACTCTAAGCCTACATATTTCCTCACGGTTCAACAATGGTTAGGGTTACCAACCTCCATGTGGGGCTGAAAATCTCCCAGAATTACAAGTGATTTCCAGACTACAGAGATGAGTTCCCCTGGAGAAAATGGCTTCTTCGGAGGGTGGACTCTATGGCATTATGCCCCACCGAGGTCCCTCCCAAACCCCATCTCCCTAGGCTCCACCCCCAAATCTCCAGGAATTTCCCAACCTTGAGCGGTCAACTCTAGCAAAGGAGGAAGAATCAACTACTTGGGCCTTTTAATATTGGAACTGAGCTACAAAAAGAGGGAGCAGCTGATTATGCTCTGTGCCATCATGTCTCCTGGAAGCCAGCTGGGATTAACTTCTTCTAGCCCATCAGAGGTGAGGTTACTTAGAGCCAAGCTACAAGTGACGCCTGACACAGGTTGGACACTTGTCAGCTTCTCTCAAGTTTTGATGGGGCATGTAGGCATCCTGGTTTTGCAGCTGTAATGGAGAGCCAAGCTGTAAAACCAGGACGCCTACATTTCCCATCAAAACTTGAGGGAAGCTGACAAGTGTCCAACCTGTGTAAGGTGTCACTTGTAGCTTGGCTCTCATTTACAGAAAGAGCCTGGAAAAGGTTCTTTCTTTTTCAATGGCACAACCTGCATGATAACACTGATATATTGGCTTGGTATATTTTAAAGCAAAACTGCCTCGTTTGCAAACTATGGTTAAAATATATCCCATGGCCCCTCTTTAAATGGAATCATTGTGCAGCAGAAGAAAATTCCACAAACAGTTGGTGGCCATTGATGTTGGCATGGATAAAGAGCTAAGCCTACAGCAACCCTGAGAGAAGTCAAAGAAGATTAGGGTTTATGTGTCTCTTTTCCTATGGTTTCCTGTAATTTCACAAAAGTTATGGCCCCATTAGTAAATACCAAAATGCCACGGCAAGAATATTTAGCCCCCAATCTGAGTTCTTCAAAGGGCAGAGCGCCCTGCAGAGTGACTCAGGACTTAAAGCAATCATGTCCAACAGGTAACCTGAATCTCACCATACAAACCGCCCTCCTTCCAATATATAGGCCAATGAGTGTTCGGAGTACAAACTAAAATGGGAATGCATTCAGAACAGTGGACCCCAAAGCCTTTATTATAACAGCATCTGCTCTAATGCAGCTCCGTGTCTGTTTGACTTTGGATCCACCTTTATGGGCAACTGGCTTATGCAATTTGCTGGCTGCCAACAGTTAGTTGTACTTTGCAAGTCCATGGATTTGGACTTTTGCTCCAATCTCAGCTCACTTCGTCCTGCTTCAATCCCTTGCTCAAAGATGTGTCAGGCCCAAGTGCATTAGTGATACCATTTGAGTCCAAACCCCTCAAACTCTGCAAAAGTCGATTGGTGTTCATTCCATGTCAGACCTGGTTCCTCCAGAGCTAGAAGAGTTGGGTGGTGTGTCAAAGTATGCAGAACAAGGCTGGTCAAGGTGAGGAGCAAGCTATGGGCCAAAGAAACATGACACTAAAAATTCTGTGGTCATACCTCCCTGTGAAGTGTCAGGCTACAGCCCCTCATCATGCCCGGCCCTGCCCCTTTCACAACCACTCCCTTGCACCTCAAATTGGGAGGCTATTTTGTGAGTGTGTGTGTGCCCTCTTCCTGTCATCTCCTATCCATCACAACCAGTGATGGGTAGCTGAAGAAAGCTTTTTGAAGAAAGTGCAGCAAGCGACACATGCACTCTCCACCTTCTCGTGAGAAGTCTCTGCCTTGTAGGAGGATGGAAATTTGCTCCAATGCCAAACCAGCGCCTTCTGCATTTTGCTTCCTGCTCCCTTGTTTGCCGCAGCTCAGCTGTTGTGGTGGCTCTTTAGAAGCCCCGACTTCTGCCACAGCTGCCTGTTCTTCCCATACCCAGAGCAGCCACCAGCCAGGGTTGGGGTGAGCCTCCTAGCTGAAAGGAGGGGGCAGATATGAGTCCATATGGACGAATCATCAGTTTTGAGTCTGGTCGTCAAGATCAGCCAACATGAGATGAGGACTCCTCAGAAAACGAAGATTCTCCCGTGGCGACTACTATGCAGGAGGCCCAAGATCATACAGTAGGAGGCCCCATGCCTACCACACAGTAATGGATTCCATTTAGAGTTCCAGCGGAGGACTGAAATCAGGAACCATCGGAGAGGACCCGTCTGCCTCCAAGGCCCTCACTGTCTCCTCTAAAAATCCAGGAGCAAAAATGGCAGCAGATGCGAGCAGAAGCCTGGACCAGTTGGAAGAGTGTACACTGGGCAGCTCTGGGGACCTCACAACCCAGTCCTACTCAGGTGGTTGCACTGCACTCTGGGTCCTTGGCAGGAATGGGTCTCTTCTAGGAGAAGTGGAGCCATTTTGTCCCAGTAGAACTTTTCAGTAGCCTCGGCTGATTCAATGCTCTGTGAAACAAGCCCATGCACCAGACTGGACAGCTCCCCATTAAGTGGGTCACAGCCAGGCTTATCTTGCTTATCTTTCTGGATCCTGTTCATTAATCAAACAACAGCTCAGGTCCAGTCCTGTCCAAGTAACTTGCTTGTTCACCTGGCTAGGTGAAAAATGTGACATGGGTAAAGAGGGAGCAGGAGTTGACTGAAGCACCTTGGGTGCAGGCTCTCTCTCGCGAGCTCGTGTGAGGTGGTAGATCTGCTGCCCTGCAGGAGTGTCTCTATTGTATCTATTTTAAAGAAAGCAAATGCTACCGAAAGTCTCCAATGCACTCTCTTCTAAACGGAACCAACCTGGCTAAGAGATACCCCTGAAATATCTCACAGCTGAGAGACGTGCAGAAGTATGTATAGTTCCTCAGGAGACACACTGGCCGTTTCTACACTACTTACCTTCATCCAGAACGCTGAGGAACATCGCGAAAAAACCGCGGAAGATAGCGTCTTCTCACATGAGTTTTGCGTGTTGTCGCGCAAAACTTGCGTGAGAAGACGCTATCTTCCGCATTTTTTTTGTGACGTTCCGCAGCATTCTGGATGAAGGTCTGTGGAAACGGCCACTGTTTTCTTATCTGAAATGGCTGCTATTTGTCCCATTGGGAAAACTGTACACATGGCCTTTATGCTGCCTGAATACTTCCTCCAACAAGACAAATGGCAGCTCGGCTTAGGTAGATAAATGATGTGGGACAAAGGGTTAAATCTCCCTCCCACAGCACCATAGAGTCCTGTTCTAAACTGGGGCCCTTTGTGGCAGCTTTTTAGAGAGAAAAAACCCACATGAGTTTGTGGACATCCTTTCGGTTCAAGCTGAACAACTCTGCATTCTGAACCAAGTTGTTATGGCATTCAGCCTCAACACTATCTGTTTACTTATTTAGAGATTTATACCCCCCCACCCTAACTTATACAGGGTTTCTGGAATATCCTGAATCTGCTAATCAAATGTGAGGTAAGCTGGTGTAGCTTTTTTGTGGTCGCAGGGAACTCTTCTGTATAACCCATGTACAACCCATAAATCTCTGCCCAGTTCCAGCCAAGAGCTCAGGGGCTTTCAAGGTCTCCTTTGTGTCTCACAAAGACAGCATGCTCAATTCATTTTGAAGGGCAAAAAGACTTATTCGAGCTGAGATGCACATCCATCTAACCTGTGCTGTTTTCAAAAAAAGACATGCCACTTCTCATGATGTTCACCATCTTGGGGGCCCAAGCCCGCTGGCCAAAAGAGGTGCTGATACTACAGTAAGGGTGCTGGTACTGTGGAAGGTACTGCATATTGGTGCATCTAGCCAGGAAGTATATGTGTGAGGAGAAAAAGAACCAGGAAATGGACATCCACGCAAACAGAAAAGGTTATTGTTTAACTATGCAGGGTCTACTGGTGATTCCTTGGTGCAGTTCCACAGGTAGAACTATTTGTGGCCTCATAGAAAAGAGATGGGGCCAGGCAGAAGGCTGGAGGCCCTCAATGAGACAGGAGAATGTCAAACTTCAGATGGCAACAAGTGTCAGTAAACCCAGAAGCGATATCAGAGCCAAGCTACAAGTGATGCCTGACACAGGTTGGATACTTGTCAGCTTCCCTCAAGTTTTGATGGGAAATGTAGGCATCCTAGTCTAGCAGCTTGGCTCTCCGACTGCTGTCCAAGGGACTTTTCAACTGTCACTTGTCCAACATTCTGTCAAGCTGCCTACATTATCCATCAAAACTTGAGGGAAGCTGACAAGTGTCCAACCTGTGTCATTCGTCACTTGTAGTTTGGCCCTCAGAAAGACCTCTAGAGGATGAGACATCTTTGGGTGTGCCAGTGATCCACATTCCTACTTCTTTTGCCATTGGAAATGAGATCTAGAGAAGGATCTACGGATCCTTGAGTGAAGTGTATGCTATCTGTCCTCTTATGAACAGCTTTCATAAAAGCAGTTGACCCACAGAAGAGATGCAAAGCTAGTTCACTGGAGGGAACAAGAGTTAACAGAACATACATGAAACTGCATCATGCACACAAGCTGAAGTCAAGTTCAGGGGGAGACTGGAAGAAAAACCAGACCCTTGCAAAGATTATTTTGCCAATAGTTCTTGCTGGGCCATTACATACGGGAAAGAAGTTTTATGAACATATATAACTTGATATTGTCAATTATTCCTTCTTTTTCTTCAGAGCCAAAGACATTACCCTCCAAAGGTGTGCACATCTGGCATCCAAGCAGTTCAAGCTTACTATAAATGGATTATTTACAACCTTGTCTCCACATTTGTTTACTCCACACATGACATCACCATCCTGAACTATCGCCTTTATCGAGCCTCCCACTTTTATTGCATTCACGATCCAATTTGCACATAAAGGTCATACGAGATCATGAGTAACGAGATACCCCGTATGCTTTTCATGTGTTCCTTTAGCTGGCCCCTAATTCTTTTGATCTGTTGGGTGCAGTTGCAAACGAGGGAAAACAGTGTGTCATCTGGAGCTGTACATTTGCTTAGAATCACAGATTTTCCAACTACCCAGACTGCGTCTGCTGTGTTCCCCTTCTTCCCGTTAATGAATCCTGACACTTAAACAGATGTTATCTTGCACATCTTCCTCCTATTATTTTCATTCCCCCAGCAACGCTGCTGCTGATTTTGATTCATTTGGCACCAGAGGTGGGGAGTCTCTGAAATGCTGACACTTCTGTCATCCCTTTCATCTTCATTCCCCTCTCTTGGAGTTTGCCAAGTCAACACAAAATCTGCCTTGCATCGAATCAGTGATTTAGGAACAACTGCGTTTGTTTTTTCCTTTGAAAGCAATGGGAAAGCCCTCTCGTTCCAGCAAAAGATGTCTAAGTACAAGGACTGTGAGGAGCTACAGTAACATTGTTCAGAAAATGTAAAATAGCCCATTAGAGCTCCTGGGGAGAGGAACTCGCTCGAGCAAGGCTTTGCTCAGTTATGCTGCAGCAGTGGACACTCCTAGAAGAATCACTGCCCTTTTTAACATAGGGTTCACTAAAAGTAAAACAGGCACCGATTTGGCATTGTGGAGTTATTCCCATCAATTTATGGCCTATTCATCTGTTTAACAGATTTTCTTTTGTCCCAAGAGACAGCTGCAAATTCCATGTCACCATTTTGCTAGCTTAATCAGAAAGAAAGAAAGAAAGAAAGAAAGAAAGAAAGAAAGAAAGAAAGAAAGAAAGAAAGAAAGAAAGAAAGAAAACAGTTAAATTCAACATGGTGGGCTAGTTTGGCTGGAGCCCTACACTGTACAGTATATAGGATAATGATAAACATATCCAGCAAATATATATCAGCAGGGGGGCTATCTCTGTCCAGTGTGATATAGTGGTTAGAGCATTGGACTAGAATCTGGGAGACCCAGGTTTGAATCTCTACTCTGCTGGGGAAGCTTGCTGGTGACCTTAGACCAGTCACACACTGTCAGACTAACCTACCTCACAGGGTTGTTGTGAGGATAAAATGAAGGAGAGGAGAATGATATAAGCCACTGTGAGTTCCTACAGGGGAGAAAGGTGGGATATAAATGGAGTAAATGAATAAACTTTTAATCCTCATCAGTTTTCCCTTCTAGGATTCCTCCCCTTTAAAAGCTTACTTACTCACTTAATGACATTATTTTATATCATTTATTTATTTAGAAAATTTACATACTGCCTATTTTTTTTTCAAAAACTGCCCAATGGGAAGAGATAGGCAGAAGCTGCAAACGTTGGTGGGAAGTTCTAGGGTTGCCAGCTCCAGCTGCAGATTTTGGGGGTGGAGCCTGAAGAGGATGGGGTTTAGGAGGGGAGGAACTTCAGCAGGGTATAATTCCATAGAGTATACTCAGCCTCCGCAGCAGCCATTTTCTCCAGGGAAATGGATCTCCTATGGCCTGGAGATCAGTTGTAACCCCAGGAGATCTCTGGCTATCACCTGGAGGCTGGCAACCCTAGGAGAACACGTGGTGGGTCCTCACTCTCCTACCTGCTTCCTGTAGGTGTCAGCTAGTATCAGAAAAACTGCTATTGTTAGCTATCTTGGTGTAGCCAGCAATTTGCCTGTCCTTTGCAGGCACTGATTATATTTGATTAAGCTTGGGTACACATCAGATCGAGTTGGATGACACACATGGTCATTTGCCAAAGGAGGTATAATTAGTGGACAGGAAGGAGAAACAATAGATGCCCGTAGCCTAAAGGGAAATGGGGGAGAAGGATTGACAACTGATGATAATTTTGTGAAGATTCGGTCCATGACAGCCCAGGGGAGGAGTGTTCATGGAAAGAAACATTTTCACCTGCCCCAGAAAGATTAATCGGGACTGTAAAACTAAGCTCTGAACAAAGGCCCCATTGTCGCTCTTGGACAGCCTTTATGCTCCCTGCTGTGTTTCTTTCCCAGATTTGGAACTGAGAAATACTCACCATCAATATATCTAGACCAAAGCAGAGAATAAAGAATGACACACAACTTTCTAGCTTTGATCTTCTTGTTTCCTTTTTCCAAAAGATAATGGAAAATGGGCCCTCAATCACTGGGCCCTTTATCACTGTCGCGTGAGTCTTTGCCACAGATACACTGAGCCTTTCTTTGAAACAGCCTTCTACAGCCCATTAAGAAGGTGACGGGGCCCCAGTTTTTAGGAGATGGTGCAAAGTGGAGCTATTCAAGAGTCTCTGAAGGTTGCTAAAAGGAATTACTTCCCTCAGCTGTTCTGTGTTTTGATGTTTTGGGGTGTGTACATGGTTGTTACTGTTTTTAAAAACGATTCTCTCTTCTTGACAGAAAAGCAGGGTTTCTTTTAATAACAGGAAATGTTTGGAAAACCATAGTTTGCAATTAGGGTTGTCAGTGTGAGGGGGGGACCCAGCGTTAACCTTCACACATGCACTTCCAGGAAGTGACATCATTGTGCAAAGCTGGGGCGTGTGCATGCGCTTCGCAGTGGACTGATTTTGTTTGGGGACAAAATCACTGCGAAGTGCGGGAGTGTTCTTGGGGCGATGCAATGATGTCATTGACATCGTCACGCCAGCTGAGGAAGCATTCCAGGAGACCTGTTGCTCACCTTTCACCCTGCTGTCCAGGTAAGTGGTGGCAGAGGTGGGTGGGTGGGGGGTGAAAGGTGGGAGCAGAGAATCCCCTGTCTCTACTAAGGGAATGGGATCCCTGTTTGCGATGCCAAACACTTGGAGAGTTCTTGTCTGTCCAGGCAGGAAGCCCAAAGGTTTTCAGGGAACTGACCTGCAGTGGGAACCAAAAAGATGTGAGGAAAAAATAGTTCTAGGGGGAAACTATTTCAAGAGTGGTCCAAGCTCAACTAAGCACTTAAATAGCAAACTGGGTGCTACTTTGTGATTTCTTAGGCCCTGTAGCAGGGCGTCAACAGGATTTTGAGGTCTGGCTTGGAGTCCACCATTACAGGGAACTTACAGGAGAGTGATGGCCTTGCCTCGTCTGGTTCCTTGATGGTTCTGAACTCCCTGACTCAATCTGATATTACAATACTTAGTAATCATGCTTAGCATTTGTATAGACTGTTCACGTGCTCAAAGAGCTTCACATATGTTTTCTTCCTATAGTCCCTGTCAGATTCTTACCCCCATATTGAAGATGTAGAGTCTGAGGCTGTAGTACTAGCCTAAGGCCACCTAGTAGCTTGGGGTAGAGCTAGGTTTGCCAGCCTCCAGGTGGGGCTTGGGGATCTCCCAGAATTACAGATGATTCCCAAGCAATAGAGATCAGTTCCCCTGGAGAAAATGACTGCTTTGGTGGGTGGACTCTATGATATTATATCCTGCAGAACGCTCTGCCCTTCCTAGGCTCCATCCTCCCTCAGTTTGGTGTAGTGGTTAAGAATGCGGGACTCTAATCTGGAGAACCGGGTTTGATTCCCCACTCCTCCACTTGAAGCCAACTGGGTGACCTTGGGTCAGTCACAGTTTCTAGGAGCTCTTTCAGCCCCACCCACCCCACAGGGTGATTGTTGTGGGGATAATAAACTTCATGGCTAGAGTAAACCACTCTGAGTGGGCATTTTGTAAACCACTCTGAGTGGGCATTAAGTTGTCCTGAACAATCGAATGTTGTTGTTATCATCATCAATCATCATCATCATCCAGGAATTTCCCAACCTGGAGTTGGCAACCCTAGGAAGAGTCAAAATTCAAACAGAACTTTCTCTATAGCTCGGTTTGTTAGGGAGCAATCCAAAGCAAGCTTCATTGGAAGTAAGTCCAGTTTTATTCAGTGGCGGCTTACTCCTGGACAAAAGACTGCTGCCTCAACCTAGAGGGTTGGACTAGGATTAAGGAGACCATGTTTCACATCTCCATTCTGCCACAAATAGGGTTGCCAACTCTGGTTAGGGAATTCCTGGAGATTTGGAGGTGGATCCTGGGAAACTCAGCTAGGATGTGATGCCATAGAGTCCAACCTCTGAAACTCCTATTTTCTCCAGGGAAACTGGAGTCTGGAGACCAATCCTAATTCCAGAACTCCCGCTGCCACCTGGAGGTTGGCAACTCTAGCCATGAAGTTTGAGTCAATCACTCTGTCTCAACTTCATCTATTTCTCAGGCTTGCTCTGGGGATAAAATGGGAAAGGAAGAGCCATGGATGAGCCCTTGAGCCCCTTGAAAGAAAGTTGTGGTAGAACTATGGGAAGGGATTCTTGATTTCAATTGTGGATCTCAGAAATCCTTCAAGGCTACCTTCATTGTTCCTGACAATGACCATACAAGAGAATGGTGCAGTGTGTACATGGGATCTTCCAGCTGGTAACATTCAGTGGTTCCTGCTGGGTGCAGATCATTCTCAGTACAAAGTCAGACTTGCACCCTGTGCTGCCTGTCCCATGTCACGCTTTATCAGATAGATGCAGTAACCACTCCACAGGTCTTTGCTAGTGCTAGGGAAGTCCCCCTGCACTTAGCTTTCCAAGCCAATATTTTTAAGACCATGAAGGATGATGACTCCATCAAAGGATACAATTGGAGCAAACTTAGTTGCTGGATTTACAGGCTTTGTAGCTGGTGATTTTGTCTGCGAGTCCTTTCCGAAAGGGCTGTTTGTATGTTGGTGAGAGGAATGAGAATGAGAATTCTCATCTTTGAGAAATGTTTCAAGATAACATGGGTGGCAGCAAGCAAGGCAACTGGAGCATGTTACTCATCGGCAATGATTGGATTAGATTATAAAGCTGGCTCATCATCCAGTAACTCAATATTCCTATGAGAAAAATCGTGGCCAATAATGCAGCTTTTGGCTATGAACTTTCTACTGTACACATCTGCGGGGAGCAACTCACCACTTAATCCAAGGATACTCTCGATCACTCCACTGCCTTTATCTACGTCACTTTGCATTTATTTATTTTCTTCATTTATACTCCAGTTTCCTTACCTACAGGGTCCCAAAAGAGCTTACACCATTCACTCATCCTCCATTTTATCCTCTAAAAACAACCCCGTGAGAAAGGGTAGGCTGAGAGAGCACGACTGGCCCAAGGCCACCTAGTGAGCTTCTTAGCAGAAGGGGATTAGGACCAGATCCTAGTCTGACATGCTGGCCTCTACAGCAACTACAGCTAGAGGAGCAAGTTTGGGAAACAAGGAAACAAGGAATGAGGAAAATGCATTGAATGTCCTGTAGGAGTAGACACAGGAAACCATGGATTAATTCCAGGATAACATGAAACCATGGTTTATTGTAACTATGGTTTGTATCTGAAACCAGTATGTGGGTCTGGATAATCATTCCAGTCCTGGTTTGCCTTGACTTGCCTTCACTCTTTCCACCAGAGATCCAGTGGATATATTCCCAACCTATTGTGTGCTAAGGATAGCACTGGGGAACAAGCCCGGATGAAGCAGGATGTCCACATTCATACATCACACAAAACCATAAAGACCATGATTTATAAGCAGAATGAGCCATGTTTGGATTATCATACTAACCATAGTTTAATTAGATCCTCCTTTCATACGATATTTGAATTAAGCCTTTGCAAGCATCACTGGATTAAATAGTTGAGAAAAAAACCCTACTGTTTAAATACCATTTAAAGATTTCAAAGTACTTGGTATCAGGGTGATTAACAATGGCAATGTAAATTCTATGCAAGCTTATGAGGAAAGTGCAGAATGCAATCTTTTTTGAACATGGAACTGCAGGGCGATAGATGTGGTTTAATTAGCAAAGAACACAGAGAAGTAATTTTGTGTGTATGAGCTATTAGAGGGATGGATATGCTTCACACTTCAGACATGCTAACTGAAGACAAAACCACCACAATTTTGCACTTTGGGCAGGCAAAGAGAGAAGAATTTGAAGGCTTTCACACAACTGTGATTTATACAGTGAAGTCCGTCTGAGTTGAATGTGTTGGATTTTGGTGTGTTGAACTGGTTTTGTAAATGACACAGCACATTTCCAGAAAAAGACGGACTATATCTAAGATGTTCCAGATAGGGTTGCCAACTCTGGATTAGGAAATTCCTGGAGTTTTGGGGGTAGAGCCTGGGAAGGGTGAGTTTTAGGGAGGAGAGGGACCTTAGCAGGATATGTCATAGAGTCCACCCTCCAAAGCTATCATTTTCTCCAGAGGAACTATAGTCTGGAGATCAGTTGTAATTATGGAACATCTCCAGGCCCCACCTGGAGGTTGGCAATCCTAGTTCAAGCCCCTGTTCTCCCATGTCGTACCTGTGTATGCACCTCACTATTATCTTCTGTGGTCATTGTCAAGTACCCTGATGGATCTCCCAGAAAGTTCACAAGAAAACTGAACTTTACTTCATCCATTACAAAATGGTTGTGTGAATTAGCTCCAGCTCTGAGTTTCAGAAAGATCCGATTCTGTGATTTATTGCTTTGAATGCTTATTCATTGCACTCAGCCAATGCTTAGAGGCTGGGAGATACGCAGAACCAAGTTTACCATGGTGTAATTTTCTAGACAAAAAGCACAGATTTCACAGCCCTCAGAGAGAAAGGTAGCCTGGAGCGCCTTGATAATTCTGCCAACATATTTAACAGCTAGTTTCCAGCATGGACCATCTCCGAGTTGATGAACGTATAGGTAAAAACTGTAGCCTTTCCTTATAATGCCTAATAAGATACTACACTTCACTGTACTGGTGATTTAAGCCACAGTCCATAGAACCAGCCAAATATACTAAATACATACTAAATACAGTGATTTCTGATTTTCCAACAATGGACTCTCCCAACAAATGACAAACCATTGCTGTTACCCATTAATTTTTTTCAAAACAAATTACTGCTATGGCTCTTCATGAACTGCCCTGTATCAACACAAGTTCTTGAACAGTTCAAAGTTGCTCACTGCATTGTGGCTAATCTGCACCTACTGGGACAACCACCCAAAGAGTTCTCTTTCCTTCTTGTGGGTTCTGTGTTCCAGTTCTCCAGTTCCAAAGCATTCATTGTATGGGCTCCTTTCCAGCCACAATGACCATAATCTAGCCAAATTAGCAGTCACTTGCAAACCACTATTAAGCAACAACAGTCAATTAGTGTCTGGACATTGCCATAGTTGAGCATGAAGTGGTCGCCCACCTTAGGCATTCTGTTCCAAGACCCAACATAAAGACTGCCTTTTCTGTTGGCCACACAGTCTCCTTGGTGTTCTTTTATAAGAGTCTTACAGATTTTAGGTTCTGCTGAAGTGTGCATACCAATGGCATCCAGTTATGCTGGGATTCCCCCTACAGCTAACAATAGTCTATGGAATCACGTGGTCTGCTTCTTTTTATTCAATGACCCATAAATATGCTTCATGACTTCGTTTTTAAAAAAACCATTGAGAGTATTCCTTCTCCCTTTTCATAGAAGGGCAGAGGTTCCACCTCTCCCCAAAGGAAATCAACAGGAACCCAGAATGGATTTGAGCCTGAGAGAATTGCTCAGCCCCGCAGCACTTTGGGCCTCTTGAGTGTTTCCCTTTCCCTTTCTCCTTTGTGCTCTGATCATGTGGCGATCAGGCCGACTCAGCACTTTGGCTGTGACTGATTAAATGAGGGTTGTACAGCATTTGAGAAGGCTGCCAGAGCAACTCATGATTAATCAAAAAAACTTTCAGAAATTCAGGGAATCCAGGCACTGTAGAATCTCACTCTGCTTTTGATCTCTCAGGGAGCTGAACAAATGACCAGGCTTTGACATCAGGATTTATGAAGCAGAAAGGCAAGCTCCTGCTTTGGGAATAGCCTGACTGTTCCCAAAGCAGGCCTAAAGACTATTCAGTGGCTTTCCCTGACCTATGACTAGCCTTATAGGCAGTGTCTGTTGGAGAACTGAAAGCTGGTCCAAAAGCTGCTGGTTCGGGCTTCCAAACTGGCTTGCATCTGTCAGAGAGTGTGCAGTCCTTCAGTTCCTACAATGTCCTTCAGGCAGGGCTTTTTTTCAGCTGGAACGCAGTGGAACGGAGTTCCGGAACCTCTTAAAAATGGTCACGTGGCTGGTGGCCCCGCCCCCTGATCTCCAGACAGAGGGGAGTTTAGATTGCCCTCCGCGCTGTGACCATTTTCTCCGAGGGCAACCCACTGAGTTCCACCACCTCTTTTCCCAGAAAAAAAACCCTGCCTTCAGGTATTGTACTTTTGTCACATTTCCCCCCAAAGAACTCAGGGGCAGTTGACATCGGTCTCCCTTGGGATTGCCAGCTAGCCAGTTTTCCACTGGGGCAACTGGTTTTTCACCTGTTTGGCCAATTGCCAGATGAGGTTTGTGTCATAAAGTGGAAGAAACAGGAGGGAAGCTTTTTTTAAAAAAACTGTAACACTTTTTAGGTGTGAGGAATTTGTTATTTTGTGCCTGTAAGACCTTTGCAGCGCTGGGCTTGCAGCCAATTTTAACTTTCTTTTTCCATGCAGGCTTTTCTGTACCTCAGAGTTGGCAACCATATTCTCCCCCCTTCCATTTTATTCTCACAATACACCTGTGAGGTAAGTTGGGCTGAAAGAAAATGACTGGTAGCAAAGTCACCCGGGAACTCCACTGATAAGAAGAGATTTGACACCAAATATGATAGCCTACCATACAAGGCCTTGTGCCAAATCCCTAGCCGAGTCTACCTATTTGAGAAGCTAAGGAAGAACGCTGAGGTCTCTACAGCAGATCCTATGAGTCCCAAACTGTGCCTCTGCCATGAACTGTACACTGAGCCTTCCCCCTGCTGGGACTGGATAGAATCCCATGCTTTCCCGCTCCACTACACAGCACCAGCTGCTGCTGGTGTAAGGTGATGAAATGCAGACAATTGTAATGACATGAGTAAGGATTGCTAAATGTTAGAGAGGGAGAAGGTGGCACCACATGTAATATTGCTGTTTTCAGTGGCAGATGCATGATTAGTTGCAAATGAAGCTTGCACCTTAGGCGCCGATCTTTACTGACAGTCCAGACTTTCATTTATAGGATTTCCTTAAGCACTGTTCTTCTTCTGGGCTTTTTGTTGTTGTTGTTGTTGTTGTTGTTGTTATAGCCCACCCCACAAGCGGGCTCAGGGTGGGTTACAGCAGTATATAAAATTACAGTAAATAAACAATAAAATCACAAACTCATTTTCCACAGCATAATTACCAGTAACCTAGGTGGGCCCCCTTCTCCTTTCCCTGCACATTATACACATAAAAAGTGGGTGGAGATGTGAGTTTATAACTCAAGTCTAGTTCATCATACGTGTAACTGTAACCCAAGATAGTCTTAAAAGTTTTGAATTTAGTTTTGTAAAAAGAAAAGGGTCCTACAGCAGCACTACCAGTGTCTAAATGGGTGTTACTGAAATCCTGTAATGTCTGAATCACCTCCAGTCCACATCTCATCTTTGTCTGAGCTTAAGAAATCCTGCACAAACCCCTGCACCCCCATCTTTTCTGATTATCCATGTATTCTGGATTTTCCCAAGACAATTCAGGTTTAAAGGGCATTGGATTCCACCTCCCCCCACCAGTCAAATTCTACCCTTTCTTGTGGCCCGAATGAGGATTTCTGAACATCTGGAACTGGCGATAGCAGGAGTCCTTGCAGCAGCCGGGGAAACAGTGCAAATTCCAGCTGTCAGTCAGGGCAAAGGATGTTTCTGAAGCTCAAAGGTCCTGTACAGCCCATTCCTGCCCACAGCTTGATTGAATAATGCAGCCCCCTCCAGTGAGCCTGAGGAGTTCCAAAGTATGCCGTGTATTTCTCCTGCTTAGCCACATCCATCAAACCAGCCCCTGCGGGGGAAAGCCATTCTTTTCCTGCTCTGCAAAATGATGGATTTGAGATGTGTTTTTGTTCAATAAAGATGTGCTTTGGCCACTTAAGTTAGGTTTTAGAGGAGAATCACTCTTTGGGAAAGATGTTGGCACACGGCATTGAAAGATTCAGAGGTGCACTCCAGGTAAATCATTCATGGAGCCAAGTAAAAGGTCTACACTGTAGCAAAATAGTGGCTTGATGGTAGGGTTGCCAGTAGGGGTGTGCAACCCGAAAGAACTCAGGTTTCCTGCTTCAGGTTTACCCGATGCGGGGAAAAGATTCGAAATAAACCCTCAATTCTGAAGCGGCATGCCACTTGGGATTCGGGTTTATAAGTCGCTTTGGTATGCTCCGTAAAGATTCGGAACATACTGAAGTGATGGGGGAGGGGGAGGGGGGAAGCCGCCCCCACCCTTAAACCCTTAAGCATTACAAATGCTTTGGGAAGTTTTGCTTTGGGATTTCCAAATCCCGAAGCTTTCTGGATCGGGTCTGATTCAGGTATTTTACCCGAATTGGATTCCTGAAGTGCACACCCCTAGTTGCCAGGTCCCTATACCCTACTGGCAGGAGGGGGTGGGGGAAACTGGCACTTACCTTGTGCCTTTTGCATGTGTGTCTTTGTGCTTGTGCACTCCCAGCACTTGCGTGCTGGCATCATTTCCAGAAGTGACATCATTGCATCTGCTGGGTGCCGGGCGATCTCTAGGGAGATTGCCACCTCCTACTGATTGCCAGTGATCAGCGGGCAATGGGGCAAATCCCCGGGAGCTTGCCTGCCACTGGTGGACACCTGAGAACCCTAACTGATGGGGGCAGACTGGCTTTTTAATTTGCCAGGAAAGTTCATGGTGGGCTGCTGCCTTGGTCCCGCCTCGAAACCAGCTGAACTGAATGGCATTGGTGGGAGTGATCACATCAGCCTATTACTTTGGGTTGCTCATTCTCTGGGGACACAAATGAGAGAGGAATTTAGTGGTGCAGATTAGTGTGGGTGAGGCCCCAGGGTACCTACAGGCAGTAGACCCTGATGGCAATGGGTGTGGCCTGCCTTGATCCCTCCCACGTATTCTCCTGTGTCTACTTCTGCCCAAATCCTACTCTGAATTCTGCACAGGAGGTGGAGCAACACTTGGTTCCTGCTACCTCCCCTGGGCATCTTACAGTTCTCTGCCCTTCAGCTTGTTAGACTCCACCCTTCAATCTGATCAGAAGCATGTGGGGCGGGGGGGAGGACGATGACACTCTCTTGAGTTTTTCCCAGGGTTATTTTAGTTTCCCAGTCCACCCTTGTGGCTTGGCACGGGGTTAGCATTAAAAGTTGCTTATGGGGCAAGAAGAGAGCATTGTTAAAAACTTTTGGGAGGGGGGACTACATAACACATTGTTTCAATTACTCCTTCCCTTGTCCGTTGTCTTTTGACTGCATTTCCTTTTCAAAGCCACGAAATAGAAAAAACTAAGTAGTGCTAAATGAAATCTGCTTGGCCTCTCTTGAAGCATTGCTAATCTTCTGGGGAGGGGGGAGCTTGGCAGGAAATTTGCACATTGGTGCTAACTGACATCTCAAATAATGTAAACTCTTATTTCCTCTGCAGCTGGCTGGGAGTTTAGTCTTCAGGACACAATCAGGCGAAATCTGGCATCGGATGCTACATCTGCTATTTGATTCTGAGTTTTAGGGCCTCACTTCTTTCTTGCATATTGGAGAAGCAAACCTCCCAGATAGGATGTGGCTGTCATTCAGCAATGGCTCGCCTGCAGCATGAGTGCCACAGTTAGTACAGCTAGGCAGGATGGGTAGGCTTGGCTATGGCATTAAGCCAAGCTTACACTCCTGGCTGTGCCACTCATACTGCATGGCTGCCTGTAGACAAGAGACAAAATGCTCCCCAGAGGCATGGGAAGCATACATGCCAGTGTCACCGTCTGCTGTAGAGTTGGCACTGTTTCATGCTCTAGCCATGATTCATGTTTGCCTGTGGGATTGGCCCACCTCTGCTCTAATTCTGCTCCCCATTTCTCTGTCAAAACAAATCTTGACATCCGCCAGAGCATATTATTTCTTTTCCATTGTATGTAGCTGCATGTCTTTATTACATAGTGCAGGACAGGTTTTATTGCCATTACGCCACTTCAAAACAAAGAAAGAACGGGCTGGAGTCAGGCTGACTCCATCCCCTGCAAACTTTTGGGAAGGGCCAAGAGCAGGTCAGCATCTTACCTTATGAAGTTTGATCATGCCTGACCTCAATCCGTCCTAGATCTTTGTAGGGAGAAGAAGGTGCCTTTAATATAAGAACTAAGTTTGCAGGTAGCTGCTTGAAGATCCTGCAAGCCCTAGCTTTAATCAGTAGTAGGGCTGCTAGCTTGGCCAGTTCCTAGAGATTTGGGGGTGGAGACTAGGAAGAATAGAGTTTGGGGATGGAGCTTGGCACAGATGTAATTCAATGAGTCTCATCTCTGAAGCTGCGATCTCCTCTGCGATCTCTGAAACAGGGCTGCCATCCCCTGCTACCAGTGGGGGCTTTCTACCGCTGCTCATCTGGCCAGAGAAAGGGGGGAATGGGCAGGAAACTATAGGGGAGCTGATCCCCTGTGTGCCCAGCAGTGACATCAGCACATTGCCAGGGGATGCAAGAGATGCTCTGTCTGAATGTTAGAGCATCCTCAGAGTCCCCCGGGGACACACTGCTGTCACTTCTGGGCACACGGGAGTGATGTCAGCGTGTCGCCAGCAATGTCAGTGTGCTGCCAGCAAGCCCTCAACCACCTAGAAAGTCCCCCTGCCAGGTGCCAGGCCGTGTTCAACAACTCTACTTTGTCTGGCAGCTCTGCTTTGTAGTCTGGAGATGAGTTGTAATTCTGGGGGAACTCCAGGCCCCACCTGGAGCTTGGGAACCCACAATGCCTGCAGCCTCGCAGTGTCTGACACCGTAGCGGCCCTCCCACCACATGCTTGACAATCCTCCCATGATGCACATGGCTTTGTGACCAGCTTGCACTCTTTTCAGTGTTTGGCACGTATGTTCCAAAAACGACACGCCAAAGGCTGAATTCCGTGGGCAGCAGACCGACCTCCTGACTTTCTAGCCCTTTCTAAAAACTGGGCTGGACTAGCCTGCAGCTATTCCGGGCAATCAGAGTCTCTGGCCAGGCTCACGGGCTGGGTCCATCATAAACACTGTAGCCATATGAAGTCCTGTCTGGCTTGGGTGCAGGTCAAACACAATGGCACTCTGCTAAGCAGCTAATTGCTTTGGGTGTGCCTAGCCACAAGTTGCCAAACACACAGTTTTATGTAAGCGGTCCATTGCACAAGCAGTATTATGTTTTCAGGCAAGTATGTTGGTTTTCTCTTTTGCTTTTCATTAGAGGCCCTCTCTTATGACGTCCTGAACGGAATCCAAAAGGCTTGACAGAATCGCTGTTGCAAAGGTAAACACACCCAAACTGACTGCTCTCTAGCAATCCCACATTGTGGAATCTAAATTGTATAGAAAAACTCTCATGTTGGAAACCTACCATCATCCGCAGCCGAAGTTCAGGACTTTTAAGCCCCATTGCTTTCAATGGAAGATACTTGTGTGCATGCATAATTCTCTTATAATGGCATTTAAATGTGTTTAACTTTGGCTGGTACCAGAAACTTCGGATCACAAAGTGGTCCCAGTCTGTCTGCTTCAGGACTCTTATTCAGCTGTGTTGTATCCCAATACTTGCAAGATCATTTTGTTGTCCGTTTTAGCATTTTTGTCCGGTTTTTCTCTATTGTTTGCTGTATGTATTATACTGTTTTTATTACATTGTTTTTTAATTGTGTGATCTACCTGGAATCCCAGTAAGACAGGTGAACTATGAATGAAGTAAATAAATAAATGTTAAAAAAATAAATCAGATTGTCGCCCCTGTAACAGTATTAACTAGCACATGGTCTCATACAAACCCCTTGTTTGTATACATAGCCCAGAGCTTGAAATGAGTTCAGCCAGTGTGGGTGTCAGACTAGGATGTACATATATGAAGTTGCTTATACTGAATCAGACCATTTGTCTATCGAGGGCCGTTTTCACATGCGCCGCAGGAGATCGCGCGAAACTCACAGCATGAAGCATCTTCCTAGCACGATCTCCCGGCACGATCCCCTTTAATGGCCCAATGATGTCCGGAAAAGGGCCATTAAATGGGATTGTGCCAGGAAATCGCGCTAGGAAGACACTTTTATGCTGTGAGTTTCGCGTGATCTTCCGGGCGCGTGGTCGTGTGAAAACAGCCAAGGTCAGTACTGTCTACTCAGACTGGCAGTGGCTCTCCAGGGTCTCAGGTAGAGGTCTTTTCATCACTTACCTCCTGATAATTTTAACTGGAGATGCCATGACTTGAACCTGGGACCATCTGCATGCCAAGATGTTCTACCACTGAGCCACCGCCCCCTCTTCACCACCTTAGCTCCAGTGGAGGAGCTATGGTTTAGTGGTAGAGTATCTGCTTTGCAAGCAAATGGCCCTAGGTTCAGCCCTTGGCATCTCTGCCATAGGTTTGAGTAGATAATACTGACCTTGATGGATCCACAGTCTGGATTCAGTATAACACAGCATCATGTGTTGTAGGATCTGGGAGGCCCTGGTTTAATCCCTGCTCTGTCAGGGAGACTTTCTGGGTGACCGTGGGCCAGTTCCACACTCACAGCCTGATCTACCTCACAGGGTTGTGATTATAAAACGGAGGAGATGAGAACAGTAAGCTGCTTTGAGGAGAGAGGTGGGGTACAAAAGAAGTAAACAAATGACAGACTTACTTGTATCCCAGGATAATGAGTATCACTGGCTTGTTTATTAGTGGCTTGTTTTAATAATGTTGGCTTTGTTTTATTGTCTTAATTGTACGCAGCCTTGAGCAGGTTGCTGGAGAGGTGGAATAAATAAATATAAACAAACAAAAAACCGAATAAAATATCACTGAAAGATGTAGATGAGGAAATATGTGTGGACTGCTAAAACTGAGCAGGCTGCCTATTTGTTTCAAGCTTTGTCATACAACCTGGGCAATGATCTCTAGCCTGATGTTCCAAGTCTTCTTTAAGACAGCACCCTCTGCAGTTCGATAGAATCTGTCAGTTGGATCATGAAGGGTATTCAGAACACAGCACACCCCTCCTGTTAAGATCCCCCTGGCTGAATATAGCTCCCAGTGTTGATGGCTGTAACTAATAACAAATACCCCTTGTTGTTTTCCAGGTTGAAGTTTTAAGCCAGGCATTCAGTAGGGCTGACTGAGCAGCTAGCAACAATGGCTGCAAGCGCATTGGCCAATTTATCAGCCTCTGTTCCTTCATGTCTACATTATGCTTTGCACATCCCAAAGGAGAGTTGTCATTCAGCATATAGCAGGTGCTCTCGGAGATCAGGAGAGAGGCCAAGGCTAATCAAAGAAGAAAGTAAACCTGTCAATAGCCATGACATACTTTGCTCCAGGGATGTTAAACTGCATTCTGGCATAGATGTTTTAAACTGGGTTAATCTCGGAGAGAGAGAGAGAATTATAGAGAGGAATGTTATTTGATGTCCACTAAGGATTAGTGTTTCCTCACTGGTGTGGAATGAGACTGGTTTGCAACCTGACCAGATTCATAGGGGGTGAAATTAAGTTTTGCACAGAGAAAGCACAACTTCGGCACCTGCCCAGGAAGCAAACAGAAGGCAACAGCAAATCCCAACAGCAACACCCAACAGCAAATCATGTCCACTTTGCTGTGTGATAACAAAAATCTCTGCTTGTTTTTTAAGCAGAGGTTTTAAGTTAGGCAAGGGAAAGGATAATAGTCCAAAGATACACAGAAGGATGGAAATTCCAATTCATTCGCATTTCTGGCAACTGCTGGCCTGCATTTTTATTACTCTGCAAGGGAGCTGGAGCAGTGGAGTGGCTCTGGATGCAAAGAAATGTGACAAATACCAGGGATCAATGTGTATCTGCAAAAGGCAAATTGTACATGCACAGCTCCTCCATTCAGATAGAGACTGTGCAGGAAATTTGTTAATTAGAACTGGGAGCCTGGCACTTTTATTTCCAATTTAAAAGATAAGATGGGTGTGATGGACAGGTCTAGCTCCAGCTCTGCCTCTTCTCAGAAACAGCCAATGAGAGTGGGCAGAATGTTGGGCCAGTGAGAGTTGGTGTCTGTTGGAAATGAGAGAGAGAAGAAGAGAAGACTTTTGCAGCTGCTAAGAGAAGGCAGCAGAGAGAGATAGCTGGCTGTTAATCAGTTCTGATACATTGTAACTTTCCATGTTTAATCACAATTTATTTATAAGTTTAAAATTATTCACTCCAGTATTCTGTGTTGTAAATAAAAATTCTTTCTTCTTTCTGTTTTAACCCTGGCTGGCTATGAATTGGTGGCTGAGGGAAAATATTCCAGATAGAGACCTCAAACACTCTGGTCACATTAAATAGGCCAAGTTTAAATAAATGGTGGCAGCATATATAGGGAAAGTTAACTTTGAGTTCCCTTTCCCCAATAGCCCTGGGCAATAGTTGGGAGAGGGGAAGTAAATATAAGGGATTGGCTGCCTGTCTGGTGTAGCCTCTGGGAATAGGATAGATGGGATCCAGTGAGGATTTGGGTCAGGGATCTCTGCCTAAAAATTAGAGGTTAGACAGGCGGCATGTGGTGACTGTCTTTTACTGCCTGGGAAGCCCCCAAACATATGAAGGGGGTTTTGTGGTGGGTGGCAGTGTGGAAAAAGGGTCAAATAAAATGTTGGACTGGGGGGGGGGATTCAACCCCCAAAGCAAAGGTGTTCTTGAAGTAAATGCCTAGGTAAGGTAGAGAACACCTTATACTATGGAGGGGGGGAAATTCAGTGTGAACAAAAAGCCCTTCTGAGGTAAAAATTAAAGGTAATTGTAAGAAGGTGCTGTGGAGAGGATAACAGAGTGGATTAAGACAAGGAGTGATTTAATTAAAAGGCTTTGCATTCCTGAGGTAAAAGTTTATGGTAAAAAAGTAAGGAGGAGTTGTAATAAAAAAGCAAAGGAGTTTAAAAGTTTGCCAAAAGGGGTTGCATTCCTGAGGTAAACATTTTGAAATAACGTAAGGAGGAGTGGCAGTAAGGACCCAAGAGCATTAAAAGAGACAGAACAGAACCCCCTTTCACAGTGCCACTCACCATAAACCTCTCTTCACAATGGGGATGGGGTGGGAGGGCAGTGTTGGAACATCTTTTTGTCAGCTGAAGGAAATGTGGGCAGAGCTTCTGTTCTTCCCAATAGGGTTGCCAGCTCCAGGTTGGGAAATTCCTGCCCCCTGAGTTCAGGCGACTGAAGATGGGGGGTGAAAGGCTCAAAATTCTAAATGCCAAGTCATGTTGGAGGCCCAGGAAGGCAGGGAAGGTAATCCTGAGAGTATATAACAGCATGCCAGTTTTAATCAAGGGCCAGAATACGGTATGCATAGGGGAGAGTGGGAATATTTGTCTGGATGCCTGTAGTGGCTCTTGGCAGCCCTGTCCAACATCCGTTTAACTGAAGATTCTAGGGATTGAAACTAGGGCCTTCTGTATGCAAGGAATGTGCTGTGCATCTCCCTTTCAAGGACGCAGCAAGGCTTATTGAGATAATGCATGATGTGAAGATGCTTGAAATCTAGAAAGCATTACAGAAAAGCTAAACATCATTATACAGTGATCTCTTCAGCACTGTTGTGCCAGAGATGACGCAAAGTGAGTCTAGGAAGGCCGTGCTTCTTGATGCAACGGCTACGTGAACAGCCTCCCCAGTACACAAGGTCACACTAGAGCACAGACTAATTTATGACTAGTGTCCAGAGTGTAGACATTCAAACATACATTTTATAAAGAAAGCAGAGTAACATGGGATGGGGCAAACTTGGCCTTCAAGCATGGGTCAGCCCCAGTAACGTCTAAAGTGACGGATAGATCTAAGGTCAAAAGAGGCTGATGGATGGATGAAGGTGCTGTACTCCTTCCAGGTGCACTTTTAGCCCTGTTCATGTGTTACAGTTACAGTATTGTACATCTGTTTGTATTAAACAGCAAATACACACTCACTTTGCAACTGAAACCAGGGACCAGTATTTGGATAAATGCGTGGCTTGTATCACACATTCAGCTGTAGAATCATACAATCATGGAGTTGGGCAGAGCCTTACAGACCATCTAGTCCAATCCCCTGCTCAGTGCAGGATCATCCTAAAGCTTCCCCAACAAGCATTCAACCAGCTGCTCCTTGAAAACTGCCAGTGAAGGGGAACCTACCACATCCCTGGACAGCTGATTCCACTGTTGAATTGCTCTTAATGGGAAGAAGTTTTTCCTAATATCCAGCGAGTACCTTCCCTCCTGTAGTTTAAACCCATTTTTGCAAGTCGTATCTTCTGTTGTATCTGATGATCGTCTTTTTATTGTGGCAATTCCCCCTGGCCAATCTCAGCTCATTCTGAGCTTTGGTCTCTCTGACAGCTGCCCTATGGTGCCTAGCTACCCCAAGATAGTCTTCTTTAGATGTATTTCTTCTTTTGCCCATCACAGAGCTCTCTGTTAATCTGCATTGGCTTCTTAGATCCTCTACTGCAGTTCCATCTTACTAGAATGGTGATGGCTTGAGCCATCCAGAGCTTTTCTTTTAGGAGAACCCACTATTTACTTGCTCTTTCCCTTCCAGCATTCATATCCCTGGAATAACTTTCATTATATCCCTAAGTTTATTAAAGTTTGCCTGGTGGGGAGGGCAGACTAAAAATCTAATCTAATCAATCAATCAATCAATACTAAAACCTAACAAGCTCCTTCGGCTACAAACTTCCATGGTACTCCACAGCAAAAGGAATTCTAGGACAATATGATAATTTCTCCCTAAGTTTCCCACCACCTTTACCCCATCAACTAACTCTTTCTTCTTGGTTAATATCAAGTCCAGTATGGCTGAGCTCTTCGTCGCTTCCTCCACCATTTGAGAAAGGAAGTTGTTGGCCAGACAGATCAGGAATTTGCATAACCCTGGACCCATAGCAGAGTTGGTCTTCCAGCACACATCAAGGAAGTTGACGTCTCCCATAACTACAAGGTCATGTTTCTTGAATAACCTATTAAGCTACTCACAGAAGGCAGACTCTACCTCATATCCTTCACCAGGCAGTCTGTAGCAAACTCCAGCCACAATCCTTTCCTCCTTTATCTTCACTCAGACAATTTCCACTGGACTGTCACTCTCCTCTTCCAGTACTACCTGAAAATCAAGCTCTTTCCTCACATACAGCACCACTGCACCTCTTCTACAACACTTTGTATTCTTAAATAACTCATAGTCATACCCATCCACTATGGCATTCCAGTCCTGGGAATCACCTCACCAAGTTTCTGTAATGGCTACTAAGTCATATATTTCCATCTGCTTTAGTAGATCGAGTTCCTCATTGCCCAGGCTCTGGGTATTGGTATATAAGAACTGGAAACCTTGCCTCATTCCCCTTCTTCGACCTGGCCTTCCCAGGTAGGCCTCTGCTATTTGCTCTCCTTCTCTGAAATTCCTATGCCAGTTGTCTCATTCTCTTGCAATGAGCCCTCCTGATGGATCTTCCCAGGTCACTTCCAAACACATTCTTCCCTATCCTTGACAGGTGAAGTCCATTGCATACAAGCAGGCCATCTTCAAGAAAATGTAGTCCATGTTCCCCAAATCCAAATCGCTCCTCCTGGCACCATGAATGCAGCCAGTGGTTCACCACTATAATCTTCTGTTCCTGTTGCATTCCTCTGACCCGCAGGATCGAAGAGAATTCCACCTGTGCCCCCATTCCTTTTAGTTGCTTCCTGAGGACTTCATACTCAGCCCGAATGTTCTCAATGGTGTTCCTGGCTGTGTCATTCATTCCCACATGGACCATCACAAATGGGTAGTGTCTGTTGGTTTGACTAGCTTGGCCATCCGGTCTCTAATATCCTTAACCTTCACCCCTGGCAAGCAACACACCTCTTGGGCCATACACTCAGGCCTGGACACATGATGTTCCATACCCCTCAACCAGGGCCAGATCTAGGTTGCCTGGTGCCTGGGACAACCCAAGTTTGGATGCCCTCACATGCACGCACTGCGCGCATGTGCGCACGCAAAGCACCATGTGATGATGTCACAAAGTGATGTCATCATGCAGGGCAGGCCGCCAGCAAAGTGGTGGCAGTGCGGGCAGCTAGGAGGTCGCCCGTGCCATTCACCTGCCAGGCTGAGGGAGTGGCTGGCTTGCCATGGTCCCTGTCCTGCGGGGCAGGCGAATGGTACAGGCGGCCTCCCAGCCCTCCATGCCACTTGCTTGCCCAGCAGGACAGGGAGTGCACGGCAAGCCGGCTGCCCCCTCGGCCGGGCAGACAAATGGCATGGAGGGCTGGGAGGCCGCCTGCACCATTCACCTGCCCCACAGGACAGGGAGCACAGCAAGCCGGCCGCCCCCTCAGCTGGGCAGGCAAATGGTTCGGGCGGCCTCCCAGCCCTCCGTGCCATTCACCTGCCCAGCCGAAGGGGCAGCCAGCTTGCCACACGCTCCCTGTCCTGCTGGGCAGGCAAATGGGGTGGGCAGCTGCTCAGCCGCCCGCGCTGCCGCCAGTGCGCTCCTGGCGGCTGGCATCTGCGCCCGGCACCCCCTCTTTGGCGGCACTGGGGGCAGACTACCCCCCTGCCCCTCCTCAATCCGGCCCTGCCCTCAACACAGGGTCACCAATCACCAAGACTCCTCAAACTTGGATCTCTGTATGTGGGGGGTTGAGCAGGAAGAAATATAGCTTGTCTCTGCTGCACATGTGCATGGACATTAAGCTTTCACACAGTGCACACACTCTAATTTCATAAACTGTAGTTGCTGAAGGAGAGGTTGTGGCTTGGTAGTAGAGCATCAACTTGGTATGCAGAAGGTTCCAGCATCTCCAGTTTAAAGGAAGAGGTAGTAGATGATATGAAAAACACCTGAGGATCTGGAGAGACCCTGCTATTCCAAATAGGCAGTACTGACTTGCTAGACCAGTGGTCGGCAATTTTCTTTTACTAGTGTATCTTTAAACTCTCCCTTCTGGTTTTTAAATTGATATGAATTAAATGTATGCAGTGTATAAAAGGAGAATCTTCATGAATGCCTCAAAGGAGGGACAGGCTTATGCACTAATCCTTAGTATGAGAAATGGGGGGGGTTATACAAGCATCCCTGTTTTTTTGCCTGTGAAATGCTCGAAGATATAGAAAGGCTAGGCAGTGGTTGACTGGCTATTTTACTTACAGGGAAATTTCTCAGGGGGCCAGTGCCCTAGAGGCTGCTGGCCTGGTTGCTGTGGGGAGAAGAACTAAGCCCCACGAACCCTGCCCAAGCCGCAGGAGCTGCTTGGCTCAGAGCCCTCATCGGCAATGGCAGTTGGTGTCCGCTCAACAATTGTATTTGCCACACTGCTTCCAATTTTCGGGAGGACGCAGTGCTAATGTCCACTGTTGGCCCCCCTGAGCAGCACAACAGAACCGCTCAGTTTGGCTTCCTCCCAGTCCATTTCCACTTCCCAATCTGCCCCTCTGGTAAGTCCCACCCAATATAATATTTTGTTGTAAGGAAAGTTTTTGCCTTTGGTTTGGTGTTTGTACCTGGAACATTTTCCTGTGATTCTGACACTCTTGCAGTCACATTTGTGAGCCGATAAGGAATAGAGAACCCAATCACCCTCATATAGCTCGGAGTAAAGAGAAAATGGAGTTAACCCAGTTTGGATTTCAAGAAGGAACACTCCTTTTGCTGTGGCGATGCCTTCTCTTTAGACAACAGCCCAAGCAGAGAGTCAGGCAAAGAAAAGCAGGATAAGTTGGAAACTTTCACGGGGCAGAGTCACCACAGAGAAACTTAACAGATTCCAGAATGTCTGAAGGAAAGCAAATATATTGGCCTCTGAGCCAGAGTGTAGCTCATGACAACACCTTCACAAACATCTCAGACATTTGTTTCCTTTTGTGCAGTCTCACGCGGCCCAAAGCAAGGCACCGACATACACACAAGGTCTTTATTTTTTAAGCAGAGCCATATGAGGGAATTTCAGAACAACAGTGGGCTGGAGCTCAGAGCCCTGGAATGGAAATGAAAAATGGCTCAGAAACAAACAGGCAAGAATGAGGAATGATGAAGAGATTGGTAGCCATTTAACGAGGGCCATTTGGTGCATTTTCATGACTATTTTTCAAATATGGTCATGAATGTTCAGTCACCCCATTCTGGATGATTCCGGTCAGGCCTGATTCAGATACAGGCATGCACTTAAGAAGCCCAAAGCATCTAGTTAGCTTTACTATATCAGACCATTTAACTCCTGGCAAGAGGTACGCCTCAACTCTTATTTAAGGTTGGTTACCAGGTATCGTACACACGTAATACTATTACTGAATCTTTGCTCCATTTTAAGTCTTTATTCATAAAACATTCTTAATATTGGCTCAATCAACAGAAAATCATACCATTCATTATAACAATTACATAGACCATTAAGGAAAGCAATTATATGACACAAAGAAAACATCTTACCCAAACATAAGCAGGTTACAGGCAAGGAGCCCCTTCTAGGAAGAGCTCCCCATCAGTTCAGCTTCTCATTTTTATAGATTTTCAGAACCATCTTCTAACAATAACTATCTGTCCAGCTTCAAAGGGCTCACATTCTTGGTTAACTAATTATCTTATAACTTCAAACACCAGATGGTTATGTATATTTGAAACATCTTAAAGCATATAAAAATTGTTAGTTCATTCTTGCTACATTTTATCTTAACAAAGTTTATGGAAAATTAGTGATTACAAGTTTCACATACATACAAATAACTCTGGGCCTTCCACCAATATACTCATCCTTGGGTTATATCTCTAACTTCTGTGAAGTAAGACATTCCTGCCATTCTCAGACGCTCTCTGTACCTGAACCTCAACACATTCTATATATTGATATGAATTAGACGGCTCTTCTAGTCTACACAAGGCCATACAACTGCGTTACTTGTCTGCTTTGAGCCCCTCTCAAAGGTTGTTCTGTTCTAAGCCCCTAGACTCCCTTTGTGGCATGTCTAGCTATGGGGCCACACTAGCCTTGTTTCTGTGTGCAAAGGCATCTGGTGTGGCTTTCTTGGTCAAATCCAGTAGCTGTTCTCCTGTAATTCTAGCTATATCCATCCCAACATGCTAGATCAGCTTCTGGTCTGTTTACTAGTTGCGATCAGCATGGCTGAATGTTCGAATAGGCGCATGTAACATTCTGCGTACAGTTTGACAACGCAAAAAACAAAAACTATTCTGCATGCGCAATTACATGTCACTTTCTCACAGCTTCTCCTCCATCCACCTCTCTGACTGCCACTACCACCACCTCCCTGTCTTCTGTTTACCACATTCTCTGCATCCACAAAACATGAACACTTCACAGTTAGGGGGATTTACAGTTGCATAATGTTTCTCTATGCCTCTTATCACCAAATAATGTGATGATTTTTAATGACAAAGCCAAACAAACAGTCTGGATCTGGATTAAGTATGTACATTCTCACACAGACTCATGGGAACTGTAGTTTTTTCAGCTCCCCCTTTCCCTCATCATGTGATGAACTCTTGCTATTAAAACTTGTTTGACTAACACAAGAAGTGTCTCAGGGCTTGTTTTTGTACTGTATTCTTAGCCCACTATGCCCACATGGTTGCTGTTTATTGACAGGATGGACAGGAAAACAGTTCATATTGGGAATAATTCGTGTATGCACATTCTCCCTGCACATCTTGGGAGTTGATTTTTCTAGAGAAGCTCTATCATTCACTGTCTAGCCACATATGTGAGCACAGATTGGTTGCCTTCACATGTTTACGATCCTGAAGCACATGAGGAAATTTATGCAGGAATGCCTGTACAGAAGCTACTGTGTAGGTGCAAAGCTGCTCAAAATGGCATTTGCTTCAAACATCAAACAAAAGCATCAATGGAGATGAAGGAGAATTTCAACTGGAAAATAAAATTTGAGAATTACAATCATAGTAAGTCTGACCGCCAATTGTGTTTGCAGTGAAGTTCTCCATATCTCTGAATAGGGTGTACTCTGAGTGGCACTCTTTGAATATCATGAAGGAACCACAATTAGTTGGAGTGGTGAACAAACCCATTTTTTTTCGATCTCTCCTCTCCTTCCTATTTGCAGAGCTACAAGATGTCTTGGTTTTGGAAGTCTGCTAATCTGACTCCAGTTTGTTGTGACTTCCATATTCGGTAAGGGGATTTGTTTCCCCCCCCCCCCTCATAAGAGTGGGATCCTGAGCTGAGTTATACCCTTCTAAGCCTATTGACTTCAACGGACTTGGAAGGGTGAAACACTGATTAGGATTGCCAGTAATAACAAAAATTTTCAAGCCAAGGAGCAAATAGTCTGGCCCTTGGTTCTACTTCTGCTTTCCTCTGAAAACTCTGAGAAGCATGCTAACACCAGAATCTTCTGGTCAAACCCTGAGATCCAGCAAGCCTAGTGTATGCCCTGCCATTTCTTGTGAAGAGAGAGTGGAACATAAAATGTGTAATAAAAGCAAGTTTTATAAAGATTTGAGGCAAGTTATATACTTAAGGGGATAAGGCAAGAGTTGGCTTAAAAAAAGAAATATGGAATGTATTTATATTAATTTTTGTTCTCTGCCACATGTGCTTCCAATTTTCATTTCTAAGTGAGCTTGTGGGATATTTTGTTGTTCACAAATAACCATGTGACCTATTATTTTCTGCACGTTATGTGCAAACATATGTTCAATGAAGAGAGACGATGATTGCTAATGTTTCCCAGTCTAATTGAATCTCTTTTTTTCCTCTGGATAAATAACAGCATAACCAGTATTGCCCTAGCATTGGTCTGAATCCAAAAAGATTTTAGCAACAAACTAGTTCTGTTGGACTGAATGCATTCTTTGTACTGAGAGGGATCATACCATCTGCCCTTACAAGTCCTTGTGCCGAATCCCAAACTGGGTATAGCTGTACTGGTGAAGACAAGGCATGCTGCATAGACACACTACATTTGTATGCTCCAAGAGTAAAACATGGCACCAAAACCTGTAGATGAAACCCTAGTAAGCCCTTACATAGACCTCCATGCCCAAGGGATTGTGTTACCCAAATAGGCAGTCTCCCAATGTCCATGCCATCATACCCCATCCCTTCCTCCAATCGCTCCCCCCTTTCAAAGCCATTGTTCTTGCCTCCACAAGCCTCTGCCTGCCTGCACCCAGCCAGCTGCCAAGACCTCTCAGCAACTTTCCACACACTCATGCCCAAAAACGTAGCTCAGAAAACAGCAAAAAGAGCCAAAAAGCAAACCTTTGCTAAAAGAAAGAAAGTGGATTATGGAAGTCCATGCTGAAAGCTGTTCAAAAAGCTGGTTGTTAAGATGGATCACTGTAAATGTTGGGATAATTGAAAAAGTGGAGGACCCCGGAAAAAAGATGGAGGTCTCCATCAGGCTCTCAGAACTGGGAAGAGAGGCCAGATTTGCCTAAGTGAGAACTCCAGATCCATGTGGATATGGAACTCTCACCAGGGGACTGAAACTTGGTTTTCTTTCCCACTGAGACAAGCAAAGATGATGAGCCTCCTGTCGTTCTTGGTTTTGAAGAATTGGCTCTACCTCTAAGGGGGCTCCTCTATGGAGTCCCAGGGGACTCTGACTCCCCAAAACTAAAAGTTAAAAGAATAGAAAAAGGAAACAAACAAACAAACTGGGGAACAGCTGAGCTGGGCAGCCTAGGCTGACCCAAGCCTGCTGTACTCAGCAAGCCAAATCACCAGTCTCTAACCTGGCAATCTGGTGTCTTACCTAGCAGATGAGAAAGAGCAACAAGAAAGCTAAACGTAGGCCTATTATACGATACAGGGGAAAAAAAACAAAAAATGCACAAAAGGAAAGGAGATGAGGAGCCATCTTTCAGAATGTCACGCATAGGGGGCCAGGGGCCATGGGGGTGGGGTGGGGGTCACTAAATGCTGGATTATATTTCTCTTGGGGAGAAAAGGAAAATAAACATTAGCAGAGAGTGAGGGTGAGCAGAGAGAGATTGTAAATTTTGTGGACACAAGGGAAAGAAAACTTTTGCCAACTTCTCTTCAGCCATGAAGGACTAAGTCACCTGTGTCTGTCTCAGGACTCCATTTGACCATGTGTCAGACTTTGGGGAGAAACCCCTAAACTGGAGAATGAAGGCAATGGAACACCTTTTAAATTGTTGTAACTTCTAGAGTTGAGAGTTTATCCTAGCAACAACATTTTTCGGGTATATCTAGAGTTAGGACTTTAAGACTGCATGTTTTCGCCTTTACTTTTTAAGCTTGCTCAGACTGATGCTTGAACAGTTCATTTTTTTAAAAAAAATTATAATTTAAATGCTGGAAGATGGATCTCTGTGCCCGTGCCACACCTGATTCGATCATGATTCCCAAAGAGTGGTAATGAGGAGGGGTGGGCACATCATCCCCAAACTGCAAAGTTGCGCTAGATTGTCCCTGCACAAGCTAGTATGAACAAAGTGGGAGATGTGTCAGCTAGGCAGAGCCTTTAAACAGCAACTCAGTAGAGTGCTGGAAGTAGTACAATCCTTCCAGTAGGAGATGCTGTTTCAGATTTATTGGTGGCAGTAGTTAGTTACTCCCTCCTAGAGAAAAGTAGAAAAACCCCTCTGGGTGTAAAGGGAGAAGGAAAGGTGGGTGCATCACCAACCTGGAATGGCGGCAGAATTTTTAGAGCTCCCAACTAGACCCAAAGGAACAGGGCTTGAGAACTGGTTTCCCCACAGTGGCACTGGGAGGTTTTTTTCATGCTCCCATAAAGAATCCTGATATAGAAAAAACTAGAATGGCAGAGAGATGGCTGGACTAGAATCTTCCTTCCAGACACCTAATTTTCAGTGCGCAGGACACTTTACTTTATATATCAACAGAGTATTTAATCCTGTGTTTCCCCAATCTGAACTGCTAAAATCTTGGAATATTTTTTATCATCTGTCCGAGGGGCGGCGGCGCCCCACCCTCGGACTCCGCGACCCCCACCCCCTCCCTCGCCCCCGCCCGCGGCGATGCCTACCTGCGGTCCCTGGAGGCGGCCGGGAGGTGCGCCGGGAGGAACGCCGGCGGGGCCGCGGAAACGCCGCCCAGACAAGGAGGCCCCTTCAACCCCCCGGCGGAGCTGACGGCCGCGGCCGCCGACCCGCCGAGGCCAGGAGCCCGGCGCCGAGCAGCAAACGGCCGCGGAGGAAGAAGGCCGTCATCCCGGCCGCGGCCGCAGCCCCGGCAGCCAGGGCCCGCGCCGGCGGGACGCCGCGGCCATGGGCGAGGCAGGGAGCGGCCGCCCCGGAAGCCGGGCCGCGGCGAGACGCCCGCGCCGGCGCAGAGCCCCAAGGGGAACTACAACCCCCAGCATGCCAAGGGAGGGGGCGGGCGCAGCCGGCAGAAGGGCAGCCCGTGCAGCCATCCACCGAGGCCAGCTAGAGGGGGAGGAGGAGACAGGGGGCAGGACAAGGAGGAAGAAGGGAGGGAACAGGGACAAGGCAGCCAATGGGGCCAGGGCGGATGGGGCAACAGGATGTGGCCACGCCTGGCCCAGGTGGTGGGAATGGCACTGGGGGCGGGCACTGGAAGGGAAGGGTGGGGTTGGCCATAAGGGGCGGGGGTATTTAGGGAGGTGAGCCCCCAGGCCGAGGAGGAGAGAGTCACATGTGACTGGGCCAGTTCATCCTGGTGTTGGAAGGGTGACTGGCCGGGTGGAGCTAATTGCTGGCTGGCAGCGCCAGACCAGACGGTGGCCGCCCATCTGAGGCCTTAAGGGGGACTCGCCCAGGGGCCAAGCCGGCCCTCACTCAGGGAAACCTCCCCTACCTCCTGACGAGGACCCAGCACGGACCCGCCGGGGGCGTCCCGCGCCGACCCGCCGCCACCCCCGCCACAAGGGGGCGCCCATACACCTGACAAAGTGGTGGAGAATGCAGGCACTGATCCTGCTGTGAAGCGGCCGGTGCCACGCCTACCCGCCCCGCCAGGGTGGTCCCACACACGGAGCTACCTACGCCCGTCGACTTTCAGGCCATCCCCGCCGGGAACCCCCCTCCGGACCGACCCCCTAGAGCCCATGGATCAGGCGGTCGCCGGCGCTGCTGCGGCCCCCGGGCCCACCGGGCCGCCCGCCCCAGATTTAGGCCAGCTGGGCCAATGGATGGCGGAACAGCAGGTGCGGCTCCTACGAGACCTGACGGCTCAACAGCAGGAGTCCCAGGCCACCCTCCTACGCGGGTTGGCCCAAGCCCTGGGCGGAGGAGGGGCCGGCGCACCGCTTGGCCCGAGTCGAGGGACCCCCTTCCAGTTGACGAAACTGGGCGAGACGGACGAGATTGATGCCTACCTGGAAGCGTTCGAACGAACCGCGGAGGCCGCCCAGTGGCCCCAAGCCCAGTGGGCCTTCATCCTCGGACCCTACTTGACGGGGGAAGCTCAAGCGGCCCTGCGAGCTCTGCCTAAGGAAGAGGGCGCCGATTACCGCGCGCTCAAGGCTGCCATCCTCGACCGCTATGAAGTGACCCCGGACTCTTACCGCCTTAAGTTCCGCGCTATCACCTATCGGAAGGTCGACCGGCCGCGGACCTTGGTCAACGCCCTCCGCGACGCTGCTCATCGCTGGCTACGGCCCGCGACGGAGGGTGAGAAGGGGATTGTAGATCAGGTAGTTCTGGAGCAACTACTGAACATCCTCCCGCCGAAGGCCCGACAGTGGGTGGCCTGCAGCCGGCCAGCAACCCTGAAGGAGGCCACCGCGCTGCTCGAGAATTTCACGGCAGCAGCCGATCCCCGGGAGCCCCCCCGCGAAGTTGGCAGTGGAGGTCGCTCCACTGGTCCGGGATTTCGGGGCCCCGAAGTCCCCCGTACAGGAAGGGCCCGACCGGGCAACCGGGAAGGCTCAAGCGGTCCCAGCAGGCTAACGCCGTCGGCACCACCACGAGAGGGCACGTGGGGTCGCCCTCCACCAGGCCCCAACCGAGACGGGGCGCCGAAGACCGCCCGGGAAAACGATGACCGGGGGCCCTGCTTCAGGTGCGGCCAGCGCGGCCACTACATACGTGACTGCCCACTGATGGAGTGCGACGCGGGCTGGGAAGAGGCCTTCCCGGCAACAACTCCGCCTCCCCGCCCCCCGCCGCTCCTGATTCTGGTGGAGGTGTCGGGACGGCGGCTTTCAGCGTTCCTGGATAGCGGCAGCTCGGTGTCCATGATCCGCACCCGGCTGCTCCCCACCGGGCTACCGGTCGTCCGGACCGCCACGGTAGCCTGCTTCCACGGCCACTCCGAGACATACCCGGTGGTTCGCGTCCCCTTATCATGCCAGGGGCAGACCTGGGAGGTAGAGTTGGCCAGGGTCACCAACCTCCCCTACCCCGTACTTCTAGGCCGAGACGTTCCTGAATTCCACCGACACCTACAAGCCGCCCGGGGCCCCGAGGAGGCCCTCCCGGTGGAGAGACAGGACGACCATCCTGGACCCGCGCCACACCCAGGGGCCAACTTGCCTGACTGGCCTGCCGACCCAGCGTTCGTCGCCAGCCAGACCACCGACCCTACTCTCGAGAAGCTCCGAGACACAGTGGCGGTGAGTGAAGGGATCGTACGGGACCCTCGGAGGGCGGGGAGGCTGCCGCGGATAGTCCAAGAAGGGGGCGTGTGGTACCGACTCACGACGGAACGGGGTAGAGAAGTCCGCCAGCTCTTAGTGCCCCGGGAGTACCGCGAGATCGTCCTGCGGCACGCCCATGATCATAACTGGGCCGGGCATCAAGGGCCTCACAACACGCTGGCCCGGGTGCTGACACGGTTCTTCTGGCCGGGGGTGGACCAGGCTGTCAAGAGCCACTGCCGGACCTGCAAGACGTGCCAACGGACTTCGGGGAGACACCCGCCGCGGGCCCCCCTGGCCCCATTGCCCGTGATCCACAACCCCTTCGAGAGGGTAGCTATGGACTTTGTGGGGCCCTTGCCCAGGACTTCTCGGGGCCACCGCTTCATCCTCGTCCTTATGGACTATGCTACCCGATACCCCGAGGCTATCCCCATGCGAACTATGCAGGCCCCGGGGGTGACACGAGCCCTCATTCGGTTTTTCGCCCAAGTGGGGTTGCCCCGTGAGATCGTCACAGATTGCGGGACACCCTTCACGGCCTCGGTCACCCGCCAGCTATGCCGCACCATGGGGATACGCCAAATCTTCACGTCGATCTACCATCCCCAGACAGACGGCTTAGTGGAGCGGTTTAACCAGACCCTGAAGCAGATGCTCCGGAGGCTCGCCCACGACCGGCCCGCGCAATGGGACCTATTCCTCGACCCTCTCCTCTTTGCCGTGCGGGAATCGCCCCAGGCATCGACGGGGTTCGCTCCGTTCGAGCTAGTGTATGGACGCAACCCACGCGGGATCCTGGAGGTAATGGAAGGGCAGTGGGCCACGGCCCCGGCCCAACCGGGCCAGCCGGCCCCCGAATACGTCCGGGGCCTCAGAAAGCGCCTGGAGACCGTCCGCTCCTTGGCTCGACAGAACCTGGAGAAAGCCCAGGCCACGCAGAAGGCCCGCTATGATCGAGGAACCCGGGCAAGGACCTTCCTAGAGGACGACCGGGTTCTAGTAAGCCGCCGGGTCTTTGGACCGTCCAAGCAGGGGGACCCCTGGCAAGGCCCCTTCCGAATCAACCGAGTGTTGGGATCCCATTCCTACGAAGTACAGTGTGGGCCATCCCAGCGGCAGGCCAAACGCCTGCACGTCAACGATCTAAAAGAGTGGTGCGAACGATCGGCGGGGGAGTGCCAGCTGGCCGACGACCCGTTGGAACCAACAGACGGGGAACTCCCCTGGACGACGCGCCAACCAGAGGCCACTTCCCCAGGGATGGACGCTGCCCTAAGCCCCCAACAACAAGAACAACTCCAAGTGCTCCTAAACGAAGTACCAGGCTGCTTCTCGACCCGGCCCGGACGCACCAATCTGGCAGAGCACGCCATCCCCACGGCCCCGGGGCAGGTCGCCCGAGCGACGTGGAGGCCCTTGCCCCGGAAACAATGGGACGCCGTAGCCCGCGAGGTAGACGAGATGCTACGCCTAGGGGTGATCCGTCCATCAACCAGCGAGTGGAGGAGCCCCATCGTCCTCGTGCCGAAGCCGGACGGGTCAGTGAGGTTCTGCATCGACTATCGGGAGGTTAACAAAGTAGCGAAGTTCGACGCATACCCGATGCCCCGGGCCGACGTCTTGATTGACCAGTTAGGCACAGCCCGCTACCTCTCGGCTCTGGACCTGACGAAGGGGTACTGGCAGGTCCCCATGGCGCCGGGGGACCAAGAAAAGACCGCGTTCGCCACTCCCCAGGGCCTCTTCGAGTTTCAGGTGATGCCCTTCGGGCTGCACGGGGCGGCGGCCACCTTCCAGCGCTTGGTGGACCGAGCACTAACCCACTGTCAAGGATTCGCCACCGCTTACATCGATGACATCCTGATATACAGCCCGGATTGGACGTCCCACCTTCGCCACCTCCGGCTCGTGCTCCAGGCCCTCCGCAACGCAGGCCTCAAAGCCAATCCCACGAAAAGTCGTCTCGGTTTCCAGGAGCTCAAGTACCTGGGATTCCTGGTAGGACGCGGGCAGCTGCGCCCCCTCCCAGACAAAGTGGCCTCCCTCGAGGCTTGTCCCCGACCAGGGACAAAGAAACAACTACGCGGGTTCCTAGGGCTCGTCGGCTACTATAGTAAGTTCATTCCCCAGTACGCCAGCCGAGCCAGCCCCCTAACCGACTACTTGAGGAAGGACCAGCCGAACCGGGTCCGATGGACACCCCAGGGCCAGCATGCCTTCGAGGACCTGAAGGCCGCACTGTCCGCAAGCCCCGTACTCCGCAACCCCGACTTCGACAGGCCCTTCATACTACAAACAGATGCATCGGATGCAGGACTCGGGGCTGTCCTGTCGCAGGAGCACGAAGGTCAAGAACACCCCATCCTTTTCATTAGCCGGAAGCTACAGCCCGCCGAACAGAAATACGCCGTTGTCGAGAAGGAGGCACTGGCAGTTAAATGGGCCGTCGGGGCCCTCCAATACTATCTTGTCAACAACCCCTTCACCCTCGTGACGGACCACGCCCCCCTTCTCTGGATGTCCCGGCTAAAGGACCATAATGCTAGAGTCTTACGGTGGTATCTATCCCTTCTTCCCTTCAGCTTTACGATCCGCCACCGCCCGGGGAAGTTACACGCCAATGCCGACTTCCTCTCCCGGATGTTCGCCGAAGATGGAAGGTCCAGCACGACGCTCAGGGGGGGTGTGTGTCCGAGGGGCGGCGGCGCCCCACCCTCGGACTCCGCGACCCCCACCCCCTCCCTCGCCCCCGCCCGCGGCGACGCCTACCTGCGGTCCCTGGAGGCGGCCGGGAGGTGCGCCGGGAGGAACGCCGGCGGGGCCGCGGAAACGCCGCCCAGACAAGGAGGCCCCTTCAACCCCCCGGCGGAGCTGACGGCCGCGGCCGCCGACCCGCCGAGGCCAGGAGCCCGGCGCCGAGCAGCAAACGGCCGCGGAGGAAGAAGGCCGTCATCCCGGCCGTGGCCGCAGCCCCGGCAGCCAGGGCCCGCGCCGGCGGGACGCCGCGGCCATGGGCGAGGCAGGGAGCGGCCGCCCCGGAAGCCGGGCCGCGGCGAGATGCCCGCGCCGGCGCAGAGCCCCAAGGGGAACTACAACCCCCAGCATGCCAAGGGAGGGGGCGGGCGCAGCCGGCAGAAGGGCAGCCCGTGCAGCCATCCACCGAGGCCAGCTAGAGGGGGAGGAGGAGACAGGGGGCAGGACAAGGAGGAAGAAGGGAGGGAACAGGGACAAGGCAGCCAATGGGGCCAGGGCGGATGGGGCAACAGGATGTGGCCACGCCTGGCCCAGGTGGTGGGAATGGCACTGGGGGCGGGCACTGGAAGGGAAGGGTGGGGTTGGCCATAAGGGGCGGGGGTATTTAGGGAGGTGAGCCCCCAGGCCGAGGAGGAGAGAGTCACATGTGACTGGGCCAGTTCATCCTGGTGTTGGAAGGGTGACTGGCCGGGTGGAGCTAATTGCTGGCTGGCAGCGCCAGACCAGACGGTGGCCGCCCATCTGAGGCCTTAAGGGGGACTCGCCCAGGGGCCAAGCCGGCCCTCACTCAGGGAAACCTCCCCTACCTCCTGACGAGGACCCAGCACGGACCCGCCGGGGGCGTCCCGCGCCGACCCGCCGCCACCCCCGCCACAAGGGGGCGCCCATACACCTGACAAAGTGGTGGAGAATGCAGGCACTGATCCTGCTGTGAAGCGGCCGGTGCCACGCCTACCCGCCCCGCCAGGGTGGTCCCACACACGGAGCTACCTACGCCCGTCGACTTTCAGGCCATCCCCGCCGGGAACCCCCCTCCGGACCGACCCCCTAGAGCCCATGGATCAGGCGGTCGCCGGCGCTGCTGCGGCCCCCGGGCCCACCGGGCCGCCCGCCCCAGATTTAGGCCAGCTGGGCCAATGGATGGCGGAACAGCAGGTGCGGCTCCTACGAGACCTGACGGCTCAACAGCAGGAGTCCCAGGCCACCCTCCTACGCGGGTTGGCCCAAGCCCTGGGCGGAGGAGGGGCCGGCGCACCGCTTGGCCCGAGTCGAGGGACCCCCTTCCAGTTGACGAAACTGGGCGAGACGGACGAGATTGATGCCTACCTGGAAGCGTTCGAACGAACCGCGGAGGCCGCCCAGTGGCCCCAAGCCCAGTGGGCCTTCATCCTCGGACCCTACTTGACGGGGGAAGCTCAAGCGGCCCTGCGAGCTCTGCCTAAGGAAGAGGGCGCCGATTACCGCGCGCTCAAGGCTGCCATCCTCGACCGCTATGAAGTGACCCCGGACTCTTACCGCCTTAAGTTCCGCGCTATCACCTATCGGAAGGTCGACCGGCCGCGGACCTTGGTCAACGCCCTCCGCGACGCTGCTCATCGCTGGCTACGGCCCGCGACGGAGGGTGAGAAGGGGATTGTAGATCAGGTAGTTCTGGAGCAACTACTGAACATCCTCCCGCCGAAGGCCCGACAGTGGGTGGCCTGCAGCCGGCCAGCAACCCTGAAGGAGGCCACCGCGCTGCTCGAGAATTTCACGGCAGCAGCCGATCCCCGGGAGCCCCCCCGCGAAGTTGGCAGTGGAGGTCGCTCCACTGGTCCGGGATTTCGGGGCCCCGAAGTCCCCCGTACAGGAAGGGCCCGACCGGGCAACCGGGAAGGCTCAAGCGGTCCCAGCAGGCTAACGCCGTCGGCACCACCACGAGAGGGCACGTGGGGTCGCCCTCCACCAGGCCCCAACCGAGACGGGGCGCCGAAGACCGCCCGGGAAAACGATGACCGGGGGCCCTGCTTCAGGTGCGGCCAGCGCGGCCACTACATACGTGACTGCCCACTGATGGAGTGCGACGCGGGCTGGGAAGAGGCCTTCCCGGCAACAACTCCGCCTCCCCGCCCCCCGCCGCTCCTGATTCTGGTGGAGGTGTCGGGACGGCGGCTTTCAGCGTTCCTGGATAGCGGCAGCTCGGTGTCCATGATCCGCACCCGGCTGCTCCCCACCGGGCTACCGGTCGTCCGGACCGCCACGGTAGCCTGCTTCCACGGCCACTCCGAGACATACCCGGTGGTTCGCGTCCCCTTATCATGCCAGGGGCAGACCTGGGAGGTAGAGTTGGCCAGGGTCACCAACCTCCCCTACCCCGTACTTCTAGGCCGAGACGTTCCTGAATTCCACCGACACCTACAAGCCGCCCGGGGCCCCGAGGAGGCCCTCCCGGTGGAGAGACAGGACGACCATCCTGGACCCGCGCCACACCCAGGGGCCAACTTGCCTGACTGGCCTGCCGACCCAGCGTTCGTCGCCAGCCAGACCACCGACCCTACTCTCGAGAAGCTCCGAGACACAGTGGCGGTGAGTGAAGGGATCGTACGGGACCCTCGGAGGGCGGGGAGGCTGCCGCGGATAGTCCAAGAAGGGGGCGTGTGGTACCGACTCACGACGGAACGGGGTAGAGAAGTCCGCCAGCTCTTAGTGCCCCGGGAGTACCGCGAGATCGTCCTGCGGCACGCCCATGATCATAACTGGGCCGGGCATCAAGGGCCTCACAACACGCTGGCCCGGGTGCTGACACGGTTCTTCTGGCCGGGGGTGGACCAGGCTGTCAAGAGCCACTGCCGGACCTGCAAGACGTGCCAACGGACTTCGGGGAGACACCCGCCGCGGGCCCCCCTGGCCCCATTGCCCGTGATCCACAACCCCTTCGAGAGGGTAGCTATGGACTTTGTGGGGCCCTTGCCCAGGACTTCTCGGGGCCACCGCTTCATCCTCGTCCTTATGGACTATGCTACCCGATACCCCGAGGCTATCCCCATGCGAACTATGCAGGCCCCGGGGGTGACACGAGCCCTCATTCGGTTTTTCGCCCAAGTGGGGTTGCCCCGTGAGATCGTCACAGATTGCGGGACACCCTTCACGGCCTCGGTCACCCGCCAGCTATGCCGCACCATGGGGATACGCCAAATCTTCACGTCGATCTACCATCCCCAGACAGACGGCTTAGTGGAGCGGTTTAACCAGACCCTGAAGCAGATGCTCCGGAGGCTCGCCCACGACCGGCCCGCGCAATGGGACCTATTCCTCGACCCTCTCCTCTTTGCCGTGCGGGAATCGCCCCAGGCATCGACGGGGTTCGCTCCGTTCGAGCTAGTGTATGGACGCAACCCACGCGGGATCCTGGAGGTAATGGAAGGGCAGTGGGCCACGGCCCCGGCCCAACCGGGCCAGCCGGCCCCCGAATACGTCCGGGGCCTCAGAAAGCGCCTGGAGACCGTCCGCTCCTTGGCTCGACAGAACCTGGAGAAAGCCCAGGCCACGCAGAAGGCCCGCTATGATCGAGGAACCCGGGCAAGGACCTTCCTAGAGGACGACCGGGTTCTAGTAAGCCGCCGGGTCTTTGGACCGTCCAAGCAGGGGGACCCCTGGCAAGGCCCCTTCCGAATCAACCGAGTGTTGGGATCCCATTCCTACGAAGTACAGTGTGGGCCATCCCAGCGGCAGGCCAAACGCCTGCACGTCAACGATCTAAAAGAGTGGTGCGAACGATCGGCGGGGGAGTGCCAGCTGGCCGACGACCCGTTGGAACCAACAGACGGGGAACTCCCCTGGACGACGCGCCAACCAGAGGCCACTTCCCCAGGGATGGACGCTGCCCTAAGCCCCCAACAACAAGAACAACTCCAAGTGCTCCTAAACGAAGTACCAGGCTGCTTCTCGACCCGGCCCGGACGCACCAATCTGGCAGAGCACGCCATCCCCACGGCCCCGGGGCAGGTCGCCCGAGCGACGTGGAGGCCCTTGCCCCGGAAACAATGGGACGCCGTAGCCCGCGAGGTAGACGAGATGCTACGCCTAGGGGTGATCCGTCCATCAACCAGCGAGTGGAGGAGCCCCATCGTCCTCGTGCCGAAGCCGGACGGGTCAGTGAGGTTCTGCATCGACTATCGGGAGGTTAACAAAGTAGCGAAGTTCGACGCATACCCGATGCCCCGGGCCGACGTCTTGATTGACCAGTTAGGCACAGCCCGCTACCTCTCGGCTCTGGACCTGACGAAGGGGTACTGGCAGGTCCCCATGGCGCCGGGGGACCAAGAAAAGACCGCGTTCGCCACTCCCCAGGGCCTCTTCGAGTTTCAGGTGATGCCCTTCGGGCTGCACGGGGCGGCGGCCACCTTCCAGCGCTTGGTGGACCGAGCACTAACCCACTGTCAAGGATTCGCCACCGCTTACATCGATGACATCCTGATATACAGCCCGGATTGGACGTCCCACCTTCGCCACCTCCGGCTCGTGCTCCAGGCCCTCCGCAACGCAGGCCTCAAAGCCAATCCCACGAAAAGTCGTCTCGGTTTCCAGGAGCTCAAGTACCTGGGATTCCTGGTAGGACGCGGGCAGCTGCGCCCCCTCCCAGACAAAGTGGCCTCCCTCGAGGCTTGTCCCCGACCAGGGACAAAGAAACAACTACGCGGGTTCCTAGGGCTCGTCGGCTACTATAGTAAGTTCATTCCCCAGTACGCCAGCCGAGCCAGCCCCCTAACCGACTACTTGAGGAAGGACCAGCCGAACCGGGTCCGATGGACACCCCAGGGCCAGCATGCCTTCGAGGACCTGAAGGCCGCACTGTCCGCAAGCCCCGTACTCCGCAACCCCGACTTCGACAGGCCCTTCATACTACAAACAGATGCATCGGATGCAGGACTCGGGGCTGTCCTGTCGCAGGAGCACGAAGGTCAAGAACACCCCATCCTTTTCATTAGCCGGAAGCTACAGCCCGCCGAACAGAAATACGCCGTTGTCGAGAAGGAGGCACTGGCAGTTAAATGGGCCGTCGGGGCCCTCCAATACTATCTTGTCAACAACCCCTTCACCCTCGTGACGGACCACGCCCCCCTTCTCTGGATGTCCCGGCTAAAGGACCATAATGCTAGAGTCTTACGGTGGTATCTATCCCTTCTTCCCTTCAGCTTTACGATCCGCCACCGCCCGGGGAAGTTACACGCCAATGCCGACTTCCTCTCCCGGATGTTCGCCGAAGATGGAAGGTCCAGCACGACGCTCAGGGGGGGTGTGTGTCCGAGGGGCGGCGGCGCCCCACCCTCGGACTCCGCGACCCCCACCCCCTCCCTCGCCCCCGCCCGCGGCGACGCCTACCTGCGGTCCCTGGAGGCGGCCGGGAGGTGCGCCGGGAGGAACGCCGGCGGGGCCGCGGAAACGCCGCCCAGACAAGGAGGCCCCTTCAACCCCCCGGCGGAGCTGACGGCCGCGGCCGCCGACCCGCCGAGGCCAGGAGCCCGGCGCCGAGCAGCAAACGGCCGCGGAGGAAGAAGGCCGTCATCCCGGCCGTGGCCGCAGCCCCGGCAGCCAGGGCCCGCGCCGGCGGGACGCCGCGGCCATGGGCGAGGCAGGGAGCGGCCGCCCCGGAAGCCGGGCCGCGGCGAGATGCCCGCGCCGGCGCAGAGCCCCAAGGGGAACTACAACCCCCAGCATGCCAAGGGAGGGGGCGGGCGCAGCCGGCAGAAGGGCAGCCCGTGCAGCCATCCACCGAGGCCAGCTAGAGGGGGAGGAGGAGACAGGGGGCAGGACAAGGAGGAAGAAGGGAGGGAACAGGGACAAGGCAGCCAATGGGGCCAGGGCGGATGGGGCAACAGGATGTGGCCACGCCTGGCCCAGGTGGTGGGAATGGCACTGGGGGCGGGCACTGGAAGGGAAGGGTGGGGTTGGCCATAAGGGGCGGGGGTATTTAGGGAGGTGAGCCCCCAGGCCGAGGAGGAGAGAGTCACATGTGACTGGGCCAGTTCATCCTGGTGTTGGAAGGGTGACTGGCCGGGTGGAGCTAATTGCTGGCTGGCAGCGCCAGACCAGACGGTGGCCGCCCATCTGAGGCCTTAAGGGGGACTCGCCCAGGGGCCAAGCCGGCCCTCACTCAGGGAAACCTCCCCTACCTCCTGACGAGGACCCAGCACGGACCCGCCGGGGGCGTCCCGCGCCGACCCGCCGCCACCCCCGCCACAAGGGGGCGCCCATACACCTGACATCATCTCATCTGCTGCTTCTTCAAATGAAGCCTAGTATGGGTTTCCTTATGAACTTTGGTCAGCTACTGGGTTGGCCATATGGTTGAGCAAAAATCTCTAATTTTACACGTTTCAGACTGTATTTTTTTTTCTTCCTTGAAGGTTTTTGTATATCCCCATCAATGTCTATTACTTATCTTGTACCTCTAGATATATTATATACTGTGCAGCAGTTTTACATGTGGTACTAATAATCCTGTAATGGCGGAAAACAACACATTGGTTTTGTAGACCCAGCTTGTCGACAATAACAGTCAACAAGAACCCTCGTTTCAGGGAGAACACATGCTCACCCTTTGCACCAATCTGGCAGGACTACCAGCTACAGCAAGGGATACGATGCAACACCAGCTGAAGGAAGAAGATGTAAATCTCCTTAAGTAATTTTTAATGAAAAAAAATATTGAGTTACTCCAAGTACCATCGTTTCTGGGTGGCTGGTTTTTTCACTTTGGCAAGTGGTGCTTGAAAGGAACTTTTATAGGCTTAATGCACTCCAGATGTGCCCCCAGTCTGAGATGAAAGTGCTCGTGTTGGTTACTGTTAATGTCTATGTCAGTAGTGGACTTTCAGTGGTTAGACCCCGTATGCCACTACAGTAAGACGTGCAGGAGATATCTTTGGGGAGGGGGCAGGCAAACCTCTGACCCATAGGTTACTCATTGGGCATTCCCTCTCACTTCATTTAATTCATAATCATTAAGGGGGTCTTTGTTGCATTCAGTGCTTGGCATTGTGTGATACATGGAACGCAGCAGGGTTTCTACCTGATGAAAACCATTTGCTAAAAGTAGTTACATTTCTTTTCTCTCTTTATTTTTTTAAAAATGTTATTCATCCTATGACTAGGACTAGCTTTATGGCAGCTTTGTAACAGAATGTAAGCAAGAAGTTGGCTCAGAAAACAAGCTAAGGAGCAGGGGAAATTTAGGCAAGCAAAACTCAAGTGAAGGTTTATTGAGCAAAACACGTTGTACCAGTTTGCAATGGCTATTTATGTCTATTGCACCACCAGCATACGGAGAATCAATCATAAGCAAAAGCAAACAATTAACATCTAAATATTGATAGAGACAGCACATAGAGAGACCAGAGTACTAAAGGGGGAGAGAAGGAATGAGGAAGGCCAGGACAGCAAAAGATGACCATATTTTGGCATTGTTTCAGTTGGGGATGCATTCACACAAGGGCTTCGTTCACTTATGGAATTTGTTACTACAAGATAAAGGCTTTGACGTCTTCAAAAATTCATGCCAGAGAGAATTATCAATGGCTGTCAACTGTGCTTGTTATATGGAGGCTTCGTGTTCAGAGGCAGTAAGCTGCCCAATGCAGTGTGGTTAGTGCCTTATAGCTTTTGGGACATCTGTTTTGCTACCCTGGGAAAGAGGATGCTGGTAAGATGGACCTTTGACCTGGTCCAGCAGGGTTCTTCTTGGGGTTGAACGTCTCTGTGTTAGAACAAAGGGGGGGGAAGGGGGAGGTGTTGAGGTGGAGTTTGAAGGAAAAAAGAAAAAATGGCTCCATGTACAGGTCCCAAAAATGGGAGCCGCAAGAATGGGTAGAACTCTTTCAAGTAAGTCCCCTTTCTTTTTTTGAACATCCCGAGAAAGAGAACAGGGCTCTCTTAAATGTGTTTGGGCTTGGGTCCAAAATTACAGCACTGTTTTTGGGAGCGTTCACATGACTTTGTCTCCCAGTCATCCTGCAATTGTTCACTTCTGTGGTTTTCTGCTTTCATCTGTTCTTTCCCAAACCAGTTTTGGTACAATTTTTCCAAAAAGTATATATTTAAAGCAGGTTAGCCTACCATGTAGATGGGAAGGTGCAGTTTCTGCACCTCTTGCACCATTTATGGTCAAGCCTGCAATTCTCCCCGACTGTGCCACTACCAGGCGTTATGCTGCTTCCCCCTCCCTAAATCAGTAGTAGCTGTATTGCTATATCATCATTATACTATAGTGGTATAGCTACTATAGATTAAAAACAACAACTGGCAAAAGCCCTAGGGCCACATGAGTAGGGGAATGGTGAGCATAAAAGGAAATGGAGGAAAGAATGGTTAATCTCCCCGTATGGATGCTGTTTTGCTACTGTGAATACCTCTGAAATTGCAGCAGCAATGTATGCACAACGAGGAATCGCCTCAATGTGGAAGCAACCAAGGATGTCCATTTATCTACATTACCTTTTTGTCAGCAGAAGTTAATATCCGGGAGTGTGGGAGATCTTCTGGTGTAAGGTAGATGACTTTGTCCTTCTGACGCCTGCAAGCTTAGGGTAAGGAGTACATTGTGGTTATGCGGACCTTTAAGCTGCTGAATGTCTCAGACTGTCTAAATGCAACTGCAGAGGCTGACTTGTCTCCAGCCTGATCTAGATGAAATTAAAATAGTGCTCCAATGGATGAGAACCAGGAATCTGAAGCTCTGTTTGCAGGAGGGCAGAAATAGTTACAGCCCACACTTTCTCTTTTAAACATCCTAGGCAAAATGCCAATAAAATACTTCTGAAGCACTCAGAAGTAATGTAATACCAAAGAACTGACAGCTACGTTTGAACCTTCCAGGGCAGGGAGACAACCAGCAGCAGTTCCAGCAGTAAATCGGCAGTAAACTGTGAGTGCGAATATACTCTTTGGTAGGACTTCTTGAGAACTCTAACAGGACTGGTGGAGGCATTGTGCGTGCCTCTTTGTTTCCAGCATCTTTTGACTGTAAATCCTTTCTTTCTGAAGATTTATGGCCTGGCTTTCAAAATGGCCCTCTGTTGAAGTATGCCATCGAGTAGTAAATTTGTAACGTGTTGTGCGTTGCCAACAGCATTAATATCGGTCAGTACTTAAAACTTGTATTACTAGTCAGTAATATACCTCCCCTGCGGTATAACAGAACAAAGCATCACTGTGTACAATGTGTCATCACACACCTAGTGCATCAGTCATTCTTTCTCTCTCTCTCTCTCTCAAAACATATCTTATATTGACGTGACATGTTTTCATATGGGAATTAAAATATCCAGTCACTATCCCAAGTTAGCTTTAGGGCATTTGAATCGGCTACAGCTAGCAGCTTTGGCTTCTGGAAAGGGAGGGTTGGAGCCTCCAGTCTACTGTTAAAGGTTGCCAACCTCCAGGTGGGGCCTGGAGACCTCCCAAAATTATAACTGATATCCTGATCAAAGAGATAATAACATAATAATACCATTCAATTTATATACTGCCCTTCAGGACAACTTAACACCCACTCAGAGCAGTTTACAAAGTATGTTATTATTATCCCCACAACAATCACCCTGTGAGGTGTTTGGGGCTGAGAGAGCTCAGAGAAGCTGGGACTGACCCAAAGTCACCCAGCTGGCTTCAAGTGGAGGAGTGGAGAACCAAACCCAGTTTTCCAGATGAGAGTCCGGCTGCTCTTAACCTCTACACCAAACTCTCAGATCAGTTGTCCAGGAGACAATGGTCGCTTTGTAGGGTGAACTCTATGGCGTTATACCCTGCTGATGTCCCCGTTCCCTTTCCCAAACTCCACCCCCAAATTTCCAAGAATTTCCCGATCCAGAAGAGTTGGCAACCCTAGTTAAGAGCAGTACCCCTTTTTAGTGAGAGAACTCTCTTCTGTCAGAGGACCGATCCTTGTGTCGGTAGATGGCAATAGCTGAGCAGAGAGCTGAGATCCATGCCAGAAATTTTATTAAATTTTCAAACTTTTACAACTTTTAACAAACTAACAACAATAACATTGACAGTTAATATAGAATAAGAAAGAGTGCTTAGTACTTACATATGGGTCCTATCGCTTATTCCAAAATACAAACGAAAGAAAGAGAAAGTAACTTATACTGTTTAGCTTTTAGTTTAGACAAAGGATTGTCATAGAGGGGACACGTAAATTAATTAGATATGCCAAAGTAATCCGGTACTGTTTACTCTGACTAGCAGCACCACTTCAGGGACTCAGGTGAAAAAAAATCTTTTCAAGAACCTACTACCTGAGTGGTTGTCCCCTGTGATTTAAATGGTGAAAGAGAAGCAATTTACGGACACAATTTTACTCTGAACCCAAGTTATAAGGGTTCCCTTATAAGGGTTCCCTTATAACTCCCTTATAAGAGTTCCCTTATAACTCCCTTTCATCAGATAATAGCTTAGCTGTATATTTACTAAAAATTACTCCTAAAGTTACACAACAGTTTTCTCAGTTGGAGTAAATGTGGACAGACCCTAAAACTTGTTTTTTTAAGTTTGTATTTATGCCTAATCTTATTTGGATCTTCATGAGCTTGTATTTTGGTTAATTTTCCTTGAAATCTCCTTTTATTTCTTCAAATAAAGCAATAACAAATACTACCACCCCTAATTTAAAATGCTTGCTAGACAGAAGACAACGAGTGTGTGGTTTTTGTCAGATTTCCTAGTTTCCCAACATTTTTAAATGCCTCCCTTTCAAGCAAGAATGTTATAAACTATTTAAAAGAACTGAATATAATAACTAAAGCTTACTCTTACGTGGTATGACCCCTGCTTCTTTATTTATATCATTTTAACCAGACTTTCTCCAAATAAGGACTCCCGTACTTGGGCATTAGAATGAAAATTCCTTTGATACGATACCAAAAACTATTAAAACCTGTCCCACTTGTCAGAAAACAAGAAGAGTCTACCGATTCCATTCCAATATCAGAGTGAGCACTGTCCGGGGTCTGGGTCCCAGCCCCCAGACTTGGTAGGAGGGAACAGCAGGTCAGCCGGGCTGACGGGCAAACAGAGGGGGCAGCCAGCAGACAGCAGGTCAACTGGTCAGCCAGCTGACAGCAGGTCAACCGGTCTGACTGGCAGGCAGAGGGGGCAGCTGGGGGACAGCAGGCCAACCCCTCCCACAGGCAAATGGAGCCAGAACCTGCCGGTGCCAGGGGCAAGGGACAAAAGCCCAGGGCCTCAGGAGGCAGGGGGAGACAGAGAGAGGCCAGCGAGTCCCACTCCCCTAGGGAGGGAAAGGGGGCTAGGCAAGGCGGAAGGGGGCAAGGGCAGAGGGATTGGGAGCCCAGCAGTCACCCACCCAAAGACCTTACCTGAGGAGGAGAAGCAGCAGCAGCCCCAACAACCCAAAGCCACGCCCCAGCTAGAAAATAGTAGCCGGGCCCAGGAGTTGCCAAAAGCCAAGCCACTCCAGGTGGGGCTATTGGAGGCACTCTGCAGGAAGCCCTGGGCAACCAGCCAAGGAGCCGCAGCTGGACCCACCTTCAGCCATCAGCTCTGCCAGGGAGGCTGGGCTGCTAGCCAGGGGACTGCAGTTGGACATGCCTTCAGCAATCAGCCAAGGCAGGGAGGCTGGGCAGCCAGAGAACAAGGCACAGCTGGTGCTGGTCAGTGGGGCCAGATCAGCTACCCCAGCTGCAACTGCTTGGTGCAGCCCAAGGCCAGGCTGGAAGAGGGGTGGGGCAGTAGAAGGAAGCCCTATAAAAGCTGGCTGGGAAGAGCCCTGTGGTGGTGGGTGTGAGTGAGGAGTGATGATGTGGAGTGAGAGCAGTAAGATGCAAGGGTGGAGGTTTGGAGGAGAGTTCTGGAAGGAGGAGACGAAGGAGGACGCAGAGGGTAAGCAGGCCAGGTTGAGCAGGCCAGCGAGTGGACTGAGAGGGAGTCTGGGTGAGGTATACCGCCCCTCCTTCCACAGAGCAGGGTCCTGCAGAATCCCTGGCCCCCCTGTGACGTCAGGAGCAGACCGCCCAGTGCCACGCCCAGCGGCAGCGGCGGCAAGCCCTGACAAGTTGGTGGCCCGTACGGGGAGAGACGTTCCAACGCAGGCACCAGTCAAGGGGCTGAGTGGACTGAGAGGGAGTCTGGGTGAGGTATACCGCCCCTCCTTCCACAGAGCAGGGTCCTGCAGAATCCCTGGCCCCCCTGTGACGTCAGGAGCAGACCGCCCAGTGCCACGCCCAGCGGCAGCGGCGGCAAGCCCTGACAAGTTGGTGGCCCGTACGGGGAGAGACGTTCCAACGCAGGCACCAGTCAAGGGGCGGCCTCCCAAGGCCGCTGCCCCAGCGGAGCTTGGACCGTGGCTGGAGGAACGCCAGGATAGGATGTGGGGAAAGCTGGAGGCAGCCTACCCAGCCGCTCCAGTGGAACTAGCACAGACAGCGGAGCTGCAGAGGCAAGCCGGCGTGCTCACTGAGGCCTTGCCAAGGGTTTGCGCCCTCGTTTGGGAAAATAACCCACCGCCTGGCAAGCAGGTGCAGAGTCTATGCGCCACCGTGAAGATAGGCCGGCTGATCCTACAAGCCCTGTTGGACTCTGGGAGTGCAGTCTCAGCAATTCGGCCCCAGCTCCTCCCAGCTGCCACCCCAGTGTACCGCTGGATCCCGGTGACGGATGTGATGGGCCGCACCCAGCCGTACCCTACGGCCCTAATCACGATAGAGTACCTAGGGGTCTGCCACCAAATGGAAGTTGCCCAGTTAGCTCACCTACCCGTACCAATACTGCTGGGAAGAGATGCCCCGGGGTTCTTCAGGCTCCTCCAGCAGGCAGCGAAGAAATTGGGAAGAGACACCCCAGAGACCGCCGGGTCTCGGCTGAAGGCGGCAGGGGAAGTGACAGACCCACAAGTTGCCACCGCTCTGCAAGTGGAGGAGGCCAACGACCCGGGAGAGGGTCCCTCCACCAGGCCAGGGGCAGAACCACGGACGGGAGGCCCAGCTGGAACCCTGGCAGACCGCCCATTCCGTGATGCCCAAGGGGCAGATGAGTCCTTGCAGCGCTTGCGAGAGACAGCCGCTCGTGAGGAGGAGCAAGTGCGGGATGAACGGAGGTTCCAACGGCTCCCTCGCATCGAGAAGCAAGGAGGGGTCTGGGTTCGCATAGCTCGTGCCCCAAATGGCCAGGGGGAGGTCCGCCAACTACTTGTGCCAGCAGCCTATCGGGCGGAAGTCCTCCGCACGGCCCATGAGCATGCTTGGGCCGGGCACCTGGGGCACCACAAGACCCTGAGGAAGGTTCTTGAGCAATTCTTCTGGCCCTCCGTGAATGCAGACGTGAAGGCCCACTGCCGCTCGTGTCCCACCTGCCAGCGGGTGGCAGCCCGCCGCCCGCCAAAGGCCCCCCTCTCCCCGCTGCCCGTCATGGAGACGCCCTTCCAACGCATCGCAATGGACTTCATCGGACCGCTGCCACGCACACCCCGGGGCCATCGCTTTGCCCTGGTGATTGTGGACTATGCCACGCGGTTCCCCGAGGTCATCCCGCTGAAGACCATGCAGACCCCGGGGATGGTACGGGCCCTGTCCAAGTTTTTCGCGATGGTGGGGCTGCCAGACGAAATTTTGACGGATCGGGGGGGCCCGTTCCGTGCCACAGCCATGCGTCAGCTCTGCCGGAATTTGGGGATCCGGCAGGTGTTCACCTCGGCTTACCACCCTCAAACAGACGGGTTGGCAGAGCGGCTGAACCAGACCGTCAAGGAGGCCCTGAAGAAGATGACGCGGGACAAGCCTCACCAGTGGGACTTGTACATCGACCCACTCATGTTCGCCCTCCGGGAGACCACGCAGGCCTCCACTGGCTTCAGCCCATTCGAGCTGCTATATGGGCGCAAGCCAAGGGGGATGCTCTCCCGGCTGACGGAACGCTGGGGGCCCCGGGCCAGCAGCCCCGCGCCCCCCATACAGGAGTACGTGAGCCGGCTCCGTGACCGGGTGCAACAGTCCCAAGCGGAGGCAAATCGCAGACTGACTCGCACCCAGTCAAAGCAAAAGGCCGCCTATGACCGGGGTGCGCGGATGAGGACTTTCCAGGCCGGAGAGAAGGTCCTCGTGCACCACTCGGTGTTCCCAAGAGAGGAAGGGGACCCATGGAGGGGTCCCTACCAGATTCGAAGGGTGCTGGGCCCCACCACCTACGAAGTCCAGTGTGGGGTCGGCCGGCGTCGGCGGAAGACCCTGCATGTGAACCTCCTAAAGCAGTGGCACGAGCGCCCAAAAGAGGAGTGCGGCGTGGCTGAGGACCCGCTAGAGCTCCCTGACAGTGTGCTGCCGTGGACCACTGATGCCCCGGAGTTTGAGGAGCCCAAGGTGGACCCTCAGCTCAACCCAGCTCAGAGGGCCCAGCTACAAGACCTCTGGGCTCGGATTCCCGGGGTCTTCTCCCGCAGGCCGGGCAGCACGAGCCTGATCCAACATGCCATTCCAACGGACCCGGGGCAGACAGCCCGGGCTACCTGGCGCCCCATCCCCAGGAAGCGGTGGGAGGCAGTGGAGAAGGAGACCGACGAGATGCTCAGGCTTGGGGTAATCGAGCCCTCGCGAAGCGCTTGGAGGAGCCCGATAGTCTTGGTGCCCAAGCCGGATGGGACCACCCGATTCTGCATCGACTATCGCGAACTGAATAAGGTGGCCCAGTTCGATGCATACCCCATGCCCCGAGCAGATGTGTTGGTAGACCACCTAGGGTCCGCCCGCTACCTGTCGGCCCTAGACTTGACGAAGGGCTACTGGCAAGTGCCCGTGCGGCCAGCGGACCGGGAGAAGACAGCCTTTGCCACCCCACGAGGCCTCTTCCAGTTCAAGAAGATGCCGTTTGGTCTACACGGGGCAGCTGCCACGTTTCAGCGGCTGGTGGACCAAGTGCTGGGAGAGTGCCGGGCGTATGCAATGGCGTACATAGATGACATCATCATCTTCAGCCCGGACTGGCCCACCCACCTCCAACACTTGGAAGCTGTCATGAGGGCCCTCCAGCGAGCCGGACTACGGGCTAACCCAAAGAAGAGCCACCTGGGGTTCCAGGAACTCCAGTACCTGGGCTTTGTGGTCGGGGGAGGCCGAGTTCGCCCACCACCAGACAAGGTGGCCTCAATAGCTGATGCCCCCCAGCCCCGGACCAAGAAGCAGGTCCGACGTTTCCTGGGACTACTGGGGTATTACGGGCGGTTCATCCCCCACTTTGCCTCCCGAGCCGCCCCCCTGACAGACTGCTTAAAGAAGGGGCTGCCCAACCAAGTCCGGTGGACCCCAGCACTAGAAGCAGCTTTCAAGGACCTGCGGTCAGCCCTCTCTAATACCACAGCCCTGTGGAACCCAGACTTTGACCGACCCTTTACGCTGGCCACAGACGCTTCTGACACCGGCCTTGGGGCAGTCCTGACTCAGGAACGTGACGGAACCGACGTCCCAATCCTCTTCCTGAGTCGGAAGCTGCAGCCCGCAGAGAGGCGCTATGCAACAGTGGAGCGGGAGGCCCTGGCGGTCAAGTGGGCAGTGGGGGCCCTGCAATACTACCTGGCCAATAATCCCTTTGTCCTACTAACGGACCATGCACCCCTGCAGTGGCTCCACCGCATGAAGGCACACAACCCCCGTGTGCTGCGGTGGTACCTCTCCCTCCTCCCCTTCCGGTTCACCATCAAGTACCGCAAGGGGGCGCAGCATGTGGATGCGGACTTCATGTCCCGCATGTTTGAGTCTGACCCTGACCCCCACAACTCAAAGCTAAGCGGGGGTGTGTGTCCGGGGTCTGGGTCCCAGCCCCCAGACTTGGTAGGAGGGAACAGCAGGTCAGCCGGGCTGACGGGCAAACAGAGGGGGCAGCCAGCAGACAGCAGGTCAACTGGTCAGCCAGCTGACAGCAGGTCAACCGGTCTGACTGGCAGGCAGAGGGGGCAGCTGGGGGACAGCAGGCCAACCCCTCCCACAGGCAAATGGAGCCAGAACCTGCCGGTGCCAGGGGCAAGGGACAAAAGCAGGGGAGGCAGGGGGAGGCAGGGGGAGACAGAGAGAGGCCAGCGAGTCCCACTCCCCTAGGGAGGGAAAGGGGGCTAGGCAAGGCGGAAGGGGGCAAGGGCAGAGGGATTGGGAGCCCAGCAGTCACCCACCCAAAGACCTTACCTGAGGAGGAGAAGCAGCAGCAGCCCCAACAACCCAAAGCCACGCCCCAGCTAGAAAATAGTAGCCGGGCCCAGGAGTTGCCAAAAGCCAAGCCACTCCAGGTGGGGCTATTGGAGGCACTCTGCAGGAAGCCCTGGGCAACCAGCCAAGGAGCCGCAGCTGGACCCACCTTCAGCCATCAGCTCTGCCAGGGAGGCTGGGCTGCTAGCCAGGGGACTGCAGTTGGACATGCCTTCAGCAATCAGCCAAGGCAGGGAGGCTGGGCAGCCAGAGAACAAGGCACAGCTGGTGCTGGTCAGTGGGGCCAGATCAGCTACCCCAGCTGCAACTGCTTGGTGCAGCCCAAGGCCAGGCTGGAAGAGGGGTGGGGCAGTAGAAGGAAGCCCTATAAAAGCTGGCTGGGAAGAGCCCTGTGGTGGTGGGTGTGAGTGAGGAGTGATGATGTGGAGTGAGAGCAGTAAGATGCAAGGGTGGAGGTTTGGAGGAGAGTTCTGGAAGGAGGAGACGAAGGAGGACGCAGAGGGTAAGCAGGCCAGGTTGAGCAGGCCAGCGAGTGGACTGAGAGGGAGTCTGGGTGAGGTATACCGCCCCTCCTTCCACAGAGCAGGGTCCTGCAGAATCCCTGGCCCCCCTGTGACGTCAGGAGCAGACCGCCCAGTGCCACGCCCAGCGGCAGCGGCGGCAAGCCCTGACAAGCACATTCAAACAATTACCACATTCAAACAATTACAAGGAAAGTTGGAAGGCATATCAGAGGATCAGGGCATTTGAAGCAAGAACTGAAGGGTCTGAGGCCTACATATCCAGAAGGAAGAGGCAATGGTAGTTTGAAGCGGTGTAATGGATTGTCTTATTTCAGTGTGCCAGTGGAGATGTCACATCCATATGGTTCCTTCATATAAAATAATAACATAATAATAACATTTGATTTATATACCACCCTGTGAGGTGGGTAGGGCTGAGAGAGCTCCAGAGATCCGTGTGACTAGCCCAAGGTCACCCAGCTGGCTTCAAGTGGAGGAGGGGGGAATCAAACCTGGCTCTCCAGATTAGAGTCCCGCGCTCTTAACCACTACACCAAACTGGCTCTCTACAATTAAAAAAATAGCTAATCAGTGAGAAAGGTCTTTACTAGAGATGGGCACGATCCGCATTACGATCGAAAAAAACCCATGATAATGGCGATCGCGCGATCGTGACCCGGCAGGTCGTGATCATCCACGGCCAATGATCCAGCGATCGGGAGGGGCCTGGATTGGGGCAATCGGGCTCGGATCGGGGATCCAGACACTCAGGCGCCAGCAATCTATTCCCCTGGCAACGGAGCCAGGGGAATGCCTGAGCTGTGTTTGCCCTCCTTCTGTCGCCCTGGAAACCCGAATGGAAGCCCAGCTTTCCTTGATCAGCAGGGCTTCCTTCTAACCACAGAGCAGCAAAGCAGTCACCAGTTGGGAGAAGACACCCAGGGGAGGGAGGTGGAAGGGGGTAGCCATGGGCACTCCAATCTCATCCCTGCAAACCCTGATAGGCAGCTCTGACAGCCAAACACAGATGACCAAACACAAACACAGATGCCACCGTCATCACCCACCGTTCTTTTCTTGCCTGGAATACCAGTGTGCTCCTCTTCGGCCTGGAGGGCGGGCACATGGGGGGGTGCTGCTGGCAAGTGGCCAGACCCCCCGCCCCCTGAGGGGAGGCGGCTCATCGCCGTCTCCCCGTGCCTGCCGGGCCCAGTGGCGGCTGCTGCCACCCACCTTCCCACATAGCTGGGAATAGCAGCGCTCCCCGCTTTGGCCTCCACGATCCACGGATCGGGCACGGGAGATGATCGGTGTGGATCGTTAATTCGGGCTCGTCACTGGCGCCAATCCACGATCAGCTGGATCATTGTTGTTTTTTGGATCGTGCCCACCTCTAGTCTTTACATATAGTGCTGAGAGTTTTAAAAATCTAATTTAGGAGGGCATTATTTAAAAAGAGAAGGTTTGAAAAATGTGCTCCTCGCCTGCACTTTGAAGTAGTGCACTTCATTCTACTACCTTACTTCATTTTGTTACAAATCTGGGATCTTGCCTAGTTACCCACACTTTTGAGTACACAGATACCAAAGCTTTCTTCAGGTACAATGAGAAAGGTGCTGTTTAGAGGTGGGCATAGACTGGGAAAAAACCACGGGCCATCAGGCTGTGGTCCGTTGCACAGGAAGAGGCACTTTACAACCCCCCTTGGCTTGCTCCAGCTGACCCGCAGGGACTCCCCAGCGGGTCAGCTGGAGCAAACTGAGGGAGTTTAAGTGTTAAAGCACTTTAAATGTTAAACGGGGCACTTTGCAACCCGGCGCAACTTGCTTCATCTGGCTGGCTGGGAAGGAAGCTCCCCTGCCCATCATCTGAAGCCAGCCGCATGGGGGAGCACCCATTTCCATGCTGCTTGCAAGTAAGAGGAAGGAAAATGGGCGCTTTAAACCCTGCACCTGGCTTCAGCTGGAGGCAAGGAAATCCCCACCTGTCAGCCAGCCCTGCTGGGAGTGCCTGGTTCTGTGCTGCTTGCAAGTGAGGGGCACAGAAACAGGTACTTTAAACCCCACACCTTGCTTCAGCTGGCAGACAGGGAAGTCCCAGGGAAGTCACGGGTGTGGTTGAAACCTTTTCTTTCTGTGCACACTGTGGCCTGAATTGGGTACCAAATACTTGGGAATGGAATGTCTGGCAGAGTACTCATGTAGGTGGGTATCATGCTGACCCAGGGAGGACTTGCAGCCATCCTTAGGCTCTGCGATTTGCAATCAGAAAAGTATCCACTAGCTGTACTTAGGTTGCTACTTTAGCCACTGCAACCCATGCCTCTACTTCTGCTTCAGCAGTTGAAATGGATGGGAAAGCCCAAGAGCCTTTGCAGCAGTTGCATCAGTGGATAGTCCGGTTTCTACACAAATGCAATAATTGAGGACACAATCTCCTTAACGGCTTGTGTTGCATTATAAAATCTGATTTATTTTCTGAGTCCATTCCTGACATCGTAAAGGAAATCATCAGGAGATCACTTACTTTTGTAACTGCTACATAAATTATCTTGAGGGTGGATTGCGTGTTGGAACTCATTTACTTAAGCATTGCTCTCTCTCCAGCTGCTTTGTAGAAAGAGTCAAGGCAAATAAGAGGATAAGCTTTGTGTGTACTGAGTGGCGTCCGCCCTCAAGACACTGAAGTATCCTTAATATAACAAAAACACTGAAAAACAATCGAAATCCCAGTGTGATGATAAAGTTACTATCTAAATAAATCCAGTTGGAACACAGAGAGGGAGGTTTATTTATATGAGGAATAACAACAGTTTATATTTGCTTTGTGTAGAAAGCATTCTTTCTGAAGGACTTAAGATTTGTATTAAAACTCAAAAGAAAGGGGGGCTGCCAGGAAAAGCTATAACAACTAAAGGGGGGCTGCTTAACCTCTTGACATTCCTATTGACCAGCTCCCAAACTGTCAGTCTTACATGCTAAATGAATGAATCTAGAACAAGGTAGTATTGTATATCTATCAATACCTATCACACTTTAACCTGTCCTTTCTCCAAGGGAGAAGCAAACAAAAGAGGCAGCCCCAGGAATGAAAGCCAAGAGAAAGGGTGGATGAACCACAACCCGGGCTGAAAACAGCTGTAAAGCCAAGAAATCACTCTCTCTTTCCTATTGATAGTGAACTGAATCTCATTTAAAGTGACATGTAATTATAAAGTGACATAGTGCATATATACAAATATTTCATCTATCAAATATTACAAAGTTGTCATGCAAGCTAACACAAAAGCAATCAGAACATTCCATAAATATTATAACATCATAAGGAAGTCAACAGCCATTCTGCAAGCAGGTAAGAAGTTCATGTATATACAAGAGTAACATAATTGTTTCTTCTTTCACCGGTATCTCTCTTCCAAATATACAAATAGGAAGTATAAAGGGTTCTTCCAACAAGTGCAAAAATTCAAATAACCAGGGTTTCCAATGAAGAAGAGCTTAGTAAACCAATGTCTCTTGAAAAGCACGTGATCTTCAAGAGATGCAATTGCTAGTCCCTGGTCCTAGCCCAATGATGGACCGACAATTTAAACCATGTGTTTCATTGTAAGCTTTCTCAAGGACCTGAAAGTACAGGTCCCAAAATGATTTTCGTCATACATTCAATCTAAATTCTACATGCTTCAAATGGAGAACCCTCAACTTCATATTATTTGATAGAATAAATATTTGTATATATGCACTATGTCACTTTATAATTACATATATAATGAAATTCAGTTCACTATCAATAGGAAAGAGAGAGTGATTTCTTGACTTTACTGTTGTTTTCAACCCAAGTTGTGGTTCATCCACTCTTTCTCTTGGCTTTCTGCAAGGGGCTCAGGGTAGCATACATGATCCCATTTTCTTCTAGTCAATCCTCATACCGAGCCTATCATCCCTGTGAAGTAGGTTAGGCGAAGAGAAAGTGTGACTGACCCAAAGTTACCCAGTGAGAGCCAATGTATACATTCTTGTAACACAGTTTGGTCCCAGGTGTCCAGCCTGATTCTCAGTCATACATGCATGCAAAGACTAATCTTTAAAAAAAACCTCCACTTCTCTGCATGGCTCCAAATGCTACAAAGGGGAAAGAGCAGCTTCCTTCCCACAAAAGGTTGCCAACCTCCTCCTTCTGGGAGTTCTCCCAGAATTACGACTGATCTCCAGACTACAGAGATTAGTTTGCTCTGGAGAAAATGGCAACTTCTCGGGCTTCTTCAAAATATGCAGGCTTCTTCAAAATATGCAACAAAGCGTCAGCTGCCTCGCGAGATCATCATCGATCTTTCATCTAAAAGGATCCAAGACACTATCCTATACAACTCATACAATGCGGATCTGGACTTTTTGGGCAATAAAGTCAAGATACTGAAAGACGTCCCATTTTTAGTTCGGAAAAGAAGATTTAAGTATAAAAAGCTCGCAGCTCTTCTGAGGGAACGTGGAATAAATTACAAATGGTTATTTCCGGAAGGTATCTGGTTCAGTTACAAAGATCAAGCTTACAAGATAATATCAGAAGATCAACTAAGGGATTTTGAGGACAAAAATCCGGAATTTCAGCAAGACACCAAGCAAGAAGAAAAGGCTAAGTCTGAGGGGAGGGGGGAGGAAACGAGCACTGCGGCTGCAGTTGCTCAGAGAGAATTGCGTCCGGGGCCCAGGAGGGGGAGGAAGACTTAATTTGAATTGTAATTTGTATTTCACAAGGTCAACCACTCCATCAATATTATACAAAGCTTTAACTCCCCTCTGTCTGGAGATCAGGGGCGGGGCCACCAGCCATGTGACCATTTTCAAGAGATTCTGGAACTGCGTTCCACCGCGTTCCAGCTGAAAAAAAGCCCTGCTCACGCCATTCTCGCTAGCTGAAACAAGTGTTCAGGAGGCTATTTGCTGTTTCCTTAGACTCCACACGCCCTGAGTTTTCCAGAGCTTTATGGCTGAGTGGGGATTTGATCCCAGATTTTTCGAATCCTAGACCAACAACCTAATCTCTACACCAAATTGGCTCTATAGGAGCTCTGCAAAAGCCATATAATCAGGGCTCCCTATATTATTTCCTCAGTTCAAATTTTTGATTAAAGCTGGAAGTTCAAGTGTGAGGTGTGAGTCATGCCACATTACTGAGATTTTCTCAGTTCAGCCACATCCTGATGTTTCTGATATTACAAGTGTATCACCACTTTCTATATTCATACTTTGGTGCATTCTCAAAGTAAGGCAATTGACCCATGCCAGAAATTGCACAGTCAGAAGCGCAGTCTAACCTAAACTATGGCAGAATGAGATCGCACAATCCCATCTCAGGTTATAATGAGGAGGTATCATTTATTTGCACTGTCTTCCATAGGGAAATAATAAAGTAGGTGAGTTCACAATCACAACCACAATCTAAAGTAGTATGACCTATCATATCACCTCAGCACTCCACAACTTTATTTCTACCTCATTCTGTTGCATGTGCACACCTAGATTTAAACATGAGTGACAATCTAGCTATTGTTATTTATATAGGGTTGGATCCTATAACTCCTTTCTATATTCTGTGACTCTCTTTCACCATTAGAAAAGGGCAAGAGTCCAGTAGCACCTATAAGACTAACAAAATTTGTCGTAGGGCTTTTCAAAAATGCACCAAAGTACGAATAGAGAAAGTGGCAATACACTTGTAATATCAGAAACATCAGGATGTGGCTGAACTGAGAAAATCTCAGTAATGTGGCATGACTCACACCTCACACTTGAACTTCCAGCTACGTAGGGCTGGAAGTTCCAGCTCACTTCTTCAGATACAACTAGAACGTGAGTCCATCTGTCCTTATATCTTGGAGAGTGGAGTCATTTCAGATGCCGAATGACAATAGCAGGTAAAAGACAATAGCCGGTGAATGACAATAGCAGGTGTGATTGGATTACGTGGGATATGCAGAGGGGTAGTAGGTGTGGAGGAATCAGCATTGGTAATGAGACAGGAAGCCTAAGTCTCAATTCAATCCAGGTGGATGCATTGTCTTGAGCTTCGTTATCAGTTGCAATTCAGCAGTTTCTCTTTCTAATCTCCCTTTGAAATTCCTCTGCAGGATAACTGCTACTTTTAGGACAGCAAATGAATGTCCTGGAAGGTTAAAAAGTCTCCCCACTGGTTTTTGAATGTTGTGGTTTCTGATATCAGACAACACCACTACCCATCTTGATCTATCCCTTTCACCATGGCTGTCTCTATCAGAAGAAATCTTTGCCCACTGAAAGAAGATAAGATCCAACCCAATAGTTCAGATAGGAGTGCTGCAGACATGCATTATCACTGATACTTCTGGTGAAATATGCAGGCCACGCCAAGTGGAACAGTCTTCTTGAAATATAAGCAGAGATAGCTGAAGTCCATGCGGTCTGTGCTGAATCTACCTCCATTCATTGAAGAAGTGGTGTTCAGTAAAGCATGTGATAATAACTTATTTAGTAAAGATACTACTTTGTTATCTCAAGAGCTTAACTATTTGATAATTGACCCCTTTTATACCAAACTAGACATGGGCACAAACAGAAAAAAAACAATGAACATGGTGTCCATTGTTCGTTGCCATCCACGAACAACAAACAACGAACACTGATGAACATGACCTGTTCATGAACATGTTCATTGTTCGTGGGGGCCAGCAGGCCCTCCTTCAGTCATCAAGATCCCCACTGCACCACTCCCAGAAACCTTACCTGAGCAGGCAGCAGGAAAGGTACCAATAATAAATAATAGCTTGGCCCAGAGCCTGGCAGCAGCCCTGGAACTTGAAGAGGTAGATCCCTATCCCACCACACACAAAGAAAATTCAAGCTCCAATGCACTCTCCTTGTCTCTATCTCTCAAAATGCCAACAGCAACTGTCTTTCCCTCACTGTCTGCAAAACCAGAGCTGGGAGCCCCCCTCCCCCCTGCTCTTTGCTTCCTTGTAACAAATTTGGAGCTCCACACTTGAAAGGAAGACCTGCCTATCAAGCTAAATTGGGCTTAGATTGGGGTTTCCAGAGCAACAGCAGGAGTTCAGACAGAGTTCAGGAAGTCCCTGCCTCCGGTTGCCAAGGGAATTGATTGCAGGTGCCAGACTGTCTGGCTTGACGAACAGCAATGAACAGCAATGAATGAGGCTTGCAACGACCACCTGTTCGTTTAGAATGGGGCCTCAGGAACAGCTTGTTCGCGAACAGCTGATTGGGCTGTTTGTGGCTTTTTTTAGTTCATATTGCTGTTCATGCCCGTCTCTATACCAAACTACCACCTCTAATGTTGAATTGCACAATAATAGTTGCCATCCAAGACCTGTTCCAAATTCAGTTTTAAATGTATAACCAGTGAAATTGGGAGCGGAAAACATGCGTAAAAATATCTAAAGAATCAAATTAGGCTGAATATTTGGGGCAGGGGAAAGAAGGATACAATCCCACAGAGAACACAGATTTTGTGTGGAAACCTATTGCTAGAACTGGCACTTGATAATGGTATCCCTCCAGCATAAGTTCCGATTTTCTAACTACCCCAATGAATTCAATTCCTTGCTGGTACACTTAGCATTTGCCAACAGGGCTATTTCTATGTGCTTTGGCTGTTTGCTCTCCAAAGCAATGCGCAAACACCATTTAGCAATTTAAGAAGCCAAGTCACATTGCTGATGACCTTTGAGAACTTCTGCTCAGTCATGAATCACAGTAGCCATTAGCCGCATGGCCTCAGGAAAATGTCCACCTCAGCAATGGAAGGTCCACCGTGTATTACCTTGACCTTTCTTCTCATTTGATGATGAGATGGGCTCACACCATGAGCTCAAGTAATGAAGGACTGGGCCAAATGTAGTCAGCATTGGTGTGGAATGATCTTACTGGGAAAGGGCTCTTGTTCACTCCAATGACTTTTCTAATTAAGACCATAAATTGCCACAAGGGGTACTGGGAGGACTGTTAAGTATGGACTCCATCTCAGTCTTCCATAATGATTCAGCTATCTATCTGCATTACATCTCCTCTGTTAAAGGCAGGAGGGCAGGATGCAGGAAACCACAGAGTTCACCCCATGGTAGCATGCAAGTTCCTTCTATGGACCGTTGGAGGTAGATCTCTCGTGCATGGTTGTCTCTTCCTATAAGACACCTCACATGTCTTTTATACAGATATTATAAAGTAGTTTGAAAACATGAGTACATACAAGCATGCTAACCGACATGAACTGTGAGATTCACAGAGCAATCCAAAGCGTGGTCTCACCCTTCTCAATCCATTGAAGTCAATAAAGGGTATCTTTAGGTATCAATCTTATATGTACTTATTTAGGAATAATGAGTTTAAGGCAGGTGGGCATATGAACATGTATGAAGTTAGCATAAACACCACCCCCTCAAAGCACCATCAATTTAAATAACAAGCACATGCTGAAAACAAGGGGACAAAATTCTTATTCCAGCTGGATTATGCTAAAAATGTTGCACTGACCAAATTGGCCAGTGTCAGAAGTATCCGTGCAACAATAACCCGAAGCATGGTGAGGAAACAGGAAGTTGTAGGATTACTAAGTATGGTTCTATTGTTTTCAGTGCATATTGTTTATGTTAGCCAGAGTCCTTTCCTTTTGTATCTGACTGATTTGAAATTGGTTGTTTCCGATATTTCTTTCCTTGCATTTTACAACTGTGTTTATCGTCTGTGTGTGAGTGTGTGGAATCTCTGCCTCATTGCTGGGCAAAATTTAGTTCTGAACCTGCATGCATACAAACAATTTGCGTGTACGGATGAGCCAGGACTCCAGGGAAAAAAAATCTTGATTGAAGTGCCTAAAACTCTACCCAGCTGTTGTTTGTATTTCCTCCTGCGATGCCAATGAGTCAATCCTGGCTGAATCTGTGAAATACTACAAGGCCAAAGTGACTCATCATCACCCCCAGCAAGGAGATATCGCTCACACTGTAAGGAGATGGGTTGTCTGTGTGCTTAAAACTATGCTTGCTGGGGCTCAGGTTGCCACTGAACTGGTGGTAATGAAAACTGGAGTCATTGCTGCTGTACACCTCCCCTTCTTCTCATAATGTCTGTTGATCAATTAATTAAATTCATATACCTCCTTCCTCCCCAAAGAGAACCCAAAGCTGCTTACACCATTCTCCTTTCCTCCGTTGTATTCTTACAAAACTCTGTGAGATACTCTAGGTTGAGAGCATGTGACTAGCCCAAGTTCACCCAGCAAGCTTCTATGGGGATTTGAACCTGGGTCTCCCAGATAGTAGGCCAATACTCTAACCACTACACCACACTGGATCTCATCTAAAACACCCTTTGGTGGCACTTTGTTGTGTGCTGACCCAATTGCTAATATTTAATTATGCAAGGTAGAGGTGGGACAATGTACTGCATGATGATGCCAGAGTTTGCATTGTGTTAAACTCAACAATCACAGGGTGATTGTCATGAGGATAATAATAACATACTTTGTAAACTGCTCTGAGTGAGTGTTAAGTCATCTTGAAGGGTGGTATGTAAATCAAATGTTGTTGTTTTTGTTATGAGAAAGAAAGGAAAAGAGACCTGGGCTCCATTCAGATGGCACAAACAAACCTTAGGTCCATGCGTTCCCTCAGTTTCCCCTTGAGTGGTGCATTGAGTTTGTAGATGGAAGTCTTCAGCTATCTCCAGTCCAAAATCAGGTTCCTTCTCTAACAATGAATGGGATTCTTAATGATGTCAAAATCCTGGTTAAGAAAGCGGATTCCAGAAAAGGAGACAAACCTTAGTTAGCGGAGGCACCCCCATTTGGACGTCATGATGTTGAGGACATTAAATCTTTGTTCTTGGAGCATCTTGCCAAAGACGAAGGGAGGGAGAGCACTAGCCCAACACTGAACCAGGTTCCAGCCGAGTGACAGATTAGTACCATCTCTGTGCCTCACAATCTTTCTTCCTTTCTTTCCCCACCTTTCTCCCCACTGGGGATCCCAGGCGTACATCATTCTCTTCTCTTTCATTTTGTCCTCACAACAACTTCATGAAGTAGGATAGCCTGAGAATATGTGATTGGCCAAAAGCCACCCAGCAAGCTTCCATATCAGAGCAGGGGTTCATACCTGTTCTCCCAGATTCCAGTCCAACACTGCCCAAAATCTGCCAGGAGCACAAGGATCCAGATATTCCAGTTAATGGATAGGTATGTGGGCATTTGAATACACATACTTTTTGCACTTTTGTCAACTCTTTCAAAATTGATAGCAAGCCAGGGCACCATTTTAGATGCCTGAGAACAGGCCAGATTCAGGAGGTACAAGATGTCCTGAGGAAGATGCTTCAGTCGGAACCCGTCTTCAACAAGGTCCTATATTTAGACTAAATCCCTACTAGACCATGGTAACTTCCACACGTCCTTAATGAGACAGCGTGCCAACAGAACTTTGGCAGGTTACTCACTCATTACACACATCATTGTTCCCATGTGTGAGCAGGTCATGATGATCCTGGTTTTTAAGCATTTTTGTGAGACTTGTTTTATTCTGTTTTCATTTTTGATTATTATTACTGTATCAATGTATGTGGAGGCTTTTTTGCACTTTTGAGGTGCCCTCTCACAAATCTCCAACTCCTCCTCTCACCATTATCTCTCCCACACATGCGTCTGGCTAGGATGCGTGATCGTATAATTCCTTCCTCCCCTTTTTTACTTTTTAAAATGGTTCTTGCGCTATTACGATATCTATGTATACAAAGGGAATCCTACTGCAGTGCTTGCTACATTGGATCACTTAGCAGTCAGAGTATCAGTCTAGGATCAACATTGAGAACAGAATGCCATTTCTGATTTTATTTTTAAACTATCAGTAAGGCCCATAGTTTGGGGAAATACAATGGACCCGAGCAGTGGTTCCCCCTGCCTCTCCCCGTGGCATCAGTCAAGGGGGGGGATTGGGGAAGAGAGCAGGAGCTCCCTCCTCCACCAATGCCTTGGCTGCTACTTGGCTTGTGCACAGCCCTCCCAAGGCCTTGTGGATGTGGCGGCCCACCCCCACTGCTGTTGGACATTAGGAGGGTCTCGCCGCCCTGTGTAGCGTGCCTTCGTGGGGATAAGGAGTGCATGGTGGGGAACACAGTTTGCCTTTTATATAGTAGGAAATGGAATTGTATGATCTCTCTATTCTACTGTTCACATATTTATTAAACATTTTTTTCATTTAAAACTTTAAGCAGGAAATCAATGGTAGAGAAGGAGTACTACGCACGCCCAGTTTCTACAGAAGCTGAAAGACAAGACAACGGTATAGGGCAATCCTGCATGTGCTCAAAGAAAAAAAAAAGGAAAGTTGGGCAGGAATGCACCAACATTATTTGTGACAAGGCACAGATAAAGAATGCATTTTCTGTTTGGGGACCTTCCCCCCCACACACAACAAATACCCACAAAACACGCATGAGGATGATACACGTGGAAGGTGAATTCTTGAAGCAGATCGGGAAGATGCAGCTTTGGGACAGGGAAAACCCCCCAAAAATGGAGCGTATGGAAGCAACCCATGAAGCAAGCTGGCTGACTTTGGGCCACTCATTCCCTCTCAGCATTGGTTCTAAAGCAAATGAGAGGGGGGATATAATCAGCTCCTTAAAGGAGGCCTGGATGTAACTGTAGTGAATATCAGTGCAATCTTAAGTAGATTTATAACCTTCTAAATCCATGATCTTCAATGGACTTTGAAGGATGATTTCAGATTGACAAAGAAAAGAGTGACTACTTAGAAATGTATTGTAAACAAATCAACCATAGTGGGGACAACCAGGTCACAATTAGAGATGGGCACGAACAGGAAAAAAAATGAACATGATGTTCGTTGTTTGTTGCCATCCATGAACAGGGACTCACGAACAACCATGAACATGGTCCTGTTCACGAACATGTTCGTGGTTGGCTGTTTGTGGGGGCCAGCAGACTCTCCTCCAGCCATCATCCAAGTCAAGATCCCTACTGCATCACTCCCAGAAACCTGACCAGAGCAGGCACCAGGAAAGGTACCAATAATAAATAATAGCTTGGCCCCAGAGCCTGGCAGCAGCCCTGGAACTTGATGGGATAGATCCCTATCCCACCACACACAAAGAAAATTCAAGCTCCAATGCACTCTCCCTGTCTCTCTATCAAAATGCCAACAGCAGCTGTCTCTCTCCCTCTCCAGTCTGCAAAGACTAGCCAGAGCTTGGACCTCCCCCCCCCCCTCCACCGTGGTCTTTGCTTTCTTGTAACAAATTTGGAGTGCCACACTTGAATGGAAGACCTGCCTATCAAGATAAATTGGGCTTAGATTGGGGTTTCCAGGGCAACAGCAGGAGTTCAGACAGAGTTCAGACAATCCCTTCCTAAGTTGCCAAGGAAATTGATTGCAGGTGCCAGACTGTCTGGCCTGATGAACAGCAACGAACGAGGCTTGCAACGACCACCTGTTCATTTAGAATGGGGCCTCACAAACAGCTTGTTCACGAACAGCAGATTGGGTGTTTGTGGCCTTTTTTTGTTCGTATTGCTGCTCATGCCCATCTCTAGTCACAATCCAACACTGAATTGAGTACCTTTAAACTTATTGATTTCAATGGATAAGTATGAAAGGCAATGAGTTAATGTGTGGTCACTTTGTGGTAGATACACAGAAACCCCCTTTCATTCCATCAAAACCTAACTAGCTGGGCTTTGTGCGCATCTAGTCCAAGAAGGAATCGGGAGAGAACCAAAGAGGAACAAACCCCTGTTGGTCTCTCACACAACTTTCTCCTCCTTCTAGATGCCCCCTGTGGACTAAACCTTACCACAGTCTCACAGAACCTTTGTATTGAGCTTGCTCAGTTCTCAGAGATGGCGTGAAACTGAATCAGAAACAGATCCAGAGGAGTTAGCTGTGTTAGTCTGTAGTAGCAAAATTGAAAAGAGTCCAGTAGCACCTTTAAGACTAACCAACTTTACTGTCGCATAAGCTTTCGAGAACTGTGATTCTCGAAAGCTTATGCTACAGTAAAGCTGGTTAGTCTTAAAGGTGCTACTGGACTCTTTTCAATTTTGAATCAGAAGCAGTGTGGCTCAATTGACAGAGACTTTGGGGGAATTGCAAATGGATAAAAGAAGTTAGAAAGGCGCTCAGGTTTCCCCCCTCATCTTAAGCAGATATACTTAGTCCAGGCTTTTCAACCTCCTGGTAACCTCCAGGTGATCTCTTGAAACTACAACTGGTCTCCACTGGAGGAAATGGCAGCGTCAGATGTTAAATCCCTCACCAAATCCCCCCTCCCACAGGCACTACTTCCAAATCTCCAGGAATATCCCAGGCTGGAGTTGGCAACCCTATCTCCCCAGATGCCATTGAAATATTTGTAGCTTGCGAAATAAATGCTAAGCCATTCTGTGCAGCTACATCCTCTTCAATCTCTCTCTGTGCTTTCTCAGGAAATTTAATTTATCCTAATCCACTAAAGGAAGCACTAAATATACTGTAATCTGCATTTCCTTCTTCCCCATCTCCCCCTGCTATTGCGAAATCTCAGGGTCCAGGGCCTCCTCCTGAGGTGGGGGGCTGATAAGAGAGAAGCAGGAAGGAGGAAAGAGAGAGTGAAAGTGACAAGCAGAGACGGAAGGGCCACTTAAATGGAGATTAACAAAAATAACAGACAAACATGAACATCTGCTTCTACCATTATCCCATTATGTGGATAATTACAACATTGGCTTTCACCACAGGGAAAACAACACAAGGTAATACTTTTTCCTCTAATGTTTGCTAAACAAAGACATGGGTTTTAAGCACCTCTGCCCATCCTTTTATACAGAGTTTCTAATCCAAGCTGTACGTTCTTTGCCTGTGTTGATAAAATCTTTTATAATAACCAATTACACGCGCCAGACGGTGCTACATTTCTAAGCAAATTTCTTTTTCAATTCAGATGAATAGACTCATCCTATTACCCACCAATGCCTGTGACTGGATGGGTGCATAACCTTATTAAATACATGAACGACAAAAGTCTGAATGGAGCAATCAGCCGGAAAGACTCTCCTGAGAATCACTACTGAAAATGGAGATGGGAACAGACAGGCATAAAAACATGGCCAGATGCTACATCCACATTCATAAATGAATGTAAAGTTCTGAAGGTGTTCTCGTTTATTTTATTCTTTATTTTCATTAGAGGAGTTTTAAAAAAATGAGGGACCCACTTTCAATATTGTTTAGGTATTGGGAGAGATCTAGGTTAGGTCTGACAGTGATCTTCTATTATTATGGTTATAATACTAGATGTTTTCTGACCACAGCAGACCTGTTCGAGGTGCTGCCTGTAACAGACCCCTGTGACACAGCAAAAGTTGGCTGCACATCAGCTTTCAACTGGTACTCACTAGAAATACAGGTAGGTACTATAGTGCAGTTTCTGTGCGGCTGAAATCACTAAAGAGTGATGGTTTGCGCAATTACTTTTAGTCGAAGGACCTATAAACATAGATGCTCAACAGGAAAAGAAAACAGTTTGCATGTGTGAATTAGACTCTCTTCTCTATGCAAGAAATATGCATTGCCTTGGCTGTCACATACTATAGCCCCAATCCAAGGAACTTCAACAAATCCAGAAGGCATAATAATGCAGAAGTACAATGGCAAGCCAGACTCCCCTCTCCTCCTCTCATCAATCATGTAGGGAGGACTGAATTCTGGTGCCCTTTCTCTTCTCTTTTTGGACAGGTGATTGACACCGTCAGGAAGCCAGCAGATCATTTCCTCTTCCTGCAACAACTAACATCATCATAAATACTTTAAAGAAGCAGGAAATATTCCAGTTATGTTTAGGAGGCAACCATCAGCCAGACCTCCCTGGCTGAAACTTCTTGCCGAAAGGCTTTATAATATTAAATAAATAATGATCGTTGTCGTTGTCGTCATCATTATCATCATCACAGTGTCCCTTCTGGACAGATTAGTGCCCCATTCAGAGTGGTGAACAAAGTCAGTGTATTTATTATCCCTACAATGCAGCTGGGGAGCTGGGGCTGAGTGGAGTGGTTTACCCAAGGCCACCTGCTGAGCACATGGCAGTAGTGGGAGTTGAACCAGCAGAGTGCTGATTCGACGTCCAACCACTTAACCACTATGTTACATCATCATCATCATCATCTAGGATCACTGAGTGGGATTCCAAAAGGACTAACTAAACATCTAGGCAATATTGGCATAGATAGGATAACAATTAGACAGTTGAAAACAGCTGCACTACTTGGAACACAAGACATTACCTCACTGACTTCTAGATTCTTGGATAAAATCTGAGTCGGTGAAGGACCAAAAAATTCCAGCCCAATCATCTGGTGGACTGTGATAACATCTCATAATAATACATTCATGCTCACAATTGCATCTCCACTGGTAAAATAGAAAAGAGTCCAGTAGCACCTTAAAGACTAACCAACTTTACTGTAGCATAAACTTTCGAGAATCACAGTTCTCTTCGTCAGATGCATAAGGTGCTACTGGACTCTTTTCTATTTTGCTACTACAGACTAACACGGCTAACTCCTCTGGATCTATCTCAACTGGTGTAAACCATGATGTTGCAACCACACGTCTAAGCTATGTAATCTCATTAACAAAACTGGCAGGATGTGTTTATGTGGTTGACATGCTGATAGTTGGGTAGACATGATTCTAGAATTCAATAGTATGACTCTATACAGTTCAACAGGAGGGAAGGCAGCATGGTGTAGCCTGATCTTGTCAGATCTCAGAAACTAAGCAGGGTCAGTTCTTGGATGGGAGACCACCAAGGAAGACTCTGCAGAGGAAGGCAATGGCAAACCACCTCTGCTTCTCATTTGCCTTGAAAGCTCCTTGCTGGGGTTGCCATAAGCCAGCTGTGACTTGACAGCTCTTTACACACATACAATCCAGTATACAACTAGAAATATGTTGGCTGAGAAAATGACAAAAACTCTTCATCAGAATCAGGGCTCATTTTGAGGGGGAAAGTGCCGGAACACAGTTCCGGCAGTTCCCTAAAGAGGTCACATGTCAGGTGGCCCCACCCACCTGACTCTCGGTCATTTTGGGCCCGTTTCAGCCTGAATTGGGGCCGAAGCAGCCCAGATGAGGCCTCTGACGGGTGGCGGATCACTCTCCCACTCAGCAGTGGCCCAATCCTGACCATTTGGGGCCCAATTTCGGCCCTGAATGGCCAGGATTGGATCCAAAACAGCCAGGATAGGTGATGCCAGGGGTGTGGCATATACAAATCAGCTAATGACACACTTCTGGTGATGGCAAGGGGCGTGGTATATGCTAATGAGTTATGCTAATGAGTTGTGCTAATGAGTTCCTCCAGCTCTTTTTCTACAAAATGACCCCTGATCATAATCTATCAGTTGAACCCAAATCTCCCTGGTCTGACCCTCTGACCATGACAACATAACGTAGATTTTGAAAAATCAAAAAAGAAGAAAAAGTATATACTTGTGCACCTCTAACTTCAGATTACAACAAATGGATAACATGAGATAAGAGTCTTGTTATTGCTTAGCTGAAGAGGATATCTGTTCCATTTTTGTCAGAAATGCTAACACAAGGAATGTAATGGGTCTTGCACAAAGACTTAGAAAGATAGGCCAGGGCACCTTATAAAACCTCTAACAATGTCTCATTGGACAGAGAGCAGGGTCTGGAAGTACCAATGAAGAAAATCTTTAGACCTTGAAGTATATGTCACTCTGTGGGATGGCATAATTTCAATGATACCCTCTTCTTTGTCCGGCTGTTGGTAACAATACACTTGCCACATAGTCATATGAAAATCTGCCATGTGGTAGCTGTGTGATTACATAAATTTCCCATAGGATTCAGATGTGTAATGAGCACAGTGTTAGCATATTCACACACACAGAGAGACACACACACGGTGAAGCAGGAGGCATAATAACGTCAGATTACCTCATGGCTGGAGCCATCACGTAGAATATTTTCAAGTGATGATCATGTGGTGTTTTTCTGTTTTCTCTGTGAATAGATCAGGAAAATGCTCCCCCTCTTGTTAATTTACTAACCAAACAATGTGTATTTGAGAAGAAGCAGAGACTGGGGAAAGATTTTGGCAGTGACAAACCTTATGACCTTAAAATTGCTGAACTTTAGTTAGTCTCCATTCTGATAATCTACTGTGGACTGTTCAGGCCATGCATCCATTCAACAATGGCTCCTTTTATTTTAAATCACCAACCTATGAATAGATTCTCAACAGCCTGCTAGGCAAACAAGGGGATTCAACAGCTCTTCGGTATGCGTATAGAGAGGCAGGACGAGACAAAATTAATAAGCCTTTGAGGATGTTTTGCATTTTTCAAATACATAATCGTGAGATTGAAAACTAGATAAAGAAACCATCTTTCATCAGTCGAAGTTGAATAGTTCATTATCAGTGTCGTCTCAAGCGATGGCTCCTCTTAAACAAGCAGGGTTTGGCACGCATTCATGATGGCCCATATTTTGAATGTGATCCTATTACTAAAGTATTTCCTACTTTATAAGCCAGTTTTACTGAAGTAAAAAACAAACCATGCACATGCTTTTGAAAAACCATAATTAAAAACGGGCTCTTTGCTAGATCACTGTGCATACATGTTATTTTATATCCATGTACAATTGCTCCCCAAGTGAGACCGAAGACACTCATGCAAGGTTGAGGGATTGGGATTGGTGGGATTATATCTCCTGGTCACTTCCTTGCGCTCTCTCTCCTATGGCTGCCAACTGCAGTTTGAGAAATTCCGGGATATTTGGGAAGGGTCAAGTTTGGGGAAAGGAGAGAGCTCAGCAGAGATAATAACCTTGTGCTTATATACTGCTCTTCTGGACAGATTAGTGCCACACCCAGAGCGGTTTACAAAGTGTGTTATTATTATCCTCACAACAATCACCCTGTGAGGTGGGTGGGGCTGAGAGAGCTGTGACTGACCCAAGGTCACCCAGCTGGCTTCAAGCAGAGGAGTGGGGAATCAAACCTGGTTCTCCAGATTAGAGTCCTGCCGCTCTTACACCAAACTGGCTACCATAGAGCAGGTGTCCCCAATGTGGTACCCATGGGTGATGTGGTGCCTCGCAGCTGCTTTCCTGATGCCCACCAAGTGATTATTGGAAGTGGGCAGGATCAGGTGGGGCTTCTTTTGATGTTTATAGTATAATACAGACATTAGCTTAATGTAGAGTACTTTGTTGGTGCCAATAATGGGAATGATATTCAAAAGGCACAGTAGGATTTGCTTCTGACTGAACATGATTAGGTTGCACGGCTAAAATGTCTAAGGCATGTAACTGGAACTTCTATTGAAGTAATCAGATCTTCCCAGTTTTAATGCATTTTTATAATTGAGGTTGGAATTGATAATAACATCACTACATCAAATTTTGTTCAATTAAAAAAAAATTATGCAAGGAGCTCTCACCAGTCCTTCAGCAACAACAGTCATTGTTCAAAGTAATAGCGCAGGCTCAAAATAACTGGGCTCATGCTAGAAGGTTTCATATAAAGGGGATAGCCAGGAGAAGAAGCATTCTCTCTTTGTCCTTTTGCATTAGATCCCTGCAAAATGGAGACAGATCCTGCCAGATGAGAGTTGCTTAGCTAGCTCAATATGTATAATTTTGTGTGTATGCAAGAAAATATTTTTAAACAGTACATTAATTTTAAAAGGCATCCCATTAAACAGAGCTTTTGTCTGAAAAGTTGAAGACCTATTATCAGAGCTATGCATAAATTCACATTTTGAGAAATACTGGGGACTCCTGCCATAGAGTTTTCCTCCCCAAGCTGCCATTTCTTCTGAGGCACTAATCTCTGTAGCTTGGAGATGCTGTACTTCTGGGAGAAGCCCGGGCCCTGCCTGGAGGTTGGCAACCCTACCTCTCTCCACACAGAGAGGGATGGTTATGAAGCCATTGCCAGCAGGAGTGCTTCACAGAATTCCCACTTCAAGGTGGAAGTCTGAAGTTCTTCTGGAATTTCAACTGATCTCTAGACTTACAGAGATCAGATGCTGTTGAGAAATGGCTGGTTTGGAGGATGGACTTTATGGCATCACATTCCCACCGAGTTGATTTCTCTCCCCTCTTCAAGCTCTACCTTCTCCAGGCACCATCCTACATCCTCAGGAATTTCCCGAGCTGGAGTTAGCAACCTTTGTTTGTGGCTCCTCAAATGAAGTATAAATCTCTTAGACTGGCAGATACCTCTGGATGGAGGTAATGGCCTTTTTTAACATACACATTTGATGGCGAAGGGATATGGGTACGCTAAGGCTGGTGTTGCCAGTCCCCCAAATCATCCCAAAATCATTGGGTGGGGCCTATTGATGTGACATTTATTTATTTGTTTCTTTGTTAACAGGATTTTTACTCAGCCTTTCTGCCCTCACAGGGCCACCAAGGCAGCTAACAAATTTAAAACATACAAATTACAATCTCTTCTTAAAATCTATTAAAACCAACACATAAATGGATCATTGAAACAATTTAAAAACAGAATTTAAAATAAATTTAAAAATAAGAGTTAAAAACATTAAAGAGGGAGGAAGGATCACTGAGGGAATGCCAAGCAGAACAAACAAGTCTTTGCCTGATGGTGGAAGATGGCAACAGAAGGGGATAGGTAAATTTCCCTATGGAGAGAGTTCTAGAGTCTTGGTGCCACTACCAAGAAGGCCCTCGCCTGGCTTGCTGCCCACCTAGGGTTGCCAGGTCCTGGTCGGGAAATTCCTGGAGATTTTGGGGGGGGGGGGTGGAGCCTGGAGAGGGCGAGGTTTGGGGAGGGGAGGGGCATCAGTGGGGTATAATGCCATAGAGTTCATCCTTCAGAGCAGGCATTTTCTCCAGGGGAACAGATCCTTGTTGCCTGGAGATCAGTTGTAATTCCAGAAGATCTCCAGCTACCACGTGGAGGCTGGGAACCCTACACCCACCTAATCTCGGAAGCATGGGGGCACATGACGCAGGGCCTCTGAAGATGAGCATAGTGGTCAGGTAGGTTCATAAAGAAGTAGGTGGCCCTTCTAGTATGTCGGTCCCAAACCATATAGGGCCCAGAAACAAATTGGGAGTCAGTGTAGATGAGCTGAGGCTGGAGGGATATGGTCCAGTAATGTTGCTCTGCCACTAGAAAGCAGCTATGAGTGTAAAACTGATAGAGAGAAGTCATGCTAGATAAGAAACCTTGCCTAAACCCTATATTAATGAGGAAGAAAGAAAGTAGTTGATGGAAGAGTTGTAAAGCTCTAGATGCTTTCAGTGTTAGGGGAAAAGATGGCTCCAAGAGAACTTCCATTTTGAATTAAAACAGTGGAAAAAAATTATCTCTGTCCCCCAAACAAGAAAAATGGCCCCAAGGGAGCTTCAGATTTCAATGACTACTGTTGAAAGATTACTTTCCCTATCCCTCTAACAAGGAACATGCATCTCAATGCCTCCACACAAGCTACCACGAGCCCAGCCTAGCCCGCTCAATGGCTTCGCTCACCTGAGAAAATATATTTGTGAACAAGCCCAGCACGCCCTCCGTGGAAACATCAGGCTATTCAAATAAAACCAAGATATGCAGCCATCAGGCAGGTATTAACAAAGCCCAAAGTCCAAAACATTGAGGAATAAAACCCGATTTGGCTTCAGAATAAAGAAAACTTCTCACGCTTTGGCTCACAAGACATGGTATATATCTTATTTCTCTCCTTCTGGAGGAAAAGGAAGGAAACTGCCATCAAAGAACCGACAGAACTCTGGGCAGGATACACATACATCTCTGTTATAAATAAAATACCATTCGTATGCAAATAGATTTCCTGAGGCTACAATTCTGCTTTTGTAGGAGCAAAAGGTAATGACACAACATTAATCTAGGAGAATTGCTGGAAATTATTAAATCCAGTGTGAGGTGTATCTTTGTTATAAATACTCAGTCCTGACTCATACCAGCTTACTTTCACCCTAGATTGGAGAGAGAGGATTTAAATCTCCATTCAGGAATACAGCTTCCTGGGCAATCCACTATTTTTCAGTCTAACCTACTTCACGTGGTTGTTGTGAGGCAAACTAATCGCTCTGGATTCTCTGGAGTTAGGGTGGAATAGAAATGTTATGGATGACTAAACCAAATAACCTGGGAAAAGCAGCAAAATCCTTTTCTGCTGGTTTCCTCAATTTGGGCTGTTTTCATACGGCCACGCACCCGGAAGATCATGCGAAATTTACAGCATAAAAGCATCTTCCTAGCGCAATTTCCTGGCACGATCCCATTTAATGGCCCCTTTTCTGACGTCATCGGGCCATTAAAGGGGATCGTGCCAGGAGATCATGCTAGGAAGACGCTTCATGCTGTGAGTTTGTGCGATTTCCCGGGACACGTGTAAAAACAGCCTTGTTTAAATAGGAAAGTCATTTGAACAAGAATGTACCCTTCATAACCAATGTACTGTAGATAGCTCTAAGAGTCTCAGAAGCAGTTCTGCAGAAATGCAGTACACTGTGGAATTTGTGGCTAGGGGGGATCCTCTTTGAATGGGGGAGAGGACCAGACAAGCACAGATGCAAAATAAAATTGAAAGCATTTTTAATGCACACACATTTTTTACCTTTTATGCACTTTGTGTACGGACAGGCATATTTTTCACCAAGTATTTGGGTTGCCATCTGTTTGAGTGACAGAATGCTAAGGGCGGTTTGAAACAAGACTGAGAAATCTGCTTCCCGTCCAGACACTCTCCCCATCTATCACCTAGACAAGACTTTAATTTGCAGCACAGATGTGCTAACATACTCTCTCATACAGACAATCAAGTAGCAAGCAACTGAGCATCTCTGCCAAACCCAAAGCGACGCTTCATAACTGTACAGTCCAAAACTGACTGAAGAATTTATAGGCAAATCATTGCATTTTAACTGATAACTTATTGAACTGAACTAAATCTATTTATTATTTTCATCTGCCTTTGTGGGTTGTAAATAATAGAACTTTCAACTTACAAAACAAAAGTTCCAACTTGTTAGAAGGTGAAAAGGCCAATCTGAAGATTTTCTTTTTCAGCCACTTTCAGAATAACGCACCAGAATCAAGTAACCTCCCCCACTCCCCAAATGAAAAATGTGTCCATGTTATATTAGTAACAGTTCTATCCTGCAGATGGGAGACCAAGTTTGCCAGAAAGAGTCTTGCCAGAGAGAACACTCAGCTAAGGTGAGAAGTGGCCTGTTCATTTCTTACTTCACATTCTTCACCACTACACAGTCAACGTACTATTTGGACCATTGAGGAAATCCATGTGTATCATAGGGAACAGAGTTTTATTAGGTATTGCAGGACCAAAGAACATAACCTGCAGAACATACAAATCCATCAACATATTAATCCCAATTAAAGTTGAAAAAGCTGAAAGTAAAACTCTAAGCCTAAGGGCTCAAAGTTGAACAGTGCACTGAATACACAGGCTGATGTTAACACAACAAAAGGGGAGGAAGGGTTAAACCAGAATTGCTGCTTCATCCCCCCACAGCAGCTTCCCTGATGCTTTGTTTCCAAAGGGCTGTGCAAAATGCTTGAGGTTTTTTTTCTTTGGAAAAGCCCAAAACATGCCTGGGAGGGAGGGAAAAGCAGTCATTTAACCCTTTTCTGGCTTTTAAAGCCAGGAGGAATGTGCAGTAACATTACAATGTTACAACCTTACAACCCATTCTTGCCTTTGGAAAAAAAAGTGTGTGTGTGCACACCCCAAGGGAGGAAGAGAAGCAGCCATTTAACCCTTTCCTAGCTTTTAAAGCCAGCAGTGAATAAGCAGCAATGTTAGGAATCATTGCTGACTTTGGAAAAAAAATAAGAGAGAGCTTGCATACCCAGGAGGAAGGCCTTATGACCCTTACGTTGCTTTATTTAAAAAAAAATAGTGGACAAGGAGTTCAGAGAGCTGAGGAATGTGGGAGTGGTTAATTCTGCACAGACCAATTAGTTCCTGGGGGGAAAAAAGATGGGGGAGAAGAGAAACAGAAGGGGAGTATAGAGTTCACACTGACATTAATCAGGCCACATGCAACTCAGCAGCAGCTTCAAAATACAATCGTGGTATGGCAGCAGGTGGGAAAATTGGGGATACTGCAGACAAACATCGGTACTGCATCCCATGACTACCTTGCAAGTGTGCAACTCCTGCAAAGATGGGAAGCAGAACAGATACTGAAACGCTTTCAAGCCCCAGTGTGAAAAGGACCGTTGTCTAAAATGAACTTTCCATTGTCCAGCCTCATGTATGCATGAATGTATGCAATCAAAACTTCCTGGCAAGAGAGAGACGACGATGCATTCTGCACCCTTGGAAGCCACAGGAGAGAGAAAGAATTGCTCTCAAGAGACACAGGAAGAGAAGGAGGGGTCCCACCCTAAACAAAGAGAAGCATCTTGCTCCTCAGGAAAATAACACACACAGAGACATGCATCACCCTCCAGTGTCCAGGCATGCTGAAGTGCCTATTCCAACAAAGATTCATGGCAGCTGTGCCCAAGAAAACAAGAGTGTCCGGAAACAAACCAGAACAGAAAGGTGCCTTGTGACACCTTAAATACTAACAGATTCATTGCAGCATAAGGTCTGATGGGCTAGAGCCTACTTTGTCAGAGGCACAAAGTGAAACATCAGTCAGAAGATAAGAATGATGGAGGTGATGTGAATAGTGGTATTAAAAGGGTGTAGAATGCAAAATTCACTATCGTCCTACTTCTGGATGGCTGCCCTGCTGGGATTTTGCAAAGGTGTAAGGTGAACAAAAAGCAACAGGTCTTTTGCACTTGTAACATTTTTGTTGAAGAAGGCATTTCGGCCTGTGCATTTTGTCAGGCAGGGCTGCGAAAAGCTGCACCAGGTGAAATTCTCTCACCCACGTACCTGGTTCCATGTACAGGAGAACATCTCTACCATGCAGCCTAAAGTAAAGAGTTTTCTGTGGCTGGATGTGTTGCTTCCTGGGTTCTTCCTTCTTTTAGTGCAGTTACATCCTACTCCACTGTCCCCTCGGCTCAACATACCCAGTGTTTTTGGACTCTTCCCATTTGATGTACTCTCTAGACCTGTCCTTCCCCTCCTCTTCTTTCTCCTCTCTTTCCCATTGTTGGGCTGCTTCTTGAATTGTGATGATGGGAACCAAACAACCTTATCCGTAACCAAGCATATTCCCACAGGCAGTATCTTTCACCTCATTCAGGTGTTTCCAAAACGCGTTCTCCCAAAGAAAGTGAAAGAGATCCATTTTCTGCCTGTGATGTAACAAATTGAAATATCATTTGCTTCAAGTGTTCCCAGGTTGAATTCTTTCGATGTCTGAAATGGTTGCTTCTCCATATCAAAGTGGTTTACATTAACTTGAACATTATACCTACACCACCTGCTAGCTGGGCTCTTATGAATCCAGCTGGGTGTCTGCGATTGACTCAATATTTTCCGGGCTCGCTCTTGAGCATTTTAGCAGTAATATCTCAGTGAATTTCTCATAAGCCTCTCTGGAATGATGTGTTCTTTCCCCCCTTTTTAATATACTCTCCAGCTGTACTGAAAAGCAATCAAGGGTTATTTCTTCCTCTTTCCTTATTGGGGAAAGTAGAAAGTTTCTATTAGCTGTGCAATTCCACCCAGAACACCCCAAAGCACTCAGCAGCAGTTAATGGATCCCCATGTCTGGAGATCCTCCTGTGCACATCTAACCTGCTCTCACAGCTGATTTCTGTATTCTTCCTTCCCCAGCCCCCAACAAGTGCAAACTGAGGCATGGGTGACAGCAAAGGCGGCTTCTGTGATGGCAGCTGTCTCATGAAGCTGCCTTATACTGAATCGGACCTTTGGTCCATCAAGGTCAGCATTGTCTACTCAGACAGGCAGCAGCTCTCCAGGGTTTCATATAAAGGGTCTTTCACAGCACCTTCCACATGAGCCTTTTAGCTGTCGGAGATGCTGGGGATTGAACCTGCTGCTGAAAGCTAAAACACACGAGACGAATTACATGAGGACACTCAAGTGAAGGGAGATGCAATGTTAGCCGGGAAGCTGAGTTCGAAAAGACAGATAGGAAGGCTTTGTCAATTTCCCCTCTCTACAGAACCATGGAGATTGCTCCTCAGAGGGTTTGTTTATTTCATCTTTGCCTCCCAGAAAGGGAGGTGAAACTGACAGAGCCTTTGGGAGGTGAAGATGAGGAACCGTCTTCTTTGCCAGCTCTTTAGAGAGGTGAAATTGACAAAGTCTTCCAATCTGTCTTTTAGAACTTGGCTTCCTGGCTAACACTGCTTCTCCCTTCGCTTAAGCATCTTCTTTGTCTCGTGCAGTTTAGATCTGAGCCAGCACCCCTCCCACCACTGAACACCAATAGTTATCAACCTTTCATATCTTACATTTCACCAATAGTTGTATCAAAGAATCTGGGCCCCACTATGATAGAAATGAAAAGCCCACCTTTCCCCTCCTAAAAAGGACATCTATTTGTTTACAGGTATTCTGTTATTATACTTATCATTTATGGTGAAATGTAAGGGCATAGAATGTAGAAAGACAATGGGTAATCTCTGATAGGTAGGGTTGGCACATCAAAGACATTTGCTGGTGGGCAGGAGGAACGCAGGATTAGGAGAAATACCCAGTAATACTGGCATGCCAAAGGTCACAGATGGATAATGCGTAGCAGGTAGGGCCAGCAGGGCACATCACAGTTACAGATGGACATGGACATTGAGGGAGAGTGAATTTGTAGTAATTGTTATGAATCCCCATGTCCCACCTAGACTACTGCTGCATCCCACCAGTGCTATGCACACCACTGGTTGAGAATCACTGCTGTATACCACCTCCCAATAGCAGCAACCTTGTCATTTGGATAAAATACTCTAGGGAGTCCCTTTTATGTAATGGAGTAACAGTCCCAAAGAACCAAATACGCTGTTGGGTGGTGGAGGTATCATCTTGCATTTGGAAGGAAGGCCCACCCAGAATCTCTGGTTAAAGGAATGCAGACAGCAGTGCTGGGAAAGACCTTTCTGCTCCTAAGGCTTTGAACAGCTGCTGAGCAGGCGGTACCAGGCCAATGGCCTGACAGCCTGAGGCAGCTTCATAGGCCAGTGTTCATGCAGGTGATAATTATTGCTCAAAAGACAAAATAAATGCCAGTAAAGCAGCCATGTTAGTACAAGCAGGAAAGGAAGATTCCGGAGGCATCTTAAAGACTAGGAGATTTATTTTCACATAAACTTTTGTGGACTAGTATATCAGGTAGATAGCTGTGTTGGTCTGCAGTAGATGAGTAAGGTTCGAATCCAAATAGCACCATAAAGACCAACAAGAATTTCCAAGAGATAAGCTTTGGAGAGTTAAGCTCTCTTCATCAGATGTGAGTAGGAACGGAGATCTGAGTCTTAATTTCCCAGTCAGAAGGTGGGTAGGGTGTTGCAAAGAAATAAAATAGGATGTGGAGGTACAATGTGAAATGTTATTAGCTTGTTTAGAGCAGGGGAGGAAATGCAGAAAATGAGCATCTGTAGTGAGACTAGGCCCTGACCTGGATAGCCCAGCCAAGCCTGATCTCATCAGCTCCCAGGAGCTATAACGGGTCAGCCTTGGTTAGTAATTGGATGGGAGACCTCCAAAGAAGAACAAGGTCACTATGCAGAGGCAGGCAATGGCAAACCACCTCTGTTAGACTCTTCTCTTGAAAACCCCAGCGGGGGGGGGGGGTCACTATAAGTTGGCTATGACTTGATGGCACTCTCCACCACCCTCAATGAGACTAGAGTCTAATTCATCAGATGCATAAAACATGCCCTCTGCTGGTACACAGAAATACAGAGGCATAGGGGGAAAGTGGTAAATGATTTATGGGGGGGGCAGTGTTTAATTATTTATTACAGTTACATCCTTCCAGACGTGGATTCCTCCAGATGTTTGGCTGACCAAAAATGGAGAAAAAATACAACCCTGAAGAAGAAGGGTAACCAAAGAGGTTGGGCAAAAAAAAATTAATCAAATATAACTACACACATAATACAAGTAAATAAAACACTGGTATATAATTTAATTCAACAAATGAAATAGCGGGTTCTGCTTGTAAAGCACTATATAATGCTGGGATACTCAGAGAAGGAACTTAAATTCTGTGTCCCAGAAAAACTGCAAATGCGTTCTTCACAACAGTTTCAGCTTCTGAAGAAAAGGAAGTTTTCCAGCATGAAGATGTTCTGGGTGTGTTTTTCCTTTGTAAAAAGCTTGCTTAAGAAATTTAGAGGAATATTCTCTGTCCTTTAACTATTCCATAAGTATGGTGGTTTGTCTAAAGAAATCTGTATCATGGCTGCAATTTCTTCTACTTTTCAACATCTGAGAAAAAGGTAAGTTTTTTTTTTCAGGTGATAAGTGTGGTAACTGTCATCAGCTAAAAAAAGAATTTGCATTGGTAGGTTTTCTAAAAACATCAGTATGTATCTCCCTGCCTTCCTATCAATACATCCAAAAAGTTGACTTTAGATCTGTCATAAAACATTTCAGATTTAACACTGTTATGTATAGTATTAATAAACTGGTGAAACTGAATACGGAGATCCTTTGAGCCATTCCAAATAATGAAAATATCATCCAAAGATAAGATGATACTGCCCCTATAGATATAATTATCTCTCTGGAGAATAAAGCTATTCTCTAATCTATTCATAAACAGATCAGCCAGTTCCAGAGCAAATTTGTACTCTATGGCCATACCAGAAATTTGCCAAAAGAATAGTCCTGGGAACTGGAAAACTTTCTTTTTCAAACCCAGTTCATGGCATAAAAAAGATGTGGGTGGACTGGAAAATCGCTCCCTCTTATCAAAAATGTCTTGCCAGAGCCTTGTTGTATGGAATGTTTGTATATAAAGAAACAACATCCATAGTCACAAAAATAGCCTCCTCTAATATCTCTTGAATGTTGTTGACATGATTTTAAAAATCCATTGTATTTTTCAAATAAGATGAAATCCTAGGGGCAAAGGGTTTTAAAAAAGAATCCAGATACATCGCCAGAGGTTCCAAAACAGAGCCATAACCTGAGACAATAGGTCTACCAGGAGCTGGGAGAAGACCTTTATGGATTTTTGGCAGGAGGTGGAATTGTAGCATTCTACCCTCAGTTTGCAGTAAAAAGAAAATCACATGTAGATTATTTATGTAATCCTCTAGTAGTCAAAATGCTAACAATATCTTTCTTAATAATGGACATAGGGTTTTCTGCGTTCCTTTTTAGGTAGCTCAGGAGAGCCTGATCTCGGCAGATCTCAGAAGCCAAGCAGGGTCGGCCATGGTTAGTAATTGGATGGGAGACCTCCAACAAAGACCAGGATAGCAGAGGCAGGCAAAGGCAACCCACCTCCATTAGTCTCTTGCCATGAAAACTCCTCCAGGGGTCGCCATAAATCAACTATGACTTGAGGGCAGGATTTCAATTTTTTTTTTTGCAATGATTAGTGTTGTTAAATTGTTGCAATACTTCCTGAATGTGATTTCCTCTATCCCACACAACTGCTGGTTTGAAAATAACATCACTGCAAGAACATAGCTGTTTTAGCATACTAATTTATTCAAATTATGCCAAACTGGCAACCTTGAATACTCTAGTCTTTTCATTCCCTCCGAAACAAGATCTTGAAATGCCAGTATCTTCAGGTTTTTCAGGGAGGGAGTTAAAAGTAAATTTGTGTCTAAACATATTGTTGTTTGCGGAGGCATTCTCATCTACAGCTCTGTCCTTCAAGAAATCTGCAAGTCTTGTTCTTCTAAACATATGCTGTATATTTAGCCACAATAACGGGCCACTTAACAAGGACATAAGCGCCAAGGGTTACGACCAGCAGCAAACCCAGATACTAACTCTAACCACGTATCCTCACTAAGGCTTCCAGCATCCACCATACCATTAGTGGTTTTCTCATCTTCCAATATGTTATATCCAACCATATGCCAACAATACTCTTTTGCCGTCTACAGAGGACAAACAGGTCATTTTTGATGCAAAAGAATAGACAGAGATCCCAAGTTTTAAAAACAGCCACATTTCTACACCCAGTGGAAGAACCGTATCTCCAGACACACTGCGGCTGACCTGAAACTCTCCATTCTTCAACAAAAGGTCATCAAAGGAAAGATTTGGCATGAAATTTATCAGGAAGTTTGATACTACCCATTTAAGTTCAGAGAGGAATCTGGGTACCTTTACAGAAGTTAAATTAGCTTAGCAAGTCTAGCAAGATCGTGTTATCTTACATGCTCTGGGGAAGTGTGCACTAGTCTATGAAAAATTATGCCAGAGTAAATCTGTAAGCTCTGAAGACTTCTTTTTGGTGTCAAGCAAGGAATGGAAGATGTCTACTCAAAAATTCATATTTAAGATGCTGACTTCTATACAGATTACAAAACTTAAAATCTGGTTTGTAGCTGAAAATGCCAACCCCCCACCTGCCCAAGAAACAAAAACTGACAGGGGGGAAAATGGGAGGCATTTTCCCTAGGGTATCTTCTTCTATTTATGCTGAAGTCTGAGCAAATAAATTAGTGGTTTCGTGTCTGATAAAGTAAATACTCCTGAGAACACTGCTGATCTTTGCAAAATCATCTGGATGGCTTTGTAATCCAGTGCAGATGTGACAGCGTGCGAGAAGAACCCCAGCCTTTTCTGAAACACCCCCGATATTCTCATGACAATGATTAGGCCTAGTATTGTTGTTGGCCTGGACCAGACAGCAGCCGGCCCAGCTCAGCTTCAGGCCGGGAGTGGGGAGGAAAGGCCCATTTCATTAAAAGGAGATTTATTGGTCTTAGAGGGCTTCATTTCAGAGCTTGGATTCGTGACATGCACTTTGCTCAGTCCTGGTTGTTGTGATTTTGATAGCAGGGGGAAGAAATAGCAGGGCAGATGCTGAAGAGGACGAGGAGGAGTTGTGTTATAGACTCTCAAGGTGTGACTATATGCAGTTTAGAGCTGAAACACATGATCAGCAGGACTGTACCATTTTTCAGGAGTGTACCATTTCACACCACAGCTGAAGGATGGATTGTTAGACAGCTTTGTGTTAAAAAAAATATAACCACTCTTTGCACTCTCTCAGCAATAGCATGTCACAGGGAAGCTTTCTCTGTATGATGCTAGTTATGCAAAGATATTTTTATATGGGGAAACTCTCAAAGAATTGACCCCTGTCACTGCTTTGTCAGGGACAGATAACAGAAAACAGGGACATCCCTGTTACCTAGGGACAGTTGGAGAATATGCAACTGGACTATCAAAGGACAGAAAGAGGAAATCGGAAGAGCTTGCAGTTCCTGCTCCTTCCCCCAAAGCCCTACTTAATCCGAGTAACAGAATGTGCTCCTGCTAATGCTGTCATGAATAAAGCCGCCTCTTAATCCTAAAATTCTCATGGAGGTTTAATAAGAAGAATACAGTCAATAAACAAGTCACAAGCAATACATATGCAATCTGAGCCTGGATAAGTGTGGCCAACAGTGCAATCCTAAGCAGACGTATACCCTTCTAAGTTCACTGAAGTCGATGGGCTTAGAAGGGTGTAAACTGTGTTTAAGACTGATCTGCAAATCTCATTTAGTTTTCTAAGAAGGGCTGCAACTGAGTTGAGTTCTCATGTAAAGAAAGCAGTATGTGCGACGTGAGTGTGTATTTAAAACCACTATATGGTAAGCGAGTGGAACCTCCCCTTTTTACACCCCATTTTGCTTCCCTCCATTGAGTCCTCATTTTTCTCCCAGCCCAGCTCACTTCTGGTACAAGACGAGGCTGTGAAAAAATGCTCAGCTGTAAATGGAGATGCTTTCCTGTAGTTCGCTGAAACTCGGCAAGGAGGCTTGAAACCAAAGTGAACAAAAACTAAATTGAATAACTAAAATGAATAGCTTTTATTTATTTATTTCCTTAAAACCCCACTTTTCTCCCCAAGAGGGACCCAAAGTGGTTTACAACATTCTCCCCTTCTCCTTTTTTGTTTTCTCAACAATCCTGTGATCTCAATCAGGCTATGAATATGTGATCAGCCCAAGGTTATCCACCGAGCTTCTGTGGCAGAGCGGGGAGTTGGGCCTGGACCTCCCAGATCCTAGCCCAACACGTTAACCACTATGACCACACTAGGTATAAATATAATAACCACAATAACTAATTTCAACAAAATGGATATTTTAATGAACTGAAATCTCCTCCAAATATGTTTTGGGCCCATCTTTAAAGGTAAAGGTAGTTCCCTGTGCAAGCACCGAGTCATTACTGACCCATGGGGGGACATCACATCACAACGTTTTCTTGGCAGAATTTTTTTTATGGGGTGGTTTGCCATTGCCTTCCCCAGTCATCTACACTTCACCCCCAGGAAACTGGGTACTCATTTTACCAACCTTGGAAGGATGGAAGGCTGAGTCAACCTTTAGCATGTAATTAATCTCTAACCATATCTGAACATCTCTAGGTGCTACAGTAACGTTCCCCCATATTTAAATCTTGCAAAAGTGGGAGTCTTCGGTTAGTTTGCTGCCTGGCCAATTTCTTGTATGCTATAACTAAGCCAGTTCAAGATACCTCCAGCTGCTTTTCAATTGCTAAATTGGCAGCATCTTAAATGAACTATCATGATGCAAGAAACAAAGAAGCTTTGTTGCTCCTTGAAGCAGGTGTGTGTGTCGCACGAAACACACACACAAGCTAGAGGATTTTCAGTGAAAAATATGACTTTCCAGGAGATGGCATTATAATTTGAGCATTTCTGCAAACCAGCCAGTAGGTGGTGGTATTGCAAAACCTATATTTTACCTGAGTAATTTTTTTCACATTTAACAGGAAAAATCCTATGGAGGGGAGTGGGGGCCGGGGAGGGGGGCGGAAATGACAACTGGAAATTGCATGCAGGTCCCCAGTTTCTATTGTCCATGAATTGCTTGTAGATAGCCACTGTGGTAGAATGGGTAGAACGTTGAACTAGAAAGATCTGGGTTCAAATCCCTCACCTAGGTGCTGTAATGGCACAATCATTTAGTCTTGATAATTCTGTGCTGCTTTGCCTCTCTTTCCAGTAATGTGTAGCACTACCAGGTGCACCTGTCCAGTCTTCAACATCTGCATCTGAAGCCCTTCTCCAGTGTACCTCATCTATTAGAGCAATGAGAGGGTCTTTCCAATGGTAACACCCATTTCAGCTTCTGCTGAGAAGTGCTAAAATCGTTTTCATTTTGGCACCATTTTTTATATTTTTATTCTCCAAAGCATTCAGGATGAATGGCTCTTCTGCTTTTATTAAATTTTATCTGATTTTTTAATTTTAAAAAATCTCCTGCTGTTTTATTTCTTTAAAAAAAACATTTATGCCTTCATTTCCGCTTGACGGGAGGTGGAAAAGTGGCTCATGATGAATTCTGCAACAACTTGGTAATATCGTCTCACACCTTGTAATAGACTTACACACTGCCAAAAAGAGAAGATAAAGACCTGCTTCTCTTGTCTATGTTCTCTCCTCAGTCAGGAAGTTCATGGGGTGTCTTTGGGGACGTTGCGATCTCTCATGTTGGTCTACCTCACAGGGATGTTGTTGCTGTTGTTACTGTTATTGTTCAGCATGGCTTTGTCCCACCCTTCCTCCACGTACATTGTTCTCCCCTTCTTCATCTGATCCGCACAACAACCCTGTGAAGTAGTCTAGCCTGGAAATGAATGTGTGGCCAAGATTGCCCAGCAAGGTTCATGTGGGGATTCTGACATTCTAACTGCTACACCGCACGGGCTCTGTGTGTCCTATGCCTTTTTATTCTCCACCTCCTTATTCACCTCTTGTTATTCAATAAAGTTCAAAACCTTCTTTCATTGGAGGAAGGCTCCTTAGCATGAAGGAAGGTTTCAGACGGAGCTACCGTGTCATTCCTAAAACGCTTCGTCAAGGAACAAACATGAGACTGTATTGCTTTTTCCTGTGATCCATGTATCTGCAATAATGCGGCTGAAATGGTACGTGTAAGGGGGCCCTTATAGCTAAGGGTTCTTGTTGCTTCCTTCTAATCTATGCCTGGGTTGCACAAACCCCATTTTGAGTAAACATTCTACACAGTTGGTCTTATCTGGGTAATTACTAGACCCCGAGTGATAAAACGGCACTATTTATGTTCTCCTTAATCTTAGTTTAGGGAAAGTTCATGTAAATATGACTCCCCAGCGTGTTTCAAAGGAAGAGAGAAATATTGGAATGAGCAACTGATCCCAAGGGATGTTATCTGGGCAGGGAGCACCAACCCTCTCAGAGGTATGTGAGATTTGGACACAAAGCGTGGGCTATTTTATGTTTGCACGGAAGATGCAAAAAGGAGGAGGGAGGGTGTTGGTGTACCAGGTTATTTTAGCTGAATAGCATTTTGCGGCTGTTCCAGAGGATGGGAAATATTTGATTCCTTGTTATGGCAGTGCTGTTCTCACAGAGCCAAACCAGATCTGTTTACTCCTAAGCAAATCCCACTGAGTCCAGTAAGATTTATTCCCAAGTAAATGTAAATCAGTTTGCCACCTTAGTCATCACAGATAGTGCTAGTTAACTGTTCCAGCCCAAGTGGCAGAGCATCTCAGCTGCACGTAATGTCAGCAGCAGAGTGGGTTGTTCAAATGAACCAGGAGCGCCACTGGCAGAAAGTCTCCTCTGCTTAGAGCTGCCCCATCAGGCCTGCATCAAGGGGGGGGGGGGGCATAAGCCTGCCTGTCAAAAAGGGAAGTTGGGTGGGAGTTGTGTCTAGTTTACAGTGTTGTTCTAAAAGGCAGTAGTTCAGGAAGTTTTGTCATCTGTACGTGAGTTTCAGGACCCTGAATTTGTTCTCTTCAACCACTTTAGATGGGGTATATGGAGTATTCAGAGCATGAGGAGAAGTGGCAGTGTTGTGTAGTAGTAGTTAGAGTGTTGGACTAGGATTTGAATCCTGGTGTTGGACCAGGTTTGAATCCCAGCTCTGCCATGGAAGCTCGCAAGGTGACCTTGGGCCAGCCACAGACTCTCAGCTTCAGTTGTTGTGAAGATAAAATAGAGGAGACGAGAATGATGTAAGCTGCTTTGGGTAAACAAATCTTTTCACTTGCATCCTTTGTAATCTTATGACTACCACATAATGTCGGCTACGGCTAACCATCTTGTCTTCTATGCTGGAGCAGCGCTGCCTCCTTTCTATTTCCTGGTTCTTGACACATTTGCTCAGAGCCCTGCCTCAGTTTTCAAAGTGTAACATGTGCAGATGTCAAGCAAGATCTGGATAATACACAAGGAGCACATCATGCACAGGGAATGCATGACCACCTGTCTGTCAGGCTGCTTCATTCCAGCTCCCAGGACCACTGCCATCAAACATCAGGGCTTCTAAGAATGAACAGATACTAGGGCCGTTTCCAGACGGCTTACCGGCCCCCGGAACGTCGTGCCACGGTGTGGGGAAAACGCGAAATATCACATTTTCTCGCGCGAGTTTTGCACGATGTCACGCAAAACTCGCGCGAGAAAACGTGATATTTCACGTTTTCCCCGCACCGTGGCGCGACGTTCCGGGTGTCGGTAAGCCATCTGGAAACGGCCCTGATCTGGCGTGATCTTCCTCATTGGGCAACTAGGCCGGAACGCTTACTCCTTTATTAGGGGAAACTGCTTTTTTCCTCTTAGCGCTGCTAAATTGAACTGCATGATAAACCAGAAGACAAACATAACAGGAATGTAATACCCTTCTTAACAGTAAAGCAATAATAAAAGGTGTTATAGTTTGGATTCCCTCCCCCCCAACACAGCTCAGTATAGACAATAGTTTTGTCTGTTGAAGAAGACAACAAAGAAAATTCTCTTGGATAACGGGGTACATACAAGCTGTGAGCTTCATTTTTGGAACACTGGTGAGTTTGGATCTTGAATTAGGCCTGGGGCGAGTAACTAGTCGTCGCACAGCCAGTTAGTTCAGTCAGTTCCTGTCAACTAAGCAGCATGTGGGGGTTATTGTGAGGACAAAATGGAGGAGGAGCAGACCACAAAGAGCCCAAGACCCTGGGCTCTCTGATATTCACTGGGAAAAGTTATCCTACTCTGACCATTATGTTTGGAAGACTTTCACAGCCAAGTCATTCTGCCTTTAGCTGAGGATGCTGCGCTTAGGGCTAGGTTTTTAAACTGCACCTCGCTTTGGGGAGGAGGTTGTCCTCTTCATTTGGGCTTATGTGAAACATAATGAAGGGCTAATCCTCATACCATCATCAGCTATACTATGTAATTGGCTTCAGTTTGAGACCTTGAATTATTCTTGATTATAATTAACATTATTAATTGGGCCCTCAGTTTTGCTGACTGTTTTGTGACTTTCTTTCCGTCAGGCACTCCTTTTCTGAGGAAAACTTTGAGCTCTTTCCTCATTGCTGCTCCATATCATGAAACCAGTCAGTTGGTGATGCCAGGTGACCTGAAACTTCAGGCCTACTGTGCTACACAGAAGCCTGCCCTCTCAGGAGCTGCAGACCTGCATGAGGTACAGAAAGTCAAACAGAAAAATCTTACACATTGATTATTTTCCTTGTGAGTTTATTTCTCTCTTGATTTAAAGGTACCATCTGAACACAATTTCAAATACTGTCTTGTAAAAGCAAGTGGGATTTAGTCTGGTGTAGGAGATGGCAGGGCTGAATATGGAGATGGAGAACACTAGGGCTCACAACCTTCACCCCCTCCATCTGACAGAACAGGGGGTTGGGGGAAAGGCATGGGGAACGGGCCCAGGAGCCCCGCAGTGTGCTCCCCTATGCTCTGGAGCACTTTGCTCCCTCAGTCGGAATGAAAGGCAGACACAGTATTTGGGTTCTAAAATGGGCCGCTTTATTAAAATTACAATTAAATATAAACTACGGCAAGGGCCTAACTAGCGGTACAGGTCAGGCCCTGGGGTCACTGCTGGACCCCGCCCTGACCTGTCTGGGCGAGCACCCGCTGCCCCGGGTGCGAGCCATCCACCAATGGCTGGGACCCGGCCTGGCCAGGCGGAGTGGTTCACCCCTGTAAAGCTCCCCCACCCGGCCGTACGGCAGCGGGGGGAGACTGGCTTGTCCAGGGGTTCCCCACCCAGGGCGTCTGACCTTGCAGCTGGGCCGTATGGCAGCCAGCCGCTCCTGAAAGACCCCAATTCCCCACCAATGGGGAGGTGCCAAGGGTGCTCACCGGCCCGCTACAGATTTTCCCTAACTAAAATTCTGCCACCAGGGAATTACCTCAGTCCCACCATGCCAATTACCTTCCTCTTTTCACAGTGCAAGGTAGGCGAAAAAACTCCATTCCCAAGTGCCAATCAGGGACAAGGAGAGAAAAATTCCTACCTGGCCCAAAAGGCGACCGGCTAATCCTGCACTGCAATAGGGGGAGGTGGGTGGGCCGAGCATGAGGCACAACTGAAGGCAATGGGGCGGAGAAGCCAGCTAAGGCTACAGGCTCTGCCCCCAGTGCTAAGCCCTGGATGCCAGGGTGTGCCTTCTGCTTTCCTCCTCTTTCTAATCATAGGAAGCATCACATTTCTTACCCTTTTCTAATACTTTAACATTTTGTTTGCTTGCTTGCTTGCTTGCTTGCTTGCTTGTTTATTATCTGCCTTTCTCACTGAGACTCAAGGCAGATTACAAAATGTGGGTCAATGTGATCAATGGTTGGACATTCGATAACAATGCAATAGGGTATGGGCTGAAGAAATTTGTGTACAAACATAAATCCCAATACAAAGCTGAAACAAAGCATAAGCAGACATGGCATATTAAATGACACAGAAACTTTCCAGTATAGTCCCTAGCTCCTGACCCTTAACCAAAGCATCTCTCTGGACCATTTCCTTACAGCACAGACTTCTTATCTGTGTAACAAAGCCCTCTTGAATGGTTTATTTTTGCATGGTTTGTGGAAAGCTAGGAGAGTGGGAGCCCTCCAGTTTGGTGTAGTGGTTAAGAGCAGCAGGAATCTACTCTGCAGAACTGGATTTGATTCCCTACTGAAGGAATTAAAAATAAAAAGTATATTCTCTCTTTGTCATTCTAATGACAAGGTGTTAAAGGATGTGGTTGTCATGAAGCTAAGACCGTTGAACTCAGGCGTATAGTAAAGGAAATAGAGATGTCTAGGACAGCTGAACTTAGACATCAAAGGAAATATAGATGTGAAGTGTTCTGAGAAAACGTACTTTTGTGGTTAAAACAGCAGACAGGTGAATGCTAGAACAAAGTGTGCATGCTTAATGAAGCTCATAAATATTATCTGCCATGCCTTGAATAAGTAAAAAGCTAATTTTAATGGTCATGCAATGTATGTGAAGGGAGAATATCATGTAATATGTTAAAGGCGGTCCAGAAAGTCTGTGACTCCTGAGTACTCCAGCCAATGGGGAAAAGGAGAGGGCATGTGACAGCTGGGGATAGGATATGTGTATTTTTCAGTGTATGAAACAATACTATAAAAGAATGATTTTCGCTGTAATCAGGCAGTCTGGTTGGCAGCTGCTGACCAGCCTCCTTTCTTGTATACAGTAAAGCTTATATAGTTGATCTATTGGCTTCGGCATTTTTATGCTTTAGAAGAGACTATACCACATTTCCAACACCACTCCTTCACTTGAAGCCAGCTGGGTGACCTTGGATCAGTCACAGCTCTCTCAGCCCCACCCACCTCATGGAGTGATGGTCATGAGGATAATAATAACACCTTTTGTAACTCACTCTGAGTGTGGTATTAAGTTGTCTTGAAGGGCAGTATATAAATCGAATGTTATCATTATTATTAACTTCATCAAGCAGGCCATTACATAAGGTGAGTGCCACAACAGAGAATGCACATGTACAAGTAGCTGTTGATTTTGAAAACTTGCAAGGTGGTACCTGCAGAAGGCTCTGTTCAGATGAGAGAAGCTGCCATGGGGGGGGGCATAGGAAGAAAGGCACCCCTGCAAATATGAAGGACCCAGACCATGAAGGGCTTTGTATGTGATAGCAAATACCTTGAATTTAGCCCTGTTACTGATCGGTGCCAATGGAGTGGCTGTCTGATGTAGCCAGTTTATTATAATGCTTTACTCTTTCTTTGTAACATTTCTTTGTTCTGTAAAATGCTTGTCACACAGGACACCAACACGGTTTCTAGGTATAACTCAAAATGAACAGTGTGGCTAGATAAAATTAGGAACAGTGAAGTTGCAGTTCTGATCTGAGCTCAAGAGATAAAGACTGAATCCACACTTCCTTTTTGTTTCCGTGCCTTTTTTGCAACTGTGGTGTTGTTCAAGCAGATACTCACACGCTCTCCCATTCCACGTGTTCCCCACCATCACCGCGCCACAATTGCACCTCCTTTCCGTACCACGTGATAATGGTGGAAATCTGTTTTTGCCCGGCCCTTTTTTAAAAAAAAATGGGCTTTCATAGCACATTTGCACAATAAAGAAAGGTCAGTATACAGGAAAACCTACTTTGTGAGCAACAGGGTTTCCAGAGAATGTTTTAATGTGACAAATTATTTTCAAATTTGCCCGCCATAACAACCAGCCAATTGTTAGAAAGTGGTCTGTGACAAGCAAAAAATGGGCCAATCAAAGTTGAGAGGGAGGGGACCTTGTCATTTCTTAAAAGTTGGAATATCAGTATAGCGCAAAATTAACTTTTTTTTAAAAAAAAAGGGAAGTGACATGCGTCATCAACGCTGACGATGGAGGAGGGAACCGCCCACTATAACGCTTTACTCAGTGGCGTGTGGAGAACTGATTGCGCCACAAAGACGCACTGGGAGGGTGAATGTGATGATGCACAGCATAGTAGCGGAATGAACCCAACTGCCATGACTGTGCAAGATAAGTGGATGGTGAGTGCGTGTAGATTTGGCCAAAGTAAAGCTGTGTGGTCAGAGTTCCTTTGTCTATGAGAAGTATATAATGTATGCTAGAAATGCCTATAGGTCCGCGGTCTCAGGACCTTCTTGCCTGTGCTTAGGTCCACAGCTGTGTTGTTGTCTCTCTGTATAATCTTTGTCTCTTTGTCTGTCTATCTGGTTTCTTATGAGCTTGCTCCGGTTGTCAAATAGAAGGCTTTTTCACAGATCGCTTTTTTCAGATTCCTGTATTAAAACTCATATCTGGGTCCCAGATGGGTTTGGAGAAGTGAATTGTAACTACATGTCTTGGAGTTGAATGTAATTGCCGTCTTTGAACACTCTTGACAAAGATCTTAGGAAACAGGAGTGCAGGTCCCTGTTGAGCATTACTGGTGGTTGTGGTGTCTTCCCCTGCACGCCCTGGGTCCCATCCTGTGGATTCTCCCGACCGAGAGGTGGCAGCCATGCCGGCTCCTGCTGTTGTCTGGATCTACAGTTGCCTTTGAACAAGGAAGATAGAGTGCACTCCGGTTGTGAATTTTGGACTTGCAGGTGGCTTCAGCTCAACTTTTTTTCACATGAGGAATGGACATTTGTATACTATATAAAATTGTTGCATGAATTGTGGATGTGAATGGAACGATTGTGTATTTCATTGTTGATTTATTGAGCTCCTAGCACTTTATATAAATAGAATCTTCTTGATAAATTGCTGCTAGAGTAGCTTTGTCCATTTAATTTGCTGTTTGGTGCCCTTTAAGAACGCTTAGGTCTTCGAGATCTTACCGCTGTAGATCATTCCCCCCCCCTGTGTACAGTATACTACGTGGTGCCCCCTTTATATTTTTCAGTAGCTACTAATAATAACTGAATTGCAGAGTTCTGTATGAACTGGAGAGCCAGAGTTGACTCTGAGGGGAGACCTATGTAGAGTGCATTGCAGTAATCTTGGTGCTACTGTGGCTAGGTCAGCTGTTTCAAGGTAGGGGCCATCTTCTGGGCTAGACTGAGTTGGAAGAAGGCCTTTTTTGCAGCTGTATTCATTTGCATCTCCAGCAGCAGTGGTAGATCCAGCATAACACCTAAGCTTTGATCTCTGACTTCCCAACCAGCATCAGTTCTGTCTTGTCTGGGTTGTTTTAATTTGTTCACTTTTAGCCATTTGAGTACAGCTGTTAGACAGCGACCCAAGATCTCTTTGCATCAACTGATGATTTGGATAATGAGATATAAAGCTGGGTATCGTCCACTTATTGTTGACATCCAGTTCCGTAGCTACAAATGATTTCTCTGAAAGGTTTTACATAGTGGTTGAATAACATGGAAAGATAAGAATGCACCCTGTGAAACTGTACAAGATAACTCCCACCCTGAAGATAGCTTGTCACCCACAGCAACCCTTTGACTCGGTTCCATGAGAAACTATTTAAACCAGTCCAAGGCACATCCCCTGATACCTACTTCTGCCTCCAAACTCCTCAACAAGATGGCATGATCTACTGTATCAAAGGCTGCAGATAGTTCCAGGAGGAGCAACAAACCAGCATGACCTTTGTCTATATTCAGATGGACGCCCACTGGGTGCGAGCCCAGTGCTCCAGCCCCTTCAGTCAAGACTCCCAGGTTTCACTAGCCAAGCCCGAGGCCTTACCCCAGAGCAGATTAGACCCGGCCTGCCTGCAGAGCGTAGGACAGCATACCTTCTTTCTCTGTGTCATCATTTTCCTAGTCTACACTGTAAGCCTTTTGGGACAGGGGCCTTTTGTGGCATGCTTCTGCTGTCTAGTGTATAAATAAGGATGAGCAAAAATATTGGCAGGCTCTTCAAAGGCAGCCCCCTTCTATGATGATATCGATGCTGCAGAGAGAACAAAGGAAGATATTCGTTCTGTGATGTTATCCAAATGTTATTGCGGTTGCTTTGCCTTGGCTTTCCTTCTTTCTAACCCTTGGAATCCTCTTCTGAGCCGTCTGTCTTGAATCAAGATCCCCAGCAATGATTTAGTTTTGGCAGCAGAAAGTGGTCCCAAACACATAAAAGGTCTCCCTGGAAAAAAAATCACCTGCTTTGCTTATGGAGGCACAGGGACTGTCAGGCATTGTCTGGCGTCTCCATTTGCTCATCTTCCTTCAGGAGTTCAGCCATGGCTCCTGGGGATGGCTCTGGTTATTCTCAGCAACAGGCTCCGGCAAGGAAGCCGTGCTTTCTGCTGCCTAGAATGGAAAGTTCCCCATTTGTTTCATAAGCACGATGTTATTGTGGTTTTCTTGGCTGGAGTATTTCATTTTTATTTCTAATCTCTGCCATGTGTCGGTCAATAAGAATGTGGGGCTTGCCTAATCTCTCCTCCCTCCATCACCCCTGACACATGCATGCAATTCTCCAACCCCATATTGCAAGCATATTGTTCTGAGTGGGTGGGAGGGTGCCTTGTGGAACCACTAGACGTTCCCAGCAAACTGAACATGAAAGATCAGAGTATGTAGCATTTGCTCCACTTCCCTGCAGAGAGATTTAGTAGATAATGGCAAGCACAAAAGCAATTAGCAATAAAACTGTCTCTGGTTTGCCTCAATAGCTCCAGAAGTTTAGCCGATATCTGTGGACAGGCTGGGTGTGAATTGCCAATTATCTCTCCTAGTAACGTGTGATCCGTGCTGCTTGCTCATGAATCAGATTCTTCAAGCTCGTAAAAGCACCACAGAGCAAAAGCCTGTCAAGTCTGTAAAACACACTGCTTAACTCTCCTGTTTCTTAAATGGTGGACGCTTCAGGATAGCCTATAAAGAAGCAGCTTCCTCGGGAGCAGAGGAGGGTGGTGAAGTGTGTGTGTTGGGGGGGGGGGTGCATTGGCAAAATATGTTGATTTACAAATAGCAAAAAGGGCTATAAACCCTGGAGCCAGAATTACGGGCTAATTTGTACTTTGAACAAAGGGTGGGAGGAGGGCATAAGGGCAATCAGTGGCATTGTGGTGAAAATAGGCAGTTTCTTCTGCTTCCACACCAGAAACAAAACGTTTCTCCCACACCCCCTTTCATTTTTATTTATTTAGATATTTATGCCCCCCCTTCTCCCCAATGGGCACTCAAAGTAGCTTATAAGATTCGCCTTCTCTCCTCACACTAAGAACCCTGTAAGGTAGATCAGGCCGAGAGTAACTCACCTGGTGATCTTCTGAGGCAGAGTAAGGATTCAAACTTGGGACTCCCAGATCCTAGTCTGACACTCTAAACACCACGCCAGGCTGGCTTCTAGAATTCCAACGCATCACAGATTGAGGGGCCCCACTGTGGCAGCCCATTGACCGGATCAGTCACTGCTTAGCAGCCTCACCGTCTCGGGCCCCCAAACTGCTCATTGAACAGTACTTACTGGCCTACTTAGGTAAGGAAAAGTCATTTCTGGTGGGAAGTGGAGAATTGATTCTTTCCTCATGTGATGTGTTCCTGCCCCAATCTGCTTCCTTCCCCCTCCCCGCCAAAGGATTATACATATAAACACGTTGGGGTTACACTCCTGCCTCAGTTGCATTCCCCCCCCCTCTTTGATGGCTGTAGGATTAGACTCTAGGATGAGTTTTTTTAGCTTTGGAGGTTTCAAATGTGTTTTGATTCTATATATGACTCATGATTGGTATAACTGCTGGTTATGATTTAGTGCCAATGTTGGATTTTATTCGTTTTGGAAGCTGCTTTACAAAGCAAACTGCGAGAGATAACTATTTTAAAACAATGGATCGGTAACTCAACCCTGCACCAACTGCCTTTCCTATAGGGACCTTTTCCACATGGGTTCCATGCTCCTGCAGTAATATTTTTCCTGCTTCCCACAGCATCATGTTGCAATTCCTGCACCTTCTGAGCTTTCCCTGCTTTTTCTCCAATCTGTTCCAAATTTGCTATGCTGCAAAGTTTTGACAAGAGATTTCAGCAAAGCCTAGATGGCTGCCCTGCAGACTGGAAAGCTCAGATATTCCCAATCTCACCCACATGGGAAGCGTTCTGCCTGTCCAAGACCTTGCATTTCTCTCCCACCATTAGGGTGATGTTTTTTTTTTAAAAAAAAAATAGCAATGGAATATAATTAAATCAATCTATCAGGTCCTCGAAATCCCGTTTTCATTTTTTAACGTCTCTAGCTCCTTTCATTGCATAGCTATAAGGGGAAAGGCACATCTTGCAATGAAAGGGGCTACAGACTTTTAATACTGTATAATTCAGAGAACCTGGGAGAAACATGGTTATAATGATATCCAATTGTCCATTAAAAATACTGAAAAGTCCCCAGTGGAATGGTGGGCAGCCACTGCCAGAAGACTGGGGCAGAGCAACCTGTCCTGAGGACTCCCCATGGCTGCTGCATTGTAGCAACTGGGAAACCATACATGCCAGTCCGTGTGTGGAAAAAACAGGCTACTTTTTGAACTACTCATCCATAATGCCATTTTGTCTGGGACAGTCAACATTTGCATGTGAATGTCAACATTCCCTGTAACGTGCATAATGTGTATTCAGGGAGATCAGGTGGCACTGGCCTGCCACAGGGAAAGAGTTGTAGAAATGTGAGTAGGCACAACCTGGTGGGGCATCAGATCTGAGAAGGGGAGGTGTTTGGCCTGGTGGGTGAAGCTGCCTCCTGGTCCACAGCTGGAGGCAGGATCTTGGCTTTCAGAAGCCTTAGGCCTCATGTGGAAGGGAAAGGGATAAGCCAAGCCATGCTTCCTCTTCCTTTTGTTGAGGTGCTCTCTGATTCTTCCTTCTGGCCCACTTGCTTTGTCAGCTTTGGGAAGGGGCAGTCATGACCATTTCCTTGGCCTGGGGCTGCAAAGGTTTTATTGGTTTTAAAGTTATATGTATTTTAAATTACTATACTGATTGTAATCCACCCTGAGCCTGCTGATGCGGGGAGGGCAGAATATAAATTGAATTAATTAAATGAATGAATGAATGAAATGAAATGGCCCTTGTGTTCCCCAACCCTGCTGCTTGGGCCAATCCACCCTTTGAGGCGTCTCCCACAGCCGCTGCTTTGCCAGAGTCATGCTGGCCACCTGGACCGAGGAAAGAGCTGGAGCAGCTGCGCCCCATACACAAGTGTCCAGTGATCAGCAGTAACTGGCCTAGCTGCACCTCCCAACAGCCTGTGTTGGATGAGCGGGTCCCTGCTGAACTGGCGGCATGTTGGACCCCCCCACCCCCACGACAACCCTTGAGATGAGCGAGAGAAGCTTCTAAATCCCAGACATCAACTACGATATCGATGTTTTGAGAAACCAAACGGGAATGACAGAGACCACAGTGCAACAGAAGAAACCCAGACGTGCCTGTAAAGCCAAGCCATACAGCTTTATTTTAATGTATAACAAACTTTAAATATTTAATAAAGATTCTGTGTAATAGAATCATGTGGTACAGATAAGCAGTTATGGCTGCCAAAAGCACATTAGGTGGATAGCTTAATATTTGGCCAAGTTGTGGGACCACTGCAACATTAAAAGGAATTTGAAATGCTGAATATATAACATGGAGAAGAGAACCAACATATAAAAAAGGCCAATCCAGGCAGACACAAATAAACGTTGAGATGGATGTTAGTAAACAAAACTTAGAAGCACAGACATTAGAAGATCTATGTAAATAAGTGTGGTACAGGTTTAACGGTATTAATCCTAGAAGAATTAACAGTGTTAATCCTAGAAGAATGTACACTTGGAATATTATTGGGGGGGGGGTGATTTTTCTTTTTAAAGGTGACAATATAGTTCCCTCTCTGCAAGAAACCCAGCAGAGCAACAGCTGGATCATATAAACTGCTGCATGAAGACAGCTGCTCGTAAGGTCTGGCTTAAGGGGCCCAGCGTGGGCATGCCTGCTTCTGCTCCAGGAAAGACGGCTGGACACAGGACTCATGGCTGCCTCAGCTCTCAGCCCAAAAGCTATCATCAAGCTAGTGTGGGCAGGGGGCACAAGCTCTTACATGCCGCAAGTACCTTGAAGGAAGGTGTAAAGCTGCTTCACTTAAATCGAGTAGCAAGAGATGGGACAAAGCTGTCCTGAGAAATAGGTAAGAGCCAACCAATTGGGCCTCCCATCCCCTGGGCAAGTTTGCTCTACCGCAAACCTTCACTGCAGATGAAGCCACTCCAGGGGCTTTGGGCGCAACCTGTTACCCACACCTGCTCTACTTTTGCTCATTCCAGTCTGGGGAACGTTCTGGCTGGAAGACCATCGCAGATCATTCGCTGCTCTGTTCTTACCTGAATGCAGTGATCCAACGAAGAAAGCTAAAAGCTTTGTAAATACACAGATATATTTAGAGAGAGATTTATATGTAAACACACTCACACATGTATGCACACACACATGCCTCTTTTTACAATAATAGAAAGTGGCAGTTGTTAACAGGAGGATAAAAGTGGAATGTGCACGCACATGCGCAAGTGAACCCTTCTTGAACCCTTCTGCTTCTCTGAAAGCCACAGCGGCTTAAAAAATAGGCAAGGTACATCTTGCAAGCTGGTCAACTGTTAGCGATTGCTTCTGCAGTAGAAAAATAGATCTCATTGTGTAAACACACAGAAAAAAAAGATTTGTTTTGTTCTGCTATGTTAAACAAGCAATTTGGTCACATAAGACATTTTTAGCTATGAAATGAAAAGGGGGAGGGGGTAGAACCAACATATCACTGAGTGCAAAAAAAGGAGCCGGGATGTGACTGCGAGTATTTTGAAATAGCAAGTCCACAGCAGTGGCTGTCCCAGCCATAATGACGACAACGGCATGGCCTTTTCCTGCTGGAGCTTTGGCTTTCACTTCCTTTGCTAATGGCAAGCTGGAACCTTAAATCACAGGCCCTTTCTCAAGTCAAGATTGTTTCACAGTCAATCAGCCATCCTGCCCACTGGCTTGCATTCGCTTGAGCTGAAAGAGCAGCAGCTCTGGATGCCATTTATAGCCAGCATTAAACAAAGCTTAGAGTTCAGAGGTTCGGGTGTTTAGCTTAGAAAATTCACATTCTTTCAAAATTCATTTTGTTAATCTCCTCTGTTTACACTTCACACAGAGAAATAAGCCAATCTCCACCCCCCTCCATCAAGTTTACCATCCTGACTGAACGTTGTTAAAATGACCAATCCATGCCAAGTAGAGGCATTAAGTCTTAATGCTTTTTTTTTAAAAAAAGACAGATGGTTCCAAAATGAGAGGATTTTAAAACATTTTCCTCCTCCTCTTTTGTATAAGCTCCATAAGCAGTGGGAATATGGAGTACTTATTTCCCCCTGTGGCAGCAGAAAGGCTGTGTCAGGACAACATTCAAGCTGAAAAAAATTCCCGTATGATGGAACCCAGCAAAATGCTCCAGAGAGGGTGGAAATCTCTCGAGTCTCCTCTTTTGTGTCACACCCTTTCCACTCTGGTGGGGTCATACGCATCTGCAAAACAGGAAAGGCAGCCATTACTATGAGTGACAGTAATTTATACTACTGTTTCCTTGCTTGATAGTGTGATACAGGATCCGTTCACTTGACAGAGGGCTATGCCATTAGAGACCCTGCACAGGACTGCAGCCTTACAGAGCGCTTATAATATGCCAAGCACTTAAGTTTCTTTACATTGCTTATTCTCAAACCTATCCTGTCTGGTAGGCCGTTAATAATCCATTTAACAGATAGCTCACAGGGACTGAAAAAACACAATGTCTTGTCTAAAGATATCCAATGCGTTAAATACTGTGGTAGGATATAAACCCAACTGCACACTGGCTCTTAACACTGTTAATGCTATTCTAGGATATCCAGTTCATATTTCATTGGGGTTTGTGAAAATTCATCACTGGATGAATCAAGATTGCTTACCATTAAAACAACATCACAACATAAGAAACCATTACAGGTAAAGGGCCCATACTTTCCAACAATTCCCCTTCTCTGCAGCCTCTGCCTTCTCATTCCATCGCCTGGAGGGACGGCAAACTGGCCACAGAGAATACAACCACCACCACCGCAGCCACCCAAGCCACAAGGGCACTGGTGGTGGCTGAACCCACAGAGTGGTTGGTAGCTGTCCCCATCCCAATCTTGGTAAGGGCAGGGGTGGGCTTCCCAACCTGGACAATTTTTTAAAAGTAAGCCTCTAGCACCCTTCCTTGCAGAGATAGAAGGGGAAAGGCATCTCTCTCCAATGAAAGGAGCTAAAGACTTTTTTAAAAAAAATTGAAGCAGGGGAATAATGTTACATATTGTTATAATGCAATATTCAGTCACTGATTTTTTTTTAAAAAAAACCTCTAGCAGTGCAGAGGAGGCTGGTGGCCACTGCCAAGGGAACAGGGCAGAGGAACTATGGGGAAATTCACCACATGGAAACCCCATTGCTGCGGAGCTGTATTAGCAGTCACAGCAGCAATGGGGAAACTATGGGCGCCTGTTGGCCTTTCCACTCACTACACCGTTATTTCGATCTCGGAGCCAGCCAATTCATAATGTGTAGAAACAGCAAGCTGACATTTTGTCTCCCTCATTATATTTTTACTGCTTGTGTACGTGTTGATGCAGAAAGTCAACAGCAAAACGCTGCAAGTGCCACTGCACTCCCATTGACAGCACAGCAGTCATATGTGCCCTTGTGCATGGACTGGTAGAGGGGTGATCCAGCCAGCATTGGACACTGAACCCCAAAATTCTAGTTTGTTATGCTCAGCAAGAGAATCACAAGACCTAAAAACCATAAAAAAATATCTGAGAACTGAATATTGAAAATCTGTCCTGACTGAGGGAGTGAGAGCTGAAGTGCAGTCTCTTGGTAAGCCTGGTAAGGTTGTACTAAAGCTGTCCTAGATGGAGCCGGCAGCTTTCTCTCCAGTGCAGACCCATCTACCAGGTGTCACAATTTCAACTATGGATACTTCAAGGACACTGGCTTTAGCCCATTCATCATCCCATCCATCTGCAAAAATGAGTCACTAAAAATCCATCTCTACTTCAGAAGATGCATGGATTTCCAGCCACAGAACTGAGCACCACAGAGGGGATACGGAAGTGTTTTGATAGATCAAACTGAGCCCTGATATAGGGTCATTTTAAAAACCATATCCTGCTGGCTCAGTGTGTTTGCATACGCGTGTCTAATGAAATAAGAGGATCTACCCCACTATATCCACACCTATTCGCTGTATTGTACCCCTGGAGTCAAATTTCTGGCAGCAATTTTAGATAGCTTAAAGTAATACTCAAGAGGTCAAGAAAATTTCCATATTGCTATCTGATACAGATGTGAAAGTATCTTATAAAGTCTATTCGCGGTTGCAGCAAAAAGATAAAAAGCATCTGTAACTAGTGGGGAATCTTGATAGATATTTATTTCATCTTTTTAATGTATTTTGTTTCGATTTCTATTCCGCCCTCCCCACGTTAGCAGGCTCAGAGCGATTACATTTATGCACATTAAAATTTACAGTTAAAACACAATAAATACAATATGAATATTTAAAAATACAAATACAGTGCAGCACTAATTAATTCAGTTGAACCATTTCCACTTTCACTAAAAATAATTAAGCATTTAAAAGTTTCTTTGGAGGTGGATATTTTGATGGGGAGCGCTTCATTTTACCCTATTCAGCCGGCAGGGGCCTGACCCAGCATCAACCATACGCCTAGTGGAACAGCTCTGTCTTACAGGCTCGGCAGAACAATAACAAATCCTGCCAGGCCCTGGGCTCATTAGACAGAGCATTCCACCAAGTTGGAGCCAGGACCAAAAAGACCCTGGTTCCGGTCGACACTAGGCGGGCCTCCCTGGGTCCTAGGTTGTTATTTGCTGTAGTTGTATTGGTATTTTTTAGTTCTTGGCGTTTATGGAGTCAATATCAACTGTATATTTTATTTGTGAATTGTAAATTTGTTACAGTGGCTTATTGCAATAAACTTACTACCAATACTGAAAAAAAACCTACATAAAATCCTACAAGTTCCCAGAGATTATGATCAACTGTAGCAGATAAAGAACATCCTACTATTACATTTTAAGAGGCCCTTTTTGGTCAGTTTTGATGTTATGCAATAAAATCTGATTTGCCCACTGGAGAAAAAGCATGAATACCACAATGAAGGGCCATTTCCACATGGCTTACCGCTGCTCGTAACAACCCGGAAGATCGCGCAAAAAATGCGGAAGATCGCGTTTTCTTGCGCGAGATTTGCACAATGTCACATGACATCGCGTAAATCTTGCGTGAGAAAATGCTATCTTCCGTGGGTTTCGCGCGATCTTCCGGGTTGTTACGAGCAGCGGTAAGCCGTGTGGAAACGGCCAAGGTGAGCAACACCAGGGGGTTGTAACTTCCATGGTTTGCATCTTTCCTGCTGATAAAGACAGCTCTGAAGATCTGGCAAATTCTTAAGTCCACAGGCTATGTAAATAAGCACAAAGTATCCTTTCTTGAACGTGGCTCTTCTAAGGCCAACTCTCTCATTTTAAAATTATAGGTACTTCTTATAGTTACTTTAGAAGCTACTTTTGAAAATGACAACTGTCTTTGAATGAAGCAGGAGCAACGCTGGGGGCAGAATTCCTACCCAGTCTTTCAGATCATATGCAATTTCTCAGCAGCCGCTAACTGGCTATTCTGAGACACAAAAAAAGTAATTACAGTAGATCCTTTTTAAAATACACTGTTTCGCAGCAGGACTTTGAAGCTCGCTCTGAAATCTTCCCTCCCTTCTACCACTCAAATTCCTTACCACCGCTCAGACTCCAAATGGCAGGCTCTCTTTAAAGTACAGGAGAACTTTTTAGAACTGAAAGGATCCCATTGTCTAAGGGCTGAGTCCTGCATTCTGTCATACAGATTCATTCTGGAACTGCTACTGTTAACTTTGTGCTGAAGGACTGGGGAGGCCCTCAGGGCAAAGCTGTACATGACACTGGCACTCCAGTTGTGTAATCTGACCCTGAAAAGCAATTGGGTGGTTGGATTAAGGGTCACAGCCCAGGGTGGAGATAACTCTCCTCCACTGCACTGTTTCCCCAAGTGGGAAAAGGTTCTTTCTGCCGAGAAGCAGCCAGCTTTTGGGGGGATGGAGGGTGGCAGAACTTTCAATTAGGAAAAAGCTGCAAGGAGAAAGATTTAATGTCCCTTCAAATACCAGACCCAAGCCAATTCACCCCACTCCAAGGCTGTTTTTTTAAGCCAAATTATATATCTGGATTTTCCAACCACTGAACTGTATGCCCTTTTAATGACTGGCAGTTGGCCCTTACAGTGATTGGCTCAGTTCTCTGAGTGGCAAGCAGTTTCACATAAAACACTGCCAATCATATGCCATCTTCCCAGGTTAGAAACATAGAGCTGGAAGATACCCCAAGGGTCATCTAGTCTAGCCCCTTGCACAATGCAGGAAATTCACAGCTATCTATCCACCCCTCACCTCCCCAAGTGACCCCTACTCTATGCCCAGAAGGAAACCCCCGCCCAGGATTTCCAGCTGTGCAAAGGAGAATTGTGTCTGTACATTCATGTCAATGTGGCATGCAAAACCTTAGTGCTTCAAATAAACACGTGAAAACCTATTACAATTAACTGCACCAAATTTCAAAAATTCCAGCCACTGACTGACTGCTTTTTCTTTTGTTCTTCTGAGTGCAATTGAACAGCAGCTGCAGAGTACCCGAGAGGAGAGGGAGTTGGGGGCTGTGGGGGTGGGGGAACTATCCTTTGAAGGACCCTCCAAAGGAAACAGATTCTCATCTCCCATCAAAGCACTAACCACACTATCCCCTTGGGGAAATTCAGATCTTACCTAAACAAAATAAATCTCTTCCCGCTTTCCTGTCGCTTATGTTGTCCAACAGTCCATTTTCAGCCAGTGAGATTATGCGCTTGGAAACAGAACTTCCATGCGACATCTTGCGGGTTAGTTCGTTACTAGCCAAGGAGCCGTTGCTTCCTCTTTCTTCCACCCCCTTTGTCTGTTCTTCTCCATCCTCAACGGAATCTGCATTTTTGATGCTTAGACGCCTCATGCGAGAAACTGAGTCAACCTCTTTCATCCTCACCAAGCGATCCACAGCAGCTCGACTAGGCGGAGATGCAAGTTTACCTTGCAAGGTCTCGATCACCTTTGAAGTGCTTCTGGCTTTTTTTTCTGCTCCCCAATGGACCAAATTTCTTTCAGAAAATGGAAGCACAACTGACTCAAGAGAGGTCGTTTGGTTTTCTCCTTGCCTATAGAGACCTTTGTGGTGCTCAAAATGGGGTTTATCTAACACAGCTTCTTGCTCAGATTTCTGGTTTTCAACAGACCTCAACGTGACGTTTCTGTCTCCAATGAAAAGGGAGCTTTCTGTCCAGCCACATTTCCGCCTTCCCTCAGAAGAAGTGACTTCTGCCTCCCTCTTGCTACCCAGAGCCCTTTCTGCTGACAACTCAAGGCTCTCAGGAGTGTTATCAGAGTGAAAATGTTCATCCTGAAGAGCACTGCTATCAGACACAAGTGACTCCACAGCTACCTCTATACCCAAAATCCGTGCAGCTCTTGCCTGAAGCGACTCATTTGGGGGAATCTCAGTGACTTCACCCTCTCCGTAACAATCAAGTTGCTCAGTGCCAGGGGCATGGCCACTCTCTAGCCCTACAGATCTTAAATCTGGCTCAGAGAGACCATGATTCCTGTCAGATAGAGACAAGCATACTCCAGACCCTCTTTCTAAAGCTAGGTTATTCCAGGGCACTGTATTATTCTTTATCCTATCAAAATCAACTTCATCATCTCTGTGGTTTTTAACTTGGGCTGTTTCCCTGAAGCGGATCCCATTGAATGGATTGTAATGTTCCTCATCGCTGTAGCTATCCAGCAGGATTTTTGCGATTGGGCGGGGAGTCGTCATCGCCTGTTTTATTACCCTTTCCTCAACTTCCTGCTTTCTTGGCTCTGCAGTCACATACCCATCTGCTGGCCTAACTGATTCGCCAGCCTCTTTGGCCTGCAAGCAACTTTGTGATCTAGCATTAATATGAAGGCCATCAATGACCCATGCGTTCAAACTTTCAGACTGACTCAAATGTTCAGCTTTGCTTTTCTCCCTGACCTGTTGAAATACAGGAGCAACTAGCATATCTGTCTCCAACTGCACAGTGGGTCTACCGCCCTGGCTCATTCCCTCAGTTCTACAGGTCCCACCCTCTGGAGTTCCTTCCTTCTCCTCACCCCTCTTCTGCTTGTCCTCGTTTTCCACACCATCTTCACTGCTTTCTTCCTGCTCTTGAAGCTCCTTGTTAAAACTTTCTAGTTCACTTATCACATCCCAAGGGCGTCGGCCAACGGGCTTCAGAAGGAACTGCCCAAACAGCTCCTTACTACTGCAAGCAGCGCTGGCTTCCTCCCTGAGAACAGAACTGGTTTCCCTCTCTTGACCAGGAAGGCTTGCGCATGATGCACAAGGTGGGTTCTTCTGGCATGCCTCTGGAGCACGTGCTGCAGTCCTAGAGCACACCTTACTGCTGGAGGGCCCAAGGTCTACTTTACCTTTCACCCTGTATGCATCCTGCTGACGCTTTCTATCATCAGCAGTTAATGTTGCCAACGTTACTGACTCTGTGGTGGGTACTGCATTTCTTAACCATTGGGTAGCAGGCCCCTTAGTTGATCTACTGGGTCCTAAGCTGTGAGAAAGCTGCAAGAGCTTTGGTTCTTCTGTGAAACTTGTTTGCGTTTGCTGGTCTTTGTACTGGTCACCTGGCCATGAGCCAGAGTACTGAAGCTCCTTGTGCTTTGCGGGCTGCAAGAGTCTGAGGTCATTCATTTGTTTGAATTCTGGCCTCCACAACTCTTGTTTTGGTAACTCGTTCTTATGGGTCATGTTTCCTGTAAGGGCTTGGAGCTCCAAATCGGTGGAAGAGGTACTTAGGAGACTTTGTTCCTGCAGAACCCTGCTGTTATCAAACCCATTCTTCTCATCAGCACCCTGTGTTAAGTTGTTGTTTCTATCAGTATCAGGCAGGTTGAGTTCGGCTTTAACTGGGACGGAGACCAAGCAAAATATAGTCTCGTTCATTTTTTTCTTTGAACTTCTCCTGCTCTGGACCGCCATTCCTGGTTCAAATGTTTTTATTTTAGTCACAGTCTCACAGGGCGCTTCTGTAGGGGGGCTTTGTGCAAGCGGCCTGCTTTTGGGATATTTGTGACTTCTGTCATTACCTGCGTCATAACAGTTTCTTTGGATGGGTAAGGCACTGTTGTCTTGATCTACGTTAGACTCTGCTAGCCATCTGCTGCTGTGCACAGAACTGTCCGAGAACTGGCTGCATTTCACAGCAGCAGTATTGAACGAGTCTGACGTATCCAAAAAGGCACTGTCGTGCTCAAGTTCCACTTGAGCACTCTCTTGGAAGGCACAAGGACTAATTCTGTTGGCATCTCTCATTCTGCTGGCACCCTCCTGGAGACTATCTGTGTGTGCTACTTTAATATGCCGTATTCGAGGGTCATCGAAAGGAATGTACTGTACAGAGGACAGGTAGCTCTCCGCGTGCTTACGATGCCTTTTCTTGTCCTGAGGAATCTGTTCGTCTTTGCAATGCTGTTCTCTAGTCCCAAAATTACTCACAGAGGGCTGATAACTGAGGATGGCTCTTTCCACTGGATGCTGCAGGCCATTATTAAAGCACGCATCATACTCAGGCACTTTGCTGGGCAAATATTGATCTATGCTTTGTTGAGCTGGAGATTTATAACATGGAGGGGGGATGTATACTGGGGGCTCCAGGCAGGAATCTTGAGCGCAGGCATCCTGACTCTGCTCGTTTCCTTTGGTCAAAGAGACAGCTTCATCTTTCTGTTGGCCATCCGGAAGCAAGGTTGGTTCCAACATTCCCCTGGTTTGCCGATGAAGTTCATACGGAGGAGGTTTAAGGGGCCGGCCATACTTGGGCTTAGGCAAAGGAAGAAAATGAGCAGTTGGCTCCAAGCGTTTGGAGGATTCCTGTGCCAATCTGGCTTGAGGGCAAGACGTTGTTTTAGTTCTACTCAATGAGTGATTGTTCACCGAGGAGGGCATTTCAATACACCTCAAGCTCTCCGGGGAAAGAACTCTTGGCAAAGATTGAGATTTCCCTTTATTACGGGAAGCAACAGTGGCTTCTCCATGCCTGGCTGAGTATGAATCTTGAAGCAACCTCTCTCTGTCACCGTCAGACAAGAGCCTCCCTAGTTTGGTTGGGGGGTTCCAGGCTTCTGCTCTTAAACTTTGCCATCTGTAGTCTGCAGGAGTCTTCCAGTTCTCCTGCAAGCCAGTTGGTCTCATTCTCTCTGTCCCTCCTCCTACTTCCCATTGGCTCTCTTTATCATGCCCATGTAAGGCACGGGGTGCTGCTATTCCTTTCATTTCAGAGTCTCCTGTCTCAGTACAGCCAAACAATATGCTAAAATCTTGGCCTCTTCTTCTCCAATAGGCAAGATCTTTGTCGGTCTTTGGGTGCGAAGAAGCTAGCTGAGGTTGGTCATAAAATCTACAAAAAGAAAGATAGATATTACTGAACAGGATCAAATGAACGCATGCATTTTCTTTCTGCACAACGAAGTGTATTAGAGAGTTCTATTGTAAATCAAAACCCGCTAACATTATTATTTGCCATGGTACTATCCCAGCAGAAGCTACTTATATGGACTTCCCATGAGAAGCCACACAACAGTTCTGGCTATAGCTGTACTTAATTAACCATACAGTGACTTTATTTAATGCAATGCATATGTGTTAGAAATGTTTTGTAGCAAAGGCATATGCACAGGGCATCATTAATGTCACTTAGGGGATTCCGCAGGCATGCAGAAAAATAATTAACAAAAAAGAAAAACTAAAACAGCCCACTGAGAACTGAATATGGTCCAGGGGGCAGGAAATGTTGAGGGCAGTCGAGAGTCAGACAAGAGTCAGGTAAGGGAGAGAAGAAGGGACAACTGGACTCAGAAGTACAGAAGGGAAGATTTGGTTGTGCTAATTTTCTACTAGCTTATTCCCCTTGCCCACAGTTGCAAGGGCTCTGGGCGTGTTCCTTCCAACAGCAAAATTCTATATGTATTGTTCACACAAGATCGTATAAGTCTCAACACAATTCCCAATTTAGTATCTGTATAATCTTTTATTAGGCACTTATTTTCATATTTTATATTTTTAAAATAAAAACTTATAACAATAAAAAAAACCAACAGCAAAATTCATTGTTGAGTGGTTCTCAAGGAAGACAGTAAAACCCCTAAAGACAAAGTAGGGAATTCTGCCTACTTGAGGGTGGGGGGACTTCACAGGTATGCAGAATATATTAATTTATTAACTGTGGAATTAAATATACTAATTTATAAAATTAAATATCCTAATTTATTAACTAATTTAACAACTGTGGAATAAAAGAATGCTCTCCTCCAAGAATGGTGTTGAGGGATATTGAGCTTGCTCATTCATTTCAGAATATTTATTTATTCTACTTCACTTATACCCTGCGTTCCTCTAATGAGGACTCAAAGCCCCTTGTCCATATTATTCCCCTCGCCTCCATTTTTACTCACAACAACCCTGTGAGGCAGATTAGGCTGAGAGACTGGCCCAAGGTCACCCAGAAAGCTTCCATGGCGGAGCAGGGAACTGAACCTGTGTCACCCAGATCCTAGTCCATTGCTCTAGCCAGTATGCCATGCTGGCTCTTGAGAGCAATTGAGAACCCATTTAGGGTAGAGGTAGATAACGGGTCTGCTCAGTCCCCTAGGTGCTCAACTCAAACAGTTACATGGCTGTAATGGATCTCACCTGGGGCTTCGGGGGCTGCCCTGTGACATCACTGCCCCAGCAACATCACCTGGGATCTAGAAAGGGGCCAGAGAGGAAGGCTTCTGTGTATAGCCTACCCTCAGCCTCTCTTATCCTGTCCTTGCCCCTTGCCTTTAATTAGGGATTTTCTAGAGGTATCCTTGGAAAATGCCGCCCTATCCATAGCAATCATGATGGGACAGTGCTTACAGAGGACACGAGAGCTCCTCTCTGATTACAGACCGGGAGAGGCTGAGGAGGAGAGCGCTGGCACAGTGGAAGCTCTTCAGAGTCTGCCGACTACCGTGGACTTGAGCTGCAGTGGCAGCATGGAGGAGGTTGGGGGACAGCAGAAGGTTCCTTCCACCCATACGACTGCTGATCAGATCCAGCAGGAACAAGGATGGACGGGTGGTGTCCTTACTACCACCTGGGGCCAGTTTGCTATCCAAAGGAAGCAAGTGAAAGGAATAGGATACGGCTTTGCAGCTAAGAGGAAGCATTCTGAAACCCTCTCTCGGAAGAGAAACACTGCAGAAGCTTTCAGGGCTGTAGCAAGAAGTTTCCGACGTGTGCCAAGACACAAGCTCTGAACTCAGAGGACAGCGAAGGGCTGGCGTCTCTCTCCGCAAACTGCATGATATGGCCTCATCCTATCACATAAAACTGTTCAAAAGAAACTTTCATCAAAAAGGTTAAAACAAATTACTTGGGAAAAAGAACATTCAACATGGAAAATTACTTCCTCCCAGAGCACCAAAATGAGAAAGTTCCAATCAGTAACATGAGAATTGGCATGGCATGCTGAACGAGGCCTGAGGACACCTCAGTTACAAGCCCTCCTTACCACAAAACTCCTTAGGTGACCTTGGGGCAAACATTCTCTCTCAGTCTCTTATTTTATCGAGTTGTTGTGAGGAAAAGATGGTGGAGTGTAAAGAACTATGTATATCACCCTGAGCAACTTGGAGAAGAGGCAGGATAAATACGTAAATGGTAAAAACAGAGGATAGCACAGATGATACAATGAAGTTACTCCACATAGTATAGATGATGATACTTTAAATGTCTGTGCATGTGGAGTAATTTTATTGTAAATGGGATGAGGATAAGTCAGTTTTCTCAGATGAAATGGACAGCCTCCCACTGTTTGCGTTTTGAGACTGTCTCCATGTCACTTTTCCTGTTGCCAAAGACTGCTTTGATTCAATGTTCATCACCTTATACTCACCTGCATTGAACATTTGCCATATTGTTGCCCATTCACACAATTTGCAGAGATCCTCCTGGAGCCCTTCACAGTCAGCCTTGGTTTCTGCCATCCTGAATAATTTTATGCCATCTAAAAACCTGGCCAGTTCCAGATAATTTATGAACAGATTAAATAGCACTGCTTACTTCCCTCTCTGTTATGGGAACTGTCCATTTATTCCTACTCTTTGCTTTCTATTTTTTAATACACGAGGACCCATGATATGTAAGAGATATAATAAGAGAGCTTACAAGAGTTCTTAATACATAAGAAAACTCACAGGAGTTCAGTATTTTCAATTTTATAAAGTTTAGTTTAATATCCAAACATGCTGGCTGTCCTACCTATTGTGACTTTTGACAGAGTCCAAATAATACACTCTCGCTTGTTTACTACAGAATTTGACTTCTGCCTTCAATCTTAATTATTTCCTACCTCTCAGTTGGCAAAAATTAAAAAAATACATGTGCCACAATAAGCACAGAGTGCAGCAGTTTGCAACACTTTCTCAAGTATTTGATATGCTTGCAATATTTCATATAGAATATGAGGATATTTATGCTTTTAAATTCCATAAATATGCCAAATAGTAAAATTTTCTATACTGGTTGTTATAAACAACACGTTTCATTTTGATGAATCCGTAAAAAAAGTTTTGATTTGACAGAAAAAGTAAGTATTGCATATACTTCAATTTATCCCACAGTTTCCACTGAGGGGGGCAAGGAATGGAAAACACACATTTTCTTCTGTAGCTTCATAATTTCTGGAAATTTTACATCTATAACAGCAACCAAAGCCCTGTTCGCTCATTATGATTTTGGTGTTTCAATGTTGTGAACAGGACAGCATTGCTACCCTCAATCCTCCTGCTAGATGCCCTATTCATACAAAATGGCAATGTGTGTATTTTCCAGCTTCTGTACACATGAATACATACCCTAAAAAATCTGGGTTTCCAACTGTGCATACCAGAGCTAGCAATCCAACTGCATGTAACAGGAGATAGCGTTACACGCTGTTGCCAAAATCATTAACAATTGAACAAAGCCCAAGGAATGAAAAGAGAAGGGGGCAGTGTTTGTGTTTGACTGAGAACAACCTGTAATCTCAGCATTATCTTTTAAAATAATCTAAGCCATTTCCTTTTGCTCATGTTTAGCAGCCAGATGGCTGTAGGAACATGATTACAGAACGTGTCCCCTTGAAAGCACCCAAACTTCCCATCTAGTTGTTTTAGTTCAAGACTGCACATGACAACTGCAGCAACACATTTCATGAACCAACAACAAGGGCTTCCAACTGGCCAGGGTTGGATTTAATGAGACTTTTCAAGAACTCATGGTTGCTTTAGTGAGCCTTCATGAGGAAAATGGTCCTTAAAAATTGTTATCCTGCCCTTCCTCCAAAGAGTTCCTGGCAGCATACTGAGTGCCCCCTCACTATTTTATTCTCACAACAGCCCTATGAGGTAAGCTGGGCTGAGAGAGAATGGCTGGCCCACCAAAGTTACACACTGAGGGCCAAAGTACATGTTCAGGTTTTTAATGACTTGGGTCTGGGTTTCTTGGGCCCAACTAGGGCTTCCTGCAGCCTCACAGCATCTGTGGGGAATGGCTTTTAAAAAAATAAAAGGAGAACCAATACACGCTCAAAATGCCACTTTAGGGGAGGGGGCTCCTGCTTTCCCTCCAAGCTGTTTTCCTGCATTGAAACAGCTATTGAAGGGACTTGTTCCCCTGTTTTTGCTGCTCCCCTGGGGAAATATCCCACCCCCCCAGTTCTACTTCCACTCAAGAAAATGGCTTGGGGTGAAGGCAGGAATGTTCTGCTCCAAGGGTAGCATTCTGATCCCATTCAGGCCTTCCTTTATTTTAAAAAATCCATTCCCTGGACCCAACTCTTTAAAAACCCAGTAAGAAAAAAAAAAGATCAAGATGCAATAGGAGAGTGGTTTATTGATCCTTTTAGATTTTGATTCAGGCTACACGCCAAGACAGCATTCAGAAAAAGGACTCCCAAATATTGTATTATTTGAAAAGGCCAATGCCAGAATATAGTTACAGCAAAACAAGAAAGTAAAGGATGGAGGATAAGCTAAATACAGGCTTTAGAAAATGTCTACAAAGCAGCACAAAGCAAATCCAGACACTTACCTCCCTTCTGAAGCATGAGTATTGGCCAGGCTCCAGACATCCTGGTGGTAACCAGGTTGTTGCCCCTGGCTGACATAGCCACTTTCGTTATCATTCAGGTAGCTTTTCGTGGCTGGTTTTTTCACGCAAGTGTAGGCTCTAGACTTGGCTGGAAATCCATTCAGTGTTCCATGAGCTGACTTCTCTGCACCTTCGTGTTGATATCCATCACATCTGTTCTCATACAAACTAGTGGAGTTTTTAGACAATTTGTATCCATGAGAAATCAGGAGGTCCTCAACACTGAACATGTTGCAGGGGCTTCATTGACACCTGTGACCCCAGAAGTTCTCTTGAGCTGGGGCCATCACTGAAAGAAGTAGCAGAAGGTCTTCATTAGTGAGGGAAAATCTCATCAAACACCATCCAATCATTAAAAATCATTAACTGTATGCAGAGAATCATAGTGTATCTCACATTAAGTATAGTAGGGTGAATTTATTTTATTTAGATGTTTATACCCGGTTTTTCTTCCTAATGGGGGACCCAAAGTTACTTACAATGGCATTCTCCCCTCCTCCATTTTACCCTTATAACCATCACGCTGTCAGGTAAGTTAGGCTCTGAGAAACAGGCAAACACAGATTGGGCCAAGATCATCCAGAAGGATTCTGTATTCAACTGGGGATTTGAACCTTGTTCTCCCAGATCACAGTCTAATGCTGTAACCACTACACCATGCTGGTTTACTTCACAATTTTTATTTTGTTCATCTTTACAATCTCCATCTGAAGAAGCTGCTTACTACCATTGGGAACATTGGCCAGGAGGGAGCCAATATAAGGCGTGGTCGAGGATTTAACCTAGACCGTAGGAGAAAGGCATGTCTTACTACAGACATAAAATTCTCTTCAATTGTCTCAGACTAGTATAAAAGGTTGTGATTTAATACACTTGGTATTGCTTTCTAATGAATAATGTAGGAAGACTTTAGAACATTTTTAAAGAGGGAGGGATTGGCAGTGCTGTACTTAAAGTCAACTATATCAAGCATTTCTCGGAGTATCACCATATTTAAGGCCAATGTCTAAGAGCATGTCTTACCCTGGATTGCAGGACTCTGTTAACTAGTTTCTCTCTCTGCACTTTTTCAGAAAATATCCACAGCTTTGGGACCAAAGGACACAAAAAAATACTAAGTGCCAAGCATGAATTTAATACACTTCCAAGTGTGGCATCAACCTGGGTATAAATAGTGTTATTTTTAATAGGAGTAAAGAAACGATAGACCACAAACAACAAACTCCAGCATGTACTGTTATCTCCAATATATCTGAAAAGGGCTGATTCACAAAGGCATGTACAACACTGAACACTCTTCACTGAACATGAAATTCCTCCAAATACAAAACATTTTCTCTCCAGCCGAGGCAAATTCTGCAGAGACTTTTTAATGCGATGGCTGTTACACTTTTGCAAGCCACCACTTGATGTTACTGTCATTCCCTGACCAACATACATGCATGAAAATATTTGTGAAGATTTAACTATCCATAATATATGAAAAGGGCTCAAAGTACACACACATTAGGTAATTGTCTTCCCAATTCATTGTAACTAAAAAGGAAAAAAAAAAGAGAAAAAATATCAATTTTTATATTGATTTATTTAAGCTATTTACAGTCCTCTTGGCTCACTGGGACTCAAGGTGGATTACACAGAGTAAGTCAATACAACCAACAGGTTGGGACATCCAATACACATTGCAATAGGATTTGGATTATAGAAATCTGGAACCAATTGGATATCTAAAACAGAGCTGAAGTAAGCGTAAGTACTAACACGATGCATTAAACATCGCCCAAAATAGCTATACCTGAACTTCACAAATACAGACACAAATACCATTGTGAACTGTCCTGTACCTAGCAAAAGAGAGAAGTTGCTTTCAATACAGGTGGTGGGGAGAACTACCTCATTTGAAACAACCTTCTAACAGAAAGGGAGGTTGGATCATGCCAGTGTAAATTATTTTCCAAACCCAATTGTTTTTTGAGTATAAACACCTGGGATTGTGAGAGGACCAAGTAAACACAGAATGTGGAACAGCTGGTTGTTAGAACAATTCACCCTTTCAAAAGAAGATCCACTGTGACTATCGTAAACAACAGTATGGCAGTTGACAGGTCACAGGTGTAAGGAAGAAATGTGCTTTTGCTGGTTACACATAGACTAATGATAATAGTTGCATTCACGACATCCGTTTTCCTGCCATTAAGTCACTACTGTCACGGCACTAATACTACTCCAGAACCAATAGGAATAGGAAGCTTGACTAAGATAGTAAATAATCAGAGCCAGAATTACAAGGAAAGTAAGAAGCTCTGGATAGGGCTACAAAACTTTCCTTATGTCCTCAAGGCGGATCATTACCCATCTCTTCCATTCCTTCTCAAGCTGTAAGAAAAAAAAGTATTAAAAGGGACTTTGGGAAAGACATTAACAATGTCTCAGCACACTGCTCTAGGGAAAAAAACTACACACACTTAACATGGAAATTGAAAACATTGCCCGAAGTTTCCCACTGGCTAGGGGACAGAGGCCACAGCAACCTCTTCTCAGTAATTCGATAGTAATACTCCAACTGTACACAATGGGAGCACAGACTATGCAGCTTCTCCCCATATGCATGGCTGCCATTTTGTATGAACGAGGCAATATGCATATTTTCCAATACATGTAGAACTTCAGTATGCATGAAATGTACCACTGATTTCTGAGGGAACACATTCATGCGTACCAAATCTGTCCGGGCATGAAAAATAAGATATTCACACAAAATGCCTTACTCCCAGGAAAGCAGATGGCACAGTTAACCAGGAAGTCTCAAATCTCTTCTCTGCCATGAACTCACTAGGGACCCTAGGAAAGCTACTCTCTCCAAGGTTCTATTCATGTATCATAAATCAACCTCGGTTTGTTCATGATGGCTAACGGTTATGCTCATACACTTCCCTCCCTTTGCGTGCAGAGATTGAAAAGTGAACTCTTTGACTAAGGCCTCTTCCGCATGTCCTTATAGGGATGGGGCCACTCAGGGAACGCTGACAGCTTTCCCCCAGAATTCCAGACATCTCCATTTGCTAAACAGTTGCAGGCTGCTTGGTTTCCGTTTTTTTGGTGCCTTTTCTGGGACTTCACTTTCCCCACAGTCCCAGAAAAGGCGCTGAAAAAATGGAAACCAAACAGCCTGCAACTGTTTTGCAAATGGAGACATCTGGAATCCTGGGGAAAACCCGCCAGCGTTCCGTGAATGGCCTGTCCCTATAAGGACATGAGGAAATGGCCTTACTAGTTGTCATACCCAAGTGAGGGATTTAATCCTGGTTTAGAAGTTTGTTTTGTGGGGGAGGAAAGCAACTAACTGGAATCAGCTGAAGTGAGAGGAAAGAGGGAGCACATAAGCTTGACTATTAACCAGATTCACACCCATCATCAATATACAAGTCGTGATATCCGAGTGCACCATCAGCCCTACATAAGCAATTTGAGAACAAGCACAAACACCTTAAATTATTAGCATTACTAGGATAATACATGGGATGCTACATAAATGCATAATAATAATGATAATAGCACTTTTCATTTCTGCTATCTACCAAAAGGAGCCAGTGGGAACTATAGTTAGAATGGAAGCCAAGAATTTCCTGAGACATCCATACCTGCTCAGAGAACTATGATACCCAGGGTGCCTGGGGAAGGGGAAAAGGAAAGTTAAAACAGGACAGTTAAAATCTGTTTAAAGTATTTACAAGTAGGATATGCTGCCAGAGTTTCACAGAAGAAAAACCACAGCAGTTATGCTTTCCCCCTATTCATAACCTCGGGTGAAACAAACACAGATAGGATTATACCAGCTAATCTATTTGGTTGGTAAAGAACCAAAACACATTTTGCTCCTTTTTGTATGTCAAAAAAGTTTTATTCAGATATTCATGGAATCGAAATCTAGTCCCATCATTTAGAAATCAAGGTATCCTATTTAACTGAAAGGAAGACTAGTCCCCACCCACCCCACATGTGCCACCAGGAAAATGCAAGGTCTGTTTTAAATTTGCATACAAGTTACAGGTACGTACAGTAATCAAAATATTTTTGCATATAACCTTTTAAAAAAGAGGATTAAGTTACATTCAGGGTTGCCTTTGCTTTTGAGTAAATATAGGTATATATCCTACTATATAAAAAGCTAACCATGTTCCTGACAACTCACTTCCTACCCTCGTGCACCTTCAGACGGCACTGCCATGGAGGGAAGCTCAGGCTGGGATCAGGAGCAGAGCAGGCGCCAATGCCTGCCCCCACCTTCACCCAACTGGGATCAGGAGTGGAACAGGTGGCAATGTCCAATCCCTGCCATCACTCAACTGGGATCAGGAGCGAAGCAGATGGTAATGCCCGCCCCAACTTCACCCGGCCAGGATCAGGCATGGAGCAGGCGGCAATGCCCACAACCCCTGCCTTCACCCAGCTGGGATCAGGCATGGAGCAAGAGGCAATGTCCGCCCCCCCCCTTAACCCACATGAATCAGGCACAGAGCAGGTGGCAATGCCCACCCCCCTTCACCCAGTTGGGATCAGGAGCGGAGCAGGTGATGATGCCTGCTCCCCCCTCAACCTGCCAGAATCTGGTGCAAATCAAACAGCAATGCCTCCCTTCACCTGGACAGAATCAGGCACAGAGCAGGAGCCAATGACCGCTCTCCATTCATCCAGCGAAGATCAAGAGTGGAGCAGATGGCAATGCTCACCCCCCACTTTTACCCAGCTGCAATCAGGCATGGAACAGGTGGAAATGCCCACCCCCCTTAACCCAGCTTGGATGAGTTGCAGAGCAGGCAACAATGCCCGCCCCTGTTCACCTGGACATAATCAGGTGCAAAGCAGGAGGCAATGCCCACCTCCCTTCACCCGGCTGGGATCAGGCATGCAGCAGGTGGCAATGTCCGCCCTGTGCCTTCACCCTTCTGAGATCAGGCATGGGGCATGAGGCACTGCCTCTCCCCTGCGTTCACCCAGCCGGGATCAGACATGGAGTAGGAGGCAATGCCCTCCTCCCCTTCACCCAGCCAGGATCAGAAGTGGAGGAGGCGCCAATGCCCGCCCTCCCTTTACCCCACCAGGATCAAGAGCGGAGCAGGTGGTGATGCCCACCCCCCTTTACCCGGCTGAGATCAATCGTGGAGCAGGTGGCAATGCCTGTCACCCCTCACCCAGCCAGTATGTTCCTAGTATATTAGGTATATATATCCCTGATATATAGTAAATACTCAGTGTGTGTGTGTATATATATATATGTATATGTGTATATGTGTATATATATGTATGTATGTATATTCATTCACATACGTAAGGCAGTGTTAAAAGCAGGGAATGCACAAAGGACGTATCCCACAGTAAAAGTGACATTTATCCTTCTCCCCAAAACACAACACACACCCTGTTCTAATCACAAACCTGGCAGAATGCACCACACAATTTTCTCTTGCAGGTCATATTGCTGAAAAAGAAGGAAGAGAGAAACCATCATTTTTTGTAATGCATGTCAACTGCCAGTTATGGAAAAGGTTTCAAAACCTGCAGTCCTGGGCCCCTGTACACCAGAAACATCTCAGTTCTAATTCTTTATATCAAAAGAAATTGTGTCAGCTATAGAATTAGATCTGAAGAGCAGACGGCAAATGCACTAAGAACTAGAAACAAAGAAGCAAGTAATAAGCAGATCAGCTTCATATTTTTCAGAACCATTTTCTATGTTCACATGGCAAGACTTCAACAGAATGCTCAATCTCTGGATAATCAGATCTCAATACTAGAATCCTGTTCTGAACATGCCCAGTTGTCTTTAAAGATACTATGTAAGCAATGAGAAAATGCAACTTATTGGCACTTTCCCAATTATGGTATAAATTAAATTAGATTGAGCTGTATTAAGCGATGGAACGACTATCACATATTGAACCGCCTGCTTATAGGCAATTATGGTCAGCCGCTATTTCTAGAACTAGCTGACTATGCCAGCTCAATGGCTTAAGGGGATTGGGGATAGGAAGCTTTTTTGAAGGAATGTGGTTGTAATGTGTGACACACTGCAATACACACACGGGAGCAGGGAAAACGGATGGGATTTTGAGTGTGGGACATCTCCACATGCATGTTTTGCTGGCGAGGGGGACTGATTTTGCTTTAAAGACCACTGCTACCCAGGGCTTCCCTGCTCCCCCACACTCCTCGACCCCAGGAATAATCTTTCCGAGGGTCAGAAAGGATAGCTGATAGGAGGGGAAGATCTGCACCCATCAGTGTCTTCTGATAAGACACTGATACTTATCAGTGTCTTCTGATAAGATTACAACCCAATATAGTTTTGATCCTGATCATACCTTTACAGTTAACGGCTTTACCCTCAGTGATTAGTGCAATATATTAAACATGAATGCCATCTGAGAGGCAAAGGGTTTACCAAGTCTCTCTTTCAAAATACTCTTCCCAGCAGGAACTATCAGACTTCCTAATTTGATGCAACAGTAAAAATATTGGAAGCCAACACGCTTTCCCGGAGCCCCTTTGTTTTGCTTGCCAATGACATCACAGATGTCAGATAGATTTTGCTTCCTCAGGATGCTTGTTATCTCCCCAGAGCTTCCGACTTGTCAAAATTTAGCCAGACTCGCTCTGTGGATCAGTGGAAACATGAACCAGACCCTCTTGGGTTATCTTTAAGCACCATCGCAAATGCTTACGTTTGAAGACTTGCTCACATGGCTTTTGAAGAAAGGGAAGCTGTGAGATCACCTTCCTGCTGATCTTTTTTCCATCTCCACACCAGAATAATGTGCATAAATATGCACAGTGCAATCCTAAACAGAGTTACACTAGTCTAAGCCCACTGACTCCAACCAGCTTAGACTGGAGTAACTGTTTAGGATTGCACTGTTAATCCTCAGCCATCTTCAGTGAAAGCAGACAGCAAGCATGGGGAAAACACCTTGCTCTACTTGAGATCCCAGAAAAATTCCACCATTCAGAGAAGACTATAACACACTCGATGAATCAATCATCTGATTCAGCAGAAGACAGCTTCATATGACTGTAATATGATGTTTTTATAAGGTGAGCTATTGTTTTGGAGCAACACGCAGTCCCCATCCAGCCTCAACAGGCCTTATGCCAAGGTGAGTGCTGGCAGGGACGCTGCTGAAGGTAGACCTATTACAGTAGCACTCAGCTTAGGAATTTCTGGCAACAGCTTACTTCTCAAGTACGTGAGCAAGAAACGGGATGTCTGAAGAAGAACATCCAACAACATGCGCATTGTTCTGAAATGCCAAATGCCTTTGCTTGATCATTCATCCCAATTGATTGCATTTCTTTAAGGGCTGCTTTCCCATGACCACATTATCCTACGTGCAAGTCTCTTCCATGGAGGACATTGTGCAGTTCATCACATATAACAACTGCAACATCTGTCGGTGGGAACCACCACAATGTTGGTCAGGAGCTGCTGTAGCACAGTGGTTAAGCAGTTCAGCTGTGAATCAGCATTCTACTGGTTTGAATCCCACTACTGCCATGAGCTCAGAAGGTGGCCTTGGGTAAGCCACTCCTCTCAACCCCAGCTCCTCAGCTGTATTGTGGGGATAATAACAACATTAACTTGTTCACTGCTCTGTCTAGAAGGCACTAATCTGACTAGAAGAGCGTTATATAAACACAGTAGTTGTTGTTATAAGAGATATTGATTCCTGCTGCTCCTTTTCTCTCCCTTGCATCAAATCATCCATGCTGCAATAGTGCTACCTCCTGCCTCTGCATCAAATTGGTCATGCTGCAATAGTTATACTCCTCGGGGCAGTCCAAAGGAAACCAGAGTTGTATGTAGTGAGCAAACAGAAGATATGCAGTTTTTATAACCTCATCTTTCCAAAAAAAAAAAAAAACCTGCCATGGTTTTCCCTGTTCCTTACTAATATGTAATGAAATAATATATTCAACTGTATGAAACAGATGTGTTTAATTACACTTAGTAGAAGACATAGGCAGCAACGCTGTGGGAGGAAGGGGGAACAATGCATCTACCGATGTCTGTACCAGTAGCATAAATTTAGTAAAACTGTTCATAGCAAAAAAGTAAGTTTCTAGCCCTTATGAGCTTCACAATGAAGTGAAGCTCATAAACAATATTTAGTGATATCTGCAAAGCCAGAAAAGATCTTAGGACTCAAATAGCCTTTCCAATAGCCACAGGGCAAGATTTTAATGCTCAGCATTGCTACTCGAACCTTATGACTAGGGAATAATAAAAAAAATCCACTTCTCTTCCTTGCAGTTTTTAATCACACCTTTTTTCCATGGAACTCAATGAAACATATACAGTGTGTTCTTTAGAGGTCTTCTTCCACCCATGCTCTGTGCAGACCCATATCACTTTAGAAACACTGCCTATGTGCTTTCCAGCCACAAGCTACATTTGCCCAAACTACAGAGGTCAAGAGCTACAAATTACTCCGGTGTACAGGAACTACAAGGTTCCACAACATCTTAAGAAATGTTTATATATATTTATATTTTTTAAAAAGTGCAAAGTGCTAATATCGTGCAAACAATAATCAGTACATATAGCAACAAGATCAATCAACAGTCATTCCAATCCAACTGGTAAAGTTCATCAATATGCATACAAGCCCAACTGGTAAAGTTCATCAACTACAGAAGTTGAAGAACCAGCTTCTTTCTGATGCAGAATTCAATACCAAGCCTACTTTGGGGGATCAAGGTACATTTTCCCGTACTGGGAAGGTGTTCAGCCCAAACTGCTGCTTCACACATGTCCTACATTTCTTCTTTTCAGCTAAAGGCAAGCAAAACAAAATTTCTTTCTAACTCTTTGAAGTGACAGAACAAAACATTAATTTATAATGCACTGCCCACAAACCTTCCTGGCTGATCTGCCCCTGGAGCTGCATAAATAACTGGAAACATAAATGAAAACAATGTAACATCTATCCCCAAGTCCCACCCTCTCGTTTTTCACACAACAAAAATATTATTAAAAGAACGGGGGAAGGAGAAGATGTGGGATTAAAAAAAAAATAAGGTGACTGTGGCCAATACTATTTAACAAAACAAAAGATTGGAAGGAAAGTTTTTGACTTTTGTTCAAGAGCAGCAGAAGGATAGCCTGTGGCTTGAGATCTATGAATCAAGCAGTATATGAACACCCACAACCAGGTCTCAGTACACTGGCGTCAACTTGAGATGAAATTCTTAGATGGACGGTACCAAATCTCATGTACCCATCAGGAAAAGGCCCTCGGTGAGACTCATTATTAACAGCAGCCAAGCCAACTGCCAAGGCCTCCGACTTCTGTAGGGAAAGCCATCTCCAACGCAGCAGGACATGGTGACAAGAAGCTTTATTTTTTAACTACAGGATGTTACACTTTTATCTTCACAATAAACCCAACAGCCTTATCACCAGCAGTTCCTAAGAAGGCCCTTCAGAAGTCATTTAGGCAGGGTGGATAAAAATCAATTTTTAAAAAATTAAAAATGGACTTTTAAAAATTTAAATAGGATTTTGTTTGATAAAACTGAGAACCGTATCTAAAGATAGTTTTTTTTTAATTTTTCATCATGAAATAAGGATTAATCTTTAATTATATAGTATGAGACTGTATATTCATGCCATGTTTAAAAAAAATTGTAAATGAATTCCATTCATTCATTCATATCCCATTGTCATGCTTCCTCAGAGATTTCTGTAAGATTATTTTGGATAATTTTTCTATCTAGAAGACAACATTGTAGATGCTTGGTTTTGCAGTTCTCAGAACTGTGAATTTCTGTCTACAGAGATAACATACCTCTTCTTAACAGCAACATTGTTTTTAAATAAGCATACAGAGTTGAGAAAGAGACCTCAGTCCTATTCTTCCTTTGCAAATCTATATACGCAGAATCAACCCCTTACCTCTTAAATGCTAAGTTTCAATAAGTTCAGTGAAGATCATTTGGGGTGGAATCAATCTGGATAAGGAGCAGCTCTTAAGAGCTAAGTGTGGGTAGGGAGGAGCAAGCAGTATAAATGAAAGTGAAACTTTTTGAGCAAAATACTCAAGAAGTCTTGATACCTTGGTGAGTGTAGTCTGAGATTTATCATATTATTCTCTCCCTTGAAGAGAAAACCTATAATGGCACCTATAATGAAACCTTCACCTGACTTGTAAATATTAAGGTTATGACAACCAGCGAGAATGAGCCTTTATGTAGAAAACCATGATTTAAATCAAGCTTTACTGATTAGTGATCTAAACCATGATTTAATTTAAATCAAATCCACCCTGCATTTAGGAGTTTTACTCAAGAGTAATATATCCTGTGCCATAAGGGCCAATATTTAACGTATGAAAATAGCCATGCTTTTTCTACACAAGGAGTACATGTGCATAGAGGCTGGCCCTGGATCTCAGACAAACTCGTTCATCATGCTCAACATCTATCAGCCACAAAGCATCTGCTTAAGGATATTCCCTTGTCCACGTGGAAGATGTTGGCACTCCTGCCTCTCCACAGGTAGCACAATTCACACAAAGGGAGTCGTTCTGACACACTGCGCAGCTAATTTGCAAATTTGTACTTTTTCCTTCAGGTGCTAATTTCCTCTTTGGATTGCTATAACTGCCACGGTTCTCCCTGTCCCATTTTATCCCCATAACCACCACCCTGTGAAGTCTGCTAAGCTCAGTCAGTGCCCAAGGTCACCTGACAAGCTTCATGGCTCAGTAGGAATCGGATCCTGGATCGCACAGACCCTTTGTCCAATGATTTTACACCACTGTGACTCTCTATCTTCAGGTTCCTATAAAGACAGAGCTCGGCTTGGCTGAAGCCAGTTCTAAAATGGATGGATGGCATGACTGTTCATCCCCTTTGTCTCCTCCAGTGAGCAGGCTGAGTATCATTTCAAAATAACAACAACATTAGATTTATATACTGGCCTTCAGGACAACTTAATGCCCACTCAGAGCGGTTTACGAAGTGTGTTATCATTATCCTCATGACAATCACCCTGTGAGGTGGGTGGGGCTGAGAGAGCTCTGAGAGAACTGTGACTGATCCAAGGTCACCCAGCTGGCTTCAAGCAGAGGAGTGGGGAATTAAACCCGGTTCTCCAGATTAGAGTCCTGCGGCTCTTAACCACTACACAAAACTGGCTCTAGAGTTTTTTTAAAACAGAAAGCTCTGTGGCATCTTATACTAATAATGTTTATTCCAGCATGAGCTCCCAGGAGCCAGAACTCATGTCTTCAGACACAACGTCTGTGGGACAAAAGACGGGCTCATGTCCTGTGGGCTCATGTCCTAGGAATCAACACATCTCTCAAACCTCTTGTAAAGTCTCCTAAAAAATACTGACCGCTTCCAGCCAAAAAGATTTCAGGGTATTTCAGATTGGTGAGTGTGCATGTGGTTTGAGTCATTCAGCAGTCTTTGAACCATCGCCTCAAAATGCAAGACTATCCCAACCCCTCCAAAACACAATCACTCTGAACTCCCATCTGCTTCCCCTGCCTAGCTGAGTCACCTTCTTCACTATTCAACCCGTTAGCTCATCTCCCTCCCACAGAAAGGCTGTGGCTAGCCTGCATCCCACTCACTTTCTCTCTACACTCTCAACACTCCCTGCTGTATTTTTACCTTTTTCTTCCTATTCAACCCCCCCCCCCCCGCCACACACGCTCAACTTTGCATTACTTTCCAAGTCCCTCCCCATCTCCCTGTATCCCAGTACCCTAATAAAAACATCTGGAAAGGGCTTTCAAAACATGGGATGGGCCTCTCTTTGTTTTTCATCTAAAGATCCAATCAAAGAAAGAATGGCGGAGGAAAAACTTATTTCTGATGTCTACCCATTTGGAAAATAAAGACTCCAGCACCATCATCCCTTCCAGCAAAGTTTTAATCACACCCACGGAAGGCAGAGGTGACCACGCATTACATTCCCTTTGTGAGAACCACCCAAGATTGTTCTTGCAAAAAAGAACGTGAAGTTGCTCAGCAGCATTCACTGGCATTCCACACCGAAGAAGTCACAGCCTCCTCCAGTACTTGGCAGGGGTACAGCACATTTCCTCAAAGCGCAACTTCTCTTTCACAGCTTTTGATAAGCACCGTTGATCACAGTATAAACAGACTGGCCAGCACACCCAAACTACAACCCACCAACCCAACTTCACTGTGCTTTCACATTGCTTGGAAACTGCCTATAGATTTTGCTTCAGGAAGCTTCTATATGGCATCACCATCATAGTAAAGACAGAAATCGCAAATGAAGCAAACTGGGTTTTGATATGGGCTAAATTTTTCAGGGGGCTTCCTCCACATACCCCCAAGAGCTTCAGATTCTCAGGCCTTGCTTTCGTTTTTGTTGTACAATGATTAAATCAAAGCTACAGATGCCTTTGGGTGGAGATTCCTTCAATGGTTATTACAGAAGTGTTGCTACTGCCACTTTGGACACCAGCCCCTTTCCATGAGCCAACAGGAAACAAAGCAGGGCTATCCCTGTTGTGGAAAGTCACCCTTGCTACAGAGGAGCTGTTTAAATAGAAAACATTGGCAGCAGGTGCTCAAACACTGACAGCATGAATGTACAGCCTTTAAAGGAAATGATGGAAAAGAGAAAATTGAAGAAAATGGTTCTTTTACCGATGGTAAAAGATGGTACAAGCAGACAGAGGAAGGATCTGCAATGTGCCTCTTGAAGCAACTTTCACATTCTCAAAAGGACCTGTGCCAGTAACACCACTGATAGCACAAGCCTTGTATACTCAGAAGTCAGTCCCATTGAGTTCAGTTGAGTTTACACCACAGTCAGTGGTTGGGAGCTGTAGTCTTAGATGAAGAACTCACTGCTAACCACCAACTCTGGCTAAAGATATGACTGTGATTCTCCAACATTGGGCATGCTTTCGGGAGCAACGTTCTCGACTGATCTTCTGCACAGGCTGCACCCCACAAAACGCTGGATTTTATTTATTTATTTATTTATTTTATTTAGCTTATACCGCACCCTTCCCGCAAGCGGGCTCAGGGCAGCTTCTAACAAGGACATACAATTAAAACATACAATTAAAGCATCATATGCCAAGTAACATGAAAAAAAATCGACACGTCTCTAAGCAAATCAAGCTACTGCGAGATCACTATAAACCACGGGCACCACCATGACATCAATCCAAGGTGGTTGCAAAAATAGAACATAGTGGTCTGAAAGTGCTGGCTCTTAGTCAAAGGCCCCGCAGAACATCTCCGTCTTGCGGGCCCTGCGGAACTGTAAAAGATCCCGCAGGGCCCGGATCTCCATTGGGAGAGCGTTCCAGCAGGCCGGGGCAGGGCACTCCAATTATTTGTCCTGTGATTCTCTTGCCTACATAGAAAAATCCTTTGGCAATAACAAAAGCCCAGCTGCCAAACTGGTGGGGGTGCAGCCATAGTTCTTCCCCATGACAGTACTACCTGTTAGACAATACGAGTGACAATACTATCTATTAGTCCTAATGGAACTTGCAATTTTCCTAAGCCTTTGAAAACTGGTGGAAATACCCAGATCATATTGCTCTCAAATAAGCAGTTTAAATAAGCTGCATTTAAAAAGCTCATTCCCTTTTCTGCAAACTACAAACAATACCTGTACTTTAGTCAACAAATGCGAGGAAACGTTTCAATAAGGAATCCATCATGAAGTATGCATTTCTTTTAGACAAGAAGCAATGCGAGTTATAAAGCCGGGGCTCTAAGATCAAAAGGAATGTACACATTAGCATTCTACTAACCACAGCAGGATTGATCAGCCATTCAGGCTGGGATTTAAGTGGGTGTTTGGAGGGGAAGAGACCTAAACAAATACTCTCCGGATGTCTTTCAAAGGCATTTGATGATTAGGATGTAGACAGAGCTGAAACAGATTACCAACTGGGCAAAGAGGTAGAGATCATACACACTAGGGGAGTATATTGAGCACATCTTCTCACTCAAACGTTTAGCTTTCTTTCAAAAGCACCAACCTCTGGGCTGATTTGCACAACCTTCATAGTGGCTCGTGGGGGAGGGGGCTTGTTTTGTTTCGAATTGGGTGTAAATTGACAGGATTTGCTTTGCAATCCAATCAACGACAGAGGCTCAGGGACCGTGAACAGAAAGCTACCGGGACTTGACTGTATGCCCAGTTACTGCATACTTCAAAGTGATTTGATCCAAAAATCTGAAAGTCAGCCAATTTCTAAACAAGTCCCCCAACACGATACGCAACTTCCTACACGCCCATTGTCTTTATCTAAGTCTTCGTTTCCCATCAAATAATATTGATCTTTTAACTCTACAGCAAATTCAGTGTGTCTCCTGTGTTCGTTATATTTTAATCACATCTGGATTTTTAGAGGCTGATCCACTACACAGAGACTAGATGGGTGAATGTCTGGTCAGGATACTGTAGCAGACAGTGTCAGGGAGACCCAGGATCAAATCCTCACTTACCATGGAACTTACTAGGTAACCTCTGGAAGGCCACTCTCTTTTAGCTCAAGCTGCCCCACTGGGTTGCCGTGAGGATAAAACAGGAAGGAAGAACCCTGTAAGCCGCCCTGAATGCCATGGAGGAAGGGTAGGATAAGTATAAACAAAACAAATGGTAGGGTTCTCTCCTCCTCCTCCTCAAACTCAAGTTCTAGCTTGCAATAACCAACAGAAAGTATAATAGTCCACATTCCTTCTCTCCTTGATAGGATGACACCATCCTTTGTGACTAAGGGAGGTCACAAATTCTGCGAAGAGGCCAGGGCAAATTCTAGAGAGCAGTATGCAGCTGCAAGATGATCACAAAGATCGTTTCCTTTACATAGCAATGTGTTAGAAGTTGCTTTAATACTGGTAACTTCTTTGAGGGTTGTTTTTATGACTTCATTCTATTTTGAACCTTGTGCACAACCTCCAGTAAGTCTATGGAGAGGAGACCCAGGCATTTTCTAAATAGCAACCACCAATGATCCCCTACAGAGCTCTCAAAGAACCAGTGAGGAAAGGCCTAAAGAAAGTCCATGCCAGGCAGTACCAACAGCACTAGAGATGAAGGACAGACCCAAGGTCCAGATAAGAAGTACCTAGATGTGGCTGGGAGAGGAACAGAGATCAGCCCTTTCAACCATGGATGGTGAAAGAGTGAGGAAAGAATAGGGGAATCACTGAGACATAACTTGGAAGAGACACACCCAACCTGGGAGGGAAATCAACTCTGTTCTAAATTACATGTGGTACAGCTAGAAACAGGCCAGTCCCTCCGACTAGCTGAATGATAGAGTTACTTAAAATATTCTTCCCTAAGCATAAGAGAGCAAGGAAAAGTATCTTTAAAATACAGTCGAATTAAGGATAATACACTTACTTATACCGAAGCTATGTAAAGAGAGAGTGGGAAGGAGCCCCAAAGCTTCACATTATGCAATGAGGATAATACATTACCCTGATGTTATATAAGTGGGTTGCAGAAGTCATGTGGTGCTTTGAAGAACTGTCCACGCATTTAAACACTCCTATGCTATGAAGTGACTTGATGGCACAACACTCACACGCTACATTCCTAGAAAAATGCCCACTAATGTGATGCCACTGGGAACATCTGGAGGGCCGGGATATTGCAAGGATTTCTAGTTAGGATTCAGTGCATCTTGGTATACAATTTTTGTATACACTCAGCCCCCAATGGATCCCCATCAGTGAGCCATCAAGCATTAGGAACGTCCGCTGTAAGGGATACTGTTGAGGCTGAGTAAACCTAACTCTTACCCCAGTGGTCTCAGCCACTGAGAGTGAAACTGCTTCCATCTGCCTAGCGGGGTGGTGACGGGGGAAGAAGTAGGAACTCCACAAAAGGTTCAAGAAATGTCTATCTCACAAGGCAATTTAATTTTCACAGGATATTTTGGACCACCAGCAAGCAGGGCCACTCTAATATTTGAAACCCAGTGAACCAGTTTCGCCACTCTGCAGCAAAGAAGACACAACAGAAAATGGCCAACTGATAGAACAACAGAAAATGGCCAACTGAAAACTGGGCACATGCAAGGAACGGTGGGTTGATGGGACTGAACAACTGGGAAGCTTTCCCCAATGCAAATCTCTGCCTCCAGGATGCTATAGACTTTCAGAGGCTTAAGTGAGCTAATTCCCCTTCCCCCTCCATCTTTTAACCAGTGTTCAGCAGCACCTAATACGCCAAGGAGGCTAATCAGCATGGTCAGTTATTAAGCAATTGAAACAAGACGTCTTTTGTCTAATTAACAAGCAATTTTTTTTTCCAGAGGAACTCGTTCCTTGTACATAAATGGCCTCATTTCACTACCCTACTCACAGGCACTGAAACATTAACAAGAAGTTTGGGACCCCCGAGAAACCAAGAGTAGCAGGAAATCCCCCCCTCACACACAGAGCGACAATGCTAGATGAGTAAGTTACCTGCTCACCTATCCTTCAACCTTCGCAGTCTTGTTTTGTACTTCAATTGGCTTGACTGCAGGAAGTTGGACATCTCTTGCTGGGGCCAAGTCTCCTGCTATAACTATAGAGGGAGACCTCCCGGCATCAGCCCCTGTTCCCTGCTGTCACTTCATAGGTCAGTGGGATAAAAATGGGGGGAGCTCTTTGGTATGGCATCAATGCACGATTTGACTTCTGGAGCAAAACTGGAAGTAATGCTTTGGGGCAAAACCCCAAGCTCTTTGAGTTTGTGAATCCTAGAGCATCGCCCCAACATGACATCACTTCTGGTTTTGCACCAGAAGTCGCATTGTGCATCAGTACAATGTCAACAAGATTTCCCAGGTTTCTAATATTGCCCTCAATTATTCTTTTTCAATTCTTCTTCTTCAGTTCATGGAGTCAATACTCATCAGGCTGCTGATGAGCAGGGGTATATTTAAGAAAATTACACAGTAATACTTTTCTGCCTTCCTCAGGAGTACCCTCAAGTATTCCAAGAACCCTAACTTATCTGTGGATGCCCCCATTTGCGGCCATACATACAAGCATTTGTCTACTAATTTCACCGTTAGAGGAAATGATAGCTCAGAGTTCAGTTTAGATCACAAGGAGGTAAAATAAAGATTTTACAATTTTATTATTAACAGGGATTCAGCGAGGATGAACCAAACATACTGAATAAAACAGTCATAATGAGGCTCACCTCAACAGTCTCCAAAACAAATGAATTATCAAAGTATGCATTATATGTGAAAATGCTTAACTGGGTACCTACATGTTCCTTGAGATTAAAATCCAGCAGTGTGAATAAGTGAACTGGTTTGGAAGCAAAGGTGTTGGGAGGAGAGGGTCCCATGTCTTTTTCCTATTGAACCAGCATCTTCTAGCCTCTTAAGGTACTGTAACTAAACACATGCAGAAGCAAAGTTTTGCACTACATTTTCAAAATATGTGAAATATTAGAAGACAATCTAACCGAATCACACTTTGGCAAAAACTCAAATTACACAATTTAGTAAGCACAAGAAGAATCTGGTAGTTTTAAAAAGTCAACAAATCATAACAGGCCTTCCAAGTCCTCAATGGATTCACTTGAACTTAGTAAGGCAAGCGATCGTGAATGCTCAACTGGAAGTCACCGGACTATTAAAACCAAAACAGCCGCCACTGATTTCGCAGAGGTGGTCCCAAGCATGGACAGCTTAATCAAGGAAGGAGAAACCACGCTGGATGGTTTCTTTCTCAAGGTACCTGACAAGGTAGTGGAAAAGTGAAGCCAAGGCACTCCACTGTCAGCCAGAGAGTCCTCTAGTTACTCATGCTAGTAAAACTCATGTTCACGTCCCTGTTTCTAAACTCATTGGTTGGCTCTGGGTAACTCATACTCTCTTACTGTTTAATGGACTGTAAAATGGACGTAAGTACTGTAAGGCCTACCAAAATAAATATCCAAAGCTCTTTCCAAAGCTCTTCCCATATTGGGAGGGCTACAGAAATTATTCAAAGAAGGTTATGTTTTATGTCCACAATCAGAAACTAATTCTGAAAGGCCATGACAATATTTTATTTAAACAACTTATATCCTGCCTTTCCAAGTAGCCCAAGTCATCTTACTAGCATGACCTTGGGTCAAGCAACCCAGTCAAAGAAGATGAAATTACACTAATAAAAATTCACAAAGTTTTTGAAGAAATCAACACCAGATCCATCACCTGCCAGAAAAAGTGTTCAGAGCTTCAAGCCTCAGAAGGTGCATGCAAAAGCTCACTGAGAAAGAACAGTTAAAGGCATTCTGAAAGGCCATCACTGCTGGTGATGTCTGAACTGCCCACCCGGTAATCCAATCCATAACACAGGAACAAGAAGTGAAAAATCCCAGGAATGACCAAAAGCAGAACAGAAGTGCAAATCCAGCGCTGAAGTGCTGAAACAGCAGTGAAACCTTTGCCCCACTGGAAGCAAGAATAAAATATATCAAAAGGACAGACAGCTGCAGGTGTAAGTAACCCTTATAAGGTAATTGGTTTAGCCCAGAAGGGCAGAGTCAGTAGCTAGAGTCAGGCAGCTGAGGAAGGAGCTGGTTGCTTAAAGTGGTGTTTGTGTATTGTGTTTGGATGGTGTTGCTGGGATTATATTATTTTTGCAGGGCTGCAATTCCCCAAGAAGAGGACAGAAGCCTGGGCTACAGTTGCTTTGAACTGGAAGGAGAGTGGAAAGAGGACTCTATCACTTGTATGATTCCACTAAGTTGAACTGTTTACCTTTTCAAAGACGTTGTCGGTTTAAAGTTTCTGTATGGTCGCACTTAGGAGTTTAGTTTTTAAAAAGTTGTATTGTACTAAAAAGATTTTTTTCTTAACTTAAATTTGTGTGAAAGTTGCTTCCTAAGCCCCACAGAACCCATACAAGGAGAAGTTACACAGGCATCACAGGAAAGCAACCTTCCACCGGCCCTTACAAACACTGCTCAGTTGGGAGACCGTTGTTATGGATTTGGCCAGTTATCCAACAATGGCAGCAGGTCCCATCACCCTACACCAGACTCTACAGTCAGATCTTACGGACTGAACTGAGACCACAGAAGACTGACCTACACGTGGTTTTGTTGCCAGGACCAGCATGCAAGATCCTAGCTCGCCAGCAACAGCCAAATACCATTTAAGAGGAGTTTTTTTCTCTCCTCTCCTTACCTGGGGGCAGGGGTCATTTTGTAGAAAAAGAGCTGGAGGAACTCATTACCATAACTTATTAACATATGCCACACCCCTTTCCATCACTGGAAGTATGTCATTAGCATAAGTGATTTGCATGTGCCACACCCCCTTGCCATCACCGGAAGTATGTCATTAGCATGACTGTTTTGCATATGCCACACACCCCTGACATCACCTATCCTGGCTGTTTTGGACCCAATCCTGGCCATTCTGGGCCGAATTGGGCCCAAAATGGCCAAAAAGGGGCCCAAAATGGTCAAGATCGGGCCACTGCTGAGTGGGAGAGTGACCCACCACCCGTCAGAGGCCCAATCCAGGCTGAAACAGGTCCAAAATGGACGAGAGTCAGGTGGGCAGGGCCACCTGACATGTGACCTCTTTGGGGAACTGCCGGAACTATGTTCCTGCACGTTCTTCCTCGAAATGAGCCCTGCCTGGGAGTAGCCAATGGCATGAGTTCTTGGGTACCAGACAAGGCAATTAGCCCATGGCTTGCAGTTTGGGGGCTGTGTTAGCTGCTCAGTGAATCAAGACCTGCTCAGGATGTGTTTTATTTTGGCAGTAGTATAGGCCACAGTCCCTATCCCTTCACCAATGCAGCTCTTTGAACCATTTCCTTACAGTACAGCCCTCCTACCTGTATAGAAACCATCATCTGATAAAACCTAAACATACAGCTCTAATGAATAAGACGCCTAAAGGATTTAGGAGGTATAGCACTTGCTATGTTAGCAGAATTAGGCAAAGAAAGTTAAAACATAACTACTTCATGTTGTGCCACGTTCTCCACATATGTGCGTGCACACAGAGACACTATCTCAAAGTTAATTTAGGGTGGCTTGCAGCCAAATCTGTTAATATGGGAAACTTGGACAGCATTTCACAATAAGCACATCAGTCTCCTGAGAACTTCCAAAACACATCCCTCTGAAGATAAATACTCTCTGGGCATAAAGAAATTTGCATTTGTTCAGGTGGCTGCTTTGGCAGTACCTACCCCTATGCCCAATTATTTGTCCAGTGATCCTGCCTCCTTAATTAAGCAGAATTTTGCAGACATTATTTGCCTTCCATCTCCATAGAACAAAAGGCCCTGTGTTTATTTCCCCTGGGTGTTCTTTCGGTCATGAGAGATGAGTCCAATTATGTATCTTCAGAACAATATGCCACTGTAATCCGTCAAAACCAGAGGATAAAGCCCCAAATCGTTTTAGCCCCACTATCTTCAGCTGAATTATTCCAAAGGATGTACTTACAGAATGATAGCCCAAAGGATGCAAATACTATTCGCATGAATCTCCTTGGAATTGTGCGTACTTGCCACTCCGTCCCCCACTATGGTCAGCAACAGTGTCTCTCAAAAAGAGAACAGCAAATTTATGTGAAACAGGGAGAAAGCCTAAGGTCTACTCAGAAGTAAGTCCCATTTTATTCAGTAAGGATGACTGTCAGGAGCATGCTCTTAGAAATGCGCCCATATTGTTGCATTTAGCTTTGTGTATGGGTTAGCTCCTAAATGTCTCTCTCCTGTGGCATAAGAAGGGGCTACGACATCGGCTCCGAAACAGCACTGGTTGGCTTCTGTATTGCTTTTATGACTTCTTTGGGGTGGGCGGGGCCACACAACCAGTCAAAGTAAACTGAGGACTTTCTAGTTCCATGGGCTTCCTAGGTCAACTGGTGGTAGCTTTTAACTAGCACAGAATGCTTGTTGAGGATACTATTTCTGTGCAGCCTAGAAGTGAAACACGGGGGGGGGGGGGGGGGCGGCGGGTTTTTTTGAAAGCTGATTGGTAAGACATAACTGAGCCTTTCATTCCATGGTCATTAAAACAGGCAGTAAATCCCCTTCTTTGAACACATTACCAAAGATGATGTACAACCAATTAATCTTATCAGTCGCTCTTAATCTTATAACTCTAGATACCTGAATTCATTCTACTCATTTTATTGAAAACTCTACACGTCAATTAAAACCATCAATCCACAAGGCTTATCTGTAAATGGAGAGAACATTATAATACAACGGACACTAAAGAGATATGTAACAATACTAACAATATCATTGTGCTTTAATATGATTGGTCTTATTGTTGTATCTGTTATTGTAAAATTGATAGACAAAGTATTTTTTTTAAAAACAGGCAGTAAAAGCCATAGCAAGAGGAGGACGTTCACACTCTTCTGTCATTCCACAGAATGTACAAAACAAAAACGTTCAGGGGCATAGGGCTATTGTATAATGGAATGGTTCTGGAAGGCACTTTTATAAGGCAATAGGATTGTAGTCTACTCCACTGTTTATTGTACGTATCAACTTATTTTTACTGCATTTTTGACTTTGTAATCTACTCCTGGCATTGTTTATGGTATGTCGTGCCTTAGACAGTTTTCTGTTAACACTGTATTGTCGAAGGCTTTCATGGCCGGAGAACGATGGTTGTTGTGGATTTTCTGGGCTGTATAGCTGTGGTCTTGGCATTGTAGTTCCTGACATTTCCTCAGCAGCTGTGACTGGCATCTTCAGAGGTGTAGCACCAAAAGAGAGAGATCTCTCCATGTCACAGTGTGGAAAACAAGTTGGCAGGTAATTTATATCTACTCAGGAAGGTAGGGTTGGGCTGAGTCATCCTGTAAGAGGATCTCTGTCTTTTGGTGCTACACCTCTGAAGATGCCAGTCACAGCTGCTGGCGAAACGTCAGGAACTACAATGCCAAGACCACGGCTATACAGCCCGGAAAATCCACAACAACCTTCTGTTAACATTGTTTTCTAGTTCTGTAATCCTAGTCCTAGTCCCCGTTTCTTGGATGCCTTATGCTGTCTGACTGTATTGGATTTTATATTTTGTAATCTGCCTTGACTCTCAGCAAGAAAGGTAAGTTATAAATAAATATATCCCTGTATATAAACTACGGGCTTCAGGTTTTGGCTGGTTCCCTACTTAACGTAGCCCACCATCAACTGGATGTTCTCTGTAGCAGCTCTCTCCCTGTGGAACAAGCTACATAAAGAGGTAAGAAAAGCACAGTCTCTACATGTTTTTCAGTGGCCTAACAAGGCTATTCTATTGCAATGGGGTGTAGGATGCAGGCAGTGCGTAGAGGGGGGGGGGGCGCTATCTGGGGTTTTACTGTACATTGTATGTTTTAAATTTGGATCTGTAAACTGTCATCAGCTACAAAGGAAAGGAGGGGTATAAACAAATAAAATGTAGCTCACATCCACTCTGAATCATCCCAGAAGTCAAGCAAACAAGGAATACCTCATCAGAAAGCAGGAACCCTCTCAGGCCCACAGGCTTCATGGCAGGATACATCCTTTGTATGACTAAGATTAATCCTGGCATCTGGTTAAGAGAACTCAGTAACAGGGCAGAGGAAAAAATTGTGTAAAACCCTCAGAAAGCACTGCCAACTTGACCTAAAGCAATTGCATGGGATTTCAGACATAACTGATGTTTTGACAGCAGTTTTAACATGGGTGGTAAAGGGGCCCATTGTCGACCATCTCTCACTGCTGGTAACGAACAGTACAAGACCCACAACCCACTGCACCTTCTGCTATGTCAAGTCATTAGCTAGTGTAATGGAGAAGTGTCTAGGAGCAACAGCTCTGATAATCACTATGATAAACTGACATCTTATTAATGTTGAAATTATCGTTCCCTTCATTAACTCAAAGGCATACACCTTTCCAATAAAGAAAATTATATAACCCCCTCCCCCACTTCCTTATTATGGCTGTATTTGGTCATGTTTTTGGTCAAGGTCTTGGAAAGCCTTGAGTCTTCCCAGTTTTCTTTCTGCACAAAGATAACCACCATTGTTTTAAGGTTTCCGGACACCTAAATCTTTCAGGTGTGAGTCCCTGCTGCTGTTGCATCCTTAGAGTACTGTTCTCCTTGAAAGCTTCGTCACAAAGATGCTGTCAATCCACTGATTTAAATGGTTGTTCAAGTCTGGAGTGAATCCTGGGACACTCCCGGCGTCTCTCCTGAGTGTCCAGTGTCAGCCATAAAATGTCACATGTATAAAATGTCCCAGTGTCAGCCATAAAATGCCCCACACCTTTCTGCTGTTTGGGGTATTTTATAATAGGGAGGCCCTGACTGGGATACCCCAGGTGAGCCTGATCTCGTCAGATCTCAGAAGCTAAGTGCGGTCGGCCTTGGTTAGTAATTGGATGGGAGACCTCCAACGGAGACCGGGGATGCAGAGGCAGGCAATGGCAAACCACCTCTGTTAGTCTCTTGCCATCAAAACTCTGCTAGGGGGTGCCATAAGTCAGCTTTGACTTGAGGGCACTCTCCACTACCATACTAGGGGGAGCGAGAGGGGATCCTCAACCACGTTAAATCAAGAGACTTGCATCTGACTGTCTTGAGGAACAAAACGAAAGACCAGGGGGCACCTTAAAGATTAGTGACAATTATTCCAGCAGGAGCTTTTGTGAAGCAAATCTTACTTCTTCCAGGCGTTTATAAGGGGGGAAACATTTTGGAGATTTTTATAACAAAAAAACCACAGGGGTAGGGGAGGGAATCCATACAAAAATAATTATCCAGATATTCGGCTGTATGATCTCCCCTAGAAGTTGCTGCTGCTCTGGATTTCTATCCTCAAGCAAGACAATAATGAAAATACATTCATACATCAATATTATCACACAGCCCTGTGGGAGTGTGGGGATGGCCTATTGCTCCCCAAGGACAACGGCAAGATGTGTCACTGTGCAAACCATACTGAAACCGTAGCATAAATCGATACACATAAAGCACCCATGAACTGGTAGGCCATTTATAAGAAATGAAGAACACTCTGTATATGATCAGAGGCATCTGCTTCCATTAAAGAGTGAAAATGTGCAGCGCAGACTACTAGCGTTCAAAGCAGAGCCCAGGGCCTTTCAAATTCTGCCTCGAGTGAACTCCTGAAGTTTTAGGACTTGACTGTTATGCACTTATCTGATCATTCAAACGTAAGGATTGAGAAATAGTTTTCACTCCTGTGTGGCAACAAAGAAAAAAAATCAAAGCAAAGACTCATTTGCTCATCGCTTATCTGGGGGACAGAGTGCATTCCTGCAGTTACATCCAATGCAACCAAAGGCTTCTACCTGTCTGGCTCACCCTCTCTTCTAGTCAACACAGGTCCAGAATGAGAAGCCCATCTCCCTGTCTACTCAGCTGATGAAGGGATGGGTCAAGCCAGAAGATACTTTTGAAAAATTAAGGCAACAGTCCAATTCTATGCATGAGGCAAGTCTCACTAAGTTTAAGAACACCTATTCCCAAGGAAGTGCAAATTGGCCCATGGCCCTTCGGTATGTTCATCAGTGATGATGCAACAAACTTCACAGTTTAGAACTCTTGGATACAGTGAATGAGGATCAGAAGGGGAGATTTTAACGTATTTTACCTTCTGGCCAATGAATGATTTTATCTGAAACCCAAATACAAAATTCTAGTTAGACTTTCCTAAAGGTCCAGCTCTACCACTGCAGCCCCGTCAATCGCAGGTACCGTTACCAACTTAAAGGTGCTACTGAGCTTTTTACTATTTTGCAACTACAGACAAACACTGCTAACTCCTCTGGATTTATTACCAACTTGGGCCACCTCCCCTTGAAGGCAAGTCACCGAATCCTAAGGCTCAGGTGGTCTCCGTGTTGGTCTGCAGTCGCATCTTAAAGACGAATTAGATTCCCAAGGGAAGAGATTTCGAGTCAAGAGGAAGGGAGCTTTGGCTCACCCCCCCCGGGAAACCTCGCCGGTCTTTAAGGTGCCACTGGACGCGAGTCTTGCCCTCGTACAGAAATAGGGGCCGATGAAAACGACGAGGCTCGATTTGCACTGCCGCCAGCCATGCAGCCGAAGGGAGAGGTCCTCTCCATCGAGGCCGCTGGCAGGGACGGAACTTGGCGAAAGCCGTTGCCGGCCCCGGCTGCTTCCTCGTCCCCCAAGCCTGGGCTCCAGGAACGCGAGGAAAGGGAATGTCGCAAACCTTGTCAGGTCTTCGCATCTTTTCCGACGACTCGCAGCTCTCCTTGCCCCGCGGCGGGGGAATGGCAGGGCGTGCCGTGGGGAAAGCCGGGGGCTCCGCGCTGCCGCCAGTCACACCCTTGCCGGGAACCCAGGCGGGCGGTGGTGGCTGGAAAATCACTCTGCACTCGCCCCGAGTCCCGCTGCAACTGGACCACTTCGGAGACGCCCGGAAACAAACGTTTCCGAACCGAGCTCATCTACCCCCAAGGCGAAGAAGCCTTCGAAAGAAAGTGGCTGCTGGCAGGCAGGGGAAGAGCCAGGACTGAACGCTCAGCTCAACCTCTCCCCGCCAAGGGGAGGAAAACAGCCCCGTGCGTAAGGCGCCAGGCGGGCACAGTCTGCAGAGCGGGCGATCGGGCACAGACGACGTTGGAAGAACACGAAACGGCGCGGCGTAGATGGAGGAAGAGGAGGGAAGGGGCCGAAGAGCCCCTGCCTCGGCCCGCGCCGAAGTCCGCTGCAATTGCTCGGCCCCGGGCACAAGCACGTGCGGGCAGATCCGCACTTCGCAAAGAGAGAGGGAGAGAACCGCCGACCCCCTTCTGATCTGGGGCGGCAGAAAGTTTCCCGAGCTGCTTTTTAGGCGCTACAGCTGCAGGCATCGAAAAACAGAACGAGCCCCCCTTCCCCATTCACAGCAGAACAGCAAAACACAAGGGTGAGTTAGATGAGCAGGCTGGAGCTACGGTACCGGTTCCGTGATGGATACGCGGGACCCTCCCGTGCCATGGTCGCCGCTGCTTTCTGCGCCTGGGAGCCCAGCAAAAAGTTCCCTCTGCTGAGCATGCCTGGTGGGAACGGGCCTTTTTTTCAAACTCCGCTCCTCCCTGGCGCTAGAGGGACTGCAAGGGAGCCGGGAGGCGCTGCCTGCGCGTTTTCAGAGGCTTTTCTCTCTCCCCCGCCCCATTCCTCGCAAGAAAGAGACTTCTTTGGTGGTTGCAACTTACACAGTAACGCTGTGGGAGAATTCCGCTTGTCCGTCCCTACATTATCACCCCTGAGAATATGTTCGCTTATGGAAAACTTGGAGAAAGCTGCTGTCGTCGTCGCGCGTGGAAGAACTGGCGCAGAGGCGAAATCTTTTACAGATTGGCAGGCTCACTTTTGCGCTTTTAACAACTTGATCAGCAGAAACCCGGTATCGTTTGGTACAAGGCGCAGAGCAGAATTCGGCCTCCTCATCTGACCTACTCGAGTCCACACAATCCAGAACTAGGGAGCGGGAGCCTGCTGCTGGCCCTCCACCTAACCCCTTCCTATTCCTCCAAAGGACTGCAATCTCCCTGTGCGCCCCCAATGAAGCAGCCGGCTATGTGCTCTTGAGTGGAGACTGCCCATTCCAAGGCACATGCATACACATAACTAAAACCAGCAGACATCCTTACCCAGTTTGCCCTCTCCCATGTCACCAACCCAGCTCACATTACAGTTAATGCTGGTACATCCCACATATATATGCATATGTAACATATATGGCATGTATGAATGACATATATGTAAAGGAACAGACAACTCATGCTCACTTTACAATGAAATTGAGGGCCAGGGCTGGCTCCACCCTTTCTCCCAGTCCGGAAATGCCTTCCAGGTGGCTCCCTTGCGTGAATGGGGCTTGAGGATGTGATGGGCTCCACCTGGCTGCCCAACTGGGTTGCTTAAACCAGAGTCAACAACTCCGCACCCCACCCCGCCTGTCTGGCCAGGCTGAAGTAGCTCCCAGCAGCCTGTGACTGATCTCAGCTGTAGTGATTTGTACCTGTAAGCCCAGAATGGATTGCCCAGCCCATATATCAATCAAGTATTGAGTTATAATTGCACAGAAAGGAAATTGTCCAGGGGGGGAGGGACTTCTGGGGAAAGAAAGGAATTTTGGTGAGACTAATGAAATATCTCAGGGGTGGGGAAAACACATCTGGGATGGCTCCCTTTTATTTTCAGATGGATGCTTTTACAAGTGGGTTTCTCTGTGACTATACCTATAGATTTTTTTAAAAAAAACTTTTCATGCCACAGAGATAGCTTCAGGTGGGTGGCTGTGCTGATCTGCAGGAGAAGAGCAAGCTCAGGCGCTGATCCTCTGGCAGTCTAGTCGGTCCCTAAGGTGCTGCTGGACCTGAACCATGCTAGGGTGAGAAGCACAGAACAGTCAAGGTGGCAATCAACCACATTTCCTCTACAGCAGAATTCTGGGTGGATTTCTGTAGGAGTGTCAAAGGATATTAGTGACACTTGAGAGATTCTCAGGTCAGGGCCAGGTTGCTTCCACATGGAGCTCTTGCTCCCCCTTGCCTCTCCAACAGTACCAGCTCTTCTGGGTGCTTTTGCATGACATCATCATCGCATCATCCCTTTGGGGGGGGGGCTTGTCCAGCCCTGCTCTGCAGTTTTCCAAATCTACTTTTGCACAATCTTTTCTAAAAAGCCATACTTAAAGCAGATATACAGAAAGCGTAGGGACGATATAGATTTTGGCGCCTCCTAGCCCCCATACAGCACAATTTCCCTTCCCATTCACCATTACCCCCACCTTGCACACAAGTAGTCTTTTTGCTAATTCTTAAAATTACTCGTACTTCATTTTTTCCCTCAGTGAAACCCAAAGGGGCTTACTTCGTTCTCCTTGCCTCCATTTTATCTTCACCACAATGCTGTGAGGTAGGTTAGGCTGAGATAGTGTGAATGAACTAAAGTCACCCAACATGGCAGAGCGGGGATTCAAACCAGGGCCTCACATATCCTAGTCCAATGCTCTAACCACTGCACCACACTCTAACTACCGCACTACAAGGATATGTATTTATTTCAGTGTCCCATCTCCTGACTTAGTTTCAGCAGGGGATGGGGATTAAGGAATGGTTCCAAAGACTTCATAGAAAAGGTGGGACTGGAAGGAAGCAAGAGAATCAATCCCGTTATTTAAGGAGTTGGTAAGAGGGCCCTTGACTATGGAAGACTTTAATGGTATGGGGATGGAGTTTTTGCTGGATTTGGAAGGTGACACTGAAAGCCAGTGTTGTGATTTGAGGAGATGTGTGACCAGAAAGTGTCCTTCCTGTGCCATACATAGGCATGCACAATATCCTGGCAGGCACAGAGAAATCCCTGATTCATTACCATGGCCCAGAAAGCACACCCCCCCCAGTCCTACCCCTAACCCCACACACACCAAAGAGGAGGGAGGGGTATTAAGAAAGTATTAAATGAGATTTTCCACAGTCACAGCTCACAAGAATGCATCTGACGAAGAGAGCTGTGGTTCTTGAAAGCTTATGCTACAGTAAAGTTGGTTAGTCTTAAAGGTGCTACTGGACTCTTTACTATTTTGCAACTACAGACTAACCTGGCTAACTCCTCTGGATCACAAGAAGAATCACAAGAAGAATGCTTTCCTATGTAGATGAGTATAAAATGTGCTTTTCTGAATCCAAAATATCAAGTCTAAGAAAAACTACTCTAGAAGATATTTTATTCTCTTTTCATACCCACTGAGAGCTATACTAATATACACCACTTTGTTCTGAATTGGTACATATTTAAGAGATTTTTGTTCCTTCCTTACACTGTGTAATCTGCTTTGAGTCTCAGTGAGAAAGGCAGACAATGAGTGATTCCGCACACGTTGGATAATGCACTTCCAATCCTCTTTATAGATCATTTGGAACAGATTTTTTTGTGTGCAGAACAAAAAATCCACCTCAAACGATAAAGTGCATTGAAAGTGCATTATCCATCGTGTGCGGAATCAGCCTATAAGTAACGTAAATAAAGAAGTTGGGCTGGCCAATTTTTTAACCTGATAAAAAATTCCAACAATTTTGAGGGAGTGTATACTAAAACCCTGAAGTTACAGCATTTGGTGCAAAATTTATCAGGGGGTTCATGGGATCCAGTGCGCCATATGTTACAGCCTAGATCTCAGCGAGATCATAAATCTGCTCCAGGGATCTACCACTTCAGTCAGCAGCCAGAGAGGCTCATGTCATTGAATAATCCCCGACAGAAAAAAGTCTTCCACATAGGAAATGGAATGGCAGAGAAAGGGGTTCTAGCTGGACGTTTTCCTGGACATGCTGGTTTTGTATATTCTAAATAAATGCACACATGTATGGAACTTACTGTCACAAAATGTAGTTGATTCATCTTGGGAAAGCATTACGGGGGGAGAAGGCAGAAGGCCCTCCTCCTCCTGGTCCCAGCTTGAATTGGACCCCTACGGTTCTTTAAAAATTAGTTCCCCCACAGCTGCTGTGTGGCTCTCAGGAAAACAAGTTCCCCAGACCCAAATAATTTAAAAATGGTACATCCAGTTCAATCCTGAATTATATCTGGAAGGACAATATCGAAAAAAAGACAGAGAAAACGTGGGGAAAACCCTCCCTGGTGTGAAAGCTCTGTGGCCAATGCACAAGTGCCAGCTGTAGCAAGGAAAGCAGTGCGGAGAAACTGAGAAATGTGGGTGCAACCTTTGTTTTTAAAAAAGGGTGATAGGGAGAAGAATTAGGGAGCCTCCCCAACCTGCATAGATATCAGGAGGGGGAGGAGCTGGGCCAAAACGTTCCCCAGCACTGAGACAGTGTTATCAGCTGCAAGCACTTTGTGGAGAAGCAGGTGAAGGTAAAGGGGGAGGGAATCGAGGAAGAGGGGAGAACAGAGCTACAAGGGGTGAGGAGGAATGGAGTCAATACATGAGTCCTCATGGGTTCCCACTTGTCAAGGTTTCTGGGCCATGATAGCCCAATGGCTTGTCTATCTCCAGGGACAGTAAACGTCTGAATACCAGATACCAGGGACAGACCATAAACAAGGGCTGTTTTCTTCAGGCCCTGACTCTCAGCTGCTCAGAGGTATCTGCTTGGCTGGGGTTAATATTTAGCTCCGTCCCCTAGCATTGCTATCTTCAGCTTCCCATGCTCTTGTATTTCCTGGCCATGATGGCATCATTTCCTAGGAACGGAGTCTCCGCCCTCCAACTCACATCTTGATTTGTGTTATCAATTCAGAGCAAATTCTCTGCCTGGACTTTATGGGTTTCCTGCCAGCCCAGGCACATTAGCAGGGCTCCAGTCAAAAGCCATCAAAGAGTTACTTCTTTGCCAAAAGATTTGATCCAGTACTCGGAGAGAAAAAGCTCTGCACCAGAGCATCTAAACATGTGAGCAGCCTTGTGGCCTGGACAGCTTCAAGCCCTGATCTTCACCAAGAACAACAGCTGCAGGTTCAGAAACAGGCTACGTTGACATCTGGCCAGAAGCAGCCAAGATGGGCATGCTTTGAAAAACAGCCGCCGCCCTCCCAGAAAAAACAAGCAATGGCAGCTGCCAGTCATCAGATGCAACAACAAAGGAGTGTGTCAGCCTGAGCAGGAAGGTGTCAGGCGCAGTTGCTTGTCTGAACCAATAGTTGCAGGATACCTTGGGAGACACAATGGAGTCCCTTAAGCACCCAGGGAAAGAAAAGCCAACCAAAGCAGCTCCAAGTTCAAAAAGAAGGCAACCGCCTGACAGAAGGTAGAAAACCATGAACTCTATATAATCTTAAAGCTAATTATTATTTCAATTTTATGTTTTTTCTAAAGTGCTCAAAGTGCTCAAACAGTGCAAAGACAAGTGTAAATACTATAAATACAATCTATAAATATAATAAACATATCACAAAAAGCTCATCCTAGGAGAGATACATAATCACAATCAGACATTGGAAAAATTCAACAGGTAAGTAGTCAGTCCCACATTTTTAAAGTTGTTTCTTCTTAATTTTCAGATAGCTAATGAAGGTGTGATGTCGAGCTTCTCCAAAGAGAGCAGCGTTGCCACCGTATCTGTTTTCTCCAAGGAAAACAACATTGCAGCCGTTTCTGAAACGAAATAAGAATGGGCAGAGCCTACCAGGCGTTCGCCAGCATTATGATCCTGTTTTGTATTAATCACTTTTTCAGAGGCTCAACTTGCCCATGACAATCAAGAGTTTTTCACCATCCAATCTACATCACCCAGTTGGTGTATGCTTTCGACGGGATATTCACCGCCAAAGCAGCTCTGCAAGGAAAGGCACACAAAGAGTACAACATACCAAAAGGAAGCAGAGAAGATGTATTTTTCAAAATTAACCTAGTCTAATAGCTCTGACAACATAGCAGAAGGAGTTCCTTTTTGGTCCAGAAATTTGCTTTTGGTGGCTCCCTGGCAAACAAGATGTTGGTGGAAGGAAATTATAGTCTTGTGTGTGGACTTTTCTGTTTCTTATCTATCTGGTGCCAAATAAGGCCTTGATAAGCACCACTGGGCAATGGTGCTTCCCTACCCCCCACCCCCAACTATATGCACTTCTCCATCCTAGCTATAAACATTTGATCATAAGGTTCCTACTTTCTCCCCCACTGGATCGTGTCTCTTTAACAGTAGCTCAATACACAGAAAATTAATAGGTGAAACATTCCCTACTGCTAAATTCCATGCCAGGAAATGTTCCAGCTATTGGATTTTTGTTAAGCTGTCATTGAAGGCACAAGGTGCCAATTTAAAAAAAAAGCTGTCAACCTCATGCAGGAGATAGGCAGGCAAATGTGAAAAAGGGAAGATGGGATGGAGGGTTGCCAGCAGGCCTAGACATACATGTCCTGTCCCTGTAGAAGTTTAACAGAGATTTAAAGAGCCAGCATGAGGTAGTGGTTAGAATGACAGACTAGGATCTGGGAGATCCAGGTTTGAATCCCCGCTCTGCCATGGAAACTCACTGGGTGACCTTGGGCCAACCACACACACTCAGCCTAACCTACCTCACAGGGTTCTTGTGAGGATAAAATGGAGGAGAAGAGACTATGAACGGCTTTGGACCATCATTAGGGAGAAAGGCAGGGTATAAACAATGTAAGTAAGTAAATAATGTGTCGAAATAGGAAGTGGATCTGAAGCTGTACCGTGGCATGAAAGCGAATAATATCACCTGGTCAATAAAATCTACCCTGTTAAGCAACTACTCAAGGGACGGGCCATTTTTCTCCAGGTGTTTTCACAATTCTAGATGGAAGGTCATTGTTTTACCTACGTAGGGTAACTTTAGATGCTTTAGAAACTAGCAGAAACATCATTTTTCTGGTCCTGGGAGATTTTGCCAGGGTTTCATGTAGCATGAGAGACATTTCCTTCTCTTGTTGGGTATTCTTATTTTGTTATGTATCACTTTAAGCCATTTGGTAGGCCTATTAAAAACACGACGTGTTATACCAACTGTCTTTTAGGGGAAAAGCTTCTTCCAACAAAGACACTTGGATCTGCTGAGGCCGTTTCTATCTTCAGCTTTGCTTCCAAGAGCCAGGGATTTCCCTGCATCTTTAGAGCTCCTGTATTCTTGGGCTTCTGTATTTTTTTCTGTACATTTCTTGATTTATTAATTCATGGCCTGCTTTTCTTCCATCATAATAGTGTAGCATAGTGGTTATAATGTTGGCTTAGGGCTACAGAAATCCATATTGAAACTTTTGACAGCCAGAAACCTCATTGAACCCAATCACTGTCATTCTAACCTGCTTTGCAAGGCTGTTGTGAGGATGTAAAGGAAAACCATATGTGCCACCCTAAACTCCATAGAGCAAGGGTTGGAAAAAATAGTCCATCCTGGGACTCTAAGTGTCAGACTCTAACTTCCCAGGAAGTCAGACATCCAGGCACTGGCTAGACTCAGCAACTGCTTTATCCATCGTTTTATGTGCATCCAAGACCAGAACTTGTGTCATTTCCTTCCAACTGCGAGATGCTTGTGAGTTTGTATCTGAAATGCAAAGCACCGATTTGTAGCACTATGTAAACTATTATAACAAGCATACTCTTAGCATTGCCCCTAATTAACATTATTGCGCCTAATTTCTAGAAAGGACCTTGGGTATGTTTTGTCCTAACCAACTAGAAAGGACAGAGGGTCTCAACGATCCTTGGAGACCCCCACAGCCGGTTTCACTTTGCAAAGTTAGTAAGTGTGTTAATTTTTCATTGAAAACGTTTTACAGTTTACTCTGTTGCCCTAAAGGCCTGGTTTGCATTTCAGAGCACATTTTGAGACTGCCAAATACCTGAAGGTTACCATAACTAACTCGTCGCATATGTTGATTAAATCCCCAGCGATTTCCCCCTCATCCTTCCCCTTCGATCCTACATGGTAGATATTACAGCTCTATTACATTACATGCTCCACAGATGCTGTTCAAAAACAACATTAGTGTTCTCCCTTTCAGAGAAAAATGCCCCTAGATGGTTCACCACCTGTTTAGAAAAATATGCACCCCCATTTTTGCATATTAAGCCAGGCAGCTCCAAATATTTTACTGAGGCGGCTTGGAGAGAGGGAACTGTCATGCAAAGGAGATGTGTTGCTTGCTTGTTCTTTAGCACATTTTTGACCCTGGTCATGCAATGATTAAATTTCTTAACAGCTTTAACAGCTTCTTAACACTGCTTTGCATGTAGAACATGAAGCCTTGTGGGCGTCTCTGGGTGGCAGGGAAACCAAGAAAGAATTCTTTTAAGAACGTGTTCCCTGATACATTGCTCCATACCCATTCTATTTATGTTGTTATTAGGGTTGCCAACCTCCAGACGGTGGCTGGCAATCTTCCAGAATTGCTACTGATCTCTAGGCTACAGTGATCAATTCCCCTGGCTGCTTTGTAGGGTGGACTGGACTCTATAACATTCTACCATGCTAAGCTTCCTCCCCTCCCTAAACACCACCCTCCCTAGGCTCCACCCTTCAAATCTCCAGAAATTTCCCAATTTGGAGTGGACAACCTTAGTTGCAATCTACAACCCATTTACTCCAGAAAGCACAGTTATGTCCGTTTAGTAATTCTGAAAGGTAAACTGGTTTATTCTAGTGGCTAAGGGTCAAACTAAATGAGATAATGAAATTTTTAAGGACTATCTCCTCCTGTAACATCCAGTTCAGCATTTACAAACCTCTTCTCAAGTCCCAGAGCCAAGCTACAAGTGATGCCTGACACAGGTTGGACACTTGTCTGCTTCCCTCAAGTTTTCATGGGAAATGTAGGCATCGTGGTCTTGCAGCTGTAATGGAGAGCCAAGCTGTAAAACCAGGACGCCTACATTTCCCATCAAAACTTGAGGTAAACTGACAAGTGTCCAACCTGTGTCAGGCGTCACTTGTAGCTTGGCTCTCAGTCTCTGTGCCCCTGCTGGCAGAGGTGAGGCTGCTGGCAACCTGAGCCAGGGCTTTTTCAGTGGTGGCACCTCGCCTTTAGAATGCCCTCCTTGTTGAGCTCCATCTGGCACTTTCCTTCCGGAACCAGCCAAAATCTCTCTTTCTACCTAGGCTGCTGATTGAGGAGTTGCTGCTTTTTTATGGCCTGCTTCTAGCCTGAAGACTGTTTCATGAATATCATTTAAGGCTGTTCAGTGCTTATTTTATGCAGCTTTTATGCCTTGGCTTTTTTTAAAGTGACTTGTTTGATTTTGTTCTTAATGTTTTGGATGTGAACCGCCTTGAACAGGTCTCTGGAGAGGCAGCATATACATTTTCTAATTAAAAAGAGGTTTAGTGTTCACCACACTGAAGTATTATTACAGCTGTACCAGTTTGATCCATGCATGAGGGAAAGGGGGTTAACCCATCTTCCTCCAATCTAAAATGGCTGTTGGAAGCTACTATTTAAAATAACAACAACATTCAATTTATATACCACCCTTCAGGACAACTTAACACCTACTCAGAGCAGTTTTCAAGGTATGTTGTTGTTATCCCCACAACAACAATCACCCTGTGAGGTGGGTGAGGCTGAGAGAGCTCTGAGAGAGCTGTGACTGACCCAAGGTCACCCAGCTGGCTTCAAACAGAGGAGTGGGGAATCAAACCTGGCTTTTCAGATTAGAGTCCTGCTGCTCTTAACCATTACACCAAACTGACCTACAGCAGCAACTGTACAGGTATTGTGTTTATTGACTGTAGCTTCGTCTTAGAGGGACATGGGGTTGCTTCTGGCTGAAAAAATGATTTTGGGGTAATGGAGTTAACCCACTGTCTGCCACCATGGTTCCAATCCGAAAAGGAATTATAGTTTAAAAACATAACATGTAGTTTGGCTCCATGTCACTTCATCATTTCAGGATCTGGTCTGATTCTCTCAGGTGGATCAGTTTACTGAAGCATTTGTCTTTCCCCATCCCTCATACATTCATGATACCAGATATGATCCTTAAAATAGAAACGTTTGCTTTGGACAAGAAAGGGTTTGATCCTGTTCTTGGATACGGCATCATCATGTAGAAACATTTATCTCAATGAGTCATTTAGTTCACTGTGATACACGTGAAGTACTTGAGCTAGCAATTAATTTTGTGTTAGATCTCGTAGGTACTATAGTTACCTGTCAGGTAGACGCTCATATTGCAGATCAAGAGCTGAGGTGCGGGGCAAATAGTTTGCCCAAGACTACCTACCCCATTTGTGGCAGAGACTGTTGAGCTGTGAAGAACACTGGCATTTGGGGTCTAACAGTAGCCCTTGGTCAAGATCACTTTGTAAAGCATTAAGGCAAAAAAAAAAAAACCCTACCCCAAACACCTCCAGGTTCTTAGATATGTTGGCCTATATCCTATCAGTGCTCTCTGTAAAGTTGGAAGCCTTCCTTGAACGTACGTGGCTCTTCCTCCAATGGAAGGGACACTTAAGTTGGAGGAAGGCTCTTTAGGGTAGAGGAACTTAGGTAAGGGAGGTGCCACTTTTGTTGAGGAGATCTGCTTTCCATCACCAAGCCTAGATTTCCAAACACTCTTTTAAAGGTGTTGGTGTCTTTGCTTTTAAAGGAAGACGAAACGCACAACCTTTTTTTCCCAGCCAAGGAGTTAGCTTTTCACCCAGTTGCTTCTCTTGGTTGCGTTGCTGCCCCTGGGCTTGATGCAAGTGAGAGTGAGCATTCCTAACCAGGGACATGTCCTGGTATAGTCTGCCTTCCCCATCCCCCTGTAAGCTTGCAAAAGTAGGCCATTCCCAGCTGCTGGAGAGGGTGCCCCTCCTTGTTGAATGTGGGTCTTGTATTATTTATCTGCCCACGTGACTATTCCAAACTAGAACTCAACAACAACATCACGGCACAGCTATAATTATCACAAACAACATAAAAATATGCTGGGTTTTTTAAAAAATTGTTTTCTTGCTTCCAACCTATGCCAGATCTGTGTGCTTACATCTCAGAGAAAATTGCTATTTGGACCTCTTTCATTTGGACACAAAGATACATTCGCTCCCCAAAGCATGTGTTGCTGGCTCTGTTTCTCCTGGTAATTTTAGAAGGAATGATGGTCCCTTGGAAAGGGGGATTGTAATCCTACAGTAGTACCGCAGCCGGTTGCAGGAAATAAACCGTATCACAAGAAGACAGGAGCACAAGGCTATTTAATCTTCAGAACGGATTGCTTTCATGCTTCTCCTTATCATTCTTTGTCCCTGACGTGTGCGTGCACGTGCATATTTTAAGTAGGCTGTGTTCCTATGAGGATTGGCCAGTGAGATGCTGAAACAGAGCATGACCATGCAAGAAGAAAGACAATTTCTTTTGCTGTCCCTCTTACTCCCACATCAAACCTCAACTACAGCACCATGAGGAGAGAGAGAGAGAGAGAGAGATCTAGATAGAGGGGTATAATGAAAATTCAGCTGAAATGCTTTTACTAAACCATTTTAGACTGCTAGGAAACCCTTTTGTTAGAAATTATTGCAAGAGGAGGACACTGAGGTCTCTGCATGGAGCTGCTTTCTCCTGAGTCAGTTCTTGAACTGTTATAGTGCAATCCAGAGTTACTCCACTCTAAGGCCATTGATTTCAAGGGGCTTAGACTGGAGTAACTCTTCTTAGGATTGCACTGTTAAAATCAGTCTGGTCTATTCTGAGTGATGGAAAATCCAATGAAAGAGCTTCATGTGTGAACCAGTCTTAAACTGTTCCATTGGATATCCCTTTCTAAAACTTTAGAGTGTATTTAAAAAGACGGCACTGAAAGATTCCATAGACTGTATAACTTGCAACGCAATCCTAAATGGAGTCACATTTTTCAAAACTCATGGATTTTCTGTTGACTTAGAAGGGTGTAACTCTACTTCAGACTGCACTGCTAATGAATATAGCATATTGTTCAGATAGGGTCACACCAGCGGTAAGTCCTTGCTGTTTCATGGATCCCTAAATGTTTTATCATATGGGCAGAGAAATCTGGCACTTTTTCTACAGCTGCCTATGAACTCATTTGAAAGGCTTTTGTCAGATCACCCAACCAGATAGTCGAATTCCAGCAAAGAGGCATGGCCCTGGGAACAAAGAAATTCCCTGCATGAATTTCTCAACCATTCATTCCATCATGAGGCTCAAATAAAGGGAAACCAGTACACCCCTACACACACACACACACACACTCGATGTAGTAAGAAAACGAAGGAGTCTCTTAGGTCACTCTAATGAGAAATGGATAGGCTCTGTCCACTGGATCGGGAACCCTACAATAGACAGCCTCCCTGATCATGCATACAAAGGCTACATGTATAACATAGAAATTGGACTTTATGCACAGTTGAACACAGGACTGTTCTAGGTTTTGGTGGGCCTTGGACAAAGAGTGCCTGGGGGGCTGCCTCCCCTCCTCTGCTTGCCACCATGCCCCCCCCCCATCTCCTTGCCCATCTGTCTGCGTTCTCCCCTCTCCGTATCTATGCTGAGCAGTGTATGCAGCTAGGTTGAGTGTGGGTTGTGAGAAAGCAGGTGGGCTGCAGGGGAAGAGAGCAGGTGGGGGACAGCAGCAGTGGGCTCCACCAGAAGACCTGGGCCTTGGCAGTTGCCCCTCCTCAGGATATACTGACGTTGGCTCCAGCTGAACATGTCCAAGGCAGGAGCCGCACCAGCCACTACAATCCTGTTCCCCGCTCCCATGCATTCACTGTACATGTGCATTTATATGGGAGAGAACAGACAGAGATTGAGGTCAAATAAATAGCCTCTTTTCTGGTCACCTATGGAGAATAAGTATATTTTCCAGGTAACCAAAAAAAGAATCATTTTTAAAAAATTGTGCTTTCCTATATTTTACGCCAGAAATGACTAACAGGTATATAGGCAATGGGCAGGCCAGGAATTTGGGGGGGGGGCAGTTGTGAGCTAGTAATTTTGTTGATTTATTTGAAAGGATGACTTTGGATTCTTTGCAGAAAATTCTCTACTTCCTTATGTGAAAGTAAGGTTATTAAAGTTCAAATATTTTGATTACTTCCAAAAAATATTCCTAACTGTACATTTAAAAGGAGAAAAAAAGCACATCACAATGCTACTATTTCACTGAACAGTAGATATTTAGTTTTCTTGGGAATGCCCTGTAAATCCTAGACTGCAGCTGACCTATTGTTAAAGTCATCTGTTTTCAGAAAGGGAACAGAGGTAGATAAGCCATTATGTTTAGCATTAGCCATATGTTAGATTCAGATAACTTTTCTGGCTATCCCTGTTTCTGTGTGGTCAATTATGGTTGGATTCCAAGGATCCATTCTACAGTATCCAATCCCCTGTAGTTCTTTAGATCAGAAGTGGTGTGGCACACAAGCTGATACTGTCTGCATATGCTCTGACCTGCTGGAAAGTTATTTAGAAAATATATATGCTGCCTCTCCAGAGACCTTCTTGACACAGCTATGGCCGGACTTCTCCTTTTGGAGGGAAAGTGGAGGGCACAATGTATCACTAAAGAGAAGGTTGAGATTTATTTCATATATGTTTTAATGCAAAACAAAAGACAGTTATCTAAAATGATGTCTTGTATAAAAGCTAATTTATACTAACTAAATTTGCAGATGATACCAAACTGGAAGGAGTAGCAAACACACTTGAATGTTGGGATAAAATTCAACGAGATTTGCATACACTGGGAAAGTGGACAGATTTGAATAAGATGCGATTTAGCATGGAAAGTGCCAGGTTCTACACCTGAGTAACCAAAAAGCAAATGCAAAGCATGCATACTGGATGAGGGATACACTTCTGGGTAGCAGTGTGTGTATACAAGATCTTGGGGTATGGGAGAATATGAGTAGTCAATGGGATGCCACAGCAAAAAAAGGTGAACGCAGTCTTGGGGTGTATAACCTCCAGATCACAGAATGCCGTTGTCCTACTATATACTGTGTTGGTCAGGCCCCACCTGGAGTATTGCGTGCCGTTCTGGAGCCTCCCTTCAAAAAGGATGTGGACAAATTGGAACGGGCGCAGAGGAGAGTGACCAGGATGATCAGGGGCCTGGAGCCCAAGCCCTACGAGGAAACACTGAGGGACTTGGAAATGTTCAGTTTGGAGAAGAGGATGTTGAGGGGAGATACGTTTGCTTTTTAAGTATGGCTGTCACTTAGGGCCAGGAGAGGAAAGGGAGCAGTTCTTGTTGGCAAGAGAGGATAGGACATGCAATAATGAGTTTAAACTACAGGAGGGAAGGTACTGGCTGGACATTAGGAAAAACTTCTCCATGTTAAGAGTAATTGAGCAGTGGAATTGGCAGACTTCAAGGAGCGGCTGGATGAATACTTGTGGGGGATGCGTTAGGTTCTTCCTGCACTGGGCAGGGGGTTGGACTAGATGGTCTGTAATGCCAGGATTCTACCGTTCTAATAGGGCTCCAACTCCTGGTCAGGAAATCCCAAGCAGGCAAGAATACAGGAGAAAACACTAAAACAGGGAGAACTGCTTCTCCTCTTGTATCCAGCAGTTCTAGGGTCAGACAGACTTCTTTTTTGGCTTTGCTTTGTCTGACACAAGGAAATAAGCCAAGAGCACATGGACTAATTGGAATTTGGAACATATTTAGAAGTCATTCACATTGAGCTAATTTGACAGACTTCCACAGCACTTAACAATAATAACATATATGGCATATACCAAGCCAGACTACAGGTCTACCTAGTCCAGCACTTTCTACTCGGACTGACAGAGGCGCATCAGAATCTCCGGCAGAGTCTTCTCCAACATCCACTGACTCTCTGAGATCCTTTCAGCTGAAGGTGCCAGCAGCTGAACTCAGGACTTCATACATGCCAAGCATTTAGCGTTTACACAGCACATTTCAGTACAATGTGCATTGTGCAAGAGGAAACACCTACCTAACAAGGGAGTCCTCCATCATTACCGCCATTCTGCAGGTGGGGAGGGGCTAGCATATTTTGAACCTGCAACTTCCGCACTCACACCGTTAGAGCCAAACACACTGGGACTCCTGAGTTTGGTGCTCCAAAGCATTTTTTCTACATATGTGGGGCTGATGTGGATCAGGCGCCCTATTGTGTGTAGGGGGGAGAAGGGACACCAATGGCCCGGGGCTATATCAGGTTGGGAAAATGGCACAGGAAGGAGGAAGGTTGGGGAAGCCTTGATCCAAACTTCTTTAAAAAGTAACATCTACTTTGGCACCTGGTGGTGGTAGAAACTTAGGTGGTCTCCCATCCAAATAAACACCAGGAACGACACGGCTTAGTTTTTGAGATCTGATGAGACTGAGCTAGCCTGGCAGAAACCTAATTTATAGGAAAACTAGAGTTAAACGTCTGTAACTGATTTGTTCTCCTAGTTTGTATTTTAGTTATCTTTTTGCCCTCCTTTCCAAGCAAATATTCTAAGCATTAGGTCTTATCTGGTAATGTGGATTAAGAAATAGTTAATATCCAGATGTTCTTGCTTACATGAAAGGTAATAAATGTATGACTTATAAGTTAATGTAATATAATTTTGCAGTTCACCAATATTACATGTATAGCTAACCAATTTTCTAGAAAAAAATTATTCTGCGAGCCATTTTTTTGTTATATTGCAGGCACATGGTGACTCATTTTCAAGCTGCATTCAAGGGGCAATTGTTGAAAAGTGTAACAGCTTTCTTTCAACCTTCTCTTAGATCTTACTCAGCAGGAAAAAATTACATATAATACCAATTTCCTGCAGAATCTCACAAATCCTTCCCTGCAGGGATTTCACCTTTCAGCAGTCTCTAGAATACAGTACACAAAAACCTAATTGGAATGGTTCTAAGTCAGAGTCGTTAGGCAAGAGGTATTTTCTTCCATGTCCTGAAGGCCAGCGTGAATGGAGTCACCTCTTTAATACAACAGCTTCATAAATCTGTGAAACTTCCAGAGAGTGAGATGATGAGTGAGTAAAGTGCTGTACTGCACACTGGGTGGGAATTTGGACAAAGACTAGGACTTGCTGCTTCTGACTGCTGCTGGTTACCTAATGCAGGTACATCGTTTAGGTTTCCCATCTCTTGATGACTTGCCACTGAATGCCTGAACGGTCCTTATTGAAAAGCACTGCTTTTCAGGTGATTGATTGCATTTATAGCCCATCTTTTGTCCATTATAGAAAATTATGAGATACTGGGAAGTCTCCTGTCCAGATACTGACCACATCCAGAAAGGGACTGAAGAGCCATGATTGTGTACTTTTAAATCTAAGCCTACCTTAGGTGTCTCTCCTCTCTCCTCCATATTATGTAATGAAGAAATACAAGATACAAGCTTTAGGAAGGTTGATGCATCAACTGCCTTCCAACCATCCCATGACGGAAAGTGCTATAGAAGTTCTCTCCGTGGTGTTTCATCTGCGATGACTGGGAGGCATAACTACTAGCTGCTGTGGTCATTACATGAGGGATATGAATGTGTGAACTAGTTTTATTTATTTATTTAATTATTGAATTTATTTATTATATTTCTAGTCCTCTCTCCCCGCAAGCGGGCTCAGAGCAGAGTACAACAAATATAAAACAGCATAACAATTTAGTTTAAAACTAACTAAAAACATCAATAGAAACAGCGATTTCTAAAAGAAAGCAGCAGCAGCACACATATTGCACATCCCAGCAATAACAAAAAACCATGTGGCTGGGTAGCTAACTGCTAGATGTTAACAAAACGGGGGTGGGGTGGTAGTGGTGGTAAAAAAAAACCCATGGCAGGAGGCCGGTTCCATGGCCCGCCTGCCTCAGCCACCATATGCCTGGTGAAACACAGGCCTGTCTGAAGGGTAACAGTTCCTGCTGGGCCCGGGTCTTCACAGACAGAGAGTTCCACCGGGTGGGGGCCAGGACCAAGAAAGCCCTGGTCCTGGCTGAGGCGAGGCAAGCCTCTTTGGAGGCGGGGCCACCAGAAGATGGTTATCCACTGAATGGAGTGTCCTCCAGGGGACACAGGGTGAGAGGCAGTCCTGCAGATATGCTGGTCCCAGTTCGCTAAGGGCGTTAAAGGTTCTGGGGCATGTGATTATAGAACAAAAGAATGATTGGATCAATGTGGTAGATTCTCAGATACAGACACAGTAACTGGGCAATGTGTATGCCTGACAGAAAGGTGAGTCGCCAGGGCACAACCTGGAGAGCATGATTTTGCTATGAATGATGCCCCAGGAGATTGTGTTGCTTCCAGATCTTGCACTCATTCCTCCTCTGCTCCTGCTGCCTGCTCTCCTCCCCAGCCAACCCTCACCAAAGCCTCAGTTGCTGCAGCAGGTGAAGGAGAAGAGGGTGAGCAGAGGGACCGAGGAACAGCGGGGAGGTGGGACAGCTGTACAGGCGTCCACTGCACTGATAAAGTAAAGGCAAAGCCAGAAATCCTAACAGAAAGGATAGCCTTGAAACTGATAAATCTCCCACTGAAGGACGGTGATAAATTAAAGAAAATAAAATATACTCTTTTGTTCCACAAGTAAGTAACACTGGGATTACCCTTACTGGGAGTTTCTAAATATACTGTCAGGGTTGTTCAGAAAATTCACTCAGCCTGTTTTTTCCCCTCCAAACCCAGCCATTTATTACCTCAGTTCAGGTGGACGTGACATTAATCAGCCTTTTCAACTTGGTCCCAGTCTTTTAGCCAAAGGGGTTCTTAAAACTTTCCTGTGTGGAACAGCATTTCCACATGAAAAACACATAATCACCCAGGGTTTAATCTTGGAGGTTAATAAAGAAAGGCACTAAGGTATGTGCGCTGTTGGCAAGAGAAAAAGATGTAGCAATTAAACTTCTTTTGTGGCAAAGAAGGGACAGAAACTGTGGAAGTGCAGCCAGTTGCAGCAGTATGGGAAGGATAAAGAATTTAAAAACATTTTAGACACTAAGAACTGCACTTTAGAAATGTTTAACCATAATTCAAGAAACTGTGCCCATATTCTGGTTCCAGGTCCAAATTTTGTACAGCATCAGCAGAAGTGGTAAAATAGCTAGGTTAGATATCCCAACATAAGATTTAAATGTCCACCCCTTCTTGCTCTCAAGCCCCAAAACATGACATACATGGGCTGAAGATGGTGTCATCTCTCTTTCTCTTAACTTCTCCACACAATGCAAGTTTCATTTGGCTCTAAGAGGATAAGCCAAAGTACATGAGGGACTCAGGATCCATGATTTTTCGTACTCATAAATCTACGTTTTGCCCAGGTCTTTCTCCTCTGGTGATGGAAGCTGCTGTCAAGTCATAGCTGACATATGGTGACCCCTGCTGGGGTTTCCAAAGCAAGAGACTAACAGAGGTGGTTTGCCATTGCCTGCCTCTGTATAGAGACCCTAGTCTTCTTTGGAAGTCTCCCATCCAATCATTAACCAAGGCTGACTCTGCTTAGCTTCTGAGATCTGACAAGATTGGGTTTGCATGGGCTATCCAGGTCAGGACCTCTCTTGGCTATTCTCCATATCATATAACAAATACAAGATATTTCTCTTCTAGGAAATCTTAAGATTTGGAGAGACAAACACTTGAATACTTTAGATAATTTCATTGTTGATCAGAGCCAGTTTGGTGTAGTGGTTAAGAGTGCCCGGGACTCTAATCTGGAGAAATGGGTTTGATTCCCCACTCCTCTGCTTGAAGCCAGCTGGGTGACCTTGGGTCAGTCACAGCCTCTAGGAGCTCTCTCAGCCCTACCCACCTCACAGGGTGATTGTTGTGGGGATAATGATAGCATACTTTGTCAATCACTCTGAGTGGGCATTAAGTTGTCCTGGAGGGTGATATATAAATCAAATATTATTATTACTATTATTATTCATATGTTGGGATAGGATGAATTGTTTTGAAAAAGAATGGGTTTAAGTCTCCATTTTGTCAGTATTTTGTAGGATACACTCTATTGAGAAAGCATGATAGCCTCAAAGGAAAATCATCCTTACTGAGTGCTCAACTTTCCAAAGCCTGCATCACCTAGCTGTATTCATTACTAATATGCCTGGACAGCTGCCCTTTGAATTAAACCAAGAAATGGAAGAAAGATCTTCAGGACAATATAAGTAAGGAAGAATGGGACTGAATTTGAAAAACATGTCAGTCCAAGATTAATATCTACTAGCTTTAAAACGAATAACCACATGATCTTATTTCTGTGGTATTTAACACCCCACAAATTGGCACCTATATATAAGTCAGTACAGCTTAAATGCTGTAGGTTCATACATGGCAGATGTATTCCATATTTTCTGGCTCTGTCCTAAAATATGGTTATTTTGGAGAACTATCATTCAATTTGTTACTGAAATGTTAGGTAATAGGATACCCTTTGATCCCAAAACAATTCTGTTAGGTATTTGAAAGGTCATATCACGACATTTCAGCTCAATGAAACACCAGTGGGGGAGAGAGGCTGGAGCATTTGGCACTTTCCAGTCCTCTGGCATGGAGGCTGATTTTAGTGACAGATTATATATAGGCTATAAGATCAACAATTTCATACTGAGTTCCTTAAGAACTCTATCTGAAACAGGAAACTTTATAGTTTTCGATTTGCGTAGTAGTCCTAGAACTTCATCTCTCTTCACAACAATTTGGACCAATTCTTCAGACACCCATTCAGAAAATAGTAGCTGTGGCATGGGTACTCGTCCCACATTTTCCCTAGTCATAATCAATGCAAAGAATTCATTCAGTGTCTCTGGCATCTCCCTGTCTTACCTTTGTCACCCAAAGTCCCAACACCATCCTAGCCAGTTTCCTGCTCCTAATATCTTTGAAGAAATGCTTAATGTTTTTAATGTCTTAATGTTTTTAGCAATCCTCAAATTCTCTTTTTTTGCTTGCTTTATAGTCAGCTCACATTTGTTTTGCCAGAATGTGTGCTTCTTTTTGTTCATTTTAGAAAACTTTTCACTTTTTAAAGAAAATCTTTTTTCCCCCTTTTATGGCTTCCTTGACTTTGGTCTTTAACCAGACAGGCATCCTTTTAGACTTGGCATAGGGTTACCAGCCCCCACTGGGAGTGAGAGATCCCCCCCCCCACAACGCCTCTGCTCACTTGGTGGGGAAGCACGACCACGAAATGTGTGCTCACTACCTTATTGCGCCAGAAAATGAAATCATTTTTTGACACAACACAGAAACTATAGGTCAAATGGCGGCGGGGGGGGGGGGGGGGAGCTTTTTGCTAAAATCAGCCCCAAACATTAAGTTGCCCCACTGGCAGAATTTGTAGCTTCCACATTGCACCAGAAATTGACATCATTTTCTGGCATGATGGAGGGGGCCCAGGAAGGGTAAGTCATCACGCTCCCACACTTCGCAGCAAGCTGATTTGGGCCCAGTGACATCATCATGCCGGTGTGGGAGCAAGCATGCAAGAAGCATCTTAGGAGCACAAGGAAGGTATTTATTTATTTATTTTATCGTATTTATATTCCGCCCTCCCCGCAAGCAGGCTCAGGTAAGCACTGGGTCCCCTCTCCCACTTGGATGGTAAGGCGACCAGTTAACTCTAATTCTATCTAGGCCTGAGTTAGTGTAGTTTAATAGTTTCGAGGCATCCCAGCAAGATTTAACCCTCTTAACTTCAGATTAGCACCCCTTTTCCCCTCCCTTCTCCCCTTCTGTGGCAGTATGGTGGCAGCACCAGCCCAGAGAAGTGGCCAGCCAGCCCAGGTACCAAGCTGGCCTCCTACAGCTGTGCGGTGCCACTCAGAAGTGATGGCCAGAACTGGGGATCAGCGTGATGGTGTCACTTCCTGCAGTGATGTCATCAGACCGCCCCAGGAGCATGTTTGCACTGGGCACATGTAGTAAAAAAAAATTAATCCCCCAGCCTCTCCCCAGGGTCTGGAGGCAGAGACTGCAAGAGGAAAAGCTACAACAGAAAGGGGTACAGTACCCCATGCCAGTGTGTTCTTTCAGCTCCTCAAATGGCACTGCTGTGTGCATGAATAGCTTAGATGTCCAATGGTTTCATCCTGCTACCCTGAGAATGAGTTCCTAAATATTGAGGCCAAAGAATCTCAACCTCTTTCCAGTGACTCTACCACATTCGCACATTACTGAAGGCACTTTTTACCCCTATTCCTCCTATTGTGTGCATGTGTGGAAAGAAAACACACAAGCATTCAGTTCTGTGGGAGAGAAAAACAGAAAGATGTTTTTAAATCCACCTTTGTTAGGTTTCTGAATTGATGAATGGCCATTCAGCAAGGCTGATTTACAATTAGACTTCAGCCTTCCTGCCATGCATGTATGATTTCGATCTAAGCACAGGCTGCAGTGTCTGTTTTAGTGCTGGCTTCCTCTTATCTCTAGTGAGCCTACCAGAATATGCCTCCAAAGAAGAGAAAGGACATATACAAACATATGAAGCTGCTTTATATGAGTCAGACCATATAAGCCTGTATTGTCTACTCCGACTGGCAGCTGGTCTTAGGGTCTTAGGTAGAGGTCTTTCATATCAACTGGAGATGCCCAGGATTGAACCTGGGACCTTCTGCGTATAAAGCAGACACTCCTCCACTGAGCCATGGCCCCTCCCTGACTTTCTCTGCAGCATAGTTATCACTCTTGAACAACCTGGCCCTGTCGAACAGATGGGACACTGAAGAGGGGAAAATGCAACTGTACACCCTGTGCACCTTTATACCTCCATCTGCATTAGCAATTGAAACTTAAACAGACTACAAAAATGCGGTACATTTTGCAAAGGGATTAGTTAGGTAAGTGAAATGCCAGACAATTGGGCTCTGGTTATGTTTCTACCTGGAACGTGTCCTCATCAATCCCTCCCACAGCCTGAGATGGGAGATAGCTGGACAGGTTATTATTTATGTCAGCACAAACTGGTGGTACCAGTCATGCCTCTTTGGCAGGGAAGGGATCTCACATCCCCAGACTTTCTTTTTTTCCACAGCATATATATGTGGTGAGATAATACACATCTGGTGCTGAGCAGCCATTGGAGCTCTGTAAATCTTTGTTATGCAGCTGTAGGCAGAGCAGTTATCTTTACTACTGTATAATCATATCATATTTTACAACAAATTAATTTATGACTAGTCGCTTTAAAAAATAAAGCCTGAATTACATGTTCCCCTTCAGTAAAAATTCATTCCAGAGTCTGAGCAAAACATTTAGAGCCTGAAACCCAGTTTCACAATTATATGTTTTCAGTGAACACCTAAAACATCCCAAAGTTTAAATATTTTAAAGACATGTATCATGAACATACACTTGACAGGAATCTGCAGCTGTTCATGGAGTGTACAGTTGGTGTCTGCCTCTGCAATACTATGGCAAAGGGACCTCATACGTGACTCGGTTTCTGCTTTGCAACTGAGTGTGTATCCATGATCCATCCAGCTCATATCGGTGAATCCAAATTCTCTTATTGGGCCCTCCATCTGTGAGTTGATTCAGTGCCTCTCTGATGTCTGTTGTTTGCTTCTCCCCATGGACATGATCTGTACTACTTTCTACAGACAGAGAGATGAAGCTGCTTTCACACACACTGAATAATGCACGTTCAATTCACTATCAGTGCACTTTAGCAATCATTTGTAAGTGGGTTTTCCTTTTTCAATTCAATTGCAAAATGCATCAAAAGTGGATTGAACGTGTATTATTCAGTCCATGTGAAAAGCAACCAGCAGTAACTACCCTTTCTTCTGGCTCCTCTTCCTGCTTGCTTTTTCACAGAAGGCATGAAGAGCATGGAGTAGATGCAGCAAGACTTGGGGGCTCTAGGGGTAGGGAAGGGTGCCCCTCCTGTGAGGCTCCACAGATGCTCAACAGTGCCAGGACCTGCAAATATGCAAGCTTGAAATCTGCTTCACACAGATTTGTGTCTGCTGCCTTTTTCATTCACAGAACTGGTCAACATCATAGCTGATCCCACTGCATTTTGGGAAGCTGGCAGAAATAGATGTTGCTACATCCAAAATCAGTGATTTACTGGCTTATGCATGGCACTGAGCATGCCAACGGATATTCAGAGCAGAAATTGTGGCCCTGATGTAACATGTGAATCAGCTCTACATTCAATATATAATGGTGCCTTTGGGTTTTGTCCTCCCAGCTTTCCCACTCTATCTTCCCAGTTTCCTTCCTCACAGAAGGCCTCTTACGTGGCTTTCGTCTGTGTGGATTCCACAGTTTCCAGCATAACCTCTTGGGTGGTCAAAAGGAGCGTTCCCTCTCTCTTGTCAGTGGAAAGGGTGGTAAGATCCAACCCACTGTGTTGTCAGCACAATATAAGAGATACAAAACAGGTGATGAATCACCTTTCATTGCACCCACTTTTGATGATCAAGCTGAGGCTGCTGAACTGGTACCCCGGACAGAATGATGCCCTGGACGTGGCATCTTTTAGTGAGCAAAGTCTATGCATTCAAATGTCAAACAAAAGCCCTTTGAGTTCTGCCTGTTCTATGCCTCAATAAATATGTAACATGCTTTTATGTTTCAAAGGCATTCGGCAAAATTCCAATAGGAATAAGAGTATCCAATTCTACTGTATGCTATGTTGGAAATAACTGAGGGCCAAGAAAATCATACCAAGGGGGGGGTCCCTCTTTAAGCCTGTAAAAAGAGCAGGGCCGTTTCCAGACGGCTTACCTGCCTCTGGAACGTCGCGCCATGTTGCGGGGGAAAACGCGAAATATCACATTTTCTCGTGCGAGTTTTGCATGACGTCGCACGATGTCGCGCAAGAAAACGCGATATTTTGCGTTTTCCCCGCAACATGGCGTGATGTTCTGGAGGCAGGTAAGCCGTCTGGAAACGGCCCAGGGCTTTTTTCCTGGGGAAACAGGTGGGGGAACTCTCACCTGGAGCAATGCCCGGGAGATGGTGGTGTGCCTTTCAATACATGCTTCTGAAACTGCATGATGACATCATCAAACAGGCGTGGCCGCCCCAGGAGTGTTTCTGTGCTCCATGAGGGGGGGGGGTCTGATTCGGCCTGAAACGGGCTGCTCTGCCACGGAGAAGCACTTCCCTGCCTGGCAGTGGCTGGAGCTGGGCCATTTTGGGCCAAAATAGGCCAAAAATGGCCCAGATCAGCCTGGAACAGGCAGTTGCCACAAAGAAGAGCACTTCCCTGCATGGCAGCAGCCCAAACCTAGCCATTTAGGGCCTGATCCAGGCCATTCTGGGTCCAAATTGGGCCAAAACAGGCCAGAAATGGTCCGAAACGGACCAGAATGGGCTGCTGCCACATGGGAGAGCACTCCGCTGCTGGGCAGTGGCCCAATCCTGGCTGTTTCGGGCCCAATTCTGGCCTTTTTAGGCCTGAATTGGGCCCAAAATGGCTGAAAGGGGCCAAAAAGGCTAGGATCGGGCAGCTGCCAGGTGGGGGGATGTTCCCCCACCTGGCAGGGGTGCAATCCTGGCCATTTCAGCCCTGATCCGGGCTGTTTCGGCCCCAATCCTGGCCATTTTGGGCCCTAAATGGGCCCCAAACAGTCAAAACGGCACTGAAACGGGCCTGATCAGGGCCAAGCTGGCCTGGAATGGGCTGCTGCTAGGCGGGGGAACCCTCCCCAAAATGGCCCGGATCGGGGCCAAAATGGCCTAGATCAAGTCACTGCTGGGTGGGGGAACCTTCCCTGGCCTGATCTGGATCTTGAGAGCAAAAACAATCCTAGAGAGGGGAGATTTTATCCAGCTTCCTTTCTAAATAGCTGGCATGTTCAGAGTGCCCCTAAAGAGGGGCACCTGATCTTTCGTAGGCCATAGAAGAGCAGCTGGGGAACTGATACAAGACCTTGGGCAGACAGGAAGAAGTGTGGGTCCTTACTTATCTTCCCTGCATTCTCAGACCAAAAGAGCTCCTGAATTACTTTTTTAATCTTACTGTATGAGTGACTGAAAGGGACATCAGGAAGGTGGGCACTTACTGAGGCTGAAAGAATGCCCTGTAGGATGACATCAGATTTAGGGCTGTTGCCCTAAATCTGAGGCTGAAAGAATGCCCTGTAGGATGATATCAGATTTAGGGCTGTTTTGGGCCCTAAATGGGCACAAAATGGTGGAAACATCCCGGATCAGGGCCAAAATGGTCTGGCTCAGGTCACTGCCAGGCAGGGGACCTGGCACTGGCCCGATCCAGGCTGTTCGGCCATTTTGGGCCTATTTAGGGCCCAAAACAGCCCGGATCAGGGCCAAAATGGCTCGGCTTGGGCTCGTGCCGAGGCAGCAACCCAATCCAGGTTGCTTTGGGCCCTATTCAGGCCCAAAATGGCCAAAATAGGCCATTTTAAAAATACTCATGTGACACCAGTCATGTGGGTATTTTAAAGAACTGCCGGAATGCCATTCCGGGGCATTCTGACTCAAAAAAAGCCATGAAAAAGAGCATATTTAACCACCTACTGTTTAAAAAGAAACCTATTTCCTTAAATATTGTTGTAAGCCACCTGGAGAAGGTTGCTGGCGAAATGGCAAACAAAATTTCTAAATGTATAAATGGTAGTACCTATTTCTAATTCTTAGTTTAGGAAACCATAGCAGCAGAGAAAGATGTTAGCTAGGAATACAGTTTCTTCCCTTCTCTGCTCATCTGTTACTTTCTAGTAGACTTCAGCAGGGGGCAGCAGAGTCCGTGGGAATTATTTTGGAGGAGTGAATACCTGCCCCTCCCTGAGTACCTGAGAACTTAGATTTTGATAAAGCTGAAATCACACCTTGACTGTACACAAACTACAAACCTATCTGTAATGGGCAGCCCAGGAAATTGTCATGGGTATTCATAAACCTACAACCCATAAGATTAGAAAAAGTCAGATTGAGTAGGACAAAGAGCAGGGTCTTCACTGCTGTGGCCCCTACAGTGAGGAATCCCATAACCAGATAGATCTGCCAATCAGTCTTTGCTGGTGAATACACTAATGGGAGCGGGAGAGTTACTGTGTTTTTTTTTTAAAAAATGACAGCATAATTAATGCATTTTTTCTGCTTCTTGCACTGGATTTTCATATTGCTTTTTCTTTCATATAAGCTGTTTTCAATACATACTTTATTTTTTTTAAAAATGCAGCTAATGAATCCATATATAAGAAAACAAAAGAAGTACCTTGGTGGTCTTTCACTTGTTTTCTCTCCCTGCTCTGTTTCAAAACAAACATCATGGAAATTAACTTTAGCTTTTCTAGCCGTAATACAATATCCTTCTTTCCAGGGAAATGAACTTTGAAGGTATAAGAAAATTAATTGTAGGCAGTATTAAAGATTGCTTATAAGAATAACACAGAAAGGCACACTGCGGATCAAAAAGTGCCGATGTCAGAAGTTAGCCAAGGCTTAGGCACTTGCCCTTTGCCGAAAGCACATAGGACTGTCAAGACTGGAAGATAATGGGGTTCACAGCTGGAGTCCTTTGGCTTTCTGTGACCTATGACTTTTTTCCACCATAGACAGGTGAGTCTAAGAAGCTAGCAGAACTAAGGGCCTGCTGTGCAGGGCAATCAACAACCACACTGACCAACTGACCAAACTTATTTTTCTTGCTTGGAACTGCTGATGAGCAAATTTAGGAAAAGCTGCAACATTTCATATGAAAGGGATGTATGGAACTCTCTTATTGTGCGCAATGGGAACAACGATTTGATTCCAGGAAACATTCTGGATTGAGATGAAAGGCTGTGCTTTAATTGGGAGCAGTTTAAACTGGCTTTATTTTTCAAATTCTATTAGGCTGACAGTTACAGATTAAACTCTAATCTTACATACAGTGCAATCGTAAGCAGAGTTACTCCAGTCTAAGCCCATTGATTTCAACAGGCTTAGACTGGAGTAACTCTGTTTAGGATCGCACTGTTAGTTCTTCCCTCCTGCAGTCTCCTTCCCCCACCATCTTTTATTGGTTTGTCCGATGTTCTTATAGGTTTACGTGTGTGTGTATAAACATTCAATTTTAATTATTTTGCAGTAACTTGAGTTATTTGGGGAGGGACAAGATAGAAATGGATGAATAAATATTTATTTCAGTGTATCTTGAAGGGTTCTAAAGAGAGCAGTCCTAAAGCAGAAGCATTAATCTTCCCAGGGTCAAGAGGTTCATCTGCTGTGCTCTTCACTATCCAGACCATCTCAGATGGTGGAAATTAGCGCCACTCCCTCTCTAGTGCCGAAGGACTGATTGAGGTCATTTGGGTCTCAGAAAGGTCAGCTGACCCCAGATTACTAAATGCCCAGGTTGATAAATGCAGGCAGGGACATGCTAATCCTGAGCTAACCACTTCTGAAATAATAGATAAGAACTCCTTGAAAGAACGGAATTTCTAATAGACACACAATTGGGAATTAAGGAGAGGTGGGAAGAGAAATTGCACGGTTCTGAACTAGACTATGGGTTAGATTCTGCTGTTTTTATCTCTACAGAAGTCATAACTTTTAAATCACGTGTGTACAGGGGTTTTTTTCTGGGAAAAGAGGTGGTGGAACTCAGTGGGTTGCCCTCGGAGAAAATGGTCACATGGCTGGTGGCCCCGCCCCCTGATCTCCAGACAAGAGATCAGGAACTCCGTTCCACTGCGTTCCTGCTGAAAAAAAATCCCTGTGTGTGTATGTGTGTGTGTGTGTTTAGACCAAGCCAATCTCTTACACCAGCTCTTACATGCCTGTACCATCATATCATCTGCCTAATGTCACATCTGACGAAGTGAGCTATAGTCTATGAAAGGTTATGCCACAATAGATCAGTTAATCTTTAAGGAGCCACAAGATAGGTTTTTCTTCCTGAAACAGACTTAAACCCAATCCTCACACATGGTAATCATGCCATCAGCTGCTGGAAACTGCACACACTTTCTCTATATGGCACGTTGTTTGCCGGGCTTACTAAGCTGATCAGGTTTTTTCATATGGCTTTGAGTTCTCCCCTCCCTTTCTGTGTGTCAGATACATATGGAATGTAGGGGGGGGGGGGTTGGAGCAGCAGCCCATTATGTAAATGAGGTGTCTGGAAAACAGCACACCTGTCAACAACAGATGGGAAAGCCCCAGAGAAGGCTGCGGGATGAAATGAAACTGCTGTGCAATAAGAAGTGATTACTGAGCAGACAGATCACCCTGACCAAGTGTGCATTGCTATACTGGTGAAAAGAGCCCTTACGCTCATTAGCCAGGAGAAAGATGCTTGCACCAACCCCAGAGCAGGGACTGGTGACTGCAAGCAATGCCCCAGAGGAAATTTAACCCATGGGAATGTTCCAACCACAAAAAACCTACACAACCTACATAGCTACACTTCTGGAAATTGTTACGGGCAGCCTAACCAACCCAAAATGAAATGGGGAGCACAGAAAGAAGCCCTGCACTGCACAACTCTTATTAAGTTAACCAGGCGAGTTTTTAGAGTTCCATGTTTGGAGCGCCCAATTTTTTTTTCTTTTCACAGTGCACTTACCAGATGTGCAGGGCCCACTGTAGACTGGGACTGCAACATAAGCAAGAGCTTAATTCCCCTCCTGCCATTGTTTTTATGACCTAAAATGGCCTAGAGGAGCTGAAGTTTGTCTCCTTGGGGAAACATATGTGCACTGACTAGTGCACACATAAGGTGTCACACACACACACACAAAGGAGGCAAATAGTAGCTTCTCTGGCCATATTACATTGGTGCACAAGGGGTGGGAGGAGGCTTAAATTCTCCTCCCCTTGTACTATAATCCCCACCCTCTCTGAATCAGGGCCCTGAGTGCCTGGCAAGCGAGCTTAAATCACTAGAAGCTCTCAACATGAACTCTCGGTGCACCTCTGATGAGACTGACTCTTGTTTGTACATGTGTTCGAATCTTGGAGTGATTCTTGTCTCTGCTCAACCAAAATAAAAAATGTTCTGTCAGCTCATATTTTAAAGAGCACTAACAGGAGAATGATTCTTAATAGCGAACTTTTGACTCTTAGAGAAGTAGCTGGCTGAGGAACAGCTTGGCTGGTACAGGTTTAAGAAGGCCATTTTTTTTTTTAACCGACAGTCCCCTTTGACTCTGCAACAATCTTGTCACATAGGAATTCCTCAACTTCAAAATATTTATTTAACAAGCAACCAAAAGTTCTTTATGCATGAGTTATGCAGCTAAAGTAACAGCAGTTTTGTGGGCAGAGATTATCATGACTAATTCTGGTGCTTAGTGCCGAGGAGGAGAGCTGTGCTGATCATGGCACACATGCACGTGAAGTTACTGATTGTTGGATCAGCTGGTTTCATTTCTGAAGACAATCACTCAGTATTATTCACCTAGTTTTTAAATGATTCTCAAATGCAGCTGGAGAGTTTTCAGGGCATATCAAAACAGAGTGCAATGCACAAAAACACAGATCTTAAAACTCTTCTATGCAGTTCAGTGGGACTTGTTTAGCATCAGAGCTTTGTAGAGTAGGCCCAGTGAAAGTGAGACTTTCAGTCCAGCAGGTAGTCATGGGTCAACTGACGAGCACAAAGGTGCTTCCTTTGTGACAAGTCTCTAATACTCATGGACTTCAGCAAAATGGAAATATGTATATAGTAATAAGAGCCCCGTGGCGCAAAGTGGTAAGCTGCAGTACTACAGCCCAAGCTCTGCTCACGACCTGAGTTCGATCCCGGCGGAAGCTGGGTTCAGGTAGCCAGTTCAAGGTTAACTCAGCCTTCTGTCCTTCCGAGGTCGGTAAAATGAGTACCCAGTTTCCTGGGGGTAAAGTGTGGATGACTGGGGACGGCAATGGCAAACCATCCCGTAAAAAGTCTGCCAAGAAAACGTCATGGTGTGACGTTCCCCCATGGGACAGTAATGACTTGGTGCTTGCACAGGGGACTACCTTTACCTTTTTTTAAAGCATGGGTTTGACTTTCTGGAATCATTTTTCCTAGAATCAGGGGGATTCTGGGGGTCACTCTAAATGTTACTTCATGAAGCCAACCAGGTAGGGTTGTCAGCCTCCAGGTAGTAGCTAGAGATCTCCCGGAATTACAACTGATCTCCAGGCCACAGAGATCAGTTCACCTGGAGAAAACGGCTGCTTTGGAGGATGGACTCTACGGTATTTTGGTATTATACTCTATGGTATTATACCCTGCTGAGGCCCCTCCTCTCCTCAAACTCCAAGCTCCACCCCCAAAATCTCCTGGAATTTCCAGGCCTGGAGCTGGCAACCCTACAACCAAGGCTCACATAGAGACACACACACATCAGCTTTGGGGAATGGCTTGCTTAAAAAAAGGACAGCCCAAATGGCCTTGGAAACCTGCTGCCTGCGGGAAGGAAAGCTTCCGTCTTTCCCCCAAGCTTCCCCGCCACCCATGCAAAAACAGTGAGGGGAGGACAGTTTTCCCATTTCTGCTGCCTCATGTGCCTCACATGCCCCCAAAACCTCCTCCACGTGAAGCAGACGAAACAGGAAACTCCCCCCGCCCCTAGTTACTGTCATCCTCAGCTGCTCCTTCTGCAGGTGTCCAAAGGAAAAGGCAGAGCCATAACTACTACAAAGCCTGAAGCGCTTGACCCAAGACTCCTCCTGGGTTAAGCCCGATTTATTTGACCTCACAGGTCCACCAGTGGATGCTGCAAGCAGAGAAGGGTGAAGCTAGAATAATCAACACTGACATAATCGTAAGATGTTCAGCTGAACATGAGGGACGGCTAGGCTAGGGCTACAAGCGTACCTGGAAGGTTAATGTGCTCGTCAAGTTGATGCAGATGAAGAGTTCTTTCAACCTTAGAAATTAAATTGTGGGGACGTGTGTCTAGAAGCCCAACCTGCAATTCCCTTTTGTCAACGTCTTTAGATTGAAACTGATGGGTGTCCCAATGATTCCAGTTGGCTTCGATCTAACTGCCAGGTTCAATGTAACTCTTCCCACACTGGCAGAAAGACAAAAGCCTCACCAGAAATATTTTGTTCTTTTCTTTTATGTGGAGCATCTCCCACACCTTTCTGCCAACACTGGTGCCGCGTTTAAAACAAAATAATTCATTTTTAAAGGTATATATATATATTGATTCTGTAATCTTTGAGCTGATCATCAATTTTACATATTGTTGGCTGTTATGAATTTTATAACAACAACAACAACATTCAACTTATATATCACCCTTCAGGACAACTTAACACCCACTCAGAGCTGTTTACAAAGTATGCTATTATTATTATTCCCACAACAATCACTCTGCAAGGTGGGTGGGGCTGAGAGAGTGCTAGAGAGCTGTGACTGACCCAAGGCCACCCAGCTGGTTTCAAGTGGAGGAATGGCGAATCAAACCCGGTTAACCAGATTAGAGTCCCAACACTCTTAACCACGACACCAAACTGGCTCTCTGGGTGAGTCCAAGATACTCTTTTTAATCTCTGCAGCTCTGCTAGAAGACTGGGGAAATGGGGACAATTTTAGTAAAAGTTCTCACTCCAGTTCTTAGATGGTCCTGCCGATGCTGCAGTGAGCCCCTACACTAAAATCTAAAAGCAGAGTCACCAACTCTTGTACAATACTGAGGCAAAATGCAAGGGGTAGGAAATCTGCCAGACTGGCCATCAAAAATGACTCTGTAAAAGGAGCAACAGCTTTGTTCCCTTTGGTACAATCAGGGCTTTTTTTCAGCAGGAACGTGGTGGAACGGAGTTCCGGAACCTCTTGAAAATGGTCACCTGGCTGGTGGTCCCGCCCCCTGATCTCCAGACAGAGGGGAGTTTAGATTGCCCTCCGCGCCGCTGTCTGGAGATCAGGGGGCGGGGCCACCAGCCAGGTGACCATTTTCTCCGAGGGCAACCCACTGAGTTCCACCACCTCTTTTCCCAGAAAAAAAGCCCTGGGTACAATACTGCCTTTCCTCGCCATCCTAGGATCACACAACCTTCCAAATTCCATTCCATTTTAACTCAAGTGTCACTCATCTGGCCCAAACTCCATAGATCCTGTTGGAGTTTGGATGGATATCACAGTGTGAAAACAAGGAGTTTTCGCAAACTGGAAAGCAAAATTGCAGAAGTCCCTCCCCTCTTTCTATATAAGTAATCCAAATCCATATTAAAAGGCCTAACATACTTCTCTGGCAGGTTCCCATAAATATTTTCCACAGAAGTTCATTTTTCCACATGAGCAAACTCTGAGTATGTGTGCATGTGTGTGTATTTAAAAACAAAACCCCTAACTCTTGATATGGAACTCAGAAAATTCTTGGCACTATTGTGTGGAGTTAAAATGACATTAGCTTGACTTTCTATATTGAAACCTAACCACATTTCTTTGTTCTGAACACATTGGTTTGGGGTTGCATCTTTTGTACAGACTTACCATATATAGGATGCAATTAAAAAGCAACCATCTGTATTCAGAGTAACTCCGATTTCCATACCACAGAAGCAGAGAATGCCAAAGGAGCATTTCTTCCAAAAATGCTAGGAACTATCATCAACTTGAAAGATATGTGAACCTTGGACAACTCAGAGATTGGATCCAGCCTGGCCCCTCACATTCTTTCCAGTGACAGACTGCATTAAAGTCCCACTTAAAGGCAATCACCTGACACTTTTCTCACACACACAAACTTATTGAGGGGAAAGCCATTCTTACTACCTTCGCTTTTACTATTGATATCTATCCAGCCGTCCATAATATTTTTATCCCATCTTTTCTCCAACCTGTTTTATCCTCACAATAACCCTGTGAGATAGATTAAGCTGAGAGAGTACTACTGGCCAAAGTGAGTTTCAATGCAGAGTGCAGCACAAACTAGCAGTAGTCTAACCGATACACCCGACCAGTTCTCATTGTGTGCAACACCATGTTACCTTTTGCATTGTGCAAGTGCCTCATAGCTGTGGAACATCCGGCACTGAGAACTGGCATGGTGCCGTGGAGAGAGCCTCAGACTAGGATCCTAGGAAAGTGGGGATCTGAGTACGAATCCCCACTTGTACCTTGGAAGCTCACTGGGTCACCTTGGGCCACTCACATTCTCTCAGCCTAACCTCTCTCACAAGGTGCTTGTTGTGAGAAAATGGACAGAACAGTGTTCTAAGTCGCTTTGAGTCCCCATTGGGGAGAAAAGTGAGATATAAACAGATAAATGCACAACTGCCTGCACTTTGATGCATACCAAGAGCTCCAATATAAGGAATGGCTTAAGAGATCACAAGGAGAGACACAGAGGATGAGAGCATTACCAGCACACCAGGAGACACGCAGATCTGAGCAGTGATGGCTTATGTTGGTTTCTTTCCTCCCACCTGTACCTCCTAAAGGGGAACTCCTACGCAGAACCCGCCCCCCAACTCCTTACAAGTTCATTGGCAGGTAAGCCTTCTGCTTCTTTCAGCTCAGTGGACGAAGCTAGAAAGTGGAGAAGAGTCAGCAACTGGAAGCAAAGAAATCAACACTTCAGACCAGCTCAGACTAGATCTTCTAGAGGCCTTTCCTGGATGACCAAACAATTGCATTTTTCAAAGACCGATGTTACTAGCCTCAGTCCAATGCTACTAATGCAACACCTTGTGCACATGCAGCAGTGTGCATGGGGAGGGGGTAGATTTGATAATGCTAGGGAAACAGTAGTGGTTGATGGTGACTGGGGGCAGGGGAATAGACCTTTCTTTAAAATGACCACATGGACTGAAGGGGCGCATGCCAATTCCAAAAGCAATAAAATGTGAGTGCCATGAGATCTGCTGTATTGTACTCACAGGGTTTTTTTTTTACAAGGCAATATAAGAACTCTTGTGCTAAAAGGATATGTTTCTTCAAGAGGTGCCCATGACCTTTGTGCGATGACACTGCACACAGCGCAGCATCCACTGCAAGCATCATCTTAACTAGCTGGGGCAATTGCACTTTTTTTCAAACTAAATAATACATTAGACTGCTAGGAAGTGAGATTTCCCTGCCAAAGTATTCTTTTTAGGAAGGTTGTTGGATCACTGCAACAGCTGAATAAGATTGCACAATGAAGGGCACCGAAGAGCACGCTTGCAGCGAAGCTGGGAAATGCTTATAAAGCAAAGAACATGAGCCTTGATGGATCAATAAAAGATTCCTCTGCTTTTTCCAACTGCAGCCAGTCAGATCTATCCAGTACATTTTTATTCGGCTCTTCCTCCAAGGAGCTCAGAGCAGTATACATGGCACCCCTTCCTCATTTCATCCTCATGACAGCCCTGAAAGGTAGGTTAGGCTGAGGGAGAGTGACTGGCCCAGGGCAACTGCAACAAGGCAGATGGAGGACTTTAACTTGAGTTTCACAGATCCTAATTCAACATGCTAACTCAGTGACCGGAAATGCACGGCACCCACCAATGTGTTTTCTGGGGCTCATCTGCTTTGGGTCATCTTAGGAATAGGGTTACCAGTTCCAGATGGTGACATTCCTGGAAATTTTGAGGGTGGAGCTTGAGGAGGGCGGGGTTTAGGAGGGGAGGGACCTCAACAAGGTGTAATACTGTAGAGTCCACCCTCCAAAGCAGACATTTTCTCCAGGGGAACTCATCTTTGTTGTCTGGAGGTGAGTTGTGATTATGGGAGATCTCCAGCCACCACCTGAAGGTGGGCAACCCTACTTACGAATAAAATCCAAAGAGACTTGCATGGGGCAGAAGCTTTGAGGCACTTTGTATCAATTGACTGATTAACAAAGCACTGAGCTCTTCCCAGGTTACTACTGGTCCGGTGGTCCCCCTTGACCTGGCCACAGAAACAGGCTGTGTTCTGTCTCTGGGTATGGAAACCTCTCTGCGTGGCCTTGCATGGCGCAAACCTTTCCCTTTCTCTGGAAACGAACACCAAATTGTATCTTTGCCTCAAAGAAAAAGCCAGTCCTTCCACCCCTTCCTTTTTGGAGAAGGTGCTTCCAAAAAGGTCCCAGGAGACATCCCTCCTGCGTCTGCACGGAGTACTTTGATCGTGGAAGGACATTTAACTTAGAACCTCCCAACATTTTGTGGAACCTTCTGACATTTTGTGACGGGCCTTAGCACTGTGCGAGCTGTTTTGTGCTAGTGTGGCACCAGCTAACATTGATCAAAATTCCAAAATAGAACACACACTCAACAAAGTTGCAGCGTGGACCCTGGCTTTAACAACTTCACCATGCTACTCCTCCTCCAAACTGGTTCCACCCCTCCTTTTGCTTGTTCTCAACATCTGATGTATGGAAGTGCATGCCTCCGAAACCGAAGAGACGGCTGGCAAAGAAGCTTTTTGAAATGTTTTCAAAATGCCCCATTTGTGCAGGTGGGAAAGGGGAGGTTTCCAGTCATAATTCATGACACTATCCAAGAGAAGCCACTGACATACTGGGATCGAAGCTGTGGCTGAAGGGCACCTGACACAGCATTCATTCTGAAACTAACCAGGTCTGGGTCTGGTCAGTGTCAAGATAGGGGACCTTCCGGGCAATCCCCATTTAAGTTGCTTCAAGTGGCCTAACGCACCACGCTATCAATGTAAAAAAGAAAGGAAAATAAAAGCAGCACCACATGCAACCCCTGTAGTCTCTGATGGAAGAATTGCACTTTCCCCGGCACAAAAGAATACGATCTCAGTGATGGGGACGTGCAATATCCCTGCAACCAAAATGCCACATTGTGATGGGATCCTTCCCAATAAATGAATAACAACGAGACACTGACTGAAGCCAAAAACTTCTCAAAAGCCTTCCAAAAGTGATCTGGACGAGCATACAAGTTTATGTTAGAGAGAGTGGTCCCCATTTGTGCAAACACATGCTCAGGAGGATGTGGCATCTCCGTCAAAACCACACACACACTCAAAAATTGATGAAGCAATTCCCTTGATATATTTAAATTGTGGCCACTGGCTTGCAGTCATGAACCCGAATGTCGGATTTTCCAGCTGGGGTTCCAGATTTCCCTCTCATTGTCTGCACAGCATGGAGCAGGGTAAGAAGAAGCTTGTCGCGTTGGCACAACTGACGTAGAGAGTTCTTTTGAACGGTCTTTGCATGACACGGCTTTGTTATTTGCATTTCAGCATAAAAGAGGTTTTCATGGAGAGCAATCCCTCTGAGCCTTTGAAAGCAGCCCAGTGGACAGAGAGGTGCTTAATTATCGGAGAGGCAGCCTTCAAGGACTGCTCTCGAACACAGGGCTCTCTTGTTACTATAACAGCATTAAGACCAACACTGTAAACAGAGATTGTGTGATCCAGCCAGGCGCAGCTTTCGCCTTTGGCACAGGGATTACACTGGCTATACAAACCCACAGAGTTGCTGTATTCCACATGCAGATTTAAAAAATCAGGCTGTGATGGAGCATCAGACGGAGTTCTCCGTAACCTGATCCAGTTTTGCAACTGTCCCAAGCCCCAGGTTCTTCTCCCAAAACACACTGTTCTGTGCCATGTGACTCCTGAGTGTTGCACATTACTCTCTCTCCAAGATAGTGCAAGAGAATCATGCCATCATTTCACTCAGGTTGTATGCCCAAGAATAGCCATAAGGCTGGCTAAATAATCGTAAGCTCCGAAGCCTTTTCAGCTTCTCATGTTATTAATAGCAACAGTTTTCCAGCCACCCTCTCTCTCTCTCTCTCTCTGTCTCTCTCGCACACACACACACACACACACAATGTACAATGAGCCCAGGAAAATCATTACCTTGAATGCAGACAGCAGAGATTGTGCTTTCCTCTCATGGATCGGAAGCAGCAGGCTAAAAACCACTCCTAACGGACTTGTCTGCCGAGAGTTCTTTCAATCCCGCTTCAGCTAGTAGCTCTAAGTTTGTGCTCTGAATAGAGGCTGTGTTATTTTAACTGCAGGATTTCCAGTCATGGGGGAGGAGAGATGGATTAGGTACGTTTGCAATCTAATGCTTCGCATTCACTGCGGGGGAAACCAACAGCTTTAAGTCTGATGGAAAGAAGAACCTGGGGTTGAGGGAGACGTTTCAAGAGAGCCCCCCCCCCAAGCCAATTATGCTTAAACTAACATGCTAAAGAACGGTGTAAAATTCCATAGGAGTAAGATAACATGAACTTGTGTTCTTTCCTAAATAAAAGGCATGTGTGGAATTTCATGCCAGAGACTGACACATGGGAGGCAGAGTAGATGTATTCTGTGCAGACCAACCTCTGTAAGGATACCAAAACATGTCTTATCAAGGAGTGTCCCCGGCACCAGCTTAAGTGGGTTTCAGTTAACCTGAGACCCACCCGATGTACTCTTCTTTGGCTCTCATTTCATGCTGTTCTGAAATGTACCATCCATTCAACATCTTTGATGGACTGAGAGATCTGTCCCTAATAACATTTATTATGGACATGCCTAACTGTCTTTTTAGTGCCCTAAGAAGCTAGGCAGGGTCAACCCTAGTTAGTTATTGGTTTGGAGACCACCAAAGAAGTCTAGGGTTGTTACAAAAAGGCAGTCTATGGCAAACCACCTTTGAGCATCTCTTGCTTTGAAAACCGTATAGGGCTGCCGATGGCACAAGCCAGTTGCGACTTGATGGCAAAAAAAAAAGTCATTTCCCCTAAGGAAGAAAGTCACAATTGGGACAATACATTTTTCTTGAATAACAAAACACAAGAGGGCAGAACCACCCTTTGTTGACATGTGCTGTAGCAATAATGGTGTTGCCTTGGTGACTTATCTGCCATCTCTGTTTTTAATACTTAATTAAAATTAGGTGGCAAAATATTCATGATCATACTGTTGTCAGCAGGATTGGCATACCTGCCCTAACAACCTTGATGGTGACTTGAGATGCTGACGAAGAAGCTGGCTGTCCCTTCTGGATTCTATTGATATTGGAATATTGGATATTGGAATGCACGTCTCCAATCGAGCAAGCGGAAGGGGTTGACAGAGTGGTCAGAATTAGTCCCTTGATGTTCTACTCATTTTGCCTCGTTTTAGTGATAAATCACTGGATGTATTCATTTAATTAATTTATACCTTATCTTTCTCCTCAGCGGGGACCAAAAGTGGCTTATTTTATTATCCACTCCTCCATTTTCCTCTGCAGTCAAAAATATGTAAGGTTAAAAGTGTGTAAACTTTAAGGGATCATGGAAGGCTTTCCTAGAAAATTCAGGTATTTCTCTCCCCCCCACCCCGCAACACACACACACACACAAAATTCTATATACCAAAACACTGTAGTTGGCAGCTCACAAGAACGTGCTGCTTGAGTCACATTTGGAAAAATCTGTTGCCTTGTGCAAAATCGTAGATTGCACTTGTGCGGAATACGCCAGATTATCTGTTCACCGAATGCATAATACTGTGGAAAATTAAAAGGAAAACAGAAATCCTACAGCCACTTCTCAGGGGCATAACCAGACTGGGCCTTGGAGCTCAACCAAAAAACAAAGGTCTAAAGTTTCATATGGAGTTCCTATGTGTATCACCAGCCATGTTATTTATTTATATCCTGCTTTTCTCTCCAGTGGGGATCCAAAGTGCCTTATCACATCATTCTCTCCTCCTCCACTCTGTCCTCACAACAACAACCCTAAGAGGTACGTTCAGCTGAGAGAGTGTGATGGGCCGCTGCAAACTCCCATGGCAAAACAGGAGCCCAAAGCCAGTTCTCCCAGATCCTGCACCAGTCACCGAGACAACAGTAGGCAAAGAATGAATGCTGATAGTGCAGCGGAAAAATGAAAAATCTATTGATAGAATACGAAAAGCCCCTACACATTTCACCATAGCTTTGGCAGGGGGTTTGAAGTATGATATAAAAGGAACATAAATAAAATCATATGAAAACTATCAAAAGACAAGATATTAAAAACACATAAGAAGAAACCTGAATGAAAAGGCATGAGTGAAACTGTTACAAAAGTTGGAAAATCCAAATGACCATATTATCATATTGCAGACAAGAAACGCACACATCCTGTGTGTGTCCATCAATACACACAGTTAAAATCATATGTCCCAACCAAGTATAGAATATAGAGTTGCCAACTCTCGTTAAGGAAATTTCTGGGGAATTTGGGGGTGGAGCCTGGAAAGGGTAGGGTTTGGGAAAGGGAGGTGCCTCAGTGGGGTATAATGTCATAGAGTCCATTTTCCAAGGCAACCATTTTCTCCAGGGTAACTGATCTTTGTCACCTGGAGATCAGTTGAAATTCTGAGAGATCTCCAACCACCACCTGGATCTTAATAAAATAATAAAATATCACATAATAGATGGGACAAAAGGTTTGAAAAAGTACATGAAATAGAACTAACCTCTACAGATATTTTCCCAGCTGCTGAACTCATAGAAAAAAGAAGGCAGAATGCAGCAGGCCTCTTATCTATGTTAGGATCACTCTACACACTACTTCTTTTACGAGTTCTCCACGGGGCCAACTTGCGCTCCTGCAGACACACATCAGCTCCGGAGACTGACTCCTGTAAAAAACTGAGAGTGCAAATGTGCTCAGAAAGCTGCTGCCGGGAGGGGGAAAGCTCCTGCCATGCAAAAACAGTGTGTGTGGAGTGGCGCAGTTTTCCTCTTTCTTCTGCAGCATGTGCATACAATACCTCCATATGGAGCAGCAGAAATGAGGAAATGTCTCTCTTCCACACTGTTTTTGCACAGGGGGAAAAAGCCCATTTGCACTCTCCTTTTTTTTATAGAAGCCAGTCCCTGGAGCTGATGTGTGTCTGCAGGAGCATGGGTTGGCTTCACAGAGAACTCGTAAAAGAAGTAACATGTAGAGTAATCCTTAGCTGCAAGATCCAGGTTCTCATCCTAGGACTCCCAGATCCTGTTCTGACACTCTAGCCACGATGCCATGTCAGTGCTCAAAATGAATCCCAGGATTCCAAGCAAGTAAGCCATGACTGGAACTCCCAGGAGTTTGTTATGCACACTTTCAGACGGATAAACATAGAAGGAAGGAATGTGGGTAGATCAAACAGGTCAAACCAACAGGGTACTACTAGGGGACAAGTAAGCATGGAGAACCAGGCAAACAAAGCCCTAAACTAACATATACACAGAAACGCATGGACTTCTGATGCAAAGCCTTCCTGTATATATACACTAGGAGGCCATCTATCTTTCTATCCATGGAGCCAATCACACCGAATCTGATCAACAAGAAAAAGTGGGGATAGAGGCACTAGAACAGGAAACTACAGCTTAAGAGATGTGAGCCAGATGCCACATCCACTTAGTTATGTGAACTGGCCCTTAAAAAGTCAGATTTCTGCGTTAAAATGTAGATAACCTCCCTGCCATACAAAGATGAGAAAATAACTAACATGTCTGAACACAAGCTTGTATGCTAGAAATAATTACAGGTACAATTAAAAGCAAGGATGAAATATTGCTTGCCAAACTGGTTTGGAGCTTCTGTGTTTAGATTCTCAGCTTATGATAATATATACCTGATGCTGTTGTATCGCAGAGACATACAGATTCTATCTTCTGTATACACCAAAGACAACAGTTAGAAGCCACCACTAATAGCCCTCTATCTTTTCGAGATGAATGCCACATTTTGAAAATAAAATATACCCTTGGCCTGAACTTGAGACAGAAGGAAACTTAACTTCGGAGCAAAACCAAGAATCAACTTTAACCCATCCTTTGAAACAAAACCACCAGTGCTTAGCTTCGTTTACAGCAAAACCAAGATCTATAAATAACCATACGAAAGCCGCACAGCAAGAGGTATAATTTTACCCACCCTTGAAGGACATCTAAAGGCCTCTTTTTAGAGAAAAGCAGGGCACAGATGCAATAACACTCTATCACCAGGGTAAGAAGCAAAGGATAGCAAATACAGCTGATACTGCAAAGGGGATTAAGGGTGGCTGCATGCATTGTAATTATGTACTCTGGAACTAGGCCAGCATGTCAAGACTAATACCCTTACTCTTGGGAAAATGACATGGTGGAGAACAGCCAGGCTCCACTAAGCTAAGCCTACATAGACATAAAGTCCTTTGGGGCAAAGAGCAGCATATGCCAGTTAAGGGTAGTACCCTGATAGGTTTAATGATAGTTGCCAACCCTGTTCTAAATCTCAGCCCAACCCCTCCAATGTCCTTTTGCACCACCTAGTGGGCAGAGGAGTAGTTGAAGGATCACTTTGGGGCCAAGTGGCACCACCATTTTATGATGGATGAAGTCTGACTACGTTGATTCTGAACTGTGCTCAAAAAGCTGGTGCTCCGAGGGCACCTATTCCAAGGCCAGGGGTGCATCAAAGGCCATGGAAATATATGAATAATTTAGCCCAATTCTAAAAACTGTTAATATATTTATGTTTTTAGAATAAGTCTAAATTATTTACAGTGCAATCCTAAACAGAGTTACTCCAATCTATGCCCATTGACCGGAGTGACTCAATTTAGGGTTGCGCTGTCTGGATGCTTTCATCGGATGCATTCAGGAAGGCCTGAGAGACAGTTCCGTTTCAGAGAGCATTTGGTGGAGGGTAAACTGTTTTGATAGAACTGGCTGTGGTTTTAATCTGGGAGGGTGTCTTTAATCTTTGCTTTTAATTTGTATTGGTTTCTGGGTTTCATTTTTAATTTGCATGTTTGTTTTTATCTTCTTCAGGGACTTATGTTTTTGAGTACTTGTAACTTGTTACATTGTTAGCCACCTTGAGTCAAAAGAGAAAGAGGGATATAAATGTTTTAAATAATGTTTTTAGAATAGGCCTGCCAAGTCCCCAGTGGGGGCAGGGGATTCCCTGCCCTGAGTCCCTGTTGTCTGCCTCCCTCCAAGTGGTGACTGGGGAAAACTCTTTGCAAGCATCGCAGGAGTGATGATGTCACTTATGGGGAAAATCTGGAAGTGACAGTGGGGTAGCTCTACAAATCGCTGGAAACTCTATGGTAAAGTTATAGCGCTACCCACTGTCACTCCTGGGTTTTCCCCGGAAGTGATGTTATCACACTTACAATGACCCACACACACACACACCATGTCCCTGCCGCCACCCTCTTTCCAGTTCTTAGGCTTTGACTGGCAACCCTATGTTAGATTAAGGCTAAAACACGAAATAGCTAGGCATGTTTTCAAGACAGCAGATGAAAAACCGCAGATCAGCTTTTTGCATTATTTATTTATTTAAAATATTTATATCCTGCCTTTTCTCCTCAGACTCAACGTGGCTAACAAAGCAACCATAGGTTTGCGGGGCCACAAAACAACATAATGCTCTGTTAGCAAGGTAAAAAATGCACACAAACAAAAACAGATTCAAAATATAGCCAAATCTGCCAAATCTACTTTACCCTGTGAAATAAAACCAGGGTTCATTTTGAGGGGGAACGTGCGGGAACGCAGTTCCGGCAGTTCTCACGAGAGATCACATGTCAGGTGGCCCCACCCACCTGATTTTCAGCCATTTTGGGCCCATTTCAGCCTGGATTGGGGCTGAAACAGCCCAGATTGGGCCTCTGACGAGTGGTGGATCACTCTACCGCTCAGCAGCAGTCCGATCCTGACCATTTTGGGCCCCTTTTCGGCCATTTTCAGCCCTTTTTGCCATGTTGGGCCCAATTTCAGCCCTGAATGGCCAGGATTGGGTCCAAAACAGCCAGGATAGGTGGTGTCAGGGGTGTGTGACATATGCAAATCAGTTATGCTAATGACACACTTCCGGTGATTTCAAGAGGCATGGCATATTCTAATGAGTTATGCTAATGAGTTCCTGCAGCTCTTTTTCTACGCAATGACCCCTGAATAAAACTGTTTTACAAACCTTCTCAGCACGGTAGGTGAAGGTGTTCTCCACATCAGCCCTGGTAAGCAGTTCCAGAGGTCCTATTACAGAAAAAGTCCATGACATAACCACTGCCATTCAGGCAACACTATGTGGAATTACTTCCTTCTAACTCTATTGAAATCAATGGGGTTAGACTGGAGTAGCTCTGCAAAGGATTCCACTGTAAAAGGAAAATCAAAAAGAGTCCAGTAGCACCTTTAAGACTAACCAACTTTATTGGTAGCATAAGCTTTCGAGAATCACAGTTCTCTTCGTCAGATGCATGGAGGGCAAGAAGAAACTGGTCAGATATATAGGTGGAGAGGGGAGGGGGGAGTGTAAAAGGAGGCACTCTGAGGAGAAGGTTGCCTGGAGAATGTAGCTGGTGCCCGGAGATACGGTTCCGTAAGGGCCCCAGGATATGAAAGGTTTTAAAGGTAATCATTACTACTTTGAGTTGGACCCAGACTCTGTTAGGGAATCAGTGCAATGTAGTGAGTCCAGTCAAGGCAAGACGGAGCTCCTTCAGATGTCTCTTCCACAGACCGTCTGTAGTTTTTTTGCCTAGCAACAGAGCCGTTGAAACCTAATATACAGGATTTCTCAGCTTTAGACATGAAAGTCACACCTTTGGGCTAGCGACATTAATCAGCAGAGCAGCACTGTGGAAATTAGAACTGTCTCTCACTCAGCTTCTAAGGGATCACTGCCACCTAAAATGTTAACAGGCCACAGTAGGAAGGAATACTCATTGACTCGTAGTGCACAACCATTTGGCAGTAGGTTGCCATCTTCCAGGTGGTGGCTGGAGAACTGGAATTACAACTGATCTCCAGGTGACAGAGATTAGTTCCCCTGGAGAAAATGGCAGCTTTGGAGGGAGGGCTATATGGCATTATACTCACCCTCTCCGGGCTCCATTCCCAAACCTCCAGGAATTTCCCATCCTGGAGCTGGCAACCCTATTAGGCAGGCCTCTGATTTTTTTTTCTACATCAGGGCTTGAAAATTATACAATGAATATTTTGTTTCTCAAGGACTTTTTAAAAACTGCCTTCAGAGTCTGGACAGCTCAGCAGGGGAATCATTCGGTTGCCAACTTCCTCAGGCTCCACCCCCAAATCTCTAGGAATTTCCTAATGTGGAGTTTGCGATTCACTTTCTAAAAGGTGCCAGGAATGTGCACAGTGTACAGATTTCCTAGAGTGGTAACTTGAGGGAAACACCGTCTCTTTAAGGTGCTACTGGACCCAACCCTTGCTCTTCTACTACAGAACAACATGGCCACCCACCCCAAAAGCACCATTCTATAGCACTCACATTGCATGAGGCTTGTAGGGGTGTGCAATCCAGGTGTGGCATTTGGGGGGAAAGCTGGATTTTTGCTGATTCAGAAGAATCCAGCTTTCTCAGATCACATTAGAGAATCCCAGATCTGATCCAGGTACCTGGACTGAGACCCCCAAATAAATCCAGGTAAATCTGGGTTAATTTGGGAAATGAGGCTTGGCAGTTTCCTTTGCTATTTCTTTGCAAAGAAACCACATTTTCCACCTTTTTTAGAGAGAAGGGGGGAGGAGGGGGAGCGAGGCAGAGGCAGGAGGGAAGGGGAATGAAGCAGGGAGGGGGCAATGAGCGGCCAGTCCCTGAAGAGGTCTCCTTCTCTGGTCAATGGGATTCTCTGAGAAGGAGAGAGCCTTTTTAAAAATTGCCCTGCAAGAAGTTTAAAAAGCACGCTTGCCTCCGAGCAAGTGAGAGTGGCTACACAGAGAGAGGAGAACTTGGGTTTCCCCAAATTAGCCTTCATTCTCACTTTCAACCTGAGGCCAAGTGGGATCTTATGCAACTACTGTGCTTGCTTGCCATTGCCTTGTGCTTGTGGTGGGGTACTGGCTCTGTTCAGTGGTGTTCCCCACTGGCTCTGGGTTCTCCCTGGCTGCTGTGAATGTCACTGGTTCTTTTGGGTTAAGTTGCAACAGTGTCCTTTGCTTGGAATGGATAAGATTCTCTGTTTGATGTTGGTCTACTTGCCTCACTTTGGTTCTGGAGGGATTCCATTTACTCGCTTCCATTTGGTTCTGTTGGGCTTCCTTTGGGATGAGCTTGTATTTGGGAGTGTGCCTTGGTCTTGCCCTGGTGTGTTTGTGCTCCTGAGAACCAGCTTGGAAACTTTCTCATCATAGGGAACAATGGAGAGTGGCTCTGGGCAGCTTGTTCAGGGAGGCAGTTGGGTAGTGGAGGGGGCTTCAGTTTGGTTTATTTGGCTTTCTGTGACCGTTTTCACACGGCTTACCTCAACCCGGAACACTGTGCAACATGCCAAAAAAACCGCGGAAGATCGCGTTTTCTTGTGTGAGTTTTGCGCGATGTTGCGCAACATCGCGCAAAACTCGCACGAGAAAACGCGATCTTCTGCGGTTTTTTGAGCATGTTGCGCAGCGTTCTGGGTTGAGGTAAGCCGTGCAGAAATGGCCTGTGTGTGGAGTTTGCTTTTGGGAGCATGCCTTGGCCCTGGCAGCATTACCAGTGTGTTTCTGCAGTGGGAGTCAGCTTCTTTGACTTTTCCCCATAAGAAACAATGAAGTGGCTGGTGGCATCTTGCCCATAGAATTGGACCCTAAGATCCAATCTTCCTGAAACTTGGGTGGCCCTTAGGGCACAGTCAGGAGTAGGCTTCATACAATTTTGGCGAAGTTTGCTTGAAAAATGATCCCCCCTAGCCCCACCGGATACTTTCTCCCAGAAGGAATAATGGCCAAATAAACCTGGATTTCTCTGATCTATCTGACCCAGATCAGAGAATCTATCCTAGATTTTGGGAATCCTGAGATTTTTTTGGCATCCCCAAATCCTGGATCCAGATTTCCCAGATTTTTTTTTCATGCGCACCCCTAGAGGCCTGTACTATTTTGGAAACATCTTTCTCACATAGACGATGGAGATCCAGGATATAGGTGGAAGGACTGAAAGAAGAGACAGAGGTGGAAATGAACATGAAACCTCTCACACAATTTACAACTTTTTTCCAGAACTGCAAAGCTAGAAACTTGTTCCTATTTACAGTGAAATATTTGCTTGCTTCTTATGATTCCATTGGAGTTATTATTTTGTATTAAAAGGCATGTTTAACATACATTAGCAAGTCTTCAGCCATGTTATCATAAACCCTCTTTCTGAAATAGATGAGTTTCACAGGCAACAATGAATGTATCCACTATCCACATACCATGCATGTTAACATCAAAATATCCTAATTTTTGCAGATAAGCCACAGAAAAACTGCATAACTTGCTCAAGGCTGCTCATTATCCAAAAGCTTTTTATTCCCATCCATTAGCCGGAGTTCATTTTTATGCTTCCTTCCTTCCTTCTCTTGTCCCTGTAGATTATTTGATACATCAGCATTTCACATCAAACATAACCAAGAAACTTGGGAACCCTGACTTAAAATTCTGCTGTCTCCAAATAGTATAAACATCTGAAAGTTGCTTCTGCTAAAAGAGTAGAAGCTGTTTTCATGACATTGACTGGGTAGTTAGATACAATCTGGCTGATAGTACATCTGTTGGGGACCTTACTAGAAGTTTCTGAGACATGAGGCCATCACGGATGTGTATCTCTCCCCCATGTCGTCTCAGTAACATATGTCAATGAACTGGGGTAAGGAATCTTAAAACACAATTGTGTCATATGGTTCATTTATTTTTGAGATGCTACTAAGGAGGTGGTGGTGGAGAGTGCCCTCAAGTCATAGTTGACTTATGGCAACCCCTGGTGGGGTTTTCACGGCAAGAGACTAACAGAGGTGGTTTGCCATTGCCTGCCTCTGCGACCCTGGTCTTTATTGGAAAGCTCCATGGCCCATCTTGAGGTTGGCAACCATAAATGCCATTGGTGCTGTGGGCAAATGAAATTTTATTGTATGGATACAATAAAAAAGGAAAGCTCCTATGCATTTTGTACGCAGTTTTATTAAGGGATATCTAATATTTTTTATCTCCAGCGCTTTTCCCACAGCAACTGAACTCTCAGAGTTCCTATTCATGTAAGAAGAATTGAAAGGAAAGTATAATCCAAACAAAGCCTTCGTTTTAACAAAGCCTTTGCTTAATTTCTAAAATGGCATGTGTTGTTGCTTAAATCTAAAGATGTCTGAATTTCATGGAACCATCCCCCTTCCCTGAAGTGTAGCATGAAACTAAGTGGAATTACTCAGTGTGTTGAGTGAAAAGCGCTCTGCATGTGACCCAAGGCAACATTTTTAGATGTACATGTCAGGTTTTAAGGCTGAACCTGGACACTGAAAACAGGTACTGGGAATTAGCAGTTTCCCATAGTGCCTGCAATTGCAAATCATTACACCCTCTTTCCACAGCAATGAAGGAAGAGGAAGTTATTACAAACACATGAATAGCTTAATATGATGCATTTCTATCAAACTGATGACAGAAAACCAAGTTAAAGATTTGTTCAGGGCATATCTATTTCCCCCCTCCTCATGACTCAGATGGGAGGAAGCATTCCTGAAAAACCAATGTACTTAGCCATAGTGCCCCAGATAATTCATAATTACAGCTGGAGTAATAATTGCACCAGAAATCTCAAAACAATGTTGTATAAAAGTAAAGCAAAAAAAAATGGTTTTTTCTCATTTGTGTAGGTGATCTTCTACACAGAACTAAGTCCAATTCAGAGAATCATGCTATTTACATAATGATTGCAGTTATCACATGATGGCGAGGTTATTTAAAGCTCTCATCACACAATGACCTTTCACAAGATGGTCTGCGGATGTTGGGGAAAACCAGAGCTCATTTTGAGGGGGAATGCACGGGAACGCAGTTCCGGCAGTTCTCACAAGAAGTCACATGTCAGGTGGCCCCACCCACCTGATTTTCGGCCATTTTGGGCCCATTTCGGCCTGGATTGGGGCTGAAACAGCCTAGATTGGGCCTCTGGTGGGTGGTGGATCACTCTCCCGCTCAGAAGCGGCCCAATCCTGACCATTTTGGGCCCCTTTTCGGCCCTTTTCAGCCCCTTTTTGTCATGTTGGGCCCAATTTTGTCCCTGAATGGCCAGGATTGGCTCCAAAACAGACAGGATAGGTGATGTCAGGGGGTGTGGCATATGCAAATCAATTATGCTAATAACACACTTTGGTACACACCATGGCGTACGCTAATGAGTTATGCTAATGAGTTCCTGCAGTTCTTTTTCTACGAAATGACCCCTGGGGAAAACCTTTCTTTTTCTGACACCTTGAGAGCCTCTGTCAATCAGAATAGACAATACTGAATTAGATGGATCAATAGTCTGATTTGGTATAAGGCACCTTCAAGTGTCTGTTGTGTTAACCGAGTTTGGGAAATAACCCAATCCTGCACATGCAAAGTTGCTTTCAGTGAAGTTGACTGTAACAACAAAATTACTAAAAAGCATTCACTAACTGTAGGTCTTCCAACTACATATTGGCTCTCAGGGTATAAGAACTAACTTACAGGCAGAGGGAAAGCAGAACAAGAGGCAGGGGGGAAACAAGAGAAGCGTTCAGTAGGCCCTGAACAACTGACTACAGCTCCCTGGAGAGTTCAAGTATCAGTATTTACATTAATAAAACTGCTTATGTGCTGTCTCCTTGCCAGCACATTGTGCCTTACACATGTTGGTGATGGTTACCAACGGAAGGAAACCTCACACAGGATGACTTACCATCCCCAAGGTGGCTCCTGAAGTTCTCTTGGAATTACAACTGATTTACAGCTACAGAAATTAGTTCCCCTGGAGGAAATGGCAGTTTTGCAGGACAGACTCTATGACATCACATCCCTGCTGAGCTTCCTTCCCTCCCCAGGCACCACCCCCAAATCTCCAAAAACTTCTTAAGCTAGAGTTGGCAACCTTAAGAACAAGCTTTTCTATTATTGTGCTTTTGGAACCTTCATCTTTCAGGGGAAAGATGAGATGCTCCTATACACTACAGAGAATTTGGGTGCATGTTCTAAAGCGCACAGTCAGGTCACATGAAATTCCAGTCACATGAAATTCCAGCCACAGGTCTATTGCGCCTCACCCATGTGAACTAAGAGTACATGCGAACCCACCCAACACTGACTTGTGGCTACACATTGCAAGAAAAGTGGTAGGCAAGCAGACATTTAGGAAGGCTTGTCTATCATTACTGAAGTTTTCATTGGCAGACCCAGGGCTTTTTTTCTGGGAAAAGAGGTGGTGGAACTCAGTAGGTTGCCCTGGGCGGACCCCTGATCACTTTCTGAAGTTCCTAGGGTTGTCATTTGGCCAACCCATTGCATGGCCTTCCCAATCCCCCTCCTTCAAGAAACTGGCCACAAAACGGCTTCCATAGCAGCACTCTAGTATTTCCCCATGTCTCTGGGGTCTTTACGGTAGTGAATAGGTGAAATTCCCAGTACATCACCCAGATGGGACATCATATCTTCCCCAAACTCCACCCTCCCCAGGCACTGCTCTCAAAATATCCAGCATTTGCCTAGACAGTGCTGGGAACCATAGATGCACCTCAGGGGTTTCTTAGAAGATAACAGTAAAACTTCCCATCTGTCACCACATAAATAAGATGTTACGTAGTTGTTGGCTGTATCTCTGAAAGCATCTTGATGAAAAACTAAGAGAGTTGTATTCTTCTCTGTGGATGGAAGCTCATCTGACAAAGTCTGAGAACCCTGAATACTATCTGATGCAACATTAAACAAGAGTTTCTTCAAAATCAGATACCCACGGCTTGCTTCTTGATACTGGCTTCTCATCCTGGCCCCTCTGTGGTGAAAGTTGCCATAATCAGTTGTGGGAGGAACAATCATTGGCCTGCCATTTCTGCTGCCACAACAGTTCTCACCAGTTGAAGCAGTTCATGTTTGTTGACATTGCGGACACATTTATGACTGGGATCCGTTTGTGTTGTTGTGTGTTGTTTTTAGCTTTTTAAACTGACTGTCATATTATTTTTGTGCGTTTGCAGCTTGTTGTTGCTGTGTTAGCTGCCTTGAGACTAAGGAGATAAAGTGATATATACATATTTTGAACAACTGAAAGAATGAGTTAATTAAATTCACAAGGCATGGGGCCAAATTGCATGTTAGATGGAAGATCTGTGACTGGTTTTAGGAGATGGGGATGCTGAAGTTAGTTCTCAACAGCAGTGTTGGGGGGAGGTATGTGTGTGTTTAACCCTTTTCCTCCTGATCATTCTCCCATCTACAGTAAATTGCCCTGTTTTCCAAGCCAGCATTAGCACCACTAGCAAAAAACATGGGTGCTACGTGGGCATTGCACAGTCCATAGGTGTATCTGGTGCCCTGGCACTAAGGGAATTGTGTGAGTGTAAGGTTTGTGGGTCATGATTTACATCTCTGAACTTTAGTGTGCTATGGATGACTACGTTCTCTCTCATCATAAAGATCTTGGACTGACTCATTCAGTTTCTAAGCCACTCTTGCTTGCACAACTGTTGTTCTTTTCCCTGTGATATAATCTAGCCTCCAGTATTAAACTAGGAAAAAATGAGAAGGAATGAATACCATGCAAAGAACATTCTACATTCTGTGCCAATTCACGTTTTTAGAGAAAACATCAGTGGTGTTTTGCTTAATTAAGAGCAGAGGGCTTAGGTATGTATTTAGATAAGCACACGTATATCTCCCTTCTACAGAAGAAAAATATTTTTATTTTATGTGAGAATATTAGAGAGGAATTTCAGATTTACTTGTTATTTTTTTTAATGCACTGCTGGGCAATGGTAGGAGAAATCATGAATTGAGGTACACTGCCCCTTTCTGTGCAAATCTGCTTTATACATACTTTATCTAACAACAGAAAAATTACTAGTTTCTTTTGGTGCACTTTATCTGTCATTTCAGATATCACACACTTAAAACCAAAAGGAATGATAAATATTTGTTGATTTTATTTCTACATATTGTTGAAAGAATCTTATGTTTTTGCACTTTTCAGGGTTTGTGATTTTGGAAGCACATGTGTAGACTATCAGTTACAAATGAAAATTATATAAGGAAAAACTGTTTTATTGGGCAGTGAAATTGGAAAGCCAGCTAACCACATACATGCTTTTAAATATCTGCCCTTTAACAAGGAGCAATGAAAGTATTTGCTGTACCAAAGATAAATACAGTTCTTCTAAAGATCTAATCCTTATGGTAGAAATGCCACTGTAAGGGAACATTTTTCCCAGGGCTGCCATCTTCGGGTTGGGAGATTCATGGAGATTTGGCAGCAGAGCCTAGTGAAAGCAAGGAAGGGCCACGGGGTATGATGCCATAGAGTTTGGGGAGGGGAGGAGCCTCAGAAGGGTATGATGCCATCAAGTCCACCCTCGGAAGCAGCCATTTCCTCCAGAGGAACTGCTCTCTGGGCAAACTACATGGCAATATAATTTTAGAGGAGAATTTAGCCTTTTAAAAATTGCTGCAAGGTCCTGATCCTGATAGAACCTGCAGCACAGCAGCACCACACAATCTTGTTTCCCACACACATGCCTTTTCAAGTGCCAAAACAGCAGGGGGTGGGAGCTGTTACTGCAATTGAAAAGGCATGGAAGGAACAAGAGCACATGGTGTCGCTGTGCTGTGGGCCTGATCAAGATCGGGCCCTTGCAGCAATTTTTAAATGACTAAATTCTCCTTGAAAATGGCATTAGCAGCCATGGGTTGGATCTGTGGCTGCTGTAATGTAATGAGAGCTGCTGTAGCATAGTGGTTAAATGGTTGGTCTGTGAATCAGCACTCTGCTTGTTCAACTCCCACAACTGCCATGAACTCTGCATGTGGCCTTGGGTAATACACTACTCTTAGAGTCTCTCTACGTGAGATGAATTACACGAGGATGCTCAAGTGAAGGGAGATGCAATTTTAGCAGGGAAGGGTAGTTTTAACACTCTAGAGCCAACAAAGATTGCTCCTCACAAAGCATGTTTATTTGACAGAGCCTTCAGGGAGGAGAAGACGAAATAAACAAACCCTCTGAGAAGCAATCTTTGCTGACTCTAGAGAGGTGAAACTGACAAGCTTTCAGCTCTGTCTTTTTAACTACCCTTCCCAGCTAACATTGCATTTCCCTTCACTTGAGCGTCTTCGGGTAATTCGTCTCGTCCAGAGAGACTCTCAGTTCCAGTTCCCTAGCTGTGTTGTGGGGCAAATGGCCATTTCCCCACATTTTAAAAATAGCGCCCCACTCATGGAACGCTGGTGGCTCTTTCTCGTGATTTCTGATGTCACCGTTCCCAAAACGGAGGCTGGCAGTTAAAATGCAATCATAACTGCCTGCCTCCATTTTGGAAACGGTGACATCAGAAATGGTGCGAAAGAGTCATCATCAGCATCCCGTGAGTGGGGTGCTATTTTTAAGCAGCTTGCAGCACAGTGGAGAGCCATCTTCTCCACTCAGGGAAGCATGGAAATGTTAGGACAACCTATATTTTGCCTTCCACTAACCCCCCTCAGCCCACCACAGCCAAGCCCTAGGGTTTGGTTTCTTTTTTGCTCCTTTTACACTTCTTTTCTATTTTAACCTTTAATCTCCCACTCCCAACTGTTCCTTTGGAACTGCCTGTTTCTTTGAACTCTGGACTGATCCTTTATCAATTTTTTTCCCAGACAGCAAGCACAAATATTGGACCTTCTGGTTGAAAACCAGACTTCTGGTAAGCCTCATTTCTATATGTGTACGTTCTCCTTGTCATACTGTAGAATTTGAGTCCAGCAGCACCTTAGAGACCAACACCTGAGAGACCTACCTTAAAACTCTATATCATACTAGTGCTTTTGTCCTAAATATTTGTGCCGGTATAATTGCTTTCCAGTTACGTTCCACTCAGTCTAACCCACCTCACAGGGTTGTTGGGAGAATAACATGGAAGAGGGGAGATCTATGAACGCTCCTCTGAACTCTTTGGAGGAAAGTGGGAGATAAAAATGCAAGATAGACCTACCTCACATCATTGTACTGGGACATCTGTTTCAGCTACTTGCCACTATTGCTCTTCGCCAGGACTGTTCAAAATGACAGGCATTGCTGAAAGCACTTCTGTCATGATCCTAGACCTAAGGCTGAAGAATGAGTGGCCTATAGGCCTCAAAGAAGCCTCTCTTCCACAAAAGCCTGTCTGAGGCCTTTGTGTAAAATTTCAGGCCTACAATTCTCAAGCACCTTCTAAGCCTTATGATTGGGCTGGGGAAAAATGGAAGAAAAATATAAGGCAGTCCCTGGTGAAGAGGTACAGCTCGGACAGACAGCATATAAGGCCCTGCACAGGGAGGGAGGTGTCCACTCTAGGGTTGCCAACTCCAGGTTGGGAAATTCCTGGAAATCTGGGGATGAAGTCTGGGGATGGTGGTATTTGGAGGACGGAGGGACCTAATTGGGGTATAATGCCATTTTCTCCAGGGGAACCAATGTGTGTTGGCTGAAAATCAGTTATAATTCCAACTGCCACCTGGAGGTTTGCAACCCTAGTTCACTCCCTGAAGCTGAGCAATAGTGAGGCAGGTTTTGGAGGGATTTAATCCCTTGCACTTTGTTGGTGATGAGTCTGGCCAACTGGGACCAGCTATTGAAATAAAAGTAGTAACCAAGTAAGGCAGTTGCGCTTCTTTAATGCATGAGTTTTGCCCTGTGTAGCTGTAATGTCCTTGTATTAATTCTGTCCCATTTTTATAACTGTTCTCCTATTTACGTAACTGCTATAATATTTGTTTAATAAACTATTTTTTGTTCACTGTGCCTTGGTCTTTCACACCTCATATTTGGTCATACATCAGAGTATGCCCTAACTGAAAAGGGAGTTGCCTGAGAGCCAAGCTACACGTGACGAATGACACTTGCCTGGCAAGTGAACAGACTCACGTGCATTCCTCCCTGTTCACTTGCCATTCACTTGCGCTCCGCTTGATCAAGTGGAGAGCAAGTGAACGGCAAGTGAACAGGGAGGAATACACGTAAGTCTGTTCACTTACCAGGCAAGTGTAATTCATCACTTGTAGCTTGGCTCTGAGGGGAAGGGAGGATGCTTTGGGCCCTCTCCAATGAAATGGTCCTAGAACTGGGGTGATGGCAGCTAGTAAAGGCCTTTTCTACTGAAGAACTGAAGAGGAAAGAAGGGAAAGAAGTGTGTGATGGGGAGGGAGAGATCCTTGGAACAAAAGTCCTGTCTGTGGCAAACCCCACACGGCCCCGTACCTTTCTGCAACAACTTCCCAACAAGAAACGTGAAATTATCAAAAAGTCATCATTCTCATGGACTTTCCTTCACAATGTGACATTTGAAGCACACCTCACCCAAGCCTAAGGATGAACATTTTTTTAGAAACAGCACAAAACCTTTCATGTTTAGAGAGCAGGATGAAGCTTTTAGCACAAATTCTGTTTCTAGTCTGGTTTTTATCTGGATTGTAGTTGTGTTACTTTAAAACTATAACCTGCTCCAAGCCCTAGGGAGGGCAGTGCCATGGAAATGGAACTACATAAATATATAAATTACCCTATCCACATGTCTAAAGAGGAATATTTATGGAGCTCTGTGAACCATAACCTAATTCCACAAAATAGCAAAGTGAAGACATACTTTGCAAGTTTCTGTACTTTGTTGTCTTTGGTGGAAACTTGCCATATTTTTAGGCCTTCTAAAACCCACAAAAATGAGCTCCCTAGAGTCAATGGCTTGATTCAGATGCAACAGAAAACCATATTTTAATCAAACTAATCATAGTTAACAGATTGCCAAATCCATACCACTATATTAACTATGGTTGATTCAGGTATTGCAGACCAGAACATGAAACCAGGATATCAAGCTGGTTTATTAAATTACAGTCAAACTTAACCAAGGTTTTGCATTACATACCAATGCATTTAATCCTGGTTTGTTTCCTGCCAGTGCTCTGCACCTGCCCTGCCTTGGAGTTGCCAAATGGCTAAAAACACCAGGCAACTGGTGGTCAGATTCTCTCTAACCTTGGCTCCTAGTCTGCCTAGCAACAGAGTCTTTTCTCCAGCCCCACTTCTACTCTCTTAAAGACACAGCAACATGGAAAGCATCTTCCATTCATCCCACTGTGGGTTCGTGCCAATGGAGCCCTGGCGATTTTAATTGCCTATTTATTTTCACGTTTATTACACTATTGTTACATTGAGACAATAGATTTGGGGGTGCAGTTGGATGGAAGGAAAGCAAACACCCTCCAGCCAACCTATCTAAGTTACCAGTCATGGCTATTACGTAGGTACCTACCTAGGCTATTATCAGCTTGGTGTTTGCTTCTCCATTCATTTAATGCAATTCATCAGTGTGTTTTATTGTGTGAGTGTAAAGAGGTGGCAGATGAGTGAGGCCTTCAAGGGGCTTTTGTGTGTTGGGGACTTTGGTACTGAACATTCCAGGTTTGTGGAGAGCAGGAGAAGCTTGTTGGAGATGGAAGATGCCTGGCATATGAGTAAGACAGGAGGGGGGGGGGGACAAGCAGTGTTTGCTGCAAACATCTTGTATGCCTTGGGACTAGGATTGCCAGGCCACATCTGGTAACCCCTGAGGGTGGGTCAACTGGCACACTGATGTCACTTCTAGTTTTTATGGCTTTACATACATTAGCATTATGATTTACTAAAACTCTATGGCTTTACTAGGGATCCCAGTTCTCGGAAACAGGCCTCCCAAGTGCACTCCCAGGGTGGTACAATGACATCACTCCTGGAAGTGACATTGTATCTTCCTGAGAGCGCAGGTGTGCACAGCACATACATAAAGATGTTGAAAAAGGTGTCAGGTCCCCCCCTCCCGCCAGGAGGTTAAGGAGGCCTTGCAGCCCTAGGTTTTATCACAGAGTTTTTGGAAATGCATTCACTATGCAACTTCTGGTTCTTGCAGGAAGTGATTTCAGCATGCTGGCTTATTACCAGCGCACACTCTGCCACCACCACCCATTTCCTCCTGCTAGTGCCTCAGAAAGCAGTGAGCAAAGAACTGGGGTGCCAGGAGGCCTCTTGCTATAGAGGGAGGCCGGGCACACTTGGGGCAGATGCGTTTTCTCATATGGGGACAGGCTTTGTAGTCGGTCACCTCGTTGCTGCTACACTGATAAAGCACTGTGGCAATGGGGCTTCCACATGGCAGGTTTCTGCCACGGTTTCCCTGCCACAATCCCCCAGCAGTCACCACTATCTGCATGGCTGGGCCACTGGGCCTTTAAAAAATTTTTAAAAAAATAATCAGAATTACAATATTGTTACAATTTTATAATAGCTGTAACAGGTTCTATGAATTCCCAGTTTTCATCTTTTAAAAAAGTATGTTCCTAGCCCCTTCTCTTGAGAGGATACTCCTTTCTCCTTATATCTCCGCAAGGCTGCAGGGCTTGTACCAAAACTGGAAAATGGTGGGTGAGCTCCTGAGCTCCTGTGAGGCTTGGCTGTCGCAGGGGCTGTTTCTTCCCTTTCCTTGAAGGGATTATTATTTTTAATTGGCAATTGAATAGTATTATATGATATAACAGTATAGCAATAAGTGTATCAGGTTCTCTGAATTCCCGGCTTTTTTGTTGTTGTTGTTAAAAGCAAGTCTGTAGCTCCTTCTGTTATGTAGATATGTCTTTTTCTTTAAATCTCTGTGAAGGAAGTACCCGGAGACTTTCTTTTTGAAAAAATGAAAGCTGGGAATTCAGAGAACCTGGTGCACATACTGTTATAAGTGTTATATCGATATAACACTATTCAATTGCAAATTTAAAGAAAAATTTAAGGCCCCAAGTGGCAAGAGAGGAAACAGCTGCTGCAAGAGCCAAGTCTCACAGGAGTCCAGGAATCAACCAGCTCGCCCACCATTTTCCAGCTGTGAGGCAGGTTGTACTGCCACTGATGCCAGCAGCAGGGAAAAGCAACCAGAGGAGACAATGCTGGCATGATAAGTCCAGGGCTGGCTTTCTCTGTTTCCTTCCCTCCTTCTCCACTCCTGGGAGGATAGAATGAAAAAAGATGGTCTCAGATTTTCAAGTTCAGACCACTAATTTCATCTCTAAATATATACTATTCTGCTGATGCCATTTATATAATGTAAAATGTTTGGGAGCGATTGCACTGTTAGGAAAGAAACATACTGACAAATGACATATTATTCTCATTAAAAACATCTTATGAAATTATATTAGCAATATGCACCTCTAATATCCTCAGCAACACTGTGGTCTATTTTACACCAAGAAAAGATTACAGCTGTACTTTCAACCTTCAAATCTCCTGAGTAGAGATGGGCATGATCGGAATCACGATGTGAAACCCCCCCGATAATGGCATTTGCGCCATCGGGACTCAGCTAATCGGTTTCGTCCACAGCAACCGATCCAGCGTTCGGGGGGGCGGGGCTTGATCAGGGGGGCCATTGTGATCTAATCGGAGAGCCAGACACTCAAGCACCAATAATCTATTCCCCTAGCAACGGAGCCAGGGGAATGCCTGAGCTGTGTTTGCCCTCCTGTCACTCTGGAAAACCAAATGGAAGCCCAGCTTTCCTTGATTAGCAGGCTTCCTTCCAACCACGGAGCAGCAACCCAGGGGAGGGAGGGGGAAGGGGGTGTTCTGAAGCCATGGGAACAAAGGTTTTTTGCTTTTTAAAAAAACAGGGGAGGAATGGGTGTTTGTAGGAGGAATGGGTGCTTTTCTGTCTGTCACTCTCTGCAAAAGGCAGCGTGGGTGGCTGGGAGGCCACCCGCGCCATTCGTCTTTCTCCAGGACCAGGGCCGGATCTACGGTTGCCAGCACCCAGGGCAACCGTAGTCAGGCTCTTGCGCGCGCTCCTGGGTCGTCCCCCGCCCACACAGCAAGCCGGCTGTCTCGGTGCGCTGCGGAGCTGGCGGCAGCACAAGTGGCTCGGAGGCTGCCCGCACTGTTCACCTGCCCCGCAAGACAAGGGGCAGCCGGCTTGCCCACACGCCCCTTGTCCTGGGGAAAGGCGAACGGCGCGGACGGCCTCCCAGCCACCCGCGCTGCCTTTTGCCTTTCCCCAGGACAAGGGGCGGCTGGCTTGCCCATGCGCCCCTTGTTCTGGGGAAAGACAAACGGCGCGGGCGGCCTCCCAGCCACCTGCGCTGCCTTTTGCTTTTCCCGCAACCCGGCCGCCCCTCCTCCTGCGGGAAAGGCAAAAGGCAGCGCGGGTGGCTGGGAGGCCACCCGCGCCGTTCATCTTTCCCCAGGCGCGCTCCTGGGGCTGGCAACTGCGCCCAGCGCCCCCTCTTTGGCGGCGCTGGGGGCAGACTACCCCCTGCCCCCCCGTCGATCCAGCCCTGCCCAGGACAAGGGGCGTGTGGGCAAGCCGTCCGCCCCTTGTCCTGGGGAAAGGCAAAAGGCAGCGCGGGAGGCTGGGTGGCCGCCTGCACTGTTCGCCTTTCCCCAGGACAAGGGGCGTGCGGACAAGCTGGCCGCCCCTTGTCTTGCAGGGCAGGTGAACGGCGCGGGCAGCCTCCGAGCCACTCGCGCTGCCGCCAGCTCCACAGCGCACCAGCAAAGTTGGCTTGCTGCATGGGTGGGGGGGCAACCCATTAGCGCGCGCACACAAGAGCCTGACTACGGTTGCCCTGGGCGCTGGCAACCATAGATCCAACCCTGGTGTGAATGTCCCCTCCCTGAGGGGATGCAGCTCGTTGCCAGGTTAAAAACTCCCCCCCCTCTGCTCTAAGTGTGTGTGTGTGTGTGTGTGTGTGTGTGTGTGTGAATGTCCCCTCCCTCCCTGAGGCCTGGCAGCCGCTTCCACCAACCACCGTTCCTATATCGCTGGAAACAGCAGGGCGCCCTCCCGCTTTGGCCTCCCCGATTCCCGATTCCGGATCGGAAACGGGACTTGATCGGTTAGAATCGGTGACCTGGGTTCAGCGGCGGCCTGGATCCACGAACGGCTTGATCGGTATTTTTTTTTTCATCGTGCCCACCTCTACTCCTGAGTTTGGTAAGCCAGATGCTCTCAAGTTTATCTGTGATTTCGTGAAGAAATTATATATTTGATGTCTGAAGGAAAGGTATATTATTCGTAGATCAAGTACTGCTTCACCATGATGCTACAATTTGAGAGCATAGGGTGATGCACAGAGAAAGTTCTTCATACTATAATCTTGGGGAGATAGAACAAATTGCTAAAGCGCTTCACTGCTTTACTGACTGATTTTTTGTGAGTCTTTACAAGATTTTTTCTTTGTGGTGTAGGAAAATATAGAAAGGAGTTTTGTGTTGAGAGAGAATATCTTCCATGGGTTAAATCTGAGTGAGAGATCACTGGTACTTAATGTTGAAACTATGTTAGCACTACTCTAGGAGCTGGAATGGGAGCTGGAATAAGTAGTAAGAAGGAGAAGAAGTATCTGAGCATATGCAGAGTGCCTTTCACACTGAGTTAGCATAGCCAGTTGTGCCCATAAGGGCCAGTGCATTAAGGCCAATTCCAGCGCGTTAAGGCCTTCTAGTTATCGTGTGATGTAGTAGTCTTCTGAAAATACTTCAGTGTGTCTGTTTTTCTAGGAAATTTTAGGGTTACATGTTACATCTTTCAATCTTACCACATGATGTTTTCTCAAGACTGGTTTACCAGACAAAAAGTGAGAGAAAACTCAAAACAATTGCTGTAATCAGCTGTCTTGACAAAAATTCACAGATCACTACCTCAGATCACCTCAGGCAAAAACTTCCCGAAATGGATGCCAAACTGGAAGATCAAAGCTCCTAGGCTACATTAGGTAGTAACTTGCTACCAGGCTTGCTGCAAGTCACTGATTCCCAACACCACTCAGTAGGCCAGCAGGAGTAAAAGTAATAAAGAAAGTTTCCACTGAATCAAAGATTAGCACATTCTCACTTCTGGGTTCATCCCAGCAATGACGTCAAGCTATCACCATGTCAGTGCCCCCCTTATGTCCCCACCTCCCAGTCTTCTGCAAGTCGCCACCATGCAGTGACTGTTTCAACTTCTGAACTCATTTTAATTCTTTGTACCTGGTTACAATCACTTGACACATGTCAGAAAAAAGGATCTATAACAACTGACAACATTCACTTGCTAGCCAGTGATAAGCTGTATCAGCTCCACTCCCCCATATCAAGACTGAGAAAAAGGATTCTGGAGAATTTTTTTTAGGCTTTTTAGCATTGCTGAATTATGACAACGCAATCAAGAGATCTGCGAACGAGGGGTTACTTGTGTTTAACCCCTTCCTTCAGCAGTACAGACAACTGGCGTTTTTAAAGCCATGCTAGCAAGATTTTAATGAAGTAGGCAGCATCCATAATGAATTGCCCTGAAGAACACGGACATAGAAAAGAGTTTATCTCCCCTTATTAGGATCCATTAAGATACAATATTTCAAGCATTTTTTGTCCTTTTCAGTTCTCCCAGCAAACCAAGGAGAAAGGTTCAATGAAACCTTGGTCGTTTCCACACACTCTTATAGGGATAACCCACTCATGGAACCAGGGCCGGCACCACCATTGAGGCGATGAGGCGGCCGCCGTGGGCACTGGGGTGCCAGAGGAGGTGCTGGAGGGGCTGCTGGGAGCGGAGGCGCACACCATGGAGCTGGTGTGCCTGCCCCGCAGCTGCTTCAAGCCGGCCAGCCCTGCGCCGCCGCCGCCACACGCCCCCAGCCGGACGCAGCAGCCGCATGCCAGGCATGGCAGGCGGCCAGGGTGGCATGCGGAGTGTGGGTAGCCTCCACACACCACCCCCACCACTGCCGGCCAATGGCCCTGGCTTTGCCGCGTGATGACGTCATAATGTGATGACATCACGCAGGCTGGGGCGCACAGGCTGAGGCACACACGTGGGGCGGCCACAGGCGCCAGAAACCCTGGCGCTGGTAGTGCATGGAACACTGGCAACATCTTCATTTGTGAAACGATTGCTGGCTGTTTGGCTTCTGTTTTTTCGGTGCCTTTTCTGGGACTGCAGAGTGTGTTCCCAAAAAAGGCGCTGAAAAAACAGAAGCCAAACAGCCCGCAACCATTTTGCAAATGGAGACGTCTGGATTCCTGAGGAAAATCTGCCAGTGTTCCATGGAAACAGCCCTTGCCAAGTAGTCATCTATTCAGTTCTAGACAGTGTGTGAGGAAAAAAAGATGTATACACCTTACATTGGTTCAAATGTCCTGATGGATCCATTGCTCTGCTTTTGCCCTCTGCTTCCTTTTTAACTCTGAAAGGAAAAAAGGGACAATTTGCGGCCAAACCTCTCTTCCAGAGGCGGATCTACTGTGAAACTAATGACGCTTAAGCTTCAGGGCCCCTAATCCCAGAGGGCCCCTGAAGCAACTTTTTTTTTAATGAATGATTTTTTCAACAAAAATTAATAGAGTTTTTAAAGCGTTTGTTATTAAAATAAGGCTATTTTAGTGATAGAATCATAAGCCAATGGGTTGAAGTACTGAATATCGATTATAGAATGGAGCATGCTCAGTGTTGCAGCTTCTCCTAAAGTGGGCTGGTTTTTCCCAGCAGCCCAGCAGTTCAGCCTGGCCCAGGAAGAAGCAACAGCACCATAAGGGTGGGGAAAGGCCTGCACAGATCTTCTTGTTTCAAGGCCTGTTTTGGATTGTTGCCGGTAAATGTTGGTAATCTCTGCAATTATTAGAGATCTCTTAAAACAGAGGTGAAGTTACTTCTTGGAAACTTCCTAGGAAATTTTTATTCACACAAGTGACTTTGACATGTGAGATAACTCGGTACAGCAATTTTAATCAAAAACTGAGATGTAGTGGTTAAACTTTTAAAAAAATTGTGGTGATTTGCCATGGAACAACCCCATTGAAGAAGATAACAGTGGTTACCCAGACCTCGTGGCTGGTGGGAAAGGGCTCATCACTGTATGGCCCATTTTCAAGGGCTCCACACCCCACCACCCTGTTTTCTGCCTCTTGGGCCTTGAGGTCCTTGTAAGGGCAGCAAGGCCCTTTGGACCTTGTTGGATGTTGCCCTATTGTTGCTGGTTGTGAAAGGGCCCCCATAACAGCTCAAGCTTCAGGGCCCCAAAAATGTAGCTTCGCTCCTGCTCTCTTCTCCCGCCCCCCAACCCGATGCTTTCCATTGAATCTGCAGCCTCGATGTTTCCAATTTTCAACATATGCAAACTCTTGAGAGATATGAGGTGCGACTTCAAAACACAAAGTTAAGCTGTTCTCTGTTGCATGCTGACTGGTGAAAATCTCTTAACACTTTGGTAATGTCAGGTGGCTGCTTCAGATTTCAGCCATTGGTTTTCCCCCATTATGTTAGCTGAGCTTGCCTCTTCCTTTTGAGGTACAAGTAACAGATTTCCATTTCCATGACCATTTGTCATACCCAACACATTGTTCAACAGTATATGTGAATCTACTCTGTGTGGATATATTATTTATTTATTTGATTTGATTTATCCCCCAACCCCCACAGATGGGCTCGGGGCGGCTAACAACATTCAAAAAATTCATTAAAAGTCACAAAACCATAAAATCAATAATAATTTTTTTAAAAGTCATTAAAATAGTCCAGGAGCAGGCTATTTAAACAAATATTGGGAGCCTGTATATGGGCATATAAAAAGCCTAATACTGATGAAGGAAATATTAGAGCAAACAACCCTAATGACTCCCACAGCACGGCTAGATAAGGACAGTATTGCACACAGAAACAGCTCTGAGAACCTGCAGGCTACTGAACAGAGACCCACAGGAGGCTGCCTTACAGCCAGGCTCAGTGTCACTTTTTTGCATGGGTTTGCACTTGATTCACACAGCCACATAGCAGCTGCAGGGGACTGAGGGGGGGGGGAGAGCCCAAATGACCTCAAATGGCACCACAGGGGGAGGAAGAACTCCTGCCTACCCCTCAAGCGTTTTTTTTGTGAGAAAACTGCGGGGAGGGGGATTATTTCACCAATTTTGCTGCTCCACATGCACAGAATACGCATGTAGAGCAAAATAACTCCAGTGTGATTTTCACATGAGAAAATTGTTTGAGGGAGAGGCAGGAGTCTTTCCTCCCCTCACAGTGCCATTCTGAGCCTATTTAGGCTCTCCTTGCTTCTAAAACAAGCAGTTCCCTGCAGCTATTGTGTGGCTGCAGGGATCAGGTGCTCTGCATAGAATGTTCTGTGCATGTGGAGCAGCAAAATTGGTGGAATAATTTCCCCCCCTTCCCGGTTTTCACATTAAAAAATTGCTTAAGTGGGAGGCAGGAGTCTTTCCTCCATGCATAGTGCTATTCTGAGCCTGTTTAGCCTCTCCTTGCTTTTAAAACAAGCAGCTTCCTGCAGCTACTGTGTGGTTGTGGGGATCAGGTGAAAAGTCATGCAAACCCATGCAAAAAAAGTAACTTCTAGCTTTGCTTTTAGCCGTTCCATCATGACTTGAGAGAAGGGCTTTTTCAGTAGCGGCACCTTGCTTATGAAATGCCCTTCTCCGTGACACTTGCCTGCCACCTATGTTGCTTTCTTTTAGGCGCCAGTCCAAAATGATTTTGTTCACCCAGGCTTTTAATTAAAGAGTTGATATTTTAACACTATTTTAGTCCGGAAACTGTTATTTGAAGCTGTCAATGGTCAATTGTTATGGTCTATGATTTTATGCTGGGCTGGGTTTAATGCTAGTAATTATAAAGATAATTAATACCTTTTGATTTTTTGTGTTTATGGTTTTTATTTTGTAAACAGCCTCCTGGAAAGACAGCATAAACATTTTCTTAATAAAATAAATGCATAAGAATAAACTAAAACAAATAAGTAGGAATAAGCAAATCAATTTTCTAAATAAGTAAGTAGGAAAGATAGCTGTGACAAGAAGCCACCTGTTCCCTTGTTGTGACGGGTTACATAGATGGAGCAATTTGTCCTTTATGATGGGATTCAGCCAGCATCCTCCAGAAGTACATTTGCCATTCGCTCACTTCTGCAGCTTTAATCAATCCTCCCCAAAGGACAGCAACCTTCTAAATCAAATTGCTTAAGGCACAACAGCTTACATATCAGGAAAAGGGACCGGAGAGGAAACCAGCTGCCAGATCTTCTTATCAGATGAGATTAGCCACTTTGCATGTTCTTAATGACAATTGAGGGGGGTAATAAACTAAGGGCAATAATCATTTTCAAAAAGCCAGATACATACATTGCATCATAAGATCATTGTTTGAGTCTATGTTTCATCCATATTTAGAATATTTTTCCTTCATTTATAGTTTGCTTTTCTCACAGAAGACTCCAGGAGGATTACAGAAATAAAAAATACAGCAACTGGTATGATAAAAATCATTTAGAAATTTATGACAGGTATTAAAAACTGTAACAGCATCCCTTTTCCTAGAATTGCTTTTCTAAAATGTTCTGCTTTGCACATTCTGGGGAATGATCCTAGCACAGGAGTCTTCTTGACCTGATCAGACAGGCTGATCCACTGGTGGAGTCACAAGTAAGGTTGCCAACCTCTAGGTGGAGCCTGGGGATCTCCCTGCATTACAGCTGATCTCCAGATGACAGAAATCAGTTCCTCAGGCGATAATGGCAGCTTTGGAATGTGGACTCTATGGTATCATATCCCACCGAATTCCCTCTCCGGGCTTCACTCCCAAATCTCAGTAATTGCCCAATCCAGAGTTGACAACACTAGTTACAACAGAGAATGCTCCAGTATGGGCAGCCATTGATCTTATCCATTTGCTGTGTTACCTTCAAAAGACTTTGCTCAAGTGAGCCAATGCTGTCACCGCAGACCATATCAGAAGGGCAGTTCTGCTGATAGGCGTGCCCTAGGCATTGAAGAAAGGTGTTAATTGGCACCTCTGTAAGAATATCTTGGCTGCTCCAGCTGCCTTACCTTAAAAGGCTGTCATAAACAGAGAGGGTAGAGAATGTTGTAATTATAGTTACTGGCTTCCTTATATAAGATAGGACTTTTTTAAGATTGAGGGGAAAAAATACCCCATGAAGGGTGAGGTGGTATGATAGAGATCATGGTACAAAAGGAGTTAGTAAGATAAAAGGTGGTGGTTTCACTAAGCTTGTTAACACTGCCAGTTTAGCAAAAGTAAAGACTTGGCCAGTTATTGCTCTTGGGGATGGTCTCTGTACTTTCCTACAGTCCATATGGATTCTACAGGATTACATCTCCCACTGTCATCCCTGCATTTCATGGCCTTCTGATCCTGCTGCTTAAGCTCATATATAAATGTCTGCCTGGCGAGGATCTGTTACATGGCACCTAACCATGTGGACTTTTATGCTAGACCTCCACCCTTCCCTTTTAGACTTTTAGACCTCCACCCTTCCCCCCTGGAGCTGAACGCAAGTGCACCTTTTGTGTTTGGTTGCCTCGCGTTCTGTTAACTGAGTTTACGGATGGGGTCCGAGCCACTTTCCCCTTCTCACTGCAGCCCCAGGTGCCCTGAAAAGACACTCCTGGTTGTTGGGGGTGGTGCTTTCAGGAACAACAGAGCACAGCATGTGATGTGAAGTGTGACAACTGGGAAAGGGAGTCAGCCGAAACTGCTTCCCCTTCCACACACACTTACATAAATGGAGCAATAATTTATGCAAAAGTTGTGGGAGTGGGGTGGGAATTCTCTGATTCCATGTGTGTGCTGAAGCGCCCACACTGTTCCCCTGACCCCACAGAGTGTCTTTTCAGAGGACACTGCATTGCAAACTTCTCTGAGACACCTAGCTGAAGCAGAATGGACTACTTCTGAAGCTCAGGGCCAAGCTACAAGTGACGAATTACATTGAATGGCAAGTGAACAGACTCGCGTGTATTCCTCCCTGTTCACTTCACTTGCACTCCACTCAATCACTAAGTGATCGAGTGGCGTGCAAGTGGAGCACAAGTGAACAGGGAGGAATTCACATGAGACTGTTCACTTGCCATTCAAGTGTAATTCGTCACTTGTAGCTTGGCTCTCAGTGTGACATTGTTTTATAATTCTTTTTGCTCTGGATGAATTTCTGGAATAGTGGGCATGCCTGGTGGCCCATCTGTTCCATTATATGTTGTGTTGTTGGGAAGCTGGAGACACCTGTAGCATCTGGGATACTATTAGACTTTTCTTCTGGGCCTATTGTGATGGTGGGTAAAGGCCAAATTGCTTCAGGATGCTTTGGCGGACAAAGGGTGATCACATGGCGATTTTCTCAGCTGTGAGTGAGCAGAAGAGGAAGTATGGCTGGGTGACTGGATGACTCAGACAATGCTCGCCAAACAATTGGAGGAAGTCTGAAAAGGAAGTGACCAAAATAGTCACACCGGGCTAACTCAGGGATAGAAAAAAGGCCTGGCCCTGAAGGGGATGGGAGGAACACAGGTTTGAGAATGATTTGGAGTGGATTCCAAGCCCAGTGTTTCTGACAATCCAGCATCAGAAATGGGATTCTTATAAGGATAGATAAATCCTTTTATGAGCTGTTAGGGTACTAACATAATGATATATTTTTACCTGTCGATTTAACTTCAAACTTCTGGAACTGGAAGTGGAATTACTCCTTGCCTCCCAAATGCTCCCGACAACCCTAACGGTAACCCCACACCAGCTCCAGGGCACCCCTGCTTGCAGACTACAGAAAAATCGGTCTTACCTCCAAGTAGACTTGGTTAGGCTTGCTTTCTGAGTCCCCTGAGGCAGTGCCCAGTAGTGCACAGGCTGAAACTCAAGAGACAGAGAAATAGAGGAAAATCTTTTAATCATCATATGAAAATGTATCTTTTTACTGTATTTTATTTTGCATTTTTCAGTCTTTTGATGAGAAGGTCATTCAAGGCTGGCACAAATTTCCACAAAAGGCCTTACTCGAGATGTATGAACAATATTTACATGAACAGTTGATTGAAGTTTAAACAGGAGAGGGAATGAAACAAATGTCTTTCAGCTTTCCTCCCCTTTTGATAGACATGAGCGGCATTCGCCCCACTGCAATCAGAGGATCCTTTTGAAGGTGGAAAACCATCCCCTTTCATTAGCAAGACACTTTTTAGATTTAAATCAGAGACCTGGCTTCTGCTTGGCAAAAGACCTTTCTACATTCAATAAAGCAATACATTTGCTAAGCAAGAGGGCATTTTTTATCCTCTACCTCAAAGAAGCTCGATATATTTATGCAAAGAATGCAAGACTTCACTGAGTTTATCTTAACACATGTGCTGCAATAAACAGGACTTCCAGCAAAAACAAAAATCATAGCACTGCCTCTTCCTTTGTTTTACAGGAGATTCATAATAATATAGTCCTTCCCTCCAGCTAGGCTTTAAACATATTCATTATTTTTTTTCCTGCAAAGGTTTCCTCTATATAAAGCACACATATATGTTATTAGCTTTGATCTCCTCGCAGGCAGGCAGCACTTGAATTTGGTCCAGGCCACTATATAAGTTAAATGTTATCATATGCTACACAGTATTTCCTGTGAACTGTATTAAAACAGAATGTGTGTGTTGATCTGAACTACAGTGTACACTCTCAAAAAACGTTTGAGTCAGCCCTGCCTTAAACATAGTCAGAACCAGCTCTGGGGTTTGGGAGCCCAGATGCAAGATGACATCCAGCAGGCACTCTAGGGATTGCCGTACCATAGAGTTTCTGGCAATTCCTAGAGAAACATGATATCACCTCTAGGTTTCCCCCAACAAAACACCTACAGTTTTTGATTACTAGCTTCCTGAAACTTCTTTCAGCTTCTTCCATGGTCACTAACAGTGTGCAAAGCATCCATAGGCTATGCACACCTAACTGAAAATTAGTTGACACACGTAGACTCGGTTTCTATATTGAAATCATTTTCATCTTGATTTTCTTCATCTGCTTCCCTACTCACTGTATTATTGCCTGACTGAAGAAAAGCCTTGTCTGATCTGAAAAACTGGAAGGTAGACTGGTTTCCTTTAGCTTCTTTTGTTCCTTTTACCTCTTCAAATTTCGGGCTGCCTGATTTGTATTTACAGCTACCGCCAGACATGGCAGCAGGATGGGCGTTAGTGTTTGTCACTGCAAGTAAATTAGACACACATATTTTGGGCCGGCAAATCCTACCAGAAGAAGCAGCAGCACTTGTTCCCACTGACTTGGGGCACTTTGCATTGCCCATCCCACCAGTGTTCCTCCCTCCTGCCTATGCACAAGGAACTGTGGCACCAGTAGTTCTTAATATGATTGACCCAGGAGGCCCAGCAGTTCAGCATGTTGCTTGACAATCTCCGCTGGGACACAGAGTCCACCTTCCAAGGCAGCCATTTCCTCACAAAATCCAGACAACAGATACCAGAAAATAAGTTTCTATAAATATTCTCAGGCAGGATCTACAGCTTATCCTCAAAATTTTCCTCATGGTAATAGGGGTTACAGCCTGGGCTGGGCCACTCTGGACCTCCAGGCCCAAGTAGGATGTACCCAGGGATTTTTTATGGGAAAAGAGGTGGTGGAACTCAGTGGGTTGCCCTCGGAGAAAATGGTCACATGGCTGGTGGCCCCGCCCCCTGCTCTCCAGACGGGGGAGTTTAGATTGCCCTCCGCTATGCTGGAGCGGCGCAGTGGGCAATCTAAACTCCCCTCTGTCTGGAGATCAGGGGGCGGGGCCACCAGCCATGTGACCATTTTCAAGAAGTTCCGGAACTCCGTTCCATCGTGTTCCAGCTGAAAAAAAGCCCTGGATGTACTGTTCCCCTCCATATAGGAGCCTTGGTCTCAGAAACTCCCAACAAAACCTACTTTTCAGAATTTGTCTCAAAATGCTACTGAGCCTGCTCACACACGCTAGACGGTGCTCTGTGGTAGCAACTGAAGCCCTTTCCCCTTTTCTTGTGGTATCAGATTTATCTAACCATAAAAATGTGGCCAAAATAAGTCTAAATTAAGAGAAAGGCGTACAGACTATAGTGTGGCCAAGCCTCCCAGGCTTGAAAGCTCAGGAGGGGAGAGTTGGGGGCAGCACGCTGGGGTGAATTGCATCATGCATGCGCTCCGGAGCACTTCCTGATCATGCTAGGAATGACATCATTTCTGGTATGATGCGGAACTGATGCATGGGGTGATAAAGGGCCAATTTTTATCAAATCAGCCCTGAACATGAGCCGTCCCTTCCATGTTGCACTGAGAATGTAGTAATTCCCAGCGTGACAAGGAAGTGCTCCAGAGTGCACGGAAGTGTGCTGGGCGGGGGGGGGGGGTTGTTCTATACCTATTCCTGTGCCTTTTGATCCAGCCTGGGAGGATGGAGGCTGGGAGTGGGGGACCCCTCACCCTCACCAGGGGACTGGTAGCCCTAAGAGACAATAATGTGATTTTTTAAAGACCCAAATAAGGAGAAAGACTGAGGAGCTTGCTACATAGCTCTGAATTTAAGCCCTGATGTTTCATTTTAAACTGATTTAGTCCAGGTTTATTTCCCTGGGAGTAGATTTCCTTAAGTAAACACCAAAATGAAATGGACATTGTAAACCACTGGAAGATTGAAATTCAGTTAAAACTAACTTTCATGCATGGTCATTAATTGATTCAAAAGCAAGTAAAATAGCCTATGCATTTTTCATATGTGTACACACCCCAATATCAAAAGAAGAGATGAAAAACACTTAAGTGGTACATGGATGGAGTTCAAGTCCTTGAATGTGAATTGAGCTCTCTGGGTTCCTGTTACTGTGTGTAACTATAAACTATAGCCTTTCAGCGACAATAGGAAAAGCTGAATAAATACATTGGCCAATCCGCAACAGCTATTAAAGTCTTTCTGATCCTTGATAATCCCTCAGCAGTATGGTTATGTTTAGCTTACAAAAAACTAGATAGGCTTAGGGAACAATATTTTTAAAGAACCACATTGTGTGAAAACCCTTATTTTACAAAAAAGAAAGAAAAGATGCTTAAGACATATTTAGAAGTTGATCCTGGAAATGGGTAACAAGTATTGTTTCTGTTTCAGAGTTTTAAGCAAGCTTGGTTTCCTTCTCGTAAGCAGCTAGCTGCTATTTGTACTGTGTCCATCTCCTTTGTTCGTTCCTTTTGTTCTAAGCAGTTCTGTATATCAGGCCATGTGTGCCTGCGGGTCAGGCAAAATTGCTGTTTTCACATGGCTGATTTTCATGGTACGGCTGCAATGGCATAGAAGCATCCTCATACATCAAATATATGGTTGTTTTCACACGTCTTTAACATCATGCAAAATCGCACAAAGCTCACGGAACAAGGGCATCTTCATGGCGCTATTTCTGACATCACTTCATCATGACTCCGTTTTCGTGGTGTGATGACATCAGAAATCGCACCATGAAGACACCCTCTTTCTGTGAGTTTTGCACGATTTTGCACGATGTTAAAGATGTGTGAAAACGACCCGTTTAAAAAGTCGTGGGGGAAGAGGGCGATACTAGAGATATGCAACTGGCTCCCTTACTCCCCTGTGGGCTTCTAGGAATTTAATAGTTTATTTTACATCATTTATATCCCACTTTTCTCTCCAGTGGGGACCCAAAGTGGTGTACATCATTCTCCTCCATTTTATCCTCACAACAGCCCTGTGAGGGAGGTTAGGCTGAGAGTGTGTGAATGGCCTACTGTCGCCCAGCAGAGGGGGCATTTTAACCTGGATCTCTGAGCTCCTAGTCTAATAACCTCACCACTACACCATGCCAAAAACACTTCAAGTGCAAGGGATCGACAAAGAGAATATTATCTCCCTATTTTACTTCTTGGTCTCTCTTTCTACTTGGGCTTTTCAAACACAAAAAGCAACTCAGAAAGACAAGCAGGTAGAGAGATCCGAGTTGCCTGTGCAGGGTTGAGAAATTCCTGGAGATTTAGGGGTGGAGACAGAAGGGAAAGGACTTCGGCATGGTATAAAGTCCACCCTCCAAAGCAGTCATTTTTCTCCAGGAAAACTGATCTCTGTAGTCAGGAGATCAGTTATAATTTCAGGAGATCGCCAGGCTTCACCTGGAGACTGGCAACTTTAGTCATGAGACTGAGGAGAAAATTATCTTCATGACAGTTTGCCTTTTCTTTACCCTCTTGAGACAGCAAACACTTCAAGAGAGGGCCTAGAGGGGTGTGTGCAAATAGGACAGCAAACTTTTTTTCCTCCTGTATTAAATAGATAAAAATAAGTCCTCCCCTATTCCCTCCAATATATGAAAAAAAAATAATCTGGCATGTATCAAGAACAGGGGGAAGCCAGTCATGCCAGAGGAAAAATGGTCAGTTGGTTTTTGAGAAAATTTCAAATATTTACTGCTTCTTAGCTGTTCAAACAGGAACCATTGTCGATCTGGGGCCAGAAATACCTTAAAGACCAACTAGATTCCCAGGGTATGAGCTTTCGAGAGTCAAAGCTTCCAGGGACTGGACCTGAGTCTTGCTCTTCTATTACAGATCAACACGGCTATCCACTTGAAACATTTATCAATTGCTTGTGCTAGAGATATACAGTAGCAATATTAATTAAAAGAAAGAATAGGCAGAAATTACAGTTCACAAGATAAAGACAGATTTCATATATTCCTCACAACAGAAAAAGATTACGTTATGATCTACTTTTACTAAATACTGTGATTTGTAGGGGAAAATACAGCAAAGGCCAGAAACAGAATGCACAGAGATGGAAACTGCAAAGTTAGACACTGCTTGGAGGAAATATAGTAGAAAAGAGAAGATCATGGACTGATTCTAGGTTTTTTGGTATATAATAACATTCACATTCTTCATTTTGGCTCAGAATTTATTATTCTGATAGCATAAACCCTTTGCCTTCAGTGGACTTAGAAGGGTATAACTCGACTTAGGAGCCCACTGTAAGAATGTCAGTTGATAAAAACATACCCAATGTGGCTTTTGTGTTTAGAATCTCTTTCTCTTTGAAATGTATTAGGTCTGCTCCAGTTCAGGTTTCACATTAATAGCCGCTTTGAATGACTAGGCACATCCCTCGGTAATACTAGAGAAATTCATTGCATTTTATGGGGCCTGGACAAGTGCCAGGATGCAGATAAATATCCATATCAGCACGGTGTGTGTGGATCTCCCTTGCTGGACTGGAGAAGCTGTGTTGAAATAAATTGGGGGAAATATTGCAAAAGGGGAAAGGGTTAAGACAAAGTATACAGGGTAAATAAAATCTGAAAGCATTTTGTTCAAGTTTGTGAAAACCCATGTAAAAAACTCCTAGTACTAGAAAGCTAGCTTGTCAGGGACCCTGGCTTTGTACCCTAGCTTTTCCCCTCCATGCTAGTTATTCACTGAGATTTTTGTCCTGGAGGAGCATTCCAATGCAATTCTACCTTGTACTGGTGTTTCTGAAGTTATACAGTTTTGGAAGAGTATACCATATAACTTTTTTTTTGAAATATTTCACAGACTAATCCTAAATCCAGTCTGTAACTGCTTAGGATAGCAATCATACCCCACACCACTGTAATGTGGAGATACCTCAAGCAGGGCACCATTCCTCCCAGACCCACCCCATCACCAGCTGAGAGAGAGCAATCCCCAATGGTATTATCAAGGCTTTAGAAAATCTTCTATTGTATACATACTTGTGCTCTAGCAAGCGGAAGGGGCTAATTTACAATTCCCATGATCATGGCAGCTGTGTGATAAACTATACAGGCTACACAACAGGGAGGAGCAGGGCTTTTTTTCAGCAGGAACGTGGTGGAACGGAGTTCCAGAACCTCTTGAAAATGGTCCTATGGCTGGTGGCCCCGGCCCCTGATCTCCAGACTGAGGGGAGTTTAGATTGCCCTCCGCGCCGCCGAGCGGTGCAGAGGGCAATCTAAACTCCCCTCTGTCTGGAGATCAGGGGGCGGGGCCACCAGCCATAGGACCATTTTCTCCGAGGGCAACCCGCTGAGTTCCACCACCTCTTTTCCCAGAAAAAAAGCCCTGGGAAGGAGTAACGGAGAACAAGAGTTGTTGAGATAAATAGCAGTAGTCAACGGTAATGAACCTCATGAATCCAGTAGAGGGTTGGCTATTTGGGAAGGTGCTAAGCAAAATGTACGATCATCCAGTCCCCAATGACTGAGTCTGCCAGTGCAAAATCTCGGCTGCTTTTGAGACTCCTTCAGGGCTAGCTGCTAAATCTAGGTTGTTGGTGCCTTTCACTACAGTCTTTCCTGTCCAGGCTGGTTTTCACACCAGAGCCAAAGGTAGGTTCCAAATGCCCCATGAAATGTCTATTTCCTGTCTGCCCAGCTGCCTTTGTGTTCAGGAGAAGGCTCTGCAGTGTGAGAAGCATGGGTTCTCGCCCCGCCTCCTCCTATTTTGCAGGTGATAAGGCTTGTTGTTGGCCAAAAGGAGAATTTTGCCTTATCCCCCATCTTTCTCTTGATGGGCTCTTTTTTATCCCTCATGCCTGTTTCCCAAGAGAGTACTTTTCTCCAGTGAGCTACTGGGGAGGGAAGACAGGAATTGCCTTCTTGTTGCTTGTCTTAATGTCTATGTCCCCTTGTCTTGGAAAAGCTGCTCCTTGAAGCATTATCCGCATACCCAGGACAGGAACTCTTGCTATTGGAAGCCCTTTGCTGGCACTCATTCATCAAGGTCAGTACTAAACACCTGACACTGGTGCATTAGCCAGTGTCAAGTGTTTAGTGCTGACCTTGATGAATGAGAGCCTTGCTACAAGTGACATTTTACACGAGAAGGATAAAGGATCATTTTCGCAAGTCTTTCTGGGAACTGAAGTTCCTCTCCTCCACCCCTTTTCCTTTTGTTCCTTCCCTTCGCTGCCTGAAGAGACAGAGAAAGCCTGCGGCAACAGCAACTTTTTCAAATCGTTCCTCCATTCACAAGCCTGCTCTCAATGATCTTTGCGGCAGGCAGCTGCAACTTTCTCAGCTTTTTCTGGAGCATCCCGCCCCCCACCCCACCCCGCCCAGCAAGACGATTTGCAAAAGCTGATGTTGCAGTACGCTAGCTCTGTCTCTTCAGGCAGCAAGGGGAAGGAACAGAAGGAAAAGGGGAGAGGAACTTCAGTTCCCAGAAAGACTTGTGAAAATGATCCTTTATCCTTCACGTGTAAAATGTCACTTATAGCAAGGCTCTGAGTCTGCCTATGAGCTAAGAATCCACTGGTGCCCAGCTTTGCATGCCTTTGGTGAAGGCCGTGAGGTTTATGATATTTTTTTTTAAATCAGCAGTGGCTCCTGGAGTGTGGAACTCCACGGTCCAAAAAGTTTATCCTCCCCCCACCCCATCATTTCTGGTCTTTCATAAGTTATGCAAGACTGTTTTTTTGTTCTGGAGGACATTTAATTTTTTTTTTCACCTGGCCTATTTGTTTTTAGTCTGTTCTATCTTTGTTGATGCTGTACTGCTGATTTTTACAGTAGTTATTGACTGCAGTTTTATCTTTGTTTTTGTGCTAGCTGCTGTTTTCTGAACTGTTGATAGCTATTATTTTTAGCTGTTGCTGTTTTGCTATTCTATTCATTGTTTTTATCTATTTAAACTTTAACTTGTTTTATCTTATCATTGCAAACTGCTTTGGGTGTAATTGAATAACAGAAAGGCAGGATGCCATTTTTTTCTAACGTGAAAGAACACAGCTATTCTTCTTGAACTGAAGAAAACAACGCAGACATTGGCTTAACCTTACAGAATGAGTTATTTGCCCACACCTGGAATACACTGAGTGGCACTAACACCGGGCTTCGTACCCTCAGTCGCCACCAATATCATCAGCACTACTACAGCTGTCAGAGCTTATCAGCATCTTTCACAACAGTGTGCCAGGAAGCACTTCTGTTTTTATTTTTTTAATCCAGAGTCTTCGCTAATCCCTTGTGATCACTGTGACAGGTCACCTCAATCTCTCTCAGAAACAGAATTGGCAGCGGCTGTAAACTTCCTCTTAGATTTTAGGCAAAAAGGAGGTGTGGGGAGGCAAGAGCCCGTTTTTTGTGTGTGCCCTCCTCCTCCCTACTGGGAACTGCTTTGTCATCCTGTATCCTGACATATCAGGATGTGGCCTTCCTGGTGACTAGCTCTTCTTGCTTTTAACCGTGCTAAAATGCTCAGCTATTCCATTTGTTTTCTGTCAAAAACACAAAGAAACAGCTCATGATTTCCTGCACTTTATCCCCTAGGGTGTCATCGTTATAGGAAAACGTTGATTTAGGTCTGCTGCATGAAGAGGAAACGTGTTAACTAAAATAGCATCAAGAACAAAATTTTTTTCAAAGTTAGGCATGTCTAAGGTAAACCCCAGAGCAGCTAAACAGAAGATGTCAGGCTTAACATGTTCTAGACTGCAGAGAGCCACCACAGGGCCTCAGGGAGAGTTTCTCTCAGGCTACGCCATCACATCATTCAGGCCTAACCCAAATATCATACTTGCCTGGCTCCAGGGCCCCAGGGTGACCAAGATCTCTGGAATTTTGTCCCCTTGTTATCTCTCTTCTACTTCCCCCAACAACAGGGACCCAAAGCAACTTCCATCATTATTCTCCCTGTTTTCATTTTGTGCTCACAACCACCACTCTGTCAAGCAGATGATGCTGAGAGAGAATGACTGGCTGATGGTCCCCCGTGAACTTCCAGAGCAAACCTGTGCCTCTCAGCACAGCAGCCATGGGGTTTCAAGGTTGCAGCTTTCCCCTTATTTTCCCCTCTCCAGACCTCATGGTGACCAGTAGCAGTGGTGGGGAGGAGGGTATGCAAGCTTAAAAAAAAAAGTAATGGACATACCATTATAACTACATACAAATTTCCAATTAAAAAAACCCCTCCCTACAATAGCCATTGTTGGCATGTGGTGGGATGAATGTTGAGTGGACTGGGTAGGGGGAAAGGCTGCGGTGTGTGTGGGACTGGAAGATCCAGATCCACATGGCAGCCAGCCTGCATTTGCTACAATCTTTCCCAAAACATCGCAGCAAAGCAGGTTTGGGAAAAGTCACAGAAAAGTCAAAGAAAGCCTGGGTGATGGCCGGAATAGGGTTTCCAACCTCAAGGTGGGGCCTGGAGCCCCCTCAGAATTACAACTGATTGCCAGGCTACGGGGAACAGTTCCTCTGGAAAAAACAACTGTTTTGGAAGGTGGACTCTATGGCATCATACCCCAACTGAGCTCCCACCACAAATCCCACCCTCCCCATCTCCAGCAACTTCCCAAACTGAAGTTGGTAACCCTAGCTCAGAAGTAAGCACAACAGGGGATATATAACAACAACAATAACAATAATAACAACAAGCGATTTATATACTGCCCTTCGGGACAACTTAATGCTCACTCAGAGTGGTTTAGAAAGTATGTCATTATTATCCCCACATCAAACACCCTGTGAGGTGGGTGGGGCTGAGAGAGCTCCAGAGAACTGTGACTAGTCCAAGGTTACCCAGCTGGCTTCAGGTGGAGGAGTGGGGAATCAAACCCCCACTCTTAGTTTCCTAAGAAATTGTTCTAAGTGTTGGTCAATATTATCAGAGATAGCTTTGATCCGAATAGCTGAGCCATGAAGAATAATGGGGGCCACTTTCAGATTAAAAACTTACACTCAGAGATCTGCAGAAAACAGAATTCTCAAATAGGAGAAGGTCTTGACTTGCTCAATATTGGACACATTGATCAACCAATTAGATGGGTTCCATTTCTTAGTCCTGGTGAAAACTAAGATCTAGATTTTGGGTAGTTGATCATCAAGCTTTCTCGAGAGCAATAGTTGGAAAAAGATTGCAGGGCCCTTTGCAGCCCAACCCTAGTCCGAGACAGGAGCACATCATCCACAAAAAGCAGGAAAGCAGTGCAATCCTAAACAGAGTTACTCCAGTCTAAGGCCATTGATTTCAGTGGGCTTAGACTGGAGTAATTCTGCTTAGGATTGCACTGTAGGTACATCAATCTCAGTTAATTTTGGTGGATGGCAACAGTCATCAAAAACTGATGTGGCATCATTTAAGTACAAGTTGAACGAAAAAGGCACTAGCAAGCATCCCTGATGTACTCTTTTTCCAAATTAAATGGATTTGTTAAGTTCCCCTCGTACCCACATCATACTTGGGCAGTCAAACCCAAATATAATCACTGAATAAGTTCTAGACGTGTTTATCCATATTTGTTTGATTTTGTTCCACAATTTGGGATGATTTATAGAATTGAAGGCTCCCTTAAGGTCAATAAAAGCTGTATATAATCACCCTCCCTTAAAAGAGGTGACCCTAGCCCAGAAGTACCACAATGCTATTGGGAGATGACGGAGGGCAATCTCAACTCCCCTCTGTCTGGAGATCAGGGGGCGGGGCCACCAGCCATGTGACCATTTTCTCCCAGGGCAACCCACTGAGTTCCACCACCTCTTTTCCCAGAAAAAAAGCCCTGGCTGTGAGACAACACAAAATTTGGTAGACAGTCAAATAACTATATGCTTATGAGGCCCTGCACAGTATGCAGCATACGACAGAACATCCTGCAGCTACTGAGTGGTTTGAATTGTCAAGAACATATTGTGGGGCAGTTGCATTGTTCTACTATAATATATCTTTATTAGAGGAACATGCAGAAACCGTCTTGGCTTTTAAACCAGCAGAGGACAGACTAGTGCTAAGTGCAAAGCAGGCATAATCAAGGCATAAACGATAGGAGGGGACGCCCAGGCAGCAATCCTTATTTTCATCTGTGAAATGGTGGAAAGTATGTTAATGGCAGTCCTTTTCCTGTTTTCTCTGCCTCCCACAACCTAATAATATGCAACCATAGTTTGGTATGTTTCCAGGAGTCATACTTTGTACTCCACAAACTTTCTTCTCCCAACAGCTGGAGAGCGATCTCTTCCGTGTCAGATTGCTTGCCATGAGGGTGACTAATATCCCTCTTGGGCCTGCCTCAGTTTTGCTTGGCTACTTCATTAAACAGGTTAGGGGGCTTTGATCTCCCATCCTTTGTACTTCTGTTTCACGGGGCATAGACTTTTGCAACGGGGAGGCCTTCAAAATGATCAAATATCTCCGTGTTTGCCACTGTCATAATATTATGGCATTATTATGAAACATAAAGCCATCAAGGGGCCAGTTCTGAAATGCAAAAGCAACAGCAAAACATTCTGAAATCACTATACTACAGCCCAACTTTTAGCGAGAGTTTTAGAGTTCTCAAGACTTTTTACAGCCTCCACCCTCCCCAGCCAATGCTCCCAAATATCCAAGAATTTCCCAAGCCAGAATTAGCAACCCTACATGGACTTTTAAATCCTCCGGGCTGGTTGGCTTTGAATTCGATATTGCTCCATTGGTGTGGGTTTGTGGGTGCACGGGAAGCTCTTTTGCCAACCTGTATCTGTTTCGCCTTGGAGAGAAGGACACTTGGCAACTGCAACCCAGCCTGCTCGTAAACGTGTCCAAAAGGGAAAGGACACAGAGAGGACAAAGATAGCAGCGGCTGCACATAAACAGATAAAATCCAGGGCTCTTGTCTTTATCGACAAAAGGTCTCCAAGGAGCTCTCCATCCATTTTATGGTTCTGAACTTTCAGTTTTTCTTTTACTTTTTTTGTTTTGTTTGTATGCTGTAATTCAAGGGAAGATTTGCCTTTCTGGATGATCCTGCAACTTGAAAGGCTTGTGGCAAGTTAGGAGGTGGAGCCAGCCTGGCCTAGTATATATGAACAGCTTCTCTGGATCAGATGATGGCACTTGAGTTCTAACAGTGCCAGCCAAGTACCTTTGGCCTTTCCCCCACTGATCACAACAGTGTCTCATACTAAGAGGTATATATCTGTTGCTCCTGAACCTGGAACTTAGACATCATGGCTAATGGCCATTGATGGGTTTTGCTTTCATCCATTTGTCTGACTCCTTTTAAAGCCATCTAAGCTAGTGAGCATCAACACACCTTGTGATCTTATAAATGGTGAAAGTCTGTCTTATTTTATAGCATTGCAAGGCAGGTGTGTGTGTGTAAAGTGCCGTCAAGTTTCATTCAATTTACCAGGGCCAACCCCGCGTACTTTCCGAGATCTGATGAGACCAGGCTACTCTGGGGTATTGTGACCAGAGCAAGACAGGACGGAGCTCCTAAAATTTTATCGGAGCTCCTAAAATTTCATCACAGAACAAATCATTACTTCTCCTGCCCTACAACAGCTACCTTTTATAGCTTTCTTTGAGAGACCGCACAGTTGTCAGTTACACTGCTCTGGCAAATATTTTTGTTTTAGAGGAAATCATTTATTTTTTTCTTTGTCGTGTCCAGTATGGGAACACACACCTTCTCCAGTTCAAAAGGAATTACTACCGTAACCCTCCCTTCTGACAGCAAGTCATGCCCATCCTGTAGAGTTACATCAGCAAAGCACAGGGAGCAACAGTGGCTATGTGCACGTCTAAGGATTTTGTTTAAATCTGGAAGCACCTTCGCCCTCATTCCCATTTTACAGACAGGGAAGTAACAGTGGCTGCTGAGCAAGTGAACCTATTCAAGGATGCAAAGCATTATACAATATACAGATAAGAAACAGCAGGTAGATGTTGAACACTACCCTTGTATTAGAGCTACTGGGAGATTCACAAGGAATAAACACAAGGGTGCGACGGTTACCGAATAGTCCTGTGCAATCAGTGGGGTTAGACTGGAGTAACTCTGCATAGAGTTGTACTGTTGGAGAAGTTTCTGGTGGACAGACTTGATGTTCTGCATTTGCAGAGGGCTCAAGGTATTAATTATGAACTAAATCCATTTTATGTGCTTTTATGCCCTGGATGAATTTGAGTTGGTTTCTCATAAAACAGCCAAATGTACAATGGGATATACTGAGCTTTTAACTATGTCTAATCACCAAACAGAAGGTCCAGGTCAAGTCTTCTCTCCACTACTGTTGGAAGAAGAAGGGTCCTATTGTTTCATCATCTTTATTATACATTTCTGCATGAAATGCTTTCTAATACTGGTCTCAGTCATCAAACCCACTGTCATCATCAACTATTAGATTAGATTGACAAGCAACTCGAGCTTTAGTAGATTAATTGGTGCATGCTAATTTTTACCAGAATGGGTTCAAGGTAAGGGCAGGTTTGCTTAATTTTTGAGGCTATTTTGGTCCAGGCCTAAGAGGGAAAGAAAAAGAAAATATTCAAAATGACCTTTTTATTTAACAATGTATAGTAGTTCTTGCTCATTAAATTGCAAAATGCCTTACATTTTGTGGCAATATCTCCAATTACTCTGTAAGACATAAATAAATGTTATGTTAAGACCAGAATAAAACAGTAGTCCAGGGGCATGTTAACGACAAACACAATTTATTTCAGTGTAAGTATTCACAAGTCAGAGCTCACTCCATCAGATGCATGAAGTGTATATCCATCAGGCTAATTTATATACACAGTTTGGAAGGAGGATCTTCACTGGGTGTTTGCAGGATGAAATGAGAAATGCAGATGCAATAGGAAGTTGCAAAGGTATAACTGAAGTAATTGACATCTGTAAGAGGTGGGAAATTCCAGTTTGTACCTCTGTAACTTCTGATATTTACATCTTGCCTATCAAACAAGGAGGAGTGTCTTACACCCACTCTGAATGAAATTATGACTCTTTGGACTGGATCTTGCTTTAAACTGGCCTCTTCTTGAAACCTCCCCCCTCCCCCCCCCCCCTCCTTTTCGTTATTAATGTAAATCGGCCTGATGGATGTAGACCGGATGTATCTGACTCACAAACGTTTGTGCTGCAATAAATTGGGTAAGTAGCTAAGGTGCTACTGGACTCATGTTTTATTCTGCTGCTACAGGCTAATTTGTTGTTGTTGTTTATATTTCTAATCCGTTCTCTCCGTGAATGGGCTCAGAGAGGAACACAACATATGCAAAATACATAAACATGTTAATTTAAAACCAGATAAAAACATCAATAAATACAACAATACAATTTCTAAAAGACAGCAGTGCACATATTGCACAACACAAACAGCAATCCATGGGGCCAGATGGCCAACTATTAGACGTTGCAGGACAAAAGAGGAACAAATCCACGGGAAGCACAATACAGATAATCGTGCCAATTTAACAATCATTCACAAAAATGTATTGAAAGTGCAAGTGCTATAGATAATTCATAAATATTTCATACAATCTCATTTCATACATATATATCAATGGATCAACCAGGGAACTTTTCTTGGGTACATAGTGACCAACCGGGTACAATATAAAGTCTCTTAGAATATAGTCCTCCCAAGTCCTCCTTGATGTTAACAAGCGGAAAAAGGTGAAGCTGAAAGACGGAGTTCCAGACCACGCCCAGTCTAGGGCCGGCTGCATGCTAAAGATTTCGTATCAACTTCCTCAGGAGCATGTGGTCCGCTTCACTACAGGAGGCACACACATAATTCAAAAAGACCCGGAGCAAGGCAGCATTGCTTTCTCTCTTGCGATGTTAACAGAACGGGGGGTAAACTGCCCCCCATGGCAGGAGGCCGGTTTTACAGCCCACCTGCCTCAGTCACCATATGCCTGGCAGAACATCTGTCTTACAAGCCTGGCAGAGAGGTAACGATTCTGTTTCTACATTGTCAACCTGATAATTGTGTAATTCCTTAGTAATCATTACTTTTGTCTTCAGCGGTTCAGCTGTAATCCTGCTTTGGCACTTTCTTCTTTAACTTTCATCAGTCATTGTTTCAAGTCTTCACTGTTTTCTACTAGTAATGTGGTGTCATTTGCATATCTCAAATTGTTAAAGTTCTTTCCAGCAATTTGCATTTTATCTTCATCTAAATCTAATCCAGTTTTCCATATCGTACGTTCTGCATACAGATGAAAAATAAAGACTGTATGCTTTTTGAATGCATTTTTCCATAGCCAGGTAGGTGCAACAACTTCTGTATTTCAAGGGTATAAGCTTTTGAAAGTCAAACTCCAACTCTCAAAAGCTCATACCTTGGAAATCTAATGGGTCTTTAAAGTGCTACTGGACCTGAATCTTTCTCTTCTACTACAGGCCAATATGGCCACCCATCTGAAATGAATGTCTGTATTTGTAACCTAGTTACTTCTAACTTGGCTACTCTTACTTCTAACTAGCGGCTCTTCTATTCTTCTAACTTTAAATGGTAATTTACAGAACAGTTTTACAATCCCAGGCCAGATTTTTTTTTTCAGGAGGACAAAAATGAGTAACTTTTTCTTTTTTTGATAGTTTCATCATCAGTAGCATGTCGGTTTCAGCATGAATTCCTAATGGGGATACTGCTAGCTTTGCATTATCATTTACTATATACTTACATTTAACACAAAAGGGCATCAGTGGCCTTAAAGGCCACTCATAGATTAAAAGCATAACTTCAAATCTTGATATTGCACTGTTAAAAGTGTCTTTGAAAACTCATCACTCCAGAGAGAACATTTTTTTTCCAAAAGCCAAATTTGCTGTCAATAAAGAAATACCAAGTACGACATTGCATTGCAGCATAATTGTATCACGGGAGCCTTTGTCAAGAAATCTGAAACACAAAATATTTAGATTCTATTACAAATGGTCCATATTAATAGAAAGAGAATTTGTGTAGCTTTGAACATTATGGGTGGAGATAGGCAGAAACTGAATCAGGTTGGAAAACAGCTTTGGTTCCTAGGGGTGTATATACACACATTTGTTTTGTTCCACAGCCGCCTCTGGTCAAACTGGCTTTGCAAGTTTTTAAAATGACACCTAAACTTGTAATACCTGTTTACTAGAGGCCAAAGTGGGGCGGACTGCACACCTACCACTCTTAATCATTCATCTTCCAAACCACCTTAAAAAGGCATAAAAATGCTGAAAGGTGCAATCTTTGGCCTTCAAAGCCATAAACAGTTTGGGACTATACTTAAATGGATGGCTACTTCCATATAGGCCTACTTGCACACTAAAATCTGACTCTGAGGCTTGTCCCTATGTGTCACTTCTAGAAGTAGCCTCCAGGAGGCAACATAGGACAGGGCCTTAAGATGATGGAGCCTTTTCTCCAGGAAAACTTGCCTCGTACCTAGGGTTGCCAGATCCAGGTTAGGAAATTCCTGGAGATTTTGGGGGTGGGACCTGGAGAGGGTGGTGTTTGGAGAGGGAAGAAACCTAATCATGGTATAATGCCATAGAGTCCACCCTCCAAAGCAGCCATTTTCTCCAGGGGAACTGATCTCTGTCTCCTGGAGATCAGTTGTAATTCCAGAGATCTTCAACCACCACCTGGTGTCTGGCAATCCTACTTGTACCATCCCTGACATTTTTACATCCAGCAAAATACTTCTCTTTAGGATCCCTCAAGTATTTATTTATTTAGCATATCCTGCTGCTTTTGGACTCCCAGTTCTGCTCAGTTGTTCTTCTAAATATAAATGTTTCACTCATCTGTTTGGACATAAGAACACAAGAACAGTTGCTACAGATCAGACCAACGTTCCCTGTAAGTCCAGCATCCTATTTCACACAGCGGTCAACTAGATTCCCCAGAAAGCCAACAAGGAGGGCACCATAGTCAAAGTCCCTTCCTTCTGTTACTCCCCAGCACTAATATTCAGAAGATCAGGGCTTTTTTTCAGCTGGAACGCGGTGGAATGGAGTTCCGGAATCTCTTGAAAATGGTCACATGACTGGTGGCCCCACCCCCTGATCTCCAGACAGAGGGGAGTTTAGATTGCCCTCCGCGCCACCGGTGCCAACTAAACCAACTAAACTAAGCCAACTAAACTAGTAGCGAACATCACTAGGGTTGCCAGTCTCCAGAAGGGAAAAGGGAAAAAAAGAAAGAAAAAAGCATTAGCACTACTCATCCAACTGGATCAGAACACTTACCTGTTGAATTACTGGACTTCTTCTGGTCAGCTTTCTTTGGCTACACCACTTAAAATCTAAAGAAAGGATTCGTTTTATTAAACATTATTAATACATATGAGAGTATGCTTTTTTTATTCGGTCGACACCTGTGTGAATGTATTGACTTTCTATAGAGATATTTTGTTACATATTTATTAAGCACAAGCACTAGCCACTTTTCACCTTTAAATACCTTAAAAATCTATATATTTATATTAAACATTTCATATTTAATTGGTTGGTGTATATTTACTGTGTCTTCCTCCAGAGTGGTATTTACCACCGAGTAGTGTAGCCTCCAGGTGGTGGCTGGAGATCTCCCAGATTTACAACTGATCTCCAGGCCACAGAGATCAGTTCCCCTGGAGAAAATAACTGCTTTGGAGGGTGGACTCTATGGCATTATACCATTCTGAGGTCCCTCCCCTCCCCAAACCCCACCCTCTCCAGGCTCCACCCCCCAAATCTCCAGGAATTTCCCAGCCTGGACCTGGCAACCCTAATCACTAGATCCTGCAGCAATAAATTCCTTAAGCTAGTCGCTGTTCCTTTGTCCTGTATCTATTTGCTCATCCCCTTTGTGAGTTCTAGTATTATAGGGAGGGGGGAAGGGTGTGTGCGTGTCTCTATATCCACCGCCTCCACACATGCATTATTTTATAAACTTGTATTATAGGTCTCCTCAAGCCTCCAACTCCTTAAAGAGGAGATGCTCCAACCCTTTGATCAGGGCTTTTTTTCTGGGAAAAGAGGTGGTGGAACTCACTGGGTTGCCCTCGGAGAAAATGGTCACATGGCTGGTGGCCCCGCCCCCTGATCTCCAGACAGAGGGGAGTTTAGATTGCCCTCCGCACCACGGGGGGCAATCTAAACTCCCCTCTGTCTGGAGATCAGGGGGCGGGGCCACCAGCCATGTGACCATTTTCAAGAGGTTCCGGAACTCCGTTCCACCGCATGGAAAAAAGCCCTGCCTTCGATCATTCTGTGTCTTCCTCTTTTCTGAATATTGTTGGTTTACAATTTATAGTCTTATCTTCTTTGTCATGACCTTGGGGGCTTATAAAATTAGACAATAGGGTATATATAATTCAAATAAATTAAAATGAAGCGGGGCTGCAAGGAGGGGTGCATAAAATAAGTTTTTATGAAATGGGTTCATGGACTTCCCACTTCCTGATGATGGCGAGCCAAGAAACTTTGCTGCGCTCAGCAGCAGCACCAAGAAGCCCGGCCCAGGATTTTTTGCAATATCACAAGGGATTCCAGACTGCACACATCAGGTACTATTGGCTCAACTTTGATCCTGATTTTTCAGTACAGGCATGAGAAAGTATCTGCCCGTTGTGAAAAACAGGAAGTTGGGCATATAATGAACAATTCCATAATTGCTAGTCTGCATACATAGAGAAGCCCACATTACCGCACCTGACATTCAAAGCATGACTGCTTTAATGTTTATGTAGATTGGCCATTACTTCCTTATTAAAACTAAGCATAATCATGCATGGGAACAGTCCTATATGGTTAGTCAAAGGAGCCAAAATTTTAGTTTTTCACAAACTGCTCAGATCCACCCCCCCAGCCGACATCTTTGACTAGAAAAAAGATGGATACAGAAACCCTACAAGGCATGCTACGTTTTTTCCCATGCTGATAACAGTCAAAAGGCTTGTTTGAGAAGCAGGTGAATTAAGATCTGCTTATTGTTTCTTGTTCAAAGCTGTTCCCTGACTTTTTCTTAAGGCACATTTTGCAAAGGAAAGTTTTTCTCACAACGTGCCAAGAAAAGCAGGCTTGTTACACAACAGCACGTCCAATGACGCTGGCTTATTTACCTCACCCAGAAAAAAAAGCAGGCTGGTGTGTTGATTGACACAGGAAAGCTGTAATTTTCCTAACCCAGATCAAAAACGTGAGAACACAGAAAACTAAGATCATAACAGGAAAATGATTTGAGGGGGAAGAGAGCGCCTTAGCGATGTCTTGGGACTATATTTCCATATTCATAACTTGGCATCACCCAACGAGTTGATTGGCAGTTGATTCCAGGCAGACAAAGTTGTTAACTCTGCATTTGCACAATGCATAAATAGCTTATTGAATTCACTGACAAGACGTAGAGAATGGCAACTGGCTTAGGGCCAAACTACACATTACATTTTTTTTACCCAGGCCCAACTCACTCTGCCGGCAGTAACACATGAATGTTTTTTGGTCTTAATGTGGGTGAGTAACTTAAGTCTGAAAGGATTGATTCAACACAAGCAACTTTTTATTGATTAGAACATGTGGTTTTGACAATTTGAATGATTGTTTTGTCCATAGAACTTTATTATTGTATGGGTGGAAACAAGATTGGCCCCTGAGGAAGTGGATGTGTCGTGAAACAAGCTGAACGATAACGCCGGCAGCTTGTAGGGCCAGAGGAGCCCCGACTGGGCTTGCCGTCCATCCCTGAGATCCACCTGTGATAAAAAGAGAAAGAAAAAGAAGAACAGAACGAGATTAGTCAATTTCCACTTTGCTACCATTTTGCACTTACCTTCAGTTTGCGGTCAAGGGACTTCCAGCGCACGTTGGGGGTGCCCTACCGGTTCTATACTGCGTTTTGGACAATCACTTGGCAAGACTCATCAAAAGGGAGTCTCCAGCTGTTGAGGCTAAGAATATATGCCAACTTGAGGACATTGTTACTTCTGAGGGACTGCCTTAAAGGGACGTGGCTGAAATTTGTCTTTTGTATTCTCAATGTATTTTCAGTGTATGAATTTTGTATGATATTGATGTTTATTAATACTGTGAAATTACACCTTGGCACTGAGCACTTTAAATTGATAGAAAAATTAATATTACTTTTGCAGTAAGTTATTCATTAGTATTTATTGCAAGTGCTGCTGTTGGGATAGTTTGTGTATTGCACTTTGCACAATGCCTCCAGTTTGTTGCAGTAACACAGCAGCTGTGGAGAACTGCTTTTTAAAGCATTGCAGGGACCCATTTTGGCTCAAGACTGTGGCATGCTACACTACCGAATTCTCCCCTCCCACTGTGCCATATTTGCCCCATTTTGGACCAGCATATATACAGAGCACTGCATGTGCAGGTCCCAGAGTTGGAGAAACAGAACCCCACAGGCCATTTCAGCTCAGGTCAACGGTGCAGCATGAAGGCAGGAGAAGCCCTCCCCGCCCTGAACTAAACTGGGCCTCTGCAGCACTTTAAAAAGCAGCTCCTGTGAATCCACAGGGAAAGCAAGTCTCAACTCTTTAAAAACCATAAAGCATAGTTTGGCCTTTTGATGGCTTTAAAGGAAGACTGAATGAATTCATAAAGAAGGAGCTGACAACAGAAAACTTTCTTCCGGGCCTACTTTTGATACGACGTCACTTTGAAATCCAACCTGATTCTTTGTTTCATCACATAACCATCAGCGGTCTCTCAGTGTGGCAAACGTGCCCTGCATGTGCTCAGTAGCACTTCCAGGAAATGCAGGTTTCAAAGGAACTACTAATAGTCCTCTTTTCTAGGTATCACTTATTTGAAATGTTTACTAAATATAAGCTTTTGCTGCCTGACAGAGACTAAAATACAGGGAGGCTACCAGGCACCTGGCAGGCCATGGGTGAACCGTGCTTGGCTTGATTGTGCATTATGAAAACCAACTGTAACCACTTTATAAGCAAAGCAAGGCCAACAATCATACACAAGTCTCTCAAAATAGTTTCTTGAATCTTACTTACTTAGCATAACGTCATAAGGACCACCATGAAAGTTGAAAAGGGCAGTTCTTCCTCGAAATCCATTGAAATTCTGTGGCAAGGGTCAGTCTCTCCCCTTCTCTTTCTTTCCCTCTCCCCCCTCCTCATTATTCTGCCATTGCTGAAGATAAATGGGACAATCCTTTTTGAGCTCCTTGAGAAAAAGATACAAATGTGATAAAGGAAATAATTTGGCCCTATAAAATGTCAGAGCAGCACCTCCCTCTTCGGATGGCATAGAGATTCAAGCCCATGATTGAGATCAGGGAGGGGGATAAAAGAGAAAACATATTTGAGGAAGTCTTTTTCAGGTAAGCCCTAACCTAGATGGCTCAGGCCAGCTCGATTTCATCAGATCTCGGAAGCTAAGCTGGGTTGGCTTTGGTTAGTACTTGGATGGGAGGCCACTAAGAAAGGCCAAGCTCACTATGCAGAGGCAGCAACAAAACACAATTTCCCGTGCAATAACAATGTCTCCCTATTTTATTTACAGTAATTGCATAATTTAACAGAACTATACCACATGTAACCAGTTCTAGGAAAAATTATTTTGCAGGCGTCATATATGCTCCAAAGTCCATACATAAAGTGTCCAGTGCTTCAAGTGCTCTATTAATATTGCAACAGGTATTAAAGTGCAAATGCTTCCTAGCACCATGTACACATTAATTATTTCATACAAGCTCGCCTTATATTCCAACTGGAGTTGGGTATAGTCCAAGATTTGGTTCCAATAAACTGTGTAGTTCGCAGATTACAAGTAGACCTTTGCGTGTATTCTTTAGGTGTACATTGATAATTCTGTGACATCATTATTCTAACGGAAGGTCCAGATCACCATTGTATCCGTTTCCAAACTCTTTCTCAAAGAACACAGTTGTCAAAGTTTCATGCAGCTACCACTCCATATTAGTCATCAGTTTTCCAATTTTCACCATTTTCACCGTGTTTTGTTGCTGCCATACTTACCGTGTTGCTCCATATTTTGTGCTAATCACTATGCAGAGGCAGGCAATGGCAGTTCATCTCTGTTTGTCTCTTACCTTGAAAATCCCAGTAGGTGTCGCCATAAGTCAGCTGTGACTTGAAATCCTTTTTCAGACACATTCCCAGGTGAAAAACTATAGGTTTCCTAAACACAGTGTTAGTTAATGATGGTTAGCCGTGTCCATCTGTCTGTAGCAGTGGAAAAGAGCAAGAGTCCAGTAGCACCTATAAGACTAACAAAATTTGTGGTAGGGTATGAGCTTTTATGAAATTTTGTTAGTCTTATAGGTGCTACTGGACTCTTGCTCTTTTCCACTGCTACAGTGTTAGTTAGAGCCAAGCCACAAGTGACGCCTGACACAGGTTGGACACTTGTCAGCTTTCCTCACGTTTTTATGGGAAATGTAGGCGTCCTGGTTTTACAGCTTGGCTCTCCATTACAGCTGCAAGACCAGGATGCCTACATTTCCCATCAAAATTTGAGGGAAGCTGACAAGTGTCCAACCTGTGTCAGGCATCACTTGTGGCTTGGCTCTTAGTAACCCTGCACAGTTTCATGATAGTACCTCTTCTGCTGGAAAAGTACTTTGGGAAAAGAAGGCATGTACATTCATACCTATATGGGCCATAATTGCATTCCAACAAGCCGCAAATGTACCTTTTTAGAAGATTTCTGAAATTTTGAAGTCTGAGCTGATTCTTGGGCAGAAAACCCCAAGAATACCCTATGAAAAAAGTGCCGCATTTCCTTTTCTTCAGATTTAGTGACTGAGCCAACCTGCTCCCTGGCATTTAAAAAGCAAAACCCCAAAAAACTAGAAGGTTGCTACTTCTAGCTATGGGTATATAAATGAGAATGACAAACCTTAAACAGCTGGCACTGGTTAATATTTATGGACCTCTGCTGTGACGAGTGGAAGACTGTAAAGCTATGCAGAAGATTCAGAGGAAAGGGAACTTTGCATCAAGTCAGCTTTGGCCTATGTGATCTGAAGTCTCTCTCTTACCAGTATTTGGAGCATAAAATCCTATCACTTCTGCTTAATTGCCACGTCCAAGTAACCCTGCGCAAAAAAAAAAAAGAGAACTCAAGCAATTCCCAGTAAGGAGCTGTTTTTTTCCCTCTTGTAAGTCAAAGTGACAATGCATATTAATTCATATGAGTGTGCCCATTCCTTGGCAAAGAGACGTTTAGGAAACCTGGCCATTTATTCAGACGAATTAGAGGAATAATTCAACAATATGATCGAAAGCAGGAAAACAAAAGAGGGGAGCAGGACTGTGCTTACTCCTTGCCAGGGCTTTTTTTCTGGGAAAAGAGGTGGTGGAACTCAGTGGGTTGCCGTTGGAGAAAATGGTCACATGGCTGGTGGCCCCGCCCCCTGATCTCCAGACAGAGGGGAAGTTTAGATTGCCCTCTGCGCCGCTCGCGCCGCCACTGATTTTGTGCTGGCTTATGATTTTATTTGTGAACCACCTCGAGCAGATTCTTTGTAGAAGCCACTTATACATTTTCTAAATAAATAAATAAAACCATTATCAGCCACACACATCATTTAAAAATAATTATTTTAATGTAGTCCCTAAAAGTTAAACGCTATGGAGTCAAATGAACACCCTTGAGGAGAGAGTTCCATGATCTTGACATTATCGCTAAAAAGGCCTTGTCATAAGTATTTGCTGTCCGAATTTCAGATGGAAAAAACAGCATTATGAATTGGTTCTGGGTATAAATTGGAAGCCACTGTGGTTGGATTACATCATAATATTCTAAAAGCATATCATTCCAGTCAAAAACAGTTGGCCACATTCTGAACCAACAAGTTTCCAAGAGGTCTTCAAAGATAGTCACACAGAGAATGTTACAATTGTCTATGTGGAACTCATCAGAACATGCAGGGCTTTTTTTCTGGGAAAAGAGGTGGTGGAACTCAGTGGGTTGCCCTCGGAGAAAATGGTCACATAGCTGGTGGCCCCGCCCCCTGATCTCCAGACAGAGGGGAAGTTTAGATTGCCCTCTGCGCCGCCAAGCAGTGCAGAGGGCAATCTAAACTTCCCCTCTGTCTGGAGATCAGGGGGTGGGGCCACCAGCCATGTGACCATTTTCAAGAGGTTCTGGAACTCCGTTCCACTGCGTTCCTGCTGAAAAAAAGCCCTGCTTCTTGCCCTTGACATGATCCCGCCAAAGATTTGCAAGGACATGTGCACTCCTCTATATGCTGGGGAGTTTTCCTGATTGCACAGAAGTGACTACTTGTGCACTCTCACGTACATGCAGCACTTGCTGGAGACATTTAGCTGGATCCGTAGTTTGTCAGGGTGGGGTTGCTCAAACCCCAGTTCGATTTAAGTTCTATTTGCCAGTCAAAAACAGGGAGCTTTCGGTGGACGGTTTGTCTGTTCATCGACTATCCATCCCCTACGGGAGCCAGGGAGAAGCCAACGCTTTTACTATCCTGGAACACAGGCTAACACGCTCCTCCAAGGCTCCACCAGACCCAGGGCATCTCAGTCCCATTGACCCAAAGATCACTCATGGCTATGAGCAGAGTTCTTCCATTTTATTTATAGTAGAGGTTCATTTATGGAGATGGCGGTAAAAGCTTCCCATAGGGGATGAGCAGTACAGACAAAGACAGGAAAGGGGGTCATAAAATCACAATAAGGCAGGAAGACATGCAGTAAAAATCTCAAATGTACCATTCTCCTTAGAGGAAATTGCCTAAAAATGGTTAGGAGACTACATCTCCCATCAGCCTGTCCTTTAAAGGCACAGGCTCTTATTCTGCTGTAACAGAACATCGACCATTTGTGATTACTCAGCAGGTTCCTTCAGTACAGTCTAGTGCCAATGGCTTTTGCCCATGTGAGTTCCCCCTTGCTGCACTGCTGCTCCACACAGTAGGCAATTATTTGAATAGTTAAATCACTCACGTATTATAAATCAGTCATAGATGCTGTTTTAAAAGTACTAACATTTGGTGTTTAATGTTGTTAAGGATATTAACGTCGCTAAGGACTATGTAGACAGTCTGTTTTCATATATACACAGAGTTTTTTAAAAAAACAAAACTATTGCAAACTGTTTCGACAGGCAGTCAAGTCATTCCATGTAGGACCAAACAGACCCAGTGATCAGGTCACAAGTGACTGCCACAGCCGAATACAGTATGTTTGACTGTCAAATATTTTGCTACACAAGTCACGGTATCCCTAGCAACCAGGTCCTGTTCCCCTTTACCTATGCACAGCTTATGTGGGATTTAGCATTTCAATAGGGTTACAGCTACATGCCTAATGAGAGCCAGTTTGAGGGCCTGGGACTCTAATCTAGAGAACTGGGTTTGATTCCCCAACCCCACTCCACCGCTTGAAGCCAGCTGGGTGACCTTGGGTCAGTCACATGGCTCTCTGGAGCTCTCTCAGCCCCACCCACCTCACAGGGTGGTGGTTGTGGGGATAATAATAATATACTTTGTAAACCTGAAGGACGGTATATAAATTGAATGTTGCTGTTGCTGCTGCTATTTCAGTGAACTTCATGACTGAACAAGAATTTGAAGCCAGGTCTCCAGCATGCTACAGTGGCTGTTGTAGCAATTGACTCAGGGCCAAGCTACACATGACGAATGACACTTGAACAGCAAGTGTATTTCTCCCTGTTCACTTGCCCTCCACTCAATCCACTTGCCGTTCAAGTGTCATTCGTCATGTGTAGCTTGGCCCTCACTCAACTGACTGATATCCCCCTCCCTTTTTCTGCACTGTAAAATGGCCTGTATTAGTAGTGAGCTACACAGACAGCTACCATTCCTTGTTTGGGTAGAAACCCAGAATCATTGCAATGTGATCTTTCTGAAACATGTGAAGGCAAAGCTTCACAGCCAAGAGCTGGGTCTCCTGCATCTGCTCGTGGGAGATGGAATATGTATATGTGTGTGTGTGTGCGTGTGTGCACGCGCATGTGCACACTCACGCATGTGTGTAAGACAACAATATTTGCATCTCTTACCTGTGGAGTTCATAGCTTCAGAGAAAGATTTAGTGATCCAAGTCAGAGTGACCTAAAATAGGTGTGTGTGACGGAAACATGCTGGGAACCCAAACCCCCTCCACTTCCCAAAAAGTGATTGCATAAGCATCTTGGGATTCCCAGCACTAGGTCAAATATTCCATAAATAATACTCTTGCGGAGGTGGTAAGGCAGTGACAGCAGGAGTATCCCTCAGCCACTGTTACTAGCCGTGTACGATAAACTGATGGCTTCTCTGATCTGGAATTTTAAAAAACCAGGGAGTAGAAAACAGGTGGCACTTCACAATGGACGTGCAGATGCACAGTGCTACGTATTTGCTGTGGGGAAGGGTTGGCACTGAATTCCATAGAATTCTGGTAAGAAATTGGGTCATGTAAAAGATGGCCATCATTGAAATCCATGTATTTAGTTCTAACAAATCAGAATAACAAATCAGTTGTTGTTCTAACAAATTAAAGCCATAATATTTTTATTTTATTTAGCCCCTGCTTTTCTCGCTGACCAGGACCTAAAGTGTTTTATCACATTGTTCTCCCCTCCTCCACTTTATCCTCACGACCAGGGGTGGGTTGGGAAGGCAAAATGGCTCAAGAAAAGGGCCACGCCTTCTCCTTGGCCACACCCCCAGAGGAGGAAGGGTGAGCTTGTGTTGAGGACGTCCCGGGCAAAACGAGGAGAGTCACCCCAGATGGCTACAATGGCCAGCCCACCTCTGCTCACAGCAACCACTTTGTGAGGTAGGTTAGGCTGAGAGATTACGACGGGCCCAGCTGACCCAGCGAGCTTCCTTGGCAGAGTGAGGATTTGAACTGGATCTCCCAGTTCCAAGGCCAGTGCTTACATTTTCAAGGGATGGATAGTTTGTAGTTGTTTTTACTACAACAAAAATTAAAAATTAAAATAAACATGCCTTTTACCATGTCAGACCACTGGCCCGTCCAGCTTGATGTTATCTACTCTGACTGGCAGCTGCTAGTTTCAGCGCAGAGGTATTTCCCAATCCCTGATATTTGACTCACTTTAGTTTAAACCAAGATGCTGGAGACTGACCAGTAGCTCATGTAGAGCATAATCATAGCCTAGTAGAATGGCCCACGAGAGCCAGAGGGCAGTTTACCAATGCTGAAGATCCCAAGCCCCCATTTTGCTCCTCCCCTACACAGTTCTCCTTTAAAATGTCTTAATTTTGGCATGTGTGATTGCTTAAAATCTGGAGAAATTGTGATGTAAATCATGTGAACAGTTGCATATCTCAGAGTTCGACAGAGCTCCAGGGCTTAGCATCCTTGGATTTCTGAGGTCGAGTCAGTGTTTTAAGCAGGGCTTTTTTTTCTGGGAAAAGAGCTGGTGGAACTCAGTGGGTTGCCCTCAGAGAAAATGGTCACATGGATGGTGGCCCCGCCCCAGTCTCCAGACAGAGGGGAGTTTAGATTGCCCTCAGCGCAGAGGGCAATCTAAACTCCCCTCTGTCTGGAGATCAGGGGGCGGGGCCACCAGCCATGTGACCATTTTCAAGAGGTTCCGGAACTCCATTCCCCCACATTCCCCCTGGAAAAAAGCCCTGGTTTTAAGGCAACAAACATGTAGAGCTCAGAACCCTCCTAGATTTCCTTGGGCACAAGAGGGGGAATGTTGACAATTCCTGTCTCCTACAGTAGACCTCCAACTCCAACCCTGTCATCCAGGAGGAGCATTTCAGGAGATATTGGTGGTTGCTGCAACAGGGGGGAACAGGGGGGGGCTACAAGGACGAATCAACCTTCCTCCTTGTAGCCACTGAAATCTAGGTAAGATCCAGCCCATAGAATACATCAAGACCTTACCACAGTCATGGGCTGCTTCCACACACGTTGGATAATCCACTTTCAATATTCTTTAGTGAACATTTGAAACTGATTTTCCATGTGTGGAACAAAAAATCCACTTCAAAAGGATTGTGAAAGTGCATTGAAAGTGCATTACTCAACGAGTGTGGAAATGGCCAGAGTCTGGGGTTGGCTGCTCATCAATATATCTTTAGCAGCCATCTCTGTGCCACCCTGCCCTTAACTCCTCAGTGGAAACAGATGGCAGAAGCTGTTTTGGCACCAGATGACACCAGCATGCAGGCAAGTGGCTTTTCGAAGCAAGAGCTTGCTTGCACAGATGTCTCTTTGCATTCACACAGGCTGGCCAGTATACAGAAGACCCAACAGGATGGGTTACAGATTATGGCTTCGTGTAGAATCCATTTGAGCTCAAAAGGGTCGAGTCCCTCCAGCCTCTCATTCTACTGCTATGTCAATTAAGATTTAAGAAAGGGGACCAAGATCAAAATGGAGAACGTCATGTCTGCTAATCGGTCATTTCCTAAGCCAGCTGGTTGCTTTTTAATCTTGATAACTCTAAAATTCCTACCAAAAATAATGCATTGAAAAAAATGATTGCAAACACTTGCCCTCTGCTCAGAATGTGCAGGATCCTACGAGTGCCAATAATAGTACTATGAAGGCAGCTTTGAGGAAGTCACTTTACAAATCCAGCTATCTACAACCTCCATTTCCTAACAAGCATAGTTACTAGAGGTTTTAAGGCAGCAATCCTATACGCATTTACAAAATAGCAAACTTATTTGAACAAAGTGGTACTTGCTTCATAGGCTCAGGATGAACAATGGCCGGTGGGGGCAGAATACATGGGAAAATCATTTACTTAGCTTCAGGGCACTGGATGCGAGAGGTAACAAGAAGTATATAGACATCTTTGTGTTTTAAGGTGTTGCCTCATCCTTTACCACCATCCCATCCAAACAGCTCTACAGTAAAACAGATTTTCAAGACATGTATAGTAAAGAATCCTTTTCCAGTTTGGTTTCATCATACGGATGTAGCCAAGCGGCTGTTCTGGAGTGATTTTAGGGATGGCACAAAGACAGAATGCACTTTCTTAGATACGAACTATCAGTTGGTTGCTCAACATTTGGTGACTCATAGGTATGAATGGATTCCACTAAAACAGCAGAGCATAAGATGTTGTATCAGAAAGCTGCAACGTTTTCACACACGCAAGTCATTGAGTGGCAAACATTATTTATGAACATCATGGACTGTCAGCAAGCCCCTTTATTGGTGCCTGTACAGCTACAGAAGCTGCATGGGGAATATAAAGGGAAGGTGCTGTGACTCATCTGTTCTGCATGCAGAAGGTCCCAGGCTCAATCCCCAGAATCTCCGAGTCTCTCTACACAAGACTTCTGACACATGAAAAACACGTGTCGGGAGATGCAATGATAGCCGGGAAAGGTAGTTTAAAGACAGAGCTGGCAGCAGGGCAAAGGCTTTGCTATACACTGGAGCTGTGTGAAGGGGCTGTGAAATGCCAGAAGGGAAACTTCAGCCCATTATAGCCTCTCCAGCTCCAGCCCGCTTCCATTCCTTGCTGCCCTCTGGTTGCGAGGCCACTCTTGGCCAGCTGTCTTTTTAAACTACGCTTCCTGGCTAACATTGCCTCTCCCTACACTTGACGAACACATGCGGAGGCATTTCGTGTAGAGAGACCCTCTTCCTAAAGGATTTCCGGTGGTGAGGGATATGAAAGACTTGACTCAAGACCTCGGGAGAGCCATAGCAGCTCCAACAGGAGATGAAGAAGGTACTGTATGCTAATCTTCAAAGTGACAGACAATAGCAACTGCTTTTATTCTCTTTTGTAGCAGCAAACCTTTTGTGCAAGATCTATTTTCCCTAACTTGTGTTCTCTTGAGTCTTCAGTAGTTCAACAAAGATTTTAGTTAAGAAAAACTGTGTTAATCCTCATCTACATGCCTATGCCTGGTCATGGGCCACAACTCAGTACATGCTCAGAGGCTAACCGGCTTTCCCCAATGACTGGTGGATGCGAAGCCTGTTTTAATTCAAGTGGTGACAACCTTAATAGAAGAAAGTGGGAGATCAGAGGGAGGGAAGAACATAGAACCACCACCCCCACCCCCGATCCATAGCATGGTGTTGTTACACTTTGTGCCGTGAATATCCTGTCGATTTTGCTGTATTTTCACTTGCACTGTGTAATCCCATCCTGGATGTCAGTAAGAAAGGCAGACTATGAATAAATAAAGATGATGATGATGATGATGATGGTAGATCAGTGGTTCTGCCTCTGTACGAGACAGCTACATGTGTTCATCCATTTCAAATCTGTTGCCGAATTGTGTGTTAAACCTGCTGTTATCAAAGTTTTTTCTATCTCTTTCTCTGAGACCCATTTGCCTGCCAAACCCCTTAAGCCTGATATTTTCTTTTAGTTGATTAGAGATATGTGCAATCCTCTGGAATTTGAAAATAGGTTTGTTTCATGAAAGGACAAACCAGAAGAAAACATTAACTACGTGCTGCAGAAATAGTATGCTATACAGAAGTTACAACTGCAAACAATTTTAATGTTGCAATTCCCTATGTAAAAAACCAACTTATAGATATTTTTTTAAATTTTTAGACAAAAATAAAAACCGAGACAAATAATGCATGCAAAAAAATGTGGAGGTAGAGAACGTAGCGCAACCATTAATCATTAGCGCAACCAAAATCCTACCTTCCCCACAAAGAGATAATAAAACCGCCAGCATGTTAATACTTTTACATAATCTATGGTTTGGCTGCATGTAGAGCACAGAGAACAATTCTGGTCAGACCAGCTTAAAAAAAATATTATAGCGCTGGAAAACGTGCAGAACATGGCAGCCAAAAATGATTAAGGGGTTGGAGCACTTTCCCTGTGAGGAAAGGTTAAATACTGAGTGGCTTTTTTGTTAAGAAAATGACTGGGGAATGGGGCAAGATGGAGATGTCCTAATTTATGCAAGGTGTGGAGAAAGAAAAGAGAGGAAGAACTTTTCCTGTCCCTACCCACAGACCAGGAGGGGGGCTCTCCACTTGCATTTCACCTCATTAGCGCAAGGAACCCTGGTAGGGGCAAACTGCTCTGACTGTGGACACATTCCAGCTGCAGAAAAACACGGCCGCATCATCGCGACACCAGTGCTTGATCAAGCACGATCAGGCCATGCTGCCCGACTTACAGCAAAGGTCCTCATTTGTCCGGGGCTGTTTGTGGGTCACTTGCTACTTTGAACTCTGAACCCGACAACCAGTGTTGGTGTCAGCTCTACACCTTTTGTTCCTGGACTTTGGAGGTCTGTTGGATATTGTCGTTTGAGATAACAAGGTAACATCTTGGGGTTAGGAAACCAAAGCCTGTACAGTATTTTAGGGTAGATATTTAACTTTATCATTTTCTTTCTTGTCTTACACAATTTCTATATTTGTAATCTTTTTCACATTTCTTTAATAAGCTTTATTAATTATAGTTCTCTGGCCTTATTTGGGTTTTGGGGTTTCAATATCAATTCAGTACTTTGGCTTCAGCTATCAAATAACTGTTTTTGTAGAACTTAAGTCGGCAAGCATCCTACCTTCTTGATTAACACCTGGAAGGGCTGGAGAGATGTCCTCACTCTTTATGTTTAGGATTAGTTAAGAGAGACTGGTGGCAGCAATTGTTACCATGGGAGGCGAAGCTCTTGTACCCCACACCCGCACAACTGTGTTTTGTTTTTGACCCTCTCCCAGGCTGCCTTGAGGCTCTGAGGAGTCCTGAACACTACAGCATACAAAAAAGCCAAGCCTCCTGAGAGATGCACAACTGTAGGTGAATGCAAAGACACAAATAACTTGGTGATACACAATCAGGATATGCTTCACCCCATAACACTGAAGTCTACAGGGAGGCCTTTCCTACATGGGTGCTCTACACTGGGATTCAACATGTATAAGAAGCTCCTGGATCACATTGATTCTAAAATAAATAACTTAATGAAAAGCAGTTGCAACTCGTAAGACGAAGTCAGCCTTAGTTTAAACTGGGTGAATACAGCCTGAAGCTGATGAAGGTGTTAGGATGCAGTTCTAGTACTTAAAAAGCCTGTATCTTTCAGAATATTACAATTCAGTTAATATCTCAAAAAATCAGAGTGGAGGCATGATCAGTGAGGTCATATGTCCTTTAGAGAGACTTTTATCATTCTTTGAAGTGCAAAGGTGACAAAGAAAAACTTCACTTTGAGGATATGAGTTGTAACAACTGTTGCTCACCCTGTTCCAGGACAGTGATACAAACAACAGCTGATCTCTGTGCATTTTATTTTGTCTTCCACCACTAGTGGAAGAGGAAGATAGTTACAAAAATGGATACCAGCCCTTCGATTAAAACTGGTTTGCAGTGCATCAGCAGGTTGGTGGGTGAAGGTTTCCCAGGAGACTGCTGGAGCGCACTGCCCCCACCCTCTGGGGTCTCCTTTCTGTCAACCAATAATATTTTCAAAGCCCCCTTCTCAGGTCCACTGTTCTTTCCTTTGTGACCTGTGTCAAATAAGGGTATCCAGAAAAAATCTGGCTCTTTCCCACCCAAAAGGTCAAATATAGCAGTCAAGAAGGGCAAAACGAGGTTAACATATTAGCCCACCCAGCTGCGGAACACCTGAAGGCTGCAGTCTTCCGCCATTTCATGTCCCATAGAACTCATGTCCAAGCGACACTGAGACAACCAACTGCTTTAATGAGTCCTGAGGATGCTGCAACAGCTATCGCACCCAAGTACTGAAGGGCTTTCCCCCATTGCTGGGGTTATTTATCTTCAAGGAGTCCAGTAGACCTTTGATTCTTTCACTAGCGGTTCTCCTCTTCTTCCGTGCACCTTTGCTGGCATTGTTTGCAGTCAAAGCGGGAAGAAGGGCTGCCATTCCCCAGGGCTGGCCGCTGGTTGAAGAGGGACCCTTATCCTGCTGCAAAATCCAGGCGCTCTCTCGGGCCAAACTGACAAACCGTTCGAGTTGCATTGCGTTGACATTCTTACTGATGTTAAGGCTCTGCTCAAAGGGATTCTGTATATGGAGAGGAGATGTTTCTGGCTTGCCTTGCTCCTTTCCCTGCAGATTTCAAAGAAGAGAAGCATTTGACATGTGCAGGGCACCTTATTCAATGCTGCAAGATAAGTGCAAACAGATGGGCACACATTCAAACTCAGAGTGGATATGCTACTGTAGCTCACTGATTTAAGCAGAATACTAGCAGGTGTTACATATAAAAAAGATGGTATTTGCCAAGATGGCTTAAGAGATAAAAATCCAGGGGAAATGCAAGAACAGTATGGCAGCTGTACCCGAAAACATACAGCAAAGTAAGACACATGCACGATTTCCACACATACCAATGAAGGTTCTGCTTCCCTCTTCACACAGAGTTGTGCATAACGAACCCAACAGGGCTCTTAGCCAGACTCCCCAGGTCAGCAGCATAATACATCAGTTTGTCAAGGGATTCATACTCTGATCCAAGAATACTGGTTTGGAACTGTAAACTGTTCATGGAATTGACCTTCCCCCTTATGCCTCCTATAAAACACTTCAAAAGCTGCTCCTGAAAGTCAGGTGACCCTTTGGAACACAGTGGGATGTGGTACCAGTGTGTGAATACATTGCATATGTGCATGTACAGATGCAAAGCAGCAGAGGGCAATTGCAAGAAATTTTCCCCCTTCTATTATTTGAATGGAAATTGCTCCCTTCTTCTGCAAATGCATAGACGCTCTCACATAAGAGGGGATGGGAATTCTGTTAATTTCTTCTTGAACTACAGCTTCCACCTCATGCACTGCATCTCACTCCCGAGCGTCCTCCAATCCCAAGGAAAGTTTTTTTTTTAAAGAAAGGGATAATCCACTGATAGGAGCACCTTTGGAGCCTGCGGCCAGGAAGAGCGGGGCAGAAGCAGGGCTTTTTTTCAGCTGGAACGCAGTAGAACGGAGTTCTGGAACCTCTTGAAAATGGTCACATGGCTGGTGGCCCCGCCCCCTGATCTCCAGCGGCGCAGAGGGCAATCTAAACTCCCCTCTGTCTGGAGATCAGGGGGCGGGGCCACCAGCCATGTGACCATTTTTTCCAAGGGCAACCCACTGAGTGCCACCACCTCTTTTCCCAGAAAAAAAGCCCTGGGCAGAAGTATCAAAACCGTTCTGCTTATTGGATCACTTACAAACCGTGCAAGCATCTAGCACATGTCTATCAGGTTAATCCCTACACAAAAGAACAAAAGTTCTTAAACAATGCCGCAACAATTGCAGCCCCTCTTCCCTGCACAGTACAGTCATGCCAGATAAAGTCAAACGGGGCTTCCAGCCCAAAACAGGCCGGGTTACAAATGCCAAGTTTGACATTTCTTTAAAGCTTAACACTTTTTACGGTAGTTTGGAGACTGACCAATAGCGACAAAAGAGTCAAATATTTTTACCTTCCGAATATTTAGTGAATACTTATTGAAAGCAAAATTCCCAAAGTATTCAAAGAAGTCACCCAGCAGCACATCTGAAAGACAAAAAGAGTGCAGTAAAAGGAGAGAAAAAGTCACGGTATCCATTTGACTGGTGAAAGTGTTGACAACCAAACTTCTTACCCAAACTCTGCGTGTTTCCTGTGGGCTGAATTTTGTTCAAGTCGCTAACAAATGTGCAGTCGTGACCTTCAATTACCTGCTTATCTTGTACATCTGAAACAAAAACAAGCTGGTTGGAATTATCCCATCTGAGCACAGCACAATTTTACAAGCTTGTCACAACAAAGTTACATGAAAAAAGTACTTTAGAGAAGCATCTTTTACTGGGCGAAGGAACCAGTAGGCATTTGCTTGATACATTATAAAGATAACAACAAGCATTTTGGTATTAATAGAATTCAGACAGTGAAGCCGCAGATAAGTGCCCAAAGGGGGAAAGGGCTGTACTCCCAGCTTTAAAATGCACGCAAGCTTTTTACAATCTCCTCCGACACTGCCAAACACCTGCTCTGCTTTGAAATGCTAATTAAGGGTAAGGACTTTCATGCTGCTATCTGTGTTTTGGTCAAATGATAAAAAAACGTGACCTTTGTAAAGCCCAGAATAATTAGCCCTTTCAATGGGCAGCAATTGCACCTTAAATGTGGAGGAGGATTTTACAGCCAGTGTGTTGATAACCAAGTGGCAGGCTTTTCAAAACACTATTGTTAAGGGGAAGAAACGGTACAGCAATTGCATGGGCATTATTGACCCTGCAACAGTAAATTATTCACTGCTGTCCCTTAGACTTTGCTTCCAATAAAGAACGCTTGTAACACATCACTGAAGTCCAGAACAATCATAATCCAATCAAACTATGGAGCTCAAATTACAAGATTCTGCGAGAATCCAAGGCATTAAAAAAAGGCCTTTTAATAATAGTAACGACAACAAGGATAATAACATTTGATGTATATACTGCCCTTCAGGACAACTTAATGCCACACTCCGAGCAATATACAAAGTGTGTTATTTTTATCCTCATGACAATTGCCCCGTGAGGTGGGTGGGGCTGAGAGAGCTCCTAGAAGCTGTCACCCAGCTGGCTTCAAGTGAAAGAGTGGGGAATCAAACCCGGTTTTCCAGATTACAGTCTTGCCGCTTTTAACCACTACATCAAACTGGCTATTTAAACAGACCAGTTGTAAAAAATGCTCATGATTTGGTTACCTTTCATGTTTCTAGTCCTCAGGTTAGTGGGAAAAAACTGAAACTGTTGGCAGGTCCACTAACAGGCAAGAAACTAAAAAGCAAATACAATAAGGCTCAATGGATGTTTTCAAGCTTCTTCTCAGGATTTGTAAGCAGAGTTTCACAAGCTAAAATATCCAGAGGCAGAAATATTTTTATTAATCTATACTGCTTCTTGCATGCTAGGCACTGTTAGAAAACTAAAGAAAAACATGAAAGCCAAAAAAACCCTCATGGAACAGGAAGCATCAGAGAAGGTGTAGCTGAGCTTAATGTAGTTATGCAAATTACATGCCAACTTTATGAATAATTGTGTGCCGTCAAGTCTCAACAGACTCATGGTGGCACCAGGACCATGGGAAGAGATGAGCAGAAGTGGTTTGTCACTGCTTCCCTCTACCGAGCTACCCGTCTTTCCTGGTGGTCTTCTATTCAAGTATTAATTGTAGCCAACCCTGCTTAGCTTCCAAGTTCTGACAAGACTAGGCTAGCCTGGGCTATTAAGGCAGCTCAACTGTGATGCTTAATGGTTAGTTAGCGTTCACATAGTAAATTGTAAGTGTTCAAAGAACTTCATGTGCTTTTTCAGTAATTCTTACAACAAACTTTAAGGCAAGCCAGTTTTGCCATCCATATATTTCTGATGGTGACTGAGGACAAGAGAATAACGGCTCACCTGGGGTCACCGTGAATGTATGGCTCAGGTGAGCTTTGAATGGGAAATCTCACCTGAGCTAGGAACTCACTTTATTCACCACAACACTATGCCAGTGCTCATGAATCTTGCATGCATGTGCTTCTCTTGCACTTGAAACTGTTCCAAAGTAGGGGGACTGTCCTCAACAAAGTTACCGTTGAATTAAGATACGGGAAGATTCCTACTTTATATTTTGTAATCTGGTATGTATCCCCGGGTACAATACTTACATGCCTCTCATCATGGGTATACACATGTAAAATGGCATGCAAAGATATTAAAGACCTCAGAAAGGACCAAATCATTATTTCAAAGTGTCTGAGATAGACATGTATGCATTTCATATTTCATGTTCCAGCATCTATAGCCAAGAAAATATTTTATATTATCAGTTTTGGAGTTCATGCACAGGCCACTAGCCCACAAGCACAAAAATCAATTCCCTGCTTACCAGCTAACTCCTTCAGGTGATCCAAGGCTGGAATGATGGGGGGAGTTTTCTTTTGCAGAAAAAACAAAACCATCATTGTTAGAGAGAAATTTGTAATCCATGAACCGGGAATGCTACTTGTGATTCCATGGGCCCGCGCCCAGCACCGTACACTGAACACAAGAGCTCTAACACGTGGGTCAAGGCTGCCGTAGATATAAAGGAGTTCAGAACTTCTCATGGCAATTCTGTTGGAACAGGGAGGGACAAAGCAGAATGGATTAGTATCATTGAGACTGACTGTGAGAATATGATATGGTAATATGTTGCACAATAATTTCAGTTTTTCAAAGGCAACCCAGAGAGGTCCATGTTAACACCTGAACACCACCCCTCCGTCAGAGCCCATACGCCAACTATGATCAGAGCAGCCAGCAGTGTCAGTGGCTCCATCATCACAAAAGATGGAAAGAAACAGGATACAGTCCTCTGGCTACTGGGACTGCACTCATCTGGGGCAGCAGCCACAAAGCTCAGCTGAGATTTGCCCGTGGAAAGCATAGGATTGCTTAATTTTCTGTGGCACCAATAGCCAGTCACACAATGAGAGAAGAGGCAAGAAGAGGAATAGAGGGAAATATCTGTTTCCACTTCACAGCAAAGAGGGGAGCAGGAGAAGAAAGATGGCTTAAGGCGTCTCTCGCTTTGCAGGGTAGAATCCAAGGGGTAAGAGAGAGAGAAAGCACACTGCAAAAGCCTTCGCCCCAACTCTGACAAACAATGTCAAATTTTTGAAAGGGCAGTTAGGTTGGTCAGTGGTTGCTGGTTGTCGTACATTATTTTGGCCCTTAAGGATATATATTTTTGCTACTCTCCTCTCTCCGCTCATTAAGCCAAAATCAACGACTGCTCTGCTGTGTTGCCATTTAGTACAGTTGATTATATTAGGATTTTGTTTTGTGTAAGCTAGCCTGGAGGGCCTGAAAGATGGGATAAAAACTCTTTAAGGAAATATTGTCATTCCCACACACCCCTCCCATTGGCCTACTGGCTTTGGAATGAGGGAAAAGTGATAGAGAAATGTCTTTAAAAGGATACACAAACACAAGGTATAGCTTTCCAACTCCTCTGCAAGAGAAGCCATTGGTTATAACAAGTGAAAGGGCATTTGGACACAGGTTATGGCCAATGTGCTCCTAAATCCAACCTGCAGGAGCCTTCCATCCAGCCCCGGAATGGCTTCTGTGGGGATCATCAATCTGCAAGTACCAAGCTGATGCTCCAGACAAACTGTTAATTGGTTTGCGGGAAGAGTGCCACCGAGAGCAGGAGAGTAACAGAGGGGCCGTGTCAGGTCTCGGCTGGCTTTTGAAGGCTCTGGAACTGGGCACCAGCTCAGCCTCTTTTCAGGTGCTGCTGGAAGCAGGAAGATGCAGCTTCCAATGTAGAGCCCTAAAAGTGCGTGAAGGCAAAGAGGTGGCCCTCAGGCCAAGACACCCTCCTTCTTGCGTTTTACACGATCACAGAATTGTCAGTTCTCTTAGAAAGGAATTGTTATCGCTCCGAACAGAGCAAAGGGCGTGATTGCTGAAACATGTAAGATATAAAAGCACGCTCTCACACACACACATACAAAAACACAGACAACCCCCTATTTTAGGGGTCAGCAGCCACATCACAAAGCAAGGGCTGCTTATTGGGAGACTTACTAGAGAACCCCAGAAGGCCAGCGAGCTCCCGTCTCACACCTACTGCTGCCTCCCAATCAGGTCAAAGTTAGGAGGAATGTGGGGCAAGGCAGATGGGCCCATGGTTGGCTGGCCAGGCTAGTGGTGTGAACAGGGTCAAGTCCTTACTTCCAGACAGTCCATTCAACAGGTATGTGCTTCCCAAACACCTAAAATGCAGCCTGTTATGCATTGTAAACAATCATCACAGGCTGTTTCAAGGGGACTTAAGAAGGATCTACAACTAGAACATGTGCAGGGTTATGAATGCAGAACCAAGACTTGCTAAAAAGCGGCAAGTCCATGAACAGCTGCTACAAATGTTTCCTCCATGAACAGCACAATAAAGTCCACAGAAGTGGCTTTCACCTATAGCAGTTTTCTGAGGCTTCCTGCCTATTCTACAGATTTACATCAGGCAAAGTAGGATGTACACAGATATCTCGGGCGATTATAAAGAGAGATGCAGGCTTGAATGCAAATCGCAAGGCAGGTCTCATACAGTGAGGGTCTGAAGAGATGCTATTTTACACACACGCATGCAATTCTCTCACTTATGGCGGAGTTTGGATGGAATCAACAAAGCCCACCCAACACAGTAACAGCACAACAGAATGGCCAATCAAAAAAGGGGCCAGTCATGGCTGGTAACAGAAACTGTTGCATGAATGTACTTGATTTTCACAGTTCATTTATTCAGGTAATGCATGACAACAGTAGAAATTTGTATATACTCTTGGCATTTTCCCTATATGGATAATGGAATAGGAACGTTTTAAAACAGAGAGAGAAATTATGGTAGAAAAGCATGCACCCAAGAAATGCTATTCCTAAGAAACCTGCTCCCCCTACTGGTCACTCTAATAAAAAAACAACTACAAAATGCCTTCAACACCTGTTTTATTTTCCAGCCCTATTGCTCAATGGTTTATTTTTTTCTGGATGAATCGCAGATATTTGAATTGAACTTGGTTCATACATAACAACAAAACCATTGTTTATTATAAAACTCTGGTTAGTTTGTGAAACCAGGATTTGGTTTGCAGATGACCATTCAAGTCCTAGTTCATCAAGACAAACACTTGCTTCACTTTTTTCACTTTTTTCACTCCTTTCCCCACCTGCCCCATAGAGATGCTAATATGATACGCAAAACCATATTTATGATTAACGTCAGTTAATAAATCAATTCGGAACTAAGATTTCCGATCCAGTTTTAATGTCCCCCAACGAACTATAGTTAATGCAGTTATCATACAATCGCACTGTCGGTAGTTTAATTAAACTGTGGTTTCTAAACCAAGTGATCAAATGCACTGGATTCAATTTAATACACAGATTGTATTTACGTACTTTGGGAGGCTTGGCACAGAAATGTACTAGGCTACACTGTAGTGCCTACAACTTCTACAACATGAATATTCAAATAGCAGAACTTCATCACTGTTCAACTACTCCTTAATCAGTTTTGGAAGCTTAGACTAGCAAAGTATGCAAATATTCATAAAGTCAAAATATAATTAAGGCAAGCTTGACATCAAGGACAGAGTACTGGGATTGGACTTAAGAACCCCAGGTTCAAATTCCTGATCTGCCACAAATTTAAATCGATTGCTGCAGATAAGTCACTTTCTCTCAGCTTACCTTTCTTCAGAGATGAGCTGTAAAATTGTTATAAAAATCTGTGTTAGAAAGTGATAAGAGACTACTTTTCAAAGGCTGAGAGTCAGTATTTCCTGTTGTCTCCATGCTTGGAATTTATGCCACTCTCACCCACCCAACACCTCCATCTTTGCCTCTTCTTGCAAGGGCTTAAAGAGCATCTTTCCTCCTGGACCCTTAACCTCTTCTTTGCTTTCCTTTGTTTGTTGAATTGTAACAAGCCTTTGCAAAAGACGTGCCCTAGGAGTTGAGGCACATTCATTTTTACAGTTATCCTTCAGCACGTCCGGATTGAACGGATTACATTCAAAACACACAGAGAAAGACCAAACAAGGAATGCCATATAATCGTAACCTAGAAGCTAGACCAACTTTCGAAGAAGCATAATTAACATGCAAAGATGACAGATGTAAAACAAATGGAAAATGCAAACAGTGATGCAAGATGGACAGCCAGGTTGGTGCAGAGTTTAAAGTGTTAGACAAGGATCCGAAGACCCAGGCTGAAAACCCCCCCTTAGCCATGAGGCTTGCAGGGTGATCTTGGGCTGACCACACTCTCAGCCTACCCTATATCTGATGAAAACTAACATTGGAATAAACCTGGTTAGCCTACTGGACTCTTCTTTTTCTATCTCATAGGACTCTTGTGAGGATAAAATGGAGAAAAGGAGACTTGTCCTGAGATATCTGGAAGAAAGGCAGGATAAAAATGTGCTAAATAAATGTAGCAGTTTACATTTGCTTTTGATAGCCACTTGCCATTATACATTCCGTAATTAATTCTGTCTGGGTACACATATCCAAGCTAGAAGAAATCTAAGAAGTGACACATCACCTGGTAGGGTGAATTCTCCATTGTGGACTGATGTACAGCTGCTCTTCACCTCCCTAGGCATGTCCAAAGCGAGCAGAAAGAACCAGGGTACTGGGCTGAGGACAGCGAGTTCAAATCACTGTTCAGCCACAAAGCTCACTGGAAACCTCTCTCTGGTCACTCTCAGCCCAACTGTCTGAAGATACGTTGGTGAGAGGATAAAATGGGGTAACTTCCATGGGCACAGCCTCAATTTCTTGGAGGAAAGGGAGAGGGGAACGATATGCGATTAAGAAAAAAAAAACGTAAAAAGTTTACCTGTTGTTAGCTGTCAAATCACACTGAAATCCCGAAGGCTGATGGGAAAATCTCACCAATGGACAGCGAGCATTAAGTATCTTCTGCACACCAACACACCCAGGGCCAAAGTTATCAATGAACTCCCCGATCACATAAAGAATTCTCTGTGTTGCAATCCGTTCAGAAGGCACTCTCTTCATTTTATACTCAAGGTTAAAGGGGCCTGTTTTCTAACACAAGAGGGATAGGGATAAGTTACTATTTTCAGGAATAAAATATATGGCCCAGTCATAGTGGAAATGGAAGAATCCTGTTTTTGTTTTGCTTTTTTAATTGTGAAAGGGGAGGCAACACAATCTCATGTCTTGGTCTTTGGCTGCACTTTACTAATACCAGGTACAGAACAGATTGCATTCATGCACTTTGCTTTTCACAGGTTAAAAACAAGTCTTAGCTGTCTGCATAAAGTACTAGATTTTGGCCAGTAGCCACACTCCAAAGATACGGCTCACAAGCAGGCATACAACTGAGGAAAGGGTTAAGTACAACGTCCACATAGGGATTAATGTTATCCAGGCAACCATGAAGCTGTAGCCATTTCCTTTATTACAATTACATGCCTTATTTCAAAAAAGGCAGTGTATGCAACAAATGACGCTGTGGGTCATGTTTACATTTTATGACAATTTAAACAAAAGCAAAGATGGCACAGATCTATCACTTCTTCTCCAGGTTCTTCCATCAGAGCATGTATACAAGTGCTGTGCTGTTTCAATAATGTAAACAGAAGCTTTATGCTCAAAACTGCATCCTGTTCAAATGTGGAAATCCCCAGAATTACATCAGGTTGGTAATTTCTCTATTGATAAATTGGCCCAATTTCTTCGGCTTATGGCAGGTTTCTAAGTGAAGAGTATGGCTGGTGCATGTCTCCATGATATCACAACACTTCTCTAGCTGCACTCTTTTATAAAGTCTCTCTCTCTCTTCCGAAAGTATCCAATTAACATTGAGAATCAAAAGGGCCATGCACTGGGATTTTCAGCATCCCAAAATGCAATTCTTAAGAACAGAGGAACTTTTCAAAGCAACAGCAGATACAGGACCTGAAGCAAGAAGGAATGGTCAACAGAAACCTGGCTCTAGGCATGAATGGGGCTCTTAAGACATCAGCAGAGGAGTTTAGGACTACTCTTCCACTCTCTCCACAGTATAACTGTTCGACAATGATTACAAATACAATTTAAGCTATTAAAAACTCCCTAAACATCAAGTGGAGGAAGAGGACACGGGTCAGAATGATGGGGAAATGGCAGGGAGTTGCAACCTAGCTGGAGAGAAGCAATCTACTCTTGCCATCACCCTAGATTACAAGAGCTCAGCAGCTTCTTAAAAGCTCCCGTAACTCATTCTGCAGCTTAGGTTAAATGGACACAGCTGGAGGATGGCCTTACCCTTCTGGTGGTGCTTTTTCCAATTTCATCGAGGTCCAAAAACATGTCTAAATCACATCCTAGTTTACCAAAAGTGTTCACGGAAGAGCCAAAGGGTTTCATGGTGCAGTTTGGAAAATAGGCACCCGCAATGTCTTGAATTAAAGAACAAGTCAGAAACCGGAGTTTAGTGTTTTCTTCAGTCAGCTGATATTCCTCTGTGAGCATGTGCAACTGATCACTCACCTAGATAGGAAGAAAAAAACCCAACACTATTACATGTGCAGAACCCCAGGATTGGAAATAGTTTGATCTTCTTTATAAAAAAAGTTCTTGTATATTTATTAGACGCAAAAGAAGAAACTGAGGCATGGAGAGCACTGAGAATAAACTTCTTAGTATCTTTACTTTCTAAATCCATTCTTCAAATAGTGTAAGAAAACCAGCTGGAAAATCTCGCTTATAACACAATATAGTTTAGAACAACGGTGCTCACTCTGCAGATTAGATAGAGCCACATTTGCATCAATGGAGTCACTTGACTACTGTTTGCCAGGTGCACCACCATAATAATAGACAGCTATGATAAAATCCTTTTTAATTCCTAGTGTATCTCTGAGCATGCAGGGCTCTCTCCCCCCAATAATGTTGTGTATCTGGAATGAGGGGCAAGAGCTTTCACAAGTCAGAGTTATAACACAAAACAGTTTGCAAGACTCTGAGTTCCGCAGTCTCTATTAGGCTGGATGTTAAAAAACAAATGCTACTCTATGTTGACTGTTCCCTTCAAATTTTACTTCTGCAGAACAAAAGGGGTGGTTAGAACCCCTCTCCATGCTAAGTTTTCAACTTGCAAGAAGTTTTAGCAACAGCACACCCCTTTGCATCACCTTGTTCAGCAACATATGTTCACTCTCCACAACCTTGACTGATGTATTCATCATGGACAAGCCGTAATGTGTTTCAAAAATAAACCTGTTAATTTCATCATTACTATGGTCCCAAAATAAAACTATCCCAGTCCTTTAAATAACTGCCCACTTTCCTGAAACATGAGGTTGGTGCCATGGTGAAGAGCGCTCAAAAGAACCACACAGCTGGCTCCCAAGACACTGAGTGAGCATCTCTGGTTTAGAATCTAGTCAGAAGCTAATAAAACCATCATTTCTCCTGACACTGAAAGACTGTCTTTTAGTTCAATGCAACATTAATATTCAGAAAATTGCCAATAACTTCTTGACACACCAACTCCCATAGCTTCAACTTAAAACAAACCCCCTACAGGCTGAGCTGTATGTGGGGGGAAGGGGGATGAAAAATTCAGACCCTCCCCCACCCCGAAATTCCAATTCCCTCTCCCAAGGGAAAAACTGGAAATTTTAACAAAAGCTAAAAATGCTATGAAATATTCTCTCTTTTGGGATAAGTGAAATGATTAAGACAAGGAATCTCTCTAAATGTACAGTAAGAAGATATCTATAGCAATCAATCAACAGTGTTAGATAATAACTCTGTCCTGTGTAGTGTTGACATATGCAACAATGTTTCAATTATATATTTGTTTAAATGTGACTATTTTTTCCATAATTAATACATTAATATATTATGTGTATGATAACACACAGTTAAACTTTGTTATCAGTGTTACATTGAACTATTCAATAGTGTTGTTCACTCAATATCCAAAATATGCTGCTAGCCCTATTATGACCATAGGAGACTGTTTCTGTCTAAACAACAGTTTCCTTCTTTCACTACAAAGCTTGTATTTTCTATTTTCAACTTTTATTTCTTCCGGTCTCTTAGAGACCAAAAACCAAGATACACATGCTAAGGTAGAATAGGGTACAGCAGTTTACAACCCTCTCTGTTTTTAATACTGGCTGTACCTGTAAATTTACTTGCAGAAAGCCGAGACTTTTAAATCTCATGTATAAACCAAAGAGAAAAAATGATTTCCTAAGGTATCAATGATGCAAGAAGAATAGGATTAGGCTTGATAAAAGTAAGTATTATACATATTTCAATTCCCCTCCCTAACATTTTTTTCTTGAAAAAACTGCTTTAACATTTCCAGAAATTTTACATCTCTAGAAACTCCTTGCAGAGTATAATTCTCTTATTCTTCCAGAAATTAGGCATTTGTTTTAAATACTGCCCACTTCTGAAGACAATGAGAATGTATAAATCATCACATTCCACTGACACTTTCATTCTAATTAATCTCCAGCCTCAAGTTTTCTCAAAGCCTGACACCTACAGTTACTGTACCAATACATTGTTCAAATGCATACAGATTATATCAGAGTTGCGGTTAACATTAAATAACTTTGTAATTGTTAAAAAAAAAGAAGTGGAAAACACATAGAATGAAACACACAAAGATCGTAAATTAGGACAGTGGTTTCAGGGGAAACCTCTGAATCATACCGGAAGTTCCTCAATGAGAAGTTCCATAATGGAAAAAGTTTCCTAAAACACAAATTGCTCAATCTTGTCCTGTATCGTGGGGGTTTATTAAGGTATACTTTCAGCTTGTGATTAGTGAGGTCCAACAAGGCACCTGGTCATCACACCATTTGAATTAACTGCATGCTCTATTTCTGTAATGCAAAAGTATTCCTTGACAGACTGGTTGGTGTAGAGATAATTTCGTAAAGCAAAGAAGTTTAAAAGCCACCATCAGAATTCAGGTTTCTGAAAGTATCATCCCTTTCCTTGAAAAACCATTGTGAAACTGTATCATGATTTCAATACTGCTGCTTAAGTAAGAAAGCGTGAAGCTACTCAGACTGCTGAAGTGTTATGCTTCTAGATTTAGCTTTTTGCATACTCTACATCCTTGAGAGGGAACCTTTGCTGCCCTACTTAAGGAAAGGAAGTTCCAGGAAGTCATCTATGGATTCCATTGATCACAGATCTATCGTATTGACAAACGTTTCATACGGCTACGGTCCTTTTCTAAGGAATAGGAATAGTATTTAATTATTTACTGCATGCATTTAATGTTTAAAAATACAGGGTGTCACTTTTTAAATCACAGAGTTCATTACTGCTGCTTTGACATTAAGTTGGTTTTTCAATTACAAATCAGCACCAAAATAAGGTATACGGTTGCTTATTTCTTATAAAAAATAAAATATAACCATGAACTTACACTATTAGCATCACATAATTTCCTGATCAGTTCTCCCAAGGGAACAGTGGACAGTCTGTGACAATGAACTGGTGTCTGATTAGAAGCTTGGCTGGGTGGGTTTTTCAACGTTAAAGTAAAAATCCTAGACACAAATGGTACGGGACATTCATCCTTAAATTGTGGGTTGCCAGTAACACCCTGCAGCGATGCTATGCTGTCTTTCTCGGAAAATTCTACCACAGCATACGTTCCCTGAAGCAGCATGAAAAAAGAAACAGAAAAATCAACATGTTATATGTGCTACATAACGTATTTCAATTGAAAGCAGGGGACGTTACAAGGATTTTGTTTTTAACCGTAAGTGTGGTCTGGCTATGAAATGTTTTAAAAATTATTTTACATCATGTTGTCTCTCTCCAAGGAGCTCAAGCATGGTTCCCACCCCCCACCCCCAGTTATCCTCACAACATCCCTGCACAGCCTGATTAAATGCAGTGTCAGGGGTAAGAAGATCTTTTCCGTGCAGTCTGTCCAATGCCCAGGATCTTTTTAAATCTGACTTCTTAGCTACTTTGCGTGTAGCTTTGGATACCAGAGATCCCCAGCTCAGGTGGGTGTTGCACACTGCAGGTACCAAAGCAAAGTTTCAATGAGACACTGGCTGTGTGCAAGGATAATTTCATATTACCTGCTAGCATCACGCATAAATCAGGCCTAACAGAGAATGAAGGATCATGATCAGCCTAGGATCACTCAAGAAGTGCTGTAGGTGGCTGTAGTGAACTCAAGTATCCTGAGTATATTCACTATAGTAAACTGGCTGAGGCTGGGGGCCAGACAAAATCCACTATGCTTGCTAGACAAGCATGTGCTGAATTTGGTCTCCAAAACAGGAGAATCTCAGAGTCATTTGCAGCTGTCATATAGATAATTCCTAATGGTTGCCCTCATGTGCTTCAAATAAAGCTTAAGAAATGCAAAGGTATACACAGACATCCAAATACTATTAGTATTCTTTAGCTACAACAGTTGGCAGTCAAACAGCCATATCATTTTGGGATGAAATCTACAAACAAACAGGTATTTAAATACAGGAAGGTAATATGAAATCATAACTTGTCACTGAAACAGCAAATCAAGCTCTCCAAATAGTCTTGGCTTTCATTTTGAAAATGTGGGCTACAAAGAGGAAAAGGGCAAGGAATTAAGGCAGAGTTAAGACAGCCTTGGAGAGCCTGTTGATAAGGATAATAATGATAAAGCTTTACTATTAACTAATTCAGCAATAATTGTTTCTAGGATAACAGCCTGACGGACACACAATGAAGTTGCAGTGTGATATGCGGAGACAAGCAAATTGAAAAATTATTTGTACTGGTTTCCCTTTAGCAATTCAACAAAAGTATTAATAAAAAACTACCTTACATATCACACTACACTAGAGAGAACAGCGGGTACATAAACCAAGTTCTACTTGCTCTATCAGGATAATCGCACATGTTGTTGTCTAGATTTCAGTTTCTGATGCACCAGATACTTACATAACTTTCATAAAAGAAGTGATTCTTAATGTTTCCATGAGATGACATGTATTTAAGAAATTTCTTCTCATTGATTTTGGACGGGCAGTCAATTAACACTGTCCTTTGAGCTTGTTCTAGTCTTTCTGCCAGCACCTCACTGAATGTCTTCTTTCGGGTGTCCGTCTTGGGAGCTAGATGGTGTGGTGAGGGAGAAAAAAAAAAGACTTTTCTATATTTACAAAACACACTGTATGCGAGAATCTCACAGCCTGACACCAATACACACACAAATTTGATTTTAAAATCCAAAAGGTAATCCCTAGTTGACACCTGTCCCAAATATCCAAAATATTCAGACTAACAGTGCAACCCTAAGCAGAATTACTAAACCCATTGATTTTAATGAGCATAGACTGGGGTAACTCTGCTTATGATTTCACTGTAAGTTTTCCAAAGGCAGAGTGAAACTTCCCCACCTCTCCCCCACCCCCTACAATACACTGCAGCCCACTGATCTCCATGAAGTTCTGGCTCTAGGGATAGGAGACCCAGAAGAAAAACATGAGGGGGATCTACAGCAGGAGGAGAAATTGCCAGTTTAGTCTGCAGCCAACCCCTTCTCTTTCGCATATTTGTGTGCACTTTTTTCACCTCTTGTGACTTTTAAAAACATTATTATCATCATCTAGCTCGCAGATGTAAATCTGATGTTTAGCAGGAATCATGGAATCAGAAGTCTTGCGGGGAGAGCGGACTATAAATTAAATAAATAAATAAAGTGACTTGCTTAGCACTAATGTGTCACAGAAATCTGTTTAAAATAATTGAGTTACAACCCTGCATCCCCCTGACATGGAAAATGAACCAATGTGTTTCAAGCTGTACAGCGATGCAGTAATAATACATGAAGATGGAACAGCAGAACTCTTCATTCTGAGACTTTGTTAAAAAAAGCTTCATATAACAAAGTCATGAGCACTGCCTTCCCTCCCCAACATCATCAATTTGCCTTCTTGTTCTGCCAGCTTCCTCTCTCCCCTTACCCAGAGACCCTGCTTTTTCCTCAGCCAATGTGGCCTACAATCTCCAGGTCTCCTTTGGTCACATTGTTATATGAATATATACTTGTAGCTGCCTTATACTGAGTCAAGCCCATTTGGTCTATCAGAGTCAGTACTGTCAACTTGGACTGACAGCAGTTCTCCAGCATCTCAGAGGTCTATAATGGACAGAACCAGTTCCAGCTTCACCACTCCTAGGGAACAGCCAATGAGAGCTGGGCTTGAGACAGTTTAAATTTGTTAGGGCAGTTAGTGGGAGAGGGAGAAGGATATGGAGGGGGCCCAAGGAAAGTAGCAGAAATAACTGGCTGTTGACACCTGTTTTATTGTAATCATCCACTGTCATAAGAGTGTGGAGGTTGTAAATTCAACTCTTTAACAACAATATATCTCTGTGTTTGAATCATTCACCCCTATGTCATGTATCTTGTAAATAAAAGATCCTTTTTCTGTTTAATCGTGGCTAATTGGAAGTTATTGGCTGCAGGAAAATAACACACACACACACGCACAAACATCAAGAATTTTGGTCATGACCGAAGGGTCTAATTAACTAAATAGTGGCAGCATATATGGGAAGTAAACACTGAGTTCTCGTATTCCAATAGTCCTGGGCAGTAGCTGGGTGAAGGGTAGGGAAAATAGAGAACTAGCTGCCTGTCTGGTCAAGTCCCAGAGTGCATCATGTAGCAGTCGTAAGCAAAAATTAACTTTACCTCATTCAATACAGCAATAAAGCTAGAGACTACTACTACATTAGATATGAATGCATCTGAGGAAGACCACAGCAGTCATGTCCTACCTATGACCTTCCAAGTGTGTGGCTGACTGCTACTGAAAAAGAAAGCTGAACTGGATGGAAGGGGCACGGACATATATCTAAGAAAAATAATACAATTAAAATGTAAGAATTTCAGTCCACAGAAGACCTATTATCCTATGATTTCATACTTGAATCCCGTATGTGTGATCCACTGTGCAAACCATCTTCTGTCCTTGGCTGCTGAGCATGGATACTGTTGCGGTTGCATAATATATGGTGCAGACTACAAGCAGTGCAACAGATTATACCATCTCATGTTATCTATGGGAGAATTACATTTTAAATACTCTCCTGCATTAAACAATCCTTAGATAATAAGATGTAACACAGCAAGGAAACAGCTGGACTTGAACCTCACCCTAATATGTTATGATCTGGGAGGTTCCCCCCTTCTCACTCTGAAGTATTCAAACACAGCATGTACCCATTTGCGGTCTGAAGCACCATAGTATATTCTACTTTCATTCTGCTGCAAGTGAGGCTTCAGCCAATGTACTCTGTGTTAACACCTTGCTCAGCATATGACAGCCAGAGACAGCAATCAAGCCTGGTTCACACCTTCTGCAGAATGGACTATACTTTTCTGACAAGTAGTGCTGAATTATGTTCCTTTATCTAAACAGAAAACCAGCAAAGACTGAAAGTTCATTCTCTGATCGCTGCCTTGCCTTTCTATTTGTATGCTTTCAAACATAAAAGCATTCAAAAAACACGATCGTGCACCATCAGTCAGAAGTTCAGCCACCTCAAGTTTCTGCTGCCTTGTTCTTTTGCACGTATGAACCAAGCCTTAATCCACTCAGCACATAGTAGTGAAAGGGAAAGCAACCCACGTCTTCCAACTGCCAATCCAAAGGACAAGGCATAAGCAGAGAAAAACCGGAGTGCTAAAGAGAGTGTGAGCGATAGCCTACAAGGGATCAGGGAGGACAGAGAAAAGAGACGCACACACAATCTCGGCTCAAGTGTAGAATGCCGTTGCGGTTGGGAGCGCTCTACACAGCGCTAAGCACGCTAAAAGTGAGGGCCGAAGGAATTCCTCTCTTACCCGGCACCTCCTCGCTGCTCGAGGCCTGCTGCTCCTTTAACGCAGCTGCAGCAGCTTCTGTGGAGCTGCAACGGGCCTCCCTTATTCGCTTTGCAACTGCCCGGCGGGAAACGAGCAACCACCGGCATTGAAGCAGCAAAGGCACCCGTCCTATGGGGGCCGCCATTACCGGAACGCGGAAAAGGACCACCATACGCATGCGTCAGATGACGCAATCGACCCCAAACGATGTGTCGTAAGGGTCAATCTTCCTGAACGCGTCACGAAAGTTCCTCCCTCCACCTCCAAGACTAACTGAAAGAAGTTCTATTTCCTGGTTCGCGGGGAGGAGCGGGGTGGGGAGGAAACGGGTTTGGTGGATCAGACCCCTCAAAATTTTGTCGCAGCAGATGTAGTCCCTAAACTATATGGCAATAGTCATGTCCCTGTTAATACTGAGCTTTACTATGGAGATTTCGCGCTTCTTGTAGTCTTTGTAAAAGAACCTTGTAAGTTAGGCCAACATTTGTTAAACAGGTAAACTGCTTCTGGACGTGGGGGTTCCACGTAATGGTTAATAGCAGCCATGAATTTATTCTAGCTCTTTTACCAATTAAAAAAATTCTATTACATTTTTATAAGTGGTCAGAGCGCTTCAGATATTGTATCTACTTCATTATTGTGTGCAAGTCTTGTTTGACTCTGCAGGACACACAAATATTTTTATTTACTTCATTTATATAGATAATAACAGTGCACTTATATACTGCTCTTCTGGACAGATTAGTGCCCCACTCAGAATGGTGAACAAAGTCACTGTTATTATTGTCCCCACAATACAGCTGGGACTGAGAGAAGTGGCTTACTCAAGGCCACCTGCTGAGCTCAGGGCAGTACTGGGATTCGAACTAGCAGAGTGCTGATTTGCATCCCAATCACTACAGCAGCTCACCCAGCAAGCTCCCATGGCAGAGTGTGGAGTCAAACCTGGTTCTCCAGACCCCTGTCCAACACTCTAATAATTGCCTAATCCATTCTGGATTGGATTGTAAATAGGTAATTGCTGCTGTATTTATTGCAATGCAAAACTGCAGCACGATTGTCTCCTGTTGTACATGGCCATTTACACAAGCATACTTCAGTTGTGTTCAGCCTAGAGTAACCACATGCAACAGCAGGGATTCTGCATCTTAAAATAGAAAGAGGCAGTTTATCACATCCTTGCCACATTAGCACATGACACACTGTACCTGCTTCCATTTGTCCTCCTGAGCCAAGACCAGCCTTATCTTTTTTGCAGCCTGAGTTAAAGAGATTAGGTGCGCAGGCCAAACTTTCCTCTCCTTGGTCCTTTACCATAAGCTGTTTTGTCTTCTCCTCTCCCTACTGTACTAGGCTAATTTCCTAGTCTTTCAACAAAGATGACAAGGAAGTGGTTGTGTGAGGCAGTTCCAGACACGTACAGGCTTTCTACAGCAACTGTTGTACACAAACATGGCTGATAAACTGAAATGAGATATTCCCAGCTTCATTAAATAGACCCACTGAATGAATAAGTCTCTGTCCTGTCACATTCATGTGGTTAGGAAAGAAGAAATTTGAATCCTGACAAGACAGAGGTAAGGCTGGTTGGTAAGATATCTTCATAGGGCTTTACTCCTTACATGGTATAGGGTTCAACTTTCTCTGATGAACGTAATTTCTTTTATTAGATAAACAGGTAGCACACAAAAGTGTGGTTTTTATCAACGACATTTGGCATGTAAGCTTTCAATCTGTGTGGAGATTACCAATCTGTGCATGTTGATCTTTGCAACCTCAAGGCTTGACTCCTCTGAAACATGCTTTATGTGGGGCTGGCCTTGAAAACAATTTGCATGATTAGCGCCAAATATGGGACTCTGTCTTTGTGAGGGGCTGGCTGCATGGAACACATTATGCCTATTTTGTGAATATTTTATTGGCTGCCTGTCAATTCACAAGTCCAGTTCAGGATGCTCTACCTTTAAAGCCCTTCCTCAAATACCTGAAGGATGGGCTTTCTGAGTATGGGCCTATCATAACAATACCTTCTAGTGATGCCAATGCAAAGATACAAAGAAAGGTTGCTCCTTCACGTGCTTTTTAAAATAGCCATTCTAATGTTATGGAACACTCTCCCAGAGGATATTAGAAAATCTACATCCTTTCTACAGTCTGAGAAGATGTAAGATGAAATTCTAGAATGCCTTATGGCTTATCTGAGGTTTTTTTTTCAGCACTATGACTTTGAAGGACAACTGCTTGGGCTCTGTTTTAAACTCAGTATTGCAGGCTATTTTAATGGCTGTTCTTCGATGTTTTTATGATGTATTCGTTTTTATTGTTACGTGTCATGTGTTCCAGTTTTCTGGAAGAAAGGTAGATCTGTAAAAGTTTTAAATAAATAAATATATGTAACTGAAATGAAGTCAATTATATGCAACTAAACCACCAACTAATTTTTGTGTTTTATTTTAACTCATCAAACCAATGATTATCTCGAAGGTAACAGGATCTGTCTTCAAACTGGGAGTTTCCCAAAAGGCTTTCACTCTTTGTCCCTTTACCACCTACATTATTTGATGTCTCAGACAAGGAGGAGCCCATGAGCAGCACAGGTACCACTGGGCAGGCCTCTGTCGGACTCCACAGGGCTCTTTTGCTTACCAAAGGGGATGAGAGTGAACATGTGAGCCTGAATGGGTATGTCTTCCCACCTAGATCTATAGGGGCCACCCTTCCTTTAACTTTCTTTGTTCTTGATTAGTGGTAGGGTATGAGGTATGAGTGGCAGGGTACTGAAGAAGTGAGCTGTGGCTCAGAAAAGCTCATACCTTGCCACTAATTTTGTTAGTCTTATAGGTGTTACTGGACTCTTGCTCTTTTCCACTGCTACAAGACTGACTAACACGGCTACCCATCTTGCTCTATCATTTTGTTCTATCAGTGGCTGGGATATTTAAAAACCAATACAATAGGGTAAGGATCACACAATCATCGCCTTTCAGATTTCTGGCGTTCTTCTAGCTGCCCCCCCCATGCCCAATGCTAAAGCGCTGTACCACTTTAAGCCTCCCCTGGCAACTTTTTACACAATCAAGAGGTTGTCAACTGAAATCTCTAGTCTGCAGAAGGAATGCTGGGATGTTTCAACCACCCACCCACTCACTCTCGTGGGTCAATGAGTGGTCATGGTGTTTCTCAAGGGAACTGTGAACTCCACCCATCTGAGATTACAACCTGAGTCCTTCACTCCATAGCTAAAAAGGTGTCAAGAACCCATGATAATGCCAGGGGCTATTGTCTGCCCACTTCAACCTTTGAATCACCCCTTCGATTTGTAAACGAATCGGAGCTTGCAGTCGGTTTCACAGTTGCTGTCCCACATTGTGTAAGTTGTGGCTGAACAGGTATAATTAGCCCTGCATACTATGTACACTAAGCTATCAGACACAGGCACCATTTCTTCAGTTCCACTTATCACAGTTTGCATGGCTGCCACGGAGCTTTTCACTTTGCAGGGCTGAGCTTCATCATATAATTCATCTTTATGATATCTGATTCAGCCCCACCCAGTATTTTGGTGGCTGCACAGTCAAGCCACTGGTATTTAGGGAACCAGTCAAGTGATATAGGTGTCACAATATTGTCACACTTGGAATTAAACAAAAGTCTCCCACGGTTTAACTGCATGAGCTTTTGTATTTTTTTTAAAGCCTCTGCCTGGGTATTTAGAGATGTCTTTTCATTTATGATGAAATGATCTCACATCAAACTCTGGTGCCTCAGTGCAAGGTCAGGATAATCTTTGATTTGGTCCTTGAGCTTGTAAATAAATCAGAGATCATTGTGAGTCCAGAGATCATTGTGAGTCCCAAGATAACCAGACGTGTTAAGAGATTGTAAGGATGAAAATTTTAGTCAAGGATACATTTGTTAATCTATGCATGTTGTTATCTTGGATTTTTATCATGCATGTACAATAAGCAAAAGAGAGCTCTCATGAGGTATGAAATTGGATCTGCACTGAATACATGCAGCCAATTGTTTTAATGTATGAACAAAAAATAGGAAAAAAGGCAGTGTACACTTTGTCAGCATTCTTGACTGCAGCCCATCCAGAAGTTATCCTATGCAAGCTGCATTGAAACAAATGGAGCTATGCAAGAAAACTGCATTTCAGCTTTTGGCAGTTCTCGTTCATTTCAATGTGGCCTGTGCGATAGAACTTCCAGGACTTCAGCTTTTCCTGATCAAAATGGGATACATGAATAGGTTCATAAAATCTCAATTTGTAAGGACTCTTTGATAAGACAATGTCTAGATCCCTTTCAGTCTGGCTCTAGACCTGGCTATAGGGCACCGAAACTGCCTTGGTCACCTTAGATGATGACCAGCACCAGGAGATGGAAGGAAGGAGATGTGTCCTTGTCAGTTCTCATTAATTTCTCAGCAGCTTTCAATACCACTGCCCTGGTATCATTCTGGACCATCTGGCCAGGAAGGGATGGGGGCGGGTACCCAGGTACCATACTGTTCTAATGCTTCTTGGAGAATAGGACCGAGATGGTAGTGCTAAGAGACTTCTGCTCTTCTCTTTTGGTCTGTGGAGTTCCACGAGACACCATTTTATCCCATATGCTCTCTTAAAGCACTGGGGAAGACTGATGGGAAATTTGGTATGCAGTGTGTGAATGACATTCAACTCTACCTTTCTTTTTCATCTGTTCTCAAGGAGGCAGTGAATCTGCTTCGCCAGTCTCTTGAGTTAGTGATGGGGTGGAAGGGACGAAACAAGTTGAAGTTTAATTCAGGCAAGATGAAGGTAGTATTAATTGAGAATTCTAGTGATTCGAGAAATTGGATACAACCTGTGCTGTCCTCCTCTTAATGGACCAGGTCTGCAGTTTTGGTATAGCTGTGGCTTAACATTGCTTCAAGAGTTCGAGGTAGAGATATGGCCAAAACCACATTTTACTGGAAGTGAACTTAGCTACTGTTATACATGTTCTCAGGGCTTTTTTTCAGCAGGAACGCGGTGGAACGGAGTTCCAGAACCTCTTGAAAATGGTCACATGGCTGGTAGCCCGCCCCCTGATCTCCAGACAGAGGGAAGTTGAGATTGCCCTCCGCGCTGCTTGGCAGCGTGGAGGGCAATCTCAGCTCCCCTCTGTATGGAGATCAGGGGGCAGGGCCACCAGCCATGTGACCATTTTCTCAAAGGGCAACCCACTGAGTTCCACCACGTCTTTTCCCAGAAAAAAGGCCTGCATGTTTTGATGAGTTCCACATGGACAATTGTAACATTCTCTGTGTGACTATCTTTGAAGACCTCTTGGAAACTTGTTGGTTCAGAATGTGGTCAACTGTTTTTGACTGGAATGATATGCTTTTAGAATATTATGATGTAATCCAACTACAGTGGCTTCCAATTTATACCCAGAACCAATTCAAAATGCTGTTTTTTCCATCTGAAATTCGGACAGCAAATACTTATGACACGGCCTTTTTAGTGATAATGTCAAGATCATGGAACTATCTCCTCAAGGGTGTTCATTTGACCCCCATAGCGTTTAACTTTTAGGAACTACATTAAAATAATTATTTTTAAATGATGTGTGTGGCTGATAATGGTTTTATTTATTTATTTATTTATTTAAAAATGTATAAGTGGCTTCTACAGAGAATTTGCTCAAGGTGGTTCACAAATAAAATCATAAGCCAGCACAAAATCATTAAAAGTATTAAAAACTAAAATCCCATTTTTTAAAATTGTTTGCAAGTTTTATCTTCCGTTGCTTTATGTTTAATTGGCGACTTTACATTACAATATTAAGCATAATTTACTACGCTCATTGAGATCAAAGGATTTAGAAGGGTGTAACTCTGTATAAGACTGTACTGCTAGTGATTCTGAACAGCTATGTATTGATTGCTTTTATGATTTGATTGTAAGCAACCCTGGGGGATGTTTGATCTGATGGTAACAGAGAGTGCTGTCAAGTCACAGCCAACTTGTGGCGACCCCCCCCCCCATAGGATTTTCAAGGCAGGAGCCTTCAGAGGACCTTTGCCATCATCTGCTTCTGCATAGAGACTCTGGACTTCCTTGGTGGTCTCCCATCCAAGTACTAACCAGGGGCAACCCTGCTTAGCATCTGAGATGGGATGAGGTCAGGCTAGCCTGGGCCATCCAGGTCAGGGCAAGTGATCTGATAGACAAGAAATATTTTTAATGAATAAATAAAATCCACCTTTCTCTTTCTTGCTTGGACTATAAATCAAAACCAGTTATTTTTCCTTCCCTGAGGAGTTCCAGTACTTTATCCTGTGGCACTCCTTTGACAAATGTACTTTTTTATGGGATGAATTTAATTATATATTTTCCAGTTTAATACTTCAAAATGTATGTGTGGCAAGTGATGTCAGTTATCAGTTACTACTGTTTTACCGTAAAGATGAGCCAAGAAGCAGAAGGACAGGTGAACCGCCTTAACTGATTCCTTCTAACACGTGCCATGTGCTAAACTTTTCCTTGATCCCTCCTTCTCTGGAGTCATTGTACAGACTCTTGCGACACACCCTCGTAAATCCACAATCCACCGTGGCAATTTGAGAAAGAGACGCCTCTTCTTCCTGTGAGGTTGGTCTGTAAGTAAAACGGTGTCATTATAATTAATTGTGAGCCTAAGAACATTAATAAGTTGGGCAGGTTTTCAAAATAATGACACCTGAAGGTCTAGCTGTACACGAGCTGCCGGTGTTCCAACTGATCCTATTACTTTCCTCCATCTAAACTGTTGTTCCTTTATATTCCTTACTTTGTATTCCTTCCAAGAGCTCTTGCTCCACAACTAACAAACTTTCTTGCCTGTTTCAGCGTTCTCAGTTTTAATGCACTTTTCTTTTATATGGAACTCATAAGGGACTCGCAAACTTAAAGAAGTACGTTGTGAATGATGAACTTCGTTGGCTCCATCTACAAGAACGTGAGTTTAAAAGCTAGAAGGAAGGGGTAGCTTGGGTAAATACGGGGGTGGGGGTGTTATTTGGGAGGAACTGGAACCAAGTTACTTATGGGGGGACTCAAGGATATTGCATGGACAGAAATTAATATTCCAGTCAATGTTTCTGACTACTGTAGGACTCCTTGGCCTGGAGGAACTATTTTAATCCAGTTGTGAATTGCACTTCTTTCCCATAAGCTAAGTAAACTGATCTGTGGATGATAAACATCAGTCAGGATATGGCAGGCAATGCAAGCCTATGCAGAGTTAACCTACTCTAAGTCCACTGAAATCAATGGGCTTAGACTGGAGTAACTCTACATAGGATCACACTGTTAAAAACTATGGAGATCTGAGTTCAAATCCCCACTCAGCCATTTAGCTTTCTCTCCCAAATCCTCTTATTTCACTCCCTCATAGGTCACTATCCAGAGTGTGTTTGTCTTGGAATGTCACAAGTTGTGTACAGTGACCTATGAGGCCTTTTCCTTCACAGCAACATCAGAGGTGGCTACTGTGGCTGAGGAGAGGGCCAAGGAGTGATGCAGACAGAGGGCTTGAGCTGAGCTGTTCTAATTCTTTATGTAGGCTGCAGTCCTAAAAACATTTCCCTGGAAGTAAGACCCATTGAATAACATGTGGCTTACTTCTGAGTAGACCTGCTTAGGCTTGTTCCCTCATTGTACCACATCAGCTCTCATGTTTAGGATTACCACCAGTTTTCTGGCCTGTGGGCAGGTAGCAAACGGAACATCTGCCTGTCACATCACCCTTAAAAAGCACAGAGGCTCTGCTTGGAACAAAGGTAACAGCTTTACTCAAGAAAAGGTTTTGTACAGGGCAGCGTCTATGATATGCATTTTCCTCTTTGACAGTGAGACTCACTCAGTGGCTTGGGAGACACACGTGGCTCTTTGACATGCCACCTGTGAATTTTCTGATCACTATTACCCAATGTGGCACGTGCCCCATGTTCCAGGAAAGCGGACAAGGCCATTGCCATAGCGCCTGTGGTTGGCAGATGGTTTCTGCCTTGAAAAAGCTGCTGCCAGAAGGACTGGAAGATGGGTAAGCCTCTCTGAGCTGCAGGCCAAATGCCAAGGATGGCAGTAAAGGGCCAGTTGTCTTCCGCTGCCCCTCACACTTCCTTGTAGCTTCTGTGCTCTCCTCTCAGCACCCAGACAGCTGCTGGAAGAAGAGCAGGCAGGCTTGAGAGAAGAGAAAGTAAAACCACCACAGCAGACTCCACAGCAGAAAATAACAAGTTCACCACAGCGAGGTGGTGGCTTGACTCCCCCCTCCTCCAAGGCAAGTTGGCCCTCCTCTGGGCACCTTGGAAATCTCAGTCTCTTGACTAACCTGCTGTGCCTCGTGCTGAAGAGAATGTGGGAAGGCAGAGGAAAGCCCTTCCAGATACGCAAGACCTGGCTAAGGCTCAACAATGGTGTGGAGAGAAAATCCTACACATGGAGAGGTATTCTGGTAATTAAAAAGGGTATACTGTGACACTGAGAGATCTCTGTCTTTTGGTGCTACACCTCTGAAGATGCCAGCCACAGCTGCTGGCGAAACGTCAGGAACGACAATGCCAAGACCACGGCTATACAGCCCGGAAAACCCACAACAACCAAAAAGGGTATAGTTATAGTTACGTATTTAATATTAATAGTTACATCTATTGCATAAGTATGTTTGTTGGGATGATGGTGCACAAGGAACACAACAGCAGTTAATAGATGATAATTGTGAATGTGGCTTTCTGTGAATCGGAGTATCTCTGCTCTAGAGAAAACATCTAGGATTTAGCGAGGGCATAGTATAGCACATTGCGTCTGTGTTGAAAAGCTCCATGTTCTTCTCTTCACTTCACCCTGGAGTAAAAACCTGACAATATAACTGATGCCTGTGGGTAAAGTCACTTTGTCCACCTCGTCTCCTGTGGTTCCCTTCCTTTTTGGGTCTTTCCCAGGTTTCATCACTGTATTTTGTAGATTCACTTGCTGATGATGATAACAAACAGTAGAAAAAGCGCAAGTCCTTTACGGGTCTCCTTAGCCACTTTTTCATCCCCCTAGTCAGAGCTCTAAGGGAGGTGTCAGGCCTGAAGTTTTTGAGGTGGAAATTCTCCCCTGACCAGCAATCTCAGATCTGTGTTTGGTGTGGATACAGTTGTTGTTAAGGACACCTGCATATGCCCAATGTTTTGAAATATGAGCAGGGCTTTTTTTCAGCTGAAACGCGGTGGAACAGAGTTCCGGAACCTCTTGAAAATGGTCACTTGGCTGGTGGCCCCGCCCCCTGATCTCCAGACAGAGGGGAGTTTAGATTGCCCTCCGCACCGCCGGCGGTGTGGAGGGCAATCTAAACTCCCCTCTGTCTGGAGATCAGGGGGCGGGGCCACCAGCCATGTGACCATTTTCTCCAAGGGCAACCCACTGAGTTCCACCACCTCTTTTCCAAGAAAAAAAGCCCTGAATATGAGCAAGGTTCAAGTCCCGTAAGCCCCTTAAAGTCCTGCAAGAGTTTCCAGGGCATAAGTTTTCGAGAGCTTTTACCCTAGAAACTCTTGGTGGTCTCTAAGGTGCTACTGGATTGGAAGCTTACTCATATGCTGCAGGCCAACACAACTACCCACCTGAAACTATTTTGACACGTATTACATGACACACAACATCTCAAGGTTGAGGGAAACCTGAAAAGCAGTATATGGATTTAGTAAATAAATAAGACATTTAAAATGCACCGGTCTGCTTAACCCTTTCGTTGAGTTTTGTATACTTGAGCATGGCTGTCAAAGAATGATAAAAGGGATAATTCTTTCCATCCTCTTAATACAGGTTTATATGAGCAGAGGAAATGGATGGCTCAAACTAAACCCAGAGTAAATCTCACAGTTTTGAATGCCTTTGGATCATGTCCAGTAATGGGTGGCATGTGCAGAGCATTTTTCTCTTACCAGTGAGATACCACAACTAGCCCTAACCCTTCTTTTTTAGAAGTTAAAATACTAGTGATATGTGGATTCTAATCTCTGCACCCCCACCCCCACCCCCAGCATTTGAACAGGTGGCCATTATTCCAGAATTGTTCTGAACGAAGGTGTGGTCGTGTGTGATGTGGCCAGCAGGGTCTAAGGTAGAATGGAGAAGAGCACTTCAGACTGCAGTGAAAAGTTAACACTTTTCAAAGTTTCCTTATGTTAACAATCCCAAACTTTGACCTTTTCTCCCTAATACACTAACTTATTATGTTGGGAGGTTTTTTGTGGAGAAACATTACAAATGTGGCTCTGTGGCCTGCACGCTGAAGTGGTACTGCCCATTCTGCCGCCTCAGAAGGCTCCCATCTTAGACACTTAAAAAAAAAGTTTACTTAGGATGGAGTCCCTCTGACCTCAGCAGCCAGTATTTCCAAGTAATGATTCCAGATGAATAATCCTGTCACCCTCCTAAGAAGGTCTACTCAGAATCCTCCTCGAGTCTATTTGCTTGAATGCCAGGAAAGTGTCCCAAGTACTTGTAGCATAATCTTATTAGTTGCAGCTAGTCAGTGGCACCTTAAAGACCATGGTTTGATTCCAGGGTAAGCAGAATGGTTTGGAACGCACGATTTCAGATGCTGGCTCTCCTCTACAAAGGTGGAATAAAACCATGTGATTTTTTTAAAAGATGCAATTAGACTTGTGTTTAGTTGTAGCTTCAAGTGGATGGTTAAGATGGCCTTGCCTACGGTTGCCAACCTCCAGGTGGGGCCTGGAGATCTCTCAGAATTACACTAAATCTCCAGACAACAGGTATCGGTTCCCCTGAAGAACATGGCTGCCTTGGAGGGCGAAGTCTATAGTAATGTACCCCACTGAGGTCCTTCCCCAGACTCCAGGCCAAATTCTTGGAGATTTGGGGCATGGAGCCTGGAGAGGGCATGGTTTAGGGAGGGGAGAGACCTCAGCGGTGTATAATGCCATAGTGTCCACCTTCCAAAACACCTATTTCCCCCAGGACCTGGAGAGCAGTTGTAATTCCGGGAGCTCTCCAGCCACCAGCGGGAGGTTGGCAACTTCAACTCCACCTTCAAAATCTCCAAGAATTTCCCACCCCAAAGCTGGCAACCCTAAATCAGTCCCCCAACCCGGGCTCGGTTTTGTTCCCCGCCACAAAGGAGCCGCGGGGGGACTTCCTCGGCCCCTTTCTTCTTTCGGTTGCCGAGCTACCCGAAATCGAAACCGGCCGCGCAGGAGCTTCCCCACGCCCGCCCTGAGTCACGCGCGGGCAGTCCGGCGGCGGCGGCGGGACTCCTCCCTCGGCCCGGCCTGGCTAGTTCCAGCTGGGGCTGGGCGCGCTCGACCTGCGCTGGCGCGTTTTATGGTGGCTGCCCGACAGAGCGCTCGCTTGGCCGGCTGCCTCTCCTGGCACCCTGCCTCCGCCGAAGGGCAGGTGACTTCGGCCGCCCGGCACGGACAGGGAGGGAAGGGCCGTCCCTGACCCCGGAGGGGCTCCCGAGCTCCCGAGACAGAGAGTAAGTCCACCGCTGGCCACTCGCGACGGGGATGCTTTGGAAAGGGCAGCTGCGGGTCGCTTGTCTCGGATTGTTCCTCTTTTCTCGCATAATCGGCGTAGGTTTTTTTTTTAAAAAACATTATATTAAAGCGTTGTTACCCGCCCGGTGCCTCCGGTATGTGGTGGGCTAGGCAGACACCTCCTCTAACAACTTTAATTTGAAAAAGCGCTTTCTCGTTTATGTCCTGAAAGCAGCACGATGGCGAGGTAACCTTTTCTTGTTCCCATTTTACAGCTGGGAAACTGAGGCGGACAGTGATTGCTCAAGAGTTTCGTAGCGGGGAGGCGCTGCTGTGGCCGGGTGGTAGAGAATCAGCTTGGCATGATGCAGAAGGACCCGGGTTCATCGCTGGTTAAAAGGGATTAGGCAGTAGGTGATGTGAAAGATCTCCATTCGAGAGCTGCTGCCAGTCAGAGTTGGCTATACTTATCTGGACAGTTCTAGCTTAGTGCAAGGCAGCTTCTGGTGTTCACAGCAGCAAGTAACATTGACTTCCTTCTGGCCCTTTAATGCATGAAGGTGGGGGTGTCATTTCTTTTAGGGCTTTGGAGCTTTTGAAGAATCGGGTGATAACCGGCTTCTGCCCTGGTTTCCCCAGCAGCGACTTTATGGTAGACGTGCTGAGGTCTCTTAGATCCAAATTCATCACTCTGTTCATTAGCAAACCTTGTTAGTGTGGTAGGGGTCAGCATCTGCATTCCTTTCCTAGCTTTTGGCAGCAATATCATAAGGCATACAAACATCGGAAGAACTCTGCTGGACCAGACTGAAGGTCTAGCCCAGCATTCTGTCTCCAGCTGTCTCCAGGCTGCTGCCCCCCTCCCCAAGAATCCCACAAGCAGGACTGATGTCAAAAGATCCCCTTCCCCCATTGCGGAAAAAGGCAATTCGCGCTTTGAGAAAATGGGAGGAAAGTGGTAATTTCATTAACCTGTTTGTAGTGGGAAACTGGAAACCTCTGTTGGCAGAAAGCTCAATTGCATTATGACTGCAACAACTATCAATCATTGACGGTGCGAGTGTTTCGAGCACTGTACAGAGAAATACATGCGGTTGTGAGCTGGGAAATCCCCACTTCTAAACTAATCTCTGCTGTAAATTTATTTGTCCAGTGAGCTCGGCAAACTGCTGCCAGAAAGCAGCAGTTGTAAAAGCAATAATACTGGCCTAATAAAAGTTGTTACTAATTATGATTAATTATTATAATGTTATAATGGAAAAGTATTGCATGGATTTTGTTTTTGGATTTTGCTTTTGGACCTGGTCTACTTTACAAGGTTATTGTAAAGGGCATTTGCTTTGAATATCTGTTATTAAAAATTCCTGAGATCATGGGTATCTGTAACTTTCATTCGATGCTGTACTAATGGTCAGTAAGAAAGTAGTTAAGTTTGTGCCCATCAAACTGAGCGCCCCCTCTGAAGAGTCCAGTTGTTGTATTGTCCTATATAGAAATAATATTTGGCAGATGTGTATGAAGATTTTTAATGGAGTCAGGTTTTGATTTAAAAAAACATAAGGATAAGGCTCTTCTGTTTCATTAGGAACATGTAACTTTTGTGCAGTTAGTGAGGAAATGTGCGGTGGGGTCAACTGAAGATTCTTCTTGTAGATTCCACGTGTCTTGGAACCAAAGGTCTGATTTGATTAGATTTTCAGTGAAGTCCTAAGCAAAGTTACTCCAGTCTAAGCTCATTGATTTCAGTGGGCTTAGACGGGAGTAACTCTGCTTAGGATTTTACTGTTAGTATTTAAAATGCCATTGCATGGCTACAGAACGGCTGTTTTCATTTCAAGCATTAAAAACAACCTTTTTGTGGAAACAGAATATTATTGGCAGTCATGTCATCACAAACATTTTTTGATGATTTGACACCCTGTGCTTAGCAGGACATTCTAAGCATATTTATTGTGCTGTCCTCAATGTTCTTGGCACTTTATAAAGTAACATAAGAAGAAAAATAGCAGGTCTCTGCCCTTAGGAGTTTGCAGTCTAACTTTCAGCAGGCAACAGAAGAGGGGACGCAAAAGAACAAAGATGAGTGTGGGAAAAGAGGAAATGTACTTAAACTTATTTATGGCTTGCTTCTGTGAAGGGGGTTAAGCTCAGGCATGGAAAAGGTAGGTTCTGAAGAGGTGTTTTAGAGACCAGCGCTATGGAAGGGCTGCTCAGAAGCATCAACTTCCCAAGGAAGTGTTCTTAGGACTGCACAAGGAATGGAGAGACAGAATTGGCACAGTTTGGGTGCTCCAGAGAATGGAGTAAGAAATCAGTATTTAAGGTATAATATTGTTTGCATGCTAGAACTGTGGAAACATGTGTATTGTCGAAGGCTTTCACGGCCGGAGAACAATGGTTGTTGTGGGTTTTCCGGGCTGTATTGCCGTGGTCTTGGCATTGTAGTTCCTGACGTTTCGCCAGCAGCTGTGGCTGGCATCTTCAGAGGTGTAGCACCAAAAGACAGAGATCTCTCAGTGTCTCAGTGACACTGAGAGATCTCTGTCTTTTGGTGCGACACCTCTGAAGATGCCAGCCACAGCTGCTGGCGAAACGTCAGGAACTACAATGCCAAGACCACGGCAATACAGCCCGGAAAACCCACAACAACCATGTGGAAACATGTTTGTATGAACAGTAGTGTGCGTATATATTGCTTTTCTAGATAGATTAGTGCCCAGTCGGAGCGGTGAACAAGGTTAGTGTTGTTATTATCCCAACAATACAGCTGGGGAGCCAAGGCTGAGAGGAGTGGCTTACCCAAGTCCACCTGCTGAGCTCATGGCAGTACTGGGATTCGAACCAGCAGAGTGCTGATTCACAACCTAGATGTGACAGCAGCTGTAATCTAAACTGTCAGGGGGTGCAGGGGTAGGTGGGGGGACACATTGGCAGTGATTGAATCTGTCATCAAAGATGGCGTTGTGTTTATTTAATATAATACATTGATATAAATTGATTAATATGTTGCACATTCCAAAGAATGATTTCTAACTGCAGAAATGCAAAAAATGCAACCCCCCCCCAAAACATTAAAAACAGCAGCCTTGCATTAAACTAGAAAAACAGTGTACGCAACCTGAAACACTGAAAAGTATAAGCCAGTGAACCAGTACAGTCAGAATCTGTACGAATACAGAAGACCTCTAGATCGAACAGTTTGTAGGACTGTTTTTCCCCCAGTATTAAAAAGTTAATAAGTTTAGTGCCTAGGGAAGATGAGACCCTATCATTTGTGGTCATCCACTATACATCAAAGTCAGGATGCAGGAAACTGATTCTTCAAAAAAGATCTCAGAACTTGAACATGTTCACACAGGAGGAAGAGGTCCTTTGGTAACCCTTAGCGCTCTCAAGCTTTTTGAATTGAACCTAAAAATGGACAGGCAGGCAGTGATATTTTATAAGCATCAACAATAACTATTTGGGGGTGGCTCTTACTATAAGAAGAGAGCAAGATTCGGGTCCAGTAGCATCTTAAAGAGCAACAAGGGGTCAAGTTATACATGGAGGGTTCCTGGGAATGTGCTTTTAGCTCCTCCCTCCCCCCCTCAAGCTGTTTTTACTGCTCCATGTGCACAGAATACTCCACATGGAGCAGGAAAAAACCAAAAAAAAATCCTCCCTCCTGTGCTATTTTGACACAGGGAAATGGCTTGAAGGGAGAGGAAAGCCTCTCCTCCTCCCCCTCCCATGGAGGGGGAGGCTGTTTGAGCTCTTCTCTATTTTTAAACAGCCATACCCCGCAGCTCCTGTGTGGCTGCAGGGAACCTGAGTGGAACCCAGACCCAGCTCTTTAAAAAACTGCATATTTAACTTGACCCTAGATTTCCAGGTTATGAGATTTGGAGAGTCAAAGCTTTTATGTTCTGAAGCTCATTCCCTGGAAATCTAGTTGGTCTTTAAGGTGCTGCTGGACCCAAGTTTTGCTCTTCTACTACAGGCCAACATGGCTACCCACCTGAAACTATCTTAATATAAGAAGGGTGGAGCAGCACTGGAGGGGGAAAGCAGCAGCTCTCTTGAGTGAACAAGAAAGTGAAGGGCAGCCCTTTCCATTTCATTGGGTCCGCTTGTGGGGGGGGGAATCCCAGGGGAATTCTTAGATATTTGAAAAAGCACTTGGATTACCAACATATTCCTTTGTGTACTTATTTGGGGATTCTAGATTGCTGAATACAGAGAATAGTTATCTCTATATATAAAGACAAGTGTCTTGACTAACTCATCAACGCCCAGCCCAAACCTCTGGACCGAGAAACATGAAATTTGGGGAGAACATTCCTTTCAAGATATAAACACCCAGTAAGAAGGGATTTTAAAGAAATTTGTCCCCTAAAGGGGTAAAAAGGGGTAAAATGTGTTTTTCCAAAGGGATACAGCTTCCCTGTGTGGCTGGCAGGCTGCTGCCTGCTTGCACCCCTGCCTGCTACCAGCTTGGCCACTCTTCCCTGATTGGGCCAGCCTTTCAAGGTCATTTGCATATGCAGCCTGATTGATCCTTACCCCCAACATTCTATGCAGTTGTTATTGGGAGTCTTTGCATGTGTCCTGAGGTCAAATGCCCCTCCCACTCTTCCCCTCCAAGTTCCCTTGGGTTGCCAGTCTCCCTGTGGGGCCCGGCTTTCTTGTGTGGCTGGCAGACTCCTGCCTGCTTGCACCTCCTTCTCTCTGATTAGTCAGCTGTGGAACTCTGTGTTATGAGGTAAAAATTAGGTCAAGGAAACTGCAGACAGTTGAAGAAAGGCGGTAACTGGATTTAAAGTAGTTAAATACTGTAGCGAAGCACTGGTATCAACCTAGGAAGAAATACATGTGAATTGGACTTCATTTTTAAAGCTACCTTTCAGTGTGTGTGAATAAGTAGTGGTAGATCTAGAGTTGCTGAGAAGGAATGCCTCCAGCCAGAGCAGTGTGCCAATATCAGTGAATGGACCAGAACAAAGTAGCTTCCCATTTCATATATGTTCATGTGTCCAGCAGTGACACACATGTGTGTCCTCTGCAAACCTCTGGTTTGCCCTTTGAGGTAGAAGGACAGGAGAGAGAAATTGTGCCACTCATGTTAGTCTCCAATGTCATGTCTGTCTGAGTGCCCCAGTCCTGACTCACTTGCTGTGTTTATCTGATAAGAGTGTGATGCTTGATACAAGTTAATGGAGAAATGTGGTAGAAAACGCCTGCCTCAAAATTAGGTCACATTTCTGCTTGACCGGGAACGCACACGGGAGGCCCAGGGAAAAGAATGCTGGCTTACGCCTCTTTTAATAACCCCGCTGGTCAACCACTTGAAGGCAGACAAATGGAATGCTGCCTTAGTGGACCCTGCGACCTCTCCACCCCATGTGCCTTAGCTAATCTTTGTAGGGAGCTTCCCTACCAGGCAATGGCCTCTCAACCAGCCCGGAGTCTGCAGTGAGTAGTTGTCCGAACTAGCCTTCTGGAGAAGTCACATTTAGTACTTGATTGTGCAAGTGACTCTGAGGGTCAGAATTGCTTTGGTCTGCCTGGAATTACCTCCTTAACATCCTCCCCTTTCCCCGGCAAAGCTACTTTCCTGGAATATGCATTACACCATCTGCATGCAGTAATGAGAGGGACTAGACAAGGCTGAGTTTGCTTGCTGTCTTCCAATGGGAAGAGTTGTAACTCTAAGGAGAATGCAAAACAGTAGCCAGGTGAAAGATGGGAGAGAGCAGCAGGTCTAGCTGTGATCCAGATGCAAAGGAGGTATGTCTCTGGGAGATTCAGTTCTAATATTCCCTACAGGGAACTCCGAGATTTGTAGTTTGGGAGTGGATGGAGACTTCTCTAGTGGAGTATTCTGACCAGTCTTACCAAACTACAATTGCTTGGCTTCTTTGAGGGGGATCAAGTGATACAAGTTAGATGTAGACTCTGGAAAATAGCATCACTGTTTCTGGTATTACGGGTGCTTGTTCTTCAGAGAAATGCGGTGATATAAAAGTTAATTAATTCCCAGTCTTCTAACGTGGATTCTTCTGCAAGATCCAAACATTTATACAGGGACTTTAGTTTTAAGTGTCAGCCATGTTCTGTACCTCTCTACTCAAGAGTTCATTGGTATTATTCATCAGCTTGAGAGGGTAAATATTCACTTTATGATTCAGGGGAGCTGGAACGGAGTTTGGAGTGCATAAGGAATGGGACTTTGTGAACCACTACTACATGGTCTTGGGAGAAGTGGATGCATAGCAGGGTTCATCCTTCTGGTCAGTCTACCTGAGTGGAGTGGGTGGAGTTCAGAATTCTCTGGAAGAGTGACCTGAAACATATTGAAGGGATTTGAGTCAACACCATAGAATTCCCCGACATCAGAACTAAAGGTTTTATTTGAGATAATTGTGAATCAGGGAGTGATCAGACAAATCCTAAATTGTGAATGGAAGTGAGGTCAGGTACCTGTAGCCATCTACCCACTGTGAGGTGATTCTTCGTATTGGCATTTTATGCTGTTCATAAATAATAATGTATTAGGATTCAATCAGCATGGATTAAATGAGCCTCAAAACTCAAGTTTCCTAGGCTTGTGTAGACTTACGGTTCTATTTAGGGTTGCCAACCTTCAAGTGGGGCCTGGAAGTCTCCCAGAATTACAACTGATCTCTGGATGACAGAGATCAGTTCCTCTGGAGAAAATGGCTGCTTTGGAGGATGGACTCTATGGCATTGTACCTTGCTGAAATGCCTCCCCTCCCCAAACTCTGCCCTCCACAGGCTCCACCCCTAAATTCCCAGAAATTTCCCAACCCAGAGTTGGCAGCCCTCGTTTGGATATGACCTGGGACCATTCTACAGGAAGTCCTCTTTGAGGTAATTCTGCAAAGCCACCTGGTTTTAGGGGAAATGGTGGGGTGACTCTGTCCTCAACTCTGCTTATGAAATTCTAAGTAGGAACTTCTGTATGGATCATGTGTATATAGATTCTATTTTTTAGAGAAATTCTAACACCTACAGTACAATACCAAGCAGAGTTATATCTTTTTAAATCTGTTGAAAACAGAAGGCTTAGAGGGAGGTAATTCTTATAGTATTGTTATAGTATTAACCTGTGTCAGTAACATTTGTTTAGCCAACTGCTAAAACCGTTTCCAGCTGCAGTTATAACTACCGTGGGGCACTGAAGACTGTTATGCTCTGGTAAGAGGATCAGAATGGAGTGCCCCTGATAGTTTGCAAGCACTTTAGCTCCTACAAGGGAGAATGCCTAGAATTGGAGACTGAACATGCCTTTTAAACGTGTAAGAGATTTCTCAAGTTCTGCAGCAAGTCTAGAGCTTTTGGGGTTGAAGGAAACCATAAGATAAAATGTGGAAGGTTACCTTTTGGAGTTAATGAGATTTAGGAGAGGCAGGTTTCTCAAATTCTGTGGTGCTAAAGTGCTTTCTTTTAAAAACTCTGGGTGAATTTCTTGAGCCTACATTGATAACTTGCCAGTTTGGACTTGGAACATGAGACTGTTTGGGCTTGAGATCAGTTGCAATCCTTAAATAAAGACACCCTCTAAAACAGTCTGTATCTTTCCTGGTTCCTGGCCCTGATTCTGCACAGTTTGGTGCACCCATTGAAACCGATGGGCTTCCATTGACAACTCTGCACAAGTTTGGGGCTGTAAGTTGCAGAGGCCCCCCTTCTGCTTCTAGCTCAAGAGGTGGCCAATGTAAAGTTCTGTTGCAGGATTAGTAACATGAATGGGGAAGGGGGGAGGGAACCAAGTAAATATACCAAGCCCATCAAAACGTAGATCACGGGGAAGTTCCAGCTGGAAAACTCAGTGCTTTCCACCTTTGATGGGTAATTGGAAACTGTTACAGAAGAGAATTCTGTTTACTGAGAATTGCAACAACTGAACTGGTACACTTTGCTAAGACAGTCTGAAGCGAACAGGTATGGATTCTGGAAAGCCAAAACATCAAAGGTGGTATTCTTGTCAAAAGATGACAATCTATGCTTCGAAATGATGTAATGAGGCAGAACTCAACCAGGTGGTTAGTGAGCGAGCGTTTCCCTTCCCCAGTTCTTCTGGGAAGGAGCTCTGCCCCTTCTCTCTTAAAGGATGTGGTTCCAGAGGTTCACTCTCTGCTGCTTGCAAAGGGGCACAAGATCCTCGGCTTTTGGTTAAAGTGGTTAGATGCGGTGTACCTCCTGGCCTGGACGCTGTTCGCTTCTGATGTCCTGGATGCCAGCTGCAGGCACGTGCCAGAAAGCTTCCACGGTTTTGCAGAAAGTAGCTTGAAGATAAGAATCTTGAACAAAAACTATAGCTGGGCACTCGATATTGCCTGACAGCTTCAGCTGGTCAGCCAGGGTGGAGTTCCCTGGCATCTCACTCTGTGTCCAGTTTTTCTTTTTCTTTTGCCCTATGTAGGGTTAAGAAAGCCAGGGGAGGGGTGTGTGTGTGTGAAATTGAGGCACCCTATTCTTCAACCAGAAGAAAGGTAGGCACATCTTTGCCGTGTGTCATGAAAATGACTGGTAGAAATGACAAAATGCGGACAGTGTTTTAAAAGAAGGTCTAAATTCAATCCTCTTGGGAAGTCCTTCATGGTCAGATGAAGACTTTTATTTGTACTTGCTCTTGTCATCTTACCTTTCAGGAATCCCCACTTTTTTTCCTCTGAACTTTTTCTGTTTTTTCCTACAAGGTTCAGTGCTCAGCATTTTTGTGAGAACTGCACAGATCTCCAAAGAGCTTAGGTCGTTTCTATTAGCAGCTCTGTCTGTTGCTTTAAAGGAAGTGAATGAGTTGGTACTAAGAAGGAGCCTGAACTGACTGGTTCTTTTTCATATGACCCTGGAAAACATGTCTGGCATTTCTGCAGCCAGAAATGGCTTAAGTCCAGTTTCCCTTTTTTAAAAAAAAGAAAGAAAGAAAAAATTAAGCATTGTCTATGGAGATAATGTGTGTGCTGGGGGATTTCCAGTAGCCTGCTTCTCTGAAATAATGCAATCCTTGTTTTCCCGGTTTTTAAAGTGTGTTGTGAATAGGAAGGTTCCTTCTGATTGTGGACTGGGAAGTGCTTTTAGTTGGAATGTCAGGTTTGGATTCCTGTAAGTTCCTCCGCTCCCTAACCCTCTTATTGAAACTATGTGAAGAAACTACATAGAAAAGGAATGCAAATATGAACTGGAAACAAAGGAGGAGGATAATATCATATGATATTATCGCAATTCAACTATAGAATGTTTTTAGGAGGCTGCTACAATAGGGAGTCTTGCATTTTAATTTTTTTCAAGTGTGTACTTACTTTGGAGCTCCGTTGACTTAGGGCTGTTTTTCAGCCCTTGCATGAGGCTCCTTGACTGATGGACTGGCAGTGGTACTGTTTGGTCATTAAGGACCCAGTCTACAGTGAGTGTAGCCTTTGTGCACAGTGTGGTTGTAGCCTGTGTGTGACATCTCTCAGGATCCATATGCCTTCTTTTAAGGTACAGTTCTGTTTCTGCACTATCACATTTTCTCTGCATGTAAAGAATTGTATCTAGTTCTTGAGAAATGGTGGCTTTCCCATGAGTATCTTATTAATGTTGATAATAATACTACTGCAATTGGAATGTTGTAGGCATTGCTTGGCTAGTGCCTGGGATGTAATCTGTAGCCAGAGACACGTCTGTTCTGCTGTCTGCACTGATCTGGAAACTTTATTTGCTTTATTCCCTCCCTTTCTTTTTCAGATGATTGTCCCCAGGGTTTTTTTTTCTGGGAAAAGAGGTGGTGGAACTCAGTGGTGGAATTCAGGACCACACAATGACATCACTTTGGGTCAGCTGGAACAAGGGGGGAGTTTTTTAAAGTTTAAATCACCCTCAGCGAAAATGGTTGCATGGCCGGTGGTCCCGCCCCCTGATCGCCAGACAGAGGGGAGTTTAGATTGCCCTCCGCGCCACTGGAGCAGCACGGAGGGCAATCTAAACTCCCCTCTGTCTGGCGATCAGGGGGCAGGGCCACCGGCCATGTGACCATTTTCAAGAGGTGCCGGAACTCCGTTCCACCGTGTTCCTGCTAAAAAAAAGCCCTGATTTCCCTATACCATACTGTTCAAACAGGGGCTTTCCCCAAAAGGTCATAGTTGCAGGCTCTGTAAGGCAGGGCTCAACCAAAAGACAAGGCAGTTCTCTCCCCCCATCCCATGTTTCCCTGACTGTTTTACTACCAGAACCTTGAGCAAATCCTGTCACAGTGAGCCCTCTCTCTCTCTGCTGGCTGAAGTCACTTGTTCCTTAGAAAAGGCTCTTGTCAGGCTCCCTGGAAATGAGTGGTGAACAAGCAAGTTCCAATGAATGAAGTGGGACTTCAGTATACATAACTCTGGATTGCCCCAGTGCCAGATTCAATCGCAGAATGTTTGTTTGAATGTCATTGCTTTATAGGGTTGCAGCACTGGCTTGGGAAATTCCTGGAGCTTTGGTGACAGTGCCTGGGCTGGGTGGAGTTTGGAGAAGGTAGGGAGCTCAGCAGGGATGTGATGTCACTCTAGGATTTCTGTTCCTTCTAAAATCCATAGCATACCATAGATTTCTTTCTCTGAAGCTGCCATTTCCTCCAGGGGAACTAATCTCTGTAGTCTGGGAGTCGGAATTCCAGGAGAACTCCAGGCCTCACCAGAAGACTGATGACCTTCTTTGTTTTACACGCGGCTTGGTCCTATGCATGTTGATTTGGAAGTGTCCCGCCAAGTTCCGTGGACTTGTTCCATAGGACATATGTGCAGCATTGCATCAGGAGCTTAAATAACTAGGTGCAGGGTCACAGCAATGTTGCGTGCTTTTCTTCTTCTTTCTGTAGAGACACAGAGTCACACATACCAAAAATGCTTCCTGTTTTGAAATCTCTTTAGTTTGCCTCTTTAACTGACTGTGAAAGTTGATTATTTGGCTTTTTCTTTCCTTGCCATTTGCAGATAAAATTAGGAGGAGAAGACAGCCAGTAATGGAGTATATGAGTACTGACAGTGACAATAAAGAGGAGATTGACTTATTACTGAGAGACTTAAATATGTCTGAAGTCATTGACATCATGGAGAACCTTTACCCAAACGGAGACCTGGCAGTTTATGAAGACAGTCTGATTTCTCTGTGTCCGGAGAATAATAAAAATGAGGAACGCACAGACTCCTTGCTCTTCAGTGGGAGAGAGGTTTCCCTGTTGTCGTCTGTCAAGTATGGGACTGTGGAAGACTTGCTTGCTTTTGCAAACCAAGTATCGAATGCCACAAAGCAGTTTTGCCGGCTCCGAAGACAGGAATCCGGGATCATACTAAATATGGTACGTTATTTTCTGGAGATTCTGGCTGTTGTTCCATACACACTTCTTTGAGATTATCTTTCACCAAAGGCTATTGGATTGACTAATAAATATGTAGGCTTAAGGCTGGATGCTCTTCTTGATTCAGGTCCAGTTGGGTTCATGTTATTTGAAGTTCACAACGTTCCCAAACTGACATCCAAATCTTGGTCTTTAGAGAGAGTCCTATAAATATGCCTTAAAGGAATTCAAATTGTGCCACTGGGTGTGAATATATATTCTGTGTCCAGGCAGTGATGAAGAACTGTATGTGTTTCAGTTATGGATGCCATAGCTACATATGCAGATTTGTGGAAGAGACAGTAGCTTAGGTGTAGAGCACATTCTTTGCAATATGAAGACCCCAAATTCAAATCCTGGTGCTTCCTCGTTTGGGGTCACAGCACTAAACAATACTGGTCTGCAGGGGTCATTTCATAGGAAAAGAGTGGGAGGAACTCATTAGCATAACTCATTAGCATATACCACGCCCCTTGACATCACTGGAAATGTGTCATTAGCATAACCGATTTGCGTATGCCACACTCCCTGACATCACCTATCCTGGCTGCTTTGGACCTAATCCTGGCCATTCAGGGCCGAAATTGGGCCCAAAATGGCAAAAAGGGACTGAAAATGGCCAAAAAGGGGCCCAAAATGGTCAGGATTGGGCCGCTGCTGAACAGAAGCATGATCCACCACCTGTCAGAGGCCCGATCCGGGCCGTTTCGGCCCCAATCCAGGATGAAACGGGCCCAAAATGGCTGAGAGTCAGGTGGGTGGGGCCACCTGACATGTGACCTCTTTGGGGAACTGCCGGAACTGCATTCCGGCGCATTCCCCCTCGAAATGAGCCCTGCTGGTCTGTATGGAGTAACATATGTTCTCCAAATCTTGTGGGTCAGATATTCATCTGTGTCCTGCTAAAAAAACACCCTGAATATGCATCTGGACCCTTTCCTGGTCCCTGACCATGGCGCCTTCTGGACCAACCCCCACCACACCCCGTGGTGCCCTCTTGCTGGGGAGGAGTGGGGTGAGGCAGGTGGGGAGGTCGCTAGTGCTCATGGGCCAGATACTCAGACTGGATTCTGCTCTGGCAGGGTAGCACAGTGGCTCTAGATGTTACACAATACAGTCCTGCATGGCAAAGGAGCTGGGAAAAAATACTAACTGTGCTTATACTGCCCTTGTAGATAGATTAGTGCCCCCATTCAGAGTGATGAACGAGGTCAATGTTGTTATTCCCACAATACAGCTGGGGAGCTGGGATGGAGAGGAGTGGCTTACCCAAGGCCACCTGCAGAGTTTATGGCAGTCGTGGGAGTCGAACCAGCAGAGTGCTGATTCACAACCCAACCAATTAACCATATACTACACTGTCACACTGGAAAGACCTGGCTGGAGTGTTAAGATTCCAGCACCGGATCTTCCGAGTCGATGCATATTTATTGGGAAAGCTTTGAGGAATATAATGAAATCCAGATTTTGCAAGTGTGAGATTATTTATTTGTTTATTTATATCCTGCCTTTCTCCCTTGTGGAAATGCAAAGCAGTTTACATCATTCTCCTCTTCTCCATTTATCCTCACAACAACCCTATGGGGTAGGTTAGGCTGAGAGGATATGACTGGCTCAAGGCCACCTAGTGAGCTTCCGTGGCAGAGTGGGGATTCGGACCTGGGCCTCCTAGATCCTAGTCCAACACTCTAACCACTACACCACTAAATAAAGGTTTGAACTCTGAAAATGTCTCCATTTTTATTTTGTTTTATGTCTGAAACAAACAAACAAACAAACAAACAAACAAACAAACAAACAAACAAACATCTGATAGACCAGCTCTGTGTTGCTGTTTCTTTTTTCAGATATAAACCCAAACCTGTCTATGGAATTTTTATCTGGCAACCTTTTATTTTATTCTATGAGATAACACAATGAGAAAGATCTTCAGGATTTGCAAATGGAAAAGTTTCCTGCACTGCAAGTTTATTTTTGGGATACTTAGCAAAGCAACCCATTTGGCCATGAAAACTACATGGGAAATATTTTTGTACTTATTGCAAACAAGAAGGCCAGAAAGTTGCTTTATAAGAATGAAACTGGATCCCCATCATTTTAGCAAGAAACCACAGGCTGAAATTAAAGTCCATGTGTGAGTGTGAGTGTGAGTGAAGGCTTCTTGGTGTAAGATGTCAACAAACTGGGCAACTTTTTTTTTTACTTTTTTTAAAAGAATTAAGTTTTTATATGTTAAAAGCTATAGATTTAATAAACCAATCGACGAAACATTACATCTGAATCTTTAACTTGGGGGAGATCAGACAGTTTTTTGCTCTGTACTGGTGAACCTCAACAGGACAGTCATCTGAAGCAGTGTTTTAGCTGGCCAAACCGGCTTGCGATTATTCAGAGCTTTCTTGGGATGCGTGATGTGCATGATGTGATTGCTCTATTGCTATTCACATTGACGCAGTCCTTTCCCATATCTTTTGGAGAAAGGGCTTCCTCCTGCCCCCCAGTTACAGCCTGTGATGGTAGGAAATGTTGAAAGAGTTTGCTTACTTTCCAAAGCCTAACCCACAGCTTTGTGGGGCAACAGATGAGCAGGTTCCAAGACTGAACAAACAATCCTCCAGGTAGATTCATTACACAACCCTTCCTTATTAGCCTGTCAGTCATGCTGTTGTTGCCAGACAATTAATTACAACTTGGACTTTACAGGGAGGCTGATGGTTGGTTGGAATTGTAAATATTTCCAGAGTGAAATGAATGCCTCACATGCTGTTCCCATTTGATCTTTCTAAATAAAGATAATCACTGATGTCATGAGGCCATTGAGAAGAAGAAATCAAAGTTAAGTTGTCTTTTGAGAACCTTAGTGGTAGAGCCCCTGCTTTATATAAAGAAGGTCCTGGATCCAATCCCAGGCATTTCTGGTTAAAAAGATAACCCAGGAAACACTTCTTCATATGACCACCTTGGAGAACTGCTGCATGGCAGAATAGATAGTACCAGGCAATGGAGATAAATAGTTTGACCCAGGGCAAAGGAGCTTCATGTGTTTGACAAATATTTCAATCAATGAGTCTGTCTCTACATAAATATAATTTATTCAAGTAAAAAACTGTTCTAATTCCTCTTTCTTTCTTTTAAAAAAAATATTTTCTAGATCAGTCCTAAAAATGGGCGCTATCAAATTGACTCGGATGTGCTCTTATTTCCATGGAAGCTGACCTATAGAAATATTGGTTCTGACTTCATTCCCCGAGGAGCATTTGGAAAAGTGTACTTGGCCCAAGATACAGAAACCAAAAAGCGAATGGCTTGCAAACTGGTATGTTACTAAGATTGCCTTTCCTAATCCCCACAGTAATTTGCAGGGGTCGTTAGATTATCTCTGCTTCTCATGGGCTCTTATTTTGCTGCTCTTTCTTCCATTACAAGAAAAAAAAATCTAAATGGAAACAGTTCAGTATATACACAGGGGAGGCGGCTTGAGTCTGTGCCTGGAGTGCCACCTGAGCAGGGTCTTGTTTGGGAAATGGTTAATAGGTACAGTGAGGAGAACAACCACATCATTCCCCAGGACCAGAGAGGATAGAGCATCTTTGCTCGCACCTTAGAGCCTTGTGACTCTTTGATGGTTTGATGCTTGCTAGGCTGTCTTAAGAGAGAGTTAACAGTTTGCACTGCTGTTTGTAGTGTTTAGCTGGCATAAGACATATTTCGCCCTAGCAAAAAGTTCAGGCAACGGTCAAGAACTTATGCACACATAAGAAGTTAAAAGGAAATACAGCTGTTAAACATTAGTATTGCAAGGAAGTTATCAAACAATATGATGTAAGCTGTGGTTCCGATGCACACATTCTATGTTTCTGCACAGGGCTTTTTTCAGCTAGAACACAGTGGAATGGCGTTCCGGCACCTCCTGAAAGTAATCACTTGTCAGGTGGCCCCACCCCCAATCCTGTATCCTCCCGTGTGCAACCCAAGACATCCAGCGTTTTAGCTTCAGGCAAAGAGCAACACTTTTCTTGTGGCTTGCAAGCAGCAAGAAAAGTGTTGCTTTCAAAGCCCGCCACTTTTCAGCTGATGGGAGGGGGATCCCCCATCAGCTGAAAATTACCTCTCCCCCTTCCCTCAGCTGGAAAAAAGCAGCGTGGATTCCTCTCCCCTCAGCTGAAAAAAGCTGTTTTAAAATGCCAGCAGCTTTTTCAGCTGAGGGGAGAGGGAGGAGGAACCCCCCTCCCTCTCAGCTGAAAAAAGCTGTGGTGCATTTGAAAGCAGCAGCACTTCACTTCTGTGTGTTTCTCCCTCATTTCCCTCTTGAGAGTTCCACCACCTCTTTCCCCAGAAAAATAGCCCTGCTTCTATGCAAATTCAGGCACCTTAGCAAGCCATGGTTTGTACTAAGCAAAGTCCAATTCGATAGGCAAACCACAGTTTAATGCTATTAGTTTACTTTAATTTTCCATCAGCTTAGCATTCTCATATCTATGGAGCAGCAGCCCTTAGAATTTGCTATAATTTTGGTTTATCCATTCAGACATCACTCCAAACTATCAATTATGTAACATATGGTCTGTAAACACAGATCAGACCAGTGTGTTTCATTCTGTTTTGCTGGCTGATCACAAGCCACTGGTTGTCATCCTGACAGTCACAACAAACCAGTTAAGCTTCCATAATGATGGTTTTGTGCAACATCCAAACAGACTTCTGGGTTGTTGTGGGAACTCCTAGTGTACCTGTGAGCCTTCTCCTGTATAAGGGAGCAGGAAGCTTCTGTTTGGGTGGGATTCTGTATTGGATTCATCGGGTGAATAACAACAATCCACAAAGAGAGAAAACTCCTTAAATGAATCAGTGACTCACTGGCTAATGTGCGTAGGAGAAATGTTGGGTATGAGTCTTATCTTAAAAGGCCTGTACCTTTAGGATTACATGTGTTTTTCAGAAGGTGTAACCCTGTACCTGAGTAATAGATTGCTTCAAAATAAGGCTGTACAATATTTTTGTGCTTTACAGTAGAAAGTACCCAGATAGATTTTTTGTTTCCTTTCAGTTTTTCATTGACGTGCTCATTTGCAGTCATAAAACCATTACCTGTGAGGCTTTTCCCCACTTAGCTTTCAGGCAGACAGAAGAAACTCTTTTGGACACTCCTGATTGTGCTGTAATCCATTTTGGCTCCTGCAGTGTGCTATGATAGCCTCATGTTGCACATTATAGCTGAGTTCTGCTCAAACAGTGCAGTTTATGGCTACTGAGGCCACCATATAATGCTGGTGTGCCTACAGGGAGGTTAAAAGAAAAGATGAACAGATACTGTTACAGTCATCATTATATACATGTAATCAATGACGATGATGATTGACTATGCTAATCTCACACTATATAATCTGCCTTGAGTCTCAGTGAGAAAGGCAGACTATAAATGACATACATACATACATACATACATACATACATACATACATACATACATACATACATACATACATTACAGTACCTGAGTCCAGTGGCACCTTGGAGACCAACAGGATATTCAGGGTATAAGCTTTTGAGAGTCAGGGCTCCTTTTTTTGGTAGTGTGTGAAGAAAGGAGCGCTGACGCTTGAAAACTTGCACCCTGAATATCTTGTTGGTCTCTAAGGTGCCATGCAAGACTCAAATCCTGCTGTTCTACCCCAGACCAACACAGCTGCCCACCTAAAACTGTAACCTGTAATTGTTTGACATCCTTCATGTGTATGGGTGCAATTGTTTAAGAGTTTCTACACTAGAGGGAGGTACTTATAGATACAAAACCTGAGTGATATTCTTTTAATCATACAGTTTTAATTCTTGGGATTTTATTAAAGATTTAGATACTTATTGGAGGGGTGGGGGTTGGCATTAGTCTTAGCACTTGTATGAAGAAGTTTTTTTTTTCTTTCAGCCTTTTTGGTTACCCAGTTTTTTGGGGGGGTTGAAGCCTGCCCTCTTTCTTTTTTTCTTTGCTATAGGCAGGTTGGTACAGCCTCCAGACTGGGAATTCTCTGCTTCTGTAATTTGCTATGCTTGTGTGAATAGCCAACTCTCTTTTGAAAACTGACCCTGGGTTGGAAGTGGGGGAGGTGTAGCAGTGATACATCTGGACACATCTTCCCACCCCACACTGACATGGACTGCAGTGGCCTTAGGAGGGTGTGTGATTCTGTTTGGGGTGCTTCAGCCGGCGGTAGAGGGTTCATGGGCCTCCAGTAAGTGGTAGGTATTTGTCCAGCAGGAAATGACATAGAAGGCTCCCAAGAATGGCTAAGAATCTTTGCCATCCTTTCTGTAAGAAGTACAGATTGGGCAGGGCCACAGCTTGGATACAGAAAGGCAGACCCTGACTCCATCCCCAAAATTTCATATCAAAATGTTTCCTGTTTGAAAGCAAAGCAGAACAAAACAAAAGCGTCCTAGGGCTTCTGGCAGTGACTTCAAAGGGCCAGTTGGTCACAGTACATTACATGTGCGAGCGACTAATTTTCGATGAGCTGTTAAGTATTATGATTAGGAAGTAAATATTTGGTATCTAATTAAGAGCAGGTTGGAGTGCTCCATGCAGCTTTGGCTGTGTGCACACCCTGCCCTTCCTTTAGGCTTTGTGCTAGTTATGCGGGCCCTCCTTGTTTGTGAGTCAGAGAACAGTAACGGCTCAGATCCCTCCAAATGCTCATTTGCTGTGGGGGATCTAAACATCATTACCCAAAGCAGAGCTTCTGTTATGTCAGAATTACATGTTTACACTATTCCAACAACCCCTTTTTGCCACTGGGGAAAAGGCAGTTCTTCCCTTAGTTATCATGTTTATAGAAACGTTGAGTGCAGTTTGTCAGCACCTCTTGGCTAGTGCCTGTGGCATCTTTTTTTTGATCAGTGGAACACTACCTTGCCCAAGCTACTTCGTCAACATTTGTTTTACAGTTTTAATTTGTTAACAATTCTCTTGACAGCTGACACCCCCCACTCACACATACACCATTTACACCATTCTACTGAAGCAGAAGAAATCTGGCTGTTTTACTTAGCCTATCTATATTTTGGCATCCTAGGTACCAGTGGAACAGTTTAAGCCATCCGATGTTGAAATTCAAGCCTGCTTCCGCCACGAGAACATTGCAGAGCTTTATGGAGCCATCTTGTGGGATGAGACAATCCATCTTTTCATGGAGGCAGGAGAAGGTGGCTCCGTCCTGGAGAAAGTGGAAAGCTGTGGACCGATGAGAGAATTTGAGATCATTTGGGTCACAAAGCATATCCTCAAAGGACTTGAGTTTCTTCACTCAAAGGGAGTTATACATCAAGATATAAAACGTAAGCTTGCGTTCACTTGTAAATAGCTTTCTCTTTGCTTATATACCTCATAAGAATGACATAATGTTGAAAACCTTCAGTTTAAAGATTGTCATTATGTCTGCATCTGGATGACCATCTGGGATTCCTCTGCAATATAGTCCATTACAGTGGAATAATAGTGCAGTCCTAAGGAAAGTCATACCCTTGTAAGCCCAGTGGATGTAGAAGGATAGAACTTTGTTTTGAATTGCAGTGTAAGTCCATTTTCCTGCCTGAATTTGTCATTCAGGACTGACTGTGGACTTGATATTTGAAGCTAAATGGACCAACCCTGATCATACGGTATTTTGGGGGGAAGAAGATTGCTCTCAAATAGTTCCAACTCTGGTTTTTACCCAGTGCCATTCACAAGGTCTTCTACTCTGAAAGCAATAGTATTTCAGGCTTTATAAAATCACTAGTTTAACTTGCATATCGGTAGTTTAGGAGCTGTATGCCTTTTTAAGTAGTGCGGTCCTGTGTATGTTCACTCATAAGTAAGTTCCACTATATTAAATGGACCTTCCCTGGGAGCATCTGAAACTCATGAGGATCAAGGAAGATACTTGTAGTTGCAAGAGTAGGGATATGTGCTTTGGGTTCGGGATTTTAACCTGAATCAGGCCCGATTCAGCAAGATTCAGTATTACCAAATCAGCCCCAGCATTGCTGAAGCGATTCGGTAATACTGAAGCAAAGCTTACCAAAGTGATTCAAAATGCTTCGGTAAGCTTCAGGTAGTGTGGCAGCACTCTTTCCCTTGCTGTTCCTTAAGGAACAGCAAGAGAAAAAGTGCTTCCCACCGGCATTTGTGCCTTTTTTTACCTGATGGGAGAGGGAAGGAGAGGGTTGGAGTGAGTGAGAAGGAGGAGGAGAGGGGGGGATCAGGGAAGGGAGAAGTGATTGAGAGTGGCTAATCCTTGCAGCAGCTCTCCTTCCAGTGATTCTCTGGAAGGAGAGTGCCTTTTTAAAAATGCTGCAGGGATTTAAATTAGAGGATAGGGGCATCTTCTTTGGGGGGGGATATAGAATGCCCCCCAAAGTCCAATTTCCCTGAAACTTGGAGGTCATGAGAAGACAGGTAGGAGTAGGTTCCCTGCAAATTTGGTGCATTTTACTTGCAAAATGCCACTCCCAGCCACCTAGAAAACCCCCTTGCTTTTCCCCATAATGGAGATTGGAGGTGGATAGGGTCACCTTTTGGGGGCGGGATATAGAATGGCCCCTTGAAGTCTAACCTCCCTGAAACTTGGGTGGTTGTGAGAAGAGAGTTAGGAGAAGATCCCCAGCAACTTTGGCATTTTTAAGTAAGAAAATGCTCCCCCAGGCCCCTGGAGAGCCGGGGATGGCATTTCCCATAGGAAACAATGGCTGCTTCAGGATTCAGGGTTTTTTGAATCTTTTTCCCACTTTGGTAAACCCAAAGCGGGAAACCCTAATCTTTTCTTGGTACACAGGAGGCTCACAAACAGGGGTCTTGTTTCTGTTTTGGTGGTATGTCCCCACCCCCTGCCCCCCAGCAAAATTTCTGAGCAGAAATTCTGTGGATGACACTTATTAGGGCATGCTTTAGCATTTCAGAGTGGTCAGGTTCTACATGCACTTTATCTCAGTAATTCTTACCTCAGCCTTATAAGGAAGGCCAATTTTAATTTTACAATATTACAGATAAGGGTCTGAGACAACTAGGAGAGCCATGAGGGGGAGCTGAGGCGGCAGAAGTTCAGGAGGGTGGCTCACCTTGCAGGCCCGGGAAGACATGTAAATCATGTAATTTGCTTTCATGTGATGTTTAGGTTCAGTCTCAGAGTTGTGAGGGGAGCACAGCAAGCAGGGGAGAAATATTAGCAACCCTACAGTGCAGTCCTATACAGAATTATATCTTCTGGCTCTTTTACCTAGAGGTCTGCAGCCCAGCCCGCGGCTTGTTCAAAGTCCTCTGGAGAAGTTCACAGCTAAAATCAAGATTTTAACCAGGGGCAGGGATCTTACATGTGAAATGCTTTGGAGGTGGAGAAAGTCTCATTTTTTAAAGCTACAGGCAGATAAGATAATTTTATCCCATTAGCGCTGATCCAAAATTTCTCGACTGCAGAGATGGTATTGGAAGAATAAATAAACAGCATTTCCCGTAATTTAATTTAAAATATTGTAATTGGTCTGTCTCCAGCTCATAGCAGTTTCTGGAAAGGATGGCAGGCACATTTTGAAAAAAGTATCCCTCAGGACTCAACTATAGTGTTATGGATCCCCTTTTCTTCTTGGCGTTGTGTATGTAGACTGAAAGCCAGCTATTTTTCTTGGCCTCTCTGGCCAAGTGGGATGTTCTCTCTGATTAAAGAGAATCTTCAAATGTTTCTCCTGGAGCCTAAACCCTCACTTACTTCTTTTGTTCTAGCAAGCAACATTGTTTTCATGTCTACCAAAGCGGTTCTGGTGGATTTCGGTCTCAGTGTTCAAATGACAGAAGACATCTACTATCCCAAAGACCTCCGAGGAACAGAGGTAATGATCCAGGTCTGAGAAGGAAGCCCTGCTGCTTTTCTTTTGTGCCACTGTAATTAAAGATGAATGGGAAAGAGCTGACCTTGGTACACTATCCACTGCAAGTTCTGATGCAAGCTCACATTCGTTTTGAGGGAGGTTAACCAGGAAGGCTTTCCAGTAGGTTGTTCCCTTCGAATGATAATACATCCTATGAGAATATAATTTCATAAAGACTGCCATATTGTGAAAAAGAGCTAATGCTGGTGATGGGACAGTCGGGTGGGAGCCTGCTTTACAGGTAGGCCCTGCCCTGCAGAGTGGCTTTTGCCATGAGTGGCATTTAAATCAGCCGATGGGCACCTAACCACACTTGTTGCTCCTTGTGAAGCATCAGTGTAGATTATACAGCTCGGTGGAATCTTTGCTTGGATCTGGAATACTGATAGAGGGAAAGTGAGGAATCGTCTTTGGCCTGTTGGCATTTTTCAGTGACCTCCAGATGGAAGCTGCAGTGGAACAGGGATGGAAAATAGGAGTGGGAGCTTACACCAGAGGCTGCAGTGTGTGTGGGATGAAACAGGTTATGGTTGGGAAGGAGCGCGTACTGATTCTAACCTTCACCATAATGACTATCCCACCCCTCATCCTCTCGTGTGGGGTGGACATAGTTTACAGTTAACTACATTCCAGCTGATCTTCAGGGAAGTGGATCCCCAAGTCGAAATTTGGAGGCATGCAGTTTTTTAAACTCAGGTTTCTGCAGCCATACAACGGTTAAAAAGTAAATGGCTGTTAAAAAGTAAAAGAGGGCCCAAATGGCCTCAGAAGGCTTCCATGGGGCGGGGGGAGAGGCTTCTTTCCGCCTCCCAAGCCATTTCTCTGTATCACAGTAGCAGAGGAGGAGTTTTTTTCCCTTTTTTACTGTTCCATGTGCACAGAATACTCCACACGGAGCAGGAAAAATGTGGGGAAACTCCCTCCCCTGCTATTTTGACGTGGCAAAATGGCTTGAGGTGGGAGGGGGAAGGCCCCCCCCATAGAGGCATTCGGAGGCCAGTTAGGGTCCCCTTATTTTTAACAGCTACTCCCCAAAGCTGCTGTGTAGCTGCAGGGAACCCAGATCCAGCTCTAAAAACCTGCCCATCTTGCTTGGCCCTCTTTGTCTGCAGAACTGTTCTGCAAGCATAAATACATGTGTTCTTAATTTGCTTATTGTCATTGGTGGACACACAGCGTAGGCTCTCTTGGTATGGGATTTCATTTTACATGCCCAAAACGAATCACCCTAAACTCAGTAAAATATTTTCTTTTTCCAGCTGAGATAAAAATGAGCCTGTATGAAAAGTCAGAGAGTCCTGTGCGGTTTCTTGCACATCAGTGACATCACTCCACTGGAACTGGCTTTCTGGGAAGGACTCTGCTGTACTTGCCTGCTTTATTTTTCCAGCCTCCCTCTGTCTCATGTGGGCTTCTATGTGAGACGTGGTAGTGCTGCGAAGCTGCAGGCACCATCCTTGTCCCAGCTGCGGAGTTGTCCGGATTAAAGAAAGGAAAGGGGCTCCTCCCTCGCCTATGAAGAAACTCTGGAGAGTCTGGGACTTTTCAGTCTAGAAAAAAGATGGCTATGGGAAGAAATGATAAAGGTTTATAAAACTGTGGGAAGTTTTTCTCCCTCTCCCATAATACTAGAACTTGTAGGTTCCCAATGAAATTGGGAAATAGATTCAGAACAGACAAAAGGAAATACTTCTTTCCTCAATCAAACTGTGGAATTCAATGCCAGGATTGGTAGTGATGGCTATGAGCATAGATAGCTTTAAAGGGGTTTTAAATGGATGTGCTGAGAGTCATCAGAGGCTCCTAGTCATGCTGTCTGAAGGAAATCTCAATATCCAGAGGCATCGAACTTTGGAATATCCGTGTCGGGAGGCAGAAGCAACGGAGGGCCTCAGCCTCTACGCCCTGTTTACCCTCCAGGGTAACTCTTTGGCCACTATGTGAAACAAGATGCTGAACTTGATGGACCGCGGGTCTAATCCAGCACACCCTTCTGATGTTCAGGCCTGAAACAGGCATTGATTTCCTCTGAATTCCATTTGCAGATTTACATGAGCCCAGAAGTGATTCTCTGTCGGGGCCACACTACCAAAGCTGACATCTACAGCCTGGGAGCGACCATTATTCACATGCAGACTGGAATCCCTCCCTGGGTGAATCGATACCCTCGTGCTGCGTACCCATCTTACCTTTATATAGTAAGCATCAAGTGATCAGCCAGCCTTTGTTTATTGGAATGTTTTTCAGTTTTGTAAGCCGTCTTGAGGTCGTTTTTGGAAGGTAGATGAGGGTTAAAAAGTAGGATGATACTCAAGGCCAAAGCAGTTGCAATAAAGGTTGTCTGTTTCCATCAGGTTGTGAAGGTAAATTGCATGTGTGTGTAACCCCCATTTGGATTGGAGCCACCAGGAGGAGAGAATGGGGGTTTAACCTGACAACCTTAGTTGATATTAGTAATAAAAACTGGGCTTCCTGCAATCTTACCAGTGTTTTAAAGGAGAAAATGTCCTTTAAAAACCTACCCCCCTTTAATAAAAATGCAGGGAGCTCAGTTCTGAGTAGCAAAACCAAACAAGAAGTAAAGAATTAAATCACTCTCCCTTTCCAAACTGCAGCTGCACATGTAGTTCACCTTTTTTCAGACTGACAGAGATCTGTGATCTTCATCACAGCAGTTCTCAGAGTTGGCAAAGTTGCCACTTCAGACAGTAGATAGGGGGTGTGTGTGTGTGTGACATGATTGCACATGTAAAACCAAATGTCAAGGCAATGGGTAGACACAGTCTAGACTAGCCTTTCCCTGGACCTCCAGTTCTGTGTGTGGAGGGATTTCTTTTTTAACTAAAGGAGCATTCAGATGTCTGAGTTCCTATCTGCAGTTTGGAGAGGTATGGCGTATACACATTTTGATCCTCTTAGTGCAAGCTTGACCTACCATGTGTGGATCTGCAGAGGAACCTGAAATGATGCTTACATTCCATGTCAGACCTTTTAGAATTGCTGTTGATTAAGCTTGGTAAACGTTCCACTGGTTTGTGGGTATATGAACAATATGAAGAAATGAGCAGATTTGTTTATGTCTGATGGGAGCAGAAAGGGATAAGAGGGAAATCACAAGTTGCAAAGTTCATGGGCAGAATGTGAACTTCTACAAAAGGATCTCTAATGTAATGAGTAAAAATGTGCCTATTTTGGTCTTTTCAAGTTGGTGATGTAAGGGATCTATCCCACTACAGTGTTAATGTTCAGATTTCCTCTGGGATTAGAAATAGAGCATCTTTTTTAAAAAGTTGTTTGCCATTTCTTCTTTTGATTTTTGCTCCAACTGGATTGTCTGTGCGACAAATCTAATATGCAAAGCATTTGCCATGAGCATTCTGGTGATTTGTGCTCATGAAACTCCATCACATGGCTGGGACTGTAAAATATGTCCCCAAGTTGTAGGAAGTCATCTACTCTGTCATGATGGATGGAACTCCTTCTTGGCTTCCAAAGTGGGTCAAGCTCTCACGGTTGCTTCGTAAAGCCATGCATTCACCTCGATTGCTGGAGTTTGGATTGCAGACCTTTGTATGAACTTGGTGCAGGTTTTCAGTTTGTCATTCAAAATGTGAAACTGGCTGGGCTTCCAGTTTTGCCATCACAGCAGCAGAGTGGCAATTTGCCAAGCCATGAGTCACCAGGGTGAGGAAATTCCTAGGGCAGTGACTGTGTAATAGAAAATATCCTCTCAAAACTCTGCTTTCTCTTCCCTTCTCTCGGTTAGCAGCCTCTTAAAACTGCTTTTATTTTTGATAGATACATAAGCAAGCACCGCCATTGGAAGACATTGCAGAAGACTGCAGCACGAACATAAGAAGGTTTCTGGAGGCCGCTCTGGAGAGGAACCCAAACCAAAGGCCTTCTGCTACAGAGCTGCTAAAGCATGAGGCTTTGCACCCGCCAAGGGAGGAACAGCCTCGGTGCCAGAGCCTGGACTCAGCCTTATTTGAAAGGAAAAGACTGCTGACCAGGAAGGAGCTGGAATTGCCAGAAAACATTGCTGGTAAATATGCCCCCCACCCATATTCCTACTTGGAGGTCTTCTCTGACTGCATATTGTATAAATCTCCTTTTTTTAAAGCAAGGTCGAAACTTGAAGGGCTTGAGGGCCTCCTGTTAAAATATATCTTTCAAAGTCTTGAGGAGATGAGGTCAGGCAACGATCACATTCAAGTATGTGGCAGGAATCCCATTGATTGCTCAACAAGATAAAGGCCTAGTTCATTCATGCCAGGAGAATGGGGTGGCAAAGACCTGAGGGGATAGAAGGGATTATACCACTTGAGACTAGACATAGTGCATTCTAGCATTCTTCCACATAAAAAACTTCAAACAAGTAGAAAATCGGCATAGCAGAGGAAGAATTCTACCTATTCTCTTTGCTTGCTTTCTGCACGTAGGGTATGTTCTAACATAGCCAAGTGTTCCGAAGTGTGATCCTCCTCTTGCAGTCTGGTGTGGTACAGCCTATTCTGTCACTTCATTCCTTTGCATATGTGAACTGAGTTTGTAGCAGTAGCCTGAGTTCCATTGTTCTTCTAGAATCTTTTTGATATTAAATGTTAATAGTCCTCCAGGAAGCATTCAGAAATCTGGACTTTCCAGAGTTGTGAAATAATTGTCTCTGGTACTTGGAGTGTTGGGTTGTTTTGTTAACGCTTTGAGGGGGGAAATGACAATTCAAAACAGAATTAAAACAAATGCCGCGTTATCAGTGGAATAGTATTTTGGGAGAGGAAAGCATTTCCCCCCCTCTGAGACCCATCCCAAAATTATCGTTGGTTAGGGGGCCTGTCTGCTTGTCAGTCCCTGTACCCTGGCATTTTTCTCTTGGCTTGTCAGAGCTACAGCCCTCATTGTGCCAGATGGTCTTTTAAATGTTAACTTGGAGCCTGACAGCTTGGGGAGGGAAAGAGATATGAGGATGTTTTGCCTGGTAATAATTGTATCTAAACTTGTATCAGCTTATAGCAAGAGTGAGCCATCTCCTGTCACGTGTATTCCTTTTCCCTTTCTTTCTTAGGATCCTTGTTCACTGAAGAGTTTTAAATTTAAACACAAGAGTACAGGGCCTCTGGACACAAATTACTTATAGGTTGGGTCCAGCCAATGTTTTTGTTCCATCTCACCCAATACATTCTCCCTTCACATATGGCTTTGGTCTGTGTTGATCCTGTGAACCCCAGCATAGATTTTTTAGTTGTCAAGGGCAATTCAAGGCTTTTTCAACCAGCTTTTTCACTTGTCCATTTTGACAAGTGAGAAAGCTGGTTGGATAGCATTCTATGCCTTAACTAGTAAGTGATCCTGCTTTATAAGTAACTTGATGAACCAGACCAAGGTCCACTCAATTCACTTAATTCTTTACATGAATTCCAGAAACTAGAAGCATTAAGTGGCTCACCATTAAGTAACCAGTGTTCCACCAATTATTGACATTTTGTTCTGGCTTATGGCATAGATAGCCAACCTGTGACCCCTGCCTCATTACCTGACTCTCCTATACCTTGCTGTTGCCTTACCTCAGCAGGATTGGAGGCAAAATCACACCAATATACATGCTCATATATGGACTGTAAAACACCAAAATAGCGCCATCTCAATACTTTGGAGTTGACTGACTGCTTGAAAGGCTGGGCATCACTGATTGATTTACAAAAATGAAGCATTCCTTTTTCTTCACTGTTGCTTTTATTGGCATCCCAGAATTGAGAAACAGAGATCTGTAGCCAAGTATTACAATTCATCCCTTTTGGAAAAAAAAAAGAGATTGATATATTATTTTTCTGAAAAATAAATTCATGACCATTTACTCAAAAATGTATAATATCTCACCAAAGTTCTCTCTGTAATCTTTCTTGACAGATTCTTCATCTCTTGGGATTTCTGAGGAATCAGAGCTGTTGAAGCGACAACGATCACTGTACATAGACTTTGGGGCATTAGCTGGCTATTTCAACATCGTCCAAGGATCAACGACCCTAGATTATGAATAAATACAGAGATCTCTTATGCCGGACTGAATTCTTCTAGATGGAAGAAGAGAGCATTGATCACTTGAAGAATTTTATAAAGACAGCAGAAGAAAGCAGTTATTTTTATCACTTGAAGGATTTTATAGAGCTAAATGTTTTATAAAGCTAAATGAAGATATAGTAAGCACTAACTTTTGATCTGGATAGCAAACAAACAATCAAAAACATAAGGTTACTCTTGGGAGTAAAATCTTGCTCTTTGGAGATTTGGCACAGACACATCGTGGGAATAATGTTCAGTGTGTGGAAGTTTAAAAATATATACATGTACTTTATGGGGTTTTTTTTAAAGTAAAAGACTTAAATGGAGATCAGCCTAACTAAGCTTGTGCCTTCCGTCCAACAGATGTTGCTTTAGGCCACACTGATCTCCTCTAATAATTATTGACGTGTATATGTAATTGGTTCAAGGGTTGTGTCTAAAAAGCATCTGCTTCTGGTAGCTATGTTGCTTATGTTGGAAGTAAGGTCTTAGAGATAACCCAGTTGTGATTCCTCTCTGTTGCAAGCTCTTCTTGAGTTATAGCATTGGATGAGTTTCTGTAAGTGGGCTTGAAACATTGTTAGTTGGGGTAAAGACCCTTCCATGTTTCTTTTTGGTTTGCCAGTTTGATGTATCTCAGTTGGGCCCAGAAGCAGCTCAGTGACCCACAAAACAGCATCACCTGAGCATCTTTGTTCATCTCCACCCAACCACCCACTTGTTTGGTTGATTGTTTTGGATACCAGGGAAGGCAACTCCCTGCCTTTTTTGAGAACCTTTATTTCCCCTCCCTTCAGTTCTTCAGTATTCTTCTCATGTTCTGTTGGTACTGTTCTTTTCATCTTCCAGTTTTTGGGCTGAGTGATAAAACCGAGCCTACCAGCTTGAGTAAATCATCAGAACAAAATAATAACCGATAATTTGTCCATTTGAGAATACTCAATTTTTTCCTTCTTACATTGAGGATAATTATGATAGTGTATTGACAATCGTGGTATATAGGCTAAGGAGCACTTTTGGAATTTTGAGGAAGGGCAGGGAGTGTCACCACAAAATGGCTGTCAGGAAGGACAATAAGCACATTAAGAAGTTGTCCGAAATGGGGACAGCTATTTCTGAATGGGTAGTCCCTGCATATCCTAGGGTGGTGTCTTCTGAAGTACATCATGCTCCAGTGCTGTGGAGGAAAGCCAGTATTGGCTCTCTGCTTTGGGGTAGAACAAGTGGGCACCAGGAAACAAATCGGCAGGCACCATGTTGGGCATCACTGGATGGGGAAATCCTGCAGAACTTTTGTGTGCCACAGTAAGGTTCTTTCACTGACTGGCTGAGTCCACAGACCACATCAGATTCATAGGATGGGAAATGAGCACAAAAAATTCATTGTAACTAGAGGTATTATGCTCAAAACTTGTATACTTTAGGCTGCTATCCAGAAACCACTTGAATTGGCATAGATGTATTTTAACTGAGCTGGCCCGCCTTGGATGCAATTTTCCGGAAAGTTTGCTTGTACAAGCTTCGCCAAAATGAATGGGAGCTGTACATGAGCATAAAATAAGTACAAGTATTCTAATTTAAGTGGTTTGAAGATCACAAAAAAATAGTAACTCTGTCAGTGTGAGGCATTTGAAGTATAATGTTTGTGTTAGAATACTGTGCAATGTTTGGGAATTTATGCCAGTTCTGATGGTGGGTTAAGCTTATAACTGTGGGACCACAGGTTTAAGATAAACATGTATTAGAATGTCATGAATGATAGATTATTTTATGTTCCTATGGAAACAGACTTCCTTTTCTCTTGAAGATGTTGTATACATTTAAAACATGATGTTTTGGATGGCAGTAAAACTGTTTCAAGAACATAGTGTTGTACATCCCATGGGATGAATATATAAACTTTTATATAAAAAAGCTTTTCAGTACTAAGGATTAATGTCTTTCTAAGCATATTATTTTTAAGGTGTCATACTATGTATGTTGTAAATAAAACTCTTCATAAAACAACATCCCTCTTTTAAAGTGGAAATGTAAGAATGTTTGTATACATAGTATGTTCTTTTTATTTAATATCTTCCAGTCCTATTTGCAAATAGCACTGGATTAACTATTTGAAGAAATAAATCAATGCACTTCTTGTGTAGTTTATGTCATTTCTTTGTGCACTCATGAACAGTTACATTACTGACTTGTTTGATAGTTACTTTTTATATTTTCCATTATGAAATTCTTTCCAAGAATTCTAGAAACCAGGAAGCATTCAATGGCTCATCAGAAATTGGCCAGTGGTCCAGCAATGACTGACCTTTTGTTCTGCCTTACAGCATAAATAAGTGGTATGCGTGGGGTGGTATATATAAAGTTCCCAGGAGATCTCTTATCTATGTACTGACCAGATGCTTAGCTTCAGCAACATTGTTGGATCATGAATCTTGCAATCATACTTTTGGCCCTAATGGGTCTCATATTGATTTCAGTTGGTCATTTCCAAGTAAGTGTGCATGGGATTGTAGTCCAGACTGGAGGAAACTGATACAGAACCTTTTTCCTTTGGGTTTTTCACGGTCTCCTTTTTCATTATGAATTATTCTTATCCATTTCAAAGTGCTTAGAAGGACAACCCCTACAAGTAGTCTTACTTTATACAACTACATACAAGAGTAATAACATATGATTTATATACCGCCCTTCAGGACAACGCCACTCAGAGTGGTTTACAAAGTGTGTTGTTGTTATCCTCATGACAATTACCCTGTGAGGTGGGTGGGGCTGAGAGAGCTCTGGCCTTTTCTTGCCTTTTCATTGTTTAGGATTGTTTAGGATTAAAGTGAGAAAGAAAGGAGGGAGTGATGATCAGGAATCAGCTACATAGAATTGTACAGGAGAGAGAATTTCAGGAGAGGCAGCTTCTCAGATCTTGTCTGAGAGGAAATGTCTGAAATCTGTTCTCCTGACAGAAAAATTAGTGAGGATTAGAATGTTCACACAGGTGGACAATAATGAAAAATAATAATAACAGCATTTTAGGACAACTTAATGTCCACTCAGAGCGGTTTACAAAGTATCATTATCCCTACAACAATCACCCTGTGAGATAGGTGGAGCTGAGAGAGCTCTGAACCGCTGTGACTGACCCAAGGTCAGCTGGCTTCTAGTGGAGGAGTGCGGAATCAAACCTAGTTCTCCAGATTAGAGTCCTGCCGCTCTTAACCACTACACCAAAAGTGTCTTGAAATTCTGTTGCATATCGGCCGTCTCCTTTGGTGTCCTAACGGGGCTACCTTGTTTATGAAGGAAAATTTTTCTTGAGGCACATTCCTCTGACCTTTTAAAATGACGTATGTCTAGTTCTATGCAGGCATGCCCATCACATGTGCCTGGGCAAAACGTGCATTGCACACATACTTTGTATGGACACAGCTACCTCAAGTGAGGCTTAATGTACAGTCATGAAGTCAATTTTCCCTCACTCTTTGCATGCACAGGACTGTAGGATTGAAGCAAGCCTGTTTGCTGCAGTCAAAAAACAGTCTAGAGATTTGCTGAGAGCATCTAGATTGTACCGCATTACAAGGAGGGAAGGGACAGGAAAAATTTGTAGATCCTATCAGAAGTGCTTGTGACAAAATGATAGCTGCAGATGAGTCCAAAGAGCTCACATTATAAGATAACAAAACATCCAGGCTGTTTCAGGGCAAAATGTCTTCTCAGCTTCAAATCAATTCAGCATATGAGTGTAAATCAAAATTCACCCACTAAGTTATTGGGAAAGTTATTGGACTTCTGGCTCAAGTTTGTCCTTCCAAACATGACTTTGTTATGTAAGTCCAGTATCTCTGTGGGCAATGTGTAGTGTATCAGATCAAGAAGACTATATCGGGTTAGATTCCGTGGTGCATCAGCAGAAGGCACTGATGGTTGCAGATTGTTCTGATTTTTCCTTCCTCCCAGCAAGCTGTTTGCAACCCTGGGAAGTTTATTCCCAAGGACTCACATGGAGGAACAGCCATGTGCGTTAGTGGACAGCACTGAGGAGGGCAAAGGGGGAAAATCATTCCCTTTCCTTGACAGAAGATGAAGAAAGAAGTGGTTCCTCCATTTCCTCCTCATCCCTTGTGGCTGTTACTCCACATGGGCCCCACACCCAGAGAATAAACTTTCCCAGGGTTAGAAGGTTGCTCGGTGGGAGTTGAGGATGGGAAAGCAGAGAAGAGTCACAGTCCTTGCAATGAATCCAATCCATTACTCCTTCTTGCAGAAACAATAAAGGAACTGATCCTTATAAGTCGTGTATATGTGCTGGACCAGAATCAACTGGTCATATGAAGCCACTTTGTGCTGAGTTGGACCATTAGTCTGTCTAGTGCAGAACTCTAACTCGCACTGGCTCAGGGCCGGCTCCAGCGTCACCGGCACCTGAGGCAGCTTAATGCTGCCTCTGTGCGCATGTGTGTGCACGTGCGCACGTGCACCGGACTGCGTGATGACATCACTGTGTGTGATGTCATCATGCAGGGGCTGGTGCATGCACGGGGGGGCCTTCCAGCCCTCCCGTTCAGTTGCTCTGTGGGCCAGGCACAGCCAGCCGCCCTGGCCGCCAGCTGCGCCTGGCCCGCAGAGCAACTGGGAGGCTGCCCACTCAGTTGCCCCACGCTGCCGCCACCAGCACACGCTCCTGGCTGGCGGTGGTGGCAGCAGCTCCGTGGCGTGCGCCCCTGCCCCCGGGATGGCATCCCTCTGGCACCTTAGCGCCCTGAAGCGGTGGCCTCACCGGCCGCAATGGGCAGGCCGGCCCTGCACTGGCTCCTCTTGATCTTTCTCAGCTTTGCTATGAGAGACTATTTGGAGATGCTAGAGAATGAAGCGAAGTGCATGATACTGAGCATGTGCTCATCTTCTGGGAAGCCATGTGGCCCCATCCATGTTTTGTTTGAGGAAGAAGCTCCTGAAGATTTGCAATTTTTATTTCTTGTAGTTTGTTCTTGAAGACTTTCATTTCTCCCCACTCTGTTTGCTCCAGTTACTTCTCTAATGCAAATCCAATGCAACTGCTGTATGTGTGGGTGATTAACAAACAAGAAAAAAAATAGAGGCAGGAGTTCCTTCTAACAGACAATTTTCTTTGATGAAGTGGAAGATTCTGTACAAATGTGCAGCACTGCACATATTTGCTGAACTATCAGTGATAAGTCAAATGCATGCCAAAACACTAGGCGTGAGACTCTCTGTGACCTAACCGCATCTCTCCTGAGGCAGCACAGAATGAACTACAACATGCGTAGATGCAGACCCAAGGCAGAACATTATAAACCAGAGTTCCCTCAAGTAGATAATGGAGATCCGCTTGAAAGATAACTGGTAGCCAGTCAAATAACATTTTGAAAATAATGACCTGCTCTTTAACTGATATGCAGGCTGGGTTCCACTTGCAGAGACATTGCTTGCAGTTAGGGTTGCCAGCCTCCAGGTGGTGGCTGGAGATTTCCCAGAATTATACCTGATCTCCAGACCATAAAGATCAGTTCCCTGGCGAAAATGGCTGCTTTGGAGGGTGGACTCTCTGATATTATACCCTGCTTAAAGTTCGTCCCCTCCCCAAACTCCGCCTTCTCCAGGATCCTCCCCACAAATCTTCAGGAATGTCCCAACCTGGAGATTGTAACCAAGGCTTTTTTTCTGGGAAAAGAGGTGATGGAACTCAGTGGGTTGCTCTCGGAGAAAATGGTCACATGGCTGGTGGCCCCACCCCCTTATCTCCAGACAGAGGGAAGTTTAGATTGCCCTCCGTGCCACCAAGCAGCGCGGAGGGCAATCTCAACTCACCTCTGCCTGGAGATCAGGGGGCGGAGCCACCATCCATGTGACCATTTTCAAGAGGTTCCGGAACTCTGTTCCACTGCGTTCCAGCTGAAAAAAAGCCCTGATTGTAACCCTATGGGCAGTGCCACACCAAGAAGCCTTGTAGAAATTGATTTACTACATTTTAATCCTGCCCTCCCTTCAACATCAGCCCCCTCTTCCATTTTACCCTTACGGGGTTAAGTTAAGCTGAGAAAGTATGATTGGCCTAAGGTCACCCAGTAAGCTTCGTGGAAGAGTGAGAATTTGAACTTAGTTCTCCCAGATCATAATCCAACACTTTAACCGCCATACCAAGTGTAACTCTGTTTAGGTTTGTATTGTTGAGGTCTTAACTAGAGATGGGCATGAACAGCAATAGGAACTAAAAAAAGCCACGAACAGCCCAATCAGCTGTTTGCAAACAAGCTGTTCGTGAGGCCCCATTCTAAACAAACAGGTGGTTGTTGCAAGTCTCATTCCTTGCTGTTCATCAAGCCAGACAATCTGGCACCTGCAATCAATTCCCTTGGCAACCGGAGGCAGGGACTGCCTGAACTCTGTCTGAATTCCTGCTGTTGCCCTGGAAACCCCAATCCAAGCCCAATTTAGCTTGATAGGCAGGTCTTCCTTTCAAGTGTGGAGCTCCAAATTTGTTACAAGGAAGCAAAAAGCAGGAGGGAGGGGGGCTCCCAGCTTTGGTTTTGCAGACAGTGGAGAGAGAGAGAGACAGTTGTTGTTGGCATTTTGAGAGACAGGAAAAGTGCATTGGAGCTTGAATTTTCTTTACGTGTGGTGGGATAGGGATCTACCTCTTCAAGTTCCAGGGCTGCTGCCAGGCTCTGAGCCAAGCTATTATTTATTACTGGTACCTTTCCTGCTGCCTGCTCAGGTAGGGTTTCTGGGAGTGGTGTGGTAGGGATCTCGATGGCTGGAGGAGAGCCTGCTGGCCCCCACAAACAACGAACATGTTTGTGAACAGGTCATGTTCGTCAATGTTCGTTGTTCATAGATGGCAACGAACAACGAACACCATGTTCATTTTTTTTCTGTTCATGCCCATGTCTAGTCTTAACTTTCAATGAATCATTCCTGAATGTGTGAACTGCATTCACTAAAGTTTGAAGTAACACAAAATTATGCTTGAAGGCAAAATGACGCTTGAAGAAACATAGCAGGATTTGAATCCAGTGGCACTTTTGAGACCTACAAGATTTTTAGGGTATAAACTCTTGAGAGATGTGTATACCCTAAAAATCTTGTTGGTCTCTAGGGTGCCACTGGACTCAAATCCTGCTGTTCTACTGCAGTCCAACACGGCTCCCTACCTGAAACTATGGCCGTCTTCACACTACCAACCTGCTTCCGTAACGCTGCAAAACGTTGTGCAAAAAACGCAGAAGATACAATGTCGCACAAAACTCTCGCAAGAAGACGCTATCTTCCGTGTTTTTTGCACGACATTTCGCAACGTTACGGAAGCAGGTTGGTAGTGTGAAAACGGCCTAGGTAACCAGCATACAACCATTTTGGAAATGAGGGAGGGTGATTTTTGTTCCCGGCCTGTGGTTGCTCCCAGCTTGTGGCAAATTATTGACGGCCACTGTAGCCTCTTCCATGTAATGGGAGCAATGGTGTACCAAATGTTAACTCCTGGTCATGGTGAATGGGTCACATGGCCTATTTGCCACAACCAGGCAGCTTCCAGGAGCAGCTATGTGCAAAAGGCCCTTCAAAAAGTATTACAGCCCTCTAAACCTCAGGCCAGTTACTGATTTTTTATAATATGATTCTCATTAAAAACTTCTCATTTTTAATAGGATATCAGAGAAGACCAAAGCAACAGGACAAGCATTGTTATATGAGATACTTTAACAGACAAATAAATACACATAGACCCAAAATTGTCTGTTTGGGGAAAGGGAACTGGGAGGCATTTGAGGGTTATCTTTTATAAACACAAGGAAATTTATACACAGCATTCAGGTCTATCTTGGTCTTGTGAGAGATGCAGTTGATATGAGAGTTTTTCCATAATCATTAGATCCCAAAGTTTTGTAAACCAAGTTTGAACAAAAGGAAACAATATGTAATTGTTTGGTCCCAACCAATGCAATCCTAAGCAAAGTTACACCCACCAAAGCCTATTGACTTCAATGGATTTAGAACAGTAGAACTCTGCCAAGGACTACACTGTTACTAAATGATCTTGCAAGAGTGAAGTAAAGCAATTTGTGGCATGCATGCCACAAGTAAAATGAAACTTGCTAAGATGTTAATATTTCAGGAGTCTTCCATTGTGTCAAATTATGCTGTTTCCAAAAGGTAGCAGCTTGGGTGATTCCCATCACATATGGAGCAAAGCACCTTTCCAATCTCTGTTGTGTTGTCAGCACAACAGAAATGTATGTACTTTAAATGTTTATTAAGAGAACTTTCCTACAAGGCCTGGACAAAGTTGGAATGCATAAAGAAACAAAGACTGAGCCAAACTACAGCATATATTCCCTGGACCCAACTTGCTTTCCCTGTAGCTGCACAGCATCTAAGGGGAATGCCATTTTTAAAATCTGCAGGAGCCTGATTGGCTTGGGACTGTGGCACAGCGGGAGGAAGGGCCCCTGCCTTCCTCCATGTTGTCCCCCCTCCCTGAGCTGAAATGTCCTTGGGGTAAGTTATTTGCATAGCTTTGGAGCTATAGCCAAAGTTCTGCAATTAGCTCCCCCTGGAGCTGTTTTAACTCAGGAGAATGAAGTGAGGATGGAGTGCAAGAGTAGAGTTGCCAGGTCCAGGTTGGGAAATTCCTGGAGATTTTGGGAGTGGAGCCTGGAAAGAGTGGAGCTTGGGGAAGGGAGGGGCCTCAATGGGGCATAATGCCATAGCATCCACCCTCCAAAGCAGCCATTTTCTCCAGGGGAACTGATCTCTGTAGCCTGGAGATCAGTTGTAATTCCAAGAGCTCTCCAGCTACCACCTGGAGGCTGGCAACCCTTTGCAAGAGGTGGGGTGCAGGATCCCACCCACCTCCCATTCAGCAGTGGAAATCCTGCAGGCTTTAAAAAGGAGGTTCCCTGCAGCTGCTGTGAGGCTGTGAGAAGAGCAATACATTTAAAATGTATCACCTTAATAAATTCCTAATCAAGGGCCTAGCTTCTCCTAATGTCTGAGCACCTGAGATTAATTACAGACAGACTGAAAACAGTCTGTGTCTGTTGCTGTCATGGTTCAGCAGCTCTTAAAACTGCTATGACAAGCAATTCCCACAATCCCTAAAACACTTCCCAGAGAAATTTTGTATATAATAAACAGAATTTCATAGGGCTGAAGTACCACCTCTATGAAATTCTCTTTAACATTGTAGAGAACATTGCAGAGAATTTCCTTCACCTTGCAGTAAATTGATATGGAGAGGCCTTACAAAAAACAAAACAACAACAAAAGCCTGCATTCCGTTCTTCTTGCTGGCTTTCAGCTCCGAATGCTACTTCCCAAACAGAAGCATAACCTGGGTGACCCAGTCTAAGCTGCCACGAGTTCTTTCCGGGAGGACTGACATCAGCCCTGAGTGAGCCATGAATGACACAGATGTTATGAACTCTCTGCTCATGTGGCCTTTGATTCCCTCACAAAGGACGGGGTGTTGGAAACAGGAGAACCATGGGACTTTTTTATCAGGGACTTTCCTTTGCAACTCCTCCCTTAAGCAGTAAGAAGGAGACAGTTACCAAAGACCTCCATAAAGCATATCTAAACTACGTTCCTCCATCTATCTGTTTGACCACCTACCTGCTGGTGGCAGTGGAAGGAGCATTTTTCAGGATTCTAAGCTGGACAATTTTGCATCAAGACCTAGCACACATGGAACCCAAGGCAGGGGCAAAGCCCCCTCCCCGCAGCTGCAAAAATGGCTGGAAAGGTCCTCTGATTCCCCTCCCCCACACAGAGTCATACTAAAAGGTAGAGTGCTTTGCAAAAGTGAGACCTCCCCTAAGAATGAGTAACAACAACATTTGATTTATATACCGCCCTTCAGGACAACTTAATGCCCACTCAGGGTGGTTTACAAAGTGTGTTGTTATTATCCTCACAACAATCACCCTGTGAGGTGGATGGGGCTGAGAGAGCCCTGAGAAACCTGCATCTGACCCAAGGTCACCCAGCTTGGCTTCAAGAAGAAGAGTGGGGAATCAAACCCTGTTCTCCAGATTAGAGTCCTGCCACTCTTAACCACTACACCAAACTGTGAGTAGTGTCAGAGAACTCCGACATGACTTGTGCCCATTGTAATGTATAGATAGACCCACAGAGGACGCTGATCATGCAACTAAAGTACCCTAGATTGTTGAGTGAGAGTCCCCCTCCCTAATTTTAAAAGAAGCCATATTTTCAAGTGAGGCAAGGAAGAAAGGGCAGGCACAGATGTACAAGACTTGAGAATGGCATCCCCCTACCATGTAAACAGTTCCTGCTTCTTAATGGTCACATCACAGTATCTTGGCTTGGGAATGAGCAGTGAAGGGACGTAATAAAGGGGCAGGTCTCTCTTGCTTTTTCACACTGCTGAAGTGGGAAGATTAAAAACCCGGTGGTTTAGCAGGAGGCTACTGGATAAAACACTGGGGATCCGGAATTGGATCTCTAAAACTTTGAATTTTCAAGAAAGGGGGGGGGGTATTCGGATCAGGGCCACGGTGCAGGGGCTGGAGGGGTTTAACCCGCTATGCTGCTTTTCAGAAAGAAGCCTTTTCCTGGATCTGCTATTAGGCCCTGTAGGAAACCACAGCATGATTGAAAGTGCCTGAGGTGTGTATTTGTGTGTGAAAAGGTCCTTGCGACAACTTTGCCCATTTTCCACTGGCATGACAGAGGTTTTCTCCCTTTGGGCTGGTTGCCTGGTGATGGTTTTCCTCTTGTACTGGAGGAAATAAGATACAGGCCTGTTATTTATTTATTGTTTCCTTCATGATTGGAATGACTCGAATGGCTTCGAGAGAGATTGGAAACTCCCTTCCAGTCTCAGGCGAAGGCACCCAAGTCACTCTGATCATGAGGAACCTGAGTGGGGATGGCAGGCAGGGGCCGAATCCACATTACCTTCGCGTGTCCCGGTGTTGCGCTAAATGTCCGCGAAACACCCGGAAGTATAGAGTCTTTCAAGCGCGATTTCAGAAATCGCGCTTGAAAGACGCTATACTTCCGGGTGTTTCGCGGACGTTTAGCGCCGCGCGGAGGTAATGTGGATTCGGCCAGAGTTTGCAAAGTTGTTGTTGCTTCTGCTGACTTGGCCCGGCTTCCTTCCCCCTCTCCCTCAGTCTTAACTTAAGCTGGGCGGGAAGAGGAAGCGAGCAGGCAAGGCCAAACCAGCAGCAGTGACAAAGGCTTCGTAAACCCCACCCATCACCCTCCCCACTTGTTTCCCTCATGACTGGAATGACTTGGATTACTTTGGTTGATATTGAAGGGTCTCCTCCGATCTCATCCAGAGCAATTCTGATTTTGAAGGAAATGAACAGATCCTTGGCTATTCCTGTACCCTTCCCCTCAGTTTGACATCTCTCCTTCCCAGCTTTAAAATAAGTGCTTGGTGCTGGTACGCCTCACTCCTAGGTGGATCCCTCCCTTGCAAGATTTGTGCCTTCTATGAACCAGAAATCCTACCTTGGTATCAGGTGTTGTACTGGCTACCAGCTAGAGAGCTGGGCCGTTTCCAGACGGCTTACCTGCCTCCGGAACGTTGCGCCATCTTGCGGGGAAAACGCAAAATATCGCGTTTTCTCGTGCGAGTTTTGCGCGACGTCGTGCGATGTCGTGCGACATTGCTCAAAACTCGCGCGAGAAAAGGCGATATTTCGCGTTTTCCCCGCAAGATGGCGCGACGTTCCGGAGGCAGGTAAGCCGTCTGGAAACGGCCCAGCTGTAGCATAGTGGTTAAGTGGCTGGGCTGTGAGTCAGCTAGGGTTGCCAGGTCCCCTTACCCTCCTAGTGGGAGGGTGGGGACTTGGTACTCACCTTTGTGCTGTCTGGAGAATGTTTCTTATGTGCGCGAAGTATGGGCTCGCTTCTAGGGTGGTGTGACAACGTCACTTCTGGGAAGTGACATCATCTCACAGGAGCGTTGCAGTGTGCCAATTTGGGCCTGAAACAGATCTGATTTGGGCTCACATTGGCCCATTGCAAAGCATGGGAGCACAGTCCTGGGAGCACGTCTTGGTGGCCCATTCCCACAGCCAGGCGAGTGGTCCTGGGGGCAGGTGGTGGGAGCCAGGAATCGCCTGCCCCTACCAGGGTACCTGGGATCCCTAGAACCAGCACTCTGCAAGTTCAACTCGCACAACTGCCATCAGCTCAGCAGGTGGCCTTGGGTAAGCCACTTTTCTCAGCCCCAGCTCCCCAGCTCTATTGCAGGGATAATACTAACACTGACTTTGTTCACCGCTCTGAGTGTGGCACAAATCTGTCTAGAAGGGCAGTATATAAGCACACTGTTGCTGATGTTGCTGTTAGTACTAGAGGCTGGACTTAGCCCCTAGGGATTCCAGTTGCTTATCTCCATTTTCTTTCAGGGTTCCTTTAGAATCAGAAATATCAGAAATTATTTCTGAATTGAGAAGAGAGGTTTGTTGTCTTGAGTCCACGGTGCCAGGAAGGTCAGCCATGCAAACATAATCCTTATACACGTGTACTGAATTTCATTCTCCTTTGCTGTTTGGTGTCTGGGCTCCAGACACACACAGCACCCCTTGAAGTAGGAACTTTGCAGGAGGTGAACCAGAATGTCCTCACTGAAGTCTGTTCAATGGAAGTCTCTACACGGATGTAAAGATCAGGGGAAAGAAAAGAGTTATCAAAATTGTGAAGGGCTGAGAGCAGTACAAGTGACAAAAGGCACAGATTGGACACTTCAGCTTCCCTCAAGTTTTGATGGGAAATGTAGGCATCTTAGTCTTGCAGCTTGGCTCTCCGACTGCTGTCCAATGGACTTTTCAACTGTCACTTGTCCAACATTCCGCCAAGCTGCCTACATTTCCCATCAAAACTTGAGGGAAGCTGGCAAGTGTCCAATCTGTGCCTTTTGTCACTTGTAGTTCCGCTCTGAGTGTGATCTGGACCAGAGTTTCCTGGGAAGCGTGCTAACTAGATGTTTCCTCTATAGTCTTTGAAGAAGTCTACAGCCCTACTTGACTTAGAGTACAGTCCTAAGCAGTGATAATCCAGTCTAAGCCCATTGAAATCAGCTTAGACTGGAGTAACTGCTCAGGATCGCACTCTTAGTGTCCCTAATTTTATGGCCTTGGAGACTTCTGAACTTCTGACCTGATTTATCCCAATGACTGATGAGCCTGTGGGCAACCCATCCGACTGGGTCTTGCTTGGTAGCCTGGTTTCTGCTCTCTTGCATCTTCATAGTGTGATTTCCTGCCATGATCTCATTTAATGGCGCTATGTGATGTGCCATTGAATGGGATCATGTTGGGAAATCATGCTATGAAGATGCCATTGAGCCGCAAGTTTTGTGCGATTTTCCGGAGGGTTACAGGCATGTGAAAAGGGCTCTGATGAAAAGTAACTATTGCTGGAGAGACCCACTTGATCTGCAGCAGTAAATTTCTTGCTGGTACTGGCTCTCCTGTGGTGCATGAAGCAGGAGGTACAACCTTGCCTGTTTTCTTGCTGATTATTTGTCTTTGGCTTACTTTCACTCCTGGTTTATCTTGCTTCACTCCTGACTTTGTCTTGCATCCACCTTAGGATCCCCCCTTGATTGTGTAAATAGATCGGACAGTGGAATAGATTAGAGGGCTTTTGTATAATTAACTAATCCTAGAACGAATCCTCGAGAATAATTTCTTAAGGCAATTTGTGATTTGGAGAGTATGATTACCACAAGGAAAACAATTTCACAAAGAAATTTGCTTCCTTATATAAAAAGGTAAAGGTAGTCCCCTGTGCAAGCACTGAGTCATTACTGACCCATGGGGGACATCGCATCACGACGTTTTCTTGGCAGACATTTTTACAGGGTGGTTTGCCATTGCCTTCCCTAGTCATCTACACTTTACCCCCAGGAAACTGGGTACTCATTTTACCGACCTCGGAAGGATGGAAGGCTGAGTCAACCTTGAGCCGGCTACCTGAATCTGGCTTCCACCAGGATCGAACTCAGGTTGTGGGCAGAGCTTGGGCTGCAGTACTGCGGCCTACCACTCTGCGCCACAGGGTTCTTGCTTCCTTATATATATTAATACAAAAAGAGGGGCATGGTTTTTCATTTGTTTGCTCTGGATTTGAAAGCTGAAAGAATCTTCTTGCTATCTGAGCCGAGGTGGTAAGTGAGACCTCTGAGAGCTAAAGAACCTTGTATTAACCATTCAGGGGGTATCCAGGCAGTTATTCTTCCCCTTTGCTGGAGATATGCTACTCCCTGTTGCCCAAGTTTGGCCAAGTCAACACTGCACTTCATGACCTGTTGCTGTGTTCCCATAGCACTTGGCATCAGAATTTTCTGATGGAAAAGACTGTACTTCACTAAAGAGGTACAATTTTTCCATGGTGGGTCATAGGCTGTGTGTTGAGGGGAGTAAATAGTGTCATTGCACTCAGTGCACCCGTTCTGCTAGATAATCCTTTTAGTCTGCTTACTTCTGTTTCAACAAACACAACCCCCCTTTTCTGTTGTGGTGCCAAAATTACAGAACTCCTTTTGTGCTTGTCTGGCACAAAATCTACAATTCGTTTAAGGTATCAAATGAAGATTTTTTTCCCCCATTTTTTTTCATTTTCCCAAGCTTTTTATTTCCAGTGAAATAGTATTTGATTCTCCTGCCTTTCTCTTTCTGTTGGTTTGATGATAGTGCTCAGGCTTTTTTTTTTAAGATTATGGTTTTATTTATTGATGTTGTTTTAATAGTTTTTATTCTGATTCGTGATGCAAATACGACTGCTGCCATCCATTTTTATGGGGTTTTACATCTATGTTGTAGCTTTTTCTTATTGTTTTAGTCAATCATATAAGCCACTTGAAGCATACTTCATGGAGAGGTGGGACATAAAGGGAATGCATTGCTAACTATGTTATCTGCTGGCAGAATTTTTTTTTCTTTTGGCCAGTTTTTGTCAACTTGTGATTCTGGAAGAAAAGCATGCATAAACAGGAAACAAAGATAAGTTGTGGGGGGAAGTAAACTATGAAATAAAATGTGTCTGGTTTAGATCCTGGCTAATCGAACCCTTTCCATGGTTTGCTGAATAGAAGAAGGTGGAATTCTGGGAAACGTATTTATTTATTTAGTAAATTTCTTTGGCACCACTTCAGAATCCTGTTCAAGGTGGCTTAAAATTTTAAAAGTATAACAAAACAAGCAGGCAACCTACAAGAACTTGAAGGTGACACACCATTTCCCCCTGTATCCTCCGCCCCATGCTCTTCATTATTTATATGCTACACAAGTGTCATCTAGTGGTTAAAGTGTCGCACTAGGATCTAGGAGTCCCAAGTTCCGATCGCCTCTCTGCCATGGAAGCTCTCTGGGGGGCCTTGAGCCAGTCACAAACTCACAGCCTAACCTACCTCACAGGGTTGTTGTGAGGATAAACGGAGGAATGATGTAAGCTGCTCTGAGTGCTCATTGTGGAGAAAGGCAGGGTATAAAAGAAGTGGATAAATAAAATATATAGCTGAAGATGGGAAGACAAATAAAAAGTAGGTTGGTCGGTGGGTGGGAAGGAGAGAAGGAAGAAGGGGAAAGTGAGGGTAAAGGGGATGCCAGGAGGAGGGGAAAAGGAAATAGCATGAGAGCCCAAACAGCCTCAGAATGCTACTGTGGGGGGAAGGAAGGGCTCCTCCCTCCCCTCTCAATCTGTTTTCTAAAATAGCGAGCGAGTGGGTAGTGTGTGTTTCTGCGTTTTTGCTGCTCCATGTGGAGTATTCTGTGCATGTGGAGCAGTAAAAACAGGGAAATAGCCTCTCCTCCTGCTATTTTGACATGGGAAACAGCTTGGGGGAGAGGCAGGAGCTCCCTACCCTGCAGAGGCATTATGAGGTCCTTTGGGTGCTCCTTTATCTGTTAACAGCCATTTCCCCAAAGGTGCTGTGTGATTGCACATCTAAAACCTGCACATCTAAAGAGACCCTGAAGATACACAGCAAAGAAGGCATCTCAGAAGAAGGAAAGGAAAGCCTCACATCTGTTACAGAAACTGGAGTTTGTTGTGAGGTCATGAAAATGTTGGAAAATTGACTCTTTCTCTTCCTCTTTCACTCTTATTAATAGCAAACAACTCAAAACCAGTTCATTGAACAAGCTGTGCGAGATCAAGTCAAAACTGCTCCCTCTTCCCTGAGTGTTTGGCAAAGTGCGAGTTTCTCTACGTGAGACATCTGACACGTGAAGAACACATGCAGGAGGGAGATGCAATGTAAACCAGGAAGGGTAGTTTTAAGACAGAGGCAGTGGCAGGGCAAAGGCTTTGCTATACACTGGAGCTGTGTGAAGGGGCTGTGAAATGCCAGAAGGAAAACTTGAGCCCATAACCTCTCCAGGTCGAAGCCTGGCTCTGGAAGGCAGCTCCAGCCCATTACCGTTCCTCACTGCCCTCTGGTCTTAATCTCACACAATTTTAGATGGGAGAGGTGAAATTGACAGAGCCTTGGGGGAGGTGAAGATGAAATTAACAAGCCCTCTGAGGAGCAATCTCTGCAGACTCTGACTTTTAAAACTATGCTTCCCAGCTAACATTGTGTCTCCCTACACTTGATGAACATGTGCCGAGGCATCTCATGTAGAGAGACTCCACTTTGCTTTCTCAAGTTCTCAATCCCTATCCTTCGGTTTTTCCTCAATGTATATTGAAATGTGGAAAACTTATATTGCCACAGGTGTGTTAAAGGAAGAAGTGACGCACGCAGAGGCATTCCCTTTTTAAGAGGGATGTGTATAAAAATCTTGTTTCAGTTGTTGTTCATCTTCTTTCAGATTAATTAAGATGGTTACTGCTCATGTTGGATAGTTAAATTATGTGCCAGTAGGGTAAATAGTGGCTCGCTGGGGCCATTTCAGGTCAGGAAAATGGTGTATATGTATGTGGAGGGGGGGGGGAGGTTGAATCCCTTTCATCACATGTGCCATGTGCCATGGTTGTAATCAAAATTTGGCCCCCGCATGCCTCGGAAGCATGGAACTCCCAATGAACATAAGAGCCAAAGTTCTCATGAGAGCCATAAGGTCTTTGAATAGGCCCTCAGTTTCCATTCTGCAAAGCAGGAACCTTTCTCATGTTAGCGCTGAAGGTGGGATGGAATATAAGAATACTGACTAGTGCTTCTGACCTCCCTCATCATTGCTTATGTATAATTAGAGGATCATTTCTGATTTATAATATCAGCCCTCTCTTTGCTCAGCTCGTCCCCTTCCACTTCCCCTTCTGCAACTTCCTTAAAATGAGGAAAATCATTTTCTTTCTTTCTGTTGTATCTGAAGAAGTGAGCTGTGGCTCATGAAAGTTCATTCTGGAATAAATGTTGCTAGTCTTTTAGGTATCACTGGACATCTGTTTTGTTACAACAGACTAACATGGCTACCGCTCTGGTTTTAGTTCTTTGGTCACTCCCTCAAATGGTATGGCATCTCTTCTGCCTTACAGAGAATATAAACAAAGTCTTTGCTTCTGCGTGCAAGTTCCAGGTTTGGTGGAAGTAGTGGTGGGAAAACAGCATCGGAAGATTATGGAATTTCTGCTTCACCAAGTCCTGGCTTGCTGCTGCAGTCAGAAATGCCCGTTTTATCTTTGTAGAAAGCCTCTTTGCACAGTTAACACATGGAAGAAGAACTGGGAAATTTATCTTCAAAATAACTAGGGGATTGATGACTGTATCTAGAATCACATGTCTATGTTGATCAAACACTAATCGGAGTGGTCAAACATGAGAAAAAAAGGTAAGTTGGTCCTCCCTCTCTCTTATATTTGGTTTAAATACAATTTCGCTGATTAATTTGTTGTGATTTAATCTCACCCTTTCTCCAGGAAGCTTCTCTCTTCCTTCACGGGAGTGCCAGTGTGGTGTGGTGGTCACAGGGACAACCTGGGACCCGGGACAATTGGGTTCAAATCTCCATTGTTATGGAAGCTCACTGGATGTCCTTGGGCCAGGCACAGTTCAGCCTACTTCACAGGGTTGTTGTTGTGAGGATAATATGGAGGAGGGAAGAACAATGTCATGAGCTCTCCTGTGTCCCCATTGCAGGGAAAAGCAGGATATAGATATGTAAATAAATTTTTATCTTCTTAACAACTGTATGAAGTGAGAGTGATTGGCCAAATTCACCTAGTGATCTTTAGAGTGTTGTGGTGATTTGAATTTAAACCTCTTCTCTTACCTGTATGCTACATCGTCTCACACTGATGGCCTTCCCACCCACTCGCTCCCATCTGTGGCAGAACTGGGTATAAGCTTTCGAGAATCACAGTTCTCTTCGTCAGATGCATGGAGGGCAAGAAGAAACTGGTCAGATATATAGGTGGAGAGGGGAGGGAGGACCTATATATCTGACCCGTTTCTTCTTGCCCTCCATGCATCTGATGAAAAGAACTGTGATTCTCGAAAGCTTATGCTACAATAAAGTTGGTTAGTCTTAAAGGTGCTACTGGACTCTTTCTGATTTTGCTACTACAGACTAACACGGATAACTCCTCTGCAGAAATGGGTATGTTAGCACATTTCCAAGAAATGGGATGAACCATAATTCCTGTATTAATATAAGCATAAAGTTAAGGTTCTCTTAACCAGATAGCCTGCACTACTATAAATAGTAATGTCTCATTAGTAATGTCTATTTCAGACTCGGGTAGATTGGAAAATAAATGTAAATATTTACTATCCTCATGATGGAAAAGTACCTGAGCTTGCAAGAGAACCTCTTCATGTCTGACTCATCAAGATTTTGCTATTTATACACCAGATGATAAGTGTATTAAAACATTTTCATTGAGCAAAGCACGTGCTAGAGATCAGCTGGCTTCACCATAGCAGTAATATTGATCATAACACCATTCCAAAGGGCTTGGCCCTGAAATGGCAAGCATCTGGATGAGTAAAGATTCACACGGGTAGTCACATTGGTTTCAGTTGCAATATTTATAATGTTTATTGACATGCTTATTTAAATTAAGAGGACATGATAAGAAAATTAGGAAATAAGGAGCGGCGTGGAGAGAGTGAATAGAGAGAACTGGCGCGTGCCTTGTCTAAAAACACCATTTACGGGTATCTCCATTGTTCCCTTGCTTCTAAGTTTCCCAGGGGAATCTCGGCCAAGATGTAGTGGCAAACCTTGGTTTGCTGCTTTGTGGATGTACCACGAAGAAACTATTGTGCTTCTCTTTCTCTCTTGTCCTTTGCACATGGCAAGCAAGTTAGGGAGCAAGCCTCAGCAAGTCTATGCAGAAGTAAGCCCCATGTTATTCAATGGGGCTTAGACCCAGGGAAGTGTCCTTAGGATTGCTGCCTTTGTTGTTTCTCCTTTTGCCACTCGCCACAATTTTCTGTTACATCCAGACCTGAAAACTATGCTTTGTATGTGTATCACAAACCACAGCCAAACTGTGGTTTGTAATCTGGGTTTTCAGGGCAACTACAAAATATAGTTTGCATGCTGGACCAATGGAGGGGGGCAGACTATTTCACCTGGGCCTTAAGCTCAAAGGAGGCTTCAAATGTAGACACTTGTTAATTTTTAAAATTAGTGCATTCATTAATTTTAATTTGCATAGAAAGGGTTAGAGAAGCATATGTTAAATTTAAAAAAAAACCTCTCCAATTAACTCTCACTTTTTGAATGCTTTATTTTGTTTTCATGTTCTATCATTTTTAATGTTTATTAAGGCTAAGGGCCCCAAAAGCTGGAAGTGACTTCTGGAAGGGCATCATGTCATGGCAAACAAGTGTTCATATAATGCATTTTGGACATTGAAGCACATTGAGAGGTGGGAGGGTGTGTCACCATGGTGGCATGCTTCACCTTTGATGCAGCTGTTCTCTTGAAAGTCTATGAAGTTGCAATGCACATACATTTGTATATGATTGAGTTCCTCATCTCAGCTTCCGGGTTTCTGATTATTCAGAGAGATGTCTTCATGTGTACGGTTGTACATGCATAGGACGTCTGCTGATGATTCAAGCAGTCCTCTGCAATACCCAGCCAGCTCATCCAATATTTCCCTTTTAGAGGCAGGGCCAAGGTGAATGCTGCAGATACACATGCTAATAGAGCAGATATGAGTCAGACCTTCAGAGGGTTTCTGTGTGTTAAAAACAGGTGGAATTTCTTTTTCCAGGTTTGCTTTATCCCTTAGCATAAAACTATTGTAGTGTAGGAAAAACTACCTCTGGGGAAGTTTTCCCTTCTAAGGAACTAATAGTGCAATCTAAAATACAGTTACACCCTTCTAAGTCCATGGGCTCAGATGGGTGTAATTCTCTGTATGATTCCCCTGCAGTGTTTCAGTCTGTACATGTACTTGGGCGCGGAGGGCAATCTAAACTCCCCTCTGTCTGGAGATCAGGGGGCGGGGCCACCAGCCATGTAACCATTTTCAAGAGGTTCTGGAACTCCGTTCCACCGCGTTCCAGCTGAAAAAAAGCCCTGACTGATTATATTCAAACATTTATCAAGCTGCTGATACTGGATTGTGGCTGCTTCCCCAGTTATTGTGCTGGAGAATTGCTTCATCAAAATAGGTTTTGTATATGTGAAGTTGAGATGTTCTGAAATAAAAGGTTGTCTTTTAAATAGAGATGGCAATTCTAGGATCTTGCATAATGCAGATCTTGTGTAGACTGAAAAAAAAATCAAAGTTAACAGTTATAGTTTGCATATAAGGAAGTGAACTGTTGAACAGCCACAGCTGTGTGAAAGGAATGGCTGTTCTGTTTTTTCCCACCTACCCCTATTCTTATGCCTGCAACAGAAACTTGCTATGCAGAAATCAAACAGTTAAAAGCTCTTCCCATCATTTGGTTACATGCCAGGAAAAGTTTCACTGTTTAATGTTTCTAGGCCAGGCTTCACAGGATCAGAACTAATCAAAAGAATAGGCCATTCTAACCAGGACAACCCAAAAGCAGATTATATTCACAGAGATCACAGGTTGCATTCTGTCTGCCAAACTAATTTTATCTTGGACTGGGCTACGTTTTTTGGCGCAAGAGAGGAATCCAACCCACAAAACCTGTTCTGCATTGAAAACGTCAGATTGTCTGAAGTGAGGTTTCTGTTGCAAAAGTCTGCGCGTGACAGTCACTGGGCTTGCAATGACGCATTGAGGATGGGTCTGCTCAAAAGATCTGCGCGGGCAACTGTGGTTGGGGCAAAATGGAAGTCCCATTAAATACCTGAATTGCAAGGCCAGTGATTAAATGACTCATTCTCTGCTTAGGAATCGATCCGATTGACACCAACAAGACTTATGCCCTGAAAATATGTTTAAGTGCAAGGAGACAAACAACAGAGCTCTGCATTATGACAAGTCAAGGAGCATCCAGCTTCACATTAACAAAAATTGCCAACCCCTAAAAGGCAAATGCTTTGCTTTCAAAGCACTCTTAAATTAAGAATGCTGCAAATCTGGATTAAGGAACCTGCAACAACACCCATCAGACCTCTTTCCAAAAGGCCTGCTGGTTCTTTTCCCAGGCTCTTCTAGGACACATAGGACTCCTCTTCCTAACATTAACTCTTCATTAGCTACCCAAATTCTTTTGTATACTCTTTACCACGATGTGTTTGCAGCATAGCTGTTTAGCTGTGCTGATAATTATGGCTGGCTTAGTTTAGCCTTCATAGCAAGCAGAAAGTGCAGTTCTGGAAAACTCTTGAGGTTGGTCAGGAAAAGATCACCAAGAGGCGAGGGGGCAATACTGTCAGTCTCCTGGTCCCCTTGGGAACCAGCTAAACCATCTGATTTGCGTTTAGGTTGGGACTGGATGGTGTGTGGAGGAGTCCCAGTAGAAATTTTTGACATGTGTGCGTATGGAAGTCATGTTGACTCTTATCAGGAAGGAATCCTATGAGTTGCTTCAGAGAAACCTGACTTCCTCCCTTCCCAGGTTCTTTTTTTTCATCTTCAGCCTCTCTTTCTTTTCTGGCCATATCCTTCCCCTAGATGAGATGATCACATGAAAGCCTATCTTCTCCTCAGCCGAGGGACTTCAGGCTGCAACAACTGTGAATTTATTTTATTTAACAGATTTTTCATCCTGCTCTGAAAAGTGCACATTATTCTCTCATCCTCCATGTTATCCTCACAACAGTCCTATGAGGTAGATCAGACCAAGCAAGAGTGACTAGCACATGATGACCTGGTGAGCTTCCAGCATGTCAAGAAGAGTGGAGATTCAGACCAGGTTCTCCTAAATCCAGTCAGACACTAGCCACTGCATCACAGGGCCTGCAACATGTTTGTGTGTATATATTATGTGAGATGGCTCCAACAGTGAAGTCCTAACCAGAATTACACCCTTATAGGTCCATTAGGCCCACACTTCTTGAGGAAAGGGGCCTACTGGATCAGATCCAAACTCCATTGAATTCATGAAGCCCATAAAGCGGTAATGGCCCTTTCCCCCTTTGGTTTCCAGAAACTTCCATTTTGCTGATAAATCATAGAAGAATGCTGTTCAAGGGATCCTTTCATTTTCCTTTGATATGGGTGGCAAAGCAGCAGGTAACACTTGCTCGAGGCATTAATGTAGTAAGATTATGGAATTCACCTTGGGTCACCTAGACATTTCACACAATTCTCAGTGTGGGAGGCAGTTGGGACAGCCTTGCCCCAAGCAGTCAGCTGGCTGACCCAGATTGAGTCATACACTTGGGCAGCAGCCAAGCAAAACCACGCCCAGTGGCTGCCAACTGACAGGGAAGTCTGGAGGGGTAACTGAGAAATGGAAGCAGTGACTACCGTAATTCCTGCTGGCTGCAAGGTGTGCATTATCAGTAGAGTGCCAGTGGCTGATTCAGAGGTGCCGGAGCAGCATCTGGGAGTTGCAAAGACCTCCATCCCAGGGAGGAGTAAGGTTGGCGCTGGCCAGGAAAAAATGTTTTTGCCCTTTAGTAGAGGTTTAATATGCAGAAATGGGCAGCTGGAGGTTTTCATGGAATAGAGATAAATACCACTGGCTGATCATTCACCTGATGACACTCCGTGTGGTAGAGAGGTTCCAGTGTCAGACTAGGATCTGAGAGACCCAGGTTCAAATCCCCACTCTGCCATGGACACTTGCCCGGTGACCATGGGCCCCTAACGTAACTCGCAGGGTTATTGTGAAGATAAAATGCAGGAGAGAAGAACCATACTACTTACTTTGCATCCCTACTCAGGACAAAAGCAGGGTATAAATGAAATAAAAATGAAATAAAACAATGCTGTAGATCAGATATTAAAGGGATTGCCACTGGGACCAGTTTAAATGAGCAGCGGGCGAGAGAACTCAGGATTAAGAGGGGAAATCAAACAAAGAAAGAGGGAAAGGTCAAGGGGAGGAATTAAATAGAAAGGAAGGGGAAGACTGAGGGGAGGAACCAAAGAGCAAGCAGCAACCCTCCAAGATTGGGTATGATACTATCATGATGATCCCCCTCAAACACACACTTTTCACATGCTTGCCATTGGTAAAGTCTGGGTTGCCAGCGTCCAAGTGATAGCTGGAGATCTCCCAGAATTAAAACTGATCTCCAGGCAACAGAGATAAATTTCCCTGGAGAAAATAGCTGCTTTGAAGAGTGAACTCTATGGAATTATACCCACTGAAGCCCCTCCCCTCCCCAAACCTCACCCTTTCCAGGCTCCACCCCCCAAATCTCCAGGAAATTTCCAACCTGGACCTGGCAACCCTAGTGCCGCCACACACCACCAGCAGGTAGAGAGCCCTGAGACACAAATCCTCATAAGGTCCTGTAAGGAAGTTCTCAGTCCAAACCCAGCTTTTTGTAAGAACAGCTGAACTCGTGTTCAGAGTTGCATTTTCAGGCTCTGACCTAGCTAGATATGTGCTAGCTGGGCTAATAACACCTGCAGAGCAGTCACTGGATTCCCAAGTGATTTGGCCTTGGGAGGCTGTTCTCAGAGAGGCTCTATCTGAAATGCTAATTAATAGCTTGGCCCTGATTGGCTCTTGAGCCTGATTGGCTCTTGAGTTGCCGGGTGATGCCCTAAGTCCTAGAAAAGATAGCTTCTCAGCTCACCTGAGGCCCTTCTCTCCTCTCTCCAGCACGTCTCCATGCCAAACCAACCAGGCATGGGGTGTGTGTGTGTGCGTGCGGGGTGCGTGCGCATTCTGCCAGATGGTTGAGATGAGCAATAAATGGATGCTGACCAGAGATGATTAGGTAGCAAGCTCTTAAGTTTTAGATAGGCAGATTTTATGTAGCAACAGTAAGGTTTCTTTGTTTTATGCCCGTTGCCTGTATGAGAGCGCTTTATGCTTCTATGAGAACTCCTTATGTTAATAAATATAATTTGAATTAAGCTGAGTCGGGAATTCATGACTTGGACGTGGGTATGCCCAAAATGAACCCAGAGATCTTTTGGAAAAGAAGAGCTTTTGGTCTCATAAACAAAAAGGGAGTGGGTCCCACCTGCCAGAGAGAGAGTGGGGGGGGGGGGGGGAGAGAGAGAGATGTGGGATCATATGTCTACAGCAATATTCAAGTTCAGTATCACCTTAAAAACTGTAATGATTACACCACATTACAAACATTATGAAGACCAACCAGATTTTCAGGGCATAAGCTTTCAAAAGCCAAAGCTCCATTCATCTGACAAAAGGAGCTTTGACTCTCAAAAGCTTATACTCTGAAAATCTTCTTGGTCTTTAAGGTGCTACTGGACTGAATGTTGCTGTTCTGCTGTAGACAACATGGTTACCCACCTGAAACCATCTGAGTTCTAATATATGGAGTCTGGGAAAACTTAAATGTATGGGCCCTGACACTAACTCATGTTTTTCTTCCCCGTTTCCCTGCAATTGAAAGACGACAGTCCAGTCCAATGGAATAGTTGTGGTTTTATCTGGGGCTGTGGGATTTTTCCACCAGCTCCAGAATGTGTGGGAAGACCTGTGGGTGGTGTCTCTTTTTCCCCAAACAGGTGACCTAAGTATGTGAGCCACCCAATTCTTTCCCACGCATTTGGGATGACATGAACCACTGTTCAGCAATGGCTCTGGGTTGAGGCTACTAGCAGGAATGCTACCAATTTTTTCATTTCAGTTTTGGTTTTCCCGTGTGGAAGTCAAACCTGTTGAGTGTTGGCTCATGCTATGTTTCTTCCATTAAATGTGTACAACTTAAAATGTTATTCTGGTGTCAGTTGCATATAAATAACTTATAAATTAGTAAAAGAAACAAATTAATTGGGAACACCAGCAATGAATATGGGTGAAATGAAAAGGACAGTGACAACAACATACAAAAATTAAAAAGGACATACTTGTACATCCCTCGCCACCAGGAGGACTATCATTCTGAGATATGAAATCTAACTGACTACAACCTCAAAACAAAAACATACTAACCAGTCAGGGATACCACACTAAACACCGTGATCAGTTGACATGCAAACGTCTGCTGGAACGTGGTTGATATACAAGGACAGGAAATATGTGTGATTCTAGTCGCTACGGTTCCACTCCTCTTGCATTGACAGTTGTGGTTATGCGATAGTGCTCTGAATAGATAAACAATGATTTGGAGGACTACATTCTGTGGTTCTTTCCTTTTGCTAAGTTCTTAGGTCTCTTGAAAAATTGTACGTTGAGTCCATGACTCCTGTCTCCTTGACTGTCTGCCTGAAGCTACCAATTACCGGCTGTTTTCAGGAAAGGAATTATGACCTTTCACCAGTCCAACTTGGCATGTTGGCAAATCCAGTGGCTAGGACCCCCCCCCCAACTTCTCCCCATTGCTCAAGTGCTATCTCTGACTACTTGGGATGGTGGGGGGAGAAAAAGGTATGATTTTGTATACTTCCTTCTAAGACGATGGCTCGGGGTGAAGGATTAACTCCCGCATGTCATACTTGGTAATTCTCTCCATCCACTAAGACAAAAGCGTGGTAGAACTTTGTTCAATAGAAGGATATAGGTAACTGGGAGCCCATGAGAAGGTTGAATTTAGCCTGGTTGCTATCTGCCAGCCCTTTAGCTCAAGCCTTTGAGTAGAATTTCACAAGGGATATAAACTTTCAACTCTGCTATAACTAGAAGGATCCAGCTTCTATCTTTTACTCAGACAGAAGGTTCCTTATGGAACAAAAGTCCAGTGGCACCTTAAAGATTAACATTTATTTCAAGATGAGCTTTTGTGAGTCACAACAACCCATTTTGTTAGAAAAAGGCAGCAGTCCTCTTCCCAGTGAAAGACTAAATTTTCCAGGTCAGCAGCACAGCTGTTTCCATTGCATCTTTCCAAAATTTAGACCTGGGCTGAAGTTGAACTTTCTAAATTAGCCAACAGTATTGAACCAGGAAGAGCTGAGTGAACTTCCTTCATGGTCAGGGCAATCCATACAGCCAGTTTGGCCTCTAGTGACTATGGGAATGCTGGAGAATGCCTGGTTAATGAGTCTGTATGGCTTTTAACACATGCCAGTGCAGTTGTCACTACTTCAGTGCACACACAGTTAACTTGGAGCTCTACTTGTGTCTTTCTAATCACCACTCAAAGCATTCTTCAAAGTTTTGAGGTGGAAGTTTGGCACATGGTAGAAAATGGTGGTTTCAGGAAACATAGAAAGTTGGGCAGATTCACGCAACAACAATCTCTGCATCATGAACACTGGACTTTGGATGGCTCCCTCAGCAGAGGGAACTTGCAGTTTACTTCAGGATGGTGGAAGAAGCTCTTCGATTGGAATGGATCCATGGACTGTCTTAAAAAGGATCCCGCACACCTACAGCATGTCAGACGACTGTTCTCCATTCTGTGAAAGGGAAGCTCTCATCCTGTCTAGGCAGTTTTGTTTCTTCATGTTAGCTATCCTGATCTGTCCTCCAGTAATTTAAATTGTCAACTTTTTGCTGCCTCGTCCTCTTCAGTTTTAGGACCATTTCCTACTTACTCTTGAAGAACATATCCCAAAATGTAATGTGCAAATGAGACAAACTGGGATTTACAAATATACATGTTGTTGAGGTACCATCAGCTCCCTGTTGCATATGGACTTGATTTTAGGGGATTTTTTTTTGCAATGTAGTGTGTCAAATGGGCCTTGGGTAAGATGTCGTCTGTACATGTTGTAGCAGGTACACCATGGAAAAGTCTATTAGGTTTGTATTATGAGATTTTTTTTCATACTGACTTCAAAACCGTGAAGGAGTCCAAGGTCAATGCTCAAGAGTTTTCTGACGCAAACAGCTACATTACACTTCCTGCAGAGTGACCTACGGTCACTTAATGTTGCTGGCATGCGATAGTGAGAAACATCCCTTCACCATTGGCACCCCTACGCGTATTGCCACTCCATGGTGTCAGTCTTAAGAACACTTACCTGAGAGTAAGCCCCGTTGCCCAAAGTGGGATTTGTTTCTGAGTAAACGTGTCTGCTGTTGAGATAGCCTGGCTTAAACCCAAGCTCAGCTAAGCAGGGTCAGCCACGGTTAGTACTTGGATGGGAAGCTACTAAGGAAGAATGGGGTTGCTACGTAGAGTAAGGCAACAGCAAACTACCACAGCTTCTCTCTTGCTTGGAATGCCCAGGGATTAGAGTCACTATAAATTGGATGAGACTCAACAGCACATTTTTCTTCTTCTTTGCAGCCTGAACATCCCAGACTGTCTTGAACTTATCAGAGCTTGGAAGCTCAGCAGGGTTAGCCACAGCTAGTTCGTGGATGGGAGACCACCAAGGAAGACTGAGGTTGCTATGTCGAGAAAGGCAAGGGCAAACCACCTTGACTTTTCTCATGCCTTGAAACCCCCATGAGGGGACACCATGAGCCAGTTACAACTTGACGACACAATTATTATTAAATGTGCTTAGATTGCACTGCAAATTATTGTTTGGGTTGCATGTCTTATTAGCCTGGCTCTAATCCAATCAGTGCCCTAAGGTTGCATGTCCCATTAGCCTGGTTCTAGTCTAATTAGTGTCGTACTACAAGCTGTTGATGGCCAAACCCATTTTTCTTGTTTGTGCAGTGGAACCTTCCCCTTTGGTTGTTCTTGAACATGGCCTCAGTGTTGTACTGAATGAACTCTGATCTGCCCCACTTGAGTTTTCCCATTGGATTTTAGTCTCTCCATCATAACTGTAGCTGGTTCACAGCAGAAGCAGGAGGGAATGGAGTGCGCTTCTCCTGCGTGATACAGTACTGCTGCATACACACTGAAGGCAGTTTGCCTGACCAGCTGTTCCCCTTTCTTATGAGCAGAAAAAACAGATACGTACTATGAGGGAGTTAGAACTTGGCAATGGACTGTAGAGAAATGTTTTGTGTAGAGCCAAACTGTAGCCAGTTTGTTGTAGTGGTTAAGAGCGGCAGGACTCTAATCTGGAGAGCTGGGTTTGATTTCCCGCTCCTCCACTTGAAGCCAGTGGGGTGACCTTGATTCAGTCACAGGTCTCTCAGCCCCACCCACCTCACAGGGTGATTGTTGAGAGGATAACACCACACTTTGTAAACCACTCTGAGTATGGCATTAAGTTGTCCTGAAGGGCGGTATATAAATCGAATGTTGTTCTTGTTTTGTGACTGAACATATCAGCCAGGGTAAAACTATGGAGCCAATATGTTGTAGTGGTTAGAGTGTCAGGATATGATCCGGAAGATCCAGGTTTGAATCCCCTCTCTGCCATGGAAGCTTACTAGGTGATCTAGGGCCAGTCGCACACTCTCAGCTTAACTTACCTCACAGGGTTGTTGTGAGGATAAAATGGAGGATGGGAAAATGTTGTTGTAAGCCACTATGGGGAAAAAAGTGGTGTATAAATATCTAAATAAATAAGTAGACATCCAAGTAAAACTACAGTTATCCTAGAGTTATAAACTTGGGAATAAGTTAACTCTGTAATACCAAAATCAATTAAGACAGACTGACACATCTGGAGAAACACGTAAAGGACAGAATGTTTGACAAGTGCTGTCCAGATAAAGCAGCTACATGCAAGCTGCAATGTTAGAGGGCAATCAGGTGCATTCTGTGAAAAAGCAATTGAACATCTGAATACAATGTGACACCTAAGTATTGCATTTGGAACTATTTCATAAAACCAGCAATTAACGACACCTGCAAGCATAAATATAATGTTAAAAAGAGAATACTTGGAAACAATTATTTAAACTAATTGTTTGAAGACCAGGAACAGAAATGACAGTCCCGCTTCGGATGAATCCAGTTAAGATACAGATGTTGATGGTGGGTGAGCAGGACTCTGGAGAGGTGGCATAAAAACTGAATGAATGAATGAATGAATGAATGAGAGAGAGAGAGAGAAACTAGTTTGCCTGTTCTAGATGGGATTACACTTTCTTTCCTTTGCCCACTGGAAGTTGTCTGCTTGAAGGATCAGGTACACATTTTGGGGCAGAGTGGGAGGATGCTCCTTGATGTATCCTTGCTGCCTGGTGCCCAAGTCTCAGATATGGGTAGGAATGCATCACTCTCCTCCAAAGAGGGCAGGGAATTGGCTTCCGTTGTCCCTGGCTTATAATTTTGAGGACTGGCTAGCACTGGGTGTGTGGATGTGTGCTGTCCTTTAATATAATTTGGAAGTTATAGCCATCTTCCAAACTACAGAAGAAAGAAGAAACTCAGTAACAGAAGAAATGCTGTGGATGCAGAAGGTTCCTACCGTCTCTAGTGAAAGGATTTCATCATATATTTGAGCTAGGAAAGACCTCTGCTGGGGACCTTGCAGAACTGCTGCCAGTCAGAGCAGACCAGAGGAGTCCCTGGTGTGGTGCCTCTGGGTGCCATGGTGCTTGCCAACACCTTTCCTGATGTCTGATGATTTTAGTGGGCAGGGCCAGGTGAGGCTTCTGCCCAGCCAGGTGTTTGGTTGGCCATTGGAGATCTCATTGACTTTGCAGATTTTTAAAATGCAGCTTTGGCAGCAGCTGTTACCAAAACACAAGGAACTTCTCTGCATGACTGAAGACAAGTTTTGTGGATGCAAGAAAATATTTTGAAACATCACGTTCATTTTAAAAGGCAATCTGGGAAACAGAGCGTCTGCCTGAAATGTTGAAGAATTACTACTACCATCACCCCCTAACATTTTGCAGATGGCTCCGCCTCCTGTGGCAGCCATTTTGCAGTTGTGCCCACCACCTTGTGTTAGAATTCCAAAGGTGCCTGCAGGCGTTAAAAGGTTAGAGACCCCTGGAGTAGACAGTGCTGATCTCAACAGGCAAAAGGTCTGACTCACTATAAAGCAGTTTCACACACCTGCTTTGATGCTTGACTGCACAGCCTTATCTGCCTGGGAATTTCTAGGGTAAAATTCAGTATGCTGTTAATATGCTGATAATAGAAAAGCCTAACTGGCCTTGCCCCATTGTAGCTTATGACATTTTTCCACACCCACTCATTAGCTTTTTGATACAAACAAAAGAAAACTTGCTCCAAACTTTCCTCATCCTCGTGAGCGGAATGCTCTACAGGGAAAGGCATCCTTTGGGTGGCGCCGCAATTATGGAACTCCCTCCTTAGAGAAGTCCTCCCGACTTTGTCAATCATGCACTAGTTAGGAGAGCAGCCTAAACTTTGGTACTCCCATCAGGCATTTTCTTGCTTTGCAAACTGTGCACCACCTTGAATACTCTTTGGCTGGGAAGGCAGAGTAGGTATATACATAAAATAGATCAACAGAGAGATTTGACTCATTTCTTGGGAATACCAAACACCGCCTACAAAATCTTCGCTGCCCTGAGTCATCCACCAAGATGGATTTATGGACTATGATTGCTGCATGTGTAGAACCTGCTGCCAGACTTAAAGCAGGGTTGCGTATTGGCGCTTCGCTAATGACTTGATAGTTCTGGATGCAGTTCAACACCCCTTTCGACAACTTTCTCAACTGTGACAGCTTGCAGTGTCTTGTGAACAAACTCTTACCAAGGAACGCTTACCATGAAATCCTAAGCAGAGTTACTCCAGTCTACGCCCATTGATTTCAGTGGGGGTTAAACTGGAGTAACTCTGCTTAGGATTTCACTGTTAGTGTGCTAGAAGCACTTTGTTATTCTCCCTTGTGCAGGAAGAAAAATAAATTCAAGTATCAGGCTAGTTTTTAAAGTTGCATTCGAAAATATAGGATGGGTTATGTTTGGGATGTCAAGTATGTGACACATGCATTCAATGCATTGGGATACTTCCACATTAGCTGGGCTTATCCACTAATGTGGACCATACAAATTCTCATAATTTGGTGAGTTCAGTGGGAGGGAGCCGATCACCTAAGTAAAATGAAACATCAATGAATTTAATATGTGTAAGAAGAATTGAACTGAAGGGGTCCACAGCTCAGTGTTAGAGCATCTTCATGACACGCAGAAGGCTCCAGATTCAGTCCCCAACATCTCCAGTTAATAGGAACAGGTAACAGGCGATGTGAAAGACCTCTACCTAACACCCTAGAGAGCTGCTGCCAGTATGAGCAGGCAATACTGGCCTTGATGGACCAACAGTATGACTCAGTATAAGGCAGTGTCATATGTGTGTATGAGTTTCAACTGAATGTCATGAAAGCAGAATATAAAATGTCGAGTATAATGTATTTTAACATAAACAAGTAGTGGGATGGAGAGGAGAAATACTATGTAGTTTTAATATTCTGTTTATACTGTTTTCGATATTATGTTTACTAGTATCTAATGTTTCTTTCTGTTTTATATTCTGCTGATATTTTTTATTAAAACATATTTTCTGAAGTATCCTACATTGGGAACATTTCCAGAAAGTTCAAAGGACCTCAGTAACATTTGGCAAGCTGCATGTTGTGTGCAAATACATGTAACAGTAGACCAATGAACCATTTAGGAGATGGGTACTTAACTCTTTCCCTACCTGCTATTTCCTTGTTCAAAATTACCCCTTAAGTGGCTTTTTCTCTCTAAGTTTTTTAATAAGTTGGAACGCTTTTAGTTATATCCAAAGGATGGCATTTCTGGCATCATTTCCCAGGGAAATTCATAATTTCTAACAGAGATTCCTAGTGATTTCTCATGTCCTTAGAGATTCACTAAAATAGGCAAACAGAAATTAAGAGCGCTCTTAACAGTAGTAGGTTCTGTGTACCGCAGCCGTATTGTCCAGAGATGGGTAGGAATTCTTGAACGCAAGGAAAGAATTGGGGACACTAGATGGGTCTATCAATCAGATGGATATCAGACTTGGACATCCTTGAACAAGAAGCTGTGCCCCAGACACTGATTTGATTCCCATTAACCAGGGCTTTTTTTCTGGGAAAAGAGGTGGTGGAACTCAGTGGGTTGCCCTCGGAGAAAATGGTCACATGGCTGGTGGCCCCGCCCCCTGATCTCCAGACAGAGGGGAGTTTAGATTGCCCTCCGTGCCATGGTGTGGAAGGCAATCTAAACTCCCCTCTGTCTGGAGATCGGGGCGGGGCCACTGGCCATGTGACCATTTTCAAGAGGTTCCGGAACCCCGTTTCCCCACGTTCCCCCTGAAAAAAAGCCCTGCCATTAACTTATGTATACCTTCTCTGTCTGTTCAGGATATTCTGTATCAAACTCTGCTGCCCACCTTCATCAACTTGTGGTAGTGACTACAGAGCAGAAGTAGAACATGTGCTGTGCCTGGAGATGGTCACAGATTTGGTTCCTGGCATCTCTAGTTAAAAGAATCTCAGGACACAGCCTGAGAAAGCCCCTGTATGCTAAGGCCCTAGACAGCCTCCTCCAGACAGAATCAGCATCGCTGAGACAAGCAGATCAATGTTCTGGTTACTATATGGCAGCTTCAAACATTCAACTCTTTGCTCAAAATGGATGGGAAATGGCATCCAAAGGGCGGTTCCTGGAAATTGCTGCTACTTGCAGTCCTGGCTGTGCAGATTTCATTGCATGAAAATGTTACTCAAATATTTTAAAACCATAGTCAGTGCTTTCTTCCCCCAAACCATGGTTTCAAGAATAAACTGTGGGTGGAATATTTGTGTAGTTGGCCATGATCTTCGGCCAAACTGGATTGACCATCCTTGATGCCTGCAGCATGGTTCTAAAAACAACCCACACTGCCATCACTGGGTGCTGGATAATAAACAAAAACATGAGAAGAGTGGGTAGAGAATGAAAACATTGTTTGAATCTGTGTCAAAGTTGAGGATGATGTCTCAGTAAACCTTGGAGATGGCAGTAGCAGGTCAAGTTACACTTGAACACCTCAAGAAGGTTGATACAATTTGACCGGTCGAATGTATTCTCTGTTAAATACATGCCATTTAAAGGACTACACTCTACACTATAAATATAAATATTTGCTGGGAATGGTTCATAACAATTGCTGACCTTGGAGTTCTTCAGGGACCCAGTAGATAGCTACATGGCTTTAGTTAAATCCATCCTCTCCATGATTACTTTTACTAGTAACAGAGTTTTTAATATATGCATAATCCTTTAGTCTTTGTATCTTTTACGCCCTCCCCACTCCCAAATTCTGTCTAATTCCTCTTTGCTATATAGAGGGGAAACTAAGTGAGATCTTGCTCATGGCCATGCTTCAACCCTTATTTGAACTTTAGGTCGTTCCATCCTAGACAGAATATACCATACGGTCAATTGCTTAGAATCAAAAGGAATTCCTCCAATTTGGAGGACTTTCAGAAAGAAAGCTTCGAGATGGAGAGTGCTTTTAGGCAGAGAGGGTATCCAGCAAAGATATTGGAATTGGCTAAGGAGAGGGTTTTGACAGTCCCCAGAGAGAGGTTATTTGAATCTAGACAAAAGCCCAGGGTTGATAGGGTAAGGTGAGCAATGGATTATACTCCATTATCCAACTCAATAAAGAAGATTGTTTTTCATCACTGACCACTCCTCACAGAAATTAAGGGCTGTGAAACTCATCCCACTATTGGGTACAAGAGGACCAGGAGTATTAAAGATATCCTGGTTCATTCTGATATGAATGTTGATATGGAACTGAGGTCTTTCCCCGTAGGAAATAATAAGCGTGGTCATTGTAATATATGTCCATTGATTGTTGAGGCTGTATGAATTTGAAATCCCCTGACAAACGGCTACACTTTAAACATTTTTCAACATGTCAGACATCGGGGGTGATATACTTGATTATATGTCCGTGCCAAAAGTTATATGTTGGTAGTACTATTAGACCTCTTCATATTCGTATCCTGGAGCATCTATCTAGAGTTTGAAATAAAATACTAGAAGCTCCTCTAACCAAACATTTTATAGAGCATCAGCATAAGGAAAATGAAATCAAGGTTGTGGTCCTATTTGTGGCTAAGAGGGGTGTGCCACAGTGCACACAAAAATTTCTGTTGTGCAAAGAAGCCCAATGGATTCCTGCACTTTAAAACACTTTAAAACCTTGTAGCCTGAATAATGAATTGATTTTGAATTGTTTTTTTTTATAATATGTGTACATTTGTATCCTTTAATGGTATATTGGCACGTTTCTGGATTTATAGTGAGGAGGTCCCTTTAGGAGTGACTAACTAGTTAATTGAAAGATAGTTAAGAACAGTCAGCATGTTAGTAGAGACACGTGTGATTGAAGTAATGAGCCCCGTTGTCTGGGCTCTATGAATGTATTACATAAGATGCAGGTAAGCTTTTTAAGTAAAACACTGGAGATATGAAATTTTAAAAATGAAATATTTATTTGTTACAGTAAGAGTATTTTTGCATTTTTAGTAATTGCTGCAGTGGACAAAATCCATGCCCCCGAGAAAGTCTGTTTGAATGAAATCTGCGTCATCCAATAGCTGGCCCCAGCTTGAGCTTGGGATCTTTTGGACACAATCCACTGTCCACCAGAGTACCTGCAGAAAAAAACTCGAAACAATGAAAGAATTATAAAACAATTCTTTGTATCACAAAGAGGCTTACGTGTTGGATTTCTTCTCCCGGAGTTATTGTATTCTTGAGATATTTATTGTATGAACCTATTTATTGTATTACCTGTATTGAGCACTTTAACACTTGGTTACTTTATATCTGATAAAATTTCTTCCTATATAAGTTCGATGGAATACTTACAGATGTACTTCTTCTGGTGAGGGATTCCCTTTCTTGTGGTTGCATATGGTTTAACCAGGCGTGCCTTTTGACTGTTGCTAGTAGATCAAGAATGGCACTTGATATGCGGACCTGGGTTTGAGTTTTGCTGTCTCTATGGGGGTTTTCTTTAAGCAACTGTAGCAGCCCTGTGGCATTTCTTGGGAGCCGCTCAGTGGAACCAGTCAGAACTTTGCCAGTAAAGCCAGTTGAACAAATGTAGTGCTTCTGCTAGAACAGAAGCAAAGGCTTTGGGGAATGAAGGCCTTGCAGGAACATAGGCTGCTACCTCCAGGGGTTGGGAGGGGCTGTGGCTTAGTGGTAGAGAATCTGCTTAGCATGCTGAAGATTCCAAGTTCAATCCCTGGCATCTCCATTAATAGGGTCATGTAATAGGTGATATGGAAGAACTTGACCTGAAACCATGGAGAGCCTCAGCCGGTCTGAGTAAATGGTACAGACTTAGATAGTCCAATGTTCTGATTCAGTATACAGCAACTACATGTGTTCAGTCTCCATCTTGTTGACAGGAGCGGCCTGGGAAGTTAAAGAGATCCTGGAATAAGCCAAGCTGAGTGGTACCAGAAGCCCTGTAAGACAGGGCCGCAGGGGCCACCAACTTCAGCAGCAGCAACAGTGTGCATTAACGTACCCATTGCTTCCTCCCACAAACTGATGACAAGTGTGGAAAGAGGCCACAGACGAGCTGCCACTGATTATTGTTGTCAAGGCATTGCCTGTTATGCCATTATGGTGACAAGCCAAGGACTCCTGGACAAGCAGTTTGTAGCTAAGAATTCCCAGTGCTACTTTCAGGTTTCTTTGGGAAGGCTGTTGGTTTCAAAGCAGTTTATATTTGTAATATAGATGTGCTATATACATAATTGTAACTCTACACCACGATCCATAGATTCTGCATCAAATTAGCTCAGATTTTGGAATATGGTAAACCACATTATGGCAAGGGTTTTGGTTTTTTTACCAATAAAGAAGTCAGCATAGAATAAACATAAAGGGGCACAGGCTTCACCAGGCAATATTCACCCATATAAAAAACATACAGTATAATTAGGATAGCTCTTTTTAAAAAGTAAATGGAAGTTGATTTCTATGGCATATGACACAAAAGGTGGTAAGTACAGTGGGATGGATCCAGCTGTTATTTCTACCAATGGGAGGGATATCTGCTAGTGGAACAGGATTTTCTTACCTTACCTTTCCTGTTGCAGCCCGAAATACTGCTTCTGGGAGAGAGGAGAATCCCAAGGACAGCATGAAGGGTGAGACAGAAGTCTGCAGTGGAAAGAGGAATTAACACTCCCCCCAATCTACCACTGAACCCAATTCAGTGAGCTATTTGCAACCAACCACTCCTGGAAAGTGCTGGCACATATGGATTATCCCTGCACTCACCTTCCCTCTTTTTACCCCTAGAAAGATTATGCATGAAGTCCTGGGCCCACAAAGACAAAAGGTCCTGCAGTTTGTGGGGCACCTGCTCAGTGCAGCCCCTTCTAACCCATTTGTGTGTGCATGTGTGTTGTCCTGTGAGTTGACACTTTCCAGGAGTCCAGAGGAACGGTTGGAGAAAGAAGAGCACATTGAATATCTGCAGCTGCCAGTACCTGCCCCTAGCTGTTGGGTGGGATTATTTCTGACAATGGTATATTTCCTCCAAGGACCTCAGAGCAACATGCACTAGGTTGCTAGCACCCTTTCCTTTCAGGTCCATGACCAGGCCTGGCTAATTACATTTGATATATGAAGCTACATCTTGTAGCCTTTGGACCCACCTCTGGCCATAGGCAATGAGTAGGTGATGCTGTGAAGTTAGACACATGGCACTTCTGAGAAATCACCTCTTAGCACATATTTAGTATGATCTGTAACAATTGCTATTGGTTTTACTACCTGTTTTCTCTAAATTTCAAACCAATGAAGAAACCACTTGTGGTTTCTCTCTGATTACTTCTTTTCTAAAGAAGACCAATTTATCAAGTCTTTAATGCAACAGTAGCTTCTGAAACCCATGTTCTATGTTGTTGTCAGTCTTTTTGCACAAGTTGACTGGCAGCAATGAGTCAGAATGGAGAGGGCAGCTATGTAGAAAAACAAGTTTAATTGTGTTCATGGAATCTGACAAAACATTTGCCTGCCTTGGGAACCAACTAACACCCTGAAAATCAAGAAAATGACTTCCTCTGTGATGAATTTACTCTACATAAAATTATAGGTGGTAATCCTCTGGTTGGAGACCTTGTCTACCCAGTCTTTGCCCAACTGTGAAAGCTCCCCATTAGAAGCAGGTGTAAAAGGGGTCTAAGTAAACAAGCACAATTAAATAAGCAAAACTGCATTAATTGCAATGCTAACTAGTGTTATATCTTAAGGTACAAATTTAAATACAGATGTCTGCTGACTAGAGGTGGGCACAGACCAGGAAAACCTATGGGCCATGGATCCCTGGTCCGTGGCATTTCACAGACCACGGACCACGAACTTTTCACGATTCAGTGCCGGTTCGCTAACCAACCTGTTTGTTAGTCTGGGATGGCACCGGGAACGTTTTAACAGCCAGTCAGCTGGAGCGGGAGGGGGATTTAAATATTAAAGTGCTCCTGGTGTCACTTGCCAGCGGCACCGGGAGGCTTTAACAGACCACAGACCAATGGACCGGTGAAAAGTCTGTGGGGTCTGTGGAAAATGGGCGTCTCATGATCCGCTGGTTCACAAATGCTGAACCAGCCCGGTCCATGTTAAATTTTGGTCTGTTTTCCAGTCCGTGCCCACCTCTATTGCTGACATTGAATTATATGTAGCTTCCTAATAAGGAAAATAGTGATGATCTTGTTAACCTGCTGTGAAAACCTTTACAATTCTCGAAGCACTCCACCTGGCTTATAGGGATGGCATGATCAACCATGTTTTGACTGGTCCTGAGAAGAATTAGTATTAGGGGCTGAACAAATTGGTAAATCATTCTCATCCCAAGCAACCACATGTAGGCCGAGCCACATGAAATCACCTTTTGACACTGGTTCATTCCTTGGTTGTTTGTGGCAGATGGTGTGCAGGTCCAATGCGCCATCTATTGGCAGTTTGTTAACTTTTACTCACTAGTTTCTCTCAAGGAGGTCAGTGAAATGTGAGAAATGGTGGTTGCAGCTAGGCTTCCTTGAAAGTGAAGGAGAAAGGAGCAGAGGCTTGACAGATTGTTGGGAAGGATGTGTCTGCCGGCTGGTGTGGCCTTCATTGCTATACTGGAGATTAGGGCCCTTCTTTGGCATTATTATTCACATCATACCCCTCTCAAGCAAGCCTATCATCAGAGGAGTGGGCTGTTAACCATTACTTTGCAATTAGGGGGATAGCTTGTAAAGAATGAAGAGGCTCCTGTACCTTCAAGACTCCAGAAGAAGGAATTTCCAAGTCTCTCTCTCCTGTACACACTTGCCAATGCACTTACACAACTATTAGAGGTCATAGACCTGCTTTGGCTTCCAACTGGGAGAAAAGTGGGGTACAAATGAAGTAAATAAATAAAGAAGTTGGCAGATGGGTACAAATTATTGTTTCTTAACCAATAGAAAGCCAATTTGGTGTAGTGGTTAAGAAAAGCAGGATTCTAATCTGGAGAACCAGGTTTGATTCCCCACTCCTCTACTTGAAGCCAGCTGGTTGACTTTGGGACGGTCAGTCACAGCTCTTCCAGAGCTCTCTCAGCCCCACTCACCTCACAGGGTGATTGTTGTTGTGGGGATAATAATTACATACTTTACAAACCGCTCTGTGTGGACGTTGTTGTCCTGAAAGGCAGTATATAAATCGAACGTTGTTGTTGTTTCCTTGGCACCTGTTGATCATTTGTGAAACAGCCACACCATATTCTCTTTCTTTCTCTCTCTCTCTCTCTCATTATCCCCAACAACTATTTTCATAGCCTGGCTAGGTTTCAGTCAGTCTCTCGTGTTGTTGAAATTCCCTCAGCCATGTCGCTGTGGTTTTGCTTCCGCTTTTCACTTCAAGCCCCTGAAAGGTGAATTTACAAACTGAGGCCTCTAAGGGGTTTCACAATGCCTTTTTCTCATACTTGCTTCAGTTATCCTGACTGAGGAGAATCTATTTCCAGAAAAATGTATTAATTATATACAGTGATAATTGTAAAAATCAGATGAAAGCAAGTTTAACGAATACTACGTGGAAAAGGAAGTATGTGTGTTAGAAGCAAATGATCACTTTTAAGGCCCTAGTGGGCAGTTAACTCCTGTCAAGGGCCATATTTTGAATTGAGCAATAGCTAGGATTGTCAACAGCTTGGAGGAAAAAAAATGTCCTGTCTCTTTAATAGAGGCTTAATAGGATGTTAATTACCAGGTGATGGGAACTCCATGCCATGAAACGCTTCACCTGCTCATTTCCACACGTTAAGCTTCAATTAAAGGGACAGGACATTTTTTCCCTCCATGTTTTTAGCAACCCTAGCTATAGCTGAAGGACTAGAAACACTGGCCGAATTCTCTGACTCATCCCTGCATAAGCAAAGACTTATTCTTCTCTCTCCGTTGTGAACAGGAACTAAGGCTTTGGTCTCTTATTTGGTATTGGCCTGTATCTGAAGAAGGGAGCTCTGAAAGCTTATACCCTGAAAATCTTTCTGGTATCTAAGGGCCAAGCTACACATGACGAATGACACTTGAATGGCAAGTGTATTTCTCCCTGTTCACTTGCCCTCCACTCAATCCACTTGCCGTTCAAGTGTCATTCGTCATGTGTAGCTTGGCCCTAAGATGCCACTGGACTCAAATCCCACAGAAGCTCTGATAGAGACTTCTCCTTATACATGACCATTTCTCACTACAAGGCTGCATCTATGTATTATGTAGTGGGTACGACAGTTCAAGTGATTTCCAATAACTCTTTTATTAACAGGAACATCACCACCAAATGCAGAAACTTCAAATGGCAGTTATAAAACACTCTACTCCCCACCAAAACAAGGCCACAATTTAACTCAACCAATAGCAAACACCAGGTATCCAGAAACCCTATTTGCTAGTTCATTATTCTGTAGGGGAATCCTGATTGGCTGGCTCAACAACCTGGCCAATTAGAATGCAGCTGTAAGGAGCCTTGCTACTAAGGCCTTTTGTTTGAAGCTCCCAGTACACTACACTATACTTGTAGTGCAGGGGCCCCCAGCCTTTTTTGAGCCTGTGGGCATATTTGCAATTCTGACACAGTGTGGTGGATACAGCTACAAAATGGCTGTCACAGCTTACCTTCAGTGACACAGTGAAGATCCTTTTGCAGCTTCTGCCAAAACATTGGTCACATTGAGTTCTTGCTCCACTGGTTACCTATTCCTTCCTTAAAAACAGAACTCTATATACCTGTTTATTGAGCAACCAAACACAGCCCACATTCTCTTCAGAATCTCATCAAGGTGTTCAACCCTGGTGTTAGGAGATTCCTTTCTCAATTAACAGTAACTATTGCTTCCCTCTTCTCACAGCCCCCTTCCCTCTCTCTCTCTCTCTCTCTCTCTCTCTCTCTCTCTCTCTCTCTTGTAAGAAGTCACCCTTTCCAAAGGAGCTATACACACACAAAATGGGTGTTATTGATCCGAGCTGAAGTGCTTCTAAGCTCCATCAATTTCCTCATTGAAATCAACAGGTTTAAAAGAGTTTTCCTTTGGTGTTCTTGAGCTCAGTCCATATTATTTGCACATGTAGGCTTGCCAACTGACCTGGAGAAAAATATCCTGTTCATTTAATATAGGCTTAATGGGATGTTGTTTACCTGCTGATGTTATTTACCTTCACGTTATGAAAAGCTTCAGCTGCCCATTTGCTCCCATTAAGGTACAGGACATTTTTCTTCAAACACGTGGGCAACGCTGTAAAGAGACACAGAGAGACACATAAACAAATGGGTGAATTTTGTTTTATTTTGGTTTATTTTTCTCCTCCTCAAATAGGAAACACAAGGCCTTTTTAAGTCCCCAAGGAGGAACAAAGCTGGTCTGTGCAGCTGTGGTCTCTTGCCAGTGACGGAAAGGGCTGCTTCCTTTTTTTCATAGCCACAATGACACTATCTATCTTCTCCTCTGTAAACTTCCGTAATACTTTGCTGAATTTCTTTATACTCGTGACTTTAAAATATTCAGCTGCAAGAATCAGTCTGTGTGAGGGAATTTCTTTCATGTTCCTCATACGCTGCCTTCTAGTCCCTTATAGACGTAAAGGAAATTTAGTTTATTCCACCCATACGCTTGCACTAATATATTTGTTTAAAATACTTGCATCCCACACTCTCAAAATATTTTCACTACATTCAATGAAAACAATAAAAACAGAGACAATGGTAAAAAAATGCCAATCAGAATGAAAAGAAACAGTAATAAAAAAGCAGAATTTTAAAAAAGCATCAAAACAGCAACATTTGGCGTAATATCATCAATACACAGTAAAGCCATAAAATCCAGCAAGGAGAGGACAGAGATATTCTTCAGCTGTATCTGCTGCCATTCCGATTGCTAACTCTGTGCTGGGAAATTTCTGGACATATGGGGAGGGTGGGGTTTGTTGAGGGACCTCAGTGGTGTATGATGTCATACAGTCCACCCTCCAAAGCAGTCATTTTCTCAAGATGAACTGATTTCTGTAGTCTGGAGATCAGTTGCAATTCCAGGAGGTCTCTAGGCACCACCTGGAGGCTGGCAACCCTATGGCCATCCTTTCATTTATCTATGATAAGCCGGCTTCGAATGTTTCAGCTTCTCTTCCTGTTGTGGAAGCTGTTTTACCTTATCTGTGGGCATATTTGGTTATTGTGTGCGCTGAAACCTATTGATTTATATATTTTAAACTGAAAAGCAAGCATCAAAATGGCTTGAATTTTCTTTCCAAGAATGATAATGGTGAAATCTGATCGCTGAAGTTTATCGAACAGGCCTGTACTACATAAGATTTAGGGGACCAACTAAAACTCCCTCCCTTCCTATTTGTGGTTCCCTGGGGGGGGCTTTTAAATAAACAGTGATGGGACCCTTTCTAACTTTTTAGTAGGAAGAGCTAAGGTTTGCCTGAGCCCATCAAATTCAATAGAATTCAGAGGTACGTAGTGGGTGTGGCAACCCATTTTTGGTCTGTTGCAGACAACCAGAAAACCAGTGCAGAGTCCATCTGCATCTGACACTGTGGGAGAATGGAAGTGGGTGAGTGGGTGACGGGCAGTGAAGATAAAAGGGTGTAGCAGAGACGAGGTTAAATAAAATGCCGGATTGCCATTGTAACAAAAAACTGCAGTCAACAGCGATTTGGCCATTTTCAAGTTAATAAAAATGTAAATATGGACTTCAGAGTGGCCCCTGTTGTAGAACATTAGGTAGCGCCATGCTGCAAGTCCCTTTTATAATCATAATAACTTTACACATAATTTTCTGCTTATGTCAGTCCATTTCAAACATTGGTTGGGGGTGATTTATACAATGTCATCTCAAATGAAGCATGATGTCATCACAGAGTCATTTCTTCCAGTGGCTGGTGTATCCAATGGAGCACCTCTGGGTCTTTGGTTTGCCACTTGCATGCTCTAAATCCCAAGCAGGATGAAGTTGGTTCAGCAGCTTTCTTCAATATACAAAGACTATCGGAGTGAGGCAGTTTCTACTGGGGGACTGCCTACAATAATCCAGTGTTTACCTCAGGCCTGAATGGGCAAGATGAGAGCAAGACCAGCGCAAGACATTCGCACGTTCATTCTCCTGCAGAACGAAGACCTATCAAAATCAGGGTGGAACGAATGTTTTTAGAGACATGCTGAGATTAACCTAGGATGCCATCTTGCCACATGGAATTAGCTATTGGGGTCAAAGGACAGTCTAGCCCTATGAAAGTGCATCGTGCGTCTATCAAATTTGATGTTTCAAGGAACTAGGGGAGGGGGAGGCATGGAATGGCAGCAGCAGGGCCTGTTTATTTATTTACCTGGATATTGGTGTTGGTCCTCGATGGGGACTCAAAATAGCTTTTGACATCATTCTCACTTTTTCCTAGAAGAGCAAACTAAACTCCGTCAGTGTTTAAGCATGTTCCTCCTCGTTATTACTATTATTGTTATTGTTTATTTATATTCTGCCTTTCTCATCAAGATCCAAGGCAGATTAAAAAATGCAAGTGTCTAAAATATATTACATAATTGGAATATTCATAGAACAAAAAAACAGTATGATAAACAGTTGGGACATTCAATGAAAACAAATACAATAGGGTATGGTAGTTGCAAATTTGAAAACTAGCATAAAGCTGAACACATAGATGAAACCTTTCTGAATTAAAGACTTTACCGAACCTTAATAGTAGCGGAATTTGAGCTATTTCTTATGACACAGCCCTATAACCTGGGTAGAAAGCCCTCCTGAATAATTCTGTCTTGCATAGTTCATGGAAAGCCTGGAGAGGGGGTGTTTTCCTGATCTCCTCAGAGAAAGCACATGTACAGGCAGTTGTTGATTCAGCCCAACTGCAGGGTGGTATCTGCAGAACGCCCTGTTCAGATGAGTGAGGGTACCATGGTAGAACACAGGGAGAAAGGTGGTTGCGCAGATATGATAGGTCTAGGCCATGAAGGGCTTTGAATGTTAATAGCCATGAACTTGAGCTGAACCTGGCAACTGATGGGCAGCTAATGAAGTGACTGCAGAATAGGAGTGATATATGCATGTTCCATCTTGCTCCTGAAAGTAAATGAGTTGCAGCATTTTGTACCAGTTGGAGTCTGTGAGTTGACTTTGAAGGAAGTCCTATGAATTATAGTAGTTTAATCTCAATGTAGAGATGGGCACAAACAGAAATACGAACTAAAAACCCCCACAAACAGCCCAATCTGCTGTTCGCGGACAAGCTGTTCGTGAGGCCCCATTTTAAACGAAAAAGTGGTCGTTGCAAGCCTCATTTGTTGCTGTTCACAAGCCAGACAGTCTGGCACCTAAAATCAATTCCCATGGCAACTCAGGCAGGGATTGTCTGAACTCCTGCCATTGCCCTGGAAACCCCAATCTAAACCCAATTTAGCTTGATAGTCAGGTCTTCCTTCCAAGTGTGGACTGGAGCTCCAAATTTGTTATAAGAGGAAAAAACCAGGGGGGAGGGGGGCTCCCAGCTCTGGCTTTCAGGGAGAGACAGCTGCTGTTAGAGAGACAGGGTGAGTGCATTGGAGCTTGAATTTTCTTTGTGTGTGGTGGGATAGAGATCTTCCCCTTCAGGTTGCAGGGCTGCTGCCAGGCTCTGGGGCCAAGCTATTATTTATTACTGGTACATTTCCTTCTGCCTGCTCAGGTAGGGTTTCTGGGAGTGGTGCAGTAGGGATCTTGATGGCTGGAGGAGAGCCTGCTGGCCCCCATGAACAACGAACAACGAAGATGTTCATGACAGGATCATGTTTGTCAGTGTTTGTTGTTCATTGTTTGTGGATGGCAATGAACAACGAACACCATGTTCGTTTTTTTCCTGTTTGTGCCCGTGTCTATCTCAGTGTTTCTGTGGCATGAATCCAGGTGGCCAGATCGGCCGTGTCAAGTTAAAGGGCCATCTTCCAGACTAGTCTAAGAAGGGTTTTTTTGCTGCTGTATTTATTTGCTTCTCTAGCAGCAGTGCTGGATCCAGTATAACCCCTAGGCTTTGCATTGAGTCAGCCAGGGTCAAATGGAACCTATCAAAGGTCAGAAGCACAATGTCCTTCAAGATCTCTGCTTTTCCAACCAGCATCACTTGTGTCTTGTCTGGGTTCAGTTTCAATCTGTTTTCTTGCAGCCATTTGACCATAGCTGTTAAGCAGTGGCTCAGTACCTCTATAGCATTACCAGGAGATTTGATTGTGAGATACAGAGTTGGGTATCATCTGCATATTGATGGCATATGATGCCCAGTTATGCTCCTGTAAGCATAACTTAACTGACAATTGTTTCTTGCAACAGTTACTTCAACCTTTAGAATGTTGTGAATGTAGACCAAGTGCATCCATGCAGAATTTGACAGAGGCCAATAGATTTGCCGCTTGTAGTAGCATTCACCTCATCTGAAAAAAAAGGCGTCCAGTGGTTTTACCATAGCAAATTTAAAAGGTGTGGAGATGAGTGCTGTGCTCAAAACAATGGGTTGTATCCAACCAACTACCTACTGAAGGTGTTGGAGGACAAAAATTTCCCTCACATTTCCATTGCCCTAGCAGAAAGGTTGGGTAAGGTAACCATGTAGAACAGCAGAATTTGAGTCCAGTAGCGCATTGTATCTAAAGAAGGGAGTTTTGAATTGCCCAAACTTATACTCTGAAAATCTTGTTGATCTCTAAGGTGTTACTGGAGTCAAATCCTACTATTCTATCAGTGGTCCCCTTAAAGGTTGCCAACATCCAGGTGGGGCCTGGAGATCTGGAATTACAGCTGATGACAGAGATCAATTCCCTAGAAAAGATGGCGGCGGGGGGGGGGGGGGCTCTATGGCATTATACCCAGCTGAGATCCCTCCCTTCACTTTCAAATAGTTCATTTTTAATGCCTGCTCTTGTGCTGCTAAAGTAAATTCTTCCACCTCTTTTTTTCAATATCCCTTTTTTTAGCCATTTCCAGTTGATACTCTTGTCAATTTTACCCTCAGTATTCTTCATATATTGGCCAAGGATTGGTTTACTTTGCTATGCCTCCCTGTGGTTTTTTTTCACAATTTCTTTCCTATATTTGTCTTTTGTACCCTTAACTTTAATTATTCTTTCTCTATAAACGTCAGTCAGCATCTTCCCTTTCTTGCTCTTGATATAATCATTCGGAGCCCTTTTACTTCTGCTGTTGGCTTTACTTTTAACCGTCTGCAGACACCATTATTTTGCAGCAAATAAAGGCAATCTACATTGCTTTGAGAGCATGATTGTACATGCTGCTGCTGCTGATGATGATGAAAAAGAAATGATTTAAACATCTGCTTTGAAGAACTTTGGGTGAATGAGAGAGACCGAGTACCTTTTCCTTTCTGTATCTTGCCTTGACAGTTTTTAGTTAGAGAAAGAATTCTGTGAGAATGAGAATGCTTAGTTCATGTTATCCCAGTTAAATTACACCCTCGCCCTCCTGAGCTGTTTAAATTTCTGACTGGCCAGTAGATGGCAGCTTGATACAGACTATTATTGTTCATCTGGCCCCGAAGAGCCAGAGATGCAAAATTAGCTGATATTTCTACTGGATCAGCTTCCTTGGCTAAGCTGATGGCACCTTTACCCATAGAAATTGGCTGAATAAGGAAAATCACCTTCTCTAGTCTGTATATAGGAGTGCATTTACAACATTGCATCAGTGATGGAGAGTGCCCTCAAATCACAGCTGACTAATGGCAACCCCTGGCAGGGTTTTCTCGGCAAGAGACTAACAGAGGGTGGTTTGCTCTTGCCTGCCTCTGCAACCCTGATCTTCATTGGAGGCCTCCCATCCAATTACTACCAAAGGCCGACCATGTTTGGCGCCTGAGATCTGACAAGATCAGGCTCACCTGAACTACCCAGGTCAGGGTCTTACATTACATTAGCGGTGTTCTAAGGCCTAAGCATACATGTCATGTATGAATGGATGGATTCTCAGAGCTCTCTCTGGGCCAAGCTACAAGTGACGAATGACACTTGAAGGACAAGTGAACTGACTCAGGGCCAAGCTACACATGACGAATGACACTTGAATGGCAAGTGTATTTCTCCCTGTTCACTTGCCCTCCACTCAATCCACTTGCCGTTCAAGTGTCATTCGTCATGTGTAGCTTGGCCCTCATATGTATTCCTCCCTGTTCACTTGCCCTCCACTTGGCCTCCACTTGATCATGTAGTGATAACTAAACAGGAATGGTTGACTAATGGAGATTTATTAGAGTTCTCACAAGGAGATTGTAAATTGAAAACAAGGGAAGATCTCATAGCTAAAGGTTATAAATGTCAATGGTTTTTCTACGCACAATTACTAGAAAGGTTAAAATTAGGTAAAAACTATGGGGCTTTAAGTATGAAAAGACAGAGTTTGAAAAAGAGCTTTATATAAATTATGAACATGTTATTTCCAAACTGTACAAACTTTGGTTTAAATTTGAAATGTGTGAAAGATTGTATGCTAAAATGGGCTAAAATTTTTGGGTATAATATACAAATGGACCAGTGGGAAAATATGTGGGTAACGTGGCTCAAATTCACTTTGAGTTCCACACTTAGAGAAAATGTTTACAAAATGATGTATTAGTGGTGTATCACCTGATAAATAAGCAAAAATGAGTAAAGGTATGTCAAACAAATGTTGGAAATGTGAGCGACATGAAGGAACATTTTATCATCTTTGGTAGACTTGTCTTAAAGCAAAAAAAAATTTGGTCACAAACTCATATGACAATGCAGACAAATTCTGAAGATCAATATACAATTCAAACCAGAAGCCTTTTTGTTGGGACTAATGGACAAACAGCTGGAAAATAAACATGGTATCTTATTTCTATATATGAAAATGGTGGCTAGGCTTTTATATGCACAAAAATCGAAAAGTACAACATTGCCTTCAATAGATGACTGGATTGTGAAAATGATGGAGTTAGTGGAGATGGCTAAACTTACATCTTTGATCAGACATAAAACATTGTCTACTTTTATGGTTAAGTGGCAACCCCTTATTGACTTTCTGCATGAGATGAAAAAAACGAACTGGTGACTTGCATTTGATTTCTAAGAAGATAAATTGGGGAAAAATAAATAGAAGGGGGGCATTAATGAAAAGGTATATTTTAGTGGTATCAGAACTATATTGTTTATAAAGATATGATAGGTGTTGTAGAGAAAAATGGAAAATGAAATATGTATTATTTTTCTTTGTTTTTTCTTTAATTTTTCTTCTTTTCTTTTTTACCTTTCCTTTTTTTCTCTCTGCCCTTTTTATTGGGCTTTTACTCTTATTAATAAAACAGTAAAGTATTTAAAAAATTCTGTTCTGCCATTATGTGAAGATTAAAAAGAGCCCTACCAAACTGGATCGAAGTTCTATCTAGTCCAGTGTACCATTTTGAACAATGGCCGTCTAAGAAGTTTACAAGTGGGAGGGGGCATGAAGGCAATAGCTGCCCCCACTCTTTGTCCAGTATCTAATAGTCAGAGGTATATTGTTCCAGAACATGGAGGTTCATCCAGCTATTATGATGACTAACAGCCACTGTGAGACATATCTTGGGCAGTTTCATTTGTCATAGGTGGGTGAGAAAAGGGAAAAACCCGACATTTGGCAGCTGATGGTCTCCACATGCCATAACTTAGCACATAAACTCTGTCCAACTAACATTATTGCATCAGCATGGAATAGAAGCCTTCTTGGTTTGTGTTTCCCACATGTCAGCATGATACTCACTGAGACAACACCGCAAGACCAGATGTTGTGTATTAAGAACGGAGAATGTTTGGCAGGATTATTAGTTGCCACTATGTATATTGCAATGGTGCACAGTAATACCGCTTGCTTTTTCATGGGAAACATCTACAACTGGGGTGAGTGTTAAAAATAGACAAGAAATAGACAATGAAATCCAAGGCACCCTGTGAGATCTTTGTGATTCTTCAAGAGTCTGGCAGCTGCTCAGAAACCATGGTAGCCCAGATAGTAAAAGCACTCCTGACAGGTACATGAAATAGAGCAGAAAACAGGGCATGTGGAAATCCATGCATGAGCCAGTGCAAAAATACAGCAGGTGTATAGAACAGAAGGTAGGAACATCTGACACATGAAAAGGGAGGTTTGTCACAGGGGCAGAGTAGCATGGAGGCAGAAGAATAAAGTTTGAGCTGGGAGGTGCCCAGTTGAAATCCTGTCTCTGCCACAAACGTGCTAGGTGATCTGAGGCAATCCAGCCTTGCATAACCTAAGGTCTCTTCTCCATCAGCAGCATGGTCATGGCCTGAAACATCCCACCCCCCCTCCTATGTTTTCATTCTTAACATCCTGAGTGATAGTGAGTTCTGGAGCACTCAGAAGCTTGCACATTGTTTTGTGTGCTTTAGCTTAGTCCCCATAAAAGATACCATGTGACTTCTACTTTTGAATTTTGCTGCCTGCAGCCTTACATTTAACTATTTTCAGTGTGAGACCCTCATCTATACTTGCTTGAAGTTTTGTTTGTGGCACAGGCAGCAGACCCTTCTCCCTAGTCGATAGCCCAGGGAGTTTAGCTGCTGCTGTGCCATACCTGCCTGCAGGGCACAAAGCAGGATGAACATTGTCTCCACTGAATCCAAGGACAACATTGGCAGACTTATCCCGTTTTGAAACACACAAGAAAACCTGACTTTGTTAGGATTTGTCTTCATCAGTCTCTGAGCTTGTCCTGTCTCTCATTGCATTGCTCCCCAGTCCCCGTCCCCACCCCACCTCTTTCATGGCCAAGCTACAGGTGACAAATGACACTTGCCCAACAAGTGAACAGACTCACATGTATTCCTCCCTGTTCACTTGCCGTTCACTTGCTCTCCACTTGATCAAGTGGAGCGCAAGTGAATGGCAAGTGAACAGGGAGGAATACACGCGAGTCTGTTCACTTGCCGGGCAAGTGTCATTCGTCACCTGTAGCTTGGCTCTCGTCCTAAGCATTGCTGGAAATTTAGACCTGAAGACTAGACTACTGAAAGTCTAAAGATGTAAAACTTTAAGGAGGAATAAACTGAAACCATGTGGCTGCAACTGGGGATATTTGTTTCCAAATTCCCAGTTCAATGCATAGAGTAGAACTGAAAACAAACCAAGTTTTTGTGCAGAAATGGTTTTACAAGGATAGGAGAAAATGCTGCTTTTGCAGACAGAGAACTTGACACTCTGATCAGAGGAGCCAAGGAACCATTAAATCCGCTTTGATTCTGTGACTGTGAGCATCTAAGTACACTGAAAGGAAGGTACTGTCTGCTACAGTCCTTGCTCACGCAACTATTAAGAGTATAAGAAAAGCCCTGCTGGATTAGACCAATGCTCTATCTGGTTCACCTGCAACTAACAAATGGAAAATAGACGTCAGCATCTTCCCCCATGTTGTCTCCTGGCACCACCTGAATATAGAGGTTCCCTTCAGTCACTAAGGCAAGTAGATGGACCTATCTTCCATAAATCTCTCTAACCCTTTTAAAAAGACAAACACAAAGTGGATTTCAGTGCAGTATGCTGAACTTTATCTGGATTTTGAAGAGAATTTAAGTTTGAAAATTAGCTATTTTTAATTTTAACTCTGCACTACGGGAGCCCTGTGGCACAGAGTGGTAAGCTGCAGCACTGCAGTCCAAGCTTTGCTCACAACCTGAGTTCGATCCTGGCGGAAGCCGGTTTCAAATAGCCGGCTCAAGGTTAACTCAACCTTCCATCCTTCTGAGGTCAGTAAAATGAGTACACAGTTTCCTGAGGATAAAATGTAGATGACTGGGGAAGGCAATGGCAAACCACCCCGTAAAAAGTCTGCCAAGAAAACGTTGTGATGTGATGTCCCTTCATGAGTCAGTAATGACTTGGTCCTTGCACAGGGGACTACCTTTACCTACCTAATTCTTTTATAGTAAAGACATGGAAAAAGCAAGAAGACCCTTTGGGTTTATATGGAAGTCCATGGGCTCTAATTTGTATCACTATGTGCAGGTTTGCTACCCTGTCTGAGCAGGGATCTGTCCCTTTGGACTCACTGGTATCTCGTTGGGGGCCAATGGAAATTTGGGGGTGGAGCCTGAGGAAGGTGGGGTTTGGGGACGGTAATATAATGCCATAGAGCCCAACACCAAAGTGCACAGGCACCCTGGTGAGCAGGGTGGGTAGGCAGGTGGCTGCTTCCCTGTGAGTGCTTCCAGCAGGGGGAGGGGACAGAGGTCGTGCAGGAAAGCCTGCTGGCACCACTGCCAGCGCCTGCAAGCCTGCAGCCAGCTGCTCCTCCCCCAGACAAAATAGACCAGACTTTTATATGTCCTGCTGTATTTTAACCACTGTCTGGCCTAGATACTCCGGTGCTCCTGCTGAGATATTCAGGAGTATTTTTGTTGTTGTTGAAAAAATAGGGATACCAGCTGATGAGATAAAAGCCAGATGGATAACCAGCTAGCAGCACAATCCTACCCAGACTTATTCCAGTATAAGCCCAATGAAATCAAGAGGATCACACTATAAAATATCCCAATTAAATTTGCGTACCTTCAGAATCTCAGGGAAGGACAGTACTTACACGTTCTGTGAGATGGTGGAAGCAGTGTGATAATTTACATTTTGATACAGAAAAGTAGCCACTTCTCTCACTATTTTGGTTTTCATGACAAATTCTTAAGCCGTAATGTTTAGCAAGTGAGCCATTCAATCTCACAAATCCACAAATTCACCAGCAGAAACATTACTTGATTATTCTACTAGTTAAATTGGTGAAAGCTTCCAGCCCTATTAAAAATGTGTTCCGTAAACCATCTTTCAGTCAAAACCTTCCCTAGGTTATTGAATGGAAATGGCCCCATGAAAGGAAGCAAGGCAGTACATCACAGAAAGGCAAGGAGAATGGGGTGGAAGGAAGGCTACTGGATGACCTCCTGTGTACTTATTAACACCTTTTTATACAGCAATTAAGCAATATGTTTTCTCAGGCACAGAGATAAAGTGAGGGTGAGAGCTTAGGTTTTGCATGTTAGGATGCAGCTCAAGACAAATTGACAAAAGAAACTTGTGGCACCTTAGTAAGCTTTTGTGGAGCTCATCAGATGTTTCTGACTTCTCTGGTCCACAAAAGCTTATGTCATAATACATCTGTTAATCTTTAAGATGCCGACTCAAGACTCTATTCTTGTTTGCTTTAACAGATTTAACAGTGCAATCCTATGCAGAGTTACTGTGTTCTAAACCTGTTGCTTTAAATGGCCTTAAGACTGGAATAAAGATGCATAGGATTTGCAATGTAACACTGCTTCCCCTGTGGAATATTCTAAAAAAAAGAAAGAATATAGCAATCCTAGACAGAGGATGTGCTTGTGATTTAAGGAGATCAGACTGTATTACAATTGAATCTGGCTGAGATATGCATGGAGGGAGTTCTGTGCATCAAAAATATATAACGTGGATGTCTTGTTGCAAATTCTTGGGGTGGGGTGGCAAAACCACGCTTTGCAGTCAGCCAAAGGATATGAGAGGAGACGTTTTTATAACTATCAGTGTAATGCTAAACAAATGCTGAAACATTAATGGGAGTAATTTAAACATATTTCCTGCAATTTGTAATATTTATTTTGATATATGTTCTGAATGTTTATGTAATTTTTTTCTCCTTGGTGCATGAACTGCTCTTGGCAAAAGAAAGAGATCTTCCCAGGCGTACAAATGTGCTATTATGATTGGCTGAGCTTTGAGGAATGATCTGTGGTACTGAACACGGGCCATGTGTTTGGATCAGAGAGGTGCCAGGACCACATTGCCCAGGGTTCCAAAGTGGAAATATTGACTCTTTGTCAAAGGCCTGACCTTGCTTGACTTTCAAATGACCCCTACAGTAATGCTGAGTTGTGGAACTGCTACTTTTACCTACAGGGCACTCTGGCACCCAGAAACAACATCTGCATTCAAGGGCAGATGTGATGTGGCCCTTACATCTACATCTGTACTGAGGCCTCTCACATGAGCCTTTCCTGTCTGGCACATGACATCATGACATTCACTCTTTGGGATGCCAGTAGCAGGGGTGCCCCTACCCCTCACTTATGCAGTAGTACACACTAATTTGCAATAATTCTTGTTGGTGTGTGGGCAGGGCTTTTTTTCAGCTGGAACGCGGTGGAACGGAGTTCCAGAACCTCTTGAAAATGGTCACATGGCTGGTGGCCCCGCCCCCTGATCTCCAGACAGAGGGGAGTTTAGATTGCCCTCAGTGCCGATGGCATGGAGGACAATCTCAACTCCCCTCTGTCTGGAGATCAGGGGGTGGGCCACCAGCCATGTGACCATTTTCTCCAAAGGCAACCCACTGAGTTCCACCACCTCTTTTCCCAGAAAAAAGCCCTGTGTGTGGGTATGCGCTAACAGTTGCTGCAGTGAAAAAAAGCCATAAATACTATAATATATTTATAAAATTATAATAATAATTGAAACATGTGAATTAACTTGTAAGGGAGAGAATTGCTATTCTCTATCTGCCCCACACAGCTGTTATGTGGATCAGTTCAATCAACTGCCATGGGGTGGTGGTAATGAATATGCTATCTGCTACTGGAGATGGACCTAGGATATGGCTTGGACTTCTATCACATAATAATATTTATACTAGGATAGCATTTAAACTCTAATAGAAAAAAAATCCTGCACAAACACAGTTTTTCTCTTATAAGTTTTCATGTCTGGGACAAACCTGGCCTTGATGGCCTTTATGGTGGTTACTCAACATAAATTTTTAACCTTGTTTTCTAGCACCATCTGGTGGCTTTGTTGTATAAACTACAGACTTGCATAATAAAAAGTAAACTTTAACAGTGCAACTGCATATACTACCAAGCGATAGGAAGTTTACTGTGATACTGTTAAGCATATGTCCTCCTTTAGCATATGTAGCATATGTTTACGGGTTGTAGTAGGCACCAAGTTTCGAAGATCCTGTAGTACATCTTGATTGCTGATATAACCTTGTGCTTAGATACAGCTCTTCTGGAAAGATTAGTGTCATACTCAGAGCAGTTAACAAGCCAGTGTTATTATTCCCACAACAGAGGTAGATGGGGATGAGAGAGCTCTGAGAGAGCTGTGACTGATCCAAGGTCACCCAGTTGGCTTCAAGCGGAGAAGTGGGGAATCAAATCTGGCTCTCCAGATTAGAGTCCTGCCGCTCTTAACCACTACCCCAATTTGATTGTTGCATGACTCTAGGCAATAACCTATTTAATCCAGAGTAAAGATTTTAGCATGATAATTCTGCCTGTATTTGGTGGCCCCAGTTTTTACCCCATTCTGGTCCTTGATCAGCCAACTGAGAAAAACCTTGCTTTTGTCTTAATATTGGATTACCAAAGAATTAGATAAGCATCTACTGGAGCGTGTGTGTACAAGACAGAGGAGATTGGATTGGCTAGGAGAACACCAGGAGTGGACTGCGTTTTGTATATTAATCATGAAGAATAATGGCCAGAGCACCCCCATTGGCACTCAGTGAAGTGGTGGAAGAAAATGGGAGTGTGGGGTAGGAACTACATTCAGCTATAACCAGAAGTGACATTGCCTCACTGCTGGATGCTCTAGCATTTCCCTGAACCATAGAGTTTTGGGGAAATGCTACATTCTCTAATGACATGGGGATGTCACTTCCAGTTATACAGCTGGAAATGATGTTTTTATATCATGGGATGCTGTTCCAGTGATTCTCTGCCTCCCCCAGTTTCTTATAACAAGAGCAGGGCCATTTCCAGATGGCTTACCTTCTGCCGCTCCATGCTGCAACGTCGCGACTCGTCCTGGGGCGAACGTGAAATATTGCGTGAGTTTTGTGCGACATTGCGCAAAACTCACGCGAGAAAACGCGATATTTCGCGTTTTCCCCGGCACGAGCCGCGACGTTGCGGCACGGAGCGGCAGAAGGTAAGCCATCTGGAAACAGCCCAGCTTCTCACTCCATGTGCTCTGTCCTCTGGGATTTATTACCTAAACTACTGCCAGGATTCCTGCTTTGCACCCTTGCCAAAGGATCCCTCTTGGAATTCCTAATCTTTAGGTTGGTATAACTGAGATTCTCCTGGATTAAGAATGTCAGCCCTTGTCTGGCAATCGCTGGGTGCATGGGGTGGTGGTAGTGGAGACTCCTTGGAAGTCACTCCCTGTTTCAAAACTGGAAGGCGAACCATATTTTTGGAATCCCTAGAGTGTCATTTAATTTAAATGTTCTTTTATTTTACTTCATTTATACCCTGCCTTTTCCCCCAATGGGGACACAAAGTGGCTTACATCATTCTCCTCTCCTCCATTTTTTCCTCACAATAAATCCTGCGAGGTAGGTTAGGCTGAGCGTGTGTTACTGGCCCAAGGTCACTCAGCGAGCTTCCGTGGCACAGCAGGGAATTGTACCTGGCTGTCTCAGATCCTAGTGACTCCCACATGCTGTTTCCCCTCATATCCCCCCCTCCACTGCTGCATTGAGTGAGGGGCAGGGAACAGGAATATCACTGGGAGGCCCCCCCTACCATTATTACATAAGTGACAACCCTAACCGGCATCTTTGGACCCTGGAATGCTTTAAGCCTCCCTGAATGACATCCCAATGTAGAAGGGGATAGGAAGTGTCTCCCTCCACCCTCCTTGATACTCTTTCCCCCTCTCTGTTCCTTAAGATATGCATTGCTCAGTGTGAATTAATATTTGTGTGCTGGGACTGGGGACAGGTATCCAGGGGCTCCTTTGTATTTTTCAGCTGCAACATATTTGAATATAACTCTGACTGCATGATTGTAGTTTGGTTTCTTGCAGTACCCTTTATCTGAATATTCTGCTAAATCCCTGCCTCTGTCTTCATTCCATCTTTCTATTGGAGCCCCATTACTTTGTCAAAAAGATCTCAAAACCCAGTGTGTTAACCACAGACCATGTTTTTAATTCTATTCCTGTCTAGCCTGATGTTAAAGCCTAAGCCAGTAGTTCCTGTTGGGACAGGAGTCACAGAAGGCAGTGGAGAGGTTTATTTCCTATTATGTGCGACTATGAGTCCAGTTTGGGAAACAAGATCATTCATGCAAGACCTGTGTCTAGTTGACATGCATATAGACTGCACACTTTAACACATTGTCATGAAAGAAACGCTTGTTCGCTTGTGCTGTTGTACTGGAAAGCCAGGGTAACATTATCTTTTGCATGGAATACTGCGGCATGTTGGAACATGGCACAATATCTGTCCAAAATGGTATTTAAGAAGGGAGTAATTTTCTATGGAGCTGGGCAGTATTCTTCCTTATTTGCGCTATCAGGGCTTGCAGCGTAGTAGGATAAATCACTGCTTGTGTTGCGGGGACAGAAGGGAGCATAAACTATTATATCTCTCTTCCACTCATTGTCTTTTAGTTAGTTGTAACTAGAGATGGGCACGAACTGCACGACGAACTAAAGTTCGTCATGAACTGGGTCGGTTTGTGCTTCGTAAACCAGCGGTTCATGGAAGCCCGTTTTCCATGAACTTCCACAAACTGGTCTGCCGGTTCATTTGGTTTGTTTTAAACCCCAATACACCTTTCCCTGCTGCTGCTAAGTGGCAGGGAAAGGGGCATTTCCACCCCCAGATCAGCTGCTTGTTTGGGATCTCCCCGACAAGCAGCTGCTCCAAGCTTGTGGGGGTGAAATGCCTCTTTCTCTGCTGCTGCGAAGCGGCAGGTAAAGGGGCATTTCAACCCCTGGATCAGCTGCTTGTTGATGATCTCCCTGCCAAGCAGCTGATCCAAGCCGGTGGGGTTTAAATGCCCCTTTCCATGCTACTTCACAGCAGCACAGAAAGGGGCATTTAAACCCCATGAACCACGAACCAATTCGTGAACTGGGGCAAGTTTGTGAAAGTTCATAATTTATGATTTGTGAAACAGGACGAACCACAAACCTCACGGTTCTTTTTTTCCTGGTTCATGCCTACCTTTAGTTGTAACCCTCTGTAACCATCTGGGAGTTGGACTGGATGATCCTGGAGGTACCTTCCAAGCCTATGATTCTATGATCACTAATCAGACTGAAGGCAAAGCAACTGAATCCATGTAATTTTCAGACTGATCAGGAAACTGAGTCAGGTCAACTTTGGTTCTTAGGAGATACTGCAGCACTCACTGTAGGGACCAAATAGACAATGTTGCTATTTAGAAGCTTACCTGGGCAGTGCTACGGATTCACCCATGTAGGATTGTCAAAGCTCCAGGTGGGAACTGAAATTCTCCTGGGGCTGCAACTGATCTCCAGACTACACAGATCAGTTCCCCTGGAGAAAATGGCAAATTTGGAGGGTGTACTCTGTGAAATCAACCCCTACTAAGCTCCCTGCTCTCCCCAGATTCTGCCCCTCCCAGGCTCTACCTCCAAATCTCTATGAATTTCTCAACCTAGTGTCAGGTCCATTGCCCACAGTCCCTCCATATCGTTACCCAGCTTAGATATATGTTGCAATAGCCTCGTGCACCTGTTCCCTTGTTGCTTTCCAGATTCCAGTACAGCGGAACCCTTATCTCGGACGGCTCACCGCAGCGGCCTTGGGACTCCTCCTTCCGTCCCGCTACTGATTAGGTTCTGCTGGATGAACTATGAGGGTGGGGGGACATGTAGAGGGATAGATATATTGTATCATGTACTCAATGCGTCATTCCTAACAAGGAGCCTGTGTACAGCCAGACCCCTTTATTTTGCTTCTGTGTATCCTATGGACATATGTATGGCGAAGCCTAAATGTCTAAATAAAACCCATTTACTCAATAGCCTAGATTTCTTGCTGCAAGGGGTTAGAGTCAGCTTCCACGTATCCTATCTTCCATAGACTGACACCTAGACTTGTCAGCTCTAGCCATGAGGAAAGTAGTTATACAATCCTCCCCTGTGGCTCACTCTTAAATTGAGTTCAAAGCTTCAGTTTATACAATCTTCCCTCTTCCCTGAGAAGGCAGAGTTGTGCCACTTGATGTTGGCTGTGACCATTGTGTCTGAGGTGGTACAAAAAACTGCACCTGGCAGTTAAATTGGGAAGGCCATTTCACACATGCAAGTTAGTTATCACTTGGGTATCTGATGAACATTCACAGGCTGTGTGAACTCACTAAAGTGATCATCATGATCTTTGGAAGCTCCATTGATATCTGAGGGAGTTCACTGCCAAGTAAAAATGTTCAGTATCAAAAATAAATGAACAGTATATTTGACGTAGTTCTAAATGGGCTTAGTTTGTGCTGAATGCGGAAGCAGCGTAGAGAAAAGCAGACGTAGAGAAAAACATTCGCTCACTACATACACAGTGTGCCTGTTGTCCCCCCAAAATCAACCCAAGATTTTTTAAAAATGTTTTCTTCCCCTGTATATACAATATTCACAATCAAAGAGCAAATAGATCATAGCTACAAATGACTGGAATATATAAACCGTGGCAGAGGACCATAAATACAGCAGAGATGACAATCGTGTAATCTTCTGGATGCCAATATAAATATTGCACAAGTCAACCCCATTACGTGGAATGAATGGTCGTGTTTTTGAGAAGAGGACCCAGAAAAATATCTAGCACTATCCCATTAACCTCATGTCTCAGGCACCGTCAACAGTCTTTCGTAGATAAACACTTTAGGCCATAATCTCATGAGACATTATGCTGTGCAAGCAGAAACAATGCAATTCATTTCAGAGCTTGATAGCATCTCCCACTACCCTCCCTCCGTACGAACCTTACATTGTGTCAAAAAACTCAGTCATTCTCTATTTTCTTCTCTTTAATGGTATTCCCAAATCTGCTCTCTCTCCCTGCCAATTCTCTCTGCATACACCAATTCTGCATACACCAATTCTCTCTGCATACACCAATTCTCTCTGCATACACCAGTGAAATGGACACGTTATGTGGGCATACCAAGGCATTCTGATCTTAAAGTCACTATTCTCCTACTGAAGAACTTCAAAGGGAGAAACCAAAGGGAAACTGCGGAATGAATATTCATCAAGAAGCTTAACACTATCTCTCAGACAGGTCTTAACAACAGGGACTTGTTATTTCTTACTCGCTTTAGGTGCTAATATCTTGCATGCCCTATCATTTACAGCTGTTAAGTACTTCAGCTATACCACTGTAACATCCTGTTGTATTTACTTACCTCACGTCATTCTGCACTAGGTTTTTTTTTGGGGGGGGGGTGCTGTCAAGTCACGCGCAACTTATAGTGACTCCATAGGGTTTTCAAGACGAGAGACAGTCAGAGATGGTTTGCTTTTGCTTGCCTCCATGTAGCAACCCTGGACTTCAAGTACTAATCAGGGCTGACTCTGCTGAGTTTTGAGATCTGACAAGATCCAGCTAGCCTGGGCTATCCAGGTCAGGGTACACTAAGTTTTACATTTTTATGCTGAATGAAGTCATTACTGTTTAGATTGCATCTTATTTCTAATGTGTCTTTCTCTGTAACCTTCCCTTCCTTAACTTTTTCCCGATCTTTCTGTTGTGTACATAAGTTGGCCTGATGGATTTTTCCATCATACATACCACTAGTCAGTACCAGTGCCAACATCTCTACATCACTTTCACATACACCCTGGAAGTGACAATGGGTAGCTCTAGGAATCACTGTAAAATCTATGGTAAACTCTAGACCATGGAGGATGCTGGCATTTTTTGTTTTATATTTTTCCTACCACCACTTCGAGCAGCTGTGGGCAACAGAGGTAATTGGCAGGAGATCACTCGCCATAGTGGCAATCCTATCAAGCAGCCCTATTTGGGATCTTTGTACTTCCCTTTCAAGCATAGTTACTTCTTCATCATTCAGTTCAAGCCTATGAAAAAACAAAGTCACGTTCATTGTAATCAGAAATGGCCCTACATTGTACATACTTGTCAATAAAGAGGAAATATAAAAAAAAGAAAAGTGAGTGGTGGGAGAAGAGCATTATGTATGAACGCACCCTGGGCTGAGCTGTTTGGTGTAATGTACAACGTAGCAGTGGCTGTGAACTAGGGCAATACTTTAACAATCAATGCATTGTGTAGCAAACAGCTGAATCAGGTTTTGACAGTATTAAAGCAGACCATACCAAAAACCTTATCATCTCTGTATGTTGACAGAAAAGTATGCGCCCCAGTGAAGATCCTCGGGTTCAAACAAGGGATTCATTCTCTAATATGTGACCTATGGCTGGAAATGTTTCTGCAAAACTTCTTTGGCAATTTTTTGTTTCATTTGCATCCCATTTGCTTTGGCTTAGAATAACTTCTCCACAGGCATAGCTGTACTAGCGGCTCAATCTGCCAGAGCCACAAGATGAGGAAAAAATGTCAGAGTTTCACAGCTGGGGAAGAAGCTTTGGTGACTCAGTAAGCATGTTAAATTATTATGGTTATTACTTCTCCTGTATTAAGTTAGGGTGGGAATGTGGAGCCAAAGCGGGCCCTAGCCATATTTAATTGTTAATTCCCAGTGATGTGGGGCTTCATGAAAATTCTCAGGAAGAAGTGATTCAGCTTCCTAGGAAACCAAAGAAAACTGTGGCTGCTAGGAGGAGGCTGTAAATAAACATGAAAGACTGTGAGGTAAATGGAGGCATCCCTGCTGAGAGAATGTGTTCATGGGGAAACTGTTGAAAATATGCCTCAGTTTCATCAAGTCTGCCCTGATGCTGTTCTGAGGATAGCCACTCTATTGACAGTTCATTATAGGAAACCAAATTTACCTGAGAGCCAAGCTACAAGTGATGCCTGATGCAGGTTGGATACTTATCAGCTTCCCTCAAGTTTTGATGGGAAATGTAGGCACCCTGGTCTTGCAGCTGTAATGGAGAGCCAAGCTGTAAAACCAGGATGCCTACATTTCCCATCAAAACTTGAGGTAAGCTGACAAGTGTCCAACCTGTGTCAGGCGTCACTTGTAGCTTGGCTCTCAGTCTGTCTGTGCATCATGTTGGTACTGTGATAATGTGAGGAGCTACATTCCAATGGAGGTGAAAGAACTTGGCCCCATTGCCTTTTGTTTTTCTGAGGGAAGTGGTGATTTGTGCACACGCCATTTACACTTGATGGAAGGCATTGTACTCAGGCATTTGTTTTATCACATCTCAGATTCCTACGACCTCATCCTGCTCATAGGAACACATAAAACTGCCTCACAATGAGTGAAACTAATGGTCTGTCAAGACTAGTAACGTCATGTACTTTGACAGGCAGCACCTCTCTAGGGTCTCGGGTTGAGCTCTTTCATGTCACTTATTGCATGATCCTTTTAACTGGAGATGTCAGGAAGTGAACATGGGACCTTCTGCTCGCAAAGCAAATGTTCTACCCCTGGGACTGGTCTACACAGGCAGCAAAATGAGGTGGTCAGGAAGTAGCAGGTTTTCTAACTCCAGATTTGGAAATTCCTGGATATTTGGGGGAGGGCAGAATTTGGGGAGGGAGTTCAGCAGGGATGTGATGCCATAGAACCCTCCAAAGCTGCCATTTCCTCCAGGGAAAACTGTTCTCTATAGTCTGGAGATCAGTTGTAATTCTGGGAGAACTCTAGAGTCCCTCACCTAGAGGCTGGTAATTGAAAGCAGTACAGTGCTGAGGTGGTAGAATGGACTGTGACACTTCTGACTGCACCTGTAGTCTGAAGCAGTAAAGCCCAAATGTACCATTTCTGTGACATCTAGGCTATGAATGGCAATCTATGGACCACAATTGCTAGACACTTTCAGATGGTCCCTGAGAGCCACACTAAAATTACATGTTTTACAAGCTTGCCACAGACCTAACTCGAGCTCCCCACAGCCGCACAGCAGCTGCAGGGAATGGCTTCTTTAAGAAAAGGCGAGGTGAGGCCATCGTTGTATGTTGTGCTATCATTGCTTTATAGTAATCCTTCACAACTGGACTTTCCCGTGTGAACAAGACAATCCCAAAAGTTGCTAAAGTGTAATGATACTACCATATCCGACAGAATATAGATCCAGCCTAGGGTTGTCAGGTCCCAATACCTGGCAGGAGGGGGGGGGGATACCTGGCAGTTTCCTTGTGCCTTCTGCATGTTCCTTTTTCACATGTGTGCAAAGCATGCGCATGCTCCTGGCGCTTGCATGATGACATCACTTCTGCGAAGTGATGTCATCACACCTTCCATAAGTGTGCTCCTCCACTTTGCGTGAGGCTAATTCTGGCCCATTTAAGGTCAAAATGTTAGGGGTCATGGGACCAGCAAAGACAAAAGCCATGTGAGTCAGGGGCTGGGTAAGGGAGGAAGGCAAGACTGAGTGAGAAAGCTTGTTGTATCCCCCCTGCATCACATACTAATTTGAGGGGGGAACAAGTTTCCATTTTCTTCCTGCCATGTCTGTAAACCCCTGACCTCCTTAGTAAAAAGCTGGAGGAGGGAGAGTCCTCATTTTGTGTCCACGTGCAAGACTGCTTCGACAGTTAATTTTCAAATGTGGTCAACATCGTACATTATGTTTACTGAGACAGTTTTTTCCATTATACACAGATTTCTTTATATAAATGGTTATGTCAAAATCCCACAATGCCCCCCTTTTGCGCAGCCCTAATAGAATTTCTGGAAATGTTTAATTTGTGGACTATGTCAAAATCTCCCTCAAACAAAGTGTATATCATTAGAATCTATTTATAAACCTTTGCGCCTTCTGAACATGAGTGATTTTAAACCTTAAGTTTTGTTTTGCTTTGGAAAATTATACACAAGTTGAAAACAGAAAAGAAATATTTATTTTTCTCTTAGGTTGAGGAGCTCTTGTGAAAAGAAAAATGATGTTTAGGAAGTAAAGACCACAGTCCAGCAGGACACTTGAAGAACATGGATGGGGTTTCCATTAGGTTTTTGATATTTCCCCTGCTTCTGCAGTTTTCTTGAGTGTAGAAAAGTTTAAAATGAGAGTGGGCAGGGCACGTTTAGTGTTTTGAGAACAGATTGCTGTGGAAGCAGGGTTGTCAGTCTTCAGGTGGAGACCATACAGTTGCCAGTTCCAGGTTTGGAAATTCCTGGAGATTAGGCAGTGGAACCTGGACAGGGGGTTGAGGAAAAGTGGGGCCTCAGTTGGATATAGTGCCATACAGTTCACCAATCAAAGCAGCCGTTTTCCCCAGGGGAAATGATCTCAGGAAATCAGTTGTAATCCTGGGAGATCTCCAGGCCTTATTATCAGGGCAGGGGGAAGTGGGGTACTTATGTCATTTTCCAACATGACTGGGGAGTGCAGGAGTGTTCATGCATGTTTCCCAACTGGGTGCTTTTCTCCTGCCAGCCAAGTGAATGGGCCTGGGGGTGGCATGGTTGCATGGTGGCAGGTTGCCAATCCCTACCCTACCTAGAGATTGGCAACCCTAGCCTATAGGTCTCCTCGAATTACAACTGATCTCAGACTACTAAGATCAGTTTCCCTGGAGAAAATGGCTGCTTTGGAGGGTGCTTCTCCTCTAGGATTGTCAGATGGTGTCCAGAATAACACCAGACTCTAGAAAGAGGAGCGGGGGCAGAATAACAATGTTTTTACAAATTGCATGTGCACAAGCTCCTGTCCAGTGCGATAACGTCACTACCAGACATGACATCATTGTGACGACCTACTTCCAGGCACTTGGGATGGCTGGCTACTCCTGGGCAGCATTGCACAGTCGCAGGAGGCTGCCCAGGTGCCTGGGCTGCTGACCACTTCTGGCCAGCGGCAGCTCCGTACAGCCACAGGAAGCTGGGCGGGTGGGCAGCCTGGGCGATGTGGGAGGGAGAAGGAGAGGGAAAGGGCCAAGTGTCTGGTATTTGGGGAATGTTTTTCCTGGTCCCCCCAAATACTAGACTGTTCAGATGACGCTGGACACCTGGCAACCCTACTACCCCCCTCATTCCGCAGCCCCCTCAGGATCCATCCCAAATCTCCAGGAATTCCTGAACCTGGAGTTTGGTAACCCTATCTATGATTTATCCCCTCTTTCTCTATGTTTTTTCACCATGCAGGTATTCCTACACTTGCAGATGCCACCCTTGTGCTCTGTCATTTATGATACAGATATGTTTGCGCCCTGTCATGTTCCCCTTTTATGTCTTACTGCAGGACTTCTTACAACCCTAACTTTCAGACACCTTCCTCCTTTCCTCTCTATTCTTAGTCCAAATTTTTCTCTTCCTTCATTCTTATCCGCTGACTCCCATGTTTCTGTCTCTAAACATGCTTTCCTGTTGCTGTTCCTTTTTGTTCAGCTCAGTAATGGACATAACTTTTAAAATTATTTCTACAATTCATATACTAAGGAAGCATCTCTCACAACAAGAGGGCCCATGGCGGAGGACAATAAGCCCTAGAAATGTGAACGTTCTGGTACCAACAGCAGGTATTTTTCATTTCATAGAGAGTAACAGCGGTATAGCTGTGACACAAACATTCGCCCATTCCCACTTCCTTTTCTGACAAGTAAGCAGGCCTTAGAGTTTGCTACAAAACCATGGATAGATGGAATAATTTCAATGGCTGCAAGTTACAACATGAAGCCTTCAATTTCCTTTTCTCTCATGTATTTAATTTTAAGAAACAACCTAGCACTTTATTAAAAACCCATGTGTCCAACTGAACAAAGTTCTCACTCCACAGTTTCCCCCAGCTGCCCCGAACTGCATCCAGCTGAAAGTTTAACAAAAGTTTTTCTCATGTTGTATTAGAGGTATTGCTTAATTCTACTGTATTTCTTTTGTCCAAAGAACAACAATGGCCCATTCTCTGTAATGGTTTTTTTCTACCCCTCCTATCCTTACTGACTACTAGACTTTGTGAACTCCGGCTTAGGAATTCCAGGTGATTTGGGGAGGAGGGGGACCTATGGTTTAACCATAGAGCTTTGACTCTATGGGGCAATTGCCCCATTGCCCCCTCTCCGTTTTTTTCCCACTTCCCAGCTGAGTGGTGGCAAGAAAGGCCCACTGTGGGCAGGAGATCCCCCACCCACAGTGGAAACATAGAACCCTACCTGTGTTACATTACACAGAGGCTCTATTCTCCAGGGCTAAGTTGCCAACTCCAGCTTTAGAAATTTCTGGAGATTTGGATGGTGTTTTAGGAGGGGAGGGGATTGTCATTCTGTAGAGTCCCCCTCCAAGGCTGTCATTTCCTCCAGGGGGGGTCAGATAGCTGTAGTCTGGAAATCAGTTGTACTTTTGGGAGAATGCCAGACCCCACCTGGAGATTAGCAACCCTATTCAGGGCACAGCTCAGCAATATATGCAGCGCTGGCTTCTCAGTAGTAGCCTTTCTATGATGGCCTCCGATGCACATCCCAAGAGGTGCCTTTACTCGGCTGCCTGGACTCATTGGATTCAGTTCCCACTGGATGCTCAGCTGGTCTGCTAAGGGCTGCCTGTGATCAGGTTCTAGGAAGTTTTTATCTTTCTCAGGGAAGGAGCGAATCTTTCAGTGTTGCCTCCTGATTTTCTTGCATCTCTTCTAGTTCTCAAGGATTTTATTTCCTGTTCCAGGATTCCACTTTCTGTTTGCAGAGGTTCACTTCCAAGTGCTGTTTCCAGACTACAGCATTGGCTAAAGGTGGTCTGTACTATGGCTTGTCACACAAACATTTCCAGAGAAGGTAATGGGGGAGGGCGCATGTATACTTTTTCTTTCCTACTGGGTAATGGCCGCTTGGGGTTATAGCGACCCACAGTGCAATCCTGTGCAAAGTTACTCCAGGTCCAGTATATATCTAAACTGTACTGACTCCATTTTCTAATGCTTCTAGTGTTTAAGTGCTTTCTCCGCAGGTGCACCAGTTCCCAGGCAGCATTCCCACCGGAGGAGATTGTTGTGTCTAACACCGTTCCACCAAGCATTGGCCTTGAAGGGGAGCAGCTTCCCAGGACTGAAAGATGTTGTTTTGAGAACTGTGGGGGGAGGCTGTTCCAGATGGGTATTGTTACTCTGTATCCTATGCTTGCTCTTCATTGGTAACAATGATCATGTACCATCCTGAGTCTCCTATTCAGGACAGTGGACTATAATGGACCTTTTCTGCAATAAAACTTCCTTTGCCAGACACTGGACTTATTCTTGCTTCTAAAGGGAATCTTGCAGAGAGTGCCTTATCTAGCCACAGTCTGACATTTTGTTACCAATCATGCCTGAGTCGGGCCCAGCGGAATCCAAGGTAGTCCCGGACAGGGATCCTTTGTTTGATCCGTATGCGTCCCCCGACAGTCAAACAGTGCAACCCCAAGAATCGCAGGTGCCAGCCGGGGCTGGTGCTTCAACGCCTACACCGCCTCTCATCGACCTCAGCAGTGAGGGGACAAGGCCGAGGGCTACAGCTCTTCCCTTGCTCTCGCTACCCACCCCGTCGGAGTGGGGAGCCCGACCCCGAGAAACACGGGAGCGCCGGGCCGGAGGGCTACATCCAAGAGTTTCGATGGACGGGCGCCGAAGCCTAGAGACGGTCCCTGAGCTGGACAGCAGCCAACCGTGGCTGTTTTGGAACCGGACCACCGAACGGACGGACGGGAATACATCTCACCGCGGCGCCCTGAGTTGGGATTATTCGGAACTTGCCCCGTGGAAAGAGCCAACGGAAGTTCCTGAGCAAAGTTGGGTGCAAATACAAAGCCGTACCCATGCTGTAGACTCCGGCATCTCGGCCGTGACGGGCCTAGCCAAAGGAATTCTAGCAGCGAGATCGCGAGTCGATCAAGGCGATCCTCCGCCCTGGGGGCCGTTTTCCCCGGTGAGTACAACTGAGGGAGGTTCCGTGATGGGGCAACCGGATCCTAGCCGAATGCAACAGTTGGAAGCTAGGCTGATCGATATGGAGGAAAGTTTGGCTCATGCCATTCACCTAATCTCGTCAATGGGGGCAGGAGAGAGAATCTCGCCTGAAGAAATGGCGATACAAATTGCCACCCTTCAAAGTGTCATGTCCTATCCAGTGGAGGGCGACCCGCAGCAGCCGCTACCTTCGGGAGAGGAGGAAACCTACCCTGAAGAACCGGGAGAATCGCCCGCGGAACACCCTGGACTAAACGAAACTCCGCCGAGCGGGGATACTCCAGCTGAGGTGCCCGGAGAGACTCCAACGGAACCCCCTAAATTGGACGGGGATCCGTCTCCCGAGGAGACTCCAGCGGAGGAGCCAAGAGAAGGAGAGGGACCAACCCGTCCAACCGAGACGACAGTGATACACCCTCCCGCTTCTCCAACAACAATTCGGCCGGGTCAGACGGAAGAACTCCCGGCCCCTTCTGAGGAGGAATTACCGCAACGACCGCTAGAAGTGGTTCCTATTCAGCAAACCTCGGGGGAAGTTCTACCGGCGCCACAAGACCAGCCTGTGCGTCCCAGAGACACGACGCCAAGAGGGGCAAGCCCGCGCGGCCCACCACCCATTAAGCCTTCGCCGCTGCGGCCCCTTCCGCTTCGACCACAACTAACCCCGCCACTGCAGCCGATACGTTTGCCACTGGAGCAGCCCGTAAGACCACCTCCGAACCAACCGATGGGGCCTACACCACTACGACCCCACCAACCCACCCCTCAGCGGCCGATCATTACTCCGCCGCACCGGCCTCAACTGCAAACACCTCAACCGCTACGGCCAGCACCTCCTGCATTGCCACCAGCCAGACCGAGATTGCAGCCGCCTGCCCGACCCAGACTGCCGCCACCAGCCCAGCCAAGAGCACCACCACCAGCCCAGCCGAGAGCACCACCACCAGCCCAGCCGAGAGCACCACCACCAGCCCAGCCGAGGCCGCTACCCCCGGCTCAACCGGTGATGCCGCCGCCAGCGCAACCAGCACCGCTAGCACAACCGGGTCCCCCCATACCTCAAGTGCCATTGATGCTTCCGGCGGACTTCTACCCAGCACCGGCTCCGAGGCAAGACCTCCCAATGGGTTGGGTGAAACTGGAAGCCACTTTTGATGGGGATCCCTCCAAACTGGGCTTTTTTCTAGTGCAAGTTGTGCAATTCTTCAACCGGTGGGGACACCTCTTCGGCAGCGAGGCCAGCCAAATTGAACATCTCGGCTCCCGCTTACAAGGGAAAGCAGCGGACTGGTACGTAGGACTATATAATATCGGGGCCCCAGAACTCGATACTCTCCAGGGGTTGGTAGATGCTATTAGAGCACAATATGAAGATCCCTTAGAGGAAACCAGGGCCCGAACAGAATTGCAGGCCATTAAACAGGGCAGCATGTCAGCGAGAGACTATATCACGAAATTCCGACAATTGGCTGCCAAATGCCCTAGGTGTGAGGAGTCCACCAAAATCATCCTGTTCAAGCAAGGACTAAACCCGAGACTTTTGGACAGAGCTCTCATGCAGGACAATCCCCCTACCTTGTTGGGTTGGATCCAACTTGCATGCGAAGTTGAGAATCGCATTTTGGAAGTCCGTTTGGTTGAACAACAACAACAAACGGGGCAAAGAAGACCCTTGACTTTGCAGAAGGGAGGACGGGGAGCTGGGTACGCCACCCGTGGAGCGAGAGATGCTAGATGGCAACAAGGGCTGTGTTTGCAATGCGGACAAGCCGGTCACTTTGCAGCACAATGCCCCTACCGGCCTGTGCAAAGACCTCCGCTTCAACTAAGGCGCCCAACCCTTGCTCCATTTCCTACTCTCCAACGCCCGATTCCCGCACCTCGAGCGAACAGAGGTCGCGGCGCTTCCCAAAGGCCCGCCTCAGAGAGGGGACTAGAAGCGGAAGAAGTTATGGAATACGACCCCGCTTCCCCAAACGCAGAAGTCAATCCAGAGAGCCCCCAGTCGGGAAACGAGATGGATCTGTCGTAAAAGGGCCCAAACGACAGATCCGCCCCAAGCCCGTTCCTGCACCGAACCGGCCACCTGGGTCCATTTTATTCATGCCCGTGACTCTGATCAACCCAGAGAGAAAAATGCACATTCGGGTGCAAGCTCTAATCGACTCGGGCTGCTCAAGAGACATCATAGCCCCTGCTCTAGTTAATGGACTGGTTTTACCAACTCGGGATTTACAAAATCCAGTAATCTTTGAACAAATGGATGGTACCAACATGAATCCTGTTACAACTGAAACCATCCCGGTGATCACAGGCATGGGACAACATTGGGAGAAGAGGTCCTTTGTCATCAGCTCTACTGCCAAGTACCCGTTAATCCTAGGCAGCAAATGGCTATGTGATCACAACCCCTACATAGACTGGGCACAGGGATGCATTACCTTCAGTCACGCCAACTGTGAAAATCACCGTTGGAATCAAAACTGGGGCGAAGACCCTACTCAGAAAGAAAAGGCCCTCCTTACCCAAGAAGAAGTCAACCAAATACCCGAACCTTACTGGCCTTTTCTAAACGCTTTCTCGGAGGAGGAAGCGGACACTCTACCCCCGCATCGACGAACGGACTGTGCGGTGGAAATTTTACCAGGAGCCTCGCTACCCAAAGGGAGACTCTACCCCATGAGTCTCCATGAACGCGAAGAGCTCCGGAAATTCATCGACACCAACCTTCAACGTGGGTTCATCCGCCCAGCCTCTAGCCCCCACGCCGCTCCGGTCCTCTTCGTAAAAAAGAAGGATGGGGGACTCAGACTCTGCACGGATTTCCGAGGACTGAACGCAGTGTCCACCAACAACGCCTATCCTCTACCGCTCATCCGAGACCTTCTCAACGTCGTGGCCCAAGGTAAGATCTTTACGAAATTAGATCTAAAAGATGCCTACTTCCACGTTCGTATCAAGGCAGGGGATGAGTGGAAAACCGCGTTTAATACGCCCCTCGGACAATATGAATACTTAGTTATGCCCTTTGGATTGACGGGAGCCCCGTCTGTATTCATGTCCATGATAAACGAAGTTCTACACGAATTTCTGTACAAAGGGGTGGTGGTGTACCTTGATGATGTTTTAATTTATTCGGACACCCAGGAAGAACATGTTCAAATGGTACAAAAGGTCCTAGCCACCTTGATGAGGAATAAACTGCCCATCAAATTGTCCAAATGTGAATTCCATAAAACAGAACTCACTTACCTTGGGTATTGTATCTCCCAAGAGGGTCTGAAAATGGATCCAGCCAAAATACAGGCGATACAAGATTGGCAAACGCCCACCACCCGCAAAGAACTGCAATCCTTCCTGGGTTTTGCCAACTTTTATAGAGACTTCATAGCAAATTTCGCCCAAATCACGCTCCCCTTAACAGAACTGCTGAAAACCAAAGATAAAGGGGACCAAGCTAAGAAACCCTCTTCCAAATTACAATGGACCCCCGATTGCCAAACGGCTTTCGACTGCCTAAAAGAACAATTTGTAACAGAACCCATCCTCTCCCACCCCAACGAACAATCCCCCTTCATAGTACAGGTCGACGCCAGCGATACGGCGATAGGGGGGGTTTTGCTACAGAAGGGGGAGGATGGGAAATTGCGTCCTTGTGCGTTCTTGTCTAGAAAATTTTCTGCAGCGGAAAGGAATTGGAATGTGTGGGAGAAGGAGGCCTTTGCAGTAAAAGCAGCTCTTACTAACTGGAGACATTGGCTGGAGGGGGCACGATACCCTTTTGAGGTCTGGACAGACCATAAAAATTTGGAGGCCCTCCGGAGCCCACGCAGACTGAATGCCAAACAATTGCGGTGGGCGGAATTCTTTTCGAAATTCAACTTCACTCTAAATTATCTCCCGGGCAAAACTAACTTTCTGGCGGACGCCCTATCGCGCATGCCCCAACATAAGAGCAAACGGGCGGAGACGGTCGACACGGTCTTCTCGCCTAAGCAACTTGGGGGCGTGGTGACTACTCGCAGCCGCGCCAAACAGCCCCTCCCAGCCAACCAGGAATGGAAATCGAAACTTAAAGCTGAAATAGAGAAGGAGGGGGATAGAGCTCCGCGGAGCAAACTGACCCAATCCCCACAAGGGGATTGGTTGGCCGGGGGCAAGTTGTATGTCCCAGACAGCCTCCGACTGGAAATTTTGCAGCGCTGTCATGATGCTCCCACTGCTGGACATTATGGGTATCTAAAAACTTTGCATCTCATCCAAAGACAATTCTGGTGGCCGGGCATGCGCAAAGACATTTCCCAATACGTTAGTTCCTGTCCTGTTTGCCTCAGCGCCAAAACCAGGAAAGGGAAGCCTCCGGGTCTCCTGCAACCATTGGAAACACCAAACAGACCCTGGGAAGTAATATCCATGGATTTTATTACTGATCTACCTATCTCAAAAGGACATAATTGTATTTTAGTGGTGGTAGATCTGTTCTCCAAACAAGCACATTTTATCCCCTGTACTGCTATACCCTCCGCGCGAAAGCTAGCGGATCTGTTTTTAAAACACATCGTGAAATTACATTCTTTTCCGTCCAAGGTGATTTCGGATCGCGGCGGACAGTTCGTTGCCAACTTCTGGCGGGAGCTTTTGAAAATGTTGAATATTGAACAAGGCATCAGTTCAAGCCACCACCCACAAACCGACGGACAATCCGAAAAGACTAACCAAATTTTAGAACAATTTCTTCGTTGCTACATTAATTTTCAACAAGATAATTGGGTGGACCTTCTCCCCCTAGCCGAATTCTCCTATAACAACAGTGTACACGCTTCAACGGGAGAGGCTCCATTCAAAATCGTGTACGGGACTCACTTCGATCCCTTCCCGTTAGACGCACCCCCTCTCCATTCCTCTAAACTGCCAGATGTATCTTCATGGTGGGGGGAGGCGGCGCAGCAGTGGACTCTTATTAAGAAACACCTTGAAAAAGCCAAACTGGATTACAAAAAATACGCAGATCGCCATCGTGTGGCCGAATGGGAATTACAACCTGGAGATCATGTGTATATTTCCACAAAGAACCTAAAGCTAGCTCAAACCAGCCGCAAACTCGCTCTAAAATTCCTGGGACCTTTTCCTGTGCGCAAAATAATAAATAAGGTAACTGTTGCTGTAACTTTGCCTAAAAACCTGCGCCATGTGCATGATACGTTCCACGTCAGCCTTCTAAAAAGAGCTCCCACCGACAACAAATGGCACATCAAAGCTCCACCCATTCCCACTTTGATTGACGACCAAATACACTATGAGGTACAACAAATCTTGGACTCTAAGCTCAAGCGAAACCAGCTTTTTTACCTCATTCGCTGGAAGGACTTTGATTCTGGTTACGATGAATGGGTGAACTCTGCACATGTTCATGCTCCTAGATTAACCAAAGCTTTTCATACTCGCTATCCATATAAGCCTGGGGGGGGATCTATTTTAAGGGGGGCAGAATGTCAGGTCCAGTATATATCTAAACTGTACTGACTCCATTTTCTAATGCTTCTAGTGTTTAAGTGCTTTCTCCCCAGGTGCACCAGTTCCCAGGCAGCATTCCCACCGGAGGAGATTGTTGTGTCTAACACCGTTCCACCAAGCATTGGCCTTGAAGGGGAGCAGCTTCCCAGGACTGAAAGATGTTGTTTTGAGAACTGTGGGGGGAGGCTGTTCCAGATGGGTATTGTTACTCTGTATCCTATGCTTGCTCTTCATTGGTAACAATGATCATGTACCATCCTGAGTCTCCTATTCAGGACAGTGGACTATAATGGACCTTTTCTGCAATAAAACTTCCTTTGCCAGACACTGGACTTATTCTTGCTTCTAAAGGGAATCTTGCAGAGAGTGCCTTATCTAGCCACAGTCTGACATCTAAGTCTATTGATTTCAATGAGCATAGACTGGGTTAACTCTGGATAGGATTGCATAGGTTTAGGCAAGTGAGGCAACCTCCATCCCCATCCCTCACTGGCTGTCCCCGAACCTCACAGTGGGAGAAAATGTATGTGCGTGTGTGAGAGAGTGTGATTTTGTGGACGATAGGGAAATTTCTTTAATAGTACTCTGCTTCCAATTATAAATTTCCATTCTACCACTTACCCAAATATAATCCAAGACACCAACCACAATGGGCGAAGCTACAAGTGATGAATGACACTTGAACGGCAAGTGTATTTCTCCCTGTTCACTTGCGTTCCACTCAATCCATTTGCCGTTCAAGTGTCATTCGTCACTTGTAGCTTGGCCCAATGATACAGAGAAATATGAATTTTATTGTTACACAAAAGTCAGATGCATGAGGTTCTTGGGGCCTGACGCATACTGAGCTACCATATCCTTATGCCTAAATACTCTAATGCTAAATTGTTTACAGAACAAAATGAATCAAAAGATTATAAAGATAATTACAAACGGTTCACTTAGACTTCATCTTACAGAGAATGATGGCACCACTACTTTGAGTGGCAAGATACAATCAAAATACTTAATACAAATAAGAATCCTTTCTGGCTCCTTGTGGTAAGACAGGAACATAAACAATCTGCAATATGAAGTGTCCAAGGCTGAATGTGGAGCCCTTAGTCTAGATAAACATTGCTTATCATTATGTATTTACAAAGTTGTGTAGTGTCATACTGACCCGCAGCATAGCAACAATCACAAGAGACATAGAATGTGCTGTTTAGATATTTTCAGGGCTTTTTTCTGGGAAAAGAGGTGGTGGAACTCAGTGGTGGAACTCAAGACCGCACAATGACATCACTTTGGGTCAACTGGAACAAGGGGGGAGTTTTTTAAAGTTTAAATTGCTCTCAGTGAAAATGGTCACATGGTCGGTGGCCCCACCCCCTGATCTCCAGACAGAGAGGAGTTTAGGTTGCCCTCCGCGCCACTCAGTGGTGCAGAGGGCAATCTAAACTCCCCTCTGTCTGGATATCGGGGGCGGTGCCACCGGCCATGTGACCATGTTTAAGAGGTACCGGAACTCCGTTCCACCGCGTTCCCGCTGAAAAAAAGCCCTTCCATATTTTCCATAACTTTCTCATGCCAGGCTAAGTTTCTTGCTTGCAAAACTGAAATGGTAGGGGGCTTTATTAAAATTCCCTAACAGTGAACATTGGATCATCAGTTCTGGTCACTACACCTGCAACAGTCTAAAAATTCCCTAGTCTCTATGGTCTTTACCTAGTGTGTCACATGATGCTCCCCCTCCCCATGCCCCCCCAAATCTCCTGAGATGACCAGATACAGGCTTGGTAACGGTAACCCTCGGATTGCACTTCCATTCACCTATAAAGAATTTACTAGAAAAACAGATGTAACAAGGAATGTGTATTCCTATTTACCTCCACTTTTGTATTCTTGCATTGGTAATAAACGTATGTTCACATGTGGGTTGCTCATATGACTTTGCTCATGAAAAGTCTGATTAGTTCTAAGTCATATGTTCTCTCCTCTTCCACTTTAACCTTTCAACAATCTGGTGAGGCATTTTGGAGTGGGGGAGAGGTTCAGATATAGCACAAAACCATGGCTTAGTATGCTTGCCTGAATGCAGACTGTTCTACTAAGGCTTTCACGGCTGGAGAACGATGGTTGTTGTGGGTTTTCCGGGATGTATTGCCGTGGTCTTGGCATTGTAGTTCCTGACGTTTCACCAGCAGCTGTGGCTGGCATCTTCAGAGGTGTAGCACCAAAAGACAGAGATCTCTCAAAAGACACTGAGAGATCTGTCTTTTGGTGCTACACCTCTGAAGATGCCAGCCACAGCTGCTGGCGAAACGTCAGGAACTACAATGCCAAGACCACGGCAATACAGCCCGGAAAACCCACAACAACCATTGTTCTACTAATTATGGTTAGTTAAGCTCCATCAATCCAGTGTTCCACTCATTATGATTAGTTAAGCTCCATGATCTGAAACCATCATCCAGAAGTTGGTTCAGTAACCACGGTTTATCTTAACTATGGCTTAGCATGATGTTTGAATAATAATGTTTGAATATGGACATCCAAGCCCTGGCCTCAAGTGTTCTCTCGCTCCTGAGTTGTCTGGCCAGAGCAATGGTGATGAAATTAGGATTTGTTGAGGCAAACCAGATTCCAATGATCGTCTGTGAGCGGAGTCCTGGTTTCATAAATGAAGCATAGTTAAAATAAACCATGGCTTCATGTTCTGTCTGAATTAAGCCAGAGAGAATGCCTGGACCAAGTTCTATAAGCACACTTCATGCCTGCGGGGTTTTGGACCTGGTCTCTGTGAGTCTAACTGCTGTGCCAAACTGGCTCCTGTGATAATTGCTATCTTAGAATTACATCTCTATAATTTATCCTTACAACCAGTTGTTCTTCTGTGGATGAGAAACGTTTTTTACCCCATCAACTCAGTGTTATCGGTAGAAACATTCAGTCCCGTGACTGTGATAGAATGAGCTCTCTATATGGACAACCAGTTTGATTAAGAAATACTTCTGTGTCGTTCAGGAAAGACAAAACTAAAAATGTTAAAACTGGAAGCTTTTTCAGGCAACAGGAAGGAAGCCAGCAGTTCCAAGCCTTCCTGCTTTTATGAAGCATAATTGTGAGTAAAATGATCAGCACGTCTTTGAAGAAATTAAACGAAAGAAATCAGAAGAAAAAGTGTTTTAGCATGTCCAACCAAGCCAAATTGAAAATGAATCTCGTTAAAGAAAATGTTTTCATAGGAAATGTAACCTCAGTTCACTTCTAATGCTTTTTCTTTTCTTTTTTTGCAAAGTTCTTACAGTGAAGTTTCACTTTGCTGCCAATTCTGGCTCCCCTTAGGCTACTTGAAATGAAGTGATGGGTAGAAATGGAGCCGCGTATGAGCTAACATAATCAAGACTGGATTAAGGGGCTTAGGCCCATAGTGATCTGTATTTTAGATTCCATATGCCTGTAATTCAAAATCATTTTCTGTATACCTGTAATCTGCTGCTCTTCTTTTTCTCATGTTGAAAAAATTAAAATGTCTCCACAAGTGGAATACAAGTCACTCAGAATTAGGGTTGTCAGGCCCAGCTTGGCAGCCAGCAGGAGACAGGATGGGGCATAGAAATGGGAGTGGGTGGCTGTCAGTGGCAGTGTGACATCACTTCTGGGGAAAACTCCATAGAGTTTCCAGTGCTTCCTAGAAAGGCATAACCATTTCTGGGTGACTGCACTGATGGTGATTAACTATAATCTTTCTTCCACTGGCAGCTGGAATGCTAAAGGGGAAGGCCTGCTGAGGGGAAGGAAATCTTCCAGTTCTGGCAGAGACATGGCAACCTTGCTCAGGACTCAAAGCATCATTGGGTTCTGATGATCACATAGTACTATATGAGCTCTGGGTTGCCCACTTCTGTTCTGGAAGTCTGTAGTTTGTCCATCCAGAACAAAGAAAACAGGGCCTCACTTTTCTATGCAAAGTTAAGTGAGCTCATGGGAATTCCCATGTGGGTACCAGTGTTGTTGATCTTTATTTTAATTAAGGAACTTGTACCCCATCTTTTGAACCATGATGTTCAGTTTATTTGAAACTAAATCCCCCTTCTGGCACTTCTTTCTCATGACCTCTTTTCTCTGTTTATAGATGTGTACACACGCGCACACGCACACACACACACACACAATACAGATACCGAACACTAAGAGACGAGCAAAGGTAACCTGCAATGGAAGTTCACGATCATAACATACACTGCAATGTTAAACATGCCTACCTAGAAATAAAATCCCGTGAGCTCAGTGGAATTGACTTCTTGGTAAACATGCATTAGTTTTTGCTGCAGAGTTTGTAAAACCATGACTTGGACCTGAAAATCATGAGATATTTGAATATTATGTATTAGAACAAAGTATTCAAAATTAGAAGATGACTGGAGAGTAAAACCAAAAATTGCAACTCCAGCCCATCTCCTTCCAAAACAGCGTCTGCTGGATTTGCACTTGCTGGATTTTATTTTCATTCATGAGGACTACCGACATGTTTGGTTTTTTCCTTTAATTTTATCATAGGCGATCTTTTTTCATATATGGAAGAAATGTTGATGACAGCTATTCCATGTGTACAGCCCCCTGTTGGATCCCTCCGTATGAAGAAAATAAGTGGAGATCCACTTGGGGTTGCCAAAGCCCCCCACGTCCAAACTGATGGGGCAGGGTCGTGGGGAGCAGGAGGCAGTGGAGTGCTTACCTCCTGCTCTCTCCTGTCATGCCAGAAAATGAAGACATTTTCTGATGTGAAGAGGGAGGTGTGGGTCATGTTGAAGACAGGTTAATTAAAAATTATTAAATTCATTAAAAATTTTTAATGAACCTGGCCTTAGTACGACCCACAGCTCCCCCATCATGCTGTGCAGGAGTGTACATGCACTCCCCGCCCATGCTTTTCCTCCCCTCTTGGCCAGGTGAGCAGGGCCAGGGAGCAGCAGGTGGGTATGGGAGTTCCCTTGCCCCAGGTGGTGTGTGTGACAAGCCTAGATCCACCAGATGAAGATGCTGCTGAACCTGCTGCAAAAGAACCACACTGGCAAAGGAGGCCTGTGGGCACATCCCTTTTATCTCCAACCAAAGTGTAGGGCATACAAAAGTGTGAAAAAAGGCAATGAAGTGCAGACAACCAATCTAGGAAGACAGAATACTTCTCTGAATCATAATCTGCACCCCATTTAAGTATTACATGTACACAAGTATTACACATGCTTGTGTTCAGTGCTCCTTTGCCTGTAGGCTTCTCTGGACTGAGCATAGGTGAACAATCAGCAGAACGTGGGGGGAAATATCCCACTGCTACTGTAGATTTTTTTTTTGGTCTGTGTAATTTATCTTTCTGATGCTTTAGAGACCATGAGAATTTTGCCTTTTAATGCTTGAGAACAGTTAACTTTTGACCTGTGTCAGCTGTCAGATTAGAATGAATTTAGTCACATCAGCCTGAACAGGAATTAAAACCAAGCTCAGGGAGGTGAAAGGCCAGTGCCTTAAAGGGATCACCTTAATTGACTGGGCCTCTTAATCCCCCTGTTCTTGTACATTAGCCCAAATACCTCTAAGTTCTTCTCTAACCTGTTTTTGTAGAGTAGAAAGACTTACCCTTTTTCACATAACAAAACTAAGAAGTCAAAGGAACCTGACCTCGGGTCTTTCTGAGCGGGGTCTTTAGGATCATGTTAAACGTCCTGTTTTATCCCGCTCCCTTCCCCTGTGGGTTTAAGAGATGAAAATTATCAGTCAGATCCTTCTTGGCTTAAAGTCCGTCAGTGATGTTCTGCACTGCCAGACATTCCAGCTGCCATTTAATTTTGTGTTATTTGTGTCTCGATGACCTCGGTACTTGAAACAAGCATGACTAGAACATGGTTTAGGGTATGCTGCAGTTATTATCTGATGAGCTGGTGGGGATTTAGGCCATTGTTTTTAAACAAAGGTTCCTTCTATTCAGGAACATTCAGTGGATTTGCTCATATGTTTTTTTTTTTTACTGGCTCCAGGGACAGCAGGATTTATGACGAGACTGGCCAGAGTTGATTCACACAATACAAAGTCCTTGTGGTTGTCACAAGGACTTTGTATCACACATGTATCACACATGTGCCTGGAAGAGTTCTTTTCCTCCAAGACACATATTCTGACTGCAACCATAGTGCTCATGAAGAAGGGGCAGGGAAGACAAGTATCAGCCATAGCATCAAAGCCAAAACCTCAGCCATAGTATCCCAGCATCCCATTTTGCTCTGTTTGCACACAAGTGTTCCCCTTCTTTTTCTCTCTGTCTCCCTCTCTTTGGCTGTTGCTCCCTCTTTCTAACCTGGATAAGGACTAAACAATGAATACACAAAGCTCAATAGCTAACTGGCAGTGTACCATCAATAGCTGACTTATGGTGACCCATGCTGGGGTTTTCATGGCAAGACACTTAACAAGGTGATTTGCCATTGCCTGCCACTGAGTAGCAACCCTGGTCTTCGTTGGAGGTCTCCCATCCAATTACTAACCAAGGCCAACCCTGCTTTGCTTCTGAGATTTGACGAGATCAGGCTTGCCTGGGCTGTCCAGGTCAGGGCCAATAGCTAACTACAAGCCAGTTTGGTGTAGTGGTTAAGAGCAGCATGACTCTAATCTGGAGAGCCAGGTTTGATTCCCCACTCCTCCACTTGAAGCCAGCTGTGGATGACCTTGGGTCAGTCACAGCTTCTAGCTCTCTCAGCCCCACCCACCTCACAGGGTGTTTGGTTGTGGGGATAATTATAACATACTTTGTAAACCGCTCTGAGTGGGTGTTAAGTCATCCCGAAGGGCGGTATATAAATAGAATGTTGTTCTTGTTGTTGTGATTACTACAAGGGAATAATTTGATTTTGGTAGCTTCTTGCCTTCTGGATAACTCATACCACCTGCAAAATATATTTGCTTTTCTGAATTTAAAGGGTTTTTTTAACAAAAAATATTATTTCTTCTGTTATTGTTAAAGACGATGGAAAGTTTCAATAATGTACTGATTTTTTGTTAAAAAAATAGTTGATCTGGGTTGAGAGGAAATTTTCCTGAGAGAGACCACCAATCTTCACAGTTTGTTGCCATGTTAAAATGTTGGGGATTGGATGTTGGAAAGGGGAAATGAGAACCAGGATCAGCTATTAATTTTGTGGCAGTAGAGAGGTGCCCAGGTATGGTGATCTGTGAATAACTGACTTGTAAGAAAGTCCCTCTGGCCACCACAAGGACTTTGTATAGGTATTCTGTGCCTCCCAAATGCACCCGGGCCTGATTCTGATCACAGCCACAGCACTCTGGAAGAAGGTTTCAGCCTCTCCCCCTGCACACTGTTTTTGCATCCTGAAGTAGCCCTGGTGATACACTGTCTGCTTCTGTGGGAAACTTGTAAGTTGTGATGGCTAAATACATGCCGCCTCAATGGAACATATAGCATCTCTCTAGGACTATTTCAGGATGCAAAAATAGTGTGTGGAGGGAGCCTGAAGCCACTTCTTCATGTCTGCCCTGGCTGTGATCAGAATCCAGCCCCTGCATACATCTGGGAAGCATCTCACATCTGATACAAAGTTCTTACAGTGGCCTCCAGGACTTCATGGTGGTAGCAGCAAGAGAACAACCAGCACTTCTCCAGAGATGCAGTCGGTCTGGAGGACAGAGCCCAGTTCTCAAGCTGAGATTTTAGGGCTTGAAACTTTCTCTAGCTTGGTTGGGAAGCAGCAGTAAGCAAGGCTGTCTTCTCCAATGATGCTGGTTCTTTTGGTTAGAATATAGTAAAAAGACATATTTGTCCTATAATATATTGGTTGCCTATGAATCAAACAATCTTTGCAGCATGTGATATGGTGCTTTAAGTATTAGCCTTGCCCATGTACATACACTGCGAGATTTAACTTCTGGAGTCCCAGAAGTGGGGGATAAAATCTGAAGAATGACAGCTTGAGTCAATGGCACTAAGAACATGTTAAAATGGATCTCTGAATCTACCCAATGGGCAAAATATATACTAGGAAGGAGTACCGATTGACTAGGAATTTGGTACCATTTCATTGGGACTGTCCCTGGCAAAACAGAGCATATAGTAAATGCATCTAATTAAAAAAATCCACAGCTTAGAGGGCATTTACTTTTGGCAGATGTCATTTAAGGTTTTTTTTTTCTTGTTTTTATGTTGTACATAAAGTAGTGCAAGTTTCTCCTTTCACTGGAAAAATGTTCTTACTAATAGAATGAATCATGCTGGGGAAAAAACCGTCGTATCAACTTACGGAGAAAATAGGTTCATGAACTTGAACTACTTTTTGTGAACCTGGCAGATGAAAATATAATGATTTGAGGGATTTACAAAAACCACAAAATTCCACTCGGCCTGCCCATCTTGGAGTTTGGGACTGTCAGGCCATTAGCCCAGATTCCACATCAAGTTGAGTCCTGCACATACAGTAACAATAATAGTGTCTCCTTAACCCTGGTTAGAAATACAGCCTGCTACTCTTAATAGCTGGAATAGAAGGCATTTGGGCATGGGAACTGGAGGAAGGGAGAGGCGATCCCTTTGAAGTACAGAATAAGAGAAGGGCACTGGTAATCGGATGTTTAGGAGGACTGTCAAAGAAATCTCCCAACACTTGACTTGTCACTGATGGTATCTTGCTGCAGATAAAACAGCAGTTTTAAAAAAGCAAAATATGGCCCATTATCTCATCTATATCTGAGGCATGTAGGGTGCAAAGAAGCAGATGAGAAAAAAACGCAATGATGTCCTTGTTTTTCCCCTGGGTGAATTAGCAATAAAGGGAAATGCTATTTCTCTCTGTGAAGCGAGATAATTAGAAGTAATAACTAACCTGTGTTTATTTCCTTAGAAAAAAAGGAATTTCTGGTTTTAGGGAGAATCAAACCGATTCTGAGTTGCTCTGTCTTAAAAGTGGATATTTGCACGCAGGTTCAGCTATTTTCCCTCTCATTTAATTTGTTTTAAAAAACAGGTTTAAAAATTTCCCCGGAGAAGGAGTGAAGGGCATATTTCTACATGAAATGAAGGCTGATGAGGATTAAAAAAATGACAAGATGACCACCCCTGTTCTTTAATATTATATTGATTTATTCATGTGTATTAAAGTATTAATATATTCTACAGTACCTATGGAGGTAGTTGGCAACATATAGGATGATCATCTCATTTTATTTTAAGGTTGGCTCTGATTCTGTCTTTGCTGTATTCTTCCTGGACCTTGAAGCTATGGAAACTAGAAAGAAGGTGCTTTCTATTGAATCAAACCACTGATCTTTCAAGAACAGTATTGTCTGCTCTGACTGGCAGCAACTCTCCTAGTTCTCACGAAAAGGGCTTTTGCATCACCCACTTCGTGATTTATTTAATGGAAATGCCAGGGATTGAACCTGGGCCCTTCTGCATGCAAAGTTCATGCTCTATTCCTGAGCCACAGCTTTTTTTCTCTCATATTTAAGGGCCAGAGAGAAATCTTCAACAAATGCAACGTATTTATTTAAACTCTGGTTTCTCTTCAGATCGCATAAATCTTTCGCCTTTAAATGTTTTTACCCCATAGTTCAAAGTATCTTACGAAATGCTTTTAAATTTTCCAGATTAAAACCAAGATAAAATCTCCACCCTCTCCCCACTTAAAAGATGCCTGCCCTTCAAAGCCCCTCAAAAGCCCTGGCAAATTAGCAAGCCTTGCCGCACCTTCTGAATATCTCCAGGGAGTGGGGGCCCTTCAGTTCCTTAGCAGGGTTGCCAGATGGGGTCTGGAATAATACCAACCTCGAGGGTTGTGTGTGTGTGGCACTCGCTTTTTTTTAACTACTGGAAGTGATGTCATCATGCTGACCCCACTTCTGGGTGCCTGGGCTGGCTGGCCACTCCCACCGGAGCTGTACAGCAGTAGGAGGCTGGCTGGGTACTCAGGCTGAGCTATGGAGCTTTTAGGGGGGAGGGACCAGGTGTCTGATATTTGGGGAATGTTTCCCTGGATAAAACTGGATACCTGGCAACTGGATCCCATTCCACAAAGCAGGGGCCACAGTGGAAAAGGCCTGGGATCTAGTCTGGATCAGCAAGGCCACCCTAAATGCTGGGACAGCCAACAAATGGCTGCCTGAGGATTGGATTTAGTGGGCATAAGGAAGGAGATGGTCGTTGTGGGTTTTCCGGGCTGTATTGCCGTGGTCTTGGCATTGTAGTTCCTGATGTTTCGCCAGCAGCTGTGGCTGGCATCTTCAGAGGTGTAGCACCAAAAGACAGAGATCTCTCAGTGTCACAGAGTGCTACACCTCTGAAGATGCTAGCCACAGCTGCTGGCGAAACGTCAGGAACTACAATGCCAAGACCACGGCAATACAGCCCGGAAAACCCACAACAACCATCGTTCTCCGGCCGTGAAAGCCTTCGACAATACAAGGAGATGGTCCTTCAGATATGTGGGTCCCAGATCATGAAGGGCCTTAAAGGTCATGACCAGCACCTTGAATTTAACTGGAAAACAAATTGGCATCCAAAACTAGTAACATATGATCCTGAGGGCTAGCCCCTGACAATTGTCAGGCTGCTGCATTCTGGACCATGGATTCTGGACGTGGGGATTACAGATTTACAGTGGCTGATCTCCTTTCTCCAGGGTCGGGGACAGAGGGTGGCGCTCGGGGGAGATCTATCGCCCCGTCACCCTTTGGTGTGCAGGGTTCCTCAAGGGTCGATACTCTCTTCGATGTTATTTAACATCTACATGCGCCCCCTCACCCAGTTGGTGCGGAGGTTTGGGCTGGGCTGTCATCAATACGCGGATGACACCCAGCTTTTTCTGTTGATGGACAGCTGGCCAGACATGGCCCCAGACAATCTGGCCAGAGCTCTGGAGGCTGTGACGGCATGGTTGAAAAAGAGCAGGCTGAAACTGAACCCGGTGAAGACGGAGGTCCTGCAGCTGGGACGGGGGCTGCCAGATGTTGGGATCCAGCTCCCTGCCCTGGATGGGACAACACTGGCAACTTTGTCAGTGGTGAAGAGTCTGGGCGTGCTCCTGGATGCCTCCCTGTCGATGGAGGCCTAGGTCATGGCGGTTGCCAAGTCTGCATTTTTCCATCTCCGTCAGATCAGGCAACTTGCCCCCTACCTGACGCCCCAGGACCTGGCTACAGTCACCTCCAGGCTAGATTACTGTAACTCACTCTACACTGGGCTACCCCTGGGCCTGATCTGGAAACTACAACTGGTCCAGAATGTGGCGGTACGGGTCCTGACTGGTATATCCTACCAGTCACATAGCACACCTGTCCTGCGCCAGCTGCACTGGTTTCTGGTTGAATTCCGAATCAGGTTCAATGTATTGGTTCTTACCTTTAAAGCCCTGAGCGGGTTGGGACCGGCATATCTTCGGGATCACCTCTCCATGTATGTTCCCTGGAGACCGCTTCGATCAGCGGATAAATGTTTACTGGTGGTCCCCAGCCCTAAGGAAGCCTGCCTCGCTTCAACCAGGGCCAGGGCCTTTTCAGTCCTGGCCCCAGCCTGGTGGAACGCTCTGTCAATGGAGACCCGGGCCCAGCAGGACATATTATCGTTCCGCTGGGCCTGTAAGACAGAGCTGTTCCGCCAGGCGTTCGGTGGTTGAAGGTGATGGATATAGAATTAAAGAAAAGGATTTTATATATTACTTTTATACAACACATATATGCCTTGCACTTTCTTCCTATGCTCAGGAGCCAATGTAGTACTTGTAATGCAACCTGTAAGAATATGACACTTGAAACAAGAAGACTTGAAACTGTGTAAGAACTGATATACTGCTTTTAGAGATGCACTTATAAAATGTTATGCATATGTTATATTATTCTATAAGATTCCAGAAGAAATCAGTACCAGAGAGCCTTTTGTAAAAAAATCTGATTTGATGCAGCAAGCTGGTTTTGGCCTCCTGTGGCCTACTTTCCTTAAGGCAGAGAAGGAACTGGAGGAAAGGACACAGAGAAAATAAAACATCCTTTTTATCAGCAGAATTCAGTTATCAGAGGGTATCAAGGTTGCTAGATCGAGACGCATTGGCACTGTTGAAGGTGGTGTGCCCAGAGGAAAGTGGGTGAGAGGTTAGCCTATGTCCTTCTGATTTTAGGACAAGATAAAGGATTTTGCAGGATTTGGAATTCTCCCCAGAAGAAGAGCCAACCCAGAATTGCATCTTCAAATCAGAACTAACCCTAGATACCTTATGAGCCAATAAGATAGCAAATATTAGAATATTGTAATATTGTTATGATTATCTGAAAGTATTAATTACTCTACACTTCTATTGTAAGGGGTTGAGCTTTTTACACACAAGGAGACCGTCTACTTCTGTGTAAGGGAAGAAGCTCATCCCCTGGGTTAATAAAGAACCATCTGTTTTGCTTCAATTCAAGAAGGACTCCTGGATTCTATTTTAATTTTTATTGTGGTTGGTGGGGAAAAAAGAGAACAACCACAGAGGTACAAATCTGTGCCCAACAAAGGGGGCGGTGCCATGTCGGCCTCCCACCTTTGGGGTAGGGGGGGTTCTCCCCACCATTGCACTTGGTTAATTTATTTCATTATTGTTTTGTATGTTGATTTTAGTATTGTTGTTTTCTTGTTTTTATTGATTTTAGCTTGTTCACCACCCAGAGCCCCTGAGGATGGGCGGTACATAAATAAATAATAAATAAAATTAACAGAATGAATTTCAGCAGAGATGTCTGGGGATGACACTTCAGCCTCCTGTGGTGATGGCCTCCACCCTGCCACTGGGCCCACCTCACCAGGCTGGCAAAGCCCCCCTGCCACCATTAGCCCCCTGCCCACTCCCTGTAAAGGTCCCAACTCACTGGGAAGGAGCCAGGAAGTGACCCAGAATGCCAAGCAAGCCCCAGATGGCAGCAGCCAGCAGGCTGAGGGCAACAGAGGAGTCATAACCCGGGAAGACAAGGCAGCTGCCTGCGCTGGGATGGTGTTTTCCAGGCAGTCCAGAGGAGTGGGGCTGACTGAGCCGAGTGGCATGCACATGTCCCCGGTAGGGGTTGGCGATGTAACTCTAGGCCTGCCACCACCCCAGAACAGCCATGAGGGCTGGGCAGTGCTGGGGAGCCATGCTACATTGTGGCAGCGAGGGAAAGGCTGGGAGGTGACTGATGAGCCTCAGGCTCAGGTGCTCCAGGGCTTCTCCAGGAGGTGGTGGGCTCTCCTTCCTTGGAGATATTTAAGAGGCTAGATGGCTGCCTGACAACTGTGATGATTCCATGACGCAGTATGAACATTAGCAGATTGGGAGAGGGAGGGCATGAAGGGATGAGCCAGCGCGAGGCCAGGGTAATACCAATTGCCACTTCGGGGTCAGGGAGGAATTTCCTCCAGGCCAGATTGGCTGGGGATCCTGGAGGCTTTTTCCTTCCTCTGGGCATAGAGCAGGGGTCCCTGAGGGAGGTGAGGGGAGAGGAGGTAGCTCTGAATTTCCCGTATTATGCAGGGGTGGGACAAGATGACCCTCGGGGTACATTCAAGCTCTATGTTTCAATCCACTCCTGGTGAACAAATGCCTACCTCCAGAGGACTCATGTTTGAAGGGCTCTTCTCTTTCTCTCCAGGCTCGAAAAACCCCTAACAGTCCCCGTAGCAGAGAGATGTCTCTGACAAATGGGAGGAGTGGGGAAACTATTCACAACTACCAGGGCTTCCCCCCCCCCCCCCCGGTGGTACAGTATGCAGTACTGGCACCTCTTTCAGCTGGCAGATTTGGGTCCCAAAGGCAAAAAAAAGAATCATGAGGACTGGCACTTTTTTTAAAGAAGAAAAAGCACAGTATTTCATTTGTCTGGGGCAGGCCTTCTGTTTCCATTCGGCTTTAGTCTCATATAAAAAGATGACAGTGGCAGGGACCATTCCCTAGCTTTGGGGGTCCCAGTTGCTCACTATTGGACTAAGGAATTGTAACCAAAGATCAGCAATTATTAGAATAGTCAGGGTGCTAGAGCAGTTATTATTACGAAATTATTAGTTGGAGAGGCAGGGAGAGGAAGTGTGGTTGGGGAACATCTGTCCAGATGCTCAACATCTCAGCTGGTGGTGGGGTTTTGTCTCCTTTCTGTCTGGCGGTGTAAGGGCTGGGCATGGCCAGAGGCACAAGCCTTTGGGCATGAGCAGAAGGGCAAGAGCCAAAGGACTGTTGGCCCTTTGGGTCTTCTCGCAGCCTGTGCCTTCTGATGGCTCCTCCTGAATCCAGGACCAGCCCATGACTCGAATATTGTTTGTTGTTTTCTTCGCTTACTGGTTCATTTATATAGTGTGAGTTTTCTTTTTTTCTTTTGTTTATCAGCTGCTGTAGGTCCATTCAGTGAGAAAAGTGGGATATAAAAGTTGAAGAAATTAATTAATATGCATTTTTGATCCACAAACTGCCGGAGTGTAGAAATGAACCACAGAAAGCAGAGGTTTCTGGTAGAGCCTGCTGATGTTAAATATATCTGCATTCAAACTCATCTGGATTTTTTTTTTTAAAGCCATGTGAGGATGGCCAAGTTAAATCTCCTGCACAGGCATGTTATATCTGTCCAACACACAATACATAATTCAGGGTAATTATGCTAATAGGAGCTGTGGGGACGTCACTGGTTTTCTTCAGTGAATCTGGAATGCTGCCATATTTCAGTTAGGAGGTAACTGCCAGACAAGCTCACACCAGTTGATCCCAAATTATCCCATGGTAATTTTGAGAATCTGGTTCCTATCCAGCAAAAAGGTACACTCGTGCATTGATTTTCATATACAAGTGCATTGATTTCAACGCTATCTCTGGGTCATTTTCTCTTTTCATTGTTAAACCAAGAGATTCCTCCTCAGCTTAAAATACCTGTAAAAATAGTTGGCAGATAACTCTTGTTTTATTGCTTCTGTGGCATTCCTCAAAGAAGGGGGCTTTGACCTTCTTAAATTCCTGCCAAAGATTAAATACCAAAAGCAGCAGTACGACAGAGAGTTAATAGACAGTTTCACTACACACAGCAGGACCTCTCAAGGAGGTCAAGTTATTAACACACTGGGAAATGTAGGTTGTATTTTCTAAGGTAGGATTTAACATGCTATCCACTTTGGCTACTTCTGACAGCAGTCTCTTTGAGAAGCTAGTATCACAGGATCTCACGAACTTGCTTCAGCAAACATCTTTTAAAATACTTCTCATCACATCCATAAATGAGACTTTGCGAGCAAAGAATATCTTCTATAAAAATACTAATGCTCTCGACATGGAGATACCTGTGTGAAAGAAAGTTCATTGCAGTTAATAGTTAATAGGGATACTTATTCACATTTGGTCCCAGGAACAGGAAGTCTTATGGCTGACAGCCAGGGCATATGTTGATCTATAGGTCTACTCTGGTTTTCCTTCAATTGTTTGTTCCAAGCAACAACATACACTAGTTTATGAATGCAGAAAGTCACTATCTGGCTTCATTTCCCCGATGTAGCAACAAGATCCATGGGGCCTTTTGACAGTACTAAGTCACACTGCGTAATCCACCCTGAGTCTCAGTGAGAAAAGTGGACTATAAATAACAAAAAGTTCTCACTTTATTTATTTGTGTTATTTATAGTCCAATTATGACACGACTCATAATTCAAGTCCCTTTCACTTCTTTCAGCACAATCATATCTGATTTGCAATGTAGATTTGGGATGGTGACTCATTCCTTACATGGTCCCTGACTGCCCTCCCAACTCTCTCTTTATTGAATGTTCCCCCTTTTAAATTTTGTTTTCAGCTACCATCCCTTTATGTATCATTTGTTCTGTACCTTCTCCCCCCCACCCTTACTTTATCATCTTGGTTCCTTGACTTACCGTGAAATCCTACACAGAGTTACACCCTTCTAAGTTCATTAACTTCAGTGGATTTAGAAGGGTGCAATTCCATTCAGGATTATGTGCTGGCAACCCTGTGTCTCAACCATCACCATCTTTCCCTACACAGTTCTAGGTACTGTAGTGTTGTGAGGTAACTAGGAATCTCTAACAGGATTTTAAGCACCAAAATACAATTTTCAGGATTCTCTGGGGGAAGTAAAGATAGATAATGTGACCTACAGCTGATGAACAGCGGGGCCTAGATCTTTCTCATACGTACAATTAAATCATTCTGGATTTTAGTTCTGTGCCTTCCTCCTCCACCTCTTTCCCCTCAGATCTATGTCTGGGTTCCCATTGTTTTCAGTCTTAAGATTTCGAGCCTGCTGGCTGCAAACCCTCAAAATCCAGAAATCTGTTAAACAGACAACATTCACAACCCTGAAAGGAAGCATAAATCCCTACCAGGAATTTGAATCTTCATACTGTGCTGTCAGTTGCGATTTATCTTGCCATTTTAAAACAAAAACAAACGGAAAAAAACACAACAAAGGTTCCGTCTTCAGCACTTTTAACCCATTAGAACAGCTGGGTCATTTTGGGGAGGGAGGTTTTATGTTGCTGTATTGTTTTCTCCCCACCCCACCCCCAGAAGGCCTGTAATAAGAGCTGGATTCAAAGTGCCTCCTCAGGACACTGTCACTATAGACCGACACTTTGTTCAGCTCGGCGGTGGAGCCATTAGGCTTTCAAAAGTCCACATCAAAATCCTAATTCCTAAATGATTCTCATCTCATCAGCATTTCCCTCCTCTCCCTCCTGCCCGGCACATAATGTTTCTATTGTATGGGGATGTTGTTTTTCTGAGGAAGCGGCAGGGACTTAAATATCATAAAGGCGAGAGTCAGGCTTTGATATACTGTCAGCAAAAGCTGAATACTGTAATTTTCAACAATTTTCTAAAATCTCCTCCCTGCGTCTTTCCTCCCTCGACGAGACACTCCTTTTGCAGGATCCTCGCCTGCACAGCAAAATTAATGTTCTGCTGGTGACGGGAGACAGTGGGTTACTGTGAGCGCAGACTTTCTGGGCTCCCTTTGCTATTACGCCCTGGCAACTTCAAAGCCCTGGCCATCCTGTTTCCATCTTCCCTTGGGTCTGACTTAACAGCGCAGTTCAAAAGTGCAGCCTTCTGAAGCTGGCGACAGCAGCTCCGCTCCACAGGCTTCTCTTGCGTTGGACTTTTAATCGTGTTAAATGACAAGATCCACTGATCTTGGACAACATGGCAGAATTACCCTCCCTTTAGTGATGGCATTCCTTCCAGTCTGGTTATTGGTATGATCAGATGAAATCTAGCCTCAGAGGTAGGGCTGCCAACCTCCAGGTGCGGAACTACGGATAAATTCCGGTGTACAGGAACTCCAAAGGTTCCACAAAACAATACTAGAAAATACTTGTTGCAAATCTTTATTACGGTCATAGACCACACAATAATAGCATACAACCCAGTCATGGTAAGTCATATTATTTACAAATCTATTCACTAAAATTTCAGGGTACAGAGTCTTAAATATTTAAAACCTTAAAACCTGAGAATACTAGAAAATAATTTTTTAATATATTTTTTGTAAGTGCAAAGTGCTAATGCAGTGCAATAAACCATAAGTCCAATATTAATCAATTACAATCGCAAAAATGGTCAGTAATAACCAGTATTCATCCATATCCAACTGGTAGAGTACAACAGTCCAACTGGTGAAGTATATCAATCAAAGTCCAATTAGTAAAGTTCATCAAATGTGGTACAACAAGATCAATTAGTACTTATCAATGTCCAACCAGTAAAGATAAGACTCCAGTATTTCAAACAAAATTCAGATTGGTGACCTCCAAATCCTTTACTCAGCAGAGATGCTGTAGCTGAACGTTTCTTCAAGCCGTCAGCTTGAAGAAACATTTAATGAACTTTACCAATTGGACTTTGATTGATATACTTCACCAGTTGGACTGTTGTACTTGACCAGTTGGATTTGGAGGAATACTGGTTATTACTGACCATTTTTGCTATTGTAATTTATTAATATTGGACTTATGGTTTATTGCACTACATTAGCACTTTGCACTTTACAAAAAATATATAAAAAATTATTTTCTAGTATTCTTTTGTGGAACCTTTGGAGTTCCTGCACACCGGAATTTATCCATAGTTCCTTGCTTTGTTTTCCGGTGTTGCCCCAGTAGTTGTCGGTCTAACCTCCAGGTGCGGCCTGGGGATCTTGCAGAATTACAACTGATTTCCAGGCAATATAGATCAGTTCACTGGTGAAAATGGCTGCTTGGAGGATGGACTCTATACCATTATATCCTGCTCAGGAACATCCCCAGGCTCCACTTCCAAACCTCTAGGAATTTCCCAGCTCAGAGTTGGCAACCCTATACAGAGGTGTGACAAACATGGTACATGCAAGGACTTTTCTTCCTCCAAAAAATGGAGGTGAGAAAACAAATGAGTTATGTACATTGTGATCAATAGGGTCAGCCCCCTCAAGGTGGAACCTGAAGGTCTCCCATAATTATCACTGATGATACTACAGAGATCAGTCACCCCACCACAAAGGAAAGGCCTGATCTGGAGGACAGACTCTGTAGGCCTGCCAATCCCCCAACTAAGGTGGGGGTTCCCCTACCTGAGCTCCTGCTACCTGCTGCTGCTCCAAGCAATGGTGATGGGGAAATTAAAAAATACTCACCAGCTTCTATGGCATCACATCCCTGTTGAGATTTTTCTCCTCTGCAAACTCCACTGTTCCTGAGCGACATTTGAGAAGCTGGATCATTTTTAAACACTGGGGTGTGACAAAGTAGGGGAAGGTGTACAGGAGAAGAATTTCCTTTGCAAATGAGTAAAGAGAATGAGACTAGTTTTTGATACACAGCCTTGGCACAGCTAACCTTCTTTCCTCTTTTCTCCTTTTGCAGGGTGGGGCGTGAGGGTTTGCCTGCCCTCTTCCCCCGAATCCCACCTGGCATATCAGTTTCATCTCTAAACATGCACATGGGGAGGTTATGTCTGAACTGGTTATCTGTATGTGACCGAATCCACACGTCCATTGTTTTGCGCGTTTTTTCACCACTGTGGCACTAAACTCACCGCTGCTCACACGCTGCTCACACATTTCGCAAAACTTCCATCATCAATGTACTATAATTGCGCTTCCATGCTGTCCTGCTTGAGAAGCCCTTAGCCTGTGGCAGTCATGGTTGTAGGTCTTCCTTTTCCACCTGTTGCAGCCAGCACCAGCACCTCCTTTCCTCTGGCCTGCAGCCCCTTGTGGGCACAGAGCCCTGCTCCTGCCTGGCCAGAGGGAACTTTTCTGGGAGGAGTGGCTGGCGTGCGCACGCTCGCGCCACTGCTGCCCCTTCCCCTTGTGGGCTCAGAGCCCTGCTCACGCCTGGCTGGAGGGAACTTTCCCTGGAGGAGTGGCTGGCATGCGCTTGCTTGCGCCACTCATGCCCGGCTGGAGGGAAGAGGAATGGCAAAAGTAAAAGGCTCTGCCCAATATCACACTTTCCTCATTGGGCATGTGCAGAACTGATAGCACCATGAAGACGCTCTAAGAGCATGAAAGTGAATGTCCAATTCATGATAGCGGGATCAACCCGACTGCCACGAATGCACGAGAAAAGTGGAAGGTGAGCGTGTATGGATTCGGCCTGTGTTTGTAAGTGGGGCTAATGTTTTTGGTGGATAGAAGTCTCATTCCCCTGTCGCATGTAAGGGGGCAATCACCCATGGGTTGTTGTTGCAGTGCTTGGATAATGATCACTTTCAGGCTTGGCACTATAACAAACGAGTAGGGTGGGGTAACATTAATGTGATCCAAATTTTCAAAAGATTCACACCTTCGAACTCTGGCCTTATCTTGACTTCCACTCAGGCTCCCCTTACAATTGCATTACAAGCATTGGATGTTCTGCTAACAGTTGCACAGATAGGAGTACACCCAGGGCTTTTTTTCTGGGAAAAGAGGTGGTGGAACTCAGTGGGTTGCCCTCGGAGAAAATGGTCACGTGGCTGGTGGCCCCGTCCCCTGATCTCCAGACAGAGGGGAGCTTAGATTGCCCTCTGCGCCACTGAGCGGCAGGGAGGGCCATCTAAGCTCCCCTCTGTCTGGAGTTCAGGGGGCGGGGCCACCAGCCATGTGACCATTTTCAAGAGGTTCCGGAACTCCATTCCCCCGCGTTCCCCCTGAAAAAAAGCCCTGAGTACGCCTAAGGTATTTTAAGTGTACACCTACCTACCAACAAGTTTGCATATATTAGGGACTTGAGGTGGGCTGTGTGAAACTGGGCCAACAGACCCTCAGTTCTCTGGCCCAGATCTTAGAATTAGAGTAAATAAGGGGTGGGTTAATGCCTGACTCATGGGGTGGGGGGTGGGGTGGGGGTCGAATCTTGAAGACAGAGCTTTGCAGGGCAGATCTGTGTGGTCTACTACTTCCTTGGATTCAGCATCTCTGTTTATGCTTAACAACCTACAACCTAACTATTTATGCACCCGGGCTGAGAGAGTCTTGTTTTTTTTGCTGGAAAAAACCCTGTATCAACATCAATCTCCTTCCCGCTCCCACAGTTTGCCCTCCTGTCCGTTCCTGGGAGCAGTGACCACCCCGTTTTAGCTTGTAACTGGAAACTATTTAGAAAGTGATGCAAAAAAAAATCAGATTACTTTATGAATTTGTACTTTATTTTATGTGTGTGCTTTCCAGTTAGTAAAAGTGCTTTTTCTTTCTCTGTCTTCCTTTCCCATTAAGAATTTTTTGGCCATGTGAAGGTGTGGGTAGAAGTGATTAGAGCTGTTTTGGCTTTCTGGAAGTATGCTAGAAAATTTTCCTAGGAGGGACTTCACAGAATGTATTAAGAGCTACAGTAGTCTAGCCACAAGAACTGGCCACTAGGAGGTGATATTTTTGTCTTTATTATTCAGTATTGCTGGTCTGTGCTGAACGGAAATGTATTCATTCTGAATACCAACATCCACGCATATTTCAAACACTAATAGCAAATTAATTTCTGAGATAGTACAATTCTTAGGTGGGGACTCTGCAACTTTCGTTTCACAAGGGGAGACATTTATTTGAAAAGAGCCTTTCATTAAATTGAGATGGTACACTCTTTGTGGGAGGACTGTACCACTTCGGGAATATATGGAGGAACAATCTTGAAGCTGTTGGGTATTCATTATTATTGTATTTTTATTACACTCATTGTTAGCCACCTCAACGCAATATAAATGGTTAGGATAAATGGTTTATTTATCCTATCACATCAGCTTGGGGCCCTTTTTAAATGACCCAGATAAGGTGCTGAGAGCCAAAAAAAAAAAAAAAGGACTCAGTACTGTGCCACTGACCTGAATACATTTTGTCATCTGTTCACACTGACGTGAACACGAAGTCCTCAGTTACAAAGAGTAAGCATGATTGGACAAAAGAAAAAGATGAACTGCAGTTACACACAGTGTGGGATCACACTTCTGCTCTGTCTCTATTTGGGGTGCGTAACATCATGGCAAGAATTTCATATTATATTTAAAAGAGTTTTCTTTTGGTCAGGATGTACAAGGACAGTGCTCCTATGAACATCCATGTTTGTAGTACCTTACTCAACCTTTTTTGGACAGAAAGAGACTGATCATATATAAGTGGTCAAGTTCCTTTGCCTGGTTCTTCCTTCCAGTCCCCACAATGCAATCCTAAACAGAGTTACATCCATCTAAGCTCACTGAACTTCAATGGACTTAGAAGGGTGTAACTCTGCTTAGGACTTGGGGTGTGCATAATGGAACAAACAAGCTGAAAATACATTCAGAAATCGCTGGTTTGGTTCTAAATTGGAAACTAAATTGTAATGAGTCCCTCCCTCCAAAAGATTTGTGTATTTTGTTTCAGTTCATACCTCACAGCAGCAGCCGCACTGGGCTTGCATGGCATCATTTTGTTTTCCTTAACAGATCACCAACTGGATCCCAAGGACTGAAAGCTCTTATTAATTAACTCTGTTGGTGGGAAGGGGAACTGAGCACAATGCACATGAGTGCACCTCCCCCCCTGTCGCTACCTGGTTAATGTCATTGTCTCCCAATTAGGTGATACCTCACAAGGGAAGACCCCTCCCCACCTATTATTTTTGGAAATGTTTGGGACGGTGCAGACTCCAGTCATAAGATGCAATTTGAAAGTCACTTCCCTGGGACTAAGCGCTGTTGAATAACATGGGACTTTTTGCAGTGCTACTCAGGCACTAGTCTGTCTCCTCTACCTCCATCCAGGGCACTTGGATGGTAGCTGTGAGGAAAAGTTCCATTGTGGGGGTGGGTTGCAAGTGCCTTGTTCAATCAGTGGAACTTGATAAAAGCCCTGGAAGACTTCAATCATAGGCTGTAATTCTAAAGAAACTTCACTGGGAGTAAGGACGAGGAAACATGGCATCAAAGGTAATAATTTATTGGCACTACAGAAAAAGAAGAAAATAAACTTAAAGCAGGATTGTTTTTAATGCTGCCGCCTCCACCCCTCTACCCCTTTGCCTGGCAGTTTCTCGCTGTGCTCTCACTGACATACGCCTTCTTCAGGGTCTGATTCTGTGTTTATGTGTGTGGTGTAACTGAGGAAAAACTTGGAGGACAGATGATTTAGAGGGAGGTCTATATTCTGTGTGATTTCAGTGCTGTTAAGTACAAAAACAGCTGCCCCCAAAAGCCTGGAAGCCCACATTGCAAAGAATGATCTGAAACTCAAGATAATGAAGAAACTGAATCAGATCAGATCCAAGCCGGTAACTCCCCAGCTGGAAAAAAAAATAAGGGCACATAGTTGGTTTGGAATCTCGGGATCTGAAACTGAAATGAATTTTTTTTCAGTGTGCATTCCTACTTGGAAATCATTCCATCTTCTGGAACATGCATGTTTACAAATCCGTATATCTGAAGGGTTATCTGGAGGAGGCAGCTGAGTAAGGCTGTGTTTCTCTTACTACCAACGGGACCTTCTCTCGCCAGCTAGAGGACGAGCATTGTCAGTGAGCCTTTTTCTGGACCATAGACTTTGGCAAGTACCTGAGCACTGCGACTCTTGAACCCAAACTCTGTTTCACAGACTACCAATTGGCCACCTCAGTCTTAAGACCGTGGAGACGTGAGTTGGAAACTTACCAATTTCCCTTGACTTTTTCTGTGTGGGAAGAGTGACTAAAACTGCCTGCCAAACGCACAGTTGGGTTCCAAAGCAATGTGACACTTTCATCCACACCATTCCCATGACTTGGGTTTAATAACTTCAAAGGAAAAGTGAGACTGAGGCAAAGTGTATTTGGTATGGTGGTCTTTCAGCTAATAAGGAAATGGAGTTCAGTCTCCCCAGTTTGAATCTGTGCTTTCTGATGAGTTCCCAGATCTCAGAGGATAACAATCTCCCTTCAGGCACCACAACTGCGCTCTTCGAGCCCACATCATGCCATTGTTGTGCGTAACAAAATGTTAGCAGCTTGCTCACCCAGTACATGGCTGGCCTGGATGGAGGAGATTATGATCGCTAGATTTATATGCTGATTAGTACTGCTGGAGGTTTGTCATGGTGAATTTAGACAAGTCATAAAATTATTGCTAACCATGGACATTATGGCAAGAATTATAAATTGACTCGGGCATGCTTTGTACAATCCCAACAGTGACTCTTGAAGAACATTGCAGCTGCATCCAATTGATGTTATGTAGACAGAATCTGTTCACATCCAGTTTGGTGTAGTGGTTAAGACCGGTAGGACTCTTATTTGTAGAACTGGGTTTGATTCCCCACTCCTCCACTTGAAGCCAGCTGGGTGACCTTGGGTCAGTCACAGCTCTCTCAGCCCCACCCACCTCACAGGGTGATTGTTGTGAGGATAATAATTACACACTTCGTAAACTGCTCTGAGTGGGCATTAAGTTGTCCTGAAGGGTGGTATACAAATTGAATGTTGTTGTTGTTGGTGTTAGTGCTGGGCTTTGATGAATAAACCTTATATGTGACCAAGGGTTGCCAACTCTGGGTTGGGAAATTCTTGGAGATTTGTGGGTGGAGCCTGGGGAGGGCAGAGTTTGGGGAGGAGAGAGCTCTCAGCAGGGTATAATACCATAGGATCCACCCTCCAAAGCAGGAGAATGGATCTCTGTAGTTTGAAGATCAGTTGTAATATTGTAATTCCAGGAGCTCTCCGGGCCCCACCTGGAAGTTGGCAACCCTAGCTAACTTCCTCTTATCCAAGTGTTCCATTTTTAGTACAAAAATGGACCCATTCCCCTGCTTTACATATGAATGGACAGACTCATGTATAAATACACATAGTCCTACCATTGTTGCTTTGGTATTAAACTGGTGAAATGTGTTGTGAACTTGTGTCTGGACTGTAACACACATATTTGTATTCATTTATTATATATATATATATATATATATATCCCCTGCTCTCAATCTTTACAAGTTCTCAAGACATTACAGTCTCTTTCTCTCTCACATACACACATGCGCTCGCGCGCACACCCACAGACAATAAAAAACTAATTGTGTGGTGTAGTGGTTTGAGTGTCAGTCTAAGATCTGGGCAATCCAGGTTCAATCCCCCATTCTGCTATGGAAGCTTGTTGGGTGACCCTGGCCAGTCCCACACTCACTTAGCCTAACCTACCTCACAGGGTTGTTGTGAGGATGAAATGAAGGAGAGGAGACCAATGTAAGTTGCTTTGTGTCCCCATTAGAGAATGAATGAATAAATATAATAGAGAATATATACAATGACAACAGTAAAATACTTATTGCTATCTATTCTAAATGATGACAGTTTTTATTTATTATTCTAAATGGTTTTATCCTAAATGGTTTTATCCTAAATTGTTATTATCCTAAATGGTTTTAAATTGATTTTTTCTGTGCATTTCTCTCTCAACAGTTGCATGCCTGGAACTTTCATCTGGCTTTTCAAAACCCTTTTGAGTTTAGTTTGCTCAGGATTTCGGTGTGGCTTAATGAAAGATGAATGGCTGCTGGTACATAGACAACTCCCCCCCCCAACCCCCAGGTCTCTTGTTTGACAGCTCTAGAATGAAGGCCAGAAGCAGAGACATTTGTGCCTTATATCCTGTTGACATATCCTCTAGTATAAATACCTAGGAAATTATTGCAATCCAGAGTCTGGCCAGGTGAAAAGAAAATGCAGGCTTTAAAAAACATTCTAGACAAAATGCATGGATCTCATTAATATTCTAGAGATCACCACCTAGTACATATCATTAATATTACAGCAAGAAAACCAAAGTGAAGAACTAATGAAGACAATTCTATGTTAATGCCAGTGTGGAGAATGGAGAACCCAGAACCGTTACGTAAATTGTCAAAATGCCAGCAGATGGCACTGAAGAATATGGAATTATTGGATTTCCCAGACAAGTTATTGTTTGTGGTCTCTGCTTATGGGTTCTGGAACCTAAAAATTTCCTGTTAGAATACAAGCTCAGTGGCTTCTGGGAATACAAGGGTTTCAACAATTTCATTTTTAAAAATCTGAAAGAGTCTGGAGAAAAGTGTTACTCAGCAAAATAGGAAATGAGTAAGAGATGCTGAGGCTTATTTACCTCACTTCTGGGGAAATTTGGAAGTGATGCCGCTCTGCTCTAGGAGTTGCTAGAAAGTCTATGGATTTACCATAGAGTTTCAGATGATTCCTAGTGCGCAATGACATCACTTCCAGGTTCACCCATGGAAGTGATAATACTGTCATACTAATAGTGCCCCCTTTCCCTGGCTGCAGACTGTCACCAGTTGCCAATTCTAGTCATACTGCATTTTTAGCAGTGTGCTTATGGGCCTAGTTCCTCTTGTATCCCTTTTACTTGACAACAATAAACTCACCACAACTAAAACCATTCTGTCTCTTAATTACTCTCAGTCCTTCAAAATGGTTGTAAAGCTGTTCTAAAACATACTGCTGGAAAGACTCAACTGTCAACTCTTCCATTTGGGTCTCTCTGACCAGGCCTCAAGCCTGTTAATTTTTTTTTTTTGCCTGCTCCTTGCTTGCCGCCTCAGCATCCATACATCTTCTGTATCCCACTGGGCAAGCTTTCTAGTTTCCTGTCTGTTTGCCCTTAGCTTTCTTCTCCATTTAGCTATAAATTCTGGCTTGCCTTGACAATGTGTAATTATACAGCACTGAAACTAATATTTGAAAAGAAAAAAAAAACACTGCAAAGCCACCAGGAAGAACTTGCTGCAAAGGAAAAGTTACACAAGGACTACTTCGGTGGAAAGTTGAATATTGAGACGCCCTATAACCAAGCCTGCAATCTTCACAACGCAAGCCTTCCTCCACTCCCCGCATCCTGTGAACAAGCAGCAATTTTCAATGAGCAAAAACTGCCGAGTTGGGGCAATCGACGTCTGCAGGTTATTAAGAGAGGCGCTTCCATCCTGCTTGGTGCTCATTTTGGTACTTATCTTAGTAATGAGGATATTTTTACATTGATTCAAAAACTGACGCCAATTTAAATTGAGGTTTTTTTAAAAAAATTCCCAAGAAACTAGTAAACATCTATATTTAACAACTGTCTTAAAAAAAAAAAGTTAAAAGCATCCAAAAAAGTTTTTTTTTTTTTGCTCTTGGTCTATGTGTATGGAAAAAATGTCAAGAACATATCCCCTAATTTTGCCTGCAGGCTTAGGCATTTTTGCCAAGGGTTTATTTATGTCCAAGTTATAAACCGTGAAAGATGAGGCTGCATAATGGAAAAAAACCTGCGTGCCCTTTAGTGACATGCTGTAAAAACACCGGTTCTGGCAAATCACCTGCACGGCTCCCTCAGATTTCCAACGGAAACAGGATGGTGCCCTGTGTGTAACTGGTTCATATCTTAGCGGGAGGCTTTGTGAGCCTCTGAAATAGGGGTAAAGATGATCTCATCATTACTGCTGTCTATATTTGCTGCCAGAATGTTTGAAGGATAAAATGAGCTACTTTCAAACATGGGCGTTTGCCAGTTTACCTGGAACACCTGAGTCACCACACATTCCAGAAGCTCTGGTGGTGCCACAAAATATACGGCCCTTCCAGCAGCTCACAAATGAAACTAGGGCCTGAACTACACATTACGATTGGTAACATGTAGGATTAAGGTTCTGATGGGCTACATGCACATAGTAGCCCCTGGGCAGGGTTGCAGAGACCTGGAGTCCCTCCACGGGAGATGCCCAGGTCCCTGGACTCTCTTTGCAGGGGATTGGGAGCCGGCAATTACCTGTCTTCCTTGTTCGCGCGTGCGCACATCACACACACATGCGCTCTCGGCTCGTGTGATGACGTCACTTCCAGGAGTGATGTCATCACATGGGGGGGTCAAAGGGTGCCTCTGGGTCAAAGGGGGCCCTTGTCCTTGCTGGTGTGGGCTGCTGTTGCCGCGGCCACAGCCTGCTCTCGTTTGGCACAAAGAGGCCGCGGCAGTGGCAGCGGTGAGAGCGGGCGGTGGCAGCGGTGGCGAAAGTAACCCACTCTCGCAGTGCAGGAGTGCACCCCCCCACTGGGGGGCATGCTGCGCCACCCGGGGAGGGGGAACCCCAGGGAGTGCACCCTCCCCCGCCAGCCAAGTAAGTGGCCATGGGGGGAAGGGTGGGACTGGGGGATCCCCAGCTCTGGGCGGGGGAATGGGAACTCTATCCCGGGCCATTTCTGGTCAGGAAAAGGGCCCAGGGAGGAAGGCCAATATGGTGGGAGACCTGCTGGCAACCTTCTTTCCCCACCACCACTCCTTTGCAGTGGAAGAAAAAAATTGCCAGTGGCATGCATGACATGCTTTCACTTAGAAGGAAAATCTAGAAGTTAGTATCATGTTGCTCTGGTAATCCAGCAGTTCCTAGAGAAACATGATGTCATTTCTAGTTTTTCCCAGAAGTGATGTCATTTTGCACTTGGAGCCAGTGTCCCCCCCCCATGTCCTCTCCCCCATCTCCTGCCACTTGCCAGCCATTCATTGGCAACTCTACCAATGCCCCTTCTCCTATTCAGAAGTCCCAACACACATTGGGCTCCTACATGTTTGGGAAATTAGTTCCCCTGCTCTTGACATCTGACTGTCAGCATCAAAGAAAAGTCAGGGTAACCCCACCCTACACAATACAAATAATAATGTCTACTAGTGTAGGTAAGGTTGCCAACCTTCAGGCAGGCAAAACCAAGGGACACAAGTCCCCTGCGAGCTTCAATAAATCACACATCAATTTCAGTTTACAACTACTCATTTTATAGTTCTTAAAGTGCTCAGTGCTAATAGTAATCAAATACCATCTAACCACAATTTATCAGAATTATGACTTAAGTGGCACAGTAGCTGTAAGCGGAAATTGACGTGTGATTTATTGAAGCTTGTGGGGGACTTGTGTCCCCCTGGTTTTGCCTTAGACAACTGCGAGAGCCTCTGTTGGTTTTCAACCTTCAGGCAGGGCCTGGTGATCTCCCAGAATTACAGCTGATCTCCAGACTATAAAGAGCTTGGTTCCCCTGGAGAAAATGGTTACTTTGGAGAGTGGCTGCTAAGGCACTGAGGTCCCTAACCCCACCTTCCCTAGTCTCTGCCCCAACATTTCTAGGAATTCCCCAGTCTGCAGTTGGAAATCCTAAATTTGGGCCTAGGTGGCTTTATTTTGCATAGCATTGCCAATCATTTTAGCTAGGGTTGCCAAAGCCGGTTTGAGAAATTCCTGGAGATTTGTAGTGGTGCTTGTGGAAGACAGAGTTTGGAAAAGGGAGGGCATGTGATGTCATAGTGTTTATCCTCCAAGGCTGCCATTTTCTACAGGGGAACTGATCTGTGAAATCTGGAGATCAGCTGTAATTCTGGGAGAACTCTAGGCTCCACCAACAGGTTAGCAACCCTATTTTTAGTAGCTCCCAATCCTTTTACAGGAGCTTGGTCTACAGCATTAGCAGATGAGCACTTTGGCCTCCATACTCAGAAATGCTTGTTTCTGCCAATCAGATTGGTGTTAAAGGTGCCATCCCAAGCTATGTCATTTTTCTGGTCAGTTGGCAACCTTAGCTTTACATTAAGTGAAGAAAGGAATTCATGGTAGAGTGAATAAACCAAAGGAGTGAGCCACAGGTTAACCGAACGTTTTGAAAATATTAAAAGCAAAGAATGCATTTCTGTACATCTCCTTTAGGTTGCATGCCTCTGAAGGGCCATTTTCACACATCTTTAAAATAGCGGGATACTCACGGAAGGCTGCTGGCTTCCTCACACGATTTTTGACGCCATCTATTTACAAAACACCACAAAACCGCCATCATCACTGCCTGCCTACGGATGGTGTCAAAAATTGCGTGAGGAAGCTGGAAGCCTTCTGTGAGTATTGTGCTATTTCAAAGATATGTGAAAATGACCAGGGTCAAACTAGATGTGCAGATCTTTAGTTTTGACTAGGGCTTTTTTTCAGCTGGAACACGGTGGAACGGAGTTCCGGAACCTCTTGAAAATGGTCACATGGCTAGTGGCCCCGCCCCCTGATCTCCAGACAGAGGGGAGTTTAGATTGCCCTCCGCGCCATGGCGCGAAGGGCAATCTCAACTCCCCTCTGTCTGGAGATCAGGGGGAGGGGCCACCAGCCATGTGACCATTTTCTCCAAAGGCAACCCACTGAGTTCCACCACTTCTTTTCCCAGAAAAAAAGCCGTGATTTTGACCGTTCAGAGATTGGTGGAATTTCTAGAGTGCTGCATGTAGAGTGGCTGGAGGTGGTGACCGGTGATCACTTGGGAGTGATGTTGCTGCATCAATGATTCTCCCTTTCCTCATAATCAACATCTGAAAAGCTTCAGGGGGCTGCCAGTCTGCGCTAAGAATACTTTCTGCTGCTGAGAGATTACTCATAATCAGCTAGAAACAGAATTATAGTCATGGCAGCAGACTGCAATTTAATATAACCCTCTAAAAATCCTGCAGTAGAAATCCTAAGTATATTTACTCTGGATTAAATCCCATCTGAAGCAATGAAACTGAATTGTTCCCTTCTGACCACTCTCAGCAGTATTGCAATTCATTGTTGACCTCAGCATTTCCTGATCTTCTTTCGTCCTTGCAATCTCACAACATGTTCTTGATTTTTCTAATTGATCTGCCATTCATGCTAGTTCCCATTTGTGCTCCAACAAGCATAACAAAGAGGAAATGACTGATTAAATGCTACCTAGAGTTGCCAGCTCCAAGCTGAGAAATTCCTGGAGATTTGGGGGGCCGGGGTGAAGCCTGGAGAAGGCAGCGTTTGGAGAGGGAAAGGACTTTAGCATGGTATAATTCCATAGAGTCTACCCTCCAAAGCAACCATTTTCTCCAAGTGAACCGATCTCTGTGGCCTGGAGATCAGTTGTAATTCCAGGATATCTCCAGCCATTACCTGGAGGCTGGCAACCCTAATGCCACCCCTCCCCCAACAATACCGCAGTACACAATGAAGAAACCTCATTGAAGCTACACAGGTCTACATGTGATCAGTGGCTGGCCGGGAGACCTCTTAGATTCCCCATCTTGAGTTCCAAGGTAGAAAAGCCTGGTATCCCAACCGGGTGTCTGCAGACTAAAGATGGGCATGAACCAAAATATGAACCAAAGTTCAGCATGAACCAGGCCGATTCGTAGTTCGCGAACTGGCAGTTCGTCAGAGCCCATTTCTGACGAATTGCCACAAACTTTAGGCTGGTTCATTTGGTTTGTTTTTTGGTTTGTCACTGCAGACAGCCTGGCATCGATCAATCAGTTTTATAGGCAACAGGGGATGGACTACCTGCAGACCGTCTGCTGACCCGGAAGTGGCCTTCTGCTGGCCTGGAAGTGACCTTCTGCTGACCCAGAAGTGATGATTTGCTGATTCGGATGTGACGTTTTCACAAACCAAATGAACTGGTTTGCGAACCGGGGTTCGTGGTTCATGAAATGTGATGAACCATGAACCGCACAGTTCGGTTTTTTTCTGGTTCGTGCCCATCTCTACTGCAGACCATGTCTGAGAATGTCTTGTGTTTGATATTTATGTGTAGCATTCTGTCTAGTGTTTTCCATATTGGGAAAGCTCTCAAAATTTTGTCACCTCATTCTGGGAGAGAAAAGAGCTGTTATTCTCGAGATTTCCTCTCCTGTCAGCAGAGTAAATGAGACATGATGTGGGCATGGTGTAGAAGATCAATTTATGTGGCAGTAGGGGTGAGGAGACTGGCAATGTTTGGTTATGGAAATAGTTGGCATAACTTGTAAAATGTTATCAATGACATTATTTTATATGCTTCTTGGCAAGGCTACTGGCAAAGCTGTCAGTACCAGGCTTTGGAAAGGAAGGGGCATTCCAGAAAAGGCAGGATGACTGCAGAACACACAAAGAGTGCCAGATGCATCCAAAGTGGCCTCAGTATCTCTGAACTGAAATATACTCCAGACTATTGTTGCTGGGGCTCTGGGACACGAGGAACAGAAAATGAGAGAGCCTGTCAGACTTAAACTTGAGAAGAAGAGAGCCATCTAAGGTAGAGACATTGCAGATTTGGTGCCAAAATTGTTTGAGAGAGAAACTTAGCTTCTTCAACAGCCATAATCCCCTGAGAGGTGAGCATCCAATCTCTTTGCCTGTCCATTGACCACTTTGAATGGCTGTCAAAACAGTTTTTTGCACGTCCTTTTGTTGGTTTCTTTGCCTTGCAAGGGCTTTGCCACTTCGTAGCAGGTGAGATCAGTTTTTCCCTAAGTCATGGATAGTTGGACCAGGTCTTTATATGATGTGAACTACGCCTCCCATAAGGCTGTGTAAAAATGCCCATGTGTGAAATAACGTCGATAACATGGACTTACGCAAACACCAAGTTGTGAGACTTTTAAAGAAAAAAGTAATGTTTACTTACAATCACTGGCTCACTGATTTACTCACTGTTTATTTATACCATTGGTTGCTAAGCAGTATGTAGTGACAACAGATTTGTGAGGGAGGGAGAAAGTAGGACTGTCATTGTACGGTTGTGCTCTGTAAGAATGTGCATGATAATCCCTTTTAAAGCTATGTAAACTAGAAGCCAGCCGTCACTACATCCAGTGGCCCTGAATCCCACAATTATGCATTGTGTGAAGAACTTTCTCTTTGTCTGTTCTGAATCCACTGCCTGTCAATTTCATTGGATGCTTCCAAGTTTTGTTATTTTTGAGAACAGGTGGAAAGATTTCTATGTACTTTTTCCATACCATGTATCATTTTATAAATCCCTGTCATGTTCCCATTCCTTAAGTCATCGTTTTTTAAAACTGAAAAGGGCCCAACTCTTTAGCTATTGTTATTGTTGTTATTATTCTGAGCAAGTGCTTCTCCTTCTTAACACTCTTTAAGTGGCAAACTCCATCCAGCCGTTGACCCAGAATTATTGGCAGATTCAGACTGGAAGTTCGGACCCAGCCTGGGGTATCTGCTTTGCCTCTCCACCACACTTGGCAGCCCTGTGGTGGTCAGCTGGCAGGGCTTTCTTACAAATCTACAAAGCCTTCACAACGTTGATTCTTCTCAGGGATAATCAAGAAACGAAGCCCATCCCACCCTCTTATCAACCAGGCATTGTCTATGTGGGGGTCCCTTCTTGGCACGTTTCAGCAGAGACAGTCTCTGCCCAAGATTTATGGCTTAATTCCCTACTTGGAAACTAAGGAGCAAATAACTGTGTTGTACACTGAGCTAAAACATAACAGATTATATTGTTGCTCCAGTTTTTGAAGGATTTCACAGCAGTGCAGGGGGAAAAATTCTATCAACTTTCTTTTTATGATTACCAGCAGGGTAATGTGGGGAAAATAATCTCTTCCATTTATAAGGTCCAGAGGCCCCTAAAGCCCAAATATCAGCTCAGGAGCTTTGTTCCGAGGACTAACCGTTTCCTTTCCCTCATAAAACGCCTATCTCCATTAATCTATGTTTATTTTCCTTCTGCTTTTTTAATTTGCTTAATGGACTTCAGCCGAAGTCCCTCCTAGCAGTGCGAGGAAAGTAAACTCTGCTAAATCCCTTGCGACTTAATAGTCACAGTTAAGCACTTCTCTGGATTATTTTGTCTGACTTTCATCTTTGCTGCTGAAGAGAGGATGGTGCTGGAGCGCTCTGGCCCTAACCCCATGACTTAAGAGCCTGGGAATGAACTGCCCAGATTGGCTCAAGATTATTTCTTTGCTCCTTCCCTCCCATCATAAAAGCAAGCAGGATTGCAAATACAGAAGTCAGATTTGTTTGTCCACCCCCTCCCACCCCCAAGCTAGGGCCTCCTCAATGCATGCAGGAGAGTGCTGAGATGGTCTTTCACTTACAAAAATTATACCCCACCTTTCTGTCCTTATCAGGGCCACCTGGGCAACTAACAGATTAAAAAGATACATAATAAAAACACCTTAAAAACCATTAAAACCAAACAATAACACATCATTAAAACAACAAAAACCAAAGCTAAAATGCACATACAAAAACATAGTAAAAACAACAATTAAAATGTAGAGCAGAAAGGAAAGATCACTGAGGGAATGCCAGATGAGACAAAAAAAAATGTCTTCATGACCTATATAGCTCTTTGTTCTGTATGTAAAAATGAAAATTCCACACCAATTAACATTTCTGAACACTTTTCAAGGGCAGTCCCATGGAGAGTGCATGTGCACTAATCTAATCTGGATGTAGAGCTTTTCTGTGATGAAACTCACCAATACTGGGTGCAGGCACTTTCTTCATGGGGCTCCCAGGTTCTGATCCTTGTGCGCAGGCCCAACCCACTCCGCCAGAGAAAGAGAACAGATCCTCAGAAACAGCCTAGCGGGGATCTACAAAGGGTAACCAGTGGAAGACGTTAAAAGGCACTCCTTATTACAGCTGCCACCTGCTTATACAGCAGTAGACCTGGAGCCAAGAGCACCTGCAACCCCATCCTGAACAGGAGACACCTTGAGGCCCCAGTCAGACCTTCCACTCACCACCAGTAGCTCTTCCATGGAGCCTTGTGGGACTCGACAGACCAAAGGCCAAGGGGCTGAGCAGCAATGACTCTGTGCCACTGTCTGAATTTTATCCTTCAGGTAGGATTGGAACCACCGCAAAGCATTACCTCACAGTCCCAGCACAGAAAGGTGGTCCAGAAGGATACCATGTTATTGAAAGCTGCTGAGTGGTCTAGAAGAACCAGAGGAGACAACATTTCCTCTGTCCATCTCCTGGCACAAATCATCCATCAGCGTGACCAAGACTGTTTAGACCCATAACCAGACATGAAACCAGATTGGAAAGGATCTAAACAAGGATCCAAATCACATTTTGGAATGCTTCCATATGTTAAAAATCCCTAACAGCAAGAAAATGAGCACAGCAAGGAAGCAGTACAAGCAGAACCTTTTGTCTTGCTGTAATATTTTTCTTTTTGCATTGCATATTTACATGCAATAACATTTACATGCAAGTAATATCCACCATGAGAACTTATTCCCTATAGCTTCAATGGTAGAGCAAGGGTTACCAGGTCTCCCAGCAAACTTAGCTGTGGCTCCCCCAGCACCTGAAAAACTGACTGGAGGGAAGTGGGGAGAATGGGGATGTGAGAGGGCATTGTACTGGTGTTTTGACATTATTTCCAGTGAAAACTGGAAGTGATGTCATGACATTGAGGGGGTTCTAGTCTAGGATTTGCCCCAAACTCTATGGTTTAACCATAGAGCTTTTGCAAATCTTAAAGTGCCCTCACAGTTTTTGTTGGAAGAGCAGTCAGTGCACTAGCATGATGCCAACACCCCCATCCCACCCCCAAATGCTTCGGGGGGGGGGGTGCAGGCTGCGACCTAGCAATCCTAGGTACATCCCAGTCTACCACTTCAACATTTTATAATCTTATTCTCCTCTTATTCACCTACATGTGTGAACCAGGCATAAGACTAAAATAGCCAGCAAAATGAAAGTCTATTGCACCATCTCAGTTTAGTTTCTGGAATCCCCCTGAATCTCTTTCCCAGCTATCACTATTTCTCCAGTGGCTAAAACCACCGATCAACATGTCTGATACAAAGTTCTCATGGAAGCCACAGGGACTTAGTATCATATGAACTGGCCCTAATCGAGCGCTCTAATTTAAGTTCAGGATAGGACACTGAGGATGAAAAAATGCCCATGTAAGCACCACTGGCACCAGGGTTTCTGGCACCCGCGGCCACCCCGTGTGCGCCCCTGGACTGCATGATGATGTCACCACTAGATGACATCATCAAGCAGCAAAGCTGGCCCATTGGCCGGCGGGTGGCTGGGGTGGTGCGCAGAGGCTGCCTGCACTCTGCACACAGCCCCGGCTGCTTGCACTCTGCACGCAGCCCCGGCTGCCTGCCATGCCTGGCCCGCGGCTGGTGTGCCCGGCCAGGGGCGTGTGGCGGCGGTGGTGCGGGGCTGGCCAGCTGCAGCAGCTGCAGGCCAGCCACGCCAGTTTCATGGCACGTGCCTCCTCCCCGGCATCCCCTCTGGCCCCGCAACGCCCATGGCGCCCACCTCACCGCCTCAATGGTGGCACCGGCCCTGCATGTAAGATCACTGAAAGAAAAAAGTACAGAAGAGGGCAGACCCTCCAACTCATTCCTGGATCCTCCAGCTGTAAAACTGGAATAACTGCAACCTACCTGATAGAGATGTTGTGACGATCAGTATGCTAATCATTGTAAAGCCTTCTCCTGTCCTGTGCACCATCTACTTAGAGATGCTTGAAGAGAGATCTGCCATGGAATGAGTTTTGAATGATGGCCAATGGTGGGATTAGGTTCTCAATAACATCTTTGTTTGGAGTCCAACATACCCTACCACCTCGCACACTATACACATATTTGAGGGGGAGGTTTTGTTTGCACAGCCTGAAATCATACGGCAGAATTAGATCCCATTACCTACTTCTAATTGTGAACAAATAATCATTGTATTGTTTACTGACAGAATGTTGCTTTCTCATTTTATTTCTTGTATGTAGGTTCTTGTTGAAGTTACATTATTTTACGTCTTGTCTGTGTTGAGAAGAATGTTGATATTAATATAAGTCCTCCTGGCAAGTGTTTTGCTTGGTCCGTTTAGAGAGATGATGATATTTTTCTGGCTGTCATGACAAGGGGGGGGGGGGAAGGGAGGATAAGGAGAAAGGTCTCCCCCATGATAACCATCTCGAGAGTCTCTGCTGCTCTGTGAGCTGAACCGTTTGCAATTCAGAATCCTGCTCTGCATCCTAGAAAATGCCATGGCCCCCCTCTAAGTTGTTTCCCAGGAACCATTGTGAGCTTCCTTCCTTCTTTTACTTTCTTCTGACATATTCCCAGACTATCCGTCACCATTTGCATTTGGAATATTTAATCCAAAGATTGGGTTCATGATAGAACTGCCATTTAAAAGGCCAAGCAGACATTAAGTACATTCCGACAGGCAACTCATGTCAGTTGGGACATTTGGCTTTGTTGCTGTTTTAAAAGGTCTCCATCTTAGGGCCCCGCGCATAGTTTTTCTGGGCCTAGAACAAGGATGTAAGGCCGCCTCCCTCTTTGATCCCATCATAAACATAAATCATACAAGAAGAAAAAAAATCATTTTATTACTTAAATGTTATAAATAGCTCATAGTGTGGTTGTGGGCTTGCTTAATGCCCTTGGAAATGAGTAGGAAATGCACAAGAGCATACATTTGAGATACGTGTTGCCCATCGTACACAAATACTCTAATAGAAATGGGAGGAAATGTAAATTTTGATCAATAATGGGGCAACTGAGTATGCATCGTCGTGACTACAACCAGTGTGGTGTAGTGGTTACAGTGTGAGGCTACGATCTGGGAGACCGAGGTTCGAATCCCTGATCTGCCAAGGAAGCTCACTGGGTGACCTTGGGCCAGTCACACTCTCTCTGCTGAACCCACCTCACAGGGTCGTTGTGAGGATAAAATGGAGGAGAGGAGTACTGTGTAAGCCGCTTTGGGTTCCCCTTGGGGAGAAAGGTGGCGTATAAATGAAGTAAATAAAATAAATAAAATTAAGGCAATGGAATCTAGGGTGTCTTGGCATAGAACTCAAGTTATTTTACTATGGCTTGATTTCTTTTTATTAGAGAGAATAAAGCATTTCTTCCCACAACCCTTGTATCCTTTAGTTTCTCACCACTGCATTAAATTTCTGGCTGTTGCTTGTGTTACACTAAATTCAATGGGACTGTCAAGTAAGTGTGGACAAGTCTGCAACATTTAGCTTTGTCCAGATTTTCTCTTCTGCATGCAAGATCATTCAGGATGGCTTTGTCTGCTCCATACACACAGATTATCAAGGCTTTGATTTATTTATTTACATGTTTATACCCTTCCTTTCTCCCCAAAGCAGCTTACAGCATTGTTCTCCCTTACTGCATGTTATTCTTACAACAACCCTGTGAGGTAGATTAGATTGAGAGAGAGGGACTGGCCCACGGTCATCCAATGCGTTTTCATGGCAGGGTGAGGAGTTGAATCTGGGACTCTTACATCCTAGGCTGATTCTGCACACGTTGGATAATGCACTTTCAATCCACTTTATCAATCGTTTGAGGTGGATTTTTTTGTTCCGCACATGAAAAAAATCCGTTCCAAATGATCTATAAAGAGGATTGGAAGTGCATTATCCAACATGTGTGGAATCAGCCCTAGTCTAGCACTCTAACCACTACACAATTCTAGCTGTATATTGCTTTGTTGAAACCTTTGTGGAAATCATTCAGAGCTGGACGATAGACAGGTGGATAATTTCCCCCAGTATTATCTTTTTAAATAGAGCAATTCTAATGACTCTGGACCAAGGTTAGATGTGCCGTTATCTCGTTATCTCTGCAAATGCGAACCAGACTCACAGCACACATAATCTTAAAAACTGATGGAGAATCTGTTTTACATTTCAAAATGCTGACCCTGTTTATTTTTTCATTGATAGGTGGCCTCTTCCATTCTTCGATTTCTATTTAAATTTGTTTATTTAAAAGAGTTCTATCCCACCTTATCTCCGTAGACTTTGTGTTTCTGATATACGTGCCAAATTTTTACATCTGTTTTATGGAAGGAGATGATCTTCCTATAAACTGTGTGTGTGTGAGATATGTGTGTGTGGCCAAACTATGCAATAGAATTTTACAGCACAAGCAGTGTGACTCAGTGTTGTTTTTGGATTTCAAAATATTTGGGGTTGGGCTTTTCAGCAGTGTAACATTGATGAGGCGTGCCAGGACGATTTTTGCCAGCACATAGTGAGGTGTCTGTGGTAATAGATTTCCAGCTCTGTCAATCAGCCTAACTGCAGTTACTATCTGGCAGCTACCAGATCTTTAGATTAATGGAACACGTTTTATTTGCAAAACAATCAAACAGACAGCCATTAAGAGTTGGGGTAAGGCAATCCAATAAATGATTTTATTCCAATTAAGCTTTTCTCTGGGCTTGTTGGAGCAAGGGAGCTGAGGGAAAAGCGAGTCACAATTCAAATGTTGTCATATCAGAATATATTTGAAGGCTGACTTTTTAAGTGCTTTGAAGAAGGGTGCAGTTTAGAGAGTGGAAGGGAAGGCCGCATTTACCCCCCTTCATGTGTCGAAGCAAATGTCAGATTCAATTCATGCCCAGCTGAAGGAAAGAAGAACACATGAAGCTGTCTTACACTAAATCAGACCATCGGTCCATCGAGCTTTATATTCTGACTAGGAATCTCATTCCCCTGATGGGGATCCCCCACTTCCACCCTCCGCTACCTGTCACCACTTACCCGACCTGTTGATGGGAAAGGTGCAGCAATAGGCCTTCTGGGCATGCTTCTGGGGAGGTGTGACATCACTTACCAGGACTGACATCATCATGCTGCCCCAAGAGTGCTCTCGTGCTTTGCAGAGGGCCGATTTGGGCCCTAAATAGGCCCCAGCCCCACACTTTCCTTGCCCTGCAGCTCGCAGCATCCTCCCCCTCCTCCCATAAGGGCTGCGGTGGCCATTTGAGGGTCAGGGGGCCGTTTTTTTGCCTCCTCTGCCACCCTGTGGGCCTGTGTGGTGGCGAAAGAGGCCAAAAATAGCCTTCCCGCCCCTCACAGGAGGAGGGGAAGGACGCCACATGACCACAGGGCAAGCTAAGTGTGGGGCTGGGGCTGGGGCTGGAGGGTGGGGGGCCTGGGGTTTGGGCAGTTTAAAGGGCCCTGCGGCTTGCAACCTTGGGGAAATGGCCATTTAAACTGCCCCTTTACAACCCAAACGAACAAGTAGACCAGTTTGTGGAAGTTCGTGGAAATGAGCTTCCATGAACCACTGGTTCGCGAACCATGAACTGGCCTGGTTCATGTGTTTTTTGGGTTGTAATTCGATTCGTGCCCAGCTCTAATTAGGATTGGCTTAACTTTGCTAGCTCATAAAATGGATTATTGCAAACAGTCTGTGATGATCAGAGGAGGATCTTTTACCAGAGCTATGTAGCAGTTCAATTGCTTTAACATTTACTTTACACAGAATCGAAAAACTTGCAAACAGAGTTGCCACCTGAAGAGCTCCAAAATAATAAACACCTTGTCCAACCTTTAAAAAATAGCATCTTACATGTGTCAGAACCAAGGCTTTTTTTCTGGGAAAAGAGGTAATGGAACTCTATGGGTTGCCAGCACAGGGGGCAATTCTTGGAGGGAGGTGGTGCCCCTGGTAGCACATGTGTGCGTGCAAAGTGCACGCATGCTCCGAGGGCCAATGACATCACTTTGGGTCAGCTGGAACAAGGGGGGAGTTTTTAAAAGTTTAAATCACCTTCGGCAAAAATGGTCACATGGCCAGTGGCCCCTGCCCCCTGATTTCCAGACAGAGGGGAGTTTAGATTGCCCTTCGCGCCATATGGCACAGAGAGCAATCTAAACTCCCCTCTGTCTGGAGATCAGGGGCGGGTCCACTGGCCATGTGACCATTTTCAAGAGGTGCCAGAACTCCGTTCCACTGCGTTCCAGCTGAAAAAAAGCCCTGGTCAGAACAATACCAATAATTTATTAATGTATTAAATGAGTTGCTTTTTGCGTTTGAGTTATGGTACCATTCTTCTTTCCTGTAAGTACTTTGGAGTACTCCAAATAAGAAGCAGTCCCCTTAACTATAAATAAATAAATAAATAAATAAATAAATAAATAAATAAATAAATAAATAAATAAATAAATAAATAAATAAATAAATAAATAAATAAATAAATAAGGAAGTTAGTTCGCAGAGGGGACAAACTAGAGCGTGAATTGCTCTGTTGATGATTTTAGAGAGTAACTGGCCAGGTTGTAGGCAAAGATAAGATAGCACAGTAAGAGGGGAGGGAATTAGCCGTAAACTCTGATTCACACATTATAAAGGACCTTAGATCACACTGGGAGATCTTTGCTTCTGAACTGGGACTGTGGCTTGCTTGAAGATGGGACTTCAGCTCCCTGTCCACATTTTCTCTTCTGGAGTGGCCCAAGGGGCCATTATTTGGAGGAACTATTTGCTCCGTTTCCCAACAGACCAAGTAGCAGCCCCAGCCCCCCTCCATCTGTTGCAGATCAAAAGAATGGAAGGGGGAGGCCCTTCCCCATATGTCCAGTGGTCCCAATCCAAATTAACATTATATCCTTCTGGGAATCACAGACATTTCCAGTGAATGTGTGATGCACTGCTTGGTAGTGGTCATGAGGAGTACTTTGTACTGAGTGGATCAGCTCTCAACATTCACTTTTAGAAATCCTGATAATCACTGTTGCTCCCTTTGTGACCATGGGTGCTTCAGCATCATTCCCTTCCTCTTTCCCTGAATTAGTCACATGGCGAACTGGAGTGGTAGTGGCTACTAGTGCCCGACTGGGGACACCCAGGTACAAACCCCCACTCAGCCATGAAGCTGAGCCTTGAGACGAGCGTTCTCTTTCAGTCCTGCCTCCCTCACAGAGTAGTTCTGAGGATAAAATGGAGGTGAAGCCAACCATTTTTGCTACCGTGAACTCCCATGAGGGCGCAATTTAAAAATGTGATAGATAGAAAGTCCGGTAGGAGGATCCCACTTAAACATCATATAGTCATATCACAATTCTACAATTTGCCTATAGAATGAAAACTCTGAGGGCAAATGAGCATAATTTAAACTAAAGAGCAAATTACTTTGCAGTGATGGACTAGGGTTAAGTCCAAACTGTCCCCACTATGTGTGAGCATTGTCTGCGCTGTTAAAAAAAAAAACCCTCTCCCTTTCATGGCGCAATCCTAAACAGAGTTACACCCTTTTAAGCCCATGGATTTAGAACAGTCTGATTCTATTTAGGATTGCACTGAGAAAGTGAGAGGTCTTTTTTTTTAAAATGCTGCTCATACAAAATGGATGCAATTTGGACTCAACCCTAGTTCAAAGGGAGAATGATGTGAAATTGCTTTATTTATTCTGTTGGCCACCAATGGAGACTTCAAGTCTGATTCTTAAGAACGGTGCCATATTGAACTCGCATTGCTTTAAAATCTAAGGTGGTGGAGGCACAATGTTTGGACCTGGAACTATTCAACTTTGATGTTACCTTAATCTTTTTGCCTTTCTTAATCTTTCTGCCTTCCTTGATTTAGAAGCACCAGCGCTCTCCAAGAATTTATGACAACAGGGTATAATAATCTCCCATAAGGATTTATCCAAGAATTTCAAAGACCACATTTTAAAGTTTTATATATAGAGAGTGCTTCTGTTATATAAGTGGGATATGAACATTCTGTTGAGAAATGTGCTGGCCTAAAGGAACAGTAAGTTAAATCAAGAAGATTCTCAAATGCTGTCAAGAAGCCCTGAAGACATTTATAATGTTTCTCTGCTTCTTCCCTACAGTGACCAGACTAATGAGTCCTGGGAAGATTTAAAATCCCCTTCCAATGTAGAAGGCCAGGAGCTCTTTGACATGATCTTTTCATCTTCTGCCAACTCCATAAAGTCTGTTCAAGACGGGAACTTTTCAAATGCACTGTCTGATATTTAGTGGGTGGCATCAATTTAAATGAGGAACAGAATGGAGCTTTATGTATATTCATACATCATTTTAGGGGCTTTGCTTTCCTCCATTCCCTTCCTCTTTCCTTTAAGGCCATTTGAGGGGCGGCAAGGCCATTTTCGGCCTCCTCTGTCCCTCTGCGGGCCTGTGCAGGGGCGGAGGAGACCGAAAATGGCCTTGCTGCCCCTCAAATGGCCATGCATGGTGTGGTCATTTGAGGGGTGGCAAGGCCATTTTCGGCCTCCTCTGTCTGTCTGCGGGCCTGCGCAGGGGCGGAGGAGGCCGAAAACGGCCTTGCCGCCCCTCACAGGAGGAGGGGGAGGATGCCGCCAGCCGCAGGGGTCCTCAAGGTAAGTGTGGGGTTGGGGCTGGGGAGTGAGGGGGTAGGGAGGTAGGACGGCTGGGGTTTGGGCAGTTTAAAGGGACCTGCCCTTGCAAGTCCCTTAAAGGGGAAGTTTAAATGGCCATTTCCCTGGGGAAATGGCCATTTAAACTGCTCCTGTAAATAAGACCCAACGAACCAGTATACAGTTCATGGAAATTCTGGAAAAGGAGCTTCCACAAACCCTGGTTTGGGCCCCCCGAACCAGCCTGTTTCATGGGGGGTTTTTGGGTCGTATTTCAGTTCATGCCCATCTCTAGTTGTGATCATAATGATCAGAATATGTCTTAACGATCTATTTGGTTCTTATTAGCAGCAAATTCTTTATTAGGGCAGCTGGCTTAATAAAATTCTTTAAAAACAAATGTTGGCATTCTGTTAATTGGTTTCCTCATTAGCTGCCAGCTGAGACCTGTAAAGAAGTTTAGTATATGGCTTTATTGTAAGCAATAGCATTTAAATGTCTGTTTGAGGTGGATAACTTTGCTGGTCTGCTGTAAAAGAGCAAGATTTGAGTCCAGTAGCACCTTAAAGATCAATAAGATTTTCTAGGATATAAGCTTTTGAGAGTCAAAGTTCCCTTCATCAGGTACAAGTAGGAATGGAGATTCCTGAACCCTTATATCTCAATTGGAAAGTGGGAGGGGTGTTATAAAAAAGGGACTCCTGATGCAAAGGTACAATGCAAAATGTAATCAGCTTGATTAGAGAAGGGGAGAAAATGCAGAAAATTAGCATCTGTAGAGAGAGAAGAATGCTATGTCCCTATTTAGCCCTAGGTGGGTTCATTATTTTGAATCTGTGAATAAACTCAATTCCAGAAACCTCATGTTGTAATCTTCTCTTGAAGTTTCCCTTTTTTGAAGACTGCCACTTTTAGGTGACCAGGCCAATAAGCCTGGGGGGAAATCATCATCATCATCAACAACAACAACAACAACAACTGCACTTATATATCACTCTTCTAGACAAATTAGTGCCTCACCCAGAGCGATGAAGAAGTTAGTGTTGTTGTTATCCCCATAATACAGCGTGGAAATGGGCAGCTGAAGCTTTTCATGGCTTGGTGGTAAATAACATCACCTGGTAAATAACATTGCATTAAGGCTCTATTAAAAGGACAGGACACTTTTTCTTGAGGCCTATTGGTAACCTCAGTCTCAAGGCTCAGTCATTTTCTCTCAGCCTCATTTATCTCACAGGGTTATTATGAGACGTAAAATGTGGGAGGAGAAAATAAAATTGTACACTGCCCTGAGCTCCTTGGAGGAAGGGTGGGATAGAAATATGACTTTCTGTCAGGAGCCTGTAGATAAAACTGTCTGATTCACATACCCACTGCTCTATCTCCCATCAGCAAGATTGTGCAATACTTGATGGTTCTGTGTTGTAAGTCTGAACATGCTCCATAGAAAAGAAATGTTGGCTTGAGGTAATATGAGCAGTCTGTCTGAGCTGGTGGCCCAGAACAGAGGAGGAAGCCATGTGAGGCTTTCTGTAGGTTTTATTCTGCGACTCGATAGCCCAGAGGTAAAACCACTCCACAGTATGGGGTGGGGGTTATGTATGTGCTAGAGTGCACACTAGAGTAGCATTGTTACATATTTGGACATGGCTCAAATGTTGTCGCTCCTGTGGCTATCATAGGATTGCCAACTTCCAGGTAGTAGCTGGAGATCTCCCATATTACAGCTGATCTCTAGGCCACAGAGTTCAGCTACCCTGGGCAAAATGGCTGCTTTGGAGGCTGCATTCTATGGCATTGTACCCCGCCAAGATCCCTTCCCTCCCCAAACCCTGCCCATCCCCCAAAATCTCCAGGAATTTCCCAACCAGGAGCTGGCAACCGTAGGCAATCACCATGCGATTACAAGATGCTGTGCTTTCCTTCTCCCCAGCGCCAGCAGGTGGCAGTCCCAAGTGGGTCCCTTCCAGACTAGCTGCTACTTTTCCTCTTCTCCACAAGTTAGCATGAAAAAATGCTGCCTTGCAGTGTATAGCATTCTCATTGTATTCAACAGAGAATTTGTAACTGTGCTACCAAAAATCACAGTTGCCACTCTGTGACCTTGGTGCCTCCTTAATAAAGGGAAAGGCTTAAATATAGAAGAGAATTTTCTTCTCTTGTTGGAAGCAGGAAGTTCTGGAGTTCAAACCAGTTAGAAAAGCTGCCTAAGCTCTGCCAAATGTGTTATTTATCTTGAAAATTTATATGCTACCTCTTCAGAGGCCTGGTTGGTGCTTCACAAAGTGAATCCGATGCAATAAAATCTTTAAAAAAAAAACTCTCAGTATTAGAACAAGCCTTAAAGACAAGCTCATGTTATAAAAACAGAATAAAACAAATGCTGAGCAGCCTAAAATTATATCCATAAAACAGTCCTTATTAGAAGCAGACCACAAAAACAGCTAAACAGTATGGAACCCCTCAGTTAAAAGCCTGGGTGAAAATAAATGTTTTGACCTAAAGGACAGTAAGGTATAGGGTTACCACCAGGTCCTCCAGGGCCCAACCTATGGGATGGGGGGGTGTTCTGGGGGGGCACACAGGGGGTACTTACCTCATATGCATGCTCTGGAGGAGTTCCTTATTATGCTGGGAATTACATCATTCTTGCCGTGACAAGAAAGTCATCCGGAGCCTGTTGGAGTGCTCTCTGGAGCCCCCAGGCCCATTCCCCACAGCTCCCCCCCCCACCGACCAGGTAAGCAGTGGCGGGGAGCAGAGGCAGGGAGTGGGCCTGGGATTCCTAGTAAGGTAGGTGCCAGGTGAGCTTCAACAGGGTGGTAATTCCAAAAGTGAGGAGCCACCACTGAAAAAGCCCTGTCTGGTCACCATCCACTGGTCCTCTGCAGGCAGGCGCATGGAGAGTGGGGCTTGGTGAAGAAGATCTTAACTGCTGGGCTAGACAGTTCTCTACTGTCTAGGATTTAACTCCTAGTATGGAGTTAAATTAAAGCAACATTTCAAAAGCTCTTAAGCGGGAAGGGGTCAGCCAGTGACAATGCTCCCCTGAGTCCTGATTGGCAGAGAGACAATGTCGTTGCCAGGGTAGTGCTCCCCCCAAAGATGAACCTTCCCTCGTCCCCTCCAATGGAGTTAAATTGAAGGAACATTTCCAAAGCTGATGGGCAGGAGGAGGGGTCTGTACTTGTCCCCTTCTGATGATCTTATTGACAGGGAGACAGGGCCATTGCCCGGGAAGCACTAAACAAAAAATGCACTCATGTGCACGGTGCACATTCCCCTTCCCCCAGTGGAGTAATTGGTATAAGGCGAAGGGCTCACTCCCCTTGGAATCTGATTGGTTGCTAGACTTGCTGTTAAGGAAAACAAGATGCTGCTGCCAGCCCAGTATCCCCCTGCCTGTGCTGCCACTACACGGTAAGAACTGAAATGAAACACTTAAACATATTGGTGGGGGTGGGTGGGTGGGCTCGTTACAGCTTGTTTTCCCAAATTGGGTTCACCGTTCCAGAAGCCACTTTAATGAAACGAAACAGCAAATTTCAGGTATATTTCCAGCTTGTTTGTTTCATTTTAGGGATGTGCTGGTAATACACCTGAAATTCTCTGTTTGTTAGAGTGGCTTCTGGAATGGTGAATCAAATCATGGAAAACAAATTATATCAGCACCCTCCCACCAAAAAATTCATGCCTTTCATTTTGGTTCTTACTGCATGACAGCAGGAGTTGGCAGGGAGGCTGTGGGCCAGCACGGCAACGTCTTGTTTTCCTTGACGGCATTTACCAATAGGATCCCCAGGGAAGAAAGCCCTTACTTTATGTTATACCACCTAATTAACTCTTTTGGCAGAAAGGGGGAATGTGTGCACAATGTGCATGAGTGCATCTCCTCCCCCCCATCCCCCGTGCTACCTGGGCAATGGCATTTCTCCTTGCCAGTCATGTCCTTGCAAGGGAAGATCCCGCCCTGCCTATCGACTTTGGAAACAATAGTTTTAACTCCATTGAAGGAAAGGCAGAATGTACATCTTGGAGTTTGGGGTTTTTTCTTGCGGCAGTACCCGGGCACTGGTCTGTCTCCCACACCCCCATCAGGGCACTTAGATGGTCGAGGAAAAGTTCTGCTGAGCAAGCACAAGTGGCCCGTTCAATCAGCTGAATTTGATAAAAGCCCTGGTAGACTTCATTCATAGGCTGCAATCCTAAAGACACTTCCCTTGGAGTAAGGACTGTTGAATAACATGGGACTTGTGTCTGAGTAGACCTGTTGAGGGGGGAATGTGCATCTTGGTGCCTTTAATAGCAAAAACTAGTGCTCCAGAGGTACGTGTTCTCATTGCAAACAAGGGGGCCAAAAGTCATGATAACAGAAAAACCAAACAAATTAGATCTGAACCAGCAACACTTCACCTAGAAAACACCAATAATAGTAAATAGTTCATTTGGAAACTCTAGATTCAAAACTGAAACAAACATATTCTCACCCTTAGGGGATGGAATATGTGAGGACAGAACATGTGAGGAGTGCAGGAGGAGTAAAGCACACCATTCCGAAGCCATTCCTTCAGCAAAGCGTTGCCATTTTTTCCTTGTGAAATTGGCTCTCGCTTTTGGGACAAAATGGGAGATTCCAAAACCCTCTCTTCATTTTGGATGGTTCCCACCCACCTTAAGGCAAACCAAATCCTGACCTTCATCGTGAGACATTAGCCTGGCTGTGGAAATTTTTTTAAAAGCCCACTGTTGATTGTCCCATTGGAATGTACCATGCTATTACCCAAGCTCTGTTGTTGGGATATTTTTTTCCCTGTGGTCTTCCTTCTCCCTTGACACGTTCTTTTTAATAAGCACTGGCTCCTCTAGACAAAGGCTGTGACGCTGCCAAACCACAAAACTCATCCTGGCATCGTTTAATGTTATTTATTTATTTAATTCACTGTCTCCTGAACCCTCCTTCATGGAAATTTTGCTTTGGGAACCGTCTTTCTGGTGCTGGGAATCCAAACTGTACCAGACAATGACAGAACAGGAAATGATGTCAGTGGCGAACGGCTCTAATCGTGACCATAAACCCCCTACAACTGAGTGGAAAATCTTGGTTCTTCAAAGCTTCTCCATCCTCCTGCTTTTGGAGGGGAGGGAACAATTATAATGTTATCAAGAACAGCTCTCTCCCAAGGGAAAAGTTCTGGCTAGGGAGCTGTATTTATCTTATAAATGCCTCCTAATCGCTGGAAGATTCTTCTGCAGTCCCAGAACAGTGTTTATCACATCACACCACTGCTCGGTTTTTTGGCTGTTTGATTCTTACAGTGGAATGTATGAAATAGTTTTTAATGACCAGCTTAATCCTTGCTTCCAAGAGAACACTGATAAAACCCTTTTCCACCAAGTTAATATTTACAGCTTTACATCACAGGGTATTATGTTCCAGCCCTGGGAGGCTCTTTGCATACCTAAGCCCTAGGATTTAGGCTGCAGAAGAATCTCTTGCAGTGGGATTTATCTATGAAAGGAACAGGGAAACACAAGTAAATCAGAGGTCTTAGAAGCATGACCAAATGCCACGTAGAAAGGGGAGAGGGCACACGGTGGGTTTTCTTCCTGGCTTTTTTTGCCCCTGCTAAAAGTGCAAGAGGATCCCTGATAGGCTAGCCTGAGCAAGCCCTAAATGTTTATGTGCCCTGGCTGGGGAGAGGGCAAGCGCTATGCCCTTTTTTAACCCTGCAGGCCTCACAGCTGCAGCTCCGTCTCTCCAAACCCGACCTGGAAGTCATGGAAACAGCCTCACCATAAGGACTTTTTAAAGCATTGCTGTTTTGGCAAAGGGGGAAGGAATATATGGCTGTTGCTCTCTTGTTTTAAAATGAAATAGATCAGAGCAACTAGTCTCTCAAAGTCAGTATTGTCCGCTCTGACTGGTAGCATCTCTACAGTCTTGACAAAGATCTTTCACATCATCTGCCTGATCCTTTTTAATTGCAGGTGCCGGTGATTGAATAGGGAACCTTCTGCCCACAGAACAAATGTTCTGCCACTGATCCGTAGCCCCATTCCAGAGGAATTTATGTTCCTATGGCCTGGAATGGTTTATTCAGAGTTACTGGAGGGTAAAACAGGTACTGGATAAAATAAGAGATTTCGTTAGTTTTAAAAGCCCATCTTTATAACAAGATCAGCTTTTGAGACAAATCATATGAAATTATTAAAATAAGGAGGCACGCCACCTGGGCCCCACCCCTTGGGAGACAGTAGGGAGGTGGGGTGGGAAACAGCCCTGCTAGCCGGCCTGGGCCAGGCCAGGCCAGGGCAAGCCTGATACTGGCATCTGGGTGAGGTGGGGTCAGGGTCACAGGGTAGAACAAGCCCCAAAAGGATCCATCCAAGGTCTGTCCCCACGTTGAGGCAGGTGTGCTTACATCCCTTGACAAAGGTACTGCCAATTACTGTGGCAAGGGGGAAGGAGCTGGGATTGAAGGGAGGCTAATAGGAGGGAGTCCACAACAGGCGGGAGAAGAAGAGGGTGTTGCTGGCCAGGGCGTCATCTGAACACACTTGATAAAAATGTATAAATAGCAAAAGAGGGATGAGGGCTATCAAATGATATGAAAACTGTTTTTTTTTTTTAAAGAAAAAGCCATTTCTATTGTGCCATGGATAGCACAGACAAGCCTGATCTCGTCAGATCTCAGAGGCCGAGCACAGTCAGCCTTGGTTAGTAATCGGATGGGAGACTGCAATGAAGACCAGGTATGCAGAGATAGACAACAGCAAACCACCTCTCTTAGTCTCTTGCCTTGAAAACCCCTGCAGGGCTTGTCATGATGAGTTAGCTATGACTGAACAGCACTTTGTAACATCATTTCCATGCTATATATGAAATCTCACTGGAGTGTTACTCCAGTTTAAGTCCATTGATTTAGAATGGCACTTTAAGTCAGTGGATGTCTTTCTACTAACTTCACTGATCTTCATAACTAATCCTAAAAGTGGACCACTAAATGTGTTCAGCATCTCACATTGATCCCTGCTAGTAGACATGAAGCTACCATCTATCTTGGTATTGTCTTCCCAGACTAGCAATGGTTCTCAGGCCGAGAAAGGTCTTTCCAAATATGTGCTCCCTAAGCTCATTAGGGTAGAGGTAAGAGGGACTGTGCCAGAAACCTTCTGCAAACAAACCATGAACTGTACCACTGAGCTACAGCCCTTCCCCAAGAGTGTCTAAAAGCCTCAGTGGTCCAACTGAACAATTCAAGGCAAACATGGAGGTAATGAAAAGCGCTTGATGAACTTTTATAAGAACAGCAAAAGTTTCTGGACATTGGTTCTCAAACTGTGGGTCAGACAAAACTGGTTTGTGATTCTCTTAGCAGTGGGCTGTGAGGCCAGAAGGGAAGAGGAAGAACAGGAAGCGCCTGGAGAGAAGGATCAGAAATGCCTAAAGCTTTGCCTCTGCATAATGTGTGAAATGGCCATGAAATCCCATCAGTTGGTCATCAATGCTATAGGTTTTACTAAACACGAAAAGTAAAATATAAAATTGTTCAATGTTAACTGATGTGAGATTCCTGCATTTTATTGGCAGTGAAAAGGAGGAAAATAATGTGGAGCTAATTTGCAGATCCTGAAGAGGCTTAGATGCGAACCACACTTCATAATTCTGGAGAACTATTGTATTACGGGAGGCAGGAGGGTATCTCGGCCGATCCCTAAACTGAGTCTACATTTCACCAAAGAGAAAATGTCCAGTGGAGGGAAGGCGACATGGTATAGCCCATTCTCATCAGATCTCAGAAGCTAAGCAGGATTGGTACTCAAATGGGGGAACATCAAGGAAGACTCTCAAGAGGAAGGCAATGGCGAATTGCCTCTGCTTCTCACTTTCCTTGAAAGCCCCTTGCTGATGTCTCTGTAAGTACACATAAAATGTTCAGGCTGCTTCAGAGGTTCTGGGTGGTTTGATTTCATGCAAAAACTGGTGCAGTGTAATAACGAAGGGACCGAATTCAAATTTCTGCTTTGCTATCAGCATCCCCAGATGACCTCGGACAAGCCCCTGTGCTTCAGCCTTCCTATCTGCAATCCAGGGGTATCTGTAATACTTACCTGACAGAACTGCCAGGCTGTAGCTCAGTGGTAGAAAATGTGCTCTTCGTGCAGAAGCCTCTAGATTTCATCTTTGGGAGCTTAGGTTAAAGGATCAGGCAAAGATCTCTTCTTGGGGCCCTGGAGTTGCCGCTGGTCAGAACAAACAGAACGGAGTTAGACGGTCCAACAAGTTGATATAAGGCAGTTTCATCTGTTGCCAAAGTGTAAAGAAGCAAAGTTTGAAACCTCCCTCCATCCTAAGCAATGTTCCACCAACAGGCTCCTTACTGCCTGCCAAATATTAAACTCCGAAGGAACTTTTGAGGGAAACCAAAGGAGTTTTGCTGAGACCAACAGTACAATCCTAGGCAGACTTCACGGGACTTAGAAGAGCGTGACTCTGTTTAGGATTGCACTGCAAGACTACTTGAGCTGGGGAGGATGTCTACCTCTCTCTAGGAAGGAGCAAGGGCTGCTGCTGCTGCTGCTTGTTGTCCAAAAGACCACTCTAGAAGATGCCATCGTGGTGGTTTAATGGGAAAGGAGCATCATCTCCCTTGCCATGATTTTTGTGGGGCCTTCAGTGATCTATTTGAGCCTGAACTGGGTCAGCAGAAGGCAGCAGGGTCAGTGAGAAGCCCGGTGACCTTCCTAAGGGCAATTTCATTGAGTTACACTCTCACTCGATCAGAGGGTTGCCAAGTCCTGGTACCCGCCGAGTGGGAGGCAGGAGACCTGGCACTTACCTGTATTGAAATTTTCATGTGCGTGCAGAGCATGTGTGCGCTCCCGGGCTACACGATGATGTCACTTCTGGAAAATGATGTCATCATCACACAGGCCACATGACGCCCTGGGAGCGCTCCCTCTGTGGAGCATAGGAGCACTCCCAGGGGCAGTGCAATGGGCCCTGGAGCGCTCCTGCGCTACGCAGCAGCCCTATTCAGCTCCAAATGGGCCTGGTTCAGCCCGAAATGGGCCACTGTGGAGTGCGGGAGTGCTGCCGGGGCAGCTCAATGGGCCCTGGAGTGCTCTTGCTCTGCAAAGTGGGCTGAATTGGGCCTGTTTGGGGCTGAATTGGACCCATTTCAGGCTGAAAACAGCCTACTGTGGCACACAGGAGGGCACCACGCCATCCAGGAGCATGCCCCAGGAGGTGCATTCCCCTGCCCTTTCCTCTGCCGGCCAGGTAAGCAGGGGCAGGGAGGTGGAGGGGGGCAGGGGATCCCTCACCTCCAGCGGGGAACTGGCAACCCTACTAGATCATCCTAGCCTAACACAGAAAGTGTGAGCTATGTAGGGGCAGAAAAGTGGGAGGAGACTTGCAAGAGATCCAGGAATTTCATGAGTGGGAGGGAAATATTCTTGCTTTCAATAAACATTATAAAACCCATCCAAATAGGAATCTTTTCCTGCCAAATATTTAAAGGCTTGTGAGAGCTTGCTGTTTAGTACAGAGGTGAGCCAAGTTGCCAGGCTCCCGTGCTGCACATGTGAATTGCATTTGGGAAATGCTGATCTGGAGACCTTGTGGTCCCGAGACCAGAAGAGTTCTGCTTGCATATCCTTTCTTAACTCCACAGATAGGGAGTGAATTATCTAGGCCAGCAAATTAAATCCCCAAAGAGAATTTGTGGGAGATGCTCATATCCAGCCAGGCTGCTCCAGATAACTGAAACCTTAGAAAGAATATGATACAGCTGGAGTTACTTGTCTCAATTGCATTAATTGCCAAACATAGCTAGTGGTGGTCTGGATTAGAAGAAGGAAAAACACGTCTGAGAGCCAAGATTGCTGCTTAGCTGTAAATTAAATCACTGAAATATAATTCGTTGCTGTACTCTGTCAAGACAAAGGAGCAAATTGTGAGCAGAGCAGGCATTCATACATTAGTGGATCCTGTAGGCATCCATGGGTGGACACTCAAGGGTTCAGCACCTATAAAGTGCTGAATGTATTGTCGAAGGCTTTCACGGCCGGAGAACGACGGTTGTTGTGGGTTTTCCGGGCTGTATTGCCGTGGTCTTGCTAAGACCACGGCAATACAGCCCGGAAAACCCACAACAACCAAAGTGCTGAATGTTCATTCATGTTATCCTTACTAAAACTGACTGGAGCAAGATCCTTTTGTGAGTTTCATGGTGAGCAAAAATCTGAACCTAGGGTTCTCCAGTCCTTCTGGTCTCACACTCTAATTGACTCTTGGTTCTCTCTGCATTGTAGGTTTCGTGTTTAAACTGAGCATGTACTTAAATCTTTTGAACAGGCAAGATGTGGCCAAGCAACCTTCAATATCTGGCTCAAACATCCAAACCTCACAGCTCAAATGAGTTCAACACATTATCAGTGACCTGCAATGGATCTTGGATAATCATGCTTCTCACACACAGGTATTTGGTGGCAGGCCATTATACAACCCCAAACGCAAAACAACTTTTCACCAACAATAATGAATCACCTAAGAAAAAACACATTCAGGAATCAGGCCCTTCAAAAAACCTAAAGCAATATGATCACAACACCGAATAATACCAAGTATATCATCTTGGGCTTATTCACTTGCTCATCTTCCAGTGTAATATGTAGATGAGCACTACAGAATCTGATGAAATGAGCTCTGACTTATAAAAACTTATACTGGAATAAAGCTTGTTATTCTTTAATGTGCCACTGGGTTTCTGTTTTAATGTTGCTCAAGATCAACATGGCTACCATCCTGGAATGATAAAATAAGAGTGTAGTTCTTTGCGGAGCTTTTTTTCAGTGGGAACGTGGTGGAACGGAGTTCCAGCACCTCTTGAAAATACTCGGCAATAGTGCATGAAAATAATATGATTTCAAAGAATCCCATGTGTTTCTTCCTCATTTCCCTCTTGAGAGTTCCACCACCTCTTTTCCCAGGGAAAAAAAACCCTGGTTCTTTTTTTTGGTCTCCAGCACCATATATGATGTTGCAGATTAGAACTTACACACTTGCTTTGATGCCCAAATGTAAGTTTGTTCGAGTTAGATGCATTGTGGAAACAAGTTGTCATCAGATGAAACTAGTTGTCATTCAATCTAAGCTTACTTGACACAGAGAAAAAAAATCATTCTCCACCATCACCATCCTTGTGGCAACATGTAGGAAATCAGCCTCACAACCCTATGCTGAAAATCTGTTTCGTCCTGCTGGGTTATCTCTGTTAAATGGTAACAAAAGAAGACAAGCTGGATGATGTGCAATAAAGAAGAACTTGAGAGAGCAATTATGGCACTCAAAAGGGCCAGAAGGAAAAATGCTGCTGTGACTCAGATGCCCTTTCTCAGACACAATACCGAACGACATTTTCAGGGAACTGTTGCAGAATTAGTCTACTTCTGTGAGCATTGCTCAAAAATCGCCAGCCCAGAATGCCCAAGCACTGAAATGCTATTGTGGATACACTCACAAACAACAGAAAGGTAACGCCTTTATTAGGATGGTTGAAATCACCCAGGTATTGTAAAGTACAGGAAGGCTGGCCGGTGATCATGAACCCCCTTCCTGTATGGCCATCAAGGGGATCTTAAACCTAATGTTAGTTCATTTAAATTTTACTCACTGTTACCGAAATGGATGGGCCTAAATGAGGCAGTTGCCATTTTTCATGACAGCCCTGCATTTACTGTCAGGTCTTGTTTGCCCCGAAGAGTATCTTCTGACACATTCTCGCTCTCGGGTCCCTGTGTTCTCTTTTACAATAAGCCCCGGGGTGGAGGGAAGAGAAAAGGATGCACAAGCAGGTCAGCTTCTGGGAGGCAGGCCACTTTCTCTCGTTTGAAGAGCCTTGCAACAAGCTGGCCCCGTGACATATTTCCCTACCTCTGCAGTTCACCTAATCTTTCCATCTCCAGGGCTGTTGTCATGAACTCCTGAACTAGCCTTCCCTGCTACTGTCGTACCTCAGAGCACGTCCCCTGATACCTTGGGGCTAATGGAAGCACCACAGATCAGTGCCAAGGGAGGGGGGAAGGTCCAGATTAAATACATAGCTAGTGGATTAACTTTAATGTAAGCGGTTTGGTAGAGGACTTATCTTTGATTGTTATTAGGTTTGACTTGCCCAGTGGCAATGGTTGACCTGGAAAGGTTGCCTTTGTGCTTCCCTCCCACCCCATAATTTAAGTCAATGGGTCAGAGGCTAAAGTGAGGATTGGACATCATGACTTCAGACAAATCTAATTGTCTTTAGCTCAGCTCTTATAGAAAACATAGATTAATTACAGACGGGGCCATGCTCCAGGGTTCTGTATGCAAAGTTTTTGTTGTCCTCCTAGAGAGCAAGCCTAAGCAGGTTTACTCAGAAGGAAATCCCAAGTTACTCGGTGAGGCTTACCTCCAGGAAAGTGCCCTCAGGATTATAGCTGAATTGGCAGAGGTATGAAATGATGCTGACATTGGATAAACCACAAGGCATATTTAACTGGGACCAACTGCAGTGCCGATACTGAAACATCTGCATTCACCAGTTATTTTAATTCAGGTTCAATTCAAGATGCCAGTGGTTGCCCTCATGGCCTGAAACCCACATATCCAGAGGACAGCCACTCCCTTTATAAAACCACGCAGCAGTTCTAGTCATCTCAGCAAACCCCTGCCTTCCCTGAAACTCTCCAGGAGATAATAACATAATAATAATAATAATAACCAGGGCTTTTTTTCAGCTGGAAAGCAGTGGAACGGAGTTCTGGAACCTCTTGAAAATGGTCACATGGCTGGTGGCCCTGCCCCCTGATTTCCAGACAGAGGATGAGTTGAGATTGCCCTCCGTGCCGCTGGTGGCGCGGAGGGCAATCTCAATTCCCCTTTGTCTGGAGATCAGGGGGCGGAGCCACCAGCCACATGACCATTTTCTCCAAGGGCAACCCACTGAGTTCCACCACCTCTTTTCCCAGAAAAAAACCCTGATAATAACATTCAATTTATATACCGCCCTTCAGGACAACTTAATGCCCACTCAGAGCAGTTTACAAAGTATGTCATTATTATCCCCACAACAACAAACACCCTGTGAGGTGGGTGAGGCTGAGAGAGCTCCAGAGAACTGTGACTAGCCCAAGGTCACCCAGCCGGCTTCAAGTGGAGGAGTGAGGGATCAAACCCATCCTGCACTCTTCTTAACCACTACACCAAACTGGCTGGGCCAATCAATCTCTCTTACCCTAACATCCTTCAGAGGGTTGGTGAGAGGGTAAAATGGAGGAGGGAAGAAAATTGTACACTACCCTGCATGCTTGAGAGTGTGTGGGGGATTTATCACAATAAACACATTTATAACATGCCCTTCTTCATAAAATCTCTTCCTAGCCAGTCTCTCACCTTTATAAAGGGTTCTATAAACAACATTTTGCAACGGTGGAAAGGTCCCTTGATTGCGCTTAGCTGCACTGTAATTTGCATTTTTCCTCTTTTTGCCAGATTTGGAGTGATGATACCCCAATGCGCGATCTCATTTTACACATGCTATGTAACCCACTGTGATAACAGGACATATTTTCCATTTGCATAATTGATATTTGATTTCTAAAAACTGTTCCTGTTCCTTCTCTTTTTACTCCTCAGTCTCAGTTGTCTGTATTTCACTGAAATACAATCTCTACATTTTATGTTTTTTCCCCTTTTTGCACAGCAGTAGGAGAGTGGGGGTGCTCAGGGCGGGGGGAGACAAAGCACCATTTAATCTAAAGTATTTTTCTCTTTCTTCCTGTTTCTCATTGAGTGCCTGGAATGATAATCTCAGAGGGGAAAACCAGAAACTGAGCCAGTATATGCAGAGACATGCTGAATGTGAGTCTTTCAGTGGAAGAGCTCCTAATGAATTTAATGGTCCCGTTTCCAGGTTCCTTTAGGTCACAGTTTTAGGAGGAGTCTTGTTATTTTTCTAACGTAGCATGAAAGACGGCTAAGTTGGAACTTTTACAAGAGTACAGATTCCAAGGAGTTGATAAGTTATCTTGTGGTTTGTATCATATATTTATTCAATGCTATTTTCCCTATTCCACAAACGATGGGAGTGATACAGAAACTTCAAGTCTGCACATATACTAAACTAATCTTATTTTTTATCTATCCATTTGTATCCCACCCTTCCTGAAAGGAGCTCAGGAAGGATGATATACAAGGTTCTCCTAGGGCAGCCAGACCGTGCCTGGCAACCAGTGGAATCTTGGGGAGCAGGGACTGGGGGCGGGGGGCATGCAGCGGCTCTTATGCCACGACATCACCATCTTTAAAACACACAGCTTTAAAAGATTAGACACATTCATAGAGAATAGGCATATCCATGTCTACTAGCCATGGTGACTAAAGAGAACCTCTACATTCATAGGCAGTGAACCTCTGAATGCCAGCGCCAGGAGGCAACTTCAGTAGAAGGCCTCAGCCTCTGTGCCCTGTTGCTGACCTTCCATAGTAGCTGGTTGGCCACTGTGTGAAACAGGATGCTGGACTGAATGGACCACTGGTCTGATCCAGCAGGGCTCTTCTTACATACTTATGTCATGTCACTCTAGGAATTGCAGGAAACTCTATGGTAAACTGCAGAAGTGTTGTTACACTTTGTGTTTCACTGCATTTTAAAAAACGCTAGCAGGAGACCTCCTGCTTTAATGGGAAACCTGGCAACCCAACCCCTCCTCCATTTTATCCTCACAACAACCTTGCATGGTATATTAGGCTAAGGGTCAACAATCTTTCCAAAGTCGCCCAATCAGACTCAGGACTGAGTGGAGATTTGGACCCAGGTCTCTCCAGTCCTAGCCCAACACTCCTGATCTGTACACCAAATTGTCTGCCCAGTATGCCATGTGCACTCTGGTGCACCATTTCCAATACGCTTGTTTCCCACTGCCCTTACATACCCTGGTACATCCTTGCCAAGTGTACACATGTCAGTGTCCACTCAGAGCCAGATGCCCTCTGAGAAATGCAAAGGGGGCAGGCGGGTGGAGGAAGGCTTCTATTTTTCCTCCCATGCTTCTTTGCCAGTGGAAATGACTGCAGGAGGCCCCAGTTAGCCCCTTTATATGCCATACAAGTCAAAACTAGAAGACACTCCTCCTCTCTCATACTGCCCTGGAGCTGATTGGAGCAATGGAGTGCTTCCAAGGAAAGTCCCCCAGTTTGAATATACAATAGAGAGCTGGGTCAGGCACCTTATATCTGAAGAAGGGAGCTCTGACTCTCAAAAGCCTATACCCTGAAAATCTTGCTGCTCTCTAAGATGTCACTGGACCCAAATCTTGCATGTCTTCCTGACTGATATCACACATAGTATCTAGTTTGGCTCTAAGACATAAGGGCAGAGAAATCATGTCATGGAGGGGAGGGAGTTGTGAATTTCCTGCACTGTGCAGGGGGGGCTGGACTAGATGACCCTGGAGGTTCCGCCCATCCTTATGAGTCTCTGATTCTATGTCCAGGGTACTCCCACATTTGGGTACATTTGGCATAATATTTGGAAAAGCCACATGCCTAATCTGTACATGCAATCAGAAACCCTGCCTTGTCAAGTTTCCTAATTGTGTCAACAGAACCTATATACATACATACGATCTTTCAAATATTATGTTGAATCTACAGGGGATGGGTGAGCGGCATCAGTGGGCACTGTTGTCCTCTGTACACAGGTTCATTGCAATCTCAGAAGAGTCCTATTGGATTCACAGGTAATCTTTGCTGATGAAAGGGATTTCCACCAGCAGCGTATGGATGTTTTGTGCTCCCCCTCCCCTGGGAGCAGCACGAGGGGAGAGCTGGAGGACCGCGGCAATTAGTGAAAATTGCTCCACTTCCATTTGCAGGAATCCTCCACGGTATTCCAACCATTGTCTTCAATATGTTAAAAGCTGTTGGCCTGGAGGTAGGGGCACAAAGTGGACGCTTATTGAATTAGGTAAGCTGGTCTATATCAGATACAGTCTCCATCCTCTCCAGAAGCATCCACAGGCATGTAAGAGGATTCCCGGGCTGGTGCTCTCCTAACCCGGGGCATTCTTTTTTTTATTTATTGCCTTCATTTGTCATCCCCCTTTCTTGCTGCGACTCATGGTGGGCTAAAGAGATATAAAAGACAATGCAATAGAGACAGGATAGCGTAAACCGTGAACGATGTGATAAAACTGGATTGCCCAAATGAAAGAACAACGAAATCGAAGCAGTATAATACATCACATAAACTGGATTTCACAATTGGAGAACAAAGATCCTGTCAACTGAATTTCACAAGCGAGCACAGAACTATAGGCACTATAATACCTTCAGTAAGCAAGGCGTTCTAAAAGGGGAGGGAAAGAAGGCTGCCCTCACAGGCAATTAAAATTAAAACCTTATTATGAGTATTGAACTTGACTTCCTGCAGAATTCCGTTTTACTGTATCCTTATTCCTTCTGTGAGGATGCACTCCTGCACGGTGCTGTTCCCCACGTTCTGTGAAATGATTGAAGTGTGGGAGGCTTTCCTACCTAATCAAGCAGGCCATTCCGTCAGGTGGGGTCCGACAGAGAAAACATAAGAAAAGAGAATTCAAGAATCCCAATTCCTGCTGGACAAAACAACATCAAAGCGTTCAGTTAAAATTAGCCTGTCGTTAATAAGTTAATAGCCTGGAAAAGGTTCACCCACATTGCTACACACAGGGAAGTGGAAGAAAGGACTGGGCGATCCTCATAGATTTTAAAAGTAGAATTCAAAGTAGTTTAATTCCGAAAACAAAGCTTTTTAACTTTTACAAATTAATTGAATTTCTGAAATATTGTAAGATCTGGGATTGGTGCAAAATTTTATTTCAGGTCTCTGTGTTTAGTTACTTGAAAGGGGGGAGGATTTTTTAATTTATTTATGTACAAAGAGCCAGTTTGGTGTAGTGGGACTAGGATGCGGGAATACAGTCTGGGAGACCCAGTCTGCCCTGGCAGCTTGCTAGGTGGCTGGTCCCTCAAGGTGTCATCCTAAGCAAGTCTACACAGAATCCTACACAAGTCTGTTCAGGTGGGCTCCTCTCCAGGAAGGTGTTCTTAGGCACTCTCAGTCTAGCCTACCTCTCATGGTGGTTGTAAAGATAAAATGGAGGAGGTGAGAACAGTGGACACCACATTGAGCTCCTCGGTGCAACAGCGGAATAAACATGTCAGCAGTTAAGGTAACCTTAACCTGGTTCCTGGACAGAGTCCAGGAGCACCTTAACAATCAACAAGATTTTCTAGGGCATAAGCTTTTGTGGATCATAGCGTCTCTCATCAGACACCTTTGTCTGGTGAAGGGACTGTTTAGAAGAGGAGGATTCAGCACTGTCCCTTTCCTCAGGTTTCAGAGGGGGGCAAACCAAAGAGTTAGAAAGATAGAGAAGTCAGGGCACTCTGTTTACTGTTCTGACTGTCCTTTGATATGTAGATTGCTATTCTCAGGATTTCCTCCTCCAGACTTCCTCCCTCTCACTTCTTCTCTTCCGGGCATTGTTCCAGGCAACATCTCTCTTCTCTCCTCTCTCCATCTTGCTAGCATGGATGCAGGCCTTGTCCTAGCATCCATGTCCATCTTTAGACTAGATAGGTAGTTAGGATCTGTCTCTCCTCCTTTCCTATCAGAGTACGGGGTTCCTACAATAAAGAACTATTTCTTTTCTAAATATAAGGCAAGTGTATGATTTGTTATTTTCTCTCCTGCACACATACCAGCCAGCAGAATGAGCTCACAAGCACCTATAATCACACTTACTATGCCAAATGATAGACTCTGCAAATGGCCCAAACGTATAATCCTTTAATTAGGTTTCTGGGGCCTACAAAATGATTTATTTATCACCATTGACTCTCAAAAGCATATATCTTGTTGGTCTTTAAGATGCTACAGGACTCGGCTCTTGCTCTTCTACAGCAGACCAACCATTCAAAAGTAACTCTTTCAAGAAACGGTGATCACACGTCTAGGGGATGTTCTTTCAGCTGTTGCACACAAAGGTCAACCAAAATACAGAGCTCTGTAAACTGAGTTGTGAAAACACTGAAATAAAATTGCTAAATTCTGAAGGGTTGTATTATCATATCACGCTGCAAACTTAAGGGATTTGGTGTGGGTGTCAGTGGTAGGATTAACTGAACTTTGTATAGTCATGCCTGTGTTGGTTTCAGACTAAACTGCTTTTGCCTCAGGTTTGCTCAGCTAAAAGTACAGACCTGATCCATAAGGTAAGGGAATTCAAGATGGTGCTGGTCAAAATAGCTACGAGATGAGTGGTAAATATTATCTTACCTTATTAATTAACTCGACAGGCCGGAAAGGGTTCTTGAGTGGACTTTGTGTCCTACAATACAAAATATTTAAGCATCCATTCAGTCATTCTGCGTTCTGTTCCAGATTTGCCTTGGGTTATCTGGGTCAAAGATCTTCAGATTTACCTCTAAGGGCCAAGCTACAAGTGACGAATGACACTTGAACGGCAAGTGTATTCCTCCCTGTTCACTTGCCCTCCACTCAATCCACTGAGCCAGGAGGTCATGTAAGAGGCACAGTTGTTACATGTGAAGGTACAGTGGGAACTAGCACTGCAGTTCTAAACAGAGTTACACTCTTCTAAGGGTGCAATCCTCTACAGAATTACTCTGGTCTAAACCCACTGAGATCTGGTGTAACTGCACAGGATTGCACTGGCAGTCTACTGAAGTCAGGTCTAACTTTGTTTAGGGCAACACTGCTGGCTGTAAGTGGGAACTGGACAGTTACAGCTTGGAAATCTTAGCAGACTCTGTCCTGCAGATCTGAAGGAGCAAGTGGATTCATACAGGGAGAGGTATTTGCTCAGATACACAACAGGCCCATCTATTGTGCTTAGTTGCTTTGGTGTGATACATGTGCTTTCTGTTTTGTAAGCACTCAGTTGGTGTTTACTGTATGTATAGCTGACTGCTTGAGTATATATGTACGTGTTGTCAAGTCACAACCAACTTATGGCAACCCAGCAAGGGGCTGTCAAGACGAGAGAGAAGCAGAGGCAGTTTGCAATTGCCTTCCTCTGCAGAGTCTTCCTTGGTGGTCACTCATCCAAGTACCGACACCACTTAAATTCTGAGATATGATGGCATGATACCACACCATTTCACAGCCCAATGGGAACTTGATAACTCTCTACACCTGGGAATGCAGCAAAGCCTTACCTGCTACAATTCCATATGGTGGGGGTGGGGGTGGATTTAGCCATCAAGTCATAACTGACTTGTGGTGACCCCTGGTGGGGTTATCTTGTCATTGCCTGCCTCTGCAACCCTAGTCTTCATTGGAGAGCTCCCATCCAATTTTACTAACCAAGGTCAACCCTGCTTAGCTTCCAAGATCTCATGAGATCAGGCTTGCCTGGGGTATCCAGGTCAGGGCACAATTCTACATACAAAAGGACTTATAATGGAGGAGCATTTATATAAGAATCCCTCAGTGATGGTCTGAAGTGATACAGTTCAAGAAAGACGGTGCTAGAAGAACACTGGAATCTGCTCACAGCTAACCTGAATGAAGAAGGCCTTGCCTTAGGTCTCTCTAAATATACCTTACCATTTTCCTGGATACGTCTCCACGTCTGGTCACAGATATGTTCTGGGAGGTCCATGTTTGAGGTAAAGGGAGGGCCAATTCAGGTCAAGACTATGGCAAAGGGGGAGAAGGAGATTAGAAACATTCCCCCTGAAATAGCCTTGGGGATCCACAGTTTACTTCACTGGAGAAACAGACATACGCAGTCCCCAAGGAGATTTGCCTGTCCCCTCCTGTTGCCATCTTCCACCAGCGGGTGAAGAATTTTTGTTTCACTTGGCATTCTTTCAGTGACCCCCCCCCCCCAATGCCTTAGCTGTTTGTATTCATTTTTAGCTGTGGTTTAACATTGTTTTAATGATGTATTTGTGTGCTGGTTTAAATTAAGATGAGATTTTAATTTGACTGTTTTAATTTGTTAGCCACCTTGGTGGCCCTATGAGGGTAGAAAAGCAGGATAAAAATCTTGAAAAGAAATACATACATACATAAAAGTTGCCAATAGTATTTGCATCCGCACACCTTAAGGGTGCTCCTGGAACCTATGAATTTCGAAAGAGTTAACGGATCGTGTGGAGTGGAACGGTGCTTTTTCTGCAGCAAATTTAGAAAAGCAGAAGCCATACTTCTTGCTGCTAGCTTCCTGCAGTCCTTGCTGGCAGGGGGAAAAAGTTTAAATTGCTAGGTCAACAGTTCCTCTCTACAAGAAATGTGAATGGCTTCTCTCCTCCCCCTTACACCAATGTATTCATTATGGCTAAAGCAAAAATTACTTACAGACTTTGCAAAGTTTCCTCACAAAGAGAAATTCATACCAACAGTATATTTTAAATAGATAGCCGTAAACTGTAAAAAAATGGTTGAGAAAAATCTGGGTGAGGATTAATATAATGCATATCTTTTTCAAATTTTGGTAAATGTTGTAGTAAAAAAAAGCAGCATGCTTATACATTGTCTTTGTTATCTGTTGAAATTATCATTAATTGCTCTTAAACATGATGCTTCAAGCATCCAATTCTGTGGATGCAATTTAAGACTGGATCTCAGTTTTGCCAAGGTAAACAGTATTAAGAACTTCATCTAAGCGATACTGGCCACAGTCCAGCTGAAGTTAAGTCCCATTATAATCAGGCATGCTTGAGCATCCACTGGTTCGGCTTATATCATGATCAGATGTCATGATCACCAGAACTAAATGTTCACGAGGCAGTTTGTCGTGCACGCACACAGTTCCTACTTACCATTAGGTAATTGTCATGTCTGAGCATGTACAAAACAACAATCACTACAGTAACCTGTCCCTCCCCCACCATACACCAGGGCTTCCGCTGTGTAGCACCACCAAAGAATTATTAGGATAGCACAGAAATAAAAGAATTTCATAGGAGAAAATGTTTTTCTTTACTAGTCAGATGTCCATCTGAACCTGTCTGACAGTCTAGACATTAATGGATGACAACCTGTCTATTTCTAGAACAGTTTGCACATGGGCATTCTTGCAGAGTCTCATGGGAGTTGTAGTTTATTCTCCTGCACATCATTGAACTTTTTTTTAAAAAAAAAAACCTCTGAAAATAGTGTAGGAAACAAACTGAGTGATCAGTGAGCATTAATATTTTCCTGACTCAACCACACCTCTGGGTGGAGATAGATTTTACCTACTGTGGAGGTGCAAAAGTGGAGGCGAGACAGACACGAAAGTGATCTACCACAGTTATTGCCCAGCTGTGAAACTCAAGTCAGACAAAGAACAGTGAAAGTGAGATGAACCTATTTGAGGCTCAGTTTATGAAGCCAAAGCAACTGGATAGGGTATATTTGCCTGGTGTGCATGCTTGCCACAAAGTTTTCCACATGACCAAGTTTAATTGAAAAGTTCTATAATTGCTTCACTTTCTTCTATTGAAATAAACAGCACAAAAGCACCCTGAATATGGGCTGGATGGTGATTTTTTAAAGTTCACTCCAGATTGCATGATACTGTACAGGCAGAATCCATCAAACAATTCCCTGTGATGCCTAGCTGAAACCAGATAGAAACACACTATATACAAGCTGGGAGAAAATAGAAATACTAAAACATCACAATTCCAGATGGCTATCTGTGTTAGTTTGTAGCAGCAAAATAAATCAGGAGTCCGGTGGCACCTTAAAGACAAGCAAAATTTATTTTAGCTTAAGATTTTGTGACTTAAAACTCACCTCATTACACATCACATAAAATATCACAATGTAATGTTCCTCAGGGTGGATGTCAAGCAAAACAAAAAGGAGAGTTGTTGTGGAGGGATGTTGTTGAGGGTGATGGGAAAGGCCCTGTGCATATTGCAGCTGTCTTCAGAGTAAGCACAGGAAATGTTATGCAGATGTGGCAGTCCTACGCAGTGTTACACTTTCCATGTCCCTTGAAGTCAAACTTTGCCTAGGATTACACTGTTAGTGAGTCGCAAAAGTCACTCTTATTTATGGTTGTTAACTGGGGTTGCCAGGCGTGGCAACCAGCAGGAGGGTTGAGGGTGGGGACCTGGTAGGGGGACAGCAACACAAGTGCAATGACATCTCTTCCAGGGAAAACCCAGAAGTGACAGCAATTGTTCTAGAAATCACCAAAAACTCTATTGTAAAGCCATAGAGTTTCCTGAAACCATAGAGTTTATGGCAGTAGCTCTGGGAATTGCTAGGAACTCTATGGTCTTACCATACAGTTTCCACGGTTTCCCCATGAAATAACATCACTGTGCTCACAATACTGGTGATTTTTTTATTCCCCCCTCCCCTACTGCTGTGGCTCAGGAGCTCAGCGCAGCGCTTCACCCACCCTGACTGGGCATTTGGCAGGCCTATTATTAAATGACCAGAAAAAAAAACACCTGGCCTGGTCCACTTCAGTAGTTTTAACAGCCACACTGTCTGCAAAAATTAGCAGGCAAAGCTTTTCTCAGCATCAACAGAAGTGTTATCACCTGCTAATGTTTACAGATCAAGCCTCTGTTTAAAAATGCACGTGAACATTGGCTGAAAGTTTGCAGCCTTCTTCCTGTCACCCAGCCCTAGGCACACTGGATTGGAGGCAAGCTCCTCGGATGCATTCTCTGATGCACCCCCATGGGAAACATTTTCAGGCCAGTTTCTTGAGGATTACAGTTTGACTCTGTAGAAAGCAGTAAAAACAAACATAAAAATTAGCAAAAGAATATGGGACAGTTATATTTTGCAAATGGAAAGAGAGATCGTCAGTACTCGGAAGCCCTTAGCCCAGGGCTTTTTTTCAGCTGGAACGTGGTGGAAAGGAGTTCCGGAACCTCTTGAAAATGGTCACATGGCTGGTGGCCCTGCCCCCTGATCTCCAGACAGAAGGGAGTTTAGATCGCCCTCCGCGCCACTGAGCAGCATGGAGGGCAATCTAAACTCCCCTCTGTCTGGAGATCAGGGTGCGGGGCCACCAGCCATGTGACCATTTTCTCCGAGGGCAACCCACTGAGTTTTTTTCCCAGAAAAAAAGCCCTGCCTTAGCCTACTGGTTGAATGCCAGTCGTTTATATGCAGTTCTCAAGTGTACAAAAGTAACAACTGGACATTGCATGTGTTGTGAATGCTCTAAACAAAAGATTATCATCCAGTGGATGATAATGAAGCTAGCTCGGTGCACTTGGGCCACCCTACTTAAGACTGCTAACTGTTTTTACCAGCTGCTGCTTCTGGGCTTCTAACAACAACATGATCTGAAGATATTAGAGAGGAACAGAGCTTATCTCAATGCTTTGCATTCACCCTGTTAATTTTCCCCAACCAAGTTGATGCTAAAGTCAAATGAGCAAGCCCGGCTGTTCTCCCTACCCCGCCCTAAAATTGGCAACCAACATTTTGTACCACCCTTTGTTTTAAATTTTGCAAAGCTGTGTGGTATCAGGATGCATGTATATTTTCTACCACAAACAGAACCACAAACAAAACCCTAAGTCCAGTGGCTAAAATGCAGAGTGTACTGTGATTTTTCAAGTATATTGCTTTCAACACAACATAACAAGGCATTGTTTATGACTGGAAACAAATATTCAAACAGGCAACTTGTGGTCTTCCTGCACAACCAGTGGATCCCCCTTTGGCATTCTGCAACAGGCTGTTTCCAATTGACTTTGCTGAATCGGCTTGATGGGGAAAACCCGAAGCTTCATGTCCGAGTCTTCCGGCAACCCCTCCTTACCACTGTGGTTGGGAACAGATGTTATGATTGTCTATGGCAGGACCTAAATATTTGGGTCAAATGCAAGGATTGCACTGTTCCTTTTCCCCGACCCAATGAAACCGTGGAGCTGGGGGTTCTTAAAGTGAAATTAGAGTTGAGATTGAAGCAGTCCATTGCTTCTGGTAAAATCCCTCTATCGCAAAGACTAGATCATTTTTGAGATCACTGAACATGGAGGAACTCTGTATAAGTCATCCAGTATCAAGTACCATCAGTTCTTCCGAGCAAGTAGCATCCACTTGCAGCTTCCTTCTTCCATCAAATGGGACAGCTCAGACTTGTTTCTCTCTCATGGTTTCAATTGCATCTCTCTGCACACTGTTTCCGCGCCCCCCCTCTCTTCTGGTGTAAGCTGTACCAGTTATCATGGATCACTGGACGCACATTTTCCAGCCATTAATGTCCACTGAAGAAACATTAATTGACCCTCACTGACCATTGGCAATCAATCAAGTGTATAAACAATGATCATTTAACAATCATCACAATGTAATGTAGTGAAATGAAATCTATCAAAATAAAACACACACAAAGAATAACTAAAACTATTACAAGGTGGAAAGAATGCTGCCTTTCTTTCTCCTGTGGAGTGTGTCAATCGGAAAATCTATGGTCTCAGAAACATGCAGTGAGTAATTTTGCTCCAAAGTTAATTCTTCTTCAGTCTTAATCAGTCCTTCAGGAGCTCCCTACAAATCAGTGTTGCAGATCTTTTTTTCTCCTACTTCTCAACAGCTCTGCATATAGTTTCCCAGACATGCTAAGCTGTCTATTGGAAGAGACGGTAAACCTTGTGAGGGGGTGGGGGGGTTGAGTGACTGCTTTGATTAATAAATATATTTCTCATGCTTGTGTGCATTCCATGAATTATGTGCAACAATGGGGATGTGTTTTCTCAAACTTGACAAAATTGCTGTTTGACGTAAACCTGTAATTTAAAAATTATATATATTTGGAGTGCAAGTCAAAGCAGGAAATGCATTCCTTGAGCGGATAAAGAAATATTTCTGAAATAGCTGCCTATTTCAAAGCTAGTTTTTTTTTAAAGGAATCTCATATATAACCCTAAATTTTATAAAATTCTGATTCATTTTCTTGAAGTTTATGATGAGCATTCTGCTGTTTGGTAGATGAACAATATTCCTGAATACATATTGTCCAATATGTTAGCTGACTCTGACCCTCACGCTAATGGGGAATCTTATGAATATGGCTATATCATGAGCCCCTCTCCTCATGTATTTTAAACACAGAAACGCTGCCTGGTGAGGCAAGAAATGGTTGCCGACCCCCAGCTCGGAGTTGGAAAATCTTGCAGCCCCCCGCGCTGCCTTTTACCTGCCCTGCAGGACAGGGGGCGGCCGGCCGCCCCCTGTCCTGCAGGGCAGGCAAAAGGCAGTGCAGCCGTCCACACCATTCGCCTGCGGGGAGGCGAATGGTGCAGGCAGCTTCCCAGCCCTGCACACTGCCTCTGCTGCTCCGCCCTGTGTGATGATGTCACCGAGATGACATCACGCAGTGCCGGGAGCGCCCAAACACTGCTCGCGCGTACAAGGGGTCAGACTAGGGTTGCCCTGGGCGCCAACAACCCTAGATCCGGCCCTGTCTTACAGATGTCCCTTATCTTCTATATAACTATTACCCATTTCCCGAACTTCTCTCCCATTTCTTCTCTGTTTTCTAGTTAGCTGTATGTGTGTTGTGTGTGTATTTTATGCAATTGCTCTTTATTACTCTATAAGTAAGACCCATTCCTATTGAACATCTGTTCATTTATTTAAGAGTTTTTTAGAGGAATGATCCTTGTAGAAATTGAGGGTGAAAACTTGCTTAGTTGCCCCCTCTCACTGCTTCTCCTGGTACGCTAATTACCCAGTTCCACAAGGGGACCACCTATTCGGGTAACAACTGCATCACAGCAACGTCTTAGGGTTGGACAATACATTACATTGAGGATCCATAACTGGATATTATGATAAGTGCTCCTTTCTTTACAACACCTGGGGGGGGGGTAGATTTGGATCAAGGTCACAGTGCTGGAGTGTGGGGTGGGGTGGGGGCAGGCTTTTCTCCATGCTGATTCCCTGTTAGAAATCAGTTTCCCTGAGCAACTGTTAAGTGATGGGAAAAGACTATCACCTACTTCATATCTACCTTTTCTCTCAAATACTGTGGAGACGGAGATAGAGTTCTCCTGGAGAAACTGTGTAAGCGATGTCCCAACCCAGGACTATCAGGTCTCTCCATTATAGCAGGATACTGCCCTGCTACAGCCCTCCACTTGGTAGGGCAGTGGGGGAAAGATCAGCCAAAAATCACCATCACATCAATTATGTGATTTCTAGAGTAAACCTGGAAGTGATGTCATTCTGTTGATGAGACATCCAGAAGTATAACAATGTACCATCCCTAAGTGCTGATGTCACTTCCAGGTCATGCCAAAGTTATGTAATTGTGTCTGCACGATCCCTATCACCTCCCATTCCGCATTCCCCCCCCCCCTGTTGCCCAGCAAAGTGGCCATGAGAAGAACTGGTGAGGAGTGGGAGCCAGCAATGGTAAAAATAGTAAAATGGAGACAGCCAGCGTAGTGTAGTGGTCCAAGTGCTGGTCTAGGATCTGGGAGGCCCAAGTTTGAATTCCCACTGTGCCATGGCAGCTTGCTGGGTGTCCTTGGGCCAGTCACACTCTCTCACCCTAACCTACCCCATGGGATTGTTGTGAGGATAAACTGGAGGAGAGGAGAATGATGTAAGCTGCTTTGAGTTCCCACCAGGGAAGAAAAGCAGGGTATAAATCAGACAGACAGACAGACAGACAGACAGACAGACAGACAGACAGACAGACAGACAGACAGACAGACAGACAGAGATAGATAGATAGATAGATAGATAGATAGATAGATAGATAGATAGATAGATAGATAGATAGATAGATAGATAGATAGATAGATAGATAGATAGATAGATAGATAGATAGATAGATAGATAGATAGATAGATAGATAGATAGATAGATAGATAGATAGATAGATAGATAGATAGATTTAAGCTGATGCCTAAAGGGAAAATAAAGTAGGTACTTTAAGATTCAGCAATTACAAAGGATTATGTTGAGGGTCATTTTAAGTAAACAAAGTATAACTTTATTTAGAATTTACAAGAGAAAGAAACATAAGACCTACTAAAGTCCTTCACAGCAGCTTGTATAACTAGTTTACCCATAACCATAAGTAAAACCGGGTCTGGAACTGTTTTAGATTCTGGGGCTCTGGAACTATTTATAAAAATCAAATGGACTACTGAATACCACAGGTGCCAAACGATTCTCATCGCAGGGAGGGGGACATTTCACACCAGTGACAAAGCCCTGCATCTGGTTGCCAACCACCAACTCCTCTGAAGGCAGGGGTGCAGAGAACAGGGCTTCAGAAGAGGGTATTAACCGGTGGGCTGGACAATAGAGGTGGAGGCAGTCCTAAAGACAGTGAAAGGCCCACAAGTCTGCCCTGATTTGAAAGGAAAGCACCCCATTTCTTTTTTTCTCCCACTTGCAGTACTGCATTGGAGTTTTGCTTGGAGGTAGAAATACTGAGATGTGAGGAGGGACTGCAGCAGGGGACATACACTGCAGAGGGTGTCTGGTACTTCACTAGCAGGACACAAGCCAGCCTCTGGTTCCAGAGCACTGGCTGGAGGCAATGAATTGCTCTGGTGTCCCCATTCAAGCTCGGGCACAGGGCCCTTCGGTTCAAACGATGACGCTTTGAGTTGTGCAGAAGTTGCTTCAGTTCTCAAATGCACTTCCAGAGAGTTGGATTAGCATGTTGTGCTCTCCCCTAGTAACTTAAGAAAACCAAGTAATTAAACCGCCCAGCTGCAGGCCTTTGATCTGAATAGAAATCAATCATCCTGCTTAAAATTGTTTGTGCAAATTAACATAATGTGTAGTGGAAAATTATGAATTGAATAACTTGCGACTGCACGAAGAGAATGTAGAATGGCTTGCCGTACTATTTCCTTTGTCTTAAATACGTGCACCAAAATCTACATCAGGTGGAGATTTGAATTTTGCAGGCTATTGATTTAGTATTCTTGTAAGGGCTGCTGTTTGTGCAGAATGGATTCTCTAGTTTGGCAAACTTCTGGCCCATTCCAGTGTCATCCTTTGCAGCAAGCACCAAGTACAGGACGTGCGCATACACTGCATACTCGTGCATGCCTGTAATTTCTTCATTGTTTAATAAGTCTTGTTAACTTGCTTATGTTTTGCTTCAGCATTATTTCAGATCTGTATTGGATTTCTGCTTGTATTTAAATTTCTGCAATCCATACTGTATTGTATTGTTTATTGAATGTCCCCGCTGTTGATTGCATTGACTTACACTTTGTAATCCTCCTTGAGTCTCAGTAAAAAATGTAACTCTATCGTAAATTAAATAAATAAATAGGAGCGAGGTAGGACATTATTACAACAGTTTGATGTGTTCTGTGCTGTAGTTTGGTAGTATAGTAGCCCTTTTTTCATCAGAGGAGCCAGTTTTATTAGTGGCATAAATTTCAGGATGCCCTGACCTGGATAGTCCAGGTGAGCCCAATCTTTTCAGATCTCAGAAGCTAAGCAGGGTCGGCCTTGGTTAGCAATTGGATGGGAGACCTCCAATGAAGACGAGGGTTGCTATGCAGAGGCAGGCAATGGCAAACCACCTCTGTTAGTCTCTTGCCATGAAACCGCCCTCCCAGGGGTCACCATAAATCAGCCATGACTTAACAGCAATCTCTACCACCACATTTCAGGATACACGGGGCCCTCCTCTGCCACTCACTTCTGTTTCCCTAGAGGCACTGGTTTCCCCAGCAGAGTCCAGTACTAGCAAAGTCACAAGGTTGTGGCCTCAGAAGTGGTCTGAAGAGAGTGTTTGCATTTGTCAGTTTCATTGTTCGGTGCACGAAGAATGAATTCTTTCCTCAGCATCAGGGGACACTGACATAGGTGCCACACATATCAGAAAACACCTCCAAGTGTAGCTGCCAGGTAAGGATAATAGTAAATCTCAGCATACATTTTTGCAAACGTCTCTGGCATTTCATTTACCTGCTGCACAGCCTACTCAAGCTAATATGTTTTTGACCTCAGGCTCATGATAGAGCTGAATTGCACTGAGAGAAGGATAGACCCTTATCTGACGGCTTTACAGCACATTATACAATAACCTGTTATTATACGATTTTTTCTTTGTCTTTTATAGAATTATCCCAAGGCTATATGAGCTATTATGAGTGAAGTGAAATATTTAAAAACTTTATACCAGCTCCCGTGCCATTATGTATGATACCAATCTGCAAATCTCTGGGTTTTTTCCTAATTACTAGAGAAGGGGGAAATGGGGGTTTCGAGACACTTTACCTTTGCAACTTTACTTAATAAAGCAAAAAGTGCTGAGCCAAAGCAATGAATGACTGCATAAATTTTCTTTCTTTTTTTTGGCTTGGCAGTAATTTCTGCGTGCCAGCACTGGGAAATTCAGAAAAGAGAGGTTGAAGGTGAATCTTTCTTGCTCCCAATTTAGTACTGCAGCATCCAACCAGAAGATAAAGGTGTTTGGAAGAGAAGACCTGGTCTGCCAAAAATGAGTTGTAGTCTCACAATTAGGTTAGCAAGCAGTGCTATAAGGCACTAAGATCATGACCTTATTCTCTGGTGGTTTGTTCTCTGGGCCAGTATGGCAGCTTGCCAGAAGGGGGTGCTGTTGGCCTGCTCTCTTTTGTGCTTAGGCACCACCAGTGATGCAGGTCAAGATGTGGTACTGCAGCAATGAGTTCAACTGCTAACAGGTGGCCATTTGACTTATAGGGTATGTTTCCAGTGGTCCACTGCCCTGGAGAACTACTGGTGATGAGAAAAATGTACAGCCAAGCCTCATTAACTCTACCTGTGCTGCAGGGGCCACTTGGCTTGGACCATTCCCTGGCACCACCAACCCCCCCCTGGTTATGTGTACCCCCTCTCCCCACCTTGGTTATGTGTGCTGGGAAGAGTGGATGTGTTTGCCATCTTGGGCTTGATTCTTCACACCATTGTTTGATTTTGATATATTTGGATGTATGTATATGTTTTATCTTTGTATGACTACACTTCTGTAACCTGCCCTGAGCTCCCTTGTGGGGAGGGCAGGCTATAAATCAAATAACAATAATAACAATGATGATGATGATGATGATGATGATGATGTATCAGTATCAGTTCACCAGTTGCCTCCTCCTGTACTGCCACCAGTTAGTGGGAGGAAGCAACTGTTAGCTGTTCTTATCCTGGAATGGTTGCCTTGGGGAAAGTCTTGTTCTTTGCCTCAGAAGGTTGTGGCCACAGCATTGGTATCACTGGCCACATTTGAGCTTAGCTAGCTTATAGTGCCATAAGGTCTGTTCAGCTTGCTTTGCTCCTAGATCATACCCAGGAAACACAATGAACCAGACATTATGTCCCACCTATCCACTACTGAGATCTTCAAGACACCTTACAAACATGTTTGAATGTCATTGTTGTCAGGCTTAGAGTAGGGGGGGCCTCCATGTGTAGGCCTTCTGCCTAGACTCCATAGAGTCTGTCACCGTATGCCTGAGGTCCATGTAGGAGGATCTTCTCAAGAGGCCACAACCTTCTGAGGCAAAGAACAAGACTTCCCCTAAGGCAACCATTCCAGGATAAGAACAGCTAAGAATGTTCAAGTTGGAGGTGTCTGGGCTGTTCTTGTCGCACAGTTCTTCCCACAGACAGTTGTCTTCGGCCTCCAGCTTGCCCTTGGCTCTTCAGCCTGAGCAATTTGTTACCCAGCTGCTCTCAGACTGAGTTTACTCACCTGCTTATCAGGCTTTGCCTCCTGGTTGCCAGCTTTTGACACCCACATGCTTCTCCTTCTTATTGTAAAAAGAAGTGAGAGATCAGGGCTGGACCAAAGTTCTGTCAATCCAAGTTCGGCTGGCAACCCACGATTCCAAAAGCACACCTTCTGGGTGACTTGCAGTGAGAAGCACACCTCATGAACCACATGTCACTACATACTGCAACTTGTCTTGTGTCTTCCAGTGCCAGTAACACCTTCTCAGAGTTTGTGCTTATTGCTTTCACATGGTGTGCAGTGCATGTACCAACAATAACAGTACTTGTCCTTTTTCCCTACCGCAGCTCAAAGTAGCTCTAGGGGGTGACTTCTAATGTGGAAATAGCACAGGGAGGGAAGGATTCAATCCTCCCTCCCCCATAGCTGTTTTTAACGTTAAAACAATGTGGGGAGATCCGATATATGGACCTCCCTCTCATATAGCACATCATTTGGCCCTGAATCAGCTGTACATGGTATGTCGTTTTCTTTTCTGGAAGTTAATTTAAATATTTCATAATACAAATTTAATCTGATAATTTGCAAAATGATCCTCAAGAGATGATGCATAAAGTTTGGGTTGACGTTCTTGAGTCATAGTGAAAAATCATTCCTTGCCAATCATTTCTAGTTCATGGTCCAAAGCAAGGGCTATACGGATGCCATCAAAGAGGAGGCACAGAATATGCTTTCATGGTACATGAGTCATTTCTCCAGTAACGCCATGGGGCAACTTCTTGCTGTTTACTCACATGGCAGAACGCAGACAAAGTTCAACTAATACCTGGCCCAGAATAATCCAAGAAATCGAAGAACCTGCATGGTAGATCTCCTGCTCCCTTTTGAAAAGAGCATTTGATCCCCTGCAGCAGGCAATACTGAGAGCTAAGCTACAAGTGACGCCTGACACAGGTTGGACACTAGTCAGCTTCCCTCAAGTTTTGATGGGAAATGTAGGCATCCTGGTCTTGCAGCTGTAATGGAGAGCCAAGCTGTAAACCCAGGACGCCTACATTTCCCATCAGAACTTGAGGTAAGCTGACAAGTGTCCAACCTGTGTAAGGTGTCACTTGTAGCTTGGCTCACAGAGGCCATTTTCCTTTCTCTTTTCATTCTTTAAGGACTTTCTGGTCTGTGTAGATGCGTTTGTGTGAAAAGCACATTTATACTACGGACCAGGTAGTTTATGCTATAGCTCATCTTTCTCCCCAAAGGGGCTTAAGGTGGCTCACAACAACATTTACATTTTTAACAACATTTTTACCAATGCAATCAAGAAACAGGAAGGGCAGACAAAGAAAGGGGTCAGGTGGTATTCTGGAAGCAGCTGGGAAAGATGCTGGCTTCCAGATAGTTCAACGCGCTGCCTTTCTCAACCCAGATCGTAAAAGGGATCCTTACTCACAGTTTTAGCCAGTGAACGCAGCATGGTTCAAACATAAGCAAGATACATCTTTATTGGTCCAGATTTGTTGTAGACAAGCGGTAAATTCGTTATAACTGTCGCATCCTTGCTTGAGGAGCAGCGTCCCAAACAAAGGGAGGAAGAGGACAATCAAGTTTTTAACACCTTCACAGGAAGCCTACAATAAACTTCTATATTGAAGGGGGGACTACAATTCCCATGAGTACCAATTGTTAAAGGGACAGTACATAGTTCTGACTACACAGATACTGAGGCTTTCTAAGCTGTGGTTACAGTACACTCCCCGCCTGGGATCCTATGGATTCCACCCCAACATGCAAGCTAGTGGAGTAACCTAACAAGTCTAAGCATGCTACACTATTCTCATAACTAGGCAATAAAGGCTAAATATAGCACATAAGCAACAAATGGCATGCAAAGCTTGAGCTTCAGTCTTCAAGATCAGTCTTCCGAACAAGCAGGATCACTTCGGTGACTGGTCTGGTGAAAATCTTCGGGCCGTCGTGTCTGGCTACACGAATGTCAATCTTGCGGACCAACCCGTCCGCGCTGGGTAGAACTCGATCTATAAGTCCCATGGGCCACGAGTTCCTAGGAGTGTCCTTGTCTTTCAGGAGGATGACATCACCTTCTCGTAGGTTGGGCTCAGACTTCTCCCACTTGCGTCGGCATTGCAGAGTTGGGAGGTACTCTTGTTTCCATCGCTTCCAAAAGGTGTTAGCGAGGAGTTGAACTTGCCTCCATTGCTGCTTGAACATATCCTTAGAGATGAAGTCTCCCTGAGGTGCAGGCCAGGCGCCCGTCTTCTGTGTCAGCAAGGTGGCTGGTGTTAAGATGGTAGGGTTCTCAGGATCAGATGATACTGGAACTAAAGGTCTGGCATTGATGATAGCAGACACCTCTGCCAGGAGGGTAGCCAAGGTCTCATGAGTGAGAGAAGGTTTTCCTGCTAGCATAGAGTCTAATATTCTGCGTGCAATGCCAATCATGCGTTCCCACACTCCTCCCATATGAGAGGCATGGGGTGGGTTGAAGATCCATTTACAATTCTGCTCGCTCAGGTAGCTGCTGAGGGTTGGGTCCAGATCTGTGCTTCCATTGATTCCTAGCTCCTTGCAGGCACCAACGAAGTTCGTGCCACGGTCAGACCTCAGTAGCTTGACAGGTCCCCGTATGGCAAGGAATCTTCTGAGGGCATTTATGAAGCTGGAAGCATCCATGGACTCAATCACTTCGATATGTACGGCTCAGATGCTCAGGCATGTGAATAGCACTGCCCATCTCTTGCTGTTGGCTTGTCCTCCCCTGGTCTTGCGTGTCACTACATTCCAGGGGCCAAATACGTCAAGTCCAACGTTAGTGAAAGGGGGCTCAGTGCTGAGTCGATCCGGTGGCAGGTCGGCCATCTTCTGCTGCTGATGGGGACCTTTGAGCTTCCGGCATTGTATGCAGGTCTGTAGGACTGCAGCGATGCATCTTTTCGCTCCCACAATCCATAGGCCCGCTGCTCTGATGGCTCCTTCTGTGAAGTGACGTCCTTGATGATGAACCCGCTCGTGGTGGTGGCACCAAGAGGACAGTCACGTGATGTCGAGCTGGAAGGATGATAGGGTTCGCTACTGTTGAGCCTATATCAGCTGCCTTCAGACGCCCTCCTACCCGAAGTAAGCCATCATCATTGAGGTAGGGGTTCAGCTTAAGTAGCGGACTGTTCTTGGGTGTAGGCAACCCTTTCTTCGAGTTTTCAAGTTCTTCTACATAGAACTTGTGTTGTACTCTCTGGAAAATCAGGAGCTCTGCCCTGCGTCGTACTTCTGACGAGGTTGGCTCTGTATTCCGGTGGCGAGCAAAGTGGATGAGGCGTGCCATCCCTAGAACAAGTGGCTTCCATTTGGAGAATCGTTCGAATCTCTTTGCTTCTAGATGGCGGTCGGTCTCGACTCCCACTTTCATGCAGGTGACTTGAGGCCGAACTTCCTTGTCCTGGTCTGGGTCTAGGAGCTCGTAGTGTTCCTCCTCGTGCTGTACTGTATTGACCGAGCGCAGGAGGAAGTCAGGTCCTTTCAGCCAGGAGGACTCAGCCAGCTGTGAGGCAGGGATAGACCGTGTTGCGTGGTCTGCTGGATTCTGATCCGTAGGAACATGTCGCCACTGGCTAGGGCATGTGGATTGTCGAATACGCTCTACTCAGTTGCTGACATACACATAGAACCGACGACTTTGATTGTGTATGTATCCAAGCACTACTTTGCTGTCTGTGTAAAAGGTGGTGGCATCAAAGGTAAGGTCCATCTCTCTCTCTATTATCTCTGCAAGCTCCACAGCAAGCACAGCACCGCATAGTTCCAGACGCGGGATGGTGTGTCCCTGTAGCGGGGCTAACTTAGCTTTCCCCAGGATGAAGCCCACGTGGACTTGGTTCTCCCCGCCAATGACCTGCAGATATGCTACGGCTGCAATCGCTTTCATTGATGCGTCTGAGAAGACGTGTAGTTCTCTGCGGGAGGCGGCGACAGGTGAGACTGGTATGTAGGTGTGTGGGATCTGGATGTCTTGCAGGCAGTTGAGTGAACCTCTCCAGGCCTCCCATTCCTTTCTTTGGTCGGGGGGAAGAGGCTCATCCCAGTCTTTGGTGCCTAAGGAGAGAGTGCGTAGGAGGTGTTTTCCTTGGATGGTCACTGGTGCAGCAAACCCCAAGGGATCAAACAAGCTGTTCACTGCTGACAGGACTCCTCGTCGTGTGAACTGTTTCTCTTGGGCTGGTGCTCGGAAGATGAAGGTGTCCTTCTTCAGGTCCCAACTCAGTCCAAGGCTGCGTTGGAGGAGGGGAGTGTTGCCACCCAAGTCTAGGTCCTGAAGTCCTTTGGCATGGTCTTCTGGAGCAAATGCTTCCAACACCTTCATGCTGTTGGATGCAATTTTGTGCAGCCTAAGATTAGCTGCAGCCAGCATTTGTTGTGTTCTCTTTAGCAGGTCCACGGCTTCTTCTGGAGTGGGTGAGGACTTCAGTCCATCGTCCACATAGAAGTCCCGTTCCACAAATTGCCTTGCGTCCAGGCCGTACTTCCCTTCTCCTATGCGTGCAGTTTGATGCAACCCATAGTTGGCAATTGCTGGGGACGGTCCATTGCCGAACACGTGGACTCGCATGCGATACTCGGTAATCTTCTGGCTATGCAGTTCATCACTGAACCATAAGAAGCGTAGATAGTTGCGGTGATCATCTCTGACGAGGAAGGAATAGAACATCTGCTGGATGTCCGCCATGACAGCTACGGCTTCCTTTCTAAAGCGGATGAGTACACGAAGTAGGCTGTTGGTTAGGTCCGGTCCAGTTAGGAGGGCCTTGTTCAATGAGAATCCTTGAAATTGGGCAGTGGAATCGAAGACCACTCTGATCTGGCTGGGCTTTTGGGGGTGGTATACCCCGAAGAATGGCAGGTACCAGCATTCTTCTCCCTCTCGCAGTGGAGGTGCAAGTTCTGCATGCTTATTCTGCAGCATCTTGTCCATAAATTCCACAAAGTGGGCCTTCATCTCAGGCTTCCTTGCCAGGGTTCTGCGCAAGGTGTTGAGTCGAGATAGGGCTTGTTCACGGTTGTTGGGCAATCGCTGCCTAGGTGTGCGGAAAGGGAGTGGAGCAATCCAACTTCCAGAGTCATCTTGCTGAAGTTCCTTTTCTATTAGTTGTAGGAATTGCTTGTCTTCCATGGATGGGGCGAGCATGTTATCATCTTTGGTTGTTCGGAACACTGTAGTTCCAAGGCCATAGTCCTCTTCTGTTAGTGTGAAGTGTTCTGGACATGGCTTCAAGTGTGAGGCTCGTCCATTATCCATAATGGTTGTGGCGAAGACGCTCATCTGGTTTGGCATCTGTAAGCGATCTACACACACGTTCCCCACTATGACCCATCCTAGGTCATACCTCTGGGCATGTGGGGTGCCAGGAGGTCCAACAATCACCTCGTGGCAAACTAGCAGATCGGTAGCATCTATCCCTAGCAGAAGCAAGATCTGTGCATCTGGATCCAGGGCAGGAAGGTGATCTGCTATTGATTGTAGGTGCGGATGATGGAGCGCTACGTCTGGTGTCGGAATCTGGTCGCGATCATCTGGTATGGCATCGCATTCCAACAGTGGAGGTAGAGAGAACTGGATACTGCCGTCGAGAGATTCAATTTGGAACCCGGCGGCTCTCCTCCCTGCCGTGCGCTGGACCCCAGCGCACGTTCTAAGGGTGTATGGCAGTTCATCCCCTGATATGTTGAAGAGCTCAAAGAATATTGGGTCGACCAGGGACCGGGTACTGTGGCTATCTAGGATGACGTACATCTTGATGGCCTGTTCAGGTTGGCCAGCAGGAAAGACTTTGGCGAGACATATCTGATGGCAGGACCGGTTGTTGCTTCCAACGCCACACACTTGAGTGCAGTGGGCCGAAACAGGCTTCTCCCCTTGGGAGGCAGGGTTGTCCGGCACAACTGGCTGTGTTGGCGTGGCATCTGTGTGCATGGCAGTTGCATGTGTGTCGCTGCCGCACTCGCAGCATTTTATATATGTCTTGCAATCAGTTGAGGCATGTTCTCGAGATTGGCAACAACGGGACACCCATTTAGCACCCTCAAAAGCTCTCCTTACAGAGTCTTCTAAAGGACAAATGTGTGGCTGCCTTCCAGACCTTCTTGGAAAGGTGATTCCATAAGGTGGGGACAACCACTGGAAAAGCCCAAGATGGAGGGCCAAACCAGACTTTACTCTGTGAGTTCTGTGAGCAAAGCTCTCAGAGTTTGCTTTGGAAAAAGTCACATGTCTGGGGGCCTGATTCAGGTCAGGATAATGCTCCAAGGATGGGGAGGCCTTCGGCACCCCTCTGCACTATTTTGCAGACCTGAAATGGCCCCGGGGAATTGTTATTTGTCCCATTACGCCAATTCAGGCTTTTTGCAGGCCTACAAATTGAATCTTGAGAAAATGGTAGGCACCCCTGCATCGTATCTGGACTGGCTCTGAGCAGCAGCATTTCTTATATATCCCCATGAGGGGATGGAGAGGCGATTTCAAAAGGATGACTGCAATTTCTTCACTGTTCATACAGGGAGAGACGGCCTTGTCCATATGTGCATCCCACGTCATGAAGGGCTTTAAAGTTAAGGAACATTACCTGGAATCGAGCAAAAAAAATGAATGGGCAACCAACACAATGATTGCAAAATGGGAAGATGTGTCTGCAGGCTGGCTCCAGGTTGCGGTCAGGTTGCAACATTTTGCACCAATTAAGTTTCTGGATTCCCAAGGGCAGCCCCATGTTGAACATGGAATCTTGGCAACTGTAGAAATCTTTAACCAAGAATTCACAACTCCCCAATAAATGACCCTTCCCTCAGAACTGCAATTGCCAGAATTCCTTGAAAGGAAGAGGGTGGACCCTAGGCAAAGTTTGAAATCATCCTCTAGCCTAGGAAGACTTCGAGAGACCCTTCCTCCAATGGGAAAGCCACTTCAGCTGGAGGAAGGCTCCTTGGAAGACGGTTGGAGCCATCTCATGGAATGCCTATTAAGTAACTGGGCAAACCTATGCACATTTACTCAGAAGTACATCCTACTTTCTCCCATGAGACTTAGTCCTAAGTAAAGGCGCATAGGGTTACATGATTTTGGCAATCACCTAGGGATGCCAACCTCCAGATGGGGTCTGGAGATCCCTGGAATTACAACTAATCACCAGACTTCAGGGATCAGTTAACCTAGAGAAAAAAAAATGGCTGCTTTGGAGGGCAGACTGCATGGGACTATACACTACTGAGGTCCCTCCCCCAAGTCACAACCTCCCCAGGTTCCACCTCAGTCACTCAGCCACAGAGTTTCACAAAAGGACCCTTCAAGCGAGCAAGCAAGCAAAATATCACAACTAATTTTTCATGCTACCCTATGAACATTTCCCTGGAATAAGCCCCACTGAATGAAATGTGACTTACTTCTGAGTAGACCTGCTTAGGATGGCTCCCTAAGTAAGCTTTGTTCTGGATAAACTGCTTGTAGTCTATGTTTCTGTTCATTTTATGCAAGAGGCTCCTCTTGAGCTAGATTCTGGGTAGGTTTTTAAAGGAGTGGGTTGGACTCAAACTTTCCAGTGTTATTTTAGTGTCCAAACTACCCTTCTGTGTTTGTAAACATGCATACAACTGAGGGATTTTCTTTCCAAGTGTCTCCTCTAAGGGATTTATGGGGCATCAGTGGGTACTAGATCAAATCAGATCAAATCAAGCCTCAATTCTCCCTAGAAGCTAAAATGACAAAACTAAGGCTATCGTACTTTGGTCACATTATGAGAAGACAAGATTCTCTGGAGAAGCCAATAATGCTAGGAAAAGTGAAAGGCAATAGGAAAGAGGAAGACCTAAAATGAGATGTCTTTCTTGACTCAATAAAAGAAGCCACATCCTCCAGTTTGCAAGATCTGAGCAAATCTGTTAATGATAGAACATTTTGGAGGTCTTTCATTCATACGGTCGCCATAAGTCGGAGGCAACTTGACGGCACAAAACACACACACAGTGGAAAGCTATTTATTTGCTTTACCTCCCCCCTCTAACTCTCCTCCTAGTCTTGAAGTCATATGGAAAATTACACATGGATGGTCCAGGGAACAACTTGGTGGACCTTTCAAAAGAAAACAAGAGGCTTGCTTTTAAAGCGAGCTAATATGGGCTTTTGAAAGAGTTGCTAGAGGGATTCCCAAGATATCTATAGCCTTCATCTCTGGTTCTAAAAGGGACCAACCCCTAGAACAGAGATTGAGGTCAACAGTGGCCTCCGTGTCAAATGTCTATGCAATGCACCCTGTCTGTGCAGTGTACTATTCTGTCTGTCTGTCTGTCTGTCTGTCTGTCTGTCTGTCTGTCTGTCTGTCTGTCTGTCTGTCTGTCTGTCTGTCTGTCTGTCTATCTATCTATCTATCTATCTATCATGTTATGTAGCAGCTGCTTCCAAACTAAAACCAATGCAAACACCCAAAAGGAAGTGTGCCAAACCAGTATCAATTCTCAGTCAAATCCGTATTTGCTTAATCAGTTCAATAATCAAAACATTATACACAGCTACAATAAGTATTTAGTAGGGCAGTGACCCTTAAATCAATTCTTATGCACAGAGAGACATGTAGAACAGTCCAGATATAAAGTCCACAAAAACCGAGAGATATATAAAGATTCTGAGCTGCTGGTAATTCAGCTGGTGAGTCGTTACTTCTTGACCACGACGCTGTGCAACCACGATGCCGAGGAAAGAAGGGCAAGGCTGGTAGAAAGGTTGACACGGGGCACTGAGGCGGGAGGGTGGCAACGAGCTATGCTGGCCCAATCATGCTTCATTCGTTTCAGAAAAAGTCAAGACCTCAGACTTACGACTGAAATTGATGCAGACAAACGGTTATCTTGTGTCCATTGCCATTTGATATGCTGGAATTGTAACAAATTGGTGGCCTGATGAAGGACTTTTTCTGAAACGAGTGAAGCATGATTGGGCCGGCATAGCCGGCCCAAACCAGAGTCATGATGGGAAACCGCAGCAGGAAGACACCATTGTTCCAGGAGTTTTGCACGATTTTGCACGGCCAGTAAGACGTGAAAATGGCCCTGGTTGGCCTGCAAAATGCATTTAGAATAGACACGATAATGATTTAAAAGATGGGTTCTAATTTCAGAATGAAACTTAATAAATACCACCAGAATAACCATGCTGTAGATAAAGTTTCTTTGTCAGTGTAAGTTGCGCAACGAGTGCGCCGAACTCAAAAATTCCCAGCCTGCATGGGAGCAGCCTCTGGAAGTAAAAGGAGGTTGCAAAGTCCCATCTCCCTCAAGGGCAGCTTTGTTTTATGCAAGAGATAAGTGATATGCAACTTATATTCCGTACTTAAGTCTATCTTGAGAATGCTAGGAGGCTGTGGCTACGCACTTTGTTTGGCTTGTGGCTGAGTTCAGAGCATCCATCTGAAACAAAGATAAATACTGTGTGGCAGGGAGAGTGAAATGTTTTGGCACCACAGAAAGAAGAACTAAATATAAGAGAAGGCTAATGTGAGCTCAGTGACTTCTGAAAACCAAGAACCAGGGAAGCAACCTCCAGTTTAGGTTCAACCGCCCAAGAACTAGGGCTGAAAATGTCTCTGAGTGGGCTGGAAGCATTAAGAAGCCTCAGTCAGAGTTGCTTGTGCCCCTGAGATTATACATAATTAGCTGTGTGGGAAACCTTCCTTTCCGCAAGTCAACCCACACGGTTCCTTTGTCAAAAGGCTTTTCATTAACTGAACTGAAGACGTGCAGAGAAACACAAATTAACAAAAGCCCACAGCACTGTAATGCCAACCCTGGGAGCACCGGAGCCTGGATCTACCAAAGCATTCCTAGTTTCCACATGGGTTCTTCTTTGCTAGGCCTTATTTGGCGTCCCCCGACACTCTTTCACAATTCCTTTCCAGCTGAAGGATTTCTCTCTAGGGCCGTTGCACTGCAGAGACTAATTGGATTTCCAGAATGTGAGCTTTTGAGAGTCAATGCTCCCTTCGTCAGGCACAAGGAGTGGAAAAGGGTAGAAGTCTTTAAAGTCCAGGCAGACTCCTACCCTTTTCCACTCCATGTGTCTGACAAAGGGACCTTTGACTCTCAAAAGCTCACACCCTAGAAGTCTAGTTGGTCTCTAAGGTGCTTCGGGACCCGAATCTTGCTCTTCTAATACAGACCAACACAGCTACCCACCTGAAACTATTGTAGGGTTGTCAGCTTTGGCTTAGGACCATTCCGGAGATTTGGGGGTGGAATCTGGGGAAGGCAGATTTTGGGGAGGGAAGCTCAGTGGGGACATGATGTTCCATTTTTCCAAAACTTTATAACGTATCATACGGTGTGCATCCCATGGCTGCCACTTCCTCCAGGGGAATTGATCTCTGTACTCCTGTCCTGAGATGGTTTGTAATTCTGGGAGATCTCCTTGAGGCTTGTGTCTCTGGGCAAAGCTAGATGTGACGTCTAGTATGGTTTGTACCTGTGTCAGCTGAAGCCATTTTTAATTGATTTGTAATTTTTAACACAGAGCTGCAAGGCCCTATCCAGAACAGGTGTGGAGCAAGGTAGTCCTAATCGGGGCATTTTTTCAGCTGGAACGCAGTGGAACGGAGTTCCGGAACCTCTTGAAAATGGTCACATGGCTGGTGGCCCTGCCCCCTGATCTCCAGACAGAGGGGAGTTTAGATTGCCCTCCGCGCCGCAGCACGGAGGGCAATCTAAACTCCCCACTGTCTGGAGATCAGGGGGCGGGGCCACCAGCCATGTGACCATTTTCTCCGAGGGCAACCCACTGAGTTCCACCACCTCTTTTCCCAGGAAAAAAGCCCTGGCCCTAATGCACAGATTTGCTGGTTGGCCAGCTTGCCCAGAGGTGTGGCCTCACCACCTCGCCCTGTGAGAGCAGAAAGTCAAGCGACAGCAGGAGGAAAGCAATGGCGTGGCAGGGGTGTTGCACAGGCTCACTGGCTGGGTTGCCCTCTTTCTCCTGCTGTCTCTGCTGCCTGTATTAGGTTACTTAGCTGAGTCCACATTTTTTAAAGGTTTGGTTGTCCAACATCAATCCAAGCACAACTTACTGGTTTTCAGGCCAGAGCTAGATCTTCACAGCATTTTAAAATCTGCAATAGCAGCCACTCAGCCCATGATTCAAGTCAGAGTCATTGTTAGGGTTGCCAGGTCCCTTAAGTCTCCCAGCAGGAGACTGGGACACTGGCACTCACCCTTCACTGGCTTCTGAGTTTCTCCCTTGAGCGCAAAGCGCATGTGCGCTCCTGGCATGCACAATGACATCATCACGCGGGTCAAACGGCGGCCCAGAAGCACACACGTGCTCCCTAAAGGGTTGAATTCCCCCCCTGCAGGCCCAATTCAGCCCGAAACGGGCCCGTTGCGGGGCGCAAAGTGCGCCGCAGCAGGGTGCAGGGGGCGCGCGACACTTGGGGGTGTCCAGTTTAACCATAACGATGTCACTTCTGGTTTGTCTCAGAAGCGACATCATGGTGTCCGTGTGAAGCTGAATCACTCTCCCCCCCCCCCAGTTCCATCCTGCTACACTCTCCAGTTGCAATGGGGAAAGGGGGAGTCCAGGGTGGGAGGTCTTGTGCTCTAGCGGGAGACCTGGCCACCCTAATCTGAGGCCACCATGTTCAGGCTCAGAGCTGATCTGCAAATGTGGAGATGCACCCTTCCTGCAATTGTATCAGTTCAATCTGCAGGTGAGGGATTGGCCGATTTCTGCATCCTGGTAAAAAATAACCCTGCTTGTTCATAGAAAAGCAACATGTTAGACAGAAGGTTTCTACCTATTGTATTGTGGACAGAACATGAGATACTGTGTGATGAACTACACACTGTCTAGAGACTCTAGAAGTACAATGACAAAATGGGAATAAATCAAACATGTATCTTTCCTTGTCTTTGGGCCCAGCTGATGCCGAGGTCCCTATTACAATTACCATTGTTCTAGCTACTGCCTGAAAGTAGGCTGTTTCCTGCTACAAAAATGACTTTCAAGTTACCAGCATTCTGTCATGCACTGTTGAAAAATACAGTAAGGCACAACATCACTCTAGTGTCGCTTACAGTTACACCACGGGGAGTAGAAGTTCAGAGCAACTGGGAATTTGGTGATGTACAACAGTTGAAGGACATGTGACCTTAGGGGAAAGGGTCAGGCAGATGCTAGGAGTGACTTCTCCCCAGGTTGTGATGAAGTTCCCGAGTCCTTAAACGGAAAGTTGTGTGAAATCATCACTCTGATAAAAGTGGCAGGGCTCTAATCTGGAGAACTGGGTTTGATTCCCATCTCCTCCACTTGAAGCCAGCTGGGTGACCTCGGGTCAGTCACAGCTTCTTCAGAGCTCTCTCATCCTCACCCACCTCACAGGGTGATTGTTGTGGGGATAATAATAATACACTATGTAAACCGCTCTGAGTTGGAGTTAAGTTGTCCTGAAGGGAGGTATATAAATTGAATGTTATTATTATTATAATCATTTGACAAGAGACAATCAGGGCTTTGAGTCCACTCTTAGCAGTATCCAGATTATTCAGGTCTAAGATATGAGGTCTCTATGTGTATAGTTTTAAAACATACACAAGTCTATACGTTTTTCTCCATTTGGTAAGCAAAGTTCTTCCAGTGGCCTCTGAAGATCAGAAGACATACCCTTTCTTAACCCCCTTTCCTGCCTGCCAGATGAAAGTTTCCCACAGGAAAATTAAATCAATCTTTGTCATATTAATTTATTGTTTTTTTTAAAAGCCACTTTTAACTTTTTGCTTCCCCACCTCTCTTTCAAACACCCATTCTCTGTGGGAGGTGGCAGACAGGAAGAGATAGTGTCCTTTGAACACAACTGTCCTGTGCAGGGCTTTTTTTCAGTGGGAATGTGGTGGAACGGAGTTCTGGAACCTCTTGAAAATGGTCACATGGCTGGTGGCCCCGCCCCCTGATCTCCAGACAGAGGGGAGTTTAGATTGCCCTCCGTGCTGCTGAGCAGCCCAGAGGGCAATCTCAACTCCCCTCTGTCTGGAGATCAGGGGGCGGGGCCACCAGCCAGGTGACCATTTTCTCCAAGGGCAACCACTGAGTTCCACCACCTCTGTTCCCAGAAAAAAAGCCCCGGTCCCGTCTCTTCCATCTTATTTCTGTAAAAGCTTGACATGAACTTCAAAGAATTGTCAAGTGTGTTGAAAAAGCACTGAGAGATCATGGCTGCCAGTTAGTTGGAAGGAAGCTCCAATGAACACAGTGGGACTTACTTCTGAGTAAATAGGTATAGGAGTAAATTGTAAGTCACTCTAAGAGGCATCAGCACAAAAAAGAGATATTGTGTAATTGGAAGGCTATTTATTTATCCATCCCATCCCAAAGGCAAAGGTTGAGTAGCAAAAACAATCTACCTACAGCAGAACAGAATAAAGTTTGAGATAACAATATTCAAGGACATTTCTCCATGCTTTCCCAATTTAACCCTGAGCCTACAGGGCAGCTCAAACAGGTATGTCTTATTCTTCTTCCAAAACCTGAAAATTCCAAACCGCCGACAGGAGAAAATTAAATATTTTGGTGGTGGCAATAATAAACAGTGGCATTTCTTGTACAATTGAATGAATAGATCATGGTAGTCTCTAGTGTTGCAGCTCATGGGAGGTGGATAGGTCATAGGGTAACGTGCCTGTATGCACCTATATACCTGGCCAAGGAGGGCACTTCCATTGACCTGGAAGTTACAGCATCAAGCCAGGGCCAATTCTTTAACCATTGGCCCAAAACATAGTTTTGTTCTGATTGTTAAAAAAATGGGCTGTGGTTGCTCTGAAAGTGACATCATCAGATGAGGATGTGAGTCTACAGCTGCCCATTTCCCTGGCCCATCTCCTATTATGTGTGCTCATTTCCTGGGCCTGCCTCCTCCCACCTACCAGCTGATAATTTGTGGGCACCATTGGCAGGCATGTGGCAAGGCTAGTAGTCTCATCAACAAGCCCACTTTAGTGAGTGAGCAAAAGGGGCATTGCCCTTGTCCAGAGCCCACTGCCACTAAGGGGGGGGGGGAGAATGTGTGTGCATATCAGAGAAACACACCCTGTACATCAGAGATATTACAGGTGGATAGAGGGAAAGCAGCACCAAGAGCACAGCACAAAGGGCCCTGACCCTTTCTATGTGGGTACAGTGTCCACATGCACACAAACTGTACATGTGTTAAGTGCCCTCTCGACCTCTACAGGTGACCTGTACACACATTGACTGAAGACACAGAAAAACAGCAAGAGTTCAGTAGCACCTATAAAACTAACAAAATTAGTGGTGGGGTATGATCTTTCGTGAGCCACAGCTCACTTCTTCAGATACTGAGGTATCCAAAAGCTCATATTCTACCACTCATTTTGTTAGTGTACTTGGAAATGCTGGAAAAACAGTATTCCCAGCAACAATGATGGCACCTCTATGTGTACATTTAGGATGCTTGTAGAGCTCTGTAGTGAATGCACGTGGTTGAGAAACAGGGCTAGCACACTTGTGCAGGGTGCACTAAATCCTACTCTCTGTTTACGTGCATTCATCCACAAATATGGGAGTGCCGTGTAAAGCTGCCAGGCCATGCTTGGCAGCCAGTGTAAAAGTTGGGGGAGGGGACATGGGAGGCATGACATCATCTGTGCCACCACGTCACTCCTGAGGAAAACCTGGAAGTGATATAGAGCAGCTCTAGAAATAGTCAGAAACTATAGTTGCCTGTGACAGGCAACAAGGGAGGCCTCTTGCTATAGCCCTAGGGTTGCCAGGTCTCCTTAACCTCCTGGCAGGGGTGGGAGGGGGAACCTGGTGTGATGATGTCATTTTGGCCCCTGTGAAGGGCAGGAAAATGCCTGCCATTGGGCACGAAGATGTCACTTCTGAAGTGATGCCATTGTGTCCAGGAGAAGCATGTCCACTGTGCGCTGACTTGGGAGGCTTCTTGCCTCCTGGGCCCATTCCCCCTGCTGTCCAGGAGAGTAGTGGGGGGGACAGAGGCTGGGGTAGGGAATCCCACATCCCCTCCAGGGGACTGGCAGCCCTATATAGCAATCCACTGGTTTTATAGGAGATAATTTTGCACAACACCGCCCCCCTCAAAATTGGAGTAGGCTCTGTTTATAAAAGACCACAATTTTCACACTGTCTTTTCCAGAGTTTGCCCAAATTGGTTCAATGAAATTCATCAAAAGTTTGCATTTTGAGGGCTGTATCTTTTGGTGATTTTGTGATAACAACAACAACAACTGCACTTATATACCACTCTTCTAGACAGATTAGTGCCTCACCGGGAGCAGTTAACAAGTTAGTGTTATTATTATCCCCACAATACAGCTGAGGAGCTGGGACTGAGGAGCAGTTTACCCAAGGCCACCTACTGAGCTCATGGCAGTAGTGGGATTCGAACCAGTAGATTGCTGATTCGCAGCTGAGCCGCTTAACCACTGTGCTACAGCAGTGATGTGATCTTCCTGCCTTCTTAAAAATGCAGAAGCAAGCATGCTATTTCAGAATTTTAGGTAGGGGTGAGGAGGACATTTTAGTGTGCAGGGGTAAGAGGCATTGAAGCTTAAAGGCTTTCTCTAAAGATGGGCACAAACAGAAAATTCCAAACTGTTTGGTTCGTGGTTCATTGCGTTTCGCAAACCATGAACTTTCATGAACTTGCCCCGGTTCATGAACCAGTTCATTCAGTTCATGAAAATGTCACTTCCGGGTCAGCAGAAGGTCTGCAGAGAGCCCATCAACCAGGAAGCTGGTTGATCTGCACCAGGCTGTCTGCAGTGACAAACGAAAATACAAACCAAATGAACCGGGCTAAAATTCATCACAGTTCGTGAGAAATGAGCTCCCATGAACCGTCGATTTGTGAACCACGAACTGACCTGGTTCATGACAAACTTTGGTTCGTATTTCAGTTTGTGCCCACCTTTACCTTTCTCTCAATATTATACTGCCCATCTCCAAAAACAAAGGTGCTTGAAGAACATGTGTTCTTTTTTGCTCCTTTTATTTTCCAATAATTAAAGCAATGTTCTGAGGGAAAGGATATGTGCCTCAGCATGTTGGCACAGTTAATAGTTTATAAATACAGCTTAGTCAAAATTACTTACTTTCATTGCGAATTTTTTCAGGAGTGCCAAAATGTGCCTCCGTTTTTCAATATTTGTTGGCACTCCATGTAGAAATGTTGGCCTATTTGTTTACACAGCTCTTACTCTTAGTTGTAGTTATTTACCCATTGTGATGTCATCTTACAGTTAAATAGGATTACCAGTCCCCAGCTGGGGGTGGAGAATAACCCGCTCCTGCCCTCCACTCCCCGCCCGGGCTTACCTGGCTGGTGGGGGGAAAGGTGGGAGAACATGCCTCCTGGGTGCTCTCCCACATGGCATGGCATGCTCCTGCACACTGCAGTTGTCCACATCAGACCCAGATCGGGCCCGAATCAGCCCAAATCAGACTTGAATTGGGCCATTGCAGAGTGCAGCAGTGCTCCCTTGCTCTGCAGCAGCCCAATCCGGGCCGAATCAGGGAGAACACAAGGTAGGTACCAGGCCTCAAGCCTCCCGCCTAGGTGGTGGTGGGGACCTGGCAACCCTACAGTTAAACCTGACTGATTACACAGCACTCTGATGTCATCCTATTCACTGATTCACTGATGTCATCCTATTCACTGTGTCACCCTGATTGTTTGGAAAGAAAGAAGCAGAAGCAGGGGGAAATGATGGTGTCAAGGTAAAGGTAAAGGTAGTCCCCTGTGCAAGCACCGAGTCATTAATGACCCATGGCAGGACATCGCATCACGATGTTTTCTTGGCAGAATTTTTACGGGGTGTTCTGCCATGGCCTTCCCCAGTCATCTACACTTTACCCCCAGGAAACTGGGTACTCATTTTACCGACCTCAGAAGGATTGAAGGCTGAGTCAACCTTGAGCCGGCTACCTGAACCCGGCTTCCACCAGGATCAAACTCAGGTCGTGCGCAGAACTTGGGCTGCAGTACTGCAGCTGACCACTCTGCGCCACAGGGTGTCAAACCCAGCCAGGAAAAAGTGCACAACGGAAGTGTTTTTTGCAAAATATTTTTACCCAGCTGAAATTTTCCCTGTACCATCCATCCCCTGAAAACAAAATCAGAACTGAAGACTGTTCAGGGTAGTTCTGTTTACAGTTATTCAATGTAAATAACTAGCGAACTAGCACCACAATCAAATGTTCTCTGAATCATAGAGCAGGTGAATCACCAATGTGTTTTTAAGTGTCAAGACCAGGGTTACAGAGGCAGGCAATGGCAAACCACCTCTGTTAGTCTCTTGCCATGAAAATCCAGGCAGGGGTTGCCATAGGTCAGCTATGACTTGAGGGCACTCTCTAACACCACTGAACAACTAGCTATTTACTGCCTTCCCAAACACAAACAAAAAATCAGATAGAGAAGCTCAATCAGATAGAGAGACATTCCCTGTGGCAAAGTTATCACAAATTCACCTCACTGAAAGCACATTAGGGAGGTCCCAAGTGTTAAACAGGATGCTGACTATTCTGTCCTACCATACTACTAAAAATTTGTTTAAATTCAAGTGGAATTCCTCTCAGTACATGTACTTTGCTTGGTACACCCACTACCATCTTAGTTTAGTGTGTGACTAATAATAAGCAGAGGAAAAAAAGTAGTACAAAAAGGGTGTTGTACCCCCTCCCCCACAGGATCCAACTCCCATGTTCCCACAATATTTTGCCTTCTGAGTTCACCCCCATCAGCTTCAAGGCAAACTGACAAGTCTAAGCACAGATCTTAATTCAAGCTCTGAATAAAACTTGAACGTGACAAGCCTAATTACTGGGTGGATGTGCTACTCTTACATTACATTGAACAGTACTTAAATTCAATTACAACTGCTCTGTGAGGCATTCATTTATTCGCTCACTCATACTTATTTCAGTGACTTAGCAGATGGGCCACCTTGTAATCAAAACTTGGAGCACACTTGGATATGGGTTATACCACATAGTAGGCATTTGCACTTTCAACTTGGGTGTCCTTATCCAGTATGAGAATAAAAGAAAGAAAGAAATACCCGGAGTTGTAAGGGGCAGGGTCAATAGCAGAGTACAGGCTTTGAATCTGATTCCTGGAGGCCTCAGGTTTGATTTCTCTCTCCCTACCTGAGACCCTGAAGACAACCTACAAGTCAGATTAAGCGGTACTGAGCTCAACTAACTTAAAAATAGAGATGGGCATGAACAGAAAAAAACCCTCCAAACATGGTGTTCGTTGTTCGTTGCCATCCATGAACAGGGACTCATGAACAACCATGAACATGGCCCTGTTCACAAACATGTTCATGGTTGGCTGTTCGTGGGGGCCAGCAGGCTGTCCTCTAGCCATCATCCAAGTCAAGATCCCTACTGCACCACTCCCAGAAACCTGACCTGAGCAGGCACCAAGAAAGGTACCAATAATAAATAATAGCTTGGCTCCAGAGCCTGGTAGCAGCCCTGGAACTTGAAGGGGTAGATCCCTATCCCACCACACACAAAGAAACTTCAAGCTCCAATGCACTCGCTCTCTCAAAATGCCAACAGCAACTCTCTCCCTCTCCACTGTCTGCAAACTAAGCCAGAGCTGGGAGCCCCCCTCCCCCCTGCTCTTTGCTCCCTTGTAACAAATTTGGAACTCCACACTTGAAAGAAAGACCTGCCTATCAAGCTAAATTGGACTTAGATTGGGGTTTCCAGGGCTACAGCAGGAGTTCAGACAGAGTTCAGACAATTCCAGCCTAAATTGCCAAGAGAATTGATTGCAGGAGCCAGATTGTCTGGCTTGACGAACAGCAACAAATGAGGCTTGCAGCGACTACCTGTTCATTTAGAATGGGGCCTTAAGAACAGCTTGTTCGCAAACAGCAGATTGGGCTGTTAGTGGCTTTTTTTGTTCGTATTGCTGTTCGTGCCCATCTCTACTCAAAAGAAGGCAGCAGCATATGTCTGTGGTTGTTATTTATTTATTATCTCCCTTAATACCCCGCTTTTGTCCTCAGAAAGAACTCAAACACTAGATTCCACTGCCTTAATTTTATTTAATTTACTTTGTTTATACTCCTTCTTTTCCTCCAAGGGGGACCCAAAACGGCTTACATAATTCTCCTCTCCTCCATTTTATCCTCACAAGGACCCTGTGAGGTAGGTTAGGCTGTGAGAGTGTGACTGGCCCAAGGTCACCCAATAAGCTTCCATGGCAGAGTGGGGATTCAAACCTGGGTCTCCCAGATCCTAGTCCAACCACTGCACCATTCTGGCTGTCATTTATTTTTATTATGCATATGATATTTATTAATTGTCTACTTCCCTTCTTTCTTGCACGATGGGACTCAAGGCAGCTTGCATACAGTTTTCAGGAGATTTTCCATTCAAACACTGAACAGACCCATCCAAGACCGAGCAGTTCCAGCACAGCCACCATATCATATGCTTTCTAACCATACCCTGGGATCAGCATTACTCTGGGAACGTCATGGCAGTGTCCACTTAAAATAAAAGATTTAAATAAAAAATGGAGATATTCCCCAAATCAAGTCCCACTGAAAATAATGGGAGCTGAACAAGGATAAAGGAGTCTTCATTTCTTTCAATGAGACCTGAACATAAAAAACTCCCAGCAAAGTGTTTCCATAATCATAACTATTTCTATTCGTTATCATCCACCTTAAGATAGTTCCATAACATGACCAGTAGATCTGGGAAAGGGCTAATTTGCCCTTTTGAAGGAAAACTCACTAGCAGATTTACGTACAGGGATAGTTCTTTTGCACACTCAGATCAACCAACAGTCACCACATAATTCATTCTTTTGGAGAATCATTCCAGGGGTTGCTATAGGGTTGCCAGCCTCCAGGTAGTGGCTGGAGATCTCTCCAGGCCACAGAGATCAGTTCACCAGGAGAAAATGGCTACTTTGGGGGGTGGACTCTATGGAATTATGCCATGCCAAAGTCCTTTCCCTCCCCAAACCCCACTTTCTCCAGGTTTCTCCAGGTGTCACCCCCCCCCCCCGCCCCCAGATCTCCAGGAATTTCCCTACTTGGAGCTGGCAACCCTAGGCTGCTAGTCTGGCACCTATAAATTGTGCGAGCTTTCAGGGGACTGAAACCTTGAACAAACAGCACAGTCACAATGTCATTTCTGGTGGAAGCGATAGCAGAGCCCTCCCCAAAATGCTATAGGAATTCCCTAAATTTCTATGGTAAAGACCACAGAGTTCTGGGAATTCCTGGAGTGATGAAGGGGCGGCTGTGATGTCACTTCTGGGTTTTCCCTTATAGTGCTGCTGTTCCCAGCCCATTTTCCTCTCGCTGCTTGGAGGAAAGCAGCTGGAGGGCAGCAGTGAAAGCGGGAGAATGCCTGCTAGCACCGGGTAAGTAGTAAACCTAATCCATATTATGAGGACCCAATTTTGGGTAGAAAGATAGCATACAGATGTTTTAAATAAATAAACAAATATTCAAGAACATCAAAGATTCCTGGAATATAATAGACCTTCCCCACTGAAATCCACAGCTCCAAGTATCAGATGAAGCATGCTTTTGCTTTGGAATTTCATGCCACAATAAACTTCTTAGGACATGCCTGTATGGCAGTTTCTACTGCTCCCAGTTTATGGCCCAGGAGAACCTCATGCTGTTAGTGTACTTTGGCAAGCAGACAGAGCAGCCTTTTCCTTCCTGCCTGCAAACAAGGGGCCTACACTAATTCAGGTTTGCTGCCATGTGATTTGTTGGAATCGGGCCTACACTATAGCTCTTCACTAGGATGATAAGTCGCCCGAGCAACGGCATCCAGGCAGTGGAATGACCTCCCAGTGGCGGTTGCAGGTCTTTTTTGTTGACCTTCTGTTAAAACGTGTTTATCCCAGACAATATTTGGGCTGACTATTTTGTATTAGCTGCAATGACGTTTCCGTAGCTGCTGCAAACGCTTAATAAATGTTTAATAAATTGCTCTTTTAGTTATTTTCTCAGCTTTTTATGCTCTGTGTTATCTGTGGGACCACATCCATTCATATGTGTCTACAGGGCAGCTCTGATAATCATGGGTTATTAGTTCCTTCACTTAGGTCATCAAAAATGAGAGAGAAAAAATATTTAATACACTATGCAGCTCACATTTGGACTGCTTTGAACCAATCACAATGACAGATCTTAACAGGATCTTGATGTCTATGAAAGCCGCTACTTGTGCGTTCGATCCTTGCCCATCCTGGCTGTTAACATCAAGTAAGGACCACATTAGTGAACTACTGAGGTCTATTGTAAATCAATCGCTAACTCAAGACATCTTTCCCAGGCAGCTCAAACATGCAGTTATCCGTTCGCTACTTTAAAAAAAACATCCCTAGACAAAAATGATGTGGCCAATTATTGCCCAGTAGGGGTGTGCAAGGAAAAAACTTTCGGCTTTCTTGTTTCGGGATTACCCGAAACAAGATTCTCTACCGGCATTAGCCGAAAGCCGAAACAAGAATCTCTTTCGGGATTCGGGATTCGGCATTATTTCGGCATTCTTTCGGGATTCTTTCGGGTTTTTTTGCTGGGAAAATGCCTCCGTCTTTCAGGACGCCTGGAGGAGGCATTTTCCCACCAAATAAGCCCAAAATTGGTGGGGACCTTCCTCTAACCCTTCTCTAACAACTACCCAAGTTTCAGACAGATTGGACTCTGGGGGGCCATGTTATGGCCCCCCAAAGCAGGTCCCCCCATCCTCCCCATAAGAAAGCAAAGGAGCAGCATATTGTTAGCATGCTGCTGCTGATCTCTCTTCATTATTTCCTATGGGGAAAAAATGAAGAGGCAGGCTTCCTTTGCCAGGGGTGGCATTTTGCATGCAAAATGCCCCCCAGCCCTCAGGGGCCCTTCTACCACCCCTCCTCCCACCCCCCACCAAGGCTCAGCCTGCTCCCACTTGGGGGGGCCATTTCATGGCCTCCCCAAGTAGGTGCTCTAATCTCTACCACTGACAGCTGGGGGAGGCTTGTGTTGCCAGGGGTGGCATTTTGCATGCAAAATGCCCCCCAACCCTCTGGGGCCCTTCTCCCACCCCTCCTCCCACCCCCCACCAAGGCTCAGCCTGCTCCCACTTGGGGGGGCCATTTCATGGCCTCCACAAGTAGGTGCTCTCTGCCCCTAAAGTCCACCCCTCACAGCCCCACACAAACCCAGTTCCCCCACCCCAGCTGCCACACACAGACCCAAATCCCCCCAGTAGCCCCTCACAGACCCAAATCCACCCCCACCTGCCCCACACCCACCATAACCCCAGGAACAGGCTGGCCTGCCCTCCCCTTTTGGGAACCCCTAAACTCTCTTTCCCAGGGCAGTTCTGCACAGACAAGGGGTGCCACAATGGTGGCAGTGCCAAATCGTCCCTGGGAAAGAGCACCTGCCCTGGCACACAGACAACCACCCCCCTGACCCCCCCACCACCCGCAGAGAAGGCTGGCCAGCCTGCCCCATTGTTCCCTATGCTGGGAACCAACCTCCCATCAAAGAAGGGAACACAGACACACAATCATTAAGTTTAAAAAACCTTTATTTTCTCATTTTCAAATTACAAGTGGTCAACAAATCACAACATATTACACTTATTGTCCCTCATAGCACAACACAACACAATTAACTACACATCAGAGAATCTTAAACACAATTTTTTTTTGAAATGGACAAACAGTAAAGTTTTGAACATTACAACAGGTCACATAGTGAGCGGGCACAACAGGGCATGGAAACAGAAGATGATCATAATAACTACCAGCCTAATACAACTCTCCCTCCATAACATGACTTAATGGGGGGGAACCACAGCAACAAAATCCCCCCCCCAACCCTCTGGGGCCCTTCTCCCACCCTTCCTCCCATCCCCCCACCAAGGCTCAGCCTGCTCCCACTTGGGGGGGCCATTTCATGGCCTCCCCAAGTGGGTGCTCTGCTCTCATCTCTACCACCGACAGCTGGGAGAGGCTTGTCTTGCCAGGGGTGGCATTTTGCATGCCAAATGCCACCCTCACCCTCAGGTGCCCTTCTCCCACCCTTCCCCCCTACCCCCCACCACATGCATTCCTTGACAATCAAGAAATCTGGAGTTAAATATAATGTGCATGTAAGTCCCTCAAAGACAGAAGCAATATGGAGGTAATGACCCATTTGATTTCCACAACCTCAGACACAATTAGGGATCCGTTTCCCCTTGGTGGGGGATCCCCCACTCTCACCTATCACCCCGAAGGGGGAAAGTCAGTGAATGAGCCTTCAAGGTACGCTCCAGGGGCTGCTGCCGTGATGTCACTGATGTCATCTGGCTGCCCTGAGAGTATGCCTGTGCTTTGCAGTGGGCTGATTTGGGCCCTACAGGCCAAAGCAGGATCCCTTGTGGCCCAAATCTGCCTGCTGTAAATTGTGCGTGCTCCCCAGCCTTGTGTGATGATCACATCACCTCCTAGAACAAACATCATCATGCCAGAGCATTGCCATTAAATGATCATGCGTGTGTGAACAGACCCTAAGTATCCTGTAGGCTTCAGTGATGGTATAGTAATGTTGTCACTCACATTATAGAGAGAGAGAGAGACAGAGAAGGGGGGGAGGCACTGAAGCTAGATTATTTCTTCTATTTTACTGTCCCCTTCCAAAGCCAGGGTGGCATTGGCACAATGCCCCCCTCCCCCCGGCCAGAGCCTTAGTACCAGTATGCATTGACAGGCCCATGCATCATAGTCCTTTTTGAGACCCAGCCAAGTTGTGCCTTTTGGAGAAAAATGTTCAAGTTGCTGGTGGGGGTATGAACAGTTTTTAGATATCCACTGTAGTGCAATGGCTAGAGAGTTGGTCTAGAATCTGGCAGACTCTGATTCTGTGCCTTGTAGGCTTGATGGATGTTCTTGGCTCAGCCTAAGTAAACAATTGTGTTGTGTTTTCCAGAGGCAGTCTACGTGATTTTGGGGCCCTGGACAAATGTTCTGGACGGGGCCCCAGAACCAGTGCCGCCCCACCACTGGCTCCTTGCCAAGGCCAAGCAATTTGGTCACCTAGGCCCCAGATAGAGTGGGCAGGAGTGCGTTGTTTCCTTCCTCCCCCCCCTCCACCCCCTCCAACAACTAAGAAGGCCATCGGTGGAGTCACTCCAATGTGAGGCATGGAGCAGCTGTCTATTGTTAGCCTGGTTGTGATGAGGGTGAAACAAATCAAGGGAGAACAGCAATGTGTAAACCACTCTAGGTTCCCATGGGGGAGAAAACCGGGGCATAAGATAAACCTTTAATTTGGTGGGGAGGGGGTATATACATTTTATGTGTATGTGTCTGTATGTTTTATGCATTCAAATCACTTGTGGTGTACTTTAGAATTATATTGAGCTCCACAGTATCCCAAAAACCTTGTCCATGTATTGCAAACCGAAGTCAATCTACCACATCTAGGGTATTCTTCTTTTCCCTACTGCCTTCAATTTTTCTTAGCATTATTGTCTTTTCTAGTGAACCTTGTCTTCTCATGATGTGACATAAGCACTATCATCAATTGATATCTTCAAGGGAGAAAGCAGGCCTGATTTGGTCTGGATCCCACTTACATGTCTTTTTCGGAGTCCATGGTACATGTAAATTGAAACTTTCTTCCCACTTCACAGTGTGAATGCTTTTTCCTCCTATGAGCTTAGTCTAAATTTTACTGTACTGATACTGCTCATTTGGCCAAAAGGCCTGCCCTTGATCAATGCCACATTAAATACTTCATAATAAAAAAATGTTTTTAGAACCATTTAAAAGTGTCCTTAAGTGCCATACGCTGATTTAAAAAAACATAAGCTAAATGTTTGGGAACACAACCAGATATGTGAATGACTGAAATGCAGCCCAATCCCACTGCTACTTAAAATCCATTTTTGATGGAGGTCTGGATTGTCTTACATTGGTGTCATTGGGCTTGGAATCAGGAACCTGGAAGCGTTCCATGGGGGCTACAACTTTCATGCCAAGGCTAAGAGGGTGGGAACGGGATCTCTCTGGGGTGGCAAACTCTGGCCTTGGAAGTTACTGGCAATTTGGGGGTGGGACTTGTGGAAAGGAAAATCTGAGTAGGGATCTCCCCCAGAATCCATGGTCCGCATTTGCCCTCTAAAGAGATTGCCCTTGGAAGCAGCCAGTTTCTCTGTAGGGAACTACTCTCTCTAACCTGAACTCAAGCCCAACCAGGAGTTTGGCAGCCCTAGGAAAATTTCAGAAAAAGATGGCAAAGGAGGGCCAGCAACTGATGGAGGCATGGAAGCCCACACCAGGACAGTAGCAGGGGCCTACTTGGGCACAAGGGACAACCAGTGCTCTCATCCCCCATAGTCCACTCCTTACAGCCCCACACAAACCCAGTTCCCCCACCCCAGCTGCCACACACAGACCCAAATCCTCCACTCAGCCCGTCTCAGAACCAAAACCACCCTCAGCTGCCCCACACCCAGTACCCCAGGAACAGGCTGGCCAGCCTGCCCCATTGTTCTCTATGCTGGGAACCAACCTCCCATCAAAGAAGGGAACACAGACACACAATCATTAAGTTTAAAAAACCTTTATTTTCTCATTTTCAAATTACAAGTGGTCAACAAATCACAACATATTACACTTATTGTCCCTCATAGCACAACACAACACAATTAACTACACATCAGAGAATCTTAAACACAATTTTTCTTTTGAAATGGACAAACAGTAAAGTTTTGAACATTACAGCAGGTTACATAGTGAGCGGGCACAACAGGGCATGGAAACAGAAGATGATCATAACTACCAGCCTAATACAACTCTCCCTCCATAACATGACTAAATGGGGGGGGAACCACTGCAACAGGGTCCAGCAGAACCTATGTCATTTCCTGTGGCTGTGCTTTCAGTTCAGACACACAAAGCTGAACTGGGCACTTCCAAGGCACTGGACAATGGTATTTCTGGAGCAGTTCTGCAGAGGTCTCCCCCCACCCCCACACCAGCCTCAGAATTTACCTGGGAACATCTGTGAGAGATCATCATTGGCCGGTGCCCATCCACCACTCTACCCGCATCCCCCAACCATGCAAACCCAACATTAACATCAAATTTTTTTTTTTTAAACATGAACATTCAATCAACTTTTAAAAAACATAATCACAACATTTTTTTTTGGTTTTTTTTCCTTTTTTTTACATGAACGGAACATCAACTTTTAAAAAACATAATCACAACATTTTTTTGGGTTTTTTTTTTTATGAACATTCAATCAACTTTTAAAAAACATAATCACAACATTTTTTTTGGTTTTTTTTCCTTTTTTTTACATGAACGGAACATCAACTTGCAAAAAACAGTACAACAATTCTTCTACAATTTTTTTTTACAAGGAGTTCATCTGATAAAAACACCTAAGCAATCCCTATCTAACCTGTTTCTCCCTCCAGTAGCAATCCATGTTTGTGGGGCATTATTTCTCATAATAAATTTGGTCCCACAGGGTATGTCTCAGTGATGGGAGATGTTTTGAATACCCTGGGGGGGGGGGCTTTCAAATTGCTGGGTGTTTTCCCTTTGCCACTGGTTCCTAACCACCCTCCCTCTACTGGCCGGTTTTAACTGTATATACAGGGTTTTATACAGGGGAGAGCGCGATTCCAAAGGATTGGACTCATAGAGGATGCAGGCCACAAGTTGGGCTCACCTCAGTCACTCTGGAAGTCCAGTCCTGAGAAATCGAAGAGGCGAGAGTTGACCTTCAGGAAGGTCAACTGCTCGACTCTCCATGGGAGAAGGCGAGTGCGATGTGGGCCGACAATGTCGCCCGCATGTGAAAAGACGCGCTCGCTCTCCACGCTCGTCGGAGGGCATGAGAGCAGCCGCTGCGCCTCGAGGGAGAGGTCCGGCCAGACCGACTCCTTCCTGGCCCAGTAGCTGAGCGGATCGGTGGAGAGCGACTCGCAGGGCTCCGCGAGGTAGTCCCTGACCATCGCCTCCGCCGGATCCTCTCTCACGGTCCTCACGACCCCAGAGGGGACGAGGGCCCACCGGAGCATCTCCATCTCCATCGGCACTCCGGTGGTGGCCTCGGGGGGGGCCTGCGCAGAGGGGGCGTCAGAGGGACCCGCACGGCAGGGCCCCTCTTGCGTCCCCCCTGTCGACAGGCGTCCCCTCTTGGCCTGCCTGCGCCTCACCCAAGAGCAGAGCCCGTCTCTGGCTTGGGTGAGGTTCCCGTCCCGCTCGGCGAAAGTGCCCTTTATGCGCGGGTCACACATGGTCGCCAACATGTATGACTCTTCCTTAGTGAGAGGAGTTAGCCTGGCAGCTATGCCCTGCTGCAGCCTTCTCACTAATGCGCGCACCGCTGGAACAAGGTCAGCACGGGGCGCGACCCGGTCTGCAAGGGTGGCCAGATTCCTCTGGAGCGTGTGCACCAGGGGAATGACCAGACCGAGGGTCGCCGTGTCTGACGAGACCGCCACAGTGAAGTCCTTGAAGGGCTTCAGGACCTCCACTGTCTGGGTGATGGTGAGCCAATCCTCCCGGTTGAACTCACCCACCTGACTCGCACCGCGGTGCTCGGAGAGCCACGCGTGGAGTGCGGCCTGCTGCTCCACCAAGCGCTCAAGCATGGCGCAGGTGGAGTTCCAGCGAGTGCTGACGTCAGTGATCAGAGCGTGCTCTGGCACACCTGTCCTGACCTGTGTCTGGCGCAGTTCGTGCGTGGCCTTCACGCTGCGCGAGAAGTGACCCGTGAGCCTCCGACATTTCTGGACAAGTAACTGGAGTTCACGGGTCCGGGTATCCACGGGTTCCTTCGAGGAGCCCAACCCCAGCGCATCTCTCACCACTAGGTGAAGCTTGTGAGCGGCACAGTAGACGCTCTCTCGGCTCACTAGATGCGCCGCTGCCCTCATGTTCTTGCCACCGTCCGTCACCATGCATCCCACGGTGGCGGGTCCCTGGCCTATCCACTCGTCCAACTGTCTCCTTAAGGTGGCAGCGATGTTCTCCGCCGTGTGGGACACGTCGAGCACCTCGGCGTGAAGCAAGGCCTTGCAGTAGCCGGCCTGGCGGTCTCGCATCCTTCCCTGTCTAGCTGTGCTAGGCACCTCCCCCCGGCCCCCACCCAGAACCGACTCGGGTTCCCACCAGTGAGCAGTAAGCGAGAGGTACGCTTGCTGCACACTTGGGCAGGTCCAGATGTCCGATGTGAAGTGCACAGTTCTCCCGGCAACCCGGGACAGCTGTGCCTTCACATGATCCCTGGCAGCCCTGTAAAACGAGGGCACCACCGATCTGCTCAACGACGTGCGAGCAGGGACGGCGTACCAGGGAAAGCAATCTTGGAGCAGCCCTGAGAAGCCGAAGTCTTCAACTACGGAATACGGTTGCCCATCCACTGCTATCATGTTGACGATGTGGCGCGTGATGCGCCTGCTCGCCCTCCGGATCCCCTCTCTGGGCACACTAGCGCCCTGCATACCAAGCATCTCCGGGAGAGAGGCTTGGCGTCCCTTTCCTGCAGGTACCCTTGGGGGGAGGGCACCAGAGGAGCCTGCCTCCTTCTGGCTAGCTGGCGGCCGTGCGGCGCCACTCGAACCCTCCTCCCGAAGAAGCACCGCCTGGTGGTGCCTCTTCATATGGTACCTCATCCCAGACGTGGAGAGATGCCACACATCTTTGCCACGGCTGACGCGCTGCCTACAATGCAGGCACAGGGCTGCTCGGGGATCCTCCGTTGTCTGGAAGTGCTTCCAGATTTCGGAGGAAAAGGGCATCCCACGCTTCCCAGGAGAAGCGCGTTCGGGACCACCCTGCGGCACCTCCTGTGAGGTGCTCTGGCCGGACACACCGTGTCCCACTCTCGGCCGGGCAGGTGGGGATGGACGAGGCTGAAGGGGCAGAGATGTGGGCTCTTCCACCACAGTCTCTGCCTCTTCCTCCCGCGTCCTCTCCTCCTGCACAGCCGCGAGAGGCCTGCTGCTGGCCTCAGAGGAAACTGGGGTGGACCGCCCCAGGGGGGGTCTCACGGGCAGTTCCTCCAACATCCTCCGGGTTCCTGGGGTGAGCGGGAGCGCAGGGAAAGTCATGTGCTCCGCGCCCATCCCAGGAGACACCACATGCTGCCCCTCCTCCAGCAGCTGGCTCGCAACCACTGGAGGAGGAGGAGCCTCAGCAGCAGGCCCCTGCCCAGTGCCAGCCCCTGCCTCACGCACCCGGGTTGGGGGTGGCCCTCCAGCAGCTGCCTCAGGAAAGAGAGTCTTGCGAACCCTCTTCCTGTCACCAGAAGCCAGGCTGGTGAACGGCAGCAGCGCAGGGGAGGGCCTCCTCCGCTCAGATGGAGGGGCTGCCGCAGCAGTCCCCCTCCCCCTCCCCTCCTCCCCTCTAGATTTCTCCCTAGCCTTTCCCCCGGGTCCCCTCTCTGCTTTCCTCTCTGACATACTTTCCCCTCCCAAATTCAACCCTAACTAATCAGAAAAGATTTAGAAAACAAAGGTCAACTTTGTTTTCAAGACCTAACTAACCTGCTATAAATCTGTGTTTCTAGTGGCTCTGTGACTTGGAGATGAACAATCAAGTGCCTTTTTAAGCAACCCTATTTATGTCAGGGAACCTGAGCCTGCCAATCAGCTGAATTCCTCTGGAATTGAGCTGGCCCTAAACCCCAATAACAGGTGACAAAGCCTTAAACACTCACACACTAGTATGCCCGGGCCGGCCTGGCACCACCACGGGTGCCAGAGATGGGCAGTGGAACCCTAGTTATGGGGGCACTAATGGGAAGCCTATTGACAGCTATTACAAATTTTTATATATATATATATATATATATATATAGAATTCAAACCTAACACTCACTCACTAATGCTTTCCCTGCTGAGTCCCTATTTAGTTTTTTAAAAAAAACTAGGCTTGGTTTCCCTAATAATTATGTTGAGGGCAATTATCCACTGATCACCTACCAACTGGCCTACCTACCTAAGAGACACTATTTAGCGGGACCGATGTTTCTGTGGTATGTCGGTGTGGGGTGTGGATGTGGTGTTTTGAAGATGAGCCTCCCCCCTCCCAAGCTAGCAAGAACCCACCCCCAAGGCCACCCAAATGTGAACCCGGACTCGCTCACAGTAACACCAGTCCTGCAGTCCAGCGATGTTCAGGCGGTCTTGCAGCTGGTCCTCCTCTCCTCCACGATGCTGTCAAGAAAATTGGAAATGTTAGCAGAGTCAACACCACACGCCGCACACGCAACCCCAAAATTCAAGGCCCCGTTGCACAAGCCAAGTCAGCCCCCCCCCCCTTAAAGGCTAGGGCCAACCAGCAGCAAAACAAAACACATCCACCCAGCAGAGCTTCTGGCCTGTGCAGGCCAGAAGCTGGCACACTCATTTTTTAGTCCTGTGAAACAGCAGTTCATGCCCACCCCACACTCAAACTTGAAAAATGAAACATGAAAGAAAGCAGGCACTGCGATCAATGCTGGCCCCCCTAACCCCCAAACAATATCCTCTTGCCCAACCAGAAAATGCCCCCCCCCCCGGCCCAAGCCATAAAGACAGAGCCAAAGCATATGCTTGCAGGTAGGCACAGCAGCAGACATAAGCTCAAAAACCAAATTTAACAACAACCCTACCAGTCCACCAGTGCAGATGTCCAGCAATGTTGATCCTCCACGCAGAGATCTGCAGGCCGATGTCCACCAAGTGCAGTCCAGTCCAGAAGAGGTCCACCAACGATAAACAACCTGAATGTGAAGCAAAACAGTGAGTGCCAGGCCAGCAAACGGGAAGGGTTACCAAAGCCGGAGCAGCAGGCCTGTGTGTGGGCCGAAGGCTGGCACAGTTGATCAGGACGGAGCCTGTTGGGAATCCTTGCAAGCAGGGGACCAGACACAGAAACGCAAGCCACACCATTCCAGATTGTGGAGCACAACTGTGAGTGCCAGGCCAGCAACCAAAAAGGGTTACCTTGGCCAAAGCAGCATACCTGTGTGTGGCCCACAGGCTGGCACAGTTGATCAGGACGGAGCCTGTTGGGAATCCTTGCAAGCAGGGGACCAGACACAGAAACGCAAGCCACACCATTCCAGATTGTGGAGCACAACTGTGAGTGCCAGGCCAGCAACCAAAAAGGGTTACCTTGGCCAAAGCAGCATACCTGTGTGTGGCCCACAGGCTGGCACAGTTGATCAGGACGGAGCCTGTTGGGAATCCTTGCAAGCAGGGGACCAGACACAGAAACGCAAGCCACACCATTCCAGATTGTGGAGCACAACTGTGAGTGCCAGGCCAGCAACCAAAAAGGGTTACCTTGGCCAAAGCAGCATACCTGTGTGTGGCCCACAGGCTGGCACAGTTGATCAGGACGGAGCCTGTTGGGAATCCTTGCTAGCAGGGGACCAGACACAGAAAAGCAAGCCACACCATTCCAGATTGTGAAGCACAACTGTGAGAGCCAGCCAGAAGAAAGGCTTCTGGCCTGTGTAGGCCCGAAGCTGGCACACTCTGGTTTTAATCTTAAAACAGTGGATCAAGCTTAAAGAAGGCAAGCACAACAACCAATGCTGAACCCCCCCCCCCCCACTATCAAAGATTGTCTGCCCAACCTGTCCCCCAGGCCATACCTGTGTGTGGCCCACAGGCTTGCACAGTTGATCAGGACGGAGCCTGTTGGGAATCCTTGCAAGCAGGGGACCAGACACAGAAAAGCAAGCCACACCATTCCAGATTGTGAAGCACAACTGTGAGAGCCAGCCAGAAGAAAGGCTTCTGGCCTGTGTAGGCCCGAAGCTGGCACACTCTTGTTTTAATCTTAAAACAGTGGATCAAGCTTAAAGAAGGCAAGCACAACAACCAATGCTGAACCCCCCCCCCCCCCACCATCAAACATTGTCTGCCCAACCTGTCCCCCAGGCCATACCTGTGTGTGGCCCACAGGCTGGCACAGTTGATCAGGACGGAGCCTGTTGGGAATCCTTGCAAGCAGGGGACCAGACACAGAAAGGCAAGCCACACCATTCCAGATTGTGAAGCACAACTGTGAGAGCCAGCCAGAAGAAAGGCTTCTGGCCTGTGTAGGCCCAAAGCTGGCACACTCTTGTTTTAATCTTAAAACAGTGGATCAAGCTTAAAGAAGGCAAGCACAACAACCAATGCTGAAACCCCCCCCCCCCACCATCAAACATTGTCTGCCCAACCTGTCCCCCAGGCCATACCTGTGTGTGGCCCACAGGCTGGCACAGTTGATCAGGACGGAGCCTGTTGGGAATCCTTGCAAGCAGGGGACCAGACACAGAAAGGCAAGCCACACCATTCCAGATTGTGAAGCACAACTGTGAGAGCCAGCCAGAAGAAAGGCTTCTGGCCTGTGTAGGCCCAAAGCTGGCACACTCTTGTTTTAATCTTAAAACAGTGGATCAAGCTTAAAGAAGGCAAGCACAACAACCAATGCTGAAACCCCCCCCCCCCCCACCATCAAAGATTGTCTGCCCAACCTGTCCCCCAGGCCATACCTGTGTGTGGCCCACAGGCTTGCACAGTTGATCAGGACGGAGCCTGTTGGGAATCCTTGCAAGCAGGGGACCAGACACAGAAAAGCAAGCCACACCATTCCAGATTGTGAAGCACAACTGTGAGAGCCAGCCAGAAGAAAGGCTTCTGGCCTGTGTAGGCCCGAAGCTGGCACACTCTTGTTTTAATCTTAAAACAGTGGATCAAGCTTAAAGAAGGCAAGCACAACAACCAATGCTGAACCCCCCCCCCACCATCAAACATTGTCTGCCCAACCTGTCCCCCAGGCCATACCTGTGTGTGGCCCACAGGCTGGCACAGTTGATCAGGACGGAGCCTGTTGGGAATCCTTGCAAGCAGGGGACCAGACACAGAAAGGCAAGCCACACCATTCCAGATTGTGAAGCACAACTGTGAGAGCCAGCCAGAAGAAAGGCTTCTGGCCTGTGTAGGCCCAAAGCTGGCACACTCTTGTTTTAATCTTAAAACAGTGGATCAAGCTTAAAGAAGGCAAGCACAACAACCAATGCTGAACCCCCCCCCCCCACCATCAAACATTGTCTGCCCAACCTGTCCCCCAGGCCATACCTGTGTGTGGCCCACAGGCTGGCACAGTTGATCAGGACGGAGCCTGTTGGGAATCCTTGCAAGCAGGGGACCAGACACAGAAAGGCAAGCCACACCATTCCAGATTGTGAAGCACAACTGTGAGAGCCAGCCAGAAGAAAGGCTTCTGGCCTGTGTAGGCCCAAAGCTGGCACACTCTTGTTTTAATCTTAAAACAGTGGATCAAGCTTAAAGAAGGCAAGCACAACAACCAATGCTGAAACCCCCCCCCCCCCACCATCAAAGATTGTCTGCCCAACCTGTCCCCCAGGCCATACCTGTGTGTGGCCCACAGGCTGGCACAGTTGATCAGGACGGAGCCTGTTGGGAATCCTTGCAAGCAGGGGACCAGACACAGAAAAGCAAGCCACACCATTCCAGATTGTGGAGCACAACTGTGAGAGCCAGCCAGAAGAAAGGCTTCTGGCCTGTGTAGGCCCAAAGCTGGCACACTCTTGTTTTAATCTTAAAACAGTGGATCAAGCTTTAAGAAGGCAAGCACAACAACCAATGCTGAAACCCCCACCCCACCATCAAACATTGTCTGCCCAACCTGTCCCCCAGGCCATGCCAAGAATAAACTGCAACACCTTTTTGCAGAGGCAGGCCACAGCAGCACATTGCCCAGCATCAAAAAAATTTACAAAAATTTTAAAAAGGCCTACCAGGTGTCCTCTCAGGATGTCCAGCACAGTTGATCCTCCAGGCAGATGTCCTCCAGGCTCCAGGTGCAGTCTCTCTTCTTCTCCTCTCTCGGTCACAGCTCAGCAGCAGCAGCAACAGAAGTGTTCCAGACAGTCTTGCTCCAAATTTAAATCCCCTGCTGCAGCCTCAGCCAAAGATTTAAATCTATTGGCTGGCATGAGAATGCAGCAGTGGGATTGGTGACTCCTAAAGTCCCCAGTCCCCTGCCTTTCCCCACCCACACTCCAAGAGCCACCCTCCTCCTGCTCCCCCTCCCCTACCTGTTAGTTTTGGCGGGAATCTCTGCTGCTTTGCAAATGCAAAGTGCAATGCAATGCTTGCACCTTGCATTTGCAAGGCAAAGCAGGATTCCCTATCCTCCTTTGCAAGAGGGGTGGGGGGTGACAGAAGGAGTGAGTGATTCACTCCTTCTCCCCCCCTCCCCTCTTCTAAGAGCCTGCAGGAAGCCTTTGCTTCCAGCAGGATTTTGCTAGCCGCTTGCTAAGGCAAACGGCTAGCAAAATCAAAATGGCGATTCTCGAATGCCGAAAGAATGCCGAAAGAATCCCGAAACGTTTCGGGTTTTTCTTTCGGCAATCCCGAAACGTTTCGGCATTCCCCGAAACGTTTCGGGATTCTTGAAGAATGCCGAAACACTTTTGTTTCGGCATTCTTTCGGCATTCTGAATGCCGAAACGCACATCCCTATTGCCCAGTCTCGAATCTGCCCTTTCTGGGCAAAGTAATTGAGAGAGCAGTAGCTGACCAACTCCAGATATTCTTGGATAATTCTAGCACTGACCCTTTCCAGTCAGGTTTCAGACCAGGGCATGGGACAGAGACAGCACTAGTAGCGTTAGTGGATGATCTCTGTCTGAATATAGACAAAGGCCATTAGGGGTGTGCGCTTCGGGTGTCCGGTTCAGGTAAAATACCCAAATCGGATCCGATTTGTAAAGATTCGGGATTCCTGAATTGGGGCCAGCATGGTGGCCCCGATTTGGGAATCTGGAATCAAAGCTTCCACAAAGCATTCAGGTTGCTTCGGAAAGCTTTGGGGCAACTTTAAAGGGGCCCTTTCCTGCCACTTGCAAGCGGCAGGTCCCTTTAAACTATGGCAGGCTGGTAGTTTAAATGGCAGGGCCATTTAAACTATCAGCTGGCAGGCAGCAGGGGGGATCCCCCCCCCACCGTTTGACAGCTGATAGTTTAAAGGGACCTGCCACTTGCAAGCGGCAGGGCCCTTTAAACAGCCCACCCCACCCCCACCCCATAGCCCCAGACCTCCACCCCCCCAGCCCCAGCCCCAGCCCCCCACTAACCTTCCCTCTGATGTTGGGGTGGTGGAGGCCTCCTCTGCTGCCCTGCAGGCCTGCGTGGCAGCGGAGGAGGCAGAAAAGGGCTCTTTCCACCCCTCAAATGGCAGCCCTGTAGGCCTGCAGGGTAGTGTAGGAAGCCCAAAAGGGCCCTTTTCCACCTCCTTCACTGCGCTGCGGGCCCATGCAGCAGTGGTGGAAGCCGAAAAGGGCCCTCCTGCCCCTCAAATGACAGCCACGGCTGCCATTTGAGGGGCGGGAGGGCCCTTTTCCGCCTCCTCTGCTGCCCTGCAGACTCGCACAGCAGTAGAGGAGGCCTCCACCACCCCAGCATCAGAGGGAAGGTAAGTGGGGGGCTGGAGCTGGGTCTTGGAGGGTGAGGGGCTGGGGCTAGGGGCTGGGGTGGTGGCTGGGGCTATGGGGTGGGGGTTGGGCTGTTTAAACAAGCAGCAGGTCCCTTTAAACTATCCACTGGCAGGCAGCCAGGGTCCCCCCTGGCCACCTGCCAGCTGATAGTTTAAAGGGACCTGCCACTTAAACCGGCAGGGGGGAGTGGGGGTGCTGGGAGAAAACCCAGCCCCCTGAATCACTTTGGAATGCTCCGAATCTTTACGGAGCATTCAGAAGCAATTCAAACACCCGAATCCGAAGCGGCTTGCCACTTCAGGTTTTGAGTGTTTCCGAATGTTTTTCCTGCTTTAGGTAAACCTGAAGCAGGAAACCCAAATATTTTCAGGGTGCACACCCCTAAAGGCCATGCCTTCTTACTGGGTGAAGTCAGCAGCAGCCTGTATATGGGCTTTCTCTGTGGTGGCCCCTATCCTCTGGAATGACCTGCCTGAGGAAGTCAGAAGAGCCCCCATTCTCCTGGCTTTTTATAAATGATGCAAAACCGAACTATTCAAAAAGGCTTTTTACTCAAATGGGAGGGCTGTATGGTAGTGATGTGCTCTCAGATGCTTTGCTAATGAATTAGGGACCATAGAATTCATCACTATATTGCCTAACATATTAGCTGTTGCTTTAAATATGTACTCCTATGTACCAGCTGTACTCCATGTTGTCTAATGTAAGTCCTAGAATTTATTATGTTCTGCTTCAGTATTTTTTCTACTCTGTATTGGATTCTTGCTAATACTATGTCTTTTAAACTTGTTTCTATTTACCCTATCCATTGTTTATGGAAATGTCCTTGCTACTGTATTGAAATGTACTTGATACTAATTGTACTAATCTCATACTACGTAATCCACCTTGAGTCTCAGTGAGAAAGGCGGACTATAAACAAACAAGCAAGCAAGCAAGCAAGCAAGCAAGCAAACAAACAAACAAACAAACAAACAAACAAACAAACAAACAAACAAGAACGGTTTCTGCCCAGGCTAGGCTTCCACCACCAACTCCCCAGCCCATCTTCTATTCTTTGAGAAGCAGGATCAAAAGTGGAGGGGCATAGAGTTGTTGGTGACACTCTATAAATTTTCCAATCTCTACAGTAAAAACCCTATAGATTGTAGGGATTCCTAGCGCATCCCTTGGAAGTGAAGTCCTTCTGGGGAACGCTCTAGGAATCCCTAAAATCTCTAGGGTCTTTACCACAGAGATTGGGGGAAATGCTTGAGTGTCATGATAGTGTGATGTCATATCCCCTAAAATTCCACTGTCTTCAGGCACCCCCTCCCCCAAAATATCCCAGAAATTTGTTGATGCCGGGCTGACAATCTTAGCCCAAGCATAGGCTTTCACAATGGCTGCTTCTGTTATACAGAATGGACTTCCTGAGAACATGAGAAAGCCCCATACCTTGCAAAGAGGTTTGCAGATACACTTTTGGTGGCTCTTAAGTGGAGCTTCTGGTCTGCTTCGTTTTACTTGTATTTCTGTGAATTAAGATTTTACTAGGTTTTCATTAATGTAAGCCACTTTGACTCCTATTAATTGGAAGAAAAATAATAACCATCCTGCACTCATACACAAGTAATTTAAATATATAAAACTAAATAAAGATACATGGATGGAATCCTGAAAATAACACAGCACAAACTCCTAAGGATCTGTGGCATTTTTTGTCAATTAACATTGTTCAACTATAGAATAGCCCTATTATGACAAGCTTACTTTTGCTATTTTCTAAAGAACACATCACTGCCCTTTGACCATCTGATCAGGATCTGTCTTATTGATCTTATGCATCCCCTAATAAGCCTCATGCCGGACCACTGAAGGGTCAGTTTCATGAAGTGTGAAAGTCTGGCAATGGAGGGTTATTTCCCGTATATGAATGGAAAGCTAGTGCAGAACATTGGTGGTGAAATCAGTTCCTAATTGGGAGTTTCCCACTGTGAAGCTATTAACACTACCACTCTGCAATGCGCACTGCCTGTCTGATTCTTTTCCAGTGTGGTTTATGATGCTGTGATTGAATAATAGAGTCCCACAATAACTAGGATTTTCTATCAGCTGACTAACTAGCAAAGCACTAGACTTATTTTGGTCAGGCACAATGCAGCCAATCACTCTCAGCTTAGTTGTAGATGCAGACTTCCTTTTGTCTCTGGGCTCAGTAACCTCTCTCTATGGCTGAGCAGAGAGCAAACTCTCCATTTTCTTTGGAAAATGAAAGCAAAGCAAGTCTCTTTCCCAAAGCAAAGGACTGTTCCGCCCTATGGAAACCATTTGTCATTGGCTCTGCCACCCATGGCAGCCATTTTGTGGTGATGTCTCAATCCTTTCTGAACATCACAAAAGTGCCCACCAATCTGACATTTTTTGGAACTGTGTTCTATAACTGGTGGTGATATATACACACACACAGTCCATGTCAATCTCATTTCTGACAATGTGGGGTCCTGCAAGAAGTCTTTTGTTCATAGTTTGTAAGTTTCAGGGATGTCAATATACGAACAAGTCATTCTTCTGGTACTCCGCACCCAAGTCATTTAAGATTTCAAGGTCAAAACCAACACTGTTCTTTTACAGATTTTGTCACAAAGCCCCAGTCACCAGTTTTATGAACAAGCCAAGCTGCTTCTGCATGCAGCAATTAGAATAGGGAAGGGGGAAAGAGGAAGGGAATGCTTTACCCTTTCCTTTGCATGGTTTTTTTTACTCAAATTGCTGTTCCCCAACCTGTTTTTCTCCCTTCGGAGGGTTCTCAATACACGTTTACCTTTGGTTAGACATCGGCTGGGAAGTGGGGAGAAAGTGCATTGGGGGGGGATTTGAAGCAGAGAAAATGTGACTGCAGAAAGGGTTAAATGCTTCCTCTGTTACACTGCTTCTGTGCACTAAATGGCATTTTCCCCATCGTGGTTTTTCTCTTTAAACAGGGGTGGGTGGAGATGGGTTCATAATACTCAACTGCATGAGCATTGGCTTTGGCTCTGAAACTCAAGCATGACAAAGACCTAGAAACACATTGTATATAATATAAAGATGCACCCAGCCCAAAGCCCTGTGTGCAACGTCATCCGTAGGTTTTATCCTGGCCTTCTGTGTGTGGAAAACACCACAGCCTGCAAGGGAACAAACTTCAGAGCATAAAAATCCCTGCTGGATCAGGCCATCGGGCCATCTAGTCCAGCATCCGGTTTCCCACAGTGGCCAGCCAGATGGCTGCAGAAAAGCAGGGCAGCAGCCCAAACCACTATACATACCAGTGGGTGCACATGACTGGCTTGCCTTGGGCTGCACATCTGGAAGCCAACCTAGGACAAGCTTTCCCCACAGCTGTCATGCACCCATTCCCTGTACCCAGAGAGTTTCGTATGCAGTGGCTAATTCCAACAACTGTTAATAAGGTTGTCCTTTCACTGGGGCTATGTTGAGCGTGTCGCTCCCTTTTTCTCAATCCTGCTATCTTGCTAGTGAATCTGACTGGCTGCCCAATGTAAATAGCATCCCACACTTGGAACGCATCCTGCGTTTGGCACGGCACTATGCTGGAGTCCTGCCACGGTTATCGCAGGCAGATCTGCCAGTGCAATGATGAATCTGTCCCACTTGAGGGAGCATCTGCTTACAAGCCATTCAAGTGAAACATGCAAGTCGTTCTTCTCAGACAAATGGGAATCGCCATTGTGCTATTGACGGTGGCTTTAACTGGGGAAGAGAGAGAATCTGCCTCTGCAGTGGGATTCAATGAATAAAAAAGGCAGTGACCATATATGAGGGCAAGTGCTGAAGAAGGTTCCACCCACAAGCAACAGGGGTTAATTAAAACAGATGCAAAACAGTCCCAAATTTCAATACCAAACTTATAGTCAACTGAGTTTTCCCAAAGCTACACTAAACACACAGATAATCAAGATCCTACCAAATTTCAAAGCGCTGCTGTTTCAACTCAAAACTCCATGTGTTCCTTGCACCTTGGTTTCCACTTTAACAGTGAAATCCTAAACAGAGTTACTCCCATCTAAGCCTATTGAAATCAATGGGCTTAGACTGGGGTAACTCTGCTTAGGATTTCACTGTAAATCTCTATAAACATCTCTGTATTTTATTCCAGTGCTTACAGACTGTACTTCCCTAGGGAGGCCCAAGGTGGTTTATGAACTGGGCTCACAAAGGTATGTAATAATAACCTCAACAAAACATTAAACCATAAAACCACTGTTGACAACACCATCCACAAGAGCGCAATCCTGATCCAAATCCCATACAAACAACAACAAAAGCAATAGAAAGCTTTTTGAAGCAGCTCTGCCTTATTTGCTATCCTAAATAAGGGGTCCCCAAACCTTTCTGAGCCCGTGGGCACATCTAGAATTCCGACAGAGTTGTGGGTGCAACAACAAAATGGCTGCTGCAGGAGGTGGTACCAAACACAAAACGGCTGTCACAGGAGGTGGCACGAACCATAAAATATCAGGAAATGAGATTATGCATCACTCTACTAGTAATTCTTCAACATTTCAGGCATAAGCTTTGTTTGACGGGATGTCTTTTAATCTACACAGCAAAATCAAAAAGAGTCCAGTAGCACCTTTAAGACTAACCAATTTTATTGCAGCATAAGCTTTCGAGAATCACAGTTCTCTTCGTCAGATGCATGGAGGGCCAAAAGAAACTGGTCAGATATAGAGGAGGAGAGGGGAGGGCGGGTTAGATGCAAACAGCTCCTTCTGATATGTAGATGCAAACAGCTCCTTCTGATATGGAGATCAGTTTGCTTCTGTAAAGGTTCAGAGGAGTTAGAAGTGTTAGTCTGTAATAGCAAAATCAAAAAGAGTCCAGTAGCACCTCCAAGACCAACCAATTCCACTGCAGCACAAGCCTTCGAGAATCACAGCTCTCCCCGCCAGATGCATCTGACAAAGATGCTACTGGACTCTTTTTGATTTTGCCACTGCAGACTAACACGGCTAACTCCTCTGGATCTAATCTACACAGCCAATCAGATCTCCAGAGGTCAATCAGAAACCCTGCTGGGCAAAAGTCCACCACCACCCTGCCCTACCCACTTTGCAAAATACTTGATAGGCATCAGGAAAAGTGCCTGTGGGCACCATATTCTGTCCTGAATGAAGAGGAGGAAGGTGCAGTTTTCACTTATCCAGTCGCCCATTTCAAAAAAGTCAGTGACTATTCTAAAATGCCCTAGAGTGGTCTGCTTGGATGAATGCTCTGCGGGAAGGAAGAGTGCGTGGAACATGGTTGGCACATGCACTCATACAGGAGAAACAGTTTTATCAATGGCATATAAAACATAAAGGATGCGAAAATGGCATTCAAAAGCCATAAAAGAAACAAATAGGTAAGAAACACCAGCAACAAAAACTGACAGAATGAACTGGCTGAGTGATGACATGTGAAATCAAAGCAAATGAAAAAGGGCACATTTGTATGTCCCTAAAGCTCGGCTGCTAGCACCCACACCAGTTGCTGCAGCATACAACACTAGTATCACACATGACAAGCAAGATGCATGAAAGGAGAGCCAATGGGCCACAGACAAAAGGATCGGAGGCAAATTTCAGGAGTAGGAAGACAATCCAACCATAGCAACTGATGCTAGGGGGCATCAGTATCAGGCAGTTACAGCTGAGGAGCATCTGAGGAATCAGCAAAAGGCTGGAGAGAGAAAAGATAAGGACAAAGACTGGGACCCACAGGGTAGCAAACAGTTGCTCTGACAAAGGAAAACAGTTGCTCTGACAAAGAATGTGGATTCCGATCAGGGATACTTGAACATCTACTGGTTTGGCTGATGTTCTGCTAGCCAGTCACAAGCAGGGAGTTGATTTTTCACTAAGCCATTCACACCAGTTTGGTAGGTTAATTTCTGCATATTCATTCAAACAGTAGATTACTGCGCCATCAGTACCAGTTTACTCAAATGCATTTTCACACAGCCTAATCAAACCCCTTGCCCCCCCCCAGCTGTCAATGATGCATGCTGCTTGACAGCCAGCCATTTAAATAAAGAATAAACAAACCTGTTGATCAGCCACTTACTGTAAACGAACAGTGTTAAAATCTTACTGTTTGGTTTCATTTAAGCCCATGCTCATTTAAGCCCATACTTGTCAGAAATACTTGTCAGAGATGCTTTAGGCTGATCCTGCACTGGGCAGGGGGTTGGACTAGATGGTCTGTATGGCCCCTTCCAACTCTATGATTCTATGATTCTATGCTATTGAGGTTATTGCACGCATGCGAATTTTTGCACACATGTGCATTCCCAGTCTTATGGGAGTTGTAGTCCCCTCTCCCACCTTGTATTATTACCTCACCCAACCATCCATGAACTTGGGGGAGAACTGATTTCACCTTCCCAGCAGGTGCAAACATACTGCAAAGCGGAAGGAAATGAAACTTCGCTACCACCCATACGGCACAGTGGAAAAACTGTTCAGTAGCAGCTGTGTGAGCTGGATGGGTGGCATGGCCTGGAGATCTGATCGTGGCTGTTGTAAATGGTACATTTTCCTGCCAAACATATTTACTGAGAAGTTCATGATATCCCTAATTGTGACCTGGATTGTAAAATATATATATACTCAGCAGAGTCACCAGTGATTGATTATAGAGATGGGGACAATGAATCTGAAAAAAAAAACAAGACCTCTCTTGGTGTAGTTCTGCAATACCGGAGAATTCACTAGGATAAGTAGCTGGGAGGGACTACTTCTAGACACCATATGTTTCCAGTCCCAAGTTTCACTGGAGCGTTCTGAAATGTTTAAAGGGTGTGCTTGACAAGACAATATGAAAACCTGACCTCCTAGCAATAACAGTGCCAAGCAATAAAGTACTGAATTAGAGTGATGCCATTAGTCTGCTGAAACGTGGTTCAATATGGCGTCCTTTGGGGTCTCTTGCCACAGAAGTATATACCTGATGTTCATCTCTTCTAACTATCACAACATTACTAGTACTCGGTTTACGGCGCTTCCAATCTGTGGTAAATGGGGAATAAGAGGAAGTTCCTAAATATTACTCTTTAAACAAGACCATCTACTTGGCATATCCCTAAGTGGAAGATGTTGAGGGCTGGGGTCTGCCTAAAGATTTAAGATTTCCTGAAAATGGTGGCTGTGGGGGGGGGAGTGCCTCAGGATTAGGGGAATATGTCTCTAAATGTGTGCTCTGTGCTAAATGCCACCATCAAACAAAGGGACAGGTGCAGCCTGTTGTGGTTTTACTTGGAGACATTTATGCCTGAATCATCCAATGCCCGACTTAGAAGTGGAAACCAGTGAGGGCATTTTCCATCCACAGCCAGTTGTTAGACAAAGTCTGTCTCTGCAATGTCGCTTGCGAAGAAATAAGTTTGTATGAGTCAGAGAAGACTGGGAAGCCTTCCAAACACTGGAGCGGGAGGGAGGGGAGAAACCCAGTTCCCAAGTTTACCGCAATGGCTCCCAAGCTAATTCCCCTCCTTGTTAAGAAGGAAGATAAAATTAATGAAATTGAAAAATGAAAAAGATCCTGTAAAATGATTCCAAGCGGCATGAAAGCACTGAACTCTCTTTAGCTTCAAAGCGACTGACAGTGTTCCTCGGAGGGAGTTATTAGACCTCATTTATGAATGATGGTTACCAAGGTGCATAATCTGAACGACTTGCTCCTGGACAGAGAAAGGAGTGCCAGACAGGGGGTGATTAGACTGCAGGGGGAATACCTTGTCTCCACCGGCAGCCATGGCACAATTCCCACTGAGTTCAACAGAACCCAGGTTTCAGCCCTGCAGGTTTCCTGGCTACCAATTATTTCACTTTTTTTAAAAAAAAATAGACAGCATGGCTCTCTGAAAGGAAAATAATAGGCCCCTTGACATTACTCGGTGTCATTATCAGCCTAACCCAAATTATTTGGTAGTGGTACTAAGTGAATGTTTAAACCAAACTCAGCATTCCTCCCTTAAAATGCCACATATCAGACAGCAGCACAAACAAGGCCCTGTAAGGAGCTAGGGGTGTTGTTTATTTATTTTATTTTATTTCAAATATTTATTTGCTGCTTTACTCCTTATCGACAGAACTCATTAAAACTAGTGAAAATTTCATTTCGTAAAAGTACAATACATATAACAAGAAAGAGCAAAGTGATGACTCCGTCGTAATAGCGAACTCTGTTCACAAGCTACCAAAAGTATATCAGAAAAGCTTTGCTTTACAGAGCCTTTGAAATCTCTGCAAAGTAGGGACATCCTCCAACCTTCCATAAAACAGGAGCAGCCACTAAAGTACACAAGTGAAAACTGTTCTCGCAAACCCAAATGGAGGAACTGGTAATAATCAATGGTCTTATGACTGGAGCTGCCTTGTGGGCCCATATGAGTGAAGTTGTTCCTGCAGCAGATACTAGGGTCCCAAGATGGGCACGAACTGAAATATGAACCAAAATTAAGCACAAACCGGGCTGGTTCATGGTTCGCAAACCAGCGGTTCGTCAGATTCCATTTCTGATGAACTGCCACGAACTTTAGGCTGGTTCATTTGGTTCATTTTTTGGTTTGTCGCTGCAGACAGTCTGGTGCCAATCAATCTGTTTCCTAGGTAACAGGGGATGGACTTCCTGAAGACCTTCTGCTGGCCCAGAAGTAAACTTCTGCTGGCCCGGAAGTGACCTTCTGCTGACCCGGAAGTGATGATTTTCTGACCTGGATGGGACATTTTCATGAACCAAACAAACCAGTTCGTGAACCAGGGGCAGGTTTGTGAAAGTTTGTGGTTCATGGTTCGTGAAATTTGATGAACCATGAACTACATGGTTCGGTTTTTTTCTGGTTCATGCCCATCTCTAGTCCCAACTCATGAAGAGCTTTTAAGAGTAACACCAGCACCCTGGATTGACTATGGAAGCAAACTGGCAACCAGTGCAGCAGTCTTATGCTTAGAGTGATTCAAAATGCTTAACTCCCGTCAACACTCTAGCTGTCATTGACAACTTTTGCTAGACTTTCTTGAAATGTAATATACCAATATTAAAGAAACTTGAAAAATGTAAAAAGGAAAACAAAGAGCCAGTGTGGTATACTGCTTAAAGTATAGAACGAGGATTTGAGAGACCCAGGTTCAAATCCCCACCTGTACCCCAGATCTGAATGAGTGGCCCTGTGTAGTTTGGAAATGTATACTTGAAACACAATAAAAGTCAAGGAAGGAGTTTCACTTCACAGTGGCATGCCCTGAGCCACTTTAGAGGCTCTTTTTGCATTAAATGAGGTACCGTCAATTAAGCTCCCACAAGCTTGTAGCAACACAACTGGGGGTTTCTGAACATCAAAGTACTCGTTGTTAATTTGGACAACTGTAATAACCTATACACTGGCAATTTATGTTTATTAATTAAATCCATAGTTCCTCTCTTCTGAAGTTGGCATGTTGTCGGATTGCATGTGAACTGGAAATAATAAAACTAGAAGCTTTTTGAAAAGTCTGCTGGAAATGCTTTCCCCAAGACTTCATCTCTCTGGCTCTTTGAATTATGATTCATCCAGTTCTTTGGGGGAAGGCAAAATGGGGGGAACTGTTCCCTTTGCGAGGATAGACTGACCGCGCTTGCTGCTGATTACAGTCTGGGCCCCCTTGCTGATCAGAAGGAACAGTTTGGCCTTTGTAAGGTCTCGTGCACAGACATGAACCATTGGCTCCAGCATCCATTGCACAAAGGAGTGATTCCACTGGTTAATTAACCTAACCAGCAGAAGGAGATCCAGACATATATCCTAGAGCTCAAGGGCCAGCAGCCAATTCTATCTTCAGTACCACAAATAAGGATTAACTTCTCCAATCCACATTTTAATGCACATTCTCCAGCTCACTCTGCACAACATGTTTCATCCACCCACTTGCGCCCTTTTAATGTGGGTGATCAAAGCCATGCATCACATGTAGCTATGGGGGGGGGTTGGGGGGGAAGAAACTTTGTGGGGGAGGATGGAAGGTGCTGATAGTGAGGGTTGCCCCCAGTTGCAGAGTTTAAGTCTAAATATGCTCAAACATCTACTTCCTACTCACTGGTCCTGAGCAGGGAGCTGATTGTTTGATAAGCTGTTTGGATGCATCTGAATGTATGTGGATGTGCCCATTTGCACAATTACACTGCTTTATGGCACATTTGGCCTGACCAGGATAGCCCAGGTGAGTCTGATCTTGTCAGATCTCAGAAGCTAAGCAGGGTTGGACTGGTTAGCAATTGAATGGGAGACCTCCAACGAAGACCAGGGTTGCAGAGGCAGGCAATAGCAAACCACCTCTGATAATCTCTTACTGTGAAAACCCCATCAGGGGTCATTATAAGTCAGCTATGACTTGAGAGCGCTCTCTACCACCACCATGGCACATTTCTCACCACCACTACCTGCCACTAATCTGCCTGCCACCTCCAATTTTAAAAGGTGCATAGGAAATAATAAAAAAGGGTCAAAATGTTTGACTTGAGACTTACTATTTAGTGGCTTCATATGTCTTTGGTGTCTTCCCATGAATCCAGCTAATCATGTGATCACATCTCAAATATGTGCCACTGACTGTGCAGGCACAAAAAAGCAGGCAATGCAATCTAGCTAATGTCACTTATTGAAAAGATGCATCTACCTGCACAGCTGCAAAAAAAGGGTACAAACAGCAAGCAATACTTTGCTTTGTATAAGTTAGTCAATTTAATGACCCAATTACCATGACTACAGGAAATACAGCCCTTCTAGTTCTTAGACTGGGCAAAAGCAGCAGTTAGCGTTTAGCTGTTAACCATATAGCTGCTGTGTGTATACAGAGACACAGCACAATGATCAAGACAGATTTCATTAGGGAGTATCAGGTCAATCGGAACATACCACGACATTCTCAGCACGCCTAGTTATGACATTCACAAACAGCACAAAGGGTAATGGCATCACACCATCTGTATTGTCAACATGCCTTTCCTCCAAGGAGCTCAGCATGGTGGGTATACATAGGCTTCTTTATCTTTACGACAATTCTGCGAGGGAGGATAGCCTGAGAAAAAGTGACTGGTCCAAGGTTAATCAGCGAGCTTCACAGCCAAGTAGGGCTCTGAACCCACATCCTCCCAGCCTCAGGCCAAGACATAAAGCTCTACACCACAGAGTCTCTTGAGGCTTCCTGGCTGCTGTCGCTTTATGTGATAGAAGTCAACCTGTCGGATTTGATTTCTTTGGCTGTGCATTTGCTGTGTTTCTGTGTTTTGTTCTGGGCTCATTAATCTGGGCTATTCTGACAACCCCATATTGCAGCTTGTAAACGCTTCCTGAAAAACGGGGAGAAAACGCACCCCTTTGCGGTACTTCAGTGGCTCAAGTTGTGAGAATAAAACCACGAGGATGGTGGAAGTGGCTTTTTGTAGCTAGAGAGACTGCAGGGGGGAAGTGAAAATAGGATATTGTGCAGCAGCAGCAGCCGAAGAGAAGTACATGTGGAGTCGATCATTTGGAATCCAGCTTCTGCTACTGTTTGGCTTCTGCTGCTTCTAATTTCCCCCCTCCCTCCCTCTCTCTGATGTGAGAATGGCTGCACCTCTTTCAGCGCCAGTGCTGATGGTTGCCAGGTACTGTCTTAGACTGGAAGGAAATGGAGATGTTTTCTCTTTGCCAAATATCAAAGCAAAAAGAGAGAGAGAGAGAGAGCGAAAAGAAACTGGAATTGTATTTCCCTGCCTGTGGCTGTCAGTAGGTGGTCTGCATTCAGGACCTAGACCTTTGCAGTCAGAACTCATGTATATATGCAGCCTCATCAAACAATACGAGTCCTTTTCTGATGTTAAATCCATGAATACTGGGAACCTGACGACCATGCATATTGGGAACATATGCTGCCCATGGGGAAGGCCACCAAGTTGTCAAAATGGAGCCAGTGTGCATGTTTTGCATGCACATCCAGCTCCATAACCCTGAAAAATCTAGTGGCTAGTTTGCACATACTGAATCTGTGTGAGTAAATGTGCATATAAAACACATCCATTTCCCCTATTTAGACAACTTGACAACCGTGTGTATTAGGAGGATATATGCACAGCTTGGGTGCTCCTGGCATATGTGAATGAAACATTTGCAAAGGTCTATAGAGTCTCCTGTTCTCTTGCACTTCAGACTACAGGGGATGAGACTGCAATATAGCTCCCCTAGGGGAAAAAATCCTTGCATGTAGAAAACTAGGGTCTCAGGGGAGAAATTTGCCTGGAATCCTTCTTCTGGAGAGGCTAGCTTTCTCTGTGCACTCTTCAGTCATGGGAATATTCAAGCATGAGATCCTTTACCAGCAATGTCAAATGGGACCATCCAGGAAAACCTGCACCATGGGAATCTTTTGAGGGTGTAGAACAGCTCTGAATCCAAAGGTCTAATGATGTGGAATGTATGCTTATTCTGTAGATACTTCATGATATCTGTGCACTGCTTTTGTGGCAAGGTTCAGTGTCATTTGTTTTCTTGACCACAAGCAAGAAGGGTTTTTAAAAAAAAATCTATAAAGCCATTTTTACTGCTGGGAAAACGTACAATTACAAAGTTGAAGCTTCAACGCTGCTTTTATGGCGCTGCTGTGGATGCTGGCCCCTTTCATCTTTTTGACTCCTGCAATAAAATCAACAAGTGTGGCTGCTCCCGAAGTCCGTGCGGTGGGTCCCCGTGCCAAGGCGAGGCATATGATTTGCTACTGTGGCGAGGGCTGTGGCTGGCTCTCAGGCAAACTCCCAGGCCAGCCTCTCTGTTGACTTCACTGGCAACTCTTCAGAGACTGCCGTGGGGGTTGTTTGGGATTCAGGCTGTTGCTGGCTTGGCTTCCCTTGCCTCCTTGGACACAGCTCCCCTTTGTCTTTTGCTCTGCGGCAGGCAATTCCCCCAGTACAATTAGGACTCTCTCCTTTGCTTTGTTTCTATCTTTGGGCTGCTTAACACATGGGGTAGTTATGTTAATTACATACCTTTAAAGTGCCTGCATCAGGCTTTTTGGGCTTTGCCCTTTGGGAAAATCCTTTAAAATGAAATATGACAGTATCTGATGCTCGGCTGGGGATGGGAAAGCCTTTGTGAATTGGCAAGTCAGGACTAGGAAAGAGCTGAGATGCTTCAAAGCCCGCATTTCTAGGGCTGACTAGATTCCCTATGGTTCTACCAGGAACTGTGCAGTTGATCCTTTCAGTCCAGCTGCTAGAGCTTGCTGGTAACGTATTTTAATTCATATCTTGATTTTTCTAACCAGAGGCCATTACAGCTTCATCCCGAGCAGCCATATGTAGATTATTAGTAATGCCATGTTGCACAATATTTAAGCAGGCACCAGTGGTTTGCCAAGACATTGTTTTCTTTGAGTCTAATTTACTTCTTATGAGCCAAGGATGTGTATATGGTTCTCTCCCCTGCCCCTTAAAGGGTGTGTGTGTGTAAATGTAGCAGCAAAGAGACTGAGTTATACAGTTCAAGTCCTACCTCTGCCATAAAAACAGATGGCTGCTTTAGTCAAGGGCCGGACATTCTCTGGGGTTGTCAAAATCCAGGTTGGGAAATTCCTGGAGATTTGGGGAGGAGCTTGGAGAGGGTGGAGAGGGTGGGGTTTGTGGAGGGGAGGGACCTGACTGGGCTATAATGCCATAGAGTCCACCCTCCAAAGCTGCCATTTTCTCCAGGGGAACTGTTCTTTGTTGGCTGGAGATCAGTTGAAATTCTGGGAGATCTCCAGGCCCTAGGCTGGCAACCTAACTGTCCCTCAGGTCTACATCTGCAATGCCAGAATAATAATATTGACTTTATAGACGTCTTTTGTTTATTTAGATATTTATACTGTGCTTTTCTCCACAATGGAGATCCAAAGGCCGTTTTCACACGCCTATAAACGCCTCTGGAAAACCACTTAAAACTCGCAGCATGACAGCGTCTTCATAGCACGATTTCCCTTTCAATGGCACGATGATGTCAGAAATCGCGCCATTAAATGGGAAATCGAGCTATGAAGATGCCATCATGCCATGAGTCTTGTGCAATTTTCCGGAGGTTTTAGGCATGTGAAAACAGCCCAAGGCTTGTTCTTTCCTTCTCCATTTCATTCTCACAAGAGCCCTGTGAGGCACATTAGGCTGGCAGACTTACTGGGACTCCATGTAACTTTTCATGGCAGAGCCGGAATGGGATACTGGCTGTTCCAGATCCTTGTCTGACCACTATACCACGCTTAAAGTGGGAATAAAGATCATAATAATGTCAGCAAAGCACTGGGAACATTGAAAGTGCCCCCTTGGAAAATTACTACTGCTACTGCTGCTGCCGCTACCCTAAAGATACCTAGTGTGCACATCAAAGACATGAACCTGAATTAGCTTTGCCAGCCTCCAGGTGATGGTTGGAGATCTTCCAGAATTACAACTGATCTCCAGTCGACAGAGGTCTGTTCCCCTAGAGAAAATGATTGCTTTGGAGGGCAGACCTCATGGCATTATACCCTGCTGAGGCCCCTCCCCTCCCCAAATTCCACCCTTTCCAGGCTCCACTGCCAAAGTCTCCAAGAATTTCCCAACCTGGAAGTAGCGACCCCAACCTGAATCTCCCTGGCGTTTGTTCAATATACCATTATAAAGCAATATAAGTCAGAAGCAGAGAAGTCGCCTTAAGGGTCCCACCTGCCTTGCCACTACACATTACAAAGTCCGTGTGTTTGTTTGGGAACAACACAAGGACTTTAGTGTAACAGGAGAGATGCCCACTGGCTCTTCTCTGTTATCTACATGGCTACAGATAAGTTTCACAGCTGAGCCAACAGTGGATGCAAAAAAGTGGTGAGAGGAAGGACTACAGCCACTTCTCCATGTATGCCGCACTCGCAAACAGCAATAGCCAGTGGGCATCTGGAATGGGCAAGTAGTGGTCAGATAGCTGAGCTAAGGACTGAGAAGCCTAGGTTTGAATCCCTGTTCTGGGATGGAAAGTCCCTGGATGGTTTTGATCCAGTTATTCTCCCTCAGCCTAACCTACCTCACGAGGTTGTTGTGAGGATAAAATGAAGTCAAAAAGAACAGTGTAAGTTTCCTAGGAGACTTTGGGCCAGTCCTTCTCCCTCAGTTTAACCTACTGCATAGGGCACTTGTGAGGATAAAAGGGAGGCGAACAATGTAAGCCATGCTGGGTCCCACTGGAGAGAATGGCAGAGCAAAAAAGAAGCAAAATAAATAAATAAATAAATCACACATCTGAAAGTGTTCTCCCCAACACGAGGACTTTGTAATGTATAGAAGGAGCCTGAGGTTTATCTCTTGGAATGTATTTTTACAGTTGAGGGAAGGTTACTTTACCAAGATACTTCTTCCCTATGCCCCTTGAAAACTCTTTTTTTCTGTTTAAAAAACCAAATAAGTGTTTGGGAGCATCCCTCTCTCCCTTGCTACATAATAGCAGCAATACTTGGCAGGACCACTCAGAAGTAAGTTCTAGTATATTCAGTAGGGCTTACTACAAGGAAAGTAGTCTTAAGGCTGCAATGTTAGTATCCCCCCTCGAAATTCCCCCGATAGAAATGAATCTTTTAAAAACACAACAAAGCAAACAGTGCATGTGTGTGCTCGTGTACGTGTGTAGCACAAAACCAAGAGCAGCCAATGAATTTAGGACTGCAAAGGTGACACCTAAATCCTGTTCTGGCCTTTGGTAATTTGGCCTGTCTAGGATGTGAGCCTGAAACCTGGCAGACCCCGGCTATGTTAATCTGGAGGTTTTGATCTTTGCCCGTAATAAGATGCCAGCAGCCTGTACTTCAAAGCGGGAGGTGAGGCAGATAATTTTGTGAAAGGTCCTCAGAATGTCGAGGCTGTTCCTGTGCTGGGGGGATTATAGAGGCAGCAGAAGCTGAGGATGGAGACGGTATTGTTGCTTGCAGGGCTTTTTTTTCTGGGAAAAGAGGTGGTGGAACTCAGGACCGCACAATGACGTCACTTTGGTTCAGCTGGAACAAGGGGGACGTTTTTTAAAGTTTAAATCACTCTCGGTGAAAATGGTCACATGGCCAGTGGCCCCGCCCCCTGATCTCCAGACAGAGGGGAGTTTAGATTGCCCTCCACGCCGCTCGGTGGCACGGAGGGCAATCTAAACTCCCCTCTGTCTGGAGATCAGGGGGCGGGGCCACTGGCCATGTGACCATTTTCAAGAGGTGCCAGAACTCCGTTCCACCACATTCCAGCTAAAAAAAGCCCTGGTTGTTTGACAGTCACCCTTTGATACCTTTCTGGATATGTTGGCTGTTTTCTTTTGATTTAAAAGAGAATCCTGCTTCTGTCTCCTTGCAGTGCAGAAGGATTTGCAATCTCATGCCATTGCCACTGTACATTAGGAAGAAAGATGAATGAAGCATCTTCCAATCTACCTCTCTTTTCAGTTCAGCGTGCTGTCATTCAGTCCAAAGTGAAAAATGGGGCGTCACGTAACAACATGCAGACTGTGTGGGGTAGGGGCAGGGTGGGGACGCTGTTGAACCTGCCTTGAAAAAGTGCCCAGACAGTAAAAAAGGAATTGTCCCGAGCCATTCTTCAGAGACTGGTTTCTTTCTTGAAAGCCATTGAGCAAAGATGGGAGGAGAAAAGGCCACAGGCAACCAGGAACATGTTATAAAGCATAATGAACATTAGTTTCATGTACACAATTATACTTTGAGCTGAAAGCCTGTAATTTGCAAGGTGTGTCTCAGCAGGAACGAGAATGGAGGGGTTTTTCCTCAGATGCCTCAGCCAGCTCCAACAGAACAACAGCAAGGTTTGTTTCAGTGCAGCTTCATATGTTACAGAAGGCGCCGAAAACCAAATATTCAAAGAACCTGCACATTTGCTTTGTTGGTGATTTCAGGCTAAAGTAAAGAAAAGGAAATTCATGTATCTCCTCTGCACGCCTTCAAATGTTGGGATAATTCTGAAGAAATGAGCTGTGACTCACGAATAGAGGTTGACACAGACCGGGAAAACCCCATGGACCACCGGCCCATGGTCCATCGATTTTCATGGATCACGGACCACGAACTTTTAATGGACCAGCCTCATTCACATATCGGTTTGTCAGTCCATGGTCTGTCACTTCTGGAAACCCTGACTCCTTCACACTCAGAGAGCCCAAACTCACAGAGAATCTTCAGCAGCCCCTCCTCCAGATGCCCTTCAAGTCTGGTCAAGGATTGCATCTCAGACATCCGAGTTACAGACCCCCAAAGCAGCCACCTCCAGGAAACTTCCAGTAGATACTGGAGTCGCAAATGCCAATTGACTTGCATTGGCGAGCAGCACTAAAAAGTAGCAATGAGGCAAAATCAAACAAAAAAGGGTGGGGGAAGAACCCCCTCACTCACCACACAGATACCTTCCCAGCCATGGCCTAGGGAATTCATTCTTGCTCCTTGCTTGCATAGAGAAGAATGGAAGCTCTCTGGTTGGCAGGCAGAGTTGTCGATCAAGGTTTTGAGGACTAAGATTGGCTGCAGAATGTCCACCCCTCTATTGCCTAGGGAATTCATTCTTCTTGCTTGCATAGATTAGAATGGGAGCTGTCTGGTTGGCAGGCAGAGCTGCCTATCTACATTTTGAGGGCTAAGATTGGTGTTGCTATGGCTGCAGAATGTCCTCTCCTCCATTGCAGAATGAGAGCTCTCTGGTTGGTAGGCAGAGCTGCCTATTGAGTTTTGAGGGCTAAGATTGGCTGCAGAATGTCCACCCCTCCATTGCCTAGGGAATTCATTCTTGCTCCTTGCTCCATAGAGCAGAATGGGACTTCTCTGCTTGGCAGGCAGAGCTGCCTATTAAGTTTTTAAGGGCTGCAAAAGGTCTGTGGACGTCCTCTCCATTGCCTAGGGAATTGATTGATTGGCGCCAGGATGTCTGAACTCATGGACCATGGACAAACGGACTGGCCCAAACTTTGTGAAAAAGGTGAGTCCCATGAACTGTGTGTTCACGAACCACAAACTGGCCCAGACCATGCAAAATTTTGGTCTGTTTTCTGGACCGTGCCCACCTCTACTCACGAAAGCTCATACCCTACCACAAATTTTGTTAGTCTTATATGTGCTACTGGATTCTAGCTGTTTGCTACTAGGATAATGCACTCATCAGCAGGGGAAGAGAGCTTCCTGTGGTGCATGACTCCCAGAACTAGTGCAGGAAATCCCTTGCCCATTCATATTTTGTCAGGCTCCCTGGCGACCCCTGGCGGTGGCGGCGGGTCCAGGAGAGGCGCTCGGCGCGGGTCCATCCTGGAGGGTGCCTACAAGGGCCACCTAGTCAGCCTGGGCCAAGAGGCGAGGGACCCCGGGGTCACGAGGGCTCCCCCTGAAGGCCTCAGAATGGGTGACCGGGTGCCTGAGCTGGCTTGGCTCTCTCGCACTCGTTTCCATCCCTCAAGCTGCCTCTTAGCATCAGGGGCAGACTTGACTTCTCCTCCCTGGCCTGGGTTTGGAGCCCTCCTTAAATAGCTTCCTTCTTTTATGGCCAGCTCCACCCCCTCTCCCAAGAGCCCGTCGCAAAGGCCATCCCCACCACCTGGGCCAGAGGCGGCCACACCCGTCCGCCCCACCTCCCTCCTGGCGGTTGGCCGCTTCCCCTGGGATCCTCCCCCTTCCCTCTCCTACTGCCCTCCCCCTCCTTGATGGGCAGGCAGGGCCGCCTCTCTGCTGCGAGGTTTGGCAGCTCGGATCGCTGTGAGGGCCTGGCCACCCCGCCCCCGCCTCCTCGGCGGGCTCAGTGCGGGGAGCCGCCCCTCCAGCCGCTGGGCACCTGCGCTGGCGTCCGGCTGTGCTCTGGCGCTCTTGGCATTGCTCGGCCGCTTCCTTGCCGGCACCCGCCCGTCTGCTGCAGGCCGCACCGGCGGTGGGGTCGGGAGCCAAGGGGTCTCCCCCAGGTCACGGCATCCTCCTCCTTTGTTTGGCCAGCCTGCCGGGAGGCGTCCGTCGCCACGGCGGTGGGCCCCCACCGGGCCCCCGAGGCCACGGCTCCGGGGCTGAGCGCCGTTGCCGTCTCCACTGGCCCGTCGACATCTGGAGCTCTGGCAGGGTGAGCAGGCTTCTGCCGGGCTCAGGGTCGTCGGGGGGAGGGGGCTGGCCAGTCCGGGGGTTGGCGGGGCCGCCCCTCAGACATATTTCTATGCTGCATTTATGCTCCTCTGTGCTGCTTCCTGGGCCTTCTGTTCCTCTGTGAAGTTGGTCTCCACTCCACCTCCCCCAAGAGGGCCACTGAGACATCTGCCCCAATGGCCATTTCCCCCATCTCTCCCTTGCTTCCAACTTTTTACTTCTGCTTCCTTGCCACAAAGATATGCACAGCACTGTCTAGGCCTCCCGCTTCTCAAGCTCTGCCTTCTGTGCCTCAAGTGAGATGGGTGGCAACCAAAGACAGGTCTTTTTCAGTGGTGGCACCTCACCTTTGGAATGCCCTCCCTCTTGAGGCTTACCTGACACCTATCTTAATGTCTGATGGGTACCAGGCCCAAACTCCCCCCCCCCCCAGGCTTTTATTTGAGAGTTTTCATCTTCTAAAGTAGTTTTTATGCTCTGCTTCTTGTCCAGCGTCACATGGATATTGTTTTAGGCTGCTTAGTGTTTGTTTTATGCTGTTTTTAGTTTTCAAGTTGACTAGAGCCAGTCTCTGGAGAGGTGGCATATCTCTAAACACAATAATAAATCTGGAAATGGTGTTTTTCTCTTTGTCTTCTGAGATTTTATCAGATGTTATCTATAGATTTCAAACTTCTTTCCATACTCATAGGGCTAGAAACTTGGCCTTTTCTTTAAAAAAAATCTCTGCCAAATGCTAAAGGCAGATCCACATGGGAGTTTACCATACATCTGGCTGGATTATCCAGCTAAGAATGTTTTACTGGTGAGGAGGGGATGGGGACTGTATAAATTGGTGTCATGTGATGCTATGATGTCATTTTGGGATTTATACTTGAAAGTGACATCACGGCATTGTAAGACACTCTAGGAATTCCCCAGATCTTTATGGTGAAAACCATAGAGATTTGGGGAATTCCTAGATTGTCATGTGATACTGCTTACCACTCCCCTTTTGCTCCCACTGCTCCATCAAGCAGCAGTGCGAGATCAAGGCTGGGGGCAACCTGGCAAGCCTAGCTTGGTGGTTAACAGTGCAATCCTAAGCAGAGTTATTCCAGTCTAAGCCCATTGAAATCAATGGGCTTAGACTGGAGCAACTGCTTAGTATTGCACCATAAGTCTAACCACTCCTCCCCAAAGAGGAACAATATGAGTACTGAGCTGTACAGGCTTCATGTAATTTTGTGTAGCTCTGCTGTGCTTAAAAATAAATGCACCAAATCTAAAAAAAATGCTTTGAATCCGTACTTGTACAGATGGGACATACTCATTGTTTTGAGCTCCTTTAATGCTGCACTACTAAACATATATACTTTCAAAGGCATTTTGCAAAGTTGATGGTATTTATTTCTTAGTTGAAAGTACTTGTACTCAAGGTGTGCCTCCTGTTGGACAGAAAAGATAAAAGGGATGGCAGTGTGAGGTCAGGAGTAAGACCCGGCTTCTTTTTCGTAGGCTTTGTTCTGGAGTAATAAAGGGGATAACCACAGACCTGCAGGTTGTGTGACATGCAACAGATGGACAAGAGGGTCGCAGCACTCAGGGAGACTTTCCCACTCCATTATGTGTGAAACAGCACATTGCTCTTATGTATACCCGTGGCTGCCAGGGCAGCAATTCTGAAGTGGTGGGCAAGTAGCTGAAACTGACGGGCAAAGACATTACAGGACTCGATTTACACATTACAGAGCATGTAGCTTGGGTTTTAGATCCCAATCCTATGTCACAGTCAGATCTGAGTTGTCAGTTCTCCTCAATTCCTGCACACACTGTGCCTGATTCTGATTGCAACTGCAGCATGGATGGAGAAGAGGCTTCAGCTTTCCTCCCTGCACCATTTCCACAACCTTAATTGGTTTGTGGGGGGCAGATGCCAGAGACAACAAGTGGCAGAAAGCAGGCAGGATTTGGTCAAAGAGACCAATGACAGCCTGGACACGAGGGATGCCTTAGAGCCGGGGTCCCAACATGGAAGCCATGACACCCACTGACACATTTCCTGGTGGCAGCCAAGTGTTTTTAGAACAGAGGTGGGACCAGGTGGAGTCTTTGCCTCTGATTGGCCTCTGGAGATCTGATTGGCTATGACTGGCTTTTAAAAAAATCGCTGTGGCAGCAGCTGCCACCACAGTACAAGAATCCTCATTGTGTGACTATAAGTTGTGTGTAAGCAAGAAAATATGCATATCCTTACTGACTGCCATTGATGGTTGGCTCGGCCTCCTGCAGCAGCCATTTTGTGATTGCGCCCACCACTTCGTGACATAATTCCCCAGGTGCCCACAAGCAGGTTGGGGATCCCTGCATTAGAGGCATATAGAAAGCAGTGGTGTGGGACTGGTGTTGTTGAGCTTTATGGTCTCTAAGGCCCTCTCAGGAACTTCAGCCTGACCACAAGTCAACATTACAGGGATAGAAGTGCCGTCCTAATGCTGAGACATTATTATCCTGGGGCACCCCTTGATGCTTATCAGTTACTCCTCTGGTCCAAGCAAGGGTCTTTGTGGAGAGAAGCACTGAGCAAGGCACCCAGGGGCACGAGCAGCTGGAGACAGGAAGAATATGCAGAAATTTCTCTGCTTGCCTGAAGCAATGCCTTTCTGAGAGGTAGGGTAAGGTGTGTGGAAGACCGAAAGACCGAAAGAACAAAAGAGCGAACGAACGAACGAACGAACGAACGAACGAACGAACGAACGGACGGACGGACGGACGGACGGACGGACGGACGGACGAACGAACGAACGAACGAACGAACGAACGAAAGAAAGAAAGAAAGAAAGAAAGAAAGAAAGAAAGAAAGAAAGAAAGAAAGAAAGAAAGAAAGAAAAACTTTCAGGGTTAAAAAAATTCTGGAGTCTGAGAGCATTGTGCTCTTTCAGGGAGGTAGGAATGCATCTTCCACACTGTAATGGGTTACTTTGCTGCCCACGTAAGAAGTATTCTGCTGCACAGTTCTGCATCCTGGCTTGAGATGCCTGCAGTTCTCTCTTCCCAAAAGCAGCCCTACTGGTGTAGAAGTGGAAGATGTTGTCTGGCCCATCCAAATCCTGCCTCAAGGCAACATGTGCCAAATACATATTTTACTTTCCCCCACGCGTATGCTGCAGAAACCCATCAAGGCTCACCTCCATGTTTCAAAATAAAGAAGTTGCATATCCTTAATTTCCTAAGTGGCAGCGATATCCCTGTAGGGAATTCAACATGTGTGAAATGGCACCAAACCAGAATGGATGCATTTGGCATATGAATGTGTGAGCTGAGTGGTAAGCAAGCTCTGTGCCTGCAGAAAACCAGGTAATTGTAATGCTCTTAAACAACACAGCTACGACACGCCTAACGCTTATGACATGACAAGCCTGGATCTGTACTTAATAGGCTAAGGATTACAGTGAGTTTTGCACACTTTTGTGGCAGTGCAGTGGGAGATCTGTACATCTAGTAATTATGAAAGAGAACATTTATTCTCACTAAAAACAAGAGCTTCATAACAATCCAGAAATAACTATGAGTGATGTTTCAAAGGAGGAGTTGACCTATGAGTAAAAAAGGTGTATGAGAATAAAGAACAACATATTCACATTTATGGGGCACTCTTAAAACTTGCGACTATACAAAGTTTTGCACCAGTCTAATTTTGCATCTTTTAATATATATATTAGAAATATAGTTTGATTTATTGGGATGTTCACCCCATAGCAAATTTCTAAAGTTTGCTGAAGGGTGTGTTATAGAAGTCAGTGGGAATTAGTTCTAGATTAAAACAAATGTGGGGGTTGTGGCACTTTAAAGACTCATTGCGCAATAAGCATACTTCATGAGATGCATGAAGTGTATCCTCAGTTGGCAGATATAGATAGATATAGTTGTTGTAGTTACATATTTATATATAGTTGGCAGAGGAGAGGCTGTTTATACCTGGCATGTAAAGTTTCAATTGTCTCACCACCACCTGCCTAGAGGGGATATAAAAGGCCTGCTGCCTAGGTCTAGGAAGGGAGAGGCTGCTTAACACCTTGGCCTGCAGATTGCGAGCTGCTCTCATTTGATCTGCAGAGCTCCAGCTACTTCATGGTTGCCAACTCTGGGCTTGGGAATTCCTGGAGATTTGGGGTGGAGCCTAGGGGGGCATGGCTTGGGGAGAGAATCTCAGTGGAGTATAATGCCACTGCCCTCTAATCAGCTATTCGCTCTAGAAAAATTGATCTCTGCAGTCTGTAGATCAGGAGATCTCCAGGCCCCACCTGGAGGCTGGCAACCCTAAATTTTACCTGCTATCTAGAGGCAGTATAAAGGCTTGCTGCCTGGGACTGGAAAGGGAAGGGGCTGATGGATATAAAGTTTCAACACCATTATGTGAGACAGAATCTCTTTATGGTTTGGCAAAAATACAAGAGATTTATAAAGGAAGAGAGACCTACGTGGATTGTACCAGCAGAAGTAGTAAATCCCAATATGGAATATAAAGAAGAAGAATGGATAACCTACAAAGACTTATTAAGATTAGATAAAGACTCGTTCAAGATTAAAAATAAGGAGGAGTTGCCATTTAAGTTTGGATGGTTACAATATTGACAAATCAAAGACTTATTTGAATCTGATAAAAGGAAAATAGGTTTTAGAGTCAAGAATACTGAACTAGAAGAACTCCTACTTGGGGAGGGGGCTAAAGTGATTTCTAAAATGTATAGACTTTTACTAAAATGGTATACAGAGGATGAAACAGTTAAAATTCAAATGGTAAAATGGGCAGTAAGTTATAATAAAGAAATCACAATGGAGGCATGGGAGTACCTATGGAGAAATACACTGAAGATGTCAACATGTACTAGTATAAAAGAGAATGGTTACAAAATGTTGTATAGATGGTATTTAACACCGAAAAAGTTAGCAATTGCTAATAATCAAATGTCGAACAAATGTTGGAAATGTAAAAATCATGAAGGTTCTCTGTATCATATGTGGTGGACATGTGAAAAGGCTAGGATTTTTTGGTCTAAAATTTGTGCCGAAATGTCATCAATTTTGAAAGAAAGTGTGCCAAAGAGTCCTGAAATGTTATTATTAGGTTTAAACATGGAGAAAATGAATAGTAAAGATAGAGTATTGTTATACTATATGATAGTAACAGCAAGAACATTATATGCACAATATTGGAAGCAAGAAGAATTACCAGAAGTGGAAGATTGGATTCAAAAACTGTTGTACATGGCGGAAATGGACAAATTAACAAGGAAATTAAGAGAACAAGATCCAAAGGCATTTACTATGGACTGGGAGAAATTTAAAAATTACTTAGAAAAAAATGGGATGTAAAAGGACAATTATGGTCTCTCGATAATTATTAAGAATTAAGAATGAAGTAGTAAGAACTTTGCCTTTAATAATAGGGACAGACGGGATCTAGAGTTAACAATAAGAAATAAAGGGGTTATAGTGCTGTTGGAAGTCAATATAGAAAAGGGGGAGGGGTGGGATACATGTATTAAGATAATGGGGAATATTTGAAAAGATGTATAATGAATATATGTTAACCCATCCAATAAAAACTTTAAAACAAAACAAAAAGGAAGGGAAGGGGCTGCATACCACCTTGGCCTGCTAAACTCCAACTGCTGGTGTTTCAGCTGAAGAACTGCAATTGCCTTACTTGGGGGGGGGAGTATATTTTCCAAAAGAGTTGCTACCATCCCTACAGCTTTTTGTCTGCAGCACAACAGCAATCTTCACTAACATCCTGGAGGCCGTGGTGAAGAGGAATAACTGCTTGGAGTATCATCTGCCTCCCCAGGCCTTCGTATTACCCAGCTCTTGGGGTGGCCGAGTATTTTGCCCAAGATCCACTATTACCCCCAGGTTTTGTGTGTGTGTGAGCCTTTGAATCTGGCTCATGTCAGGAAGGGAATGAGTGCCTAATGGAGTTTGTTCTCATCGTTAGTTCCTGATATCTCCATGTATACGCCCTTCAGGACAACTTAACACCCACTCAGAGCAGTTTACAAAGTAAGTTATTATTATCCCCACAACAATCACCCTGTGAAGTGATTTAGATTTGGGGTTGTGATTTTAAAGATTTTAAACTCCTCTAACAACAATCAACTGCTGTTCCAAAGCAGCAGTAAAACCAATAAAAACATAAACAATTAAGTTTTCACCTGGCACTAAACCGGTTAGGCACCAGGTAAACTGCTGTGAGGAGCCACTCATTCTATGCCACCATAGGCAAAGCCCAGTGTCTAGCAGTCATCCACCTCATCTCCACAACAGCTGCATGAAACAGGAACTCCATGTACATATCAGAGCTCCATGCACAATGTCAAGCTCCATGTACATATCAGAGCGCCATGCATAATATCAGAGCTTTTCCACGTACATATCAGAGCTCCATGCACAATATCAGGGCTTCTCCATGCATACAATGAACTCCCACTAGAAATGGTTTAAGTATTTCCCACAGAATCTAGCTCTTTCCAGACTGCAAATTAGGTTAAATTATGGTCATCCTCAATTCTATTTTGGAGGAGTTTAATATGTTTTTACTTGGGATTCAGAAGATGGAAAACAATGTGCTGATGGTCCCCTCTGACTTTCCCTGCTCTAATTCCAAATTTAGATGCAGCCTTGACAACTCCTGGTTTGCTATACTTAGCAAAGACAGCATCAGGTGACACTTGCTTCAAAACAGGAAACACAAAGGCCACAATCTCTGACGAAGAGAGCTGCAGTTCTCGAAAGCTTCTGCCTCAATAAAGTTGGTTAGTCTTAAAGGTGCTACCGGACTTTTTACAATCTTGGTACAGGCCATACTGTCTCCCTCCTGAATTAAACAAGAAGGAATGGTTCGACATGTCATTAATAAAAAGGGCTGGACGAAGAGATGCCTCTGACATCTGGTTCGAATCACAGTTAAACTTGGACACCAATGCATTTCCAGTGGAAATGGATTCCAGAACTGGAGCTTGATATTGAAGTACCCAGCCAGTTTTCTTGGAAGGGCTGTGCTTGGCATGATTAGAGAGAACATGGTAGAGAGAGAGAGGCATTCTGGAGTATTAGCAGTATGTCACCCACACACATGGACACATATTGAAGGTGTGTTTGGAGAGAGATGCCTTGAATTGGCAAGATTTATCAAGCCTAGCTCCAGCAAGCCGTATGAAAATGTGGCCCATTCCCAGGCAACTCATTCTATTCTAACCCCTGCATATGAAAAAGTATGTGTTGCGTGAGGTACCTTTCCCCTCACCTTTCCTTTTGGTGATAGGGAAAGCAGCTGTTTGGAAGGGCTCTCTAAGAACCATAGAAGAGAATTAACATTTTTTACTATAAAGTGTCCTTTACGAGCACATGAAGCTGCCTAATACTGAATCAAACCATTGTCCATTCTGACTGGTCATGGCTGTCCAAGGTCCCAGTTTGAGGGCTTTCGTATCACCTGCTACCTAAGACTGTTGACTGGAGACACTGGGGATTGGACTTGGGAGCTTCTTCATGTATAGAAGATTCTCTAACGCTGAGCCACAGCGCTGTTTTTACACGGCATACTTGTCTTTTGACCCCAGCTCCAAAATCTCCAATGCTGACATTCAGTATTTACTGGACAGCAGTTGAAGTTCTCCAGGACTTTTTAAATACCAATTTTCACTGATGTTGCCATATTGAAAATGAATGACAGAAGTGAACCTTCCAGAGGAAGGGGAACTAATCTATCTCTATAGCTAATTGAGCTCCATATCTGAAAGATTCCTGCCAGTTTCTGAGTCACAATGGCTTTCTAGCCTCTGCATCTGAGCAGCAGCCTGATAGCTGCTCATGCTTCCTCCACCGCCACCATGATCCCAGCAACCAACTTCTTCAAAGGATCCCAGCAACCAACTTCTTCAAAGGAAGCATCTGAGTTAATGGCGTGAGTTAATCGCAAAGTGCATTCCGTCTGATGCTCCGTGTTCTTAATTCTGCCAGTGGCTACTGCTTTCTTTTCCCATAAGAAGCATTTTGATTCAAGGAAGGGCATTAAATTCCCATCAGAAAAATGCGAATTTACTTTTTTTCTAAGTATATATTTTAATGATATTGCTCATTTAGCCAACAGACCTTGAGCAATGCCACACTACATACTACAACAAATAATTTTAAAATGATCTAACATTAAAAACGGGAATTTCTTATAAATAGCTGGACCAAGGTTTTATGTTCACCATGATTATGACAACAAAACAAATGCATCCGAGAGGACTTACGAGGCCCGTCGTGATCTGTGATTAATTTACACTTACCTACCATTAAAGCTGTGCTTAAGTCCAGGTCTACAAGCAAATGCCATTGGAACGGTTTATTGTCTTGATTTATTAAAAACAGCAAGGGCTGCCAAGTGTCAGTTTCCTACAACAGCACTGCTAGCCAAATGTCATTCCCTTTCAAGCAGGCCTGATAGAAAGCCATGATAAGCCGAGGCTATGAATACTTTATTGAGTAATGTGTAGTATTAGGAGGATTATTGCAAATTGTTGTTGACATTGTGTTTCTGCATGAGATTTTTTTTAAAGGAGGAGGAGGATCAGGAAGGTTTATAGTTTAGAAACAGCGAGAATTCTGAACATTCATGGTAATGAATGGAGGTGAATCAAGGATGAAGGAAGATCATCTTCTTTCCCAAGTTTCTAATGTTTAGAATTTAGAATGTTTAAATGGAAAACAGTGGGAAGAAGTAGAAAACAATGTGCAATAATCTATGGCCACAATCCAGCACTGAGGTGCTTTAGATCCTGTTGAAATAAATAGGTTTAAGCATGCCTCCCTCTGTCCCATAATTGTGGCCAAAATATAATAATACAGAGTAAGCAGGAAAAGTTTGGGACCCCACAGACTATACAGATTGTCTTCTTTCCCTTGTCTGGTCATGTTCAGGGACAACCAACCTTTAGGTAATGACAGCAAGGTAGAATTACGCATCATCAGTGCAATCCTTTGCAGAGTTACTCCAGTCTAAGCCTACTGAAATCAATGGTCTTAGATTGGAGTAATTTAACATAGGACTGCACTGTAGTTATAGTTCAAAGATGAGACCCACTCCCCCTCGGCATGATTTATTTTTACAGATTGCAGCCATAGGTGGAGTTGTGATTTTAAAAGGCAGACTGGGGGAAAGGGCTCTTGAAATGTTTTCCCAAAGAAAATCAGCCTTCAATGTGGAAAGCCATGGGTACTTACAACTTTGACAACTTTTCCCAGTGGGGTGGGAGAAACCTTACACTCTATCAGCCTGCCCAAGCTGTGAGATCTACGCATGGTACCTTCCTGGCCAACAGTTCAGTTAGATAATTCTTTTCCTACGTGTTCCTACCTGGAAATTGACATCACAGGGAGAGGTCCTCCTGACTGTCTCATCAGTCAAAGAAGCTTACATGGTGGGTTATGAGAGAGGGCCTTTTCGGTGGCTGCCCCATGATTATGGAACAGCATCCCAAAGAAGGTGTGCCTGGCCCCGTCAGGAGGCAGCTGAAGATGTTTTTATTAGAGTTGTTTTTAATTAACGTTGTTTCTGTTTATTGGCAGCTCTAAACTGTATTTTTGAACTTTATTATTGTTATTTTATTTATATTGAAGGCCCCCTTGACTTCTTGCAATGTAGGAACACAGCAAGAATGAATGAATGAATGAATGAATGAATGAATGAATGAATTTAGTCTCTGGGGACATTTTAGCTCCCTCTGTTAATATCAGACATTCTGGGAGATAACAGATAACATTTCCTGGAATGCACTGGAGAGAAGGAAATGGAGGGATACTGATGGAGATAAACTGGTGGCGCTTGCCCATCTTTAGCTGCAGTCTGCCATTGTGGTAGTCCCTACATAGCCACATTGGCTGGAGTCCTTGACTTTCATCCCAGGGTGCAGTTCTGACTAGGACTGCCGTGTCTGGGTTGGGAAATCCCTAGAGATTTGGGGGTGGAGGGCAGAGTTTGGGGTGGGGAGGGACATCAGCAAGGTATAATGCCATCGAATCCACCCTTCAAAGCAGCTATTTTCTTCAGGGGAATTCTCTGTAGTCTGGAGAACAGTTGTAATCAGTTGTAACTCATTATCATAACTCATTATCATATGCCATGCCTCCTGCCATCTCCGGAAGTGTGTCATCAGTATAACTGATTTGCATATGCCACACCCCCTGACATCACCTATTCTGGCTGTTTTGGACCCAACCCTGGCCATTCAGGGTCCTACATCTCCTGAACCAAGATGGCTGTCATCTGGGTTGCTCTTGGCATAGCCACCATGTACTTTGCTGTGACTGCATGATGTGATGATATGCATGTCTCTCTATTTTGCTCCATGGCATGACCAAATTGGGAAAATCTAAAATACTTTCATTGGGATTGTTTTAAACATTTAACTGCCAAAATTGTGTGTGATTGGAATTCAAACAGTTTGGATATATTAACAATGCTTTTTAAAAATGTTGTTTATGAAAACTGGAATTCTTAACTGGAGTGACATAGATACCAAAAATATTCTTCCTGCTCCTATGGGAAGCAATGTTAACAGTTTTGATATGTAAATTATGCTTTGCTCTGTCACAGGCTATTCCGTGCATAACCCCACTCATGTCCCACACCCAATTCAACTGTAGAATGTCATTGTGATGGGGTTTTCACAAGAACGTCAAGTAGGAGCCAAGTGGAGCTTTCAGTTAACTCCCATTAAGAAACGGCTGCCATGTTTTCAGTCTGTGGTGTATAAATATGAATGATTTCATTGCAATAAATAAGCCAGGACCTTTGGAATGAATCAGACACACAGGTCAAAGCTGCTCTGGTTTCTTGTTGACCTGTGTCTTAACAAGGCTAGTTTTATAGACATTGCTTGATTTGGCCAAATATAAGGCTATAAACCACTGCCATTTGTTATAAACAGTTAACAGTTACTCTTGGAGTCAGATAAATGTGGGTTAGGGCTGTCTTTTCGGTCACCTCTTGCAGTAATTCTGAAAATGAACTCTGTTCTGTTTAGTTGACTGCAGTAATGTTTGCCAATAAATGCAGAAGATGAAAACATACATTGTGTGTGTATATTCATATATGTCAAAACTGAATACATATGATGCCTTAGGGTGGCTCAACCAGGAAACAGGACTTCCAAGCACAGTGAGGCAATGTGTTTTATAAACATCTTGCCATTTGTCAAAATGGTAATGATGAAATGTAATTATCCACCAGTACCCTATGCCAATTTTGCTTCAATTAACTCTTTGTGGTTCAAGGTCTAAACTGAATCCTGGCTGAAATATCCAAAACAGTCTCTCTCCCTGCTTAAATAAAGAAGGGAAAAAACCTGCAAGCTACTTGACACCAGGACAACATCCAAAGGGAGATCTCATTTCCTTGCAAGAAGGCAGCACACTATAAAAGACAGACTTATATTGCTGACTGTACTTGCATGTGTGCCTTAACATGGATAGTCCTGGCAAGCCCGATCTCATCAAATCTCAGAAGTTAAGCGGGGTCGGCCTTGGGTAGTAATTGGATGGGAGACCTCCAATGAAGGCCAGGGTTGCAGAGGCAGGCAATGGCAAACCACCTATGTTAGTCTCTTGCCTTGAAATACAGGGGTCGCCATAAATCAACTATGACTTGATGGCATTTCCTACCACCTCCACTTGCATGTGTAGTGAAGTGAAGTGATCAGGGCTTGTACTGATGATGTCAGCATTGATGGAATTCTCAGGATAACACTAGGTAGCAAAGTAAGGGAGTGTTCCCTGAGCATGCATGAAGTCAGAAGAGGAAACTGTAGCTAGTATCTGCTTTTCCTTCAACAATGTCTCTGACTCTCCTGGATGGAATGTGGACGCAACCTGGACTGCAGGCATGATTGCTCCAAAGTCCCTGTCCCTCTTGCATAGCCCAGAATGCCTGATTTACTGGAGTGATGAAGTGCTTGGGCAGGCAACTAGAGCACAAGTGGAGGAAAACGTGAAGTGAACGTGACCGAACAGGGGTGACAGTACATGATCATGTCTACCCTGTGATGGTGAGGGTCGCAAAGCGAGCTCGTTTCTCCGCCACCATTGCATTTGCGCAATACCATCTTGTGGAACTTTTCTGGATTGTAAAGGAGCCCTTATCCCAGGCCCCTGAAGATGCAGACTGTACAGGCCCACTGTGACTCTTTTGCAATGCATTTTGCAGATGAAATCGCCTGCATCTGCCATGACTTAAATTCCACAGTTGGGGCACTTCAATCTCAAGATGCCATTAGAGCACAATACAGTTCTAGTGGTATGGATGACTTTGGTAAAGCCTGATGAAGTGAACCAACTGCTTAGAAGTATGTGGACCACCATGTGTAGACAGCCCTTGCCCTTTATGGCTGCTGGTGTCAAGCTGGGCAGGTGTGGTTGAGTGAATCCAGGAGATAATAAACAGTTCTCTGTGGGAGGGTGTGGCCAGTGGTGTAGCATGGGCGGGGCAACAGGGGCCATTGCTCCAGGTGCAAAATTCTTAGGGGCACAAAATTTCTCCAGCCCCGCCTCTATACCCTCCCCACTGTAACCGAGGCAAGTCACTTGTATCTGTTGGGGAGACCCATTCTTCACAATGATCCAGCCTCCCCTCCCTGAGTGGCCACTCATGCTGGATCTCCATGCCTCAGTGCCAAACAGCTGTGTGCCCACCCTCCTCCTTGCTGCAGCCTCCTCATTGGACACCGTGCAGGGCTGCTCGCTCCCATTGGATGGAGGGCCAGCTGAACCAGGAGTATGCTGGCATGCTCAGGAGCAGCAACAGATGCCCAGTGCAGGATCCGGTGGGTGCCTTGCTGCAGGGGAAGGAGCCGAGACAGCCGAGGGGAACCACTGCTGCTCTTGGCCCATGGCTGGACTGGGGCACCCATTGCACCTGCCCCAAGCTGAAAGTGTGCATGTGTATGTTCAGTGGGGGGCGGGGGAATGAGCATTTACCAGACCTTGCAGGGAGGGATGGTCAGGGGGTGAAAAAATATGCATGAAAGGTTGGGTTGCCAGCTCCAGATTGGGAAATTCCTAGAAATTTGAAGGATGAAGCCTGGAGAAGGCAGGCTTTGGGAAGGAAAGGACCTCAGCGTAAGATAATTCTATACAGTCCTCCCTCCAAAGCAGCTGTTTTCTCCAGGGGAACAGATCTCTATGGCCTGGAGATCAGTTGTAATTCCAGGAGATCTTCAGCCACCACTTGGAGGCTGACAAGCCTAAAAGGGCAGGGGGGAGGCTAGGCCAGCTGGCGATCCTGGTTCCAGGTGACTGAAGTGACTCAGGGAGTGCTAACAGTCCACAGGTTAGGGGACGTAATACTTGCCTTGCCCCAGGTGCTGGCAACCTACGCTACACCACTGGGTGTGACTCCAGCTACTTTGAAAGAGGCAGTTGTGAGATCCCTCCTGAAGAAGGCATCCCCCATCCCCAGTGACCTAAGCATCTACTGCTTGGTGGCCAACAATCATTTTGGTGGCCAGTTGCTGCTCAGGCCCATGGCATTTATGCTATGTGGTCCTGCAGCGATCCATCTTCTCCCTAACATCTGTATAAAACCCTTGGGAGATAGAATCATAGAATCATAGAATCATAGAGTTGGAAGGGGCCATACAGACCATCTAGTCCAACCCCCTGCCCAGTGCAGGATCAGCCTAAAGCATCTCTGACAAGTATTCATCCAGCCTCTTCTTGAAAACTGCCACTGAAGGGGAGCTCACCACCTCCCTAGGCAGCTGATTCCACTTTTGAACTACTCTGACTGTGAAAAAGTTTTTCCTAATATCCAGCCGGTACCTTTGTGCATGTAGTTTTAGCCCATTGCTTCGCGTCCTACCCTCTGCTGCCAACTGGAACAGCTCTTTGCCCTCCTCCAAATGACAGCCTTTCAAATATTTAAAGAGAGCAATCATGTCCCCCCTCAACCTCCTCTTCTCCAAACTAAACATTCCCAAGGCCCTCAGCCTTTCCTCGTAGGGCTCAGTCTCCAGACCCCTGATCATTCTTGTCACTCTCCTCTGCACCCACTCGATTTTGTCCACATCCTTTTTGAAGTGAGGCCTCCAGAACTGCACACAATACTCCAGGTGCGGCCTGAACAAGGCAGTATAGAGAGGGGCTATGACCTCCTGCGATTTCGATGCTATGGCCCCTTTGATACAACCCAGGACTGAATTAGCCTTTTTTGCCACCGCATCACACTGACTGCTCATATTCAGTTTACAGTCCACTCTTACCCCAAGATCCCTTTCACATATACTACTGCCCAGAAGTGTATCCCCCATCCAGTATTTGTGCTTCTCATTTTTGTGGCCCAGATGTAATACTGTGCACTTGTCTTTGTTGAATTGCATCCTCTTCACAGCTGCCCACTTCTCCAGAGTATTCAGGTCTTGTTGAATTTTAATTCTATCTTCTTGGGTGTTTGCTACCCCTCCCAATTTGGTATCATCAGCAAATTTAATGAGCAGCCCTTCCACTCCTTCATCCAGATCATTGATAAAAATATTGAAAAGTACCGGGCCCAAAACCGAGCCCTGCAGCACCCCACTGGACACCTCCCTCCAATCTGATGAAATGCCATTGACCACCACTCTTTGAGCGTGGTCCTCCAACCAGTTCCCTATCCACCGAACTGTCCTATAGTCTACTCCACAGTCTTCCAGTTTGCCCATCAGAATGTCATGGGGGACCTTATCAAAAGTTTTACTGAAATCCAGATAAATCACGTCAACAGAGTTCCCCCGATCCAGTAAGCTGGTCACTCGATCAAAGAAGGAAACCAGGTTGGTCTGGCAAGATTTGTTAGGAACAAAACCATGCTGACTTCCCCGGATCACTGAGTGGTCCTTCAGATGCTTACAGATTGATCCCTTTAAAATCTGTTCTAATATCTTCCCAGCAACAGAAGTCAGACTGACCGGCCTGTAGTTTCCTGGGTCATCCTTCCTCCCTTTCTTAAAGATTGGAATAACATTTGCTCTTCTCCAATCTTGTGGCACATCCCCAGTCCTCCAGGAGGCCTTGAAGATGATGGACAGGGGTTCTGCAAGTTCTCTGGAAAGTTCTTTCAGCACTCTTGGGTGCACCCCATCTGGCCTAGGGGATTTGTATTCATCCAGTGCAGCCAGATGCCTCTCCACTACCTCTCTGTCAATGTCAATTAGCCACTCAGGTGTCCTGCCACATTTTCTACTATCTCTAGATGTGCCTGAGTTCTTCAGGGAGAAAACAGAGGCAAAAAAGATATCATCGGGCGATCTGGAGTGCGGCACAGCCAATATGCAGATGACGCCTAGCTCTGTTTTTCCTTCACAGCTGAGTCAGGTGGATCTCTGGAAGTCTTGCACAGGTACTTGGAGAAAGTCATGGGCTGGATGAGGGCCAATAAGCTGAAGAGCTAAATTACTGTAATATGCTCTAAGCGGGCCTGCCTTTGAATACTGTCCAAAAACTTCAACTGGTCCAAAACGCAGCAGCCAGGCTACTGTCAGGAGCAGGATACAAGGATCATATCATCCTGATGTTGAAAGATCTGCACCAGCTGCTCATTTGTTTCTGAGCACAATTCAAAATGCTAGGTCTTACCAGTAAGGCCCTCGATGGTTTGGGGCCAGGTTCCTGAAGAACCACATCTTTCCACACTCTCCAACCTACCAGCTAGCCAGAATGTCAAACCATAACCAATGGGTTGAAATTAAATCAAAAGAGTTTTTGGCTGAACATTAGGAAGAACTTCCTGACAATTAGAGCAGTCCCTCAGTGGAACAGGCTTCCTCAGGAGGAGGTGGGCTCTCTTTCTTTGGAGGTTTTTAAGCAGAGGCTAGATGGCCATCTGACAGCAATACTGATTCCATGAACCTAGACAGATCATGAGAAGGAGGGAGGAAGGGTTACATCAGTGCTTAGTTCTCATGACCTCTTCTTACATGCCCAGGAGAAGGCTGATCGCAACCTTGGGGTCAGGTAGCAATTTTCCCCAGGGCAGTTTGGCTAGGGATCCTGATGGAGTTTTGCCATCTTCTGGGCAAGGAGTAAGGGTCACTGTGTAGGGTGTGTGTGTGTGATCTGGGAATTTTGCAGGGGGTTGGACTGGATGACCCTGGACATCCTTTCCAACCCTGTGGTTCTATGATTCTAGAGCTTTCTCACAAAGCCTTGTTCTTTGTGGGCAGGTAACTGTCTTTTCTTCCACAACCACTTCACTGGCACACACAGAAGAACCATTAAAAACCTGAGAGAAAGGAGAATGCAATAGGCTGCTTTTAGAAAGTCTATAATGAAGGGGAAACACCAATTACCCCTTCCCACTAGGAACAAATGTAAGGAAAAGACTGTCTCAATGCCCACTTGAGGTGCTGCCATGACCTCTGCAGCCTATAAACCAATCATCTCCCTTTTCCCTCTCCTCTATTTTCTTGCTTGAAAATTCTGGCCTTATGACAGTAACAAAATTCAGGTTTCAAAAAGATGCATAATCAGCACAACTGTTTCATGACAATATATTTATATTCTAATAATAATAGTATTAGATTTATATACCACCCTTCAAGACAACTTAATGTCCACTCAGAGCGGTTTACAAACTATATCATTATTATTCCCACAGCAAACACCCTGTGAGGTGGGTGGGGCTGAGAGAGCTCCAGAGAGCCGTGACTAGCCCAAGGTCACCCAGCTGGCTTCAAGTGGAGGAGTGGGAATCAAACCCGGCTCTCCAGATTAGAGTCCCGTGCTCTTAACCACTACACCAAACTGGCTCCCACTATATTCTGGGTATATAGTGACAGTGTATATCTTGGGAAGTCAGGGTCACATGCTACAGATTGCTGGGTGAAAACAACCCTCCACAAAGATTATCCATAACCTACCTTTCAATATACATACCCACAATTATAACTATTCCTACCAACAGACGACGCATTAGATATAATAATTCATAATTTATAGAACAGTCCTTGATCATTATTAGCTTCTCTATTAGATCTACCATGTGCAACAGATAACTGCAATTATTTTTATTTTTTGGATAACAGAATTGGTGTATTGAGTTCATAAGACTAGGATACTCTTTAGCCTGAGTGCAGATCCATACCTGACACTCTGTCCTCTGGAAAATACTTTTTATTGAGTTTGTTTGCACTCATATTGGAGGGGAGATGGAGATGACATGTACAGCAATGTAAACAGAATTTTCAGGAATCATTTTTTGTTTCTAAAACTGTAACCTTTAATTGGATTTTTTTCCCTGATGCAGATAATGAATGCCCCTTGAGTGCCAAAGTCATTAGCTCACACTTCTGGAATTGGGGATGGCTCTTTTGGCCTATTCTCTGAAACAATTTGTCTTTCCAGTCCTTACAGCTGGTGTGTATTATACTGTGTTGCTTTGCGTGTATGACTACAAAAATGACCTAGGCAGGCTTCCATTAGGCAATGGGTTGTTGTTGAGGTTGTTTCTTCACACATGATTTTTTAATAGAGAATGCATTTTAGAGAAAGTCTAGCTTCCAATTTTGTCTGTGCGGTTGGGTGGTCCTCTTCTACAGGCGTACTGGGAGTATTATCAAGGCTATAAAAGGGGATGGGGTTTAGAGCTGCAAACGTCAGCTCAGGAAATTCCTACAGATATTGGGTAAAACCTAAGGAGGAGAGTTTAGGGAGTGGAGATACCTCAGCGGGGTATAATGTCATGTAGTCTACTCTCTAAAGCAGCCATTTTCTTCAGGAGAACTGGTCTCTATCACTTGTAATACTGGGAGATCGACAGGCCCCACCTGGAGTCTGGCAACCCTAGGGAAAATTGTTATCCATATGTGCACACAAAGAAACTGATCCAGGAATACATTTTCATGAAATCAGGAAGAAATGTTCTTCGGTATCTAGAGGTGTCTGAAATTCCTGGCAACATATGCCTGGACTCGCTTGATCCTTCTGAATTAATTTCCAGGCCTGCAGTTCGGCACAGGGCATCCTTAAACAGGGCTGCTCATTCTCTTCCATCATCTGAGCAGCTTTTGTTGACTCTTTCTTCCACTCAGCAAAACTGGACCTCCTTGGCATGATCTAGAGCCTTTTCAATAGTGGCCCCTCTGGAATAGCTTTCCTGAGGAGGCCAGGTAAGGGCCCACCTTACCATCCTTCAGGATATGATTTATGCTTTTTAAACATACTGATCATTAGACACCTTGAACAAAGAAGAGGTGTACATTGCTTAATAAGTAAATAAATATTGGATTGTATCCTGCAACTCTATTCCACTATTGCCAAAGATTTCCTCTGCAAGACCAAGAAGACACTAGTCAACCACAAGTTCCAATAAATCACTATGTCAATATAAATACTTGTTTTATGTTTCTTAAAGTGCTAAGTGCAACTGGTAATCAAATAACATCTGGTCTCAAATAATTAAAATTTTTACATAAGCAGTACATCCCACTAAATATACACACCGAAAATCCTATATCAATGATCAAAGCACAAGGAGAATGCAAATCACAGATATCATTGTGCTGAATACACTCATTACAGAATCCACGTGTACAAATATGCTGGTACACCTGATAGAACTGCTGGTGGAATAAACTCAATAGGCAATAAAGCCAAGCACTGGCAACTAGCTGGGACGTACCTTTTTGGTCACCCAGCATCCCCCAATGTCACAATGTAACTTCTGATGTGAAGCCGGAAGTGACATCTTCACATCAGGGCAACACTCTAGAATGCACTGAAAACTCTATAATGCCAGGGGGATGCTGATTTTCCCCTATTCCTTGCCCCCCACTGCCCTAACTGGAGCAGCAGGCTGCCAGGGAGGAGGTCGCCATGCCCCCCCCCCGAGTAGGAGACCTGGCATCCCTATTCTAAAGTGACATATTTAAAGAAGCTCCTACTTACATATGAGCCCACCTGTCATTTCAGATTCTCTGCAGCAGCCCTTCTCTGTGTGTCCTGCCTACCAGAAGGAGGGCTAATTCTGTAGAGGCTCTTCTTCTTTGAAACGCCTTCCCTCAGCTGTTTGATTTGAGCCTCGTCTCAACCCATTGCAGGGTGTAGTGGTTAGAGCGGCCCTGTTCACGTTACAGTGAATGCACATCCATCCTACATGGCCATGCATGCATCTGTTTGTGAGGAAGCGCCAATGCGCTTTCTCTTAAAAAATGAAACTAGGAAACAGTATTTGGACAAATGTGGGCTTTAATTGTTTGTTCCATTCCATGGATTTTATAGCTGCTATTTATTTTTATTTTTATTTTATTAGATTTATACCCCACCCTTCCCATGAATGGGCTCAGGGTGGCTAACAACATCAAAAACAACAATAAGTACAAACTTAAAACACATAAAACGATAAAAAAAGGAATCACGAAGGATCCTCCACTCCCAGCCTCTGACCCCAGCCATCGCTTATGTGTCCGGCAGGGGGGGTGGAAGGTGTGGGGAACGGACCTGGGAGCACCAGAGCACACCCTGTGGAGGACTTCTTTGTTACACCAGGAATGTCGTTCCCGGAGTGACAAGGAAGTCCTCCAGATCGCGTGCATGCAACATGAAGTAAATTTTCCCCATATGCACTCCCCATGTAATCCCCCGATTCCCCGTTTGGGTCCTGGGGGACCTGTCACCCTACTGCTGACTTTTGTCTTTGCATTTTAGATTGTTTTATTGACTTCTTTGTTTTTATATTGTTAGTTTATTTATCTATTTAACTTATTACCATCTCTCCACCATGTTTAATGCTTGAGGCGGTTTACAACATACATCTACAATACAATATTAGTATAAATACAAACGTGAAGAATGACAATACAATATTAAAATATAAATACCAACTAGGCTTGCCAGCCTCCAGGTAGTAGCTGGAGTGCCATCACTAAAACCTTCTCATATCCATTGCCTATAATAAATCAATTATATGGAGTCAAGCCAATAACAATATCACAATCACCCTCCAAAAGCCAGACAAAAAATCTCTTTTACAGGCCCTCCAGAATTTCACCAAATCCTGAAATGAGGCAGTCTCCTCTGTTAATACATTCCAAAGGGAGGGAGCCACCAGTGTAAAAGCCCTCCCTCTGGTCAAAGAGAGGTGAACGGCCTTAGAGCCAGAAACCACCAACAGGCCTCAAGTTATGCTATTGTTTGCAGATAGCCTGGAACCTGATAGCTTAGGGGTGATGTATCAATAATTTAAATAATAACAAGAACAGTTATTATTAGCTGCTTTAGCCAACAGCCTCTGAATTCTACTCAGTGGGCCTTGACAAGGGAAATGGGCCTGTGTACAAACTAGGGCTTCCAGGTTCCCCAGTAGGGCAGGGAATCTCCCGTTCCCAGCTGCTACCCCCCGCAGCCACTCACCTGGCTGTCGGGGTGAACAGGCCCCAGGGAACAGGCCCAGGAGGCAAAAAACCTCCCAGGCCAGCTCACAGCGAGCGCACTCCCCACGGGTATGGTGCCGTTACTCCTGGAAGTGATGTCATCATGCTGTGCTGGGAGTGTGCATGAGAGAGAAGAACCAGTAGGTAAGTGCCATGCCCCCACCAGGAGGGTAAGGGGACCTGGTGGTGACCCCAGTCCAAACAGCATGAGGTGGTCCTCACAACCCTCCAAATCTGCCAAGATCCTTGAGGGAAGCAAAGCCAAGATGATCCAAGCAATTGTGACAGTTCTATAACAGGGTGTATTGAATGGTATGATCCATTTCCCTGTTAAGACTGCACATTATAGCCCTTGGAATTATCAGCTGTGAGTTCAGGAGAAGGGCACTTTACAAAAATATGGCTTGTGTTGAGATTTAGAAAGCGGTAACATTTGACAGGTTTTAGGACTTGGTACCATTTTATCTCCCTGGTTTGTAGATATAATCTAATGCAAATAGAGTTTGAATGGGGTGGAGATTATGACATTGCAAAAGATGATTTCTAAAAGCAATCTATTTCCCTGTTCAAATAGCCCAGCATTAAATCTAAGAGGCTTCTAAGTGGGTTAGGCGGGCATTTTTAAATAACGCATATTGTTCAGCTATAGTTACCCAAATTCCAAGCTGACATTTAGCACTTAAAGAGTTTAGACAATCCAGACTCTCTTATCAGCTTGCAGACAAGAGCACTAAATATCAGGCAGGCTTCCTTCGGTTTGTAACCGCAAGGTTCATGGAGAATGTAATAAAGACTGAGTGCTTAAGATATTAAGGAAACATAAAAACAAAGAGCACTCCAATAGCAACACTGGGACTGTCTTCTGTCGCACTATGGACCTCTGGGCTGGTGAGTGTCGAAAACTGCCTGACAAGCGGGAATGTATATTCCAAAATTTCTTTTGGGGACCAGGTTGGTCCAGACTCCAGACCAATTTTTCTATATGAAAATGAATCATATGACTTCCTAGAACCCATGGGCTCGAAGAGTGACTAGGCCCCTGAAATTTTGTCCACTTAGTCCCCCTAGCAGCCCTGCTGGGAGCAAATGACTAAACGCCAGACAGTAGTCTATATCCAACCACACCAATCCAAAAAATTTGAGTGGGCCGCAGCAGCAAGGGGAAACAAGAATGTCCCCCTTCATGAGATCCATCTGCTCCATGAGCAGATCTCATTGTGTACAAGCCAACAGTTGCTGGGATAATTCCGCACACATTGGATAATGCACTTCCAATCCTCTTTATAGATCATTTGGAACAGATTTTTTCGTGTGCGGAACAAAAAATCCACCTCAAATGATTGATAAAGTGCATTGAAAGTGCGTTATCCAACGTGTGCGGAATCACTCGTTGTGAGAGAACTGTAGAAGAGAGGTGAACTGGTCTGTACAGTCTGACATAGTCATGCACATTCCTAGACAAACATTTCTAACTATTTGCAAGAAAGCAAGAAGACAATAAAATAGTTAAAAACAAAGGATACAAAGATATTAGTGTCAGGAATTTGGATGGACTGAGCAAATGATCGAGATAATGGATTGGGCAAGTACCACTAACTGAAAGGGGGATTTTTGTTGACTCCTCCATCCTGCTGCAAGCCTTTGACTTCCCTTCATAACAACAACAACAACAACAACAACATTAAATTTATATGGTACCCTTCAGGTCAACATAATGTCACATTCAGAGTAGTTTACAAAGTGTGTTATTATTGTCCTCACAACAATCATCTTGTGTAATAGGTGGGGCTGAGAGAGCTCTGAGAGAGCTGTGACTGACCCAGGGTCAGCCAGCTTGACTTCAAGCAGAAGAGTGGGGAATCAAATCCGGCTCTCCAAATTAGAGTCCTGCCACTCTTAACCACTACACCAAACTGGCTCTGATAGAGTGAAAGTCTGCTTCTGTAATTATAGGTCCATTGAGAATTTGTCCCATGTCACATTCCAGTGCCCAATTTGAGATTAAGCACAGTAGATTTTTAAAAACCATTATATCGCATTTCCCAGTAAGGTCAGACCAGGAGAAATCAGCTTCATTGTTGGCAGAGAGGGGTAAATCCATTACTTTCCAAATGGCATTATTGTAAAGGTAAAAAAGACGATGAGGCTGACACCTAACTACTTTACTCTGAGTCATTAGCCTTTGGATTGTATGGTGTTTTTATTACGAGATATTTTAAATAGTTATTCTGTATTTTAATCTTGTATTAAAATACAAGATCTTGTATTTAATCTTGCATTTTGGGAACAAGATCCCTTGTTTCCCAAGAGCATCACTGGAGGGGAGGGCTGAAGCAGAAATTGTCCACAAGATTCAAGCCATTCTTTGCACGACAATTACTTTAGGTACTTTGATTCTGATCCACATACCTGTATAATAGGGATGCCAGACCCCTGGTGGGGGCGGGGATTCCCTTCCCCCACCCCCACCCCCGGTCCCCACACCGCACCCCCACTTACCTAACCAGCGGGGTGCATGCACCTTCTGTGCGCGCTCCCCTGCGGTATTGAGCGCTCCTGTGCACAGCAGCTGCTGGGATTGGACCTGTTTTGGCCTGGATCGGGGCCGCTGTGGAGTGTGGGAGCGCTCCTGCGCTGTGCAGCGCTTCAAAACAGACCCATTTCGGCTGAAATCGGGCTCATTTTGTGCCCTTTTTGAGTCCCTGTGGAGCGTGGGTACACTCCCAGGGGCTACGCGATGACGTCATTCCCGAAGTAACATCATCGCACTTGTGGGGGCGCACAAGTGTGCTTTGCGCGTGCACACACACCCTCCCCCAAGGTAAGTGCCAGGCTCCTATCCTCCCACTGGCAGGTTGAGGGGGCCTGGCAACCCTACTGTATAAAGCTGGCTTCTGGGCCATACTTCTCCTCTTATTCCTCATAAACTTCTGGTAGGGTTCCTATGTGATTCTATAAAGTCCACCCACTGAAGCTTCCATTTACTCAAGGGTAATTACAACTGATCTCCCAGAATTACAACTGATCTCCATACTATGGAGATCAGTTCCCCTTAAAGAATATGGGGCAAACCCAGAAGTGATATCAGTCCTTTCTAGGAATCACCAAAAACTCTATGGTTTTACCTGGAAGATGATAGCACAGGCTTCATTTTTTCCGTGGTGTTTTTATTCTTGATTATGTTGCAAGACACTTGGAGTAGTTTTTTTAACTGAAAGGTAGGATCTAAGTTTTCTAAATAAGTATAATGATTAAGGATTCGTATGGCTCCATTTGGATGCTATTTTCTTGAGGGAGGCCTGAAGCTGCTTTATGGACTCTTCTCTACCTCTTCTCTATCGCTCTCACACAAGTACACTAGGTGTATCCTTTAAAAACAACAACAAATATTACTGTTCATCTAGGAGATGATGAAGGGATGTGGGGGAAAGTTAAGGTATATAAGGTCCCTTATATAACCATAATACCCAACGGGACTGTGGCCTTTCTGTTTAAGACTAGGAAAATGGTGATTTCTTAGTAAGCTTATTACTTCATTGAGCACATTTTTAAAAAATTCTGTAGATTTACTCATCTGCAAATCTCTCTCTAACCAGTGAAATATTCTACGCTCTCAGCTTGAGGGAGAATGATGGTACAAAAGGGATTATTGATTTAATCCTTTTCTCCCACCCTAATTCTCAAGAGCATAATTCAATTGCTGGCACTTGACTCTCAAGTGGACTGTTTCATCTCAAGATATTAATGCAAAGGCACAAGATTTCAATAGGCCCCTGAGGACCTGTGGAAGAAGAAACAGCAGTTATTTCGAAAGGCTCATGCTTGGGTTTGCAAAAACTTATATGAAAGTTATTTTCTTGGAAATGTCTCTTTACTCTCTCCATATGTTTTTTTTCCTTTGTTTTTTATAATATTTTTGACATTGTGTACAAAAAAGGGTTGTAATTCAATTGCTCCATCCAAAATTAGATTATCCTAACATTGTTTATTCCATTCCTCATCCTACCAGTTTGAAGAGGGACTAAGTACTCTTCTTAATTGTGTTTGTCAGCTTTTGATTCACTGTTATTACAATATACATAATTGCTTTATCTGAATTTATAGTTTTCTACTCCAGTGGTGAAAAGTTGGATTCTGTTGCTAGTATTCATCTTGCAAAATAAGCATATACTCCTATAGCTGCTTGTTTCGCACTATTGTGTCTGCTTCTCTGGTCTTAGAAAGGGAATGGGCACCAAATTCCTGCCTCCTTCCTTGCGGACTTTTCTTTCTTCATGGATTTCACCAGATAATGGTCTCAAGCCCACCTAAAGGCTAGAAAGTTGCTGTTTTCTTTTAGGAGAGTGAAGACTGAAATTTTGCACTAAGTTGCTGTTGTAGAAAGAAAGTTGAAGTGAAAAGAGTTACTCTAGCTTGTAGTATCTATGCTCCAGATTCAAGATGACCATCTCAGCCTATATTGCTGAATGAAACATTGAGATCTCTCATGGCTAAACTGGCATGAGCAGGAACTGTGAATCCCTTTCACACTCACACACACACATGTATACACAATGGGGGTATAGCATTGCCCTACGGTGGTTAGCATGTCCTACTAAGACCAAGGTTCACAGAGCCAGTTTGTGTTGTTGTTAAGAGCAGCAGGTCTCTAATCTGGAGAACTGGGTTTGATTTCCCACTCCTCTGCTTGGCCAGCTGGGTCACCTTGGGTCAGTTGCAGCTTCTTGGACTTCTCTCAGCCCCATCTACCTGACAGGATGATTGTTGTGGGGATACTAATAACATACTTTGTAAACCGCTCTGAGTGGGTGTTAAATTGTCCTGAAGGGCAGTATATAAATCTAATATTATTATTATCATCCCTACTCTTATCATAAAGCTCATGGGTGACTGTGGATCAACCACTGACTTGTTTCACATGTTATGTGAAAGCTTGCTTCATGTGATCATCTGAACACACTCCACTCCCTCTGAGAACAGAGTCTGCTGGATCAGGTAAGTAGTCCGTCTAGTCTCCCATACTGTCTCACACAGTGGCCATCCAGTTGCCCTGGGAACTGACAGGGCATGGAGGCCGAGACTTTCCCTGACTGCCACCTCTCAGCAATGGTGTTCAGAGAGATGCTGCCTTGGTGGATGGAGACTCCCTTCGGTCAGCACAGCTAGTAGCCATTGGTGGACTTCTCCTCCATTGACCTAACTCCTTTTTAAAGATATGCTCACAGCTATCACTACTTCCACTTGCAGTGAATTCCACAGTTGAATTACTCATTAAGCAAAGAAGTATTTATTTCATTTTGTCTGTCCTCAACCTATTTCCCAAAAACTTCATTGGATGCCCCCCAATTCTAGTAATATGAGGAGTGTGAAAAAGCTTCCTCTATCCATTTTTTCCACCCCATGCATAATTTTATAAAGCTCTATCATGCCTCCCTTCCCCTGTTATTTTTCCTAGATTGAGAAGTCCCAGACTGTCCAACTTTTCCTCATAGGATAGGTGCTCTGACCCCCTGATCATCCCTTTTTTATACTTTTTCCAATTCTGCAAGATCCTTTTTAAGATATAGTGACCAGAACTGTACACTGCTTTCCAAACGAGGCCGCACCATAACTCTATACAAGGGCATTACAACATTGGCCATAGTTAGTTAGAGTATGCCAAACTACGGTCTGAAAAGGTGTTTTGGAGTGGGTTTATTAATTACAGTTGGTCTAACTATGGTTTTGCATGAAGTATCAACTTGGATTTAAGGAAAAGAGCAAAGTTGATGAAACCACATTTGTTAAGGCTGACTAAGATTTTGGTGACAGTCTGCAAGTTGAATGCTGGTTTCATAAATTAACCACAGTTCAAATTAATGATAGCTTTATACTATCTCTGAACCATGCCAGTATCTCTTAGCCTCTCTCCTCACATAGTTGTTATGAGGATAAACTGGGTGTGGGGCACTTTGTACATTCTCCAGTGATATAGAAACTCTGCAATAAAAACAGTGTAAATAGAGATGTGCAATACCTGTTGGGTTTGCTCACTCCTTGCTCACCAGTCACAAGCCAGGAGTTGACCCTCCCATGGGCTGTTTAGCTTCATGTGAGAGTCCCACACTTGTCTGTGGCACACTACTCCTATCACATGCACTGTACCATGGCTGCATAGGGCAAGTGGCCCCACAGAGAGGATCAGGCTCCTGTGCAACCCCTCTGTGCCTCCCTCACTGGTCAACAGCTGCTCAATGGGGATAGGTCTGAGGCTCAGTTGACCACAACCAGCTCTCCTGCTAAAACTGCCTGCCATGAAGTTCACAGAATCCCAAAATGTGAATCCCAAAAACCTATTAGGAAAATCATCAGTGTGTGTCTGATGCCACCACTGGGGAGAGCATACGTGTGTGATGCTACTGTAATCCACTCATGTGAACTTCAGGCATGCTGAGTTGCCCACAAGGTTTGTGGGTGCGTAGGAAGATTATGACATGGACTGAATTTGGCAAAAGTACTTGACCGCCTTTTTGCCCATGCTGGATGACAGTTATCTTGTGGGGAAATGTTTGTGTGAACCCTCAACGTATAGTATGAAGGTAATGTCAGTGTATTTTGAATCAGATAAGCTTTTCAAACGAATATACAGAGGGTTCTTTCATTGGCTAATGTCTTCTCATCTGATTTCTTTGTTTCTAATTAGTATTTCCTGCCTGGAGTCAAAGCCTTTGATGACAAAGCAGGCTAAAAACAAAAAGAAAGAAAGAAAAACCCACATTAATGAAATAAATAAGTTCAACAATATTTCCTTCAGTGAATGTTACATGAATTATTCTCCTTTTTTTGTTGTAATAATGAAACATCACCATCTCTTTCTTCCCCGTTATTATGCAAGACATAGAAAAATTCAAGCCAGTTCAGATCTAACATAGGGCTAAAGGTTGGGAGCTGGACAACACTTTATCCATCAAACCAGAGTTCAAAGTAAAACATGCTAATACAGAGTAGCTGTTTGGAAAAAACCAAAATGACCCAAACATCAAAAGAGACCAGCGTCAAGCGAGCGCATTGAAGTTCTCTTAATAAATAAACATTTAGACCTGAAAGGAACATTTTCACCTTTTTGGGCTGACAGCTAACCATTGCAACCTCTTCATTCAGAATTTTATGCAGTAATTACTTTCTTAAATGCTGAAAGGTTTTCTATCCCAATAAAATGAAATATAAACATATAAATATATATGGGGGGATCTCTATCAAAGCTCCACTGTATGTTCCGATTCTCCGCAGTGATCCTCTGCTTACTTAACCCAGACAGCGATATTTTCCTTCTCTTAATTCAGTTCAGTGTATTGCTTTGATTTAGAAAATCCCAACATTGTAGCAGCTTGTAAAGATGTGAGTACAGTAGTTAGTAAAGCCTGCTTTGAGTTAAAGAATGTCGGGGAACTTTGGCAAGTTCAGAACAATGAGAAGTCTGGGATCTTTTGATCTTGCAGCCCACATGGAGCAGAGGGAGTGGCTTGTGGAATCTGGCGGATGGACCAAGAAGCCAGCACAACAGAACAATTCATCCCCTTGCAGGAACGCTCAAGTCCATCTCTAGTACTGGCATAGCCTTTGGTGCTGCTTCGGCAAGGGTTCCCTCCCTAAATTCACTAAGGGCCTACAGAGAATGCAAGCAAACACAAGTTGGGAAACCCCAACCGAACTTGTGTTTCACTTATGACCGGATGCTTCCCTTTAAAACTGGGTGCGGTGGGGGGGGGGACACAAATGGACTCCTGTCCTGAGCGCACATTGAAACAGGAGGAGCTTCTTCATTCATCCTTTGCACCCTGAGCGTTTTAACTAGCAGAGAGGGATTGTGGGAGGAGAGCTATTTGTCTTACTGCAAGTTCAGCACGTCTGCTCAGAATCTGCCTGTATTGTCGAATGGAGCTTTCTGAATTTACCGGTGGCTTCATATAAGAGAAAAATAAGTTTATTTCACAAATCTGGAGTCAAGAACAATAATATTTAATTATCTGAGGAAGATATTTCAAAGTGTGCTCTGTTAGCAACCACAATATGCTTTGTGATGTGTGACTGTTTTTATGACGTTTACCAACTCTCAAATATTTTCTCTATTGTTTCTTGCCAATAGTAATTGGATTCAGTTACATTTCAATGTATATTTGGTGCATAATTGTATTATGTTTTCTAAAAACAGATTTTCCATTCATTTTTCATTGTTTGGGGGTGTAGGTTTTTGTTTCCTTTTGTATGGTTATATGTTTTTTTAAAAAATCAGGTTTTTGATGGGATACCATCTTCTTTACTTTAGCTGTAAGAATCACATAGAGTTACCCACTGTCACTTCCTGGTTTTTACCCAGAAGTGACGCAGACAATATCACGTGTCCCCCCCCCCATGTCCCACCCATCCCCAACCCTCTCGCTGGGTTAGTCATGGTATTGGGCTGCTGGAGATAAAATGGTTTATTCAGTCTTGAATAACCATAGAACCAGTCTTTCTACAAGCATGTTTCCTGGTAATGTGCCCTTAACTCTGTTTGATTACAGAGAGGTTAAGCTCATGTGAAGTCTATTTGTTTATTTATTTTCTTCATTTTTACCCCACTTTTCTACCCAATGTCATAGATCCAGAGAGTTAGCCGTGTTAGTCTGTAGTAGCAAAATCAAAAAGAGTCCAGTAGCACCTTTAAGACTAACCAATTTTATTGTAGCATAAGCTTTCGAGAATCACAGTTCTCTTCCTCAGATTCAGGCAGCTCTGATGGCCAAACACAGACCTCCTGTGTTGCTGAATGGGACCCATGCTTATAAATAGCCGTGGTCTCCCAGGCTGGGTTTCACTTTCTACGAGCAGTGGAGTGGGACAGAGCTCTTGCTTGCCGCTTTGGCCTCCACGAACCATGATCCGGTTCAGTTCGGCAACGGGAAATGTTCATTGCGTTTCGGGAATTCGGGATCGTGGTCTGCACCGAACCACGATCTGCTGGTTCATTAATTTTTTTTGGGTTCGTGCCCATGTCTAATTCTGGATGGCAACCCAGCAGTTGAAACCCCAAGAGGCAGTCCTGCATCCTCAAAGAAGAGCAGTTCATCACATGTGAACTGCTTTTCCAGTATAAAAGGCAGTTTCATACCTCAAGCTCCATGTGTATATTAAGAAATCCTCCCAGTATGTACACTGGAGCCAATAGACTGCAGTGCATGTCTTTGAATATTATTTGTCTCTGCCCTTGACTTTCTATGAATTCTTCTGAGGAGCAAACAGCACAGATATGGAAAGTAATCTGTGCAATAAATTCAACTAAGTTGATCTGCTAAGGTTTTTTTTCACAGCAAGGAAGTTTTCTTAAGAACCAGTAGAAGCATTTTTTCCTACTGTTCCTGGGCTTCACGCATTTCCTATAGCCTCAAAAGTACTATTAAGCTGTCTAAAGGAACTGTGGGGGGTGGGAGAGTTTTAAAGGAATGCAAACCTTTATTCAATGTACACTAAAATGATAAAACTTGAAATTAAGGAAAGCTGTTCAAAATAATTTTGAGATTTTTTTTGTCCTCCCAAATTCAGATTATATACAGTCTCTGTGCCTGTCTGATCAAATGACTATTCTATTTAGTTCTGCAGACATAGTTTATGCTGCTGGTTGCAGGAGTTAAAAGGCAGCATTTGTTAATTAGTCAAGTTGCATTCATCTTGGACTAGAATAAATTTGACAACATATTGTTTTATTAAAATTAATGAATTAGTGTGTGCAGGGAACTTGTTGCCACATGTGATACTGGCTACTAGCCTAGCTAGCTTTAACACAATCCATGTTCAGAGGTAATCTACCACTTAATACCAGTTACTGGAGATCCTGCTTGTAGGTCTCCTGGAAGCATCTGATTGGTCTCTGTGAAGAACAAGATGCTGAATTAGATAGATCTCTGGTCTGAGCAATAGGGGCTGTACTTTCCATCTTGTACCAGGATACAAGAGCAACATGACTCAAGAAATGCTTGTATTGCAAATATGTGTACATTGGGACTCAGTTGTACCTTGGCTCTCATTTATCCATGTTATTCATATCCAGGGTAGGTTTCCCATGTTCTACTTGTATTTTTGGTTGTCCAAACACCTTTCTCGGTTTGTATCCTGTGTATCTTTCAAAGTGGTGAAACATGAACTAGTAATTATGTGCTACAAATGAGTGCAAGGAGCGCAGGAATGAATGCAAACCTCAAAGCCATTTGCTGACCTAGCATGAACTTCGAAAAGATATATTTTCTTAAGAAATCAAATAAAAAGAAGGGTTATGAAAGAGTTGCAAATGGAATGATTGTCAAAGAAGCCAGCCACAAGCAAGAAGAAAGAGAATCCCTGAGAGTCAACTCAAACAAGTACTTTATTTGTTCACATGGCGGGCGTAGGGAAGGAAGGGTTGCTGCTCTCCCACAAATGATGATATTGTCTTCAGATAATTGCTCACTTATCAGATAACTCCCTGAATTCCTTATTACAGCCAGCCTAGTCTTCTTGGGGGACAGTGTGGAGCCAGTATAAGTTGTGTGGGTGGCAGGAAACCTTTAGCTATACCATGAATAGAGCCTGAGGGGTTTGACTTGGACATGATGTGGAAGTTCTCATAACAGCTTCTTTTTGTTAGCATTTCAAATTATTTTTACACTGTGGGCGCACCAAAGAAGCAGCAGTGTCAGCACATCATGTTTAACTGCAAACTTGGGGGAGGGGGCAATATGTTTTTGATGGCACCAATGAATCTAGGGTTGTGTCACAAGCTCATATGTTTCAGTCATTTTTGATAGATGGTCAATATATTTTCCTCAGAAAATGTTTAAGGAATGGGAATGTTCACTTTTTCACATCCTCTTCACTGATATTTGTTCACGCTACCCACTGCTGCTTCAACACATTTTTTTTCTAGTTAGCGGACATCTCTCTTCTTCATAGACCCCAGCCACTCATGATTTTTGTAGTGAATATAGTGATGTCACATGCACAATCACATTTGGTTAAATACTAATATTACTCAGGAAAAAAATGGCTTTAGAATGAGGATAATATTTCCATTCATGTGAGTGATTCTAGCCAGTCAGGGATCACATAGTGTGCATGAGGACTAGAAGTGGGCACGAACAGAAAAAACAACAACGAACATAATGTTTGTTGTTCGTTGCCATCCACGAACAGGGACTCATGAACAACCATGAACATGGCCCTGTTCACAAACATGTTCATGGTTGGCTGTTCGTGGGGGCCAGCAGGCTCTTCTCCAGCCATCATCCAAGTCAAGATCCCTACTGCACCACTCCAGAAACCTGACCTGAGCAGGCACCAGGAAAGGTACCAATAATAAATAATATCTTGGCCCAGAGCCTGGCAGCAGCCCTGGAACCTGAAGGGGTAGATCCCTATCCCACCACACAGAAATAAAATTCAAGCTCCAATGCACTCTCTCTATCAAAATGCCAACAGCAACTGTCTCTCCACTGTCTGCAAAGTCAGAGCTGGGAGCCCCCCTCCCCCCTGGTCTTTGCTCCCTTGTTGTAACAAATTTGGAGCTCCACACTTGGAAGGAAGACGTGCCTATCAAGCTAAATTGGGCTTAGATTGGGGTTTCAGGGCAACAGCAGGAGTTCAGACAGAGTTCAGACAACCCTTGCCTAAGTTGCCAAGGGAATTGATTGCAGGTGCCAGGCTGTCTGGTCTGATGAACAGCAACGAACGAGGCTTGCGACAACCACCTGTTTGTTTAGAATGGGGCCTCACAAACAGCTTGTTCGCGAACAGCAGATTGGGCTGTTTGTGGCTTTTTTTTGTTCGTATTGCTGTTCGTGCCCATCTCTAATGAGGACATCTCTGAGGACAAATGAAGCCTTTTCATTGTAATGCTTCCTCAACAGGTGAACACTTTTGTTCCATTTCACAACAATCCCTGAAGAAATCATTGAAAAGTCACCCTCATCGCCTCCCTGCCCAGGAGAAAATTCACAAAAATCACACACACATTTCTACTCATTCCTTAATAAATCTTATTTCTTTCTCCACCCATAGGAATATGGATGCCTTTTCTACATTATTTAGTTTCCATGTGGAAAGTGGAATCTAAAGAACAGTCCATGGACACACGATCTGTTAACATCGCTGAAGCCAAACTGGTCTCAGCTTGGTCACTTCCTGAACTGATGACTGCTTTGGCTCTAAAATTGATTCAGTAGAACCAGCAAATGAATTACATGGATTAAAATTTTGGGCTAATTTCTGTTAAATGCATCTTTTAGAGGTTAGCAAGACTTGGTCATTTCCAACCATGTTCATTAAGGATAAAGAACAATTCTGCCTGGATCCCTTGTAGGTATAGGCTCTACAGAGGATATCTGTTAGCTCATATCATAAGGGCATGTGGGTGTCCTGTGTGGTGCATTATACAGTGGAAATAATGATGTCATGATGGTTCATAATGAAGCCAATCTGGAAGGGGGACAACATTTCAAGTGACCAAGAGACCAAGTACAAAGGCAAGGAAAGGGGGAAAGTTCCACTGAGATTGATGTTGAATCTTTTCTAAGCATGTTGCCACCAGTCAATATAATTCATTTCAGTTTAGCAGATTTGTCCTCACATTTGTCTTCATTAGGCCCTCAAGATGCGAATAGAGGCAACTCTTTTCTGACGTTTTTTACCCTGTTATTGGTTAAAAATAACATATTGGCTTCACAGACATATACCTTATTTGATACATTTTTAAAAATACTACAGAAGAGTGTAGTCAAGACTCTTGTATTGGATTGTTTCACCATTGTTCACATTTTCTTTTTCTTTTTTTGTCTGTGGTTGTCTGAACTCTGATGGTTCTACAAACTAGGGTTTGCTGGTTGGGTGCCAAACTGGGATTTAAAAAATAGGATTTGTAGGTTCATTTGTTTGCCACTGTTTGTGCTAACTTGCCAGGAGGTTGTGAGGAGACCAGAACCAAGCCAAACTGGGGGATTATGCACAAACCAGAACTGATTGTGTCATTGGAATGCAGCCTTCATAAAATAAGAACAGTTACCTTCTTGGACCCAGATGGATTTGAAGAAGACAGTGATGACTCTTTTCTGCTTAACTTCTCTTTGGGTCTGGAAGGATCAACTATTAATAAATCAAGATATCGGTGCCCTTTTCAATCATTAACATGAACCAAAGTAAGGGGTGCACTTTTATTTGCTTAAGAAATCAGATGAAAACTAAATTTTACAGCCCTACAAAGCTAAACAGTCTTCTCTGCTGTAAACATAACCACCAGCATTTTAAATCTGGCATTCTGTTGCATCACGGATTTGCTTTTGCACATGTTTTGTATATAGCATAGATCAGACCATGAGCCATTTGGTGGATTGCTGAATCCCTATAAATGTAGAGAGATGTAGTCGTTCATGTATTAACTCTCCCAAATGAAATCTTTATCGTTATCAGTACGTTTCAGGGGTGGCTACAGTTTGGGAGGGGGATATCCTTTTCATTGGAAAACTTTAAGGGGGGGGGGTTGCCTTTGCCTGAAAGCAATGTGTTTGCTTTCATCGGCAAATACAGTAAATCCCTGCCTATCTACTGTATCCCCTCAGGGGACAACACTGAAAATGATTAAGTCCACATGTAGCCAAGGGGAAGTATGTCCCCATTAATTAGACAAAGTCTAGGGACTGTTTAGAGCACACGTTGGCCCCCAAATATTTTAAAGATTCTAGCTTTTTCAAAGGCTCAGGCAAAATCTCCAGGAGCATAATTTATGCTGCTGACAGGAACTGCATATATAACATCAGGAAGTCTGGTTTTAATTCATGTAATATTCTTGGGGAGGTGGGTGGCTTAACTAATAAAGCTGATCTTTCACCTTTAGAATCTGAATGTGTTCCCATGTTGAAACATGCCTGCATTTAATTTGTGTATTTCTGTTTATAATAGTTACCTGCTGACCTATGAGAATCAAAATTGTGTGCTTAACACAAGCTGGCAGGGTAAGAAAAGAACAAAAAAGAATGCGAAAGGCTGAAGCATCTATAGTGTTTTACATGTCTAATGGAAATAAAATAAATGATTAACATGGCAGGTTACTGGTGCAAGAGGAAAGAAAGTGATGGAGGGGGTTTGCAAAGATCTAAACAAACGGATTTCTTTCTTTGGGGTCATTCGCATCTGGATTGTGGATTTGAGATCAAAAGCTAAGCATCTTCAGCTATGGAATAATTAGGACATTCTGAAATATGACTAATGGAGTACTTTGTTTATTTGGTGTTCAAAGGAAAATATAGAAGACCTTATATGAGCTCTCAGTCCTAGAGATATTTACAGTGCGATCCTTATGATCCTTGGAGCTTTTCGCGCTCCGCAAGTATGAGCCGGGCCGGCGGATCGCTTGAGGTCGGGAGTTCGGGACTGCAGTAAGCATATAACGCTAGAGATATTTACACCTACAAATGTGATTCTTCTTATGTTTAGCTAGAAGTTACACTGCAATCCTAAACAGAGTTACACCCTTCTAAATCCATCAAAGTCCTTCTAAATCCATTGTTTAGGATTGTACAGTAAGTATCCATAGGGCTACAGGCTTAGACATTCAAAGGATGTGTACTAAATGTTTGCACCCCAAGTTTAGTTTGTCAGCAAATGTTCATTCTTTGCCTACACTGGCTGTGTAGATGCAAATGGAAAATCTAGAGAGGCAATGTTGCATAGTGGTTAGAATGTAGGGCTAGGATCTGGAAGAACCATGTTTGAATCCCCACTCTGCCATGGAAACTTGCTGGGTGACCTTGGCCAATCATACACACTTGGCCTAACCTACCTCACAGGGTTGTTGTGAAGATAAAATGGAGGAGAGGAGAATGATGTAAGCCACCTTTGGTTCCAATTGCGTAGAAAGGTGGGGTATAAATAAAAACTCTACATGGTTTCTGTTTATGTGGGCAAGTCCCCTTGTCCAGTTAGTAAACAAATCATATGTTGGTCAGAGCGGAGTCTACATTTTGATCCTGTCTCCATTCTTCATTCTCTTGGAATGTCTGAAAAGGGCTTTAAAGTGTTTGGCTAAGTAAGAAAATGTTAGCATATTTTCAAGGTTTTTTAAATACTATAAATCCTTCTTGACTTATACAAATTATTTTTTTTAAAAAAACAGCCTTGAACATTTCAAAATGACATTTTACAACAAAAAGAAGCTGCCCCAAACTGCATTTATTGTTAGAATAGAAGAGTTTTTTTTCCAGTTGAAGAGATGTTGGAATTTATTTCCTCTATTACAGAAATGGAAGGGAAATGCTGTTATGTATGGTTAGGGCTGAGTTTGTTATTTATGTATTAGAAATCTCTGCATTCAAAGTGATTCGAGAAGAAACAGGCACCACATACACAACATAACATTTAAAAAGTCAAACAATTATGTTACAAATAGTTTTATAAAAATCTCCAAAAAAATGATGTTTGCATTAGAAATAGAGCTGTGATGCATGCATAAGGAATTGTGCTGTTTTGAAACAAAAGGCATATATTCTTCAGAGCTGGAGTATTCTAAATGATGGGAGACATTTTTTAAAAAAACAAAAAATACAAATAAGACATTTGTATTAACCTTACCAGCATGGCTGAATCCACACGTCCTGGCATCGTGGTAAACGTTTGTTAAATTTCCGGAAGGATAGCATCTTTCTAGCGTGATTTCTGAGTCATCGCGCGATGAGTTAGAAATCGCGCTGGAAAGAGGCTATACTTCCGGAAGTTTAGCAAATGTTTACCACGACTCTGGGATGCGTCGGAACATGTGGATTTGCCCCATATCTACTGGCATATCTCCAAGTTGCAGCCCAACAAAGCAATATTGGTTGTAACTTTACTCCACTGTTCCATGTTCCCATGAATAGAGTATTGAACTGTGCCTGAAAGACCTTTGTTGAGGTTCCATGGCATGAACAGGTTTCAGGGGAGGCTAACGGTAGTGGTTAATGTATTTCACATTCTACATCCATGTCTCAACAAGAATCACCATCACATTAGTTGTTGTAGATTTTCCTGGCTGTATGGCCATGGTCTTGGCATTGTAGTTCCTGACGTTTCGCCAGCAGCTGTGACTGGCATCTTCAGAGGTGTAGCACCGAAAGACAAAGGTGCTACACCTCTGAAGATCTTCAGAGGTGCAGCACCTGGAAAATCTACAACGAACGTTCTCCAGCCATGAAAGCCTTCGACAATATAATCACCATCACCTTTTGAGAGAGAGAGGGGAATATTAGCAGATGATGCTAGGAAAGGAACAAATGACCACTTTCGTTGCATTATATTGTCTTTGTCAATGGTTCTCTCTTATGGAAGCAACCTGAACTCTAAATAGAATGTACCATTAAATAAAACCCTGAGTGATTGAGCTGTTGGCTTCTTTGCTGGTCTCAGCCTAGCACTCTGAAGAGGCAGTTTCTGGTGAGACTTCCATAGTCAAGGCTCCTCAGTTTCTTTTCATCCCAAGAGGAATGACTATAGTCCAGCCCTGGCAGGAGAGTAACACAGAATTCTTTGATTTCCTGCAACTAAAGATACTTTAGTGCCAAGCCCTCATTTTTAAAGGTCCCCATTGTATCTAATGTTTTGGGAAAGGATATTCTTCCCATTACTATCATATGGGGTCAATTAAGTTGACTTACTTGGTTTGCAGAAATTCAGTATTCAAGAAGTTAGCTGCTTTGGGTTCCTATTACTTGAGCTGTGAGCTGAAGTCTGGTTCAAGTGGAACCATTTCAGTTTCTCCCCTGAGAAAAGTGGTACCACAACCACCACTTTATGACTTATGACCCTTTCTGAATGGCTAGAATAGTTCCTTCTCTAAGAATTTTGTGCTTTGGGGATTCAAACGACTTTTCTAGGCTTTTTATTGCAGTTCTGAGCAGTCTTACTTGGAAATGAACCCAATGGATATAGTGATAGACTTTATAATTTAGAGACATTCGCTTATATATGCATTGTATTTACTTCATGTATACTCCACCTTTCTTCCCAGTTGGGACCCAAAGCATCTCACATCATTCTTCTCTTCTATGTTTTTCCCTCACAGCAACCTTGTGAGTTATGTTGGGCTGAGAGTGTAAGACTGTCCTCCATGTCACTCCACAAATCTCCATAGCAGAGTGGGGATTAGAACCTGGGCCTCCCAGATCCTAGTCCAACACTCTAACCACTGTTTAATGATCTGCTGGGCTCTATTTAAGGATCTGGTGGTCTGATGAGTCACCCTGAGATCACATGACCGTAGTTCGTTCTAGAGCAAGGCTTAGAAACTGCTGTACAAAATGTTTTAGCTGCAGTTTGTTTTAAGCCATCCCTCATTCTGGCATTCTTCATCTGTGGGCCCAGAAATATTATTTTGGGACCTTTCAAGAAACTTTGTTTAGGATCAGCCAAAGTGTCTACTATGGGCTTTAAACAAACTAACAATCTCCCTTGTGAAACTAACAACAACAACAACAACATTCGATTTATATACAGCCCTCCAGGACAATTTAACACGCACTCAAAGTGGTTCACAAGGTATGTTATTATTTTCCTCACAACAATCATGCATGTCATAAAAACTATGCAGACATACAGACTTAAAGATGCTAATTTCACTACAGAAAAACAGCACTGAGGTCACTTCTGGGCACATGGGGAGTGACACCAGCATGTTGCTGCTGAGGTAATGGCATCGCTGGCAAGTTCCTCATGAGCCACCAAGTCTGCAACCCCCTGCCAGTTCAGAGGAGACTTGGCAACCTAGGTAAGACTAATCATCTCAAGGTTACCCAATGTGGTATATGCAAGATAGTTTCAGGTGGGTAGCTGTATTAGTCTGTAGTAGAAGAGCATGATTTGGGTCCAATAGCACCATAAAGAACTCATATCCTGGAAATCTAGTTGGTCTTTAAGGTGCTACTGGACCCAAAACATGCTCCAGCAACAATTTAAATTCCAATCTCCCCCAGTTGCTCTCCTATACTCCATTGGTTCTCTCCTGCCTCAGCTCTCAAACTGAAGATAAGCCAGATCAAAGAAGTCAGCACTAGAGGTGGGCACGAACACCAATACTAACTTTAAAAGCCACAAACAGCCCAGTCAGCTGTTCACAAACAAGCTGTTCCTGAGGCCCCATTCTAAATGAACAGGTGGTTGTTGCAAGCCTCATTCGTTGCTGTTCGTCAAGCCAGACAATCTTGCACCTGCAATCAATTCCCTTGGCAACCGGAGGCAGGGACTTCCTGAACTCTGTCTGAACTCCTGCTGTTTTCCTGGAAACCCCAATCTAAGCCCAATTTAGCTTCATAGGCAGGTCTTCCTTTCAAGTGTGGAGCTCCAAATTTGTTACAAGGAAGCAAAGAGCAGGGGGGAGGGGGGCTCCCAGCTCTGGTTTTGCAGACAGTAAGGGAGAGACAGTTGCTGTTGGCATTTTGAGAGAGGGACAGGGAGAGTGCATTGGAGCTTGAATTTTCTTTGTGTGTGGTGCTGTAGGGATCTACTGCTTCAGGTTCCAGGGCTGCTGCCAGGCTCTGGGACAAGCTATTATTTATTTCTGGTACCTTTCCTGCTGCCTGCTCAGGTCAGGTTTCTGGGAGTGGTGCGGTAAGGATCTACCCTTCGGGTTCCAGGGCTGCTGCCAGGCTCCGGGGCCAAGCTATTATTTATTACTGGTACATTTCCTGCTGCCTGCTCAGGTAGGGTTTCTGGGAGTGGTGTGGCAGGGATCTTGATGGTTGGAGGAGGGCCTGCTGGCCCCCACGAACAATGAACAACGAACATGTTCGTGAACAGGCCATGTTCGTTAATGTTCGTTGTTCGTTATTCATGGTTGGCAACGAACAACGAACACCATGTTCGGGTTTTTTTCTGTTCGTGCCCATGTCTAGTCAGCCCCCAACATGAGCAGAAACTTTCCTTGCTATTCAGGCAAATTGGGAGACTCTTGACAGTGGAGCCTCTGTAGGGATGAGGGAGCATCATGTGACTCCTCTGACCAATTGTTGAGGCTTCTTTAGTGGTATGATATTTATGGTGCAGTTCTTTCTTTTGGTTGGCTGGTGGTGTTCTGGCTGAATCTCTACCACACATTCTTAAGGTGTTTCTTAGTGAATCTGCCACCTCAAAATGTCAAATCTAATAGCAAATTAAAATAACACATTTAAAATGTATTTTAGGGTGAAAAGCCCAGGGTGAGGGACTTTAAACAGAGGAGTCAGAGCAACAGAATGCCTATGTGCAGACAATCAGAGAAAAGCTGATGGCCTTGAGACAGGAATTCATTCATCCATATTCAAAATGCACAGAATATTGAGCAGTTGAATGAATATAAGGATGAAGATTGCATGCTACATTAAGAAACAACTTGAAAGAAATTCTTTCACCTTCTGGTCACACTCACAACCATATCCTGAATCTTAAAGTGGAATAGAATTTCATTCTTCATTTATGTCATATTTTATGAGTTAGCCCACTCTATGTGGTCTGTGGTTTCATTTCAAAAACACAAATGTTTGTGATCTTTATCTCATTCTGTCACCATTGCACTGGGAGCAAAAGAAATTTTTTAAAGGCTTTTGTTTTGCATACTGGCGCCTGGTATGTGTTATCTCACAGAACATTAGCAATGTGAAAGAGAAAGTGATGGACCCCAGGAGAAGTTGGAGAGTCAGAATAAATGATGAAAAAGACACTCTGCCAGCATGTGTTCTGCTGTACAATCACTGTCTACCTTTATAGTTTAATGCTAAGAACCAATGATTTTCAGAATGCAAGCTTTCAAAAGTCAGAGCTCCGGACTAAACTATCGTAGTAGGGGCGTATATTATGAAATTCTCAAGCCATACACGAAAATCACTGTATCAGGCCATTTCCATGATTTTCCAGAATGGTACCACAAATCTGAGATGCTTGGGAATTACAAACCACCAACACCCTAAAATCTATGGGTTTTTTTTGTATTTAGCAATCATGGCAAAAATCACCCCTCCCCCTATCCTGGATCTGAAATTACAACAATTTTTTTTCTTGGAGCAAACTTCTAAAGTCGAGCAGCCCAGGCTAGCCTGAGCTCATCAAATCCCAGAAACTAAGTAAGGTCACTCCTGAACCAAGGGCGTTCAGGGTTGCTACACAGAGGCAGGCAATATCAAACCACCTCCATACATCTGTTGAAAACTCTAAATGGTCATCATAAATTGGCTGTTACTTGATGGCACTTTACACACAGTATGTTATGTATAATGATTTTGAAAATGGAATTTTCAGCTTTCGTGACTATGAACAAGAAGTTTGAAGAAATGCATTTTTAATATCTAACTCCCCACCCAATTGTTAGAACCCAGAATAAGTTAAAAATATGATATCATGCTGAACACTTGGAGCACAATCCAATCACTGTTAAGCACTTTAAAGTTATACTTCTTTGAAAGGGAGAGTTCAGCATATGCTGATTTTTTTTATAGAAAAGAATGGGGAATTAAATAGGGTTTAACTGCAGCTGAGCAGTTGCTGTGTACAAGAAATCCAAGTCCCTTAAAATGAAACCAAAATTACTTAGGAGATAAAAGAACAACAAGGAGAATCCTAGAATGAGATAAGTTTAATTATTGTATTTATTTTTAGTATATACAGTTATCATCTTTTCTGTTTTTGATCAGAAAGAGAATGTCCTCTCAGACTATGTTGTTTCCCTCTTTTTTCATTCTGCCTTTGAGCAAAAGGATGAAGTCTATGCCTTTTAAAATCATAGTGTCTTGTGGCACCACAAAGATTAACAGATTTATTTTAGCATAAGATTTCATGGATGGCTGTCTGCTTCATCAGATGCATGAAGCATTGTCATAATTTGGCAGCTATATTGAGAGGAAACATTTAAATAGTCAGGTTAAATGGTGATGAATAGGGGTGTGCAAGGAAAAAACTTTCGGCTTTCTTGTTTCGGGATTACCCGAAACAAGATTCTCTACCGTCATTAGCCGAAAGCCGAAACAAGAATCTCTTTCGGGATTCGGGATTCGGCATTATTTCGGCATTCTTTCGGCATTCTTTCGGGTTTTTTTTTTGGGAAAATGCCTCCGTCTTTCAGGACGCCTGGAGGAGGCATTTTCCCACCAAATAAGCCCAAAATTGGTGGGGACCTTCCTCTAACCCTTCTCTAACAACCACCCAAGTTTCAGACAGATTGGACTTTGGGGGGCCATGTTATGGCCCCCCAAAGCAGCTCCCCCCATCCTCCCCATAAGAAAGCAAAGGAGCAGCATATTGTTAGCATGCTGCTGCTGATCTTTCTTCATTATTTCCTATGGGGAAAAAATGAAGAGGCAGGCTTCCTTTGCCAGGGGTGGCATTTTGCATGCAAAATGCCCCCTTACCCTCAGGGGCCCTTCTCCCACCCCTCCTCCCACCCCCCACCAAGGCTCAGCCTGCTCCCACTTGGGGGGGCCATTTCATGGCCTCCCCAAGTAGGTGCTCTTTTCTCTACCACTGACAGCTGGGGAAGGCTTGTCTTGCCAGGGGTGGCATTTTGCATGCAAAATGCCCCCCAGCCCTCTGGGGCCCTTCTCCCACAATTCCTCCCACCCCCCACCCAGGCTCAGCCTGCTCCCACTTGGGGGGGCCATTTCATGGCCTCCCCAAGTAGGTGCTCTAATCTCTACCACTGACAGCTGGGGGAGGCTTGTGTTGCCAGGGGTGGCATTTTGCATGCAAAATGCCCCCCAACCCTCTGGGGCCCTTCTCCCACCCCTCCTCCCACCCCCCACCAAGGCTCAGCCTGCTCCCACTTGGGGGGGCATTTCATGGCCTCCCCAAGTAGGTGCTCTCAGCCCCTAAAGTCCACCCCTCACAGCCCCACACAAACCCAATTCCCCCCAGCTGCCACACACAGACCCAAATCCCCCCAGTAGCCCCTCACAGACCCAAATCAACCCCCACCTGCCCCACACCCACCATAACCCCAGGAACAGGCTGGCCTGCCCTCCCCTTTTGGGAACCCCTAAACTCTCTTTCCCAGGGCAGTTCTGCACAGACAAGGGGTGCCACAATGGTGGCAGTGCCAAATCGTCCCTGGGAAAGAGCACCTGCCCTGGCACACAGACAACCACCCCCCTGACCCCCCCACCACCCGCAGAGAAGGCTGGCCAGCCTGCCCCATTGTTCCCTATGCTGGGAACCAACCTCCCATCAAAGAAGGGAACACAGACACACAATCATTAAGTTTAAAAAACCTTTATTTTCTCATTTTCAAATTACAAGTGGTCAACAAATCACAACATATTACACTTATTGTCCCTCATAGCACAACACAACACAATTAACTACACATCAGAGAATCTTAAACACAATTTTTTTTTGAAATGGACAAACAGTAAAGTTTTGAACATTACAACAGGTTACATAGTGAGCGGGCACAACAGGGCATGGAAACAGAAGATGATCATAATAACTACCAGCCTAATACAACTCTCCCTCCATAACATGACTTAATGGGGGGGAACCACTGCAACAAAATCCCCCCCCCCAACCCTCTGGGGCCCTTCTCCCACCCTTCCTCCCATCCCCCCACCAAGGCTCAGCCTGCTCCCACTTGGGGGGGCCATTTCATGGCCTCCCCAAGTGGGTGCTCTGCTCTCATCTCTACCACTGACAGCTGGGAGAGGCTTGTCTTGCCAGGGGTGGCATTTTGCATGCCAAATGCCACCCTCACCCTCAGGGGCCCTTCTCCCACCCTTCCCCCCACCCCCCACCACATGCATTCCTTGACAATCAAGAAATCTGGAGTTAAATATAATGTGCATGTAAGTCCCTCAAAGACAGAAGCAATATGGAGGTGATGACCCATTTGATTTCCACAACCTCAGACACAATTAGGGATCCGTTTCCCCTTGGTGGGGGATCCCCCACTCTCACCTATCACCCCGAAGGGGGAAAGTCAGTGAATGAGCCTTCAAGGTACGCTCCAGGGGCTGCTGCCGTGATGTCACTGATGTCATCTGGCTGCCCTGAGAGTATGCCTGTGCTTTGCAGTGGGCTGATTTGGGCCCTACAGGCCAAAGCAGGATCCCTTGTGGCCCAAATCTGCCTGCTGTGAATTGTGCGTGCTCCCCAGCCTTGTGTGATGATCACATCACTTCCTAGAACAGACATCATCATGCCAGAGCATTGCCATTAAATGATCATGCGTGTGTGAACAGACCCTAAGTATCCTGTAGGCTTCAGTGATGGTATAGTAATGTTTTCACTCACATTATAGAGAGAGAAAGAGACAGAGAAGGGGGGGAGGCACTGAAACTAGATTATTTCTTCTATTTTACTGTCCCCTTCCAAAGCCAGGGTGGCATTGGCACAATGCCCCCCTCCCCCCGGCCAGAGCCTTAGTACCAGTATGCATTGACAGGCCCATGCATCATAGTCCTTTTTGAGACCCAGCCAAGTTGTGTGCCTTTTGGAGAAAAATGTTCAAGTTGCTGGTGGGGGTATGAACAATTTTTAGATATCCACTGTAGTGCAATGGCTAGAGAGTTGGTCTAGAATCTGGCAGACTCTGATTCTGTGCCTTGTAGGCTTGATGGATGTTCTTGGCTCAGCCTAAGTAAACAATTGTGTTGTGTTTTCCAGAGGCAGTCTAGGTGATTTTGGGGCCCTGGACAAATGTTCTGGACGGGGCCCCAGAACCAGTGCCGCCCCACCACTGGCTCCTTGCCAAGGCCAAGCAATTTGGTCACCTAGGCCCCAGATAGAGTGGGCAGGAGTGCGTTGTTTCCTTCCTCCCCCCCCCTCCACCCCCTCATACAACTAAGAAGGCCATCGGTGGAGTCACTCCAATGTGAGGCATGGAGCAGCTGTCTATTGTTAGCCTGGTTGTGATGAGGGTGAAACAAATCAAGGGAGAACAGCAATGTGTAAACCACTCTAGGTTCCCATGGGGGAGAAAACCGGGGCATAAGATAAACCTTTAATTTGGTGGGGAGGGGGTATATACATTTTATGTGTATGTGTCTGTATGTTTTATGCATTCAAATCACTTGTGGTGTACTTTAGAATTATATTGAGCTCCACAGTATCCCAAAAACCTTGTCCATGTATTGCAAACCGAAGTCAATCTACCACATCTAGGGTATTCTTCTTTTCCCTACTGCCTTCAATTTTTCTTAGCATTATTGTCTTTTCTAGTGAACCTTGTCTTCTCATGATGTGACATAAGCACTATCATCAATTGATATCTTCAAGGGAGAAAGCAGGCCTGATTTGGTCTGGATGCCACTTACATGTCTTTTTCGGAGTCCATGGTACATGTAAATTGAAACTTTCTTCCCACTTCACAGTGTGAATGCTTTTTCCTCCTATGAGCTTTGTCTAAATTTTACTGTACTGATACTGCTCATTTGGCCAAAAGGCCTGCCCTTGATCAATGCCACATTAAATATTTCATAATAAAAATATGTTTTTAGAACCATTTAAAAGTGTCCTTAAGTGCCATACGCTGATTTAAAAAAACATAAGCTAAATGTTTGGGAACACAACCAGATATGTGAATGACTGAAATGCAGCCCAATCCCACTGCTACTTAAAATCCATTTTTGATGGAGGTCTGGATTGTCTTACATTGGTGTCATTGGGCTTGGAATCAGGAACCTGGAAGCGTTCCATGGGGGCTACAACTTTCATGCCAAGGCTAAGAGGGTGGGAACGGGATCTCTCTGGGGTGGCAAACTCTGGCCTTGGAAGTTACTGGCAATTTGGGGGTGGGACTTGTGGAAAGGAAAATCTGAGTAGGGATCTCCCCCAGAATCCATGGTCCGCATTTGCCCTCTAAAGAGATTGCCCTTGGAAGCAGCCAGTTTCTCTGTAGGGAACTACTCTCTCTAACCTGAACTCAAGCCCAACCAGGAGTTTGGCAGCCCTAGGAAAATTTCAGAAAAAGATGGCAAAGGAGGGCCAGCAACTGATAGAGGCATGGAAGCCCACACCAGGACAGTAGCAGGGGCCTACTTGGGCACAAGGGACGACCAGTGCTCTCATCCCCCATAGTCCACTCCTTACAGCCCCACACAAACCCAGTTCCCCCACCCCAGCTGCCACACACAGACCCAAATCCTCCACTCAGCCCCTCTCAGAACCAAAACCACCCTCAGCTGCCCCACACCGAGTACCCCAGGAACAGGCTGGCCAGCCTGCCCCATTGTTCCCTATGCTGGGAACCAACCTCCCATCAAAGAAGGGAACACAGACACACAATCATTAAGTTTAAAAAACCTTTATTTTCTCATTTTCAAATTACAAGTGGTCAACAAATCACAACATATTACACTTATTGTCCCTCATAGCACAACACAACACAATTAACTACACATCAGAGAATCTTAAACACAATTTTTTTTTTTGAAATGGACAAACAGTAAAGTTTTGAACATTACAACAGGTTACATAGTGAGCGGGCACAACAGGGCATGGAAACAGAAGATGATCATAATAACTACCAGCCTAATACAACTCTCCCTCCATAAAACGACTTAATGGGGGGGAACCACTGCAACAGGGTCCAGCAGAACCTATGTCATTTCCTGTGGCTGTGCTTTCAGTTCAGACACACAAAGCTGAACTGGGCACTTCCAAGGCACTGGACAATGGTATTTCTGGAGCAGTTCTGCAGAGGTCTCCCCCCACCCCCACACCAGCCTCAGAATTTACCTGGGAACATCTGTGAGAGATCATCATTGGCCGGTGCCCATCCACCACTCTTCCCGCATCCCCCAACCATGCAAACCCAACATTAACATCAAATTTTTTTTTTTTTAAACATGAACATTCAATCAACTTTTAAAAAACATAATCACAACATTTTTTTTTGGTTTTTTTTCCTTTTTTTTACATGAACAGAACATCAACTTTTAAAAAACATAATCACAACATTTTTTTGGGTTTTTTTTTTTTACATGAACATTCAATCAACTTTTAAAAAACATAATCACAACATTTTTTTTGTTTTTTTTCCTTTTTTTTACATGAACAGAACATCAACTTTTAAAAAACATAATCACAACATTTTTTTGGGTTTTTTTTTTTTTACATGAACATTCAATCAACTTTTAAAAAACATAATCACAACATTTTTTTTTGGTTTTTTTTCCTTTTTTTTACATGAACAGAACATCAACTTTCAAAAAACAGTACAACAATTCTTCTACAATTTTTTTTTACAAGGATTTCATCTGATAAAAACACCTAAGCAATCCCTATCTAACCTGTTTCTCCCTCCAGTAGCAATCCATGTTTCTGGGGCATTATTTTTCATAATAAATTTGGTCCCACAGGGTATGTCTCAGTGATGGGAGATGTTTTGAATACCCTGGGGGGGGGGCTTTCAAATTGCTGGGTGTTTTCCCTTTGCCACTGGTTCCTAACCACCCTCCCTCTACTGGCCGGTTTTAACTGTATATACAGGGTTTTATACAGGGGAGAGCGCGATTCCAAAGGATTGGACTCATAGAGGATGCAGGCCACAAGTTGGGCTCACCTCAGTCACTCTCGAAGTCCAGTCCTGAGAAATCGAAGAGGCGAGAGTTGACCTTCAGGAAGGTCAACTGCTCGACTCTCCATGGGAGAAGGCGAGTGCGATGTGGGCCGACAATGTCGCCCGCATGTGAAAAGACGCGCTCGCTCTCCACGCTCGTCGGAGGGCATGAGAGCAGCCGCTGCGCCTCGAGGGAGAGGTCCGGCCAGACCGACTCCTTCCTGGCCCAGTAGCTGAGCGGATCGGTGGAGAGCGACTCGCAGGGCTCCGCGAGGTAGTCCCTGACCATCGCCTCCGCCGGATCCTCTCTCACGGTCCTCACGACCCCAGAGGGGACGAGGGCCCACCGGAGCATCTCCATCTCCATCGGCACTCCGGTGGTGGCCTCGGGGGGGGCCTGCGCAGAGGGGGCGTCAGAGGGACCCGCACGGCAGGGCCCCTCTTGCGTCCCCCCTGTCGACAGGCGTCCCCTCTTGGCCTGCCTGCGCCTCACCCAAGAGCAGAGCCCGTCTCTGGCTTGGGTGAGGTTCCCGTCCCGCTCGGCGAAAGTGCCCTTTATGCGCGGGTCACACATGGTCGCCAACATGTATGACTCTTCCTTAGTGAGAGGAGTTAGCCTGGCAGCTATGCCCTGCTGCAGCCTTCTCACTAATGCGCGCACCGCTGGAACAAGGTCAGCACGGGGCGCGACCCGGTCTGCAAGGGTGGCCAGATTCCTCTGGAGCGTGTGCACCAGGGGAATGACCAGACCGAGGGTCGCCGTGTCTGACGAGACCGCCACAGTGAAGTCCTTGAAGGGCTTCAGGACCTCCACTGTCTGGGTGATGGTGAGCCAATCCTCCCGGTTGAACTCACCCACCTGACTCGCACCGCGGTTCTCGGAGAGCCACGCGTGGAGTGCGGCCTGCTGCTCCACCAAGCGCTCAAGCATGGCGCAGGTGGAGTTCCAGCGAGTGCTGACGTCAGTGATCAGAGCGTGCTCTGGCACACCTGTCCTGACCTGTGTCTGGCGCAGTTCGTGCGTGGCCTTCACGCTGCGCGAGAAGTGACCCGTGAGCCTCCGACATTTCTGGACAAGTAACTGGAGTTCACGGGTCCGGGTATCCACGGGTTCCTTCGAGGAGCCCAACCCCAGCGCATCTCTCACCACTAGGTGAAGCTTGTGAGCGGCACAGTAGACGCTCTCTCGGCTCACTAGATGCGCCGCTGCCCTCATGTTCTTGCCACCGTCCGTCACCATGCATCCCACGGTGGCGGGTCCCTGGCCTATCCACTCGTCCAACTGTCTCCTTAAGGTGGCAGCGATGTTCTCCGCCGTGTGGGACACGTCGAGCACCTCGGCGTGAAGCAAGGCCTTGCAGTAGCCGGCCTGGCGGTCTCGCATCCTTCCCTGTCTAGCTGTGCTAGGTACCTCCCCCCGGCCCCCACCCAGAACCGACTCGGGTTCCCACCAGTGAGCAGTAAGCGAGAGGTACGCTTGCTGCACACTTGGGCAGGTCCAGATGTCCGATGTGAAGTGCACAGTTCTCCCGGCAACCCGGGACAGCTGTGCCTTCACATGATCCCTGGCAGCCCTGTAAAACGAGGGCACCACCGATCTGCTCAACGACGTGCGAGCAGGGACGGCGTACCAGGGAAAGCAATCTTGGAGCAGCCCTGAGAAGCCGAAGTCTTCAACTACGGAATACGGTTGCCCATCCACTGCTATCATGTTGACGATGTGGCGCGTGATGCGCCTGCTCGCCCTCCGGATCCCCTCTCTGGGCACACTAGCGCCCTGCATACCAAGCATCTCCGGGAGAGAGGCTTGGCGTCCCTTTCCTGCAGGTACCCTTGGGGGGAGAGCACCAGAGGAGCCTGCCTCCTTCTGGCTAGCTGGCGGCCGTGCGGCGCCACTCGAACCCTCCTCCCGAAGAAGCACCGCCTGGTGGTGCCTCTTCATATGGTACCTCATCCCAGACGTGGAGAGATGCCACACATCTTTGCCACGGCTGACGCGCTGCCTACAATGCAGGCACAGGGCTGCTCGGGGATCCTCCGCTGCCTGGAAGTGCTTCCAGATTTCGGAGGAAAAGGGCATCCCACGCTTCCCAGGAGAAGCGCGTTCGGGACCACCCTGCGGCACCTCCTGTGAGGTGCTCTGGCCGGACACACCGTGTCCCACTCTCGGCCGGGCAGGTGGGGATGGACGAGGCTGAAGGGGCAGAGATGTGGGCTCTTCCACCACAGTCTCTGCCTCTTCCTCCCGCGTCCTCTCCTCCTGCACAGCTGCGAGAGGCCTGCTGCTGGCCTCAGAGGAAACTGGGGTGGACCGCCCCAGGGGGGGTCTCACGGGCAGTTCCTCCAACATCCTCCGGGTTCCTGGGGTGAGCGGGAGCGCAGGGAAAGTCATGTGCTCCGCGCCCATCCCAGGAGACACCACATGCTGCCCCTCCTCCAGCAGCTGGCTCGCAACCACTGGAGGAGGAGGAGCCTCAGCAGCAGGCCCCTGCCCAGTGCCAGCCCCTGCCTCACGCACCCGGGTTGGGGGTGGCCCTCCAGCAGCTGCCTCAGGAAAGAGAGTCTTGCGAACCCTCTTCCTGTCACCAGAAGCCAGGCTGGTGAACGGCAGCAGCGCAGGGGAGGGCCTCCTCCGCTCAGATGGAGGGGCTGCCGCAGCAGTCCCCCTCCCCCTCCCCTCCTCCCCTCTAGATTTCTCCCTAGCCTTTCCCCCGGGGCCCCTCTCTGCTTTCCTCTCCGACATACTTTCCCCTCCCAAATTCAACCCTAACTAATCAGAAAAGATTTAGAAAACAAAGGTCAACTTTGTTTTCAAGACCTAACTAACCTGCTCTAAATCTGTGCTTCTAGTGGCTCTGTGACTTGGAGATGAACAATCAAGTGCCTTTTTAAGCAACCCTATTTATGTCAGGGAACCTGAGCCTGCCAATCAGCTGAATTCCTCTGGAATTGAGCTGGCCCTAAACCCCAATAACAGGTGACAAAGCCTTAAACACTCACACACTAGTATGCCCGGGCCGGCCTGGCACCACCACGGGTGCCAGAGATGGGCAGTGGAACCCTAGTTATGGGGGCACTAATGGGAAGCCTATTGACAGCTATTACAAATTTTTATATATATATATATATATATATAGAATTCAAACCTAACACTCACTCACTAATGCTTTCCCTGCTGAGTCCCTATTTAGTTTTTTAAAAAAAACTAGGCTCGGTTTCCCTAATAATTATGTTGAGGGCAATTATCCACTGATCACCTACCAACTGGCCTACCTACCTAAGAGACACTATTTAGCGGGACCGATGTATCTGTGGTATGTCGGTGTGGGGTGTGGATGTGGTGTTTTGAAGATGAGCCTCCCCCCTCCCAAGCTAGCAGGAACCCACCCCCAAGGCCACCCAAATGTGAACCCGGACTCGCTCACAGTAACACCAGTCCTGCAGTCCAGCGATGTTCAGGCGGTCTTGCAGCTGGTCCTCCTCTCCTCCACGATGCTGTCAAGAAAATTGGAAATGTTAGCAGAGTCAACACCACACGCCGCACACGCAACCCCCAAAATTCAAGGCCCCGTTGCACAAGCCAAGTCAGCCCCCCCCCTTAAAGGCTAGGGCCAACCAGCAGCAAAACAAAACACATCCACCCAGCAGAGCTTCTGGCCTGTGCAGGCCAAAAGCTGGCACACTCATTTTTTAGTCCTGTGAAACAGTAGTTCAAGCCCACCCCACACTCAAACTTGAAAAATGAAACATGAAAGAAAGCAGGCACTGCGATCAATGCTGGCCCCCCTAACCCCCAAACAATATCCTCTTGCCCAACCAGAAAATGCCCCCCCCCAGCCCAAGCCATAAAGACAGAGCCAAAGCATATGCTCGCAGGTAGGCACAGCAGCAGACATAAGCTCAAAAACCAAATTTAACAACAACCCTACCAGTCCACCAGTGCAGATGTCCAGCAATGTTGATCCTCCACGCAGAGATCTGCAGGCCGATGTCCACCAAGTGCAGTCCAGTCCAGAAGAGGTCCACCAACGATAAACAACCTGAATGTGAAGCAAAACAGTGAGTGCCAGGCCAGCAAACGGGAAGGGTTACCAAAGCCGGAGCAGCAGGCCTGTGTGTGGGCCGAAGGCTGGCACAGTTGATCAGGACGGAGCCTGTTGGGAATCCTTGCAAGCAGGGGACCAGACACAGAAAAGCAAGCCACACCATTCCAGATTGTGGAGCACAACTGTGAGTGCCAGGCCAGCAACCAAAAAGGGTTACCTTGGCCAAAGCAGCATACCTGTGTGTGGCCCACAGGCTGGCACAGTTGATCAGGACGGAGCCTGTTGGGAATCCTTGCAAGCAGGGGACCAGACACAGAAAAGCAAGCCACACCATTCCAGATTGTGGAGCACAACTGTGAGAGCCAGCCAGAAGAAAGGCTTCTGGCCTGTGTAGGCCCAAAGCTGGCACACTCTGGTTTTAATCTTAAAACAGTGGATCAAGCTTAAAGAAGGCAAGCACAACAACCAATGCTGAACCCCCCCCCCCCACCATCAAACATTGTCTGCCCAACCTGTCCCCCAGGCCATACCTGTGTGTGGCCCACAGGCTGGCACAGTTGATCAGAACGGAGCCTGTTGGGAATCCTTGCAAGCAGGGGACCAGACACAGAAAAGCAAGCCACACCATTCCAGATTGTGGAGCACAACTGTGAGTGCCAGCCAGAAGAAAGGCTTCTGGGCCTGTGTAGGCCCAAAGCTGGCACACTCTGGTTTTAATCTTAAAACAGTGGATCAAGCTTAAAGAAGGCAAGCACAACAACCAATGCTGAACCCCCCCCCCCATCAAACATTGTCTGCCCAACCTGTCCCCCAGGCCATACCTGTGTGTGGCCCACAGGCTGGCACAGTTGATCAGGATGGAGCCTGTTGGGAATCCTTGCAAGCAGGGGACCAGACACAGAAAAGCAAGCCACACCATTCCAGATTGTGGAGCACAACTGTGAGAGCCAGCCAGAAGAAAGGCTTCTGGCCTGTGTAGGCCCAAAGCTGGCACACTCTTGTTTTAATCTTAAAACAGTGGATCAAGCTTAAAGAAGGCAAGCACAACAACCAATGCTGAACCCCCCCCCATCAAACATTGTCTGCCCAACCTGTCCCCCAGGCCATACCTGTGTGTGGCCCACAGGCTGGCACAGTTGATCAGGACGGAGCCTGTTGGGAATCCTTGCAAGCAGGGGACCAGACACAGAAAAGCAAGCCACACCATTCCAGATTGTGAAGCACAACTGTGAGAGCCAGCCAGAAGAAAGGCTTCTGGCCTGTGTAGGCCCAAAGCTGGCACACTCTTGTTTTAATCTTAAAACAGTGGATCAAGCTTAAAGAAGGCAAGCACAACAACCAATGCTGAACCCCCCCCCCCCCCACCATCAAACATTGTCTGCCCAACCTGTCCCCCAGGCCATACCTGTGTGTGGCCCACAGGCTGGCACAGTTGATCAGGACGGAGCCTGTTGGGAATCCTTGCAAGCAGGGGACCAGACACAGAAAAGCAAGCCACACCATTCCAGATTGTGAAGCACAACTGTGAGAGCCAGCCAGAAGAAAGGCTTCTGGCCTGTGTAGGCCCAAAGCTGGCACACTCTTGTTTTAATCTTAAAACAGTGGATCAAGCTTAAAGAAGGCAAGCACAACAACCAATGCTGAACCCCCCCCCCCCACCATCAAACATTGTCTGCCCAACCTGTCCCCCAGGCCATACCTGTGTGTGGCCCACAGGCTGGCACAGTTGATCAGGACGGAGCCTGTTGGGAATCCTTGCAAGCAGGGGACCAGACACAGAAAAGCAAGCCACACCATTCCAGATTGTGAAGCACAACTGTGAGAGCCAGCCAGAAGAAAGGCTTCTGGCCTGTGTAGGCCCAAAGCTGGCACACTCTTGTTTTAATCTTAAAACAGTGGATCAAGCTTAAAGAAGGCAAGCACAACAACCAATGCTGAACCCCCCCCCCCCATCAAACATTGTCTGCCCAACCTGTCCCCCAGGCCATACCTGTGTGTGGCCCACAGGCTGGCACAGTTGATCAGGACGGAGCCTGTTGGGAATCCTTGCAAGCAGGGGACCAGACACAGAAAAGCAAGCCACACCATTCCAGATTGTGAAGCACAACTGTGAGAGCCAGCCAGAAGAAAGGCTTCTGGCCTGTGTAGGCCCAAAGCTGGCACACTCTTGTTTTAATCTTAAAACAGTGGATCAAGCTTAAAGAAGGCAAGCACAACAACCAATGCTGAAACCCCCACCCCACCATTAAACATTGTCTGCCCAACCTGTCCCCCAGGCCATGCCAAGAATAAACTGCAACACCTTTTTGCAGAGGCAGGCCACAGCAGCACATTGCCCAGCATCAAAAAAATTTACAAAAATTTTAAAAAGGCCTACCAGGTGTCCTCTCAGGATGTCCAGCACAGTTGATCCTCCAGGCAGATGTCCTCCAGGCTCCAGGTGCAGTCTCTCTTCTTCTCCTCTCTCGGTCACAGCTCAGCAGCAGCAGCAACAGAAGTGTTCCAGACAGTCTTGCTCCAAATTTAAATCCCCTGCTGCAGCCTCAGCCAAAGATTTAAATCTATTGGCTGGCATGAGAATGCAGCAGTGGGATTGGTGACTCCTAAAGTCCCCACTCCCCTGCCTTTCCCCACCCACACTCCAAGAGCCACCCTCCTCCTGCTCCCCCTCCCCTACCTGTTAGTTTTGGCGGGAATCTCTGCTGCTTTGCAAATGCAAAGTGCAATGCAATGCTTGCACCTTGCATTTGCAAGGCAAAGCAGGATTCCCTATCCTCCTTTGCAAGAGGGGTGGGGGGTGACAGAAGGAGTGAGTGATTCACTCCTTCTCCCCCCCTCCCCTCTTCTAAGAGCCTGCAGGAAGCCTTTGCTTCCAGCAGGATTTTGCTAGCCGCTTGCTAAGGCAAACGGCTAGCAAAAACAAAATGGCGATTCTCGAATGCCGAAAGAATGCCGAAAGAATCCCGAAACGTTTCGGGTTTTTCTTTCGGCAATCCCGAAACGTTTCGGCATTCCCCGAAACGTTTCGGGATTCCTAAAGAATGCCGAAACACTTTTGTTTCGGCATTCTTTCGGCATTCTGAATGCCGAAACGCACATCCCTAGTGATGAAATGCAAGAGGAATGGTCTGCAAACTTTCTATGAAAAGTTCAAGTAGAACAGTAATTGCCAATAACAAAATATGGGGTTAGATCCAGCCAGCTTTTCTGCTGGAGAAAAGGGAAGGAGTGGTCCCTTTTAACTACTAAAAAAAAAAGCTATGCTGGTGAATGTGATCATGGAACCAGTAGGGACAAAAGCTATGTGGACTGTGGGATGTTGTAAGAAAAAGAATTAGGTTCAGTTGGCAACAAGTGGAAGGATTGGGGGAATGTGTAAGAACAGCATCACACAATCCTGAGACATTATTTCTGCCCCTCTGCCCAAATCAGAAGTGAATGTTCTGTATTGCAGGATATTCTAGGATTTCACTGAAACACTGTGGTAAAAATCTCTAGTAATCCATAGAGTTTCAAGGGGTTCCTAGAGTGCTGCACAATGTGGTGAGTCTGGTGACCTCACTTCTGGTTTTTCGGCCAGTGATGACATTGTGCCATTCTGTGTAGCTGTTTTTCCTTCACTGCTCCATTAAGTGCCAGCAGACGGTAGGGGAGCATCAGTGATTCGGTTTCGTTTTCCTGGCCTTGTCGGACGCTTCTCTCCGCAGGTCCGGGAGGAAACGTCCGAGCAGCCTGACCGGGCGGTTGACCCGCGAGGGTTAACCCCCAGGACTCCCAGTGAGGGAGTCAGGGTCCAGGGCGCCGCGGGAAGAACCCTCTGGAAGCAATGCAGGGGGTAAATTGCCCGTTTGCTCCAACGGAGGCCGGCAGACTTGCGCAGCGCCTCGCGTGCTGCCGGGCCATGGAGAACGGCAATAAGCAGATTTAAGGTGAAAACCTGTAAGTAAGCGAATCCCTTCTGACTTCTAAGCGTATGCAAAGGATTGGTGGGAGCTGAAGCTAAGAAGGAGCGGATTTCTTCCCCTTCATTGAGTTTCGGAACTTAGTTGGCGCCCCCCTCTGGAAGCAATGCAGGGGGTAAATTGCCCGTTTGCTCCAACGGAGGCCGGCAGACTTGCGCAGCGCCTCGCGTGCTGCCGGGCCATGGAGAACGGCAATAAGCAGATTTAAGGTGAAAACCTGTAAGTAAGCGAATCCCTTCTGACTTCTAAGCGTATGCAAAGGATTGGTGGGAGCTGAAGCTAAGAAGGAGCGGATTTCTTCCCCTTCATTGAGTTTCGGAACTTAGTTGGCGACGAGAAAGCAGAGCCCAGCAATAAGTAAATCGGTGATGGCGACGTTACAGGGGAAGGGGGAAACCCTGGAAGAGATGGTGAGGAGAACAGTCTTCGATGCTGTGCAGCCCTTTGTGGCGAAAATTAATGAAATGGGGCAAAAGGTTGATTCAGTGGAAAGCGAAGTGAAAACCATTAAAGAAAAAGCGACCGGAGCAGAGCGGTCTGCGCACGAGAACGCAGTTCTCATGAAAGCAGCAAGTAAGGAAGTGAAGCTTTTGGAGAATCAAATAATAGGATTGCAAGTGGACCATGTCCAAACGGTACTGCGTCTTCAGAATGTAAAAGAGGAGCAAGGTGAAAATCTGAAAGATCTGGTGTCTGGACTTTTGGCGCCATTCGCAAAGGCAACTAAAGAAGAGTTAAAAAGCAATATTTTGGAAGTCCGGTGGACATCTTCAAAGTATGTAATGAAGCGTCAGCTGCCTCGCGAGATTATTATTGACTTTTCATCTAAGAAGACTCGGGACACCATTTTATATAATTCGTACAATGTGGACTTGGATTATTTGGGCAACAAGGTTAAAATATTGAAAGGTGTTCCATTTTTGGCTCGTAAAAGAAGATTCAAGTATAAAGGACTTGCGGCTTCCTTGAGGAAATGTGATGTAAAATATAAATGGTTGTTTCCAGAAGGTGTTTGGTTTGGATATAAGGATCAAACTTACAAGATTACATCAGAAGCACAGCTGACAGACTTTTTGCTCAACCATCAGGAGTTTCAGCAGGAAGAAAGTTCAAAATCTGAAGGGGAAAGTGGGGGGGAAGAGAGAGCGGGCGCAGCTGCTCCAGCCGCGCAGAGAGAGCTGAAACCGAGATGCAGAGGGGGGGAGAAAGTCTGATCCTGAATATAGTTTGTATTGTATAAAATCTACCAATCTGATAGCATATTAGAAAGTTAACTTTTAAGAAAAATTACAGCATGAAGGGAATACAAGACATGTAGTGTAGTGTTTGTTGTTAATGTGTTGCCCTTTCCCTTTTCCCACTCCCCCCTTCCCTTTTTTCCCCCTCTCTTCCCCTTTATATTTTTGTAGTTCTTTGTAGTTTTTTATGTTAGATATTAAAAATTAAAAAAAAAATTAAAAAAAGACAGTAGGGGAGCATCAGTGAGGCCCGTGGCAGGAAAATGGCAACCTTAATTAAGTGACATTGAGTGAAAAGCTGGCTAGATCCACCAAAAATATTTATCATTTCCTTGAGTGAAGTCTTGATTGAGACAAATACAGAGTTAAATTTACTGCTAAATTTTAGTCTAGTTTCAAGATGGAATCTCACTTTGACATTCATTTGTTGAAGAACTGTGATCAAGTCAGCAGCAGAATATCCAGGGAGACAGAAACGTTCTCCTATGATTTCTCAATGCTGCAGTTTTTAACTTCAGTTTTCTGCCCACTTGTTCTTTCATAGGTAGACTAACCTGATGGGCCTATGTAGACATCTGAAGGGCCTGTATACAATTTTTGCAACTCGACTGCTGTCTGAAGAAATTACCTGAATTATGATTATCATTTTTGTATTGTCGAAGGCTTTCACGGCTGGAGAATGATGGTTGTTGTGGATTTTCCAGGCTGTATAGCTGTGGTCTTGGCATTGTAGTTCCTGACATTTCGCCAGCAGCTGTGGCTGGCATCTTCAGAGGTGTAGCACCAAAAGACAGATATCTCGTGACACTGAGAGATCTCTGACTTTTGGTGCTACACCTCTGAAGATACCAGCCACAGCTGCTGGTGAAACGTCAGGAACTACAACACCAAGACCACGGCTATACAGCCCAGAAAATCCACAACAACCATTATCATTTTTGTTGTTAAAATAATAGGAAATATAGTATGATGACTAATAGGGCTAGAAGTTCTTGAGTAGCCTCTGACAGCCTTAAATGTTATGTGCCCCTTTTGTAGGTTGTTCCAAGTTATCTGCAGTTCAAACCACATATCATTTAGAATCATTCAGAACAGGTAGCTTAAAGAGTATTATCCTTTCAATTTAGCTGAACCAGATAGTCTTTTAAAAGTCAACCAAATTTAATAGGGAGTATATTTCCTAACATATAGTGTTGCAACAAAGAGGTGAACAGTGGAACACATATATTTCTTGAACCATTTAATGTTCTCTAGGGGAATATAATTTCCATTCAAAGTGAACTGCATTTCAGTTCATAGGACATTTTTATTATCCGTTTTGAAATAAGTAATTGACTGTTTTGGACGCAGCTACTTCATTGTCTCACCAACAGTTAACACATGAAATATTGTCTGGCAATGTGCTCGCCTAGCAAGTGACAGGGAAGTTCTCCATTAGACTTGGCAGTACTCTTTTTGTCCCAAGTGAAAGTCCAAGTTAATTTGGGGATTTTTAGTTGGGCAAAACAGCTTACCAAAATTGAAGGAAACCAACAAATTCAGCAGGGCTAACAGGATTTCACTGAAGAAGTTTCAAACATCCCTGAGATGTTACTGAGTTTTATATAAATTGAAGCCTCGATACAATTTTGAGATTCTTCCTCAGGCAAAATAGAATTTGGGGGAAGCTGAATGATTTTTTGCTAGACCAATGGACATTTACAGAGAAGGAGGGGAGTTTTACACATTCTCCGCAATGCCCAAAATGAATAGCCCTTTTTAAAGATAATTCACTTTAGGTGGGGGCTGCTTGGAGCAAAGGTGAGGCATTGTTGAAAGATGTTGAGTATATTTTGATACAACATTCATCTGTTTTCATTGTGATGCACTTGCCGTATTCCTGCTTCTGGTGGGGAGATCTCTAGCCCCTTGCCAGTCCTTCTCCCCAACCCCTCAGCTGAGTGGTAAGAGAAAAATGGGGAGGAAATAGGGAGGGTGACTGCCAGCATCCTGACACAATGACATCACTTCCCCTGTGACCAGAAGCGATGCCATCAAGTTGCTGGTAACATCATTACATTGCCGGTGAGGGATTCCCCAATAGGTCAGTGTCTTTCTGACAGCCTTAGATGCCATCTGAACTAGGTTTAGAAACCAGCAACTCTGAACACCTGCAACTCCGGGCATAGTGGAGACAAGGCTGTCAGTGCTCCTGTCAAGGGATCTGTGTTCTCATCATCAGGAAGGTCATCTTCTACCATAACAGTTCTTAGTACTTGTTAGCAGAGTCTATAGTAGACAGAGAAATGTGGGGTAAAGGAGCTTGCATTGTGAGTGTGTGTGGGAGAGAGAAACAAACTTACACTCAGAGCCTTGATTAAGCTTTGGAAGATAAAGGAGTTCTTTATTATGTGAACACTATACATGATAGGTAAGATGAGAGATGGATCCCCATCTAGCTTTCTTGCCTAAGGATGCCAACAGATGCCAAGATGGGAGGTCCTGCATCCGTATTGCCAGATGGAGAGGAAAGAAGGAGAGTGCGACAACGAGAGGAAGATGAGAAGCGGAAGTCCTGGGAATAGCAATCTACACATCAAAGGATAGTGCCAGGGCAGCAAAGATCAAAGGGTAAACAGATCTCTGACCTCTCTGTCTTTCTAACTCTCTGGTTTGTCCCCCTCTGAAACTTGAGTAAGGGACCATGTTGGTCTTCCTCTTCTGACAATATGGGCTTGTCAATAGTGTTGCACAGTTCCGTTTCTCGTACGTACCAGCTGCTGTTAAAATTTTTTATAAAGGTTAAAGAAGCTTAAAGGAAACCAATCCATTTTATTTGTTTATATATGACCTGTGGGGATACCTTAGAAAATAGTCTGAAAACTGCAGCTGGGGCAGAATTCAACTACCAGAATGTTAACTGGGTCCTGTTGGGAAGGCCATATTTCCTCAGTATGGCATTAATTATATTGCTTTTCAGTTTGTTTCTGGGCTCAATTCAAAGTGCTGGCGTTGACCTCATGCCCCAAATGGCATGAAATGGCCTTCAGCCAGGGTCCCTGGGGGACTATCAGTGCCTTAAGAACCAGCACAAAGTCTGCATTCCGCTGATGCTACTCTTCTCTGTGTGTCGGCTTCGGATGAGATGAGGATGAGGATGTGGCTCAGTGGTAGAGCATCAACTTTACATGAAAAATATTTCAGGATACACACCCAAAATCTCCAGTTAAAAAACAATCGAGTCACATGAAAGCCCTCTGCCTGAAACCCTAGAGATGCACTGCCAATCAGAGTAGACTATTTTGACCTTGATGGACTGACTCAGTAAGAGGCAGCTTCAAGTGTGTGTCATGGTAAGTATACAGGAGGGGCCTTTCTCAGAACTCTTGGCCCCACCCCCCATCCCTGTTGCTCACCCTTGGTTGTGTGAGCATTAAGGGGGAAATGGAGGGACTGGGCTTCATGCTGACACCACAGCTTAGAGTAAACCATAGAGTTTTTGGTGAATTCTAGAGTGTTGCTACAGGAGGCCAATGGGTGTAAACCGACCAGGATTGCCTCCAAGGCAGCGGGCAATAGCTAGACACAAGCCAAGCTCCATGGGGCCCTGGGGACCTGTGACTGGATTTCCTGTTGTGTTGTGCAGCTTCTAAAAGCAGCCTATGGAGGGGGGAGGTGATTGTCTCTTTGCCCAGCACCAGCCCCTTGATGTAAACTGACCCTCTTGATGCTTTGAGGGAACAAGACAGGTCATGTGCTACTTATTAAATCTTTAAGAAGTGCTTGTATTTTTATTGTGAAACAGAAAGGAAGCAAAGAGTGGACCTTTCTTCCCCAGTCCTGTGGTACAGATCCATATCAAAAACCCCAACTCCTCTTCTAAGGCTAAACAATTGATCCCCAGCTTCATCTGTTGCTTAGCCCCCACAGTAGCTCCAGTGTCACTTAAAGACGTGATCTTCATGTCTTTAAGTTCCTTGCTCCCATGTGCTAAGTCCACTCCTTGCTGAGTTCCCAAGGTGTGTAGGACTGTTCTGCTTCCCAGAGCATTCTGTGAAGCGTCAACTGTTTTGGCAGACACAGCTGTTTATAAATGTGCATTTTTTAACCTCTGCACTGTTCTATCCTGTTGATAGACAGTTGGTGCTCTTTTGGCGTCCTTGCAATGTTTGGTTGCTTTGTTTGCTGTCTTGAGTCTACGGAGATAAGGCGGGATGTAAATTTTGCAAATAAATAAATAAACCAAAGCAAGACCTGGTTCAAGTGAGAGACGTCTCTGCAGCGTAGTTAGCCCTGGGATTTGTTTCATATTTGCAAGACCCAAACCAATATTCTCCCCCTATTTACCGAGCAAAAAAACTGAGATCCTTTCCCTAAGGCAGTTGGTATAGGCAGTTGGTATCTGTCAACAGAATTCAGTGGAAAGAATAATGGCAATGCCTACGAGTAAACCAAACCAGAGAGGGACTAGCTCAAATGACAACTTGATGCTGGAAAGCATCGATCGCTCTTCTTGTTCACTTCCCCACTGGAGCCTCCTTAGAGTTCATTTATTGGAGAGACAGATGGCTGGGGAGGGACTGTGGGGCCAGCACAGACGCACTGTGCGGTGCACTTAAATGATTAGGGAATATTGGACACCTCGGCTGGAGTCGGCTGTTTGTCCTTCAGCCTCCCAGCTCCATGGTGCTGCTCGCCAGCAGTACATCAGAAGAGCCGAGCAGGTCCTCTGATGAGCCATTTAGTATTGATGATAGTACAGGGTTCCTGGCCTGATCAATAGAGCACCATTATGCCTCTTGGCCTTGGCTAAGAGCAAAAGAGACTGGCTGGTGCATATGGGATCACTAGGATTTAATTATATATCACATTGATTTTTAATTGGCACTTCAGGATGCTGCAAGTTGGCAAGGGAGGCCTCCACCATTCGCTCTTGAATTATCTACCAGGCACATGCAGACACATATACTTAAGAGCTGGACGAAGGTAATGAAAGGCCTACACGCATTATACTATCGTGTTCTCAGGCTTGTCTGGGATTCAACCGGGAACCTTCTACATGCATGCTCCTGAGCCACAGCCCCACCCCTACCCTGATGCTATGAAGGTGCCAAACTTCGCATTTATTATGAATGGTTCTGTCTTATGTGCTTGGCCTCTGATCCCTCTGACTCAGCCTGCCCTGCATGACAGAAGAGAATGATAATGCTCTGCAGTGCTTCCTAATTGCTGGAGTGATCACCCCAAATGTGCTGTAATGGGTCTGAGGAGTCTGGCCAAGCAGCCACAGGGAGGGGGCAGGATCTCTCTCTCCCTGGGTGTGTCTCTGTCTCTGTCTAACTCTCTGGGGTTCTGATGTAGGAGAGCCGTTGAGCTCTACCATATAGTTGTAAATAAAGCAAAAACTTCAAATACATCATAAGACCTCAGGGCTCTTGCTTCAAGAGAACTAACTAGGGTAAGCATTAGCCTTGGCTCTTCCTACTGTTCATAGAAGCAGGGCAAGATTAACCCACCTGTTGCCCTCCTCTTCCTCTCCCACTAGTTACCGTAATTGTGGCTGCTGCTGGCCTGGATTTGGGGTTACTAACTCCAGGTTGAGGAATTCCTAGAGATGTGGGGTGGATGTAGTCTGGAAATCAGTTGTAATTCCTGGAGATCTTAAGGCCCCACCTGGATGTCAGCAATCCTATGAGGCTTGCTCTTGCAGCATCTTGCAGACAGCCAGGCCAGCAGGTGGAGGAACAAACAGAATCTGTCTCTTTCCCTCTGCCTCAAATGCTGCTTCCAGTATGTTCAAAGCAGAGCACCTCAGTGCATGAGCGGTGTGGCACCTTGCGAGCATCAGAAATGTATTCAAGACACGGTGGGAGGCAGAAGAGGTCTGCGAAGGGTGATTCTGCCTCAATACATGTGAACAGAAAGGGGGAAGAGTAAGTAGAAGACGGAAAGAAGGAGGAGCACTATGGAGAATGTGGTTGCACATCACGGGCAACTATTCTAGGGTTGCTAGCCTCCATGTGGGGCCGAGGAGATCTCCTGGCATTACAACTGATCTCCAGACTGCAGAGATGAGTTTCCTAGAGGAAATTTCTGCTTTGGAGGGTGGGCTCTGTAGCAGTCCTCCCCCTCCTCAAACCCTGCCCTCCTCAGGCTCCATTCCCAGATCTCCGGCAACATTCCAGAGTTGGAATGTTGCCGGAGATGGAAACCTTAGATTACCCACAGGCTGGGGCATTGCTGCTCAAGAGGTTCTCCATGTGATTGCTTTGGCCCTGGTCCAAATATTCACTCCAATCTAGTAGACCTCTATCCAGCCCAACTAGTGGTAATATGGAATGACTGGGATCTCTCATTCTTAATTTAATTTAATTTATTACATTTATATTCCGCCCTCCCTGCTTTCGCAGGCTCAGGGCGGATAACAGAAATACAAATATCAAATGCCATTAAAAATTTTAAAAATATTACATCTAACACACTACATCGAATCAATTAAAATTACAACTATGCAAATATATAAATGTCATATATTTACATATAAATAATTAAAAGCAGCACATAATATAGATTTGGTGTTTCGTACAACGATTCTTCCAGAGCAAATGTATGCCGTATTAAGTGTGGACAGAATTAAGCGCGGACAGCAGCATCTATGTTCACATAGGGGCATGGTTTAATCCCCCCCTCCATGGGGGAGGGCACCGCCTGGCGTCAGTCACGTGCCTGGCGGAATAGCTCCGTCTTGCAGGCCCGGCAAAATGCAAGCAAATCTTGCCGGGCCCTAGTCTCGTAAGACAGAGCATTGCACCAGGTGGGGGCCAGGATCGAAAAGGCCCTGGCCCTGGTTGACACCACGCGGGCCTCCCTAGGGCCGGGGACCCTTAAAAGATGCTTTCCGCCAGATCAAAGAGTCCTCCGGGGCTCATAAGGTAAGATACGGTCCCACCGATACGTCTTTTACTTTAAAGCAGTCAGTCAGCCAGGATGATGGAGGGGAAAGAAGAGCGGAGGCAGAATTATAGTGGCACTAGAGGAGTAAGAGAGCTGTCTTTCATCTCATCCCCATAAACACCACCCTACCCCATTTGTCCTACCAAAAAATATACATGCACCATAGCAATACATATAAATAATAAATATACATGCCCCTCTCATTCATGAAACAAATAACAGTTTAGGAGGGGTAATTCTGATCTGGAAAAATTGCTTGGCAGGAAGACTTAGACACTTCTCCCAATGCTATGATCCTGATCCAAAGGCTTAGGCTCCCTGTCAGGCCCACACTCACTCAGGAATTAAGTTCCCAGCATGGAGCTCTCAAAAGACATCTGACGCTTGGCAGACACAAAGACTTTGTAGCATGTGAATTAGCCCATCAGATACAGCTACCTAGCAGATATAGCTTCCTCAGTGGACCTGGGATTACATAATAATAATAACAACAACAGCATTCCATTTATCTACCACCCTTCAGGACAACTTAATGCCCACTCAGAGTGGTTTACAAAGTGTGTTGTTATTATGGGGCTGAGAGGGCTCTGGAAGAGCTGTGACTGACCCAAGGTCACCCAGCTGGCTTCAAACAGAGGAGTGAGGAACCAAACGTGGCTCTCTAGATTAGAGTCCTGCTGCTCTTAACCACTACACCAAACTGGCTCTCAGCGTAGACCTCAATGAAAGTACCATCAGTCCTCCTGCCCAGCAAATCTGATGGCCCACTGATGATGAATTTAGAACCTCACAGGCATAATTGGCCAATGTGGCGCATTTGTATGATCTTAACCACTTGTGGAGCTGTACGGAGCCACAAGGGGAGTGTAGTGTCTAGGCCACCAGTCACGTCGCATGAAACTGCCTTATAATGAATCGCTTGTCTATCAGGAACAGTGCTGTCTACACTTACTGGCAGTGGCTCTCCAAGGTCTTAGGAAGAGGTCCTTCACATAATCTAGTACTTGATCCTTTTAACTGGGGGTGCTGCAGATTAAACCTGGGACCACTGAGCTCCAGGACCCTTCCCTAAGAAAGAAGATGATGGGGCTCCACTGTTGGGCTGGGTTGCCTTTATGATAGCCAATGTGAAAAAGAAGAGATGGTCCATAAATGGTTAGACTACAGCGTGTGACTGTTCTTACCACTCAAAGCTCAACTCTTCAGTCTTGTGAGAAGAAACATGTAGGTTGTAATAGATACCCCACCTTTTATACTAGTGTGAGAACAGTAAAGACTGAAATGGACTGCTGTAAATGTGGGCTGTAACTGCCAGCCTGTAAACAAGCGCTGCTCTTATCTCTGCGTTTTGGGTTTCAACTTCCCTTTCAACGCTCATTGTTTGGCATTGACATACGCCAGCTAGATCAGAAATAGAAATGTGCAATCTATTACAGCAGGGGCAGTAAGAGGTGGGGAGAGGAGGGGGTCAGGAAGGGAGAGGACCTGCTGGGACTCTTTTTGGAACTCATGAGACCAAAAGAAACCATAAATAAATTAACTTTTACTGTGAGATTAAGAGCCCTGCATAATTAATCATCAGTTCTTCCCCAGGGATTGGATATGTCATTTTCCGTTTTGTTGTTTCCAGAAATTTAGCATGTTGCAGTGTGAGAAGCGAGATGCAAGATGCATAAAGAACACCAAGTCAGGAAATCAGGAGAGGCAGTCTCAGCGCACTTCCCAAGGGAAGGCCACATTGTGCATTAGCATATTCATTAGAATACATTCTCAGGCAATCCTAAAGCAACACTGGAAACAGAAAGCATTTTTAAAAACTAAATGAGAAGCAAAGACTTCTTTTATACCTCCTTCCAAAAATTTGAGCAGGGGATGGGGTGCTATAGCTTTAAAGGTAGTATATGCATTTATAGCACTTAATGGCTGATCTCCAGACTAGAGATGGGCACAAACCGGGAAAAAACTAACCATGTGGTTTACGGTTCATCAAATTTCACGAACCACGAACTATGAACTTTCATGAACCTACCCCTGATTCACAAACTGGTTCGTTTGGTTCATGAAAGCGTCATTTCCAGGTCAGAAATCCGTCACTTCCAGGTCAGCAGAAGGTCACTTCCGAGCCATCAGAAGTTCACTTCCAGGTCAGCAAAAGGTCTGCAGGAAGTCCATCTCCTGTTGCCTAGGAAACTGATTGATTGGCACCAGGCTGTCTGTAGTGACGAACCAAAAAACAAAACAAACGAACCAGCCTAAAAGTTCATGGTGGTTCGTCAGAAATGGGATCTGATGAACCGTGGTTCACGAACCATGGACTGGCCTGGTTCGTGCTTAATTTTGGTTCATATCTCGGTTCGTACCCATCTCTACTCCAGACTCCAGATCTCAGTTCCCTTGGAGAAAACCACAGCTTCAGAGAGTGGACTCTGTGGCATCATATCCCTCCCCAAACTTCACCCTCCCCATGCACTGCATCCAAATCTCTAGTAGTTTCCCAAGACAGGGTTGGAAACCCTACTTAAGCAGAATCTTCAGATTTTTACCGTGTGATCACCTCCATGGCTTTCCACCAAGTAATTTAACGAAGGTCAGAAATTCATTGCACAGTCCTAATGCACTGAGCAGGCATGACTGAGCAGGCCTGTCTTGGAGAGGGTGCCCTTTATAGCATCTGAACATTATAATTACAGCTGAGCTATAAACCAACAACTACCCTATTTGCTGCAAGCACAATGTGACATGTGGATTCCACCCCCTCTGTTACTTGTTCAGGTCTGCCCTCTGCGCTAGGATAAAATGCTGCAGCACGCCTGTTTGGAGAGGCAACCATGCAGAGCATTGGCTAAGCTGTAACAAAGGAATAAATATGCTGCCCATTATGTTATGGAAACACTATCCAAGACATCTCTGTGCTTCAGAAGGATTTATTCACAAAAAACGTCTGGAAGATCCAGAACAAAACATAGTACAACTTAACATTTCACTTATTCCTGCTTATTTTAGGGGCCTAGTTCCTTCTGTATTCTTTTGATAAAAAGCTGCAACTAGCTATAATGTGTGTAGTACAGGGGTCAGCAAACTTTGTGGCCCAAATACCAAACAAACCTTGTCTTGATCACTCAGCCGTGGATACATCCCTTATTCTCTGGAGGGCAGGAAATATCTGCTATCTACTCCCATCCTGCAGTCACTTCATTGGCTACCAGTTATTTTTTGTGCTCAGTTCAAGGTATTGGTTATCACTTACAAAGCATTTCACGGCCTTGGTCCAGCATACCTATGGGACCGCCTCCCTCCATACGCTCCTCCACGGCAGCTTTGCTCTTCTGAACAGGGTCTCCTGCAGGTGCCAGCCTACACATGGGTGAAATCAACAGCAGACCCTACATGGGCTTTGCCTGTGGTGGCCTCCACCCTGTGGAACAGCCTGCCTGAGGAGGTCAGGAGAGCCCCCGCTCTTCTGGCTTTCCGTAGCAATGCAAAACCGAATTATTCAAAAGGCTTTTTACTCAGATAGGAGGGCTGTATTGTAGGGAGGGGATCTCAGATGATCTGCTAATGAGTTTGGATTGGAACTGAACTTGTATTTATTTACCCTATGGCATCATGTATGGAAATGTTCCTGATATTGACTGTATTAATCTCATACTGTGTAATCCGCCTTGAGTCTCAGTGAGAAAGACGGACTATAAAGGACATAAATAATAGTGGTCAGTTTATTGTCTATATCTCAAGCTCAATTAATTGCATGTCCCTCACACAGCCAGCACAGTGCAGTGACAGTCTAGGATTTTGGCACCTCAGGTTTGATCTGACATGGAAGCTTGCTTGGGGAACCTTGGGCAAGTCACACACACTCAGTCTAACCTACCTCAGAGGGTTGTTGTGAGGAAAAAATGCAGAAGAGGAGAATGGTGTAAACCACTTTGGGTCCCCATTGGGGAGAAAGGTAGAATATAAATTTAAAAAGCAAATAAAAATAAATAAGAGACGCTGTTGCTGCAGATTTTCTCAAAAACTCTGTAAAGCTACAGTATTCTCAAACTATTCTTCAAAACAGGAACTTAACTGATGGAAATCAAGGATGCAATAAAGACTGGATAAAGAAAGCTGGAAAGAAGACATTCCCAAAGTAGTACTGGAAATTTCCCCTCGCCCCTGTGTTTTTGGCAATGATTACACGGGTACAGGGAAGACAGATTTTGAGGGTGGTTTGGGCTGCAAGTAGGCACGCAGGTCCAAACTAGACATGTACTTTTTAAGATTTGGGTCCAAGTTCCCCAGACCTATCTTGGGTTCCACACAGCCATAAAGCAGCTGTAAGAAATAGCTTTTTTAAAATAAACAAGAGCTTAAATGGGCTTAGAACGCTGCTCTGACAGAGGAACGGCTTCTGGGTCCCCATCCCCCCCCCCCTTTGTCTTTTTCCTGTGCTATTTCCCCCATTTTTGCTTTTGTTAACGTCCTTGGGTTTGTGGAGTCTAAGCAGGATATGGTGACCCTATGAATGAAAGACATCCCCAGACATCCTATTGTTAACAGACATGCTCAGATCTTACAAACTGGAGGACACGGCTTCTTTTATTGAGTCAAGCCATCTCATCTTGTGTCTTCCTCTTTCCCTACTGCTTTCACTTTTCCTAGCATTATTGACTTTTCCAGAGAGTCTTGTCTTCTCATGACATAACCAAAGTACAATAGCTTCAGTTTTGTCACTTTAGCTTCTAGGGAGAATTCAGGCTGGATTTGATCTAGAACCTTCTTATTTGTCTTTTTTGGCCCTCCATGGTATCCATAAACTCTCCTCCAGCACCACATTTCAAATGAATCAATTTTCTTTCTGTCAGCTTTCTTCATTGTCCAACTTTAACATCTATATATATAGTAATGGGGAATACCATAGACTGGATTATCTTGACCTTGGTCCCCAGAGAGACATCTTTATCTTTAAGGATCTTCTCTAGCTCCCTCACAGCTGCTCTTTCAAGTCTCAATCTGCTTCTGATTTCTTCATTGCAGTCTCCCTTTTGGTTGATGATTGAGCCAAGGAATAGAAAATCTTGAACTATTTCAATTTCCCCATTGTCAGTTATAAAATTGTGTAATTCCTCAGTAATTACTTTTGTCTTCTTGATGTTCATCTTTAATCCTGCTTTGGCGCTCTCTTCTTTAACCTTCATCAGTAGTCATTTCAAATCTTCACTATTTTTTGTCAGTGACATGATATCATCTGCGTATCTCAAACTGTTAATGTTCCTTCCACTAATTTTCACTCCACTTTCTTCTAAATGTAATCCAGTTTTCCTTATGATATGCTCTGCACGGAGGTTGAACAAGTAGGGAGATAATATGCATCCTTGTCTAACACCTTTGTCAATGGAAAACCGTTCTGTTTCCTTATATTTTGCCTAATAGTAGCCTCTTGTCCAGGTACAGGTTGCACATCAAAACAATCAGATGTTATGGCACCCCCATTTCTTTTGACACTCTCCATAGCTTTTCATTATCCACACACTCAAAAGTTTTGCTGTGATCTATAAAAAATAGGCTGATTTTCTTCTGAAATTCCTTGGTATGTTCAATTAGCCATTGTAAATTTGCACTGTGATCTTTAGTGCCTCTTCCTTTCTGAATCCAGCTTGCACATCTGGCATTTCTTGCTCCATATATGGTAAGAGTCTTTGTTGTAGAATTTTGAGCATCAGAATGCATAGGAAATTAATGTGATCATCTGATAGTTGCTGCACTCTTTGGCATACCCCCTTTTAAAGAACTGGACTGTAGATTGAGCGATTCCAGTTTGTTGGCCATTGTTTTGTTTTCCATATTTGTTGACAGATTCTTGTTAAGATTTTGATGGACTCAATTTCTGTAGCTTGAAATAGGTCTATTGTTATTCCATTTATTCCAGGTGCTTTGTTTCTCCTAATTGCTTTGAGTGCAGCTTTTTTTTCACTTTCTAAGTTTTTTGGTTCTTCGTCAAAAGATTCTTCTTTGAAGGTAACTGTCATCTTTCCATCTCTTCGGTATAATATTTCCTTTATGTTGTCTGGGTCAGATATTGTATTTCCATGTTGATCTTTTTAAATCCTCAATCTGATAACAACAAAGAAAATAACAACTATAAACACAGAAAAAAGGAAAAAGAAATTATGTATTATGGAACTGAACTACTATTATCATATATCAAAAGAGAGAGTAGTCTGGTAAAAGACACCATTCTTCACTGGTACTTCATCACATAAATAAATCTTCTTTATCCACATATTTCCCATGTTATAAGGAAAGCACTGGTCTATCTGTATGTTAAAACAACAGCCAACCTATATACTCCTGAATGCAAGGGTGAACCCCCCCCCATATAATCAGTGGCATTTGCCCCACGCTGAAGTTCCATATGTATTCCATATGCATTCCTCCATAGCATTCTTCCATAGGCATTCCTCCATAGGCAGTCTTCTCATTTGCTATTGTTGTGCATGACGTGGCCCTTTCAACAGGAGCTTCACATTCTAAGGTTGCAGTCCTAAGAAATAAACCCTGTTGAAGATCATGGGACTTGCTTCTGATTAAACCTGCCTAGGATTGCTCCATTTGCAGCTAGGATTTACTTCTTTAATAAACACACTGATGATCAGACTGAATATGTCCTAATTTTTGAGGGAAATACCATTAGCCTCTTAAAACAGAAGAAAGGATATAAACGTTTAAAAGGATGTAAGAGCTGTGATTTAATACATTACCTTGAAAAGCTTGAAAAATGCCCTGCTTAGTTTGGAAACAAAAAGATTTCACAACTGCCTCCAGTGCCGATTAATCTAGTTTTTAAGAAGGGCTGCGCCATTAAATTGACTTATAAGTTAGATTAATTGATGAAGAGCTTTTTGAATGGCTACAAAGGCAACTCTGATTTAATCAAGCAATTCCCTTTTAAAACAAAACAGTCTTATTTTTACTCAAAATATCTATAAGACTGCAGTTGTCAGGTACCTTCTTAGTGGAGGCATTCCCCTTCATTCTCAATACTGCCATACCTAAAATACCCCAAAACAAGCATATATGCCCTTTTTTCCTCCTTCAAAGTTCATACCGTTTTGCAATCCTTGTTTGCCAGGGTAAGGTCTGTAAATCGTTTCTATGGCAACAATAAGCCATGGTGGTCAGCTACAACCTTCCTCATCCTTTCTGAATTTCCTAATTGACTGAACTGTGGGAGAGAAGGCAGGCCCCTTGGGTATACATTGACCTAATGAGGGCCACTGCTTTCAGCTGACAGAGGCCTAATGAATTGGAAAAGATTGCAGCTGAACAGCACTTGGGCTTCGAAAGTCTTAGCTCCTCAAAGAGTATTTTGTAAAGGCTTCTTAACACATTTCCCAGGCATGCCACCCCAAGCTTCTTGCAGAAGATGGAATAAAAAAGGAAGCACAGACAAATTCCCAATGCACCTGTTACATTTACAACACATGATTTACAGAACTGTATCTTGAGGAACAACAGTACATATCTGTCTTAATAAAAACTCTTGGGGAAGGTTCACAATTTGGGGACACTTTTCAGTTTTGAAGCTCTAGGACATCTTCCTACAACTTGTACACAGCATACAGGTAAAGAGTCCAGTAGCGCCTTTAAGACTAACCAACTTTATTGTAGCATAAGCTTTTGAGAGCCACAGCTCTCTTTGTCAGATGAGAACTAACTCCTCTGAATCTACAGCATATAGAGACTTCTGCATCCATGCTACACATCTCTACTTGAAGCAGGCAAACAGACCGAATGTCAGATCAATGTTCACGATGAACATCATGTTCCACCCTCCTATGCCCCTTGACCTTCTCCCTAAGTTAACCCCCTGGACCAATCTTTATTTACTTACTCCTCTCTCCAGGATCCATTCTATTAGGTTGTTAAACTACTAGAAACTTATCTTGAGTTTTGCTTTTAAAGATGGCACATAACCCCACAAAACATAAATTACAAAACTTATGGCAAAAAGCCTTCCCCGTCTTTTTGGTGAAAAAAGTCTGAGCAGACTTCAATCAGTCCTGCCTCCTCAGTTTCAAAAATATGTGTTTGAGGAGAGGGATAGCTCTTATAATCAATTCCACGAACACCCAAACATCAAGCTATCAATAATGGTGAAGTCTGGCATTTAATTATGTTTCCTGTGCATGTGAAGGTCTCTCCTTTATGTTATGACTGGGCTGGTGGTCTATAAATCATAGACTGGAAATCCAGAAATAAACTCCCAATACAAGACAAAATTTCCAGAATTCTTTAATGGGGTGTGTCAACTGCCAGACTGGATTAAAAGAGCTCGCTCAGGCTATGTGCTTGTTACCAAAGGCTATGCTGTGTTACTGGGAAGGGAGTTCTGCTGAATTCTATAGAATTTATTTGCCAGTGAACATAGATCAAATCAGGCTGCACATCTGATCAACTGCTCTCTTGTTTAATGTAAAACAATTCTGCCTTTGTAATTTCAGCTAACAAATGTTGGGAAATATGTAGAGAAAAAAGTGATGACTGCCTCATCTCTTGGGATTGTGTAGTCACTATCTCCAACCAATCTGCATATGAGAGAAAATGAAAATGCAAGACTTTTAACCTAGTCCCTTGAGACTGGCCATTAGGGAACTAGTGAACAAACTGAAGTTAACTGGTTTCTCTCTCTGGTTATTTTCAATAGTTCCTTAAAAGACAGTCCCAAGGGACTGTGTTAAAAAATCCTGCTTTTTCATCTTCCCTCATTAACCAATCAGCATTTGAACCCGTTTCTCCAGAGGTCAAAGGCCAGTGTTATTAGCTCATGGCACTTACTGGCCCTCCCCCTACTGCATGTTCTAGAATCCGTTAGCAAAAGAATTTTGAGAAAATCGAAATGGAGAGGGAGAGCTGCTCTACTAATTGCATGTGAGTGCCATGCGAGTGCTCAGAGAGAGAGAGAGAGAGCTTTGCATTTTATGATGAATGCTTCCTGTCAACTCAGTTCAGTTTTCAAATGGTTGCTTAATGTGCAGTCTGTTGCAGCGCTGCCAAAGCATGGCAACCAACCACTGCTGAAACATTAAATGCTCCCAGCCTACCCTATCAGAGTGAAAACAACATCATAAAGCGACACTTTATTGTGAAGTATTTTAAAGAATTTATCAGGTAGACTTCCCGCAAAACTGTAGGTAATAAGCTTCCGTACCTCCTCCCTTTTATCACAGCACATCAAAGTTTATTTTCATGTTGTAAGGCAGGGAGAGGGGCTTTAAAGTCTTCCTTTCCTTTTTTTATTAACTTGATTTATTAGATAAGTATAACATTCAGAGGGAACATGTGATGTGGTATTTTATAAATGGAAACATTCCCAGCTGCCCAATCCTCAAAGCATTCTGCTGGCACAAGCCCCATTCATAAATTCATGAATGGAACTTGTAGTAGGGAAGTCCCTCGAGATTTGGAACCAAGATCATTCCCTGTGCAGTACAAAGTAAGTCTGATCAAACCATCTAGTATTTTTTCTTAAAGAAATGAGTCTCACTCTTGCCAGTACATTGCATAACTCAGAGCCAAACTAAACGTGACGAGTTGCTAGAGTTCAACACGTGTCTGCTTACCTTAAGGTTTGATGGGAAGTGTAGGAAGTGTAGGTGTCCCTGCAGCTTTAACGTTTACAGAGCGGCAGGGAGGGAAGTGCAGGCATGGGGTTCTTGCCAGGCAATCTCTTTCCTCTCTTCTGGGTGTGGGGGAGGGGTTTCAGGGCCCCTCTCCTGCCCCCCTTCCCTGCACAGCAGACAGGGCACCTGGCTGCTGCTAGTTGCTAGCGTGGCTTTGGGTGGGGGCTGGGCGAAGAGGTCAGCAGACAGGGTGTCTGGAGTCTCGCTGCATCTCCCCTCCTTCCACTCACCTGGCCCCTGCCTGAAGCTGCGCAGCCCAGAGCTGCATAGTCCAGCATCACTCTGCTTTCCCCCCTGCTCACCTGGAGTGTCACTTCATCTTCCCCTTCCCTCCTTGCCCAGCCCCCGCAGAGCGACACTGGGCTATGCAGCTCTGGGCCACGTGATGCGGCTTCGGGCAGGGGCCAGGTGAGCAGGGGGGAATGCAGCAATGCTCTGGGCGAGCGGGAAGAAAGGCACCCAGAGCATTGCTGCATCTCCCCCCCCCCCATTTGCCTGGCCCCTGCTCGAAGCCACACTAGCAGCTTACAGCGGCCAGGTGCCCTGTCTGCTGTGTGGGGAAGGGGGGCAGGAGAGGGGCCCTGAAACCCCTCCCCCACACCCAGAAGAGGGAAAAGGGAGAGCCTGGCAAGAACCCCATGGCAAGAACCCCATGCCTGCACTTCCCTCCGTGCCCCTCTGTAAACGTTAAACTTAAAGTTGCAAGGACGCCTACACTTCCTACACTTCCCACCAAACCTTGAGGTAAGCATACATGTGTTGAACTCTAGCAACTCATCACATTTAGTTCAGCTCAAAATTAGAACCAGATATCCATTGAAATGCAAATGATGTTCGGATCCCTTTTTCATAGCCAGTGCTGTCAATTTTATACAGGACGAGTGCCCCGTAACAAAATGTTGCAGATTGTGAACACAGCAGTCTCCACAGTTGTCCTAGGCAGCATTCCCTGTTTCTGTCTCCCTATGCACCCACCCTGCTTAGTTGGTTTGTCCCCCCACCCACCAAGGTACTCTTCCATGTTACTGTTCTCCCTTCCTTACAAACAGCGCCCCCTGTGCCCATCTCCCAAAGACCTTATACTTCCCTCCTCCCCTCCCCTCCCTTACTCTTGCCTCCTTTGAAACACCCTTACTCTTTGTGCCCCTCCCTCCCAAACATGCTTACTACTTGTTCTGCTCGCTCCCAGACAAATTATACTTTCTCCTCTCCTTCTCAAACACCCTTATACTTTACACCCCTCCTTCCAAATACCATTACCCTTTCACACCTCCATTGGGGGCAAATACCCTTTCCCTCTCCTCAAACATCCTTCACTTTCCCCTCCTCCCTCCCACTGAAATGTCCTTCCCCACCTTCTTCACTCCCCATTCCTACCTTTACCTTTACTTGGGGTGGCTTATCGCAGTGCAGTGGTGCCCAGGATGGGCATGTGTCTCTCCACTGTGCAGCAGTGCTGGCCTTTCCTTGTGCTGGGGACAGTGGAGGGTGGCATGGTGCAATGCTGGCACCCCTCTCTGCCCATCAGCCTCCTCTACATTCCATCAGTAGGCCCTGTAATTCTGCCAGTGCCTGGTGCTTCCCCCAGACCAGCCATGTTCTTTTCCAGCTGGGCGAGCAGAGGCACAACAGGAAGCCATGTCTGCTCAAAGAGCAACCCACCCCAAGTATGTTTCTAATTTTTAAGATTTTTCTGCAACTTGGAAGAGGGGGTTCCCAAGGTTGCAGAAGCCTCTGGTCTCATACAAACATCCTAAGACATAAAAGGCAAACTGTGTTGCCAACAACTCACTTCTTATCCCTGCGCATATGCAGAACGTGGGGATAATATGTGAGTGGGGGCAAAATGGTTTGCCTCCCCACCATGTGGCTTCGGGAAGACCAGGTGCCATGGCGTTGGGCCTTCCCACTGCCTCGGGGCTTCTCAGCTGGGCAGGGAAAAGGTGGGCAAACCACCGCTTAAACCCTGCCCAGCTGATCCACGGGTGAGGGTGGTGGTGGTGGAGCCTGTCTGCCTGCCCACCACTCAGCTGGGCAGGGAGAAGGGTTTCCCCAGGACTCTGATCCATGGTTTAAACATCTGCAGGGGAGGGGCACTTGGCAATTAGTATATACAAGTGGGGGACCTACAGGGACTTGAGGGGGCATCTCATTTCCCCCCTGCCCTACAATGTCCTTTTTTCTTTCACTGCATCCCATAGCCTCTCCCCTTCTCCTAGTTCCTTTTCTCCTCCTCCCTCACATTCGTCTGCTTCCGTCTTCACCTTTCCCCCTCTCCCCCAGCAGCCTCTTCCCTATGGCCCAGTTGTGTGGTGCTGGCTGCGCCAGGCCTAGTTGCATGGTGAGGAACCTGCAAGAACTTGCAGTAGGTACTTCATTTTTCCCTGTATCCTTTTCCCCACACTATTTCCTCTTTCCCTCCTCCTGGCAGCCCCCATGCGTTCACCTTTCCCTATGTACTGCTCCCTCCCTTCAGCCCTTCCCTGACAGAAACCAGACCTGGAATACTGACCTAACTATTATTTGGTTGCCTAGCAACAGCCACTGAGGGCATCTGGTTAAAGCTATAGGAGATCCTTTAATCATTTTGAGGGTTTTAAAACCCCAATGTAATTTTTAGATTTTTCTGCAAATGTGGGATATTTTTCAGATGTGTAGGAAGATCTGTCTTGTCCATTCATGGCCCCAGTCTCCAGATTTAAGCATCCATAGATCAGGGCCACTTTGCTATTAATATATGAGAGGATACTTTCCCCCTGTTCAGCCAGCATCCATCTGTCCAGTGTTCTCCGTCAAATCTGACCTTCTATGTCACTTGGAGTGTTTTCATAACTTGACAAACCAGCTCAAAAGTTAAATTTCAAACAAAAAAGTACAAAGAATAAATAAAAAACGGGATACATATGGCATGTTCCCAAAATGTTTTATTCTCGTTATCTAGAAACATTTGTTGCCATTATCTTTTTAAAAAATGTATATCTGGTAAATGTGGTGCTAATTTTAAAAATACACCTGTTTATTGCAATCTTTTATGATTTTTATCTTTCAAATGTACTTTTATAGTATTGAGTTTGATTGTGATCAGATACTTAATATGTTTTGTTAAATCATGTCAAACCAGAGAATTCCAACCAAACCAAACTGAAGCAAGGGGCACTGTTGCAACTTAGCCCAACAGAACCAGTGTCAGTCACAGAAACTGGGCAAACCAAGAGAGCTCCTGTATGGATGGGCCACTCCCTCCCCTCTCCCTCCCCCCATGACTCGCTCCCTCCTCCCTCTCCCCTCTTGGAGAAAAAGTAGAAGCAGCCCAGGAAGGAACCAGTCAGAGGCTGGAGCCACATTTCCTGGATTTACCCAGATTTATCTGGGGGTCTGGATCTGGGTTCCTGGATTGAATCCCAGATTCTCTGATTTGATTAAGGGAAGCAGGATTTAGCCAGATTGGCCAAAATCCAGGTTTTTTTCCTGAAACCCTGATCTGGATTGTACACCCCTCACCTGGGGTGTAAAGATTCTAGAGATTCTAGAGATTGCATCCCATTGCCTAAAGCTAGGGCCTGGAATAGGCTGAGCATCGTATATTCAGAATGCCAGTTTCAAGGAAGAAACCAAATTTATATGGATCACAAAAATGTATTTATTTATTTGTTTACTTCATTTATAGTTCACATTTCTTGCTGAAACTGAAGGTGGATTACAAAATATAGAAAACAATTTAGACAGAGAGCATAGTGGTGGAGAATGCCCGCAAGTCATAGCCAGGGCTTTTTTTCTGGGAAAAAGAGGCAGTGGAACTCAGTGGTGGAACTCAAGACCGCACAATGACGTCACTTTGGGTCAGCTGGAACAAGGGGGGAGTTTTTTAAAGTTTAAATTGCCCTCAGCAAAAATGGTCACATGGCTGGTGGCCCCGCCCCCTGATCTCCAGACAGAGGGGAGTTTAGATTGCCCTCTGTGCCGCCAAGTAGCGCACAGGGCAATCTAAACTGTCCTCTGGAGATCAGGGGGCGGGGCCACCAGCCATGGGACCACTTTTAAGAGGCGCCGGAACTCCATTCCACCACATTCCCGCTGAAAAAAAGCCCTGGTCATAGCTAACTTATGGCAACCCCTGGTGAGGTTTTCATGGCAAGAGACTGAGGTATTTTGCCATTGCCTGCCTCTGCAATCCTGGTCTTCACTGGAAGTCATCCAATTACTAACCAAAGCCAACCCTGCTTAGCTTCTGAGATCAGGCTCACCTGGGCTATCCGTGTCAGGGTAGACAGAGAGAATAAGACATCCAATAAACAATGCAATAGGATTAAGATTACAGAATTAGAAAATAATGCAAATAAAAAACTGTCTAAGGCACGACACACCATAACAATGCAGGAAAAGATTACTAAGGTAGACCACAATGCAATAAAAGCGAGAAGATACAAGAAACAATTCCCTTATAAAAGTGCTCTCCTCAACTGTTCCATTATAATACTATTCTAATCTCTTTGTAAAATGTCCCCTTTATAAAAGTGTTCCTGAGGATTGTACATGCAGAATGCAAGGGGGTCAGGCACTGTGACTGGGACAGTCCCATCGGTGTTCTTTGTGCCTGGACCAAATCAGCAAACTCTTAACAGCTTTGAACCATGCTGAAAATGGCACCTCATCCTGTCCAGAATCCCCCCCTCCCCCCTGCAAATCACATCCCCTTGAATACAGGCCTTGCAGGACATTTGCATGGTTGTAATTCTAGTTCAAAAATAGGAAAATTGATGGTGTTATTTAAGGCTTATTGGGCTCCATGAAACGGGGGGGGGGGGGGGAGTAGAAGTAAATAAAGAGAGAGAATAGTGGTGTAAATAAGCAAGCCAAAAAGTGATCAGAATGAGGTAAGCTTCAGTATGTTTATTCTGGAAGGGTCCCGTTCATTTCAGTGGTGAGAGGATGGCCCTTCCGCTGGATACACTTCCCCCCTTTTTGGCAAAGAGCAGCACAAAGGACTTGTGGAACAGGGAGTGCAATGCAAATGAGGTGGTGTATGTTATGATTGCAAAGTAAAGGGAACTGATTCTTGGGTATTTTCGAAGAGCAGCGGCAGCCTTCAAAGCAGGGAATGCCCCAAGGCGATGGAACTTGTACATAAAGAGGATGCTGCACGAGCGTTCTGAAGAATCAAAGCAGAATCGCCTTTTTGGCACTGATTCAACAGATTCACCCGTCCTGACAAGCAATAATGTTGCATGAATATCAAACAGTACACATTTGGGAAAGGATGTGTGTGATTGACAGGGCTGCTTTCTTCTGAAGTGTTCCACTTGCCTTTTGTTCCTGTGGAAACATGTACACCCTGTACTTGTTAAAGATCCAGTTTCTCAGTTTTTGAAAAGATCTTTTTTTAAACAGAAATCAGTTTTTTGAATCTTTGTTTTCAAGTTAGTCCTTAACAGTAAGGTTCTGATGAAAGCTTCTAGTCCTGATGATTATAGATTTTAAAATTACAGCATAGTTTGCTTTTTTCAAAGAATTCCGATGCTTTTCCTTTATGTTTTCCCTCACATCAACCACAGGTGGACCACACAGGTATTCCTTATATAACATTAGTTTACTTGAAGGAAAAGCACAATGTGTGAAACAGGGTCTCAGTCTGTGACTGAACGCCACCCCAGCAGGGCAAAGACCATCTCCATGGGACCAATTCAGCTCTGGAAAACAGTGGGCAAAAAAAGTTGAACTCCCCCTCTTCCAGTTTTAGGATCTGACTACAGAGCCCCAATGGCACAGCGGTTAAGTGGTTCAGCTGCAAATCAGCCCTTTACTGGTTCAAATCCCACTACTGCCCCGAGCTCAGTTGGTGGCCTTGGGTAACCCACTCCTCTCAGCCCCAGCTCCCCAGCTGTATTGTGAGGATAATAATAACACTGACTTGTTCACTGCTCTGGGTGAGGCACTAATCTGTCTAGAAGAGCAGTATATAAGTGCAGTTGTTATCATCATCATCATCATCATCATCATTATTTCTCATTGCACTAACAAAAACAGAAGTTGCATTTGGTTGAAGACAAAGTCTCTGCTATCTATATGTGCTCCATCTTTTCTTGCTGAGCCACAAAGCAGATTATAGAATTAGATGTAAAACAAACAGTATAATATATATAATGAGTGATGGAATAAAAACAAGATTAAAAGAAAACAGCCTAATGTTTATTTATTTATTTCAAAAATTTCTATGCCATGTATCCAAGGAACCTGCCTAAGGTATCAAAAATTTTCACAGGCATGAAAGTTAGCTCACTTTTATAAAAATACTCTCCTGAACAACTCCCTTAATTTATCACTTTTACTGTACTGTTTTACTGCTTTCTGCTTGAAATCAAGTTGCCTTGACTTTGCTTGAACATTGGGCTAGCTAGACCTGTATTGTATACTCTGACTGGGCACTCGAACAAAGGTGGCTCCTAGAGAAGGCATCCGAGGTCCTTTCCGCTGGAGTTATCCTAAGGTCTTATGTAGGCACCACAAGTGCTTAAGCTATGGCCCTTCCTATAACTTCCAATGCTATCTTCATACTTCTGCATTTGTGCAACTCCTATGTCGGGTGACTTTTGTAACCCTGAGGCAGGCAAACCAGTTTTCCAGTATAGTACTCAGAAATATATGGACATTTGCACCAACATGAGCATATGAGATGTGATGCAACAGGTCTCACAAGCCTCCATTCAAGGTCACTTGGGAGCTTGGAAAGTTCTGTGGTGATCTCAAGTCTCTGGTGCCGCTGACACTTCCCTTACTCCCAGGTAAACTACTTCTCTCTCTCCCGGTAACCACTGCCACCATCTGATCTCTAGAGCATCCCTGCTGATGAATTACATCAGCTCTCTTTCAGCTTGTTGCCCCTTTAAGGGCTCTGCCTATTTACTGCATCTCTCACTGTTTTCTCCAGCTACTTCAGGGAACAAAACATGATCTTGCACACTCCAGGGATGTGGCATTGACAGCCACCCCCTCCCCTTACTTCTTCTTAATAAACATGACTGAAATTAAGGTGTGGAGTGGGTACAGAGTCAGACTTCCTGAATTCCAAAGGGAAAGAGATTATAAAAAAGTACTCTATTCACACTGGTAATGACAAGGATTAAAGGAAAAATTAATATGCTTCCTCTAAGCCTGCTTTAAACATATCCTTACAGTGATGGTTAAACTAAGGAAAGGCTCTTTAAATCTTGACGTTAATAGCATTCAGAAAGCATTCATTACCTCAGACGGTTTGATTGGGGCTACCTGCCCTTTGTTAGCTACACCTGGCTAACAATGGCCTCCATCAGGATAGAGCTCCAGTATGAGCAAGCTGGTTGTATGTGTTGGAACAGAGATGACTCAGGGTGCTATTTTTCTCTTTGAACCAAACTGTGCAAGTGTAATGGCTCTCTTTGTCTGAGCTAGAAGCTTCTCTCTGACTCCTCTTTCTCTTTCCATGCCTTTGTTCTCTCTCTCCTCCTGGTCTTGCAAGAAGCAAGGCGCTTCTGCAGAACTCCTTTGTGCAAAACTTGCCAGAGGCATACTCTCTTACTCTTAGTCACGTGCAGTTGGATTAGCTGGCCACTTGTAATGGGGAGTAGTGTTATTTCAGTTACATTTATTTCTCTTCTGCTACTACAAATATGCAAGTGGACATGAATTCGCTTCAATAAAAGTACTTTTTATCTGTTGTAATGTACTAGCTTGAAGTGCCAGTGTATAACACATGTGATTCCACACTTTCCTGACTGTGTAGCTTTGCTATATTAACTAAAAAATACCCCCAATGCCGTATGAAGGTAAAATCTCTCTCTCTGACCCTCAAGTTTGTGGTTTAAATAACATCCTTCTCCCTCCCTCCTTGGGATTACCTTAGCGTCTCTTCCTTTCCCAGAGTTTTCCAAGCATTATGGCTCTAGATGTGACTCTGGTTGTAAAGGAGGCCCAGACTTCCTCATTCTCCTAGCTCAGTCCATCTGCATTTCTATGGAGCTGGATGGGTCTGGTGCTGGGAGGCAACTCATCTCTCACCTGCATTTCCTCTGAGTACCTGTTTCAAATTGCAAAAAGAGTCCAGTAGCACCTTTAAGACTAACCAACTTTATTGTAGCATAAGTTTTTGAGAGCCACAGCTCTCTTGGTCAGATGCATCTTACGAATAGAGCTGTAGCTCTTGAAAGCTTATGCTACAATAAAGTTGGTTAGTCTTAAAGGTGCTACTGGACTCTTTACTATTTTGCTACTACAGACTAACATGGCTAACTCCTCTGGATCTAAATTGCAAAAAGACAACTTTTTTCCTGTCTGGTCATGTGAAGAATGTAGATCCCTTTAATACAGCCTTGATATAAATCCTGGGGTGAAAAGCATTTCACCACATGAGCCCAACATCATTATGAAATCAATTCAAGGACTGAATTAAACTCCCCAAGAAAATGTGGCTCACATCCTTCAGAAAGCATCACAAGTCAGAGTGAAGGCCCCAAACAATTTTCCACTCCGCTACACAAAGATAGTCATCTAAGGGCATGTAAAGTCTATTAAGGCATCATAAACAACGGATGTGCTTCAAGAATACCCCTGTGAAATCCTACAGAACTGTTACAGGTGTGATACCTTTTCTTCATATGTGAAACAGCTCATTTTACAGCACCAAATTATAGCTAGAGCGACTAAGCTTCCATTTGGAAAACTGTTCCCCCACCCGCCAGAGATATTCTTTTCCAGTCCTTGAAAATGGCTTTCCCCCAGTTTGAGCAGCCAGTTGGACACTTCCCCTGCAGCTAGGATGGCCAGCTGTCCTCTTTTCTGAGGCCTGTCCTCCGAAATGTTCAGTAAATTTGGCTGAGGTGTTGTTGGGGTTTTTTTTTTACTGAAGAAGTTTTTGTAAAGATTTAAGTGACACACTCTGAGCACTGAATGTTCCCCCAATACAGTTGCCAACCTTCATGTGGGGGCTGGAGACCTTCTGCTTTCTTCATTGGAGCTGTGGTTCTCAAAAGCTTATGCTACAATAACGTTGGTTAGTCTTAAAGGTGCTACTGGACTCTTTACTATTTTGCTACTACAGACTAATGCAGTTAACTCCTCTGGATCTCTGACCTTGGAGAAATGGCTACTTTGGAAGGTAAACTGTATGGTTTTATACCCTACTGAGGTTCCTCCCCTCCCTATACTATACTCTACCCTCCCTCAAAATCTCCAGAAATTTCCCAACCTAGAGTTGGCAATCCTATGCTCCACATAGAGTTGGCCAATGATTTTTAAAATTTATTTCAGTTCATTTATACTCGTCTTCCTCCCCAAAGGGGACCCAAATCGGTTTACATCATTTTCCTCTCATCTATTCTTCCTCACAACAACCTTATGAGGTAGGTTAGGGTGAGAGAACTGGTCCAAGTTCACCCAGCAAATTTCCATGGCAGAGAGAGTCTCCCAGATCTTAGTCTATCACTCTAGTCACTATACTACTCTGGTTTGCTGTGATTGAGTTAAATTTCTTTTTAAATTACAGGAACTAATTGTAAATTTGCATCTTTGAATGTAAATTAGCATATCCAAATGTGCTCTCTCCCCCCCTTTTAGGGCCGCTGTCTTCCGTTTCATAGATGGCCACCCTACCTATATCCCTCACACGAAAGGCCTAGTGCCAGCCACCTACTAGTTACATGATTTGATTTCTCTAGATCATGTAAAGACCTTGTTTTGCTCACTACAGAAGACAGACAGAATTTTTTTGGAAAGCAGGTGATGGTTTTAAGAGAGGGCCTTCCAGTGACCTCGGCATGACATCAGGCTCATGAATAGCCAGGTCTGTCGCGGGCCCTCCTGCTTAATTTTCTCTGAGGAAATCTTCTGTTAAGGAGCAACAGTTTTCCATTTCAGTCTGCAGCACCAGCCAACTGCTTGTTATTTCACTTGGCTGAGCCTAACAAGCTAATGGTATGTTTGATTTGCACTACAAGTTCCTGCTCCTGCCGCAGAGGTCAGATATTTTACTACAGATGCAGTTCTCCTTGTTTGTTTGTTTGCTGGGATTTTAATCCTGCTTTCTAGACAAAAGGTGCCTCCCAAAATGTCTTGCAACAATTATGATTCAAGACATGATGCAGGTTTTGCCCTCAGTCTCCCTGATGAAAAGACAACTTAGACAAGACGTGTGAGGGGAGTGGAGGGAAAAGTTAGATTGGTTGCCAACCACCAGGTGGGTGCTTGATTTCGACTGAAATTACAACTATAAATATCAGTTCCCCTGGGGAAAATGGCAGCTTCGTAGGGTGGATTTTATGGCATTTCATCCCTGCTGAGCATCCCTCCCCTCCCCAAACTGTGACCTCCCCAGGCTCCACCCCTCCCCAATCTCCAGCAATTTCTCAAACCAGAGTTGGCATCTGAAAACAAGGCTGACCTCCCCCTGCACTCATGCAGGGAGAAAGTGAATGAAATGTCACAGGGCCCTCCGGACATTGTACTCTTTCTTCACTTCTGCAGTCAGCAGGCAGCAATAGGCCAAGCTAGACAGTACTCTGTGATCAAGATCTCCCACAATAATTTTCAAAAAGGAAAAGCCACCTCAGAAAGGGCCAGTGCCTGTCCTTTTTTTCCCTGATGGTACACACCGGTACATTGTACTGGTTCCTCTTTCTGCAGTACCAGCACCTCTTCTGGCTGGCAGGTTTGGGTTCCCAAGTCAGTGAACATCATGAGTACTGGCACTTCTTTTTAAAGGGGAAAAAAACACTGCCAAAAAACAGCAACACACAGTTTGGATCATCAGATACCTGCTTCTCAGAGTCAAACCTTTGTTTTAATAAAGGAGTTTGGTCAAATAATATTAGTCCCTTTGAAGTCCTAAGAGTCATAAAAGCTGACCACTACTCTTTGTAGGGTGTTTTTTTTTGTCTCCATATTTTTCTTGTTTACATTCATGGTAGTTAGAAGATAGCATTATTAGAGATCGACTCACAAGATCTGCTACTTGCTGTAGGGGCCACTGCTTTATTTCTCCTAGTACTTTCAAGCCAAGATGAAAGATTGTAAAAAAAAGTTCCGTCTTTTGTCCTGAGGGAATTACCGCTCACAAAAGTCCTTGTAATTCCTTACAGCAGGCAGTTTATTTCTCAGAGAAGATATTTACTGGGTCAGGTTCTTTCCGGTGTCCTCAGACATAATTTCGATCTAGCTGTGAAAGTAAGGAACTGAGGAGAGCCTTAACTGGAGGGGCTCTTTACAACAGGATTTTACTTTGGTTGATGAATGCAATAAACGGGGACTGGAGGAGACCAGCGGAGCCACAAAGCTTGCTGGATGACTTTGGCTTAGAGGTGCTTGAACACCCACCACAGCTCGTGTTTTGTTTACAAGCAGAGAGCCATGCAGGGGGCGGGGGGGGGGAGTCAAGCAGTTCTACGGTTCTGCATTTCTTTAATAATTAATTACAATGATTATGAAAATGGTGTGTTTTATAATTGTCATAACTAATACGGAAAACATAACAAATTCTGGTTGTTGTGGGTTTTCCGGGCAGTATTGCCGTGGTCTTGGCATTGTAGTTCCTGACGTTTCGCCAGCAGCACCAAAAGACAGAGGTCTCTCAGTGTCACAGTGTCTCTGAGTGACACTGAGAGATCTCTGTCTTTTGGTGCTACACCTCTGAAGATGCCAGCCCCAGCTGCTGGCGAAACGTCAGGAACTACAATGCCAAGACCACGGCAATACAGCCCAGAAAACCCACAACAACCATTGTTCTCTGGCCGTGAAAGCCTTCGACAATACATAAAACAAATTCTCATTCTAAACAGCCTATAACAACAACAACAACACCTGTGATTTTCTTTCGTATTGTTTTGGCCTCTTTCATTATTGCAGTTTCTACCTCTATGGTTTCACTTTTACAAGGCAGCCAGCATGTTCTTGGTGAAGGCACAGAGACAGCAAAGTGTTCCTTAGGCCTAGAGAGGCAGAGAGGCCAAGTTGCGACTTCTTGAGTGCAAACAGGAGCCACAAGGACTATGTTTGCACTGAAGGACATGGGGTTGGACTTTGCCTTCATTTCTCCTCCCAATGACAGCCCTACTGTGCCACGTTTTCCCTTAAAGTCTGCACTGTCTCGCTTGCCTGCTGTTCTTCAAACCTTATCCCTTGTCCAAGCAAATCTACTTTGAGGTCCTCCCCCAGCTGCCTGTCTGCCCAGAAGCCTTGCCCTCCTTGTGCCACCCAATGCCCTTGTCTGTCAGTCTGCCTCTTCCTCATAATAATGTTTGTCAAGCTAAGTGGCTGCAAGGCCAAATCTCCTCATGCTGCTGTCTGTGTAATTGTGTGTTTGGAATCTTTCCTATTCATTCTTCCATAGACTTTAATATTAGACCCAGGAGCATTTCATTACCTCAAAAGGCAGAGGACTTTATTCTATTTGTCTGAAATCTGGCAGTATGGGTGTCCTTTGGGAATACTACAATCCCTCTGAGGAGTTGTGTTTAGATGGAAAACCATGACGGTACAGACCCAAGAAATGTGTGTATGTGTGTGTGTGTGTGTGACATGCGTGTGCGTGCATCTTTCAACGGGAAATAAAACAGAATTATTAACACAAAACAACAATGATGGGGGGTTATAAAATCGTACAAAACAACCCAATAACAAAACAGAACCTTTGGGAATTAATAACAAAAATGAAAGAAAAGAAACTCTTATGTACAAGACTGGTGTTTATGAGCTCAATAGTACACTGCAGTGCAATTGGCAGCACGTCCTCACATTCATATTCTCACACAGTCTGAAGAGAATTCTAGTTTCCCTCCCCACAGACCTGTCTTCTTTGCAAAATGCGTTATCTTTTTTAAAAAAGCCTCATGAAGTAAAGAGAAGGAGCAAATACCTGTTTTTGAACCACAGGTATTGGTCCTATATGAACGGAGGTCCCCATTCATATAGGTCCCCTTAACCTCGTGGTGTGGGGAGGGTCCCTGCACTTACTTGGCCGATCTTCTGATGTGCACTCCTGGCAGGTGCGATGAGGTCACTTCTGGAAGTGACATCATCACACCCATAGAGAGAGTGCCCTCTGCATGCTGGCCCAGACTGCTACCTTTAGACGTATTACAAGGACACATTGTGTTGTACAGTGGAAGATAAAGCACTGGTTAAAAATGGCAACAGGCTGTTAACCATGATATTCTTAAAGCCTGTTCATGAAACTAAGACTTGGGTTGAAAATGTGAACAAACCTGCAACTGCATTTGTGACCCTAATCTAAACTTTGAAAAACTGAAGCATTTTAGGGTGCAAGATTTAATTGGTTTGATGGGCTGTGTTATCCATGGGGCAAAGAACGGGAATTAGCCACACAAACACAGTTGTACCATGCTAGAGTCTCAGATAGTGAAGTTATTTTTTATGATGTTTCCAAGGCTTCAAGTAGTGAATTTTCCAGACACGTTTTCTGCTGGCAAAGACCAAGGAAGAACTCTAGAAATATTCTTGATTTTTGCAGTCACTTCCAAGTATGGTACAAATATAAATGCTTGCTTGCCTAACCCCTGTACTTGTAACCTGTAACAGAGGAGGATCACCAGTCTTCTAGAGTCAGCAACCAGCGCAATCAAGATGGAAAGAAAGGTTTCATGTGCAGTGGCATCATCCCATTGAGAGCTAGTTGGGTGTAATAGTCAGACTGTCAGACTAGGATCTGGGAGACCAAATTTCCACTTTGCTAAGCTTGCTGGATGACCTTGGGCCCATCACACACACTGAACCTTATCTATATCACAAGTTGGGTTGCCAGGTCCAGGCTGAGAAATTCCTGGAGATTTTGGGGGTGGAGCCTGGAGAGGAAGGGGTTTGGGGATGGGGGGGCTCAGAATGGTATAATGCCATAGAGGCCACCCTCCAAAGCAGACATTTTCTCCAAGTGAACTGATCTCTGTCACCTGGAGATCAGTTGTAATTCCGGGAGATCTCCAGCCACCACCTGGAGGCTAGCAGCCCTAATCACAAGGTGGTTGTGAGGATAAAATGGAGGAGAGAAGAGTGATGTAAGCTGCTTTTGGTCCCCGCATTGGGGAGAAAGGCAGGGTATAAATGGAGTAAATAAGTAACAAATAAATAGTCCAGCTAACTCAGTATTGTTTACTCTAATTGGCAGTAGCTTTCCAGGGTCTCAGACAGAGGAGACTTTCCTAGAATCTGTTTCTGCGATCATGTAACTGGAAATGTCAGGCAGAGCCGGATCTATGGTTGCTGGTGCCCAGGGCAACTGAAGACCAGCCACTCCTGGCACTGCATGATGACGTCACAGGGCAGGCGAATGGTGCGGGCGGCCTTCCAGCCACCCGCGCTGCCTTTCACCTGCCCCGCAGGACAGGGGGCGCATGGCAAGCAGGTCTGGCAGCTGTGTCCGACGCCCCCTCTTTGGCGGCGCCGGGAGCAGACTACCCCCCCTGCCCGCCCCCCGTTGATCCAGCCCTGATGTCAGGTATTGAACCTGGGACCTTCTTCATTCAAAGCACCTGCTCTTCAACTAAGCTAATTTTTTTAAAAAAAAAATTGGCCCTAACCCTCATTGGACTGCACATCAGGAGAAAGTAGATCTTCAAGCTCCTATGTTGTGGCTCAATGGTATCTCAGCAAATTCCTGACCTGTTTAGGTTCCAGCTAGGATATTATGGTACATTGCAGACATAGACAAGAGCCAGTTCCTGATACTATCTCCTCATGTTATGGTTTGCTATCCCATACTGCAGCCCTAGCTTCATGTCATAGAGACCTTACCCATTATCTCTCTGTTTTCAGAACAGCTACGTGTCAGTCTGACCTAGCTCACAAGGTTCCTGTGACTCATGAGCATAAAAAATGAATAATGAGCTCTTGGGGGAAAGGCAGGATAAAAATGTAGAAGAAAAATCGATACAATATGCAGGTTTAAATACAATTTTCTGGCCAATCATCCACACAAACAGAGCCTACAAACACAGTAGTGGATTCTACCCTTACACGATCACTCCACCAAGCAAAGTTGGTTAGTTGGTTGGTTGGTTTAAATATATGCATTTCACCTTTCCTTTTGGCTTACGTTTGAATGCTCCCTCCAATCTAAAGAGCTTCAAACTTAAGAGGCTTTTCTGTCGGAGGAAGAGCCATTTAAATTGGAGGGATACTTCTTATAATGGCTACATGGAGAATGGTCGGATCCATTCCATTGGATCTGACTCCATTCAAATGTTAACACTGCTGAGTGGGTGGCCGGTGGTGCTGGTGGTGGGTAGGCATGTCAGTTAGGTACAAAGTACAGCTTGCTTTGACTTCTTCCCATTGCTTAAAGTGTAGAGTTTAATATATAAACCAATCTGGTCCATTACAATTAAGAGCAAGTGATATGACCAGCAAGATCTATTGGTAGGATTGTAGATGGGGGCCCACTCGTACATGCAAGACCATGTGATTAGTATGTATGTGTGAATCAGGCCCCCAAGGTCTGGTCTTTCTTTGTCCTTGACCCTGATGTCAACTCAACCCAAGAACGGGTATGGGTCACACCAAGCAGTATTTTTGCAGTTACTCCATAAATATTGTGTGACAGCATTGTAGTAGCTTGGCTGTCGTTTTCAATTCAGTTCATTTTAAGAGTTTCCTAAGGTATGTATTAATAACCCTAAAAGAGGAAATGCTAATGAAAACACTAAAACATGCCTGAGCCCTTCTGTTGAAATAGCCATCATTTTAAAGAGGGGTCAAGGAAACCAGTATTTTGAAATGCAAAAGAAAAAAAAAACCAAGGTGGATAAAAAAATTGCAACTCATGATGAAACTTCTCAAACACAGTTTTATGTTTTTCTTTGACTTGCCCTATAAATATTTTTACTGCAACATTCGAAGTTTATGAGATCTGCAAGACTAGTAAAAAGGTTGAGTAACTGGAGACCAAAGGCTAATACCTACCACAGGGACCTGGGGATTTTTCTTTATTTAAGAGAGAGAAAGCAATTTATTCTATTAGTATTAGGAAAATATGCTTGGCCAGCAGTCTTTAAAAATTATAGCTTTCTTCCTATTTTCACAATGTACCAGTCTATGAATATAGAGGAGTTAAAAATTATTTGCAAACTATGTGCTGGGGTATTCAGGGGCTCAGTTCTCAAGCAAGGAGGCTGTGGCATTTGCCCTGGAGCTGAGCTTCCCAAATTTAATTAGCAGGGTGCCCAACAGTGACTCAGGCACATCAATTCACTGTGTTGCTGAATCACAGAAATAAGTGCTGCCGGTTAAAGCATTGCAACTTAGCTACAAAAACTCTTGTTTTACAAGTTTTACTCCTGGTTGTAATGGTTGAGTTAAAATATACACCCATAGATTGTTTATGCTGTTGGACTTTTTATTTGGATTTTGATCAAACATTGCTACTGTATTAAAAGCACCAAATTAAAGACACTGCTCACCCCACCCATTGCAACACCCGCACCCCCACCCCCCGTTCATAGGTGCATTGGCAGTTACAGCTTTCCAGGAACATCTTTTTTTCTATACCAGTCTAGGACCCTTTTCACATCAGTTAATTTCTCCAGTTAATTCCCCAAACTGCACTGATTTATTTGCAACCATCCACACCCTATTTTGTACTATTCATAGTAGGTCCAGGGGGGAGGGGAGGGTTACAGCCTTTCCCCTGGTTTTCTGGAAGCACTTTTCCCCTAACTTTTTTTTAAAGCTGTTGGTGCTTTCTTGGCCCACTTCTGCCCATCTCCCACCCCCTGCCAGCCCACTTGTTTGTGATTGGCCACTCTCATCTTTCCAGCCACTCCCTCTTCCCTCCTTTCCATCCCTCTCCCTCCCCTCTCCTTGCTCCTCTTTTTTTCTTTTTTTCTAAATCTAGCATTGGATTGATGCACTGATGATATGCAAGCATACAGGAGGTCCTGAATTCCCCACAGCTTTCATTGCTTTCATTTTTCATTTGTAGGGGTTGGAATATTATAAAAAGATAAACAAAGAGGGGGCCAAGAGAGAGAAATTCCAGGAATAGCGACCCCCTTCAGAGTTCCAGCGATGCATTGATTTAGCACATGCAAAAGAAAAATGTAAAGGGTGACGCCACCAATGTGACGCCACCACAGTGATGCCACCAATGATGCCATTGGCAATGACAGCACCAGTGCGCTTCAATTCCCATTTATTTGAGTATAGAGCAGAATAAATAAAGCGACACCACACCACCATTACATGGAAGAGATGTGGAAGGAATTTGGCCAAGCCGATTGCATTGGTTTCGGCTTGACTTTCTTGAAAAACGAGGCAAAAGTCTGAAGTGCAACAGGGGCTTAGGTTGCTTTATGCTGGATTTATGCACCATCTAAATAAGCTAAAGTCTAGAGATTCTGATTCTGAGGGGCCTTTGAATACAAAAATCTATTAAAATCCCTGATCCTTTTTTGGGGGGCGGGGAGTAACGGTAGGGCCTCTTAAACTTGACATAGTTTAGAGCCTCCGTTTCTCTTAATCCAGCCCTGCTTCTTCCCAGTCTTTGTGATCAACAATTCTACTGAAGTCTTAACATTGACAGTCTTCCAGAAAATACCAGCCCAGAAATTCGATCCCAGCTACAGCAACATCACCCACAAAGACAGAATACAAACCATCAGGAATATTATCTCTCTAATGATACTAAAGCACACCTGGATATAGTCATTCATTCAATCGTTATAATGTATATTTTATTTATTAAAATATGTCTGGCTCCTCCAAAAGGGGAGCAAGGCAGCTCGTATAACATCTGCCAGCAAAGGATATGATACAACAAGGTCATTTTAAAAGCCATCAAAAATTAATTAACAATGACAATTCCAGAGATGCTTAAAAAAACAAACTAGCCCATATCAACCCATGAAAAAACTAGCTTTAGCCTCCTCCAAAAGCCCTTCTAAAGAGAATGCTCTTTCAGCCTTCCCTAAAAACGGAGATGGATGGGTTGGAGGCTCTTTAGATTGGTTGCAGCTCAGAGTCATCAGCTTTGGGTGGCAATTAGATCTCTAGGTCTCTTCAGCATACCTTTAGGGCGCATGGGTAGGGGGGTCCCATGCTCTTGTGCTAAGCCAGGTCACTTTTTGCACCTAAGTATGCTTTAAAAAAAATAACTAGACACTGTCATATTGGATAACCTCCCTTGCTGTGGCCTGACTTCAATGCAATTAGAGTTTCTATGGGAGTACCCAGAAAACTGGTACAAGAATTTAGCCCCTTCTGCACTGGGGACAACTCCTCACTTTCCTTGAAGTCAAGCCAAAAGGCATGAAATCAGCTTGTATGTGGACATTCACACCTCTCTAAAACTCAGTATTAAAATCTTACCCTGATATTTCGCTCCTTATACAATATTCCTACCCGTGCCAAAGCAAAAAGAATAAAAAGGGAACTTCCCCCTGTCCTTTCAAACCAGCTGGGGGAAAGCTGCATAGTGGCTGGAGTGACTATTCATGGAGGCAAATCTGGCACAGACAGTCATGAATGAAAAAAACTCTGCAGTATGGGAACTGAACCAGCGAAACTGACCCGTGCAGACTCAGCTTTAAAGTTGCTGCTAATATCACAGCCTTTAATTTCTTTATTTTACCATTTACTTAAAGCTAATAATCATAGGCTTTGGAAATAGAGAACTGTTTTAAGAATAATAGTAGTAGCAGCGATGGCAGCAGCAGCAGCAGTAGTGGTAGGTACAAGCAGGGCTTTTTTTCAGGGGGAACGCGGGGGAACGGAGTTCCAGAACCTCTTGAAAATGGTCACATGGCTGGTGGCCCCGTCCCCTGATCTCCAGACAGAGGGGAGTTTAGATTGCCCTCGGCGGCGCCAAGGGCAATCTAAACTCCCCTCTGTCTGGAGATCAGGGGGCGGGGCCACCAGCCATGTGACCATTTTCTCCGAGGGCAACCCACTGAGTTCCACCACCTCTTTTCCCAGAAAAAAAGCCCTGGGTACAAGATTTGAGCAAATGAGTTCTTTCTTGGCTGACAAGAATGCTTCCAATGGGTTTGCTCTAGTGGAATAGAATAGTCAGGCATGGGGGTTATTGCCACCTCCTCCCAGCCTCTTTTTGCCCTGCCATATATGGATCCAGTTTAGAGACTAACAGCATCCTGCTAATAATACGAAACAGTAAACCATGTGTTGTTTTTATTTGCTGTTGCTCACTGAAAGATCCTCCATTAAGTGTGGGTTTATTTGCCCATCAACTCCTTTGTCAGGAAAGATATAGTGGCCATTCTATTCAAATTGCTGTCATGAACTGAGGCATGGAAAGCCATTACCTGTCCTGAGCAAGCTGAAGCTGAAGCTGAACCCTTCCACTGAAATGATGGGAAAGCATGAAAATACGGCATCTTGGTCTGTTTAGCTTAAAAGTTATGCTAAGAAGTTGCCACTAACCTAAGTGGTCCAACCCCACCCCCCATCCTCACACATCTCCTTGGTAATGTGCAGGATGTGGCAATGCTCTGTTTGTTGGGGTAATCTCTATCCTACTGGGACCAATGGTTCACCAGTGAATTTTTAAAAGGTGAGACAATTGCATATTCATTTAGAGACTAAAGCCTAAATCCAAACCTCCCTTTCCTCTTGGCAGGAAGCACGTGGGCTCATAGAAGAGGGGAAAGGGTGGGGGGGTTGTCAATTACCCCTCTCAATGCAGCTCATGATGTTCCACTGACCCAGTTTTGTGGGCACAGAAGACTGCAACAAGAGGGGAGAGGCAGGAAAGTTGCTGTTTACTCACCGTAACTCCATTCACTCCCCATAGGATCTAAGGCCATCAGCTCAACTATACCCTGCTATTTCTTCCAAGTCTATTATGTGCTGCATAGCTGCTTTGCGCAGGTTGCAGCCCAATTTAAACAAGATATTATACAAGTGCAAAGTCTCACACATCTTCTTCTTCTTGTTGTTTTTCCCTTTAGCCAACCTCACTTTTAAACCAAGCCTAGCCTGGCCACTGTACACCTCAAATCAGGTTGCCATCTTTTTTCTGAGCAGAGCTTCTGATAGTAGCACAACAGCCAGGAAGTTAATAGATGAGGTTATTCTTGGCATGGAAATGCGGCAAGGGGAAGCTCCACTGGTTCCATTTCTGCCTGTCAAGTAGCTGTTAATGGTACAGAGTGTTGGGGGGGGCGGGGGAGGGAATATGGCAAAGTCAGTTGCCTCACAGCTTCTTGACTCTGTTCTCCTGCCAGTTTTGTGAGGTGTATAAGTAAACACTGGCCATGATCTATGCTACTGCAAAAACATACAACTTGCCAAGCAAAGGCAACTTTCATGATGTGCAGGGTTTACTAGGCGTTCTTTTGTTTCATTCTGTTTTGTTATTGTTGAAAATTATTGCCATTAATGAAGAGTGACATCTATGAAGTTCGGGCAGGTATGAGTGAAAGCAGAATATTTGCCCTGAGAGTGTACTGTATTCACTGCTACTACTCCAGATGTTGGATCAGTGGCCATTTCAGTGCCAAACAAAACAAGCTGGAGTACGGCAGCGGCCGATATTTTCATACACTCCTCTTACAGGAGCTGTGGTGTTGCAGCTGTGAAATAATTCAACATTAGCGCGGCTGAACGGGAAATGGTGGCACCCAGTTTTTGGTGAGGTCTGCCAGCTCCACGTCCCTCAAGCTCTCCACAAAAGACTTACGAAAGATGTTTGGGAATATCTCCCTAGTAATCATCAATAACTGGCTCAAAGGAAACAATTTAGAATGCAAGGCGGCAATATCATGCTGGCCTACAACATTTTGTAAATCTAACAAAATGGAGGCCTCCACCTAGCTGAAACCGGAGCAATGCCGTGATCTCTAATAATCCCACTGGTGTACTGCAGTGGAGGGGGAAAGATTCCTTCAGTTCTCCCTTCCATACAATTATTAGGAGGTTTGGTGCCCCATCCCATATCAAATTTAACATCACAGAATGTAAATACATAGAGAAGACAATGTGTTCATTTTCAGTCTTTTTTTAAAAATTCAGCCCTTATATCAATATAATGTTATAAGCATGTGCAAAAAAATAAAAAGGAGTGAGCATGCTGTGACATCACTAATAGGTTTGCCAGGTCCCTCTATCCTCTCAGCCAAGTGCGTGGCGATGTCACTTCTGTAAGTAACGTCATCGTGCCGGCCGCGGGAGCATTCCTGCACTCCAATTTGGCCTGTTTAGGGCCAAATCGGAGCTCAGGGATGCTCTCGCGGCCAGCGCGAGGGGTGGGAGCACACACACGCGTGCTCCTGAGGTGCATGCCAGTGGCGGGCACAGTCTGGGAGTTTGCCCCCTCCCACCAATCGCTCAGTGATCGGCGGATAAGGGGGCAAATCCCCAGGAGTTTGCCCGCCACTGGCAGGCACCTGGTAACCCTAATCACTAATGATGCCACCAATGATGACAGCACCCTCCCTTGAAAATCCTGATTATTTAAGGCATGTGCAGAACAAAATAAACTCACTCCACAGCTGTAAAAATGCAAAGGGAGGGCAAACATGCAGAAGAACCATGCCCAAACTGATTCCAGTGCTTGAGGATCAACTGCTAAGAAAATCAGGAATAAGTCGAGTGTGAAGAAAGACTTTTTGTCTAACTTGAAATAACATCACAAGTTCTCAACTATTAAATATGTACAATTAAATATTTACCCATAGTCATCAAAAAGTCAAATACTTGCCAGCTACCAAATCCTATCAACCAGCAGATAGATCAAGATGGGTAGCCATGTTAGTCTCTCTGTAGCAGTAGAAAAGAGCATCAACCAACATAACAAACAATAACATAACAAACAATAGTAAATTTAATTATTTTCTGATGTAGGCCTGAACTGGCAGAGACTGAAAGGGGAAGACATTTTTTCCCTCCTTATCCTGCAATACTAGAACTTGGGCAGAGAGGGGAACTTCATGAAATTGATAGATTCAGGACAGACAAAAGGAAGTTCTTCTTGACTCAGTGAGTAATTAAATTGTTGAATTGATGTAGTGATGGCCATATGAGCTTGGGTGACTTTAAAAGGGGATTAGACAGATTCATGGAGACGAGTTCCATCAGTGGCTACTAGCCTTGGTAACTAAAGGGAACCTCCATATTCAGAAGTAGTGATCCTCTGAATACCATAGTTTGAGGGCAACATCAAGGGAAGGACTTGGCATCTATGTTCTGTCTGTTGTTCCCCCAGGGCAACCAGTTGGCCACCGTGAGCCGGACCAAACAAGACATTTTTCACGAGGCGAGTCGGCACAAGTTTACCTGGGAAATGTAGGAGACTCCTTCTCCTCTCTGCCGCTGCTCGCCACCTGCTACCCTCTCTAAACGTGTGTGTTTCTGTGTGGAGGTGGAGCCCAGAGGCATTCCCCTCCCCCTTTCTCCTGCTTGTTGCCTCACGAACTGGAAAGAAGCTGAGGAAAAGTGATGTTTCTTTTGGGGGACTGGGGTGGGGGTGGGACGAGACAATGACAGAAGAAAGCAAAGGGGAAGGGGAAGGAGAAAGCGGGAAGGACCTAGAGAAGCAGCTGCACCTCAGAGTGTGCGCTTTCAGGGCAGGCGCCACCATTGAGACAGTGAGGCGGGCACCGCAGGCACTGGGGTGCCGGAGGGGGCGCCGGACAGGGTGCTGGGGGTGGAGGCACGCGCCACGGAGCTGGCGTCCCGCGGCTGCTGCAGCCACACGCTCCCGGCTAGGCACAGCAGCCACGGCCCAGGCACAGCAGGCATCCAGGGCAGCTTGTGGAGTGCAGGCAGCCTCTGCGTGCCACCCCAGCCACCCGCTAGCCAATGGGTCCAGCTTTGCTGCATGATGATGTCATCACTCAGTGACATCATCGCGCAGACCGGGGGCACCTGTGCGTGCACTATGTGCATGCGCACGGAGGGGTGGCTGCGGGCGCCAGAAGCCCTGGCACCGCCCCTGAGCACTTTGAATGAGCTGCTGAAGACGCAAATCCTTCTTCCAGGCACAAGCCTGCTGGATCTGAGGGCCCCCAAAGACTGTTCCGGGGTGGGCTGCTGCTGCTCTCTCCCAGGACGCCCTCACCCTGGGACCACTGGTCTGATCCCACATGGCCTTCCTCAGGGCTTTTTTTCAGCTGGAACACAGTGGAACAGAGTTCCAGAACCTCTTGAAAATGGTCACATGGCTGGTGGCCCCGCCCCCTGATCTCCAGACAGAGGGGAGTTTAGATTGCCCTCCATGCCGCTGGAGCAGCCCAGAGGGCAATCTAAACTCCCCTCTGTCTGGAAATCAGGGGGCAGGGCCACCAGCCATGTGATAATTTTCGCCAAGGGCGATTTAAACTTTTAAAAACTCCCCCCTTGTTCCAGCAGACCCAAACTGACATCATTGGTCCTGGAAATATGCACGCACTTTGCGCGCGCACATGTGGTGCCAGGGGCACCGCCTCCTACCAAGAGTTGCCCCCTGTGCTGCCAACCCACTGAGTTCCACCACCTCTTTTCCCAGAAAAAAAGCCCTGGCCTTCCTTATGTTCTTTTGTTCTTACATTATGTTCTTATCAACTGATCAGTTCTGTTGAATGTCTGCTATTGGGTACTGCCATGTGCCAAACGACATTGCTCGTCAACTATACAAAAAAACACCCAAGGACCAAAAACATCAACTATCAAAATATATGTCTGCGAATGTTGTCAAATATTGAAAGCAAACAGTATGTCAATACGGGCACCACATATCGATCACTGAATATTTAAATATTTAGACAATAACATCAATGTTTGCAGAAAGCTCTGTGGATAATTTTTGACAGCAAATAAGATCTAAGTCTACAAGCTGTAGTTCAGTCTTCAGCTGAGCCCAAGTTAAAAGAGCAACGTAGCTCACCCAGATTCTCAGGGCCAGTTCTCCGGCCAAGCCACTTAGGTGACCACCCAGGGTGACACAATATGGATGGTGCCAGTACACTGTAGGGGCTCAGTTTATTTCCAGCCGTCAGCAGCAAAGGAGGTGGCGGGCACCCTCTCCTGGGCCCGCACTGTTGATGGCCAGGTCCAAGCTGTCGTTTGAATGGGCCCAGGAAGGGATGAGTGTTCCTTAGGCTGATTCCGCACACGTTGGATAATGCACTTTCAATGCACTTTATCAATAGTTTAAGGTGGATTTTTTGTTCCGCACACAAAAAAATCTGTTCCAAATGATCTATAAAGAGGATTGGAAGTGCATTATCCAACGTGTGCGGAATCACTCTTAGTAGGGGTGACAAAATACCTTGAGCTGGCTCTACAGATTTCCATCTAATGACCTCTTCTCTTGTACCACAAGTTATGAATCTCAACAAGTGGTAGAAAATGCCTGGAGTAAAACTGCCTCTCGCCTGTGCATTTAAACACACAGAATCTCAAGTTTCCACTTCAGAAGCCAACTGCGTTGTTTTGTGTGTTAGAAGGACGCCTTTGTCTTTTGGAGCCATCATATCTTTTGCATGTCCGTGAAAGCTGACTTCTGTTTTCCGTTGTCTTTGGGTGATAAGATCAAGCTCTGAACTCGGATACACCAAGGGAGAGCCCAGCCTGGCGATTCCCCACACAGAGCCCGGCGGGGAAAGAACAAGGCAGACAATGAGAACTAGGATGATAAATTTGGTCTGCCTCTGCTTCCTCTGTGCCTCATTAGGCACTTAGCCAGGAAGGTACAAAGGAGCAGAGACCTCAAAATGGGCCTCAGAGGTCTCCTGTCCCGTTGTGGGGGCTAAGTGTGAACTGTAAGACACATTCATTTCATTCCCTTTACATAATTGTCCGCTTGGCTCAGAGCAGTTTCTTCTGTTGATTGCAGGGGAAGACAGTCAATTGTTGTTCTCTTCAGTTTGTCACATAAAAACCCATTTAATGGATCTGACAGCGACTGCTTGCTAATTACGGGGCAGAATCAGTCGCACAAGGTTTTGTTGTGTCAACGGTCCCCGGAACAATCTGGGGATTGTTTTATGAGAAGATTGGGCCGTCTGATTGAGCACTTTCGCTTCAATTATCTCCATTTGCTGTCACGGTTTGGACTTGCTCTAGTGGAATGAAGAGAACGAAATAATGAGCTGGCCAGCAAGCCTCCAGGAGCAGCAGCTAAGCCCCGAAGAGCCGGCCTGCCTGCGTCTTTCCACTCCACTCCTGAAGTTATTATTACAGTGGTACCCAGTAGCTGTGCTGAAGCTCAAGGGGCCCATTAGCACTTCCATGCTGTTTCCAGAGACTTATAAGGAAGCCACAAATATGTGCTCCGTGATGAAATTTCATAGATCCTGCCAAGCTATTTTCATCCTTTGTTTCACTCTGTTTCCAAAGGACTAGTTAATCCATAAATATCCATAGATTGCTAGTTTCAGGTGCTCTGCCAGCTATTTCCACTCTCTGCTGCCCCACCCCCTTTTTTTTACTTGGGGAAAGGGAAATAATTCCTCATGCTTTTCAAGTTAGTAAATGTGCACATTTAATCCTCATGTAACTCCAAGTTGCAGTCTTTAAAGGAGGAGGGCAAAATCCCTGTCGATGAGACCAGCTCCTTGGTGCTAAATAGACTGCCCAAGCCACAGTGGGTGTAGTGAATGCCGTGGTGGTCCCACTGTAAGTTGTTGAATGGTTTCTCCCTCTGAGCAGTAGATGCGAGGAACATAGTGTAAGGTGCCATTTTGAGAAAGCTCGCAGGCCTGTCACTGAACTGCAGGGGAAAGCGGGATTCAGGGCTGCACCAACAAGGCAATTTTAACATCCTTATACTGCACCTGGTCCTGCCACATTTGCCTCTCGTTTCTTTTGCCCCTAGCCCACCCTCAGTTGCAGGAGCAAGCAAGAGGAAGGGGTGGGTGATGGGACTGAAGTAAAACAGAAACTATATTTGCATTGTCTTATCTGTCACAGCGTTGTGAAAGCAAAGCACCCGTTTTGTTATTCAGCTTGCCATCAAGTAAATCTAGCTCTGGAATCCATGAGAGGCCTGAGCCCGAATTATATCCTTCTCAAAGGCAAGTTAACATTTTCTTCAGCAGGCTTACCAGTCTCTTGGTCAGGGAGGGGAATCCCCTACCACCGGAGGGCACTTTTTGCAACTGCTCAGCTGGCCATGGCGGGAGGGGGGCAGGAAATGGGGGGGTCAGCATTATCTCAACATGCTGACTTCACTCCTCATGCACCCGGAAGTGGCATCAGCGCAGCACTGGGGGGTGCTGGGGATGCTCTGGTGTTTGGGCAAAACTATAAGTTTTGCGAATTATGCATCCCTAATAACTGGGCAACACTATTCTTCACACAGGCATCTGCAGTTACATCTTCTGCCGTACTATTTCTTTTGAGGCAGATTAGGGGGAGCTTTGACTCTGTTGGATTTGATTTTCTCTTTGGCCCCCTAGAGCTTCCAACTTCGAAAAAAAAAAACATTGGATAGAAACTGTGAAAATGTTTTAAATGTTTACAGTAAACATCAGTTTAAGGCGTAGCCTCTGGCATACCTTCACTGTACAGTATGCTCTGCAACATGTGTATATAGGCTCATTAAAAGCTGATGTCAGGGATCAACATGGTGGGACATCAGCTGGAGTACCGTCTCCCACATGACCCAGCGGTTCGTGCTTCGGTGCAGTGACCCTTTTTCGTTCCTTTCAGACTCATTGGCACCAATGGTGCAATAAGAAGTTGATAATAATGATAATGATAATTGTGCTTATATACTGCTTTTCTAGACAGATTAGTGCCTCATCCAGAGCAGTGAACAAGTTAGTGTTATTGAGTGATTCTGCACATGTTGGATAATGCACTTCCAATCCTCTTTATAGATCATTTGGAATGGATTTTTTTTGGTGCGGAACAAAAAATCCACTTCAAATTATTGATAAAGGGCATTGAAAGTGCATTATCCAACATGTGCGGAATCAGACAACATTATCCCCACAATACAGCTGGGGAGCAGGGGCTGAGAGGAGTGGCTTACCCAAGGCCACCTGAGCAGTAGTGGGATTTGAACATGTAGAGTGCTGAGTCACAGCTAAACTACTTAACCACTGCGCTACTAGAAATTTGTACCTTGCTCCCTTCAGGATTGCTACAGTGGACAAGGGGAGGCTGTAAATAGGGGGAAGATTTAACTTGGAGGAGAGGAGAGTCACAATTGGGGAGAAGGAGTTATGTCCAGAGGGGAAAGGGAGTTCTGATGGAAAGCTCCGTAATCACTCTGTGCCTCCAACGGGCCCTGAGGCCTCCAGATGGGGGAAAAATGGGTAGATCTCTGTTTTCAAGTCGAAATGATTACTGTATTATCTGAAGAAGAACCAGGAATGAAATGGATAGTGAATGGATTCATACAATCATTTTGTCTACCCTAAATGGCATTCTTGCAGACACCTCAGAATCCATGAGGATCCTGGTAAATCCCACACACTCCAGTGTACGACAACATTAAGAATCCTAAAGGATCAAGGTTGGGTGTAGCCTATGAAAAATTTCTTCAGCTTCCCAAGATGCTGGATCCAGCCCAAAGCTCTCCAGCTTGCTCCAAGTGCCACCTTTCTCATGACAATTTTATTACATCCCCTCTCGTGATTGTATTAACTGTGGAAATGTAGTCTGCCCAAGAGAGATTATGATGGAAAAGTTGGATGTTGCGCAACATCCTCAGAGGTGTATCATTAGTAGTTTCCTTTGTGGTCATCACTCTTAGGAAAAACAGATATTTTGCTTCAGCAAAAAAAAACCCCTCCTTAAATAAATGCATTTCCCTGCTGTGGTGGGAAAGCTTTTGACGTGGAATTAAATAAACTGTTGGTTTTACTTCCATTGACTCTTTAAGAGATTTTGTAAATCGGTGGCCAGTTAGTTGATCCTGACTTTAGGACTTACGTTCCATCTACCAGTTGTCCTTTTTAGTCAGTCACAAAGGAAACTAGATACAGACCCTGTGCAAGTTCACAAAGAAAAGACAGAGGGCAACAAGGATAATTGAACTATAGAATATCCATCTGGGACATAAATTTGTTTAATTATATGCTTACTTACTTGCTTATTTCATTTATTACCCTGTCCTTTCTCCCAGTGGAGACCCAAATGGATTACATCATTCTCCTCTCCTCTACTTTATCCTCACAACAGCCCTGTGAAGTTGGCTATGCTGAGAGTATGACTGGCCCAAGGTTACCCAACAAGCTTCCATGGCAAAGTATGAATTCAAACCTGGGCCTCCCAGATTCTAGTCCAATACTCTAACCACTATGTGATGCAAACAACATGTTGTTTTTGTTGTGGGTGTTAACATTATTTATAGTCTGCCTTTCTCACTGAGTCAAAGAAGTAAAACCATTTTTTAAAAAAATCTAAATTTATTATTACATAAGATGGTGACCCTCCCCCGCACCAAAGTAAACAGTTCATCATTCTATAGTTTTATTTCTAACATCTCTAAACAATCCGATTTTTTTTAAGTTGTCAAGTTCAGAAATTATTTTTATAGCAAAAACCATTTGGGGTATTTATAATGCTGTCAAACGTTTTGTTGCAGGGTTATAAGGGGAAATTTGCAAGCTGTGCATTTTCTCTTATAACTCCACAAAGAAAACAGCTAGAGACTCTCAAGTATGTGAACCCAATGTGAATTTGCTATTGGCATGGAAAACACTGCTGAGGACATCTTCCAAATACATACAACCAACATAAGGTCACAAGGCCAATATCAGCTGTAGGTATTTGCTAGAAGGAAGTGCTAAAAAATGAAGACTTGGAAATGCTGCCAAAAACAGTGGTGGAATTGTGGCTCTTCCTGTAGTGGGAGTCCTGTGAACTAAATTAGGAGCTTATGTGAACACACCATGAATCTAGAGGCATCATTAATATTGTATAGTACTTGCTTATTTATAGCCTGCTTTTGTTTTGAGCCTAAGTGGCTGCCAAAGCATCTTGCAATTCAAATCAATAACAATATACCATTCAGGCAATGCTAGCTGTTGACTTGTGGCTCCGTTCTTCTATTCTCAGACCCTTTTCCTTTGACTCATCTGCCATCACTGATGCTTCTTGTCTTTCTGAGTCCTGCAGGACATTGATTATGGGGCTCTGAGTATGTGCCATGTGGGCTGCAATAGCGGCACCCAAGGTGATGCCTGTGAGCCCCGTGGCACCCACCAGATGAGTTTCTTGGTGCCCATTTCTTCCCCAAAGCAAAGATCCGGTCCAGTCACTGGAGCAGGAGGTGCATCAGAAGAGTCCGGGAGACATCCCTTTCCAAAGGTAACACCCTTTCAGAAACTGCAGCCTCCGTGTGGTAAGAGGATGTTCAGCTTGCAAGTGCCTGACATGCAGCCATTTTGTGATGGTTCCCAAATTAGGTTTGGGATGGTGATAGGGTTGCCAGCCTCCAGGTAGTGGCTGGAGATCTCCAGGCCACAGAGATCAGTTCACCTGGAGGAAATGGCTACTTTTTGGGGTGGACTCTATGCAATTATGCCATGCCAAGGTCCTTTCCCTCCCCAGACCCCACTTACTCCAGGTTTCACTCCCCAGATCTCCAGGAATTTCCCAACTTGGAGCTGGCAACCCTAGATGGTGAATTCTATGGCTTTATACCCCACTGAGGTCCCTCCCCAAACCCTGCCCTCCCCAGGCTCCTTCCTCCAATATTCAGGAATTACCCAACTCTGGGCCAAGCTACACATGACGAATGACACTTGAACGGCAAGTGGATTGAGTGGAGGGCAAGTGAACAGGGAGAAATACACTTGCTGTTCAAGTGTCATTCGTCATGTGTAGCTTGGCCCTTAGATTTGGCAACTCTACACCCTTTCCCTGTCCTCAAAATCACAAAAGTACCCCCACAAGCTCAACAAGATTGGGGGCTTCTGGCTAGAGTTGCCATGTCCCCTTACCCTCCCAGTGGGAGGGGGGAGACCTGGCTCTTACCTTCTTCTTCCCCTCAGTGCACACACGGTCCTGCAGCTGCGCAGTGATGGCACTTCTGGTGATATCACCATGCAGGTGCAGGAGTGCTCCTGCACTTCTCAGCAGGCCTGATTTGGCCCATTTGGTGCCCAAATTGGCCTGCAGCGAAGCACAGGAGTGCTCTTGGGGTGGGGCAGTGACATCAGTGGCATAATTCACCACCCTAAGAGCACGCCCGGGGGACGTGTTCCTGTGCCTTCCTCCCCCACCAGCCAGGTAGGGTTTCCAGGTCCCTTTGCTCCCCTGGCGGGAGACTGGGATGCTGGTTCCTACCTGGCTCTTGCATGGTGTTTTTTCTTGACATGTGTGCGCAGCGCGCGCGCGCGCGCTCCCAGCTGGTGTGATGATGTCACTTCCGGGAGTGACATCATCATGCAGGTCAAAGGGTGGCCTGGGCACCCTTTGACCAACGCTGTAATCGCCCCAAGTGGCTGAATCACCCCGCCATGAGGTACAATTCAGCCCCAAACCAACCTGCTGCAGCCTGAAATGGAGGTGAGCCGTGCTGCTGGGGGTGCACCACACTGCCAGAGGGGTGCGCCGTGCTGCCCGAGGGGGCACCCTGGGGAGTGCCCCCCCTGCTGGCCAGGCAAGTGGGGGTGGAGGTGGGAAGGTGGGAGCAGGGGATCCCTTGCCCTGGGTGGGGGAATGGCATCCCTATGGCCAGGTAAGTTGAGGCAGGGGGTGGAGGGTGAAAGTGGGGGGGGGGGTCCTCAACTCCCACTGGGGGAATGGGATCCCTACTTTTGGCCTACAGCTTAACAAAGCTGGTATGTTCAATGGCAGAGCAGAGTTTCTGGATGCTGAAACAGATCTTGAAATGCATTTCCTGAAACTCACAGTAGCCAGCTGGAAAGTTTAGTTCTTGGGAAGCTAAACCCAACAGTTCTGTCAGTCTCTGGAAGTAAGAGATCATTTAACACTTTCTCGTGTCCTTTCGTAAGGCCTAGTAAATGCCAGCAGAGGTTGTCAAAACATACCAGCTCAGTCATCACAGCCAATAATAAAACCTTATCTCTGAATTCAATAATTGGTGTAGCAGTGGCGTCCATCTGGCCTCCCAAAGGATGCAGATATAATTACACTCCACTACCTGTGGGTAGTGGAAAAATACCACCGGCCCACTAATTATCCAAAGTGCTAGGTAGCAAAACCTTGAGTTAAATATTTGCAGAAGGCAGACAGAAAGGTGCCAGCATGTACATTTGCAATTACTTTTATTTCTGGCAAACTTGGGATGTAGTTACAATAATAGCCATGGGGCTACAGGATTTGCAGCAAAAGAAAGGGATGCTTATTTGTGGCCATAGCTAAGGCCAAATCTCAGACAGCAATATTTAGAAGAGACACACAATGACTGTGTTGTGCCTGTTACAAAGGCTAAGGATACGATCCACTTGGAAATTTGCCTGCTGAAGTCCTATTAAGATGAGTGGGTCCCAGCCATGGTCTTGTCAGCGCCTATTCATTTCAATGGGATATATGCAAGAGAACTTTCTGGCGCATGATGTCTGGGAGAACTAGAGTTGTCAGCTCCAGGTTGAAAAACTCCTGGAGATTTGGGAAAGGTGGAGCCTGGTGAAGGGAAGGACCTCAGCAGGATATAATACCATAGAGTCCACCCTGCAAAACAGCTACTTTCTCCAGGGTATAGTTTAAAGATCAGTTGTAATTCGAGGAGACCTCCAGGCTCCACCTGGAGGTTGGCAACCCTAGCTGGGAACACAGATTTCTCAGGGGCAACAATAATCAGAAAAGGCTACATCCGCCTCAAAACAAAGGACATAGTCCTTAGGTCTATCAGGACTATGCCCATAGTCCATAGTCTTATCAGTTCTCCAAGCTTGGCTTAAATGCAGGGGATCAATGGTTGGGTCAAGAGAACCCATTTCAAATTCATCTCTACATTCCCCACCGTGTTGGTGGCCTAGCCTCAGAGGCAGAGCTGTGCCCAGATGTCATTTGAGGAGCATCTGTTGTCAAGAATCCCAGGAATGTAAGATCTTAGCAGTGACATCATTGCAGATGTCAGCTCTCAACAGCATCATGATTAAAAGCTGTAATATAGTGACCAAAGTCCAAGCTACTTGTTACGTTTTCTTCTGTGATGGTTTCAGAAGGACTTTCTTTTTCTGAATGTGGTGGCTGGGGCTGTTTTTTCAGGGGGAAACATGGCACAGAGGGAAAGGGGCTCCTTAACCCTTTCCTTTCCTGCCCTTTTCCCATTAAGAAAAAAACACATTTGGTGCTGCTTTTATCCTACCCCCACACACACACACACTCCCCATGTGAAAAACTGATACGTGCACAAAATAGGGTTGCCAGCCTCCAGGTGGTGGCTGGAGATCTCCTGGAAATACAACTGATCTCCAGGCTATAGAGATCAGTTCCCCTGGGGAAAATGGCTGCTTTGGAGGGAGGACTCTATGGCATTATGCCCTAATGAGGTCCCTCCCCTCTCCAGACCCTGCCCTATCTAGGCTCCACCCACAAAATGTCCAGGAATTTCTCAACCTGTGCCTGGCAACCGTAGCACAAATCCATCTAGCTCAGTTTTGGCACTTCCGACTAGGAACTGCTTTCCAGGATCTCAGGCAGAGACAGGTTTTTTTCTTACTCTTGTTCCATCCTGATGTCTTTTATTTGGGGATGCAAGAGATCCATCCCGTAACTTTCCACCCGGAGACGCAGGAAAGCGGAGGCCATGCATGCCATTCTGAATTCCTTGGTGGAAGAGTGAGGCTTTTTAAAATCCTATAAATAAATGAGGCCCATCACCAAACTACATTTCCCAGAAGTCTCTAGGAGATGGAAATCTCTTTTAAAGCAGTTTAAGTCTATGGTGTCGATAGCCCCTCTGAATAAACTTTTAAGTGATGTGTGTAGCATTCAAATGTATTTGTAAGCACTCATTCAAATAAAGGCTGCGGGAGCTTTCTCTTTTGGAAACGAAACATGTTTCCTAACCTCATATAGCACATACCGAGGTTATTAGCAGGTTAAATTGATCTACTACCATGAGGATTTCCTTCCTGTTTAAAAATATGGTTTGTGGCAGAGCTTAAGTATGTGCCATGTGGTTACATATTCCGTTTGCAAGTCTGTTTACCAGTCATTGCTTTGGTCCGCATTCCTGTTTGATTACTGAGGATCAGACGCATTCACTCAGAATGGCACATAAAACCTGAGACTAATCCGTCAAACTGCCAAGCCTGAGCAAATCCATGTAGGAGCTGCAGCGCCAAAACAAAAGTTGCCACATCAGATGGGGCAAGAGATCCCAATTAATTCCCTTCCTATGGGTTCACAATCAGTTTCCATGAACAGAACAATTTATGCCAGAATCACTGGCAATAAGTTCCTCAAGACTTTCTGTACTTGCTACTGTTGGCAGGGCCCCGCCCAATGAGAACAATAAGGAGAAAATTAAATGTATGAAGAATAGGGTTGCCAGCCTCCAGGTAGTGGCTGGAGATCTCGCGGAATTACAACTGGTCTCCAGGCACAGAGGTCAGTTCACCTGGAGAAAATGGCTACTTTGGGGGGTGGACTCTATGCAATTATGCTGTGCCAAGGTGTTTTCCCTCCCCAAACCCCACTTTCTCCAGGTTTCACCTCCCCAGATCTCCAGGAATTTCCCAACATGGACCCGGCAAACCTACTCCCAGGGCAGTGTGACAACATTATGCCACCCTAGAGGCCGAATTGGGCCTGTTTGGGGCCCAAATCAGCTCACTGTGAAGTGGGGGGATGAACCTGGGCCCTGAGTGATGATGTTACTTTCTGGAAGTGATGTCATCACACTGCCCTTGGAAGCTCAAGGACATCAAAAGTACCAGGTTCCTCCCCTCCTGCTGAGAGGGTAAGGGGACCTGGCAACCCTAATGCAGAATTCTGGGATATTAACCCTCTATTAGCTCTGCATGAGACTTAGTGTGGTGTAATGGACTAGAGCGGGGAGACCCAGGTTCAAATCCCAACTCTGCCACGGAAGCTTGCTGGGTGGCCTTGGGCCAGTCACTCACTCTTGGCCTAACCTCCCTCACAGGGTTGTTGTAAGGACCAAATGGAGAGGAGAATGATGTACTCTGCTTCAGATCCCCACTGTGGCAAAAGGTGTGGTATAAATGAAGCAAGTAAATAAATAAATAAAAATATCGGATACCAAGACCTGGTTCTTTAAAGATCCGCTGGTGGTTGATTGATGAAAGTCATGCATGCTTCTGCCACTTAATGCTTTGCTGCTGGCAAATATGTGGTAAAAGAGCATCCATCTCACTGGGCTGGTCTCACTGGGCTGAGTCTCTTGGCAGGCCTCAGAACGTTGATTGGCACTTCACCAGGCTCTTGCCTGCAGCAATTCTAGATGGTCATTATACACAAATCCCCGTGCATAACTGATTAACAAAATGGAGGAGATGCTATAAGCTGCTTTCGGATTAGAAAGAGAAATGATTGCTGCTCGTTTCTGTATTTGGGAAGCTTCAGTCCACAAAGACCTTCCACACTATATTTTGTTCTTCCCTTTCTTGGTGAAACCTTTAAAAAACCTGATTCTTCTCCTGTGGTGGAAAAATGAACCCTCCTTTCTTTCCAATTTGCATCTGTACATCTCTAATAAAGTAGCACAGCTTGCCCTGGCAGCTAAGAAAATCCGGTCTTGAAATGTGCTTAATGGTTAAGGTTCCTTCACCTGCCTATAACAAAGGTGCTAATGTCTTTTATTGTACTTGTATGTGTTTTTGACATTATAGTTTTATCGTTCATTGTTCATGTTCTACTTAGGTGTTTCATTTGCTTAATTGTGATGGCCTTTGGCCACATGCAATAAATATAATTCTGATTCTGATTCTAGAACCTTGATTGGCACTTGCAAAGGCTGTGCGTTTAGACCTTGCATGGATTTTCAGCCACACTCCTTAAGGACAAGGCACGATATGAAGGGCAAATCCACAGGCCCTCAGAGCATCCGGGCATTGCGCTAACTGTTTGCTAAACACCTGAAAGTATAGCGACTTTCTAGCGTGATTTAATCGCGCTAGAAAGACGCTGTACTTCTGGGTGTTTAGCGAACATTTAACGCAATGCCGGGACGCACCAAGGGCGTGTGGATTTGCCCGAAGACATGTTTTAATGGAATTAATAAGCAGCTTGAGACAGACACAGAAATAGTGTATGGTCCTCAGAGCCAGACTGGTGTAGCAGTTAGAGTGTCAGTCTAGGAACGGGGAGACCCAGGTTTGAACCCCCACTCTGCCTTGAAAGCTCACTGGATGACCTTGTCCAGTTACACATCTCATCCTACCCTCCTCCCAGGATTGTTGTAAAAACAAAATGGAGGAGATGCTATAAGCTGCTTTGGCACCCCAGAGAGTAGAAAGATGGGATATAAATGAAGGAAAAGAAATAAAATTAAAAGATTTCTCAAGTTTTGTCCAGAATTCTCATTTGAGTGAGGGACAGGCTTCCTCAGGTATCCCCGCCACAATGCCTCATTATAAGCCATATAATATACATATTTTGTTGCTTGGTCTTAAGTTTTGCCCTAGATTTTCCAAATAGTTTTTAGGGAGGAGGATAGTTAGCTGCAGAGTTTCCTCAGATTGTGTCTGGTGTTCCCAGGATTACTTAGCTGAAATATAAGGATTTCTCTATATGCTGTTATTGGGATTCGCAATTTAAGACCCCAGTGTGAAATTAGACTTCCCTTAGGAGATCCACTAATCCTCCAATTTCCAAACTAAAAAGAAGTGGTAGTTGTGGCAATGAGTGGGCCCCAGTTGACCACCTTCAGAGTGGTCTGGTCTTCTTGAATACCTAGTTGTTGACCAGCATACTACAAAATCATCACTGGCTGATGCTGATTGGAGTTTGAGTTACCTGAAGCGGACCTTAAATGCCTATGTGAAAAACAGATGGCATCGGATAGATAATCTTGTTCAGTCTAACTCTGTAAGAATTCTTGCCTCATGGTCTTCCAAGGGGAAGGATGTAACTCTCTGTGCTGTGTCATGAAGGCCTTGTCCACAAACCCACACCTCTCAGCCTTGCTGCCTATTTTCAGGCCGTGGTTTAGTTATAGGGAAAGTGACTCTAGTTTAGGATCTTTCTCTCTTCTCCAAGATATTGCTATGGATGGAATCTGCCTCAATAAAACTGTAAGTTATATCTTTCTATGATTTGTCTGAAGACTAATTAATGCATGTTTGGGGTTAAACGCTTCTAAGTAACTCTGCTCCTACCATAAAGGTATCACAAAACTAGAAACAAAATTCTAACAGGGATTTTGTAAGAGAGCCAGTTTGGTGTAGTGGTTAAGAAAAATGGGACTCTAATCTGGAGAACCAGGTTTGATTCCCCACTCTTCCACTTGAAGCCAGTTGGGTGACCTTGGGTCAGTCACAACTCTCCCAGAGCTCTCTCAACCCCACGCACCTTACAGGGTGATTGTTGTGGGGATAATAATAACATAATTTGTAAACTGCTCTGAGTGGATGTTAAGTTCTCCTGTAGGGTGGTATATAAATCGAATGTTGTTGTTGTTGTTATGCAGCACTTGCATTTAAAACTCTACTTGCATTAGAGAATAGTCAAGTCAAAACATTTGTTTTCCTAGCTATAGAGCTAGTTGTTTTTGTTCTAGTCCACAACAACTCCATCCCGGTCACACTTCACTTAAAAGCACCCATTGCTCCTACACACACAATACAACCGTGTATCTGGATTGTATACAGATTGGGTACTCTTCCCACTTAGTGCATGAAGGAAAGGAATCAAAAAGGCAGTATTTTTTCTATTGTCATTGTTTTAGGGCAATCTTTTAAGAGTTTAAATATATGGAATATTATGTATGAAATGTTTAGAACTGGATGCACAATTTTAGGATACAACACTTTTAATGTGATCTGTAAAAAAAAAAAGTCTGGCAATAGCGTGTGGTTAGAGACAGATATTCATCCTGGCTTCCAGCTTTCAAATCCAATTTCAGCCAGCTCCCAAACTGTTTAATGAGCTCATTTGATTGTGTCCAGACTAACACAGAGATATAAACAATGTTAATCCCTATTTCTTGGCACTTTTGACCCCCTGCTTGGATTCATTATTCTCCTTTTAGCCACATCAAGGCACAACACTCCAACTAAATCATTCAAGCGTTTTGTTCATGTAACAGGATTTTTTATGACCCCCATGTTTTCGTTATGCTACTCTCTGTAGTTTTGTTTTTAAATCCATAGTGTTAGTTTTAAAGGGGAAAGAATCCGTACACAATGGCTAGCATGGGTGGGTGGGGGGAGTATTTTTCAGTTTGCAAGGATCAGTCAAGTTTGTCCCACCTGCATGTGCATGTTATTAGTCTTTAAGGTGCCACTGGACTTTTATTTTCTAGAATAACCTGGCTGAGCATATTTGGGACTGACTAGTGCAATCCAGAAATGCAATTCTTTCCAGTCAGCACATGAGCACATGCTCAAAGCAAAGGGCTTTTCTGGATTTGTCTGTTATTTCCAGAGGGGCACGTAACATAATCATGCTTTTTGTATTATAGCTTTCACTGGTTATGAAAGAAACATTTTCCTTCCAGGGTCGCAGCACAAGAGCCGCAGCTTAAGGCAGGAGTATACTTGCAAAAGCTCATTGTTTGGGTTTAATCTGTTAAATGCTGAAGTGCTTAATCAGGAGATTATTAAGAATTCTGATAAAGTGTTTGAGCTAAGCACTGAACTGATGTTTTTGATGCCTGAGCTGCAAGTGAAACCCACAAGGGCATTAAGAATTTAATACCTAAATAATGTACAGCATTATTAGAATAATCCCACGGGAGGATACAAATATTTGCATTTTTCTGAGTGCTCTTAAAGAAGAGTTTTCAGCATTGAGGTCTTTGCAGCTAAGCACCCTGGAAAATATACCATCAATACAAGAGAAAGAAAGAACCAGCCTTGGGTCTCAGCTATACATAAAGTAAATAGATACATTTTAAAAACCTGATATTTTTAATTTGGAAGAGGAGGAGCGTCCATCCCTCCTCATGTCCAGCCACATGGTCTGCCCCATTCCTCAGGATTAGACATGGGCACGAACAGGGGGGGGGGACTGAACATGGTGTTCGTTGTTCGTTGCCATCCACAAACAATGAACAACGAACATTGACGAACATGGCCTGTTCACTAACATATTCATTGTTCATTGTTCGTGGGGGCCAGCCAGCTCTCCTCCAGCCATCAAGATCCCTACCGCACCACTCCCAGAAACGCTACCTGAGCAGGCAGCAGGTATCGTACCAATAATAAATAATAGCTTGGCCCCAGAGCCTAGTAGCAGCCCTGAAACTTGAAAAGGTAGATCCCTATCCCACCACACACAAAGAAAATTGAAGCTCCAATGCATTTTCCCTGTCTCTCTCTCAAAATGCCAACAACAACTGTCTCTCCCTCACGTCTGCAAAATCAGAGCTGGGAGTCCCCCCTCCCTCCTGCTCTTTTGCTTCCTTGTAACAAAGTTGGAGCTCCACACTTGAAAGGAAGACCTGCCTATTAAGCTAAATTGGGCTTAGATTGGGGTTTCCAGGGCAACAGCAGGAGTTCAGACAGAGTTCAGGCAGTCCCTGCCTCGGGTTGCCAAAGGAATTTATTGCAGGTGCCAGATTGTCTGGCTTGACGAACAGCAATGAATGATGCTTGCAACAACCACCTGTTCATTTAGAATGGGGCCTCACGAACCGCTTGTTCGCAAACAACTGATTGGGCTGTTTGTGGCATTTTTAGTTCGTATTGCTGTTCATGTCCATCTCTACTCAGGATTCCTGGCAGGAGCAACACATTCCCCACCCACCCTCCGCTCTCATGGCGGCATGGGAGGTTGTCACAACTTTATGGGTTTGGTGGGTTTCAGGCATTGGGCCAGATCCTAAAACGGTGAGTGGGGCACTCAGGCAGCTCACCCTGACGGATTAGGAGGCAACGGCTGTCCAGCATGGTTGGCGGTGGAAGAACGCTTGCTGAGGTGCACCAGCATGGGGCTAGAGTATTATGCATCGGACAGCAAGTGGGTCTTCCAATGCCAACATGGATCCGTGCACATATGCCTGGCCAATGCTCCATCTAGCTGTAATCAATACAGTTGTGGCCATTCCAACCAAAGGACAGTGTCTGTGCGTTATTTGCCAGAACTCAGACTGACACAGCACATAGGTGACAATATTGTGCCAAGCTCCTGGAACGATAGCATCTTCCTGGCGAGAACTGCAAAATCACACCAGGAAGACGCTGTCATTCTGAGAGCTTGGCGCGATGTTCCATGGCCAGTAAGCAGTGTGAAAATGGCCATGATATGTATACTGTATTTACTACTTTGTACAAGAGATTGGACTCCATAGCCTTTATAAGGACCCTTTCAACACTTTCAATCTAAAATTGAGGGGGGGGAAACACACGGGTATTTTCATTCATTTCTCGATTGATTCATATCCAAATCTGTGTTTGTATCTGTTCCTGCTCTGATGGAAGCAATGTGATACCATTTGAGCCACATGCAGTCCTGTCCTGCTTCTGTAGTCTTCTGTTTTATAGACTTATGTCTCTTTATCATGACCACTCTTCTAAAATAGTAAGTTTCGGGTCCAGTAGCACCTTAGAGTCTGACTCGATTTCCTGAGCGTGAGCTTTCGAGAGTCAAATCTCCCTTCGTAAAATACTACTGCATCCAAGAAGATAGATGGATTGAAATTATGTCTTCATCAGACGCTTGATTCCAGATTACTTGTAGGTCTATATATAATCACAAGGTAATCATTTGCCCCCCCCCCCGCTTGACTGTGAAAGAAGCCATTCACAATCCAGGATATCCAAGTCACAGAATCAGCTCTTCAGAAGAAACCATTCCACACCTTCTGAAAACTAAGTACATCAGTGTGTTTGATTAAAAAGGGAACTGAGTGCCCTTTAAACTGATCACAGTCAATTCACACTTGGGAGAGAGAGGAAGTTCTTCTGACACCATTGTCCTCCCGTGCCCCTGTCATCACGTGGTTGCCCTGTTAATGGCAGATAATTTCATTTGATTGTCCTCGCCAAGGGTCCTCATAAGCTTTTGATATAAAATATTCTTGGTATATGCTTGTTATAAAATGGAAAAGGAGATACACAAAAAGCCAAGAGGACGTCATCACTATCAGATGCACTATTTAAAAAGAGTGGTACAGGCCTGCTCCATGACGTCTCAGATGATTCTTTCCCAAGCACATCTCTATCTTTAATCATTTTAGTGGGTTCCATACACTACAAGTGTAATAGATATGTAAATAAGCCTATGCATAAACTATTCATGCCCCAAGCAGAAATCCCTTTGCTTAAAAAAAGGAGGGGCAGGGAAACACGATTAGCTGCTTTTTTACATATGTTGATAACATCTTTATACTTGTTATCGGGTATTTTTAAAAAAGAAAATCACTACCACAAATGATCTTAAAATCATTTAAAACAGTTGTTGGGGGGGTGTGCAGGTTTTTTTTGTTTTCTTTTGTTTTTGCAGTTCAGACTTATTTATCTATTTATTTCATGTCCTGGTTGTCTGCTATTGTGGAACTCAAAGCAGTATAGAGAGGGTTCCCACCCAGGCATTTGATTACTGAAAATGGTTGTACTTGCTGGGAACAGTAACCATAAGGCTAAAAACACAACTGAAAGTGGTCCCTAAAGTCCAACATGGTCACATAAGCACATTTGGTTTGATTTAAGAGGAGCTGATACATAGATAAGCTTGCATTGCCATATGCAGCTATGAGGTAGTCCAGGGAATCCATTGTCTTGCATACGAGAATATTGCTTACATTTTTCCTCTAGAAAGGGGTAAGGAAGAACTACAGCCAAATTTCAGTCACTGTGTTAAATATATATATATACAAAGAGTAGGAAGGGAGTTATATTTACACCAGAGAAAGAGACTCCTTATTAAATGGTGATTTCAAACTGATTCTCTTCATTGGTGGTGGAGAGTGCTGTGAAGTCATAGCTGAATTATGGTGACCTCTGCTGAGATTATGATGGCAAGAGAGACTGACATAGAGGTGGTCTGCCATTGCCTTCCTCTGCAACCCTCATCTTCGCTGGAGTTCTCCCATCCAATTTCTAACCAAGACTGACCCTGCTTAGCTTCCAAGGTCTGATGAGATCAAGCTTGCCTGGGCTATCCGGGTTAGGGAATTTTTTTCCCCTTACCCTTTAAATAATCTATCATCTTTAATAACTGAGTGCCAAGAAAGAATGGCAATTGTACAATATGGGTATATTGCAAGAAGACTCACATGGAAATCTATGGATGGATTCACCAAATCCAGTTTTTGTGCAGTTTCAAATGGATGAACACGTACGAACTGGCTGATTATGGATGGAGTCAGCAACATTTTCAGTGATCTCACCTGTTGGCAAAAGTGGTGCTTACTGCTGACTATACTCAAACCTCACATTACATTTGTCCACATGCTCCCTTACCTGGAGAGAACAGAGGCTATTGCATTATGAATGAATTCAGATGTCAGCCGTGCTTCGGTGCTGCATAATAAAGCTGAATCTTTCCTTATTCATGAATGAAAAAGAGACACAGAGCTGCCTTTCTAGCTAGACAGCAGACTCACGTCTGGTTTGCATGTGCATGCTCATCAGTTGATACCAGCCACATAAGGACAGGACTTTCACATCACTTTGCAGTGCAGTGCATTTCAAGAGGTCAGTTCACAGTCCTCTGGGCATCAACCCAGAGATCAGGGCCATTTCCACACGTCTTACCTGCCTGTGAAACATCGAGCGAAAGACCCGGAAGACAGCATCTTCTCGACAGCGTCTTTTGCCGAAATCGTGCAAAACTCCCGAATAACAGCGTCTTCCTGGCGTGATTTCGCGCGAGAAGACGCTGTGTCCGGGTCTTTCTCGCGATGTTCGGCAGGCAGGTAAGACGTGTGGAAACGGCCCAAGTGTAAAGGAATCAAGGGATATTCATGACTGTAAACCAGTCTCTGTAAGAAGCTTTGGAAAGGTTAAATCAATGTCTCTATTTCTGAAAATTCAGTGGGGGCAAAAACAACCTTTTCTAAGTTTGATTTTATAATGGCTTTCTTCCACTTTTTGTTTCGCATTAAAAAACATTCGTAATAGACTTATTGTGGACTAAAAGGCATGCTTAAAACTGCTTGTGAAAAATGCATAGGAAGGAATTAGCTTTCTTCTTCAGTCATAAAGCAGTATCCATTCCCCCAAATTGTGATTATGGCTTCCTGACTGTCCTTGCAGAAACTCTCCTGGCTTTCTGCAAACAACGCAAAAAGGTGGATTATAAATGGCATAAATAAAATACTTTGACAGCATGTGTCATATTCATTTCTGTGCAGTAACTGAGATTCAGTGGCCAAGGGATCTCACTGGGCATCTCTTTTCTTCAGGTTGTCATCACTTCAGTGGATTCCCCCACCCCACCCCCACACACCAGATTAGCAATATCAAAAGCCATTTCTCTCCAAGATCCATGTCTTCTCCGAGTTCTCACTTGGCCCACAACTTGCTATATCTTGTCTATGTGCTCACATCCCTCCTACCCAAATCCCCCCAAATCTTAATTTGGCAACAGCAACAACAGAATATGCAAATGAACTTGACAAGCGCCCATCGTGCAGGTTCCCCCAGCATCTGAAGAACACAAGATTCCTAGTTGCACGATCGAGGCTGTTATTATTCAAAGAACATGGCTCATTATCTGCAGCCAATAGCAAGGCAAAGGCTTTGGGCCATCCAACATTAAGCACACCCATGTTACATCGATTTAATGGAAATCGTTGAAGTAGATGTTTGATTTTCTCGTGCAAAACAATGTAGTTGTCCTACACTCTGCAGGCAGGCCCAGCCAAGCCTCCCCTGGAGCAGAGCCTCAGGCTTGGCTAGGGAGACTTGGGAGTGGGAGGTGGAGCACAGGACTTGTGCCTACTGGACTGTTGCTCCATCTAAGCAGCCTTTTCAAGCCTCAGCCTAAATGGCTCAGAGTTAATCAGGCTCAGCTGCACTTGCTGGCAGGTGGCGAGACTCCTGAGGCTGCACTGTGCTTTGGCCAAGGTCTTGCAAAGAAGTTCTGCTCTCACTGCACTGCCTTGGGGGTGGCGTGTTGTATGCGGCCGCACAGGCACTTGACCTTCTTTGGGCCACCTCATCCCAGGCCTTCTGCCACTGCCTTTCCTGTCAAAGGGGAATGGGTCCTGAGGGACTATGAGCCTGGGTTTGAGACCTGTTTGGCAGATGCCTGCTGACTATCTCAGGGGCCGTGGGCAAGGACTCCCTTGTAGGCTCTGGCAGAGTGGCCTCTGGTGCCATTGACACATCGTCAGCCGACACCTCTGCAATATCAGGCCTTCCCTGGTCCCTCAGGTCCTCCTCAGCTGATGACAGGGTTGCCAGCTCCTGGTTGGGAAATTCCTGGAGACTTGCAGGGTGGAACCTGGAGAGGGTGGGGTTTGGGGAGGGGAGGGACTTGAACTGGCTGTAATGCCATAGAGTCCACCGCATTTTTAAATTGCCTCATTAAGGAGTAGGACCCAGCAATGCCATCACATCTGGTTTGGTCCTTAAGTGACTTTAAAAGGAGACAGTACCTGTTTCAGAGCCACATTTCAGGGGAGAGCAGTCTAAAGAATTGGAACTTCTAGAAGGATGTCACATTTATATTGTAGGATTCCTAAAGTTGTGGAGAGGCCGACAGTCACTTCAAAAAGAAAAAACTTGGCCGATTACTGAAATGTGATAACTGAATGAACCCAGCAAAGGCTTTCTGTTATATGTGTATAGTTTCAACCCTTATTCCACCCCAGAAGGTAATAAAGGTGGGTTTTTTTTTTCTCGTGTACCTCAAGCCTTATGTGAAATGGCTGCATTTAGAAGCAACTGAGGGTTCAGTTTGTCAGGTGGAGACTGGGGTAGAGACCATCAATCTACCTCTCTTCAAACATCATTTCTAACTCCAACCTTCACAGCAACTACTTACCTGTTTTAACTACTTACCTGTTTATTATATATATATAATAAATTTATTATATATTATTATATATATATATAAAATCAGAAGCTAAGCAGGGTCTGCCTTGGTTAGTGATTGGATGAGAGACCTCCAATAAGACCAGGGTTATAGAGACAGGCAATGGCTAATCACCTCTGTTAATCTCTTGCCATGAAAACCCTAGCAGGGGTCACCATAAGTCAACTCTGACTTGAGGACCAGATTTCATGTGTGTGCGTGTGCATGCGTGCGTGCGTGCAGAAAGCAAATTATTTCTTGAACTACGGCTACCATCCTGTTACAGCAATAGCTCAGCCCTGTCACAAAGGATGTTTTATATGTATTTAAGACAATAGAAGCTCACTGAACCTGTTATACTTATTTTTAAAATATATATTCAAATGTGTATAACTTAGGCTGGGTTGGGCCCAGTCATGTTTTCACTATTGATTATTGAGCTTATTGCAATGCAGCCCTTTGGCGCAGAGCTCCACCATATCTACAGAAGGAAAGTTCTCAAACTAACTGTTTCAAGGGTGGGGGGGAATGCCCCAGATCCCTCTTTCAGGATTAGTGGCTCAAGAAAAATAAGTATCTCAGATTCTGTGCTCTTTCAGATACAAATCAATCACATCTAATGAGCAGTCTTCTTAATATGCGTGTGTAAATTACAGAACACAGAACGAGCTCTCTGCAAGGAAGTCGGATAATATGTTTATGTTTAAGGCAGATTTCTTTTTGCAACTGTAATTAGCTCAAAGTTATCTTCAATTTAATTTTCCTGTTTGACTTCCAGCAGCATTTAACTGTAAAGCATCCTGAATAAAAGCACTATAATAAAAAATCTGGTACTACTTTTGGAATCAAGGGTTCATTTTTTTTTAAAAAAAAAGTGGGTATAAATGCTTTCCATGTGTTAAGTTGTTCCTTTTAGTATTTTACTACATTGTACTGCTTATTCCTGTGGTTAAGTAGGCCATAAACAGTTGACCAAGAGAAAAGGGAGAAAGAATTGTCATTTCATAAGATGTGTCACAAATATGGAGATGTATTGCTATGGGTCATTCCCCCCACCCCACCTCTTGGTCTCCTTTTGTCCTTTCCAAGCAGATGTTTCTTAGCTATTAAATCAGAGTGCTTTTATCTGCAGGGAGAAAAGGCAACCCTGAAATTCTGGCGTTAGAAAAAAAATAAGCGCTCAAGCCACAAAACAGTGGTTCTTCTAAGGAAATGTTTTAATGATATTTTGTGAAAGCAAGAAAGAAAGAATGGGTGGTGGAGAGGATGAAACAGTAGAGGATACGAAGAATGTGAATATTTAAGGAAGAAGAAATGTATACATTGTGGTTACGGTCTTGTCCGTTGACCAGCAAAATTTGAGAACCAGTCTAACGTGCAATTCTGCTTTTTATTTTTAAAGGATATCTCAACGGCTACACAACAGATTGTTTTGTGGGCTCCTGTCTACAATCAGTTCAGCCTTCACAAAGTCTATTGCTTTAGGATAAGAAGGTACTGGAAGATCTTGGAAGCAATTTGCTCCCTTACAAATGTATAAGTGGCATAGGTATTACAATAATGAAGATGCAAACACACAGGTCCTATGAGGATTTACAGCGATATAAGTTCCCTTTTCCCAGCCCTTAATTTGCAGCCAAATACATACCAAAATGCTGCTTCCCAGCACTTTTGCATTCACTGCGACAGGCAAAACTTCTTTTGGCTTGCATTCAGTATCAGTATAGCATTGGACCCATCAATGACAAGGCCATGCCAAAGCAATAAGGAAGGTAATTTCTTCAAATACCAAAAGAGTATAACATAGGAACATGCAAAGGATTAAAATATATTTACTAGTTTATTTGGATTTTTAGCCTCTTCCAAAATTTCAGAATTTACAAAAATGATGTAACATCAGGAGCCTTATCATCCCTAAGCACAAAGTGCCTTTGTGAACAAAAAGATCTTAATTTCCTTCCATTTAGATAATTCAAGCTCAGACTTTGTCATCGTTCTGCAGAAAGTTCTAAAGCTAAAGTGAAGCCACCAACAATGCCTTTTTTCTTTATCCTTTGGATAGAAACAGAAATTGTTCCTGACCTCAGAGATTTATAAAAGTACACAGAAAATGAGGTAGTCTCAAATATTATTCTGTTTCTTATATTGATAATAATAATAACAACAACAACATTCGATTTATATACTGCCCTTCAGGACAACTTAATGCCCACTCAGAGCGGTTTACAAAGTATGCCATTATTAACAAAACACCCTGTGAGGTGGGTGGGGCTGAGAGAGCTCCAGAGAGCTGTGACTAGCCCAAGGTCACCCAGCTGGCTTCAAGTGGAGGAGTGGGGAATCAAACCCGGCTCTCCAGATTAGAGTCCTGCACTCTTAACCACTACACCAAACTGGCTATCTTGAGTACCTGCTAAGAAGGGTTACCATTTGTCTGGTGGCAAACGGTAACCCTCCCACCCCTACTCTCAGTCCTCTGCCCTTGATAATTTGAGGAGCGGAAGAAAAAAGGAGGGGATGGCATTATTAGAGTTACTGTAGGAGGATGCCCAGAGCACCACCTAGAAATAATGTTGTATCACTCCACCTGGAAGTGACATCCTCCATGCAGCTCTAGGAATTTTTCCTGTCTCTATGTTAAACTCCCATAGAGGCTGGGAAATTTTCTAGAGCATCACCTGGAAGTGATATAACATTACCCCCACACTAGGATTGCCAGCCTATGGCTGACAACCCCGGGGAACTTTCCTAGTGCAGATCCCGGTCACTAGCGCTGCCAATGTCTTGATATATCTGGGCAAAAACTTGGAAATGATGTCACATCTCATGATGCTCTAGGAATTCCACAAATCTCTATAGTAAACAACATATCAATCAGTGGAACTCTTAGAACATCACGGTAACCAGTGATGTCACTTTTGGGGTTTCACCTAGAAATGACATCATGGAAATAAAGGAATTTGGAGACTTGGCTGGATTTTTTGTAAATAAGAGGAAGTCAAAGATACTATGTAAGAATATGTCCAAACAGAAACAACAAGAACTAATGGAAATAACGGACTGCGAAGTAACAAATAAGGTAAAATATTTGGGTATTGAACTGACTGTGAAAAATATAGATCTATTCAAGAATAATTATGAGAAATTGTGGATACAAATAGAGCGAGACTTGATAAAATGGAATAGATTAAATTTGTCATGGTTGGGAAGAATTGCAGCAGTAAAGATGAATGTATTGCCAAGAGTGATGTTCTTGTTACAAACAATTCCAATTATCCGAGACTCCAAACAATTTGAAAAATGGCAAAGGAAAATATTGGACTTTGTGTGGGCAGGCAAGAAACCCCGTGTGAAAATGAAAGTATTACAGGACGCCAAAGAGAGAGGTGGAATGCAGCTGCCCAATCTAAGACTATATCATGAAGCAATATGTTTGGCATGGATAAAAGAATGGATGACGCTGAAGAATCGCAAATTACTGGCTTTGGAGGGATATAAAAAAATATTTGGATGGCATGCATATTTGTGGTATGATAAAGTAAAAGCAGACTCTATGTTTTTACACCACTATATTCGGAGAAGCCTCTTCACAATTTGGAAGAAGTATAAAAATTACCTACAAGACGGAATTCCTTCCTGGGTGGTTCCGTATGAAGTAATAGATCCGAGAACTGTCGATAATGAGCAGCAGTGTTTAACTTACAAGGAGATAACACGAGTAGAATTTTCAAAATTGAGAATAAAAATAGAGGAGGAGTTGTCTCCATGTTATGGATGGTTTCAATATAGACAGATCAGAGATCTTTATAATTCGGATTGTTTGAAAGGAGGAATAAGAATGGAGAACTCAGAATTAGAAGATGTAATTTTTCAAGAAGGTAAAAAGGAAATTTCAAGGATTTATAAGGTACTTTTAAAATGGTTTACAGAGGATGAGACAGTAAAAGTCCAGATGGTGAAGTGGGCTATAAATTTTCACAAAGAAATAACAATGGAGGCGTGGGAATACCTGTGGAAAACGACTTTGAAGATTACGACATGTACAAGTATTAAAGAGAATGTCTACAAAATGATTTATCGTTGGTACTTGACACCAAAGAAAATTGCGCTAGGAAATATTAATATGTCAAATAAGTGCTGGAAATGTAAAAAACATGAAGGATCATTATACCACATGTGGTGGACTTGTGAGGTAGCGAAGCAATACTGGGGAGATATAATTGAAGTAATTAATGAGGTTTTGCAAACCCAAATAAATAAGAACCCAGAATTGCTGCTACTGAACTTGGGAATGGAAGATGTTCCAATGCAGTATAGAACATTGTTATTTTACATGATTACAGCAGCAAGACTTTTATATGCGCAGAAATGGAAAGTACAAGAAATACCAACTACAGAAGGTTGGATTTACAAATTGCTGTACATGGCTGAGATGGACAAAATGACAAGAAAACTTAAAGATCTTGATCCAGGGCAATTTAATGCAGATTGGGAGAAATTGAAACAATATCTAGGAAAAAAATGGGACGTGAAAGGGGAACTGTGGCAGTTCGAGAATTACTGAAATGTAATAGAAGAAGAGAGAAGTGACTTTACCGGGAAAGGGGGAATTTAATTATTAAAATCTAAGCTACCATTGGGGTTATGATAAAATTAAAAATTATAGAGTATGAAATAATAGATGTTTTACTATGGATATATAAGATTAGCTAGTTAGATATTATTTACAATATATAGCTTAAGTAAAGAGTATATAATGGATATTTGAGTATAACAGTTACCTTATAGACTTAAAGTATGCTTAGAATAAGAAATAGTAAAAGATGGGTGTGTAATAGAATATTAGAGTCTAAGCTAATATCAGAATCAGGATGATTGTGGAAAGTAAAGAGTTAAAGTAGACGGAAAGTAAACGGATACAATGTTATATTTTTAATATCTTGATTGTTAATATATATTATTATGCTAGCATTATCTTATGTAGAATATATGGTTTAAATGAGGTATTTAAAGGGAAACTTCTATTACAGAGATATTCTTAGTAGAGATTTAACAAGCTTAGAGAAAAGAGTATTAAGTGTGTTTAATAGAATATATGAGATACTAAGTAATTAAGTAATAAGATAGACTAAGGGTTGGAAAACTGTTGGAAGTCAACTAAAAAGGGGGGAGGAAAGGGAGGGGGTTAGAAATAGACTTACAAGGGGGTAATGTACGTGTTGAATGATATTATAATCTAATCCAATAAAAAATTTTATTAAAAAAAAAAGAAATGACATAATGGGCTGTCGTCACATGGCTCCTTTTGTGCTAGAAGTCGTTTCCTCTGTTATTGTTATCAGAACAGATTCTCCCATTGTTTGATGACTGCTTGCGCTTCCAGTTTGTCACATTAACAGGAAAAAGCACAATTTGACAGGCAGTCAAAGTGCATCTGGAAATGGGGCCAAAAAATCCCGCCCCCCCTTAAAAAAAATTTTTTTTTGCATATTTGCGCTATATCGCACTGTTCCGTTATACCAATGTTGTGCTGGGCCAACATTGAAATATATATAAAGGGAGGGGATGGGCAGCGAAGCAGAGAATCCATGGCTAATTGGCACTAAAATTTTAGAGGAAATGTCAGTGTACTCAGTCGGTGTAAACTGCTTGCATGGTATTCTTGCATGGTAGAATATCGCAACAGCGCTATAAGGCTTACCTTTTTAAAAAGAATTGCTTTGAGGCTTAACTGCGGGTTGCACTGGGGCTTGTGGGAGCGTGGGGTGGGAGAATCAGTCCCAGAATCAGAATTAGGTGCAGCGCCGGATCCAGGCATGTGGGTGCCCGGGGCAAACCTTGCCTGGGTGTTCTGCGTGCGCGCTTCCGGCACTGCGTGATGATATTACGCAGGGCGGGAGCCATGCCCGCCTGCGCGGTGAGCCAGCCGCTCCAGCACCCGGTGAGCCATGGAACTGGTGGCAGTGTGGGCATGCGCTGGGGTGGCTGGCTGGCTTGCCGCGCGCGCAGGACCTCCCAGCCCTGCACTCAGCCACCCGCGTGGCAAGCCAGCTGCCCCAGCGCACGTTCTCGCTGCCAACAGCTCCGCGGCTCACCAGGTGCTGGGGTGGCCAGCTTGCCGCGCGGCCAGCTGAGCACAGGGCTAGGAGGCCCTCTGCACAGTTAGCGTGCCCCACTGCCCTGTGCCGCCCGCGCGGCAAGCTGGCCGCCCCAGCGCATGGTGAGCCACGGAGCTGGCAGGGGCAAGGGCGTGAACTGGGGCAGCTGGCTTGCCGTGCTGGTGGCTGAGTGCAGGGCTGGGAGGTCCTGCGCGCACGGCAAGCCAGCCAGCCGCCCCATTGGTGGGGCTGGTGAGGGTCTCCCAACCCTGCTCTCAGCCTCCCGGGCAGCTGGCAGCGCGCCTGGCACCCCCTCTTTGGCGGCGCCGGGGGGAGGCTACCCCCCCCGCCCCCCCCTCAATCCAGCCCTGGTTAGGTGGGACAGATGATCGGGAAAGTGAGTGCCTTGGCATTGCAAAGCGTTCACAGTCGATCGAGGGCATTCACATGGAAGCGGATGAGGACTACATACAGAGTCACAAAGTATGATTTGGGGGGAATGACGAAATCGCAACAGAACCGGAATAAGGTGAGCATTCAGTGGGAGATGGCGCTAGTTTGGCGCTAAATTTATGGCCGTGTGACGACAGCCATGGTGTCAGAGATGCCGTTTTTTCCTCCCACCACCGCATGGATCAGTGACAGGCAATTGGGTGTGATGGCAGAGGATTGCCCGCCACCACCTGAAAGCTGGCATCCCTACCTGAAACTCCACCCTTTTCAGGAACTTCCCCCCAAATTTTCCAGCATTTTCCATTGCAGAATGGACAACTTTACTGCTAACATCACCCAAATATAACATTTTGAATTATTACACTTTTATTTTGACCTTCCTTAAAAGAGTTGAGGATGGCTTACCACCCCCACCCCACCCCAATTTTATCCTCAGAGCAAACCTATGATGTCAGGTAGGCGGAGACAGGGACAGGCTCGGGGTTATCCAATGAGCTTCATAAATGAGGGGAGAAATGAAGCGAAGTGTCTCTGATCACAGAGACTGACCCTAACCTCTCCACCATACTGGCTCTCACCTTTGGGTAACCAGGGCAACTTTTGGATCTCTACATTTGCCAAAGACCAGTGAACCACCCAAAGTTTTTATATTCCATAGATTTCATGGAAACTACCAAAACCTGTGTTAAAACCAGTGGGTCTCAAAATGGCTGCACTATCTTTGGTAGATATCCATTTGTGGGCTACCATCCTGTGTAACACTTTTCTCATAGGAGAAGTTTTCAGGGACACTTTCTGATGGAGGCAAAACTTGTCAGTTTAGGGATTAATCGTGAAAAGGAATGGGGAAAAGTATTTTATTTGTCCAAAGCCAGAATAACACTTTTTTTCAGAACTACCTGTACTACTTCAAATAAGGTGATGGATCTCCAGTGATCCTAGGCTGGGACCCTCCCACTTGATCAACACAAAAATATGTCTTTTTTTATAAAAATCTAGTATTCCATTCTCTCTCTGCTCTCTGTTTCTTCTTTCCCTTCCTCACCTTCCCTGCTGTCTTGTTTTTCTGTAGCCATACTTCCTTCTTATGGTGCAGGTCTTCTTTTTATTTTCTTCCTCTTCTTGTTCAACATCTTTATAGTCTGAGAAAGCTGCAGGCAGACAGCCAGTTTAGCCTCCAGTATATATTTATGGAGCCAGCAGCTTGCAACGCAAATTGGCTTTTAAGAAGAAAAGGAGGTTTCACTGACCATCATGACTGTCTGGGGCTTGAAAATATCCCTCCAGACAGGTCCTTCCTTCCAGTAGATGGGATGCATTTTGTTCCTTTGAAACAGCAACGTGGTAAATTTTATAATCCATTTTAAATTCTTTGCACTTTGTATCTTGGAAAAGGGCCCAAAAATAACCTTTCTTTCAAAGCCATTCATAATAGTGTTTGCAGTCAAAAAGCAGTCATTTTTTTCAAGGGCCCCAATAAAAAGGGTTCATATGTTAATTTAATAGGGTTGCCAATCTCCAGGTGGAGCCTGGAGACCTCCAGGAATTACAACTAATCTCCAGACCATGGAGATCAGTTCCCCCAGGAAATGGCAGCTTCAGAGAGTGGATTCCATGGCACTGTAACCTGCTGAGGTCCCTCCCCAGTTCCCATCCTGGAGTTGGCAACCCTATATGTTAGTGACTTCTGGTTCTAAACTCCTCCTCCTCCCCATGGCTAGATTCTGTGGCAAGAGAATAATTATGAAAAGTTCGTTGCATGTGTATGGCCTGCATCACACAATTCCTTCTTGCACCGACCAGCTTAATGTTTCAATATGGGCCTCTGGTGCCTGTTAAGCTTACTATGGTATTGCTGAAGCAGCAGGCAGACAGGCTGGTCCCCTGCATCTTAAAAGGTCATGTTATCTTGAGGCTCAAAAATTATCTGCACACAAAAACATATCACAAAGCCAGCACGATATAGTGGTTCAAGTGTCAGGCTAGGATACAGGAGACCAAGGTTCTAATCCCTGTTCAAAGCTTTCTGGTTGACCTTGGGGTAATCATGATCTGCTGTCTCCTGCACAGGTTCCAAAGAATGACAGGGACTACCTAATTATTTGGTTAGTCATTGTGTTGGAAACTACCAAAGAAGAGCAGGGTCACTATGTAGAGGCAGGCAATGGAATGCCCCCTCTGTTAGTCCCTTCTTAAAAACCTCAGCAAAGGTCACTATAAGTTTGCTATGATTTGATGGCACATTCCACCCCCTCCACCACCACATTTGTATTACACCATGCATGATAGTGGTACAATCCCATACTGTGGACTTTATTTATTTATTTGAGATTTGTATTCCGCCCTCCCCACGAGTAGGCTCAGGGCGGATAACAAAATAGCCTCCACAGTATTATAGCTCCCAACTGTGATCATGATCAGCTGCTACCTAGTTGTATTCTTCATTTCATCCAAATATGCTCCAGTTGATCACACTCTGCAGCCATGAACACTGACCCATAAAGAAACACTATATGTAGTGGTTAGTGTTGGACTGTGGAGACCCATACAAATACCCTCTCTAGCATGAACAGACTGGCTGACTTTGGGCCAATCATTCTCTCTCAGGGCCAAGCTACGAATGACACAGGTTGGACACTTGTCAGCTTCCCTTGAGTTTTGATGGGAAATGTAGGCATCCTGGTCTTGTAGCTTGGCTCTCCAACTGCTGTCCAATGGACTTTTCAACTGTCACTTGTCCAACATTCCACCAAGCTGCCTACATTTCCCATCAAAACTTGAGGGAAGCTGACAAGTGTCCAACTTGTGTCATTCGTCACTTGTAGTTTGGCCCTCAGTTTAACCTTCCTCATAAGTTTGTTGTGAGGAATAAGGGAGGAGAGAAGAACCATATATGCTACCCTGAGCATCTTGGAGATAAATATAAATGTGAAATAAAAATATAATAGACAGTTAGATCCTTACTTTCTAGCATAAAGAGAAAGCCTGTGACTTTAAGAGCAATGCATCCAAATGGCAGTGTCTGGCCCTAGATTTCTGAGAAGGGCCAGATGCTGAATATACTGGCAATGGAATAACATCAGCCTCACCGTTCACCCCAGGAACATGTCCTGAAGCCAGCTGGATTTCAAAAGGAGCTAATACATCCAAACTGCAAAGATGCGTACATAAAAGATGCATGGGAGAGGTCATTGGGAAGCAGCCCCCTCCCTTCAGGGGTGGGTTCACTCCGTGCTTGAGTATCTTGAGTGGAGCATTAGGAAAATCATCCTGACCACAAGGGCTCGCCTAACCTCTCCAAAGCAGAAGAACCTTTCAAAATGTAATAGATTAATAATGGTTGCCCTTTGTTTAAACCAACGATGCAGACAAAGTGTCTCCAAGAGTACAATGTTTGTGAGTGACACATCCCTCCTGAGTCCCAGCCAAGCCCTTCTTACTGAAGGGCTCTTTCTGTAATTTGTTTTCAGGGTGGAGTCAAGGCCCGCATGCCATTTGGGGACTGGTTTGTGTGAGAGACCTAGTCTGGCTGGAGCTTGTGCCGTCTGTCACTGGAGCCATGACAAGGCTATGATTTGTGTCTGTTTTGCTGAGGCTTTCATGTTTTTGATGCAAACATATTCAAAGCACTAATGGAATCTCTCTCTCTCTCTCTCTCTCTCTCTGGTCTCCCAGCAAGATGACTGGGGAGGGAGAATGTAAATCTATGGGTGAGTAGGGTACAAACAAAGTCAAAGAACCTATAAATATATAAAGTATAAATATAATGAAGTCACATATAATCAAAGTAATAAACCACAGTCAAAGCAATAATGTAATACAGGTAAGTACAACCGGGTGCTATATCAGGAGCACTATCACCAGGTAAGTACAACACATAGTATATAAAATCAGTAACAAGGTAAAGTCCGTATAATGATAGAATATTTAATTCCACAGGTGGAATAGATGTAGAAGAGGATGCACGAGGCAGAGCCACAACGCCCTACAAGCAGCACTGGCTTGTTCCGCTGTTTCGTCACCAGGACCTCTTCAGGGGCGAGATGTCTCCACCTATCCAGAAAATTCACAAGGTAACAGTAGTCACCAACATCTTTAAGCTGAGCACCATGCAAACATCAAATCAACGCAGTCAAAACGACAATTTTCAAGCTTGAATGGGAAAAGAATGGGATAAAATGAAATAAAAATTCAAATAATGCTCCTATATGCACAGATAAAGAAGTGTACACTTGACCTTTTCCCAAACAGGAGGTGTACTCAAATCTCTGTTTCATTGTGGCAACATGAAAATTGTTAAATCTGCAAATTGTTAAAAGCACGTTTGCTTATCCTCCACTCCCTCTCCATTACCTTCACACACTAAAGATCAGTTTTGCACATGAAACTGCCTTATAGGAGTCAGATCATTGATCTATTAAGGCCAACATGCCTACTCTGACTGGCAGCAACCCTTCAGGTTCTTAGGTAAAGATCTTTCACATCATCTACTACCTGATTCTTTTAAATGGAGATGTCAGGGATTGAACCTGGCCCTTCTGCATGCCAAGCAGATACTCAACCACTGAGACAGAAGATTTTATCATCTCAGTTCATGGCATGTAATAGAACAGAGCAGAAAGACAGACCCATAAGTTCTCTTCTTAAACTTGGTAGTAAGAGAAATAAGCATTTTCAGGACATTTCCCCCAGACAGTCCAAGGAAATACCGGACTGTCCGGGGGGAAACTGGACACCTGACAACCCTAGTTGCAAGTAACAGGTAATGGAAGTCAGTCTGGTGGTTGAAATTAGATCTGGGGAGATCCAGGACCTCTCTCTGCCATGAACCTCATTGGGCCAGTTATGCTTTCTATCAGTCTAATCTACCTCATGTGACTGTTGTAAGAATAAAGTGGAAGATGGGAAAACAATGTACATCGTCCTGAGCTCCTCAGAGGAAGAACAGGATAAAAATATAAAAGATAGATGATGTGCAGAAGAAAAAGTAAGTGTGAGGAAGAATTGCCCATAAACAGTCTGGCTGTAGATGGAAACCAATTTTCTGGATTAGCAGTTAGGGTTAGGAAACATCATGCATAGTAAGCATGTGGTTCCGAAAGAGCATGCTTTGGATGTGCCTGGAGGGAAAGTGCCAGGCAGGCGAGGATGTTCATCCCAGAGTCACTTTCCCCTGATGTTAATCATGTATGCCACCGGAACTAGCAAGGCCGCTGACGTTGCTGATACTGCGTATGCCCCATTCATGTTATTAACCCAGGCCTGCCAGCTCTTTGAGTTTAGGGAGGAATATTTAGCTTGCAATTGATTCTGAGCCCTTGAGTATCCCTAAGACATGGCAGTGGGCAGGAAGGAGGAAGGAACCATTGTGGATCACTCCAGAGGTCCACTGAGGAGAGCATCCTCTTTTCTGCACTGGCCTCCCCAATGCCTTTCATACAGGGCCAAAAGGCAATAGATTTCTTGTGCTGCTCAGGTGGCCAACAGGCTTGGAGGGAAATGCCCAGCCCCTTATTGTATGGAGATGGGCAGCCAAAACTTTTCATGGCATGGAGGAAAATAACATCACCCGGTAAAAAACACCCCATTAAGCATCTGTTTAAGGGACATGGCATTTTTTTCCAGGCAGTTGGCAACCCTACTGTTCTTGCCTCCCAGCAGCAGGTATTCTGGCACACTGTCTACTCCAGGGAAGACTGGCCATTATGACCAATGGGACATTTTCCAGTGGGCCAATAGTCTATCCTTCCAATTTGGGATAGACCATCCTGGCCAGAGAGGAGAGGGTGGTGCCTGGCCTGGTCATCAGCCCCCTGCACAATGCAGGAAATTCACAGCTATCCCCCACATCTGCCTCAGTTACCCCTGCTCTATGCCCAGAGAAAGGCAAAAACCTCCAGGATCCCTGGCCAATCTGGCCTTGAGGAAAAATCCTTCCTGATCCCAAAGTGGCAATTTGCATTACCCTGGGCATATAAGAAAGGGCCACAAGAGCCAAGCACCAGCTCATCCCTTCATGCACTCCCTCTCTTGATCTGTGAACATTCATATTAAGTTAGAGAATCATCATAGCTGCCTCTTCTTAAATACCTCCAAGGAAGGAGAACCCATCACCTCCCAAGGAAGCTTGTTCCACTGAAGGACCGCTCTAACTGTCAGGATGTTCTTCCTAATGTTTAGCCAAAAACTCTTTTGCTTTAATTTTAACCCATTGTTTCTGTCCAACCTGCTGGGGCAACAGAAAACAACTCTGCTCCATCCTCTTCCTATCTTTTTCCTTCCTTGGGGAAGACAGGGGCTGAGGAGGCTGAGGGGTGGAGGCCTTTACCACAGTTGTTTCCCCCTCCCAGTCCACCCTTGTTATACTCTATGGAGCTTTCCTTTATCCATGATAGCTAAAAACCATTGATAACCTGCCCCCCCCCATCCTCCAAGAATGTGTCTAAACCCAATTTAGAGCCATCTATGCTCATGGCTTTGTCCACATTTGAGAGCAGTGAACTCAGTGTATTCATTGTGCATCACAGGAAAAAAACTGCTTTAGTATTTTACCTGCCTTAAAATCACCACAAGCCATAGGAGGGGTGCAAAGTATCACCTTTCTATCCAGTGCCCAAAAAGGATTTGCACAAAAATCTAACAAAATCACAGATGTGTTACCTGTGAGAATAGCTCATCCACTACATGCACGTCATGATCAAACAACAACCCACCATCATTTTTACTGAAACCCTCAGCCCATGATGTCCTTGGTGTCTTAAAGTATATTACAGGTGGAGCTGTTGTACTTATTGCATTCAATATGTGATGTGTCCAGAGCTGTGTGTGCTAACCCTTTTGGGTTACTACCAATTGTGATGGGAACTGGCAGTAATAAGGGGCAGTCAAATGCTCCACTGCTGTAAGGACATCACTCATATCTGGCCTGATTCAGTCCATGTCTTACATGCACGCATTCTACATGAGCATCATTTAATTCACTGTAAATCCGGCTGGCAGTGCCTTGATGGGGTGACCAAGTGGGTGTGGTGAAAAATGGGTATGGAAGCAATAGCTATGCCAAACAAAGCAAGGGTGAGGCTTTTTGATACAGGGTAAAATATGTGAGTTAACAAATTAGGCTCTAGCCCAAAACGCCATTATGTGGAATCAGGTGCTGTTGACTACAAGAGCACTTAGGGTGCAACCTGAAAGCAAAGTTACAGCCTTCCATTGAAGTCAATGGACTTAGAAGAGTATAACTGTGCATAGGACTGTCACTTCATTGTTAGAACCTATCTGTACATGCAATTCAGGCACATCACAGAGTTCCTTGGTCTGTACTAGAGATGGGCATGAACCGGAAAAAACCCAAACCATGTGGTTCGTGGTTCGTCAAATTTCACGAACCACAAACCATGAACTTTCATGAACCTGCCCCTGGTTTGCGAACTGGTTCGTTTGGTTCGTGAAAACGTCACATCCAGGTCAGAAAACCATCACATCTGGGCCAGCAGAAGGTCATTTCTGGGCCAGCAGAAGGTCATTTCTGGGTCAGCAGAAGGTCTGCAGGAAGTCCATCCCCTGTTGCCTAGGAAACTGATTGATTTGCACCAGGCTGTCTGCAGTGACAAACCAAAAACCCAACCAAACGAACCAGCCTAAAAGTTCGTGGCGGTTCATCAGAAATGGGATCTGACGAGCCGTGGTTCGCGAACCACGAACCGACCTGGTTCGTGCTTAAGTTTGGTTTGTATTTTGGTTCGTGCCCATCTCTAGTCTGTACCTTTTCAGAATACAGATGGAATGTTGCATGGCTTTCTACCCACCACCCCACAAAAACATTTCTGCACAGAGAAAACTAGCACATCAGGGAGATGGGTATAGTGGCTATGCCTGATAGGCTAACTTTCCATGGACAGAGGTTTTCCAAGCTGCCCACCTGCAGTTATAGAGATCCAGGAAGTCTCTATCAAGTACCTTAGATATGAATATGAGTAAATATGCTCCCCCCAAAACCCAGATCTATCAAATTATTCATGATGTGAAGGAAGAGGAAAGAGAAAGCTTTTTTAGCTCCACTTGGGGTAACCAGTAAAATGGACATGGAATAAATTTCAGAACAAACAAAAGATAAACCTCATTACCGAATGCATTTTAATTTGCTGTCACAAGATATAGTGATGGCCATTGGCTTAGATAGCTTTACAAGAGGATTAATCAAATGCAAGGATGATAGGCCAACCCATGGCTATTCGCCATAACAGCCAGATGAAACCTTCATGTTCCGAAGCAGTATATCTCGTCACATATAAAGGAAGACTAGGCTATTTGCCTTGTGTTTGTGGGTCTCCTGAAAGCATCTGATTGGCCACTGTGTGAAACAGAATGCTGGACTAGATGGAGTCTGATCTAGCAGGGCTCCTCTTAGGTTGGATCTTTATTCTTACAGAAAGGAAAGTAAAAATAATGATCAACATATCAAAGTGTTCAGAGTTCTTTACATACATTATCTAAGGTCTGACTCAAATTTCTCTCAGTGGTGTGATTGCTTTTGAAAATAATTTTCCCATAGCTGGCGATTATCCTGGCAGCACCAATGCTCGACAGCTTCTTATGAGCTTATGATGAATTATGCAGTGTTGTGTGATAAATTGTACTGGGCATGGTGTATAGCAGAGATTCTGGATTAATTAATATGAAATCATAGGATGTACAGTCATTTATTTATGATTTCTTCTTACATGCTTCGAGAAGACCCAACTAACGCTGCTTTTCTGAGGATTCAAATCATTATTATGTTAACTGCTGTGTCCTAGCATATCGGAAACAAAATCCATCTGATACTTCAGCACATAATATACTATGTCAGATCACTGATATTTCAAAGTCTATATTGACTGCGGTGACTAGCAGCTGCCCTCTAGAGCCTGGGCCCAGATCTTTCCCATCAGCAAATTCTTTTTTAATTGGAGATGCTGGGGATTGAACCTGGGGCCGCCTGCCTGCCTGGCAGATGCTCTACCACTCAGCCAAAACCCTTTCCCCATACTTTTCATTGAAAATCAACCAAAATGACACAAACCAGTGTGTGAGCGTTTGAGTTTTCCAGAATTTTCATCAGGCTGGATGTTTTTGAAACAGCTTGATGAAAAGATCTAGATAATTCACACATTTTGTGTTGTTTTGTTTGGTCTTTCGTTTTGGGATTCCCCCCCTCCCTTTGGAACAGTGTAGCTAAATGGCACTTCTGGTATTTCAGCTTAGCTTCATGGTGAACTATTTTCAGAATCAAGGCCTGCTTGAGTTTCAAATTTCCTGCCATCTCCATTATGAATCTAAAAATCCACATGGAACCAAAACACTCACATATATTCAAAAAGTAGCATGACAGAGTCTCAAAGGCACGTGTGGAAGAAAGTACCCTTGTGTTCTCACAACTCAATCGTAAACAAGTTCACTGATAAGCAAGGCCCACTGAGTACAAATGAAACTATGTCCTTGGAATTGCAGCTTTAATGTATTAGAAAGGTAATGCAACTTTAATGTCATGTATCTCCAGCTGAGGGCCAAAACAGATGTGATGTAAAAGATCCATGAATGGGATCTTGTTTTCGTTACATTAAAGCAGTCCCAGGAAGCTCTGGCTTTGATAGGAGCATCAGCACTGGGAGAGGAGGCAGCTAACCTTTTCCTTTTGCACGGTATCCCTGATCTAAATACTCCCAAGCTGGTATTATCCCTGCTGCAGAAGAAACTATAGGTATGATACAAATACCTGTATTGCTACTGCTGCAGATCCTCAAGGTAGAGAGCTTGAAGGAAAATGGCATGGGAGGCCCTCATTAAAAAATTAGGGCACCAGTGGCTATATTAAAGTAGAACAAAATTGAGAGATTGCAGACTACTGTGCATGTCTATTCAGAAGTAAGTCCCACAATTTCCAGTGGTGCTTACTCCCAGGTAAATATGCACATAATTGCATTTTCAAGGACAGATCTTCTGGATTGTTTCGTTTCAGTAGTGAATGATAACTCACAACTGAGCTGCAAATTGACCCAGTGATGGTATATCAGTGGAGATACAACCATCGTTTTTGGAGCAAGTGAGTGATTAATTAAATTAGACAGATCTATATTTTACCCACACCGATCTGTGTTACAGTGAATGCGAATATTGGCATTCACAAGATTGCCAGTTATCCCTGCTGAATTTCAAAATGCTCAACATAGATACATAACTATGAGGACATCAAGATTCACCAATGTCTTTGTGTTTTGGGACAGTCACATTTTTCTGGGATTGGACATTCACTGTAGCATATAAGAGTTCAAATTGTGAAATGTTGCAGTCCAGGATTAACGGTACAATCCTAAACAGAGTTACACCTTTCTAAGCCCTGTTGTCTTTAATGGATTTATAAGAGCGTAACTCTGCTTAGGTATAAAGGTAGTTTATTGATCTGGAATAGCTGAAGGCTATTGAACGTTTGCTTATAAATAGTCATATTCAAACCATACAGATTTGACCAGTACCAATTGGTTGCACTACCGCTTTATGACTACCCAACAGGTATCGAGTAAAATGTACACAAAGAATACATGCACACATTTTCTCCTTGCATGATCACACTGAGCCAGACCATTGGTCTAGCAAAGTCAGTATTGTCTACTCCAGCAGTATTTCTCCGGAGCCTCAGATCTTTAACATCCACTATTACTTAACTGTTTTTTCTACTACAGACGCCAGGGATTGAACCTGAGTGGACTATCTGCATGCAGAAGGCTCAGCCCCTAGAAGAATGCTGGGTAGAAGGAGAAACCTCTTGTAGAATCAGTAGCTGATTCACCTTTGAAGCTTTTGTTTGGAAGGGATGTGGTTATCAGTGATCTTGAGAGAAAACATTTCAGTATACACACACAGACATTGAGAGTCTATGCACACAAGTTTGCCTTTAGTAACCTCAGTAATACAAGCAGAGCAGAATTACAGAGGGTGTATAAACAAGAAGGTCACAAGGTTAATGTCTACTTAGCCATTCCTTAACTACTCACCAAGCAGAATAGCTGACAGTTCCTTAATGGCACTGTCAAGACAACCATTGCAAGGATTCAATCCTCTGCCTTTAGAAGATATTTCTCAAACAGCACAAAACTGAATTTTGAGTGATGGAACAGTTTGGGAAATTGTTTTCCATATTTGCCATAAGTTGCTAGCATGCCAATAAAGATGAAGAATTTACAGGTTCAGGGACATTTGAATGGCACAGAAGCTAGGGTTGCCATTCCCCCACCCGGGGCAGGGGATCCCCTGATCCCACCCTTTCCCCTTCTTGCACCCACTTACCTGGCCAGCTGGGGGGGGTGCTCCCTGGGGCACCCCCTCCCTGGGTGGTGCAGCACACCTCCGGGCAGGGGGTGTGCTTCTGTGCTGCGAGAGCGGGCAGCACCAGCAAGAGCAGGCCACTCTCACCACCACCACCACCACCGCCTGCCCTCACCACCATGGCCCGCTCTTGTTTGGTGCACAGGGGCCGCGGCAGCAAGAGCAGGCGGCAGTGGTGGGGAGAGCAGGTGGCAGCGGCAAAAGCAGGCCACTCTCACCATCGCCACCACCCGCTCTTGCATACAGCCACCTGCTCTCGCACACTGTGGCCCCTGTGCACCAAACAAGAGCGAGCCATGGTTGCAGCAAGAGCAGCCTACACCAGCTGTGACAAGGGCCCCCTTTGACCTGGGTTGCCTTTTGCCCCCACGAGATGACATCACTCCAGGAAGTGATGTCATCACGTGAGCTGGGAGCACCAGGGACTTGGGGATCCCCCGTCAAGGGACTCCAGGTCCCCGGCAACCCTAAGCTCAAACTATTGCTGTAAACAGTCCTTTCAAGAGGAATCTCCCTCCCTGCAGGTATGTAAAACAGGACAAAGGACGCTGCTTTTCTATTTTTTAGATGCTCGATTAATTTGGAATTTGACCCTTAAAGAGAATTGAGTCCATGATTCTATTAAACTTTGTCTGCTCCTTGATAAAGATTTCAGGAATCATCCATACTAAGCAAAGTAGGTGATCATGTCCTTATTGGTACATGGAATGGGTATAGTCTTGATAATAACATTGTTATTCAGAGGACAGGTCTTCAGAGTTTAGGATTAGGATTAGGTTGCTCTGGAAACACGGCCTTTCTGTATATTTTTTAAATTCACAATTATGCAAGTGGAGCGTAGGTGGAAGCAGAGAGGCCTCTGAAGCAGCAGATCTGAAATCAGACCCCCACCCCCCGGAAAGAGAGACTCTACACACCAAAGTGCTGCACTTTCAGCTAACTCACATAGCTTTCTGGCCACCTCTCACACTCTGTCTTCTAAAGTCACACACATAGCTTTCCCTTCACTTAAACTAATAGTGTCTGTGTGCCACCATCTCCCAAGTATTGATGGGTAAACTATTCAAATGCTCAGATTGTCTGCCTGTCAAGAAACAATTTCCTAATCATTAGTTAATGTTGGTTGAACATAAGCTAACTCTTCTAACCCCTTGGTCTAATAAAGGGCTAACAGCTGTCACAATAGTTAGTATTTGTCTAATTAACCCAACAACCCTGTAAACTATTATCCCCATATTGCATATGGAGGGTGGAGACTGAGGGCCTCACTAAATATCACATGATTTATGGGTTCATCCCAAAGCCTGCCCTGAGACCTGTCAAGCTGAAAAGTGCTGGGAGTTCCCTGTTGAAATATAGATTCTCAGGCATAAAAGGGCCCATTTCAGATCAGATTCAGGACCGTGGCACACAAGGAGGAAAGGTGTAATCCTTCTCCTCCACATGTTTTTCTGTTCTGACATGGTCCTGCAGAGCCACTAGTTGTCCCACTGCAGAAACTTAGATGTACTGATGACCTTCATGAAAGTTTCCCCAGTGGGACAAATGCCATCTTCCTGAGGCGTTTCATGTGAAGAACAGGCGTGGGGGGGAAGGGGGAAGGCTTAGCTCTTTCGCCCCACAGCCTCTTTTAGACACTCCCATTATTGGAAAGCATGAACTCCCACTAGCTCCAAATGCAAAGAGACAGAAGGAAGCCTCAAATTGCCAGATTGGGCTCAAAGTGAAAACTCCTGTTCTTCAGTTAAAAACCAGTCAGCATCACTCTGATGTATTCGGCAGTGCTCCTGACTCCAGCCGTGGGCTCTTGGCACTACTGCCAGGAGGAAGTGAAGACAGCCCAAGGGAGATAAGAAATGCACTAAAGTTCCCTGGGAAAGTGTCCTTGAAGGTGCAAAATCCAAACAACCTGCAACTTTATCAAAATACAAAGTTCAGCACAGACACTTATCTTAAAGCTGGATAAAAGCAGGAGCGACGCACTGGTGTGTCTGCTCAGGACGCCATCTTGCCTCCTCTCCCTCTTTCTCCGCACACGTCATGGTCCAGATTCAAATTGGGCTCCCATATGCCTGAGAATCTAACTTTCAGCAGGGATCTTCCAGTGCGCGTTTGCTTACCATGGAAATGGATAGGGTATTTTAGCCCAAAGTCTCGGCTGAGTGCAGGTAACTCTGTCCAGCCTCTTTGCTGGGTTTGACTGAAATCTTCAATCGCTCTCAGTGCAGAGAAGTAGCAGAATTCCCTGCCATTGGAGGAATCTGAGCTCTCCTGCCTCTGCTTGAGTCATTGTTCTAAGCTTGATTCTTGCCCATGGACAGGCCTGCCTGATCCAAAAGTCATGCCAAAACACAGATCTCTTTCGAGGGCACATGATTCTTTCTCATCCACACTTCTTTAATAAGTTGGACCCAGCTTTCCGTCTCTCCCAAAAAAAGCCATCCAAAGATCTTTTTTAATGGTGAGCGTAACAACAGTAATAAAATCCTCATTAGGAAATCCTCTCCCCCTTTTTTTTCTGGGCTGTCAGGTCTGCCTTGTGGTGTCCTTTCTCTCTTCTGTCTTCCCGTCACATCCCCCCAGCCTTCTCTTTTTTTGCCGGTTGTTGTTTCCATCTCTGTTCATATGGGTTGCTGTATAAAACTTAAAGGGTTTGGAATAAAATAAAATAAATTCTTCCGTATTTTCTACCCACTGACATAGCCTTAGTGCTTGCAGGAATTTTCACTACAGGCGACCTCTGTGCACTTTCCAGGAATGTCTAGAAGCTCCCGAAATAAAATAAGTGCTTCCACTATCAGAAATATGGAGAATACTGATCTAATCTAGAGCAGTAATCTTCAACTGTTTCAGACCCAGGGTCACCTTTAACCCCAACATTCTTGATGGAAGCCACTTTTACTTGTCACTACTTGAGCCTATCTTTCTGCTTCTCTCTTCCCACACTCTGCCTTCTTATCTCTCTCCACATAGACACACATACACCTTTCTGCTTCACCTGCTCTCCTCTTTAAAACCAGAGAAACAAAAACACAAAAGAAAATAGCCATACCCCTAGTACTACCCACTATAAACTGACCCACAACCCAGTTCTGGGTCCTGACAGACCAGCTGAAGATTGATTGAGAGAGAAGATTGAGAGAGAAAGAATAGCAATGATGCAGTATGTGCAGTTTATAAAAGGCACAAGTGTTGGATAAAAAGCTCAAGTAATTCTTCCAGTTTCTCCTTATGATTAATACAAACTCTTATCAAAAAGCTGCTAATGTCTAGCTGCCTGGCTTTTCCAGAACAGTTTACTTTGGCAGCTTCCTTGGTTCTGCCTCTGTAATTAAATGATGAGCTCATAGGAAACTCCATCTTATCGTTTTGCCTTTTATTTACATTGTTTCGAATGCTTTGGCCTCCCTCCTGCACTCTTTCCCCTGCCTCCCCTCTGAAAGCAGGAGGGGGACATATCAAACACATCTCTGGCCTTTCCGTTAACTTGGGACGCCCTAACTCAGCACTTCCTTGGTATCTCACCCTACTGAGAAGGAGGAACCTTCCTCCTAGGCAAGCAAGGCTACATTTGCATTCTGTCCCCCTTGTGTAGTCACAGAGTGTGTGCTAATTCTTAGATCTGGTACCGGATTTCCCACTTTTATTTATTTTATTTATTTAAAAGTTTGCTGTGCAATTTCCCCACTCAAATAGGGACTTCAAAGCAGAACCTTGGGAGCTTAAAATAAAGTATATATACAATAAAAACAGATAAACAGACATTAAAGTTTTCACTCTTGGAATCTCTCCATTTGGGGATGGGAGAGTTAGCCATGTCTTTCATCTCTTCTGGCCACAGAGAAAAGCTTGCAGAAATATAATTTAAAATTAAAAGCGTATTAATTAAAATATAAGAAGAGACTTGCTGGATCGGACCAAAAACCCTCTGTTCAACATTTTTTTCCACAGTGGCTAACCAGATGCCCACAGAAGGCCTACTCACAGAAGCACAGAAGCTGAAGTCTGCCCATATTTCTGTCTCCACCCCACCCCACATGGACATACAACTGACAGAACAGACCTCCAGGTTCCAGTCTAATGTTGTCAAGTTGTTTGAAGCATTTTTCTCCCAGCCAAGACAGATTCTAGAAGTAGAGTTGCTCACTAACATCCAGATGGGGCCTCGATATATCCAGGAATTACAACTGATTTCCAGGACACAGCGATTAGTTCCCCTGGAAAGATTGGGTGTCTTGGAGAATATGGCATTATACCCTGCTGAGTTCCCTCCCCAGGCCCACCCCAAAAACTCCAGGAATTTCACAATCCAGAGTTGGCAACCGTAACTAGAAATAGGGTTGCCAGAGGGGTCCGGACAATACTGGACCCCAGGGAGAGGTGGGAGGGGAAGACTTACTTTTTTATATATGACAAGCGCGCAGCACATACACAGTCCTGGGGCAGCATGATAATGTCACTGCAGGAAGCGATGTCATCACGCCGACCCCTACATCCAGCAAAAAGGAAAGAGAAGCACCCTTAGTAACAATAGCCACAATCCACAGTGGAAAACCACATCTAAAGGACTTAAAGTAACATGACCCCAGCAAGAATTAAAGATGTAATAAATATTTTTCTATTATAAATATAAATGTAAATTTAAGTTATTCTGTGATTTAAAGTGACTCAGTGCAAATAATTAACAGAATATACAATGTACACAAATGGATTCTCATACAGTATTCAGTAGAAAATACAGGGATTCCATCACCCTTATATTCTGTTAATTGTTTGCACTGAGTCACTTTAAATCACATAATAACTTAAATTTACATTTATATTTATAATATTTGCAGTGTTCATGTTTCTTTATGTCCCTTAGATGTGGTTTTCCACTGTGGATTTTGACCCCCACATCCAGGCACCACTCCTGGGTGACACCATGTAGCTGCAGGAGGCTGCCTGACCACTTCTCCAGGCTGCCAGCAGCACCACCACGTAGCCGCAGGAGGGGAGGGGAGAGGAAAAAGGGGAGGATCCCGGTTCTTGTGTGGAGGGAATGTTTTCCTCAGACAAGTCACCCAAAATACTGGACTGTCTGGGTGAAAACTGGACACCTAGCAACCCTAACTAGAAAGGAGCTGGTCTGAAGAAGAAGTCTCCCTCACCCAACTATCCACAGAGAGGGGAAGACACATGCATAAAGAGATGCACATGCCCCCTTACTGCTAGTTTGGCCTTGGAAGTGTGACATGATGGGGAGTCTATGTTTCATATCCATAATCTTCTCAAGCCACAGTCTCTTGTGTCAGCCCTACATATCTACTGTGAAGTGGCGAAAATCCTCTCGACACAAGAACACATGAAGCTATCTTATACTGAGTCAATATAGGCTATTATTGTCTACTCTGGACGGGCAGCAAGTTCTCCAGGGCCTCAGGCAGAGGTCTTTCACCTCACCATCTTCGTGATCCATTTAACTGGAGATGCTGGGGATTGAACCTGTGACCTTCTGCATACAAAGCAGGTGCCGCTGAGCCACTCAGCCCATCCCTAATTCTCTGGGCCGTGCTAAGGGTTACACAAATAATTCAGGCAAAATGCACACTGAAAAAAAGCATTATATAAATCATAGTTACATAAATATTAGTATTAGTAATACTGATGTTACTATGAAACAGTAATTATGTAGAAAGGGGAACAGAGGGCAGATTTTAACTATTCCCTAAATTCCCACTGCAATAACAATATTGCCCCATGATATCATAGGCGGCGACTCCAGTTTCTCCTCAAAAAACACTGATTTTCTAAGTAAATCAAGTTGTTTTGAATAGAGCCAAGGTTTTGGTTCCTTCCCTTGCTTGTGAGCGCATGCAAATGTTTGTTTACATTTACAATAGAGCAGACTTTTCAAGTATGTGTATCTTGGCCAAGATGATGTTTTCTTCAGTACAACTTCTCCTGCCCAAACAGTAAAGTCTCAATGGAAATCTTTGAACTCTGTGATTTGCAAACGGGGGGTTATCTCAGGCACCAGGAAATCAACTGGACACTGCTTGTCAGTTTGCATCTTTTGAACATCACTGTTTAAACAGTTTCACACAGCCTTTAAGGTACTTTTAAAAAACTCTCTTTACAGACCTCCTATCCATCACCACAGTATCTAGTTGTGCCATAGAAACTTACATGTAAAAAACATTATGTCTCATAATATGACATATTGTATGAATCAAGACATAAACATATTGATAATGTGCTTTTTTCAAACATTTTGAACATTGTTGTAATACTTAAAACACAATGTTCAGAGAATGTATAAAGCAGATTTTATTGGTATTGCAGTAAAATATAGCACTCAGATGCAGACCATTAGATTATATATGGGTTCACTAAGTTTCAAAAGAGGAGCCGTGGAACAGATATAAAAGCATACTGGCTGGCCTCTGTATGGATATCAAAAGCCACACAGTAGGGCCACCCACATAAAAGGGAGGCATTTCTCCATACCTGATGGACTTCCCAGGTATGTAAGAAAGAAAGAAAGAAAGAAAGAAAGACCAAATAGGCTCCAGAAGGGACATAATAAGCAGCTTTCTAGCAAAACCACACGTCTCAGAGTTCCTACAGGAAACTTTGACTACTAACTCAAATTCGCTTAATGTTGAAATATAGTACAAAACATTAATTTATTAAACATTTACAACTTAAGGTTTTGTACTTGGTTAGTCAGTCTCATGATTAAAAGCAATGCATTTAACCAGTGTAAACTTGGTTAATTGTTAAGCAGGGTGAAGCATGAAGTTGTTCCCCATCCTACCCCACAGAGGAGAATGCAGGTCTATTAAAGAGATGAATGACAAGAGCCTCTGAGCATATGCAAAGTGCATTTTCTGTGGGAAAGTAACCAGTTTCTGTTTTCAAAAAGGAATACATGCTTCTGAGCATGTGCAGAAAAAGGTTTTGAAGCAGACTTTTTTATTTAAAAATAATAATAAGGCTGCCGTGCCTATGAGAATTGATGGAGTACCCCCAGGAAAGTTTTTTTAAAAGACAACTGCTTACCATAACATTCACTTCCTAACCATCTCCAGCTTCACATTATCATGTAGGCTTAATTGTACGGGTAAGGAAGAACCACATTGTTGGGTGGGTGTCGTCTTAGGAGAATGGCAGGCAGCATGACTGTATGTTGGCTCTTGTACCTTAGAATTAGAAGTCTATAAATACATGTGATTGCAGACCCGGCCCAATGCAGCACTTCAGCATTCTCTCCATAAAATGTAATTTGAAAAGCATGGAGGATGGTAAAGAATTTTTTTTGTGTTCCCCTCCCCTTTGGTAAGAGGAAGTTATTATCTGCGATAAAAGCAGTTGTTGACATTAGAAATACAGACTCAAGGACCCAGACGGGAAATTTAATAAAAAGAAAACAAATGTCGAAGGGAAAAGGGAGGTTAACAGTATGGCAAAGCAAAGCCAGATGCAGCAGTAAATATCTGCCCAGAGGCAAACGACAGGCTACTACCTTTCAGGCTGCGCCATGTGTCTCAGTTACTCATTACGAAGGACATGGATGACAGTCAGACAAAGGGGGGGGTCGTGCCCTTCAGTTGGAGAAAAAGCAAGGTTAATTACATATCTTATTTTGACATATCATGTCAGTTTGAGAGAGGGAACGGCTGTTAAAAGGTGTATCAGGGAGGTTTTCAGCTTGGGTGGTTGACATCTTCTGAGCCTCTCCCTTCCCAAATAGTAATTTCTTTCCTTCTGGAAGCTTCTTTATGAAGGGCTTCTGAAGAAAGTGTTATTAAAGGCAGATTCCCACTAACGCAAGCCACTTGGCTCCAGAGCAGCCTTGACATGAGGCACAGCTTGTTTTCCTATCTGGAGCACAGGGGTCATCCAGGGAAAATAATTATTATTATTATCATTTATATATTGCTTTAGAGTAGGGACCTCAATTTTGTTGCACCTATGGTTTTTGAAACTTCAAGAATGGAGAGTGAGTGGCACCACAAAATGGCTGCCACGGAGGGCAATCATAAAATGGCTGCCATGGAATACAGGAGCTGAACACATAATGTTGGGAATTGCAAGTTAATAATCTTATGAAGGTTGGCAGCTGTTCTGAAAAAAGATGACGCCTCCCAAGTTCTACTGAAGCATAGGGTTGCCAGTCTCCAGGTGGCTGAATAAGGGTAATGGCTTTTCTCGTGAGCATCCAAGAGGCAAAAGAAAGGGGGGGGGAGAAATCGGGCATGAGAAAAAGAGCCGCCGCCGTTCCGGAGTGTATGAGCTGTGAACTTTTCTCTTGAATGTAGTTGAGCACGCTCCTGAGGAAGTGGGCACGAAATCTCTTGGTTGTAGCCGGCCCCAGATCGGGCGTGACGGAGAGCCTTCCATCTCCTTTGTTAAACCCATGCTCATTCGGAGGAAATAAATGAAACAAAGGAGAAAGACATGACTATAAGGATTTCTGTTTAAAATGGACTTTATTACACCCGGATTGTTATAGCACTCGATTTTCTTTGAGTGTTGTATTTGTAGAGAGTACTATTGTGAATGCTCTTACATGTATGAATTACTGGGAACAATACTCTTATGAATATTTCTGTATTTATGTATTACGATGAAATATGAATGTATGTAGGACTGTGAGAAATGAAATGTAGCACTTGCACTTTAAAGTACACTTTGACATAGTAATTTATTGGCTTTAGTCTCCAGGTGGCGGCTGGAGATCTCCCAGAATTACAACTGATCTCCAGCTGACAGAGATCAGTTCCCCTAGAGAAAATGGCTGCTTTGGAGGGTGGATTCAATGGCATTATTATACCCAGCTGAGGCCCCTCCCCCAAGCTCCACCCTCTCCAGGCTCCACCCCCAAAATCTTCAGGAATTTCCCAGCCCAGAACTGGCAACCCTAGTGAGGCACCTTCTACTTCAATGACGTGGAAGAAAGCCAGCATTGGCTCTTTGCTCTGGGGAAGAAATGCTTTGTCAACAAAGCAAACAGGCACCAGGAAATACGTTGATGGATGCCATGATGGGGCTTGCTGCTTTATCGTCTTGAAAATGTTTTGAGTAGCCTTAGAACAACCTGGAAAAGTAGGCCAGTTTGAAGCTGAGCGGTAGTGGTTTGCCTAAGGAGAACTATTACATTTTATTTTATTTACTTTATTTATACCCCCCCTTTCTCCCCAGTGGGAACCCAAAGAGGCTTTAATTGTTCTCCTCTCCTCCATTTTATCCTCACAATAACCCTTTGAGATAGGATAGGCTGAGAGGGTGTGATTGACGCAGGGTCGCCCAGCTAGCTTCCACAGCAGAGTGGAGATTTGAACATGGTACCTCTTGAATTGTGCCACCATACCGGGTCCAGTTTGTGCAGTTGCGTGGTGCAGTGCCTTTCAGAGCTAGGGATGACATGAATTTCATGTTGAATGTAATAGAGTCGAATTTGCCTTTGTTGGCTGAGGGAATAGCTGCTTACTGGGTTTGTTTGGTTTGTTTGGTTGGAAACTAACATTTTAAATGCCTACCAAACAGGTTTGCATCAATTTTTTTCGAAACTGTGCATGCACGAAAATGCTACTAATTCAAACAGATCAGTAGCTATTAATATCGGACTACTTAGATGAACACTGAGTAGTAGAATTTTTTTTTTAAAGCACAGCATTCATGTATTTATTATATTATTTATAAGCTGCCTTTCTCACTAGGAAGGAAGGCGGATTACACAGAATAAGTCAATACAATCTATGGGGCTGGACATCCGATAAACAATGCAATAATATTTGTATAGTAGAAATTTGGAACCAACCAGATATCTAAAAACCTGACTGAAGCAAAGCATGAGTATTAACATGACACATTAAATATGCAAAGGTTACTTAGTAGGATCCTACTTACAGCAGCAGGCAGTATGAGCCACACACAGTAGTATAGACCATAGCCCCTGGACATTTACCCAAGTAGTTTTCTAAACCATTCTGTACAGCATAACTGATTCATATGATTTGTGATTTATTTAACTATTTAATTTCCCACTGAATAAAGCAGCAGAACAGCAAAAAGTGGATCTCTGTCAGATTGTGTGAGAACACTCATGCGCAAAAAGCCAGATGTACTGTTTTTCACTGATAGGAAGTAATATGGTGGAGCAACCTGCCGAAAAGTCATCCATCAAAAGATCAGCTCGTTTGCCGCTGGTGAACAGGACATCAGCTGAGCCAGTGGGTACTCAAGCATCTGTACACAGAGCACAAAGGGAGCTCCTACCCTTTCAAGCATAAAGTTGTTTTACTGTCAGAAACAGAATGTGATGAGACCGCCCCCCCCCCCCGCCCGCAACACACACACACACAAACACACACCAACTGAAAATGTCCTCCCCACTATAATGTGGTGACGGGCTCACCCTGGGCGTTAAAATCTAAAAATCCGAGACACAGAAGAGAATTGATGGCCCTTATTTGTACAGGATGCTAGCCATGGCAGAGAGAGGACCTCAAACATGCATCCAACTTCCAGCATGGTGTGCAGTAGAAGTGGGCACAAACCAAAATACGAACCAAAATTTGTCACAACCTGGGTTGGTTCGTGGTTCGCGAACTGGCAGTTCATCAATGCCCATTTCTGATGAACCACTGTGAAATTTAGGTTGCTTTGTTTGGTTCATTTTTTGGTTCGTCACTGCAGACAGCCTGGCGCCGACCAATCAGTTTCTTATGGTTGTTGTGGATTTTCCGGGCTGTATAGCCGTGGTCTTGGCATTGTAGTTCCTGACGTTTCGCCAGCAGCTGTGGCTGGCATCTTCAGAGGTGTAGCACCAAAAGACAGAGATCTCTCAGTGTCACAGTGTGGAAAAGATGTTGGCAGGTAATTTATATCTATTCAGGAAGGTAGGGTTGGGCTGAGTCATCCTGTAAGAGTGTGACACTGAGAGATCTCTGTCTTTTGGTGCTACACCTCTGAAGATGCCAGCCACAGCTGCTGGCGAAACGTCAGGAACTACAATGCCAAGACCACGGCTATACAGCCCGGAAAATCCACAACAACCATCGTTCTCCGGCTGTGAAAGCCTTCGACAATATAATCAGTTTCTTAGGTAACAGGGGGATGGGCTTTCTGCTGCCCCAGAAGTGACATTTTCATGAATCAAATGAACCGGTTCACAAACCGGGGCAAGTTCATGAAAGTTCATGGTTCAAGAAATGTGACGAATTATGAATTGCATGGTTTGGTATTTTCCTGGTTCGTGTCCACCTCTAGTGCATAGCACTAGGACTGTGCCACTCTATGCGATGTGGAATGATATGGTATAGCCTAACTTGTCAAATCTCAGAAGCAAAGCAGAGTCAGCCCTGATTAGTATTTGTTTTTGTTTTTTTAAACATTTTTATTGAATGGGTTAACATACATTTCTTTAGAGATATACAGTTACATTTACCCTTCAGATTAATATATATGCCCCCCCATCCCTTCCCCCTTCCCCTTTCCCCCCTTTGTGACTCCCAACAGCACTAGAACCCTTTTATTTCTTATCATTACCTCAATTCAAATTATAGTTTCTATTATTAAAGGTAAAGTTCCTTGACTCTATATACTTAATAGTTCTCAAAAGTCCACATTTGTCCTCTCACGTCCCATTTATTTTCAAGATAGTCCTTAAATTTCCTCCAATCAATTAAAAATTCATTTGGATTTTGCTCCTTCAGCTTTCTTGTCATTTTGTCCATCTCCGCCATGTACAACAGCTTTTGAATCCATTCTTCAACTTCTGGTATGTCTTCCTGTTTCCAGTATTGTGCATACAGTATTCTTGCTGCTACAGTCATATAGAATAACAGTGTCCTGTCTCCCACATTAACTTTTTGCATGTTTAGTCCTAACAACAACATTTCCAGGCTCTTCAACATATTACATTTCATAATTAACAACATTTCCACATATATCTTAGACCAAAAATTTTTGGGCTTATCGTGCCCTGATTAGTATTTGGATGGGAGACCACCAAGGAAATCCTAAGTCATTACACAGAGGCAGGCAATGGCAAGTCACCTCTGCTTCTCACTTGCCTTGAAAGCCCCGTGCTGGGGCTGCCATAAGTCAGTTGTGACTTAGCAGCACATACCTACACACATACGAAGCTGCCTAGTTGTTCTGTCTTTTGAATCTGGGTTTTATAGAAATGATTAATGTCACAAGAAAAAGGGATGAGCCTAGGAGGGGTGGCCATTACTCAGTGAGTAAGACTCAGTTTCATCCCACAGTTTCAGGCAGTTCTGTGGTTCCATTACTTAGCAGAGTTACCAAGTACTCCATCAGGGGCCTAATAAACTTAAGATTTCCCATTCCAGAATGTTTCAGCAACCTCAGATAAAGAGAACCAGATTCCTCCTGCAAGTGAGAGTACCACATCCCGGATGTGCAGAAAGGTTTGAATTATCCAGCATAAATTGCCCTATCCGACTCCATCAAGGAGTTCCTTCGCTTTGCTTCATAGTTCAAACATACATTATGAAGAGCAGCTGCCAATTCAGGTAGTGCCATCTGGGGAAGGAGGTTACTGTGGTTTGTGCTGTTGTTCCCTGGGAGCTCAGCTGCTGTTTTCAGAGGGTATGTGTATAAAATAAAAGCTGTGCATTTGATGCACATCTGGTTCAGTCAAATGTATTTAGGTTGCTTGCACACACCAGATCACCTCCCAAGTGACCCAAGGAGTCTCTTCGAGTTCCTAGTTGATGATGGACCACCTGGCAGGAGATGAAAGGCTTGGCTTGTACCTGTCATCACCTCCCAGACTAAGTCCAAGGCAGGCTGCACAGTCTATCTGTAGCCCACCTTGGGACGGCATGAAAGAAGGCACACATTCCCTCCCCATGGATTCCCTGCCACCTCTTAAGTCCCCTTTCCCTACATGCCATGGTCCTGATCCCAATCTCCCACACACCCAAGAATCTGGGGACCAAACTACAAGTGGCACCTGACACTAGTTGGACACTTGTCAGTTTCCCTCAAGTTTTGGTGGGAAATGTAGGCATTCTGGTCTTGCAGCTTGGCTCTCCAACTGCTGTCCAATAGACTTTTCAACTGTCACTTGTCCAACATTCCGCCAAGCTGCCTACATTTCCCATCAAAACTTGAGGGAAGCTGACAAGTGTCCAGTTAGTGTCAGTCATCACTTGTAGTTTGGCCCTAAGTTGCAACAAGGAATTCCCAGTTCTTGTCTGCTGACAGGACTCAGGGCAGACCCATAAAGAGGGTATATAGTTAGGCCCTCAGCCAACAAAGGTGTTCTCATATGTGATACGTAGGCAGGATCCACATATCATTGGATATTATGCTATTGTAATCATTTGCCTCCTGGATTTTGAAGTGAATGAATACACTAGCACAGTACCAAGTGACGTGTGAGTCTTTTCAGCTTCTCTATTATATCTTTGCTGCTGTGCGGCCACTTATGCAGGACAGAAAGCAGAAGAGGACCTTTTTTTCAAATCTAACATATATTCTAGCGATGACATGTGGAGAATTCAAAAGCTGACATGCTGTATTTGAAAATAGCCTTATAGAGAAAAAGCAACAGATATATGTTTTTAAAAACCCATAAAATATATGGGCTACATTTCTGAAAGATCTCATCTATAAAAATCCAAATTCCTCCATGGATACAAATTCGTCTAGATCTTACTCTCAAAAGAATAGATAGATAGATAGATAGATAGATAGATAGATAGATAGATAGATAGATAGATAGATAGATAGATAGATAGATAGATAGATAGATAGATAGATAGATAGATAGATAGATAGATAGATAGATAGATAGATAGATAGACTATTACACAAAAAGCTCTTCTGCTGAAGCATCTTTTTTTCCCCCTCATTAGGAAAATGCCCATCTCCCTTCCTCTCATGACTGCTGTCTCCAGGATAAACTCAAGTGACCACTTAAAAATCTCTCTTTCCAAGGTTCCCGGGCTTTCAATCTAGGCAATTGGTTTGGCAGTTGCTAATCTAAGTGTATCCATTTAAGATGATCAGAGGAAACAAGCTGACAGCGAACTGATTAGAAAGCTCTTAGAGACTCTGGCACCAAGTAGGAAAAAGGGGGTATTACTTTCGTTATGTACAGACCGACCAGGACTCAGGAGCCCTGTTAAGATAGATTTGATATCTGCTCCTTGGAGAGTTTGCATGCTTGTGCGGAGACATTAAATAGGGCAATGTGAAAAGCAGGACAACAAAATCAAACAGCGGCCAGCCTTCCTCTGGTTGTCACTTTCTGCTTTGAGAAGAACGTTTGAGGATAACAAGGAAAGAAGTAATGTAACAATATGGTAAAGGTTAGCAGAATCTGAAGAGACAGCTACAAGCTGTTCCTTTGACTCTGTCTTATCTGACTGATCCCAGAAAATAACTCATTCAACTCTTTTCCCTCGCTCTCCCTTCTTTGAATTTTCCATAAATAGAATGTCAGGCAAAAAGTACAGATATCATGAATATTTGAATATCCATCTTGTTTGACAAAGATAGGCCAAGTTTGTGACTCCTCGTCAGGCTGGGATGATGGATTTTGTTTGCACATTTGTTTGCATATATATTGTGCCACTTAAGTGTTGTTGTTGTTGTTGTTATTTATTACAATGCAAGCTTGGGGGTGGGGAGGAGGGGGTAAGACAGGAAAGAGCATTATAGGAGGGAAATATTCAAAAGCCTTAAAGGAAATAATAATGAAGCAAACATTTCAAAGGGATTACAAGCACACTGATGAATTAAACTGGTTTTTTGTTCATTTTTCACTTGCAAATTAGGCATAGCTGCCTTCCCTGTTACTGCTGAGTTATATCTTCATGTGCATCAGTGTAGAGCAGAATGGGGGTTCCTTGAGACAGTGTATAAGGGAAAATATATAGAAACAAGAACAGAGTCACACACATACCCAGGGCTTTTTTTCAGCGGGAATGCGGTGGAATGAAGTTCTGGAACCTCTTGAAAATGGTCACATGGCTGGTGGCCCCGCCCCCCTGATCTCGAGACAAAGGGGAGATTGTGGAACAGCACAGGACAAATACGACATTGATGACAACTGGTCTCCAATAGCAACCCTCTGAGTCTATTCCATGAAGAATAATTTAAATCAATTCAAAGCACAACCACTGCTGCCTACTGCTGCCTCTAAACATCTCAACAAGATGGCATGTCCCTCATATCAAAGGTTGCCGGTAGATCCAATAGGACCAACAAAGAGATTGGTCCTATTGGATCAATAGATCAATAGAGGCAGCAGTAGGCAGCAGGGGTTGTACTTTGAATTGATTTAAATTATTCTTCATGGAATAGACTTGAAGGGTTGCTATTGGAGACCAGTTGTCATCAATGTGGTATTTGTGTGGTATTTTCCCTGTGCTGTTCCACAAGGTAGAGTCCTATCCCCCATGCTATTCAATCTCTATGTGAAGCCTTTAAAAGACATTGTTTGTGGGTTTGGATTGGCTGTCATCAATATGTTAACAACACCCAGCTCTATATTTCTTTATCCAAATTGCCTGGCGATGTGGTAGCAGTCTGAAGCTACAAATGGCTAACAGTCAACAAGTTGAAACTGACAAGACAAAGGTAGTGATAGTTGGGAAGGCTGATGTCTTGAAGGTCACCATTGAGCTGACCCTTGATGACTCAGTTAAGAGCCTATTGGTTATAATGGACCCAGCTGGAGAAGCAAGTTAATGCAGCTACAAAAAAAATTGCTTTCTTCCATCTTCATTTAGCCTAGAAGATGGATCCCTACCTTGACTCAGTTGATCTGACCAAGTGGATGCATGCCACAGTCACTTTAACACTAGACTGTTATAATGAAGTCAGTTCAAAAATTCCAGCTGGTACAGAATGCTGCAGCTTGGTTACTATTGGGAGCAAGATGGAATATGCATATTACTCCCATTCTGCAGTCCTTCATTAGGGGTCTGCATAACCCTATTTCCTGAGCTGAAAATATACACGGAAATCACTATTTTGAATTAGACATGGGCACAAACAGAAAAAAAACCCGAACATGGTGTTCGTTGTTCGTTGCCATCCATGAACAACGAACAATGAACATTGATGAACATGACCTGTTCATGAACATGTTCATTGTTCGTTGTTCGTGGGGGCCAGCAGGCTCTCCTCCAGCCATCAAGATCCCTACCGCACCACTTCCAGAAACCCTACCTGAGAAGGCACCAGGAAAAGTACCAATAATAAATAATAGCTTGGCCCCAGAGCCTGGCAGCAGCCCTGGAACCTGAAGGGGTAGATCCCTACTGCACCACTCCCAGAAACCTGACCTGAGCAGGCAGCAGGAAAGGTACCAGTAATAAATAATAGCTTGGCCTAGAGCCTGGCAGCAGCCCTGGAACTTGAAAAGGTAGATTCCTATCCCACCACACACAAAGAAAATTCAAGCTCCAATGCACTCTCCCTGTCTCTCTCTCAAAATGCCGACAACTGTCTCTCCCTCTCCACTGTCTGCAAAACCAGAGCTGGGAGCCCCCCTCCCTCCTGCTCTTTGCTTCCTTGTAACAAATTTGGAGCTCCACACTTGAAAGGAAGACCTGCCTATCGAGCTAAATTGGGCTGAGATTGGGGTTTCCAGGGCAACAGCAGGAGTTCAGACAGAGTTCAGGCAGTCCCTGCCTCCGGTTGCCAAGGGAATTGATTGCAGGTGCCAGACTGTCTGGCTTGACAAACAGCAATGAACAGCAATGAATGAGGCTTGCAACGACCACCTGTTCATTTAGAATGGGGCCTCAGGAACAGCTTGTTCACGAACAGTTGATTGGGCTGTTCATGGCTTTTTTTAGTTCGTATTGCTGTTCGTGCCCATCTCTATTTTGAATCTTTACTTTGATTTTTCAGAATGTTAACTAAAATCCAATATGTTTGGCAATAACAAAACACCTCCCCCAAAATATCTGTTCCCCCCCCCAAGTTCTGATGCTTTCCAGCCATGCAACATGAGAGCACATGTTTTTCTTTGATTCTACTGATTTCCTGGACAATGGAGTATCTCTCTTCCAATCAGACCCTTGCAAGGGGGAAACACAGAACACTCCCAGCCAATGCCAGGCTTCAGATAGCTGCCGTTTTCCTTCCCCTGTCCATTGTGGGGTGGAGAGAGAGTTTTTTCCCTCTGAAAGTAGGAAGCCTGGGCTTGTTCAGGGGCCCATAGAATTCAAATCCTTTGTCCAATTTGCTTGCAACTTTGGGGTTCTTTGCTCTCCTGCAATTTTTGTGTCATTTGGATGAAAAACAGTGACTCCAGCCTCACCAAAAAAAGTTCCCCATAGGGAATAATGACAAATCAATGGGATGGGACAGGTGGCCTGTAATGGAAGCCTTCCTCACTTTCTGAAAGGAAACAAACAACAAACTACAAGAAAGGGTGGCAAATGCCAGGATGTATTTAACAACTCCGGGCAAATCCACACTCACTCATCTTCCGCTTATCTTGCGCTGTCGTGGCAATCGCCTTCATTCCGCTACCAGGCTGTGCATCCTCACATCCACCCTTCCAGTGCGTCTTCATGGCGCAATCAGTTCTCCACACACCGCTGAGTAAAGCGTCACAGTGGGCGGTTCCATCCTCCGCCGGTCAGAATTGACGGCGCTCGTCACTTCCCGTTTTTTTTTTTAAGCGTCAGTTATCCAGTATACCAATATCTTGACTCCGGTGACCATTTCTTCCCGCGCAAACCGCTGCTCACTACGGTTGGTTTACCAGTATACCGACCTTTATGCACTGTGCTAAAAAAGGGGAGAAAACGGATTTCCGCAAATATCACGTAGTTTGGAGGGAAGGCGCAATGGTGGCGTGGTGATGGCGGGGAACACGCGGAATGGGAAAGCGTGTGAGTATCTGCATGAATAGCGTGCCAATTGCGAAAAAGCCGTGGAAACAAATAGGTAGTATGGATTCGGCCTCAGTTTCTTCCAATTGTTTAATGACCTCCCAAAAAACAGATATATAAATCAGATTTCACTCTTCTGCATTTGATGTACAATATCTGTGTATATGTGTGCATACCAAACATATATAGTATACAGGAACAATTCAGATCAGGACTATGGCTTTGGGCATGGGGTTAACCTTCCCCTGTAATTTTCCCAATTGAAACTGCCATCCAGGCTGCATTTAATGCTTGAGAGGGGGGAAAGACAAGCACCCTGTGTTTGCCTGTCTTCTTGCTCCCAGTTACAGTCCCTGGAGGGCCTTTTCAACTAGACAAATGACCCAGGGGGGAGGAGTTAAACTCCATTTTAGTCCATCACCATAGCCTGGATCAGTTACCTTTGGTGTAGGAAAAAAATGTTGGGACATCCAGTCACAGATTTCCATCATAGCATGTAGTTTGGCCTTCAGATACTTGTAAATCCCGTCCTGCTAGTTAAAAGGTTTTCTGCTTTGTTGCTTTGTGTATTGGAAGAACATTGTAAAACCTCTGACATACTCATAAAGCCTTTCATTGCCTTGCTGGGATCCAGGAACCATCAGAAATGGACAAAGAGAATGTGGGTGGGTGGCAGATACAAAGGAAATATCAACCTATGTGAAACATTTATACTTTTAGCCCAAGGCAAATTAAAAAATGAAGTCCATTAAACAAGCAGAAAGAATGCCAGCATTACTGCCTCACATCCGGCAGCCATCTCAGATAATAAGCAATTGTGTATTTGTTGTTGAAATTTCCTGATTAATGGTTCGAACAGAGTCCATCTCATCATCCCCCTCATTCTCTTACACATGTTTGCATCGGCCTGAACTTGCAGGCTGTGCCTAATGAAAAAGGAGTCTATTCCCTGCAACCCCCCAATTATATATACATAAAAATATTTGGGCCTCCCTCACTGACTCACTCATTGACTCAAAATTGTTAGGATACTTTCACATGACCTAGAACTATCACATTGACTTCAGATGTAGTCTGAGAACCTAGTTTATGGGAGATTACTAATATATTTAATCTTCTAGGAAGTTCAAGATGGTTCACATGCTTTCATCTCCCTCTGCTACTTTATTCTCAGAACAAGCATGTGAGGCAAGGTAGAGTTGCCAGCTGGAACTGGCAAACTGGCAGCAGAATTGGGGAGAGGGGCTGGAACAAGCTCTTGAGTGTCACACTGATGTACGATGTCACTTCCAGCATGAAACCAGAAGTGATTTCATCACTTCTAGGCACTGCGGTAGCATTGTGAGTGTGGGTGAGTGGCTGACTGTCACCCCAACACAATGACAGCCCTCCCAATTTCACTTTGGAAGTGGTATCACATCAAGAGGCCTCCCCCCTTTCATCCTTTGAGCTGCAGGAGGGAGTGGGGGCGTGGGGGAGGTGCTCCGCTAAGGCAGCAGACCTGCCCCCTCCCCCAATAGGACAGACTGAATAAGAGTGACTAACAAAAGTAATCCAGTGAGCTTCATAGCACAGTCAAACCAATCCTAGTACAGTATTCTAACAATTATACCACACACACTAGCTTTTTTCCATGACTAGATACTCCCAGCCATTGGTGGGTCAACAAGGGATGCCACCTGAGGCTACCACAACATATGGTTGAAAAGTATGGCTAGCAACTGGAGTGAGATGGGGTCTAGGGACTTGCAGATTGTGTGTGTGTGGGGGGAGGTGATCAACAGGAACTCAGAAGTGCAACCCAGAAGTGATATCATTGTGCTGGAGGTGATACTCTAGCATTCATCTCAAACTCTATGGTTTAACCATTGCATCAAAAGCTAGAGCATCACTCAGTGCAATGATGTCACTTTCAGGTCACAGCAGAAAGACTGTCATTGCCCCAGGATCAACAGTTGCATCCCCCCATTTTGCGGAGCATTTCCTCCTGCTGCGGCAGGCAATGGGAGCTGTCCTGTCCTCAGTGGGAAGATAGCAAGTGTACCATCACACCTGATTGTCTCTCACTACCTCCCCTCCCAACACACACATGTCTCAGCATCTCCACTCCGTGCCTAGGAGACAAAGCAGTCAACATTCCTTCCTGCACACAATCAGTGGGGCTTCTAAAACTTGTATATCTTGCAGGAATTTCAAAAACCCCATTGGGCATGTGTGGATTGCTGTACTGTCTTTAAATATACCAGGGAAACAAGAATGAAGGTGTGTTTTAACTGCCCTGGCTCTTGAGTAGGGGTGGTAGTAAAGTTAACCCCTTTCTTCTTCCTCCCTCCATAATGCTCCCAGTCAAAATAAGGGTCCTTACAGCTTCTATCAGTATCTTTAAGATGTTTGGAGGATCTAGTCGTGAGATTTTTAGTATTCTGTTTTGATTGAAAATTCTAAAAATGGGACATGTCTGCACTCTGCATGTCATCCTCAACACAGAGGACTCAAAATGTGCCCCCCTCACACACACCAAATAAAAGTTCATAGCACTTTCCCACTAGTGATAAAGACTGAATTTGGTACACAAGTCCTCATTCTTACAAAACATAAGAATATAAGAAGAGCCCTGCTGCATCTATTCAGCATCCTGTTTTTCACATTGACTTGCCCTGGAGGGCCAACAAACCAGGCATAATGCCCAAGGCGCTCCCCAATACCACATCCTAGAACTGGATTTCAGATGTTTACTGCCACTAAAATATGACGTTCCCTTTACACCCCATGGCTAGTAGCCATTTATGGGCCTAACCTCCATTAATCTGTTTAACTCCCTTTTAAAGCTATTTATGCTTCAGGCCAACACAACGTCCACAGAGAGTGAATTCCACAATTCAATTACTCGTTGAGTAAAGATGTATTTCCCTTTGTCTGTCCTGTACCTGTTGCTCATCAGCTTCATTTGGTGCCCCCAAGTTCCAGTATTATGGGAGAGGGAGAAAAAGGCCATTTCTACAAGCCCTTACAGGGATGGCCCACTCGCGGAACGCTAGCACTTCGCCCCAGGAATCCAGACATCGCCATTTGCAAAACAGTTGCGGGCTGTTTGGCTTCCATTTTTGGCACCTTTTCTGGGAATACACTTTCCATGGTCACAGAAAAGGCACCCAAAAAAACCCCCAGAAGCCAAACAGACCAAAACTATTTTGCAAACGAAGACATTGAAAGCATTCCATGAGTGGGCTGTCTCTATAAGGGCGTGTGGAAACAGCCAAAGTTATCTCTATCCACTTTCTCTTCCCCAATGCATAATTTTATAAGGCTCTGTCAAGTCTCCTCTTAGCCATCTTTCTTCTAAACTTAAAAAGCCCCAGACTCTTCAGCCTTTCCTTACAAGAAAGGAGCTTCGACCCCTTGATCATCTTGGTTGCCCTCTTCTTTTTGCAAGTCTGAATGGAAAACATAAATTCCTCTCCCAAAATGGAAGACCTAATTGTACCTTATAAGGTATATCCAGACTATGCAGAAAGCTAGTGTCTGTTATGGGGTTCCAACACAAGGAGAGACCAAACCCTTTGTTAAATACAATACTGGGCTGTGTGATCCTTTGTCTTGTCAATCTGTGACTTGGATTTGTGGGATGAGAGACTACTTTCTGTTTATGGAATGCAAGCATTATTTACATCTGTGTACATTTTTATTTGGCACATTTGTATGTATGATTGTATGTGTGCAAGTGAGTATAGACAAGCAGTCGTGCTTAAGCATATTTGAAATCAATGGGCTTAAGAAGACTCACTCTGAGTCTCTACACAACATGACTTGGCACGTGTTCGTCAAGTATAGGGAGACGCAATGTTAGCCAGGAAGCATAGTTTAAAAAGAGCCAGAGATGGCTCCTCAGAGGGTTTGTTAATTTCATTTTCACCTCCCCTAAGGCTCTGTCAATTTCACCTCTCCAGTCTAGACCTATGTGAGATTGCAGTGGAAATGGGCTGGAGCTGCCTTCCAGAGCCCAGCTTGGACCTGAAGAGGTTATAATGGGCTGAAGTTTCTCTTCTGGCATGTCACAGCCCCTTCACACAGCTCCAGTGTATAGCAAAGTCTTTGCCCTGCCACCAGCTCTGTCTTTTTAAAGTACACTTCCCAGCTAGCATTACATCTCCCAACACATGTTCTTCACATGTCAGATGTCTCATGTAGAGAGACTCTCTGTTGAACTGCATCTATAGAATCTAAACTGATCCACACCACATGGATCCACGTGGAAACAAGTGGATTAAAGGACAGCCTATGAAATCTCCTTGTTCATTGAAGTCATACAAAGATCAAGTCTGCAGTTTAAAAAAGTCTCCCAATTAAACTTTGTGTAAGAGGACCCCCAAATGTTCTCCATGATGAGAAATAAGAAAGTTACTTCATTTGAGCTTCCACAGCTGAAATCAAAGTATTATGTTAACTCGCTAGAGAATCAGACAAAGGAGAAAAGAACACACTGATGTTACTGAAAAGCGTTTTTCTTTTTTGCTGATTAGAGTGTACCAGTAAAGTAACCAGGATATTCTCGGTTTCCCACCCAGGCTTGATATGTTCCTGGGTTGGCTTCCTATAAAAATTCTGTAGCATATCTTTGATCTCAGGATACAGTTCCTTTATAAAAAAGAGGTTAACATTAGGGATGTGCGTTTCGGCATTCAGAATGCCGAAAGAATGCCGAAACAAAAGTGTTTCGGCTTCTTTCAGGGAATGCCGAAACGTTTCGGGGAATCCCGAAACGTTTCGGGTAGCCGAAAGAAAAAAGCCGAAACGTTTCGGGATTCTTTCGTCTTTCATTCGGCTTTTCAATGGGAAAATGCCTCCGTCTTCCCGGACGTCTGGGGGAGGCATCTTCCCACCGAATAAGCCCAAAATTGGTGGGGACCTTCCTCTAACCCTTCTCTAACAACCACCCACGTTTCAGACAGATTGGACTTTGGGGGGCCATGTTATGGCCCCCCAAAGCAGGTCCCCCCATCCTCCCATAAAGGAGCATCTTCTTCATTATTTCCTATGGGGAAAAAATGAAGAAGCAGGCTTCCTTTGCTAGGGGTGGCATTTTGCATGCAAAATGCCCCCTTACCCTCAGGGGCCCTTCTCCCACCCCTCCTCCCACCCCCCACCAAGGCTCAGCCTGCTCCCACTTGGGGGGGCCATTTCATGGCCTCCCCAAGTAGGTGCTCTAATCTCTACCACTGACAGCTGGGGGAGGCTTGTGTTGCCAGGGGTGGCATTTTGCATGCAAAATGCCCCCCAACCCTCTGGGGCCCTTCTCCCACCCCTCCTCCCACCCCCCACCAAGGCTCAGCCTGCTCCCACTTGGGGGGGCCATTTCATGGCCTCCCCAAGTAGGTCCTCTCAGCCCCTAAATTCCACCCCTTACAGCTCCACACAAACCCAATTCCCCCCAGCTGCCACACACAGACCCAAATCCCCACATTAGCCCCTCACAGACCCAAATCCACCCCCACCTGCCCCACACCCATAACCCCAGGAACAGGCTGGCAAAGGCCAGCCCTCTCCCTTTGTTCCCTATGCTGGGAACTTCTAAACTCTCTTTCCCTGGGCAATTCTGCACAGCCCAGGGGTGCCACAATGGTGGGCACACTTCTGAGTGCCAGCTGGTCCCTGTGAAAGAGCACCTGAACCACAGACACCCTCCCTCAAATTCCCCCACCACCTACAGAGATGGCTGGCCAGCCAGCCCCATTGTTCCCTATGATGGGAACCAACTGCACAACAAAGAATAAAACAAGAACAACACAAAATAAAGTTTTTTAAAAATTATTTTCTCCCTTCCAAAGTACAAGTAGGCAAAGCATTATGACACATAACACCAGCAGTCCCCCACACAGAAAAATAACACAACTCACTTAACATCAGAGAATCACAAAGCACGATTCCTGTCAAAAACACTTTATTTCTTGAACAGCTTTAGGCTACACAGCAGGGGGGGAACACCAAAGGGCATGGCAGCAGTATCTTACACAAAAATAACACAACTCACTTAACATCAGAGAATCACAAAAGCACAATTCCTGTCAAAAACACTTTATTTCTTGAACAGCTTTAGGCTACACAGCAGGGGGGGAACACCAAAGGGCATGGAAGCAGTATCTTACACAAAAATAACACAACTCACTTAACATCAGAGAATCACAAAAACACAATTCCTGGCAAAAACACTTTATTTCTTGAACAGCTTTAGGCTACACAGCAGGGGGGGGACACCAAAGGGCATGGAAGCAGTATCTTACACAAAAATAACACAACTCACTTAACATCAGAGAATCACAAAAACACAATTCCTGGCAAAAACACTTTATTTCTTGAACAGCTTTAGGTTACACAGTAGGAGGGCACAAAAGGGCATGATAGCAATGTACTACAAAAAATAATACAACCCACTTCACCGTTTTTGACAGCAATTGTGTTTGTGTGATTCTCTGATGTGAAGTGAGTTGTGTTATTTTTGTGTAGTACACTGCTTTCCTGCTCTGTGGTGCCTTCCTACTGTGTAACCTAAAGCAGTTACAGAAATAAAGTGCTTTTGACAGCAATTTTTTGGGGGTGATTCTTTAATGTGAAGTGAGTTGTGTTATTTTTGTGTAAGATACTGCTTCCATGCCCTTTGGTGTCCCCCCCCCTGCTGTGTAGCCTAAAGCTGTTCAAGAAATAAAGTGTTTTTGACAGGAATTGTGCTTTTGTGATTCTCTGATGTTAAGTGAGTTGTGTTATTTTTGTGTAAGATACTGCTGCCAAGCCCTTTGGTGTTCCCCCCTGCTGTGTAACCTAAAGCTGTTCAAGAAATAAAGTGTTTTTGACAGGAATCGTGCTTTGTGATTCTCTGATGTTAAGTGAGTTGTGTTATTTTTCTGTGTGGGGGACTGCTGGTGTAATGTGTCATAATGCTTTGCCTACTTGTACTTTGGAAGGGAGAAAATAATTTTTTAAAAACTTTATTTTGTGTTGTTCTTGTTTTATTCTTTGTTGTGCAGTTGGTTCCCATCATAGGGAACAATGGGGCTGGCTGGCCAGCTATCTCTGTAGGTGGTGGGGGAATTTGAGGGAGGGTGTCTGTGGTTCAGGTGTTCTTTCACAGGGACCAGCTGGCACTCAGAAGTGTGCCCACCATTGTGGCACCCCTGGGCTGTGCAGAATTGCCCAGGGAAAGAGAGTTTAGAAGTTCCCAGCATAGGGAACAAAGGGAGAGGGCTGGCCTTTGCCAGCCTGTTCCTGGGGTTATGGGTGTGGGGCAGGTGGGGGTGGATTTGGGTCTGTGAGGGGCTAATGTGGGGATTTGGGTCTGTGTGCGGCAGCTGGGGGGGAATTGGGTTTGTGTGGGGCTGTAAGGGGTGGACTTTAGGGGCTGAGAGGACCTACTTGGGGAGGCCATGAAATGGCCCCCCCAAGTGGGAGCAGTCTGAGCCTTGGTGTGGGGTGGGAGGAAGGGTGGGAGAAGGGCCCCAGAGGGCTGGGGGGCATTTTGCATGCAAAATGCCACCCCTGGCAACACAAGCCTCCCCCAGCTGTCAGTGGTAGAGATTAGAGCACCTACTTGGGGAGGCCATGAAATGCCCCCCCCAAGTGGGAGCAGGCTGAGCCTTGGTGGGGGGTGGGAGGAGGGGTGGGAGAAGGGCCCCAGAGGGTTGGGGGGCATTTTGCATGCAAAATGCCACCCCTGGCAAAGGAAGCCTGCTTCTTCATTTTTTCCCCATAGGAAATAATGAAGAAGATGCTCCTTTATGGGAGGATGGGGGGACCTGCTTTGGGGGGCCATAACATGGCCCCCCAAAGTCCAATCTGTCTGAAACTTGGGTGGTTGTTAGAGAAGGGTTAGAGGAAGGTCCCCACCAATTTTGGGCTTATTCGGTGGGAAAATGCCTCCTCCAGGCGTCCTGGAAGACGGAGGCATTTTCCCATAGAAAAAAGCCGAAAGAATGCCGAAATAATGCCGAAAGAATCCCGAATCCCGAATCCCGAAAGAGATTCTTGTTTCGGCTTTCAGCTTTAACGATAGAGAATTTTCTTTCGGCTTTCTACTTTCGGCTATAGCCGAAAATTTTTGGCTTGCACACCCCTAGTTAACATAACTGAGGTCAAGTGGAATATGTCATGGATCTAGTAAAACAGTGGTCAGGCTTTGAGGCACTGAGCCAAAGATTGTAGATTTATTCCCTTTCATCTGTCATAAGATACTCTTTTTGAAAAAACAGAAAGGTAAAAATACTTAAATAGATGCCTGTTCACGTTTACATTCCACTGATCTAATTTGAGATACCTTAAATGTTCTTTAAATTTTTTTTTACTGAACTTAAATAATGAATATAATAGTCATTTAAGGCAGAAAGAACCTTATGATAAGCCAAGCAATGACCTTTCCTCATAAACTATGCAATTTACTGCATACAGTTGCCAACTTTTTTGCTGGCTCTGTTCCTGTGCTTTTAAACAACAGAAATTTAGTGAGCAAAACCTTTCCTGGCATGAGGAAAAGTAGTGGGGAAAGCATCAACAGCTACATTTTTCTCTGATATCCAGTTGTTAGTGGACTGGGGGGGGGGCGGCAGGAGGAATCCAGTCCAAAGCCAATTCTGCACTGGCGGCATTCTCCACAAACCAGGTAAGGCTGTTCTGACATTCCGTCACCTTCCCCAGTTGCCCCTCCTTTTCTCCAGGGTTTTGCATTTGTTCTGATGCTTCTGGAAATGCTGGAGTCAAAGCAAGATTTCCTGGAGTATAGTTGGAAAGGTGCAGATCTCCCCAGCTGTCCCCATTTTTCCTCCCAATTCTGCCCACCATTTGCATAATCACCAGTGACTTTTTGCCTTATTTCAAAATTTGTTGTACACATATTTCCCTGTCCTGGAGAGCCCAGGTGAGCCTGATCTCATCAGATCTCAGAAGCTAAGCAGGGTCGGCCTTAGTTAGTGATTGGATGGGAGAGTTCCAGCAAAGACCAGGGGTTGCCAGAAGTCAACTATGACTTGAGAGTAGAGATGGGCACGATCCGCATTACAATCGAAAAAACCCCACGATAATGGCGATCGCATGATCGGGACCCGGCGGATCATGCTCAGCCACGGCCAAAAATACAGCGATCGGGGGGGGGGGCTGGATCGGGGCGATCGTGCTCGGATCGGGAAGCCAGACACTCAGGCGCCAGCAATCTATTCCCCTGGCAATGGAGCCAGGGGAATGCCTGAGCTGTGTTTGCCCTCCTTCTGTCACCCTGGAAACCCAAATGGAAGTCCAGCTTTCCTTGATCAGCAGGGCTTCCTTCCAACCACAGAGCAGCAAAGCATCACCAGTTGGGAGAAGACAGCCAGGGGAGGGAGGGGGAAGGGGGTGTTCTGTAGCCATGGGCACTCCAATCTCATCCCTGCAAACCCTGATAAGCAGCTCTGATGGCCAAACACAGGCCAGACCCCCCCCACCCCACCCCCTGAGGGGAGGCGGCTCATGGCCTCTACCCGTGCCCGCCAGGCCCAGCGGCCGCTGCCAGCACCCACCTTCCCACATAGCTGGGAAAAGCAGTGTGCCCCGCTTTGGCCTCCACGATCCACGGATCAGGAACGGGAGATGACCAGTGTGGATCGTTTATTGGGGATCGTCGCTGGCGCCGATCCACGATCGGCTGGATTGTTAATTTATTTTGGATCGTGCCCATCTCTACTTGAGAGCACTCTCCACTACCACAGTACTCATATCACTATAACATATAGCAAGATACCTACTAAAATGTATTTTTAAGCCTGGAAGTCCTCTACTAGCATGTGGGGGGGTGGCAGGCTCAAAGGGATGGGAAGAGAAAACCAGAGAATTGCCCACCATAGCTGCTTCATTGTGCTGCAAATGCCTCTGCATTCACAGGGGCACAGGAGCCCCAAATGTGGACTCATTCTCATAAGAAAGCATCTCAGTCAAATCTTTCAGTAGGTTTTTTAAAAAGTGGAGTGAGAAGCACTGAATTTCTATATAGGCCATTGATAACAGAAAGGTGTTTGGCTTCTCCACCACAAACAACTTTTTATGGGGCAAGTTACTTTGATTTATTCCATGAGAACTTGCAAAATCCATTCTTGATACTCTCTTTCCCAGTAACATGCATACACAGAAGAATTCAGAGTACATGCAGCTGGATACATTCCAACAGCGGCACTAAATAACTTACGAAAATGGTTCGTTATGTTTTCACTGGAACTAAAACTAAATCTGGAGGTGAAAAGACAATCAACAAAGCCACAATGTTGAGACTCCTGAAATAGAAAACAGCTGTCTCCAGAAGAAGCATTGGCAGGCTTTGGGTTGGGAGATAGTCCACAGAAGCAACTACTCCAGCTCAATTTCTCCAGCGAAAACTGTAAAAGCAGTGAACCTCAAAGAGTTATGCATCTAGCAAAGCTGGCTAAGGGCAATTCACATGGAGAAACCATCTTTCCCATTGCACTGGTTGCAATAAAAGGATGTGTGCTGCAGAAGAACCCAAACATTTAATAAATCCTCATTCAGGCAAAAGGGTTTGAGGGATAACCAAAAAGTATGGATAATGAAGGAGGATCTGCATGTGCCCATAAAGCATCAAAGTCTGTCTGTCTGTCTGTCTGTCCAGATGAGCACTGCCCCCGGAACTTCTCACTACCTGGAGCAGTGGAACACACAGAACACTGTTCTTAGATACATGATTTGTCTCCTGAAATATATACAAGCACCTGTGCGAGAATATTATTTACAGGATTTCTGATAAAGGCTATAGATATACATATATACATCTCGATGAATCACTGTTTCTAATCAATGGCTTCATTAAACTCCAGTTTAATGAGATGTCTGAAAGCAAGCTATACAATAGACAATGTTGCTGAGGGCTCAGCTGGGATTCTAAGCCATGGTTTGTCCTAACTGGCTTGGTATCTGTGGTTTGCACTAACTGGTTTGTTTTGATGTCTGAATGCAGGGGATCCCAGGCTGTTCAGCAACACCATCTCTCGCAGCCTCCTGCATACAGGGACACCAACCCAGAGTAGCAGAACAACCAAGTGGCTCCAGCTGACTTCAGCTATCCATGGTCTTTTCCATTCTTCCTGCCATCTGCCTTCTCACATACATACATTTCTCCCTGCGGGTGATGACTCGCCAAGTAGGACCCAGCCAAAAGGCACTAAAACAACCGTGTAAAAAAACCCATTGGTTTCCAAGTACAGTCTAGGGGAGGAAGCGTTTGAACAGAATGGAAAGTAGGGTGGAGGCAGATAATTGGCAAGAGAGAAGGGAGGATGAGAACAACAAAAGATTTGCTTCATAGTTTAAAGGTGCATGAATTCAGTGAAAGCCAAGGGAGGAGAGAGTGAGCCTGACAAGGTGGAGACTTGGCTTGCCCTACCCTTTTCCTCCCCATCCTTCCCTTCAGATGTATTATAGTCAACCAATAGCCTGCAGGATTGATACATAATAATGCATTGCCTACAACCTGCAGACACAATGGAATGCAAGATGTGTGCGTAAAGGACCATTGGCTGCAACTTACAGCAACCTGGAAAAAGATGAACAGAGATGATTTGCTATTACCTGCCTCTATGTAGCTGCCCTAGATATCCTTGATGGTCTCCCATCCAAGCGCTAACCAGGACTGACCCTGCTTAGCTTCCAGGGTCTGACAAGATTGGACTAGCCTAGGCCATCCAGGTCAGGGGAAAGTACAGGATAGCACTTGGGGATGGGAAATAAGGCAACAGCAAGCAAAAGTCTCCAGTTAAAAGGTTCAGGCAGTAAATGATGTGAAAGACTTCTTCCTGAGACCCTGAAAAGCTGCTACTGGGCAGAATAGATAGTACTGTCCTTGACAGACTTGAATATGAACTCTAAATCCTATGTTTGCCACACTCCCTATGGGGTGCTGATATGTACATCAAAACAGGAGTCAATATCCTATACATCCAGAGGAGTTAGCCATGTTAGTCTGTAGTAGCAAAATCAAAAAGAGTCCAGTAGCACCTTTAAGACTAACCAATTTTATTGTAGCATAAGCTTTCGAGAATCAAGTTCTCTTCATCAGTTTTGATCAGGCATCTGATGAAGAGAACTTGATTCTCGAAAGCTTATGCTACAATAAAATTGGTTAGTCTTAAAGGTGCTACTGGACTCTTTTTGAATATCCTATACAGTTGTAATTATCCATGAGTAGACAATACGGCTAGCTTCCACCCTGGTGAGCTTTTTTGGAATATCTTTCACAGTTCAGAGTTAGGGTTACCCACAACCTGAAGAAAAAGTGCCCCTGCCCCTTTAAACAGAAGCCTAATGGGATGCTATTTATCTGGTGATGTTTACCTCTCACTCAGGAAAACCTTCACTTGCCCGTTTCCACAGGGGCAGGGCATTTTTTTCTCTTTGTCGCTGGCGGCCGCAGGTATAAACAGCATGGATGAGAGGGAGAGCCTGAATGTGTACATGCCCTCTGCTACGGGCTTGAACTAGTTTAACTAAATGGCTGCCCTCCCAAGGGACTCTGGGAATTATAGTTCTGTCAGGAATTATATGTGCCCAATATAGCCTTGTAAATAAGGGCTGTGTCGAGTCATTTCCCAGCAAAGGCAGCCTTCTTTTTCATGAACTGAAGTACTGTCTACACTGTTAACAGCTACAGGCAGAAATCATAAGGGTCAGCTGATACAGAAACAAAGTGATGAAGAAACTTCTTTCTTTTTTTTATTCCAGGGTATTAGATAATTCTTAAAGAAAGTGAGGATCTTCCACAAAGATAACAGCCCAACCTACCGAAAGCATTCACGCTTCTTTATGAGATCCTGAAGAGCCATGAATAAACTGTCCCCCACCACAGAAGCATACGTATGTTACGATAAAGGAATGTACATTTTCTTCTTCAAGGCTTGCTTCAGAAGTGCATATTAATGTGCAGAAGTGCACATTAGCTTTTCAGCACTTCCTATAACGTGTGAAACTACTTTCAACATGATTCAAGGATTTGTATCTGGGTCACATGATCCAAACTTTAGGTTTCCCAAAAACCCCAGGCTGTGGTTCTTGGCCTTTTTCAAGTGGGACTTTTACATTTACTTTGCTTTTTGGAACTTACTGCCACAGTATTCCAGTTAGGCACCAATCAGACTCAACTAAGGTTGCCAAGTACCTTGAGAAAAAAAATTCTACCCCTTAAATAGAGGCTTAATGGGGCCTTACCAGGAAGTGATGTTATTTACCTCCATGCAATGAAAAGCTTCAGCTGCCCATTTCCATACATTAAATGTCTGTTTAAAAGGACAGTACGTTTTCCTCCCATCCTGTTGGCTACGCCATTATCCAGTTTCTGCTGGGTTGGGTCCAGGACACAATGAGTACAGCTATGCATCATGTCCAGGGCTGTCAGCAGCTGGGAGATGCAAAAGTCCCTGCAACCTAGCAGTACCCTGGGCTAGGGCTTGGTTAAAGCTTGGCCACTAGCAATACTAGTCCAAGAGGCAATGGGTGTACTAATAGGTGTACACATAGCTGAGAACAAGCCTAGGATTGAAGAAGGCTGCAGGGAGAAGTAATAAGACTGCCATCTGGACAGGAAAAAAATATGTCCCGTCCCTTGAATGATTGGAAATGGGAACATGAAGTTTTGCAGGTCATGAAGTTAAATAACATCACTTGCTCAAGCATCACCCCATCAAACTGCTATCAAAGAGACAACTAGAGGGGCAAGGGTTGCCAGTCTCCCACTGGGGGTGGGGGATCTCCCACTCCCACCCTCCATCCCCGCCCCCCGTTTACCTGGCCAGTGAGGGAAAAGGTGGAGGAACTCGCCTCCCAGGGCACGCTCCTCAGCAGCACGGTGTGCTCCTGCGCACCACAGTAGGCCAATTTCGGCCTGAAACAGGCCCAATTCAGCCTGCTGCACAGCTCCAGAGTGCTCCCAGGGGTGGCATATAGCCTGCTTGATGATGTCACTTCCTGCAAGGGCAGCACTAAGGTAAGTGCCAGGTCTCCCACCTCCCCCTCCCCCAGAGGGTAAGGGGACCTGGCAACTCTAAAAGAGACCAGTTTAAAAGCTGGTGATTAGACCGGGTAGAGCCTGGTCAGACCCATGGACTTCACCACCCTTTTAAAGAGACTTTAAAATGCCATGAGGACTCGATCCTGATTGGGCCTGCAGCACAGCTGGCACTCCACCACCACCACCACCACCCCCTTAGCAAAGGCCAAAATAGACATGGGGTGCAGTGGTTTTAGCTCTTGAAATGATACGGGGAGGGCAAAGAGAGCTTCAACCCACCATGCTTTGAGAATTTTTTTTTAAATTAAATGACCATCACCCATTGTTTGAGGCCTGCTGCCCCAAGTTGTAGCCCTAGCTCCTTTGTATCAGCCAACTCTAGAAAGGTAGCACATAAAATAAACCAAGAAATAATCTGGGAATAAAGTTGGTTTCTATGAAACAATTCCTGTTTCCTACTGGGTTTTGTAGAATGTATCTAAATAAGATGCATTTATTTTGTTATGCCAAAGGATTGTGGAAACCATAGGAAGGGAGGAAAATTCACGAAGATTATATGTTGTACCAAGGCTAAGAAGCAGTCAGGATGAACATTAAAAGGAAAAACTGAATACAGCATTAGAATGTCTAAATTACTCCTGGCTAAAAAGACTGGCTTACCACTAAAATAGTATAATTATAAAGCTTGTGGAGCAGGTCATGAATCTCATTCTCCATTTCATGCTGGCTATAGCAGCAAAACATTTTCTCTTTCTCTTTTTGCCAGTAGCCAGGCCATTGACAGAAACCTTGTGTCTCATATATGATGTCACTTATAGACAAAAACTGGTTTTAATCAGGCAAATCTTTAACTGGTATGCAGTTGCGGTCTCTCTTCTCCGATGTCAGGCGGAACTAAGGAAGGGATGGGGTTGAAATCAGCAGAATAAAATTTGTTTTCAGATGTCACTTTAAAAATTCTTTTAATATTATCAGTGCAATCTGGATTTTTTTTAAAAAAAGTTTTGATTAGGCAACAGCATTATCCTGGAAAACTGCGGGAAGCCTTCTGAAAGGCTTTTCCTTGGGGCTAAGAGTATCCTCCGTCTATTGCTCTCTCTTCTTCTTCTGTTCTGGAATTATAAAGGTAACCCACAGGCAACTTACAATGAAGACATAGCAAATGCTTAGTATTTGCACAGCAAATTAGCCGTATTGTTCAGATCCAGGCTGTTGTGCAAAATGACACTCTCTGTCAATTCAGCCTTTAATTTGGGCCGCACACAGATATTACACAGCAAACCTCTCTTTGTTCATGATGAGCAGGAACACAGCCTGTTCTCATGCTTGCACACGCCACACTCCCTCCTGCCTGGCATGGAGAGAGTGATTGAAGACATCCTGTTTTGGGAAGCCTAGAATCAAACTCCAGTTCATAGAAGGCTTAGGTAGGACCTGGAGATTTCTCAGAATTACAACTGAATTCCAAACAAAAGAGATCAGTTCCTCTGGAGACAATGGTTTCTTTGAAGGGTGAATTTTATGGCATTATGTCCCAGTGAGGTTCCAGTGCTGCCCCCCCCTGCCCCACTTCACCCCAAATCTCCAAGAATTTCACATCTTGGAGTCGGTAAATAGGGTTGCCAGGTCCCCTTACCCTCTCGGCAGGAGGGGAGGAACCTAGTGCTTACCTTGGCTGAATCCACACACCCGCGGAGCGTCCCAGCGTTGCACTAAATTTTCGCTAAACACCCAGAAGTGTAGCGTCTTTCTAGCGCGTTTCAGAAATTGTGCTAGAAAGACGCTACACTTCCGGGTGTTTAGCGAACATTTAGCGCAACGCCGGGACGCTCCGTGGGTGTGTGGATTCAGCCCTTCTGATGTCCTTGAGCTTCCAAGGGCAGTGCGATTACATCACTTCCAGAAAGTGACATCATCACACAGGGCCCAGGTACATTCCCCCACTTCACAGTGAGGCACGATGTTGTCACACTGCCCTGGGAGTAGGGTTGCCAGCTCCATGTTGGAAAATTCCTGGAGATCTGGTGAAACCTGGAGAAACCTGGAGAAAGAGGGGTTTAGGGAGGGAAAGCACCTTGGCATGGCATAATTCCATAGAGTCCCCCCTCCAAGTAGCCATTTTCTCCAGGTGAACTGACCTCTGTGGCCTGGAGACCAGTTGTAATTCCGGGAGATCTCCAGCCACTACCTGGAGGCTGGCAACCCTACCTGAGAGCAAGCCCAGGAGGCCTTTCCCCCCTTGCCAGTCAGGTGAGTGATGGGGGGAAGGGGATCCCCCTCTCACACCGGGGGACCTGGCAGCCTTATTGGTAACCCTAATTCATAGTAACATCTCAGTAGAGGTTGCTAGGAAAATTAGAATCTGCCTCCTCTCCACAAACAGGGGTTAAACAGAGGTTTAGAATCCTGGCTTGTGAGAAGGAAGCCAACTCCAGGCATCTTCATTTAAACATCAGGACAAATTGGATTTTGAATCAAGGCTTCCAAACTAGGAAGTCTTCAGTTGTGCTTCCTGTGATGGAGTGGGGAGGAGTGCCCACTCTTCAATGCTCCAACACCAAATCTCCAGGATTTCCCAATCTAGAGCTGGCAACCCTACAACTAATTCTTAAATATGATATCCTTTGGACTTAGTCTTACATTATAAGAGTGCCCTGGCTGGCACTCTCCTTGGCTCTGTCCCACAGTCCTTCAGTAACACACAAATATAGAAATGATGTGGGAGGGTGCACAGCCATGTGCGGAAAACAATACTGCTCCCCCTCTAAAAAATCTGGCCTCTTCTAGCATGGTTCCTTCCCGTGCAATCTCATTCCTCCCATGTGGGCTCTTGCGTTCTTGGAGTGGCATGAGGTGGAGTCACAGGAAACGGCATCTGCGGTCCTTCCATTACATAAGAACTGGGGCCCAGTCAATCCTCATGAGGGAGGGGATACTTAAAGCCATACCAAAAACAAATATTTGTCTCTGCAGGTCCCAGACCTCTTAACATTTACAAAGTACAGACTTTCCCACTTCACTTTATTTTATACGTAAATTAAGAGGGAAGCGAAAATATTCGGCTGGGTTCTGTTAAGAATGAAGTGCTTGGCATTCATCCTTTTAGTGCACATTGAAGAATAAATTGTATCAATTATGGCATTCTTCGGTCTTGTTATTCTTGACTTGCTCCGCGGTCTCTGATATATAAATTAGCAGCCCTCAGCACAATGCATAACTGTATTTGTTCACAAGGACTGCTTTAGGTTTCTTTGGACATTTTCTTTCCATTTCCTAATGGTTTGTGCACAGAAGTAGATCTTTTGAAAAATGACCCAGCATATGCTGTGTTTAATGAGTACATTTAAACATGCTTTCCCTACAAATCTTATCAGTTGATTACTTAACCTTTGGGGGATAGGTTAAATATTTTCTACAGAGTTTAAATAAGATGATACTTAGTTTTCAGAAGACAAAAAAATTCTGGTTGTTTTTTTCCCCATTTAAATGACTACATTGCATTTTTTTATCTTTTCTGTAATGATCAAAGAAAAATCACATAGCTGGAAAGTTGCAAGATATATTAAGTACCATGTTACGAATTCTTCAGCAGTTACATGCCTACCAAAATCATGAGAATTTGCCTTTTTGAACAGTCTAGAATACAAAACAAGCCACATTAAACTAGCTCCAACATCTCCCCTCCTAGGGGTATACTGACCTTTTAAGAGAGCAGCACGGAACAGTGGTTAGAACACGATCTGAAAGACTCAAGTTAAGATTCCCAGGCTGCCATGGAAGCTTGTTAGGTGACCCTGTGTTAGTCACTCTCTCAGCTAGGGTTGCCACCTAGGTTGGAGCTGGTGACCCTACTCTCAGCCTAACCTACCTCATAGGGTTGTTGTTGTGAGGATAAAATGGATAAAAAGAGGAGAGAATGAAGTTGAAAGCCTCTTTGAGTCCCCCATTGGGGAGAAAAGTAGGGTACAAATGTCAAAATAAAAACCTGAATAAACTTACTGGAAATATTCCTGATGGACCACTGCCCTGGAGAGCCCCTGGGGGCCAGGAGCAAGTGGTGCCAATTTGCCCCTGAGGTGCTGCAGGGCCACAGAATCCACATGGCGTGAATCCACATCCCAGGGCCACCACTGGCATGGCTCAGGTCCATGCAGACTCATGGGTCTGCCCGTACAGCAGAGGCTGCTTGGCTCAGCTTCTCTGGAGCTGTTTTAATGGCCCAGGCTGCTCCGTCCTGACCCCTGGTAATAAAACTGTCCGGGGATGAGCTGTCCGCACCCCCAAGACTTGCCAATGCCACAGCAGGCAGAGAACAGGGTGATGCCAGGGCCTGGGGGAGCCACAGATGGGCAAGAAGGCAGCCTGCAGATGCCAGGAGACCCAGGAGCAGCCACAGACAAGCCCCAGACCTCTCCCCAGGCGCAAGGCACTGGAGGGCAAAACACACACCCAAACAGCATAGTAGACAGGCAGGAAACTCCCCCACCCAGGCACACATGGAGTGAAGCTGGCAAGCAGAGCGTCGGTACACAGAAATGCCCCCTGCCCAGGGGACCTGTCCAGCCTCACAGATGCCCCTGGAGAGGTGGCTACCAGGCCAACTTGCCTGGAAAGGCCCTCCAAGCCCCATCCTCCAAGTAGGGAATAAGGGGAAAGGGAGAGGCCAGAGCTGGGGAGAGACACCTGAGAGCCTCCCCAGCTAGCCAAGATCAGGAACAATCAGCCCAGGAGAGGAAGGGAGGAGAGCGGAGCAGGAAGCCCCATATATAAGCAGGCTCAGTAGGGAGCTGGAGGTGGAGAGCTGAGGAGTGGATAGAGAGAGAAAAGCAAGTGTGTAGTGTTTAGAGCAAACAGGAATAGGAACAACAGGAACAGGAACGGGAATGGGAACGGGAACGGGGCTGCATATGGAAGGGAGTGAGAAAGAAGGCAGCAGGCTGTCAAGGCGATGGAGTGGGATGAGAGGGTGCATGGGTGATATATATCCCCCCTCCAGCCATGAACCCAATGCCAGTGACGAGCCCCAAGGCAGCCTCCCCAAAGCCCCCACCAGGCACGAGAGTGCCCCGTGTGGCAGCACCCCAGCCATGTTGGGGCAAGGCTGCTTACTTAAAGCCCCAGCAAGACGCCAAGGGGCCAAGTGCAGCTGGGCCCCAGCCAAGGCGGGGCGAGTCTATTTACCTGAAGCCCCCAACAGGCAGCAAGGTGCCAGGTGTAGCCGCGCCCGGACGGGGGCCTGACAAAAACAATGGAATGCAGGAGGGGTGGTAGACAAAACAAAGGTGGTCATGTTAGACCATTTTTAAAAATACAAAATGGTGTTTTCCACACAGGGAGAGGCTTGCATACTTTTCCTGCTGCTGAAACAGCATAGCCGCAACAAGGCTTCCACATGCAGGTGGCCCCATAGTTTCCCCACCTAGGCTTGCCGTTCCCTTGCGGGTGGTGAGGATTTCCCCGCTGCTGACAGGCACTTCCTGCAGCTGCAGTGGGTGAGGGGAATGGCAGGGACCAGGGGGATGTCAGGACAGGAGCATCCTGACACACTGATTTCACTCCCTGTGCACCCAGAAATGACATCAATGCCAAAAGAGATTTGCCCAAATACCAGAATATCCCTGGTGTCTCCTGGTGACATCATAATGTCACTTCTGAGTACATAAGGAGTGACAACCGCATATCGCTGGTGATATAATAAAGTTGCTGGCAAGCCCCTAGTAAGCCCCCACCCTACTCTTGCTTTGGTGGGGGGACCTGGCAATTCTATCCCTGCCTCAGTCCCCCAGTAGCACCTATCTCTCCTCTTCTAAACCACTGAGGTTTTTTCAGTTTTTTTTTAAAAAAATCAGCAATTGTGTGTGTGTAAAGTGCCATCAAGTCACAGAAAATTTATGGCGACCCCTGCTGGGGTTTTCAAGGCAAGAGACTAACAGAGGTGGTTTTTTGCCATTGCCTGCCTCTGCATTGGGGATCCTGCACTTCCTTACAGGTTGTGCATCAAAGTACTAATCAGCACTGACCCTGCTTAGCTTCTGAGATCTGACAAGATCTGGGCCATCTGGTTCCAAGTAAATCAGCAATTGAATATTGCTATATCGATATAACATTAGCAATCTGCATTCCCAGCTTCCATGTGTGTGTTTTTTTTAAGTCTCTATCCCCTTTCACTGCAGAGAGGTGCTTTTCTCTCTTTCTCCACAACAAAAAGGGCTGCAGAGTTGTTTTTTTAAGTTTTAACCTGGAGATCAGACAAACTGATACACGTAATGTTATATCAACAATATTCAGCGGCCAATAAATAACAGAAAGCTCCTCAGTGACAAGGGAAGAAAATGGCTGCCATAAAGACAGGCAAACTTGGCTGGCATGTGGGTAGGACACTCTAAACTTTCCCACCCACACAGAAGCCATCAAGGCTTTTCTGCAATCTTCCCCAAACTTCTTAACAAAGCAGGTTTGAGAAGATCAGATAAAAGCTGGAGAAAATCCTGGGAGGGAGAGAGATTGGCCCAAAGTCACCCAAAGAATTTGATGGCAGAGTGGGGATTTGAATCTGGGTCGCCTTGACCCTAGTCCAACCACTACACCACACTGGAAAAGGATCCTTCCCTTGAATCAAGTCCGTGTAAAGCTACTGACATTTCCCAGCACTTTTATCAAATTCTAGAAATGAGCCAGTGCAAGCCATGGCAGCAGTCCCTCCATTCCACCCCCTTCCTCAAACATAAATTGCTTTTAATCTGCACAGCTGAACTCTGGCATTGGGTAGCTGCTGGTTTCTGCAGCCTGCCTGACTTTTCAGAGAAAACATCCACCCAAAAGGTTGTGTGGCCTTTATTTGAGCAGCCTTCTTCCCCCTTGATGATCCAAACCCACCAGACTCCAAGGGCATAAACAGACATTTGCTATTTCTTTATTTCCTGGAGGCCACATCCATTCTGCTCCCCACCCATGACGCTGGACTGAAGTCTCCTCCGTGGCTACAAGATGGGGAGTTGTCACGCCAACAGCTACCCTCTGATCTTGGAGAACAAATAGGTATTTGTTACAAAGATTAAACAAGCGTTGCCGTTCAGCAGCGTACCCGCCATGGGATATAAAGCTTATGCATGCTGCCCTCCCACTGACATTTGCCTGACCTGGAATGCCCAGAGTTTTCATAAAAGTAGCATTCTTGTCTTCTCCTTAGCCAGGGCTGCTGGCACTAACCCTGTCAAGGTAACTCTCTCCCCTCTCGCTTTCTAAAGCTACAGTAATTTCAGTTTCTGAACAAGGCTGTTCTCTAGCCCCAAGTTACGCACTGTCTGACCCATACATAATCCACACATAACAAATGTGTAGAGAGCAGCATGTTTAGATGGGGAGCACATTTGCCTTCTACCTGCCTATGTGTTCAGGACACAGAGCCTACGTGCAATCCATATGTGTATGTAGGCTCCAACATCTTTACTGGGGCACTGGGAAAGCAATAATTAATTCTCAAGTAGAAGTACATGGGACGGCAATATTCATAAAACTTTAGGGGTGGGATCCTACTAATTTTTCCACTTGATACTTCCTGATTCTAGGGTTGCCAGTCAGGCTCTTTCCTCCAACAGGAGCGATGTCGCACGATGTCATGACATCACTTCTGGTTTGACCCAGAAGGGACATCATGACGTTCTAAGAATTCCGCAGTCTCTATGGTAGACCATAGATATTTGGAGAAATTCCTAGAGGTCCTGATGTCACACAATGTTGACTGCCACAACCTATTTTTGTTCCTACAGGAGTGAAGAGCAGTGCTGGGGATAGAGAGAAGGACATTGCCTGCTGTGGTAAGCCTAGTTTTACACCTGTCCCATATTCCCTGTCCCACAAGACTTTTGTCCAGGTGGGTCCCACAGTCCAGAACCTTTGCAAAGGGCAAAATTACCTCATCTTTCCTCTTTCACCAGTGGAAAAGTGAATAGACTCCATCTCAACATTGTACAAGTAAATGTTCAAGTCTAGGAAGGAGTAAAAGCAGGGATCCAAATTCCACTGGCCAGCATTTGTGAGAAAATCCTTTCCTAACTTCCCAGAATGGTAACCTATCAGACCAAAGATGAATGAAAATCTACCCACTTCCCACTTGAACAGAAATAAATGGTGACAGTAATCTAAATGTGTAGTGTGCCACCTTGGTTGCCATTTTTTTAGAGGCAGGGGATAAATATTTTAAATGAAAAGATACATAGTCAAAGCTCTCTAGCATGTCTTCATTCTAGGGCTGCCAGCTCCAAGTTGCGAAATTGCTGAAGATTTTGCGGGTGGAGCCTGGGCCGATTCCAGATGACTAACCTTAAGTCGCTTCATGCCGCCCTCTTCCGGATCGCGACGGGGAAAATGCGAAATATCGCGTTTCCTCGCGCGAGTTTTGCGCGATGACGCGCAAAACTCGCGCGAGGAAACGCGATATTTCGCATTTTCCCCGTCGCGATCCGGAAGAGGGCGGCATGAAGCGACTTAAGGTTAGTCATCTGGAATCGGCCCTGGAGAGGTCAACATTTGGAGAGGAGAGGGGCCTCAGCAGGGTGTAATGCCAGGAAGTCCACACTCCAAAGCAGCCATTTTCCTCACGGGAACTGATCTCTGTCACCTGGAGATCAGTTGTAGTTCCATAAGATCTCTAGCCAAAGCCTGGAGGCTGGTAACCCTAGTTCATTCTATTTCCAGTTGTAGCAGGCGCTCACTTTCACATCACTGCTGCGTATGAAAAATGATGACAAAATCCATAATAATTTATGAAGCAACTTTACACTGATCTCAGATGATTGATTAATCTGTGTTCCCCTCAAAGTGTTGGCTGCTGCCCTCCAGGGTCCTGTGACCTCATGCATATTCTACCAAGGTCCCCCCACCCCAAGGCTCACTCACCAGTTCTGTTGGTCTCTTTGCCACAAGTTAAGGAGCAGAATGGTTATGTGAGTAGGCAGCCTGAGGCATCTTTGTTTGAATAAAGGGGGCTTCTGACACTTTAGAATCTAACCCTCAGATGAAGAAAAGGAACTCAATTTTTAAGGGGGAAATATGATTAAATCTCATAATAAAGTGCCGTTCTTAAATTTCTGCATCCCAGTTTTGAGACTATTGAAGTTCTTTTGTTCCCACGGCTGTGCTGTGAAAAAGCAAACTGTATTCAGCCTCATTCTGCAGATGAAAATCTGACCCACAAAAAAAAAAGTCGACATTTCCAAAGTTGCAGAGATATAATCTCTTAAATGGAGCTGGGAACAGTTAGGCTTACCCGTGGGTGGTTTTTATTGTGGACATGTGAGATTCAGCAGTGCACTGGCAGCATATGCCAAGCCAAGGGATTGTTTGGGCACCCGATGTTGGGGAACTACACCTACTGGTGCAGCCCTACCCCATAAAATACAGAAGAGCGTAAAAAGAACACTACTTGTTTGGACCAAAGGCCTATCTAGTTAACAGCCCCGGACCAAATTCTCCCCCACTGAAGCTGCCCAGTAAGTGGCCTTTAGTGATATGTGGCCTCTGAAGACGGAGGCAGCATAGTTTTATAGCGGCTCTAGCCATGATGGCTAAAGAGCCCTAGGTAGTTGTTTATGGGTTCGACAAGTTAATTAATCACCCATTGTGTAAGGAAATACTTCCTCTTTGTCTGTCCTGAATCTTTTGCTCATCAACCTCTTTGCATGCTTTCCCCCTTCTAGGATTTCAGGAGAAGAGAAGGTTGTTCTATCCATTTTTAATAACCATGTATCATTTTATAAATTCCCATCCTGTCTTTCTTTTCTAAGATGCAAAGTAAGGTGGAAGAGAAAGAGCACTGACTCCATCCACCTTGTATAGTTTCACGGAATCCCACCCCCCAATCTTGAATCTCCTTCCTCTTGAGTCTACCACATACACTCACACCTGAATGAAGAGTGGTCCTCCATTTGCTGATCTGGGCCGTAACCTCCCTGCCTTAGGTGTCCAGTGCCTCCGCTCAATGACAGAGAATTTTCTTTTCATGAAGAAGGTCCCGGGTTCAGTCCTTGGTCTCTGTAGATAAAAAGAGGAGGTGATGTGAAACACCCCAGACCTTGAAGAGCTGCTGCCAGTCAGAGTATACAATACTGGCCTTGACAGAGCAGTAGTCTGAGTCAGCATTCAACAGATTCATGCGTGCGTTCTCTCTCAAGCGATCCTGGCCTATGAATGGTTGAATCACACTGTTTGTGAATCCCTCCTCCTATTGGATCTGAAATTGCCATTCTCAGGCCTTTTCCCCTTTTAGGGTTCTTACCTCCCTAACATGGGCATCTGCTTTCTCACAGTCCTAATAGCATAACTGGGGGGGGGGGGATGGAGTAGGAGAGGCCTCTGCCCAAGTCACAACCTGTCCATATGTGCCCAATGGGCCTTCAAAGATCATGTCATATCTTTACAGTAATTATAATTGTGTTTAGTTATGTAATGTTTTCTTTTTCAGTTTGGAATAATTTCAAGGTGGCAGATGAAAAGCCAGATATCCTTTGCTTGGAGAGAGGTTTAGCAAGGAAAGCAGCCCAGACTTCACACTGCCAACATAATATCACTGTTGTGCCTTTTGATGCTGTCATGCCACCTTCTCATAAACAAAGGTGAAGAGTGCTAATTCCTTCCTTTTTTTCTGTCCCTACACAATCATGGGAAAGCAGAAGAAGGCTGATATGGAGAAACAGAGAGATGTTCTGAACTGATAAACTGGAAAGGCATCTCACTATTTTAATCCCACTATTCCTCTCAGCAATTCAAGGCAGCTGTGATGGACTGAACTTTTTAAAAGTGCAGTACAAACAGCTAAAGGACTGAAGGGTTAATCTCTCACAGAATCAGAGAGCTTTGAGTCTGTTTTCAGCCCTAGCTGAGAGGAATGAAGTATGAACAGTTGGGGAAAGGAAGTCCTAATTGAAATCAGTTCAACAATCAACACAAACAGGAGAACTGGGAAAAAGTTGGCAAGGAAGTTTGGGAAATAAGCACAGACTCCCATTCGGGCCAATGAAAGGGGATAGATATTCTAAGGAAAGGCGACTTTCTCTACCCAGTTAAAGAGGGAGATAGCTCTGGAGAGTGGAGAGATCCCTAGCTGGGAGTGGTTGGAAACTGCCTTGAAGAAAAGCACTGATGTTTGAAGAGAAAGGGTCTGGGGTACTAGAAAGTAGGTACCAGCATTCTTAAACCCAAAAGAGAAACAGACTTCTAAAAGAAAGTGTACTATAGTGTTTGGGGAAAACACAGAATCAAAAGTTTCTAAACTTAAGCCTTTAAGTATCTGTGAAAAGCATAATAACTAAAGTCTAACTATAGACTTTAATAATAACTAAAGCATGTACTGATTTTACCCCAGAGATTCCTCAGTTAAATTACGTCAGAAATTTTCAACCCCTGATTTCACCTGACCTTTCCCCTCAGGTACCATTTCTGCTACAGGAGGAGGGAATGTCATAGCTGCACCCATGAATATTCTCCCCAGAGAGAGAGAGAGAGAGAGAGAGCAAGAGAGCGAGAGCGAGAGCGAGAGCGAGAGTGAGAGAGAGCGAGAAAGCGAGAGAGAGCGAAAGCAAGAGTGTGTGTGTGTGTGTGTGTGTGTGTGTGTGTGTGTGTGTGTGAGAGAGAGAGAGAGAGAGAGAGAGAGAGAGAGAGAGAGAGAGAGAGAGAGAGAGAGAGAGGTTTTAGTACCAAAACAGTGTTGGGCTGAGAGAGAATGTCTGGCCAAAGTCAGCTTTATGGCTGAACCTGGAAGTCCTAGATCCCAATCCAACAGTCTTAACATCATTCTAAGCAAAATTACACCATTCTAAACCCATTGACGTCAATGGGCATAGAATGGTGTAACTATGCTTAAGACTGCAGAGAAGTTAGCCGTGTTAGTCTGTGGTAGCAAAATCAAAAAGAGTCCAGTAGCACCTTTAAGACTAACCAATTTTATTTTAGCATAAGCTTTCGAGAATCAAGTTCTCTTCGTCAGATGCCTGATACAGAGACTCTGTATCAGGCATCTGACGAAGAGAACTTGATTCTCGAAAGCTTATGCTTAAGACGGCACAGTCCAACCACTATGCCATACTTTCAGATGGATAGTTGTGTTATTCTGTAGTAGAACCCCTTTAGACTCTAATTTGGTTTCACTACAGCACAGAGGTTCTTTATCTTCTCTGCCTAGTCATAGCTGATCTTCATAAACAGCAGAACCATGAGACAATTTTTCTTGGACTATACCATTCTGTTTTAAAAGTGGGGGGGTGGTCACATGTTTGAATATTCCTTTTTTTTAAAAAACACTCCTCCCTGTGAACTGAAAAGTAGCACAACTGTGAGCCAGCAGGTCACATAGGAAGTACCTCTCTTGCCAAGTGCATATCTCCCTGGCTGTAAACACATAGCTATGATTATTGTTGTCAGTGGCAGCTACGCCACTAGAAGAAAATTGGACATAAAGTAACATGTAACTGGTGACAACTTATTTGCAGACTGAAATTCCTTTACTGCAGGAAGGCACAAGCTTTGTGCCTGTCATCTCTAAGGGAGAGAGACAGGATTCTCCCATGGAGACTATCAGACTCAGGAGCACCATCAGAGGTTGAGGCACAAGCGAAGGGAGAGGAAGCATCTGCCTCCAAGGCAACAGGGGGCTCTTTTGATCTCGAGGTGCTTCTTGTCTAAAGCATCTTGCAGATCAGTTCTCTAATAGGTATCTACTGCTAATCTTTCCAGCAGGGTGCAAGTTGTACGCTCTGCTTTTCCAGCCTTTCCTTATGAAGCTTCTTTTCTGCCTTGGAACAACAATTATTAAACCACTCCAGGGCCTTTCATAGTTAATGATTTCCCTTCTTTGCCCCATGTGGCTTTCATGATATCTTGATGCTCCTGTTTCCCAGGGTTTCTAATCCGAATGGTCAAAAAGTCAAGCGCTCCCCCCCACCGCCCATCAAAACCAGTCCCAAGGTTCCATGTCACAATCTCTCTCCCTCATCCCCACTGGCATTAAAACAAATGTTGCTGCATTGAATTTGAGGTTTGGTTGCAGGTGTCTCTTTGCTGTTTGTAGGAAGTTTGTGGACACACCAGACACACTTTGGAGGTGCAGGAATTGTCAACCAGAAATCCAAAGGGCAGGATATCTAAAGGGGCAGCGCACTTCACACACAGGGTTGCCAGCTCTGGACTGGGAAATTCCTGGAGGTCTGGGGTGAAGCCTGGGATGGACAGAGTTTGGGGGGAGAAGAGAGCTCTACAGGGATGTGATTCCATGGAGCCCACCCTCTGAGGTTGCCCTTTTCTGGAGATCAGTTGTAATTCCGGAAGAACTCCAGGTCCCGACTGGAGATTGGTTTTCACACACGTATTTTATATGCATATCAAATACTTGGCTGTAGGTGTCTAGCATTATTCTAATCCTAGTATTATTCTAATCCAATATTATTCCATAGACCCTGCAAAAGCATCTAGCATACTGCCTGCCATATATTTCTTTAAAAATAAAGCTTTAAAGGCAATAACTTGGATCTTGCTAGGGACCATAATTGCACGGAAGTGGTCCCTGCAGATATCCCACAGTGGACAACAGATTATATGCAAACTGAGCATGTGGAAACAATTTCTTCTCCAATCCAGCTGTTGCGAGTGTGCACACTGGATCAAGAACATAAGAGACTGCTGGATCAGAAAAGTGGTCCATCTAGTCGAGCATCCTGTTTCATGCAGTGGCCAACAAGTTGCCCCAGAGGGTCAACAAGGTGCCCCGGAGAGCCAACAAACAGGGCCTAGAGGCCAAGGCCTTCCCCGGATGTTGCCTCCCAGATCTGGGTCTCAGTGGTTTAATGGCTCTGAATACCGAGGTTCCCCTTACTCACCATTGCTAACCACTGATGGGCCTCTCCTCAATGCATTTGTCTAACCCTCTTTTAAAAACCAGTATTCATGCCCATCAACTCTTTGGGAGAGGAAGCAGGAGGATGGATTTAGTCTCCCTTCCCATTCCCAATTTCCTCCTCCTGCTACAATTTCCACTTCCTTAAGAGGGATCCATGTGCATGGCCCGGATGATACACACAGGCTCAGTTGTGTTAGAGCCAGGGGTGAGAATCCTGCTCTATTATAATCAACGGGAGCTTTGCTGCTGTCTTCAGTGGCTTCCAGGACTGTGCCTTATGCTTTTTGCAGGCTGTTAGCTAAAGGCAACTGCAATATCTTTTATCTAATTCTATAAATAATTTATTTAACAAATTTTATATATATTTTCTAAAGTGCTGGAAGTGCTCAAACAGTGCAAAAACAGTTATAAATACATTCAATAAATACAATAAACCAATACAACCGATGTATGGCACCCAGTTGGTATGTGCTCTCGACGGAATATTCACCGCTGTTAGCTAGAGGCAGAACACATGGGCGGGAAGCGGTGGGGATCAAATGTAACTAGAGGGTTTTAAGGTGCTAATAAAGGAAGATCAACTTGGGTTTATGCATTGGACTCTCAACATTTCCTCGAAGTCTCGTTAATAGTATTTAAGGCAGATACAGATGTAAATTTTCTCTACTCATGGTATAATGTTCCTTTTTTCCACGCAGTGAGCAAAATTTCCTTTTTTTTTTTTTTTTTTTTAGTTTCAAAAATTTTTTTATTGAAAGTGTAACAAGTAACAAGATCAACAGTAAATGCGTAGAAAAAAGATGACATCATACGTAACAATGTTCGGATACAACAATACATAAACATCAAAACACTAACAGTTGGCAATATTCAAGTGTGCAAATATTATACATAATCAATAGGAGTCTAATACAGTGTTAAGCAAGCTAATTATAACAGCATCGGGAGAATCATGTACAGGCACATCCATTATGTCGCAGAGTAAATCCATATTTCAAATTTTGGGGTTTATAATCGCGTAGTGAGGTAGCTTAGAGATCAGCCATTCATTCTGAGATAAAAATTCCAGGAAAGGGTACCATTGTGCGTAAAATTGTGTAGGTTTGGAGGGGTTATGCAATGCTCGAATTCTGTCTGTGATCTTTTCCATCATAAGGTGGTCCCACACCACTCTATACCATATGTCAAGAGTGGGAGGGAATCGCGATTTCCACCTGAGTGCAATTGCAGCCTTTGCAGCTGCTAGGAGAGTTCTGACCAATGCCTTCCGCAGATGGGGAATATCTAGATCTCCCCAAAGATCCAAGAAGACAAGTCCCGGGCTTGGGGGTATCACATAAGTCGTGATACGGGAAATTTCCTGGAGAACCGCCTTCCAGAAAGCAGCAACACTTTTACACTCCCACCAGCAGTGCAGGAACGTACCCTGCTCCCCGCATTTTTTCCAGCAGAGTGGAGATCTGCTGGGATATATTTTCGCCAGCTTTTGGGGAGTAAGGTACCACCTGTGGATAATCTTATAGGTTTGGAGGCGCACAGTGGTGACAGGGGAGTTAAGCAATGCAGAGTGCCAAACATGCTCTCTATCCTCTTGTGTGAGTTCTATCCCACAGTCCTGTTGCCATTTATTGAGCAGTGCTTCAGTGTTTAGGGGTTTGGTATCAAGCAGGGTGAGATATAGTCTTGACAGGAGACCTTTACGGTTAAATGAGTGGGAGTCCAGAAGTGTTTCAAATTTAGTTGGTGGTTTAGTCATTACGCTTTTTATATTCAATTTGTGCAGAAGATATCGCAGTTGCAGGTAGAAAAACCAGGGGACTTCCCTGCCCAGGTTGTTGTTCAAGTCTACTCTGCTTATAATACCATCCTTGGTGGCTATGTCCAACAACCTCAAGTCCCGCAGGTCATCCCAGGAGCGCAGTGCGGTTATATTATGCTGGCGAGGCATGCCCTTATGTGATGTGAGCACTGAAAAGCGGGATATGGCCGGGAGAAGGGAACGCTTATGTCTGTCCCAAAGCTTCAGCAGTGCAGCAAGGAACATATTTTGATATATGGAGGGAGGACGCAAACTTGGGGTAGACCAGAAAGTCTCTCGCAACGTTTTTGGCTGGGAATAGGTGCCCACTATGTTTATCCAATCAGAGTGTCCAGAGGGGAGTAATATCTGGAGGATGTCTGTCAATCTGGCTGCATCAGAATAGAGCCCTATATTTGGGTAGTTAAAGCCCCCTGCTGTTTTAGGGGCGCACAAAACTTTGAAGGCAATCCTAGGACGCTTATTCTGCCACAAGAATCGGTTTAATGTCGTCTGCCATTGGCTCAGAATTTTGCTAGGGATTTCAATCGGAATTGTTCTATACAAAAATGTCAATTTTGGGAGGACGAAGGATTTTATCAAATGGTATCTTTCATACCATGCCAGGTTTTGCTTGTTCCATTTGAGCAGGAGGTGTTTGATTTCTTTCATCTTTTGGACGTGGTTTACCTGGAGTAGCTGGGCTGGGTTGGGAGGGATATTTATGCCCAGATATCGGAGGTGTGATTTGGCCCACTGGTATTTAAATTGCCGTTTTATGTCGTTACACGTCTCCTCTGGGAGATTCACTGATAGGATGGTGGATTTGGCTTGGTTTATCCTCAACCCCGATATACACCCAAAGTGAGCAAGAACAATTGCCAGAGCCTTTAGGGAAGCAAGTGGGCACGTAAGAAACAGCAAGATGTCATCAGCGAATAAGCATATTTTGTAAGTACGGTTGTCTATTTCAATGCCTCGAATCCCTTCATTGGCTCTTATCTCCTCTGCTAAGGGCTCTATCGCGAGGGCGAAAAGGATGGGGGAAAGGGGACACCCTTGGTGCATGCCTCGGTGTAGAGTGAAGGGATCGGACGCTAAGTCATTAAGTTTGATTCTTGCCTTGGGGCCTGCGTATATCGCTTTAATTGTTTGTAGGAAGTTGGGGCCGAATTTCATGTGGGAAAGGAGCATCTGCAGGTACGGGACCTCCAGGGTGTCGAAAGCTTTTTCGACATCCAAGGAGAGGAGTGTGGTTTGTAATTTGCTGTGTCTACTGAATGTTAAAATGTTCAGCGCCTTATAAATGTTGTCGGAGATGTCCCTATTGGGGATAAAGCCTATCTGATCCGTACAAATATAATTTCCAATGAAAGAATTGAAGCGTCGTGCATATATTGAGGTAAAGATTTTATAATCGACATTCAGCAAAGAAATCGGTCTATACGAACCGGGGTTAGAGGGGTCTTTGCCTTCCTTGGGGATCATGGTGATGACTGCCTCAGCCCAGGTTCCAGGTAAGGTCCCCAATTTATGCACCTCATTACAGGCCGATAACAGGGGCGGGATTAATACCAAAGCAAACTTTTTATAGAATTCGGCCGGGTAGCCATCCGGCCCAGATGCCTTATTGCTCTTTAAATTCTTAATGGATTCCAGCAGTTCTGCGGCGGTGATTGGGGTATCCATTAATTGGCTATGTTCCGCTGCCAGTTTTTTAATGTTCTTATGGGTTGATAGATAGTTCCTAATTGACGTTTTATCTGGCCTGGAGGAAGTATATAAATTTGTGTAAAATTTTGTAAATACATTCAATATTTCGGGAGATTTAGTGAACGTTTGTCCCTTGTCGTTTTTTATAAGTCTGACGTGCCTATTTATTCTCTTCTCCTTGACCTTCCAGGACAGATAACGTAGGGTCCTAGGAGAGTGGTTCCAGTACTTTTGTTTTAAATATAAGATGTTCTTTTGAATTTGGGACGTTTCAAGTGACTCCAGAGCTTTGCGCTCATGGAGCAGCTGTTTATAGGTTTTTTTGCTGCCTCTATCCTTGTGTAAGCGTTCCAATTGGTGGATTTTATCCATTATGAGTTGTTTTTGGAGTTTTTTCTTCTTATTTAGAGAGGCAGAGAGAGCGATCAGTTGTCCCCTTAGTACCGCCTTAAGAGCGTCCCACACCGTTTGGGAGGATGTCGTGTCTGTTTGGTTATCTTTGAGATATTGGGTGATATCTCGTTCAATTTGTAGGACAATGTTCTCATTAAGTATGAGGTTTTTCTGGAACGTCCAATGCCTCTCCCTTTCGTAGGGCCTATCTAGGGATAATTTGCATGTTACCCAAGCATGATCCGAATAGCTTATGTCTCCTATGCTGGAGAGTAGTACTCTGTCTCTCAAATCTGGGGACACCAGGATATAGTCGATCCTGGTGTATACGTCATGGCGTGGGGAATAGTATGTGTAATCTTTGGCCAGTTTGTTCATCTCCCTCCATATGTCCACTAAGTGGAACCGAGTAAATAGCGTGAGCATCTGTGTGTCACGATTGGGGTTCTTAGGCCTTCTTGGCACTCGAGGTGCATTGTTGCGGGGAAATGAGGATTTATCTAGGTCATAGTGTGCTACATAATTGAAGTCCCCTCCCACAATTACTGATCCCTCCTGGAATGCCTCTAATTTTCGGAGGATTTCTTCCGTGAACTCCAGTTGCTGCGTGTTGGGCGCATAGACAGATGCCAGTGTAAGCAATTGTCCATTGAAGTGCCCCTTTATGAATAAGAACCTGCCTCTAGGGTCCCGTAGGGTGGCTTTGTGTTCAAATTGGACCCTGTTTGCTAGTAAGATTGCCACCCCGCGGGATTTGGAGGAGCCCTTTGCGTGGAATTGCAATTTTATCCATGGGGCCTTAAGCTCCGCCTCATAGGATGCATGGAGGTGTGTTTCTTGGATCAGGGCTACATCTACGTTCAGTTTCGCCAGGCTGGTCAGAACTCTCCTTCTCTTCACCAGGTTGTTTAAACCCCTCACATTTTGCGAGACAATATGGACATGTGGTTGTGAGGCCATTATAGAATGGGTAAAAGTAGAGTATCAAAATTGGCCTTTGAAGTGAAATGTACTGGTATTGCAGAACCAAAAGTGCAAGTATAGAGACCGCTAGCAGGCGTGTAAGGGCTCCTGCCTCAGTAGTTTATAATAGATATGAATGAGATGGCTGAAATGATCTAAGCACCAAAGAAAGGGTCAATACGCAAATGCAATAAGATTCAGGTAAATAAATCACTGTCTGGTGTTAATTAATTAAGCAATCAAATTTCATCACTTTGAAGGCAATCATGCAACAAATTCATTGGAAAGGAACGAGAAATCGTATCACAAAACACAAATGCAATGAAATGTATAGCAAGCGTAAGTTAATCTACTATGTTGGTAATTTTCAATAAATAAATAATCGACTTCCGCCCTTACCCTTTCAAAATATGGTGGGAAGCAAGCAGACTGTCAGTGGACAAAACTGACAGTTGTGATAAGCTTGTAGTCTGCTATGCTACCTCCCCTCTCCGATTATGGATGGATCAAACAGCAAATAATTCCAGGTATATGATAATCAAGTTACAATCAAGTAAGTACCAATTAATTAAAATTTCTTATTATTACCGTATGTGGGAGTAGACCAAATTAATAGATGTACCTCTTAACCTTAAATCACTAAGTTGCTTGTGGTTTGCTATGTTACCTTCTCTCTCTGATTATGGATGGATCAAACTGCAATTAATTCCAAGTGTACAATTTGCTAATCAATCAAGAATCAATTAATTAAGATGTCTGTTTGTTACCTTATGGAGGAGTAGATTGAATTGATGGATGCACCTCCTAGCACTCAATCACTAATTTGCCTAACTACCTTAACAAAGTTATATACAATAAGCACGCAGCACTTTAATATTGTTTTTGGTAAAAGCTTGAAAGTGTAGATATATTCAATTAACTCACTATTTATACTCCTTTAAACCAACTGTCCCCAGACTTGTAATAAATGATTAATTAATTCTTGCCCTTACCTCTGCAAAATGCAGTAAGGAGCAAGCAGATAGTCAGTGGGTAAAACTGCAAGCTGTGACTGGTGTATAGATTGCTTCGCTACCTCCCCCCCTTTACCAACGTCGGATCAAGCTGCAATGAGTTCCGAGTATCTGATATGCCAATCAAGAAGGTATTAATTAATTAAGATTTCTCTTTATTACTTTATGTAGAAGTGGATCAACCCAAGGGGCGCACCTCTTAATATTAGATCACTAACTTGCCTTAACTACCGTACTAAACTATATACAACGAGCACTCAGCGTCTTGTTACTTATTTTCCAGGAAGAACTTGAAGAGTGTATTTATATAAGTATCACAAGATCTAATATTTCTCTAAAGCAACCGTTTCCAATAGAGAAATAGAAACTAAGGTGCTACACAGTCCTCAGCAGCCTCGCGAGAAATCTCTGCAACGAGGTTGCTGTAAATAAACAGAACGGAGGACTGTTTGTGTAAGGGGCTAATAAAGAAGCAATCCCTTCAATCCCACCCCAACCACCCCTACCCACGAGTAAATTAAGTAAGATTGGGACGTTCCAACACAACATATTCTGGTCATAAGTCCTACCAGTCAGAGCTTCAAGTGTCCCGGACCGGTATTTTATTATTTTTCTGAGGAGACATGGGCAGCGGTCGTTTTCTTTTCTGAGAGCTGGCCTCCGTCTCCATGGCGACCTCTATGCCTAGCTCACGTAGAAACCGGAGGCCTTCCTCGGGAGTAGAGATCAGGTGCTGTATGCCCTTCAACGAGATTCTCAATGCAGAATACCGGGTCCAGCTGTATTCTATTTGGGCATTTCTGAGTTCCTCAGTTATCTGTCGGAGTTGTCGTCGTCACTCCAAAATCTCGGCCGGTAGGTCTGTATAGACGCTGATTCGCGCTCCATTGTAGGAGAGGAATTTTCGCGCCCTCGCCACCTCAAGCGTTTTTTTCCTCAGCCTCCAGTCGGCAAAGACGGCCACCACATCTCTAGGTCCCCGCCTCTTATCTGGATTTCTGGGGCCCACTCGATAAGCTTTGAATATAGTCAATGCATGGGTTTCCTCCAGCTTTAGCTCCGTCATCAGCCAGCCCGCCAAAAAAACGGCCAGGTCTGCATCCACGGCCACATTTTCCTCTATCCCCCTAAACTTCAAATTAGCACCCCGCAGCTGAATCTCCATGTCCAGGATCTTATAGTGGACACGATCTTGTTCTGATTGTAGGGAGTGGACGTCCTCCCTTAAAGCCGCAGTCTGGGTAAGAGCCTGATCCGATTTAGCGACCACAGAGTCCATCACTATCTTAAGGTCAGTTAATTGTTGTGATAGTGGTTCCATTAGATGGGAGATTTTGTTAGAAAAGCTCGATTCGATGTCTAGCAGTAGGGCTTTTAGTGCTGGGTCATAGGAAACCGTCTGAGTTTTTCGCGCCTCAGCATTCACCATCGCGGCCGCCATGTTTGCACTCGTTCCCTCTATCTCCCCCTCCGTACCTTCTGCTTGCGAAGCTGGGAAATAGCTCTGCAAATTTTTCGCCGCCTTAGAGTTGGGCTTCTTTGCAGTAAGATCTTGCTTACCCTTCATACTAAGTTGTGTAGAACGTTTTTGAAGTGCTTATCGGGGTTTAGGGGTGGAATTGAACCGGAGCTCTGGCTTTAGGCGTCCATTCCTCTCGGTGCCGACGCCACGCCCCCAAAATTTCCTTTATAAGGAGGAAAATGTGTAACATTGTATTATTCTATTTGTTTATAATTTACAATGGATAATATCTGCTCTTGCTGTGGACACATCCTAGCAGTGTTCAAGACAACCCTGTTTACCCTATCTCCTCCCATGTGTGCAAACAGATGTGTGGCATGATGGGTACATGATGGGTAGGGGTACATGATGGGTACCTCTGCAATGCAGCATAAAGGGAACTCTTTATACACATCCCATGTCTTCACCTGCCTGATGTAAGTCAATTGTGTTCTGACCATTTATAACCTGCACATTTATAAACTCTGGCTTAACCCATAGCACCGGTTTGGATCTTGAAAGTAAGCAAAAATGCAACAGATTCTTTTTGATACATAGGTATTGCTATTTCCCACAGCAGCTTAATATTCAACTCCAATTTTAATATATGTGCTGCTGACACCAACAACATACAAGGTATTATAATATACTGGGATTAAGTAACAGAAAGGAGTCAGTCGTGTTGGTTTTATTCCTGCCAAAGCAAAGCCCAGCCAACCCAACAGGGACGTTACTTGGCATTTCCATAGTGCTTTTCCAAAGTGCATTCTCAGTGTTATTACTTACGGTAAATGTTGCCAGGATTTCTCAGATTTGTGACAGTGTCACCAGGGGTCTGCTGGTGATGGAGTCATTATTTCAGAGTAAGTCTGGGACATTTAAGAACATAACATGGATGTTATGAAACATCGTTTCATAAACTATGCAAAACCGAACTATTCAAAAAGGCTTTTTATTCAAATGGGAGGGCTGTATTGTAGGGATGGGGTCTCAGATGCTTCGCTAATGAGTTAGGGATCATAGACTTCATCACTATATTGCCTTACATATTATCTGATACTTTAAATATGTACTCTTATGTACCACCAGTTCTCCATGTTGTCTAACATTAGTTCTAGAATTAATTATGTTCTTCTTCAGTATTTTTTGTCTCTGTATTGGATTCTTGCTAATACTATGTCTTTTAAACTTGTATCAGTTTATCCTGTGGCATTGATTATGGAAATGTCCCTGATACTGTATTGAAATGTACTTGATACTGATTGTACCAACCTCATACTGTGTAATCCGCCTTGAGTCTCAGTGAGAAAGGCAGACTATACATACATACATACATACATACATACATACATACATACATACATACATACATACATACATACATACATACATACATACATACATACATACAATTAAGAAGCTCCTTGCTGGATCAGAGCAGTGGTCCATCTAGGACAGCATCCTATCTCACATGGTGGCCCACAAGTTGCCTTGGAGGGCCAACCAACAGGGCATAAAGGCCAAGGTGATGTTGCCTCCTGCCACTGGGTTTCAGAGGTGTACTACCTTTGGATATGGAATGTATACCTCTAAACATTTCACTATGGCCCATGAGAGAGAGGCTTGGAATGCTTTCAGGCTCTTTAAACCTGTCTCATCATAAGGTTTTCAAAGTAAGAGATTAATAAGTGGGTTCTAGAACAAATCAAGCCTGAATTCTTCCTAGAAGCTAAAATGACAAAACTGAGGTTATCGTACTTTGATCAGATCATGAGAAGACAAGATTCTCTGGAAAAGTCAACGATGCTAGGAAAAGTGAAAGGCAGTAGGAAAAGAGGAAGGTCCAAAAAAAGATGGCTTGACTCAATAAAGGAAGCCACATCCTTCAGTTTGCAAGATCTGAGCAAGGCAGTTAATGATAGGATGTTTTGGAGGTCTTTCATTCACAGGGTCACCAGGTCAGAGGCGACTTGACAGTACTCACAAAATGGAAGTTATTCCAGACAATGGCCATTTTCACATGGCCAAAGCCTCCGAAAAATCGCGTGAAACTCGCGGCACAAAGCGTCTTCCTAGTGAGATTTCCAGGCACGATCCTGTTTAATGGTGCAATTTCTGATGTCATCGCTCCATTAAAGAGGATCGTGCTGTGAATTTTGAGCGATCTTCTGGATACTTACAAATGCATGTGAAAACAGCCAATAACTTGACAACTTGACAGCACACAACACACACAAACCTGTTTGGATTCTGATGCTGAACAGAGTTGGGGTTTTGTTTTTGTTTTGTTGTTTTGCATTTCAGACACCTTTAAAGAGCATGTGCCTTGTCCTCTTTTGAATGAAGGGTTGAGTTGGGGTTTCTAAAACTGCTTTCCTTCTAAGTTTTATGGCCGATGAACTTACAAATCTTGGGAAATTACTGTTTGAAATGTTTGTAGCACCTCTGAAAGAGCTGCAATTTAATTTTCCCATCTGTTTTTCTTGCTTGCTTTTCCCCTGCTTTGTTGGTTTTTCTTTTGTTTCTTTTTTTGGTTAAGGTACTGAAGGTTATTGCTCCATTACTATATTGCAGTTATGAAACATAGCAAGGCAAAGAAACAAGAGAGAAAGAAACTGGCCAGTTAATCGTTTGAAAATGCTATTTCAATAAGAGTTAAAAAAATAACAGAAAAATGTGGTACCATTGCACTCTGTGTCCACTGATGTAATACCATGTTCTAAGTTGAATAGTCCACCATTCCACACACCCCTCCCAGCAATTTCATGTCAGGAAAATGGCGTGCAGGGAGTGGAGTAAGTCTACACTCCCTCTCTCTACCTGACCCTGCAGAAAACTTGAGGTGTAGTAGTTAGCAATGGTTAGCAATGGTTTGCATGTGTGAATAAGCCATCATCTACAGCAAACACCCACAGAAAGAGCTTTTATATCTCTCCCCATGCATGGAAACGGTTCACACCACGTTCAGCGGTGAGCCATCAACAGCTGAGGAGCTGAGTGATGTACATGCAGGTGTGAATTGGCTTGGATCCACATCACAGCTCTCAAAGAAAAATGGCTGCTGACTAGGCTGTGTGTGCCCGCCTATCCCTACCCCCAGCGTTTCAGAACATTGCCGGTCACCGTAGAAATATCTCCTACTGCAAATGAGCGATGCAATCAGGTGTTTCTCCTGCTGGGCTGGCTGCCACCCGCTCATTCATACTGCTCAGGCCGTAAGATTACATCATGCAGCTACTCTAAAATTTCAAAGCAAATTAACGTTAAAAATGGGATCCAGTTTGCTAGAGGGGGTGTTGGTGTTTAAAGGAGAGCCTGGCTTTGTCTCTCCTTTGAGAAGCTCTCATGAAAAAGGAGACTTTTCTGTAGCGTGATTGGTCAGCTTAGTTGTTAATGGGTCAAATCCTGAAATCCTTTCAACAGCTGTTATTTCTTACTCAGGATGCTCTTTTGTCCTCATAATCAAGAGTTATTGCAGAGTCAATAGTGGTATTATCATTTGAAATCTCAAGAATAAATAAAAAACAATGATGTGAATAACGTCAGATTTGTGACATTTGAGAGCGCTGTGCAATTTTGGTAAAGAAAAATTTCCCTCATGATTTAGGTCTCTGGACAACGTGCCCATAGAGCATATAGTTTTGTTTCCATTTTCATCACTGAATCTGAGTACTAGAAAAATGCTAATAACTGGAAAGTAGTAGAGTGCCAGACAGAAACAATGGGCCTCGGCCTACAGGATGTAGCAGAGTGTCAGAATGGTTATTGTAGACCATCGGAGGGCAGAATTTATGTTTCTGGGAGCAACTTAATTTTTTTTTTCAAGAGCCTTGGGAGCTACCAGTCACAAAACAGCAGCTTGGTGGGTGAAGTCAGTCACAAAATGGCAGCTTTTACAAAAAAAATTACAGCGTTTCAGATCAGGTCTACGGTACTCAGGTTAGGAAACCCTTCCTTTGGGGTTTTCCCAAAGCAAATCATCATTTCCCAGTTTGGTGTCGTGGTTAAGAAGAGTGGCAGGACTCTTATCTGGAGAACTGGGCTTGATTCCTCACTCCTTCGCTTGAAGACAACTGGGTAACCTTGAGTCAGTCACAGCTCCCGCAGAGCTCTCTCAGCCCCACCCTCCTCACAGGGTGATTGTCATGAGGATAATAGTAATACGTTTTGTAAACTGCTCTGAGCATGGCATTAAGTTGTCCTGAACGGCGGTAGATAAATCAAATGTTGTTGTTGTTATATAGTTACCTTTATATACAGTTACCTGGAAGAGGCAAACAGCAGCTTTGATGTTGGGGGAAGAGTTAATAGCATGTTACTTTCCTACCCAGAACAAGGGTCGGTGTGTGCATGGATGGAGGAGGGGTTGGATGGGAAAGGATACTGTCATTTTCCCATCCAGAGCAAAAACGTGAGTGTACATGTGACTTCTTTTTCTCAAGAAAGAGGAGAGAAGGACAATACAGTGATAACAGCAGCTCTGGAGAAGGGGCAGAGAACTGCTTTTAATTGCTTGGAGAGCAACGAGTTACTCCTGAGGGACTTTCTGGTGACCCGCCCCTCCCCCCCTTAAATGTTACTACAGTGACATAGGAGCGGCTTTTGTGATCTTGTTCTTATGCTGCTGTGGGAATGGTTGGAAGCCCAGGACCATGTCGGTGGGTCTATTTGAATTAGGATTACCAACTTCCAAGTGGGACTTGGAGTTCTACAAGAATTACTGCTGGTCTCCATACTACAGAGATCAGTTCCTCTGAAGGAAATGGCAGTTTCTGAGGGTGGGCTCACTGGTATCCCATCTCCACCGAGCTCCTTGGCCTCCCCAAACCCTGCCCTTCCCAGACACTGCCCCCCAAATCTCCAAGAATTCCCAAACCAGGTAACCTTAATTTGTTTGGGTCTCTCCCATCCTGTCCCATCCAGCTTGGGGAAAACAATCACGTGGGAAGCTTCAAAGTACTATTGAAGAAGCCACAGAGACATCATTCTCACTGTATGATTGTAACATATGAAAGGACCCTACACAAGCCCATGATATTCAAAATAGTGGTAGCAGGCTGTGTACAAACAATCTTTTCCCAAGACAGCTCAAATGCATCGTGTGGACGTTTCCCCCAGGCTGCTGCCAAACCCAAAGAGTAAAACATGGGATTGGAAAGCACTTGTAAGATCCAGGTTTAAAGTCTCTCTAAAACCAAAATCCTCTGCAAAAACTTATAAATTGTGTAGCCAGAAAACGTTGGAACCATTTAGAGAGAGAAAGTACTTCCAAACTTTGGACCACATCACAAAATCCTGAATACTTAGGTATTTTTGGCAGTGTGTTTTTAAATGCTTTTATTTCCCATACAGTAAGAGGAGGTGGACGTTTAAAAAGCAAATTAACTTCTTTAAAAGTATGTTTGTTAGCAGTTTCTCTCCTACTCCCCCCACCCCCACTTAATAGGAGCCTGGAACAGCAACATAGCCAAGAATGTTCAACCCTCTAGGCTGTTGCTAATTGGTTGTTAGGAGACTGGAGAAAGGGGAGGGGGAGAGAATTATTGCTATTATAAACCAAAGCATGTAAAGAACAAGAAAATCTTATAAATATGGAATTCCTGTGCTAGGGAAACTAAGTATCTCAAAACTCTGTTTCCTAAAAAAAATATGTGAAGATTTGGTACAAGCTACAAAATACAAAGTAGACCAGAAACATGTCTTTTTTTAATTTAAAAGAAAAAGAAATAACTAGCTTCAGAAAACTTATCTTCACGCCCGTCTTTTTGCTTTCTCTTTTAAAGAACAAGGCATTAAAATTAAGAACCCAGCTGCACAATGGAGTGATTCTGACTTGACTTCTCAGGGCTTTTTCTGTGGTGGTTCTCACCCATGCTGAGTACAGGCACCGGGTGCGGAGGGGGGGGGACTCTCCCAAGACCGGGGGGGAGGGGGGATTGGTGTAACCTAATATACAAGTACCAGAATCTTTTCTTTTACAAAAAAAACACTGACTTTTTTGTATAGCTTCTTCAAGTACAATATAAAATAAAACAAAAGCTGGGCCAGCATCCAAAGAACTGGGAAATGGGTTCCATCTCTGCACTTAAGATTAACATATAACTAAAACCAATGTGACAACGACTGGTGGGTTCAGACATTTTCATCTTAATCTCTTCTGGCATCTGTAAATCAAAAAGACAAAACTATAACCCCAGGTCTAGCCCCTAGCCTACATTGGGTATGCCTTCATATGGTATATAAACAATCTCCAACAGTATGGGTGGAAATTCTTTCCTGAAACACCAGATTTTCTCAACAAAGCATTATTCATACCTTGATTTCCACATGTTTGCTCTGGTTTGGCTAATTCCTTCACTGCTCTGTCTTCTACCTTTGTAATACACTCTCAGCATTGTTTACAGAATGTCATGCCTTACAGTTTTCTGTTTCCATTGTTTTCTTTTGTAATCCTAGCCCTGTTGCATTGTTTATTTACTGGATCTCTTATGTTGTCTGAATTCTTTAAAATATTTTGTAATCCACTTTGAGCCTAAGTGACAAAGGTAGGCTATAAATGAAGTAAATAAATGGATACATACATACATGCACACATGCGTACATATGGTGGGTATTTTCAAACAGATATGTTAAAATTTTACCCTGACGTGGATAGCCCCGTTGAGCCTGGTGTCATCAGCGCTCAAAAGCTAAGCAGGGTCAGCCTTGGTTAGTAATTGGATGGGAGACCTCTAATGAAAGCCAGGGTTACAGAGGTGGGCAATGGCAAATGGGTCGGCATAAGTCAGCTATGACTTGAGGACGCTCTCCACCACATGTTAATATTCCAAATTTGTGACAGCAGATTCTCAACGTAATTAAAACAAACTGGATTCAAAAGACACAGATATGCAAAAGAAATAGTAGGAAAAATTAGGTTGTTCTTATTTATTTCAATAGTGGGATTTCTGGTCACATAACTGGATTTTAGAAGTTCTAGTCAGACATTATTGCTTCTATTGGATCTATCTGCAGCCTTTGACACAGTAGACCATGCCATCCTGTTGGGGCGTTTAAAAACAGAAGTGGGCATCAAAGGATGTGCCCTGGACTGGTTTAAATCGTTTCTCTTGGAGAGGACTCAAAGGGTGGCCATTGGAGAGCAACTCTCTCTAGAATGGGAACTATCTTGCGGGGCTCCACAGGGCGCAATCTTATCTCCCATGTTATTCAATCTCTACGTAAAACCTTTAGGAGAACTCGTTCGTAGCTATGGAACTGGATGTCATCAATATGCACATGACACCCAACTCTATATCTTGCTATCCAGGTCCCCGCAGGATGCAGCAGAAATCTTAGCTCACTGCCTGACAGCCGTAGTGAAATGGTTGAAAAACAACCAATTGAAATTGAACCCAGACAAGACTGAAGTAATGTTTGTTGGGAAAGCAGAGATCTTGAAAGACATTGTACTCCCCACTTTCGATGGAGTTCGTCTGACCCTCGAAGACTCAGTTAAGAGCCTAGGAGTTATACTGGATCCAGCGTTATTATTACTAGAAAACCAAACTATTTAAAAAGGCTTTTTACTCAAATGGGACGGCTGTATTGTAAGGAAGATGCTTCGCTAATGAGTTAGGGACCATAGACTTCATCACTATATTGCCTTACATATTATCTGATGCTTTAAATATGCACTCCTATCTACCACCACTGCTCCATGTTGTCTAATGTTAGTCTTAGAACTGATTATGTTCTGCGTCAGTATTTTTTCTACTCTGTATTGGATTCTTGCTAATACTATGTCTTTTAAACTTGTATCTATTTACCCTATGGTATTGTTTATGGAATGTCCTTGATACAGTATTGAAATGTACTTGATCCTTCCTGATTGTACTAATCTCATACTGTGTAATCCTCCTTGAGACTCAGTGAGAAAGGCGGACTATAAATGACATAAATAAAAAATAAATAAAATTGTCAAGTCCATTTTCCACCCTTCATTGTGATCTCCAGCCTATTAGCAGGGAGTTCAGCTCTGATGCTGCTTGTAAAATTGGTGCCTCATCTTTCATGGCAGGTGCTAAGGATGGCCCTGTTCTTAAGGCCACTTTGTAATCTGTTCTACAGATAGTGGTCTGGGTCTCCTGACTCACTATTCCTTTGTTAGGCTAATAGCCCAGAACGGGTGGCTTACTTTTTATCAATGACAGCTGATGGTCAGGAGATTGCTTCCTGAAAGGCTGGGAATCTGTGTGGCTGAATGATCAGAGCCTGGAAAAGGTGGCTTGACCCATCCACTCAGCTGAAGAAAGGAGAGCAGGTATGTGCATTTGTGTGTACGAAAAACAGATGTAGCTTGCAGAAGAGAAAGAGTGAGGGATGGCTGAAGGTAAAGTATTTTGAAGTACGGCATCTCTCCCCACCCCTCTCCTGCCCAAGTACTGATACTGAGGAGTAGATCTGCTGCTATTCTGGAGTGCTTGTTTGTTTCCTCTTTTGCTCTACTTGTAACTATAGCAAATGTTATTTCAATGCCATAGATCTCCAGCGTTCTCTTACCCAGAGGAAACAAATAGTAGGGTAGTGTGGCCTCTAGAAAATCTCACTGCTGATCTGTGATGCAGTTTAATTTGCCATATACACCAGTCCACTTACAAAAGGCTATTCTAAATAGTAAATTTAGCATCATCTAAGAATTTCACAATAGTGGAACAAATACATTGAACAGCATCATATATGGACATGCTGTTGCATACCTGCTTGTACACATACACAAGTCAAAAGAGAGATGTAGCATTACCATGCCATGCGTCTTTATCTTACTATTTTTCCATATAAGAAACACCATGGGCAACGTTTTTAGCATACCTTCATTAAAATTTGGAAGGGCCATTTTGGATCCAGATATGATTGCTTGGGAAGCCACTAGCTGATAGTCCCTGCCCTATAGCAAAGGCAAAGATTTACCTTGAGTGAATTATTTTGATAGACCGTAATTGTAAAAACTCTACACTCTTGAGTTTAGGAACCTAACAAGAGTCTTTGAAGTGTTTAAATTAAAACATTGTACTAAAGGGATTTCTGCCACTCACCTTCCTCCAATTTATATCTGGTTTTAAAAAAAAAAAACCAATACTTCTTTCTACAGGTTTTCACAAGGAAGATTCTACCCTAATTAACTGTAATCTTCAGAGATTGAATTTTCTTTTGAGTTTTAAAAGCTAGCAGGGGGTTGTGTCTGGGCAGAAAAGGAGATTATTAAAACTTTAATAACGTGAGCCTTTGAACCTTCTCAAATTCTTTACAGTTTTTCTCACATCTCTAACCCAGATGTCTGCATTTTTTAAAAAAGCCAACTGTGCCAGCAACATTAAACTATTTGTTTACACTTTTTAGATCTTTCGATGTACGTTTAGAAGTGATAGGAAACAGAATTGCCTTCAGTTCACAGAAATGACAAGAATAGGATGAAAAATTCCTCATGTGCAGCTGCCACTATCCCTCCTTTTACAAAAAGTAATGGTAAATCTCTACAATGCTAGGGAAGTGTAGGAAAAGATCTTTTATATGGACATCTTATTGATTAGGGGGTCAAATTTGCCCCCTTTTCTACCTAATTCCAAAGCTTTATGGTGAAGTTTTAGAATACCAGAACTTTTGGGGAAACTCTATTGGGAACTTGACAGAATTACAGTCCAATCAAAATCAGCACAAGGGAAAGGTTCTTGAGATGCCTGGGCCATCATCACACATGGTGCACAACACCAGAATCAGCTAGGGTTGCCAGGTCCCTTTACCCTCCAGGCGTGAGGCAGGAGACCTGGCACTCACTTTCTTAGTTGTTTTCGCACACATGCTTTGTGCATGCATGCTTTCAAGCTGCATGATGACGTCACGTCATCATGCAGGCCTTATGCTGCCCCTGGGAGCACTTCCATGCTCCGCAGTGGGCTGATTTTGGCTCATTTGGGGCCGAATCAGGCCTGTTTGGGGCTGAAATCAGCCTGCTGCAGAGTGCTGGGGTGGCACAACAGACGTCGGAGTGCTCCTGTGCTCCACAGCAGGCCAATTTAGGCCCCCAATGGGCCTGATTAAGCCTGTTTGGGGCCCAAATCGGCCCACTGTGGTGCATAGGAGCATGTCATGCTGCCCAGGAGTGCGCTTCAGGAAGCACTTTCCCCTGCCTTTTCTCCTGCCAGCCAGGTAAGTGGGGGGTGGGGGGTGGACGGTGGGAGTGGGGGATCCTCTGCCCCCAGCGGGGGATTGGCAACCTAGAATCAGCTCAATATATTTTGGTACCTGAGGTGAAAAATCTAAATGTCAGCTAATCAGCTACCATCTACCCATTGTTTTAGATGATTCTGGTCAGGCCTGATTCAGATACAGGTGTACACTTAAGAAGCCCTAAGCTTCTAGTTAGCTTTCCCATATCAAATCATTTAACTCCTGGCAACAGGTATACCACAAATAACATTTTAGGTTTGTTATCAGGTATAGTACACAAGTAATACTGTTACAGAGTCTCTGCTTCCATTCTCAGCTTTTATTAATGAAACATTAAGAATTCTTAAAAATTCTGAAACATTAAGAATTCTTAAAATGGGCTCAGTCAACAGAAAATCATATAGTCCTTTATAACTCCATCATTAAAGGACAGCCATTACATGAATCCAAAAAGATATCTAATCCAAAGATATGCAGGTCACAGGCAAGAAGACCCTTCCAGGAAGAAGCTCCCCACCAATTCAGCTTCTCATTTTTATAGAGTTTCAGAACCATCTCCTAACAATACCCATCCATCTCTCTTCAAAGCGCTGACATTCTTGGCTAACTAATTGTCTTATAACCTTGTCTGGTGTTTGAAGTTATCTATATTTAAAACATCTTCTTAAAGTATATAAAAATTGTTAATTCATTCTTCTTACATTTTATCTTAACAGAGTCATGTAAAATTAGCGGTTACAAGATTCTCCTACATAAGGATTCTTTTGGCCCACCATCAATATACTCATTCTTGAATTATAGCTCTAATTTCTATGAAGTTAGACATTCCTGCCATTATCAGACATTTTCTGCACCTAGCCTCAACATGTATATCTTGACATGAGTTAGATGGCCTTACAACCGTGTTACCACTCTGTTTTGTGCCCCTCTCCAAGGTTGTTCTAAAAATCGGCCTCTTTGCGGCATGTCCAGGACAAACTTTGTTTCTGTGTGCAAAGGCATTTTCTGTGACTTACAACTGTTCTCCTATAGTTCTAGCTATATCTGTCACACCTTATACTAAATCAAACTATTGGTCAATGAAGGTCAGTATTATCTACTCTGATTGGCTCTTCCAGATGCTCAGATGCTCTTCCGGGGTCTCAGATCAAGGTCTTTAACATCACCTATTACATTATCTCTCTAGCCGGAGGTACCAAGGATTAAACCTGGGATCTTATGCATGCAAAGCAGATGCTCTACCACTGAGTCATGGGCTGGCCTTTCCCCTAATCAACATGGAGTACAATCCACTCTTGTGTATCTCCTTCAGGATCCTTCCTGATAGGTTGTTCTCCATGGGCCCTGTCTGTGTCCCCTTCCACCATCCATAATGGCAGGGCTTTTTTTTCAGCTGGAACGCAGTGGAACGGAGTTCCAGAACCTCTTGAAAATGGTCACATGGCTGGTGGCCCCGCCCCCTGATCTCCAGACAGAGGGGAGTTCAGATTGCCCTCCATGCCGCTGAGCCGTCCCCTCTGTCTGGAGATCAGGTGGCGGGGCCACCAGCCATGTGATCGTATTCGCTGAGGTCGATTAAAACTTTAAAAAACTCCCCCCTTGTTCCAGCTGATCCAAAGTGACATCATTGGCCCTGGGAGCATGCGTGCACTTTGCACTCGCACATGTGGTACCCAGAGCACCACCTCCCACCAAGAGTTGTCCCCTGTGTTGGCATCCCGCTGAGTTCCACCACCTCTTTTCCCAGAAAAAAAGCCCTGCATAATGGCATCCCAACTCCTCCAGCAGAGGAAATTATCTTATGGGAGTTCTACTTCTGCACTACATCCCCAGCAATCTGAGGTTCTGCTTCCTGAGTCAGCTCAGGGAAGTTAAGGGAATGATGTTAGAACGACCTTTGGAAAGAAAGACCATATTGACTCGTCGGATATAATGCTATTGTTGCACGACAGAATTCATTCTCAACTAGGGTTGACAGTTGAGCACCGGCCACTGGTAGGAGGTGTACGGGGACATGCTATAAGTGTCCTCTGGTTCCCCTTTAACCAGAAGCAAAATGGTAATGCTAATCAGCACTACCTCCCCTCCGCCCTTTCAGTCTTTTAACAGGCAGGGTTTTGTTTTTCTTTTGAGTCTACAGTTGATCTGCAGCTCAGCTGTGAAGGGGAAAGGAGGAGAGGGTTTCCAGGCTGGGGGGGGGGGGGTTCACAAACAGCAATGAGGAGCCCAGGGATAAGGGGTATGTGGAAACAACCCCGCGTTTTTTACACTTACAGTGCCATCATAAGAACACTTTCCTGAATAGACTTGAGTAGGCTTCTAAGCAGACTTGCCAGGACTGCTCTCTTAAAATCTCAGTATTTCCCCTTCATGTCAAAGTTTGCCCTTGTCTGTGAACTTTTGTGTGTGTGAAGTGCTGGCAAGTTGCAGCTGTCTTACAGCAACCCCTTCAAGGCAAGAGACTAACAGAGGTGGTTTGCCATAGCCTGCCTCTGCCCAGCGACCCTGGCCTTCCTTGGTGATTGCCCATCCAAGTACGAACCAGCCTTGACTGGCATAGCTTCCGAGATCTGACAAGATCAGGCTAGCCTGGGCCTTCCAGGTTAGGGTATATATTTCAGGCTTCCGCTTGCTTTTAACAAATCACCGCCAAATCCAGGCTGGGTTTAACGCTGTGCACTATCCATACTGCTCTGTCCAAAGTAAGGCCTTGGAATGAGAAACATGGACTGCAGCACAAAGTTTGCTTAGCTTTACACAGCCTAAGCCTGAAGCCAAACCTTGTGAATTTAAGATTCTGGGAGCTCTGTGTTCATAATCAGCTGTTTTAAAGGGAGGATTTTTTTCCCGAAGTGACTGCAGTGATTACCTCTATCATGTGCAATGTATCCCGGCTATAAACTCTCTGGCAATCGTGCCCACATATTTCTCTTGGAGGACTTTGGATTGTTTCTTTCAGAAGTTAACCTTATTAAGTCATCCTGAGGCTGTCCCCAGATAAAGAACAGACCTTCAGAATGGTGCTTTGCTTTTCAGTGTTTGACTTTTCCTGTAAAAGTCCACAGCAGCCCTCTGGAGCCTGCAAGTCTCGCGAAGCGGCTTTGGTGAAACAATGGCTTGTGTTTTCAGCGAGACCCCTGAGATGATAATAAAACTTGGACGGTTAAGCCAGGATCACGGGAAGATGCTGCTGAGCTGGTCTCAGTGCAGTCCAACATTTAGCTAGGAACTTGCTGCACCACTTTGCATTCTTTTCTGCCAAGTACTGTGTCCTTGCCCATCTGATGCAAAGACCTTTGCTGCTCATCATAAACACAGATGTAAGACATGAGTTCAAGAATTCAAGAGCATCTGCTGGTATAAGATAACACTGTGCACGTGTTAGTAAGAAACATATAGTGTGCACTTCTGACTCATAAGCAGCAGGCTTGTCTGTTGTGTATTTAACTCTCTAAAACCCATACATGCAAATTGCAATCAAAAAATTTTTATGGCAATGAGTTCCTCGGATAGGTTAACAATAAAACAATTTTAAAAGTTAGGATTTCTGTTGATTTCAATGTGCTTAGACTGGAGTAACTCTGCCTAAGATTTCACTGTGTCTTTTATTTTGTCTTAAACCTACTAGTCAGTGTTGGTGTTTCATCCTGATACTGACCTGTAAGAGTTGGCTTCCTTATCTACGCACCCCAAACAACAAAGAGAGTTTGTTTTCACACACAAGTCTAGAAGTGGCTATTTTTAATATAATGCGAACATAAAACCTATCTTGGCTAGAAAGCTCATTTGCATTACAAATTCTTCTCATCCTTCCCTTTGACATGAAAGCTGCCAGATGTTAATGTAAGAAATTCAAATGAGATTCAAATAGATATTTTGATGCCATTTGGAATATAGCCAGTTTGGTGTAGTGCTTAAGAGTAGCAGGACTCTAATCTCAGCAAAGCTTTTATTAAGGTTCCCCATGACATTCTAATGGGTAAACTGGAAGACTGTGGACTGGACTATAGGACAGTTCGGTGGATAGGGAACTGATTAGAGGACTGCACCCAAAGAGTGGTGGTCAATGGCGTTTCATCAGATTGGAGGAAGGCGTCCAGTGGGGTGCCGCAGGGCTCGGTTTTGGGCCCAGTACTTTTCAGTATTTTTATCAATGATCTGGACGAAGGGGTAAAAGGGCTACTAATTAAATTTGCTGATGATACCAAATTGGGAGGAGTGGCAAACACCCAAGAAGACAAGAGTTAAAATTCAATAAAACCTGAATACTCTGGAGAAGTGGGCGATTGTGAACTGGATGCAATTCAGCATAGATACGTGCACAGTATTACATCTGGGCCACAAAAATGTGAAGCACATGGATGGGGGATACACTTCTGGGTAGTAGTATATGTGAAAGAGATCTTGGAGTAAGAGTGGACTGTAAACTCAATAAGAGCAGCCAGTGTGATGTGGTGGCAAAAAAAGGCTAATTCAGTCTTGGGTTGTATCAAAGGGGCCATAGCGTCGAAATTGCAGGAGGTCATAGTTTGCTGTCTATACTGCCCTGGTCAGGCCGCACCTGGAGTACTGTGTGCAGTTCTGGAGGCCTCACTTCAAAAAGGATGTGGACAAAATCGAGAGGGTGCAGAAGAGAGCAATAAGGATGATCAGGGGTCAGGAGACTGAGCCCTATGAGGAAAGGCTGAAGAATGTTTAGTTTGGAGAAGAGGAGATTGAAGGGGGACATGATTGCTCTCTTTAAATGTTTGAAAGGCTATCTTTTGGAGGAGGGCAAGGAGCTGTTTCAGTTGGCAGCAGAAGGTAGGACCCGAAGCAACGGGTTTAAATTACATGTAGAAAGGTACCGGGGTGGATATTAGGAAGAACTTTTTCACGGTCAGAGTAGTTCAAAGGTAGAATCAGCTGCCTAGGCAGGTGGTGAGCTCCCCTTCACTGGCAGTTTTCAAGAAGAGGCTAGATGAATATTTGTCAGGGATGCTTTAGGCTCATCCTGCATTGAGCAGGGGGTTGGACTAGAAGGTCTGTATGGCCCCTTCCAACTCTGTGATTCTGTGAATCTAGATAACCTGGTTTGATTTCTCCACTCCTCCACTTGAAGCCAGCTGGGTGACCTTGGGTCAGTCACAGCTCTTCCAGAGCTCTCTCAGTCCAACCCACCTCACAGGGTGATTGTTGTGGGGATGATAATAACACACTTTGTAAACTGCTCTGAGTGGGCATTAAGTTGTCCTGAAGGGTGGTATATATTGAATGTTGTTATTTCATATCTTGATTTTTATCCTCACTTTTCTCCCCAATAGGGACCCAAAGTGCTTGTAACTTCATTCTCCCTCCCTTCATTTTATCTACACAACAACCCTGTGAAGTGAGTTGGGCTGAGAAAGTGATTAGCCCAAGGTCACTCAGACAATATGACAGAGTGGGGAATCAGACTTGGGTCTCCTAGATCCTAGTCTGGTACTCTAACCACTATACGACACTGTTTTTCAGATTTGGAATGTAAATCCAATTATATTTCCAACATTTCTAAAAAGCCCAATAAAAGACAGGGAGGAAAAGACCCAAATTCATTGTCAAACTGGTAGAGATCACCATGAGGAAACTTCTCACCACAGAGTTATCTTTATGTCTAAGGAACCAAAAGGTTCCTCTTGCGAGCTGAGAGGATGGATTTTTTAAATTAAAAAGTAAAAGACAAAAAGTGGGGGGGGGCGCCTTCTCCTTCATTTTCTCTCAACAGTTTCTAAGATACCTATGTCTGTACTTAGGGAGAGGAGCAATCTTTAATAACAGGGGATTCTGTAGAGAGCTGTTCTTTGGTCTAGCTGCCGGCAGCCTCCTGGGGAGAGAAAATATGAAGGAAATTAAGACTGACCTCACGCTGTTCTGGTGGAATGCTGCGATGTTCTTACTGATTGTGAGCAACACAATTCTTCCTCCCCAAAGAAGACCTGTTGATTTGAAGGTGTCAGAAGGAATCAAAGGGGAGGGAAGATTAGAAGGGTACAGATTTGATGCATCATCCTCAAAGAACGTTCCCAAAACTGGAAAATGAGGGTTTAGTTCTATTAACAGTGCAATCCAAAGAATACTTTCTTGGGAGTAAGCCCAATGCACCACATCTGAGTAGACCTTCTTTAGATGGTATTATAAATTTTTTCTCATTTCAAATTCAATTATTCGCCAGTTTCTAGAATCTAAAACAATTATATGATGGGAGGGGGGGTGATTGTATTGGATTCTCCTTGGAGATGGTATTTCTCTGTGGGAGAATCTGACCTCTGCAAGACACAGCAGGCCATGAGCAGAGCTTGCTACGTATCTACATAACAGATGGGGATGAAAAGAAGATTGCCAGGTAGGCTCAGTCCATGTTGACATGGTACCAGTGGCAAGAATGGTGCACATGTGGTAGGGGAGTGCATGGGGACCTCTCTCTTTCACCAATGTCCAGTAGGCCAGAGGTGATACTGAACAAAGATCTGGGAGACCCAGGTTCAAATCCTCACTCTGCCCTAATGAATTTGGGCAAGTTGAACACTTTCTCACTATAACCTACCTCCATCGGGTTGTTGCTAGGATAAAACTTAGGGGGAGGAAGCATATAGACCATACTGAAGCTTTTGAGTAGAGGTAGGATAATACATATATAAATAGATAAATGTTTCCTTCCCTTAAATCCATCTACATAAATCAAGGGATCCTTTTGAGAGTATAAACCGTTGTTAATTTGTTAAAATGTTCTACAGTTCTGGCAATTTCTTTTAAAAAACAATGATATTCAAGAAGTAATAAGTAAACTCCATTGCTTCACTGGGCAACATGTTTCGGATTAGGCTCTACTATTCAGAGTAAGAGTCAATCTGTACTTTCCCCAAAAGTACATCGTATAATGCTCCCTGAATTGTGTCAGTTCATAACGCAGATATAGTATTTATATATGTAAAATTCCCTACTCCTACAAATCCAGCATGTCAGAGAGAAGGCTCCTAGCCTAGCTACCCTAACAAGCTAATATTGACTAACTTTTACACGGATGGGTATTTGTGATGTGTGACAGTCAGTTATGGGTTTTGTCCATGGTTGTGGGAAAGGACTTTCAAATCCAAAATGTATCATTATTTTACCATTTCCAGGCTGCATTCCCGGTCCAGTTCTATTTAAAATCAAGACCCGAGCCAGATTTCAGAGTTTCAGTGAGGAATTTGTGTGATCAAATGAGTTAGCGGTTGTTAAATAACCTCAGCATAATTTATGTGAACACAAGTCCTGTTAGAGCTAACTGTGCATTTTCTAGTCCCTAAAAAAAGGACATGTTCCAAATTTTGCCAAATGCTTCCTCTGCATTTTGCCCTTTTTAAGCCTAACTTGATTTGCTATTTACTCAGAGCAGAGTCTGCCTCTTTCACTGGAGGAAGGCTTCCCTGTTAGCCATACTGAACCTTTGGATCCAACCCTGTATTTGTTTGTTTGCTTGGGGTTTTTTTGCTTCATCAGTATGTAATTAGACCAGAGATGATTGATGGCCCTCCCTATGACTGCCATTCTAGGCACATTGAAAATAGGTACTGCATTGCCCTCAAGGAATGGTTTTATGTAGCTTCACAATGGCAGCCACCTCAGAGAGGACATGGGGACTGTTCATGCATATTCTGCCCTGCTGCGGCAATTTCTGTGCAACACACCATTCTTCCTCATAGCCTGGCATGCAGCCTTTGATCCAGATGGGACAAGAGCACATGACTGAACAAATGAATTGGGCACTTAAAGCCACTGGTGAAAAACAAGCATAAAACAAAAGTTGGACTAATATAAAAAACTCATACACGTTTGAAATTTTTGGGAGGGAGGGAATGGAGCAGGGCTCCTGACGATCTGTGTGTCCTTACTTGGGACCACGTATATGCTAACCATGTGCTCTGCCACTGGGCAAGTGTCCTGCATTCAGAACAGTTAACCACCACCACCACCCCCTAAGGAAAACTGTTCTCTTTCTCCTGCCATTGCTAATCTCCTTTCCATTTTAGCTCCCAGTTAGCCCTTGCTGGCCATGGAAAAATCAGCTTGACTGCAATAATTAGAGGGAAGAAAACACAACAAACCCAGTACCAAAATATCAACATAGACTACATGTTATCATTTTAATTGGTGCCCGTAGAGTCTTCCAGACCCCCCTATTAACACTAAGCTAGTGTGTGATTTCATTAAATGAATAGCTGACTTGCTCAGTAATTACAACCTTTCCCCGTTTTTTTCAATTTTATTTTCAGTTTACCACCTCCCAAAGATGATAGGTTTGTGCCCCCTCTCCTACTCAGCCTTTAGTTTGCACAACTCCAATCAACGAGTCACTCTGAGGCCTAAAAACAATAGTTTTGTGCCATTATACCCCTAATCTAGGATAATTTAGTGCAGAATTAGTACTTTGCACTCATAAGCTTTCTTTCGCCAGGACCATCGTCTCCAAGCTGGGTGGCAATAGGAAGCACTTTTATCTATGTGCCCAACGACTGAAGAACCATATCCCATGCGCTCAGTTGTGAAGTTTCTAATAATATCTGCTTATGGGCGAAGAGCTAATTATGCCAGTTGGTAAAGCTATAACTAAACAATATGATTCGTCCTCAAGATTCTTGGTTGTACATTGTCCAGATTCTCATGATTTCAGTGAACATCCTTACGGGACAAGTTTAAGGGCGCATCAGTCCCTGCATTCTATCATACTTAGGGCCAAGCTAGAAGTGACGAATTACACTTGAATGGCAAGTGAACAGACGCACGTGTATTCCTCCCTGTTCACTTGCACTCCACTTGATCACTATGTGAACAGGGAGGAATACACACGAGTCTGTTCACTTGCCATTCAAGTGTTATTCGTCATTTCTAGCTTGGCCCTTAGGGAACTCCAGCTTGGGAGATTCCTAGAGATGTGGGAAAGGTGCCTGGGGAGGAGACACAGATGTGATGCCATAGAGTTTTCCCTCAGAAGTTGCCATTTCCTCTTGGGAAACTGATCTCTGCAGTCTGGAGTTCACTTGTAATTTCAGGATAACTCCAAGCCCTGCTGTGAGGGCAGCGATTGCAATCTCGCTATGGCTAGCATAACAATAGTTCCCAAATGGCAGCTCAGGAACAAGGAGGGTTCAGAGACAACTTACCCAGAGGACAGAAGGGCCCCATGCTCCGGGCAGAATGCTTCCAGAATGCCATCCTGCCCTCTCACAGATACTGAGTTGCAGGTATTTGGACATGGATCTTCAATCTAGATCCTCGTCTGACACTGTCTGTAACCACTGCGACACACTGCCTGCTGTACCTTTTCCAAGCTCATGCCATTGTTTGCATTCTAAAGTACAGTTAATGCAAACTGTAGTTTGACTTGGGTTGTTTCCACACAGACACTTTGCTCTGGTGTTCAAACTGGAGAGGGGTTTTCTTTGAGCATCCACATGACCCTATTTCGCATTTTCCCCGTCGCGATCCGGAAGAGGGCGGCATGAGGCGACTTAAGGTTAGTCGTCTGGAATCGGCCCCTGTCTCTTCTTGATTGCCCTCTTTCCAATCCCCACCCCAAGGCGGTGTGCATGTTATGTAACTGACATGTTAGCTTAGTCAGAAATTGACGTTATTGGAGCCTGTAGCAATATGCCAATGTTCATTTTTAAAAGCCTTCTAGTGACTTGGGTTGTGTGTGTGGCTGCTGCGTGGTGCTGAATCAAGCAAAGTGTGTCAAAACTGCCGTGTGCACACTCCACTGTTGTTGCAAATGCATCTGCATTTGCAGCACTATAATGAGAGCTCCACAGATAATCATCGCCACATGGAAGCAATCTTTCTGTATGAATTGAGTCAGTTGCAGTAGACCGCCTTTATTTCCGTTTTGCAGACAAGGAACTGAGATTCAGAGTGACATAGCCAAGGCAACCTATCTGATCCAAACTTTGCTATCTGTCTTCTGAATCTTCAGGCAGAGCACCTTTAAGCTAGGACTATTATAACTTCTTACAATTAAAAACTAAAAAACAGAGGAAGTTTGACACTTACAGCCAAACCATATGGGCAGCGGAATGAGATGACACATCAGGCTGCAGGTAGAGGACTGAGCTTTGAAAACTCTCCTGCTGAAAAAACAAAAAACTCCACACACACAGAAAACTAGCACTGGGGGGGGGGGAGGCCTTTTCACAGCCAGGGACTTCTTTAGCACAGGACAGCATCTCTTCTTCTGTGGAGTAAATGCTTTGAGGAAGAGGTTAGACTAGATGACCTACATGGACACTTCCAACTTTAGGACTCTGTAACCGCCGTGCCCCATATTAAAAAATCTAGGAAAAACTGCCCCATACAATTTGGCTGCACGTATAGACTGGCTATTAGAATGCCTCTGAGTCTAGAAGGTGTCCCTTCTGACCCTTGTTGATGCAGAACAGAAAAAGGAAAAGAAAATGACTTGAAAATAGGACACTTCTTCTAGGACAACAGAATTTGCTCATTCTATTGACAGAGGCCAGAAATCACTTGAGGCTTTGCTTGTGAAAATACTTGTGGTATTTGAGTGCTGGTGAAACAGAGGCCGATGCTACGATCTTTGCTTTTTAAAAAAGCTGCCCAGTTTTCATCATATTGTTGGAAAGACTAAAAGAAAGGTCAGCGTAAAAGTGAAGCGTTCAGCAATTTCTGCCTGAACTAACCATTCATTTCCTCACAACAGTTTCACTTCTGTTGTCAACGCTCTCAGGCCACTAATTAACTTGCATCTGTTTCACGTTTGAAATTTACAACACTTGCCGACTTTAGTTATGGTCGTTTGCAGTCTCGCACTAAACATGTGTTTGTGTTTACTACAGGCAAGGTCTGAATGCTTTGGACTTCAAATTGCATGAGCCTTATTGTCTCCATCAAGAGAATATTTGTGGAAGGGCCTGAATTCATTTTTAAAATGTGGTAGAAAGTGCAACCCTTTTGGATGGTGTTAAGGAGAGGCCCAGCTCAGGGTAGAGCACAGTCTGATTTTCAGAATCTTGCAGCTCACAGCAAAATCAGACTCTGGGATGGTTTCTACCACCCCTTCTGCTCAGTTTCACCAGATTCCCCTCCTCATTGTAGCCTCTGTTTTTCTTCATATGGGTTCCATGATCTTGACACAGCCTTTTGGGCTGCCAAATGGGGCTCCTCCTCTCCCTTCGAACAACAGACAGGCTGGTAGGATCCAGCTCATAGTACCTCTGTTAACCAAGCCGTAAATACTCCTATAAACAACACCATATGGATCTCCCTTGTAAAGTGCCAATATTTACAAAGAGCAGCATACAGCTGACCTGCAGTGCACATCGCTGTTCTGGTTGACCCGTTCCACGGGTTGGGATGTCAGGCTTCCTCACCTGGTTCTTACACTGAAAGACCCTTGAAAGGTCTGTGAATAAAACTTAACTCCTTCTGCATGTCAAGTCATAGTGTCTTGAATGACAACAATTTCAGTGACACAGAGCAAGTAGAAATTTAGCACTCGCTATGCATTGCCTAACAGTGCATCAGCTTCATCCCACCATAAGCCCTTTGACAGACCACTCTGCACAGCTCCCCATCTGTTAAGAAATAGGCATATTTAATAATTTGGTTAAACAATTATTACGGAGTATTTTGCGAATAAAAGGGAAGCGTTGGTAAAATTAAGGAGCCATGTGTATTATTTATTTTCTTCATTTATACCCTGTCTTTCTCCCCAGTGTGAACCTAAGGTGGCTTCCATCGTTCTCCTCTCCTCCTATAAGGTAGCTTCGGCTGGCCCTGGGCCTTGAAGCAAGTTCCCATGGCAGGATGGAGATTTGCATTTGGGTCTCTCCAACCACAGTCTGTGCAGCGCTTGGTCATGAATGATGCATTAGCACAGACAGACATTGATAATTCAATGGGGTCCCATTATTTTTTTAACAAGCAGAAACTAAACAGTAAAAATGGCATAATCTCTCTCAATATACATATAAAAGGCAGTTCTTATGATGATTTATGTCTATTTCCGCACAGAGATTATACTCCGGTTTCTTGTCTAATCCAGAATGAGGGGTTTTTTGCGGGGGGTGGGGGGACATTCATACAATGTCATCCTCTAATATTCCATTTCCCCTTCTTCTTTTTCTTCTTCTTCTTTGCTGCAGTCTTTCTCAAACCTGGTTTGGTATAATCTTTTGGGAAAGATTGCAATCAAAGTTCCTTTGCATGCTGTGTTGCCAGAAAGGATTAAAAGGTCCCATCTACCTAGGACTTTTTTTCAGCTGGTGGCGTGGAGGGCAATCTAAACTCCCCTCTGTCTGGAGATCAGGGGGCGGGGCCTCCAGCCATGTGACCATTTTCGCTGAGGGTGATTTAAACTTTTAAAAACTCCCCCCTTGTTCCAGATGACACAAAGTGACATCATTGGCCCTGGGAGCATGCATGCACATGTAGTACCAGGGACACCACCTCCCGCCAAGAGTTGCCCCCTGTGCTGGCAACCCACAGAGTTCCACCACCTCTTTTCCCAGAAAAAAAGCCCTGCGTCTACCATATCAGCGCCATTTTCCTTTTGTTGCTCCTCTACAACTATCATTCACCCACCACCAACCAGTGCTACCAACTGACATATCACAATAGCATAAAATGGTGCCTGTGGGCACCATTTCACACTTTGATACATTTCCTGGCGCCCGCCAAGTTATTTTAGAAAGTAGGTGGGTGGGGCCAGGTGGCAGTTTTGCCAAGCATGGCTTCTAATTTGATTGGCTGTGTAGATTTTTTAAAACATTGCTTTGGCAAAAGCTTCTTCCACAGCACAAGTATCTTCACTGTGTGACTAAAGGTAAGCTTATGAATCCGTTTTGTGTCTGGCTGTACCTCCTGTGGCAGCCATTATGAGGCAACCATTTTGTGGCTGTGCCTACCACTCTGTGTCCAAATTCTAAATGAGCCCACAGGCTCAGAACGATCGGGGATTCCTGAACTACAGGAATATGCCAATTACTTAGAGGGGCGCTGGGGCACAGGAAGTGTGTGACAAATGACCATGTAAACATTCCACTGGTGCTGTAGAAATGGAAGGAACACCAAAAGCCATCACTGTGTGGATGCACCCTGTGAGTAAGTTCTTGCTCTCAGGGAAGGGCACTTTAAGGTACTTTGCCACACTGAGCAAGTTACGGCCATTGCCTCCTTCTGTGTGCATGGATCTCAGCTGAGCCCTATTGACAACATTTGGACCCAGACTCGACCCACTCACCCCCCAGCTTGGACCTGGACAGTGGTGGCCAATGTCCAGAAGGCCATGGTTGTCACCTACCATGCCTCTGATGATGAGGAGCAAATGAAGATCCTGCAGACCCTCAGTACCCCCCTCAATGCACTGCCCCAAGAAATGACTTGGGTGATTCAGCTGGACAACCAGCCCAGTGCCAGAGGTCCATACTAGAGAGGGTGTTAAGGACCCACATGCCATTTATAGACATCTACCTATTTATATAAGGGCAAAACTTTAAAAAGAGAGAGAAATGCATGAGTGAAGAGGATCCAGATGCTGCTTCTTGGGATCTGAGCAGGTTTAGATCCTGCCCGGTTGGCTGCCATTCACTCCTGTGGAGGAAAATAAAGCACTGCCCCAAATAAAGCTAACCAGCTTTCACGTTAAGGGCTAGCTGACCTCATTGGCTTAAATGTTCTTGACGCTTTTTTATGCACGCTGCATTGAGTTACCACTTGGAAAGACAGTCATCGGTAGTTGCTCTAAGAGTCATAACCAATGAGACACTAGAGATTTGTGACTAGCTCTCCCCAGCAATTTTAAAGGGCAGTGGCAGCCATCTTGGCCCCTTATTCACCCTGTGACCACAACAAAGAGGAAGAGGTTTTATACTTCTGCCCCCTGCCTGGTTTTATTAACTGAAAGTGAACATGCACTCATCCTATGCTGCAGGGTTTTTTTCTGGAAAAAGAGGTGGTGGAACTCAGTGGGTTGCCCTTGGCGAAAATGGTCACATGGCTGGTGGCCCCGCCCCCTGATCTCCAGACAGAGGGGAGTTTAGATTGCCCTCCGCGCCACTGGCGCGGAGGGCAATCTAAACTCCCCTCTGTCTGGAGATCAGGGGGCGGGGCCACCAGCCATGTGACCATTTTCAAGAGGTTCCCGAACTCCGTTCCACCTCGTTCTCGCTGAAAAAAAGCCCTGCTTTGCTGTACATGTTAGCCCATTCAAGCAAAAAGACAGGCAGAGACTTGAGAACCATCCCACCCCCCTAGATCTGGATAAACAAAGCCATCTAGTGGAAGAATGGTTAAATCCATTCTCTTTCCCCCAACAACCACAATAGCCTTGATCAGCTACAATCACCCTTTTAAATTTGCTGGGAAAATCCAACCTCTCTGTGTTTTTTCTGTTTTAATGCTAAGAATATCCAAGACATCTGAAGTTGTGGCAAGCTGGCAAATATCCATAAACCTGAGGCAATTCACTTGGCTGAGTTCTCTCACCTATGTGTCCATATGGCAAGATCTTTCTGTATAAAGCCTTGCCTTGGTTTTCCAGCATCACTGCCCATTTTTGTCCTCCAGGAGGCTTGGAACGCTTTGTGCCCCATACCAATTGTCTAGAAGTCAAGTGGGGAGGATTAGAGTTTCAGACGTGTGGCTCCATGTTGGTCTTCGTTTGCTACGCTGAGAGGGTGGAGAAGAGGATTAAATTTCCATCTGTTTGCCTTGCAGGGACACAGCAAGCTAACCAGAGAGTTCAAGAGATACTCACATGATAATGCTGCACGTTCATTAGGTAGTAAAGTCCCTGATAAGACATCTCTCTGGGAGTCATTCCAGTCTCCAGCTTTAAAGGCTTTTTAAAAGTTCATTTTATACGCAACAGACTGGAAATGCTCCTTCAAAGCCATTCCACCAGATTGTGTAATTACTAATTATATCTTGAGGGCAAATGCCATATGGAGCTAAACAAAAAAAAATCCTTATGAAAATTGATGGGAAAATGCTCTGCCTTTTTTTTAATGACACTGGAAACATAAAGCACACTTGTCAGGGCATTGTAAAGTTCCAGGAGTAGCTTAAACCAAATTAAAGACATATCATTCGGCTTCCTTGGGATCGGATTGTTCCTTGTGCTGGGTATTACTCCTAAGTCCAGAAACAAGATAAGTCTCACTTCTTCAAGCTTACCATCTGGCATGTTCACAGTGTAGCTGCCTGCCTGTGTTCCCAGTTCAACATTGCCACATGTTGGAGGAAGTGCATGGCGCACAGCTATTCAAAAAGGAGTCACTCATTGCCTCTTTCCTTCCCAACTGAAATGACACTTCGGCATCTGTAACTGCCCTTGTAGGGTTGCCAACTTTTAAGCTGGTCCCTCTGGCTCTCCAGTTTAATCTGCAGCAGGTGATAGAACATTCGTCTCCATGCCATGAAAAGTTTGAGCTGCCCATTTTCACACATTAGTGGTGGAAAGTCTCGACAAGTCACAGTCAACTTATAGTGACCCTGTAGGGTTTGGAGACAAGAGGTGGTCAGAAGTGATTTAACCTTCTTTGCCTCTGTGTAGTAACTTGAGACTTCCTGGGTGGTCTTCCATACAAATACTAACCAGGGCTGACCCTGATTAACTTCTACAATCTGATGAGATACTGCTAGCCTGGGCTATCCACACATTAAAACTTTACAGGGTATAGGACATTTTTGACAAATGAAGGACCCATGTCCTTCATTTCCCCACTGTGAGACAGACTTTCCCACCAAAATTTAGTTTGTTTGCTTTGGCTGAGCAGCCCCAAATAGCATGTTAATCTTGATGGTTTGAAAGTCTGTTTGTCCCACTCCGTCAGATACAATTTTGGCTTTTTAGCCCAGCTCAGGAACTTGATGGGGAGAAGCAGGAGCCATCTTCCTTTTTGCTGGAAATGACAGTGGAGACTGCGTAACGTTCAAAAAAGAAATAACTTTATTTAACAGGCAGGGATTTAATAAGAGTAGACAGGGAATGAAAGTACTGTGGTAAAATTTTGTTGGTAGTACAGAACACACTTTGAGTAACAAGCAAAACAGTTTGCTTGAAGCTTAGTTTCTTATATTCTTGGTTCTTAGCAATGAGAAATGTTTTACTTAATACTTCAGTAGCAGCAATGATGTTTCTTCACAGAGTTTCCTATGACAGCTCAGGTTTCCTGGAGTTAGTTTAAAACTGTTTTCCCTTCACAACAGACCCGGGGTCCTCCTCAGAGCCACACCCTCTTTAGAAACTAGGCAGGAATTAATCTTCTTCTCCGAAGAAGATATAACCCGTTGGCTTGAACCTACTACCCAATCACTCTTGCCAAAACACACTCCCAGTTCTGTGGTCTGTGTCAAGCGGGCTTCAGCTTCTGCTGACACTTATTCTAAGAACTGTTAAATAGAATTCTTCTTCAGGCCAATGACGTTACAGTTAAGGCAAAAGCTTCCTCCTTCCTCACTCCAGAGGGGAACCTGTCTTACCTTCCCTGTCAGGCTCACTTACAAATTTGCTCTCTGAACAAAACCTGTCAGAAACCAACTGTCAGCCCTTCAGCCAGTTCTAACTGACCAATTAGAGAGGAGGGAGCAACCTGTCACTCAAACTCTCTATTATAAGCAAGAGTTAACTCTTTCCCTCCCAACACTCTGATTGCTGCACTTAGAAAACCTACTTTCAAGTGCAGTCAATCACATCTGCCTATCAGCAAAGAATTTTTAAAAAATCACAATATAAGCATTTTTTCCATTGCTGGATATTTCCTGGTAGGAGCACTGTACCAGCCTATTTGAGATGCTCAATAGCCCCAATCAGATTGTTGTTTGGAGAGAGTGTGACCAGTGACTGTCTTCCAATCCAACAGAAACCCTGTGGAGGAACCACTCTTGACCCTCCACTCCAAACATGGCTACGGTGACTTTCACAGCTGGTGGACTGCATTCACGGTGAATGCCAAGCGGGGCGAGGCCATGGTTCATCTCTTTGGCATGCTGAAGATCCCAGGTTCAGCCTCCAGCATCTCCACTTAAAAGGATCAGGTGACAGGAGATGTGAAAGACCCTGGACAGGCACTGCCAATCAGAGTAGACAATTCTGACCTTGATAAACTAATCGTTTGACTTAGTATAAGGCGGTTTCATGTATGTCCAAATTATGCAGGCCTGTAAGACATCCTGAAACACCAAAACAATGTCATTCAAACAGGAAATGTACAACAGGACCAAAAGAAATTACTCTCCTGGGATGTCAGCAGGGCTGAAAATACTTTGCATATTTTCATAGAGTTGAACCATGATGGGCATTTATGAACACCCCTTGGAAGCATTTGCCATAGTTTTGGAGCCATTGCAAAAGAAAGATCTATTGACCCAAAGAACTCCAAGATGCCTTCATACACCAACCAAAGTAGTTCATGATTCAGACTCCATAAGAGACAAAGCTCGGACCTGGCTTCAAGGCTTGGCTGCCTACAGCAGCATGAGTGACAGTAGACTTTTGCTCTTCATGAGCCAAAGTCATGGCATATACTTGAACTGCTGCACTAAAAAGTTATCATCATCAAGGCAGCCACTGTGAATACTTGTTCTTTGTTGGCCAAGGTCCCTAGTAGAGTTGCCAATCAGCCTGCCTTTTCTCCACCTCTTTCATGGGAGGAAATCAGTGGTGGGAGATAAACATTATCACTTGCTAATTGAATCTGTTAAAGAGATCACTATACAGCCTAATTTAAACAACCCTGTATCTACTACTTTTTAACCTACCTTGCTAAAGTACTAGAGTAGGGTTGCTAAAGTCTTTTCCTACTGTATTTTTCCCCATTTTGTTTATAAGTTCATATTTATTTATTTATTTTAATGTCATTTATAGTCCGCCTTTCTCACTGAGACTCAGGGTGGATTACACAGTGTGAGGTTAGTACAGTCAATTTCAAGGACATTTCCATAAACAATGCCCCAAATGGGGACCAAAAGCTGCTTTCTCTCCCCGCCCCCTCTCTCCCAGGAGACCCTCCTACTAGCTGGAGGCTATGAGCTCCTAGGGCTGCCAACAAGCCTGTAGAAAATAGAGGCTCCATGAATGGAAATAGGCAGCTGTAGCTTTGCATGGCATGGAGGTAGATAACATCACCTGGCAAATAACATCCCATTAAGATCAGTTAAAGGGCCAGGGCATTTTTTCCTCCAGGAAGTTGGCAACCCTAGCTCCCACAATGCAATCTCCCCCTCCTCACTGCCCACAAGGGCTTGGACAAGCTTACTTTTTACTAATTTTGAAACAAGAGGGTTTTTTTAAATGAAGCTGGTAACATTTTTGCAATAGATCATTAAGACCTTGTACTAAAGCGATCTGTCAATGACCCATTTTTTTAAAAAAAGGCCTCCTCCTCCCCCCACCCACAAGCCCTCCTTTGATAAGAGGGAAATGACACCCAAGAAGGGTTGGCAAGGCAAGGAAAATGGAGAAAAATCCCCATGTGGTTGTTCGCCTGCTACTGTGAATGCTTCTCCATTTACAGCAACAACGCAAGCTGAACAGAGATCAACGGCCATGGGAAAGCAACATTGAATGGCTCATCCATTAATCCTGCCAACTGTTGTTCTTTGGTTTTAACGGTAGGAGTAGGTCCACCAAGTTTTGGTGCTTGTTTTACTTAAATACATTAAAGTTATTTCTTTACTACATTTTTATATTACCCATCCTCCAAAGAACTTAGGGCAGTGTTCAGGGTTCTCCCCCTCTTCCATATTATCCTCACAACAAACCCTGTGTAGTCGTTTAGGCTGGGAGGGTTTGACCAGCCCAAGGTTACCCAGTCAGCTTGCATGGCAGAGTACAAGCCTGAACCTGGGTCTCCCAGATCCCAGCCCAACGCTCTAACCACTACACCACACCCTCTCTCTAGTTGTCTCTCCCAGCAGGCCACAACCTGAGCCAGCACCACATCAGCTCTTCAGACAGAAACAGCGAATGAGCCAGCAATGATATGGGAAAGAGACAGGCTCAGAGCAAAGTGGATGGAGACCCAGAAGCAGCTCTCAGGCTGAAAAACATACCTTTCCCTATTCTAATAGTAACACCATACTGGTGTCTATCATGGTGGTGCTTCTGTCATTTTGTGCAATATACCGTTTTCACACCAGTGCTAAACACATCTCTACAAGTGTTCAGGTAATCCATTTAGGACTGAAGCGGTGGCACAGACATGAAGCTGCAGACAACATCTCCGCTTGTGCAATCTGCTTTGGTTAATAAAAATCCTCAGGAGCTGAACGATGCTAATTCATTGCTGATAGCCATGAAAAATAGCTGCATAAATCTTGTGGCACTGATGAAAGGGGAGGGCTACATCACAGCACTAAGCAAATGGGACAGTTCAAAGGAAAGTTTTTGGTACATAGCTTCATTTGCATGCAAATGCGACAAGCAGCTCACCACCCACTGTTAAACAAGCTGGTTAAGACTACTTAGCTGGGATGTATGCCCCTTGTTATTGCCTGGGAGGTCAAGGAGAAGATTTACTCTTCACATATTTTCTTGACAGTGACTTAGCACCCAAGAGAGTCAAGGGGAAACTACTGTGCTGCAACAGTTAAGACACTCACATCTATACAGAGTTTCCAGCATCTGACAATGGAAAATAAATATACTTTTTATATTAAGTAAAGGACTCGTACAAAGGCAAACCACACCCCTGAGGACTGTAGATATGGCCCCAACTAGGTTTGCCAGCCCTCTGATGGGGGTGATGTTAAAAATGGCTGTCAACTGACAGTGTGAATTTACTTCCAAGGGGAACCTAGAAGTCATATAAGTCCTTCTAGAAATTGCTGGAAACTTTATGGTTTTACTATAGAGTTACCAGTGATTCCTAGAGAGGCACGATATCATTTCTGTGTTTTCCTGCAAATGACATCATACAGTCACCTACAACCTTGCCACCCTCCAGGTCTCCTAGCATGAATGGCAACCCTAGCCTAAACCCAAGCATTTCTGAAATAGTCGCTTCAAAAATCACCCACAAGTGTGAGCACACTCACAAAGAGGTGTCCTAAGAATGCCGTACAATATTTGATTTCTTCAAATAAAAATTCAATTAGATATGAAACCCAGTTTTCTTTTTAAATGTATGATTCTGTTCTAGGCAGAAATTTAGTACCATAGCCATTTAGAGGCATAATGAAAATTATAGGTATTGTAACTGCGAAATATTTTTAAATTTTAAAATGTTTTAGACTCACATTGTCATATATAATATAGATGTATAACAGCCCAACACTTACACACTAGATATCCAAGCAATTATATTTACTTATACTTGTGCTGTCTTGAAGATGCCCAATTTCATCTGATGTCAGAAGCTAAACAGGATCAGTACTTCGATGGGAGATTGCATAGCAATAGCAGATACTGTGTTCTACCTTAGGACAGGGTTTGGGGAAAGGTATGACCTCAACGATGTTGAAGCAAAGACTGTGGACAGCAGACCACAAAAGCTGGGATCAGGAAACTCAAGCTGAGAAGCCAGAGGTATAGTAGCGTGAGGAATAAGCCAGAGTCCAGACCCATGGAGAAATCCTCTTAACTGCTAAGTGATCTCAGTTTGCCATTCTGCTGCTCCACTCAGAATACATGCAAAGAGAGGCAGGCAGTGTGCCTCCCTTGCTATTTATGTATGCACACTAGCAGCAGGTCGTTCAAAAAGGTAGGGAAATGATGGCACTACCAGAGGTTCCATAACCAAACAACTGGGGCTAAATGCCCCCCATCTGTCCCAACCCATCAGTTAAAGACCACTGGCCTTTGGCATGCATGTGTGTGGTTCTTTCGTATCTACTCCAAGCAGTCTTGGTTGAGGAAAGGGCAGCAGCATAGCTGGAGGAACAGAGGTAGTGGACGCAACTCTGCAGATTCCTCTCATACCTGCTTCCCTATGAGGTTCCCTCTCACCTCTCTCTAGGGTTGCCAGCTCCAAGTTGGGAAATTCCTGGAGATCTGGGGGGTGAAACCTGGAGAAACCTGGAGAAAGTGGGATTTGGGGAGGGAAAGGACCTTGGCATGGCATAATTCCATAGAGTCCACCCCCCAAAATAGCCATTTTCTCAAATTCTGTGGCCTGGAGACCAGTTGTAATTCCGGGAGATCTCCAGCCACTACCTGGAGGCTGGCAGCCCTTCCTCCCTGGCTCTAGAAGCCATGGCCAGGCTGGGCCACAGTTCCAGCAGAATCAGCCGCAGGAGTGAATGTTATGCTGTCAGCTCCACCCACTGACTTAAAGGAGTCTCCAAGTCTCCACCGCCTGACTCACCTCAGACCTGCCCATGCACCAGAATCTAGTAAATCAAAACTTGGCAACCTTAACTGGCTTACACATCAGCAGAATTAGTTGTATGGCTGTTTGGATCTGGGCCAGCAGGCCTAAGCCCTTTTCTAAAATTATCAAAATGCTTGAAAGATATCATGCATTGTGCAACTAAGAAATTGAAGCATTCCTAAATGTTACTGGCTTCTGAACATTGGAGGCAAAGTGTTTTCTCTCTGAACTACAAGCCGGCAACTGAATCCCTTTTCAAAGGTGGTTTGCCAATGTCACTTCAGCAATGCTTCATTACACTACAACCTCTCTCTCTCTCTCTCTCTCTCTCTCTCTCTCTCTCTCTCTCTCTCTGTGTGTGTGTGTGTGTGTGAGAGAGAGAGAGAGAGAGCAACCACACCTTCTCTTTGCTTCTTTTGTTTGCTGTTTATTTTACCTCAGACTTTCCCCCACAGAGATTATGAGAGCTAGAAACAAAGTCTAAGGCTAAAACAAAAGAAAAAACAGTGTTTGTTTATTGGATGGAGCCTGGGTTCATATTGTTGGAGACACCAGGCTCCCCAAGAGAGATAACATTAATCTGCTGGGGGACAAGAGGGGGGGTGCTGTTGTTTTTACGGCAATCTCATAAAACAGTTGACTCAATCTACCCTGTTACAAATGAAACCCTATAGCCAAAGTGAGAAGAGCCCCACTGCTTACAGTGTATGATCAGGCATACTAACAAAAAGAGAAGCCATTGATGCCTCAAAGGAAACTATTTCAAAAATTCAATAATGTGAGAATCCTGCTCGCCTCAGACACATCCATTCTCTCAGGCTGGCTTTCATTACTATAGCCTCTTTGTGACAACAGCACTTTGTTCTATCTTTTTATACTGCCCTTCAAGTCAAAGGGCCAAATTCTGCTATCATTGAAATGCCATAAAACACATTTGGATCTTTTAATATTACCCATATTATTATTTTTCGGCCCCTATAACATTGAGTAAATGCTGGTTTTAATTTGAATACTCCACACCGTCTCTTGTTGTCACCTTTCTATCCCACGCTTCCACCAAGGAGTTCAGGGGGGTCACTAACAGAATTATCCCATTTTATCCCTACATCTTTCTCCCCTCTTCCTATTTATCCTTGCAACAACCTTTTGAGGTAGGTTAGAATATGAGCGAGAGTGGCTAGTCCAAGGTCACTCAGTGAACTTCATGGCCAAACACGGATTCAAACCCAGGACACTTTAGTTCAAGCAAAAGCGCATTCACTGCACTGCGCTGACTGCAACACCATGGTAGTGAATCTATTGGCTGTAAGTGATGCTTCCAAAGAGAGAGCAAGCTACAGAGTACAGAACCTATTCAATGACATCTGACTGGAGCTCAAAGTGAGCCAAGGTCATGCTCAGAACTGCTTCACTTAACACTTTACATCCAATTTTTCTCATTTGTAAAAAATGTGTGTGTGTGTGTTTAAATGTATAAAGAAATATAATAGCATTTCCTGTATTGCAGGCCTAAGAAACCTCCTAGGAAAAATTAAACTGTCTAGAAAATTAAAAAAGTAATCTCCAGTTGTAGCCTCACTCTAATGAGGCTCAATTTGAAAGCCAGTCTGGCACAGTGGTAAGAATATTAGAATTGGATCTGGGAGACTCAGGTTCAAGTCCTCACTCTAACATGGAGGCTCACTGTTTCAGTTTAACCTGCCTCGCAGGGTGGTTGTTGTGAATAGGGACGTGCTACGTTTGAAAACATTCAGAAGTTGTCAGATTCAAATTTTGGGAAATGTACTTGGATATCCAATACCATTGGGATTTGGATTTGGGTTTTGTTCCTTTGAATTCTGAAATGTTTCTGTTTCCCATGTTTTTCTGCCTGTGCCTTCCAGTATGTGCCTGTGCCTTTCCATGTCTTTTTATCATCCTAATTTTAAATTTTAAGCTTTGTCTTGCCATGTAAATATGTAATTATGTTTTAAATCTTTCGATGTGGCATTTTGTTACATGGTGTATATGCTGGTATGTTATGGCCTATGGCTACAACAACAACAAATTAAACTAAATACGACACTCCTTATCAGTTTCTTACCAAACAGCAGGATCCTATGGTTTCTTAAAAGGATAAGAAAAGGGATAGTGACAAAAATTCATTTTGTAAAGGATGGAGAAGAGTAAATGGGTGGGGCTCAAGGAGCATCAGGGCAGCAGCGGGCCTGCAGACACTCAAGGCTCACCAAGGTGTACCTTTTTATCAAGTGATAGTAGGTGCACAGACAGGAGACCCAATTTTGTTGCGACTCACTAATCATGTGTTCAGAGCTAAGGCCTAATGATGACACATGTGACAAGTGTTCTGAAATGACTCGGTTACAAACCTGTGCAACTGCTATGCAGAATGCTGCAGCCAGGAAGTGGAGTGGGGTGGGTCATAGGGACCATATCACTCCAGTCTTGGTCCATCTACACTGGCTCCCAATCTGTTTCCAGGCACAATTCCAGGTGCTGGCACTGACCTTTAAAGCCCTGTGTGGCTTGGGACCAGTACACTTGAAGGACCTCCTATGCCCTTACAAACCTACCTGATCGCTACGGTCATCTTCAAAGGCCCTGCTTTGGGTGGTCCTATCTCCTGAAAGCAGGCAGGTAGCAACCAAGAAAAGGGCCTTCTTGGTCATAGCACCAAAACTCTGGAACTCTTTCCCCAGACTCACCTCACCTGTCCCCTTCTTTGCCATCTTCCACCATCATGTGAAGACTTTATTTCATCTGAAGTTCTCTCAGTGATCCCTCCTTCCTGCCCCTACAGGAGGGGCCAGAGATAGGCAATTATTCTGGAGCCTCATCCTGGACTTTTGAACAGAGCCCCAAATTCAGAAGCACTAAGACTGCCACAGACAGCTGGGCCAGGTGACAGTGAACCAATAGGGTCAGTGTGGGCGGAGCCATTCTGATTAGCCTTTTTCTCCCACTCAGTAGCTCGAAGAGCTCATGGCAAGAGGTCCACCACAGAAAGCAAGATATTCCTGGTTAAGCAAGAAGAACAAGCAAACCTAAGAATGCAAGATCCTAGCAAGAACAGACTAATGATCTATCAAGTCCATCAGCCTGTTTCTTGCAGTGGCCAAGCACACAACAGAGACCTCCCACACACACACACACACTAGTGACTGCATATGTATGAATGGTTCTTATCTCCCTGAGTTTGTTAATCCTCTTCTAAAACTAAGCTAGTAGCCATCATTACATACTGTGGCAGTGAGTTCCACAAGATAGCTACACATCAGGTGGATGAAGTATACTATTTTGTCTGTCCTAAATCTACTGCCCATCAGGTGCTAGTAATGAAATTGCTGCTAGGTTTGTGCTTAGGAAAACAAAAGGTTTGTTTTTCCAAAAGCCTCCTATATACACAGGAAAGCAGGGGGGAAATGTCTAAAGCAAAAACAAGTAGCAAAACCTTCACTGCTGAACCTCTAGAGCTGGATTCTGATCTTACTTAAATGCAAACTAATCTGGACTGAATTTATTGGATTTGGCAGCTGTAAACACTGGAGCAAGTCAGATTGCGAGCAAGCCCCAGATTTGCCACCCAGATAAGTCTGCCCAGTGCCCCAGCTACCAGAAGAGGTTGGTTCCTTTCAAGCTCCCTGCTCAGCCTGTAATCACCCAATATTGAAACCAGATTTACAGGCCCTTTCAAGGAGGGGTGCTTTGTGATTACCAAAACAGACTCATTTAGAATTTCAGAAGGAGGTCAACCTCCCCTGCGGTGTAAGGGCTTTTTAATAGAATCTGTTAAGCAGGAGTCAAGAAAAGATGGAGGAATGCTGGGGAGACTGGAATCAGAAGAGGCAGAAGGAAACCCACAGCCCTCTGTTGCTTTAAAAAAGAAATTCAGTGGGAGAAACCAGGAAGGGACACAAAGGAAACGAAAGCTTCATTTGATATTAGAGCAGAGGGGTTTTTTTTATTTTGTTTTTGCTATTTAGGGGACTTTCTTCCAATCACAGCTATGAAAATACATTCTCTTTATGTGGTTCAGAATGCAATCACTGAATCACAAAGGCAGCAAGGCTTCCCAATAGGAATGCACTGTTCTCCTAGGAGGGACCACAGCAATATCCTCTCTGTCTTCCCGTATTTTAAATAGTTTACTTATATGTACTTATTTAAGTATTTGTTCCATGCCGTTCTCGCTGAAGAGACCCAAAATATCTTACAACTAAAAAAAAAAACTATTTGCAAACCAGTAACAGCAAAACACCAGCACATCTTGGGGTGGTTCTGGACTTTTATGCTGGCCCCACTGAAGGCCTGAGCCATGGCTTTAGAGCTACAGGTAGAGTGCCTTTTTGCTCATGCCCAAGAGCTCGCACCTCTGGCCATGTACTAACTATAGGAAACCTGAACAGCAAGTGTTGGGGGGGGGGGGGAATCCTCAGCCAGGTGATTCAAGAAGTAAAGATCTTCCTCTCTTCTTTCGCTCCCTGCCATTCACAACAGGCACAGGGCCCGGCAGTTAAACTTTTATTCTCTCCTAGAATTTTCAGTAATTAAAAGCCAGCCCAAGATTACGCATGCCTTTCCCAACAGCTCAAGCATCTAAACAGTCTCCTAAGAACCGTAGACAGATATGTTCATGCCGACTCTGTTGCAGAGAAGGCAGGCCCTTGAGTGCAGTGTACCCACTTGGGGGGAATTATATGCCTAGACAGACATCTATGCAGAATTTGACAGGTAGTATAAACAGTCATAGACTGCATGGTATTTCATGCAAACTTTCCTTGACGGCTCACAGCATTGGTCATGTGCATACTTCCACCCCATTAATGAATTTGGTAGCTCCATTTTGGTGTTAATTACTGAAGCATGAATACAATTACAATTTCTCAATACTCTCTAAATAGCTGCAAGAGACATGGGCCCCAACCCACAGAAAATGATCCAAACTTAAATCCCACTGGTTTCAACTGGATAAGCCCAATTAATTTCACTCAGGACTGCAGCCTGCAGGCAGAAATCTTGAGCACATACTGATATTCGTGAAGCAGCCTTCGCAGTTATCCAAATGTTTTGCCTGCACCTCCAGCCTTACCATTCAGGGCAGTAAACTTATACCTGACTAGCTAACTAGTTTTAACAGCTTCCTCAACCATTTTCATAATCTGCTCTTTTTATACTCTCCAGGAAGGATAGGATAGTTTTTGTTTCTACTGCTGTAACCTTAAGGAAAATAGGAGGCAAGGCTACCAGCAGCCACCTCGTATATTGCATCAGCAGCAATAGTGGGACAAGGGAGAAACAATGGAGACTAAGGGCCAAATTACATTCAGTGGAAACAAGTTGTACTTTGACTGCATCACATTGAGCAGAAGGTAGGAGGAAAATAACGTTTTGTGTTAATGCTCTTCAAGTTAAAAAAAAAGCTTCTGCTCATAGAAAACTAAAGTTTGAAGGAGAAGAGTTCAGGGCCTTCCTTCCTGATAATGCGCTTCCACTTTCAGGGATGTATTTTTACTGATGGCCCGCATGCCAGACCCTTCTTTCCTAAGCACCTGTGTATGTAGAATCCTAGCAAACTCTCAGTGATACAGTTAAGGAAAATGTGGTAACAAGACTCCATGCATAGTTCACGGAGTATCACGCATATTTAAAGAAAAGGGCAAGCACTGCTGCTGAGCGGCCTCTTTACTGAATAAGGAAGCACAGGTATTTCTCAGGCCTTCAGTAAAGAATAAATTCTTACGATCTGTGCGCATGTACCTTACACAAGTATACTATTTACTGCTAGTGGAGGTGAACTGTTTTACAGAGTGGTCTATCCATGTTGTAGCCAGACCCCTCAAGGTCCTGGAGAACTTACGTGATGCCAAAAATACAGAAGTATACCATTCCTGTTGTATTCTATGTTGCCAACCTAAGGGTTTATTGGACATGATGGCAAAATAAAGCAGCCGCCAACCTTTGTGGCAGCAGAGACAAGTTGGGATATAAGAAAACTATTTAAACAGTTTATGCAGTGAGAAGTTAATGGAGGACAGGAAAGACGCTCCCGTATGTGTGTTGTTAGGTAAATAGTTAAGTTCACATGATGCAGAACACACTAAAGTAAAATAAAACAAGTCAGCACTTCTCACATACACTTTTCACACACACAAGCTGGTTCAGACAAAATATATTTTTTTAAAAAATCTTTACATCAGAACTTGCATACAGTTTAATAGTATAACTCAGTTCCCGTCTCCCTACAGCTCAGACAACCCTGGTTAACAGTGTGTGTAACTTCTCAATTTTGCTTTCATAATTTTAAAGCAAACAATACATTTTGAGTGTATTTACTCTGTGCAAATAAGATTAAAGTCTGGAATCCTTCAGAAGACATATCCAAGGTTCTCCCTGCAGAGGTCCTTTTAGTTTCTTAAAGATGATTAATGAGTGTAGGCTTTTCCACGTATAAAGTGCTCCTGTCCAGCAGAACCAAAAGGCCTTTGAAAAGTTTTCCTAGTAATTTTTAAAAACAAAAATTTAAAAATAGATATAGAGAGAATGATATAAAAGCCAAAGAAGTGATCACACAAACTCCAGCTTTCCATGCCCGCCGTACATCCCCCAGTGAACGAGCGAGAGTATTTTGTCGTTGCTGAGATCCGGCTGTCGCAGTTTATCGCAGGTCATGCAGCAGTTCTCATGGCCCGTGACGGGCACCATGCATTCCAAGTCTAATTTCGCCACCTGTCCTTTTTTGGAGTGATGTCCATGGAAGCTGTAGTGCAAGCGGGAGAGCATCTGCTGCCGCTGGTCTTGCAACCTTTTGTTTTCGCTCCTGAGCATTCGCAGCGCTAGCATGATGAGGAGCACCAAGATGAGTCCGCCAGCGATGGGGACAGCAATCACAGCCGCCCTGAACCACAGTTCTTTGGAGGAGGTCAGCTCCTGAACCTTCGTTATGAGGTTTCTGCTGTTATCATGCTGGTATTTGCTCCCCTGTCCTGCAAAATATAAATCAGACAGGACACAAGGTCAGTGTCACTGCACATTTTAGATGCTTGTTGAGCCAGATGAACCTCCTGAGTCAGTCCCAAACAATTACAAGGCCTCAAATGTATTCTAAATTGTATAATGTGCCACCCTGCAGTTGGGCAAAATCAACAGCTGCCTGTACATATGCATTCTCTGAAGCGGCCCCCACCTTATAGAAAGCCCTGCCCAAAGAAATCTTTTTGTAAACTGTGCAAAACAGAAATTTTCAGCAGGGTTTTTTTTACACAGATAATAGGTCTGTGAAGTAAGGAAATGGTTCAAAGAAATGCTTCAGCAAAAAAGTTGGGGACTACAGACTATACTACTGTGTACAGGCTGTTACCATTGTTTATGTCATGTCACATTGTTTATGTTTTGTTTCAACATTGTTTTCCATTTTTTGTAATCTGTAATCTATTTTATTGTTTACTGAATTCCCTAACTGCTGAGTTACACTATGTAAACCTCCTTAAGTCTCAGAGAGAAAGGCAAAGTATAAACAACATAGGCACATTACATTAAAAGCAGCATACTATTTCCCGAAAGGTCTGCTTATTTATTTAGAAAGTTTTATACTGCCTCTCCACAAACCCACCCAAGATACCAACTTAGAGGGTAACAGAGAAACGGCACCACCCAATTTCAAAGCAAATAAATTTCTGGCATATATTAAGTATGTCTAATGGGAGATTCTTCTTTGGATTCACCTCGTTGATTTACACTTTCATGTTGGCATAGACAAGGTAATAAAACATCATCATTCTAAACTGAAGTTTTTGTTTTCTTTCATGAAAGACCAAACATCAATATTTTTTCATCAAGATTAGTTACATCTACTTTTAACTAGCACTTCCACACAAACTAGTTTTCCCTGGCAAGATGCCAGGCCTTGTAAAAATGCACAGGGTGGAGAAGGCAGCTGTGTGTCTCATGCTAATGTAGATTTTAAAAAACTATTTGGACAGAAGTAAGTCTAGTCACATGCTTCCCTCTCCAATAAGCCCAGTTACATTTAAGACTGTAAATCATTAGAGGACATAAAAGGCCTTGCAAGCTTAGCAGAACTACATCAGAAAAAAGCTCTACTTACCCAAAGGCTCTCCTCTGGAAGGAGATAAAACATCATAAAGCCCTCTGTAATTGCACATGTCTTCATGACAACACTCCAACGTGGGTATGGTGGTGCCAGAGTGGTTTTGTGCTGGGTTGGCATGACAGATGTCTGATGTGCTTGCAAGAGAGTCCAAGCAGCCATGTGTGAGTGGAGAATGTGTGTTCTGTGGGTCAAGCAGTCTGGAGAAGCATGCGTTGAGCTCAGATTTGCACATATAACCTGTCGCAACACAGTGCGCAGCATCACAGTAGCATCGAATTTCACCTGCAACAAAAGAAAAAGGTCAGTTATATTAGCCCCCTGTGTTCACTGCCTCTAGGCTTCGACGCAAGCCGACTCTAAGAACTCAGATAGAGATCTAACTTTGCATCATCAATACAGTGCCAACACCGACAGCTACAATCTCTCCTCCATGGAAAAGCTACTTGATATGACATCGACTTCATTCATTTATTTGTTTCCCACTTTACTCTCCCATGGGGACCCAACCATGTGAAAAAGATTTCCTTGTGGTGGCAGCAGTACCATGAATCCTCTGCAGCATGTGAAGACTTCCACGGCCAAATGCAGTCAGGAAGGTGGTTCTGGCAAAGGGTTTCTTGCCATCCTTGCTCCAAACAGCTTAATTATTTAAAAAAAAAATTATCGTCTAGTCTCCAAAATCTGCTCTGAGGCACACCTGAAGGAAGTGCAGGACACAAGGGTGATATAACCAATGCAAGGAAGCTCTAAATAGTATGGAATGATCAAACAGTAAACAAGGCCTATGCAGGGAGAAGCTGCTACTGTTTGCTGTGAGCTTTTCCTGGAGTTGGGGGGATCCTGCAAAGCACAGGTAGTCATGCAAGGGGCAGCAGCAAGGTAAAGCCTCCCACAGACTCTTGTGCAGAAATGAGGGTCCAGCTGAGCAGCTCCGTAACCCTTGATTGCAGGCAGGATATACAGGCGGTTTCCATGGCAAATGGCGAAATATCATGGCAGAAAGGTAGCCAACAGCGGCCACGATACCAACATGCTAAAAAACACACCCACGTAGTGGCGGCTATACACTTTGCTTGCAGTGGCACAAGTCACCATTATCTGCAATTGAGGCAGCTGAAGAAGCAGTGTGGGGTTTCTCAAGGCTTGCAAAGGAGGCCCCTTTTTTTGACAAATCTCTGTTAGCTGGACACTTCCTGCATACCAAGTCGTTTCTGGTCTTTGGATTGTAAACTCCCACCATTTACTCTTTCTGCAAATCTGCTGTTTAACGTAATGCATTTCCCCAAAACACACTAACGTCACATTACACTGCCTCCATAAAAATACTTCCATAAAAACCCATGCATTTAAAAGAGGACCAAACTCACTGCCATGCATAAATATTTAACCAGAACTGCTGAATTGTTTACTACCTTTGGGGTTGGTGCCAATATTTAAGAGCTTTAGCCAACACCTTATGAAATGATGGACTAAAATCATGTTTATTTTTTTAAAAGGCAGGAAAGGGTTCTCTTTAAGCACTGCCTGTTGAGAGCCACAGCCCAGCATCCTGACTCCGGTAGTAACCACTGTTTGATACCTCTAGAATCTTCCCACTGAAGGTATTTTCTATTTTCTTCCTAGCATCTGGTTTAACAGCATCTTCTTTGCAAAAAGCTTTTCATACAAAAGATCTCCTAGCCTTCATTATGAAACAGGAACTGTGTAGTTTACCTGGGGGGGGGGGGCTGCTTGCCAAAATCAACCTCTTTCAACCTAAATGACAGTTCATCAAAAAAAGGGAAGGGCAACAGCAAGACTGAAACCTCCTCCCCGCTCCCCACTCTACACTCTCCATCATGTGGTCAAGAAGGGTAAACGTTTAGACTGAAAATCCTCTACTGTTTGTATGAAACAAAAAACGCACAGGAAACCTCAAAAATTTCTGAAGGAAGTGCTTTAAAAAGTGCTTCATAAAAAACTCATTTTGCATTCTCAGAAATTTATTCGTTTCACTACAGAGAGAAAGCTCTTTTCTAGTTACTTCAGCTTAAATCTGCTAAATCAGTTCAAGAAAACTGGATTCTTCTCAGCTTCCATAAATTAACATTCAGGTTAGTACACTTCCAACAGCATCACTGGGGAGCCTTTAGTTCCAGATGCCCCCACAGAATTTCAGTCATATGACATTTTACACTTATAGTACAATCCTAAGAAGAGTTATCCAGTCTAAACCCACTGAAATCAACAGGCATAGACTAGAGTGACTCTCCTTAGGATTGCACTGTTATTGTTTGGAGATCTCAGCATCATGGCCCCATGGCAAATTACCAGCTCTTAGACCTTTCCGTCAAGTAGGAACCTAGAGATGTTTTTATGGCATATAAGCATCTAGGCTGTATTTTGCCAGCTACGTTTAGGATGTGGATTGCAACAACTAAAGCAACCTTGAGGGGAATGGGACTAACTTTCTAGAATCATCTTAAATTTACATTTCACTATGATGCCATTGAAGTTTCTGCTTCTCTTTTAATAAACTGCTTAATCGAAGCCAAATGATACGGTGCCTGTACTCTACTCATGTAGCAAGATATGAACCCCATGAAGAATTCATGGAGTTCAAAAGCTTAGTAAGCACTGGAAGAACTAGTTAGTTTGACAGAAAGCATTCCATCTACTCTGTTTCTGAAATACTTCACAATAATAAAAACCTGCCATTTCATTTACAGCCAATTGTTTATATTCGCGTTTTCTAGTCCCTTGAGGTTTTCCACTAACATGAATATTCAGAGTAATTCTTGTTAAAAGGTCTTGCTGACAACTTGGTCCAAACCTATTTTCCATGTCTCAAGTGTCTCCTTCAGGATTTGGGATCAAGAAAACCCAAACTCTTTGTTTCAAAGAAATCTCCCCTCTTCCCGCAAAAAAAAAAAACCCTTCCCTGATCCACCACATGCACCTTCCCAACACCCTTTTCTAACAGAACTTAGTTTCAGCAAATGCTGGTATGAGAAGTTGATTCCAACATCTGAATACTTTTATATTCACATAATAAAAGTGCAGACAAGTTAAAAAGAAACAAAAAATACTGAAAGAAGTTGCACAAACTAGTAGCCTTCCTTGGGGTGGGGGGAGGGTGTTTCCTAAAGAGTAACAAGCAGAAGAAACAGAAATACTAAAATTCTGTTTATGCTTTAATAGTTTATAGGACCCTGTTTAAAATTCTATCTTTTCCTGACCCAAGACAGTCTTATAAACAAAACATGACAGGCTAGTCATCGGGTTATTACAACTCCATTTTAATTAGAGCCACATTTTCCCCCTCTCTGGAGAAACAGAATGGAGTTCTTGTATTATGTTTTCTAAGTACAAACTTTATTTCTATCAATTCATAAAGTTTCTTCCTGAGCTATGCAAAAGGCCAGAGAGGGTATTTGGTATTTTCAAACAGTGAACAATGCCCTTTCTGTTCCCCTCCTCTTTCTTGTTACTGTATGTAGCTATTTTTAAAAAATGTCTGCTTTTAGTCAAGGTGGCTACGGGAGAGACTGCAGGCTTCTCTTAAAGCTTTTGAAGTCGACAGCAGCCAGAAGTCTGTGATCCCCTAATTATATCATTATCAGGCACATAGTTTCAGTATCTGCAACTGCACATTATTCTCCATCACTCGCTTTTCTGCCCAGCTTTGATGGGGCCAGAAGACTTCCCTCAGCTTGCTTCAAGGGCTGTTATTTGGGGTTAATTACACCCTTCTTTCCAAAATAAATAAATACTGTAGCACATCAGCACTGTGATAGCTTATCCTTTAACCTCCTCTCCATGAAATGTGGCAATTATAGAGAGACACTGACTTTCCCCTCCCCTTTTTTTAACACAGGATATAAGTGCAATCCTAAACAGTGTTATGCAGCACAAAACTCTGCTTAGGACTGATGTGTTTATGAAAGTTATAACTAACCCACAGAAAGGCTTTTGAAATTTTGCAACCGCCTGTAAAGCCATTCATATCCAATACTAGTTTGGTGTCACTGTTAGGTTATCAGGCTGCCATCTGGCAGGCACAAACCTTGAAACTCACTGGGTGACTTCCAGTCAGTCATTTTCTCTGTCAGTACAACCTACCTCACGGGGCTGTTGCAAGGATAAAATAGACGCAGGGAATGTAAACCACTCTCCGCTCCTTAGAGGAAAGGTGGGATAAAAATGTACTAAATAAATAAATAGTTTAGAGGAAAGTTACCCATCATGGTGTCAGGTGGGCAGCTCTGTTGAGTTTGTAATAGAAGGGCAAGATTTGGGTCAAGTAGCATTTACTGAACTTGAATCTTGCTCTTCCGCCTCACAAGATTGTTGCAAGAAAAACAGCCAGCTCCTATGCAGAAATCTCTGGTCTGAACTCTGAAACAGCTCCTAAAATATGCTTGGGCTGCATCTCTCACAATCACCCTGTGAGGTGGGCCATCTTCTCCCCATAGCCGGCAACCGGTGCACAGGATCACAGCCTGCAGGAGAGTAGTTGCTACCAAGCTAAAGCAATGGCTCCACATTCCTGGAGCTTTGGAAAGGCCTGAGGGATGATCAATTTGCCCTCGTGGCTCCCTCAGCAGGCGATTAAGGAAGGAGGGCAGGGCGGCGAGGTGCCTTGGGTGGGACCCATCCAGACCCGCCTTAGCAACCGTCAGTGCCTTGCTGGGACTGGGAAGGGAAGGGAAAGGCGAAGGCGGGCGTGTGTTGCGGGCCCCCGGCTGGAAACGCTCAGGAGTTCGTCCGTGGGAGCCTAAGGCAAACATTTTGACAACCGCTTGCCCCCTCAGGTCCGACTTCCCTCCCGCAGCAGGGCCGGGCCTCGCCAGCCGCGCAGGGGGCGGGGAAGGCAGCCCGAGCAGCAGCGCCGCTTCCAAGAACAGGCGGGCTTGTTCTGGCCTGCGAGCCTCGGCCCGGGAGGAAACCCGACACGCTCACAAAGCCTTGGCAGGCCGCTTCAAAGGCGGCGCGGGCCCGGCGCACCGAGCCTCGCCAGCCAGCCTGCCAGCCAGCGGAGGCGCAGCAGGGAGAGGAAAATCCCAGCCCGGGCGAAGCAGGGGAAAGGAGAAGGCGCCGGGCGGCGCTTGCGAGAGACGCGGCCGGCAGCCCCGGCGAGCCCCGCTCGGGACCCTGGGAGGCGGACGCGCCAAGCTCTTCCCGGTTGCTGAGGAAATGGCCGCGAAGGGGGCTCTCCCTGCCGAAGCCAGGCGGCGGCCGAGGTCCTCCCCGGCGTCCCCCCAGCGTCAACCCTTCTCTCGAAAGGCTGCGGGAGGCTTCCTGCCACACACGGGGCCGCTCCCTCAGCACCGCTCGCGTTCTGCTCACCTCCGTTTGACCCCGGCATCCCCGCCACCCTGCTTCTCGTGTGAACGGATAGGAGGCTACACCGCCATCCTTACGCGGGTCTCCCCTGGAGGAAAAGCAGGCTCAAGAAGAGAGGTTCAGGGGGATCCGTGCTGTTCTGGCAGATCCGGGTCCAGTGGCACCTTAAGACCAACTAGATTTCCAGGGCACTGGACAGCCAAGCTCCCTTCAATGAGACGTTTGCAAGATCCGCCTCGTGAGTCCCTATTCCCTGCCGCGAATGAGAATCGAAGAACCCCAGTCCTATATGGGAAGTCTCGGAAGTAAGCCTGCTCGGAATCCGGGGGCTGAACCTAAGCGGCTCAGCATCTTCTACCACATCCCCGCTATCCACTGCCAGACACAGGCCGCCCTTCCACGATTCCCAGACCCTACCACGAGCCCCCGCCCAAGTCCACCGTCCTTTCCCCGCGCCTGTTTTGCGTTACATTTCATCTGCGCGCCCCAAAAGACGCCCCATCTCAAGCCCATACGAGGGAGGAAGCGGAACTGCAGCGCTTAACATTTTCCCCAAGTCGACGGCTTTCCAGTGAAGCCTTCCCACCGTTTTAGCACAATTACACACACATCCCAGTCCATCGCCCAGTCCTGCAAAACAAAACAGCGTCCTTGGCTTTCCTTCTTCCAGCCTTTATTTCGGGGACTTTGGAAGGATATAACACGTAACTCCAAATACGAGACGCAACAACCCATTTGAGATGTTTCGATAAACTGGGCGACGATCGGAGGCAGTTGCAACGCAACAGCACGGAAATCAGCGGAGCAAACAGCAGAACCGACTCCAGTGGGACTCGCACTCTACAAAGCGCGCGCGACAGTTACGCGCCGCTTAGGGTTGCGACCAACAGAGCAGGCAGCGAGTCCAGCGGGACTTCTGAGCAAGCCTGCAGAGGATCGGGGGGCCTGTGCCACGAATCGGGACGGGACCGAGTCACACCCTTCCTTTCCTTTCTGCTCCGAGCGAGCGTCAAAACAATGACCCTCTACCGCCACTCCTCGTCCGCCTCGCTCCCATGCCATAGCGCAGGCACCCGCGAGCTGCCCGCCTTCCTTCCACGCCTGCCCCGCTCAGCGATGCCCTCCCGAGCTAATCTCTCGCTCGGGCACGAAGGCTCCAGACCCGGCCGCAGAGGAGCCGGGCCGCCGCAGCGCCCTCCCCGCGCAGCCCTCCGATGCCCCCGAGTTCGGCGCTCACCTTTCGTCAGCAGGATGGCCATGGCGCACAGCTCCAGTTGCAGCCAGATGAAGAGGAAGCTGGAGTGGCGATCCATTTAACTCCTCCCGCTCGGCCTCGCCGCCGACGCCGGACGCTCCGATCTCCCTCCAGGGCTCGCTTCACCTTGCGACGCTGCAAAGAGGCGACGCTGCCGGGCAGCGCATTGACTCCCGCGAGGACCGCTGCCAGGCGATGGGTGGTTGTCTGTCCCGCGCGGCTGCCGCCTTCTCGGGCGCCCAGGCTCGGCTGCTGGAGCGTTCACGCGGGGGGCGAGCCCAGCTCCGGCTGCAGCCACATCTGGGGCTCTTGGCAACTGGACGGCGGCGCTAACACGCGGGGATCGCCACCGGGAGGCTCGCAAACCGGCGCACGCGACACACCAAGTAGCCGACTCCTCTCCCTGCCCGGGCTCTGTAAATAACGCGCCCGCCCCAGCGCCTGACCCACCGCGGCCCGCCCCTCGCTCCTCCCTTCTGCCCCCAGCCCGGCTCCCATAGGCGGCGCGGGCGCGTCACTCAAAGCAGCGGGAGTTGGCAGCAGACGGGGCGGGGAGGAGGTGGCGCGACGTGTTGACGGCCTGACTTTCTCCCGGGCTTGAGCGGTGTAACGAGTAGCGCGAACAGGAGAAAAACGATTCACTTGCTAATTGAACTGCTCGGGGATCTGGGCAGGGATCACTTTTGCAAAGGCGCCTTTTGTGGAAGGAGGAAATCAAAGCCCATCGCTAACTTCCTTGCGAGAGCAAAAAGGTCAAGAACGTGTGGAGGTGGTGGGGCAGGAAAGGAAAGGAGCGATTCCCAGATCTGATCGCCTCGGGGCTTAGTTATTAAGAAAGCTCATTCAATCGAACGAGGGGGACGCGGAAGTTATAATAAGGAGTCCTCAAAACAAAAAATCGGCGGTGGTGGAAAACTTCAGAACCGCTGCAAATTTCCCGGAGGTGATGCCTCCCCCCTCCTCGCTCTCCTCTGGGTATTTTGCCGTGATCAATAAAACCTAGTCAGACGGACGGTTTGACCAGAAGGAGTCTGGCTGCTGGTTGGGATATAGATGCTCTGGGAGTAGCCGGCAGAAGACGTTTAGTGAAAATTAGCAAATGCAAAAGCGCCAGGCGCCAGCGAGACGACACAGACAGAGACTGACACTCAATTATCCCCCAAACAAACGCAGGCAACCACACAGGCTCTGCCTGATCAATATCAGCCCCAAAGCGATCTCCTTACTGAGATGTTAATTCATTTATTAGGGCACTTTCTCCACAACCGAGGCAGGCAGAATCTTTGTTTCTCAAAATTTTTGAAATCCAGCTATTTAAAAAAAGTGCATGCAGCTGCATTTATTGAAAAATCCAGTTCAGCAATATCTGACATATGAATACAGGGCTATTAAGAGGCAGATTTTTATGCTTTCAGTGCCATGGTGCCAGTGCTAATAGCTTAAGGTGCACTCATATAGCTTAAACCACGCTCGGGTATAGAACCTGCGTGCTTACTCCACAATAAATTCCATTACATTCAGTAGGACTTACTACTGCAAAGTATACATAGGATCACAGACTTTGACTGCAAGCAAAAGCACACATATGAAACAGTCCCATTAAATTTAGAGGGATAAACCTCTGAATAAACACAGTTGGACTTGAAACTGTTAGGATCGAAGAGCCAACTTTAGAGTCTTGTGCTCTCAAAAAACAATATTTTTGTTGCTATATAACTTTTTGGAAACCTGATTTCATTTTGACTGATGCAACAGAACCAGGGTGGCAGCAACAGACTACTCGCTAGGGACCCAGGTTCGAATCCTCACAGTGCTATGGAAACTTGCTGGATGACCTTGAGCCAGTCAAAACTCTCAACTGTACCCACACCAAAGGATTGATGTGACGATAAACTGGCGGAGAGGAGGACAATGTAAGCCACTTTGGATCCTCATTAGGGACAAAGATAAGGTATAAATGAAGTAAACCGATAAATAGTTTCCAGGAACACCACAAGTCACCTAGCCTAATACTCGTGCATACACAAAACTATATTGGAAAGGAAACGAGTGCTTTTCTACAAAACTGCTGAGGAAGGTGGGGGTTGTTCCCAGGGCAATGCTGATCGCCACTTTGCCGTCATGAGGGACTTTTACCCCAGGCCAGATTAGCCAGGATCCTGGAGGGGTTTTGCTTTTCACTGGGCATTGAGCAGGGTTACTGGGGCAGTGGGGCAGAAGTTGTGAATTTCCTGCATTGTGCAGGGAGTTGGATTGGATGGCCATTGGGGTCCCTTCCAGCTCTCTGACTATATGATTCTAGCCCATGAAAGAGATTCCCCAGCTTTCCAAGGAGGCTTTTTGCACAATAGAATAATTCCAAAGCAACAGTATGATCCCTCAGCCTAATTAGGAAAAGATGTTTTTGTATCATAGCTGATGGGAAGGATCAGTGCCGGCATAACAGTGCCCCTGGCTACAAAGGCACATTGATACACCAGCACTGTGTCAGGTTCCAGCATCTTCATGAGTGAATTTCGTCACAATAGCACTATAACCAATGTACCAAATCCAGCTAAGAAAAGGCCATCTGGGCACATGGTAGCAGGAACAGGCCTCTCTAGTACCGGTTCCCAGTCATTTGCATATCCCTCTTTCGGGCTTTTATGAATCTTTATTTTACATGTACAGGGCTAAGAAGACATTGGCCAAGATCCAGTGAACCCTAAAACTTGACCTGTGAGCCCTAGGGAACTTTAGAGCAGTGGTTCAAACTTTTGACTGGATTAGCACACAGAATTGTAGATTCTCCTTGTGATAGAAGGAGGAGATAACTTCATAGGTACACCCGTCAACCCACTTCGCCATGTACCAAAATACAATGCAGACTGAATCGATCCACATTTCACTGTCGTGGCTTTTAACCTGTTTAGGGTGTTTTGACGTAGTGAGCACAGTTGTGCTTGTGGAATGTGTGTGTGGGGGGGGGGGATGCAATTTTTTCCCCATTTCTCCCTTCTTACTACAGCTCCCCACTTGGACCCCTCTCAACTCCACTGACCTATGAGGGAACAGTTTGGAGGCTCAAAGGTGATGGTGGCAGGAGAAAGGAAGCTGGAAAAGGATTGCCACTTTGATGGCAATCACTTTCGACTGTGACTCTCAAAAGCTCATACCTTACCACAAATTTTGTTAGTCTTATAGGTGCTACTGGACTTTTGTTAGTGGCTCAGTGGCAAAGCATCTGCTTGGCATGCAGAGGATCCACATTCAATTGCTGGCATCTTCAGTTAAGGAGTAGAAAGATCCCCTAATAGTCTTATTGCGCACATGCTAACTGAATCCTAATCTTCTCTATGGTTAGCCAATATAGGGGGGGAAATCTCTGTAATCGGGCTTAGCCTTGACAAATTAGATTACCTTCCCAAGAGGTCTGTATTTGTTTTGATTAAACAAAGTCTTATAGATATCGAGATGCAAGAACTGAGAAGCCTTGCCTCTGGTAGATGCTCCCCTTTGAGATGGGGGATCTCCTCTAATGGCTCTTCGGCAGAGTATTTTTCTTGTCTGACTTCCCCTTACCTTCGAAGTGCATTTACGCTCGTTAGTTTCAATGCTCTCCCTTCTGCTGGGAGGTTTAAGAACATTCCATACTCCTCTAGGTTTTGTGCCTGTGGTTTGAGGGATATAAGAAAGCATTGAACATGTTCTCCTGTGTTGCTAATGTGATATCCGCGCTGTTTATTTAGAACCTCTTCTCCAAAATTATGAAGGACATTCTGATGATGGTAAGACTCTCCTCCTATGATCCACCCATAACCATGAGATCATTGAGTCTGTGGCTAAAAAATTTTGTTGTGCATCTAAGAGGAGAGGAATAGTTTAAGTGCTGGGGTAATGGATGGAGCGTTTTTTGTATCCTTGCTGACTGTGCCTGTCTATGCTGTTATGCCAATAAAGGTATTTGATTGGCTGTTATGCCAATAAAGGTATTCGATTGGCTGTTATGCCAATAAAGGTATTCGAATAGAAAGACCTGAGACCATGGAGAGCTGCTGCCAATGGGAGGAGAAAATGCTGACCTTGATGGACCAGTGGCCTGATATGTCTCTCTCTGTGGGACTGTAGCTGCAAGGTGAGACATGGACTTTGCACACAGACAGTCCTGCTGGCATTGCGAGTAAAAAAAAAAAAACCCCTGAGGTGGTCTGTGCTGGGAAATACTTAGCTACATAGACCAGTCTTCTGGCTTGGCATCAGGTAGTTGCATATGTCCAGAGTCAGCCCAACCCAATGGGTGCAGCATTCACACACGCATTGCAGACAGGTCAACTGGCAAGTGGTCTCCAGTGGTTTGGTGCATGTGTATAAATGCACCTGAGATACCAGTTCCAAAATGTCAACTTAATGTCCACGTTCAAGTTTGGTTTTTAGACACTATGAGAAAGAAGGCTGGGCCAGTTCTTTCTTTAGTGTATTGCATTGCATATTTGTGGTTTTCTCTAGCATGTTTTCCTGGTTTTAGAACGTGCCTAGCAAATGGAAATGAAACTAGGAAGGGGGTTAATCTGGTCCTGGATGGGTTCATCCCCTCCTTCACATACCACCATCAAAGCACCAGAGTTCATGGCACCCTCTTAAGCTGCAGCAAAGCCTTTTGCAAGCAGACCTGGGGAGGGGGCGTCTATAGAGAAGGTAGTCGGCTCCCCATGTGGAAATGCTCTTCAGGAGCTGCTCCCGGCTGCCTTGCTGGTTCTGTGCTCCGTGGCCATCATTACAAACAACGGAATAGTCCTATGCATTAGGTTAATTATTAGGTTAATTATTGAATTAGATATTTATATGCCACTTTTCTCCCCAATGGGGTGCGTACAACACACTTTCCCCTTCCTCCTGTTTATCCTCACAACAACCTTGTGAGGTAGGCTAGGCAGAGAGAGAGGGGACAAGGGTCACTCAGGGAACTTCCATGACAGAGTAGGGATTTGAGCCTGGGTCTCCCAAGTCCTAGACAGGGAGCTGCTGACTGTCAAAGGGAAAGGCACATCAGTGCTTGCAGTATTACTTTAATTATTTTGAGTTACTAAAACAAGACATTAAAGTGCTTTTCAAATATACTCTAATAATCCTAGAACAGTGGCTAGGTTGATGCATCGCAGAAAAAATAAGCAGGAGTCTTCTCGTGGCCCCTTAAGAAGTTCTTATGCTAGTTTTTGTGGAGTAGAACTTGTTTAATGAGATGCAAGAAAGAAACTGGTTCTAGTCCACAAAATCTTATGCTACAGTAGAATGTAATCTTCAGGGTGCAACAGAATTTCTCTTCATTAACAGTGCAATCCTAAGAAGAGTTACTCCAATCTAAGCCCATTGACTTAGTCTTTGATTGATTGGTCTTTGCTTGCTGCAACCATGGAGCTATTATCTCACATTCCTCTGGGCTGCAGAACATGTCATTAAAGTTCTTAGCATGGGCCTTACCTCACCCCCCCCATTGACTTCAATGGGCTTAGACTACAGTAACACTGCTTATGATTGCAGAGTAAATATACTAGTTTAGTTTGGGGCTTGACTTTCTTTCTTTTCTTTCTTTCTTTCTTTCTTTCGGATTAGAGACCAAAAAGGTTTTCAGAATATAAGCTTTTGAGAGTCAGAGTTCCCTTCTTCAGATAATCTTGTTGGTCTCTAAGGTGCCACTGGGCTCAAATCCTGCTGTTCTGCTGCAGACCAACATGACTACTCACCTATTCATTCATTCATTCATTCCAATGTATGTGTGAATATACCTATGACTAAGTCTTGCAACATGGCTGAAAATCTTAAATTTTGTTTGTAGTGTATGGCCTATGGGTTGTCAAGCTGAATAAACTAAACAATGGGCTGAAAATCTTGCCCCCCCCCCCCACCACAAAAATTCTGTTGCCCTTTCTCCTGGAATTTGACATAATTCCTCTGAACGAGACCACCCATTTTATAGGGCTGGGGAGAGGAGGAAATAGTTTGCTTCTCCTTCTGCATTGTAGATTACTGATACTCCTAATTCAGTATGGAAAAGCAGAGAAGTGAGAGTGCTCAGCTGCACCCGACAAGTCCACTGTCCTCAAGGCACAAGGGTGCTCCTGTTTTTGAGGCAAATCATGGAAAGAAATAGTTGTTGGGTGGGGGGGGTGAGGTAAGGCCCACACTAAGAACTTTAATGACATGTTCTGCAGCCCAGAGGAATGTGAGATAATAGCTCCATGGTTGCAGCGAGCAAAGACCAAGATGCCTGAGGCATCTGACGTGTCTGTTACAACTGTGAAGAGAGCAGCATGCAGATTTAACTTGTAATGACGGTGTGGCTTAAAGCATCCCAACCGCCCCCCACCCCCACCCCCTCCACTCTCACTCCTGCCCACCAAACTACCTGCATTGAAAACAGCAGCAAATACCTGAAGAAAGTCATAAAAAGCTTGGCCTGAAGTAAAATTTAGTTTTTTCTTGAATTTAACTGAAAGAAAGTCTCTCAAATGAAGTTTGCAGGACACCTCCAGGTCAGAAAAAGTTGGTCCTCAGACCCTCCAAATCTCTCTCTACCTCATGTAAGAATGCAAGAGAAGGGGCTGTCTCTCAGAATTTAGGCACAAGTCTTTCACCTAGCAATTACATGGAAATATCTGGAAAGGAATAGTCTTGTTTAGAAAACAAGAAAAGCAAAGAAAATGTAAACTAAACTATGCCAGTAACTCCTTTGCATGGCTTTCTGTGTGGACAGTGCTAACAATGAGAATCCATACCCTCCAGCAGAACATTCTAGCTAGATATGAAGTAAAAGTATTATAGAGGCAAAACCAAAAGCAGAGTCTTGGGGCATAAATCAGTTTAGGATGGCATTGTTGGTGCCTTATACAATACCAGACTATTGGCCCATTTAGCTCAATATTTAACAAGGTCAATGTTTAGCAGGGTCGGCCTTGGTTAGTAATTGGATCGGAGACTTCCAATGTAGACCAGGGTTGCAGAGGCAAGCAATGGCAAACCACCTCTGTTAGTCTCTTGCCATGAAAACCCCACCAGGGGTCACCATAAGGCAGCTATGACTTGAGGGCGCTCTCCATTACCAGCTCAATATTATGGTGGCATTTCTCCAGGGTCTCAGGCAAGCAATGGTCTTTCCAAGCAGGGACTGCCAGAAGACCATGTTCGCTGAAGATAGCAGGGACTGAACCTGGGATCATCGTCTCCATATAAATTGCATGCTCTGCCACTGAGCCACAACTATTCCCCAAGAGTTTTGCTTTTCCTATGGCGGGACTTGAACCTCCATCATTTCTCACACCTTCGTTTGTTGCACTCTCTTTGCATCCCTCTCTGTGCCAGTTCAAGAGGCCTTCCTTGCCTTCAGCATCCTAGAGCTTGAGTTTCTCTTCCATAACAGCAAAAACCCATTCCTTTAAGCCATTACAACACGGCCCCATATCTCAATATACTTTCACAGCACACCAGGAGAGCAAGTTAGGCTAGGAGATACTGGCAACACTCTGCTCGCTGCATTATGCATACTCATTTTATTAAAAGGAACCTGCAGGACTGATTTCATGATGACAAATGTGGCTCAGAGGTAGAGCATCCGCCAGGCATGCAAAAGGTCCCAGGTTCAATCCCCAGCATGTCTAGATGAAAGGACCAGACAATAGGTGATGTGAAAGACTTTGACTTGAAGAGCTGCTGCCAGTCTGAGTAGACAATAATGACCTTGATGGGCAAAGGGTCTGATTCAGTATAAGGCAGCTTCATGTGTTTATGTATTCTCCTATAATTGCTGGTCACTTCGAGGAGGGGATGGATGATAGCCTGCCCCCCCCCACAAAGTGGACTGTTAGCAACATTCCAATGCCACACACCCCTCCCCATACCTTCTACATTTCCCCCAGTTTGAGCACTGGGCACCCAAACACCACTACTACTGTTTCCAGTAATACTGCTTATATGCATTTTCTTTCTCCTGGCAAGCAAAAGGGCTGACAGTCTCTGCAGCGTGTGCACCTTCCATACTCTTCCCTGTACTCACTGGATTATTATTGCCATGCTGCCTAGGAGAAAATTGCATTCCTGCCAATGCAAATACAGCATTTCCCCTCTTTATGGTGCCTCCTGCTCCCATTGCAACATGCAGCTCAGATTTTATCAGCACACAATGATTATTGCTATTGTATCTCCCTGATTCAAATTAGCTCATAAAAGCGATCACTCAGCAAACTGTATCCTTTCTGTTCTCCACCCTGAAATGATTTTCTGTCTATATAGACTGAGTGGGGCGGGGGAATTTAGGAAATACTTAAAGAATCACCAAGGCAACATTTGTTGACTAAATTGTCTACCACCTCAGGTCAAGTTGAGAACTCCAAGCTGAGAACTGTCAGTACACGAGAGAGAGCAGGGGCACTCAAGGATGTAGGGTTACTATCTCCTGGAGGGCAGGGTTGGGGGAAAAGAGGGACCTCAACAGGGCATAGTGCCACAGAATCCACCCTCCAAAGCAGCCATTCTCTCCAGGGGAACTGTTGTTTGGAGTTTGGGTATAATTCTGAGAGATCTCCAGGCCCTACCTGGAGGTTAGCAATCCTACAAGGAAGACAAATCCCTAATAGTTTTCCTCTCTCATTGTCACTGAGCACTAAAGGGCACCATGGATTGGCAAAGCCTGCATGTTTCTGGGTCCTACCAAGAGTGTTGTGTAGTGGTTAGAGTCTTGGACTCAGACCTGGGACAGCCTGATTTAAATCTGTCTTTGCCAAGGGTGACCTTGGGACATACACTCTCTTTCTCAGTCTAATCTTTCTCTCATGTGGTGGTTGTGAGGATAAAATGGAGGAGAGAATAATAAAAGCTGCTTTGGGTCCCTGCTGTAGAGAAAAGCAGAATAAAACTATTTTATATAGATGCTCCTCTGTCTGACAGTATTCACGCCCTCTTCACACCAACAGAATCAAAGGGTAAAGTTGAATGGTAGGTGGATTATTTACTTACTTCCCCCAAATAACAAGCCTCCTTGCAAACAGAAAAGCAGCATGTCAGGAAATAAACTACTTGCTACCCCTAACCTCCCCCCCCCACACATCTGGAAACTGTATAGTCCAGGTAAAGTGTAACTGCTTTATTTTAATAAATAAAATTGTGAACAGGGGGCCTAAGAGGTCATGGAATCCAAGGCGTCCAGTCTGTGACATTTCAAGGCAAAACTCAAAAGTAGACCGTATAAGTGAGTGTAGCTCACATCTTTCAGAGAGCCAGTTTGCTGTAGTGGTTAAGAGCGGCTGGACTCTAATCTGGAGAACCGGGTTTAATTCCCCTCTCCTCCACTTGAAGCCAGCTGGGTGACCTTGGGCTAGTCACAGCAATCTTGAGCTCCCTCAGCCCCGCCCACCTCACTGGGTTATTGTGGTGGAGATAATAACATACTTCGTAAACCGCTCTGAGTGGGCATTAAGTTGTCCTGAAGGGCGGTATATAAATCGAATGTTGCTGTTATTGTTGTTGTTATTCATGGCCCTTTGACTCCATTGTTCCCAATCCTGCCCCATATATCAGGTGAAGTGAACTCCGGCCCAAGAAAACTTGTTCTTCTCTAAATCTGTTAGTCTTTAAGGTGCCACAAGACCCCTTTTGCTTGTGCTGCAACAGACTGACTTCTGGAATATGTTGCTTTGGCAGATGACTTGCTGAGCAAGTGCCTGCCTTTTCTGGATGTGTGGGGCGTCTTGAGTCCAGCTGCTGGCAGTCTATAGGGAGCTGGGCAAGTAACCTGCAGTGCAGTCTACTGCAGAGGTACTCTAGACTATGAATAGGCTTTGATGGATATGGGGTCCTGCCTCAGTGGAGCATCTGCTTGGTCTGCAGAAGGTCCCAGGTTTGGTTTCTGGTGTCTCCAGGTAAAAAGATCAGATAGCAGGTGATGTGCAAGACTTTTCCTAAAGACCCTGGAGAGCCTCTGCCAATCTGAGCATGCAATACGGACACTGATAAGCTCACGGTCTGATTCAGTGTAAGGCAGCTTCATGTTTTCGTGTAGCAGAGAGCACTGCACAGGACTGTATGGCCTCTTGGGCTTTCCTCAGTCAGAAAGGCAACCAAGTCCGCCTGCATTTTTATTGCTCTTGGAATGCAAAATTCCCCAAATATTGCCATCAGACAAAGCAGCAATTGAACCCATCTGCTCCCTCTTCGAGATGCCTGATTGGCGTTACATGCCACTCCAGGTGCTCTTGGCCAAGGTATCAAGAATACCTAAAATGCAAGAGTTCAGGTTTCTGCCCAACCAACAGAGAGGACACAGCTGCGTTCCTGCTCCCCAAGAACTGTCAGGGATCTGGGCCAGTGGGACTGGGCAGACGATATCCAAAGTGGTGGTGGGCAAAGAGGAAGATTCACCCCTCAGGGGAAAAATGCAAAAACAGCCCACGCATATACACACACACTGGAGAGAGGCCAGTATTACGATAATGGGAAGCAATGAGGCTGAGGCACCGGCTGAAGGTCTGCTTAACTTCATGAAAGTGAAGTGCAGAAAGAAGACTCCCTGCCTAGCCTCTGAGTCCACTTTTGGCCCACTCAAACCCACCTGGGATCCCAGTGCCCTCCCAAATACCTTTCAGGCAGGCCTGCATTCGTAGTGACTTAATGGATTCAACTGAGAGAGGCAGAGAGCCATTTAATCTACCAAAAGCCAGTGGTTTTTACTGTCATTAGTGTCAAAGGAGAACTAAGACCTAGGTTGAAATATTCGTTCACCCATAATAAACAGGAGTCTTGTTGGCATCTTGAAGACTAACAAGATCTTATTCCAGCCCAAGCTTTTAGGAACTAGAATCTTCAGATACCTGTCTATGTCGCTCAGTGCTTATGCTTAAATGAAATTGGATTAACTCTTTAAGACACAACAACCTTCCTGCTTATTTTTTGTTGCAAAGGACTAATGCCAGCGTGATGGACTAAGAGCCAGGGTAGTGTAGTGGTTAGAGTTCTGGCTTAGGATCTGGGAGAGCCAAGTTTGAATCGCTACTCTGCCATGGAAGCTTACTGTGTGACCATGGGCCAGTCACACTAACGCAGCCTAACCTACCCCACAGGATTGTTGTAGGAACAAAATGAAGAAGAGAACAATCTAAGCTGCTGTAGGTTCCCGTTGGAGAGAAAGATGGGATATAAATGAAGCAAATAAGAAAAGAAAATTATGTAGCTCCCCCTCTGGAAGACTTACTATTCAACCCAAAATCTTACCGTGACACTCTTTCTCTCTCTCAGCCTAATGTACCTCACAGGGTTCTTAAGAGGATAAAATGGAGGACTGCTCTAAATTCCTTGGAGGAAGGAGGGGATTAAAAATGTGATGATACCTTCCAGGGCTTTCCTACCAAAGTTATGCTTGACAGAGAGTGGCCCACCGAGACTTGCTCAACACGAGCATATAGCATTTGAACTGTAAAAACATTCCTTTTTAAAAAAGGAATGTGACTAAAACAGCTTAGGTATGCACCTGAAAACCACCTTATGTGAAGGAGGGGGTTGAGTTGGACTCTGCAGGAAAAAGCTCTACAACTCCATTCACACCTGCCTTTTAAAGTAGTTTGGAGCCTCCCTCCTGTTGTTTTGGGAAATGTTGCAGGGCATGTGTAAAAAGCAGAAAGACAGCTTTAAATGCAGGTCTACCAGGTTCCCAAAGTGATTGAGGGACAGGCAGGAAGCTGGATTTACCACAGCCTTCCAGCCTTCCTGTGATTTTGGAATCATTGGCAAACAGGGGTGTTCTAGTCGAAACGCATTTTTACTCTTCCAGCCGTCATTTGGGAATTACGCACATTTGAGAATATATATTTTGTTCACAGAGGTGCAGCAGAGTAAAACATCCTGTTGAGCACTCACTGGCATTTCAGGCAGACAACAGTGAAACAGTGTCACTGACAGATCACTTTTAACACACAGCAAATGGTAGGCGATCGGAGATTAGGACTGGGAAGTTAAGATGACCCCGGAAAAAGCTATGTCAAGTGGCCTTTGAGGCGTTTGGAGCCAGCTCTGTAGAAGACACTCAGGCCTGACCGGGGGCACCTATGACGGGAGGAGACAATAGATTAGCAACAGCCATTATGGCACCAGTAGCCAGAGCCGCTGGCAAAACTACTGGCTGAGGCCAAGAAAATACTTGCAGGGGTTCTCAGCTTTGGTAAGCCTGTGGACTTTGGAGTTAGGGCACCACCTCAGAATGGCAGCCATGAGAAGTGCGACCCGTCACAAAATGGCTGCCACAAGGGGCAGTCATAAAAGGCTGGGAGATTCCAAGCCAAGTATATCCTTCTATGACAGCTGTGCTATTTCCAAATAGGCCCTTATTAGAGGCCCAGTCGGTGATACGAATAAGGAAAACCATGACTGGCCCTTTGTCTTGAAGAAGAAATAGGCACCAGGAGACACATCAGCTGGCATTATGGTAACCATGGGTGCCGCGGTGGAGATCACTAGAAGAGTGGCTTGCACAAGGCCAACTAGATTGAGATGAGCTTTGAACCAGGAACTTTTAACCTCATATTCTCTGACACTAAATGATACACAAAGTAAGCTGGTTAAAATAATTGAACTTGTCTTGCCAGGCTGTACAAAAAAGGGATCCACATAATACCAAGGTGCCCTCTTCTGACAAAGGGAGCTTTGATGCTCGAAAGCTCACACCTTGGAAATCTAGTTGATTTTTAAGGTGCTATTGGACACAGATCTTTACCTTCTTATATACCCAGGTGTTTCCTAAAGATCAGTGCAAGCAGCATTTATTCATTTAGCACATTTTAAAATTTTCCCTTCCTTGGGAGCTTAAGGCAGCTGGCAACATTCTCCCCTTCTCCTGTTTATCCTTATATCAACCACTCTGTGAGGTAGCTTAGGCTGAGAGTGTGACTGGTCCAAAGTCACCCAGCGAGCTTCCATGGACAGAGTCAGGATTTGAACCTAGGCCTCCCAGATCTTACCCTGACACTCTAACTACTGCACTATTTCAGAAGTTATGCTGAATACACATGGGAGGAATGGTGAGGCTACGGGGCCTGATCTCACTCATGAACTGCCTCAATGAAATGCCTACAACAGTCTGAGTAGGCTTCACTTTTGCTCAAGTCTCACTCATTTTGATATGTGTTCCAACAAGATGATGAAGAGGGCTCAAGGTGGATTACACAGAATAATTAATATCAAACACATTTCAGTATATGTGTAATGGGTATATACGTGAAATTTTGCAAGATTTAAAAGAAAAGATTTAACAATGTTGAAACAGAGCATAAGCAAATTCCATGACCGATATGTTAAACAACATAGGAACTATCCATTAGGATCATACTTACAGCAATAGTAGTAAGTCTATGGTTCCTCACTGTTTATAGCAATAGTAGTGACGTCTGTGGTCCCTCCTTATTCCTTTACTGATGACTCTCTTGAGACTTTATTGCAGGTGACGTTTAATTTATTGGTATATAAATTTGGTCATCTCCCCCCACTCCTATTTTTCTACTTTTAGTTGATTATTTAAATTTGATTGCTATTTTTAACATTCTGTTTGTCTAGTTAGCCTGTTGGTCTTTGTTTCAGATTGCACTGTTTTAATTTAATTACAGTGCCCTGAACTACTTCAGGAAGTTGCAGTGGAGAGGTGGTATATCAATGCTTTTAAAAACTCGAAAGTTCAAGTTAAAACTCCAACATCACCCAGTCCCTCTTATGATAGTTGCATTTCCCACACCCTCGCTTATTGCAACACTTGCAAAAGGCCAGCTGAAATCTGGATGTGGCCCAAAAGGGCATTACTTGATTTTTACACTATCTGCTATTTCCAGTGTGTGCTGGGGGGGGGGGGGGAGAGATCTGAAAACTGCCAGTTCTGTCATGTACGTTTCTCGCCCTCTTGTGGTAAGGAGTGAGTTAAGCATATGAGCGATACCTTTCAAACTTCTGAGCAATAATTTGCCAAACAAAAGGGTAGGAAGGCAAGCGAAGTCATTTGGGAAGATATCGAAGTCATTTTATTGAACTTCGGCACAATATTCATGCAGTTGTCCACCTTTCAGGCTTTAGGAAAGATCATACTCAAAGGAGGTTTCATCACCAGGTGGATAGGAAAGAATGGGGTTTCAGCCCCCACTCCCCACATTGGCACCATTTCCACTCCCTATCCCCACATGCAGGCCATTTCCAACACACACACCCTCATACCATCAACAGGTTTTGCTGGCGTCATCCATTTGCTGTATTTTATAGTCCACCTTTCTAACTGAAACTCAAAGCAGATTACACAGTGCAAGTCTGTAACATTCCATACAAAGGCATTTGGTCACTAGAATCACTAAATGACATTATAAAAAGCTTGTATGAACAGCCTGCCTGATGTACAACTGGGAGTATTTTACAAGATACTTATGCATATAAGTGAATAACTAGAATGGAAGTAACTTTTTACTTAAAAGCATGAAAGACACAATTTCCCCACTGCTAGGGAGGTCAAGAGCCTGCAGATCCTTCTGTGGCAGGACTGGCAGCAGCCAAGGGTGCGCAGGCAGTGCTGTAGCTGTGTCCTCCTAGCTCACCTTAGGCTAATATTCACAATGACTTGGTTGCAGTGCAAAGTGCCCTGAAGCTTCTCACACTCAAGCCCTTGCAACACTGCTTCCTAGGTAAGAATCTGAGCAGGACCTCCAACATGTAGGAATGCCAGATTGAAGGGCTGTTCTGACTTCTTCCGGGTTCAACTGGATACAACTTCATATGAGGTCAGATAGAGACTCTTGGCCTCCCATTCCTATTTGTAGAAAACAGTGATAACTTTTGACAAGTCTCATTAGAAAATCACTATGCTAGTCAGAGATTCTGGTTTTGACAGGGATTCATCTGAAGAGCATTTGTTTTTAAAATTGGGATCTTTCTGCAGTGCCAATGCAGTATACCAATATTTTGAACTGCAGAGAGCTCTGTTCAGCTGTGAAGTGACTATTCTGCTAGTCATTGCCTCTCCCTTTAGAGATTCTCTCAGGGTGTTGGGAGAATAAGAGGGGAGGGGGATTCATTTGGAGGAGGGAGGTCACCCTTCCTACCTATACTGTTTTCCTGGCCTGAAACCTGTGGAGGTAACCCATATCTGTTTCCCCCCCCAGTGGGCCAAATGGCACGCCGCTAAGACCATTGCAGATTGGAAAAACAGTGGTAGGAGGGAGAGGCTGAAGCCTCTTCACACAAATGCACACACGCGCCATAGTTGCAATCCTGAGCGCACAAAGTTTAAGGAGAGTCCACAGCACATGTGGGACTGTTACATAGGACAGGGACTGTGGACCTAGGGTGACCAAACATGAGCTATAATGCAGACTACGGCCATCTCAGGAAGCTGCTTCCCCCCCCCCCCCGTTACCTTTTTGGAGATAAAATCCCAACACGTAGGGGGAAGCTTGGAAGAATTATTGAATGGAAGAGAAATAGGAGACACTCCCCCCCCCCCTTTAAATACTTCAGCCATCATCATCCCTCCAAATCTGCTGTGGGCTTGGCCTCACTTCCCTTTCTGCAATTGTTTTAGGGTTTAGGGATGGAGAGTAAGGAGCAAGCTCTCTCTGCGTTTGGTCCTGTCATTGTGCCCTAGGCAGGCAAGTTCAATTCCAAGCCACTAACAGTTGGGGGTGGGGTAAATAGTCTCACTCCTCTGCCAGATTTCAATCTGAATCTCTAGTGCATTCCTGCCACCTAGTGGGCTTTGTTAAAAACATTAGCTCAACAGCCACATTCCTCTAGCAGTTCCTTGTGAGTCCTGGTGCTAAGCACACCTCTCTTTGAGTATGTGATCTACATCTGTAATCATATGAAAGAAAATCAAGTGCTATACTGGTCTAAGTATGCCACCTATGGCTAAAGGTAAGGGAGAGGGGGGGAAATAGGGAATAGGGCCAGAACTGTCTTGTATACAGAACTATGCACACAAAATATGTAGGCAATACAAGCAGTCAATCTCTTCCCCTTTTACACTTTGTAACATCAGCCACAAGCCTCTTGGCTTTTCTATGGCTCTCACACTAGCACAGGAATGTTCATTTGCCATTTGCTGTGCTTTATATTTTCTGGATGGGAGACTATTACCCCAAGGTTAATATTGCAAGATTTGCAGCCTCTACTTCTTCAGAGATAGCCTTATATTACAACCAACACAAGTTTAGACAAGCAATCCAATCTGAACTCTGAATTATCAGCACGTGCACACACGGTACTGGTTTGCTGACCAGCTCTATGGTTTTAAGCAAACTAGCGATCAGATTTCTGGGAGTTATTATGAAGTCTGTTAGATTTGCTATTTCTCCAGTGCAAGTTCTGAGGAGGAATGATCTGTTGGATCAAAGTTTTTCCAAAAGGACCCATTAGCTTTTTCTCAGTACGTCTGACCACTCAGAAAATCATTTGTCATAACATACTTAGAACTCTTGAAGATAATGGAGAATCATTCAGATTTTGCTATATATTATTCACATTTCAAGTGGTGTCTGGCCAAGTTCACCAAGAATTCTAGAATGTTACCATACTCTGCTGCTTCTGCACCTAGGAAGCAAATCTTGTGGCATAGATCCTTTATGCACAGAATTGTGACTTTAAGAGCCAAGAATGAAGGAAAAAACAGGACTACAACCCAAAGTTTCAAGGCACTGCAAATGTTGGATGATGGATATGCATCCCAAGTAGTGAATGTGTGCGTATAGCGGGATCAGTAGCGGACCAGGTGGCAATGTCTGCCCCCCACCTTCACCCAGCTGGGATCAGTCGCGGAGGAGGAGGCGGCAATGCCTGCCTGCACATCCTCCCTTTTCTAGAGCCTGTTGTAATTTTTCCCACAATGGGCTTTACTAGTATATAATATAAAAACTAATACAACTATAATAAAGACATGTGTGAGAACAGGGGTTTGAGAGAGGTCTCAGTCGTCCTGCTGCTGCTGCTGCTGCTGTGTTTGGCCTTAATGATGGCAGCTGGTAGTTGGGAGGAGGTAGATTCTCAGTTGTGATCTAGATTGCAGCATGGCCGTGATAGGTATGTGTGTTTAAATATTTACAAATATGCATTGCATTGGATCCTGTGGGTCCATTTCACTACCTCAGATCTTGTATCAAGGAGGGGCTCTCTGTGTTACAGTACCTTTGTTACTGGAATCAGTCTGCAATATATGTACAAAGACACACAATCAGAAAGTGCAGTCACAATGAAGCACAGCATACCTGGCAAAATAACTAGCCCTTTTCTGCACATTACTGTCCTTTCATATAATTTTGTTTGGGGCTATAATAGATTTCTTCAATATTTTTTCTCAACAGCTCTTTTAATAGGAAGCCCACCAATGATCTATTCATCTCTGCTGCCATCTGTTCCAACTCAATCTAATCATCTCTCATCAAGAAGCTGGTTTATTTATTTATTGCATTTCTAGACCGCCTTCCCCGTCAGACGGGCTCAGGGCGATGTAACAGCAGATGGGTAGAGTTATGGCACATGCAGAATGGGAAGCATAAAATATAATTTAAGCTACTGTTTTTTTAAAAAAAATGTAAGTGGCTTACAGCCACCCTGCATACACCACCACCACCACTCATGGGTCAGTCCCAAGCCCAGCACACCAGGTAGTAGGCAAGGTAACAGAAAAGCCTTTCAGAAGGGTAACATGAAAGGTGCTGCTAAGTCTAGCCTTTTGTAAACTGATAGCATTCCTTGTTGATGAAGAAAAATCCTTGTCTACTAGATGACGACAGTGCAGAGCCACCAAATATTATGGTGCACAGCCAGTGTACCTGTTTCAAGCAAAATTGTTGAAGTCCAAACTGAAATCTTGCTGTCATTCCTGGAGGTGGAGAAGAAGAAGTCTTTTGAGGACTTGGAACTTAAAACACTAGAACATACAAGTTAACACAACTCCTAACAAGTTTCTCAATCTAAACACTCTTCAAGACGGACAAGTCAAAACAAAAGAGGTTAATAAATTGCCGCTCACCTAGCTGTCTGTGGAAAACCAACATCTCTTTTAGGTAATCAAGCAAGGAGGAATTAGGAAAGAAGGGTGTGGGGTTTTTCCCTTGCCCTCCAGTGCCTTCCAAATTATAAACAAGTGGACAAGTTTGTCCAGAAAGCCATACTTGACCCACAATCTATGCAAGTCAGTATTGTTCACCATCATTGAAACTTAACGCTGATTCTGACAAAAAGAACAAAAGCAGAAATAGCTAGTTCCTTGTACACGTTGCCGAGAGACTTTGCACCAAATCATGATCAAGGGACAAGAACAAAGATACTGAGCACAGGATAACTACACAGAGCAAGCGATTCACATACAGTATCACTAGACAGTATCAAATCTGGGATTGGTTAACAGCTTTGAATATGTCTTCTGAATTTAAAAAAAATCATATTGAAGCAGATTCGGTCATCTTTCTGTTAGCTTTAGGAACAGACATATATTTGTAGCACCAAGTCATGACTAATAGCTTTTTGCAAAGAAAACCCAAGTTTATTTTGTAGTAGCAATAGTTTCTTTTTTATTTTTAATATACTTTAGGAAACAATATACAAAGCTGAGCTTTCCCACTGTTTTCAAACAGTGAGACACTCCAATTACACAAAGTCAGCGTTTTGTGATGGCTAAGAACAGCAGTCAGCACCAGACTTGAACAGTTAGCTACAACACAAACATCCTTCGAAATGAAATGTCATAATAGCAAGACAGATAAAACCAGGAGTTAACATATGACAACTGTTGGGGAGGCGTCAATGATCCTTGTTGAATTTCATTAAATATTTTATACACAATTTTCTGTTTACAATTTTTAAACAAAACCTCACTTGAGGAATTATTTTCAATTAAGTACAAAAAGTATTCAACAAGAATAGATCTGATAAAGTATCCCCAAAGAGTCCAAATTCTAATATGTATTGACCAAAGGAAATGAAAACCAGTGTTTCTTTGTTTCAAACATGTTTATTACAACAGATACAATTCACATCTGACTAGCTTTTTCTTCTTTCCCCTCCCACAACCATGTTGACATGTTCATTGGGCTGTTTCCATATAATTTGAGAAAGGGATGTACTTTCAGCACACATGCCCAGCAGTACTACCAGTCCATTCTTACAGGGTGCAAATGGAAATACATTTCAATAATTTATACAAACAAGTGGGTTATGCTCAATCACTGCAATTTTAAGCTACTGTACACAGGAATGAAAAGATTATAGAAAAGTGCCATAGCAACAGTGCTTTAGGAAAGGAGAAAATTAGAAGAACTTAAAAAAATGATAAAATCAGACCTAGAATTTCCAGGGGAAATGAACACAGAAAATGAAAAACACTGCTCTGTAAAACAGAAATGGAGAAGCACTGCTCTTGATTCGGTGCAAGTGTGGAAACAGTTGTTTCATGATATTTGTACATTACCCAGACTGTTTCAAACTGTTGCAGCCTTGAGACATAGATCGCCTGGCGCTTGCATTGAATTTTAGGAAATGCAAGATTTCTGAATGATAAATTAACTAAAAAAGAGCTAATTTTGCAGACAGGTTTACATGTAAAAGGCTAGGTATTTAGCCACCTCAGCATTGATTAGTTTTGGATGTCTAAGCTCTGATACACATGGCTTCCCATGGCTTCACTCTACAAAACATATTTACAACGTGAAGAATACATCTACAAGAAATCTACATTTCAAGGGTTTTACAAATCATCCTTGTATCCTTCCCCTGAATGACTCCCCTCCTGTCCCCTTTCCTGTGTCTTTTTTTGCCCAACTCAACGGTCCAAAGTCTACTCAAATGCAGCTCAAAAATGTTAAGACTGGGCAACCAGTTTACAGTTCCTGTACTCAAAACCCATGTGCAATTATTCACAACTTTTCACACCATGAAGGAATTCTGATTCTTTAGTTTTTCAAGTTCTTTAATTTGTTGTCTCAAAAATAGTATCCTACAAAAAAAAAAAAAAAAAAACAGTGATCAGAATTGGTGTATCAACTCTAGTCTTAAAACATTTTCAATACATGAGTACTTAGCATAATTTAACACAAACATATATAAGCTTAAATTAGTTAATCTACAACAGATAAAATTTTTATGCTAGAAAAGGGCAGTTTTGGGGCCTAAAAATGATTGACCTACCTTAATGGTACACATAATGGGCTAAATAATTGTTCAAGTTCCAGGAGCACCTTCAGTAGTTCAATGGCTGTGGAGGGAGGCATTATGCCTGCTTGAGTCAATAGCATCCTGTATGCTAGGCTGTAACAATTTCTAGCCCCTGGTTGTATACTAGGAAATGTGGTTCAGCAGTGCTTAACAGTATCAATGCTATAAACTAACACAGAGATGGACAAAGATTTAAGAAATCAGGAAGATATAAAAGGAATTAATTCCTACCTTTGCTCACGCAAAGTTGCTTGAATTTCACATACTCGAACTAAAGATCTTAAGTTTTTTAATTCCGTACAAATTTCTGACATGTGGACGCTTCCCATGTTATGAGCTTCCTCACGTAATCTAGATGCCTGTTAAAAATAAGTTTGAAAGCTTATTTGAAGGTTTTGCTGAAGAGAAGAACATGAACTGAGTCAAGTATTTTATGGGCTAGAGAAAACACATAGGATTCACTGCATGAACAATGTAGTGGTGGAATACTAGTTTGCTATGCTGTGTTGCAAGACTGTTGTGGGTCCTGCTGATCTTGATAATGGGGACCTACAGTAGCTTGTATCATTCTCCTCTCCTCCATTTTATCCTCACAACCATCCTGGGAGGTTGTCTAAACTGAGTGTGTGTGACTGGCCCAAAATCACACAGTGAGCTTAGTCCGAAACTCTAACCACTACATTGTTTTTTGTGGGGTATGGGTATGTTATGCAAGTCCTGATGAAGCAAGCTGCCCAGTGGCTGCTGGCAGGCCCAGCCCTAATGAGTCCTCCCCTCAAGGCCAAACTGTCCTGGAAAGACTTCCCTTGCCTTTTATTGAGAAAAACCAAGGCCTGAAGTACTGTTGGTGCTTCCCTAGCAATAGCCGCTGTGTCTGTTTCTTAAAACTATAGAAGCTCCTTTTATCATTTTGGGCATTTTAACCCCCCACATTACATTTTTTTTTTAAGATTTCAGGTTTTTCTGAAAGCCTGTGGCTTTTCTCATATTTGCACAAAGGTCTGTCTCGTCTGCCCATGACCCCAGTTTCCAGATTTAAGTATCCAGAGATGGGCTCTCACTGGGAATTAGATATATTGATTATTTCTGAATAGCTGAAAACACATTAAATTTTTAGTCCAGAAACTATGACTTTATTTTAGACTTCTTTCAGCTGCTCAGGGAAAAGTTACATATAGTCTGCCAGTTGCTACCATTAGATTTCACCCTGTCTTGCATTCAAGTCAAGCCATTTGTTTACGTTCTATTCTACATAACTGGTGAAGCAGAAATGATATTGAGGAACTGTAGGTTGAGACTAGGGGTTAGCTATCACAGCATGGATGGACTTAAGGAAAATTGGATTGTATAGTACTGGAATTCAGAAAAGTAAGTCTTGTTGATTCAAGATTTAGGAGCATAAGATTTTGCTACTCTATAGCTCTGTTAAAGTTAAACGGAAACATTTCAAGAACCATATAGATTTGCGTGAATTTTAAAAGAAAATTCCTTTGAATTTTGGGTATCTGAAAGATCAAAATAGTTGTGAACTTTCAGACTACTTAGAAGTTTGAAATAACTAAGAGATTAGGTGGTGCTTAAACCACAGAATATTGCAACTGACATTCACAATATTTCTCGGCAAGTTAATACATAGCCTGTTAATGCAAATTTCAGCTTAGCAGGAGGAAGATATCACTTGGATCATGTCCTAGGCTCATTTTCTATGATCTCTTTACTGCTATGGAAAGGACATACTTGTTCTAATTTCTGATACATGCTTTTAATTTTTTTTTTGCTACACTGAAGAACTGTATTATATATAATACAGTTCAGGGATTGATGTGTTTCTGTTTTCTGCCTGATTACATATTTGTGCTAACCTTATATATAGCACAAATATGTAATCAGGCAGAAAACAGAAACACATCAATCCCTGAACCCCACAAAACATATAAACTGAAGTAGCTAAGGCAGACTCCTAGACACTTAAAACAGTTCAATATTATGAACATCCATAGTCCAATAGTAATTTTGCTTATTGTTGAATGCCTTAGTTCTGTACTAATTAACAGTAAAATATTCTTCTTCAGAGCAGGTGTTACACTTTTAAAAAGTATATGACTATACCCTGTCTGAGTCTGTAATATGAGGGCCACATCATTTTCATGTAATGAGAAAGGTGGTATACAATTTTGAATGGAGAGCAAGACAATTGTTTCACAAGAGGCACTCACCTGCTTTTCTGCATGATCTGCAGGCCATCCTTGGACATGCTTTATAAGATTTTCATTGAAATGTGCCGCTAACGTGGGTGTTAATGAACATGTAGGCCGTGTTGATGCATTCTGTGGTGCTGTCGTGTTTGAAGCACTTGTATTGGAGGTATGATTTGGAGATGGACTTCTCTGACTACTGTAAGGGAAACAAATATTTGAAATAAAGCTGATTGGCTAGAGACTTGAACACCTCATAGAGTTGTCTGCCGGTGGGAATATGCCATTAAAGAAGTTGCATATCCATTAAATGTAAGATTATTTTGCAAACTATATATGACTAAACAAATCACCTATTGATATGAATGTATGCTTTCACTGCATCACATCTATGCTGTGGGAGCATATTAGTTTAAATTGTTTACATGCTTCCAAGATTTTGAAAAAAATCTGTTTGCATTATGCTGATAAAAGGTAGCAGTCGAAATTAACAGAGGGTATTATACTACATTCCAAGACTGAAGTGACCTGATTCAGGAGCAAGTGGCTGGAGCTTTAGTGGGAGAAACAACAGCCAACAGCCTAAACATGTATTTGATCAGGCTCGGCAGACTGCTTTTGGCTGTGGGAAAAATATGACCCCCTTAATTTAGGAGGTTCAACAGCAGGCAGCCCCAAACTGTACCAGAAATTTTATTACTGCCTTTCTTCTTATTAAAAACCAAATCCCAACACCACAAGTTAAAGAGTCCCATGAGCATGGGACTCTAATCTGGAGAGCCGGGTTTGATTCCCCACTCCTCCACTTGAAGCCAGCTGGGTGACCTTGGGCGAGTCAAAGTTCTCCGGAGCTCTCTCAGCCCCACCCACCTCACAGGGTGATTGTTGTGGGGTAATAATAACATACTTTGTAAACCGCTCTGAGTGGGCATTAAGTTGTCCTGAAGGGCGGTATATAAATCGAATGTTATTATTATGTTATTATTGTTGATTTCCTGTAACAATTCAACAGTGGCTTTCAGACCACTACACAGTTTTACATGAAGGGGCCTCAAATGCTCCTGCAAATTCAACTTTAAGAAACTCCAAAGAACATAGTGATTTACTCCATGAAACTCTGCATTTCTCAATTCTTTAGCCAGTATATAACTTGCATTAATTCCAAGCACAGACTATTAATCATCACAACACAGAACCAGACATCACGTGATTGAGTGATAGTAGAAAAAGAGACAAGATAGACAATCTAAAAATTCTAAGATACCAGAAGTGCTTCTTTTACAAGCCAGTGTTTATTGCCAACTACTTTACATGAAGTACAATGGGGCAATACATGTTATTACATTTTAATCCCACCCTTCGTCCAAGGATCTAGGGTGGCACACATGATCATCCTCTTCTCAATGTTATCCTCACAACAACCCTTTGGAGGTAGATTAGGCTGAAAGATGACTATTGGTTCAACATCTCACAACTGAATTTTATAATAAGCAGGTAATTGAACTTGATCCTCCTCACATCCAGTCCAACATTACACCATAATGGCTAAATCTAACACCAATAAAATGAATTTTTAGACAAACAAGTCTTCCAACCAGAATTTAGTATCATCCCAATTCTCGTAAGTGGCCACGCCAAGTATTCAATACTCTCCACTCAGACAGAATACACACACTGCACTTTTGAATTCTTCCATTTTATAAGGTTGTTGAATATCTGTACTAGTCCAGACTTATATAAACATTTTGTCAATGTAGAGGCATGTTTATACCAATCATAGGCAATAAAGAATGACCTCAATTCTCTGTCAAGTAATGTTTAAATTTTCATTGCATGTTTAGAATTCATATTGTATATATTTCCCACTTTTACCTGAGTATTCTGGATATACTTTCTTTCAGGGTACAATATCACTGTATGTTGTTATTTTTTAAAGTAATATTCCTTACATTATGTATCTGGAAACGACAGGACCACAACTGTATTTACACTGTCATACAGAATTCATAAAACAAAGATTCTTTTCACATTATTTCATGATGTTTGCCTTAAAGGAATAAAGTAGATGAGGTTTTTGCACTGAGTGGGAAGTTTCAAATAATGTTATTTTCCTAGATCTCCCATATATGAAACATTGTGGAATTTTAAATATTCAGTATTAAATAATGGAAGGATGAAGTTCAATATCTTCTATTCTCACATCAATTTATATGACTTGAGGATACCATAAAAAGTAGATGTGATTCTCAAACTGTGGGTAGGGTCTTAAAAATGGTTTTCAATTCTCTTGTGACGGTAGAAGGACAGCCAGGCAGAACTGGAGAAAAGGTGCTGGGAAACTCAATAGTAAATCTGGGTTTGTCCCTACAAAAAGTGCGAAGCAGCCACAAAATACAGCCTTGCTGCTTAACTTTGTATATTTATAAATACTAAGTATGAAAAAAAATAAACTTGTTCAGTGTTAAATGGCCCAATATCCCTGAAGGGTTTTTTTAGGATAGAGGAAAGAAGTATTTGCGTCGTTCTGCCAGTACCATTTCAAAGAATTTGAGAGCCACTGGAAGCTTTACACAATTCTTACCTAAATTTAATGTATTCTCAGCTTCTGAGAGTGACTGAACAATAATGCTATTTTAAGATGTCATGTATACTGAATGAAGAATATATATTGGCTTTCAAGGTAAGCAGGACTGAAAGAACTCTAGATGCTTAGCAGCCTGGACAGTTAAAATTCAATGCAAGGAACTGGCATTTTTTTCACAAAACTGTAAGCCTGATACCTAAACGTTTAGTTTCAGCATATCTGAAACGCTTACAGTCCTAAGCAAAACTCTTGCAATCCATGAACTACAAATTAACCAAAGATATACAACTGAAGTCTAAGCCAACAGTAACCTGACCTGGATGGTCCACGCTAGCCCAATTTCATAAGATTTCGGAAGCTAAGCAGGTTCAGTACTGGTTAATACTTGGATGGGACACCACCAAAAAAGGCTAGGGTCACTATGAAGAGGCAGGAATGGAAAACTACCTCTGCTAATTTCTTTCCTTGAAAACCCCAGCAGGGGTCTCCATAAGTCAGCTGTGACTTGACATCACTTTACACACACACGTGAAAAGAATTACTGAAAAGTCTGCAAACAATCCCCAGCCTTTAATTCTATATGCTGTGCTGTACAGGAGAGTTGTACTTTGGTATACTACATCACATTAAAGGTTCAAGTCCATGTATTATACTGACTGAACACTACCCTGACCATACATAACATATACTGCTCTTAAATTATAGTTATCTACAGTACCTCAGAATATAACTGTCTGTGCTGATGTCCTGTAGTTCATAAGATAGAAATTAGATCCAGCAGCTCCTGTCCAGTAAGTCTCCTTTCATTTACAAAGATTTCTTCCACTGATACTAGAGGAAGGGAGTCATTGGATCTAATCCAGAGTTTATCGAATGCTACCTTTTACAGTAGTTATCCTGCTCTGTGCCCTGTGAGGCCAGAAGTGGACAAGCTATTTAAGCTAAGGAGCTAAACCTATGCTTCAGTCTCTGGCAAGAACTAGATAAATTATTTGGGCAAAGCCACAATACTACAATGAACAAGGTTTCCGGATTGTCTGATATGCGCTGCAAATCTGTACAGGAAAAACAACTCTGATACAGCGGCAAGAGGGTTCACTGAATGAGCTGGAAAACATACCTATACCATTCTGAACTAGAGGGAGTGGAGAAGACAGGTTGTAGAGCCAGAGCCAAGGACAGATTTAAAAACTTAATCCACTCCACCCCACGATTGCTGTAACGGTCAGCTCCCTCAAATTAACAAAGTTTACATTCAATTCTCTACATATTAAATTGCAGCACTGCACTTTAATCTCTATGACAGTTTGACAAAATTAATTCCTAGCTGTGTTCCATACACGTTTAAAAGGCAATAATCTGTAGTAAAGCACTAATGCAAACCCCTAATGGCTCGAATAGTTCAAAAAATGTGTATGACACACACTCAAATATTATATAGCTTGGGATCTGTTCAGTGCAATGTTTTGAATATGTGAGCAGATATTTCAGAGCCACTGGATTTAATTTTCTTTCTATAAATGAATCAAACCCCTTCTCAAGAGATGCCAGGATTGAGTGTATGACCAGATTCCCTATTCTTTTTAAACAGGGATCTGAACACGTCTTAAGCAACATTATTTTTAGGGAGAATTGCAAAGATCCATGGCCACTAGAGGGGGTGATGTCAATGAGGATCTCCACATGCCATATGAATTATCATTATCTGATGTTGCAAAAGTGGGAATCTTGGCAAATTTAAAACGCATGACTTCCCCAAGGTTCAGGAAACCTTAAGGAGGTCATGGAAGCACACATGCCAGTGTTTCTATATTGCATAATCACACAAGAACTCTATGATGGTACTAAGTTTGCTAAGTGTACTAGGAGTTCCTTGGCTCACACGTTTAAACTCTAAATTGCTCCTGTAGCACTTAGAAAAAGTTCTAAGTGCCACAGCAGCTCTTTAGAGATCTTAGCCTACAGAGAACATACAGCACTTTATCTGCCATAGGAACTCCTCAGATTGCACAACTGCGACCTGAGGAGCTCAGTTAGTGCTTGCATTCAGAAAAAGTTTCCATGGAAAGGTAAAAAGGGGAGAGAAGATCTGTTTCTGGTGATCTGCTCACTGTTGTGAACTTTGACAGACAATCTTTGGATCAAATCCCAGTAGTGGAGAAGAAACACGCCCTAAGGTGATAAAGCTGCATGAATCAACACATCATTAATTATTCCCACCATGACAACATCTCCTTAACCAAGCGAGACTGACTAACAGAATGCAGGAGTAGGAACAGGTTTCTCCTTAGATGTTGTAGAATGAGTGCTGAACTGATTACTGATTCAAAGTCTGCACTGCTACAGAAGCAGCCAGTCCTCCACAAGGAGCAAGGCCGCAAAAATCTAAACAGATAGAATATAGGAGTTAATATTAAGCCTGTGTATTAACTGACAGTGAACTCCTAAGCAGAGTTACTCCATTCTAAGGCCATTGAAATCAGTGGGTTTAGACTGGAGAAACTCTGCTTAGGAGTTCACCGTGAGTTTCATAGATCAGAAGTGAACTGGGTACACAAGGCCTTTGTAACAGATGAATATGATATCCTTCATAATTAGTTGCCAATCACTGTGTTAATACATATGTTCTTCTTTTGCTGCCATTAAGTTCTATCCAACTCTACAACAGCTGTAATAATTTCAGAAGATAAGGGTTTTTTTTTTGCTCCAGGTATTTATTCAGCAATACAAACACACACAAAAACAATTTTATCTGAAGAAAGCAGAGAGATAACTGCCTAACCAGGCTAATATTTCATATGCAATTTTTATTTTAGCATGATCACTGTCTCAGCTATTACTTTTCACATCAAGCAAGCCTTTTAAAGACATGATGCATTCCACTTAACAAAATGTTATTCAAAGTTTAAGACATGGGCAACTTACAGAACAACTTAAGAGATCAATTTCAACGTTTCAACAGAATAAAGCTTTTCCATTTGTGACTGTGTGAGCAAATCCATACTAGTGATATCATATGAAGCTACAGGGCTTAATAACTATGTTCAAATGTATGAAGAGCTGTTTTTACATTAGTTTTTATATTACATAGCACTAAGTATATTTCTAAATGTCACAGACATCCAAAAATATTTAGGACGCATGGTAACATTGCTTTTAACAAAGGTTCACTTGATACGGAAATGTTGCCCATTTTCTACCTTCTTGTGGCAATCAACATGTACTAAACATTTATCTTTACATTATACACCATCTTTTCTATGGATTTATTAACATTAAGAGCTTGCACAGGTTTTATAGCTAATATAAAAAGCCCCAGGATCTCAAATCCTATCTGGACTCTGGTAACCAGCACTTTGGACGAAGTCTGCTCTGTTCTTCATGTATAATTTAAGGCAACAAAATTCCAGAATGGACAGATGTCAGCTCACTAAAGACAAACATAAATATGAGTTTGACATTACAATATCACTCACGAGTGCTAACCACCACGTCTAAAGTCATCCTGCAACTGCACTTAAGCGTGTTCCCCTAGTTCTAATGCAAGAATGCTGGACTGAATATTTGACTGGGCATTTTGACAGTTCAATCCTTTGCACAGTTATACTGACTTCAATGGGCTCGGAGGGATATAATGGTGCTTACGATTGTACGGAAAGAAACTTAAAGTGATGTTTCACATGTACCTTGAACGCTGAAGACTTCGTGGAGAAGCAGGTTCATGACCTTGTTTGTCAGCAATTACTGGCTGCTGAGATGCTGACTGTGAAACTGGTCCTTGCTTAACACCTGGAGTAGTAACCTGCAAATTCAGAGCTTGATAAGATTTTTGTGTTATTAAACATAATGACATTCATTATCAATCAGGAGTAGATCTACTTCTAGTATTCTGTGTCTATTTTGGTTCTTGAGACTTATTGAACCTGCATCCACCTTACTAGTTCTCCTACTGGAGCTGACTGCTATGAAATTTAATTTTTGCCTTAAATTACTTTTCATTTTTTGCTATTTAAAGTTTAAATTTTGTAAAAAAAATCATGTTCTTTGAATGTTTGAGCTGCTTTTAGAATATTGTAAGGAGTATACAAAAAATTTATATTGTAAGCTGCCTAGAGTACCAGCAAGGTAGAAAGATGGCTAATGAACATTCCAAATAAACAAAGTTTACTATATAATTACTATTACAGGCATTAGCCAGTATGTGAAGCAATATAAAAACTAAATGTTATACCTTCCTCAGTTAAAGATGACTTAAAATTCAAACAGATTTAGTAATCTTCAGATAAAGTGAGATGCGATACTCAATACGAACGTAAAAGGCAAAGGTAGTCAGTCCCCTGTGCAAGCACTGAGTCATTATTGACCCATGAGGGGACATCGCATCACAATGTTTTCTTGGCAGACTTTTGCTACGGGGTGGTTTGTCATTGCCTTCCCCAGTCATCTACACTTTACCCTCAGGAAACTGGGTACTCATTTTACTGACCTCGGAAGGATGGAAGGCTGAGTCAACCTTGAACCGGCTACCTGAACCTGACTTCCTCCAGGATTGAACTCAGGTCATCATGAGCTGAGCTTGGGTTGCAGTACTGCAGCTTACTACTCTGTGCCACGGGGCTCTGATGAATACAGTACAAATGTAAACTGATATAAATTGGGGGGGGGGGATTTCCCAACTTCTCATATGAACCAATGTAATCTCAAGTTACTGTGACTTCCCATAAATTCGATGCTGTGGTTATGGCAGATACTAGAAACACCAGTGTGTGTAAAACTGTCTCTGGCAGGAGAGTATCTTAATGTCTTTAAATTAATGTATGGTACCCCTTAAGTCTGCAACAAACATTGTGTGTACAATTCTGGTAACTCTCATCTCCAAAAGTATACTGGAACAGGTAAAGAAAAAAGCAACCAAAACTGATCAAGGACTACAGCATCTTTTCTAGAAGGTAGCAAAAACAATTCGTTTTTTCCCATTTAGAAATACTACTAAAAAGGGAAAGGTGTTTATAAAATCAAGAATGATGTGGATAAAAGCATATTTTCCGTTTTGCAATATGAGACTGCAGGATCACCCATGAAAATGGTTAACAGCTGATCTGTGACAGGCAGGAGACTTCTTCACAATTAAAAAGGAATTCCCTGTCAATGTGGTTGACAGCTTAATAATAAAAGGAGATTAGGCACATTAACGTAGGTTAAGCACAACCATTAACTATGATAACTATAAGGTATATTCATGCAGAGTAGAATGTACTGGAGATGGGGAGACAACAGGGCAAGTCCTTCATGCCCTGGAATGGAGAATCCCAGATTGAAGGCACGAGAGTTAATAAATTAACCATGCTCCACCAAACTGGGACTCTAAATCTGGATTAAACCTCATTTAGAAAGGAGGGGGGGTGGACTAAGTTGATCTGTATGCTTACATTTGTATCTCACCAGAGTTGGTTTCTAATTAGGATTGTCTGAAGGAGGGTAACTGTATAAGCACAACAATCAGCCACAATCATGCGGGATTATAGATTGAGTAGCAGAAGAACTATAAAGAGCATTTAATACAACAGTAGTACAATACAAAGATTCCTGATATATATTCTATATATATAGCTATATAAGAAGCTATAAAAATAATCTGAGTGGCGGGTCCACACATGGGCAGTCCCAATGTGGGACTGAATGGAAAAATGATGATGAACTATAAACTGCTAACCCCCAAACTTTGTCCAGGAGTGATTGATTTTCCCAAGGACTCCTAGAGAGTATGGATTCAAATCTGGATACAAAAAGATTGGAACTTGGACTTCACTCACTTTCAATGACTTTCACAGAAGTCACTACAGCATCTTTACTCTACTAAGCACTAAAGTACAAATGTAGGAACTCTGGAGAAACAGCTGTTTAAAGGTTATGCTTTAGCTCTTTTGTTTGAGTCAAGGAATCAATCACTTTTGTTTGGAAATATGAGAATTCTGGATGCCTATATCTGCTTCAGAAACATTTACCCAGAAGTATAGTTTTATTCCACAAATCATTAAAATGTTACCTTTGGCTGTGAGGATACAGGAGGCGTACTCATCAAAGGCTTCAGAGGAACTGTGTTAGTCTGAGGCGTGCTTATCCTTGGAGATACATATGACCTTGGTGATGAGGCATCCGATGTTAAAGACATTGGGGACTGATTAGATGGCTGAGCTGTGAATAAGACCAGGACAGTTTTATTAAATCTGGCCAAATACAAGTAAAACCTTTTTTTTTAAAAAAAGCAATCTTAAGAAAGCAGCCCTGAATGACTAATAAGAAAGAAAAGAATCCTATGCCTGTGTAAAAAAAGTTAAAGAGACACTATGCAGATATGGTGGCTCATGGAAGCTCGTTTCCACGAACTGGTCTACTGGTTCGTTTGGATCGTAAACAATGCCCTTTCCCTGCCGCTGAAAGGGGCATTTAAACCCACTGATCAGCTGCTCAGAGCAGCAGGGAAATAGCCATTTAACCCAGGGGGTGGGGCTTGGCTGGCCAGCCAGGATCTCCCTGCCAGCCAGCCAAGCCCTGTTCTTTAAATGGGCATTTCCCCGCCGCTCCAAGCTGGCCAGCCAATCTCCGCTGTTTAACTGATCAGCTGCTTGTTGGGGATCTCCCCAACAAACAGCTGATCGGTGGGTTTAGATCGGCGGGTTTAAATGGCCCTTTCCCTGCTGCTGCCGCGCGGCCAGAAAGGGGCATTTAAACCCCACGAACCAGTTCGTGAACTTGCCCCTGGTTCGTGGAGTTTGTAGTTTGTAAAACTGCCACGAACCGCCTGGTTCGGTTTTTTTGTGGTTCGTGCCCATGTTTAATTCCTATTAGCATTATTGTAAGTTGGATATCCATGAGGAGTAGGAAGAGGAGAAAGTATAACTGATGGGGAACTATATCTACCACCCCATACACAAACAATTCAGTAGTACAAAACTGCTTCCTGTTCACCCAGTCCAGGCCTGCATAACTCCACTGCAGTAGCAAAATAGTTCTATAGGAAGAAGTTGCTCATCTACACCAAAGCCTAAATGGTACAGTGCAGAGGGAGTATTTTTCCTTTTCCCTCCATATCAAAAACGTAGAATTGCCTACTGGAAATACACCCCCTCCCTTAAATTTCACCATCACCATTCTAGTATACTGGTATTATGGATCTTCTCTGCATCTAGTTTCTATATACTCTCTCTTTTATTTATATATATATATATATATATATATTTAAAAAACAAAGTGATAGTATAGAGGGGATACAGAAAGGAAAAAAGGGATTGTATAACAATTATATAGATCAGAAATAATTATCTATAACAGAGTATATAAGACAGAAAATATTTCTCCCCAACATCCCCTTCATTATACCTTTTAAAACACTGTCTATAAAATACTTATTTGTATTGAGGTACATTTATATTCAACATTTTAAGGTTTCAAATTTCATAACTAATCTGTTTTACAGTGACATTATTGGTTTCATCATTACTGTATTTTCACCACTTCTACATACCTGCCATAAACGTTGCTATTTGTTAAAAGTTAACAAACTTTTAGCAGATATTTTGATAGGTAATATCAAAAAACAAAAGGAAAATCTATTATATACCTCATAATAAGAGAATAAAAGATAGGTTTCTATATATTCTCATAGGATTGAGGATTCCAATTTACATATTTCTCTCGGTTTCTGCCCCCCTTCATTTTGCTACAATACTCAATTAGTAACCCCTCCTAGAGTAAGGTAACGGTAAAGGTAGTCCCCTGTGCAAGCACCGAGTCATTACTGACCCATGGGGGGACATCACATCACGACGTTTTCTTAGCAGACTTTTTATGGGGTGGTTCGCCATTGCCTTCCCCGGCAATCTACACTTTACCCCCAGGAAACTGGGTACTCATTTTACCAACCTTGGAAGGATGGAAGGCTGAATCAACCTTGAGACAGTTATTTGAACCTGGCTTCTGCCAGGATCGAAATCAGGTCATGAGCAGAGCTGGGACTGCAGTACAGCAGCTTACCACTCTGCGCCATGGAGTTCTTACCAACATATATTTTTACACACATACAACAGACACTTGTAAAATACCTTGTGTAGAAAGTTGTGCTGCTTGAGAAATCAAGGAAGTTATATTAAAAGCAGATGGTCCAGCAGTGAGAATTTTATGGAGTATAGATTGAAGAGAGGCCTGTGTCACAGCAGCTGTAAGAACTAAACACAAATCAGTATGATTAGTCTTGTTTTCTGAACTGAAGCAAGAGTTTCATAACTTTCTTTTTCAAAAGACAGCCAATGCTATAAAGCATAACTAGTCTCAGCAGGCCAGTGAGAGGAGCCTTTCTGTCTCCATTCTCCTGCCTAGAGCTAGAGTTGTATATAAGATACTGAACATAATATTTTTAAAGAGTGTCCTCAACTTAACACACTGATAATGAAAGGTGACCACAACTGAAGTGACATAGCAAGGTATCAATGAGGTTCTTAAGAACACTTGCTATTTCCAGTCTTGGTATCTGGTCCACTTACATTATGTTTACAGTGAAGCATGCACAGTTGTCCCAAGAGACACAATCCAAATCAGAAAACTCTCATGGGCGAGAGAACGTGAAAAGGCAACTGGGTTGTACCCAATTAGTGTGGCAGTTCTGAAAATTCTGCCTACTGCCAATTTAGATGGAATCTAGCATCAGCTTTAGTTAACAGTACATAACCTTCCATGAGCCTGAACTGTCTTAGCATTGTTTGCTGAGAAAGAGGATTGTTCTAAGAAAACTGTATTACATCCAATCACTATTTCTGCTTGCATATCAATACCACCCTCATTCTAACCGTGGGCTAATATGACAATAGTAAGCATTATTCAACACATTCTTTAGGAAGTACGTAGCTCTCTGCGTTACTTCTTATTAAAATGAAGAGTTAAGAAGAGGCAGCATGGGCAGAAGAAACCACTTAGAGACAAGAGGAGAAAAGAAGAAAAAAGGCAAGAAATTATGGAAAAGATAAAGGCCAAGGAGTTACAATTAAAGAAAAGACCAGGGAAGAAGAAGCTGTATCAAGAAATAAAATTTTTGCAAGAACAGCTGAGAGTAATGAATAATAAAGAATTAGAGTGGGAACTGAAAAAATTGAATCAAACGTCATTTGAAGGTGCGAATAAACCTGGGAAATATTTAGCGTGGCAGCTGAAAAAGGGAGAAAAAAGTAATAACCAAGATTCAAGAAGATGGCAAGACGTTAACAGATCAATTGGCTATTAGTAGAGCTTTTTAAAAGTATTATGCAAAACTATATCAAAGAAAAGAAGTGAATCTGGACACTATTGATCAATATCTGAACAAGATCAATTTACCAATATTATCAGGAAAATGGAAGGAAAAGCTGAATGCAGAAATAACAGAGATGGAAATAAAAGAGGCTATTCGGATGACTAAGTTAGGGAAGGCACCAGGCCCAGATGAAATTACGGCTAGGTTCTACAAATTATTGGAAAATGAACTGGTACCTTTCTTGAAAGTAGTAATGAATGAAATTTTAAAAGGACAAAAGATACCAGAGTCTTGGAATGAGGCCAACATATCACTGATACCAAAAGAAAATCAAGATTTAAGCAATGTCAAGAACTATTGTCCTATTTCATTGTTAAATAATGATTACAAAATTTTTGCAAAAATTTTGGCGGAGAGATTAAAGGATTGGTTAGTCGAGTTTATTGCAGAAGAGCAGGCAGGGTTCCTTCCAAATAGGCAAATTAGAGACAATTTGAGAACTGTAGTAAATGCTATAGAATATTACGATAAACATTGTGAAAAGGAAGTTGGTTTCTTCTTTGTGGATGCAGAAAAAGCTTTTGATAATTTGAACTGGAATTTTATGTTTGCCACAATGGAGAGGCTGCAAATGGGAAAAGATTTTATTCAAGCAGTAAAAGCAATATACAGAGACCAATGTGCAGCAATTGTAGTAAATGACGACTTAACAAAAAAATTGGAAATAAGAAAGGGTACAAGACAGGGGTGCCCATTATCTCCATTGTTGTTCATTTTGATTTTGGAACTGCTATTGATTCAAATACGAGAAGATGATACTATAAGAGGCATAAAGATTAAAGAATTTACCTACAAAGTTAGAGCTTTTGCGGATGATGTGATGGTTATAGTGGAAGACCCAATACAAAACATGCCGAAGTTGCTTGATAAGATAAAAGAGTTCGGAGATCTGGCTGGATTTTATGTTAATAAGAAGAAATCAAAGATACTATGCAAGAATATGACTAAACAAAAGCAACAAGAGTTAATGGAACGTATTGATTGTGAAGTAACACATAAAGTTAAATATTTTGGAATTGAGATAACTGCGAAAAACATTGATTTATTTAAGAACAACTATGAAAAGCTATGGCAACAGATTGATAGAGACTTGATTAAATGGAATAAATTAAATCTGTCATGGCTGGGAAGAATAGCGGCAGTTAAGATTAATGTGTTACCACGGATTATGTTCCTATTACAAACAATTCCAATTATTAGAGATATCAAACAATTTGAAAAATGGCAGAGGAAGATCTCTGACTTTGTGTGGGCAGGCAAGAAACCTCGAGTAAAAATGAAAATTCTGTGTGACGCTAAAGAAAGAGGTGGACTGCAGTTGCCGAATATTAGATTATATCATGAAGCAATATGTTTGGTTAGGCTAAAAGAGTGGATGTCACTGAAAGACCGCAAACTCTTAACATTGGAAGGTTATAAGAAGTTGTTTGGATGGCATGCCTATTTGTGGCAGGATAAAATAAAAGCTGACTCTATGTTTTTGCACCATTATATTAGAAGGAGCCTCTTCACAGTCTGGAAAAAATATAAAAAATATCTGGGTGAAGGTAACCCCTCTTGGGTGGTACCGTTTGAAGTGATCGATCCGAGAGCTATCTATAATGAAGAACAATGTCTACCATATAAAGAAATATTGATTATGGAACAAAAAATGATAAGAATCAAAACGGAGGAAGAGTTATCCTCCTGTTATGGATGGTTCCAATATAGACAGATTAGAGACCTTTACAACTCGGATTGCTCAAAAGGAGGAATCAAATGGAAAAACTCAGAGTTGGAAGAGACTATACTACAAGGAAGTAAAAAGAAGATATCTAAAATTTATAAAATACTTTTGAAGTGGTATACAGAGGATGAGACAGTCAAAGTACAGATGGTGAAGTGGGCAATTAACTGTCACAAAGAAATAACAATACTGAAAAGGCCCTGGTCGAAGCCAGCTGAGCCTCCCTGGGACCAGGGACCACCAGTAAGTTCCTATTTGCCAATCTTAGTGCTCTCCAGTCCGTTTAGGGCTTTCAAGGTTAACAACCAAAACCTTGAACTTGAACGGAACTCCATGAGGAGCCAGTGCAGCTGCTGCAAGAATGGAGTAATGTGTGCCCTGTGCGGTGTACCCATCAGGACACATGCAGCAGCATTCTGGACCTGCTGTAATTTTCGGGTTGAGTGCAAGGGAAGCCCTGTGTAGAGCAAGTTACAGTAGTCTATTCTGGAGGTGACTGTTGCGTGGATCACTGTAGCTAGGTCGTGGGCTGACAGACACAGCACAAGCCACTTGGCCTGTCGAAGATAGAAAAACAGACTGGGCAACTGCTGTGACCTGGCCCTCCATCAATAAAGAGGAGTCCAGTATCACACCGAGACTCCCGGACTGATGAGATAGGCACCAATGGTGCTCTGTCAAAGGCCAGGAGCCAGATTCCCAAAACTGGCAGCCCCCGGCTCAGGTACAATCCTCCGTCTTTGCTGGATGCAACTTCAGCCGGCTTTTCTTTACTCATCCAGCTACAGCCTCCAAAGTTCTCACTAGGACATCTGGGGCAGAGTCAGGCCGCCCGCCCATCAATAGATACAACTGGGTGTCATTCACATATTAGTGACAACCCAGTCCAAAACTTTGCACCAACTGGGCAAGGGGCACATATAAAGACTGAATAACAGAAGAGAGTATTGCCCCTTGCAGGATGCCGCACACTAACAACTGACATGCGGATAAGCTCTCCCCAGGTGCCACCCTCTGTCCCTGACCATGGAGAAAGGAGACAAGCCCCTGCAAGACAGTGCCTCGAATCCACACAACAGTGAGGTGGCGGGTTAATAGTTCATAGTCGACCATGTCAAACGCTGCTAAAAGACCCAACAGAACCAGTAACGCCGACCTGCCTTGATCCAGATGCCTGCTGTGGCAAAGCACATCCTTGAGGGCAACCAGCACCACCTCTGTCTCATGGCCTAGGCAGAATGGGTCCAGGACAGAAGAATCCTTAAGGAAAACCTGCAGCTGTTCCACCACCACCCACCCAATCACCTTACTCAGAAACGAGAGGTTTGAGACTGGTCAGTAATTGGATGAATCGGTGGGGTCCAAAGATGCTTTTTTCAGAAGAGGCTTCACCATGGCTTCCTTCAACGCTCTAGGAAAAACCCCAGAGCTCAGCAATTGATTAATAATAATCTTCAGTTGGGCCCCCAACCCATCTACACTGGCCTTCACCAGCCACAAAGGGCAGGGGTCCAGGAAGTACACGGTGGGCCTCACTAGCCACAGGACCCTGTCAACTTCCTGGGAAACCAGACTGAAGTGATCTTTAAAAAGGACCGGAGGACGGCCAAGGGGTCTCTAGTTCCCTTACTGTATCAACCATGGCTGGCAGATTGTGGCAGAGACAAAATTTTATCTGCAACAAAGCTCCCAAAAGCCTCGCAGCAAATAGCCAAATTTTTAATTTCATGGTCTCCCTGAGAGAGGGAGGCCAGAGATTGAACTACCTGAAACAATTTTGCAGGTTGTGAGCTTGCAGACGCTATGGAGGCAGCATAGAAATACTTCTTTGCCGCCATCACAGCCACCTCATAGGCTTTCATAAATGCTGTATAAATTGATCTTGTCTCTTCATCCCGATTCCACCTCCACACCCACTCAAGCCGTCTCAGTTCCCACTTCATCTGATGTAGCTCTGTGGGGGCCAGTCTAGCATGGGAACGGAGAGGACGACAGAGAGCGATTTCGTCGATGGCTTCAGAGAGACGGTCATACCAGTCCCCCACCAGCTCATACAACGAACCGCCAAGGGGCATCGGATCTCGCAGAGCATCCTGGAAACCAATTGGATCCATTAGTCTCCACAGGCGAGCATAAATTAGCTCACCACCTATGCAGGAGGGGGATGGTGCTTCTAAATGAGCCTTCAGGACAAAAGTGGTCCGACAATGTTACTGCTTCAACGGCATCAAGGTCGAACTGTATCCCCATCCCAAAGATCAAATCTAGCGTGTGGCCTGCTTGATGTGTTGAAACTGAAACAATGTTGCCAAGGATGGCACAAGGTTCGAAGCCTGTACAGAGGCGGCATCACTGACGTGGACAGTGACATCACTGAGGACCAGTAACCTGGAATGTTCCAAGGCCCATCCCGCTACCACCTCCAACAGGATCAACAGAGTAGCTGCAGGTGTGCTAGGTAGTTGGTACACCAGGCAGACAGCCAAACTCTCCTCAGTGTCCCATGAGACTTATTCCAGAGAAAGACTCTGGAATAAGTATTGCCGCCGCCACCCCAGGCCATCTGTCCAGGACTTGTGAAGGGCCGAGAACCTCAGGAAGGGGGGAGTTCTTTCAAGGCGACTGTTTCGCCATCCCTCACCCAGGTCTCAGTCACGCATACCAGGTCCACGTTTTTTGCTGCAATATAACCTTGCGTTTGGGTCTTATTATTTATGGATCTGGCATTACACAACAGAGCTGGAGAGAGGCATTTTATCCTCCTAGCTCCACAAGCAGCATGCCTCAGGATGGGGCACAGTTTGGAAGGACACCGAGCCCTACCACATCTCCGTGGCCTTCCTTTCCAGCCCCACGCACCACTGCTATACCTCCCATGACCCCAGAGCACTGGGATCCCCAGCCCCACCTCGGTCTCCATCGTCACACCCATGGACCGCTCTCCATCCCATCATCTAATACATGGCAGTATCAACAATCTGATATATACAATCTGAACCCACATCTGGTCCTAATCACCCTCAATACCCCTAATGTGTTGGGAAAAGCCAAAGAAAAATAGCAAGATAGCAAAATAGCTATGTTCAAGGACTCACTCCACATGTATAACACTAACAAGAAATATCAACCCCGCCCCCCGTCCAAATCATCTGCATGACAACACTGAAGATTAATTGTTTTAGTATTTTGTACAAGCTCACCCTTATTATTCCCCATTATTGAATTGGCACTTCCTGTTGTGCAACCACACTTGTATACACAGAACCATACTAAGTTGTTAAGAAAGATGTGTACAATTTAGTAGATACATGCTAGTGGAGCTGAAGCAGCATATCAGAAGTCCTTTACAGTACTGTATACTATAAGTTCCTTAAACAGCATGCTTGTACATTTCCATATTTTAGTATGTGCAAGTCATTTGAATACAAGCACTTTTGCTTTTGTCCAGTTTAATCCTTTATTTGGAAGCTTTCTATGCTACCTCTCCAGAGAACTTGCTCGAGGCAGCTTATAAAGTAAGACCTAATAAATACACCATAACAGTTGTTCGGACTATTAAAAACCCACCAAAAGCATGAAACGAGTCTCAAAGAAGTTCTCAGCCTAGAAAAATTCTGAAAAATAAACATCTCCCTAACTAAAAGCCTTTGTTATAAAGAAACATTCTGGCCTGATACCTGAAAGACAGCAGAGTAGATGCCAGGTGGGCCTCAAAGAGAAAGGCACTCAACATGCAAGGTGCCACCAATGAAAAAGCCCTACCTCTGGCCATTAAAGGTGAACTGGGTAAGGGCAGGGATCCAGACAGCAAGGTCTGTGAAGATCTTATCTGACAAACAGCACATTATATTCCACATAACTACTCTATACTCAACATGTAATGGAAGCCTTTGTCTTAGGCCAAAACAAAAGTTGCAATGACACATTATGAAGCAAACATGTGGAGTCCCTCCCCTAGTATACGCCCAACATTACTATGTGTATGTGTGTGGCCCATTTGCAGGAAAAACCAGCAGAAAAATATTTATACCTCCCCTCACCAAGTGAGCCAATTTTTCCCATGCCATTTTAAACTATTTGCAAAAATTACACTAAGCAGAAGAAAGTGGGAGGGAAGAAGATAATAATAACATGACATTCAATTTATATACCCCCCTTCAGGATGACTTAACACCCACTCAGAGCGGTTTACAAAGTATGTTATTATTATCCCCAGAACAAATCACCCTGTGAGGTGGGTGGGGCTGAGAGAGCTCCTAGAAGCTGTGACCGACCCAAGGTCACCCAGCTGGCTTCAAGTGGAGGAGTGAGGAATCAAACCCAGTTCTCCAGATTAGAGTTCCGCACTCTTAACCACACCACCAAAGTGGCTCAGCAAATGCATCAAACACATATATACCATTCAAAGAAATAAGTATACAATACATTAAAGTGTACATAACAGGCATTTAGTCCTTTTTTAGTAAATAAATAATCCTAATGTTCCAATACACAACTGGATAAACACTGAAAACAACATCTCCATCTTACCTTCATTTATTTTTGATATATCTACACTAGAATTATTAAGCTGCAAGGTAGCTTGAAGGGCAGGTAGTAACTGTCGAAGGAGATTTGGGTCCTGAAGCAACGGAGGAATTGGAGATTGAGAGACAGGTGAAACAGGGACTGCAGAAGCAGATGAAGTTGGTGCAGAAGTTGGATTCAGCCCAGAAGCAGATGATGTGGAAGGAGTTGTGCATGAGTGAGATACAGACTTGTCCATACACACAGATTCTGACAATAAAAAAAAAATACATTCAGTGTCCTTTCCGAGAGGATATGTTCACACTCTTCCTCATATCATGCACTTAAAATTAGACAGGATGAAGAAGTAGAAGACACTGCATCAATCTGAGAAGTTACTTGCTTTTAAAATGTGAATTAAATATTTGAGAATATATAGCCTGCTTTCATGTTGATCCTCTTGGGATAAAAACAATGCTGAAGAAAACTAGATTATATTTTAATAATAACAACCTATTAAAACCTATTAAAAATAAAGCCAAATACACTCTCCAAGCTTTCGTATAAGAGTAGTAATTTTTTAAAAAATGGGGGCATTTATATATTCAAGGACCAAGCAGAAGGATACCGCATATGCTAGACAGCAGAGAATACTGTCTGCAGGAGGCCACCACAGAGAAGGCTTTATTACCCTTAACAACCTCCCCCCCTTGAAACTGGAAGGTGAATCCACTGGACTTCAATGTACAGGTAGAAACAGTATTGTTAATATACATAGAGAAAGATGTGATGACTCAACATCTGTGTACTTGTGCACACAATGGCCTAAGATTCAGAATAAGACTATCAGCTACAATTTCTTCTGGCGTCACTTAGATGCTATTTCACATTTTAAGAGCTTACATTTGTAAGATTTTTGAAACCACATCTATAATGAATGGGAAATGGAAGAACAGATTCCTATTTAATTTTAATTTCACTGAACAGATTTACACAATTACTCAGCTCTGTGGAGTGTTGCTGTTCTTTGTTATATGCAGAAGAACATTAAGCTTGGGTTATTATAAAACTATAGAATGGAATAAGAAATGGGAAAATATTCAATAATGTCCAGAAGATAAGGCTATAGCAGGCATACTGGTCCAATGGAATGATATAATAAATAAGATCAGGCTGCTTACCTCTAACTATTGTTCTTTAAATGGTCATCCACGCATTCACACTGATGGGCTTTGGTGCCTGTGTAAAGCTATGCTTTGGAAAATACTAGAGCTTGCTTTTAGGTGTGAAAACCTCCTCCTCTCAAAGACAGTTTTGACTGTACATGCCTATTCTAAGCTTGCTCAGTTCCTTCCACTTATGTGCCACTTTTATCTTTAAGATGGTGAAGTACCTGAGATAGAACCCTAGGGCCCTCTGGGAGTAGGGTATTGTTTCCGTCACCTCTTTCTGCAGGCAGGAGTCCATGTCTTAAATGAGAGTTAGGTTACGAAGGGCAGACGCAGACACTTTGGATGGGGAAAGCCTTATCTGAGCCTTAGGATGGTAAGTACTCAATAGTCTGAAGTTATAGCCTTCCAAGCTGGCAGAAATTGTTGAAGATGGGGAAGGGTAATAAGCAGTAGTAGTGTGGTAAGTCAAAAACGATGCTGGGATCCCAAGGAAAGCTTGGTCTGAAAAGGAATGTTGGACACTTACCATGAAAGTTCATTCTACTCTTGAGGTATGAAAGACATCTTAACACAGGTGATTTCCACCAATCAGTCAACGAGGGAGGACTTTGATATTAATTTCCTGTTTCCAGAGTTAGGGGTTACCCACTCTCCAGTCTAGCAGTTTCCCAAGCCACAGTAACACTGATATGAAGAGTTAAGAACAACTATTTTAGGCAGAAAAAGATCTGAAGAGTGGGTGACCACCAGCGGAAACAGGAAATTAATATACAAGTCCTGCTTCCTTGACAGGAATCAACCATATTAAGATGCCTCCCTCCCCTCAAGAGTAAGAACAGAATCCTTCAGCCGCCTTTCTAACAATGACATATGGAGAAGAGGGTTCCCAATGCAGAGAGGACTGTCCAAGGTAGCAGCAAGTACCACCAAGATAAACTCATACTTATTTCAGGATTCCAGATCCAGGTCAGCTAAGGCCAGTGAGTAGAGAGTTAGTATGGAGGCAGATTCCATGTGATGCTTTGCTTTTTTTGGCTTGGTTTTGAGACTTCTTTGGCTTTTGCAAAGAAGCATCTGCCACAGGTCAAGATGGTACGGCTAGGGAAATACAGGCCAGGGCAGCAAAAACAGATGCCCCTCAAGAGAGAGGAAGCTTTAACTATAACCTTAAAAGTCTATAATGCCTTCTCCCAAAGAAGAAAGCAACTGAGAATAACAATTTCTTCTGGCAGCATATACAAGTCTCTATTTTACGTACTGCAGCAAAAACAAGAGCACCCATCATCATTAGAAAAAGGAATTATTTACACACACAACCCCGCCCCCCCATAATCTGTACTTTTTGAACACAGTGAACTGTGCCAAAGGTGCCCACAGAATGGCAGAGGGGGGAAACCTATACACAAATGTTTTAACTTTATATACAGAGAAAACAAGCTTTGGAGGTAAGACATGCAGAAAAAGACTTTAGAAAAAAGAAACAAGTTTGTGGGGAAAAGCCTCTTAGAAAAGTCCCCAGATGCTGCTGCAGTGGATGAAAAACAATTGGTCAAGATGTGACTCTTCTCCCCTAGATATGTGCAGCTGGAACTGTCTCTTCAGGTTTTCATGCCTAAAAGCTACCTCTAGAAGTTCTGAATTGTAGCTTTCCACAAGCAAAAAGCACAGCATAATGCATGGAGATCACATAGTAGTACCTAAATTTTAGTGATCTAAAATTAGCAGGATATATACAGTAATCAAACAAAAAAGTACATTGAAATATTTTCTCAGATAAGGCTGGTAAAAGGAAAATCCAATTCATTCTACTTCAATTCTTGGTTTACAGTTGAATTCCCCTGGAGTAAGCACAAACAAAATTGCCTTACAACAGTGCTCCCCCTCCCTGCTGGATGGACATTGACCATTCTTCTTTCAGACAGATACTCCAGGGTCAAGACTTACTTTACTTTCCACATACCTTGCTCATATTTTACTACAAATAGTACAAACACTTTGACATTTCACAGCTTTAGGTGAAAGTCTGCTGTGAATAAATACCAAGTGCACATAGACTATAATGCTCCTGAATTTAAAAAAAATTAAATCCTGTTTAAAATATGTCCAAGTGAAACATTTTCAGTGGCAGCTATTACTCAGCTCTGTCTCTCACACACTATAAAACAGCTGAACTGTTTTAAATTGGATTTCCCAGAAATTTTTGTAAAATTACCTCTGTCACCATACAAATTTTCTGGGTCAAATTTCAGATTGATGGGGAAGTCACTTAACTTTTCCAACAAACAGGATGTTCAGAGTTTTTAATGACAGCACTTTGTTTAGCCAATTTATTGAACAGAAGTGACAAAATAAGCACTAGTACAGGTATAAAATAGATACAGAACATACCAAAGGTATCAAAGGTTTGCATTTACCCCACTGGTGCTTTGGTATTTATTGCTCTCTCTAGGTCAGCTTCTTTGACAAATTTTAGTTTTGGCAAGTTGGAAAAAATGGGATGAAGGGATAACTTGAAAATAAAGCCACTGACATAAACCAAAAGTAATTTTTACTACTTGTGCTTAGACATAGTACGTAGACAGCAGCATTATAAAGAACAAATTCTTTTTAAAAAAACTCAAAATAAGTATTTCTGTAACATAAAGATGACCAGTATATATGGTGACCGACCTTTTCAATAGTATTGAAGCATGTTACCTCACATAGATGCCATTCTAAGACAGAAAAAAGCCATTCTTATTATTACACTTGTAACCTACTCCATTGAAATAACTAATATACCCTTGAAAAGGGTATAGGAAATTTATTTCTCTAACCAGAATCAACCTATGAAAGATCAATGGCTTGTGATACTAAAATTTTATTTCTAGTTTTGCTATAGTATGAATTAGGTATAACAATTTTATTTTGAAGTGTTACTTTAAAAAGCAAATCACACTTTCTGAATGTTTTTAAGAGTGCTTTGTATTCTATCCACTCCCCATTTTTTCTTCTTCTGCTTGGAAAAACAATGTCACCCCAGCTGTGCTGACAGAAGAGGGAGTGATTTCACCCACTTTACTGAAGAAAACTGACCAACATGGCTGACAATCCATCCAGGTCCCACAACCTCAGAGATCAACTTTCACAAGGTCAAAAGGTATTTTGGGGAGGGGGGGGCTGCAGTGCAGAAATTCTGTTTGCATTACAGATCGCTGGATCCAACCCTATATATGAAATTATGCATTTTGTTTTGATATGCTTTCTACTGCTAATACATTTTATTAAAATAACCTCAAGTTGTAGTGGGAGGGGGGATAGGAGATGGATAAAACACTTATTTCTACTCAATTTTATATGCCTTCAACATTTCTCTAAGCTGTTTTTTTAAAACCAAGAAGCCACAACCAGTTCTCCTTCTAAAACAGCCGTTTATTTTATTTAGAACATTTGTTATCTGCCTTTCTACCTTGCAGGAACTTCATGGTCCAACCTCTTAACCATTCTCTCTATTTTTTCAGAACATCCATCTTTAAATGGAGCAACAAACACATACAGTAGTTCAACACTGAATTTCATTTTTCCCCCAATACAGAATGGAGACTTGCAGCACCTTAAATACTAAGTTTTTTATTAGCATAAGCTTTCACACTACAACAAAAACATAAAAAATTTGAAGGTGCCACAAGACTTTTGTTTTTGCTTCAGAAATATGCCTATTGTTTTCTTTGAACTTGGCTGAATTTTCTGCACACTAACAGTCCCAATGATAATTTGCTGGACCTTTAATTATATAAATACTATACATGTCAGTTATCTCTCTTATGCTGAAATGAAGAGCCTTAAGGGTTTTCCACAAAGATTGCAGTTCATTTTAATAAGCATCTTTAATGTTCAAGAAACTGAAATTTGTTTAAATGCCCATTCTGATGAAGCAAAGACCAGAAGTTTTTGGAATGTCAGCTGAACAGTTCAAGATCTAGCATACATCATACAAGCTGTACTCATTAGTAGAAGGATGAAGAAACATGAACATTGTTTTACCTGATAAACCTTTTCTTTCTGCTTTCTGAGAAGGGATGGAAGTAGTGGGTGTAGGCAGTTTTGATAAGGAAGATGCTCCATTGGCATCAAACGATTTCTTTGGCTGGTGGTCAGACTGTAGAGAAAATGGACTAGGAGGTACAGAACTTGGGGTAGCAGATGGATGAACCACTGTTTTGATGGGATGTTGTACAGGGGTAGAACTACTGTGAGTCTCTGTTCTTGGCAGTCTGTAATCTCTGTCGTTGTGTCTGCTTGTCTGAGACAAAATATTCTGTGGGAGCATATTAGCGGCATCACTGGAATGCTTCTCCTCCACTTTTGTGTGTCATTCACAATGTTGCAATGAGAAACAGAGAAGACCAAAGTTAGAGTTGTAATGCTAAACAACATGCAAATATTACTGGACTTCGACTCTGAAAAAATCTGTAGCCATTTTTATTCCTAATCTAACAAATCTTGCCAATGTTATCTTAATATTAATGCACTCTAGTCACATGCGGCTGTGTTTTCTTAAATGTTTACAGAATACTTTAATACTGATTACACTGCAATTATGCAAAAAAATCATAAAAATACAATAAGCAACAGAATATAAAATGTAACCAAATACACAAGAGTTGGATGATGGATCCTATCAGTTTTACAAGAGGCAGGATGGGTGATAACCTCACTGAAGTACCCTCCTCCCCCCCACACTCACACTCACACACAAGTCCCCAAATGTCCAGCTTAGCCTTTTCAGGGGTCAAAAGAGGCTGCTGTGGGAAAATCCACTTCCACCAGCAGAAACCTCCTAACGTCCAATCCATAAATAAAGTTTGGTTCTCAAGGAGAAGGCTGAACATGCCTGAGGACTCAACTGCACATCAAGATATGGAAATTTAAACCATTGCTTGCTAGAAGAGCCAGTTTGGTGTAGCGGTTAAGAACACGGGACTCTTATCTGGAGAACTAAGTTTGATTCCCCACTCCAGCTGGGTGACCTTGGGCTAGTCACGGCTCTCTGGAGCTCTCCCAGCCCCACCCACCTCACAGAGTGTTTTGTTGTGGGGATAATAATAACATACTTTGTAAACTGCTCTGAGTGGGCATTATGTTGTCCTGAAGGGCAGTATATAAATGTTATATTATTATTATTATTATTATTATTATTATTATTATTATTATTATTAGAAATACCACTCATACTGCTGTTGCCCCCACCTGGGAAAGATACAGGAACCATCATTAAACACAGAAGAAACTGTAATTTGTAGGTAAGTTCTATGAGGGGCTTTTTTGCCAAATAACTATGTGACATATCTATGCGAAAACCGCTATTTTAGCAAAAATCCAATATGCAGACAAGAGATTCCAGGGACCATGCAATTAATGCTAATTAAATAAATCATGAGAACTATAGCAGTGCCTATACAAGAATACAATGGTTTTTGCATCTGGAAACAGACACACAAAGTTTTGCATACATATCACATTTTTTGAAAATAGTACTGAAAAATCACTAAAAAGGTACTGAAACAAAAATATTTTATGAACACACATACTTCCACTAGTAAACCCACTAGCAGTGGTTGCCTGCATCACCTCTCTTCTGTAATCCCTGTCTTTTGGAAAACTGTTGACAGACATTTTGCTTGCTTCTTTTTGCCTCTGTTCTCTGGAAACAGAAAGGAAATAAAAATTATATTGTCTCATAGCATGTATATCATTCAGCATTACACATTTAATATTACTAGGCACTCACCTTTCAAGCCATTCTTTTGGTTTTTCCCACTGTGAAACTTCTGTCCGGCAGTTATAGTAGTATTTTTTACCAGAAGAACTAATGTGCTCAGACCAATCATCTGCAGAATCATATGGCTTGAAAGAGAAAACAATGGAATCAACTCAATACACTGTACCAAATCAATTTTCTCAAATATATATTTCAATTAAAACAGCATATATTCCTGACAAACTCTCAAACTAATCAGCTTTCATTTAGCAATGGCATCCCTCACTTGCATACAGATATTTGGAGCACCACAAAGAAAATTTTAGCAGTGGACTCAGCATGAGGCACTCTGGATTGTGCATTTCATGCCCTAGACATAACTAGGAATTTCCTCTACATTCACCACTTAGTTTGTTAGTTACTCTAATTAAACAGAAATTCCATTTCAGAACCTGGATTGAGGGAGAATTTGGAAAAGATATCTGACAGTCTCCAGGGTACCAAGCAAACCAGATATCAAAGCTTGCAGGGAAAGGGAGAAGGCTAAAAATGCTCAACCCCATGATCAGATACAAAACCCCAGTAAAGTATCCCGCAAACCCAAGATCAAAATAATGTGGACAGATAAGTAACTTTATGCTATATTTGTGTATTATTTACAAAATTTGTTTGAGATCAATGGTGAGTTTAGTCTGAAAGGAAATGCCAAGGAATACTGAATGAACAGTTTTCCCTTCCAATTTCTATTAATTCAGACTAAGCTCTTTTTCTGAAACAGACAGTATTTTCTCAATCTGATAAAAGTCACACATGATTTGGGTACAGTTCATTATTAATACATACTGCATCAGAAGTTTTGCTTGGATTATTGCTAGGATTTGAAGAATGTGAATTTGAGCTATGAAGAGCACTGTGGTTATGAGAATTTTCTTGTGGGGAGTAACTGGTCCCTAGAAAACACAATTAAAGGTCTGTATTAACTTTTCATCAACAAATCACACAGTTAATTCATTCTGAAGCAGCGGATACAGCAATGTATAACTAATACTCTGCTTTGACACTTAGGTATCTATATTCCCTCTTCAGTGAAGAGATGCCGCCACTGAACTGTCAAAACAAGTAGAATTGGTATGTGGAGTTCGTTTGTACATAAAAAGGCAATTTTAGTACTCTACAAATTCTACAGTATAACACAGGAATAATTTTCAATATATTTTAAAGTGATTTTACTCAGATTAAGTCAAAATAATTTTATGTAAAATGATGCTGCTCATTTACAGGAATTTCAGCATAGGGCATTTCCACGTGATCCAGGGTACACACTGCTTTTCAACACTCACATATATGCTGTTTAATACACAAATCTGAATAGTGAACATTTTTCTCTCTAGGACACAATGAACAGTTTGAGTACTTCCCTTTTGCCTTAGAAAGCAAATATTTTACATTTAGATTTGAAGGTTCAAAGAGGAAGGAAAATGCAGAAAAGGTAGGGGAGAAATTTGTAAAACACATCCGCCCATAAAGGCCAAAGCATAAATAATCAGAAATTTGTGGGAAATGAAGACATTTTATTGACTTCTAGAAATAATAATGAATACTTTTAAAAACAGTATTTTAAAATGCTTGATATAGCCTATTTATAATGTTGCAAAATGTTTATCTTCAGAAGTCAGAGAATCTCTCTGCTGCCCTTGACAAGTTCATTAAACAAGCAACGCCTTTAAAAACTGTGCTGGACAAGTACTCTTAAATGTTCTAAAATACAGAATGTTCTGTATTTCAAAAAATACAGTTCGCAGGTATTTGGTAGATATTGTTCCTGAAGCACAACATCAAGCTTCATTTTCTGTGTCAAGTGCAACAGACTGATGACTGAAAACATAAGCTGAAATGCATACAGCCATCACGCAAACTCATTTTCGATAAAGCAAAATATAATTTTTTTCTGATCTTTCAAAGTCAAATTACAGAAATAAATTTGGGCCATGCTGTTATTTACAAGGGTATGTTGTTTGAGATGGAATTGAACAAATGGAGAGGGCCAGATGCATGGGCAGTTGCTTACACACAGAAACTTAGGAACACAGAAACAGAGCTGGAAGAGATTCCAAGGGTCATCTAGTCCAATCCCCTACATAACGCTAGAAATTCACAGCCATCGCCACCCTCACCTCCACCAGTGACCCTTGCTCTATGCCCAGAGGAAAGCAAAAATCCTCCACAATAGCCAGCCAATTTGGCCTGGAGGAAAATACCTTTCTGATCCCAAAGCAGTAATTGGAATTACCCTGGGCATATAAGGGCCACAAGAGCCTAGCACCAGCTCATTCCTTCATGTCCTCCCTCTCCAAATATGTGTACGTTCATATTGAATCATAGAATCATCACAGCTGACAGGTGGCTATCTAGCCTCTTCTTAAATGTCTCCAATGAAGAAGAGTCCACAACTAGGAATGTGCAATTCACGTTTGGTATTCGGTAAAAATTATGAATTTGGTATTACCGAGCTTAAATCTGTATTCCTGAATAAATTCAGAAATACCAAACTCAAGCTTAACCAACAATGTACCGCCGGTCCGCAGCGGCTCATCTGTCTCAGCCCAGGACACACCCACTAGCTCCCCAAGACCCACCTCACCTCTGCAGGCAAAAGAGGGCTCAGTATGAGCTACTGGAGAGGAGGTGAAGTGCGTGATTAGCAACTCAAAGGCACATAGAGCCAACTGAGGGCACAGGGAGTGCATGCACCGGCAGGTGCAGCTCAGCAGCAAAATGTGCACCTTGGCAATAAAAGTCAGGGCTGGGGTAGCAACTGTTTGTAGAAGCAACAAGTCAAGTCACCCTTGACCCCGCCGCCACTGAACCTGACTTTGCTTAGCCCCTGCAACATCATACTGCCTTGAACTACAACCTTGTACTGCAACTGGATCCTGCTGCCCAATGATCCTGGCTGGATCCTGGCTGCTGCTTTCTGAGCTGAGACCTTCTGCACCGAGGACTTCTGCTAGTGCCTGGCTTGAGAGTTGTACTCACTGGGTTTTTTTCTCTTAGGAGAGAAGGGGAAAGGATTTTTTTAAAAAAACTTTGCATTTTATAAACTGTTGTGGGTAGCGCTTGCTTTGGTTGGGCTTTTGTATGGGAAGGCTTTGATTTCTGGCTTTTGAAGTTATATTTACTGTTCATTTTGCTGCTTGTTCTTCTGGGAGGATGTTTTGTCCTGTTGTGGGTATTTTATTGTTTAGTGCATTATAGTTCTTGTTAATATTATTAAATTCACTTGTTCTTCTGGGGGGTGGAGATGTTTTCCCCTGTTGCGGGTGCTTTCTTTGTTGCTGTAAATTTTTGTTGGTGGTTCTTTGAGGGTGGGGCTGTTTTCCCATTATTTGGACTTTCTCTTTCTTTACTGAAGTTTGGTTAGTGTTTTTTGCTGGGTTCCGATTTCTGTTGGAATAGAAGTTGGTTTGGTGCACAACTGTTGTTGAATGTTCTTCTTCGGGGGGGGGGAGATGTTTGTTGGGGTGCCTGGTCCATGTGTTTCTGCAGTAGGAGTCAGCGTGGAGTTTTTCGCCCACGATAGGAACAAACGAAGTGGCTAGGGCACCCTATTCAAGGGCCCACAGAATTGGACATTGGGACCCAATATTTACTCTTTAGGGGGACAGTCAGGAGTAGGTCCACTGAAAATTTGGCAGATTTTGCTTGCAAAATGCCACCCCCAGCCCCCGGATAACCCCCACAGTTTTTCTCGTAGGGAACAGTGGAGATTGGAGGTAGCTGGGGGCTCCTTCTTTGGGTCTATTTTTATTCATTTTTATTTAATTTATTTCACATTTCTATTCCACCCTCCCCATGAGCCGGCTCAGGGCGGATCACAACCCATTAAAATAAAATAAAACTCCACTTCCATAAAACATTTAAAAACATCATTAAAATAAAACATATTTCTAGTTATACAGTCAGCCTTACAAACTAAAACAGGATGGTGGACAGCCTTCACAGAGAGGGTTAGATTTTATACACCCCTTGTTGTTCTAGGCTGGCGGAGGGCCAGACCTCAGCCATGTGCCTGGCGGAAGAGCTCTGTCTTACAGGCCTGGCAAAAAGATAGTAGGTCTTGCTGGGCCCTGGTCTCAGTAGACAGAGCGTTCCACCAGGTGGGAGCCAGGACTGAGAAGGCCCTGGCTCTGGTCGAGGCTAAGCGGGCCTCCTTGGGGCCAAGGACCACTAACAGCTGTTTATCTCCTGACTGGAGTGTCTTCCAGGGAATATATGGGGAGAGACAGTCCCACAGATACGCTGGTCCCAGTTCGCACAGGGCCTTATAGGTCAGTACCAAAACCTTGAATCTGATCCGGTACTCCACAGGCAACCAATGCAGCTCACGTAGTATTGGTGTTATATGTGCCCCATTTGGCACTCTCATAATAATGTGTGCCGCTGTATTTTGTACCAGCTGTAATCTTTGGGTCAGGCTCAAGGGCAGCCCCACAAAGAGTGAGTTGCAGTAGTCTAGAGATGACCGTTGCCTGGATCACTGTAGTTAAGTCACGGGTTGACAGGTGCAGGACAAGTTGCCTGGTCTGGCACAGATGGAAAAAAGAGGACCTGATAACTGCTGTGACCTGTGCTTCCATTTTCAGGGAGGCAGCCAGGATCACGCCCAGGCTGCTAACCCTTGGAACTGGCACCAGTGGTGCCCCATTGAAGGCTGGGAGCCGGAGTCCTGAGCCTAACTGCCTGTGGCTCAAGTACAGGACCTCCGTCTTTGTCAGGTTCAATTTCAGCCGACTCTTGTTTCAACCAGCCAGTCACAGCTGCAAAAGCACATTCCAGGACATCTGGGGCCAAGTCGGGCTGGCTGTCTATCATCAGATACAACTGAGTGTCATCTGCATATTGATGACACCCGAGTCCGAAACTTCACACCAACTGGGCAAGAGGGCTCATTTAGACATTAAACAGTAATGTGGAGAATATTGCTTCCTGCATGACCCTGCACACCAAAGGGTGGTGGGACGACAATTTCTCCCCAAGCACCACCCTCTGTCCCCGACAGTGGAGAAAAGAGACAAGCCACTGCAAGGCTGTCCCTTATATCCCCACATCGGCGAGGTGGTGTGTCAAAATATCATAATCGACTGTATCGAACGCTGCCAACAAATCCAGTAATATCAGCAACGCCGAGCCACCTCGGTCCAGATGTCTGTGAAGATTGTCTGTGAGGGCAATCAGCAACATCTCCATCCCATGTCCAGGGCGGAACCTGGACTGGAAGGAATCTAAGCCCTGCAGCTGTTCCATCACCGCTTGCTCAATCACCTTTCCCAGAAATGGGAGGTTCAAGATCGGGCGGTAATTGACCAGGTCAATGGGGTCCAGCAATGGTTTCTTTAAGAGACCTCACCACAACTTCCTTTAATGGCCCAGGAAAACCCCCAGAGCCTAAAGATAGATTAACAATGGCCTCCAATGAGGACCGCAGCCCATCAGCACTGGCTTTCACCAGTCATGATGGGCTTGGGTCCAAGGGGCATGTGGTGGGCCCAACTAATAGCAGGGTCCTGTCAATCTCCTCCCCAGAGAGAGAGCTGAAATGATCAAATACTGGCCATGAAGATGGCCAAGGAGTCTCTAGCTCATTTACTGAACCAACCGTGGCTGGCAAGTTGCGGCGGAGGGACAAGATTTTATGAAGCTCCCAAAAGCCTCACAGCTAATGTCCTTATTCAAAATTTGACAGCCTCCCTCCGACAGGGAGACCAATGACCGAACCACATTAAACAATTTTGCTGGGCATGAGCTAGCTGATGCGATGGAGGCTGCATAAAACAATTTCTTCACAGCCTTCACCACCACCTCATAAGCTTTCATAAACGACCTATAAGATGATCTTGCCTCTTCATCCCAAGATTGCTACCACACTCACACAAGCCGCCTCCCCCCAACCTCTTGTTCGAGACTGATGAAGGACCGAATATCCTGGGGGGTCAGCTCTCCCAGGGCAACCGTTTCACCCTCCCTCACCCAGGTTTCAGTCACACTAACAGGTCCACGTCACTCGCTGCAAAGAGATCTTGCAACATTGCAGTCTTATTCTTTATAGACCTGGCATTACACAACATCAGTGTTGAAGGGAGGTTCTTTTTCCTAGCTCCATCACCAGCGTTTCTCAGGATGGGCCGCAGGTTAGAAGGTCATCGAGTCATACCATATCTCCGTACCCTTCTCCATCGGTACCGGCTCCCACCGTCATACCTAACAAGTCCCCAGAAGACTGGGATCCCCAACTCCATGCTGCCCCCCTTACGTCCACGATCTTCCAGCTTACTCTTTGTTCCCCATAGCAGCAGTGAGTGGACTCAGCATTAATCCAAACAACAGCAATGAACAAGATTAGTACTGGTCCAATACAGCACAGTAGTGGCAGCCATATAAACATTGCAGCCAAACACAATAATTCAATTTACTCTAGAGTCAATTTATTTGCCCATAGTCCTCAAAAGCATAAACCCTAACAGTCCAATTACTTCAATTTAATTCAACACTTCCCTCCTGGCAGCATCTAATTTATTCTAGTTGATTAGACATCTACTACTGTCAAAAAATCCAACTGCAGCAACATAGGAAATTTTACTTTCTTTTTTATGAAATTGGTGGGGGGAGGGCATTAGAGGACAGTTAGGAGTAAGCCCCCTGCAAATTTGGTGAAATTTGGTCAAAAAATTACACCCCCACCAGGCCACCAGACAGCCCTGAATTGAGTTTCCCATCGGAAATAATGGCTAAATTTTACCAAATTTGCTTTGTATTACTAAACAGGAGAATTAATTCAGTATTTGAGGAGGATGCCATTTTTTTTTAGTTCAGTATTACCCAACCAAAACAACCAAATTCTTTTCCTGTACACACTCCTATCCAAAACCTCCCAAGGAAGTCTGCTCCACTGAGGAACCGCTGTCAGGAAATTCTTCCTAACAGTTAGCTGAAAACCCTCTTGCTTTAATTTTAACCTGTTGTTTCTGGTTCAAACCTCTAGCACAATAGAAAACAACTGTGCTCCGTCCTCTATGTGACTGTGATAACTCTTCAAATACTTAAAGAGGGCTATCATATCACCTCTCAGTCACCTCCTCTCCAGGCTAAACATACCCACATCCTGGCTAAACCTTTCTTTGTACAACTTGGTCTCCAGACCCTTCATCATCTCTGTTGCCTTCCTTTGGACACATTCTAGCTTGTCAACATCTCTCTTAAACTGTGGTTCCCCAAACTGAACACAGTACTACTCCAAGTGAGGTCTAACCAGAACAGAGTAAAGCTTTGCATGAGCTGGACACTACACTTCTGTGGATACAGACTAAAATCGCATTTGCCTTTTTAGTTACCGCATCCCATGCTGACTCTTGTTCAGTGTATGATCTATTAAGATGCCTAGATCCTTCACTCGCAGGTGAAGATGATGCTACTTCAAAGTGCATCTCCAAACATACAGGAAAGGAAAGTGACAGAAGATGTGGTGGGGGTGAAGTTAGAAAGATCTTGCTGGCAGCAAGCTAGCAGTAACTGAGGTCCATCTGGACCATCTTGCTTCAAGTATTGGAAGGAAAACATGAGCAGGGCCAGAAACATGGGCTCTTTGGGTAGGAAGCCTAATCCATCAGGACAAGCCCAAGATCTTCCTGCGTACATTGTATTTTGGTACCTTTGTCAGCTGCTTTGGGGGTTCCCTTAGGGAGCAACATAAATGCTATAAAGTAAATAAATTAGTGGTGTTGTGCTGATTTTTTGTTGTTTAAAAATAGGAATTCTATCTCTGCATTATAATGTTGAGGCTTATGTACTACTTCTAAATGCTGATAAAAACTTTATTACAACAAGAACGGGACCCGCAAGGACTTGTAGGGGGCATCTCATTTTCCCTTCTCCCATCATGCCCTCTTTTCCTTCCCTGCTCCCCATAGCTTGCCCCCCTTTTCCTGTTCCACCTTTGTCTGCCCCCTGTCTTCACCCCCGCCCAAGCAGCTTCTCACCTATGGCCCGGTTGCATGGTGCTGGCTGAGCTGGGCCCAGTTGTATGTTGGGGAACTTGCAATGGGTACTTCTCTTTTCCCTGTATCCCATTCCCCACTGTATTTCCTCATTCCCTCCCTCTGGAAGCCTCCATTATGCTGACCTTTCCGTAAGTCCTCTTTCAAACACACTTACTTTCACCTATATTTAATTTACTTTATTTATATACTGCCTTTCTCCACAATGAAGACCCAAAGCAACTTACATTTTTCTCCTTGCCTCCATATTATCCTCACAACAACCCGGAGAAGTAAGCAAACCTGGGTCTCCCAGATCCTACTCTGAAACTCTAGGCACTACACTACATTGGCTTTGGGTGTATGTGGGGGGATGCTGTTAAACAGTAGCAAGCAGCCAGGCCTTGGTGAGTCAGGCAAGTTTAGAGGTATCAAGTTTCCTGGTGGCTGCTTCTGAGCCTGGCCCCAATGAGTCCTCCCTCAAAGCCAAAACAATCATGGAAAGGGCCCTGTTCTCCCCCCTCCCCGCCTTTTCCTGACAGAAAACAAGCTTAGAATACTGGCTGAACTAGCAACTGCCACTGAATCTGGTTAAAGCTACAGGTGCTCCTTTTATTATTGGGGGGGGGGGTGTTATTTCAGATTTTTCTGCAAATCTGGGATTTTTCCCGATGTGTCTGTTCTTGGCTCTAATCTAGAGATTTAAGTAGCCACAGGTGAGAGCCACCTGGCTATTAGTATGTAAGTTTTTCAATTTTAAAAAATATTTGCTCAAATAGCAGAATACTTAGGTTGGGGCTTGACAAATCACAGGCATCAGACCACTATGTTGTCTAGGAACTTCAGTGTGGTGACCAGTATATCTGAGCCCACTCCCAGGAATTGGCCTGACATAAAATGTTTTGGCTTGACAGAAATTACTGCCTCCTGGGAGAGATCAAGGCTCCCAACACATCCAGGACTCCAGCAGCAAGTGGCAGAGATGCTGCAGTTGCTATGGCAACTGCTGTGTTTTGGCTTCAGCTGGGAGGCAGTTGGTTGGATCCAGTCAGCTTTTTTCATAAACTAGCTCAGTTCCCTTTCTTACAGTAATATATGGCTTTTCTCTATGAAGGTCCCATGACCCTCACTATAGCCTTTGGGTAGTTAAAGTGGACACATTCCTCCGTTTTTCATTAAAGTTAACTGGATTCATCTCAGTGATTTTCTCCTCTGAATCAGAGCATTGGACTCAAGACAGGAAAGGATGACTGATGAAGAGTGACTCCTGGTGAAAACAGTGGTAGCTAGATCTAGAGCTGTTCCATGATGGACACAGACACCTTTGTTACTGGTTAGCGTGAGAGTATCAGCTTCCCTATCACATTTAAGAGTGACTGAGCTACTCTTAAATGCTTTATGAAAACTAAAATTCTGCAGAAGTGTAGCCAAGAAATATTGACTGCTAAAAAGGTTGAAAAGCATACATGTTTCATATAGCTACTACAGTTCAGAATATGAAGCTTACTTTATAGTAAGAGACTAACACTCCAATACAGGGACATTTTTAGTAAAAATGTTATAAGCACTTTTGTCTCTTGTTTTCCCACACGTTAGATGTTGGGTAAAGGCAGCAAAGAAGGAGAAATCTTCCTCCTAGTGTCAGTGATAAAGGTGGAGGGGAGGAATCAAAGGAGACTACAGAAGATGTTCTGGCTTTCCTTCCTTACTTCTCTGGTATAGGCTACTGACTTATCTTCTATAAATTTGTCTATTCCCCTTAGAGCCAACTACTTTGGTGGTCATCACTACACTTTGTGAAAGTGAACTCCAAATGTTAGTTTAGTTGAATATATTGTCTTTAATATGCACACTAAAATTATCATCAGATGTAGGAATGTGAAGGCCTGGCAAAAAAACCCAGAAAAATCTGCAAAATCTTTCCTCCAATTCTGGCCCCCACCCTGGACTTTTCAATTTTTCCAATTAAGCTCTGAAAAAAAATTGAAGTATTTTCTCTCTTTTAGAATTAGTAAAACACCCTAAGATAGCATAGGGTGTAGCAGTTTGTAACTTTCTCCTGTTTGGTTGCCTTGCTCACTGCTGCTGTACATTTTCTTTGAGGGCTGAGGGAAACCAGGAAATGGCCCCTCATTCTCTGTGCCTGAGACACTGAAAGATCTTCTGCTTATGACCTGGGCCATGTAAGATTGTGAGGGTGGCACTTCAAAATAACTGTCAATAAATAGATCCCTGCTTGCCTGATCAGGAAAATCAGATGGGCTATCTACAAAGAGTCTAAAATCTATATAAAATCTAAATAAAACAGGGATCCAACACTAAATCAACTGTTTACCATCTCTAAGTAAATGGAGGTTGATAACATTAGGGATCAAATGAATGGGCTGGCACAGTCAAATAACCACCTATTTGTATACAGTCAAGTATTCCAAAAATGTCACTATGTAGCAGGTGGCAGCTTACCTTTTTAATTATAGTGACATTTGTTAGCAAAGGCAGGAATGAGTGCTGCTTGGCCCCTAAGCCCTGCACCAACCAGGGGCAAACGCAGAAGCAAAACTTCTCCAACCCACCACCTGCTCTATCAGCAGGCATCTTCAAACAGAAATATAAGCATTCAAAGGCAAAGATGCCTTATGACTCCATCCTACTCACTCCCTTTACATGATCTGGCCATCTGTTCCATAAAGCTCTGATGAAGCACTGGCTAACATGAACCCTGACTGGAAAATTGGCCTATTATAAACTTAACTGCCTTGTAAAAATTGCCTTTTCTTAAATCACTACTGTTTTAACTTAAAAAATTTTTTTTAATCCAACCCACCATGGTATTCCAGCATAAAAGTCAAATAAACTGCTCAGTGAATCTTTCATATTTAGAATATACCTTATCTAACATTGTAATAATTCATTTAATTTTTACATAGTTTCATAGTATTTGTTTTTGCATTTGGCATAAATATCATGCTCCGGTGATACACAAGTATATTTGTTTACTATTCTAAAAAAAGTCAATACTCTAAATATACTTGACTAATCAACTGAACAACTATCCTATGCAACAGGTCCATGAGTCAGAGCTAGTCACAGGAATTATAAAACACTTTCAATCCATGATGTTTGGATGGGCTCCGATCCACATTACCAGCCAGACTAGTAAGGAAGAACCAGAATAGAGGCAGACACTGCGGTAGGAGAAGACAGTACCAAACAAAAACAACCTGGATTGCAAACATCAACAGCCCAAGTATTCCTAGAACTCAACACCTGACACAAAGCCTGCCCATTGCCACAGATTAATCCATTACTAGGCTGAAGTTTTGCTAAAGAACAGCAGACAGGGCCAAAACACTGGCTACTACATCAAACTGACTAACATGAAGACTGCATTTTCAGGAAAATTTATTTTAACAAAAAAAAGGAGGGAGGGCATACCGAGGAGCTAGAAATATTTCTCCCAGTAAATAGGAGACATAAGGATGCATAATAAAAAAACCCAACTGGAATCTCACCTAGTAAAGTCAAGCCTATTTATCCACAGGAAGCAGAGATAGTTCTCATATCCCGCCCCCCACAAAGGCTAACAGAATTTCTTGTCCCAACAGCTATAATTTACTTCATCAGTGTTCGATCAAATCAGTTATTTTTGCAGTATGTTTCATCCAACTCCAAGACTGAACTGACTTGCTACTTTTTACAGTACTACTCTTACACTCATTTGCTAACTCAGCATTTCCAACCATATTAGACTTTCTCTTTCAGTTTCAAAAGGCACAATAAGCAATATAAATGTAACCACGGCAACATCTTTTCTGGGACAGAAAACTTAACACCAGCACATTTCTGGGTGGCTGTCATTTGACCAGTACACTAAAGCAGGCTAGATAAATTAGATGACCAAAAATAAAAAAAATCTTCTTTGTATGATATACTTCATTTTCAAAATAGTTGTAAATACAGCCTCATTAAAATAAAGTTTACACTTACTGGGCTGGATTCCAAGCACCGCCCAGCAAAAGGCTCTGGAAGAAGCCCAACTGAGCACCAAAAAAAGAAGTGGGAGATCTACACAGAGAAGACCTTGTGCAATACAGGAACATGAAGGAAGCAAGCATATCATCCCCTTTGCCTGACTTGCCAACCATGCATCTGGCACTGGGAGAAGGACCTGCACTAGCAAAAGATTGCTGGCAAGAGGCAGGAGGGATGATTTTCCCTTTTCAGTGCAGCTGCCTATATTGTGTTCTCCTGTCCACATGGGTCCCCCAGCATTGCTTTTTTTGGTTCTCAGGGGATGTTTCTGCGGGAGGAGAGGATATTCCTTTCATTGGTGGTGAATCCAAATCATCATCCAATGAACCCATGATCACCTAATCAAAGTTACAACCCAGAATTAGTGCAAGTGTTACACGACCCCTTTCTTTCTCTTGGGTAGATTTGGTCTTTAAGCCTTTTATTCTTGCCCTCTCTTGGTAGATTGCTGCCACCAGGAATTAAATTCCAGAATAACTTAAATTTCTCCTTTCAGTAACGTGCCCAAGGGTCAGGCTTTTTGTGGTACTATGTGGCCCTGAGGAAAGGAATGGGATATAGGAATGACAGATACTCTGGGATATTAAAAAAAGTAAACTTATTTTTATAAGAAGCGTTTCAGTTTCATATTATTTCTAAAACCTGATGGTTTCAAAAGAGTATTTCTTGAGTCTTAAAGTTACTTTACTTAAACCCAGTCACATAGATCTTCTCTCAGGTTTCACACACAGTTTGCCGCTTTTGATATTAATTTCTCTCTCAATTACAAAGTAAGACCTTTCAATAACTATGGTTGTCAGTTCTGGAAAGTGAATTCACTAGTCTGTAAGTAAATGGTTTCCCTTTGTGCCCTTATATATGTACATACAGAAACAGAAATACATGTTTTCTTTTCTTTCCCCCAATGTAAGTTGTTCTGCATCTGAAATTAACTTCCAGCTAGCATCCCAATGTAGTTAAGATTCACAATAAAAACAGTAAGTTATTCAGTATATGAGTAATTTTCTAATGTAGAAAAAAAGACAAACGTCTAAAACTATAATTCAAGTGCCCCCTCCTAGGCTGTTTAAGGGTTAACATGACAATGTTTAAAGATTACTAGCCAGCATACAGTACAACTTTAGTTTAGGAAGTCTGAAATAAGTAAGAAACTTGATCTGAATCAATGACAAATCAGACTTTTATGGCAAATCTAAAATCACTGATCATTTTGATTTGTGTTTATCTTACGCTGATGTCAAGGCAGATTTCCAGAAAAAGTTTCAACCAGCACATCATTTTTTCACCACTACATAATAGCAAATAAGGTGGAAGCAGCACTGCTTACTGGACAGCAATTTTGCAGCACACATGTAAGTAAGTACACACAACCTGGTGTTCCTCAGTAAGAGACAAGTGAAGATGTTGCCCAGGAAGCAAACTTCAACATTCTGCCATTCAAACCAATAACAAGATGCTAATTAAGCACTGACTGTATATAACTTCTCATTTACTACTTAGAGGAGCATATTCCTTAAGATTCTGCTCCAATTAACTGTCCACTCAAGCATTAGCAGCAGAGATAACTACACAACACCAGCATGTTTTGGTTATACGATTCATTTGAGAAGAGATCAAATTCTAGTGAGTGTTCAAATTTTTATTTTTAAAATTCTACTGCATTATGAATCCAAGTTCTTCTTCCCCTACTGAGGGGAGGGGAAGGGGAAAGGCGAGGCAGCATCCAAATACCCTGTGTGTACAAAGTAAGAGGAACACATTTTCTTTTTGGCACAACATCTTGTGGCTCATAGGGTATCATTCAAGTTGCCGCTGAACAGTCAGATACCACTGCAAGGGAGAGCTGAGAAGGAACCATGAGCTAGGTAAACACAGTCTGGGTTGAATCCCAATTTAGGTTTTTTAAAGATGTTTAAATTTAAAAGTAGTGGCTCACCTGTTTTCCCCCTGAATTACCTATATCCATAGTATTAAGGTATTTTTAAATGCACTCTTACCTCATCCCAAAAACTGACCACAACCCTGTACCACTCCAAAGTTGTCAGCCTGTATTCAACCACATTACTAAAACTTAAAAGCCACTGCAATCTTCCTAAGAGGGGGAAGACATTTCTGCCAATTCCCTACTCTCATATGCTCTTCCCAAGGGTCTACTGACACCACAGGAACAACGTTTGAAGAGAGCTGCAAGGGGGAGTGGTGGTGAAAATCACTGCCCCCTCATAAGGAAGCAGAGGCCCTTAAGTTCTCTTCACTCTGTGGTTGGACACAGACCACTAATATAATCCCCTAATATAATAAATATAACTATTCAGCATCAGCAGTAACAGAATTGGTTGGAATACATTATATAGAGCGATTCTCAAGAATTTAATGTAACCATTTCTAAAAAATAAAGTTGTGTCTAGTTGCCACTATCCTTCAGAAGGAGAAATCAATAAAATAAGCAAAGCTAGAAAACAACTGTGGTGAATACCAATGAAAAAGGAGTAAGAAAAATGATGCCATAACCAAAGTTCAAACCAAGTGTCTGGATAAGCCTATTCCTGACCCTGCTTGATAGAAAGCAACCATACAGCAACTGATTCACTGCTATGAATTGTTTCAAAGTTGCTGGTTTCCAATTTGCAGAGAACGAGGCTGGAGAAAAATAAAATTTGACATGATTTCAGAACCACAGTTACTGTCAGAAAAGCATTTATCAAACTATTTTCTATACATGGAGAAAGGAAAAGAAAGAAATTGACTATTTTCTAGAACAATGTTATATATTGGAAATGTTTGACAAACCAGTTCCATATTTACTGAGAGATGCCAGCTAAGTAAATGAATTATAAGCTACTAACAAAAGATACCCAGAACTTAATGTGTTTACTCTAGGGAAAAAATATACAGGAATTACTTCATAAAGTATTCCCCCACCCCCAGGAGGAAAAAAAGGAAGGGGGAAACTGTTTCCCCCGTATGGCATCAAAACATCCCGAAATTTTACATCTCTAATGGAAATTCCACTTGTCCAAAAGTCAAGCCTTTGTTAGTACTGCTACCACAAAGAATCTATTTGAACATAACTGACAAAGGTGAAGGAGAGGTAAATCCAACCGATTCTGCTAGTAAGTCATGATAATTAACTGTGGAAAAGATAACTGTCCCTCTTATTATTACCAAGATGCAAACATTCACGATAGTTAGCCAGTACCAGAAGTTTACATTCTCCAATACTTTTGCCTACTTCAACAAAAATAAGCACTTGTTCAGAGTTAACCCACTCTTAACCAAGAAAGCGTCAAAGTATTTTTCAAAATGAAATTGTATACTAGAGTCATCTCAACTTTTGCAGAAAAATATGACCTGTAAATTTCTCCAGAATGTTTCCCAATACCCTAAATACAGTATGATCTGATTTAGTATATTTATTTCAACTTATATTTATTAAACAATTGTTATATAGAGCTTGTGAATTTTATGTCCCAGTAGCAATAAATACTTTCAACTGCCAAGTTTGCTAATAAATTATTAGGTAATGTCACCCATTCACTGTTATTAATTTTATGAAACAATGAAAATTTTCCAAGGAAAAAACAAAGTACTAGAAACTTTTGCAGAAAGTTTTTCATCCCACATCTCTAACGATGGCCCAAAAATGCCACTGCAGAACTGATATTACCCCTAGAATGTGTCTGGAATACAAGCATGTAAAAGAACCAATTCACCAAGAGCTCACAAAATTCAAGTTCTGCCATACTAATAATTTCACACCTTGAAATACAAATTCAATACAACTACCTGCAATATAATCAGAAACACAAAATTCTTGACATCTCAAATATTTAATTGCTTACTTAATTTTAAAAAGGAGCATTTGAGACAACTATTGAATGATTTATCTTGCCTGTGGTCTTAAGTTTTTCAAAAATGTTCAGGTTTTATGCTTTAAATATACTCTGAGCCAGAAAACTACTAGAAAGCAGACAAGAGAGCTCCTGCACAGATTGGCAAGTGGAAGACCTATCCTCACAGTCTATGAGGCTTCTGCATGCTGTTACTTTGCCCAATATGCCAATAATATTTCTGCATTAAGCTACGCAATCTGCCAGTTCTGGGACACAATTATGTAGTCATAGTTAAACAAAAAGAGAGCATAACGCAAAGCCTTAAATAGCAGCACAAGGCAGAGAACCAATTACATGAAGATTGGTTTCTTCTATACAGACTGCAATTGTCTACAGTCCAATTCATAAGCAAAAGAAGCTACAAAGGCAGCTGCCACTCGGCCCCATACAGAGAACATCACTCAAAGGAATGGTGCACTGACATACCAGAAAACACTTGGCAGCTGTGTAAACAAGCATTTCTATCATTATTCAGTAGTAATGGGAGCACGTTTCATCAACTCAATTAAACTACAATAAAAATTGATGCTAAGTTAGATGCTATATTCAGTCATTTTTGTAAATACTTGCTAAAAACAAAAGTATTTTGAATCATGTTTATTAAAGAACAAGCTTTAAACATTGTTGGCATTACCTATCCCACTAGAAAGGGGACTTTCAGACAGGAGGTATACGAAGGACATCATGAACAATGGCAGTAACTAGAAATGTAAGTCCTCCTGTCCCCTCATAAATGACTGAAATTCAATTTAAATTTCAAATTAATGTTTGACTTCTTTGCATTTTTAAAATTGTACCATGTTAATTTCATGTGCTCTATAAATCTCAGAACATTTTCAAAAAGACAAAAATAGGAGAACTGCATGATTACTTAACTTTATTTACTGTATTTATACCCTGCCTTTTCCCCCAATGGGGACCCAGAGCAGTTTACATCATTCTCCTTGCCTCCATTTTATCCTCACAACAACCCAGTTAAGTAGGTTAGGCTGAGAGGAAGTGAGTGGCCCAGGGTCACCCAGCAAGCTTTCATGCTAGACTGGAGATTGGAACCTCGGTCTCCCAGGTTCTCATCTGACATTACCATACCACACTAGCTCCAAGCAAAAAACCTCAAAGCACTGTTCAGATGGCTTAAATGTTACATTCAAACAAATTTAAGGTTTAACTCGGAAGTTGTTTTTCTTAGGATAATTATAAATATACAGGTTAGTTTTTTTTTAATGTATGCAGCAGTATAAGCAAAAATGTAAGGGACTGAAAACTATATATATTAATTTTAGCTCAAAGAGCTGTGTAAGAAAAGCCATTGAGTCAGCAGTTTAACTTTCACTTAGGACAACTTCAATTTCACTGTTGCTAGAAATGCTGCCTCTACTTGTTAGTTTCAGTTCAGATGAAGCAAATCAATTTCAAACTACCTGAGATTCTCTCCCACTAAAGAATGCGTCTACCCACAACAAACCTAAAGGAAACTTACTTCTTGTCTCCTAAGTCTGCTGATGTAAGAGTAATCTTAATAAATTTGAAAATGCCCAAAGTGGTATTCTACTCACTAATCAAGTTACCTGTTAATTTTATAAGATAATCTATTTTTAGAAAAGGAAAAGTTTCCAACCCACATTAGTGGTAACAGGGCAAGCAGCCCTTCCTACTAAACATAAATAAATAAAAATTAGTGGAAGCCTTCAGTAACTAGTTTAGGCCTAAGAAAATCAGGTCATTTGTTAAAACATTTGCAAGATTGTCACAAATATTTTGAAGAACTACGTTTCAGATTCACAGTTTAAGAACTAAACTTAGAGAGGTTAATTTTTCTTCTCCAATAATGGACTATATTATATGCCTTTGACTAAGGATGAGAAGAATGTAATACACTCTTACCTATACTGAAATAAGTTTACAGTTTCAAAAGCTTTATTCTAAACTGTACAGTAAGAGCAAAGAACCATTAGGAAAAGGCTTGGATCTTTGATCTTCCATGTTTAAATACTACTCAGCTGAACCTTTGTATATGGATGAAACTACGGTTGTGATTATAAAAGCACTGGCAAATTTCTGGGACCAGATGGGTTCTCTACTGAATGGTATAAAACCTTTTCAGATATTTTAATTCAAAAATTGTATCAACTGTATAATGAGATTTTTGAATTCCATTTACTGTTAACCTCACTGCAGGATGCTTATATTACTGGGATTTCAAAAGCCTGGCAAAGACTATATTCAGCGTTAGGGCTGTGCACGGGTGGAGAGATTCGGTATTCCCGCTTCGGGAATACCCCCAAATCCAAAGCGGCAAGCTCAACTGAGGTCTAAATATGATTGGCCAACCTTTGCTAAATGGCAATATTTACAACTGCAACATTTGTTGGTGTTCAAATATGGCCAAACATCTTGTGATATGATTTCATCCCGCTGGACCAAGTCTGACTTTACCAAAAGACTTTTTAAAACTGAGTACTTAATGTGCCAAATACAAATGACAATTCCCTGTTTAGTATATTGCCTACAGACGACCAAGCTATGTATATTGTCTACAGACGACCAAGCTATGCTAATGTTACACAATCTCTCTTTCTACTGATATAAAGGAGTGTACTTGCCCATCAGCCATTGTGCTTTTCTCAACTGAGGTCTAAACATGATTGGCCAACCTTTGCTGAATGGCAATATTTACAACTGCAACATTTGTTGGTGTTCAAATATGGCCCAGCATCTTTGAGTGCTTCAGAATCTCCCCACTTTTGGAAACTCTCACTGAATCAACACAGAAAATGAAACCTACGGTATTTGTCTATAAATATTTGAACTTGGTCAATAAATATGATATAGTCTCAGAGATCAATGGAATAGTGAGCTAGATCATTCAATTCCGCCAAAGCGATGGGATAAGGCTTTAAGCCTCATATTTGCTGTTGCTGCAATGGGTCTTAAATTGTGACTTATTCAGCAAAAAATTATGTTTTAAGTACAATGTCTAATTGCTAACAGTGTGAATTATAAGATGCATCTCTTCAGCATACACTTTGAACATGTCTAGTCATTCAGTCCTTTCGGGAGAAAGGCATTAGCCATACTAATTTTGTATTAGAATACTCGTTTACTTTTGAGGATGCCTGTCTTTTGGAACCTAACTGATGATCAATAGAAATTGACCCTCTATGCTCTTACAGTCACTAAAAGACATAATACAAAACTGGAAAGACAGGGACCAACATCCTGTAACTCACTGTATTGAGGACCTTATAAATTTATCAACATTTGAACATATGGAATATGGACTTATTTTTAGATTATTTGGAAACTTTTATAGAAGCATATGTATAAATTTGCCAACAGTGTTTTTGTTACCAGCATTGTTTTTTGTTTCTTTTGTTTTGGACCAATTAATAAAAATGTTTAAAAAATTAAAAAATGGACTAAAAAGCATTACTGCTGAAAATATACAATTGGAAACAGAAGCATGTCAAAATAATGAAATAACATTGCAGATAAATTTGTAGCATTCTTACTACATTAAACTTTCAACAATACTGAGACAGATATTAAGTCATCAAAACAAGAACAATTTATGTTCTGAAGTACTATAATCTCTTATCTCTGGATTTTTTTTACCAGAATTCAGGCCTTGCTGCATGCCTTTTATTTGATGCTCAAACAATTTACATCATAACACTGAAAATATTTTACTCAAAACAACTGTAATAGTATTATAATCACCAATATGCCAAAACTATTTACAAAAAAAAAAACCCTATTCAGATTGCAACCACAAAATCCAATGTCATCTTGTGATATGATTTCATCCCGCTGGACCAAGTCTGACTTTACCAAAAGACTTTTTAAAATTGAGTACTTAATGTGCCAAATACAAATGACAATTCCGTTTAGTTTGGGGACTGTATATTGCCTACAGACGACCAAGCTATGCTCATGTTACACAACCTTTCTATTGATATAAAGGAGTGTACTTGCCCATCAGCCATTGTGCTTTACTGCATTTCCCTGCACAGCATTGGAGCTGATGCATCTAGAGTTTTTCCACACTTCCTTCCTCTGTCTCATTACTCTGAGTGTATAGGAGCTGTTGTAGTGCTGCATTTTCCTGGATTACTGTACAATGCAAGGAGCCTGGCAACACACAGGAGGAACCTACACTGTAGTTTCTTCTTACATTAATATTAATACAGTTTCCCCAAGCTTTGACATTAACATGGAGTTCATACCATGTTGTCTTCATATTAACTTGGTGACAAAAGGAGAAGGGTGATGTCGCCACTTCCTAACTCAAAAAACCATGTAAGAATTCTGCCTACAATGTCTTTTTTATAACCCTGGCAGAAAAAGTGAGAGACCCACAAATACAGAATACCCACACTGGTTATCAGGAAAACATGGCAGGTTGCCAACTGCTGCATGAGCTTGTTCTTCCCTCTGGAAGAATGGGCACACATAAAAGGCACAGAATAGATACAGAGGCTAGGCAGCAACTGAAACAGAGAATGATCAAGACTAGGGCTATGCTATTCGGGTTTCGCTTTGGGTAAAGATACCCAAAGTGGACCCGATTTGGGAGTATTCTAAAGCGGGAATACCGAATCTCCCCACCCATGCACAGCCCTAGTCAAGACCAATCCAGAAGTTCCACCAAAATCAATGTCTTTTCTTTAAACTAAGCATGTGTAGTTCTGAAACAGTAAAGGAAAGCTGGCAAGTTTTACCAGGTACCTGCTAGCTTCAGAAACATAATTAAAAGAATGCACCTATACAAGTTTCACTCCTTAAAATTATGGCTACATCAAAGCTAGAAGAGGTAATGCTGTGCCACTAAAAGGATCCTTTCAAACTACCTTAACTTTGTAGCAATTGCTGGTTAACATATCTACCACAAAGCTATCTTGTTTAAAGACACAGAATATCATCAAAGCCTAGAGATCTAGAGTAGTGTGGCTTCAGTTTATTGACATTTTTTAATATGAGAATCCCCGTGATCCACTGACACCTTTTAAGTCCAGCTAATATGTATGCTCTCTGCAACTTTAAATAGTTAAGGCATAGCAATTATCTATCTAAGAGCATACCAGTAGACTGGATTTCATTAGGATGCATTAGATGATCCGCCAGAAATAGGCCAGTGGTCCACCTTTTGCCCACTTATCAAAAAGGCACATTTAAACCTTTCAAGCAACTATTCCTCAAATGTTTTCACACAATATTCACTAATTAATTTCACAAAAGGTAAATTTGTAATCATAATTAAAATAAATGAACCAAATATGCAGAAATGTAATAGCACAGAATCAAGCATCATACTTTATCTCCATTTAATTATCTTTATTTATATCCTGCCTTTCACCACAATGAAGACCTAAAGCAGCTTATATAGTTCTCCTTTTCTCCATGGGAAGTGGTATTTTACAAGACAAGTCAAAATTCAGTCTCTCTCAACCAGGATTCTATAAGACATCATCATGGGTTCCGTGGGATATCGTGGAATAAACAAAAAAAAAATGAAATACCACAAAAAAAATCAAAAGTACAAGCCCAAATTTCACTCTTAAAGTAAACCTTTTATTTACTTTAGATATGAATTTTATTTTGATGCTTAAATAAACCATTTTGATTTGATATTCTGGTATTTGAAAAAAAGGAAAGATGCTTCACTTTTTTTCTTACAATACAAGCTTACTTATATGGAGTATAGCAGCTCTTTACGAATAAATTTTCGTAACAATTTAGCAGTAACTGAATTGCACTCTCGACCATAAACTTCGTCTGACCGGTTTCCTCAGAACTTAAATGAATTCAGGAGTTCCTCCACTGGAAAAAAAGGTTGAGAAACACTGACTTCCTAATGTGCATGCTATAAAAAGCATCAGATACTAATAGCTATGCATAGAGGCATTCAAGGAGGTCCACTGAAGTTCTTCACAAAAGTGAAAACTTCTTATATGTTGAGTATGTCAATAAAATGTTTTTGTCTAGAAACACACACTGAAGACAATGGAAACAATGGCTTGGATACTACCTAAAATTTTTGAGAACCCGCACATTTCTGCTTGAGAAAAAAGGAAAGGATTAATATTAGAATCAACTGGATTTTTCTTCATTTTCTCAAGTATGTTAACAGATGTCAATACACAGGGCAACAGAGGTAGATGAAAGTTCACTTAGTTCACAATAAAATACAGGGATAGCACTGGATGCTGAACTGTTCAGCACTTAACGTTCAAAACTCAAGAATGCTTTGGCTCCCCATACTGTAGGGAATACTACAGTATTCCCCACTTCCAACCCCACTCTAAGGTAGATCTGTAGAGGCAATGTGGAAGTTGCTCTCCAATGGGAACAACCTCTAGAAACTAGTACTCTTCTTGCGTCAAGGATTTACTGCCCTGGATCCTATTTTCATTAAACACAGATAAAGTGTTTATAAGAGTTAGAGTTATAATGTACTTTTATCATTTGATCATTCGTAATAGCTAACTTGACAGTCCCATGCCACTCATTAGGGCAGATAAGGTCATCCCCAGACAAAGTAAAGTTTTTGTTATACTCAAGGAACTACCCAGGCATTCACAAAAGTTAGCTTGTAATAATCATCCATCCCTCATGCAAAGGCCTGTTAAGGAAAGTGTGCGCTTATTCCCTTCAGAAGCCACGGAATGCTGAGGGCAGCTTAATGTCAGATAAGGAGGGAACAACAGAAGGAAAATTACCTGAACTTACAGTAAGGTGTTCCTTCCTCGTGCCCAATTCCTGCCATCCTCAGTTCGAGATGCTATAAGCTTATAAGGATCTGATGGCTTTGAGCAAACAACAGGAAATGAAAGAAAAGTGCTTCCCCTCCTCCCCAATCTTAGTTGCACAGACTATAGTACTTTAAGGTTTGAATGAGATAGCTCACAGTATCTCAGAACTGGCACTTGAAATGAGGGTTGGTAGATACGTGATGAAAGATGGGCACATTCGTCAAGTCCACTTCCCTCCATGCTGCAAAATGGAAAGCCCTGAACCACATCATGCATATATTGGGCTATGTGAACAGGTTTTTTTTTTCAGAACCCAGGACTATAGAACGACTAACCCATGCGCTGAATTTCTGAGTTCCAGTGCTTGGTGCTCCAGTGCTTGGTGCTCCCAGATCTCAGCAATTTCTCTCCAGTGCCTTAAAAGTGTTTCCCAATCCTCCCAAATTCCATGATTTCTCAAGAGTCTCTAAATTGTATATTCTAATTTTTGTAAGCTGTACCAATTTTAACTTTACACAACAGCTACACTGAAATTAATGAATACAGCTAAAACAATTTGGAATATACCATTTCTTATAACTTTGTTGGACTGGATTATGTGTACAGTGTGACACCATCATGACACCAATCATGACACCAGCAAATGGAAATCTCTACTTAGCTACTACCTCCTTTTTGCACCATGGAAGAATACATTGCTCCCGATTCAGAAACTGGAAGTTTAGCTGACCCCGACATTCCCTCACTTCCGTGTTTGCTTACACAGCCACCTAAAAAATGATTAGCAGTGTCTACTCTGATAGTATAGAAACACTGTTCACTGCAAATTGTACAGGAAGCTCTTAAGAATTTTCTCCCCCATATTCCCCCTCTCCTCGCCCCTCTATACCCCATGTATGACAGTGCTGATAGTTAGTAAAAGAGCAAAATCCAGGTTCCTGATAAAGCAGAAACAGTTATTCTAAAGAACAGCAAACAGAAACCTGCTCACTATTCTACTTTATCAACCAAAGTAGTCTTTTAAAGATGCTACTGAAATTTGAAGTAGGCAGTAGGCAGAAAAGACAGGCCCAAGACCAAGAAACCACAACAGAGCTGAATAAGTTTATTTTAAAGGAAGTTGACCAAAGATTAAAGTTAGAACAGCACCAAAATAAAAACACTTTGCAGTATAATTGTTCTGCACTTTAAAAAAATTAAGCTAGTCTGAAAATATTAGATGTCTCAAACTACACCTTGAGTCTTAAAAATCCAACATTACTAAACTATGACGAGTATTTTTTAAGATTCAAGAGTTTCTACCTGAAATTAACTTCTAAACTAAGTTTATTCAGTACAGCTGCTATATCTACTTCAGTAGAATACAAGAACAGCCAATTTCTTGAAGCAGTAATAAGTTTCAACGTGAACTAAGACAGAAAAGCCACCAGTCGTATGAATTTTGATAAAAATAGTCAAAATAGCAAGGTATTTTAAAGTCTATCACTTTAATGGAAAATAAAATATAATGTACAAGTGGGGACCCACAAGGACTTACCAGGGAGAAGAAATCCCATTCTCCTTTCTACCTGATTCCACTTCCTTTTCACCCCCACCAACACCATATCTTCCTGGTCTTAGCAATCAACTCAAAGTTAGGAGCCAGTTCAAGATGCTACAATTACCCAAAACACCACCTGAATTCTGTTTCTACTCCCAAATGTCTGCACATGTGCTTTTTTTTTTTTTTTTACACCACAAACTCAAGGGGCTTCCCTAGGCCATGGCACACTTGTTTATTCTCTTGGGGCCCAGCCCTTGTCTATGAAGGTTGAACTGAACCATAAATTTCCAAAACAAACTTATAGATTTATCAAATGTAATGAACTTTCACACCTTGTGTTACACCTAACATTATGTTCTAAGGAGCACATACCATAAAATTTACACAGGAAAATAAGGTTAACATTCAAGTTACTAGGATCACACAGCATCCCTTTTTTAGGACTTTCCACAGAATCTCCATTTAACACCTTCTACATAGTATCTGATCCACAAGCAAAGCTCTTCCTCATGGTCAAGCATTCAATACATTTTTACAGCATATAGCAATTTCAGGAACCCCAATTCCAAATTATTCTCCTGTTGTGAAATATTTACATACAACCGCAAGCTCCTCAGCCTAAGAAACACACATGTATTCTTGCCACAAGGTGTTTGAGAAATGCACAGAAAAGGCCCTAGGGAACATACTTGGTATAAGTCTAAATTTTGAAAGGAGGGTTTTTTTAAAAAATGCACAACAAAACAGAGCACTACCTGTGCCATACTATCACTTAGCCGAAACCCTCAACTGGAACAAATCAGTTTGAGGCCCTAGGTACACCTGGGAAGGGAAAAACAACTCAAACCTTATATTTGCTTGGAAGTAAATGCCATTGAAAAGGCAGCTTGCTTTGCACTGATTTTATTTGAATTGTGGAAGCAAGTTGTTTTTACTCTAGACTTGTAGAACCCATTTCCCCTTTAAGAGTTTAATGAACTACTAAAGATCAGAAACACAAACAGGATTATATTGGCAAATATATCACTCTCATCTTAAATTCCTTCTGCATAGTAATTTTGGCTGAATAAAAACAGGTTAGTGATGTTTCAAAACAGTCCATACAACTCTAAATGACAGACTACTAGAAGTGTGGATTATGTCTGACAGGTGATTACTAAAGACCCACTGGTTGACTGAACTAGAGTGGCAGTGACAAGGGCGCCATTCCCAGATGCTAGCTGTTTTTTCTAGCAAAGGTATTAGCATTGAAACACTGCACGGACACTGGGGAAAAGCTCCAACACAACTCAGAATCACCATACAACTGATTTGGTGGAGATGGGAGGAGGACCACCCATAGTCGGCAACACTGAACTGTGTTGGGCTAGGCACACACATGCACGAATGAGAAAGTAACAAGCATGACTTGCACCCATCATCATTTCCCTATCCTGTACAGCCACCAGCAAAGACAAGGCAGAGCTCTGAGACCTTCATAGCATTTGTGGGGCTTGGCTCACTCCAAGCCTGTCGAGTCAAGCACAACTTTTGATTTCTCCCACCCACTCAATTTTTTCTGCTTGCACATCAACAACTTCACAGACACTACATTTTTCAGCTTAGGCCAAAAACTTGCCTGCTCCTGAACTCTAAGGTTTTAGGTGGTATCCTGTTCACTTAGCACTAGAATTACACTGGCATAGCAGCAGGGTTTTCGAGGCACAGGTGAAGCATAGTTATATCCTATGCAAGATACCTCTGCAGCTGCCTTTCGCAGCAGAGTTCTGTCACAAAGCTTCTAGAGAAGGGGATACAATTGCCTGTTACAATATTCAAAATGCAGTCTGGAACACAAAGGCAGGGAATCCTGAAAATAGTTCCACTATTATAATAATCAGCAAATTTACTAGAACTGATAACAAATCAATACAAAAGATATGTTAGGCAAATACAGAATTTATGATAATTTGTGAAGAACTTGATTATACCACAACACATAAAATGCTGGCCTGTAATAGCCCAAGTAAGTAGGGGGACCCTTCAGAAACAATGTATTTCTATCCTGCTATATGCAAGTATCTAAAACTGTATCTCACTCTATTACTTAAGATACCTCTATTTTGTACTATTTGGTATTTCATCAAAAAGCCAGCCTTAACCTATTAAAATTATAATTCAACTTGCACCAAATATTAGTATTGGGTAAACCTGAAGGGTAGGTTTAGGCAAGATAGTAACTTGCCCATAACTATCCAGCAAGCTTCATAGAAGAACTAGTAACAGTTGGGTTGAAAGTCCTGTTCAAGTCCAAATTCTATCCATTACACCCAAATGGATATCAAACCAGCTATCTTCATATGATGAGAGTGCTAAGTACCTGCTCTACATTGAGATGTCTAAGGCTTGACTCCGTACAATCCAGTTTCACTTCATTTCTTTCACTGCACTGTGAAGGAATATACTAGCAGGGAGTAAAAACAGGTTCATTGGAAGAGTTCAAGTCTATGAAGACAGCTGAATTTTAGAGCTGCCAGATTTCCCCAAATACCTCAGTGCGTTAACACCAGTATCCACTTGTAGGATGGCAGCATCTTCTTTGCCTCTAGACTCTCTATATTTTAAAAGTTCTAATTAAATACAAATCTAGTGTGTGTTCACCATCTCACTTAAGTTCATGTGCTAAGTATTTGGGAGTACTTGTTTAACAGTTAAAATGTAACAGTTAACATGTAAGAACCAAAAAGTTAAATTTCTACATGTGGCCAGTAGAAGAATCTAATGGGGGAACTTAAATGTTGAGGCCTCAGACCCATTTCTAATCCTTACTTGTAACATGGGACCCATTTAGTTTTTGTTATACATGTCTTTTTTTAAAAAAATCCTTCTTTTCATATATTCTTCTTTTGTCTCCACCTATCCTATTTTTAAAGTACTTTAAACAACAAGCTTGTAGCCACTTTTAAAATATGCCCCAATACAAAGTGGGTTATACCCAACTGTAAGTAAAATCAACTGCTTAAAATCAAGATGTTCTCCATAATATTCCCCTGCTTGCTTTGTATTCATAAGTTACATATTCAGCCTTAGTCAATTTTGAGGTTTAATGACACAGACAACAATTATGATCACAAGTACCACTGCTACTGGCAGATACCAGAAGTCACTGAAGCCTTCTTCTACAAAAAAAGAAATTCAACTAGAAACTGAACAAGAGTTTAAGAATGTTTTACTGTCTTTTAAACCATACTTTCAAGTTAACCAAAATTTTGTTAGCAGTGTATCAGTAAATGCTTTCCCCCCTAAACTATATAGTTTTTTCAGAAAACAAATTAAAGCACAGGAACCAGAAGCTTGGTTTATACCAGAAGGCATACATTACAGGAAAAATGTTTGCTGAAGTAACTAGTAACTTGAATAATTTACACTGTACGAGTTCTTAAAAAAATGGCAGCAAAACTAAAAATTCTGAAGTATTGCAAATGCAGGGAACTCAGATTTGGCCACGACTGGAAACATTACTCATGAAAATTGTCCCTGCTTCACAGATCTTTCTTTATAGCACATGAATACAAGAATCTATATACTCAATCATACAATGAGCAGTTGGAAAGGGGCATGGTCTCTTCACCTTCTCAATAGTTCAATCTAGACCAATCCAGCAAGGATTACAAAGTGTGCAGCTTCAAGGTACTTTCCTACTCAGAATGCATTCAGCAATGGTATCTATGCACAAAGTCTACATTACATGTGTATTGCAGCAAAGTTTTCAGTGGAGGATAAGAGACTCCACTGAGCTCTATTTTTAGCTATCCAAAAAGAGCTACCAGAAAAAAATCACTGCCCTCTATTAGTTAACAACTAAAATCTATATGTATTTTAAAAGGTTAATGCTTTGTTATATGTTGAGTGTAACTGATCAGCTCTGGAACTATAAGGTAATAATCTCTATCTCTTGGCACTGAATTTACAACAGAACTTTTTCTAACTTTTGTTAAGTTGTGAGTAAAACGTGTTAAATAGAAATAACTAAGAGATTTAACTGTGAAAAAGTAGTTTATTTAATCCTAAAGCCACAAGCATTACATTTGTTATATGTATAAAACAAAAAAAACCCTATGAGTATTTCTAGTTTAAAATGATGCTATTTAGAGCAAAATGCTTCAGTTTTGATGGTATAATGCTTTGTTTTGGAATAAATGTAAAAAGTTAAAAGTATATCAACAAAAATTGATTAAAATTTAACTCACCACCATCCCTCTCTCTAACTCTGTGAGTATGCATACTTTTAGCTTTACTGTGGCCAGTGTTGTCAACATATTTGTTTTCAGGGCTATCAGATCGCCGCAACATTTTATTTGGTGGTGAAGGGTCTGTGGTGTCTCGCATCTTGTCATGCCGGTGATCACCACCACTGGGGTGACTCTTTGATGAGTATTTAAGAGCCTGTAAAAAATTACAAGACAAACACAGATTTCTAAGTTGAGCTTGATAGCAAAGATAGAATTTACAACCAGGGTTTTTAGCCTACATATTTATATTCCTCTACAAATTAGGAAAATTCTAAGCAATGACCAGAGTGCTCATGCAAGAGGTTTGAACTACCTTAGAAGTATCCTGATCCTCTCATTGAACTGCTGATCCCTCTCATCACAAAGTTTTTGAAATATCTCTAATGCAGCATACAAAGGCTACTTAAAAAAAAAGTCTAGTCGCCCCTTTGACATTTTATCAGTTGCACAATTCTTCAGTATTCTGGTCTTTCTAACCCCAATATATTGTGTAGAAGTTCTACTGCAGATCTGTAATGTTTATTTAGAGTAACATACTAGATTCAGAGTGTGGATCCAAAATCAGTATATTTCACAGTATTTTCAGAGTTATTAACTATGAAATCCCATGCAGAGTTGCACCCTTCCAACCTCATTGATTTCAATCAACTTAGAAAGATACAACCCTACATAGGCCAGCACTGAAAATGAAACATCTTTTTTTTGACACCTACAGTATAGTTCTTTTCTTTGTAGAGAACAGCATGGATTTCAAGCTAACATTCAATTAAAGGCCACCACATTACCATATACAAGTGCCTTTAAAGTCCTAAACAGGCTGTGGGCTGCTGTCTATTCTTCAGTCCTATCATTACTGTGAAATCTATTCCACAATATTTATGTAAGTTTTAGTTTTAATCAAAAACAAGGCCCCATTAAGCAAGGCAGGCAGCTAAAAAAAAATAAGTTTCTCTAAAAAGCTGCAAGATCTCCCTTAAAAGTTTTGCAGGACCCTAAACAAGATTACAATGGAGAAAAGACACAGTTGACATGTTGTAGCTGCTCTGCATGATTTTAGCACCAGCATTACCTTGTGTTGTGCAGAACACAACATGCAGTAAACAGGTTTGGTCAGCAGCTCTCCCCCCCACACAAGCCTCTGAACAGTGAGTGTTTACATTAGGCAGGCTGTCACTGAAGACAACTCACAGTTGTCAAGAGTTTGCTTCTACAGCCAGGTATGAAAATAAAACTTCAGGCCATCTTATTTCCATCCCTGCTTTTCTTAGAAGCACAGCTCTTTTGTTGTGTGGGCAAGTAGTGTTAGGGTGGGAGCATACATGACAAAAGAAAACCTGCAAGCTACGTTTTAACCCTTCTTACCAGTAAATTTCTACACCTCTTTCGTTACTATCCCCGTTCCATTGCCCTTCCTTTAAAAAAAAAATCTCACAGCAAGAGTTTGAGGAACTAGGCTTCCCCCTTGGGCTTTGCCAACCATAACTCGAAACCAGAGTCGAGACTCGTCCTTCAAGGAATCCTTTAGGGACCCAATGTTCAACCCCAGGGCAGTTTTATGGGGGAGAGGAGAGAGAGGGCGTGCACCCCTCCCCACTTAGCCTCCCTCGCCCTGCGGCCTGCATCGGGCCTAGGCCTCGCTTCCCTGCCCCGCTCTGGCAGGCCCTCTCGCCAGCGAGCGGAATCAGCTGAGGCGGCGGCAACCTGCGCCGCCCGCCTCGCCTCTCCCTTCCGCACCCCCCTCCCGCTGCGGAGCCCGGGGGAAGGAAGCGGTGGCGGCGGCTGCTGCTGCTGCTGCGCGGCCTACAACGGCGGTCGAGGCCTGCGCTCGAGTAGCGCCGCTCACCCTCCCACACTCTAGCGCTTGCCGCCGCAGGCACGGCGAAGAAGTCGGTACCTGGTAAGGCTGCGAGTCCCCCTTGCGGTCGTGACAGCTGGAAAGAGACACAGAGAAGGGGGGGAGAAGAGACGTTAGCGAGCGAGCGACCGTTACTGGCCGTTGGTGCTTCAAGGGGGGGGGGGGAGGTAAAGGGGAGGGCGGAACGGGGGGAGGGGAGGGGTATTTACCCATCATTGAGTCTTTGCTGTTTCCTCGCATACATTACCATCAATGCCCGGCCTGTGTGTGAGAGACTGAGGGGACCAGGAGGGCGCGGCCGGGCCACGGGCGCCGCCGAGAGGGGAGGGGGAAGCAGAGCTCCGGCCGGGGATAGGGAGGAGGAGGAGGGGAAGGGAGGGAGGAGGAGGAGGGGCGGCTCAGGCAGCTCGGCTGTGAGGGGAAGCGGCGCTCACGGGCCCATCTCCTCTCCGCGCCAGCGAGGAGGAGAGACGCCGCTGCGCAACACGCTGAGGAGGAGGAGCGCGGGAAACCACCGGCGCCGCGACTCCCCCGGCGCCGCCGCCCTCCGCCTTCGCTCGCTGCTTGCCCTCCCCCCCTGCTCCCAACACTACCGCCGTCCGATTACATCCGGGAAACTCGGACGCCGCCGCCTTCGCGTCACGTCGGCTCTTTTCGGCTCTTTCCGCCCTAGCGGCTCCTCCCACCGACCTCCGTTCGCGCAGGCCCCTCCCTCTTTCTCGTCGCCCACGTCCCGCCTTCTCCAACTCCACTGCTGCTACGCGGACTTCGGGAAATATCGGCGGTTTCCGTTTCACCCTTGGAGGTGAGTTTAAGCCCTCCCTTCCCTACCTTCGGAAAGTATCGGTATTTTTCGTCCTCCCCCTCTTTCGCGCAGTTATCTCCAGAAAGTGTCGGCTGTTTCCGTAAGTGGGAGGGAGGATGGCGACGAGGCCGCCATCGGCTATATCCGCCACCCTGGTAGACGCTGCAGCATTGCCGTCAGAGGATTTTAGACCTCTGATTGGCTGAGAGGCTTTTCGTTCGGTTCGACGGCGCAGGAGCGACTCCTGCCCTGGGATCAGAGGCGCGTCTTCTTCCATGGATCGCTGGGGAGAATTAATTAGCGTGCACGGTCAGGATGTGAGAATAGGAAACCCGGAGGAGGGCCCCATCAGTGCAGGGGCAGGAACCGCTGCGTAAGAGTTTGCGTCGCCCTGAGGTCGCTGGAGGCAAGGGCGAGAGCCCTGGGCGGGGGACTGGGCTAGGGGACCCGCGCGGGCTCGCCCAGATGCGCGTTTCTACGAGGCAGCAAAGGGCTTGAGACAATCAGGCTTTGCCATCTTAACACGTTTGGGGCTGGGAGGAAGGCTGCGGTTCCTGGCTCTCGACGGGACTTATTTCCAGGCGTTGCGGGAAGGCTGCGATCCTGCGCGCTTGTGAGGGAGTCAGCTCCGCTCGACGCGGTTTTGGGTGACTTGTAGGGGATTGGGCGGCTCAGCTACTACTGAGCGCCTGTTCGGCAGAGGGAAGAGGAGCGGCGAGGGACTGACTGCCTTGGGGCTGCCCCTCCCGAAGCTGTGCCGGGCATAGCCTCCTTGAGCCTCTCCCTGGGCTCCACCCCGAAGGCGCCTCCGACACGCCTCCCCGTCCCGTGGTGAGCTATCGGAGGCAGCGGCAGACTGGTGAGGAGGGGGTGGGGGGCATTTTTGGAAGCACGTGGGTGGGTGGGCGCCCGTTTGTTCTCCCGCACCGAGAGCGGATGGTGGACGGAGGCCTCGAAGAGGTGCCGCCGACATGTCTTCTCCACGTAGAGGGTTTAAAGAGAGAGAGAGAGGTCAAGATGACCCAATACCAACGAAAGGGCTTTTCTGCAGCAGCCTCGGCTTTCCGCTGTAGTGGTTAAGTGGCTGGGTTGCGAATCAGCAGCACTCTGCTGGTTCAGATGCCGCTCCTGCCATGAGCTGAGGGTAAGCCCCTGTTTGCAGCCCCAGCTGACTTTGTTCCGTCCTCTGAGTGGGGCACTAATCTGCTAGAAAAGTGGTGTGTATAAGATCAAAGGGTTCCCCCCCCTTAGCCCAGTGTATCAAGCAACCCTTGCCAAGGTTGCTTCTCTCCTGCTCTGCAGGATCTTTGCCTTCCTTTGCATCCCCTCCACCCAACAGCAGAATTTGAGTCCTGTGTTACCTTAAGAGACCAACAAGATTTTCAGGATGTAAGCTTTCATTTCATTATTTAATTTTTACTTTTTAAACAAACAGTAAATGAAACATTTAAAAAACAGATGACATATACATAAGATTCAAGCAGAGCAAGAAAAAATAGAATAATAAAACTACATAATATTTCCCCTCTCCCATCCCCATAAGCTTTCAAGAGACAAAACTCCCTTCTTCAGAAAGCTGTAACTCTCAAAAGCTTACACTGTGAAAATCTTGTTGGTCTCTTAAAGTGCCACTGGCCTCAAATCCTGCTGTTCTACTGCAGACTAACACAGCTATCTACCTAACACCATAGACAGAGATCAGCAGGAAGGGCAGATGTGGAGGATTACAAAGCAAATGGGGAAGGGGTTGCAGCATAGATTAACAGAAAAAGACATGGCAATATATTCAAAAGCACCCCCTCGCTTGGTCTGGCTAGCTTACAAACAGCTGCATATACTCAAACACACAAAAGGCCATTCTTTTTCACACACCCGCTCATACAAATTCATGCTGGTGTGCAGCCACTGAAAACATATTTCTGAGTACCAGTGGGGGACCTGCAAGGACTTGCAGGGGGTATCGCATTTCCCCCTCCCCCACCATATCTTCTTTCATTTACCAGTCCCCCAGCTCTCTCCCTTTTCCTGCTTCCTTCTCTCTCTCCCACCCACTTCTGTTTGCCCCCATCTTCACCTCCCCCTCTGCAGCAGAGTCTCCTATGGTCCAGTTGTGTGCTGCTGGTTGAACTGGGTCCAGTTGTGTGGGGGGAAGGTAGTTCTGAATTTCCTGCATTGTGCATGGGGTTGGACTAGATGACCTTGGAGGTCCCTTCCCACCCTGTGATTCTATGTAAGACATTCAATCATGTTCATAGGAGATTGGGATCAGTGGCCAGAGTTCTTCATTTCCCATCCCTCCCCAAAAATGCTTCCCTATCTGCCAGAGGGAAAGTAGCCTAGGGGCAACCCTGAAGAAGAAGTGTTGGTAACCCTATTTGGGGATTAGAGTTGCCCATTTTGTGACAGATGCCAGTTTGAGCCCTCTTATTTTTCAGCAGAGGCAGGTGGTTCCTACCAGGGCTGGAGTTTCCCCCAGTTTATGCCTTTAGCCATCTTTATAGAGGTAATTAGTTGCAAAAAAGATACATCCATGCAATACGAATATGTGTCCAGTCACACTGATTACCCATGTTGAGCTGTCCACACATGTGATTCTTGTAACCTGATTCCATAGGATCCCTACCACATGGACTGAGTCTAAAACAAGACTTGGGCTCAAGGGGTTCTGTGCCTATCACTTTGCTTTGGTCTTCTTCCAACAGGAAATCTGTGATATAATAACAACAACAACATAATATAATAACAACAACATAATAATAACAACAAGCATATATACTGCTCTTCTAGTCAGATTAGTGCCTTACCCAGAGCAGTGAACAAGTTAGTGTTGTTATTATTCCCACAATACAGCTGGGGCAGAGAGGAGTATGAAACCGGCTCTAAGTATCATGGATTTAAATGTAGCTTAGAATCAGGATGAGAATAGTGACCTCATGAAAAAAGCTTCGATATTACTAGGCATTATTTACTATATCCTACGCAATGAATGCCCTGACCTGGATAGACCAGGTGAGCCTGATCTCGCCTGATCTCAGAAGAGGCTAAACAGAGTCAACCTTGGTTAGTAATTAGATGGGAGACCTCCCATGAAGACCAGGGTTGTAGAGGCAGGCAATGGCAAACCACTTCTTCCCATGAAAGCCCCACCAGGAGTCGCCATGTTAGCTATGATTGGCAGCACTTTCCACCACCATGCAGTGAAAAGAACATCTTTCTCAGTCCTAATTATTAACATCTCAGAACTGGCATGGGTTTTCTGGAAACGTGCATTAGAAAATGTACTGGAATGTTTTTTAATGCCTCAAATAGACAGTGATCCAATTTAGTATATGTATTTTGACTTATATTTAGAAAACAACATTTTCAAAGTACCCCACGTTATTTCGTGTTCCAATAGCAACAAATACTTGAACTGAAATATTTGATGGGAGGAGGGAAATCAGGTGTGATTTAAATGTTGTATTCAAACAATTTCTGAGCTTTATGCAGAAATTTTTTTTATTAGAATGAAATTTGTGAAAATTTGAGGACAGCATACTTACTTTAGTTAAGAAAAAATGAAGTAGCTAAAAACTGTGAACGTTGATTTTTATTATTTTTACTTCATTCATGGGGACCCAGAGTGTGTCTTACATCATTCACAGCTCCTCTACTTTTTCCTCGCAACAACCCCATGAGGCAAATTAGGCTGAAGAGTATGTGTCTGGCCTGAGGTCACCCAGCAAGCTTCCATGGCAGAGCAGGGAATCAAACCTGGGTCACCTAGATCCTAGTTCGTCACTCTAGCCGCTACATACAGGCTCTCAAGGTGGCTCTCTCATTTTAGCACACCCAAAGGGCTGTACATGATGGGCTGTTGGCATGATTGTCCCCTCATCTATTTCAACAGAATTTTCTCTGGCCCACTGAGGATATTGAGGCCCATCCATTAGCGTTAGTTCCACATCAGATTGATCGTGTAACATGCACTGAATGAGAGGAGACATATCAAGGGGAATTTTAGCTTTGGTTTTGATTTGACCTGCATAGCTGGACAGGTGAATTCAAACGTTTTTTATTTGGATTATTATATGTTTGCAGTTTTACCCCACTCCTAGTTTACAAATCAGCAAAAAATGTGTATTCTTTCACACAATTCCTAGCAGATAATGACCTGAAAAAGCACTAATTACAACTTGGATCCTGCCATGCTTGTTTGATACTGCATTAACATTGACATCCATTAACTGTTACTAATTCTTTGAAGCAACGAATCTTTAGAAAGGGAAAGTTTTCCACAAAACAATTAAGCAGTAGAAAATGTTCTGCCGATACCTCTGTTGAGCAAGTAAATTGTGACTTGGGTAGACCCTGTCTTGCCTGTCAGCCTGAGGAATGTTCATGCAGTAGTCCTTTACACTGTTTCTTTTTTTAAAAAAAAATGACTTTCCTAATAATTAGGCCCCCGTTAATTTGTTTTGGCTTAATAGATTCCTTGTTTCTTTGCTTTGCATAATAAAGTACAGGAGGTTGGCAGTGAGCACAGCAGGTGCCCGAAAGGACTCCTCCTCCTCCTCTTTGAAAGTGTGGAGCAAGAAGGATGACGCATCAGGGAGCAGTTCTGCAAGGTTATAATAATGAGTTGGTGAAATACCTAGAAGACTTGATTGTGCACCGAGAACAACTGAACAGACAGATCAGGCAAGCAGAACAGGAGAAAAAGATGGTCCAGGATGAAATTGCAGTGCTGACAGTACAGCTGGGGCATGTGTGTGAAAGCCTGGCATGGAAGAGTGCCACGCAAAAGGAACTTGATAAAGTCCTGGCCGAAACGGAAGTGGCGTATGAGAAGATTTTGGAGAGTTCAAGAATTCTTCTGAATGTCTTGAAAACAGAAACTGGGAATTTAGACAAAGTGATAGCTCTAAAAAATAATGTGAGTGGGGATGGTTAAGTATTTCTGTTCCCACAAGCCCAATATTAGGCTAACAATGAAATCCTAAACAGAGTTACTCCAGTGTAAGCCCATCCATTTCAATGGGCTTAGAGTGGAGTAACTCTGCTTAGGATTTCATTTTTCAGTGATTCATATTTTGTAAGCTTCTGCTTGTTGATTTCAAAACTGTTCATGGGGGATTCTTTGTTATAGCAATAAAGTTTTATTATCTATTTATCTTAATGGTTTGCTTTTATTTATAGCCTGCTTCTTTCTGATACTCGAGATGAATTACAAAATATAAAAATAATACTATCAGACAGCATAAGACATCAAATAAGCACTGCAACAGTAGTAGGATTGAAAAAATTAGAAGACAATGCAGACAAAATTCAGTCTAAGACAACTGCCCATACATGCATACAAGCAAGCATACATAGGTATAATTAAATCAACGTATTTCTTAATATATAATCCAGTGTGATGTAGTGGTTAAGAGTGTGAGGCTAGAATCTGGGAAACTCAGGTTTGAATCCCGACACTGCTATGAAAGTTTGCTAGGTGACCTTGGACCAGTCTTATGCCCTTGGCCTAACCTACCTCACAGTGTTGTGGTGAGGATAGACTGAAGGAGAGGAGAATGATGTATGCTGCTTTGGGTCTCCCTTGGGGACAATGGCAGGGTATAAATGAAGAAATAATTAAATAAAACTCACATCTGCTAGCAGTATTGCCATATTTAGGACCAGTTGATGTTTCTGAACAGTCTTCCAGAGCAGCCTCAAATATAGTGCATTGCACTCTATTTGATTGCAACATAGAAATTATTCAGTCTTCCTTCCTACATGCGCTGTTTGGGACTTCTAGGTGTGTAGCATCATCAGCCCTGCATCTAGAAGCTGGTATGAAACAGCTTGCCACTCTTGCTTGGTTTGCTGTCATGAAGTTTAGGCTAGTTTTACATCTTCCTGAATCCCTCCCTCCCCCTTTTTACTCTGGCTACATTCCAGTTCTTTTATAAGCCCATAGAGCCAGTTGTTAAGACTCCAAAATTGCAGAATTAGGTTTCTCTGTTTCAGATTTGCCTGAGTTAAGACTCACTAGGGCTAGTACTCTCATTAAAAAAAAAACTGCTTGAATTATTAAATTGGCACCATCCTGTATAAGATGCAAAACGAATTTGTTCTATACTGCATTTGGGTTTTATTCCCTCAAAACCTTTTGTTGCTAGTAAGTATTCACATTCCTTTATAGTTTATTCATATGATCTGTTTTTCCCTCTTGTTGGTCTTATAGTACAATCCTAAACAGTTTCTCCAGTCTAAGCCTATTGAAGTCAATGGGCTTAGACTGGAGTAACTCTGTTTAGGATTGCATTCTTAATGCACTACTAATTGCCAACCTTTATGGTAGATTTTCCAAGATTTAAGGTCAAAGGATCGGTCTATGTGGGCTTGAGGTGCATGAAACCCAAACACATTTTTTGTATAAATTCTGTGATAGTTCTCTGATTACTCCTTTTCTTGTATCATCCCTGAACCGTTCTGATGATTACCATTTACTCAGTCTTTTCTCTGGAAATGAAAAACTTTGGCTATTGCCTAATATATTTTGGCTGCTCTTAAAATTTGAGCTACTGTTGTCAATTCAAAGTCAGGATAACTATGAAGTAAGCCCATCGTTACTTTTGAATATTAACCTATGCTACTTTAAATACAAATATAGTTTTCCCTAAATTTTGGCCTTTAGAAAAGCTTTCAACTATGCCTGTTTCATTTTGTATTATTTTATCTAAAAGCCTATGTGCTAGGTAGATTTCTTTGAATAAAGGGAATAGATTTAACAATGCCAAACGATGTAATTGATGATAGAATCATGCGCATCTTAGTTTCTTAATCCTAGATTTAATTTTTGCAGCTGTCTTTGCTGCCATTGACCATCAAAATTATAAGTTTTCAAGGGAAATCAGTTAATACTCAAGTTAACTTTAAAAAAACTTGTGGGTAAGCAAAATCCAAAAACAAAAGCCGTAAAATAGCTTTTTATTAAGACCAATTAAAATTATGCAAAATAACATGCAGCTTTTGAAATACTTTTGAGATCAGGCTGTTCAAAAAGCAGTGGAAGGGTTTCAGGGAGAAGAAACATTTCAGGGCCTGTTGCTTACGTTTTTTTTCTTAAATCCACACACTCCCCTTTAACATCTACTTCTGCAGAGAACTCAACAGCTTGCATACATTTTTGTTAATAAAAGGTATTTTATGTTTGGAATAATGTGACCTACCTGAAACCTCTAGGTATGCAAAAGTTTGCAGATTGAATTTTGCTGACTAGCAGCCAGTCTGTGGCCTTTTTATGTGAAGGCCTAGTAGCTAACAGAATAAAATAGTTGCTTCCTGTGGCCTCAAGATTCATGAGCAATGGCCCCATATATATCTAGAGAAAGCCTAATTTTTTTTATCAGGTGGGAAGAAAAGGGGCCTAAAGGTCCTTATTTGAAGATAGCATCATTGCCAGAGTGACAAGGAAAGTTCCAGAACACAAGCATTACATATTTGCATGAGGTAAGGAGTGGACTCCAGGAGTGCCCCCCCCCTCCACAACCCATCCGTCCCCCAGTTTTAAGGCCAGGCAGGGGACCTGGCAACTCTATCTGAGAGAGGGATTGTTCTATCTATGTCAGGCAAGCTCTGTGGGAAGGCCTGAGTGAATCTGTTTGTGTGGATGAGAAGAAAGCTTAAACAAAAGCAGAACTTAAGTATAATAGATGCAGAGTTTTGATAAGGATATTGATTTCATAATAGTTCTTAAGCTTGGCAGTTTCAAAAATAGTTGTATCTTCTTGAAGGTATATTCAGATTCAATCACACAGATCTTCACCAGAATAGTAAACTCTCTTCCCATCAATCACAGTTTTTCTAACCAAGATAGATTCTCAGATATACACAGACTGTCCCAGGTACATATAAACAGTTTGCCTGAGTTAGAATTCTTTGAGACATATAAAAGCTGACTTAACTAGAATCTCCTAGCTGATTAACTCTCTCAGAAACACACGGACTCTCTCTCAGGCTCCTCACAGTTTGCTTGACTTATCTAGAATGAACACTTTCAGCACATTGACTAAAAACTGCTGCTTGCTCCGCCCCAAGGTATAGCTTCCGCCCAATCACAGCAGACTCCATCCATCCAGCACCCCCTTGCCTCAGAAGGCTACAGTTAAACTCCAAGTAGGTAAAAGTAAAGGTAGTCCCCTGTGCAAGCACCAAGTCATTACTGACCCATGAGGGGACATCACAACACGACATTTTCTTGGCAGACTTTACAGGGAGGTTTGCCATTGCCTTCCCCAGACATCTACACTTTACCCCCAGGAAACTGGGTACTCATTTTACCAACCTCGGAAGGACAGAAGGCTGAGTCAACCTTGAGCTGGTTACCTGAACGCGGCTTCCGCCAGGATCGAACTCAGGTCTTGAACAGAGCTTGGGCTGCAGTACTGCAGCTTACCACCCTGCACCTTGGGGCTCCTCTCAGTAACCATTAAAAAAAACTTTTGCCTGGCTCCCAGGACCTTAAAAGGCAAGATTCCCAAGATTTTCCCAGTATACTGAGTAACTTAGAATAGGAGACCTGGAAAACAATTATGTTCTTAATGTGAAGAAAAATCTTTTAAAACAAGTACACACACAAAAGGTTGGCTTCCAGACAGCTAAGGCATGTCTCTAAAATCTTCAGTGCTGACAGGAATGTTATTTTGGTTGGGGTGGTCGTCGTAGAATATGGGAGAGGTGAGATCATTAGGGCCTGAGGCATGGGCCAGCCGGTTATAGTCCACACATGCCATCTTACTGGTAGAATGAGGTGCTCCTGGGGCTTGTTCTGCCATGAGGATTTCTAGGTAGAAAAAAACTAAAAGTGCTTAAACTAAAAAAAAAACCTTTTAGAAGATGTCCAAGCCTTGCCAAAGAAGGAATTTCAGACTTCTCTTCACAATGAATGGTATCAAAGACAGCTGAAAATATCTGATAGGGCCTGTAGGGAATAATTGGATCTTGACCTCTATCTGTTGATGGAAATAAAGAGTAATCATGCTGCAGGGCCCATTATTAGATTACAGGGCATGGAGATAAATAAAATCACATGGTAAATAACATCCTATTATACTTCTGTTAAGGGGACAGGACATTTTTTTCCTCCAGGTAGTTGGCACCCCTAGGTCTGTCTAAAGTAACTCCTTAGTTTGTGTGTGTGGGTTTGGGGTTTTTTTTGCTAAACTCTTGTCTACCTTCCCCTTTGCAACTCAAGACAGTGGAACTTGCTCCCTAGCAGGGCTTTTTTTCAGCTGGAACACAGAGCCAAAACACACGTTAAGAAATACCTAGGTTCAGCACGTGTTCTCTTACCTCAAGGTTTGCCGGGATCTGTAGGCGTCCTGGAAGCTTAAAGTTTAGCATTTTCAGAGCAGCAAAAAGGGGAAGGGAAATACAGGCACCTGTATTTTAAGCTTTAAGCTTCCAGGACGCCTTTAAGCTTCCAGGACGCCTACAGATCCTTTAAGCTTCCAGGACTTTAAGCTTCCAGGACGCCTACAGATCTTTAAGCTTCCAGGACGCCTACTTTAAGCTTCCAGGACGCCTACAGATCCCGGCAAACCTTGAGGTAAGAGAACACGTGTTGAACCTAGGTATTTCTTAAGGTGTGTTTTGGCTCACAGTGGAACAGAGTTCCAGAACCTCTTGAAAATGGACACATGGCTGGTGGCCTCGCCCCCTGATCTCCAGACAGAGGGGAGTTTAGATTGCCCTCTGCACCGTGCTGCGGAGGGCAATCTAAATTCCTCTCTGTCTGGAGATCAGGGGGCGGGGCCACCAGCCATGTGACCATTTTTGCACAGGGTGATTTAAACTTTTAAAAACTCCCCCCTTGTTCCAGCTGACCCCAAAGTGATGCCATTGGTCCTGGGAGCGTGCACGCATTTTGCATGTGCACATGTGGTACCAGGGGCACCACCTCCCACCAAGAGTTGCCCCCATGCTGGCAACCCACTGAGTTCCACCACCTCTTTTCCCAGAAAAAAGCCGTACTCCCTAGTATATGTACACTGCATTGCACCCTTCATGTCTGAGTAGAATTTCAAAGGAAAAGACAATAACTAAAACTTACAAGTACAGAAAAGTTAGACTATAGTTATCTACTTTTCTCAGTAATGAAATGTTAAATCAGGGTTCAGAAAGTTACACAGTTCATCTCTTTTTTGTCTTTGGTAGAGTTTTTATTTAAGCAGCAAATTAGGGCAAAGAGAGGACAAATGAATGCAGAGAACCTGCTGAGTTCCTCTAATTAGGCTCTGGGTCAAGTGAGCTTATTGCCTAACAACCAGCTCGTTTGGATGCTAATAGTAAAAATGTAGTTCAGATGCACATGGTTATATTGTTAAAGAGGATTTTTAGCAGCCATTCATGATAGTCAATTATCTTGGGGCAGTAAACTTGTAAGTCTCCATCTGTATGCCAAGATTACTCTGCAGTAGTCCTACAGGCTCCATGTTCGTGATCTGCTTGTTCCGTAGTAGCAGTTTACTCTGGAATGGTTATCATTTGTTTGCTCACTATCACTTGATTGCCACAATACCTTTTAGAGTCATTATGATAAAAGGAATAATTTTATTGTCTGAATGACATTATTTTCTAACAGATTGGCATGTTGGAGAATTTTTACTTCGCTTTACGCATTGTAGAGTCTCATTTACATCCTGTCCTTGACTGGGGGAAAGAGCAAACGTGCAGCCCTTTTATTAGTTTCTATAGCTTATTCAGGCATTACATTTTGGGTGCTTCTACTTTGCAGACCAGGAGACTGTGCTATGTGGGATTGCCATTTTTGTGTAAACTCGCCTGTTTTCTAGCTTTGGAAATCATGTTCCAAAACACAGGTAGGAATACATTCACATGTACCAAAGCTTTGGGCTGTTTGTGTTGTCCTGTTCACATAAAATGATGGCTGTGCATAACACAAAGATCATGTCTAATGCAATTTTCCAGTACATGAGGTAGGAAAGCCAAAATTGTAGCACCTGAACAAGGCACATTTAGCAGTTCCTTTGTTAACCTGTATGAGGGTGGCTTGCCATGGTCTGCAATCAGGAACAATGGTGCCAGAGAGTAGCCCTTTATAGTCTGTTGCAACAGAAGACGAAACCAAAAAGGAGCCTGGTGGTACTGAGACTAACGACTTTTTACTCAGGGATAAGCTTTATGACCAGTGGATTCTAGTCCTCATTGATTTATGGAGCAGCATATTCCCAGCCACAACCAGCCAGTATACTCCCCTGTGAGCCACCAATATGAGAACTGGAGAATGAATAGTAAAGTTGACTATTTACTTTCATTTGTGAAAAGTGATTTCTTGAACAAGGGCTTGGATCCTGCTTAGATTTCCTCAGGGAAAAGGGAACAGCACTGGAGTTTTTTCTGGTTCCTCCCACAGAAGTCCAAAACAACACCCCAAAGTGCAGTTTCTGGGGTACATGAGACCTCCCCCCAGCTCCAGAATAGCTGCAAGGAGTTCATTGGACCTCCAGAAATCGGGGCAGGATCAAAGCTGAGGAGGGGGAAATAAGATTGTGATAGGATGTAAAACAACTTGATTTAGTAAGGTATATCTAAGCAGTGAGTTCAAAATATTTCAATTTGTTACACAGATCAAGTCAAGCTGTTGGCATAACTTGATTTTAGTTTCCATTTCCAGCTCTGCATACAGAGAAGTGCCAGTGGGTAATCCATTCTAGACGGGAGCCTGTGATGTCAATTTGAAAACATTTGGTAAGGATGAGTTTTAGGATAAAAATAAGCTGCTTTAAAGCCCTCAGGACTTCTGTCTGTCAGTTTCAGTCATATCGGCTTCCAAAACTAATGTGATAATTCCAGCAATTATTTGAAAGAAAGTGCAAAGATCCAGCTCAGTAAGCCAAAATCATCCACACCATAAATACTCTTGAAATCAACTGCCTAGACAAATAAGTCTGTGGAATAAAGTGTACCTTGCATGGCTCATGAGAATCCCGCTGCACTCTTAGGAAAGCCTAGAAAGACGGAGTTAATTTATCAAGCTAAATGAGGTCAGGTTAGAGTCACTACAGCAGCTGTTGTGTGCATCCCCGGCAAGGGAAGCTCCTGATCAGCAACGGCTTTCTCATCCCTGGAAAGATGCTTTCTGTGGCTTTGGTTTCCTTGCTTGTTTTGCTGCTAAATTCTTTTTGGTGCTAATTAGCTCGAGCTGTTTAACTTGGTCATTTTCCAGAGCTGACTTCTACAGGAAATATTTGCATTCAACTCTGGACTGTATTTGGGGCTACGGGGATTGGGGCTGGCAGGGGAGAGAACTGGGAAGTTCAATGACTGCCGATTAAAGACCAGAGATGGGAACTGGAACTCAAGCCCTTTGAATCCAGGGGAGGCAACCTTTTTGGCAGGTGTGCCACAAGTCAAGGCCAAAAGGTGGAGGCAGTTCCACTCCTGTGCACCTGCTGGGATATATGTTGATAGGATTTTGCCTCTGAAAGCAGAGTCTATGGAGGAGGAGTAGAGAAGGGTAGACACATCTGTGAGCTCATTTCTGCTGCTGTGTGTGTGTGTCACAAGCCTCTACGATCTGTGGTATCTGTGGCCAAAGGTAGTTTGCCTATACTTAAGGAGTTGAGAATGTATGAGCAGTACATCCTGTTTTCCACTGCACTCCTAATCTAGCATCTTGCTCATCTGTGTGTGGATAATTTTACCACCGCATGAAACATGGAAGAAGGCATATCGAAAGTAACATGCTTGTAAAATTAACATTTAGTGGATCTGGGGTATAGTTTTAACCTAATCCTGGCAAAAATTCAAAAAATATATTTCTCCAAATACGTAAGGAGGGAGAAAGGTAATAGATTCCTACTTCAGGTAGAGATCACTTATTTAATGCTCCCATATAAAAGCAAACAAAACTCTCTTTGCAAGTAGAAAATTAGCCAAGCAAGTTGCCTTGAAAATGTCATTTCCTAGTACAAACTGAAATGGTACCGTCCACCTCAGGATTCTAATACCTTATTCTACTATGTGTATAAAAATCAGGCCAACAATTAAATGATCATGAATGGTTTTGCATTAATGTTCCGGAGCTCCTTCTCTGGTATCACCCCAGTGGAGCGTGTAAGAATAAAGTAGATGTAACAGTACAGTAGACATTGCAACACATTCTTTATTTTCCCCCAGTATGAGTTTTGTTTCATCCTAGCTTCAAAATGTATCTAACAAAACATACCAACAAACTGAACCCATTTCAACCAAGGGGTCATAGGGTCACTCTTCATTCCTGATTGCACACAGTGTGCAAAGACCCCTTTGTTCTTCACAATCTCCTGACTGATAATATTTAAATGGAAACAGAAGTGAGTATTACATCTCAGTGAGTGTAGATGTCACTTGCTCCACCCCCCTGATTTGAACCAACCATCTGAACAAAAAAAATTCATCTTCTTTAAGTTACATAAACATTATCAAAAGACCTACAAACTGCTCCAGTGATTGGAGGTTGTGAGTTACATGAGGAGGACCTCTTCTGAACCATACCCGGACCCAGGAACAGACACTTCATCTGAGGATGAACGGTACATTATAGGGAGCACCCTTATTGGGAGAGATCAGGGGGCTCAGAAGACCCACTCCTAGAGCCCTTGGACCTCAGGGTCTCAGCTGCAAGGCCTGCTCCTGAAGTCCCAGCTCCTGGTGATGCTGCCAACTTGCCAGACACTGGGCAATCATCCCCTTCCCTCGTATGACTAGACCCCCAGATCACCAGTTGTCTAGCTTGTCCCCCATTCAGCGGACACAATGGGCCCACGAGGAGGCAGCACAACAGCTATGAAATACCAGGCTGTGTTCCTGCTGCCAAAATAGATCCTTTGCAAGGTCTGGTCTCAGTTAAACTGTAGGTGGATAAAGCCTAGGAACAAGTGGGACTTCTTCCTTGTCAGGGTATTTCCTAAACAGAGCAGAGTGCCTTGCTGGTTCAGCTAGTTTGCATCATAGGGTTGTCAACCTCCACATGAAGGCTGGAGATCTGGAATTACGATTGACCTCTAGGCCACTGGTTCTCAACCTGGGGCCATATGGCCCCCCAGGGGGGCACAGGATATTCCAAGGGGGCCACAGGTAAAAATTGCATAAATGGGGGGGGGGCACGGCACGAGACTAGGGGTCCACAGAGGGAAGTGAGAAGTGAAGAAAACATAGAAGTGACCAAGAAAACAGAAAAGACAGTGGGTGGGGTGCTGTTTGTTCATGTAAGTGTAACCCTGAGTCCACTAGGGGGCGCTAAAGAGCAGGGGTATTCCATATAAGGAAGAAAAAGCGCAATTTCCCCAGAGTTATTGGGAGGCCTGAAAGACTCCAGATTTTGTTATAAGGCTACATATTTGATATTCTAGGTATGAGAATTCCTATACTTATGTTGATTAGCTACCTTTATACTGGTAGGACAGAGGGGCCACAGGAAGGAAACAAGGTCAGAAGGGAGCCACGGTCAGAAAAAGGTTGAGAAACACTGCTCTAGGCCACAGAAATCAATTCCCCTGGAGAAAATGGCTGCTTTGGAGGGCATTATACCTTACAAAGGTCCTTCCCCAAACCCTGCCCTCCTCAGGCTCCACCACCCAAATTTCCAGGAAGTTCCCAACCTGGAGCTGGCAACCTTATCATACAGCCAGTGTACTGCAGCTTAACCTCAATCCAACAAACCCCAGACCTCCATGCCATGCTGAAGGGCAAGCTCCAGACTGCAGTTATTCCATGGATCCCTTCTTGTGGAGACTCCATTGCCAGGTCTAGAACTGAAGACAGAACAATAATAGACTCCAGCCAATCAGTCCTATTCACAGCCAACTTGCAGAAACATTTTTTCCAGAGTTCAACAATAAAGAGGAGGAAGAAGTCTGAACTAAACAGGGTAGTCAGGCTGAGTTCTTTATCCTGAGTAAGGTTGCCAGCTCCAAGTTGGGAAATTCCTGGAGATCTTGAGGATGAAAGCTGGAGAAAGTGGAGTTTGGGGAGGGAAAGGACCTTGGCATGGCATAATTCCATAGAGCTCACCCCCAAAGTAGCCATTTTCTCCAGGTGAACTGATCTCTGTGGCCTGGAGACCAGTTGTAATTCCGGGAGATCTCCAGACACTACCTAGAGGCTGGTAACCCTAATCCTGAGTGACTTGAATTTTCTAGACTAGTGGAGTCTACAAGGCAGATTCTTGAAGGGTGTTGACTTGGCTTAACATACCACTGCTTTGTTAGGCCCCCAAGGGCAAGAGGAAACCTGGTGTCAGTAGGGTACCCAAGCTAGCCTATTACCTGGCTGGTTAATAGTGTGAAGTGCAGTGTGCAAAGTCATATTACAACATTCCACAATAGATGGCAAAGAGTTGTGGAGGAAGCTGTACCCGAGCCTGTCCTTCCAGAAACTGGCTGCACAGTAAAATTTAAACAAGACCAACCAGTAGATATACAGGAAGAGCCCTATCTGGAAAACATTCTTATCTCCCCCTCCACTCTATCTGTTCTCCTACCTCCCCACCCCACAACATCTACTTCAAATTGGAAGCGCCTTAGAGCCAGAGAGCTGCCTGGCTTTGCATATACAACTCAGTAAGGTACTATGAATGCTGATGATGGTATAAAATAATAGCAGATAGATAACCATAACTGGAGTGTTCTCTGGGGTGTGGTGGGTAGGGGTGAGTTTGCCTATTCCACTTCAGTCTACCCTTCAGCCCTGCTGTTGCTTCCATCTGGGAGACAGAACACTTCCCAATGGAGAACATGAATGCGTATTGAGAGACTACAAGTTCAAACTAAACACACGACCCAAGTGAGGCCTCTTCTGTGAGGAGGAAAGAGAGACTAGTTATTGAAAGGCTCAGGTACATACCTCACAATAATGATGGTATGAAAAATGGAGGAGATTGTCAACCACACAGGAGAGAAGCAAACCATTCAGGAAGAAAAACAGCTGCAACTGCGCAGCTGGCTTTTGAAAGGAAACCTGAAGGGCAAGATTGTCACTCTAGCTGCTTATCTATGGCCCACAGCCTGAAGAAGAGTGGCCAGGCAAGGAGGCCCGGAGTGGGCCTGCTACTACTAGGGCTGCCTCCAGGTGGGGCTTAGAGTTCTCCTGGAATTTACAACTGATCTTGTGACTACGAGCCAAGCTACAAGCGACGCCTGACACAGGTTGGACACTGGTCAGCTTCCCTCAAATTTTGATGGGAAATGTAGGCGTCCTGGTCGTGCAGCTTGGCTCTCCATTTAATTGAAGTTTAAAGAGCGGCAGTCTATGGGAGGGAGAACATGCAATCAGGAGGGGAGTGCAGGCGTTGGGCTCTTGCCAGGTGCCCCCCTTCCCCTCCGCTGTGAATGTGTGTGTGTGTGGGGGGGGGTGTCCTGTAAACTTCAAGCTGTAAGACCAGGGTGCCTACATTCCCCGTCAAAACTTGAGGTAAGCTGACAAGTTTCCAACCTGTGTCAGGCGTCACTTGTAGCTTGGCTCTGTACTTTTCAGGAAGGAAATGGCCCCTTCAGGGGATGAGACAGGACTCTGTGGAATTACATCCCTGCTGAAATCCCTTCCCTCCCCAAACTTTGCCATCCCTGAGCACTGCCCCGAAATCTCCAGGAATTTCCCTTGCTGAAGTTGGCACCTGTAGCTGCAACTGATATTTTATATTTACTCTCCCCACAAACTTGTACCAGGCCCTGCATTTCCACACCTGCTGGAATGTTGGGCGTTTAAGGGTACCAGGGAACAGAGAGGAAGGTTTTCAGCATCTACAAGGGAAGGGGGGGAAAAGCCTCATAATTTATATGTGATTTGTACAATCTATTAAAATACTAAACAGAGATGGGAACATTCCCAGTTTTCAAAGCCAATATGGCAGATTGTGCATACTGTCTGGTGTCTGGATTTTGTAGAAGCTTCAATGCCAAAAAAAACCCCTCTGATCACAAGACCTACATATAGATGCAGGGGGATGAGGAATGCATTTAAAAACTAATTTATTGAGTAGAGTTATCCTGAAACCCAAAGCAGGTGTACTGTATGATTAATTATGCCATCTGACATGGTAGAGAGATTGTGAATAAAATTTATGTTGGACACGAAGACAATCTTCTGAGAAAATCCAGAGTGCGTAAGAATTTTTGTGCATGAATTTCCAAAAGAAGATTCTCCTTTCACTTTGCACTGGTGCAATGTTTTGCAGATGTCAAAAAATACCTGAGGACTGCCTAGGTTAATAAAATACAATTGACAAATACAATCCTCCATGTAGACTGATTTGTAGTAATACAGAAGAATAAACATTCTCAATTCTAAAGTGGTTAGGATAGGTTCAAAGCAGGGCCATTACACAATGCCATCTGATGAATACATCAGTCTTCACAGAGCAGGAACACAGTGTAGGCCACATTTTCATATTTGTTGGAATCAGAGGTAGCCAATCTTTTTCTGTGGTAAAGAGTACATAAAACAATCATTATACAGTTAAGGAAGAATTTACATTTGGAGGAGAGGCCATTTCTCTTTTGGCAGTGTAAGGTTGCCAACTCTGGGTTGGGGAATTCCTAGTAATTTGAGGGCAGAACCTGGGGAGGGTGGAATTTGGAGAAGGGGGGGGGAGTTCAGCAGGGATATGATGCCATAGAGACCACCTTCCAAAGCAGCCATTTTCTCCAGGGGAACTGATCTCTGTGGTCTGGAGATCAGTTCTAATTTAAAGAGAACTCCAGCCCCCAACTATGGTAGAGTCTGGATGGAAAAACTTGAGTAGATGTTGTAGGTATGGTTGCCAGGCCAAGCCTGGGAAATGGTGAGAGGGATGGGGGCAGGTAATGGTGAGGTGTGTGACAGTGACATCATTTCCAGGGAATCCCATAGAAAAACCACAGAGTTTCTGCCGATTCCTGTGTCACTTCTGTGTTTTCCCTATAAGTGACCGAGTATTGCAGCTAATGTTGTTGGCTTTTTAATTTTTTCTCCCACTGTCAAGAAACTGACTATGCCAAGTCTGTTTCTTGGCCTATTGAAAAATTGGTTCAGGCTCTTTGGCCCAGTTAAAAGCAAAGAAAGGCTTTTCCTCTGGGAATATACTGTCAGGATGACACTAGAAGTTCCCAGATAAGAGCAGGGCTTTTTTCTGGGAAAAGAGGTGGTGGAACTCAAGACCACACAAGGACGTCACTTAGGGTCAGCTGGAACAAGGGAGTTTTTTAAAGTTTAAATCGCCCTCGGTGAAAATGGTCACATGGCCAGTGGCCCTGCCCCCTGATCTCCTGACGGGGGAGTTTAGATTGCCCTCCGTGCCACTGGCAATCTAAACTCCCCTCTGTCTGAAGATCAGGGGGCAGGGCCACTGGCCATGTGACCATTCTCAAGAGGTGCTAGAAATCCATTCCACCACGTTCCAGCTGAAAAAAAGCCCTGGATAAGAGTGCACATCATAAGAGTGCACTAGCTGCAGGTGCACATCATAAGAGCTTCAAGGACAGAACATAGAAGGGAGTTTTTGCACTCGCACTCCATCTCATTAACACATAACACTGGAGTGGAGTGATTAGTCCCCACTTGTATAGACATGCCAACTGCAGAGGCATGTCATCACAAATTGTGCCTTCCACTGATTGGTCAAGCTCATCAGGCCACACTACGAGCAGGTAACCCTAAAGCTTGAACCCTCATTCTAGTTACATCTTTGCTCCTGGCAACATCCTTCCTGGATGCTATCCTTTCTGGCAGTGATTGAGAGTGCAAGCCTATAGCCATACACCATTTGCTTTTGTTCTCTGGACTTTGGACTCTGAGGTTTTGCTGGTCCCTTGCACTCTAGCTGAAAGCTAACATCTGGTTTAGAAGTGAAAACTTTCTAGTGTTACTAGATTAGTTATTTAGCTTGTTAATGTTTTCTTCTCCTGTTTTGCACAATTCTATAATTTGTATTCTCTTGCGCTTCTTTTAATAAACATGATTAATTATATTCTTGAGAAGTTATTTGGGTTCCAAGGCTTCGATATGAATCCAGCCCTTTGGCCTGCTAGCTACCCTAGTAATTGTTTTTGTGGAGCTCAATCTACAAAGTGTGCTACCTTGCGCAGCTGACTTCTTTTTGCTTAACACCCAGTATGGAGCAGACAGGAGCATCACATTTTTATTGTATCCTTCCTCCAAGGAGCTCAAGGTCATTTGCATGGTTCACCCCTCTCCCATTTAATCTTCACAACAGCTCCGTGAGGCTGAGAAAGAGTGACTGGGCCAATGTTACCCAGTTTTCATGCCAAAGTGGGTGTTCAAACCTGGGACTCTCAGCTCCTAGTTTAACATGCTATGCTAACCATTACACCACTCTGGTATAAGGTCAGTGTCTGACTGTATGCCATAGCTAGGCCAGTGGGCTCTCCTAGGCCTGTCTAGATGCCCTGCAAACTATCTGTACCAGAAGCTGGTCCTCTTTACTTATTTCCCCCCTCCTTCCACATTTGAAGCAGAGAACAAAAGCAGCAATTATACATTTCTGCTTCCAACAAATTTACTTCCGCTAATCTTGACTAGAGATGGGCACGAACTGGAAAAAAACCGAACCATGTGGTTCGTGGTTCGTCAAATTTCACAAACCACAAACTTTCACGATCCTGCCCCTGGTTCGCAAAATAGTTTGTTTAGTTCATGAAAACATCACATCCAGGTCAGAAAATCATCACTTCCGGGTCAGCAGAAGGTCACTTCCGGGCCAGAAGTTCACTTCCAGAGGTCAGCAGAAGGTCTGCAGGAAGTCCATCACTGGTTGCCTAGGAAACTGATTAAGTGGCACCAGACTGTCTGCAGTGACGAACCAAACAAACCAGCCTAAAAGTTCATGGCGGTTCGTCAGAAATGGGATCTGACGAACCATGGTTCGCGGACCACGAACCAGCCTGGTTCATGCTTAATTTTGGTTCGTATTTCGGTTCGTGCCCATCTCTAATTTTGACCCTCTTGTAGGAAAACAGCTTTTGTTTGTACCTTCCCTATCCAGCCCGCTTTGGTTCCTGATGTTTCCAGTACCCTTCCAACCTATTGAATGTGTTCAGACTTCATCTGGGTTCTCTGCCGAGAAAACTTATATCCAGACTTTGCTTTAAGCCTTTGGACCAGTCTATTTTTTTTACATGCAGTTGTCACTCATTTGATGCTACAAGTTTGAGGCCACTTTCTTCAATGTGACTCTTCTCTTGTGGGTTCAAACACATTTTTTGTTTGCTGAGAAAATGCCATTTTTCTCCCAAGGACATCAGTTTATATTGTAAACACGATGTGGAGCATGTCCTCAGTGTTCAGACACTCTGGCCGTTTGCTATCACAGCATTCAAATCCATAGCAAAAATACATTTTTGTTTTTATTTTATTATTTGTTTCAGAAAACAGCATGGCTACACTGTTCTCCTTCAGTGTCCTGCTGTTTCAGGAAACTTTACCTGAGCATGTTTTAATAGTGTTGTTATGAGCCATATGTTGTCCTGCTTAATGTCTTGGCCTCTAGTGAATGCTGATTAGCAGGCAATCAAGAATAGCTAGGAAAGAAGGTCAGACACCACCTGCCTCAGCAAGAGCAGAAGGAAACCATTTTGCAGTCCAGAGGTAGAGATTCAGAGGGCCAAACTAGAAACAACACTAGTGTTAGGGAATTTCTATGACCCTGAGTCTAAAAGACCTATGTATGAGCATTTATTCGAGTTGACCTGTTACACAAAAGGCAAACGTTTTTTCTTGTCAGCAGATTCCTTCTAACACTGTGGTTAAGTAAGGTTAGAAAGCCCTATTGCAAGGACAATGACTCTCTTGTTTTGACTTTGTACTCAAGAATTTAGCTTGAATAAGCTCCCTCTTGGGAAGACACCCAACATTCCTTTGCAGCACCAGACATGTAGCATGTTTAATTTATAAAGAGAGTTTACTATCTTGTCAATCAGACCTGTATTGGTGCCATATCTCCTGAAGAATTTTATTCTGAAGAATTATTTGTGTCTAGTTTTGTATAACAATTTTATCTCTTTTCTGTAAACAATTAACTTTGGAAAGTATATAAGATTCTCTGCTATGGCTGATTTTTATGCATATGTCGGAACATGGCATAGCATCTGGGTTTATTTGCAAATAAAGCTCATTCATTCTTTATGGATCACTGTTTGGTGTCTTGATTACTTGTGGGTGATGGCTGTTGGGAAATATAATCTGAATGCAGAGTACCTTTAAGAAACTTTTTTTTAACAACTAGCCATTTTCAGTCATTACATTTCACCACATTTATGAGAACACACTACATGTGATCCTCCCGGGATTCATGACTGCCATTTTGTCTGAAAGGGTTGAAGTGTGTATTTCACCATACAGGGAATATGTTTCTGCTATGAGGAGGACTGGTACTGCTTTTAAGAGCTAGCTCAGTCTAGTGGTTAGAGTGTCTGACAAGGATGCCAAGGGTCAAGGTTCAAATCCCTGCTCTTCCATGGAAGTTTGCTGGATTAGGGACAGTTTACATGGATAGCCATGTTAGTCTGCAATAGAATAGCAGGATTTGAGTTCATTGGCACCTTAGAGATCCACAAGCTTTTCAGAGTGTAAGCTTTCAAGAGTCAGAGGTCCCTTCTTCAGACACAAGTGAATTAGACTGGATTAGGGACAGCCGTGTGCTTTCTTAACCTTACCCATCTCATAGGATTGTTGTGAGGATAAAATGGACAAGGGGAGAATGATGTTTGCTGCCCTGAGCTCCTTGGACAAGAGTCCCATTTGTGATGACCCCAAAAGAGAAGTGCACTGTTGTAAATAGCATGCTAATTTTATGCAACTAATCAGAAATACAATCATGCTGAAAAATCCTGATAATTGAATTCCATGACAAAGTAGTGGTCAGACATAGAGCACATGATCCTTGTTGCAGCACAAATGGTGGAAATGAACATGCCTAAGGAGTAGGGGTCATTTCGTAGAAAAAGAGCTGGAGGAACTCATTAGCATAACTCATTAGCATATGTCACACCCTTTGCCATCACCAGAAGTATGTCGTTAGCATAACTGATTTGCATATGCCACACCCCCTGCCACCACCTATCCTGGCTGTTTTGGACCCAATCCTGGCCATTCAGGGCCGAAATTGGGCCCAAAATGGCAAAAAGGGGTTGAAAATGGCCAAAAAGGGTCCCCAAATGGTCAGGATCGGGCTGCTGCTGAGCGGGAGAGTGATCCACCACCCGTCAGAGGCTCGATGCAGGCCATTTTGGCCCCAATCCAGGCCAAAACAGGCCCAAAATGGCTGAGTCGTGTGGGCGGGGCCACCTGTCATGTGACCTCTTTTGGGAACTGCCGGAACTGCGTTCCTGTGCGTTCCCCCTCCAAATGAGCCCTGCTAAGGAGTTAGTGAAATCTAGCTCTGCAACCATTACATTCTGTGTGAAACTTGGGTTTGAAATATACTTAATGCTGCTGCTTTTCTAATTAAGAAAAAATCAGCAGCATTTGTTTAGCAATGGATGACACCTAGTTTACTACTGGTATCTTTGTGTGGGGGAGCTTTTATTTTTATTTTGTTAAGACGTTTCACAATCCTGCTATTTTTATTTTTTAAAGACAGTTCATAATCCTGCCAGAACAGTTGTCAATTTCAGGGGGAAAGTTAAGCACATGCTTTATAATCTTCCAATGAATTTTTAAAAATCCTTAATTTGGGCTGGATTGTTACTATAGGGGTTTGCATTCTGCAGCACTAATTGGAGGGGGGGGGGAGTTCTCTCCCGTTCCTGTTCTCCCTTCTGAGCTGACAGACACAGCAAGGTCAACCAACAGACTTAGACAGCCAACATTTCCAAGGTGTGCGCTTTTCTTTTTTGCTTTGCTTTCCTCATTTATCAAACTAATTTATTTTAATGAGCCCAACAAAAATTCCTCAGAATGCTGCTGCCAGTTAGATCTTCCTGGCATCCAAAGATGCAAGATAATCATCCGGAATAATTTGAATTTCTCTCAGCAAAGAACAAAAGATGAGTAAAAATCCCAAAGCTCTCATCTATGGCAATCAAAATCTAGAGTAATTCCACTGATATTGCTGTACTATTGCAATGTGTTATTGATTTAAATGACCAGAGATCAAAATCTAGCCCAAATGGTTTGCAGAATCCAAAGTGCTTTAGGGCATTTGTGCTGATCCTGAAAATATGTATGTTGGCCCTTGCAGACAACATGGCAATTGCACGTACGAGAGGATCACACCTCCCATGTATCACATTTGTATGTTTGTTTATTTGCAGAAAAATGAGTTTAGAGATAGGTCAGAAGCAAGTCACTCCTGTTGTACGGTTTTTGTTTGTGTGGTGTCAGAGAGAAGCACGAATACATTTCTTGAGCTCAAACTTACACGAAAAAGAGAGTGTTCTTTATAATGGAAATGATGGACTATAGAGGAGAGAGCGACAGAGGAAGGCCAGCCAAGTCTGGCTTGTCAGTCATAATGTGCCTGAACAATGACAAATTACAGGGGGGGAAATATGGCTACCAGCCTGATGATGCAGCAACTACAAGTATAATGCCAGATAGCGAAATTTTGTGCTCTGGTCGTTAAAGCCCATTAGAGCCTAGGCCTCCATTTCAGTTGCTTGCTTAGAACTATGCTGACTTCCTGGTTTTTACAAATTTTGATAGATATTAGGAAATTATGTTTTTAAATTGTATATACTTATATGCTTCATGTTTCAAATGGTTGTAAAATGTGCACTTAAATTTTATGGTTAACGTACTGGCTAAGTGCTGTAATAATAATAAAGAAAGATCCTACAAGTATAATGTTGAATAAAAAGATCAGAAGGGCTTCCCAGACAACCGTGAATCCATGTGGGCCAGAGCTGGATCTTGTACGTTTCAAAATCTGAAGGGGAAATGGAAGCAGTTTGTGTTTGTTCTGGTACCCATCATTTACCATCATTTGGCTCACCAGGTCCCATAAATACAAATCCATAATGGCTTTCATCCTTGGATATACCAAATGACTAAGGAGTAAATATAAAGCTGAATAGAGGAGAACCTACTAGCTTCCTTTATCTCTGTTTTCAGATAGGAAAATTGACAGTGTCAACATTATTATAGTGAGTTTCTTAGATTGTACAAACTGAGAGGAGATCACAGTTAAGACTTGTTCAACAAAGTCTTCAAAGAGGACTTATTTATATGACCTTTTCACGTGATGGGCTTTTGTGGTTTTGTTACAGCAATAGTCTAAATACTATGGCTTGATGAAGTCACACCTCATTACCTTCTAGAAAATCTTTTAAGAGTTGGATGTCAAGGATGAGACCCAACCATCGCTGGTCATCATACAAAAGATCAAAATTCAGGTATGGTAGCACCTTAAAGACCAACTAGTTTTCCAGGACTTGAGCTTCAGGACTCCCTTCATCAGATAGCTCATACCCTGGAAATCTAGTTGGCATTTAAGATGCTACTGGACCTGACTCTCACTCTTCTATTGCAGGCTCACCTGAAACTATACAAAAAATCAAGTTGTCACATGAAAACTCTCTTAAAAATGAGTCAATAACAATCAATCTGGGGATTCTTTATCTGTGAAACTATGGTAATTCTAAATCAAAAAGAGTCCAGTAGCACCTTTAAGACTAACCAATTTTATTGTAGCATAAGCTTTCGAGAATCAAGTTCTCTTCGTCAGATGCCTGATCAAAACTGGGCAGATACAGAAGAGGAGGGGGGAAGAGAGAGAGAGAGGAAAGAAGGGGACATAAATCACAAGGGGACAGAATGCAATTAGCATGGAGGCAATCAAAACATTCCTTTGCTTGGAAATGTAAACATCTCCTTTTGGTGTGCAGTCAGTTTGCCGTATTAGTTTGTAGCAGTGAAAGTATCCAATTCCTATGTAGTATAAGCCAGTTTCTTCATACCCTCCATGCATCTGACGAAGAGAGCTGTGGTTCTCGAAAGCTTATGCTACAATAAAATTGGTTAGTCTTAAAGGTGCTACTGGACTCTTTTTTATTTTGCTACTACAGACTAACACGGCTAACTCCCCCCTCCTCTTCCCCCCTCCTCTTCTGTATCTGCCCAGTTTTGATCAGGCATCTGACAAAGAGAACTTGATTCTCGAAAGCTTATGCTACAATAAAATTGGTTAGTCTTAAAGGTGCTACTGGACTCTTTTTGATTTTGCTACTACAGACTAACACGGCTAACTCCTCTGGATCTATGGTAATTCTAAAGGCTCAGTTCAGACATAAACCTGAAACCATGGTTTGTTTTAACTATAGTTAGTTTGAGAAACCAAGATTTGACTTGTAAATGATCACTCATATCCTGGTTTGCCCCAGAAAAATCTAGTTTAATCGCCTTCAGCGGGGATGGTGGTGCCAGGAAACGAGGCAGGATACAGCAGGATTTCTACATTCAGACATAATAGACTAACAGTAGGATTAATGAGCCAACTTCATACCACAGGTCCAGATACTTTTTTGATGGACCCTAACTAACCTTAGTTAGTGTAGTGGACCATGTTCACATAGTCATATAACCACTGAATTTAATTTAATTGCAAATTTAATTAATCTGTAGGTTTGAGTTGCACATCTGAACTGAACTGAAGTTTGTAACTTTAGAGATCAGGTAACCTTGAGTCCACCTAAAAGCAGCAAGCACCTAAATCAACAGAGAGGATCTGCCAGATGGGGAGAGGTAATTAATTTTGTCAAATGTGAGCCAAACATATCCTGCAGAAGCCAGAAGTTAAATGCCATGGGAGGAATTTAAAAGGGGACAACAAGTCTCTTGTCTAGCCTGAGAAAAACCAGGCCTGTGGCTTACCATAGATTGCTACACATGTCATTGCATTTCTTTACATGTGGCTTTGGGTCATCCTCTGTGGCTCACCCAATTTAAAGCTAATAAATTGCACATAAGCTAAAAATCTTTTGCTCTTAGACAGACACATTAACATCTCCTTTCCTACATGCATGTGACAAGGAAGTCTTCTGAAAATGTTGTATGATCGAATTTCTCCTTTTGGTATTTTTTTTCCCGATAGCAATTCAGAGTAATCATAAGAGCAACATTGAAAGTTTTCTCCCAAACGATCTGCTTCCAATGCAAGTGATTGTGCAGTTCTTTCTAAGCTGTTGCACAGTATCTTAAGTGCCTTCCTTCAAGATAATGTTCCAGTTGCAGGGATTTCTGTCTCAGCGCTCAAAACAATTATTCTTTCTCCAGCAGGCATGTCACTTACAACTGCATGAATTGTGTGGAATATGGCTGTAAAAAGATCCCAATCACTTATTGGCTCTGTGCCATGAGTCATGATCAGTTGTACAACTGTGTTTAGGATGAAACATTTACAATGAAAAACAGTGCAAGAGAAAGTAGGAACAGGGCCATAGCTAGCCTTTATCGATATGTGCAGTTGCCACATGTCAAGGTGGGATCAACCAGGTTTGGTAACACACCCATATGGGTCTCCCATACTGAGACCCCTGAGGGGTGCAACACGGCACCCCTTCCTCATGCTGGATAGCTCCCCCACCCCTTGCTACGGCCTGGCATTATTGAGAGCTAAACTACAAGTGACGCTTTGCATGTGTTCTTCAAGCGTCGGGTTACGCGATTGTAATAAAAACAACAACATTCAATTTATATACCACCCTTTAGAACAACAGCCACTCAGAGCAGTTTAACAAAGTGTGCTTTGTGAGGTAGGTGGGGCTGAGAGAGCTCTGAGCGAGCTGTGACTGACCCAAGGTCACCCAGCTGGTTTCAAACAAAGGAGTGGGGAATCGAACCCAGCTCTCCTGCCACTCTTAACTACTACACCAAACTGGTGTAGTACTTCCATACAGGAAATCTGTACTATGAAAATCCGCTCTAAGTATCAAGGATTTGAATGTAGCTTAGAATCAGGATGGGAATAGAGACCTCATGAAAAAAGCCAAGATATTACTAGGCATTATTTGCTATACCCTGTGCAGTGAATACCTCAGGCATGCCTGATCTTGTCAGCTCTCAGAAGCTAAGCAGGGTTGCCCTTGATTAGTACTTGGATGGGAGACCTCCAATGAAGACCAGGGTTGCAGAGGCAGGCAATGGCAAACCACCTCTGGTAGTCTCTTGCCAGGAAAACCCCACCAGGGTCACCATAAGACAGCTATGACTTGATGGCACATTCTACCACCACAAGCCCATGGAGCAGTGCTGGAGTAGATTCTATACAGATTTACATGGACAGAAGTCTCACCAACTTCAGTGGATCTGTCAGATAAGTATGCTTAAAGTGAAAGCCGATCTTACACTTTGAATCTGGGTAGTTTTTCATGTTGGGTTTTTTTCACATGGTTGTTGTTGGGGTGAGGTATGAAAGTACAGCACAGACATATAACTGTGTAAGCCTAACATTAAAAAATTAAAAAAAATGTTGACAGCCCAGCTGATTCAGAAGGGGTAGTGCAGCCCTTCAGCAGCAGAGTATGTGAGTTGTGTGGTGAAGGTCCCAGGTTCGTTCCCTGTCATCTCCAGTTGATGGATCACAAGTGACAAGGGAGAGAGGACCTTGGCTGAGATCCTGTGGAGCTGGTTCTAGTCCGCTTACACTGTGCCGAGCTGGGTGGACTGTTGCCTGACAATATATGGCAACTTTCTATTGGGAGGGCTGGACAGTTGCTTTGGTGTACAATTTACTGGAATATAAATCTGTAATGCAATGCTTACAATGCAGGTGAGGAACCTTAAAATCTCGTGCCTGTCTTCAGCCTGCAGATTGCAGCTCTCTAGTTACTACATGCTCATTTTTTCCTCTCTTTTTCCCTGTCAAGGTTGGTGTTTCACTTCCGGGAACCTTCATCAGGGCCAGACGCTGGAAGAAAAAAGTCCTTCTCAGATATCAAAGGCCTCCCTAACGTGGCCAGGAGCAAACACCTAATTTACAGCTGGCCTCCTCCTGTGGCCCTGACAAATACATTCTTGAACGGCAGCGCTTGTGTGACTGCGAGCTGCCTTTGACTTCAGTTCATTAGGCAGCTTTGCTTTGGCCTTGTTGACCCCGCTTTCTGAACAATGGCTGAGGGATGATGAATCGCAGTTGCATTCCGAAAACATTTTTGGGGACCTGACCTCTTCAGTCAGGGACAGAGCGACACTTCATTTTTCACTTGTCATTCCACAAATCAAAGCCAGATTTGCCTTTCAGAACACACTGTGCCCCATTTTTTTCATATCAGATACTGGCTATATGACTCTACACATTTAAATTGTGTGTGCGCGCATGCAGAATATTGTGAAGAACTGGTTGAATCAAAAGCAAATGAATGAATGGTTTCAAGAGAATCGAGAGTGGTAGGACAGACCCGTCATTGCTTTTGGTTCTGCTGTCATTTCTAGTTGCATGCATTGTATAGGTGGCCCATTGGGACAGAAATTATTGCCCCAGCACTCACAGAGCTCAAGCAGCAGTGGTAAGTTCATCACTTTTGCTCTACTGAGAATCACATCATAAAACGTCACCCTCCGAAACCTCCACCCCCCACCCCCCGATCTCCAGGAATTTCTCAAGCTGGAGCTGGCAACCCTAAATTCACTAAACACTCTGGCCCACTGCTGTTGCTGAATGCAAAAAGCAGGGTGATAACTCCCTGACAGTTGATGGCCCAGTTACTGAGGGGGGGCACTAAACTGCAAGGGCAGAGATAATGGGCATTGCCACACGTCCTTATGGTCGTTGCCACACGTCCTTGAGAGCCAGTTTGGTGTAGTGGTTAAGAGCGTGGAACTCTAATCTGGAGAGCAGGATTTGATTCCCCACTCCTCCACTTGAAGCCAGCTGGGTGACCTTGGGCCAGTCACAGTTCTCTGGAGCTCTCTCAGCCCCACCCACCTCACAGGGTGTTTTGTTGTGCGGATAATAATGGCATACTTTGTAAACCGCTCTGAGTGGATGTTAAGTTGTCCTGAAGGGTGGTATATAAATTGAATGTTGTTGTTGTTGTTGTTAAAGGGACGGTCCACTCACCAAACGCTTTTCTCCTTCACACGTCTCTGATTTCAAAATTGTAGCAGGCTGTTTGGCTTCTGGTTTTTGGCGCCTTTTTTGAGAACACAATTTCCAGTGCTTTCCTGCATCCCCGAAAAGGTGCTGAAAAAACAGAAGCCAAACAGCCTGCTACTGTTTTGAAATGGGAGACATGTGGAGTGAAGGAGAAAAGCTGTCAGCGTTTGATGAGTGGGCCGTCCCTTTAAGAACATGTGGAAATGGCCTAAGTGTAAAATTGGGTGAAGAAAAAAGGCAGAGGAATGCATGTACAAATAGTGGACTTCCTAAAGTTATAGAAAGATTAGTGCATGGCGGGGGGGGGGGAGGACTATGGCTCAGTGGCAGATTATCTGCTTTACTTGAAGAAGGTATTGCCACCGAAAGGGGATCAGGCAGCAGGCCACGTGAAAGACGTGTGTTCAAGCCCCTGGAGAACTGCTGCCAGTTAGAGTAGACTCTCCTGACCTGGACAGGCTAACGGCCTGACTCAGTATAAGGCAGTTTCATGTGTGTGATTAAAGACATTAGAAGGCAGTATTCCTGGCAAAGGTTGCCCTGGACCCTGCTGCACATGCTCTGAGAACTTCCAGATTAGTACACTCTAGGTGGAGCTGATTTTGAAAAAATCTCGGAAATGTCCACTTGTCCACAATGCCTCTGCCCATTAGGGTCCCCTTACCCTCCCGGTGCGGGGGAGGGGGACCTGGCACTCACCTTGTGAGGCTTCTTGCGCACATGCTTTGTGCATGCCTGCTCCTGGCATGGCACAATGATGTCATTTCCAGGAATGACATCATCGCACCCAGCAGCAGGCACGCTCCCACCCTTCACAGGGGCCAATGGAGAACATGCCTACCACCAGGAAGCAATGACATCACTCCTAGAAGTGATGTCATTGCATCCATAGGGAGAGCGCCTGCTGCATGCTGGCTCAGGAGGTTTTTTGCCCAGGGTCTTTCCCCCCCACCAGCCAGGTAAGTGTCAGCAGGGGGCAGAGCCTGGGAGCGTGGGATCCCACCCTCCCAGGGGACTGGCAGCCCACTCACTGCCCAGGAGAATTGACCTCCCTTCCCCTGCTGCACTCACATACACCTGCAACACCCCCCCCCCCGGGCTTCTTGGTTACTTTGGCAAGGAAGAGCTTGGAAAGGTTTGCCTCTTATTTCAATCTCTTTGTAAATAGAAAACCTCCAGTACTCGGAATGCTTGTTGCATTACTAATGTCTCTTTGCACCTAAACGCCAGCCTAGCCTAAATGGTATAAGAGGGGCTCAAAGACGATTAAATCCTCTCCTCAGTACCTGTCCTCCCCTCCTGCCGGTAGCAGCTGAAGGTTCTGATGAGTCCAGGAAAGAGAACGGGGCAGCTCCTCGTTTCATTGTGTCAGCTGGTGGCTGCTTGTTCACAAGAGTTCCCATCTTCATGGCAGTGTGCATAAATGGGGGAGGACAAATCCTAATTGTGAAAACTTGCAGGCAGCACAGGTCATTTAGTCAGAAATCTGTGCCATCAGTCTTTTATCCCATCCTCGAAAGAGTTCAGGCCAGCAAACATGATTCTCTCATCTCCTATTTTATCTTCCCAGTGACCCTGTGAGGGAGGTTAGGCTGAGAGACAGAGAGTGACTGGGCCAGTTAGGTGCATGGCAGAATGGGGATTGAAGCTCAGTCCCTTGCTCTGACACTCTGTTCTGCCCATGACACCACGTGGGATCGCCAGCAAAACATATGGTTGCCAATCTTCGGGTGAAGAACTCCCAGAATTACAACTGACCTCCAGACTACAGAGATCAGTTCCCCTGGAGGAGATAGCAGTTTGGTGGATCGACCCTATGGCATCACGTCCCTGCTAAACTCCCTTCCCAGGCTCCACCCCCAAATCTCCCGGGAATTCCCAGTACAGAGTTGGCAACCCTAGCAAAATATGATTGGTGGCATGCTTGGAGTATCTTTAATGTTTTCTCCTGCTAACATATAGTAAAAGCAAAGGAAGCTATTTTTTAAAAAAAATCACACTTAAGTTTGTCACACCTAGAAGAAGAAAATACTACATCTGTTAACTGGTATTTTCAGGCAGCAGGACTCCTTGAGTTAAATCTGATCAAACTAGGCCAATAATTTCTTTTTCACTGCAATATGCTGTTTTCTGTAGCAAAATATGCTCATTTACAGTAAATACAAGAACGTTTGGGTAAATGAAGTCCTGCACTTGGAACCACAGATGGAATAGTTTGTCCCCCCACCCCTCCATCAAGGACTACATTTTTCATAGTGAAAATACCGATTTTTAACTGCAGTGTTATTTTGACAAATTCATTTCTTTCCCACTAGTGCTAATGGGAAGGAAAAGAAACAATCAGCTTTTATAGTTGGTCTGCAATCAAGCAAGGAGATGAAGCACCTCATTTCACAATATGCTGTTTTGTCTCCAGCATTTAATTTGCCAAATGGAAAGTTTGCAGTTGAGTTTGCAGGAAATGTGCTCTACAAAAAAGAGGATTCTTCCTGGAAATGTCAAGAACCTTTCATCCAAATATCAGTGATCAAAAATTCCTGATACAAATTTACTAGGAGTCTCACATTTTGCCTTAAATCCATGTGGCATTTCCTTTTATCTGCATTTCTGCTAAACCCACCTGGCTTGGATGAACACTATATCATTCTGATTTTGACCCACAGAGTCTTAAAGGCCTTGGATTGAACATATCTTAAGGTCCAGGTTTATTGTGCCAATTTCTCATTTGGTGAGCCAGAGTGCTATAGCATAGGAGCAAACCTGGATTACAAGTCATTTCTTGCATGCCACCAGCCACACTTTATGGAACCACACTGTAAACAGGAGCATAAACACAAACACTGCTCAATTGGACCATCCAGTATCTGCTGAGAGAGGTTCTTGTGGCTCTCTGTCAGTGCTGGAACTTCTACTCTCTGCACACTGCCTGAAGCTGCAGCATTTTCTGCAATTTTGTAAGAATTTTAATGGATGCTGACTTCTTACAAAACTGGGGCATTCAATAATGTATTTATATTTAGTGTATTCTTTTTTTTTTACCCAACTCTTCTTTTATGAAGCTCAGGGCAGCATACACCTTCCCTTCTCAACTGCTTCAGACATTTTGATGAAAATACACATTATGTTTTTTAACATGTCGGATCTGAGCTCTCTACAGCAGCTGCAGGAAATGCCAGGTTTAAAGCCTCCAGGGACCTGATTCTGTTTGGGACCTTGTCACGAGGAAGGAGGGGCTTCTGTCCCTCACCATTCACCAGTTTCTTGAGCTGCAATGACCCAGCCCTGGTAGGGATCTGTGGGCTTTAATAAATGACATTCACTGCAGCCACTGTGTGACTACGAAGCAAGTGAGTTGGGTCCTGGAACTCAGACCAGACTCATTAAAAAATATAATGTGTAGTTTGGAACTCAAGAGTGTTCATTAATGGGAGGAGCTGGAAAGGATCCGGGGCAAAGAACTCTTGTAGATTCCTGTCATGTGCTGTATGTGAGGCTGCCCGTAATGGCTTCAGCTGCTTTAATATGCTGTATGAAAATTGCTAACTGGTATAAGCATGATGCAGGTCCAGTAGCACCTTCAAGACCAACTAGATTTCCAGCATGTAGCTGCCTAATACTGGGCCAATTCCAGACGGCCCTCCCCATCCCGAAACGTCGTGCGTCGTTGCGTGGAAAACGCGAAATATCGCGTTTTCCCCGCGACAATGTGCAACGTTTCAGGATGGAGAGGGCCATCTGGAATTGGCCCTGGTTTGTCAAAGTCAATATTGTCAGCAGGGTCTCAGGAAAATATCATTCCTATTGCCTACTGCCTGACCCTTTGGTTGGAGATTCCAGTTTAAGACTGAACCTGGGACCTTCTGCATGCCAAGCAGATGCTATACCACCAAACCACACACATGCCCCAATAAACCACAGTGAATGTTTTATAGTTATTTTTCAGGATCTTCAGAGAGGCAGTTTGATGTAGTGGTTAAGAGTGGCAGGACTCTAATCTGGAGAACTGGGTTTGATTCCTCTTTCCTCCACTTGAAGCCAGCTGGGTGACCTTGGGTCAGTCACAGCTCTTTCAGGGCTCTCTCAGCCCCACCCACCTCACAGGGTGATTAACATGAGGATAATAATAACACACTTTGTAAACCACTCTGCATGTGGCATTAAGTTGTCTTGAAGGCTGGTATATAAATTGGATATCATCATCATCCACTGGTCCCCAGTTTGTTACTGAGCCAAAGTCAAAGTGCCAGTGTTAACCTATATAAATTGTACCAGGGTGCTGAAAGACCATCTCTTCCTGTATGAATCTGATGGTTCATATGATCACTGAGTCCTCCCACCTTCTCTGGGTCCCCCTGCCACTGGCGCCACAGTGTTTAGTGGCCATAGTCAGGGCCTTTTCATGCCTCTGAAGGCATGAAAGGTCCCCACCCAGGGTCTCCCTTGTTGCCCTTTAGATACCAGGAACTGACTTCCTTTTGCACATACCTCTGGTTGACTCCTGCTCTCTTGAGGCAGCTTATACATTGGATAAATCCAATTGAGCTCTGTTTTGTTTCGTTTAAATTAGGTTTGATGGCCATTCGATAGCTGTGCATTTTTGTGTTTCATTTTCATTTTATTGTGATTGGTTTTCATTAAATGTGTAAGCCTTTTTGGTCATTCCTGAAGGTATACATATTTTGAGTAATCCAAGTGTGTGCCTGGGGTGGGGTGGAGAGGAGAAGGGATAAAATGAATAAAACGAGTTCTTTGCTCTTCTCCCTCTCCTGTCCAGTTTCCTCCTGCCTCGGCTTCACCCTGGGATGTGTCTCTTGTTTTAAGCTTGTGAATAAAAGCTAGAAATAAGACCAAATGCACATGTGGCACTTACAGTGCATTTCATCCCTTCTGTTGTTAATGCACACCTATGAGAAACACAAAGGCAGTATAATATGAGCAGGTACCAGATTTCTGAATCAATATATAACTGTACAGGAAACTTGATTTACAATTGCATTTCCACTGTCTTGTACCTGACAACATACAAGCGGTTTGCGACTAAGCCTGACCAGAAGCTTGGAGGTAAATAAACAGAATACTGAAAGATCACAATGTCAATGTGTGTGAATTATTCGTTGCTATGGAACAGTCCTTTCTTTTTACAGATGGTTATCTGCAGACCCTGTTTGTGCATCTGACCAGCCGCTGCTGGAAACGGGATGCTGGACTGCTGCGTGGAGCCATTGGTCTGATCCAGCATGGCTAATGTTATGTTCTACAGCGGATTAGTGAAGGAATGTGTATCCCCAATGCCTGGCAATGCTCACTGGATTTTAAAACAGATTGGAGGGGAAAGTAATCCAATGACAATTAGCTGCAGTAGCTAAGTGGAACCTTCATGTTCTGTACCAGACACTGGAGACAAAAGATAAGAGGAGAAGATTGTCACTTTCATATCCTGCTTGTGAGTTTCCAAGAGACATCTGGCAAGTGGCCCCTGCTGAAGACAGAATGCTGGACTGGGTGGATCCATGGTCTGATTGAGCAAGATAGTCAGGGCCAAGCTACAAGTGATGAATGACACTTGCCTGGCAAGTGAACAGACTTACGTGTATTCCTCCCTGTTCACTTGCCATTCACTTGCACTCCACTTGATCAAGTGGAGCACAAGTGAACGGCAAGTGAACAGGGAGGAATACACGTGAGTCTGTTCACTTGCCAGGCAAGTGTCATTCATCACTTGTAGCTTGGCCCTCAGTCTGTTCTTATGACACACTATTGCAGTGCTGAAAACAGGGGTTCTCCTTGCCTATGCCCAGTCCTTGCAGATTCTTCCCTGAGAGGGAATCCAAATTCTGCAGTCAAATACATTATGGAAAGAACTTTGATGCATGTTAGCTGTCACTGACAGAAGTAGAGATTTATTTTGGAGAGAATCTTGCAGGCTACATCACTTTGTTGCAGGTCTAAGAGTTTGGTGTGGCTGATGAGGCACAATTGGCAAGAAGTATGACTGTGATGAACTGGTAAGACTCCCAGAGTTTGCAAGCCTACTCAGGTTGTTGGTCAGGCCCCCTAGAAATAAGGACTTAAGCCTTAAATAGAAAAAAAGTTTAAACTGCAGATCAAATGTTTATGCCACTCTAGCTCTCACTCACCCTTCCAATTAAAACAGAAAGGCCAGATTTCCCTATTTCTCCACCCAAGCCAGTGCTTCATAGGCTTACTGATGGAGAATGCCCTGATTGGCCTGGCAGCTTCCTGTTGGCCTGGATGCTGGTGGAGAACTGACACAGGCTGCTTTGCAGTCTTCCCTCTGGTCCTGCTGAGGCACTCTTCCCATTTCTTCAGACAGCTTCAGCCACAGATCTGTTAGCCTTTTCCTAGATTTTCTGTGCCTTTTCTCCTGCCTTTTCTTTAATGGTTAATGCTCCTTGCTTTCGGCCTGTTACTCATTCAGCTCTTGGAAGGCCTTGGCTAGCAGCTTTCTTTGCTCCTTCTTCTTGAAGATCTTCTGACTTCCAGCAGTTTATCTGCTGCCTCTCCCAACTGCCACTTATATATCCTTCTCATGAAGATTCCATCCAATCAATTGTGGACACTCGGTCAAGCCTTGTTCTGATTGGTTCTGGAATTCTGGACTTTAGGAGCCCCCTCAAAGAATCCCTCCTAACTGAAAACCTATTCTGAGCTTGAAAGCTGCTCTTAGTGACCTTTTAACCCTCTCTTAGCAACAGTCATTTGCCTCACCCACAGAAAATTAACAATAATAGAGCAACACGGTCAAAGCTGTAGCTAACCCAAAGTATAATCCCGTGTATAATTAGAGTCTTATTTCCATAAACATACAATCAACAATATATTTAATAGAGTATTTCTATTATATAACCAGGACTCCTGTCACATATTACAATACAGTTACAATTTCAATCTTTAGGCGTCATATATACTCCTGCCAATCAATTAAAGTGTCTCGTGCTTCAAATCCTATTATTCATACTTTTAAAGTGCAATTGCTTTTTAATATCACTTGACACAATTTGTCATATATGGAGTCAATTTCGCCTTTAATCCTCGTTCAATATGTGTGCGGTCCACGGTTGATCCCAGACACTGTGTAGGTCACAGAAGACATGTAGACCTGGTTAGTATTCTTTAGGTGTACATGCAATGTTCTGTGATTATATTATTTTCTAACGGACGGTCCAGATTCCCATAGAGTCCGTTTCCAGAGATCTTTCTCAAAGAGCACAGTCGCTGGAGGAACATACAATAACTGGTTACACATGAAGTACATGTATTATTATACAATTCATAATTAATCATACTATACATTTACAATCTTATTACTCACTCAGAATATCCAATATACTCTTTTGTGTTAGTTTTCAATACATTTCTTCTTGCTAATTTCCTTTCGTCAATTTCCTTCATGTGTATACCATCAACTTAATCGTCATCTTATCTACAGATCTGTCTCCACGCCCAAATTGCACATTATCCCTTCTTAAAGTGATCCTGCATCTATCCCAAAAAGCAAGTAAAATCATTCTCCATGTTTAAGCCCTTAGGTATAAGAGTACCAAGTTTGTGTATCCAAAATGTTTCTTTTTGACGTAGCTCTTTTATCATAGATACATGTCCTTGTCTCCGGAACCTGAATAAAACAGTAAAAACCATATCCATGCTTCTGTGTTTTTTCTCTTGATAATGTTGCACTAATGGGGCTTCCAATACATTGTTCCTAATTCTAGATTGATGTTCACTCAGTCTTGTCTTTACAGAACGTACAGTACTTCCTACATATAATAATTCACATGGGCATTTTATCAGATAAACCACCCCTTCTGTATTACAATTCACAAAATCATTTATGGTATTAATACCCAGTTGTTTTACCTCTTCTCCATTCATAACTAGAGGACACTGTTTACACCTCCCACATTTATACATTCCTTGTGGTAAACCCGTATCCATTTGTTTTAGATGGTAGTTCAAATCTGAGTGTATAATCCAGTCTTTGATGTTTTGTGTTCTTCTAAAAGCTACAAGAGGAGGTGTTCCACAGCCTGGGATATCGTTAATTAGGGGCCAAAATTTCAGAACTGCCTTTTTGATTGCATAGGCTTTATCACTATAATCAAAGACCCCCACGACTAGGGATGTGCGTTTCGGCATTCAGAATGCCGAAAGAATGCCGAAACAAAAGTGTTTCGGCTTCTTTCAGGGAATGCCGAAACGTTTCGGGGAATCCCGAAACGTTTCGGGTAGCCGAAAGAAAAAAGCCGAAACGTTTCGGGATTCTTTCGTCTTTCATTCGGCTTTTCAATGGGAAAATGCCTCCGTCTTCCCGGACGTCTGGGGGAGGCATCTTCCCACCGAATAAGCCCAAAATTGGTGGGGACCTTCCTCTAACCCTTCTCTAACAACCACCCAAGTTTCAGACAGATTGGACTTTGGGGGGCCATGTTATGGCCCCCCAAAGCAGGTCCCCCCATCCTCCCATAAAGGAGCATCTTCTTCATTATTTCCTATGGGGAAAAAATGAAGAAGCAGGCTTCCTTTGCCAGGGGTGGCATTTTGCATGCAAAATGCCCCCTTACCCTCAGGGGCCCTTCTCCCACCCCTCCTCCCACCCCCCACCAAGGCTCAGCCTGCTCCCACTTGGGGGGGCCATTTCATGGCCTCCCCAAGTAGGTGCTCTAATCTCTACCACTGACAGCTGGGGGAGGCTTGTGTTGCCAGGGGTGGCATTTTGCATGCAAAATGCCCCCCAACCCTCTGGGGCCCTTCTCCCACCCCTCCTCCCACCCCCCACCAAGGCTCAGCCTGCTCCCACTTGGGGGGGGCATTTCATGGCCTCCCCAAGTAGGTCCTCTCAGCCCCTAAATTCCACCCCTTACAGCTCCACACAAACCCAATTCCCCCCAGCTGCCACACACAGACCCAAATCCCCACATTAGCCCCTCACAGACCCAAATCCACCCCCACCTGCCCCACACCCATAACCCCAGGAACAGGCTGGCAAAGGCCAGCCCTCTCCCTTTGTTCCCTATGCTGGGAACTTCTAAACTCTCTTTCCCTGGGCAATTCTGCACAGCCCAGGGGTGCCACAATGGTGGGCACACTTCTGAGTGCCAGCTGGTCCCTGTGAAAGAGCACCTGAACCACAGACACCCTCCCTCAAATTCCCCCACCACCTACAGAGATGGCTGGCCAGCCAGCCCCATTGTTCCCTATGATGGGAACCAACTGCACAACAAAGAATAAAACAAGAACAACACAAAATAAAGTTTTTTAAAAATTATTTTCTCCCTTCCAAAGTACAAGTAGGCAAAGCATTATGACACATAACACCAGCAGTCCCCCACACAGAAAAATAACACAACTCACTTAACATCAGAGAATCACAAAGCACGATTCCTGTCAAAAACACTTTATTTCTTGAACAGCTTTAGGCTACACAGCAGGGGGGGAACACCAAAGGGCATGGCAGCAGTATCTTACACAAAAATAACACAACTCACTTAACATCAGAGAATCACAAAAACACAATTCCTGGCAAAAACACTTTATTTCTTGAACAGCTTTAGGCTACACAGCAGGGGGGGAACACCAAAGGGCATGGAAGCAGTATCTTACACAAAAATAACACAACTCACTTAACATCAGAGAATCACAAAAGCACAATTCCTGTCAAAAACACTTTATTTCTTGAACAGCTTTAGGCTACACAGCAGGGGGGGAACACCAAAGGGCATGGAAGCAGTATCTTACACAAAAATAACACAACTCACTTAACATCAGAGAATCACAAAAACACAATTCCTGGCAAAAACACTTTATTTCTTGAACAGCTTTAGGCTACACAGCAGGGGGGGAACACCAAAGGGCATGGAAGCAGTATCTTACACAAAAATAACACAACTCACTTAACATCAGAGAATCACAAAAACACAATTCCTGGCAAAAACACTTTATTTCTTGAACAGCTTTAGGTTACACAGTAGGAGGGCACAAAAGGGCATGATAGCAATGTACTACAAAAAATAATACAACCCACTTCACCGTTTTTGACAGCAATTGTGTTTGTGTGATTCTCTGATGTGAAGTGAGTTGTGTTATTTTTGTGTAGTACACTGCTTTCCTGCTCTGTGGTGCCTTCCTACTGTGTAACCTAAAGCAGTTACAGAAATAAAGTGCTTTTGACAGCAATTTTTTGGGGTGATTCTTTAATGTGAAGTGAGTTGTGTTATTTTTGTGTAAGATACTGCTTCCATGCCCTTTGGTGTCCCCCCCCTGCTGTGTAGCCTAAAGCTGTTCAAGAAATAAAGTGTTTTTGACAGGAATTGTGCTTTTGTGATTCTCTGATGTTAAGTGAGTTGTGTTATTTTTGTGTAAGATACTGCTGCCAAGCCCTTTGGTGTTCCCCCCTGCTGTGTAACCTAAAGCTGTTCAAGAAATAAAGTGTTTTTGACAGGAATCGTGCTTTGTGATTCTCTGATGTTAAGTGAGTTGTGTTATTTTTCTGTGTGGGGGACTGCTGGTGTAATGTGTCATAATGCTTTGCCTACTTGTACTTTGGAAGGGAGAAAATAATTTTTTAAAAACTTTATTTTGTGTTGTTCTTGTTTTATTCTTTGTTGTGCAGTTGGTTCCCATCATAGGGAACAATGGGGCTGGCTGGCCAGCTATCTCTGTAGGTGGTGGGGGAATTTGAGGGAGGGTGTCTGTGGTTCAGGTGTTCTTTCACAGGGACCAGCTGGCACTCAGAAGTGTGCCCACCATTGTGGCACCCCTGGGCTGTGCAGAATTGCCCAGGGAAAGAGAGTTTAGAAGTTCCCAGCATAGGGAACAAAGGGAGAGGGCTGGCCTTTGCCAGCCTGTTCCTGGGGTTATGGGTGTGGGGCAGGTGGGGGTGGATTTGGGTCTGTGAGGGGCTAATGTGGGGATTTGGGTCTGTGTGCGGCAGCTGGGGGGGAATTGGGTTTGTGTGGGGCTGTAAGGGGTGGACTTTAGGGGCTGAGAGGACCTACTTGGGGAGGCCATGAAATGGCCCCCCCAAGTGGGAGCAGTCTGAGCCTTGGTGTGGGGTGGGAGGAAGGGTGGGAGAAGGGCCCCAGAGGGCTGGGGGGCATTTTGCATGCAAAATGCCACCCCTGGCAACACAAGCCTCCCCCAGCTGTCAGTGGTAGAGATTAGAGCACCTACTTGGGGAGGCCATGAAATGCCCCCCCCAAGTGGGAGCAGGCTGAGCCTTGGTGGGGGGTGGGAGGAGGGGTGGGAGAAGGGCCCCAGAGGGTTGGGGGGCATTTTGCATGCAAAATGCCACCCCTGGCAACACAAGCCTCCCCCAGCTGTCAGTGGTAGAGATTAGAGCACCTACTTGGGGAGGCCATGAAATGGCCCCCCCAAGTGGGAGCAGGCTGAGCCTTGGTGGGGGGTGGGAGGAGGGGTGGGAGAAGGGCCCCTGAGGGTAAGGGGGCATTTTGCATGCAAAATGCCACCCCTGGCAAAGGAAGCCTGCTTCTTCATTTTTTCCCCATAGGAAATAATGAAGAAGATGCTCCTTTATGGGAGGATGGGGGGACCTGCTTTGGGGGGCCATAACATGGCCCCCCAAAGTCCAATCTGTCTGAAACTTGGGTGGTTGTTAGAGAAGGGTTAGAGGAAGGTCCCCACCAATTTTGGGCTTATTCGGTGGGAAAATGCCTCCTCCAGGCGTCCTGGAAGACGGAGGCATTTTCCCATAGAAAAAAGCCGAAAGAATGCCGAAATAATGCCGAAAGAATCCCGAATCCCGAATCCCGAAAGAGATTCTTGTTTCGGCTTTCAGCTTTAACGATAGAGAATTTTCTTTCGGCTTTCTACTTTCGGCTATAGCCGAAAATTTTTGGCTTGCACACCCCTACCCACGACACACTCTCTATTTTCACGCTTTTTAGTTGTTAATAAATCCCCCCTGGGTGCTACATCAGCACGTTGCCTTGCTCTATGTAAAACCCAGTCGGGATATCCCCGATATTTAAGTTGTTCATAAAGGGTATCACTTTGAGTAATGTAGTCCGAGTCCCTAGTGGAGTTTCGTTTAAGTCGCAAAAATTGTCCATACGGTAAATTGGCTAAAGCTGCTCTTAGTGACCTTTTAACCCTCTCTTAGCAACAGTCATTTGCCTCACCCACAGAAAACACATTGTAACCATTTGAAACCCTCTGCTACAAAACCAACAGTAATAATAACATATATTCTGAAGATATTAGAGTATTTGTTATCCTTTGGTGTGAGCTCGTTTCTCCATTCAATGCTATGCCAGGGTTTGTGTTTTGTGATGTTTATGAATCTTCAGAAGGAATATCCCCACCATGTTAACCTAAGGAAGAAAAATCTGTTATTTCTTGGGAAATAAAAGTTGTGCCTGATCCAACTGCAATTTTTAATTTCTAGCAATATTGTGAATTAGAACAGCAGGTGGCACTATAACATTCTAAATGCGCTTTAGTCAATGACTCTAGGAAAAATAATTGCAGAGTACCTCCTAACTCATACTTTTTAGGAACCAAAATCAAAAAGAGTCCAGTAGCACCTTTAAGACTAACCAATTTTATTTTAGCATAAGCTTTCGAGAATCAAGTTCTCTTCGTCAGACATCTGACGAAGAGAACTTGAGGCATCAGGCATCTGACGAAGAGAACTTGATTCTCGAAAGCTTATGCTAAAATAAAATTGGTTAGTCTTAAAGGTGCTACTGGACTCTTTTTGATTTTGCTCCCACAGACTAACACGGCTAACTTCTCTGCATTTTTAGGAACCAGTTACCCATATCTGTCTGTTATTTCTCTATATTTTTGTGGCTTCTGATTTAAATGCCATTCTGTTTGTGTCCAGAAGGAGACCATTTCTTAGTATATCAAAGAAGTTTTACAGTGCGGTGTAGAGGCTAAAGTGCTAGAAAAGGGTCTGGGACACCGAGGCTCAGATCCCCTGTCTCTTAAGACCTTGTAGGCAGGGGCGGAGTTAGCACCACCAGTGCCTTTGCCAATTGCTGCTTCAACGGTCCCTTCTGGTCCCTTCCGTCTATCTCCTCTCCCAAAGTCGGCAGCAAGCAGGACTCTAATTGCGTCCCACAAAAGTCAGGTGAAGCCAGTAGGGCTGTTGAAGCAACAAAGCAGAAAGACACCTTCATGGCTTCCAAGCTCAGAAAAAGTACCAGGTGGCTCTAGATGAAAAATTGTCGTCTCTTTCCCCCGTCTGCTTTATTGTACCTTTGACAGCTCCAGAAGAAAGTCTTTTTTCTCATAACTGGCCTGTTGGCGCTCAGAAGCAGATGCTCTGCCTGCTTGAGATCAGGAAGTACTATGGGGAAATGTGGGGCAGTTTCCCCGGCACATCATTACCGGGTGAATGGGAAGTGTGCCATATAGCTTTCATAAGCCGTTCAAGGTGGTCTACCAGTTGCTTCGGTCATCTTTGTGGGTAGTGGTGGCATGGATCCCTCTGGCCCCTGAAGTCAGCATCATGCTGTCATGCATATCCCAAGGGAGGATATGGTTTACCCAGAAAGAAACAGGATTTTAAAAGTGGATAATATAATTACACGTAGATTTTGGAAGAATTCTGAACTCTAATAACCTAAATGGACCATTTTTCAAAGAGAAGATGCATCTTTAAGTTGCTCCATTCCTTGCATTTAGGTGCCTGGTAACAATAGCATTCCACTTGTAACTGAGACTCTCAATAATTTAACAACATTAACCACAGTCATCAAGATGGTTTTGCTTGCAAATCCCCATAATGAGGCTCAGTTGTTCTTCCTTACATTGTTTTAGATAATCCTCTAATGGATTTTAAGGAACTAATGAAATTACTAGTTCCTTTACATTCTGTTTCCGAAGGGTATATATAGGAATTGGCAGTAATTTGGCCTTTTGTGTGCATGTAATCCAGCATAACTGTGTTATTTTATTCAGATACGAACTTGGGGGGTCTTGCAGCACAGATCATGCAAGCAATGCAGTGTGTACTGGTCCGGGGGCTAGAAGGCAAGCTGATATCTCTCCGCTTAGCAAGGCTGTGGAGTGAAAGAAGGTTGTGCTAAAGTTGATGGAAGAAGAGGATATGCATATCAAACAAATGGACTAAAAAGATGCGACTATGCTGTCACAGATTCGGAGGCATATGGAATCCAAAATGCCAAATGAGCATGTAGGAAGAAAAACAGTGGCCTGTGGCAGTGAAATCCTCCTGTTGTGAAGGAATTACTATGATTTATGAAAGAAACAGGCCTGTTCTGTAAGATGTCTACAGTAAGGCAACAAATTCTGTTTCACAGCTGCATATCAGATGGAAGTGAATGGGGGAACAGAGATCCCTCTCCCTGGTCAACTGTCAACCCTGGGCGGGGCGGGGGGAGAGAGGGAATAGAACATTTCCCCAGTTTGATATTTCTTCCTTTCTCTGTACCCCACACTAATTTGCCTACCTCTACATGATGAGGCCATGCGTAAACAACAGCCACACCCAAGAATTCGGGCGGGGGGGAGGTTTATTGGTCAAACTCTCTCCTTTGGTGGGAGTTTTGACTCCCCCCCCCTTCTTTTCATGGGTCCAAAAAGGTAACTCTACAATCATGGCAACCTCTGGAAATAAAAGTAAGAAGAAGGTAAGCCTTTGTCACTTGGCGGGGGAGGGGGGTTTGCTTGATCCATTTCTCAGGCAGAGAAGAATGAAGTTTGAGTTAATTTTTTAGACTGGGGTGGGTCCTCAATTTCTTTCCTGGTGCCCACCAAGTGTTTTAGAAAGTGGACAGGGCCTGGTGGAGCTTTTTGCCCAGCAAGGCTTCTGTTTGGCCATTGGAGATTTCATTGGCTGTGTAGATTAATTAAAACATTACATTGGCAGCAGCTGGAACCGCACTGTCTGACTGAAGGGAAGCCGTGGCAGCTGGTTTGTGGCTCTGCTCACTACCCTGTGTCAGAATTCCAAAGGTGCCTCTGCAGGACCAAAAAGGTTGAGGAAGCCTGCTTTTAGATAATAAGAAAGTGGGTTTTCTGTTTTTTTCTTTTTTTGTATTCTGTAATTTTCACTTTTTCATAGATTTTCTTTTGTGCTTAGTTGTGTTTGCATAGATTATTTATTTTTATTTGTACCCTGCTTTTCTCCACAATGGTGAATAGCTGGAGTCAGAGAAGCACAGAGATGCAGCTAGTCCATTACTGGGTGTGCAGTGGATACAATCCCTTATAGCTCCCTACAATGCATGCAGCAGGATGTACGCTTCTTGCAATGGTTTATTGACTTATCAGAATCCCATCCATATGGAATCTATTAAGATGAATGGCCCAATCTATCACCGCCAGACAAACAACATGTTGCTCTAACTGTAACATATGGAGGCTAGAAAGGGGCAAGTGGTGGAGCCACTGACATACATACACACTGCACAATTCTTTAACTGAGACAGCAGGAATTGGCAAAGAAAATAGGTATCTTACTAGTCTTAGTTAAAACTGAAGGAGTGGGAAGACTTCTGGCATCCCCACACATAAGTAACACAACATTTTTGGACAAAGGGAAGTCTTCTAATGACCACTGTGCCGTTATTAGATCTTATAGGTTCTAATATATTGCTATAAGAGTAATATAAATACACTTCTCAAGTATTCCCCATTGCAAGGAACCGCTAGCATTTGGCAAAGCTTCACCAGCTCCCAAATATTATACAAGTGAACGAGAGGAAAGTTAAGGAAGGATGAAGGTTTGCAGGGGAGGAAAATCCAGGAAACCTGTTGTTTTTGGCTAACCGGGCATTTGGGTCTGCATCTTCCTGATCCAAGCCCATCTTCTCTCTATCCAGTGGGTTCCATTGAATTCAGTAGCTGGGCTGGCACCACATCCCTACTTCATGCAGGTCTGTTGGAGCACTGAAATGATTAAAACCCACAAAGAGTCCATAGTTTCAAAAATAAATCCTAGGAAATTTTTACCAAAAGACATTATTCTTGGCCAAGGACTAATATATACAACAAAAGTGGAGGTTTCAAGTTCGTTTTGAAGTTGATTCAGCGTTCGCAACAATGAAAAGCATTTTCAGTGTTCCCTGCCCCTTCGTGCACAGTTGTTAAAAACACATGGGACATGATCCAGGCCAAATAAATCACTTTAAAGTCCTATAGATTTCAATAAGAGAGATGTCAGAACAAGCTTAATACTTCCATTGGAATCAAGGTACTTAAACAAGCTTAACATTGGGCTAGAGCCTGTCTTTGGTATTGAAATGATCAATCAGATCTAGAGCTGGAGCTGTCTGAACTCACTATCTGAATCCTTAATGATTATTCCAATTTAAGTACTTACCCTGAGAATTTCAGTTGTGCCTCTCTTTATTTAATTTGCATTGTAGTCAAGCTTCAACTTGAATGTATTCAAACAGGTGGTTTACAATGCACTCCCAAGTGAAGTCACACCCTTCTAAGTCAATGAGCTTGGGAGGGTGTAACTCTTCTTAGGACTGTGCTGTTAAATTAGGCAAATGGAACTTTTTGCTTTGATTGAATGGGCCAGGTTGGGTAGATCCAGGGCTTTTTTTCAGCTGGATCGCAGTGGAACAGAGTTCCAGCACCTCTTGAAAATGGTCACATGGCTGGTGGCCCCGCCCCCTGATCTCCAGACAGAGGGGAGTTTAGATTGCCCTCTGTGCCGCTGCGGCGAGGAGGGCAATCTAAACTCCCCTCTGTCCGGAGATCAGGGGGCGGGGCCACCAGCCATGTGACCATTTTCACCGAAGGTGATTTAAACTTTAAAAAACTCCCCCCTTGTTCCAGTTGACTCAAAGTGACGTCATTGTGTGGTCCTGCACTGGCAACCCACTGAGTTCCACCACCTCTTTTCCCAGAAAAAAAGCCTGGGTAGATACCAGCCAGGATTGTGGCTCCAACATGCTGGAAGCAGAAACTCTTTAAAATCACAACTTTCTAGTACACCGGTGTAAATAGCATGCCAGTGCTTCAAAATCTGTACCAACTGTCAGTTAAAAATTGAAAAGCTGATTTTACCATATAGAAACTCTATGCAGCTCGGAACCTATGGAACTAGAAGACTGTCCTTTTCTCTCTGTAGAAGCAAAATAGTCAAGTGGAAACAGGCTATTGATAGCACTCCTCTGTGCATTAGTTTTTAATTAGTGACGGGGGTGAGGAGAGAGAATGGCTCCTACAGTTACCAACTTCAAGAAATGGCCAGGATTTCTCCTGGAATCACATCTGACCTCCAGACAAGAGCAAGGAAGGAAATGGCAGCTTTAGAAAGCAGAAACCACAGCATCACATCCTAGCTGAGCTTTCTTTGCTACCCAAACCCCATCCTGTCCAGGCACTGCTCCAAGATCTTCAGGGATTTCCAAGCTGGAGCTGGCAACCCTAGGGAATCCCAGTGGCTTTCCCAGTTTTGGGAATGCCTCTGCTTCTAAGAGAACCATTGCAGGATGTAATAATAATAATAATAATAATAATAATAATAATAATAATAATAATAATAATAATATCTGTGCAGATTAGTGCTCACTCAGAGTGGTGAACAAAGTCAGTGTTGTTATTATCCCCACGATACAGCTGGGGAGCCAGGGCTGAAATGTATGTCTTACTTAAGGCTACCTGCTGAGCTCATGGCAGTAGTAGGAGCCAAACTAGCAGAGTTGCATCCCAGCCACTTAACCACTATGCTACAGCAGGATGTAGAGAGACATTTAGAGGATGGGGATAAATAGAGATTGAGCCAGTCTGCACTCCCCAACAGCTGCCACTACTGCTGCCATGCACTACATACAACCCAGCAGTGATGGGGTGGCTCCTGATTATTCCTTCATGCCATATAGAAATTGTGATACTGCATTTGTGCAATGTCCGGTAATGGCCTGCACTGCAGGTACTAGGGCCTCACTCCCGGATGCTGTATGAGGAGGGGCATGAAGTCCGGTGCGCGTGTCATATAGATAGCTAAGGTACTGGATTTAGCAGCATGCTGTGTTTCCTGCTTATATATCTTGATGGTTAGAAGGAAAGCGTAGCAGCCATTACAAGGCAAAAATGCACTGCCAGGGTGCCATTGCCGAGGCGGCGGTTCAGCAGAGTCTGGGACAGGGAACCAGGAACCAGAGATGGGTTCAAGAAGCATTCCAGAAAGCAGGGGCTACCGTCACAAGGAGTGCCAGGTCTAAGGGCAGAAAATCCAGAGCTGAGATGATGCTCTGTCATAATAAGTCTAGAACTAGAGTAGGGGAGAAATTCCAGGGGCAAGTGCCAGAACAGCAAAGGCTAAGACTACCAAATCATAAGTCAGAAGATGGGGAATGCAAAGGTCCAAGATCTGGAAAGCAGCAGGCATAAACAGGATACCAGGACCAGCAGCAAGGGCTATTGACCAGAGAGAAAAACAGCTTCTTTGGGGGCTTTTATAGCCACTGGGTCACAGAAGGATCCCAAGGGCCTTCCTGCCTGCCTCCCCGGCAGGCTCCAAAGCTGGGTGCAGAGGGACCCCTGCCTTGGATGGAGCCCAGGTAGCCCCAGAGGAGGTGCACAACTTCTTTGCTGCCACTTTCCTGGGGTCTTTCATCCAAAAGTGCTTCCTCTGAACACTTCCTTAGATGTTTCCTGAGCCAGAAGCCCGAGAGCAAGCACACACTTCCTGTTATGCCACCCAGGCGGTTTCCAAGAAAGCACCTCTGCAGCGCCCCTCGACCCCTTAGTGGCAGTGGCACGGGCACAGGAAGGGATGGCTCCCACACCAGTAGCTTCATATGTCAGTGCCCCCACTGATTGGCACCTAAAAGTGATCTCTTGGGTCATTCAGGCGGTGAACCCGCCCTGTATATAGCTACTTCCTTCTGCAGAGAATAATGGGCTATGTTTAATATTGCCAAATCTGAGTTTGGAAATTCCCGGATATTTGGAGATAGTGCCTGAGGAGGGCAGGGTTTGGGGAGCGGATGGACCTCAGTTGGGTATAATGCTGTAAGACTCCACCCTCCAAAGCAGCCAGTTTCTCCAGGGAAGTGATCTAAGTCGCCTGGAGATCAGTTGTCATTCCAGGAGGTCTCCAGGCTCCATCTAGAGGTTGGAAACTAGCTATGTTCACTGGCAGAGCTGCCTTGAGGCTCTGACCACTTTATAGCCTTACCCCGCAGCCGTATGTTGTTTGCCACACACAGAAGCAGAACTTCTAATCCAAGGGTTACCCATTGAAATCCCACGGCACCTGGCAGCCATGTTTAGATTGGAAGGTCACCTAAGATTTTGATCTGTTAGTTCGTGTTTGTCAGGGCTAGTTGAGGCTCAGGAGGAGCCAAACTTGGAATGTGAGTTTTCCAACCTGGCAGCCATGCAGTGAGGAACGAGGGATGGAAGGAGATTGTGTTCTATTAATCAGGCAAGGGCACAAAGCCAGGATCCTATGGCTTATGACTGCTCCAGTCAATCTAGAGGCCTCACACTCCCTGCCAATCACAAGTGCTAATGTAGTAAATCCCTATTTCCTCCTGTGCTTGTTCACATATTGCCAAACTGTGGTTTGGCATGACATCTGGACCAAGCCGCTAGTACCTAGAGTGACAGCATGGGAAGAGCATATATATTGAATTCCCAGCTTTCTGTGTTCAAACTCCTTTTTTTGGAGCCTCCATGCTACAGTGTAGTAGGTTTATTGTTAATCCAGCAATAACAAAGATCCAGTTCAGTTACGAAAGAAACAAGAGTCTGAAGAAGGGACCGAATTCTGTGCCTTAGGGTGGGGTTTTCTCTTCCTTTCTCAGGGAACTGCTTTGATTTCCCCCACAAATAATACTGTCTTTGAAAACTGCTGTGCCTTTTATTAATAAGCGAATATAGCTAATGAAAATGAAATCAGAGCTGAAGTCCCATTGACTTCAATGGGCCCTGTGTTAGCCATAGCATGTACAGAGAAGCCATTGAAATGAAGGCAAAATTTCCACTGACTTCAGCAGGCTCCCAGGGCAGTATGTGTCTGAAATATTCGTTACGTAAGTAGAAGAGCTATGAATAACAAATTGCAAATTATGCACCGTGTGTCGCAAGGAGCAACTTGTGCAATCCGAATCCAGACCTGCTGACTCACAACCAAATTTATGAAATATCCCACAACGAATAATTTAAACTAACAGGTACGTGTTTGGGAAATCTGTTGAAGTGGAATTTCAGTCCTAACCTCCTTCAGCCAGAGTTGCACTAAGGAGACAGGAGACATAAGGAAACTGACTAGGGCTCCTTTATCATTACCAGCTGAGCAGCAAAGGAGATTTCAGCAGGTGCAGCTTTTTAAAATGGCCACAGGACAAACTGCTCCTGCAGAACCTCTCTCCTAGATGCAATTATGAAAGGGATGGGAAGAAGTTGGGGGCAAACTGACTGCTCAATGTGGAAGGCTTGGCTGCAGATTGTACAGGACCCTGCTATGGTAGTGGCTACTGTCAGAAGGCAACAAGGTGGGACTGAGGGCCAAGCTACAAGTGACACCTGACACAGGTTGGACACTTGTCAGCTTCCCTCAAGTTTTGATGGGAAATGTAGGCATCCTGGTTTTACAGCTCGGCTCTCCATTACAGCTGCAAGACCAGGATGCCTACATTTCCCATCAAAACTTGAGGGAAGCTGACAAGTGTCCAACCTGTGTCAGGCGTTACTTGTAGCTTGGCTCTCAGGCCTACTTTTCTTAGCCAGGCCCTAGAAAGCTGCTGTAGCATAATAGGAAGAAAGTCACCTGGAGGAGCCCTGGAGTGCCATCTCTTCTACCACCTGCATCCCATCTTATAGAATTATGAATGTGCCTCAGGACCTGCCACCTGGGACCAATCAGGATGCTTCATGTTTGAGAAAGTCCTGGCTCACAGAATACATGTTCATTTTGGACATCTTGTTAGCTGTGAGCAGATCTACCCGAGCTGAGCTTAAGTGTGTCCCTTCCAGGCCTATGTACAGCCTGCCTTGATATTGGGCCTTACCTGCTTTTGACCTCACTGCCTGCCCCTTTCATTCAGATCTTTGGCTCCTTGGAAACCCTGACTTTTATCTTCTTTGACTTTGCTTCTGGCTCCTTCACCTCTGAATGGAGCCCTGGCATGGTAACATGCTGCTATGGCCCTCTAGTAGTCAAGCGAGGGTTACCAACCCCCAGAATTACAACTCATCTCTAGGCCACAAAGATCAGTTCCCCTGGAGGTAATGACAGGCTTGGGAGGCAGATTCTATGGCATCATAACCCTGCTGTCCCCCCCCCCCAAAGCACTGTCCCCAAATCGCCAAAATTTTCCCCACTCTAACTCAGGCCTTCCACAGAGGATACGTGAAAATTTTGTGACGGTAACTGCTATTCCTTTAGCTGCAGGCAGCTATGCACTAAGTATGAGCCCACCTAAAATAGGAAGCGAGTGTTGGGGAAGAAAGGGCTGGGCAGAAGTTAAACCATCCTTGTGGGAAGATGGCTACTAGAGAAATCCAGGCAAATGGGCAGCTGAAGCTATTCATGGGAGGGAGGCAAATAACATCAGCAGGTAAATAACATCCCATTGAGCCTCTATAAAAGGAACAAGACAGTTCTTCAGGCATGTTGGTAACCCTTATCCTCCTTCCTGAGGATTGGGAAGCATAGTTTAAAAAGACAGAACCAGCAGAGATCACTTCTCAGAGGGTTTGTTAATTTCATCTTTGCCAGGGGGAAGGCTCTGTCAGTTTCACCTCTCCAGTCTAAAATTGCTGGGATCCTAACCAGAGGGCAGGGAGGAATGGAAATGGGCTGGAGGTGTTTCCTAGAGCTGGACTTGGACCTGGAGAGGTTATAATGGGCTGAAGTTTCCCTTCTGGCGTCTCACAGCCCCTTTTCACAGCTCCAGTGTGTAGCAAAGCCTTTGCCCTGCCACTGCCTCTGTCTTTTTAAACTACCCTTCCCGGCTAACATTGTGTCTTCTGGCATATGTTCTTCATGCATCAGGTGTTAGACGTCTCATGTAGAGAGATTCTCAGACACTAGCTGCACAAGGAAACTGGACAGGGGGTAGGGAGGAAGCACGAAGTGCCAGCTAGGTCAGCGAAGGGGGCAGCTGATGCTGACTTCACCACCTGTTCAGGATGGCAGAGGAGGAGGAGGAGGAGGGCCACACCAAGTGGTGGAGTGTTTATGGTGGCCCAGCCTTGTAAAATAGGCTGCAACAGTGTGGTGTAATGGTTAGAGCATCAGACTAGAGCATGCGAGAGCCAGGTTTGAATCCCTGGTCTGCCATGGAAGTTTGCCGGATGACCATGGGCCAGTGACACACACTCAGCTGTACCTACCTCACAGGGTTGTTGTAAGGATAAAATGAAGGAGAGGAGAACAATATAAGCTGCTTTGGCTCCACATTGGGGTGAAGGCAGCGTATAAATGAAGTAAATGAACAGGGAAAGAAAAAAGCAGGCAAGGGAGCTGGAGAAGCAGAGGAAGAGAGACACTGAAAATATGAGAGAGGTCACTTCTGCACATTTCATATCGCTCCAGCTCATCTTCTTAACAACATTGTTTTTTCCTGACCTTACACACATCACATGCCTGTTGTCACTGTGCTGGTTTCAAGCCAGCTTTTCCCCATGTTTTCGCAGACCACCTTTGAGCCATAGTTTCCAAGACAAATATATCCAGATTTTTTTTCTGAGACCATGCAGTTTACTGGGTTCCCTATCGTCCTCCCCACAAAGCACCCCTTTTCCTGGCCATTTCCCCATTTCTCCTGAGAAGTCTCCACTTGCCCTCCGTTTTTTAAAAGACCTGCTAGTGATATACCAATGCACTGATATACCGATGTACTGATGCATTGTGAGTGGCATATTTTCCCATCCATTTACAGGCCCTGACTGCACCCTTTATCTTCTTCCATGCATCAGATCTACTGATTTAAAGTTGTGCTGGAGGTCAGGAGAGGGATAGCAGAATTCATCCAGTCCCCATTTCTGGAGATTTCCCTTTCTCCTGTAATATATGTTTGCATTCCTCTCCAACCCTTCCCAATCAAGGAGGGTGAGTGCTCTTTCTTGGTACCCCCCAGTCTCACGTGACTCCCCTCTCCGTGACGAGCTGCATGGGGTCCTTCTTCCCTTCTCTGCTTCAGCAGTGTCTACATGTGCATTCACCACCCTCCCTCCATCCCAACGATAGTATTCCCCTAAATTTGCAAGATGCTGTCTGAACAGATGCTTTTGTTATTAAAACCAACATTTGTGTTTGCAAAGGGGGTTGCGTAAGTCAGATTTATACACACACACACACCCCTCCAATCTTAAATGTGGCAGCTGGGAGACAGAACAATGTACCATCCCATTGGCAAGACCCAGTAGCTTGTGAGATGGCAGGTCACTACCATCATCACCATTACAAATTACAAAATAAAAAAGGGGAAGATTAAGTCTGCAGCAAAGAAAAGGGGGCAGGAAAGTGTGTGGGGTGAAGGTAATGTGTGTGGGAGAGAGATGAGTCCTCCAAATCCACAGGAGGTGCAGCATCTTTTCTTATAATGACAGTGTAGGCATCAGTGGTGTAGAGGAGGGGAGCAAGAGGGGTGGTCACCCTGGGCACATAATTTTTAGGGGGCGCCACACCGAGGAGAGCCTGCACCCCATCCATGGGAGGCCATTCACGGCACCCTGGCCTCCTGCCACACCGACGGGGCGACCGGCTCATTGGAGGAACTGAGCTGGCCATCCTGCAGCCGAGGAGCACACTGAGCTGGTGGCGGTGCTATGGGCGGCTGCCGTGGAGGGCTGCCTGGTAAGAGGCAGGGAGGTGAGCCCGAATCGCAGGAGCATTCTGGGGGGGGGGGCAGCCTCGCCCTGCCACTTCCTGGAAGTGACATCATCATGCAGTCCTGGAAGCGTGTTCATGCAAAGTGCGCGCGCATGTGTGGTGCCAGGGACGCTACCTCCTGCCGGGAGTTGCCCCGGGCGCTGCCAAGCCACGCTATGCCACTGGTAGGCATTGCTGCTCCTCATTCAGGGATAAGCAGAGCTTTCTATTTGCTACAGCGGCAGTGTGTTGCAGACTCAGTGGTGCTGAAAATGCTGACGTAAGAGAAATCTATGTTTCATTGCTTGCAATGTGCAAAGGAACCTGACTCGAAAACTTAGAAAAAATGAAAGGAGGGAAGCTCATTGAAACAATGAAACAAAAATGTGAAACAATGAGAAAGGGAATCCATTTCTGAAATCGATTCAGCACAAAGTGTGACAGCAACCGATAAAATACACAGCAAAATGTTTAGTGTGGAAGTGGCCAGAGACTATGGAATGGCAAAGTCTGGATGGAGTGGCTGTCTAATCAGAGATCCAGGTCTTGAGCTAGGCCAAGAGAAGCCAGTGGAATGCTTAGGGGTGGAGCCATGCTGGAGTCTAAATAGGAAGACAGTAGTGACCTTTCCTCTTTTCACAACCTTGAGTGGCTTCCCACTGAAAGCACAAGTTTATAGATCAGGAAACTCCTAGTTTGAGTCCTGGCTGATCCTGACACTTCCATGCATATGCACCTATTCGTTTGTAAACACCTCCGTTCATGGGGCCGGGAAGCACATTGGACTAAGCCTGGTGAATCTCTCGCTTCTCTTGATCAAATACCATGTACAGTTGTCCTTTCCCTGCGTTGTAAATTGTGCTCTCAATGACAAATGGCATTGAGAATGAGAGTGTACAAAGGGCTTTTTCATCCGTTTGCCCACGATGAACTTCATAAAGCCGACAGCTCTGCCAAGTCATTATTTAAAGCTTTTGCCCCTCTGGGAAGCTTCTGTGCTGCATTCAAAGGCATTGCAGTCACCTCTTTGAACTTGAGTTCATCTAGGCTCTTTTTTTTAAAAAAAAAATCACAACAGAGCAGATGAGGGATTCGAATCTCCTTGCAGTAACTTTCTCCCAGTTTCTAGAAGAATTACATCCACACATAGGCCGAATCCACACTTCCATTTTCCTCCGTTTTTTCCCCGCATAAAATCCGCAGGTCCCGTTTCAATTCACATACTCTAACCGCACATCCGGATTTCCCGCGGTTTTTTTCGAACGCATATTTCATGGGTTTCTTGCGCGTCTCTTGCGCAGCAAGCACCGCGGATGTGAACAAAAGAATCCGTTTCTCCTTGTTTCTGCCCAATCCAAACCACTCCCATTGTCCTTTTTTCCCCTCCTCTGTTGCTGTGCCTTTCACCCTGTAAGTAAATCACTTGTTTTATATATATTTTTTTTTATTTAACTTAACTTATATCGCTGCTCCGCAGCCACGAGTCGACAATATCCCAAAAATGAAAAAGAAATTCCAGCTCGGGAAAAAATCCTTCCCAAGACGCCTGCTCAAACTTTCACTCTATCACCACCACCCCTTTTTTTTTTTAATTTTTTTTTCAAGATTTCCGTTATGACGAGAAATCAAAGCAACCATAAATATATAGATCGAAACATAAACATCACGATGATCGATTTTTGGTAAAAGTGATGACTGCCTTTGATGTTCAATCTGTGCTTCATTGAACAGCAAACTCTAGTATCCTGTAATCTCACACACCGCCAATGTTGCCCCAACCGTTCCTTTTACGTTTACCTGATTCATCGATATGTCGACAATTTCAACCGTGGAAAAAAATTAGGCGCGAAATGTAACGGTCGGAAAGAACGGTTTGCGCATGTTCGGAGCTACTGAGCAGGCGACATTCGAGCGGTGTGCAGCAATCAATGATCACTCGACCCCTTCAATAGAGCCATTTGATGTCCACAGTGTCTCAAGGTGGGTTGAAAATATCAGAGAGGGAGACCCCAAACATGTCAGCAGATGCATCCTCCACTGCCCGTTCCGCCACTTGGCGTGAACGAGAAATATTAGATCTTTTGGACTTGTGGGGCGAGGATAAGGTTCAGGAGGCCTTGCGCAGGTCGCATAGAAATATTGATTGCTATCATAAGATTGCCTCACAAATGGCTGTACGTGGACACAACAGATCCGCTCTGGAGTGCCGCAACAAAACCAAGAGCATGCGCTTGGAGTATAAAAGGGTCGTGGCTCATAATGGCACATCGGGTAATTCCCCAACAACATGCGCTTACTACAGGGAGTTGCACAGCATCCTGCGTGGGGACGCAAGCGTAAAGCCAAAGCGCATAGCTCGAAGCTTGAACATTGCGGTTCAGGAGCTTCCAAGTCGCCCAGAGTTGATCCCATCAGACGGTTCAGAAGAACTCTTCTCTCATGACCTTGTAACCGTGGACTACGATCACATACGAAGCTCCACACCTGCTCCAAGAGGTAACAAGGGGTGTGCGTGCCTTCGTCATGGTCACCGCCTACTGTGTTGTTGATTGACCCAGCAATAAATGTTACTGGACTGTGACAATTTATTCTTATCCCAATCCACAGCTCAATCCTCCGTGTCCACAGAAGAGGGAACCGACTGTGAGCTGGACAACACAGTTGATGGACTGGCAGACAAAGGTGAGATTAGTGGGCTTGACAATGCAACACATGCCACAGTTTGCACATAGCATCTTCTCACGCATCGAGATTTTGAAATGGGTAACAAAACATTCAGTCGTGTATGGGAGAGCAAGGCAATGATGCAAGGGCCCCTCATTCATGTCTAATTGCAGCACACCGGAAACGACCATCAGTGACTGTGAAGGGCTAGGAAAGATGTTTGTGTGCCACTAGTGCACGTCGCCATTCCCTTAATCAAGGAGCGGTCTCCTTTTCCTCCTTGCAATACTAATCTGGACTACAAGGGTTAAGTTTGAGTAGAGATAGACAGAACGTGATTTGTATCAGCTTCACCGACAGGTCCCATGTCCTGTGTGCCCGGCAAACTGACTCTTTGAAATTTTTATGGCAAGATGTGTCCATGAATGGTTAGCCATCTGAGGGATGACTGAAAACTATGCTTTCATCATCGTGCCAATCCTGACAATTTTTGCTAACCCCCATGTCATTCTCTGCCCTTTTTTTTTAATAATCTTGCCCAAGAATGGCCAGGACAGGGTTCCTGAATAGACAAGGTGGTTGCTGTTTGGTGGTGTGAAATGCGCTGATTAGTACTGCAAATTACCACCCGATATTGCTGTCCAAGGACAGGCGCTGTCTTTTTAGTTGAAAATGGTAATGATTATCAGTTTCTGAAGTGCATATCATGTGTGAAATCAGTCCTGGTGGCACATCTGTGCCAGGGTGACAACTCAGCTGGAACATGGAGATCTCAATGAACTGTTGCCGATCATCTTGCGCTTTGCTGCGGAAACAGAGCTTTCCCCCACAGAAGTTTGAATGGCATTCAACAAGACGTTTCCTCTATTGGCCCCCCCATTGGAAAACAAGGATGTCAGGATGTCAACTAAAACCTTGCTAACTGCATCTCTATGTGTGATTCCAAACTGACTCTCATTTTTTTGTGGTCTCCTCAGAAAACATGGCGCCTTGCAACGATGCACAGGAAGATTGGATTGGTGTGCGGGAGTCCCCTACCTCGCCCAAGGAATCAACAATTGGTAATTCACTCTGCATTTTCTGTCTCTGATCCTGAAAAGATTTTCATGAATTGATTTCCGCCACAGTATGAGTTATGTGTGTCACACTTCTACCAAAAATCAATGTTTTCATTCACAGAACGCGCAGGATCTCCAGCATTAGAACCAGCAGAGCTCTCACCAGGAACACGTCTTTCAAAAATCAGAAACAGAAAACGAAAAAATACCGCTCTTTATGGTGTGGTGGACCAAATGCTCAGCCAAAACAGGACTTTGCACCGAGAGCAGCTTAAGGAATGGAGAGCAGAAAGACAGGAAAATATGAGGTGGTTGGAGGAGGATAAGCGGGTACAAATGGATTTTCTGGAGGAAGCAAGGAGGGAAAGGAATGATTTGAGGGAGGCATGGAGGGAAAACCTTGATATAATGAGGGCTGCAGTCGGCACACTGCAAACGCTTGGGGAATTGATGGTGCAGCAAAAGCGGACGGTCAATCCCTCTGACATGGCACTCAGAATTCCTGAATCACAGCCATCAATTGTCAGAGCAGCCGTCGCTAAGCGTTCCTGTGTGGGCAAGGCCCGGGAGAGGTTGACGTTGTAGAATTGTTTACAGAGCCCTCTTTCATGTTATGTTGTGTGTTGTGTTAGCCATCCACTGTCAGGGAAAGCATTTCTAACAGTTACTATCAAGTGATTGCCCATGTCTGAATAATAGCGATGAGTGATGCAAAGCTATTAGACAAGATTGCGGTCAATGCCCCTGATCAACAACCACTGTTGGCAGTTTCAGCCTTGACATTCCACCCACAGCCCAATGATCACTTATGTGGCGAACTAAGAACTCAGCTTTGTTGGTTAAACCCAAAATAAACTGTTTGTATGTTGCAAACTTGAGGACAATCTTTCTGTATTCTCACCTCCTCTTGTTCTGTCTATGACTGACCTTCACTGGAGAAATAAAGGGGAGCATCGGTCAACATGGTTTGGTGGTGGTCTATACTAAATATCTCCAATAGTCACCCACAAGGGGAATGAGAACCGTTTTTTGTCTCCTTATAACTCACTTTGAAATAACAATCCTTGGTTTTTGTATGTCTTGGAGCGTAAAGGTGAGCTGATGCTACTCGTGAGAATGTCAATCAGCACGGCTGATACAAGGGTCATGTTAGCAGATCCACCTTATCAATGTGTGGGAGGTGTGATGTGATCAAGGAACCTATCGTGGATCAATGTTGTGGATTGTTGTTTTGTGGGGAATTTTCCAAATTGAAGTCCATTGAGGATTGCTTGGGAAAAAGATGCCTGTAAGACGGCCACAGTGGTAAGACATCACTCCAAATGCCCTTCCTTTGGAAAGAATAGGGGCACACAAACGGATTATTAAACTCGGAATAAATTTTTATTAACAAACACACAAACTAACATCACACAACAAGAAAGATACGTTAGGCTTTTTAACAATTGCCTATAACTATGATGGGACCAACTATTAACATTTCAGAAAGTGATCTGGAAAGGGCCAAATTCAACAACTCAGACTGGACAAAAAAGGGGCTCACAAACAAAAATCAACTAAACGCCCTCCTCTGTTGGAGTTGCACCCCTGTTGGTCTGTTCCCTCTGCCGTTCCCGCCTCTCCATCCGTGTCATTCTCCTGCTCAGCCTTGTCAGTCTGGCATCGAACGAGGACATCCTATCCATCATTTTGGTAACTGTGAAAACAGTGTCAAGTGTAGTGTTAAGCGAATGTAAATGTGCCCCTCACATCACATTTCCAGTAAGTGTATCACTGCTAGAACAACAGACAACAGTCATGTTTAACAAAACTGAGATTTCCAGGGATTCAATCAAAGAATGCATGATAGCGCTTCCTTCGCTGTCATCTGTTGGAGCATGGGGTGGCCCACACACCATGCAACCCACAATTTTTATTGCTAACGGGCGGTTAGAGAGAAAGTATGTTTCCTTTCCGTCAACAGATGACACATTGCAATTTTGATGTTTCAGAGACCTCTAGGTGACCTCGAGGTAAAAGAAATGCACCTCTGGATCAGTGAACGGTTTGAGTTTTTGGTGGGTGGGGGTGTGTTCACCCGGCCTTATCAGTACAACAATAGTGGAATTTAGCTGTTTCTTTCAAAAGCAGCAGGTGTTCCAAAACCCCCCCAAAAATGGTCAGTCTGTGCCGTGGCGATATGCAAGGTACAGTGATTGTGCTGGACAATGTGGTGTTGGAGAATCACCGGCAATGTGGAGTGATGTCCTGCAACCCTCAGGTGTGATCAGAACATGGAGGTGAAAAAAACACTCACTGGTCCCTCCAATTCTCCCCTCCAGGCCGTGAAGCAGGCGGTAGACATCCTCCACCGTGTGCTGTTCAGTTGGATGCCGCTGTGTGGAGGATGAATGGGGCTGTGCCTCAGCAGGATCAGCTTGGAAAGAAAAGGGAAATACACGCTGTTCAGTTATGACTTCTGCATAGACATTGTGCGCAGTGTTGTCCACAAGGGAATATGCCTTACTTTGCAAAAGGGTATTTGTCTTTAATTTTTTTCATGGTGTTCAAAATGGAATTGCATGTCAATCCTTTGGCATGGATGCGGATTGTGCTTAGAGGTTTGTGCACATTCTGCAGTTTCCATGCCAAAAGGAAAATTTTGGTGGGTTGAACATCTGATTTTCTTTTGATGGTGTGCTCAACGCTTATTGATAAGCGACACGGATTAACAGCACACCACTGTACAGGGAACAGTTCACCACAAAACAACATGATGTGAGAGGGAACCAGTCAATGTGCAGATGTGATCCTTTTAAATGCCCCTTTTAGGGTTTCTAGTCTGGGTAATCCACATTACAAAGATAAAGCTATTTGTGATTTTCGACACACACGACTCCATCATGCTTACAGGTGGCGGGAGTCTGAACCTGGGCAACATCAACAGGGCCAGGCAACTCTTCTGAGTAGTCCTCCTGGACACCGCTGGTCTCCCCTTCTGCTGGCAAGGCTTGCCGCTCGTCCTGGCTGCGATGAACCACTAAAAAAAAATTAAACAAAGAACAGAGATGCTCAGATGCCTTTTTATGTTTATGCAAGCTACAACAGCCACCAAGAAAATTAGAATAAACTAGTGACATCTCATTATGTGGTTTTCTTGGCCGTGTGATCGAACATGATTTTTTTCATTCCAGTATATAACACTTAACTGCTGATCCTTTATGAGCCAAAGAAAAAAGTACAGTGGTTCCTATCACTGGATCAGCAACAAACCCCCCCCCAACCCTTTTTTTTTTAATTTGTAGACAGGAAAAAAGGAACCTTTTGTTTGGTGCAGCATTTGGGCGTGGAAGATGCTTGGGCACTCCTTGTGTATGTAAGAGTGCTTGAGCTGGATGGCCAATGCACCTGCGGATTGAATCTTTGTGAGGCAAGTCTGACTACGAGTGCCGCTTTATTAAAAAAAAAATTGGGCTGGGGGCAGACCATCCAATAATCGTTCAAATGGGTCAGGCAGTCAAAACGAGATATTGGGTTCTCTAATGTGACACTTGAAAAGGCAATGATATATCGATTCGATGTTATTTTTTTTTCTTTTATTCTCAAGGACACCCCAGACACATGTTGGACACTTTGCAGATTAGGTCCTCTGGGGAGGGACAGGACTATGGAATGAAGCAATGATGCAAAGAGTTTTTTTTGCAAATTTTAAAAAAAAGCACCTTACCAGAATGACGGCGGGCGATCCAGCTCGGTCTCCCGGCTTGCTCCCAGAGGCGGAGCATCATGGAGAAGTGTGCAGGGCGAGCGCTTTGGCGGGGAATGCCCTGCCAGGCCTCCAGGGCGTCGAAGAAGGCACCCTTAACCCGCTTAAACTTTGAGCGGCATTGCTCCGCGGAACGGGTGAAACCGCGGGCACCCATCTGCCTTGATAGCCTGAGAAAGATCAGGCGAGTAGGCAGATGGGTGCTTTTCATCACCCGTTCCGCTTTTCCACTTCTCTCGAGGAGTTCCAGCATGGCCTCGACCTCCGCTTCCCTCCAAAACACTCCCTTGCCGCTGGGCGCCATTTTTGTTAGTGCTTAATGCCCTATCGATAAATTGCACTTCTTCTTCTGCGCATGCACGAAATCGTCTCCAGCTCTCAAAAAAGGCGCGAATAAAAACCATCCGTTATCATCTTGCAGAGAGCGCTGCGCACTTTAACGATTGATCGAAATTTCAAAGTTTAAAAATAACGTGAATGGCGAACACAACTCTATCAAATTGTGAGAAAGGAAGGCAAAAGTTACCAAAATAAATTGGACACTGCGTGGATTGTTTGCAAGACATTTCAACGGGATCTGAAACAAAACGTGTGGGATTCATTGGCTTTGTACTTGAGACATTGGAGGCAACCTTTTATTGGTTTACCAAAAGATAAAAAAATAATGTGAACAAGCCGGGGGGGGGGGGGTTGTGTCTTGTCTTTTTTCTCCCTTTTTTTTATTTTAATTTTTCTATGTATGAGTCAATATTTTCAATGGTAGTCCTAGGTGAAATACACCCTTGGCTAGTTTTTTTCAAGACACGGCAAAGGGGCACACGTAGGAAACCGGTTTTGCCACTGTGCAGAGACCATCATCTTACCCAATGTTGCGTTCTGGATCATAGGATGTCGCATAACAGTGCATGCATAAGTGCAGGATAAATTTTTGTTTTGATCATGTGGGAGTGAACCCCCACAACGTTTGTGCTACTGATCAGAGTCTTCAATGTATTGAAAATGATTCCTGTGGAGCAATCTTCCCTTTCAATAATTTCACAGTCATTGAACCAAGTAAATCCAAACTTTATTTTCAATAAAGAATCATGCATTCAAAAAGTAATTTGAGAAGGAACATTCTTGACATCAGAGCATTAAACCCACTATGTATGATGTCCATGCTGTAACCCACGAGCCATCCAACTCGACACCACCTCACGCACCGCCTTGCCCTGATCCAGATGGTTGTCTTGCATTTCCCCATCTTGTCCTGCCACCCTGGATATGAGCAGTGGGTCTACATCGCCCACCCCCCCAACGATGTCGTGCCCCCTATCCTCACAGAGGTTGTGGAGGACCACGCAGGCGGTGACAATTGACACCACGTTTTGTTCTCTGGCCAATAGTCTGTGGGACAGGCACCTAAACCTGGCCTTCAAGCGGCCGAAAGCACACTCCACCCGATTGCGCGCTCTAGCAAGACACCGGTCAAACCTCCTATGTGCCTCTGTTTCCGCAAATCTTCCGAATGGCTTCAACAGCCAACGGCGCATCGGGTAGGCACCATCTGCAAGCACCAAGGGAGGCACATGAACTCCATCGACACAGATGGTAGGATTGCCAGGCACAAAGGACCCAGAGTCCATAGCAACACAGAATGCGGAGTGAGTGAAGACGAAGGCGTCGTGATTTCGACCACTCCACCCAATCTCCGCATCGATGAACCTTCCCCGGTGATCAACAGTTCCCTGGAGAAGGATTGATGAAAAACTTTTACGGTTCCCATACTGGTCGGGCCTTCCTCCAGGGGAACATATGGGGATGTGTGTGCCATCAATGGCCCCAATGCAGTGTGGCATCCCAAGTTGCAGGAAACCGTCCATTATCTGAAAAGTGAATCAAAAATGCAAACCAGTCAAGATGTGAAACAAAGGCATTCAATGAACCACATCCAATTGCTTTCTCCATAACCATCATATGGGAATCACATGTCAATGAGAATACAGTTCATGTCAGCAATGAGGCAGGACCATACCATGTCAACTTCATTGTGCAAAGCCAGTGACAAGAAAACTTTCACAAGTAACACTCACACTCTTTTTGGAAATGTTGAGGCACACACACACACAGACACGCAAGTGGTGGATGGTGCAGCCCTCTGTAATTAAAATCATGAATTATTCAATGTCTACTGGTGTCGATATAACGGTTTAATGAACTAACAGAAAGACATTACCCTCCCAACGTTGGTCCCTAGCCGAACGGTCTTCGAAAGCAGCTTGTGCTCGACGGCCAGACAGAATTCAATCACCAGACTGGCGACGGTGGAGCGACCCACCCCGAAGATGTCACTTGCCACCTGGTAAGTGGAGCCGCTTGCCAGGAACCACACAGCCACAGCCACCCTCTTCTCCACAGATATGGCTTCTCGAAACGTGGTCCGTTGCCTCTCCAGACGAGGTCGAAGCACAGAAACAAGATAGCCAAAGGTGCTGCGGGACATTCGGAATCGGCAGATCCATTCGTGGTCATCCCAGACTTGGAGCACTATCCGCTCCCACCAGTGATCGCTTCGTGGATAGACCCAGCAATCTCTGGGATCATTCAACTCAGCCACAGAACACCACTGGAACGCAGGGTCATTCCCTTCAGCTCGGATCCGGCGACGGCGTCGGGATGCAAAGGCAAGCAGGCGACGACGGATGCGTCTTCTCAGATGAAGGAATCGAGCAGTCGCACGATTCGAACGAGCGATGTATCGACTGTACGATCGAAACATCTCTGAACTGGAACGAAGCAACATGGCAACCACTTGTCCGATCAGAAACAGAACCGTCTCTCTTGGAGCCATAGTGATCGCCCACCGCTCTAACTACCCACAAAGGAAAAACGCACAGCGCACGGCTTTTATGCCGATTCAAATTCACCCGCGCTGAAAAGGGGACCAATAGTTGGAAGGAGCGCTGACGTGAAACGTGGGCATCCTATCGCTGAACACTTGGTGGGTTGGTCCTCGCAATTTCAAGTTGCCGATATATTGTCAGTTCGGAATAAAATAAACTTTTGGGAGAAATGCGTGTTGGTGTAATGAATGTTGCAAACGACGGACCTAACCCAAAGTGAAAATTAGGGGCAATCGACTACACATACCAACAAACTATCGATATATCGGAAATAAACAACAATTTTTTAAAAAATGCGTAGTGATGTCATCGCGTATGCGATGGAAGGACACGCCCCGAGAAGCGCATTTCTAACGGGGATGTGAACAGAATTCGGCGCGCAACATCCGCTATCGGAAAGGGTGTGAGAACACCAAAGGGGGAAATGCGCGCTGGAGAACAACAGAAGACAAGCGGAAGAAATGCGAAGGGGAAGGTAGTGTGGATTCAGCCATAGCTGCAAATGTCAGATTTCCATTATATTTATTATATTATATTCCATTATATTTATTATCACCTTTGCATTACCATCTAAGCATTATTTTATTAACTTTATTTATACCCCACCTTTCCCTCCCAAGGAAGACCAAAAGCAGCTCACAACATTCTCCCCTTCCCCTTTTTACTTTCACAACTACCCTGTGAGGTAGCTTAGGCTGAGAGGATGTGTGTGGCCCAAGGTCACCCAGTGAACTCCCATGGCAGAGCAGAGATTTGTACTTGGAACTCCCAGATCCTAGTCCGACACACTGACCACTACACCATGCTGGGTATATGGCAGTTTGCAACATGGCAGAAAAAGGTTGCTGGGATCCCAAGGAGTTCGATTGGGTGTTTGATAGTGGCTTAAACAAGAACTGTGGGCGTGGTCCCCTGTCATGCTATCCACACAATCCCATAGTGGAATAAAATGTCCCATGGCATGGCTAGTAGGCACATGATACACAGCAGCCTTGCTGAAAATGAACAAGTCTCAGTCTGGCCACTGTGTGGGTTGGGGACCTCGTGAACACTGTATGTTGCTTTGGGCTCCAGGATGGAACAGAAGACTGTAAGGTATGAATGAAGTAAGAGGAAGGGTTAGGTAACCGAACTAGGAGGTGCCTATCAGAGCCAAGCTACAAGTGACACCTGACACAGGTTGGGCACTTGTCAGCGTCCCTCAAGTTTTGATGGGAAATGTAGGCATCCTGGTCTTGCAGCTGTAATGGAGAGCCAAGCTGTAAAACCAGGACGCCTACATTTCCCATCAAAACTTGAGGGAAGCTGACAAGTGTCCAACCTGTGTAAGGCGTAGCTTGGCTCTCAGTTTGGTGTAGTGGTTAAGAGTGTGGGACTCTAACCTGGAGAACCAGGTTTGATTCCTCACTCCTCCACTTGAAGCCAGCTGGGTGACCCTGGGTCACAGCTTCTAGGAGCTCTCTCAGCCCCACCCACCTCACAGAACATTTTGTTGTGGGGATAATAATAACATACTTTGTAAATCGCTCTGAGTGGGTGTTAAGTCATCCTGAAGGGCAGTATATAAATTGAATGTTGTTGTTGTTATCATCATCATCATTATTATCAAGATTTCTAAATTTCTGTAGATAACCTCAAACTGCCATGTAGTATTTCAAACTTAATTTATAATTTATGATATATTTATTATATACATTTATAATTCATATTTATTGTTTATAATATATGTGTGTGCGTATACGTATACATATATGTATATGTATACACACACACAGGGCTTTTTTTCAGGGGGAACGCAGGGGAATGGAGTTCCGGCACCCTCCGGAGGGCAATCTCAACTCCCCTCTGTCTGGAGATCAGGGGGCGGGGCCACCAGCCATGTGACCATTTTCTCTGAGGGCAACCCACTGAGTTCCACCACCTCTTTTCCCAGAAAAAAAGCCCTGCACACACATATATACATATATACATTGAACAAGAGAAACTTTAAACCTGCTCAGCTGCAGTGCAATTCTACGGGTAGGCACTATTCACCGGGGTTTCTTTTGTTCTAAGCTTTTTACCTTCATAAACTTTGGAGCAAAACCTCTGAAGAAGAGATTCTATCCTGAAACAGTCCTGAAGACACTGGTCTCCTGATATGCATGTCTGATATATTTGTACAAACTCTGTCTCAGTCTATACCAATCTTATTTAGGTTTTAGGAAATATTTACTGGATTTTTCTAGAACCTGTTTTGAACAATTCTCATATAAAAATAGATTAACTTTAGGTGTATTTTTGCACGTGTGATTGCATGGATTTATAGTGTTGCTCTTGATATTTGGGTCATTAAAGAGACATACTTGCTGAGCATGGCACTACTTGCAGTTTATCACCTGTGCAGCTGCTCAGTCAGGTACGGCCTTCATATGACCAGAGGTGGATGCATTGCACTGCCTGCTTTTGTTCCGGTGCAGTCAACGTCATCTACTGGTTGCAAGAACTGGTTGCAAGAACTGATCACAAGATTAGCTGGGTTCATAGGAAAGCCCTGAAGGCACACAGGGGCCTCTAAGCTAAGTAATAAATTTCAACTCAAAAATGTAAAAAGAGGGTTTTTTTAAATCAAGTACATGCTTCTAACAATTTGAGGCAGCTACAGACAGGTGTGGCAAAGTGGCAGCTGCAGGAAAGCAGTTTAATCATGCAAATGGACATAATCAAATTTGTTAGGATGCACAACAAGGCAAGCTGACACACCTAAGACAAAGCTGAGAGGCAGACTGTATATTGATTGGTGGCGGTAGAGAGTGCCCACAAGTCAGAGTTGACGTATGGTGACCCCTGGTGGGGTTTTCATGGCAAGAGACTAATAGAGATGGTTTGCCATTGCCTGGCTTTGCAACTCTCATCTTTGTTGGAGGTCTCCCATCCAATTACTAACCAAGGTAGACCCTGCTTAGCTTCTGAGATCTGAGGAGATCTGGCTCACCTGGGCTATCCTGGTGTGTATACTGATCAGAATGTCAGAAATCTCCAGCCATAAAGCTCACTGACTTGGATCACTTTTTCCTCAGAGTAGTTGTTATGAGGACAAAATTGGGAGAAGAGCGATGTATGCTATTCTGATCTCCTTGGAGGCATGATGGGGTAAAAATGGGTGGACAGAGACATCATTACCTGCAGTCTAAGGAGTTGAGTATACACACCAGAGACATAAACTGATGTAATGCCGATGATACCGCAGGAGCTCTTGGTTGTTGAACAAGCTTCCAAAGAGCAATGTTTCACATCGTCTCTCAGAATAGCATCTCTCTTGGATTGTGACCTGTTCTTTATGAAGAAGATCAAGTTTCTCTCTTGACAAGTCAAAGTCTTTGGGGAAGCACTGGCACAATGTGCAAAGTGTTTTATCAAAAATTTTGCCTAAATTATAGATGGAGCAACAGTTTGAGCACTCCATCAGTACTGTCTGATCAATTAGCTTGCTTGATAGGGCTGCAAAAGCACAGTTCCTGAAGCTCTGAATGCTTCGTATCCCATGAAGAAGCTTTAAATGAGGCCGGGATGATAGCATGTCTTATTTGCTCTGCAGAAGAAGGGAAATAAATATTAGCTTATCTGAATAACATGGGAGAGGATCTGGCCTGCTGTCAGGAAACTCATTAACCTTGTGGAAAGTAAATAAACCAGCAGAGAAAAGGATGGGTGGATTTCCTCCTTTTCCCTGGCAATTCAACAAGAACGACAGTGCTTTCGAGTATGAAAAAGGGATCTGATTTTTAAAGAGAAAACGGCTACAAAGAACCTTTCAATTCACAGAATATGGTGGGTTCCCAACCTTTCTATAATGAGTAGAATTTCACAGTCCATCTCCATGGAGGAATGAGGTGACTTGCTATATAAGCTGAAAGAGAAAATACCTTAAGTAGCTATAATACAAAACTGAAAACATCCTCTTGGCAACTAGTAATTTTCATACTTTTATTACCTTTTAATTGCACTGAATAACGTGAATGAATGGATTAATGTCAGTTTCTAATCCACTCCATCTCTGCAGCTCGCAGTAAAGACGAGGGAATGAATGGGGACTGCTTGAACTTTTAACTTGAAATACAAAACGCTGAACCAGCTTTAATCACAAAGCCCAACATTCAGATTCCCCAAGCAGATTATAGCTGTCATTGGCATAGAACTCGGTGCTGTCACTCCCACTGGGCTTGATCCCTATCTGGGGAATTTATTCTCTAACCTCTGATAGTGGAGAGATCTTGACAGTAAAGGCTTCCCACAAATAGATGAATGGGGAGTGCTCTTTCTCCTCTCTCCCATGCATCTACATGAATAATGATTTCTTTAAGATCATTGGCTCCCATCACTGTATCCCCAAAATCACATGAATAAGAATGGCCATTGGCTAGTGCAAATGTAGCCATATAGATGAGTGGACAAAAACTTGGCCTTGAGCTGAGCTTTAGGAGCTAGTGGGATATGAACTGGCCGTCCTTGGACTGAGCTGTGTTGCCCCATATGGAGGGTGCAAATGTGAGCCAGTTCTGGGGACTGTAAGGGGTGAGATTCAGAGACTTCATCTTCGTACACAGTCCATTGGCTCCCTGCAGCAACAAAAAGCTCCAAGGAATGCTCGTCAGTCGCCTTCCTGCTGGTCCTTATGGGCTGATTGGCGCTTCTATTTTCCTGGTATCTGACCTTTGCTTTCTTTGCAACTTTGGCTCAAAAAATTCTGCTGCCAGCCCTGTTGCATTTCCAGACTGTAGCTGGGCAGGTTGTTTCTTTGTATAGCAGTAAACCTCCAGGCCTGAAAGAAAAGGCAGACTTGGAGCCTTTCCTTACAGTGAGGTTAGCTTGGTTGCTAGTCATGCAGAGTGCAGACATGTCTGAGAAGAAAGGCTACTATCAGAAGCAAGCTTTGCAGCACAATCCTAAGCAGAGTTTCAGCGGGCTTAGACTGGGGTAACTCTGCTTGGGATTGCACTGTTGGTAGTCCTCTATGTAGTTCCTATGGGAAAGGTGCACTTGGGGGATTTTTTTTCTTGATAATGAATGACAAGTTCTCAAGCTTTACCTTCCCTTCCAGATGCCTTTTTTTGTGCACCTGCAGAGTCATTGGGTTTCTACTTGCAGGAGGTTAGGGTAATATGAAAGATTCTCCAAGCAGAAAAGAATATTATTTGAGTACATTAGGCATAGCTACGGGGGCCAGAATTAAAATGTTATTGTCTGCTCTACATGAACAAGTTTTGTTTATATAAGCTTGTTCTCAATGGGATGTGTGTAAGAGGAAGGAAGATGAAGGTGGAGTGGGACAGACCTGTTGACAGCCAGAAAGGAGTGGAAGAACATCTGCAACCACATCAAAACAAGAGCAATTACAGCAGCACTCAGGATATGTTCATAGAGGCAATGGCAGGTGCTTGCTTTGGAACCCAAACCTCACATAACCTTAAGAAGTATTTCAAAGTATTTCCAGAACCAAACTTCCGGGGGAACCTGATTTAGGATGGCCATGAAGTGTGAGGTGGTTATAGGTTATATTTCCATGTTTCAGTTACTCTTGTGCTAGGCAAAGGCCAGGATCAAAACAACTGGGCAACTACTACTATATGGCAAAGGAGACTGTGTGCAAGTATGTCTTGGATAGCAGTCCCCCAGGTCATATGGCAGAAAAGACTTTCAAAAGCCGACTGTATTGAGAAGAGACATGGCTGAACAAAACAGGAACACAGTAAACATCCCATTGTGAAATTCAAAACAATTGTCTATGGTTGAAGCAAGCCTTTGGATCCAAGGCAAGCTGCACACATGAAACTAGAACCTATTGTTTTGCATTCACTGCACAGATGGTGTATGACTGTCTAGAATTTGCAATGTTAATGGACTAATGAACCTGAATTCAGTCCAAACAGTATTTGCTTGGAAGGCTGCTGACGTCTCTGAACTATGAGTATTCAAAATAACAGAAATACACAGAATTATTGAGGAGGAAATCCTAATTCCAGTACAAAGAAAGGCACAGTCTGTAAAAATCAGTATGGCAATCAAATAGCACCTTCTGAAATCTCCTGACCTGTACTTGAGTAATAATCAAGAGTTCCTAACAGCAAATACAAGAGAAGCTGTGCTGGATCCGACCAATGAGTGATCAAGTCCCGCTTCTTGTTTCACAGATGCCCCAGAGGCTGGTCACGGATGCTAGAACTGCCTCCTGTTGTTGCCCTCCACCACCAGCAGAGGATTGCTGCCTCTGAACATGGAAGGTCTGTTTCATCAACATGGCTAATATCCACTGACAGATCTGTTCTCCATGGATTTGTCTACCCTTCTCACTTTAAAGCCAGTTAAATTAGCAGCCCCTCCCCAAAGCTGTATGGCAGTGAATTCTACAACTTAAATCACCTTGTTCCTTTCTACTTCCAGCAAGTCAATAATTCTTGTGCTTCTTGCTGACCAGGGGATCTCTGGGATCATGCTTTCCACACACGCACCTTTTCCTGTTCCTTGTTTCCTCCTACAGAATACTGGCTCCAACTTATGCCTATGTGACCCCAGAAACTGATGCCAGGTTTCTATCACTGCAGACCCAATTCAGATGGCAGCCTCAGTCCTCAAGCAAGTGGACTACTATTGGTCTGGCAACAGGGAATAAATGGCATTTTCAAAGGCTCTCTCCAAGCCATTCAGTTACCTGAGTGAAATTCCTCTTTGTGTGCCTCCCATGAGTTAAAAATACCTTAACTGTGGCCATATTTTGTCTGTGTACGAGCATTGCCTGATGATTGAGCATAGATCTGAGTAGAACAACAGAACAAGCGAATCAGATCAGCCTGAGTAATTCCAGTATACTAAACCAAGCAGTTCAAGAGTTCTAGTGTTTTCCTATGGCCCACATTTCCTGTGATATGCATTGTCATATGCAAAGCGCGGTTGAATGCAGACGAATGAAATGGAGGTGGTCAGCATGTACATTCAGGGAGAGAAGTTAGAAACCAAGAGAGAGCTAAATAAATATGCACTTGGTTTCAGTAGCAGTGGAACATGAATCCTATTGAAACTCAATTTGCATTTCTTGAAGCATCAGTGCATGAATATGTAAAGCTCAAAAAATGCTTCTGCAGGAAAGCCAGGTGGGGCATGCGATAGCGCCAAGGGAGAGACAAAGCCAGAGGCAGGTGCAGATAAAAGAGATCTTTCTCTTACTCAAAGGCATTGAGGTGATGTGTGAAAACAGGGTAACTAAGGATGCTTGGGAACATGCTTGCAGCCAAATTCTACATCAAGATCCTCTGGTGCAAACTGGAGCATTAACGCTTTCACTATCACCAAAAATTGTTATGAATACAGTTGATTTACTATGGTTACTGTATTCACAATAAATCCATTTTGTTTTTAGACTGACAGCTGTGGTCTGGTGGATTAGTGTATTGGAATATTTCCACTTTAACAAATAGGAGTTCTTGGGTATCTTGAAGATATTTTTTTATTAAAAAAAATTGTGGGCTGGAGTCCACTTCTTCAGGTGTAATATAGCGTAGGAAAAAAAGTTAACTTTAGTCCACAAAGCTTATTTGTATTGGAATAAAATGTGTATTTCATTTGACTTTATTTAGATCCCATTTTTCTCTTCAATGGGGACCCAAAGTGGCTTACATGAGCCGCTAGACTTGTGCTTATTTGTGTTGCAATGGATTAATAGCTACCCCTCTTAAATTATTACCACTTGAATGTGCAGTTTATTGGATGATGACCTTGGACTATTCATATACTCTCAACCTGTTATCTCAGAAAGCCGTGGAGAGGACACGTGAATGCTGCTGTATGGGTAATAGTCTCTGTTGTTTTCGCTGCTTGTTTAATTCTCATTTCCTCTGCCCTTCCCCATTTTTTCTGCAATGTCATTTCAAAATGGCAAACCTATAGGCAAAGCTCTATTGTACAATGTCAAATACATGTTAGATACTTTTAAAAATAGAATGATGGTGATAATAAGAGGCTCACCTAATGTAAATAGCAAGATCTGCTGCTTTTGCTGATGAGCATATTAAGGGATGCAGGTAAACAAGAAACATGAGGAAACGCTATTACCATTTCATTAGCAAACAATGGTCGTTTTTTTTTTTTAAAAAGCTAATTTTGATTTTTTTTCCCTCTGAGTTCAGCAGTCTTGTGGTATGTGGTTACATTATACACATCATTCAAAAATACGTATTAGGCAACTGGCTTCAGGCTTATCAAGCTAAGTTTGTTTGAAGAACCAGCTCTTAAAGAAGATTTCTAAAATAAACTGATGTTCCAATCATTTTGCTTGCTGTATTTTAAACTTAACATGGTGTAGGACCAAAATCACCTTCTTTCAAGATCCATCTCAGGGGAAGTTTTCTATATTTATAAGTGGAAACATATGGGAGAATAACTAGTCATTCTTTACATTATATACATTTAGTTTTTTTGCAAGCCAGACATCGTTGAAAATTTAATGAAGGAGATATGTCTAGGAAGGTGCATAATCAGCAAGTCAGATAATGGTGTTGCACATTAAAAGGCATTGACAATCTGAATTTAATTGGAAAGGTTTTTAAATGGAATGCATAGACTTCTACTACTTACATTCCAAATATGTACACAATTTTGCTTTTCCTAGGTTGGCTGTGGTAAGCGCTAGCAGATCCAAGGACAAAGCCATTAAGCAGACTCAAATGTTTGCAATCTTTACTTTTCCATTTTGAGCATGTTACAAATAAGAGTTTTTCAAGAGTACAGAGAACATCTCTGTTGCAGAATAATGGGTATGGATTACGACTATGATGTTGGGAAGAGGGATGGGTTATTCTCTCCTCCTTCTAGACTGAGTTTATCTCCAGTAAGGGGGGGGGGGAGACAGGCACAATATAGATACTTGTCTTTTTGCCTGCATCTGAAGAAGGGAATTCCAGTTGGGAAGACAATGCAGGGGAACAATCAAGATGGATAGCCATGTTAATCTGTCTGTAGCAGTAGAAAAGAGCAAGAGTCCAGTAGCACCTGTAAGACTAACAACATTTGTGGTAGGGTATGAGCTTTCGTGAGCCACATCTTGCTTCTTCAGAAGTGATCTGAAGAAGTGAGCTGTGGCTCACAAAAGCTCATACCCTACCACAAATGTTGTAGTCTTATAGGCGCTACTGGCTCTTTTCTACTGATGCAGTGGAATGGTGACTTGAAAGAGAAAGCTTTCCCAGTGCTGTGGCACCAATCCATACCCTGCTCCTCCCCAGCTGCTTTTTAAATGATAAATTACACATTTGAGAACCCCTTTTTATCACCTTTAGCTTGCCCTTCTTTTTTCATACCAGTATTCTTCTTAGATCTGATTACCTGCCAGTCAGATAATCTGGTTCAATATCTTTAGCCCAGAGGTTGGACTCAACACCTTCTAGCCTAATAGTTTTGTATTGTCAGATAGGATTTACTCAAGTTTTCAAACACATCTATAGGAAGGGATGTATTTTGCTGGGAAGCAAACTGCTGTCATTTGCAACAGGATTTCATTCAGCACCAGCAAGAGGAGCTATTGTCTATAACCAAAGGGAGCATAACATTTGCATAAAATTCAGACATCATGCGAGTTGGCTGCTTGTATGATTTTTTTTAATTTGGACTTCCTAAATTGATGTCTACTCTAACAGAACTTTGCCTACTACAGACTCACTTGAATATATTATTGATAATGGTTTGTATGCCATGTTTATACTATGACGACAGTGGTTATATTCTTTGTATCAGTTCAGAACTATAATTACCATATAGTTTGGTGTAATGGTTACAGTGCTGGCCACAGCCATTAAACTCACTGGATGATCTTAGACCAGTTACGCTGTTTCAGCTTTGCCGTTTACCTGACAGGGTTGTATGCCAGTGGGCATGTGTGCAGACCTGGGGAAGCACAGAATGTCTTGAATTCTAAACACTGAGAAGGAAAATTAATCTCTGTAATATTTCTTTAGCCTTTTTGATCCTCATTTGATGTTCGCTGATGACTTGTAATAAACTGTGTAATCGATCCCCTTGCCATTCATTAGCAGAAAGGAACAATTTTGACACATTTAGGAGCGTGCTGCTCTCTAATCTGGGATTTAATCCTCCCTCATCTCATTCTGCCACTGCATTGCTACACTACAAACCAAAGTCTTTCTATGAAATACTGAACCAGGATAGCTTATCAGTCCCCACAGAATCTTAATTTTCTTTGATAATTGTCCCTGAGGTAACGATATCCCCAATGATGCTTCCAGTGGCTAATTAAGGGTCAATGCAATATGATGGCACCCTCCAACCCCACCTGCTATGGGATAATTTGAGAGTTCTGCTTGCTCCAGTAGGTATCAGGAGAGGATGGCTGATAGGACCAGGGAAGAAGGGCAGGAGAAGATGCATGTGTGTCTTCCTTCCCAGCTTCAGGGCTGTTAAAGAAGCAGAAAGGTTCTCCAGGAGGTGAGCTGGTTCTACATTTAAAACATGTAGAATTATACAATCCATGAGCACTGCACAGAGTTTGTGATACGGCGGGATCTAAATATAAAAACAGAATCAGTAACGAGTCAGTAATATTTGCCTAAGGCAATTAGCATTAGCATGAGTTAAATTGCATCTGCACAAACTTGTTGTCATAGGTTTTGCTGAGATACTTTTTTTTAATCCTGTAAAAGGGCCTTGTCATAGCACATCTTGAACCTTCTTTTCTGAGTTAGCACGGTACACTCTTTATTTCCTTCATTAACTGCCATCTACTTGGGTACAGGTCCCGACACAAGCATGCCTTAATAGGAAAAACTGCTCTCTCCCCCATAATTACTAATTGCGCAACACAAAACTTTTTTGTGAGAAAGAATGCTCTATAGAAACAGGACTGGATATCTTAGAATAGACAACAATGATAGCTTTTACAAATGTATGTAGTGACCATTATTTATGAACAGATGAAACCCATGTGAAATAAGAGAGAACCTAATTTACTTTTATCCTGTATAATGCTGCTCAGGTCAGCTGTGAAGTACTCAAAGGGGGAACAGATGATTTTCTTTGAGAAGTGAATTCCATAGGTTTAATGCCATGACCAAAGAAGGCCGTTTTTCAGGTTGCCACCCACCTAGCTCAGATGTTAATGGCACCCAAACCATGGCCCCTGACTGGAACGGTTAGGTAGATTCATATGGGAGCAGGTTGTCCTTAAGTTATGGTGTTCCTAAGCCTTATAGAACTTTTTTTTTTTGCTACAGAACAGAATCTGTTAGCACCGTCCATATTCTGAAACTCTAATTGCCATTTATTATGAACTATTTTCCATATTGCACAGAAAAAAGCATGCTTGCTGCCAAGTGTGAAATTCGCAGCAAGTGTGGTCAACCGTATTCCCTGATATATGCTTTTGAAAACATATGCCTGCTATACACACACACACTTTTTTGCATTCATGTGGAATGTACCAAGGTTCTTAACCATATCCCAGAGCACTACTCCACGTGGCAGTTTGCAAGGAGCTGCTGATGCTTTGAAGTGGTCTTGGGTGCTGCCATTGCAGGTAGCCAGAGGAGGTACAGAAAACTGCTATAAGACATGCCCAGACTGATTCAGCATTATGCCAGTTTATTAAAAAAGGCCAACTGGGCTTCCCTGGCTTTTTAACTTTAGCAATTCATCTCACCTGACTGACTGCTCTCCTTGCCTCCCTGCCTTTGGACTAGCTACTCAGTGCCAACCTGCTGTCTGCTTTCCACCTTGCATTTTGACTGCACTGTCTAAAAAAAAAATCCCGTAATGCACAAAGCAGTCCCTGGATTCTTCCTCTTTACTCAGGATGCATGGGATTTGCATACTTCAGCCAAGTTGTAGAAGGAGAAAAGAAGGGAGAAAAGAAAATCAAGGCTAGAATGAACAACAGCCTAATATCTGAAGAGGGTCAGCATTACCTATACATGATGAAGATTTCCAGTGAAAAAGTCCACTTCTTATCAGCCTGCCATGTAGTTTAAATGCAAAACCAATCTCCTGGCCAGCAGACTCATTGCTGGTTCCAGAGCTCTCAACAGAGATTCTTTGTCTCTTTCAATGTTCCTTCTGTATCTTTTGAATAATGAAATAAGATACATATGCAGGATCATGCCTTTTGTTAATAATGTGCACTAATTTGCCTGGAAACAAAATAACTGGAGAGCCTTGACATTTTAGACTGCTTTGCAAAGCAAATGGCTTGCTCTGTTCATGGTCTCTGCACAATGCTCTCTGAATGCTGCCTTGCTTAGGAAAGCATCCCAAATGTCATGCTGTTAGACTTGGCCTCTAGTTCTTGGATTCCTTCTTGTACATTTACATTACGTTCTTAAAATGGTCACCAACCACACACAAACACACTATTCCTGGCAGGAGGCAAACAATCCCTATCTGGTGAATTATTTGGAAGGTTCTTTGCCATTGTTCAGTAAAGTACTTCCTTGAGTCAGGGAGGCTATTTATTTCATTTATAGTCCACCTTTCTTACCAAAACTCAAGGTGGATTACAGTTTTTAAAAATGCTGCCCCTAGTTGAGAGCATGTCAGATAAGCCGCCAGCATATCTGCCATGGGTTAAATGTTCCAGCATATCTGTCATGTGTTATGAGTTTCTTGCTAGAGTAATTAATATGCCTCTGAGAACACGCAGAGTAAAACCTGTTTTGCTGAATGGTTGCTACCTGCTTATCTTGCAGGTGTTTTGGTTACGACATCCTGGCAGGCCTGGGAACTCGGCCTTGAAGTTATAGCAGAGACTGCACCAAGCCTCTAAGAGACTGAGTAGAGCCCATCTTTTCCCTCCTCCCCTCTTCTCAGGCTCCTCACGCCAAAATCCTAACAGACTTTCTTTCCCACTTGGGGGGGGGCAGGGGACTGTGACCTATAATTAACCTTGCTTTGCTACCTTGGGCCATTCCAGCCAATACTCCTGTCCTAGCATCTTGATACTGGTATTTTTCTTTAATAAAAACAACTTTAACTCATACACCTGAGTGATGCAGTGAAGTGTTGGGGGAAATACACGGCAAGACCTGACAGAGCAAGAGTCTAACAACATAGCAAGCTACTGACAATAAAGTAGGTTTACAAGAATGAGAAGCAGTGAAACATTACATATGAAAAGTGGTTGAATAAATCTAAATTAAAAATTAGAGGGCAATGTAAAAAATATACACAATTAAAATTACCTTTCATCATAGAAATATTAACTACAACTTTTTTCACTTTATGTAAGTGTCCTCCAGAACAGTTTCATCTTAAATTATGCAGGAGGACAGGCCTGTGGAGCATTTGAGGCCATCTTGTGGTCTGTTGATATTTGTGTTCAAGATTTGTGTCCAGGCTCATTGAGGCATTATGGCACTCCTACCCACTCCCCCACCTCGCATATACACACTTAACATACGGCATGATCTTTGTTGTTTTGCACAAGCCTCACTGAAAAAAACTATACTTGTCAATTTCCTTTAATCTTATGGGGCTTGTATGGAAGAATTTCCTTCAAGATTGTGCCTCTTGGGCAAAAACTTGGGATGAGGCCCTTAATACCAGCACTGCATTAATGTCCGTTTAAATGTTTATCTATATCTGATGACAATAAATGGTCATAGTTGTTATATTTAACTCAACCACACTATTCAAATGATTACAAAATAACTCTTATAAAAGTCTCTGTTGATATTCATTAAAATTAATATCCACCTGCTTTCCAACTCCAATATGCAAGTTTTTGGCAGGTCTATAGAGAATCCTAGATCTCAACAGTTTTCTTGCTAGAGTTAATAAATACATAACTGAGATTAAAAGATTGTGCATTGAATCCAATCACTTCCTTCCAGTTAGAATTGTTTCTCCTCATTTACTGAAAAGAAGAAGTTGTGAGTTGGATCCAACTTTGAATTTGGAGGAAAGCCTTCCACATGATGGCTTATGGGTAAACAGTTGCCTGGCTTTTGTGGGGTAGTCTTCCAACAGGACAGTATCACCAGCACTTAGAGTAGGTGATCGGAACAGTGCTAGGTGTTATATATTATACATATATTAATGCATTTGCATGGCACAGACTTCAGATTTCTGTTAGGTCAATTTTTAAGAATGCAGAAAATCTCAGATGTGACTTTTAAAATGTTATTGCCCAGTTCCAACCTTTTGTGCCCCAGTGTAGCATTTTAGAACAATTCAATGGCAGCATATATATGAAAAGAGTTTGTCTGGCATTGTTGATTCATCTAATTCACACAAATATGATCCTATGACTTATAAGGGATCATATCTAGTTTATAAGATTGTTTTTAAGCAACTCACAGGGATGATGCATATGACTACGAAATCATTTTGGCATCAATGCACCCCCAGGAATAATTGCAAAAGCCATCCCATAGACACAAATTCCATGGACATAGATATGTTTTCTTACAGCGTTAGGGAAAAATTCAGATTTGCAAGAATTAGGTATTTACTCAAGTGATGCCAAAAAAAATGCTTATTGGGTTCTGAAATGCCACTTATGAATGTTAATAAAACAGAAATAGAACCAAATATATATCAAAACATCTTTTTAATTAAGCCCTTTTCTAAACTGTCAGGTCTTACATACGTTATTGCTTTTTTATCCTCCCATACGACCTGTTTTCCTCTTTGTTTCCACCCTCTTGTTCTCTCATAATTGTCAAATATTAATTTAATTCATTTATTCTCTGCCTTCTACTCCAACAGGTACTGAAAGTAGCTTACATGGTTCTTCTCTCCTCCATCACAACAACTCTGTGAAATAGGTTAGGCCTAGTGTGTTACTGGTCTAAGGTAACTCAACCAGCTTCTATGGAAGAGTGGGGATTCAACCTTGGGTCTCTCATGTCTGATGCTCTAACCACTACACCATGTGGACTCTTGCAAGCTCCTTGTGGCAAGGGGCAAGTATATTTTTTGACTGATGTTATGAAGCATCAAGTAATAGTAATAACTATGACTAATTTTAATTTACAGGCACTGGAAACTCAGTACCATCCATGTACCCCAACCCTATGTACGTTTACACATAAGTGAATCCTATGCACGTTTACTCTCTAGTATGTATGTATGTTATAGGATTGCAACTGTAGTGTTTTTGAAAGTGCCCTTAGAATGACTGAGAACGTTTTTATCGATTATCTCTCCTATAGATCTTTTACACCTCTGGCAACATACCAACTCTTCTTTAAGTATATTCTCAACCACTGGAATCTGTACTGCAGCTTTAAGTAAGGAGTCTTTGGCTAAGCATTTTCTGCCCCCCCCCTCCCGTGACCTAGGAAAACCCTTCTCTCAGCAACCATGCAAGTGTAAACTGATCCCAGAAGCAGCAAGCAGAGAAGAAAGAATACACTTGCATAGCCTGAGTGACACCTGAGAGAGTTCACTGTTTAATTATGCAAGAATCTCAGTTATGCCCTGCAAAAGCATCAGTGTCAGGAGGTTAAGAGATCTAGAACATTATCTCTGAAGATAAAAATAAACCCTCTAGAGCCAAGCAGGACCTTGCAAACAGATTTGAGACATGCATTGTCTTCTGAAACTGTACTGACTGTGATCTTAAGCAGTCTTGCATGTCTATGTCCCAATGACTTCAGTATCTTTTAAGCGTTCATAGACTGTAAAATAATTGTTGCAACAAAAACATTTGCCTGCTAACAGCCTGTTCTCCATCTGTGAGCTAGAGACAGACATTTAACAACAACATACCCAGCAACTGGTATTGTCTACAAATGTTCTGATGTAACCTCAGAACCTATACGTTTGGATACTGTTGCATTTGCATGATTATATCAGCTAAGAATGAAGCAAAATCTCTGGATTCTGTTACCACCTTTCTTATATATTACTTAATACTCTAATTCTAAACAGACATATAACACAAGAGGCTCCATGTTTTAGTTGTTCTACACAGGCAGAATACAAAACATCCTCCAATCATGGTTGTTGTGGATTTTCTGGGCTGTATAGCCATGGTCTTGGCATTGTAGTTCCTGACGTTTCACCAGCAGCTGTGACTGGCATCTTCAGAGGTGTAGTACCAAAACAACCATTGTTCTCCGGCCGTGAAAGCCTTCGACAATACATCCTCCAATCAGTTTAATTCACAAGAGCAAGAACAGAATCACTTTGAATTTTTTAAAAAATCTACAGCTTGTCCAGGGCAGGCTTCAGCATCTATTTCAGAAACTCTTTTGAGTTCTAACCCAAGTTTTGTCGATTATGTTATCACTTTAACTGCCTTTGTCTCAACCAATATCTAAACTGTTCAATTGACGCACTATTTAGAAGGCATCCTATACAGTTAAGATCAGAGGTGGTATTCTCAAGTCACAAGATATGGCTTTCACACATACTTTAGACACTCAGCATGACCTACCTTACAAATTAAAAAACAGTTACAGATCTATGTCCATCTTTTCCTTCAAAGCAGAGTATTTCAGCTGGTTCCTCTTTACCAGTTACATACAGATTCGTTCTGACTGAGAGACAGTCAACATTGAGGCACAATGCAAACTATAAAGTGAGTCTCTGGGAGTTTCAGATGGCCTAAGACAATAAGAATAAGGCACAATAAAATGTTTTAAAAATCAGCTATCACCCAGACTGCTTACACTGAATCCAGTTAGTTGATCTGGCATTGGGTTTTGTGAGAAGTGTACACAACTGTGAATTGGTCGTACATGTGATCACAGTGACATGAAACACATAACCAGTTTGCAAAGCATATACTCAAGTCATTCAAGGGAAAAAAAACATGTTCTGGTCACTGAACTGAATTAAATACAGACTATAATGGGGTGAACTTAATAGGACCTCCTTGGAGCCATAAGTATACCTTGGATACTATGATGGTTGTAGCCCAGTCCACAGATGCCTACAAATCTGATTAGGATAATACTAATCAAAAAGCTAGAGCTGCAGTCCTATGCTGAGTTATACATACTCAGGTCCACTGATTGAAATGGGTTTAGATGCAATCAACTCAGCACAGAATTGGAATCCTATATTCTAAAAATTGTCAGCTTGCCTTTCAACTGCAGGCCTATTATAGAATGCTAACATTCATTTAGGTCAGTCTGATAAAGTACTTCTTTGGGCTCTTATAACTTTCTATGAAACTGAATGTCACAGGAAGTAGTGAAAGCCGCTGACTTAGATTACTTCAAAATGAAATTCGGCAAATTAAGTTTGCAATGACATCCTAAATAGAGTTACACCCTAAGTCCATTAAAGTCAATGGGCTGAGAAGAGAGTGATTCTGCTTAGGATGGCCCTGTTAGCTACTGACTTTAATAGTTACACAGAACCTCCATGTTCAAAGTTAATATGATCTAATGGGGTACGTGGGATTTGGCCAGCTTGTGGCTTCTTGAGGTAAATGGCTGGCCGTAAGAAACAGAATGCTGCATTTGACGACACAGCTTTTCTTTTGCTCCTATAGCATGCTAGCACTTCAGAAGAAAATTAATTTGGTAGAATTTGTAAGATCACTAATTCAATTCCAGTGGCATTCAATCAACTAATTGTTTTGATAGTTATTTGATCGTCTATGTATTAATAATGAATAAAGCATATGGATATTTAAAAGTACAGCACTGAAAGTGTGTAACAGATATGCTAGCTATAATACATATGGGCTGCAATCCTAAGGACACTTTCCAGGGAGTAAGCCCCATTGAATAACATTGGACTTTTCAGTAGGCCTGCTTAGGACAGCTCCCATAAATACCACTCGCAGTAAGTCTGAGTACTCAATAATAATCATACTGGTCTCTGACAATGCTTGATATAAAATATTTCAGATATATTGTTATAGTTTGATTCTCTCATTTCTTAAAATGTGTAGCAATTTCCTGCTAGAGGAATGCATGATTGCACTGAAAAGTATTTGGAGATAATAATTAATGCAAAACAGAAGATTCAAGGTATACACAAGATTTATTATATCGCAAAAATAACCCCAGTCCAAGTGTATTTTGTGCAATATATATTTCAGGAGACTATTACTTAACACTGGTAGCTATAATTCAGCTTAGGATTAAGACCTGGAATGAAGATAGTCTCAATCACTCTTGGATAGCATTGCTCTGAAGAAATGCAATATATCCTGAAACATGTTCAAACAGCAAATATTTTTGTGATTTAATAAATCATTTACACAGCTGGTACGTGCCTATTATACATCAGCATGTGGTGCCATTACACTCTTTTTGTGTAAAAATTACTAAGCAACACAATGAAATCATAATGTTAGTGTGTTAGTGAGGTAGGAAAAAAATGGCAAGTAATTCATAAGAATGACTGCCAATTATTTTTCCACTGAACAAAACCCGTAGGGGGTAGTAATTTGATCTTCAGATTTTAGCAGCTAATAAAGCTTAAATCTAAGTTGTGAAGAGTTTATCAGTTGATTTCTGCAAATTAAGTTGTTGTTAATAGCACAAGAGCAAGCCAAGCATCCCCCCACCTGCAGTTAGAAATATCGTTGCCAAGGATTCTAGATCCACCCCAAATGAGAGAGAGAGAGAGACTTGTCTTTCCTCGGTAAGAAACCTTTCAAACAAAGACAAAAAGCAAATTATTATATTTCAAACCCATTCTATCCCTGAAAGCACAGGGAAATCAAAATACGTTTTCCCCAATGTGTTACAGTCAGGCTGCTACAACAGAGTACGTATTATCTCTGAAATGTATTCAAAGAAAGCCAATAGCTAAATTAGCAAAAAATTAGCTCTCTTCAATGTCTTAACCTCAGTTTTTCTTACAATAGAAATCATGTTTAAATATTTTAAAATGTTGTAGGTATTCAGTATTTAATCTTTTTTTCAAAATAATAAAGTCCACCCCTTTCTTCCACATTTCCCCCTCTCATATTCCTTGAAGTCTTAGCTTTGTGCTTGAATGTGATTTTTTTTTAAAGTTGCTCATAAGAAAGTACTCTAAAATATCTTGCAAGATCATTTAAAAATCACATGATGTCAGTTTTGCATATAGGTACATAAAACATTATATACTTTCCAAAAGCTGATTATATCACAAATATTCTGTGCTGACTAACAACAAGCTTTTTGGTTCTTTTTCTACCGGTAAGCATTATTATGAACACTGTAGCTGCTCTTATCACATGATAGCCCATATTCTTTCTTGGAGGAGTGGTCTGCAGTGTCAGCAGTTCTACCAAGGCAAAGGGGCAAAAGGCAGCCCCTTTTATGCTTAGATGCTCTTTAACATTCTGCAATTGCATTGTTAAGCCTGGCTGTGTGGAATAAGCACCACTATCCTCTGAAAATCAGAAGACACCAATCCTTATGCGGTTTCCCAAAGTTAACACAGCCCATAGTACAAAACAAAGTCAATTCAGTTCAGGAGTGGACTGGCCATTTCATTTACACAGCAAATTCCAGTGGGTTACTGCTACAGAGGACAACTAGAAACTAGGAGCAAGCAGACTGAAGCCTCAATAGCTCTATCAGTTACTCTGGGTCCACTCAGCTAAGACCTAGTCAGTGGCACCAGTGATGGGTATAGGCTCATCTTTTGTTTCTTCCTGCAGTGATACACTGCTGGCCAGATCTGAGCTGAATTGGCCATGCAGTGCTGCCTTGTAGCACTGCAGGGGGTCACTCAAGTTTGTGTTGTTCCTGGGCTACATTCATTCTCAGTCCACACCTGGTGCAATTGACAGTCAGGATAGCCAAGATGGAAAAGAAAAAAAGGGTCCAAGCTCTGTGCATGTGGGAGGCATTTCATTAAACAAGCATTCTTTCCCCAAATGAGGACAGATGCTTAATATCCTATCAAGTAGCACTAGGCACAGTCTACACAAAGGAGTACTGCTCAGACCTTCATACAACATTCCTTTGGGGAGTGCTTGTACTTTAAAAAAAATAACAAATAACAATGAATGGACATTTTGATTTAGAACAAAATTATCAGCACACCAACACATAGATGTGTGCTATTGCAGCAGTATGTCTGAAAAATCCTGTAAAACTCTCCTTAAAACTTAAACGAAATTTGTATATGATGGCTCCCACCAGCCTTCCTTCCAAATGGCTGTGACTGAACACAGATGCTGGAACAAGCTGCTAGCAACCACATTAATAGGCATATGCATGGAATGCTGCAACTTGCACAGATTGTACCCAATTGCATGCGAGGCAGGCCAAACAGGTGCTAACAACATACTCCAAAATGTAGGCGCCATCCAACTCAAGGAATCCTGTAAACTGCAGTTAGATTTAATTTGCACCTTAAAATGGTTAGAGTCTATTTATTTAGCATTTTTTATCTCACCCTTTCTCCAAAGAGATCGGGGTAGCTCACAGCATTCTCCCCTACTCCGGTTTAGCCCCCTGAACAAAACTCTGTGAATTAGTTTAGGCAGAGACAGAATGATTGGCTCAAAATCAGCAAGCAACTCAGGGCAAGCAGAAATTTGAACTAGGGTCTGCCCAGGTCTAGTCCAATACTCTACCCATTACATCACACATGCAGTCTCTATGGATGACTTTATATGTTACATACTATAGCAACAGACTTTAGTACTATGTACTGTCTGTTGCTATAAGTATGATCCTACTGAATAGTTTCTGTTGTTTATTATGTCAGGCTTAGAATTGTTTATGCTCTGTTTCAGCATTTCTTCAACTGTGTAGATTTCTGCTGGTTTTAAATCTTTGCAAATTTGCATTTATATACCCTATTACACTGTTTACTGAAATGTCTTTGAAATTAACTGTATTAACTCACACTGTTTAATCCACTTGGGGCCTTAGTGAGAAAGGCGGACTCTAAATAATGTAAATAAATAAATAGGTGGATAAAGCTGCAATTCTGTGTTTATGTTCATCGGGAAGAGACTCACTAAATATGCATAGAAAACAAAACCTATAATCCTGAAGTTTCCATCTAAAAAAAAGCAAAAAAATATTATTATATCTTAAAGATGACCTCCACACCCCAGCAAATAAAACATAAGCTTTATTCTTGTTTATTTTTATTTATTTTTGTCATTTATAGTCCGCCTTTCTCAGAGACTCAAGGCAGATTATGCAGTGTGAGATTAGTACAGTGTGAAATTAGCACAGTCCATATCAAGGACATTTCCATAAACAATGCCATTGGGTAAATAGCTTACAAGACAATTAAACACAAACCAGGTTTAGCAGCCTGAGGAGTTAAAATAGAACCTGCATGTGCAGAGGCGAGTACACCTTATTTATACCCCACCTTTCTCACCAAAGGGGACCCAAGGTAGCTTACATCAGTCTATTTTATCCCTACAACAACCCTATGAAGTAGGCTAGGCTGAGAGGATGTGACTGCCCCAAGGCCACCTCGCAAGCTTCTATGGGCGGGGGGTGGGGATTCAAACCTGAGTCTCCCAGATCCACCATGCATTACACCGTCATTACCAAGCTAACCATCGTCAGGCCTAGCCAGCTGATTTCTCCGATTCAACGAGGGCTCATCTCGCATGCTTTTACCTCAGAGCGCACTACAAATAACGTGAAAAAACGCGGCTAACCCCAAGGCAACAGTATCTACTCTAGGAGGTCTGGGACTGTCCCCTAAGGACCCGGTACACCCAACAAGCTACCATTCAGCCCACTAACGAAGGACGTTGGGCGCGTAACGAAGACTCCTGAAGCAGCCACGGATCGTCCGCCACCAGGCCTCACGTGACAGCCATTGGGCGTGGCGCAGAGCCCTCCGGCCCTCCACCGGGGCCTTTTCACGCTTCTCCCCCCCCCCCCACACCACCAAGGAGGGGAGCGGTTGCGCAAGGCGGGCCCCCCTAGCGCCAGGCGACGCCCAATCGGAGCCCTCGCTGCTGGAACTGGGCGGCCGGCGCGTGCTCCGCCTTCTCGCTCGGAAACTCCTCCCACAGCGCGCGGGGGGGGGAGATATGACTCCGCCTGGCTAGTCAAGCGTAACCCAGCCGTGCCGAGCTGCGGTGCTTGGAGGCGGGCGGAGAGGGGCGCCGTGATCACCGCGGCTGAGGAGCGAACGGTTGCGTGAGGTAAAGAGGGGCGACGGGGCGCCAGCCATAGGGCGGGATTCGCGAGGAGGCTTGTCTGGAGGGGGGCTACGGGGCGCGCGGAGTGACGGTTGGGCGGTGGGCGGGAGGAGGAGGAGGAGGAGGAGGAGGAGGAGGAACAGCAGCTGCTGGGAGCGAGCGAGTCGCTGCTTTCGAAGGCGGCGGTTAGGACGCTGCATGGGGAGGTTTGAGGGGCAGGTGGAGTGACGCTGCCGCCCTCTTCCCGCCGTTTCATACCCTGTTCCTGGTGACCTGCCTATATAGAGGGGCTTGGACTTAATGTGGAAGCCCCCCGACCCCATATTAGGGAAGTGGAGGTGAGTGGTGCTATCCTTTCGCCTCATAGGACTGTCTCTCCTCAGCATGTCGTGTGAACAGGTGATTTTTGTGTATTTTATGCACTTACTGTATTTATAGGCTGCTTTTCGACCATAAGAGCAAGATTCGGGTCTAAGTAGTGCCTTAGAGACCAACTAGATTTCTAGGGTATGAGTGTTGAGTCTTGAAAGCTCGTGCCCTGGAAATCTAGTTGGTCTCTAAGGTGCTACTGGACCTGAATCTTGCTCTTCTACAGACCAATATGGCTACCCACCTGAAACTATTTTCAGCTGTAAGTAACTCTTGAAGTGGTTTACAACACCTGAGGCGGGGTGGGGGGAGAGTTTGTATCCCAGTTTAGCTTCAGGTGGCTGGCTGTGTTGGTCTGTAGTAGAAGAGCAAGATCAGAGTCCAGTACCACTCTCAGGATTTGAGTCCAATGGAACCTTAGAGACCAACTAGATTTCCAAGACATAAGCTTTTGAGAGTCAAAGTTCCCTTCCTCAGATACATGAAAGAATATCTGAAATGGTATCTGAAGAAGGAGGCTCTAACTCTCACAAGCTCATACCCTGAAAATCTTGTTGGTCTTTAAAGTGCTATTGGACTCTAATCCTGCTTTTCTACAACTAACACAGTTATGCATCTAAAATTATCTTTATAGCAACTCATCAAACAAGATCCCCTGGGTATAACTTTCAAGGGTCAAAGCTCCCTATCTGAAGAAGGGAGCTTTCATTCTTGAAAGATGATATGCTGATAATCTTGTTGGTATTTAAGGTACACACCAGTTTTAATTTTTCTTTGCATTTTCCCCTGTATTCCAACATATTAATCTTCATTTATTTAGAGAATTTATATGCTTCCTCTCCAAAGGCTTGCTCCAGATGGCTCAAAAAGTAAAAACAAATTCAATAATATAATAAAAGCAACTACTGTAAAACTTGTGGTAAAAACAAGCCATAAAAGTGAAAACAAGCCATACAAGTGAAAGCCTACAATGGTAAAATAGCCCCTGGGTGAGAAATAGGTCATCAAAACAGATTAACAGTTGCATCTGAGTAGCCCTCTTAGTCTGTAGGGGCACTTAAAGACTAAGTTTTTTAAAGCATACATGTTTGTAAGTCAGGCCTCAGATGCTTAGAGTGTCCATCAAGGTTACTTGCTTTGCATGGACATTCCATACAGCTGATGAAGCAAGCTCTGATTTGCAGAATCTTATGCTGAACTAATTTTTTTAGTTTTTAAGATGGCATTGGCCTCCAGTTTAACTTTAAGCTTGAGCTCTCAGTTTCTTCACCTCCTCCCTCCTTGAGGTTTTGTGAGGAGGGGTGTAGGAAGATGAGAGGAATTACTTGGTAAAGTTGTACGTTGGTGGAAGGTCCATTTCTGCCATTCTTGCTTGCTGATGTAGCATGTACCTAATGTGTGTAAAGTGCTGTCTTTTCACAGCTGACTTGTGGCAACCCTGTAGGGTTTTCAAGACAAGAGATGAACAGAGGAAGTTTGCTGTTGCTTGCCTCTGCGTAGTGACCCTAGACTTCCTTGGTGGTCTCCCATCCAGGTCCAACTTTGCTTTGCTTGAGAGCTTGTTCGATCTGACTAGCCTTGTTTCTGTAAAACAAGAGGTGCTGGGGTTTGAATTTGCTCAGAAATCATATTGACTAATTCATGAATATATTGGAATATGCTATGGTATTTCAGTGAGTCACCTGCATCCCATATGTGTTCAGAACTGCATTTTCATCTAATCAGTCCTTATGAGTAAGGAAAAATAGTGTTAATACTTAAGAAAAATATGCGTTCAATCTGTTTCACATATGCTGTCATTAAAACTTGCAATGCAGGCCAGTATTATTCCCATGTTAGAGAGGAGGAAGAAGGTGGCTTGAGGGATAGCTGAGAGTTGAGATAGGGGCTTCATGGTGCATGCTCATGTTCTCGTGTCAAGCTATCTCCTGAAATGGAACAGTATCCCTAGTAACACTGGTGCGGGTCATGTGTTTAGATATAAGTTCTAGGTTTTGAACTGTGAGTGTTCCTTTGCATGAAAAAATGCTGTCTTCTGTACCCTGATCTAATGTCTGCTTGATATGAAGTGTAAACCTTATGAATAGGGATCTTTTAACTTCTGTGGTATCACAGTATTGATGATTTGGTGCTGTATAAATGTCAACTGTGTAATCTGCTTTAAGTCTCGGTGAGAAAAGCAGACTATAAATAAATAAAACAAAGTAGCAGTTAACACTTATCTCATAGTGATTTTAGTTGGCAGGCAACTCAGGGTAGAGTGCAGGGGTGTCTGGCATGGCATGATGAAAACTGGTAACAAGTGGCCCCTTCCCTGTGGTACAACCTGCCTGAGGAGGTCAAGAGAGCCCCCACTCTCCTAGCTTTCTGTAAACAATGCAAAACCGAACTATTCAAAAAGGCTTTTGTATTGTAGGGAGGGGTCTCAGATGCTCTGCTAATGAGTTAGGGACCATAGACTTCACTATGTTGCCTTACGTACTATCTGTTGCTTTTAAGTATGTTGTCCTTTGTCGGCCCTATAATTGCTTTTGTTCTGTTTCAGCATTTCTTCAACTCTGTATTGGATTCTTGCTAATGTTATGTCTTTGTAAACATGTGTTTATTTACCCTGCAGCATTGTTTATGAAATTGTCTTTGATACTGACTATACTACTCTCGCACTGTGTAATCTGCCTTGAGTCTCAGTGAGAAAAGCGGACCATAAATTACATAAATAAATAAAATATATATTAACTGTAAATGTTGGCAGTGTGAAGGTGACAGGATTGTGCAGCTTTAAGGACAAACAAAGGGATGGGCACGTGATCAAGGGAGAGGAATAATACTGATAGATCAGAGGTAGGTTTTCTTTCATGGATTATTAGTTGGAGCCAGTTTCTCCTATTGGCTGCAGGTGGAATGATAAAATGATGGGCTGCTTCTAAGAGCATGGGACCTTTCCATATTTGTGAAGATTAAAGAGGGAGTGCATCAGATTTCGGTTTAACTCTTGAAATGACTATTATTATTAATAATAGAATTATTTAAACAAGGTACCCAGCACTTTTGTTTAGAAAGCAAATTGCTTTTCATGTATGAAACTGTCTTACATCAAGTTGAGCTCACTGATCTGTATAATTCAGCGTTGACAATTCTGACTAATGTTAGCTCTTCAGGGTCTTGGGAAGAAGAAGGTGTTTCCATGAAGAATCTAAGTACTGACTCAAGAACCTTCCCTATGCAAGACATGTGCTCTGCCACTGTGCTTCCCCTTGTAACTATTTATGACTCCATGGGTGACAGGCATGTTCTTCGAAGAGGTATTTTTCCCTTCTTGCGTAAGCAGGCATGTTTCTTTGATGATGCTTGCTGTGACATTTATTCATGCATCATCCAAAAACAAAGACAATATGTTGTTTTCTTTTAGATTTTCATTAATTTGCAAATCTGTATAGATTTCATTGATCAATTACAGCTCATGATTAATGGAGTATGATTTCTTTCATAGACAGCCTTAATAGCTTCCTGCAGATGTATATGTATATCTTTAGGAACCTTTGTCAGTAAAGTGTCTTACCACAGGAAATTTTATTTTAATTAACAACATAGTAAAATGTGTGCTTATTAGTAACTATTGGTATCTTCACATTATATAGTCTCAATTCACAAATGAAGATTTTTTAAATATCAAATTAAACTGGAAATAACACAGTAATGAGAGAATGTAACTTGGGAGCATAGCACAGGAGCTATACTTCTTAAACGTGTTGAAGCAGGATGAAAAACATTAAAGTTAGGCAGTTTCATAAGCCATCTCCAAAGTTAGAAGCTACTGGGAATAGTCAAAAGGAGACTTAATTATGAGAAGTAGTGGCTGTGATTAAATTATTCTGTGACCTTACATTGCATAGCTAAGCCTATGAGACCAATAGCTTAATTATAGAGGTCATCACAAACGTGAAGTGTTTTCATAAATTCTTAAAATGAGCATTTAGTTACCTAGCCTGTGCGGAACACTCAATTAATACCTGCCTGTGCCAGGCAGGTTGTGGCGAAGCTTATAAATAGAGTTAGTCATCTACCCAATTTGTGTACAAAGACTTGTACATTATCTTTTTATTTGAAAAGACTTAACTGTGGCTGCCTTATTAAAGTAGCGACCGTTCATATGGTCTTGGCTGTAGGAGTGGTTTCTTTCTAGGCTTCTCTTGAGTTATTTGGAAATTTTTCATTTTTAAATTTCACAGTAAATTTGACCCTAGATTAATTTTATCTGGCTCTAGGAACCAGCTCCCAAACTTAAAAGCTAGGCTTGTCACTCACCCAATGACATTAACTGGACCCAGTTAGATTTTTGGAGCCACATTTAAATCATCCACCAGCTCTTGTTTAACATGGAAAAAAATCATAATCTGGAACACCTATTATTACCCCAGCAGCATCAACTGTAATTGCCATCATTTTTTGTTTTTTTAAATATAAATCTCTTGGCAACCGCCTCATCCTTATTCCTGAACAGAAGAAGGCTTTAGCAATTGAACAGAACTTTTCAGTGCTCCACAGAATCTTAAATTTTCTGTTGAATGTTTTTTAAAAGCCCTCAAAAAGAGAACATCTCTTCCCCTTGAATTCTTCTGTTTTTTTCCTCCCAGCCTGTGCTTCTTTAGTCTAAGCGAGGAACTTGGATCCTTCTTTCATTACGTGCGTTAATCACTATAGCAAAAGCTGCTGCTGTGAATGGTGTACATGTGAATTTTACATAATTACATTGCACCATGTACTGCTGACATCCCATGGTCTTTTGATCCTACCTCACCTTCAGCTATTCATCTTTTTCTTCATAATCATGTGTGTTTCAGCCAAGGGGGAGGGGTCTTTCCTTGTGTAATGGACAAGGTAGGTTCTAGTCCATGGAAAATGATAGGCAAAATAGTCTTCAAGGTGTCACTGAACTCCTGTTTATGTGTATATGAGTTTAATAAATTCTTCTCTGTTTCATTCAGGGAATATTGTCAACATATTATTTGGTTAATTTGCCAAATTCATCAGCATGTCTTGCTTGCAAGTATAGTAAAATGTTAAGAATCAACATTCTCTCCTATATTCCCCCCGGTTTAATTTTGGACATTCCTCCCTACATTCTAAAGTAGTTGTCTTCATTCCAGACCCAGGACCCAGGTTTAATCTTGTAGGACTCACTGAGCATGTAACAGGAAGTTAAATGACATCAATCACATGGTTCCAGGGTCATGTGACAGAAAGAGGAGGAGTCATAGTCTTTAAATTGGCCAGTGCTAAACAAAAATTCTATACTACCCAGTAAATTTATGCCACTATCCTGCTACTCCTTTTAGGTTGTGTGCAAAAAGAAGCAGAAGGCGCAACACCCCTACTGTCTATCCATGCATGCTAACAGCTTGCCATTCCCCAAAAAACCTAAAGCAGAAAACTGGTAGCTGTATAGGGGCTTGTGACCTGGCAGATGGGGCTTTAGATTGCCAGATGTAAAACACAGGAGATCTGAAAATTACTTACAGCATGTCATACTGGAAGGAGAATCTGACAAATGTCTGGCTACAGAGGCTAAAAGACTGGCAGTCTCACAGTAACCCCAGGCAGTAAGGGCATGGCCGCAGGCTGGTCTGCGGCAAGTGTGAGGCCACAGTAGACAAACAGCCACTGTGAGCCACTTGATCTACATGAAAAGGAAAAAATTCCTGACGAAGGTGAGGCATGTTGGTCCTCCCTGCTTGGAGTAAGGTTCTACCAGAGGACATCTATCTCTAGGAGTTTCCTAGTAGTTGGACAGTTCTTGCTTAGGAAGAACACTGCTTATTGGGGCTGCTTATCATAGCTGAGTTTGTCCCAGCCCTGTGATGTGGGGAGTAGGGAGGTGACAGCTTTTAAGCCAGTTAACCAAACATCTCAAGGGGCACAGAATCCATCATGCCCCTTTGGTACACCCTCACTTTAGACATGTTTGCTATGATATTTTAATTGAGCCTGTAGAAGGCCGTCCAAAATGTCAACCAGGGTGAATGAATTTAAATCAAAATGATTAAAAACATATTTCCATATTTCGATTTATACACTTTGAAGAAGCAGTTGTGCATAATAATTTGCTTTCATAAGAATTAAAATGTTAGTCTTTATGCTACCTATTTAAAAACTTTTGGGTATGCATGCATGCAGTGTACTACAGAGTTATTTGTTTAGAGACAAGATGGAGGACAATTGGAAAATGGATTTCCATTTGACATGCTCTCAGTATGCAAGAACACCTAGAAAGGTTACTTGGCTGAGGACTAAGCACCCAATACATTCCACAGTGAAGGGTTGGTAATTACTGAATAGTGTTTCTCTTTGAAATGGAAAGAAAATGTTCACATTTGCAGTCAAATACTTGTTATAATCATATAAGGCACTTACTAGATAGATTAGAAATATGGTTGGAGCAAGAAGAGATTATACCAAAGGAACAAAGCAGAAAGATTGACCATGGAGCACTGTCTGATCCTTCGACATCTAATTGAAAAATATTCAGCTAGAGGTCCTACTTCTCTGTATGCTGCCTTTATCGATCTAAAGGCAGCTTTCGACTCTATATCAAGATCAAGATTATGGGAAAAGTTAGAGAGCACCAATATTGACAGGAGATTACTTTTTCTTATTCATGCTCTACATAAAGATTCTACCTTAAGAGTGAGATACAGTCCCCTAGGACTCCTTACTGAACACATAAAAACCTTTAAGGGAGTCAGACAAGGCTGTCTTTTAGCCCCTAATTTATTTAACTTTTATTTGAGTGATGTGGTCAGTCACCTGTTAAATACTCATTCTTACCCTCTAAAATTAGGTCCCTGTCATATATTGATCCTATTATATGCAGATGACACACTTCTTCTATCAAGAACCCCGCTGGGTCTCGGTAGGGCACTTGATAGATTTGCCACCTGTTGTGAAAAAGAACATCTTACTATCAATTACGATAAAACTAAAGTTTTGGCATTTGGTAGACACCCAAAAAAGAGAACATGGTCTATGAAAGGGAACAGAATTGAGCAAGTCAATAGATTCACCTACCTCAGGGTAGTGTTTCAGGAAAACAGATCTAATGCAGTACATTGTAATTTGAGAGCAGAGAAAGCTGAGAAAACTATGCATGCAATATTGAGATTTTTTCATGCTAAAGGGGGTCTTTATGTTCCCGCTGCACTGAAACTCTTTCAGGCTAAAGTAATAGCTCAACTCCTGTATGGCACTCCTATTGATATCTTGGCAACAAGTCAGAAGTCTCTAGAAAGGATACAATCTAAATTTCTGTGTGCCATTCTACAAGTCCCTCCAGGTGTCCCTAATTCCCTCCTTCGTTTAGAAACGGGATTAATGAGAATTGAGGCAAGGATTTTGTTGGCTTCTGATTTTCAATGGCTTAAAATTCACAGGAACCCAAAGGGCCTTCTTCCTCTTGCAATGCAAGACACCTACCAACTGAGATGGCTGTATATGGTTGAGGGAAGTCTGGAAAGAGTGGGTCTCTCTATCAGTACCCTTTTAACACAAACTACTGACCAGGCAAAGCTCACAATTAAACAAAGAATTTGTGATATAGAAAGCCAACAAGACCCAATGAGATCCCCTGGATTTAGGGCTCCTGAGGCAACTAAATTTAGTATGAATATGGCCCAATACCTCAAGCTCCTATATTTTCCCTCCTGTAGGAGGGCTCTTACATTGGCCAGATGTAGTGTCATGCCATCAATGATCCTGGAGGGGAGATATAAAAAGATTCCATATTTTGAGAGGATCTGTCCCTGTCCCCTAGCTGAGGTGGAAACCATGGGACATGTTTTTTTACGCTGCCCCCTCTATAAAGAAATTTGAGTCCGGTCGATCTTTCCGATTATAAATAGAGCTGATACAGTGACAGACAGTGCATGTTTAGATAATCTATTAAAAGACGAATCTTTAGCCATTACTAAGGCAACAGCTAAATTTTGTGCGACAGTGATCAAATTACGCAACAAACAGCAGCCAGGTGTATCCGGGCTTTAACTCAGACCACTTTAGGAGGTTACTATATGGTGGCTGTTTAAGATCTCTGCTTCCCAATTTTAAAGTGTTTATGCAGGGCTATATTTATGACAACTATTATAAGATATTATATGATATATGCTAATTAGATTTTATAATATTTATATTTGTATTATTTTAACTGAAGTTTGACTTGTATAATACTTACCAAATAAGGGAACGTCTTATTTTACTTGTTAAAAGCTGGTTGTGGATTGAAATAAATTCAATTCAGTTCACTGATAGACTGTGATGGTCCAAGCTTATATAAAGGCTTAGGGCCTCCAGTTTCTTGCTTTAGGTTACTTTGGGAGGCACAGCACCCTCAGGTCCTTATTCTTCAGTTCTTAGCAACGGAAGGCTATGAGATTCCTGGGAGCAGCACACTTTGGAGCCCTTTGTGCAAAATTAGGCTTTGAGGAGGCACCATTGTGTAGCACAGTCTTTTAATTCCAAGAATGTGGGAGTTGTAGTGACTGAATGCTTATTTTTGGGTGCAGCAGCCTCCATTCCTTATTCTTCAGTTATTAGCAATGCAAACTTACGGCATTCTTGGGTACTTTGGAACACTGCATAAAATTCAGGCTTTGGACCATTCACCTCTGTATGGTAGCTTACAGAACAACACTGTTTCCTGATATCAGAAACTTATAGTTTGGGGTGATCCAAAACTTATTTTGGTGGTATATAACTGTTTAAGTAACATCAGTATTTGGGGCAGGTTAGGAGCATAAAGCGTGAGGACGTTCCTTCCCAGTTCAAGACCATTTATCCAGCTCTGACTATTCCTGAAGTGCTAGCTGACTAGTTCATATAGGTCAACTGGCCACTAAGCTTAACTCTGTTATACTTAATTACTACATGACTATCACAGTTACACTTTGATTATTTATTAAAAAAATTTAAAACCAGTGATAGAGTTGAAAAGACCCAGTGACTCCAGGAGACAAACGAACAAAAAGCGAAAGATTCTGGAGGGTGGGGAGAAAGAGTTATTACAAAAAAAGGTCAGAAGGCTCAGTTTCCCAGGATATAGGTGTGTTATATTACATTGTAGAGCATAGATGAGAACAAGATCCTGTCAAAACAGTAAATGATCCAGTCAGAGTGGGTGTGAACTGTTCCCAACTCTTGATGCTGCCTCTTCTAGAATGACAGCTCATGTAGAACAGTGAACACTCAAGCAAAACATGGGACAGCTTTGTAGCAAATATAGTTTAAATGAAAAAAACCTACCTAAGCATACAGATTATAGAAAGGTGCACTGTAACTACAAATTTAACAGTAATTTTCATAACTGATCTTTAGAGTTAGAGATGTGAAGAACCTGGCGGGAACCTGGAAATCATCAAAATTCTGTAAAAACTCCTATGAAACCCTAAATTGGTGTCTGGAGGCAGTTTTGAAGTGGATGTGACTAATAAACTGAAGCTTAATCCTGACAAGACAGAAATGCTGCTGGTGAGCAGGAGGTCTGACCCAAAATTTAAAGTGTAACCCATTTTGAATGGGGTTCTGCTCTCCTTGAAGGTACAGGTCTGTTATCTGGGTGTGCTTCTGGGCCCAGGCCTACTGCTGGATAAGTGGATGGCAGCTGTGATCAGGAAGGCCTTTTATGAGCTTCAATTGGTGAGCCAGCAGCAGCCTTTCCTGGGCAGAAAATGTCTAGCTGCTGTGGAACATGCCCTGGTCACATCTAGATTAGATTACTGCAATGCACTCTACATGCAAAGTGTTCAGAAACTTCAATTGGTACAGAATGCTGCAGCCAGGAAGCTGACTGGAATAAGACATAGAGAAACCACTCCAGAATTGGCCCATCTACACTGGCTTCCAGTGTGTTTCCAAGAACAATTCAAGCCCTGTGTTTTGGGACCAACATAACTGTCCCAATTGCTCTTCAAGCTCAAGCAGTCCATAGGAAGTTCTGGTGGAGTTGGTCCTACAACAGCCAGAGCTGTTTATAGGAGTGAATGCCTGTAGCTGTACCGGTGTCCTGGTATCTGCAGGTACTCACAGCTGGACCTATATCTCCACATGCCTTGTGGTCAGCAGGAAGGCCTTGTGCGGCTAGTCTTGCATTTTGCCACCTGACTAGTGCTTTTTCCTGGGCTTTCTGTATATCTACTCTTGGGATCCTGGGGTTTGGGTGGGGGGCGGGCTTCAGCAGCCCTTAACAATCAGCCACTCTCCTTCAGTAATCTCAGGTTTTGGTGGTGGCTCCTGAGCTTCCCGAGCTTCTGGTCCAGTAGCCACAGCTGTCTGTAAATTCTTTTACAGCCCCTGGAGGCCCAAGAGTCCAGGGACCACATGGTTTTATCCTCCATGGTGTCCTCATCCTTTGATGAGGAATCATCAGGCCTAATTTTAACAATACTTGAAGGACTGCCTAATCTATATATATAAAGACAAGTGTCCTGACTGACTCATCAACGGCCAGCCCAAACCCCTGGACCTAGAAATGTGAAATTTAGGGAGAATGTTCCTTTTATGATGTAGAGACTCACTAAGAAGGGATTTTAAGAAATTCGCCCCTAAGGGGGTAAAAAGGGGTAAAATATGTTTTCCCATAGGGATACAGCTTCCCTGTGTGGCTGACAGGCTTTTCCCCACCCCCACCAACTGCCAACTCAGCCACTCTTCCCTGAGGTCATTTACATATACGGCCTGATTGGTCATCACTTCAACATTCTAAAGAGTATGCAATTGCTGTTGGGCGTCACTGAATGTGTCCTGAGGTAAAAATTCACCTCTCAGTGTTCCCCTCTAGGGTTGCCTGTCTCCCTGTGGGGCCTGGCTTTCCTGTGTGGCTGGCAGGCTGATGGGTCAGCTGTGGAACTCTATGTTCTGAGGTAAAAATCAGGTAAAGGAAACTGCAGACAGTTGAAGAAAGACAGTACAAGACTCCTCAAAAGGGATTTTATATAAAAATCAGCATGCCAACTGAGTTTTGAAGTGTTCATGGGGAGATGGTGCATGACCTTTCTAGGGACCATTTCAATGCGAACCACTCACATGAACCTGCCCACCTCCCTCAGTCCAACTCCACCTCACATCTCTTGCAGCCATCACCTCTTACTTCCCCCAAGAAGTCTCCTGGCAGACGTTGTGCGAGATATACCAATGCTAAAAGGAGGAAGCAACTTAGAGATGTGGCAAAGAATTATGCACATCCTACTCCTGTGGTGCACTGAGCAGCAGTGGCCAAGTACCAGCAAGTCCTGAGTCCAAGAGAAAGGTGCCCATCCCTGCAGGCCTGGGTACAGTAGTGACGACCCTAGCAGACCTAACAGTCAAGATATAGCTGCTGGCGAAACGTCAGGAACTACAATGCCAAGACCACAGCAATACAGCCCGGAAAACCCACAACAACCATAGTCAAGATATACCCTAATATCGCTGCTATTGTGGAGAAGTCCATGGACTAGTGCTGCAAACGTGCCATTCTGACCCCCAAGAATGACAAGGCTGCCATCATTAATGAAACAACAACTCCCTCGAAGAGGCAGAAATGGAGTACAGATCTGTGGACTCAGTGGTGCAAATGGATGACGTGGTCCACTACCCCCTGGAGTTCCTCAACACACTCAGCCTTCCTGGCTTCCCAGCCCACAAGCTTCTCCTCAAAGTGGGTGCTCCAGTGATGCTGCTCCAGAACCTCAGCTCACCCAAACTCTGCAATGGCACCAGACTGCAAGTGAAAGCCCTCCACAGGAACATTATCAAGGCCACATTGTTCACCAGTAGTGCTGGGTGGGGGGAGTTGGTGTTCATACCACTCATACCATCAGAGAACCCCTTCGTATTCAAGAGACTGCAGTTCCCCTTCAAGGCCTCCTTTGCTATGACAATCAACAAGTCCCAGGGGCAGACACTGAAGGTGGCAGGAATGGACTTGAGGGAGGATTGCTTCTCGCACGGGCAGTTCTACGTGGCCTGTATGTATTTTTCATTTTATTTTTTGCACTACAGTCTTTTCTTATAAAAAATTTCTTCAGTAAATGTTACATTTTGAAATCCACTTCATCAGTTTTTGGTATCAACACGCTTCGCTTTATTCAAACACTTTTGTGATGATGTATTGTCGAAGGCTTTCACGGCCGGAGACCGATGGTTGTTGGGGGTTTTCCGGGCTGTATTGCCGTGGTCTTGGCATTGTAGTTCCTGACGTTTCGCCAGCAGCTGTGGCTGGCATCTTCAGAGGTGTAGCACTCTGTGACACTGAGAGATCTCTGTCTTTTGGTGCTACACCTCTGAAGATGCCAGCCACAGCATCTGGCGAAATGTCAGGAACTACAATGCCAAGACCACGGCAATACAGCCCGGAAAACCCACAACAACCATCATCTTGTAGCTTCCTCTCCAACTTTTTCTGGGCAATATAGGAAAAAAAGCTTCTCATACGTTTGCCCTTATCTCCACAATGAAAAACCTAGGAATGTATTTTTTACATAATGGAAGCTGGGAGTTCAGAGAAGAGGTCTGGCATATATCTAAGGTGCCATTACCCCTTGCTCATGCAGCTATGGGCTACTTTTAAATTTTTTAAATATGGGTGTGCAATTTGATTTGGAATTTGAATTAAAATACTGAATTTTGGATGATTTATTCGGGTATTTCAAATAAAAAACCAGGTATTCTGAATTTTTAGTGAATTTTCAGTAAAAATTCCGTAAAACTCAGCCATCCCTCAGGGGAATATCTGGTGGGCTGCGGAGGTCATTTTGAAACCAAGCTTCACCAAATTTGGAGGGAACCTACTTATGACTGTCATCTAAAGATCCTCCCGCAAAGTTTCGACCCTGGTCCCCCAGTGAAGGTGCTCCCCGACTCTCCCTTTTTTCCCTATGGGAGAAATTTCAGGGGGCTATGTGAAGAGATGGGGGGTGGCGTTTTTCAAGCAAATTCCATCAAATTTGCCGGAGACCTCCTCCCAACTGCCCTCTAAAGACAAGTTCCTTGCTTGGTCCCCTTACTTCACTTTGGTTTGGGGAGGGAATTCCATTCCTGTGCTTCAGTTTGGTTCTGTGAATGAGCTCATCTTGCATTTGGGTTGTGCCTTGGGCATAGCAGCCTTGCTCCAGTGTCTTTCTGCAATGTGAGTCAGCTTTCCCATAGGCAATAATGGACTGGCTGAGGAACCTTTTTCAGGAGCCCATAAAATTGGCCCCCAGGGTCCAGTCTTCCTGAAACCTGGGGGTCCTTAGAGGTCAATAATAGGTCCTCTGCAAATTTGGTGGAATTTGCTTGAATAATAATAATTTAAAAAAATAAAAATGACAACAACATATGATTTATATACTCCCAGCCTCCAGATATTTTTCCCCATAGGCAATAATTGAGAGTGTGTGGTAGGACCTTCTTTGTGGGCCTGTAAAATTGCCCCCTGGGATCCAATCTTCCTGAAACTTGAGTGGTTTTAACTTGGTTGAAAAAGGACCTCTTCAGCTCATCAGATAGCCCCCCCCCAAGTGATTTTCCAATAGAAAACAATAATAAAAACATAATAATAACATCTGATACTCTTGATCATTTGGTTCCTTGATCTCACTTCCTGTGAGAGAGCCGTTCAGTCCTCTGGGGACATGGACTGAAATTCATATTTACATTATTGTTCCTTTCACCCACCACACATTAGGAATAATATTCCTTTTGGGCAGTTTCTCCACCTAGAAATAAATGAAAAGAAACCCATGGATTTTGAGACAAATTCTAGTCTTTTGGGTCATGACTTCCTTGCAAGGGGCTATCCTGCTCATGTTGTTAATAATGCATTACAACAGGCTACACTGCACCCCAGAGAACAGCTGCTAGAGGGAGGATATAAAACAAATCAAAATAGGCTGGTTTGTGCTCTTGATTATACACCCCTTGCCCCAGGTATTGGAAAAATAATCCATAGATACTGGAATCTTGTAGAGGACATTCCAGGTTGCAGGGACCCTCCTATAGTTGCCTATTGTAGAACTAAAAACATTAAGGACATGCTAATTAGATCTGAGTTTACTGACAGGACAAAAACAAATAAACACCTACCAGAGGGTCATTACGCATGTGGCAACTGTAGGGTTTGCCCACTTGTAATGAATGCACAGGAACTTACACCTTTAGAGATAAAATCAACACATAAGTTTACAAATTGCAATAACTAATGTAGTTTATTTGATCCAGTGTCGCTGTTTATTGTTGTATGTAGGCAAAATAAACTGGGCTGTAAGACTAAGAATGCTTGAACATTTGTCACGTATAAAAAACAAGGTGACAGAAGCTCCATCAGTTAGTCATCTTCTGGAAGCAGGACATAGAGAAACAGACTTTGTATACATCAAAGGAAAGGTTTTCAGAGACTGTAAATGTAGATCTGCATAGGAGGGAAACCTTTTGGATTTATAAACTGAATACCTTAATCCCCAGAGGACTGAAAATCAATAATGATTATGCATGTTTCCTCTAGTGAAGGGCAGCCCCGGCTACTGGTCACTTTAAATTTAAGTTCAGTTGCCAGCTGTGAGTGATTAAAAAAGGAGTAGGTTTGAGGCTTTTATCACACGCAGCCTTCCTTAGGAGCAGCGACCGATGCATGTTTAAGTGGAGTTTGAATGGGAGTAAGTGCAATATTGTTATTACGTCTATTCTGTTACATTGTATTTATGCATATTTTTCAAACTGTATGTTTTTGTATAAAGGTTTCTGAATATTGAAAATAATGTTGGTGAGATAACCATCTTTGAAAAAGACCCTGAAACGGGACCCCCCAAATGAACCGGTCTGCCCGTTAGATGGTATAAATTCCAACCTGCATGTACTTGGACCTATACTTGAAATTTGATCCTATGAACTTTTTGAGTGATCTTAAGGAATACTAATGGACTTTAAAAGTATCAACTGTTTATAGGTCATTGCTTTGCACTAGCCCTTTATGTATAGGTCTGTATATGAAGACTGTGTGTATTGATATAGATTGAATGGCAAATTGAACTATGCAATAACAATAAGAATATTTTTGCAATTGTTGTGTTTATTTCGTTAGGTTGTCACGATTATTGTTCTCTATTGCTATAATACATTTGTTAGCCTTGAAAGTGCTTGGAGACTCTTTTGTTCCAAAAGATGAACACAGCTGGTACTCTGTAGAAAGTGTGTTTGGGATGGCAATGGCCTTGGTTATCTTCTGATTTTGGAGAAAGTTTCTAACACTTCTTTAGAGCTTCATTAGGAGCCACTTCTCCTCAGTCATGTAGGAGCCCATTTTCCCACCTAAACAGTCATGTGACTATCCAGGAGGAGTGACCCCTGTCCTCTTTTAGCCGCCACAAGGAGAAGAACATTGCTTGTGAGCGCCACTTGTTATTGTTCATCTTTGTCTTGTTTGTCATCATCCCCCCCCCCCCACTTTGGACTGTTTTTCTGACCTTCTCTCTGGTATCAGCTTTGGCTAATAGTTTTCTGGCATATTCGACCTGGTCTGTCTGACTTCAGCTTGCTCAGTGAGTTTTTGTTCTGCCTCAGTGTGGATGAATGAATCCAAAAGATAGCTAGCATGTGTGATAGTTTGGTGGGCGTTGCCTCTTTTCTACATTGCTTTCTGGAGAGGTTTTTCGTTATGAGGTTGTGTTAGACTTGTTGAATAAGAGATTGTTACAGAGTTAGAGTAGTCATATATATATGACTATATAGAGTAGTCATATGTATATCTTTTCATATGACTACTCTAGCGTTATCCCCATATGACTACTCTAGTGTTATCCCCATCTTTACATATGACTACTCTAGCGTTATCCCCATTGTGTGGTTTTGTACATGGAGTAGTTTAAATGATATTGATAAAACAGTATTCAGGCTAGGAACAAACTATAAAATCGCTTTAAAAATACAGAACCCTGCAGTAAAAAGCTTGGATGTCTTGTTGTTATGTTGTAGGTGTGAGATCCCCAATCTTGTTCATCCTGTGGGAACTTTGGAATTTTGAGAATAGGTAGTGGACACTTCCTGCTGTGGAAGCCCTTTTATGGCGATCAGAAAATGGCTATCCTGGGGTGTCCAGGCCAATCACAAAATGTTGGGAAATTGCAAGGCAAGGATCCTGCTGTGATGGAGGTTGCTGTTTTTGAATGGGTGGTCCCTGCAGATACAAAAGTGATGCTTACTGTGTTCTTCTAAAGAACCTCCTACTTTGCTGGGGTGGAGAAAAGTCATGATTGGTCCTTTGCTTTAAGGAAGAGATGCTTTCTCAAAAAAAAAAAGTGCCAGGAAAGCTATTGATGGGCACTGAGGACCACTGTTGTAGGAAAATTGGTCATATGTTAGTGGAGAATACATTTCCTTGTAGTCCTTTAAAATGAGAGAGAGAGAGAGAGAGAGAGAGAGAGAGAGAGACCTATCTTTCTAATGGTAGAGTCAGGATTTGATCTTCTGGGGGAAGGATTTGTTGCTGCTCCATAGAGAACTTTGAAAGATTTGAATAACCACCTGACTTTCTATGTTACAATGAGAAGGAATCAGTAGAATGTAAAGATCCTACTACAGAAAACTGGGAAAGCATTTAGAAGCCCGTTTTTCCAGTTTTCCTGCAAGGGTGTGCCCCTTTGTGCTGCTAGAGAAGAGCAATCACTTGTCACTATATGTTAAAATAACATGGAAGAGAATACAAATTACTCTGTGTGCCAAATATGGCTCTAAACTAACCATAGATATTTAATGTATAATTTTAGAACAACTTGAGACACTTCTGAAGTGGTTAGTCATATAAGAGTTGAGCCCAAGTAGTCTGCCTGATGCTGAAACATTTTATTTTTGTAGATCAAATAAGTGGTGCCTATTAATACATAGTGTTAGCATATTAGAATCTGAACCACTACCTAAATTGTGCTTAGATACATTTTGAAAAATAGCTTTCAACTAAAAAGAAGATACAGCCAAACTGAGCAGTAGACAAAATTTCTTCACAAGTCTTTTGAAGTACTTGCCATGATTTTGGAAATAAACAAATTATGAAGAGTTTCACAAGAAAACAGGAAAGTTAAATTGGGTAGAACTTGCTTCTTACCATGTATGTCTGTGAAAACTTTCATGCTGCAATATATCTTTGTATAACAGAGGTAGTGTTTATTCCAATATTGCAATTTAAAATTTGCATGGTTAATAGGTTTAATGTCCTAGTAGTGAAGTAATTGTGGTTTTTCATATTTACATGTTTTTTGTAAAGGGCGTGTCTATAGTTCATTTCCTGTTTTCAAGAGAGGTTAAGTCTTAAGATTCACTTTTCAGAGGTTATGGCTATGAGAGACTATAGCAATCTTAAAAATTGTGCAGCCTTTCCCACTAGTACACTGTGAACTAAATTATAGTTCATAATATTGTATAGCTCTTATTTTTCAGGAAGGAATTTGCAAGGGCAAAATTATTGATTGCACTGAGACTATAGTGCAAATCAATGCAGTCAGTAGGATGAGACATAAGCAAGGTAATGGGGCTAGGATTACAAGAATCAAAAGCAAAACATGAACCTTTATAAAAACGCCCTCCTGAACAATTCTGTTTTACATAGGTCGTTTCCACACTGCCTTAAAATAGTGGCAGGCTCCTGGAACGCTGGCAGCTTCTTCACACGATATGAGCTGAAAAAACAACCTGCATCTGTTTTAAAGAAAACATCGCGCGAAGAAGCCACCAGCATTTTGGGAGCCTGCCGCTTTTTTAAGATAGTATGGAAACGGCCATAGTTTGCAGAATAATAAAAGCGTGGGAGCCTTCTTGACCACAAGGTGCAGGCCACCACAGAGAATCCATGTGTACAAGTAGTTGGTTTTTCCAGTTAGCAGGGTGGCACTGACAGAAGGCCCTTGGTCCGATGAGCAAGGCTGCCATGGTGCAGCATAGCAAGAGAGATGCATTTAAAAGCCAGTATCTTGAACTGAACCTGGTAACTAATGGGAAAGCTAGTGGAGAAACTACAGAGTGGGTGTAATATGTATACTCCACCTTGATCCTGATAATAACCAAGCTACAGCATTCTTACCAACTGGAGTCTCCAATTTGTCTTCAAGGGTAAGTAGTCCCATGTATAGTTGTTGTGTCTGTTTGAACAAAGTTGACAAATGAGTTGGTGACTTTGTTGGGTAATTGCTTATATAGGTTTCTTTTTTTTTAGAGTTGGATCCAGCAGTCAGTGGAATGTGCTGACTCACAAGCCCTTCCAACCCTTGGAAAGTTGATTCCCAGGGCCAATGTCATTCATAGGGCTGTACTGAGGCGGAAGATTGTTCTTTTCCGTCAATGGAATTGTGTTTGCAGAAAAGGGATTTTGCTTCTACTCTGTCCCCAGTGCAGCTGCCTGGCCCTCACAGGGCTATTACTTCTCGCTAGTCCCATGATCCCAGTTAACTTTCCCAGAGTTGGAAGGGGCTGATGGGTGGACCGAAATGCAGCAAAGACCAATGCTCCTTACACCAATGGATTGGTGTTTCTAGGCATTTATGCATTTTGTAACACAAAGTGCCCATCACTGACAGGCTATTTTGGTCCCTCACCTCATGAAGAGCTGCAGTTGATATGCTAGAGTGAGGTTGAAGGAACAACCATCCCTCACTAAGCTGATGCTGCCCAGGGCCAGGAAGTACACAGTAGCTGGGGTTCTGTGATGGAAGAGGGAGAAGGGAAGGGAAGCAAAATAAAACCATATTACTCATTTGGTTGTTGAAAGAATCTAAGAAGGACTTTACTTCATGAAATGTTTACTTTCTTTAAAGAAAATTGTTACTCATTTCTATATGTGACTACTAAAGTGATAAACTACCCGAAACAAGGTATTAGGTAAGTGTTGCAACACACTTGTATCAAAAACCATGAGGGAAACAGGGAATGTTTTTGTGTAGGTCCATTGCATAGAACATACGTTTGGGAAGGCAACATTTTCTCCAGAGTGAATTTTTGGGGAAAATGTATGCTACTTGAATCCCTGCCATTCTCTGGCTGTGAAGTGGTGTAACTGCACAGCAGTATGGTGTAGAAAGGCAAGGAGGGGGATCATTGCTGGAAAGCAATTGGTGTTTGCTGCAAATGTGTAGATGACAGTTATAGAGAGTAATGAGAGAAGTTCTCCCTCTGAGATGGAGGACATCTTGGGTAATTCCCACCATCCAATCAGGGAGGCAGGAACTAACTTTCTTCCTCTTCCTGTCTAGCCTGTGGGACCACCCTCTCTTCAGTTCTGTTCCTGCCTCCAGGGAGAGCAGTTCTTCAGCAGACTAACTCTGCTGCCTTTTCTCTCTCGATCTCTTATTTATCTTTCTTCTTCCTCAAACCATTCTTTACTTTACTCCTTACTTACTTCATTACTTTACTCTCCTCCCATTTCCTCTTCTTTTACTACTCTTGCCAAAGAAAGAAAAGAAGAGGACGATATGGTCTCTAGAGAGTCATCGGACTCTGAGGAAAGCTTCATGGAGGAGAATTTGGGCTGTTCCCACGGAGCCGTCCTACCGGCGGCGGGAACAGGCCCAGCCAGCACCAGCATGCCTCTGAGGCTGTATGGGTTCCCTGGCGAGGAGAATATGGGCTGTTCCCACTTAGCCGTCCAACCGGCGGCGGGAACAGGCCCAGCCAGCACCAGCATGCCTCTGAGGCTGTATGGGTTCCCCGGCGAGGAGATGGCCTTGGAAGAGACGCTGGCTCCTCAATAGCCCCATCTTCCACAGAGGGAGCTTGTTAAAACAGCGTGCCTCAGTCAGCCAGCTGAGAACCGCGCCGCATGGCGGAGCTCAATTTTTCTTCCCTCAGTTTAGGGAAGAAAATGTCTTCAGCAGCGATAGGTGCCAATAACAAAACATACACTATCGAAACTCCTAAAAACTCTCTTCGTAGAGGTTCCTTGTGGAATACCAGCTCACTCCTTGAGGAGTGCTACTACCAGTGCAGCATTACACAGGAACACTTCTGTAGAAGAAGTCTGCAAGGCAGCAACAAGGTTGTCAGTCTTGACCTTATTAAGATGCTACAAATCAAATCTATATGATTCAGTGGACATTGATTGTAGTAGAAAAGTACTGCAGTGCATGATCGTGGACCCAGAAACGGGAAACTGCTTTGGGAGCGCCCAAGATGTCCTCCGCCTCAGAGGGAGAACGGGCCTTTGGACACTTACCGTGCAGGGTCCTTCTCTGAGGAAAGGAGGACATCTTGTCCTCCCTGGGTCTCCGTCCTTCTCTACCTTGCTGCCTCATTCTTCTACCTCCTCCAGGTTATGCTTTATTTACAGTACATGTTAATGTAACAGGTGTTTTTTTCTCTCAGTATTGACAGTTACTGAATGATAAATTCAATGTTACTGCTTTGTGGAGTCACCTGAACTGAAGAGAGGGTGGTCCCACAGGCTAGACAGGAAGAAGAAGAAAGTTAGTTCCTGCCTCCCTGATTGGATGGTGGGAATCACCCAAGATGTCCTCCTTTTCTCAGAGGAGAAGGACCCTTCACGGTAAGTGTCCAAAGATCCGTTCTGGAGAGAGGAAGAGGAGCACTTCACACCCAGGTGTACCTGGAAAGGCAGGAATATATTATGCCACTGGAAAAGCTGGGATGCTATGTTTTCCAAGCAAGCAAGCCCGTGGCTAGTCCACCCTCCTGGAATGCTGTCCAGTGATAATATGACAGCACAAGTGGTATTGCGGTGCCAGTAGTCAAGGAAGCCAGATTTCTTTGAGATAGTATTTGGGACCTGCTGGAGGAGAGGGGAAAGACAAGGGATTGTGTAAAACCATGATTTGCCTACCTATTTAGATCCTGAACAGTGATTAATACAGGGCTCAAGAAATCCCAGGTACCAGGATGTCATGTCACCTAGAAGTTTCATTGTGGCGCCTAGTATTTTAAGCAGTCATTCGTTTTATGTGCCTCTTGGTGATTCTCAGTAGAAGTACAAAGCTTATTTAGGTAAGAGGTAGAAGTTAGCTTTTTGGTATGATGACAAGAAGGGTTATCCCATATTTATTTATGCTACAAGACTTCTGTTACAGCTTTTTAAAAAGACAAGAAACTGAAGAGTTTTGCACTAAGTTTTGTGGTAGCAGTAATTAAAAAGTATGGTCATTAAAATATAAAAACCCTGATGGTTGAAAAATAAGTCTGGCTCCTAAAATTTGGAGTGGCTCATAAAGCCAAAGAAAATTTGTCAAATAAGTAACCTGGGATGATATCTGAACTGACTTAGTTCTGTTATTGTTCTTGTTTGGCTTAAGATGTGTTTGTACCCTGTTAAAAGCTAAGATTTAGAATTGGAAAAATCTTGAATTTAAAAAAACTGATAGAAAAGTGGAAAATGGTAAATAAAGTGGTTATTAGTATTGTACTCTGAAACCAAGGCTATGTTGCTTTGAATACTTGAATTTGTAGAAGGCTTCTTGTAGTTTGCAGCTGCACAGTAGATCAAAAGGACAGCCTGTATCTGACATCTGAGGCCTTGTACTTTGGAATGTTGGACTGACTTGGTTTTCATGCTTGGCAAATTAGCTGCAGAGTGAATGTGTTCTATATGCCAATCTTCACCTGAATGTGCAAGTAAATATGTTGTTCGTGTTCTTTCTTTAGCTCTGATATAAGAAGAGTAACTCAAATAAGGTGCAAAATGAAGTTAAACACGAACTCAGGGTACATTGAATTTCTAAAAAGCTCCTTATCAGGGAAAAACTAAATTCAGAGGAAAAAAGATGTTTTGAACAATATGACTGTGAAGTTCCTGCAGAAAGTGCTTTTGCTTTAGCCTAGAGTTTTAGATACAACTGTCCATTGTGATAGTGAAAAACAGAATGTAGTGTGTATTGAGAACTCAAAGATTTCTGCCTGTTAGGCAAAATTTAGGAATTGCATATTGTAGAACTCTCAAGTTCTACTTAATGACATATAAGAATTCATGAATTAAATACATAGTTGCTATATTAAAAAGCTGCTTTGATAGTAAAGCAAATGTGAACCGTTGTCACTGAGAAACGTGTGTTGCTCTGAGTTCTTGTCTAGCTGACATTTACAACAGCACGTAGAGAATTTAGTGGCTCATTGATATTCTGCATCATGTTGACAGCTGCAGAACAAACAATAATCAGAACTGTGATCACTGGTTTATATAACTTAGATATGGAACTTTGATTCTCTGCAATTTGTGTAAGACTTCAATTCTCTCTTGGAAATCCTTTTACTTGTTGTCTATACAGCAAATCTTCTCTTGAATGTGTTATCCTTGTTGAAGTAAATGCATGGCTCTAATTTGGATGGAGTCTAAATGTCCATGGGTGCTGCTGCTGTGCACCCCAGATTGGTGCCCTTGTCCTCACCAGGCCACTAGTCACCTGAAGACACATCGATGGTGCCCCCAACTCACCACCAGCCTTTGCCCAGGGGGGCAACTCACAGCAGTGGATGGCTAGCAGTCACCCAACCGAAGCTGACCACCCGATCTGCAAGACCAGAGGTCAGCCCCAACACAAAACAGACTTGCAGCTGCATTATGGGCTCTTTGTGTGGCTGGCTGGGAACTAAGAGGACCAAGCTAGCCCCAAGAAGGGCCACTGTTGTGCCCTGCTCTTCCCTGTCTGAGGCCTGAGGGAGCCCTTGGGGGAGGACAGCAGATGGCCAAGAGATCAACCCTGAGCGCCCCAAGGGCTTATACTAAATTATCTGTGGTTATGCTTTGTGCTGTTAAACTATCCTACTACGGCTTGTGCCTTTGGTGTTCCTGTATCTCTTCACGCTACTTGTTATAAAGTAAAAAATTAAATAAAAGTACCTATCTCTAACTTTAGTAAATTCTTTGAGAGTTGGTGCTAACTTGTTTCCATTTGTACCCCTTTTAAGTTTTTTGAAGTGAGTACATTGATCTCATGAGACAGTAAATTACTGGATTTGATTATTATGGCACAAAGCGTGCAATATGTGACATTTCTTACATTAATGATTCCAGTGTATGGAGGGAGGAAATCCATTAGTGATTATCTCATAGGAGGGGAGGGGGTTGAAGGAGGAACTCCACTGTGCCACAAGACTATGAAAAACTTATTTTGGGGCATGCCTTTCTAAATAGGTGGTACCCTAAGGGAATTATTGACAATGCTCCCTAGATCTGAACTACTTTCTTACAAACCTAAAAAAAACTATTCTGATATCCTGGGGTGTGAGAATTACCCCACCATTGGCTTTCGCCGTATGCATAGAATTAGAGACTACTTGGTACATACTGATCTTACCCCACAGTCCAATTCTCTTACCATTAGGGGGCATTATAAATGCGGCAACTGTACAGTATGCCCTATGTCTTTAAATGGCACAGAGATTGTTTTAAATGATGGAGGTTTGATTGTTTCTTTGAATGCCTTTTCAACATGCAGAACTTCTGGTGTTGTCTACATTATTATCTGTGACTGTAACAAAATGTATATTGGAAAAACCTGTTGACCCCTACGAGTTTGCATTTTGGAACATGTCGAGAATATGAAATGAAGTTATGGAGGCTCCTTTCACTGAACATTTCTGCCATCATCACTCTAAAGAGACTGAGTTTCACTTTTCTGTTTTACATGTGTCTCAAGAGAAGGATCCTGAAAAGATGCGCATAGAACTTGCTCGCAAGGAGTCTTTCTGGATTAATCGTTTAAAGACTTTAAAACTTGTGGGATTTAATACTGAATTATATTTTGCCTATTTTTTGTAATATTCTGTCTCATCCTTCTATCTCCCTTTCTGACTTTTCCTCCCCCACTCTTTTCTATCTGACTGCTAACATTACTTTAAGGATTTACTGTATGTTAGGGGCAAGGTCACTTTAAGATAGTTCTTTATATTCTTTGCTCTGATGAGCGTCTTTCCCCAGTGGCTTGACATTTCTGAAGTGTATGATGTACCACCAGAGAGTCTCAAGGTGGCTCTTTTCTTGTTTGTACATGCTTTAATAACTGTCATGTAAGGAAAGAAGAAACAATATTTTTCAGTTGTACATTATTTTTATTTTCAGTTCAGGTGTGATTGCTGGTGCAACTCATGAGGAAGGATTAATGAAACAAGTTATTAGCTGGCTCCTTGTTGAGTAGCAGGGGTCCTTGTGCCTGTTAGACCACAGCATCTGTGGAAAAAGAAAGATAAAGAAAACATTTTGATTACTGAAGAATTATTCCTTTTAAGTACTTACCTGTTTCCTACTCTGGCTTTACACAGCACCTGCAATGGAAATTAACAGTGTATTGTAATTTCCGCTGACTTGTGGACATTTTGTAAATTTTGTACTCTGTTATATTTATATTTAGAAATATAATACTGTATTTGAGCTTATAATATGATTTTGTAGCACCTTGCAGTTTATATATCGATAGTAACCCTTTTTGTAATACATCTTTAATCTCTTTAAATTCTTTTAATTGGTATTGCCCTCTGCTTTCGGCTTTTTCTAGGTTCTCTCTCTAAGGGGCGCTCCTTTAGTTTGGTTAACTGTAACCTCTTCATTCCCATTTGTCGTACATTTGTTATTTCTTTAAAAAACTCTATTGAATATTGGTGACAGTATAGAAAGCAACTTGTAATCTGCATCATTTGATGATACAAAGTTATATATAAACAAGCAATGACAAGAACTTTATGCACATGCATTTCTGCATTGTACAGTGAAAACTTCTGACATGAAATGTTTTGCTTTGTATTTTGAGGATCACCAAGATACATAAAACCATTGCTTAAGGTACTAGGTGACACAATGAAATATCTAGGGATTTGTTGAACCCTGGGACAGGGTCCAAAGTGGGGTCTTCAGTGAGAAGAAAGGGAATAAGTGAAAATCACCTTCCTCTGTTGGTAAAATGGCACTTTCATTGGCCTAAAATGATGACTAGATACAAGACAGTGTTTTCTATACCAGCCTCTATAAACTGTTCTTTAGTTAGTACACAGATGCAAGACTTTTCTGTAGGGTGAAATATATAGAACACTTTCCCCCTTCAGAGCTAGGGTCTAGAGAATTGACTGTACAACCCCACCCCCCCTTTCCAATTTTCTCAGCTTGGGTAAACGGAACTAGTAAATGTTCTTGGCTGCCTTATTTGCCTCCTCTTTCAAATGATCTCCTTAGCCATCTATGCATAGTGCCAAGATTGCTATTACATGTATAGGACAAGATAGTTGTGAAATTTTAAGAGAGTAACATTTGCTGTGTCAGGTCTCTGTAAAAATCTGTTTTACTTTCACTGTCTCAGTTATTCTTACCTGAAACTCTGGAGCATCATTGGGGCAGTGAGAAAGTGCATTCCCCACTAGGCAGTTAGACTGGCTCCACTGGTGCCACTCCCCTTTTCACCTTTCTGAAACAAGCTCATTTCCAGGCTTGTCATACCCCCCCCTCCCCAGTCAAACTAATGTGTGATACAAAAGTTGGGAACTGGTTATTTAATAGATCATTAAAATGTGTTGACATGGACATGAGGTTTGAGTACATTGCTCTTTTTAGCCATATTTGTGGTATTGGAGCACTTGTTTCTTGCTTCCAGCATGTTTGAAGATTTGAAAGAGTAGCAGTGGATCGCTCTCACAGTAGAAGGTCAAATTACTTGAACGTATACAACAGAGTATTGACAATTTGTTCAGCTCTGCAATCAAAACACTGTATTGCGTATGGCTGTTAAAGCATCCATAGCAGTAATTTCTGAGACTTTTTAGCAAGCTCTTAACGCAATTGATTTTAGTGTTAACAGTATATAGCAGTGATTCCCAGTCTGTGGGTCACAAAGCCTGTGAAAGTGAGCTCAGGCTTTTGCAGTTTTACTGATTTTTATGCTCTTTTTTAAAAAGTGGGTCACCATACCAAGTATATGTGGCAGCCTCAATCCCTCCTTGACCTCTCTGCTTCCCTTGTTGTCCCAAGTCTTTTGGCATGTACAGAATATTCAGGAGAGGAGGAGTCACCTTTCAGTTTGCGCCAGGCTGAAAGACACTCTGAAGTACTAAGAATCTTTCTTTCCCCTTGAGAATGTCTCCAAGAGATTGCATGAACTTGATTCCCCCACTCCTCCAAAATGAATGAACTTGATTCCCCCACTCCTCCAAAATTCCAGAGGAAGTATTACCTAGCAAGCATTTTGCTGCTTCTGAGTGTGTCTTGGTCTGGTACAATGGGAGTTTGATTCATCCTTCTTAAGTTCTCAGCAGTGCAAAGAGAATTTGGAGAGAAGAGGGGAAGAGTTTTCAGCATGCCAACAATGCAGATGCTGGAAAAACCACGGGCGGCCCTGGAACAACTGTTGCAAAGAGACCACACAATACCAGGAAACCACTGTAGCAAATGTAAATATATTCCTATCCACATATAAAAGTGCAAAGTGCAATGTGTTCAAATATACAATACAGGAATACACAGTACAATTATATACAGCACATACATCATTCAACCAAGTCTTTACAGTCCGTATAGTTCTTTGCTTTCATTTAAAGTGCAACATGCAAAAATTTTTATACAGAAGCCCATGGAGAGAATCGTGGAAGATGTTCTAACATTCCCAGTCCCAAAATTCAAGATTTGTCCAACAACGCCGACGGGGATGTGCAGGCAATTATCATTAACCCGTTTCGTGAGAGAAAGCTCACTTCATCTTGGGCATGAAAAAATTCAGACTGGATACAAGAAAATTGTAAGAACCAAACTCATACTCTGGGGGCTTGAGAAGAAGGTGGAAGATCAGAAGATCTTTCTCCGGGTGATTCAAGAGGAAGCAGTTTGCTTATCCCGCCATCAGATCAACGTGGCTAGGAATATAACTGATACCTCAGCCAGATCCTTGCTTTCGGCGCTTGTCATCTGCAGATTTGCTTGGTTGAGATAAACAGCTCTACCAGTAGAGACCAGAAATAAGGTGGAGGACCTCCCGTTCGAGGGACACACACTCTTCTCGAACAAGACTGATGAGTACCTGTCCAAGAAACGCAAGGATAGACTCACAGCACGATCGTATGGCGTGCTTTCTCAGCACCAAGCTTTAAACAGATCGCAATATAGGCCCTTTAATAGAGGCCATCCACAGCGTTTCCACCCCTACCACGGGTATGGCTACCAACCACAAAGGTGTAATCAGAGCCCACAAGCATCCTTTTCAAGGAGGAGACAGGGCCATAAGAACAAACAGGGAGCCCATCAGCAACAGGCCAAAGAACTGGCACATTCTCAGAAGCAATTCTGACTATTACAGGGACCTGACCCCTTCTTTGGAGTCAGGCTAGTTTCCTTTTTTTCTGAATGGTGCCACATTTTTTCTGATTCTTGGGTTTTACAAATCGTTAAAAATGGTTATAAAGTTGAGTCTTTACAGTGGCCTGGTCTCCGACTCCCTACTTTCTCCCCCCAGAGTACTCAACCTGGGGTGGTATCTGAGCTTTCAGCTCTATTAGATAAGGGTGCAATAGAGGAGGTGTCAGATAATTCCTCCTCCCTAGGCTTTTATTCTAACCTGTTCGTAATAGAGAAAAAGGATGGAGGTCTCCATCCTGTTCTGGACCTTCGCGAATTGAACAAGTTTATTCGGGCCCGTAAATTTAAAATGACCAAGGGGTCAAGATTCAATGCCTGAATCTTGCTGAAGGGCATCCAGGATCCAGCACCCCAGAATCCAGAGGGGAAGGAACAGGTCTACCCGTGAGTAATGCGACATACTCGGGTAACCCAGTAGTGCCTCAAGATTTCCTTAATGTGATCAGGCAGACTATGAGGGAAGAGATTGCCCATTTCTATCACAATGTGGGGGGAAGAGACAAAGATCCATCTGACTTATCCTCCTGCCCTTCCTCTCCTAGGCAGAAAAATGCTGAGGGTATGCCCCCTCTCACAGAGAGACCTAGCTGGCCCACTAAGGCAGCTAGAAAAGAATCTCCCCTCAGAGACAAGGAAAGAGAGCTTCCTCAATGGGATCCCACAGGATATGGGGGCAGTGAGGATTCAGAGGGGGAAGAGGGGGAATTCTTCTCAGATGAGGAAGAGGAGGATGTGGAAATACCCGAACAGTCTGCATGATTTTTCAAATCAGAGGACTATCAATACCTCCTTTACAAGACCATGGCAGCCTTGGAGTTACAGGAAACCCCATCAGGTGAAGATACAGGTTCCACCCCATCTCAATCTAAAAGCAGACCCAAGGGAAATAAAGAATTCTTCCCCAGGTCTGGCACAACTGAGAGGGTTTTTCCATTCCCTGACTTTTTTGAAAAGCAACTAAAGGCCAATAGAAATTTTCCAGCATCTGTTAAGAAATTGTATGCCTTACCATCTTTCACTGACCAGTTTTTTCAGGTGCCTTTAGTGGACGCCCCTGTGGCAGCATTACAATCCTCTGGCCTACTATCTGCAGATGGTGAGGGTACGATCCGAGACAATCTTGACAGGAAGGCTAACTTTGCTCTGAGAAAGGCCCATGAAGCCACCTTATTGGCCATCAAGGCGTCTGCCATAGCCACAACAGTGTCCAGAGCCACCATTGTATGGACCAGGAAAATCTTACAACTCATTCCTCCAAGTAACCGCCGCTTAGTGGAGGGGACTAGCAGAGTCCTTAAGGCTAGCTCCTTCATAGCAGATGCAACTTTGGACTCCTTGATCTTTTCCTCCAGGGCCATGGCATCTGCAGCAGCTGCCAGAAGATCTCTGTGGCTGAGAACCTGGCAAGCCGACCCTCACTCTAAATCAATAGTTGCAGCCTTCCCCTGCCAAGGAGACAGACTGTTTGGAGATGCCCTCGACAAGATACTCATAGAGACCAGGGACAAGAAAAAGGCGATGCCCAAAACATTGAATCGCAATGACAGGAGACCCTCCAGCAATGACTCCTTTCGCTCCCACAGAGTACTACCAAAATTTAGCAAGGACACCAGAGGATCATCCTGGGCCCCCTCCAAACAAGGCTTAAGACGAGGACATCCTTACAACCGATTCAACAAGCAGTTTCCAAACAGAAGCGACAAACCAATGTGTGACAACAAATAGAACAAAGCATGACTACGAACAGCTACCGGTAGGGGGACGCCTCTGGCACTTCCAGGAGAAGTGGATCAACTCTCAAGCAGATGCTTGGTCTCTGGAGATAGTCACCAGAGGATACTCCCTAGAATTTATGTGACCTCCACCGGACCGTTTCATCTCTTCCCCTCTTCACAAGAACCCAGACAAACTTCTCAGGACATACGTTGCCATCCAACACCTTCTCAGCATCCGGGCTATAGAGCCCGTCCCCATCCCAGAGCAGGGGCAGGGAGTGTACTCCTTTTTTTTTTACGGTGCCAAAAAGGAATGGAGATTGGAGAGCGATTCTGGATCTGAAGTTCGTCAACAAATTTATCAGGCTGAGACACTTCAGAATGGAGTCGCTGAGATCAATCACAGAATCCCTAGCACAAGGGGAGTTCCTCACCTCCCTGGACCTGCAGGAAGCTTATCTTCACATCCCAATCTTCCTCGGATACAGAAGATTTCTCCGCTTCTGTTTCAGAGATCTACACCAGCAGTTCAGAGCCCTTCCATTCGGCCTCTCCACGGCACCCAGAGTCTTCACCAAGATTCTGATTCATCCAATTGTACAATTAAGAAAACAAGGAATTCACATTCATCCATATCTCAACAACGTACTAATCAGATCAAACTCCAAGTCCAAAGCGCAGATAGATACAGAAAAAGACCATACAATGCCTACAGGACTTTAGCTTTCCAATCAATCTTCAGAAAAGCTCTCTTCACCCCAGTCAAAAATTGGAACACCTGGGAGTCCTGATAAACACAACAAACAATTGCACCTTCCTAACGGAAACAAGAGCAAAAAAGATAAAAGAAATGTCTCTGTCCTCAAAGCCAGATTCTCTTCCTTGATGACCCTTGCCAAACTGATGGGACTCTTAATCTCGAGTATCGACACTATTCAGTGGGGTCGGCTCCATACCAGACCTCTTCAACAGCTCCTGAGACCGTTCCAGTTAAAAATTATGAACAAAGTGGACCACCTTGTTCAGGTTCCTCCAAAGGTAAAGTCCAGCCTCATATGGTGGACCAAAATCTCCCATCTCTGCCAAGGGAAGCAATACCTCAATTTGAATCTAAAGCAGATTTTCACGGATGCCAGCCTGTCTGGATGGGGAGCAATATTGGAAGACTCCCCAGTGCAGGGTCGATGGTCCAACAGAGAGAGGTTGCTACCTATCAATCTTCTGGAACTAAGGGCACTACATCTGGCCCTACTACACTTCAGCCCACAGATATCACAACATCATGTCTTAATCAGAACAGACAATGTTTCAGCAAAAGCATACCTCAACAAACAAGGTGGGATCCAGATCTACAGCCCTACACAAGGAGGCATCCAAGATCCTAGCATGGGCAGAGCGAAACCTGGCATCCATCAGGGCGGAGCACATCAAGGGATCAATGAACACACAGGCAGACTGGCTCAGCAGACAAACCATCTAGGAAGGCGAATGGTCTCTGAAGAAAGATCTGTTCCAATTCATCACGTCTCACCTAGGACTTCCCCAGGTCGATCTGTTCGCATCCTCGACCAACCACCAAGTGAACAGGTTCTTCACCAGATTCCATCATCCAGAGGCCGAAGCGACAGACGCGCTGACATCACAATGGTCAGACAGTCTCCTGTTTGCCTACCCCCCCTTACCAGTTCTTCCCAAATTAATCAGGAAGATCAAAGAACAAAAAGCAGACATAATAGTAGTTGCTCCTTACTGGCCCTGGAGACTGTGGTTTTCTGCCCTGCAACAACTAGCAATGCTTCCACCACTAACTCTACCAATATCTCCAGACATGCTTCAGCAAGGCCCAGTCTGGCACCCACACCCAGAGTGGCTACATTTAACCACGTGGAGATTGAGCGGGAACGCTTCTTAAGATTGGGATACTCAGAGGAAGTGACCAATACACTATTAGCTTCCAGGAGACAGTTCACCACAAGGATATACAATACGTCATGGAAAGCTTTCGCTAGATGGTGTAGAAGAAAGGCAGTTAATGTCCTGAAACCCAAGATTGGGTCCATCTTATCATTTCTGCAAGATGGTCATGCGAGTGGTCTCAAATCTGCGACTCTGAAACGACAGGTTGCAGCCCTAGCAACAGTGCTACCACATTTTCAGGGTGTAAATATATCCAGACACCCACATATTCATCGTTTTCTTAAGGGTGCTGCCCTAAAGGACCTACCACGTTCGCACAGATTCCCAACTTGGAAACTACATACGGTTCTATCTGCCCTAACCAGGGCTCCCTTTGAACCTATCAGAGAGATTCTGCTCAAATGGCTGAGGATGAAGGCCTTATTCCTGACTGCAGTCACATCAGCAAGAAGAATTTCTGAAATCGGGGCCCTCTCAGTCAGCCCTGAGTTGTGTGAGTTTCACAAGGATAAAGTGGTCCTGAGGACAGATCCAACATTCATTCCCAAAGTGAACTCCCAATTCCACAGATCTCAAGAAGTCTATTTGCCGTACTTCTGTCCAAATCCCTCCGATTCTAAGGAACGGATGTGGCATACGCTGGATGTAATACATGCACTGAAGACGTTTATATGCAGAACTGAACATATCAGGAAAACCAACTCCTTGTTTATCTCTATCTCTGCACCGAACAAGGGATTGAAGATGTCGAAACCAGCTAACAGTAATACACTCAAAGCGTGTATTATAGAGGCATACAAAGCTCAGAAGCTAAACGTACCAACCGGGATTACAGCCCATTCAATTCGGAGCTCCGCAACTAATGCAGCCTTCACCAGACATGCCACAGTCGAAGAAGTCTGCAGGGCAGCTACCTAGTCGACCATTTCAACCTTTATTTGACATTATAAGCTCAACACATATGATTCAGCAGATGCAGCGTTCGGCAGAAGGGTGCTGCAGCATATATTGCAAACTGAGGGCGATGCCCCACCCAGTAACTAAGGACACTGCTATGGGAGGTCCCATCAAGATGTCCTCCACCTCAGAGGGAGAACGGACCATTGGATACTCACCGTGAAGGGTCCTTCTCCTCTGAGGAATGGAGGACATCTTGTCCCTCCTGAAGACATCGCCTCTCTTCTCCCTTCTGCCATATTCTTAGATTCACTTCCTGTCCTGTTGTTATTCTTGTCTTTATATCACTTATCTTTCTTTTGTTATCACCTGTTAGAGCATTATGTGTTAACGTTTATGGAATGTTATCTGCTCGGGGAGTTGCCAGAACTGAGAAACAGGGTGACACCCACTAGGAAGACAGGAAGTATGAAGATTTGTTCCTGCCTCCCTGAACAGAGGGTGGGAATCACCCATCAAGATGTCCTCCGTTCCTCAGAGAAGAAGGACCCTTCACGGTGAGTATCCAATGGTCCGTTCTGTTGCAAGTCCATTGCTTACAATTTGACCCTAAAATCACTTGGTGGTCTTTGATACTGGGATTCCATTTGTTCAGTCCACATGATAGCTACCTTATTGTAGTCTTCGGGACTAGATTTATTCCCACTTTTGTTCTCTTGACCCAAGCCATTATTTATGCTCGTAGGTGCAGTTTCTTATGGTGCCATTTATAAGAAACTAGCCGAATTAGGCCAAAAGCCCATCTAGTCCAGCATCTTCTTTCTTACAGATGCCTCCAGGGAGTCCGTAAACAGTTGGCTCCTCTGTTTCCCAGTAGCTGTTTTTTTGAAAGTGTGCTTCCTTGGGATGCTGAAGTTTTATCTAGCCACTGGTTAAGTGTCAGTGATATCTGTGAGCTAGACTTTTAAGGAATCTTTTGCCTTTACCAGCTCTTCTATTTTTATTGTCTGTAAGCAAGGCTGCCAGAGCTCAATTTGGACATAACTGTAAAATGTCCAAAAATGTAATATCAATAATTTGAAACTGGTTTGATTTCTCTCAAAGAAAAAAGAACACTTAAATTTGGAGATTATGCGCAGTGTTACAAATGCAGCTGTAAAGTACTGACTCTTAAGATTCCTAAATGTATATTTTGCCAGTTGATGAACAAGACCATCAAACATTATTTTAAAGAAAATATGAAGAATCTAAAATATGAAGATCTAAAGTTGAAGGATGAAAGATTTGAATATGAAGGCTCTAAATATGAAGATCTAAAAGTATTATGTTGACCACAACATTCGAATGCTATTTGAGTGCAGTTACAGTAACATATGTATTGAAATGTTTTTATTCAAATTCATTAAAAAGTGTAGTATGCAGAGTTGGAATATGTTAAGCATGGCAGAGAGAAGTCTTGCTTTTACATGCTGAGGAGTATGTGTAAAGAAATGTCTCTTGTATAGAGCATGAACCCCCTCTTCTGGCCAAAGCCTATACCTTTCCTTTTTGAGACTTGTGTTTGTAAAACTTTTTGATTTGGTTACTTGATATTTCCAAAGTATACAATAATATTTTTAAATTTAGAACATAAGCATTTTATTCTGTATGTAACAGTACTAAAGGATTCTTAAATTGAGAGGCTTAATCCAGAAATTCACCTAAATTGAGCTGGCTGATAAGTAGTGTTTAGGGAACTCATTGAATAACCTTGAGCTCACTTTAACCAGGATTAGCAACACTGAGCTATAGCAGAGGAGAATGGAGCAGGAAGGGAAGGAACATGTGATCTTGGTAACTAGAACCCATTTAATGTTACATCCACAACAGGTAGTTATACTGGACTTGTATTCCAGGACAAGCAATGGTTCTGCTCATAAACTCTCGCTGTATATTTTGTATCCTGTATTTAATGTGTTCCCCTTAACCAAACACATGAGATGGTATACTTGGGAGGCATTTAGACTTTCTGTTTATTTTGTTGAGATTGTATTATTTATTATTTTACTTATTTATGTTTGTTCTTTAGGTTATTAGTTATTTATTTATGGTATTAGTACAGCTATCTTAATGGCAGAATATTTTCACCAACTTTGGTTACCTTAATACATGGAACTGAAAACTAAATAAAAAATACCAGTAACTCATGCTTTAAAGATACTTGTAGGAGTAGAGTGGATGGAAAGATTTGAAATTGACACTTTGGATATGCCATTTTTATACTGGATAACAGAAAATCTGTATGGTTGTGATATTGGTACCTACTAGATAAGCTTGTTGATCTAGAAGGCAGAACTTAATAAGGTAGTAATATAGACAACTGTATGGAACTATATTAAGTGATTTTCCTGTTAAGAATTTAGCATGTAAGTAAATTATAATGCTTTAATTTAGGAAAGCTATTTATTTTAAGAATTTTAAATAGTGTTCTCCTGAGCTTAGTTACATAAAAATCTAAACTAATCATTAAAACAATTTAAACACACAAACTCAACAAGTTAGCAGCTGTAAAATAAGTGGAATGGAACTAAATCAAAAATCAGTTTCTTCAAAGAGACTATTGCAAGGCGTATGATGTGATTTCATGAAGGGATCACACAACAGTTCTGCAGTTGGAGGAAACAATTGTTGTTCACTGCTGATGACAAATGAACTCTTACACGTTTCGTCCCTGGCTTTCTGAAAGTGTCACATTTCCCATCTTCAAAGATAGAAGTCTGCATGTGGGGATGAATCCCACTTTATCAGTGGACAAACCAAGGAGAATAGAAAGAAAACGTCGAAAGTACTGAGGTGTCTGCTAGATATGACTTTAACTGGAGAAGTGAAGCTAGCAATGCAAATATGAATGTCTTGTTTAATCAAAAGCCTCTTAGGAAGAGTGTGTGCAGTTTGAAAAAAATTTTTACACCCTTGTATGGCACACCCTTTGCCTTAATTATAGTAACATTTTCTGTTGTGAAGTGTATGCTGTGGGCTGTACAGGATATGAAGGGGCTCCAAGTTAATGTTTGCATTTCCTTGCTTTTTTGTTGTTGTTGTTTCAACAAAATGAACAATGTTTCATTGAAGTTAACCTGGCTTTAATAAAATGGCTGCACTCAATTAGATTTTCCTATTTAGTAATATTGGATATTTATATACCCTCAAACAGAAAACCAGCAAACCTTAAATACAAATGGTGCTCTTTGGCTTGTATGAATGTTTTAGCTCCTGGAACGGAACTGGGTCAGTAGCTCTGTGACCATGCTTAATACTTTTGGCTCAGAACCTGTAGACTTAAGGAAATATTCTGTTTTTGTATGAACAGGATGCTATTCACCACTGCTCTTGTTGAATTAATCCATGCAAATGACTTCAGCTTCAAATACACATTCATGCTAAATCTTCAGCTTCTCATATATTAGGCAATGATATAAGTTTTAAAAGCCTTTAAAGGCTTTTCTTTGAAATACTATGTTTTGTACACACATACTTAAAGTGACTAAAATTCTTTTCAGAATCAGTTCTGCACTTCCATTCCCCCAAATTAAGTAATAAAACTACTACTGAAAGTATGGGACTTGAGCAAAATGAGTAGTAAATGACCTGTCGAAGAATTTATAGCAGTAGAAATAGTTGTCCAGAGCCCAATTTAGCAGACACTGTTAGTCTGTGGTACTTCATTAGAGAACACACTGCAAAAATGCAGATTAAGCCAAGCTGTCCCTGATTCAAACATATTGTCATTTTGAGCGTTCTAGTGGAATAGATTTTTGGAAATGTGGAACTATTGTGTTTAAAATGTGTTTCACTTTCCCCTTCATTCTAACCATTTAGAAAACTGTTAAAATATGGCAATTTAAGCAGATGCTTGCTCTTTGCTTTTATTTTTGTTTGGAATCTTACACAGATTCAAATTAAAAAAGAATCATTAGGCTTTGGAGCTAAAGCTTATGAAGTTGAGTTATGCCACAGTTGCCAAAGAAGCATCCAAGTTCAAATGTTAACCTACTGGAAGATCCCTCAAGGCCAGATCTTCTGTCTAAGGATGTTTGCTTGCTGCTTTCCTGTGACATGGAAACTAGCTGTGGTTCTGGAGCTCTTTTATGGTTGAATTCCAATTCATGGTAATGTTATACAATTCAACTGAATTCCAAGAATTATTGTAGTGAAGTGGTTTTAAGTTGTAAGCTGCAAAAATTCTGCTTCAGAGCTCAATTTAGTGAAGTGCTGAGTCTCCTTAGACAAACAAGCATCTGTAGCGTGATATTGGCTGATACGAGATAGTTGTAATGGTTTCTGAAAAGTCATCTGAATGACTAAATAGTAAAGAGTCCTGTAGTATCTTTAAGACTAACCGACTTAATGTAGCATAAGCTTTCGAGAACCACAGCTCTCTTTGTCAGATGCAGAGAGCTGTGGTTCTCGAAAGCTTCTGCTACAATAAAGTTGATTAGTCTTAAAGGTTCTACTGGACTCTTACTATTTTTCAACTACAGACTAACATGGCTAACTCGTCTGGATCTGAATTACTTTGAAAATTTAGCATTAATATAGCACTTCCCTAAGTATTAATATAAAAAGTCTGTTGTATTGCTGTGAGAGTTGCTGTTGTACATGGGAGTTGGAATAACAGCTCTCAGTGTTTTATTTATTTTACTATGTTTATAGCCCACTCTTCTCATTGAAACTCATTATACAGTGTAATCCAAAGCGATCAATAGGATTAGACATCTAAGAAACAGTGGACTAGGCCTAGAATTACAGAAATCTGAAACAGGCATAGAATATGCTGTTGTGTGAGTCTCAGGTGTAACATTAAACTTAATGACTTTTAAAAAAAAGAATTCAGGATTGTAATGTTTATGTCTAATTGGACCTTCCTTTGTGTCATTAGGTATCTCAAATAAATGGCAATGCACCATTTCACATAACCACTAGATGTCAGAAGTATTACAGAAGCCTGAGAGGTTACTAAGGGCCTGGTGGAAATTCAACAACATATCACTGAACTTAACATATTTCACTGTTTCCACATGGTAGATGCCAAAAGAATCTGATACAGTGTGATATAGAAGCAAGGTACAACTGGAATAATGAAATTTCAAAAAATAAGCCTTTTTAAAGGGCTGGTTCTAACAGTCCTATTGGGCATTGTAAATGCCTCAGGTGCACTTGATACTCTTTTTACGTTCCTGGCTTTTGGTTGTATTTTTATGGAAAGATGGATTGAACTTCAATTTAAGAATATTCGGTAATCCCTCTCAGGACATACTATAACAGCTGGTATTTCTGTGTTGCAGCAAATCGATTCCATGCAACAGTCAGTAGTACTTACAGTTGGATTCTGACACAAAATTACAAAGCATTTTGAAGTAAATTTAGCCAAAGCAAACAACACTAAAAAAATGTAACTTAATTTACAAGTTTTAGGGAGAAGAATCTTGTTTCATTCCAGCAAAATATTAAGCTTTTTAGTACTAGGGATTTCATCAGGTCATTTATTTTTTACTAATATATACATAGAGATTCTGTAGGGAATAACTTCATACCATACTTTTAATAGTAAGGGTTTTGAAAGTTAATATGCCACACTGAAGAAAAATGAAGAATGGTATCCACACTTGTTAATATCAAGTATTTGCTAGATTAATTGAACTTCTGGTCTTTAAATCTATGATCTTACTTAGTAGTTTTGCAGTGCATATAATATGTTCATTAATATGGATATATGGTTTTGCTATAGAATCAAAAGTCTGAGGTATACAACCAACTGAATGAGCATACAAATAAAATAGCTGACAGGCTGTGTAAGTGTGTGTTTTCAAGTTTTAAAATTCTCCTTTTTGACATGTGCTTGTTACACTTGCACCAGGACAGAGTGCTTTGAAACACTTGTGCAGTATATCCTTGGCTTGATCTCAGGTGTGATGCTTAAAAACTGAAGTCTGTTTTAACTTGTTTTAAAAGATGAGTTGTGATTGAACATAATGGCCGCAGCCCACTGCCTACTTAAGCATGCACAAAGTCATTGGGTTAAACGGGTATGAGTCCATCTTGGATTTTGGTTTTTTATCTCTTTGAATATAATTATCAAAAGTTACCCTTTTTTTACAACATTCTCAAATATTTAAACTTGTGCTTTAGAACATAATGATTATAAATGTCAGCCGATTTCATCAGCAACTGGAAAATACTGAAAGTGGTTATTTCAGTGTGTGTGTGTATGTGTTAGTTCATGAATTACAGTACTTAAATGTGTGAATAAAGATTACTGAAAAATAGTTATCAACTGATAACATAGCATCTTTTGCAGAGTGAAAACATGATTGTGATGCTTTTCATAGGAAAAATAACAGAAACTATAGTTGCATAGGTTTAAATAATTGTGGTAAAACACAATTAGTGAAAGCCAAAATCACTCTTAATGTATTATTTTTGATCAAGATTGTATGGAAGCATCAACCTGTCCTTTCCATTTGAAGGCAAGTGTTATAATGCCTGTCTTACTGCTCTTGTTTTTGTTACAGTCTCATGTAAGCATTCTTAATTATGGCTCTGGTATGTGTTACAACAATTCTATTCAAAATCGGCCAGCAGATTCAAGATAACATTGGTAGTTTTAACGAAATTATATTGTTATATTTAAACTTTATAATTGCGTATCTGTATTTGTGAACTGGTGTCTAAGATCTGTCATTCAAAATACCTTAAAATAAATACCGTGCTTGCTCCCTAATGAAGACAGAAGAAAAGTTAGGATTATATTAAGTGACAGTAAATAGCTGTAGCCTTAGAAGTTCATGCAGTCTCCAGATTTTGTTGGAAAATGAGACCCCCCCAAAACTGTACCTAATCTTGAGAGACTAAAGGGGCTGAAGATTTATTTTTCTTGACTTACAACTCCCCCATGCCATATACTAAATTGTTTTTGAAAACAGTTTCAAAAGCAGTGTGTGGTATATCAGTGGGGGAAACAATGAAGTTTTGCTAGGAGCAGAGCAAGTGCCATTCCTGAGCAGTTATTTGGATTCTGGGTGGAATTTGCAGATTTTCTATATGCAGGCATTCTCTGATTACGTATTAGATTAAAAGAAACAATGTGCATGTTGCTTATTATTTCTTGAGATGACAAAATAACTCCAGTAGCTTAAATATAAAGTGGGTTGAGATTGCTAATTTGTCTTTGACCATTTATAGTAATTTTTAACTGTTTTTCTTCATTGTGTACATTTCTGTTCTTTCCAGGCCTGTTTTGAAACTACACAAAACTTTGTAAAAAGGCCAGTAGCGTACTGAAGTTAACTATCATCTTCTGTCTGGACACATCATATGCATCTGCAGACTAAACCATGCCAGCATTGTCAACTGGATCCGGAGGGGAGACAGGTAAGCAAGCCTTGGGCTAATAATATCTATGCAGAATGATCATTAGAGTTTAGTGCTCATGCATAAATTACTTGCCTATTGCTCAAAGCCTGCACTAGTTGCATACAAAAACATATTTATGCATGACTAGTTGTACTTGATAGAGTGTGCATTCATGTGCATACACCCTACTGAAAGCAACTACAGGGCAGTAGATAGCATCCATATGCATATGTATAGTCAGATGTATATCAGCTTTATGCTTATTCTTTCTAGTTGGTGGTCCACATGGTTGGTCTTGGTATCAGACTACTGTTTTCTACCAGCCAGCTATAAAATTCAATCCCATCATAATATTACCTGTATCAAAGACAGTTGTTAGAGTAGCTAAATTTTTATACTGACTGTCTTAAAGAAAACCCATTTTATACACTTATTTTTTATTTTCATTTTTTGTACTCAACAGGAGTTTAGAGTCATTATTTCACACAGTTACAAGCATTCCCTGTCAGCCTAACCTACCTCACAAAATTGCTGTGAGTATAAAACAGTGAGGAAATATGTATGTCAGAGTGCCTTGGAAAAAAGACTGGATTAAAAAAAAACTTCTCCTACAGAAAGAAAAAAAATACAGCATTAGTAATATTTATTTACTTCATGAAACACATATGAGAATCTTACTCTACATGAAGATAGAACTGACAGAAAAAATAAAAAACAATAAAAGACAGTTTAACATCATTGAAACTGGCCACGGGTTTGGAATACTTTTCAGTAGGAAATTAGTGCTAATTTGATCTCAGTTTGATCTCCTCTGCCAAATGATACAAAAGCAGGGGGAAAATGTGGTGCTGTTCATGCAGCTATTTTCCAGAAAGAGGCGTGCTTGAATCAGTGGGCTTAAACTTGCATAATTAGCCTCACAATAGAGTCATCTAGTCCCAGGGGATTAATTGACCAGAACGCCACTGGTGTCTTGGTCGGCGGTTCTGTGGAAGACTGTTCCTAATCCAGTAAGTGGTACGTGTGTGCGTGTGGAAGCGGTTTTTTGCACATAGATTTCCTTTGGTTCATTGGGTGTATGTTTGTAGTGCAAGTTAAATAATATGTAATTTCCTAATTTAAATTTGATAAAATGGATGTGTAAAACTTTTGGATAATGTGAGATTTGATCCGGAGGTGTCTTTCCACTCAAGGAAGGAAACCTACTCATGAAGAGGCATATTTTGGATACAACACATTCTTCGCAAATATTCATACAATCAAGTGGTATTGTGTTTAGCACAATTAATTACATCTTTAAGCAAAATATATATTTTTGAACATGCGTTTTCAGCATTACTCTTCTACATTTCCATCTTCCACAACCGTACCGTGAATGTTACTGTATTGTGTATGTCCCACTTCTACTCTACACCAAGGACTAAGGGAGAAAATGTATGTGCATGTCCTTAATTTTGTTTTTGCTACTGAGGCACAATTTAACATTTTCAAAATATTGGTTTTAGTTTAACAAAGCAAACTGTAGCTTAGAAGCTAAAGAAGTCACTTAATACCTTGCTGTGTTAACTGCCACAGAATAATACAGTTGGAATCATTGCATTTCCTTACACACATGCTGTTTTATATTTGAAACAAGCCAGAGCTGATGAATTGATGTAAGGAAAGCAATTTCGAAACCATCCCCCCCCCCCCAATCTCTCCCTGCAGGATTCTGTAAGCTCTCAGGACAGACCTTGAGTAGGATTTCTCTTCCCCCCTTTCTTTTCCTGAGACACACCTCTTCTCAACATTCTGCATCTCCTTGAGCATATTAAGTTCTCATCAGGCTCTCTCCGTCTTTCAGAAAAGATTTTTCTGCATGCCTTGGAAATCTGCTGAATATGTAAAAGTCCATCTCCTATCCAGACATCGGCACGAACGGGGAAAAAAACCCTGAACACCCTGTTTGACGTTCGGTGCCATCCACAAACAATGAACATGAACTGTTCCCGGACTTGTTCGTTGTTTGTAGGGGCCAGAACCACCCCCACCCCCAAACCCCAGTTTCAGAGAGATTGCACCCCAGGAAAGGCATGATCCATGTGACCCCCCCCCTTTGCTGTCATTTTCTCTTCAGAGTGGCAAAAATGGGACTCTTTGCTGGAAGTACTTTGAAGGGTTAAAGCCAGAAGGAGTTCAGAGAGTTCAGTCCCTCCCTCTGGTTGCCAAGGGGATTGATTCACAGTGGCATAAATGGAACTGCCTGTTGGAAGGCAGCTACTTTGACGGGTTACAAACTGCCCTTCCCAATGTCCAATACCCATCAGATTTGTAAGGGATGTAGTCCTCACTGTCCTCCAAAGACCCCCCAAGTTTCAGAGAGATTGTACCCCAGGAAAGGCATGATCAGTGGGTCCTTCCCTTTGTTGTCATTTTCTGTTCACAGTGGCAAAAATGGGACTCTCTGGTGGAAGCGACTTTGAGAAGTTACAAACTGACCTTCCCAATGTCCAATACCCACCAAATTTGCAGGGGACATAGTCCTCACTGTCCTCTGAAGCCCCCCCCCCAAGTTTCAGAGAGATTGCACCCTGGGAAAGGCATGATCCATGGGTCTCCCTGTTGGCTGTCATTTTCTCTTCACAGTGGCAAAAATGGGACTCTCTGCTGGAAGTACTTTGAAGGGTTAAAGCCAGAAGGAGTTCAGAGAGTTCAGTCCCTCCCTCCGGTTGCCAAGGGGATTGATTGCAGCAGTCGCCAGACTGTCTGGCTTGCCGATGGGCTGCCGAAGGCAATGAACAAGGCTTTTAACAACCACCTGTTCGTTTAGGATGGGGCCTCGCGAACAGCTTGCTTGCGAACAGCAGATTGGGCTGTTCATGGTTTTTTTCTGTTCGTAATGCTGTTCGTGCCCATGTCTACTCCTGTCATTGGATGGCTAGGTTTCCCTCTTTCATGATTGGCATGAAGGTCAGCTTCTTTACTGTCAGATACAATGATGTCTAGAATTCTGAAAAATTATCCTTCTAAGTCCTATTGAAACAGGTTTGAGAAATTGGATTTGTGCTTGTTAGCCAGACTTTCTGAACAGCCCACATTTTCTCAAGACTTTGTCCAAAGCAATCACTTCCTTTTTCTTGTTGGAAGAGCTGACCAAGACAACAACCAAAGGTGTTAGAGTTGCCTGTTTTTGAGGTAGTTAGATGAAACTAGAGGTTCAGGTGCAATAAAAATTGCCTTGGTAAAGAAGGCTGATTCTTGAGGTCCCTAACAAGGTTTGCTGTTCTTGATCACAAATCTTGACAACAGCTTAATTTACATAAAGAAAAACTGAGGTTGTGACTTGTCTTAACTGTTATGTTTGTGTATATCAAAGTTCATGTGCAGTTTTTTAGAACTGTATGAATGTAGCACTTTCTGTGAGCATAACAACTTCAGATGATGTGTATAAACAATAATAACTGGTGAGTGTCTGTTTCATTATTGATCTATGCATTATGCATATTAAAGTCGTCTATGCAGGCCCTGGCCATCACAGATGTGTGATGGTGATGATGAAACAGGACATTCTTAGAGGTGGCCCATCAAGGAATGCCTGTCCCATCATTTTTGGCTGGTGCCTAGTATAGTTAGGTACCAGGTGAAAACTCTCTTGTTCTCTAGGGCATTTGTTTGATATGTATATGTGGTTTCCCTTCTGTTTTCCCTGATTATTTTTAAGTATGGACTGTATTGATATTTTATTGGAAGGATTTTTGGTTTGTATTGGCATTTTTTCGGAAGGATTTCTTAATATTTGCTGGTTTTTGCATTGTTCATTTTATAATTTACTGCTATGGAAACTACCTTGGAAGCAGTGGAAAAGAGTTTCAGGAGACAAATCTTTTCAGTAAAATGAACATATACATAATTTCAATGTATATCCATCCACACTAAAATACCAATGGCTGTGTATCTTTTTCAAACAAAAATTGATGGTCTTTATTACATTGTACGGTACAGTAGCAGATAATGTTAGAATACAGGCCCTTGTGTTGCTGGATATTTAATCTTGGATAACAAATGTTGTTTGATCCTTTTACAGAACTGTAAAATACTTTAACTGTGAGAAATGTAAACTTGGTAGAAACAGCAAAGAACAGTACTGATTATTCTACCTTTGACAAAGTGGAAAACTTAAAGGTCGGTGTGTTCTGTTTTATTAATACAGTAAAAATTTACAGTGTTGTTTTGGGCTTAGGTATATGTTCTTTAGTGTTTATTACCCCTTAGTTACAGTTAAAAACTGAGGTCCTAGCTTGGCACATTGGTTCAAAATTTTGATGTAGTAAATTACTTAATAAATGAAGGTAAATGGACATCCATTTGTCTTAATAGCGATTAAAAATCTCATTGACATGATTAGTGTTTTCTTGTAATATGTAAGAGTGATGGAACGCAGTGACCATATTTTTTATCATTTAGCCTTACTTTATAGCTTCCACAGACTTGTTCTAATAATGAAGCTATGAAGGATATGACAAGAATGGCGATATTAAATTTCTCTAGACTAACAGTAAATTTTTCCACTCTGATGTCAAGAATGTTGAGCATCTGGACTCTGCAGTATGAGTGGTTTACCACGTGAACACTTTCCCCAATTTTTTAGCCATTTATTCTCCTCCTAGGAACTAGCTGTCTTATGTAGAAAATAATAGTAACGGAAACTGCTCTCTAGAATTGAAAAACTTGTCTGCTGTTCATTTTTCCATTATTTGTAAGAATTATTATATTTTTGTAAGTCTTTAAAAAATAATACTGCTATTATAACAGTGAGTCCAAATATTCAGTAAGACGGAATTGAGGAAGACAGTTCCGCGGATGCAGACAACTTTTACAAGTCCATCCTATAATAATTGGTATTGGTCTTTATTTGGGGTGGGCTTTAAGACAGTTGACCTTGTGAAACTCTGAGAATACTTGTAGTCTTGTTGACATCTTGCAGTCATGCATTCTTCCTGTCTCCTCTCCTATCCAAAACGTCACCTGAAAGCTGATCTATCAGGTTTCATTAATGTTGAATTGATCTAAATCTTTTTTTTCAAGATAAGGTAGAAAATTATGTGATAGGATTTACCTTTATCTATTTCTGAATTTAATTTAATGACCAGTGCTAATAAATACAGGTGCAAATTTTATCATCATTATGTTCTTCAGTCAGATGGTCAGATGTTTCAGTTAAGCAGCAGCAATTCATATATGACATGTAAGCTTAACTTTGCAATCCATCTATAGGTGTAATGGGGGATCTCCTCCCACTTATTTTTGAGTAAAGTTTGAAAATTTCTTGACCATTACTATATAAAAAATGAATTCCAGTGTAAATAGCACTTTTTCCACTGTTCTATTAATGTTCTATATTGTTTGTTTGGAAAATTTCAGTGCCGTCTAGGGAATCTACATGAGACAGCTTACAAAATAAAACATGTATTTATTTAGAAAATTTATAATAATTTATATATGAATACATAACGTGCTTTAATTGCTCTTTCCAGATTACATGTGTGTTAAAGGAAAGTTAGATGACAACTTTGTTGCAAACTGCCCAGCTGTCCTGTTTTGTTTGTTTGTTTTTTGGAATTGCTTGTTTGGACATGACAGATTTCAGAGAAAAAAGTCTGTTATTGCAGTTTCCAGCTTTGAAGCTCTGCTGACTTGATGGGGACTAATTGCAGAATGGTTAGGCAATGTTGTGAGTGCGCAGGAAACATTACCTTTTTTTTCATGTAAGACTGTAGTAGAATTCCATCTGGAGAATTCAGCTGCTAAAATCACGTTTAAAAGATTACAAAAGTTTAAAATGGTTCTGGGGGAAGAGCACATGGTTAGTTAGTAGTGAATTGATGTGAATAGATCGCTAACCACATTCCAGACATGCAAATGCATATTGAAAGTATTAGTCTAGGCTTGGTGGTCTTTTGTATTTAACCAGCAATATCTCTTTGCACTTTAAGTGATTAGAATCTTCCTCTTTTCAGCAATACAAATATACCTGGGTGAAATGCATTTAGACTTTCCTGGAACAAACCTGCTAATTTGAAAAGCATAGATCCTGTACAATGTACCACTACCCTTGTCTGGTTAGACCTACAATTCTTACCTGGCTCATAAGTATGTGGAAAGAAATATGATACAACTTGTCCTAAGTTTGAATCAAGTGAAGTTAATTACATGGTTCGGAGGTTATAAATTTGAAAAGACTTAGTCAAGGTCATCTGTAACATTTCTTAAAGAAAAAAAATGTTCTCAAAGTTCAAATTCAAATTGTGTAAATTGTTGAACAAGCTTTTTTTCTCCATTGTCTCTAATGGTTCATTCTAAAATCTTAGTTCAGGTTTCCAGGTTTTTCATGATAGCAAGGCACCTCACAGAATTTGTTCTTGAATTTAAACTGCAAATCCGCATCCAGCATAAAGGGGCTCGCAGACTCACGGACAGGCGACATTACAGCTGGGATGGGAGGCTGAGAGGGGGAGGGCAATTAAGTTGTCATAACTGGTTTCTAAAAAGATAATTGACTCAAATATGTTCCAGTGCATGATAATAGCTGAAGAGTCCCAGATACCTGTACCTAGACTTCTACAAACGAAATTGAAACCTATGTATTTGAAATTTCTTTGCCACTTCTGGTACTCATAATTTAATTTGACCTTTATAATAAAATTATGCCTGGGTTACAATTCAGGAGATTGTATGACAGTAATAAGAACACACATTTTTCTGTCAAAGTGACAGAGAAATCATAATGCTGCTTTTCTTGTCTGAGGCAAGTAATTCCTATCAAGAGGGGCCGTGCCAGACTTCACTGTTAACTGACCTATGATTCAAAGCACCGTGTCTTTGGAATAGACTGGTCAAACTTTGTATAATCTAGGATTAATTTAAATTAGATTTTGGTACCACAGCTAACTCAGACAAGAAGTACAGACAAGCCACTAACTCCTGACATGTAGCCAAATCCTGTCAGCTGAAAACAGTAGCTGGATAAGATGCAACACCTGCTTAGTCAAAAACTTTCTGTCCAGGGCTGCAGATAGGAAAAAAAACTTGAGAAGTAACTCCTTCATTTTTTAATTTTTTTTTACTGGAGAGAGGATCAAATGCTTTTGAGGGGAGAGAGAAGCACTTGGAGAGTGGGCAGCTGACAAGGTATAGAATATGTCCTCAAATGTCTGCACTTCAGTAGAAAAACTTGCGGCTGCAATATAGGATTTCGAGAGCATGTCAGCAACATGTCGTCCTGCATGTTCCATAGGCCCAAGGGCTGACGACATGGGTTGAGGTGGGGGGGGGGGAGAAATGGATATACATTGAAAATATCCTAAATAAAAGAAAACCACACTGCGTGTTTTGATAAATACTTACCTTACAATGAAAAACTGGGTCTTTAGAATTGAATGTGTTGGCTGATGGGGTGGGGGTAATAATTAATGGAAATGAGAGGATGAGTCCTCAAATGCTTACAGCGGGATGTGCTTCCCTCACCTTGAGTATCTGCACTAGTTTGAAGTGCAAAATATACAACTAATTTTGGGGCATCTGAGATGTGTGGCAGTCCTTTAGAACTTTATTCCTTTAGAGTTTTATTCATCTTTCATTTGGGGGAAGTCCTGCCAGGGCCCCCAGCAGCACAGGCAGCCGCCCCTGCCAAGCAAGCGCAGCTCCAGCATGCTGCCAGCCTTCTACAGGGATGCACCACCCAATCACAGCAGCAGCCTAGTCAACTGGAGTTCCAGGCCTCCACTCGAGGGAGGGGCCAGCGTCTGGCAGCAGCCAACAAGCCATAACCACTTCCAGCCTTCGACAGGTTGCAGCCGGCGAGGATCCAGGCCCGGGTAGGCCCATGGGACAGGGCCATGGGGCAGCCTCTAGCCCAGGTGTTGAATCTTAGAGTTAGTTTGGTGAAGTGGTTAAGAGCACAGGACTCTAATCTGGCGAGCCGGGTTTGATTCCCCACTCCTCCACTTGAAGCCAGCTGGGTGACCTTGGGCTAGTCACGGCTCTCTCAGAGCTCTCTCGGCCCCACCCACCTCACAAGGTGTTTTGTTGTGGGGATAATAATGGCATACTTTGTAAACCGCTCTGAGTGGGCATTAAGTTGTCCTGAAGGGTGGTATATAAATCAAATGTTGTTGTTGTTGTTATTACCCTGGCATGGGCACTTGGGGAACAGAGCAGGGTCTGCATTAGAGGGGAGGGATTTAAAGAGGGCTCAAGCCCCCAGCCAGGGAGGAGAGCAGAGGACTGACCCTGCTTGCTAAGGGTGGCCTCTCAGGTGGGAAGGAGTTCTCAGGATTCACAGCCCTGACTCCTTACCCACCCCTTCTGAGGCCACTTGAGAGAGCCCTCAACTGAGTGGACACGCCTTGAAATGATGGCCGACCAGGCGGCCGGTGTCAGGAGCCACCCTAAGAGGCCAGGGACTGCAGTGACACAACAGTGGATGGGCAGATGGTGGACCCCATCCCCAGGGATCCTCACAATTTTAATTTAATTTGATATTTATATTCTGCTTTTCTCCCCAATGGGGACCCAAAGCAGCATATAACATCCTCCCCTCCTCCATTTTGTCTTCACAACTACTACCCTGCCAGGTAGGATAGGCTCAAAGAATGCAACTGGCAAAAGGCTACCCAGCAAGCTTTTGTATCAGACTGGAAACTCTAATGGCACTCCAACTGTTCCTCATTCCCAAAGAACTTAAAAGTACAATCTTTTTCTGGAAGCAAATCTCACTGAATAAAATGGGACTTACTTCTGAGTAGACTAGAGTTGCCAGGGGCCAAAGCAGGAGGGTGAAGGGGTGGGGGACAGTGAAGTACTTATCTCCTGTGTGTGCACTCCCACGTTCTCCCATTGCACCAGAAAATAATGTTATTTTCCAGTGCAATGGAAGAATTGCTATGCACACTGAAGCCAAGCTCTTTGAAAACTGTCCCTTTGGAGATGGTTTTCACTGAGTTCTGCTTTGGCATGTACCACTACTCTATTGTGTTGGAAAATGGAGTGTGATGGAGGAGCTGCAGTGTGTGCTGAAGTGGAGCTCAGTAAAAACTCTCCTAAAGGGCCGTTTTCACAGAGCTTGGCTTCAGCGCACACTGCAATTCCTCTATAGCCATGTGATGCGGGAGTGTGTACATGTGCTCTCCACCCCGTGCCTCTCCTCTGCCACCTGCCAGGTGAATGGGAGCAGGGTAGCAGGTGGGGGTGGGGGAATAGCAAGCCTAGAGTAGACCTGCTTAGATTGCTTCCTGAGTCTGTTAGTGGAAATAAGGTTAACACAGAATATACACACTCTTTTATTTTTATAATTGAGACTTTGGGGGTTGCTTCGTCTTCTAGTCCTCAGTGAAGGCAATTCTTGGACTTAGGGTGCTATTCAATATTCACATGGCCTTTTATGAGGGCCTTACAGGAACCACACAGTAGGCTTGATGAAAGCAACTAAGAAACAGATTTATTTTAGTGGTATGAATGGCTTGGTTTTTTTCCTCCTTTTCTCCAGCCCTCCTGGGTATTATATTAACAAAGTTACTGAAGAGCTAGGGCCTAAAAAAGTGTAACAGTTACAGTTATAAAGCACATTTCTTGTTTGAATATGCAATGGAAAGGGTTTTAACTTTTAATTGTTTGACAGGAATAGTATGCAAACCCCATGTATTTTTGAAATACCTGTAGTTCCTAATGGACTCCTTGCCTAGTCAGCAGACTTCCTAACTAGTCTCCCACTGAAATCCAACAACCTACAACTCTGTCAGTTCAACCACCAGGTGGTGGCTGAAGATCTCCTGGAATTAGAACTGATCTCCAAGTGACAGAGATCATTTCCTGTGAAGAAAATTGGTGCTTTGGAGATGCACTCTATAGCATTATACCCTGCCCAAGGTCCCACTCCTCCCCAAACCCCTCTATCTCCAGGTTCCACCCCCTGCATCTCCAGGAATTTCCCAACCCAAATCTGGCAACTCTAGTTGGACAGCAACTTAACTGCCAGACTTCTGCTTTTTAAAGAACATTCCAAGCCAATTTTTGAAAATGATTGATACTCCTGGAGGGTGGATCTAGAAACTATCAGTCACAGCCAGTTACTAATTTTCAGTATAGATTGGTGGTTTTCAAACATGTTCCTGGGTTTACTTTTTCAGTAGTTCCTCACTGATGATCAATAATGGCAGGCAGATTTTCCTGAAAATTCAGCTACCTTTAGGCAGAAGTGACCCTTGCACTTGGGTGGGAGGAGGGAAGAAGGAGGCCAGCTACACCTCTCAGTAGCTCTTAACAGAAGGCCTCGGGCTGCCATCCGTGGCTCTACCCCACCCTTGCTTGCTGGCTACAGGACATCAGAGGGATGCAGCTAGGAAGCTTCCCTGTGGTCCATGCTGATCCTTTAAAGGAGGAGGAGCAGAGGCAGCTCGGCCTTTTTGTCAGCAATTCTACCCACACTCTCTTGGATTTAATATTTTGCTTCTGGTATTTATAATGGTCCTTACTGTGGTGTCAGGTGGCTGGTGGTTGGCAGAGCCAGGAGGAATTTTGCTCAGGACTGCAATTAGCCAAAGACTCTGAGGTTTTTGCTTTCCTTGTAGGAAAAGAAACCTTCCCTGTGTTTATTGAGTGTACTGTTAAATATGCATTTATAGTCAGTGTCCGAGGGGTGGCCCCGCTGACCCTCAGACTGGCCGGCCCCCTCCCCCCACCAACCCAAAGCCACAGCTGAGCGATACTTACCCCGCCAGAGCTACGGATGGCGTGGGACGAGCAGGGGCCACTGCAGCACTTGGCGGCCCGGCCACAGGCCCACCGGCGCAGCCAGGGCTCGTCGCCGCTGCTGAGGCCTCCCAGCAGCCCGCTGAAGCAGAGAGGAGCCGCCGTGCAGCCGTGCCAGGGACGCCCCGGGAACACGGTGCGCAGCCTCACCGACGGTGCGGCCCCGGGCTGAAGGGTGGGTGCTAGAGAGGAGGCCGTCAGGAGCTGCAGGAGGTGCCAGGATGCGGCAGGATGCCAGCGCAGGCGCCCAGAAGCCCGGCAGGCCCCGCATGCCAAGGAGCCAGGCGGGGGCAGGACAGCCTGCCCGCCTCGACAACCAGAGACGCCCCAGCCCAGCCCCACTGGAGAGAGGCGGGCCCACCAGCCCATCAGATGGGGCGAGGGCTGTAGGGGGAAGAAGAGGGAGGAACGCAGAAGGGATGGCCAATCGCCCGGGGGCAGGTGGGGCAAACAGGTGTGGTCGCATCTGGCCCATGTGGTAGGGGATAGCCTTTGGGGCGGGTTCATGGTAGAAGGGGTGGAGTTGGCCCTAAGGGGGTGGCTATTTAAGGAGGGCTCCAGACCCAGGCTGAGGAGGAGAAGCCAAGTCTGCCCCTGACGCCAAAGGGGCAGCTTGCTGGGTGGAGACCAGTGCAGAGGAGCCAAACCAGCTCAGATACCGGCACACCCTTTCTGAGGTCTAAAGGGGGAACCCTCGCAGACCCGGGACCCACCCCGGCCCAGGCCGACCAGGCAGCCCGCCTAGGCACCCCAGGAGGGACCTGCTCCGGGTGTCTCTCTTGGATTCCGACCCGCTGTCACCTCTAGGGGGCACTAGGGAGCATGACAGTTTCACCATTGCTTTGTTTTATATGCAGGAGGGTAATAGGTGTGTCTCCATTGATGACGGTAACAGTGAGGCACAGGAGGCATACCATATACAACCTCTTGAGTTGTAGCATTATGTCAGTTTGCAAAAGGTTTGAAAATCCATGATTGTTTGAGGACTGTTAGATATTTCTTTATGCTGCTTAGTAAAGCAGTAAATATGCACTGAAAACTTACCCATCTTGTTTCTTTCAGTGAAAACTTTTAGCCAAATGAGCACTCAGTCAGTTCTTCTCTTTGGCTAAACTCTATTAATCTTCTATGGCTCTTATTTTACTGGCTGAAAATGAAGGGATTAGAACGAAAAAGTGTGAAGTTAGGTTTGTAAAAAATGGAAATCGTCTTTCCAACATCATTATTGTAAGGAAATGCTTTCAATTAACATTCATATAATAAATAATACAAGTTTGCAATTGGTGGTAATTCAGAAACATAGTGTTAACTTTAACTTTCCACTTCTGTTTTCAACAGTGCAATTTCTTTTTATATGGAGGAAATGTGTAGTTACATGAAATATTTACTCTTCTTAAAAAGAGATGGGATGGAAAGAAATCTTTAATGTTCTCTTAGTCAGTACTGTTTAAGAATTACTGTTACCAAGTATTTGCAGTTTTAATGAGAAAAATAGATGCCACAGTGCCTGTTGAATACGTGTGGCTCACTGATAAAAGCTCCAATAGTGTTCACTGGTTTGCTGAAACACAGTTATGTATATGTTTTCTACTAGGTGCATTGCTTTTATAAATCTAACGGTTGAGCCAAATGCCCTAGTTTGAGCTTAGAATGTTTAGATGTTTGTGCAGCCACTGATACAAGGCAGTATTTTGATTAGGTTCAGTGTTTTTTATATCCAGGAAAAATATCAATGATTTTTGTGCGATCACGTGAGAGTATTATTTTGAGGCATAAAAGTAGCATTTAAAGCAAAAGTGAGTATTACTTCCTCAAAGCATATAGAAAATGTTTGAAAAGAATTTTTTTCCAGTAAGCTTTATTAATGTTGGGGGGGCATTAGTTTCTAGGAGTATTGTGTTTAGTTTTTAGAAGAGAAAGAGGCATTTGAAACTTCCAAACAGCGTGTCATAGTGGTAACCTACAGCATAACATTTTAGTATCTAAAATACATAAGCATAACATTGATAAGGCTACTGATAATATTATGCTTAAACTTCAGTGTCTTTGGAAATAGTAATATGGCAATGTCTTTAGGAATTTTTTCTTGTGATGAATAAATCTTTGTCTGATCATGACCATTTGTTGTGAGGAGCTAATTGCTCTGAGTTTAACAGAGCTTACTTCATAAAGAATAAATGTGTTTGGTGCTGGAGAAGCACATATTGTCAATAACTCAAATTAGCAAGTGTGGTGGTTATATAGATCCTGCTGGTGTTGGGGTGAGTGAGTGGGATGGGACTAAGAAGATGATGGGAAATGCACTTCATCTGTTTTACCCCTAAGAAATCCCACTGGAAAAATTAGACACATGCTCTGATTTGGTATCAGCTCATGCTAGGTTACTTCCCTTGAGAAAAACTTCTTTAAGTCATGTTGCCAAGTTTCTTGGACAGCAGCATGATGGATAGTTTAGTACTGTTTGCTACTATGAAAACACTGTGCTACTGTCTGCCCCAGTGAAACAGCTGTGAGATGTACTTACAAATGACTAGGAGCAGTCATTGCTTTAATCCTTTTTAGAGAAGCCTGGATAAGTCCTTTACATATATCCTTGCTCAATGCCATTTACACATGTATAAGGCTTTTGACTGCTGTATAGATAGCGTTGAAGTTTTTATTCTGCTGTGCATCTGTTACACCCAAGTTCTTACTTTTAAAAAAGCAGTGTATTGGTGAGAAATATTTAGAGAAACCACAAACTCTTTTTAATGGACCACCCTATCCATTTTCTATGTTCTTATAAGGATGTTTTTCCTATTCATGACTCATTTCACTCTAATATCAAGGGAAATGGAATAACAATTAAGCAAAGGAATGTGTGTGTTTCTGGGATTTGTCTCTTTCCAAAAGGCGCTATGGATTCTTGGTACAATGTTAAGTAAATATATTCCTATAGAAGCTTTAGCAACTGTTAATAAAGTAAAAAGTACTCCACTAGTAACTCTTAAAAAAAAATCATCCCTTCCCTAACTCAATGTTTTTTGGCTGCTTCCAAGTCTTTTGCTGGTTTAATATAAAATGGTGGAGGCAGCATGTTACACAAGAGGGTTAAGTGAAATTAATGAGATCACCCTTAGCCTTCACTTCTTGTGTTATTTTCACTTTATAGGTTTGTATGAGCTGCTGGCTTCGTTGCCAGCCCAGCTGCAGCCACATGTGGACAGCCAGGAAGACCTGACCTTCCTCTGGGATATGTTTGGTGAAAAAAGCCTTCATTCACTGGTAAAGGTAAACCACACTTAAATGCTCATTCTCTTTGAGAAGCGCTTATGGAATAACATTTGGAGCAGCCTCTAGTAAACCAGGAATCAAACTGTTACTCAGTGAAAACAAAACAGCCTTGTTTCATCTTTCTGCTTCTGCGAGGGATGGAAGTTGTTAAAGGATTCTACCAAAAATACAGAGATGATTTCATTTAATAGTGATGTTTTGGCAGTATACACTAATGCAACAAACATATGATGTTTGCCCTTGTTTAGAATGAGGTAGCACGAAATAGTAGCAGGAAACCTGAGACTCCTTCATGGTCAACATTCAAGGCCTGGAGTTTAGCTTAAATAAACAAATGTTCACAGCAAAAATTAGACAGGATATATTTTTGAGGTAAAAGATGGCAACAGTTCAGTAGCCACATTAATTTAAAATAATTTCCTTTAACAAAGTCAACTGAAATTCTAGTAAGACTTTCTAATTGGCTTGCATCCATTGAAAATTGTGTTCAGCATATAAACATATTGAAGTAGATCATGAATTTGGGAGGGTAATTCATGGATGCATCCAGTGAAAAATGTTAAGTATTGACATGTATTCGACTCTTGAACTTGAAAAATGCTTTACAGTTTTTATTGTAAACATCTTGTAAATGCCAGCTGAGTCACTAGTATAATGGTTTTGCAGATGAGGAGCTAAGACCGAGAAGGACTTGCCTAAGGCAACTCCTGTACTTTTGAGCTTGAATTAAATTTGGGTCTCAGCCCTTGGTTGCAGAGGAAGTTCTGTATGGGAAATAGGAAGCAGCTGGGCTCCCCCTTCCAGGAAATGTTGCACTGTGATGAATGCTGTAAGGATGGAAAATGGGGAAGCTAAAAGGTTCCATTATGCCCTTTGCTGAACCCTAACTGTGTGCACAATTGCCTTATTCTAAATACCATTTTTGTGCTAGAGGTGCAAGGCACATACTCAGTACTTGCCTGTGGTTTGGAGCTTACTGATTTTTGAAGCCTTGCCAAGTATTGGAATCCTTGAGAAGTGCTGTAAAGCATCTGAAGTTGAATAGGGGTGGGAGTGGAAGTTTAGCTAGTTAAAGAGGCATGCATTTGAAAATGATATATTAACTTTGTAGTGGGATTTTTAAAGTGAGGTTTGTGTCATTTTCTAATGATTAGCTACTCCAAATATATAGGACCTAGATAAAAATGTGAACCCGTCACCCAGTTACTGGCATATGAATTTGCCCACTTCTCTGTGCTCTTCGGAGTCTTGAGAAGTTTCCATATCAGCACACTGATCATGTTTTACATTCTAAGGAATTTTTTTCAAGTCTGAATTTCAAGTCTGGACCCCTTGGGACTTAGCTGAACTTGAGCTGTGGAAAGGAGAGTCCATGAGACTCCCCCTTTCATGTCATTTTCTCTTCACAGTGGCAAAAACTGGACTGTCTGCTGGAAGCTAATTGAGGAGTTACAAACTAACCTTCCCAATGTCCAATACCCACCAAATTTGAAGGGGACACTGAAGACCCCCCAAGACACCCCGAGAAAGGCATGATCCATGGGTCTCCCCCTTTTATGTCATTTTCTCTTCACAGTGGCAAAACCGGGAGTGTCTGCTGGAAGCTACTTTGAGGGGTTTCAAACTGACCTTCCCAATGTTTAATACCCACCAAATTTGCAGGGGGCATTGTCTTCACTGTCCTCTGAAGCCCCCCCCTCAAGTTTCAGAGAGATTGCACGCCGGGGAAGGCATGATCCATGGATCTCCTCCTTTCATGTCATTTTCTGTTTACAGTGGCAAAAACTGGACTGTCTGCTGGAGTTCAGAAAGAGTTCAGACAGTCCATGCCTATGTTGCCAGGGGAATTGATTGAAAGGCGCCAGACTGTCTGGCTTTACGAACGGCTGAGGAATGCCATGAAGAGAGCTTGGAACGAACACATGTTTGCCGGGAATGGGGTCTCATGAAAAGCTTGCTCACGAACAGCGGATTGGGCTGTTCGTGGCCTTTTTTTGTTCATATTGCTGTTCGTGCCCATCTCTAGTTAGGAATGAGATTTCATGACAATGTCAGTAGATTCCAGCCACCATTTTGAGGATTGCTTAGCAACCCCATAAATGGATGATGGCAGTAGGAGCAGGAAGAATGGAAGAGGAGATGGGAATGAAGCAGCAATACACGGTCATTAATAGCAATGCTGTGATGGTAGAAGCAGCCTGATGGAGGAGGAAGTCGCAACATGAGGCAGTGGTAGTGTTATAGGCATTGGAGAAGGGAGGCAACATGATGGGCAAGCAAGTGAAGTGGTGGAAGAGGGAAGAAGTGAAGTGAGGGACAGCAGTGGGAGAGGCAGGAGGAGGTGATGGCAGAAGAGCAAGGGCAAGAAAGAAGCAGCAGGACCCCTCAGTTCTTCTTGGGTACCCTGTTTCTTGTAGCTGAACAATTTGATGCTGCTGATTTTGTAACTTCTTTGCTCTTTCACGGTCCTCAGTTTGTACTCGGCCTTTGTATTTATGTACCTTATGATACCTTTGTCAATTCTTAACAAACATTCTGCACTGGGGAGTGAGGAAGCAATGAGTGTGTGGTTTTCATGTTTGCTTTCTTTATAGCCGGTTAGTGTTTTAACACAGCTTTCTTAACCACAGCCGTATTTTAAAATGCTTCTTATCTCTATGGCTTTGTAGAACATGTTCATTTGGCAGATGGCATGATGTCCAGAAATAATTTAAATCAATGTTTTTTGGAATGTTTGGAGATGATTGTTTGAGTAGTACAAAACACCTATTACCTGTGGCTTGAAGAACTGGAAATGGAAAGGTCCTTCCTCCATCTCAAGGGGTTCCCTTTTTATTGGAAATCATTGGGTTTTTTTCTAGTTGGATGAACTGACCAACTACAGTTATATCAGAACTCAAATCTCACTTCAAACCTGTACTTTTGGTTTGTAGGGAAAGTGTTAAACACAGTTTGCTGATTCAAATGTCATGGAAACTATGATCTTGGCTGTCATGGTGACCTGTCCTTGCTACTCAAAAAGAAACTGAAAGGGAAATCATATGTGAGGAGATGGGTGGAGCATATAAAGCTGCCATATGTGGGATAGTGCATCTAGCCCATTATTATCGTCTCTCAGTGGCAGTGGTTCTCCAGGGTCTGCAGAGATCTTTGAAGTGGAGGTGTCAGAAATTAAATCAAGGAACTTTTAAATGAAGCTTTTTAAAAATCACACCATTCCACCCATTTAGGGCTCTCAAGATGGCAATCTTGCATGTGCTCTATGACTGAGTTCTGGCCCCTGCCAGAGAATAAAGCATGTGAACCCACAGCTCATTTGATCCTCTAAGCTATGGTTCTGAAGACTGCCTGAACAGTCTCTGTACTGTGTGCAGCATTCTTTTCTAAATTAGAAGCTCTTAGACACATGAATGCCTGGATCCCCTATCCCCTGACTTGAACGCTCTTTCCCAAATATACTCCTAAATATATAGTGGCTGATTGGCATTAAAAACAAGTGTTGGAGCAGAGCCAAGATGAGTCCTGACACAGTGTCGTATTTGTTTGTTCACTTCTTTGTATAATTTAAAAGGGAATATACTAGTTATACTTTGACAAATAGCACTTTGTTTTTTCTACAAGTGCAGTTATTTTGAAACTTGTCTGTGTTAGACCATTTTAAAAACTTTTCTTAAACTTTCATGCCAGTATCTTTCACTTGATTTCACCTCTATCACTTCAGCATAGTGCTGTGCTCAGCATTGCTATTTGCCCATTTAGGCATAATCATAACACTGCCTATATACCCCCCTTTTGAACAAATTAGTGCCACACTCAGAGCAGTAAACAAAACCAGTGTTGTTATTATCTCCACAATACAGCTGAGAATCTCGGGCTGAGAGGAGTGGCCTACCCAAGGCCACCTGCAGAGTTCATGGCAGTAGTGGGAGTCAGAGTAGCAGAGTGCTGATTCGTAACCCAGCCACTTAACCACTATGCTACAGCACCTATATATACAGTATATAGTTGAACAGTCTTTGGGATGAGAGCACTCCATGGGTTGTGGAGAGCCACATTTGCATTTACCAACCACCAAAAGAACCACATGGGGTGGTCCTGTGCACCACCACCCACCAAACACACACATACAATTAATTTAAGAACTCTTTAATATTAAATATACAACTCTAGCCTTTTTAATTGCTTCTGAGTATGTACAGTTGTCTCTCCCTCCCTCTCCTCAGCGTATGGCACAACAGCTCAGGTGAGAGAGTGAGATTGCCAAGGCACCTGAAGGAGAGCAAGCCAGCTTTGGAGAAGAGGGAATAAAGCCTCTGTTCCAAACCATCAGTGGTTCGAATGTCCAATTCCAAAGAAGAGACAGACACGGAGTCCTGTGTAAGAAGCAAGTCTGCTACGTTTATTAAACGTGGAGGAACACTGGCTACACGGAGAATGAAGAATCACGTGTGCTCCACTTTCATCAGAGTTACAATGGCCATGCAAGATGTTTTATACCTTTTGGTTCATTACAATATTTGGGTTCCATTGGTGCAGGCATAATTATGACCCCCATTGGCTTGTCTAGGGAGCCGCCTCTAATGACCAAGTGGTCGCTTATTGGAGGAATAACTTTGGTCAACAGCTTAATTACAGTATTTCCCAATTAGCTTTGTTTATCATTTTAGTGCATTGTTTTATCTTCTCCCTCTGAGGCGGAGGACATCTTGGGTGATTCCCACCATCCAATCAGGGAGGCAGGAACTAACTTTCTTCTTCTTCCTGTCTAGCCTGTGGGACCACCCTCTCTTCAGTTCTGTTCCTGCCTCCAGGGAGAGCAGTTCTGCAGCAGACTAGCTCTGCCGCCTTTTTTCTCTCTATCTCTTATTTATCTTTTTTCTTCCTCAAATTGTTCTTTACCTTACTCCTTAACTTACTTCATTACCCTACTCTCCTCCCATTTCCTCTTCTTTTACTCCTCTTGCCAAAGAAAGAAAAGAAAAGGACGAGATGGTCTCTAGAGAGTCATCGGACTCTGAGGAAAGCTTCATGGAGAAGAATTTGGGCTGTTCCCACGGAGAGCCATCCTACCGGTGGCGGGAACAGGCCCAGCCAGCACCAGCATGCCTCTGAGGCTGTATGGGTTCCCCGGCAAGGAAATGGCCTTGGAAGAGACGCAGGCCTCTCAACAGCCCCATCTTCCACAGAGGGAGCTTGTTCAAACAGCGTGCCTCAGCCAGCCAGCTGAGAACAGCGCCACCTGGTGGAGCTCAATTTTGGCGGGAAACAACGCAACGCACTTGCCAATCTCCTGGCAGGAGAAACATGGCTGAAACATAATCCAGACACCCAGAGCTCCAGCCGACAAGCCCAGGAGGGCCACGTAAGTGTTATACCTCCAGAATTCTCCCTCTGAGGCGGAGGATATCTTGGGTGTTTCCCACCATCCAATCGGGGAGGCAGGAAGTTAAATTTTCTTCCTCTTCCTTTGGTGTGTGGGACCACCCTCTCTCCTCAGTTCTTTTCCTGCCTCAGGGGAGAACAGTGCTTTTTAGGATAGCTTAGCTACCCTGTTCAATCTATTCTTCTGTGTTTTCTTCGTGACTCAGTGTCTTAGTCTCCTTGTCCATACCTTCCCTTTGTCTGTCCTCTCCTGTCTTACCTCTCCAGTCTTGTCTGTTTAAAAAAAAAAAATAGAGAGAGAGAGAGAGAGAGGATAGAGGCTTCCCCAAGAAGTCTAGGAAGAATGGAGGGACAAGCGCATGAGTCTTCCGACTCTGAAGACTCCTTCCTGGAAAGGGCTGAGGGCTGTTCCCCGGAGGCCATTCTCCCGACGGCGGGAACATGCCCGGCCGGGTCCAACTCGCCTCAGAGGCTTGCTCGGCCCCCCGGCAGAAGAGTGCCTGAGAAGAGGAAACAGCCCGCCAAAAAACAGCCCCGTCTGTCGCAGACGGTGCCGGGAGCAGCTGCACAGCAACACGAAGGCCAAGGAACGAGTGCAGCTGCTAGGAGCCCAGTTTCGGCGGGAAGAGCCGCAGCGGCCGCTTTCCCGCCAAACCGCGCCGACGCGGTTACCAACCTCCCGTCTGGAGAGACGCAGTTTCCTTCATCCATCCAGACACAGGGCTCCGGTTCTGGCACTCTGGAGGGGCACGTAAGTGATCTTCCCCCTAATCTTTCCCCGGATATTTTGGCTGCAATCAGATGGTCCCTAAGGAAGGAGCTCTGGTCCATCTGCCAAGCTGGGAACCCGGGTCCCTCCCCCGCTATTCCGGCCACAACCCCAGGCACTGGCCCGGGACTGGATGATCGAACCACAGCCTGGCCAACTAAGGCGGCCAAAAAGCAGCAGGGTAAAACGCCTGCCTGGGTTGAGGAGGATTCCTCAGGTGACGAGGACTCTGAAGAGGGGGATTTTCTCTCGGAAGAGGAACATGAGCTAGCCTCGGCGTCCTCTGATCATTCTATTAGGCTATTCCAAATGGAAGATCTCAGTTATTTACTGTCCAAAACGCTGTCAGCATTGGACCTGAACGAGCCTGAAAGCAGGGAGGAGGAGGAAACTGCCCCAAGGGGGGCCAGTTCAAGACCAAAGGGGAATAAGGATTTTTTTCCCAGGGCTGATAACAACCCCAGAGTTTTTCCCTTCCCCGATTTCTTTGAAAGGCAGCTTAAAGCAGAATGGTCACTGCCAGCAGCCACCAAGCAGGTTCCCAATATTATGAAAAAGCTGTATTCATTGCCTAATTTTTCTGACAAGCTTTTACAGGTGCCAGTCATAGATGCTCCAGTGGCGGCACTCCAGTCACAAGGTCTCCTCTCCGAGGATGGACAAGGCATGATTAAAGACGGTCTCGACAAAAAAGGTGAGGCAATTCTAAAGCGCGCGCATGAGGCCATGGCCACGTCCATAAAGGCCTCCGCCATAGCCTCCGTGGTATCTAGGGCAGCTGTAGTGTGGACCAGAAGGCTGATCCAGTTATTGCCTCAGAACAACAGCAGGCTGTTAGAGGGAGCCAACAGAATACTTAAAGCCTGCACTTTTCTGGCGGACGCAACATTAGACTCAATGTCCATGACTTCCAGAGCAATGGCGTCTTCCACAGCCGTGCGACGCATGTTATGGCTTCGGGTGTGGCAAGCTGACCTCCAAGCCAAACTGATCCTGATGTCTTACCCCTTTCAGGGAGGCAAGCTCTTCGGGGACCAACTAGAAAAGATCCTAGTAGAGACTAAGGACAAGAAGAAGGCGCTCCCGAAATCCATCAAAAGACCAGAGAGAAGGTACTTCGGCTACCAACCCTTTAGATCACATCACACATTGCCTAGGAACAGACAGGATCAGAAGCGCAACTGGACGCTTCCACGAGCCCAAGCACGCAGGGGTCCTTTTCATTCCAAATTCAACAAGCAGCAGGGACACCGCGGTGGTAGGCAGGACTCCGAGGACAAAGGGCAGAGACCCTGACTCGCACGACGCTCGGTGGGGGGACGACTGCTCAGGTTCCAACAAGCCTGGGTAGAGTCCAAGGCGGATGCCTGGGCATTAGAGGTTGTCTCCAAAGGCTATGCGATAGAATTTGCTACCTTTCCTCCGGAGCGATTCCTCCTTTCACCGCTCAAGAAAGACCCTCGCAAGAGGAACATCACAATTCAGGCCATGCAACACCTCCTCAACATAGGAGCCGTCGAACCTGTTCCCGACGAGGAAAGGGGACAGGGAGTTTATTCTATCTTCTTTACGGTTCCCAAAAGAAATGGCGACTGGAGGTCCATTCTGGATCTCAAGTACGTGAACAAGTTCATCAAGTTGAGAAAGTTCCGCATGGAAACTCTTCGGTCCATTGCAGAAGCACTTCAACAAGGCGAATTTCTAACATCAATAGATCTGACGGAGGCTTACCTTCATGTACCGATTGCCCCAGCTCATCGGAGATTCCTAAGATTCTGTATACAAGACACTCACCTTCAGTTCAGGGCGATGCCCTTCGGGCTGGCAACGGCCCCCAGGGTATTTACCAAGCTGTTGGTGACACCTATAGTCTGGCTCCGGGAGAGGGGTTACCAGCTTCATCCGTACCTGGACGACATTCTAATAAGATCTCCTTCACGAGAAGCCGCAGTCAGGGAAACAACATTCGTTATTCAAGTTTTGGAGAGGCACGGTTTCCTAATCAACAGAACCAAATGCTCTCTACAGCCGTCACAACGCCTAGAACACCTGGGTCTTATACTCGACACCAAGGAAGGCTCTCTGTTCCTTCCGAAGGAAAAGCGGACAAAGCTCATCCGGCTAGCCTCAGATGTAATCAGGCAACAATCATCATCGCTCATGGACCTGTCCAAATTAATGGGGCTGCTGGTAGCCCACTCGGAAGCCATCTACTGGGGCCAGTATCATCTTCGGCCTCTACAATCAGCGCTCCGACCTTTCCAACTTCAAATAGCACACAAATCCAACTTGAAAATACAGCTCCCGCTAACGGTCAGGGAGAGCATGAGATGGTGGACCATAGAGAGCAACCTACGCCAGGGCAAGAGTTTCCTGTCTCCTCGATTTGTCCAGATCTTCACGGACGCGAACCTGCTAGGTTGGGGAGCGATGATGGAGGGACATCCAGCCCAGGGGGAATGGTCCGACACAGAACGGAAACTCCCGATCAATGTACTGGAGATGAGGGCGATCCTCCTAGCCTTGACGTACTTCAGGGATCGGATAGTTCAAAGCCATGTCCTGATACGAACGGACAATATTTCCACGAAGGCGTACATCAACAAACAAGGAGGAACCAAGTCCTCACGTCTTCAACGAGAAGCCAACAAGATCATCGGCTGGGCAGAACTCAACCTACGGTCACTACAGGCAGAACACATCAGGGGAGTCCTCAACGGGCTCTCAAGGCGTACGTAATCAGGACTGAGTCGATACGCCAATCCGACTCTCTTTTCATTAACATCTCGCGCCCTAAGATGGGCCACCGCATGTCATCTGCTGCCATTGCCTATAGTATAAAGTCTTGCATTCAGGAGGCTTACAAAGCCATGAAGATGGAAGTGCCATCGGGGATCACGGCACATTCGGCAAGAAGCGCAGCTACTAACGCAGCTCTCAGGAAAAATGCTTCATTAGAGGACATATGTAAGGCCGCCACGTGGTCTTTGTCTTCTACCTTTATCAAACATTACCACCTGCACACGTATGCTTCGGCAGATGCAGCCTTCGGCCGTAGAGTACTTCAACACGTAGTAGAGGACGAAGGATCCATCCCACCCAGGACATAGGAAACTGCTTTGGGAGCACCCAAGATGTCCTCCGCCTCAGAGGGAGAACGGCCCCTTGGATACTCACCGAGAAGGGTCCTTCTCCTCTGAGGAAAGGAGGACATCTTGCCCTCCCAGGATCCTCGTACCATCTGTGTCAGTACCGTGTTTTGTACTCTATATGTTCTCTTATAGTTCAGTGTGTTGTACACTGTTTGTGTCCTTCTTGTTTGGCTAGTTTCGACTATTGATGTCGTTAGTTGATGGTGTTCTTTTACCTTTTGTTAATTGTGTTCTCCTCTTCACCTTAAGAGTGAAAGTTTGTTCCAACAGTTTAGGAATTGAGAGAAGGAATACTGCTGAGGGGAATCACCCGAACTGAGGAGAGAGGGTGGTCCCACACACCAAAGGAAGAGGAAGAAAATTTAACTTCCTGCCTCCCCAATTGGACGGTGGGAAACACCCAAGATGTCCTCCTTTCCTCAGAGGAGAAGGACCCTTCTCGGTGAGTATCCAAGGGGCCGTTCCTGTCAGCAATTAGACTGGCTGTGAGGGAGGAAATCCTGTTACTTTACCAGTCAGAAGCACCTTGGTCCTATAAAGATTCCAGGAATCTCCTCAGCCCTGGTACCATGTGAATGTGCCCATGCCAATCTCCTGGCTGGAGATTTTATGGCAGGCCTTTCCCCTTTGGATTTAGCCCTGCTTTTACAACAGGATCTAGCCCTGCCTTTCCCTGTCAGATGGGCAATATATAAAGGGCACAATTTTGCCGGTGTCTTTGAACCTTTTAACTCTTAAGACTAACCAGGAGAGAGGAAATAGTGGTGCGGTGTCTACCTCCTCCTCCCTCCATGAGTAAGGCTGTAGCTCTGTGGAAGAGCTTCTGCTTTGTATGCAAAAGATCCAGGTTTGTTCCCCATTAACTCCAGTTTAAGAGATTAGGTAGATGAGGGGGAAAACCTCTTCCTGAGACCCTGGTGTCCTGCTGCCAGTCTGAGGAGATAACACTGACCGATGGTCTGAGTCAGAATAAGGCAGTTTGTAACGTTCATCGGTTACGGAGCAGGGGAATCACCCTCAGATAGAGTTTGTAACGACAGGGAGAAGGATGAATTCCTTCAGATGTGGAAAAGGAAGAAATATCCTACCAGAACAGTCAGCTCAGCTGTCAGAATCTGAGGTCTACCAGTATTTACTACCTAAGACATTCTCAGCCTTAGAGCTGTAAAAATTAGCCTTGGGGGAGTAGGACCCTTAGACTGGGAATACCAAATCCAACCCAGGAAAACGAGTCGCTTCCTAGTGAAGGTTCCTCAGAAAAGGTCCTCCCATTTCCAGAATATTTGTGGAGAAGGTTCAAGGCTGAGTGGTCTAAACCATAAGCCAATTAATAATCTCCAAACGTAGTCCCAAAACAAAACAAACTGTACTCACTACCTTGCTTTGCTATGAGTTGTTGCAGGTACCTGCGATGGAACCTCCAGTGGCTACACTTCAGTCATCTGGGCTCTGGTCAGAAGATGGGTAAGGATCAGTCAGAGACCTCTTAGACAAGAGGAGAGAGACCATGCTAACAAGAGCTCACGAGGCTGGGACCATGGCTATTAAGGCTACAGCTATTGTCTCAATTGCCTCAAGAAGGTCAGGAGTATGGATCTGGAAACTGATCCAACTTCTCCTGCACAACAATAGCTGCCCCCATTGAAGGGGCAAACAGAAATGTAAGGGCCAATACCTTCAAGACAGACATCATCCTGGATACATTTACTTTTTTCTTCTAGGATTATGGTCCTGACAGCAGTGACAAGCTGGCACGCTTGAGTAAGAGTATGACCAACAGATTCACACTCTAAAAATATCGTCCTGGCTTACCTCTTTCAGCAAGACAAGCTATTTGGGGGTGCCCTGGGAAAGATTGAGACATAGGACAGAAGAATGTGTTGCCAAAAACACTCAATCAATCTGAGAGGAGATCCATTGGCCGTCAGCCTTTTATTCATAACACACACTACTAAGGTCCAGACAAGATTCCAAATGGCCATCCTGAGGTTAATCTAGGCAACCCTTTAATAAGGGGGGGTCTTTTCAAGACCACACTTGTAGTATAGTGGTTAAGTAACTGAACAGTGATGCAGTACTCTGCAGGTTCAATTCTCACTGCTGCCATGAGCTTGCCACATTGCCTTGAATAAACCAGTCCTCTTAAGTCCCAGCTCTCCAGCTGTATTGTGGGGATAATGCTTACCTTTTCCCAAGATCAAACAGCCAGTTCTCCACACGGGGAAAGATATCAGCCTTAATACCCAGATCTCTAAGACAGAACTTGCTAGCTGTCCCATGAGAGGCCAACTGCTCTTTACCATCAAGCTTAGGTTGACAGGCAGGCCTTACAAATAGTCTCACAAAGCTATTCCATGCAATTTGAAAGTTGCATGGAATACCCCTCCAGAAAGGGGTCTGCTCAATCTTCTTCTCAGTCCCTAAAAAGAATAGGGATTGGAGGGTGTTATTAGACCTCAAGTTTTTTTTTGAACAAGTTTATCAAATTATATGACTTCTGAATGGAGACTCTGTGCTCAGTCACAGTGACTAATCAATCAGAAGAACACACGACATCTACAGATCTCACAGAGACATACCCCCATGTACCAGTTCTGACAGCCCATCAACAATATCTAAGATTTTATGTTTTAAAAAAAAAATTAAAACAAATTGGCAGTTCTGAGCCATCCTGTTTTGGCCTGTCCATCACACCAAGAGTATTCACAAAATTCATGATCAACCCCATCATATGTTTCAGAGACGGGGTATTCATGTTCACTTGTACCCAGATGATCTGATCGGTTCAAGAGAAAATCTCACCACAACACTCAATTCACCATTCAGTTCCTACAAGCTTGAACACCTGGGTTAGATCAGTCACCAAAAGGGTTTTTTCTATCCCTCACCAAAGAAAAGGTCAGGAAGACCAAACTGTGGACTGAGACTGTCATCAGAGTGCAAAATCACTTCTCACAACACTGCTGAAACTGATGGGTTTGCTAGTTGCTACCTACAATGCAATACCTTTGGGGTCGTCTATAGGCAAGACTACTTCAGACCTTTGTTAGATCTCATTAACAATAGATTGTGGAGAAGACAGATCTTCCCATTCAGATACCACTTCAGATCAAAAACCATCTGAGCCAAGGTCACCAACCCAATGCAAAGCAAAAGATTCATGATCCCTCTTGAACAACCAATATTTACAGGTGTAAGAATCAGGTTAGGCATGTCTTCCTATCAATGATGTAGAAAGGGGAGCAATTTGTCTGGCCCTGTTCCAGTTCAGAGCTCTGTATGGACAAGGTTGCAGACAAAATAGATATAAACAAGCAGGGGGGATTCAAGACCTTGAAGTGACACAGGTGGCAGCAAGGATACTTACCTGGGAGGATGGTCACCTAGCTTCAATCAGAACTGTACACATCAAAGGCATATCCAATGCCCAGGCAGACTGGCTGAGGGGACAACAGGGGAATAGTCCCTTAAGAAACATCTCATAACATTGCACTTCATAACACCTCATGAACCTGTGTGTGCCCCAACACAGCCATCAACTACTGGGGTAGATGACAAGATTTGTTCTACTCACAAGCAGATGCCCTGACATTGCAGTGGCTATTATGCCTCCTCTATGTATTACTACCCTTCCCAGTAACAGACCATGCCTTTCCACCCTCCAACAGATGGTGATATTTCCACCTTTCATCCCACTGACCTCTTCGGTCAAGTTACAGCAGGGACCAATTTGTCTCTCTCATTTAGACTTACTCTGCTGAACCGTGTGGGAATAGAAAGGAACACCTTCCTAAGATGGGGATATTTCTGAGAGGTGGCCAACACTCTCCTAGCATTCAGAAAACAGTTTATGCTCAGGATTTACAACTCTTATTGGGAAGCCCTCACTCAGTAGACATTTTACACAGCCCTGACCAAGCATCCATTTGAACTGGTCAAGGATGTTCCCCTGAGAAGGAAGACTATCTTCCTTATTATGTTCGCATCTGCCAGAAGATTTAGTCAGACCTGAACTCCGTATCTTTCCCAATAGTAAGGTGATGCCTTGTGCTGTCTTCCAAAAGCGTATTCCAAACTTCATAGTTCGCAAGAGATAAGGCTACCATATTTCTACCTGTACCCTAAATAGACGAGGGAGAGGCTCTGATACAACCTAGATGTCAGAAGGAGGCTCAAGGCCTCTGCTCCGAATAGTGCAAATTAGAAAGTCAGTCTTACTGTTCTTAAATATATCTCATCTCAGTTTGGGGAAGAAAATGTCTTCAGCAGCAGTAGGTGCCAATAGCAAAACATACACTATCGAAACTCCTAAAAACTCTCTTTGCAGAGGTTCCTTGTGGAATACCAGCTCACTCTTTGAGGAATGCTACTACCAGCGCAGCATTACGCAGGAACATTTCTGTAGAAAAAGGCTGCAAAATTGTCAGTCTTAACTTTATTAAGATGCTACAAATTGAATCTATATGATTCAGTGGACACTGACTAGTAGAAAAGTACTGCAGTACAGGACAATGGACGAAGACCATATCCCACCCAGAAACTGGAAACTGCTTTGGGAGCACCCAAGATGTCCTCCGCCTCAGAGGGAGAACGGACCTTTGGACACTTACCGTGCAGGGTCCTTCTCTGAGGAAAGGAGGACATCTTGCCCTCCCTGGGTCTCCATCCTTCTCTACCCTGCTGCCTCATTCTTATACCTCCTTTGGGTTATGCTTTATTTACAGTACATGTTACTGCTTTGTGGAGTCACCTGAACTGAAGAGAGGGTGGTCCCACAGGCTAGACAGGAAGAGGAAGAAAGTTAGTTCCTGCCTCCCTGATTGGATGGTGGGAATCACCCAAGATGTCCTCCTTTCCTCAGAGGAGAAGGACCCTTCACGGTAAGTGTCCAAAGCTCCGTTCTCAGGGAACACCTCTTTCCGCTCCCACACTTTCCCATTCATAGAGCTTCTCTTTATTCCTCACCAGCCTGACAGTGTAACACTCTGCCAAGGGCACCAAAGTGTCATTTTGGCCACCTTGTACCATGCAGGCAGAGATTGCTCCCTTTGAGTCTTATGGGAGGGGAGCCCTTTCCCCTCCTCTGGACTGCGCAGAAAGTTACTTTCAGTGTACGCAATTCTTGCTAGGGACTTCTCACAGCCTTGGGAGGTTCAGTTAATCTAATTAGGGGAGACGCAAGCCCATTCCTCTCACTGAAGGGTGTATTGCTCTCTCCTTAGCCCCATGTCCAGGGACAGGGATTCCTGCTCCTCCCATATGCAGCTGGCTCTTCGTTGTCTACTTTCAATTATTCTTGTGGCCACATGCAGTCTCTACTTATCAGGAAGCAGGTTTCCCTTATTGATTTCTAAGCATAGCATAGCATTATCTGAATACAGGTGTATTTTTCTTTGCAGCAAGCTTTACTTGGTAAGCATATCTATTGCCCTGCATGTCATGTGTTTCCAGTGTTAGCTGTTTGCATACTACAATAGTACCTGAGAATATCATATAATTGCATAAAAATAGTAAAGGCACATAAGATATTCCATTCCATAGAATCCATTTCTATTACCTCCATCACTTTAATATGGCCAGCTTCCACTTTTCCTTGCTAGCTTGCTGCAGCCTTGGCGGTTTTATTGTCTCTTTTCAGTATCCAGCTTGCCATCCTCCCAGCATGTGTGTGGATGCTGAGATGTGAGTGGAGAGCCTGTGGTGAAAGGTAGGGGATTGTTGGAGAGCCCAGATCCTTCTTTCTTTCCAGGAGCATGAGGTGGCTATCGGGCACCACATTTGGGAACACTACTCAGAAGAGCCACAGGTGGCTCCCATGCATCCAAATAGAGTATCACTGGGTTAGATGAAGCCAGTTGTGAGGGTTTCCTGAGGATGGCATTCGTTGTAACCTAGGATTAAAGCCTAGGGTTAACTACTCTTCCAAGTTTCTGCATGTGAACATTCACAGGTTAAAATGTCACATAGAATTCAGTTGTAGTTTAGATATATCTATTCAAATGTGTATTAGAGAAATAAGTATTCTTTAAGTTACCTATGTTTAAATAAACTGAATAATATAGCATATGTAGATGAAGGACCTCAGGTTTTAAAGGAGGCAAGATTAGGCAATGTTCTGTAATGTGCAGTGTGTGTGTGTAAAAATAGATTTGTTACTAGAGCCTCATGTTCTCATCTCACATAGAGATTAATTCAAGTTTTGAAATGTCCTGAAGAGTGTAGAAGTTCTAAGAAACTTGAGCTTAAAAGTGCACAACAAAACCACCTCCAATTTAGGAAATTCTTTTTGCAGTAGCTGAGCAGGGAGTTTGGCTCTGAAGGGGCAGGGAAATTTATCTTGGAGGAAGGGTAACTTGTTTGGCTTTAATCTGAATTTCCTCTATCCACCAAGGGGACCTCTTCCTATGAGCAAAGTCATCAAAACTTTTTCTTACTATCTGACCAAAAAAGTTTATTTGAATGAAGTCTCTGAATTCCCAAATAATAGTTGCTTTATTTTGTTGTTCCGAGGAACAAAGAAGTCAAAGTGGAAAAGAATTTTTTTCAGATCAACATGTATTTAAAAAACAAAACTGAGTAAGGGGGTTTGTAGCCAGCATTTAAATTGTTCTGCTTGCTAAAAGTGAAATTGTTTTCTGCATAAATTCAGAGAAACTTTGTACTATGTACTGATAGTCAGTCCAATGATCAACAATAAGAAATTCAATATCAATCCCAGTGTAATATTGTAAGACAAAAAAACCCCTAAGTATTTAAAATAGGAGTTGAAAACCATTGGTAGCCAAATACAAAAACTTTATACAATTTGCACATTAAAACACCTTGTTAAAGTGAGACATACATTTCAAATGGGAGGATTACCACAGTTCTTTTCTTGCTCTAATATAACAATTCTAGTCCCCTAGCCATGGTTGGGTTAACTGGGTTTTTTAAACTTGTGTTTCAAATGGCTGATTGATCATAAACAATGAGTTCAAACTGACAGATTATTTGTAATTAACAGCAGCCTCTCAGTTCCCTTCCTCCAACTCTGGGATAGGTGAAGAAAACTTAGACGAAAGGGACACGTTGTCTTCTCTTGCACTGGGCTGTCATAGAAGGCAGTCAGGTGCTGTTTCCTTCCAAAATTCACTGCAAACTGCAGAACACTTGGTGGGGTGGTGAAGGAAAAAAAGGTGTTTGCTCTGATTTCATATTGGGCTTTTGTAGCAGGCAGAGAACACCCTTCTACAGAGAGAACTTAGGGAAAGCACACGGGACTGACTTTTCATGAGGTTTGTAGCCCCAAACCTGTGGCTGTGTGGCACCAAGACAACATCATGTTATTTTTGCTCCAAATTGTGTTCCTCACACTTGGCTAGTCCAGAGAAAACCAACCATGGGAGAAAAAATTAATGAGGAGTTGCCTGAACTGGGACCAGAAGGTGCAGTGGAATATACAGGAACAGAAAGGAGGGAACCAGGATGCAGTGGAGAAAGAACAGGATTCCGGGTATCCTCCTGTTTCAAAGTTTCTTGATCACGGGAATTAATCCTTTACAGCTTGACAAAAGTTCCCGACCGCATTCCCTGCTTGGTCAACAGCTGTTAACCCGGAATCCTGTTGGGAAAATTACTGGCTATTCACGTCTTTGGCAACATATCACCATCATCATATGGACTCTTTTCATATTCATGACCAGGAGTCACAGTGTATTTTAAAGCTCCGGTCTGGACTTCTTTAGCAATTACAATAGGAATCATTGCGTAGGCTCCAATGTATTGTGAGGAGCCAATTATTTTGTTCAGCTCTTTTGTTCCTTTATAGAAATATTTTTTGTTATATAATTATTGATGCCTAATTTCTTAGGCAGATAAATGGTGTATAAGTTGTGAACTTTCGCTATTGGTTCAATATACAGGGACGTTGGTCTGTTTTTTCTTGTCATACCCATATCAGCCCTTTGCTGGTGACTTTATCATGGTGGCAACGTTCTTCCCAGTATGAACATCGTCCATCCCCCGGGCCTGGAGAAGAACTACCCTGTAGCCTGGTGTCAAGCATGGCACCTGTTTTTGGGTGCCAGTTCTTGGCCTGGGGCGGCAGAGGTCCTCTGGTTGCCACCAGTGGGTTGTGATGCCAAGGTAGCCGTGATGGCAGCTGCTCCAGAGGTATGCCATGAAGTGTACGGTACGGCCTTTGGCAGCCGAAAGCTCCCTGAGCACCATGTCTTGCACAGACTGGTAGAGGGAAGGCAGGACTTGATGGCCAACGGTGTACCGTGACGGTATGGAGAACCATGGGGTGAAATGCTGAAGCAGCCTTTGGAAGCCTACGGCCTCCATGATGGATAGGGGGAACCCTTGTAGGGCAATCGTCTCTGCCACGACGCGAATGCCCACCTCCTGAGCCCTCAACCTCACCCTTTTCAGCGGCACTATCCCCGACCCCGAGGGAACAGCCTCCGCAAGGGCGGCCTGCCTGTCCCGCTCCCACCAGCTGTAGCCTTGGAGCAAGGCTTCTTGCTCGGGATGGATTCTGGTGACCCTCCCACTGATCCCTGGTCAGAAGAGCTGGTAGCCCTCTTTCTCCCCCATCGGATGTTTCGCTGGGCAAGGACAGAGACCACAGGTTCGGGTGGTGCGTCTTCAGGTGCCTACTCAGGACCGTTGACGACAGGTGCTTCAGGTCCTTGCCCCTGCGCACAAGACCATCACAAGCACAGCACTGCACCACACGAGGGTCATTCAGAAGGGCCCAAAAGTGCCTCCATATGGAGAGCTTGAAACGTGGCCCACTAACTGTTCCAGGGGAAGGAGGATGAAGGGTTACAGGCCGCAGAGCTAGCACCAGAAGACAGAGTGAGTGGGGACTATGGGCAGGGACAGCGCTGAGAGTTTGGGATGGGGACGGGATGGAGGTTTCATCAAACCCCAACCATTCCTCCATGGACCCCTCGCCCTCCTCCTCAAAAAGTTTAAAGAGATCTTCTTCCTCCAGCAGCAAGAGAGCAGGAGTTTCTGCTGCCCCTGAGCCCCACCCAGTACTGCTTCCCATGGGGCAACCGGGACAATTTTTGCACTTCCCCCCACAATCACCCTTGGCCACTGCCCGAAGCCTCATTGTGCCAGCAAACAAGAATTAAGGAGGAAAGAAAAGGAGAGAACACTGTGAGCCCTCAGCCGAGGTGCCCACTGAGCTTGGCACCAGGGCCTGGCAGCAGCCCTGGAACCAGAAGGAGGGGCTAGAGCCCTAGTCCAGCACTCCCAGATACCTGATCAGATCAGGCACTAATAATAATCAGAGTGAGCCCTCAGCTGAGGTGCCCACTGAGCTTGGCCCCAGAGCCAAGCAGCAGCCCTGGAACCAGAGCTCCTAGAAACCAGAGCACTCCTAGAAACCTGACCAGATCAGGCATTAATAATAATGTGTGAGCCCTCAGCCAAAGTGCCCACTGAGCTTGACCCCAGAGCCTGGCAGCAGCCCTGGAACCCAGAGGGAGGGGGTAGAGCCCTAGTCCAGCACTCCCAAATACCTGACCAGATCAGACACTAATAATAATCAGTGTGTTCCCTCAGCCGAGGTGCCCACTGAGCTTAGCCCCAGAGCCTGGCAGCAGCCCTGGAACCAGAGGAGATCGATCCCTATCCCACCATACACAAAAAAAAATTCAATCTCCAATGCACTCTCCCTGTCTCTCTCCCAAAATGCTAGCAACAGCTCTCTCACTCCACTGCCTGCTGAAAGTGAAAGCCAGAGCTTGGAGCACGCTTCCTTTTATAACCAGAGGTTCCATAGAGCAAAGCAGGAGGTCTGTGGTTGGCAGTCGGAACTGCCTAACAGGGTTTGCAGGGATGAGATTGGAATTCCCATGGGTACAGAACACCCCCCTTCCTCCCCCCTGGTCTTTGCTCCCATGTAACCAATTTGGAGCTTCACATTTGGAAGGAAGACCTGCCCATCAAGCTAAGTTGGTCTTAGATTGGGGTTTCCGGGGAACAGAAGGAGTGCAGACAGAGTTCATGCAGTCCCTGTCTCGGTTGCCAAGGGAATTGATTGAAGGCGCCTGAGTGTCTGGCTTCATGAGCAGCGGACGAACACAATGAACTAGGCTTGCGATGACCACTTTTTCGTTTAAAATTGCGCCTCACGAACGGTTTGCTCGCGAACAGCCAATCAGACTGTTCATGGGCTTTTTTCATTCGTATTGCTGTTCATGCCCACCTCTAGTTGACACATGTATCTAGCCATTGTGTTTAATGGCTGCTCCAACTATATTAGTGTAATGCATTAAGTCTAAACCTTTTCTGTAATAGTTCATAAAGATCGACTGTTCTGAAATCCAGTGTGTAAATGGAGTAACGCAGAACATAACTTTGCTGCTTCTGTCCCCTGTCCACCAAAGCTCACCCTGAAATACTGCTCCTGGGAGACTGGAGCAGCATGAGAGGAAAATCAGAGGTCTGTAGCAGAAGGGGAGAATTGGTGAAAATCACCCCCTTTCTGTTAGCAGAAATGATCAGCAGGATCCAACCAATCTCTTCCGAAAATTATTTTGAAACAGTCTATTAAGAGATTCTCATAACATCTTAAGGACAGAAACTGCTGTGGAATGGATACTAAGAAGTTAATAATAGATATATGTCATAATAGAAGAAGTTAGTGATGGTGTTTCTTTAAGACTATTGGGACTAAAAGTGTAAAATTAAGTTAAGATTTACCTCACCAGCCCTGCTTTCTATGGCCCTGCCTTCAGTATAGAGATGGGGTCTTTTCAGTCCACACCTTGCCTGTGGAGTGTTCTCCTTGAACCTCACCTGGCACCTGTGTAGCTCTTTTAAGCCCCAGGCCAAAACATTTCTGTCCACAGAATTAAGGGGTTGATCTTGAACACCATTTTATGATGTACTTTTAGTATGAGAATTAGTATCTTAAGCTACTCAGTGATCTATGTTTTTTTAGTGCACTCTTAAGCAAAGGTACTCCAGTCTAAGCCCATTTATTTCAGTGGGAAACTGGTGTAACTCTGCTTGGGATTGCACTCTGTTTTCAGGCTGGGTTTTTTAAAATTCTGGAATTACTTTCAGTGTTTTTTAATATGTTTTATTAGGTTTTTTTAATGTTTTATTTTGTAAGCCACCTTGGGCAGGTTTTCCAGAAAGGAAGAATTTAAAATTTCTAAATAAAATTTCCAGAAACTTTGAAAGCAATAAACTATTAATATTGCCAATTTGAATGAAATCAAATACCACCAGTTTAAATTGAATAAGATTCAATTTATATACTGCCCTTCAGGACAACTTAATGCCCACTCAGATTGGTTTACAAAGTATGTCATTATTATCCCCACAACAACAATCACCCTGTGAGGTGAGTAGGGCTGAGAGAGCTCCGGAGAACTGTGACTGACCCAAGGTCACCCAGCTGGCTACAAGTGGAGGAATGGGGAATCAAACCCAGTTCTCCATGTAAGAGTCCCATCACTCTTAACCACTACACCAAACCTGCCTCCAGAGTATAGATCAAAATATCTGCTCAGTGAGGCCATGAACAGACAGGGGAAGGTTTTTTTCCAAACCTTAGTGAACCCCCTGGTTTCCAGAAGAATCTTTTAAAAATAAAGCAGATAAATGTAAAAGCAGGTAAAGTGACAAATGGGGGCAACTGAGAAGAGTACCTAGGAAAGAAAGAAGCAGAGGAAAAGGACAATCTGCAAGGGAGAAGTGAGACAAAGTGGCAGATGGGGGGGGGGTTGTAAACTCTAATATTGGTTATTGTATTACATGAAGCTTTAAAAAATTACTCCTTGTTCCATGATATCTACAAAAAATTGGTGACAAAAGTAAATTTGATAAATAATGATTTGCTTCATTTATATATCTTCAGAAATATATTTTTGTTTTGTTTTCAGCAGCATTTTAGAATATAAAATAAGTTCAAAAAAACAAAAATGGCATGAGGGGGAATCACAAATGTTTAGCTTCTTCTGTGGATTGGTCTACATACCTAGCATTTTTTCCATCTGACCTCATACCGTGTCTCACCAGAAGCTGATGATAAATTATATATACATGTTCACTACTAAATGCTTCCGTAAGATTCTTTCTTTGCAGATGTTTAACTGGCCAGCTTAGGTTGTCAGACTATTTCTACAGCTAAATCTGTTTTCTTCTCTTGTCTCCTAGATTCATGAGAAATTGCACTACTATGAAAAACAGAGCCCTGTCCCCATGTTGCATGGTGCATCAGCTTTGGCAGATGATGTAAGTGACCATAGTGAGGCCATTGGGGCACCATATTTCCCAAAACTACCTCTGAGCAGAGTGAAGAACAAGGGGATCATATAAAGTGGGTGTCAGAGGTTTCCAAAGTGATTGTCATCATTGAGTTGCTGATGTTGTTTTGATTTTTATTAGATTTGTTACTGTTGCAACTTGCAAGACGGCAGCTAGGCAGACTCTTGTTTTATCTTGGTACTTCTTTAGTGAAATTACATTTTGGGAGTCAATAATGAAACTGAAGCTGTCTGCTACTAATGTGTTATGAGAGTCATAGACGAGAGGAATGTTTTCCAAAAATAAAGACAAATAATATAGCTAAACTGCTGACAGAATAAGAAAAATGACAGATGATACTGAAGAAATGAGGCATGTGAAAGATATAGGAAGGGGCTGTCAGAAAATAACTTTTTTAAGCAGCAGAGATTTATGGATATTAAAGCTTTCCAAATTACTTTCATAACTAAAAAATAAAATCTAGAATGGCTGGCATTGATAGAGTATTTAATTTCCTGTTACTGTAATTTTTATTAATAAAAAATCAAGCCTGCTTTTTCTGCATTATATGGTGAATTCTACAACTCTGATGAATTGTGTGCACACCTGTATAAACTGTGACAAAACTTAAGGTGGGCAGAATAAAGTTGAGCTGTTTTAAGTGAAACTTTAGGTATGTTTGGCACAGTGGTGTATACTGAAGGGCAATTTTTGGTAGGATACTTTTTTTCCTTTGAATACTTTGTAGGTAATTGATGAAATGTTTGGTTCTAATTAATTTCTTATAAATAATGACTCATGAAAATCACACAGTTGTACACTTGGGAGGCAGAAGGAAATTAACCAATTTTTAACATTCATATTAATAAAATTTAGATCTCCTTCCAGTGGGAAGTTTATGAGAAAAGCTGATGAACAATAGAATTTTTTAAAAAGCAGTGGCTATTTTCCTCATTTAGAATTTTTTAAAAGTTGTTAGTTTTTGCCATTATTATTGTTATCAAAGCTGTGCATTCACTGAGAGCCAGTGTGGTGTAGTGGTTAAGAGCAGCAGGACTCTAATCTGGAGAACTAGATTTGATTCCCCACTCCTCTGCTTGAAGCCAGCTGGATGACCTTGGGTCAGTCACAGCTTCTAGGAACTCTCTCATCCCCACCCACCTCACAGGGTGATTGTTGTGGGGATAATAATAGCACACTTTGTAAACTGCTCTGAGTGGGTGTTAAGTTGTCCTGAAGGGAAGTATATAAATCAAATGTCGTCGTCATCATCTGCTGCTGCTGCTGCTGCATTTTGTCTTCAAGCTGATTAGGAGTTACATGTTTCAGCATATGTAAATGAGCATCAAATATTTAGGAATGATACAGACAGTCATTAGCTTGCCTAAGAAGCATATGAACAATAGGTGCATTTTATTCTCTGCACTTCAGAACCATCCCAAATCACTCCTTGTATTGCCATATTATGGCCATTTCAACTATAAATATTCACTTTCTTTTTGTATTCTTTTACTACATTGCTTCAGAAAGGCTCAAACCTGAGACCACAACTTAAAAACTCTGAGTAAGGTCTCTAACCATCTGTGATCTGATTTAATATAGGTTGGTTTATACACAGCTAGAGCTGTTAGAACCTAATCATAATGATGAGAGGGGGCTGGGTCATGCCACTTCTGGTTAATCTAGTGATTTGGCGTTTGCTGACTTTCACAAGTCAGCCCTTATTCAACACGTTGTCCAGTGTGAGGATGTTGAATTATATCAACCTTGTTTCTTCACCATGTATACTTTTACATAGTTGTAGTCTCCTAAACCAACCAATAAAGTGTCTGTCTTTATTTGAATCTTAGGCAGACTTTAGCTTAAACATATGTAACATACAGTACTATCCTAAGAAGAGTTGCATCCTTCTGAGTCCATTGAAGTCAATGGGCTTAGAAGGGCATAACTTTCATTTTCAGTTAATTTCATAATATAGCATTAGGAAATTTTTATTTCCCTTCTCTTGGGGGGTGGGATTCAAGCCTGAAATGCTGAAGTAGCTCAACATACTGCGTTAACAGTAATACTGTGTTTTATCAGACTAATGTATTGGTCAAGTTGATACTTCATGGTATAACCAAATGTAAATAATTGAGCTTGTTGTTAAAGCCTGTTCATTTGCTTTTCATTTGGTAATCTGATACATGCCATATTACTGTGATTAACCTGTCTGACATTTAATAAGCTTACTTGCTCTCTGTGTATGTATAAACATAATAAAGTTCAGAGTACTAGCACTGTAGGGGCATTTTGTTTCCTTATCCTAGCCCTAAACAGGATAGCTACTGTGGATTTTTGGAAGCAGTGTAGATTTCACCACTTCATTCAGAAGCAGTTTTTTATAGACAGTGTCAAAGTTTGATCCAGTCGTTTTTACAAGCAGCCCTTTGTCTGCACACGAAGGACCATTCACTTAGATGAAGTGCCGGGATTTGCCATCATTGCAATAAATCAGAATGTGATCTGGATGTACTGTTGCCAGATATGATTACTTTAGTTAAACTCAGCTGAAAGACCTGGCCAGAAACTAGCAGAAAGACTAAAAAATGAAGAGTAATGATGGATACTCTGTTTTCCTTCATGCTGAACACACTGGAAAGTAATAACCTTGAACAAGATTGATTCTAGGTTGTCATTGAAATACTGAGTAAAACAATGGTCTTGTTGATGTTCTTTTGTGTCACTTCAATCTTCTTTACAGCTGGCTGAAGAGCTGCAGAGCAAACCACTAAACAGTGAGATCAGAGAATTGCTGAAACTACTGACAAAACCCAATCTCAAGGTGAGGATGTGTTGCCTGCACCTGTTAAAACGCACACTCGCTGATTCTCAGTTTTCAAAGTTTGCCAAGGGCTTGAATATTCACTGAATCCATGTGGCACTGCAAAGGGGAATTTGCTCAAGTCATTTGAGACATTATCACTACATTTGTGGTGGGCTATTTTGATTTGCAAAACTCAGTGCGCAGATGCTAGTGCTATTGCAGATTGGATATTTTGGAGGAAAGGATGAACAAGAACTTAGGTCTGATTCATACAGGACTATGGTGTGGGGAGGGCAAAGAAATGAAGGTTACCTTGCTTGCAGAGAAAGAAATCTTGCTTCTAAATAGGCTATTTTGGAATGAACTAAGTAATATTGCATTTGTTATAAGATAAATCAACACACAGAGATGATTTAATGAACAAAGGTTTTCTTCTGGTACCACTGCTTCGTGGCAGTAGTCTAAGTGACGAGTACCCAGTGCTTTTTTCTTTAAAAAAGAGGTTCTGATACTCAAGATTTTTGCCAGCTTGGGGGCCCAAGACCACTGGCTAAAAAAGGTGCCTGAACTGCATGCCGGCATGTATCTCCAGAAAAAAAGTCCTGCTGGTACCAGCAGATATTTTATAGATTGCAAAGTTCTCTTTGATAGCAGTTGATCTCCTTACTCTGTGTTGTGCTTTCTCCTTTCGCAGTTTACAAATGAGGAATAAAAATACAATGGCAAGTTTCGGAGATTCATTTACAAGAGGTTATATAGGTCTAATATTGTCAGGATATGAATGCTCAATACATTATGTATAAAGTGCTCTATGGCAGTCTTTTAAGTGTTGTATAAGGTATGCTTGAAAACAACAACTGAGGAGACAGCCTCTTAGGCTCTTAAGAATGGGATTTTATGGTTTCCCCTTGCTTGTGCAGCTGCAGATAAAATGCAGCAGCAACATGATTTCCATGCAACAGATTTCCTCATACCCTCCCAGCCTCAGTCCCCCAAAGCAGCCACCTGCACCCTGGGCTACTAGGGCTTTTGCTTTTTTTAAAAAAAAATCAGCACTAGAATACCATTATATCTATACACCACTGTAACAATAGATGTAGCGGGTTATCCGAATTCCCAGCTTTCATTTAAATAAAGAAAAGTAAGTCTAGCCCCTTCAGTTGCAAATATATGCCTTTTTCCATATATCTGGAAGGGAAAGGGGCTAGAGACTTTTTTCAAAAAGCAAAAACTAGAAATTCAGAGAACCTGCTATACCTACTGTTACAAAGGTGTATCGCTGTACTAATAGTTTAGTGCCAATTTTTTTTTTAAAGCCTTATGGTAGCAAAGGGAGGAAATGGCTACCGCTGGTACAGAGTCAAGGAAAATAGCTGCCATGTGGGCCAGAAAATCCAACTTTTCCCACCCACACAGCAGCCATCCAGACTTTAGTGTGATTTTTCCCACAACTTTGGAGCATAGCAGGATTGAGAAAGATTATAGAAAAGGCAGGGAAGCCCAGGAACTTGTCAAATGCACCACAATTCTGTGAGGAAGGTGCGAAAAAACCCGCTTCTCCAGAGCTTTGAACTTGGGGCAGATAATCCATGTCGAAGACATCTTAATCTCCACTAGTTACAGATATTCGTCTGCTAAATCCTAGCATGAATTGGGTCAATTTAATTTGACTTTAAGAACTGTGCAGTCTCAGCTAAGTCTCTGATTGGAATAACCATCCTTTTGATAAGGCAACAAAATCAACTTTTGCAGATAAAATTTCCATGACTGTTCCAAAGGCTGCATACCAATATAGTCTTCAACTGCCATTTCTGCAGTTTTTTTGCAGCTGCTGCCACTACAGACCTTGCTGCTGCAGGCTGTACTTATGTATAGTTCGGATTATGGAGAAAATTTTCCATGTGGTTCTGTATATGGTGAGAGTCAGTGGAGAAAACAAATGGCTGTATATGTGAACAAGAAGAAGATTAACCGCTTCCTCTACATCCCAATGTTGCACACATTCTGAGATTTGCATGTATAGAGCTATATTTGGCGGTTACATCATAGCTATGGAACTCTTCTGAGCAAAGACACTATAAGAGATGCAAGGTAGATATCTTACTTTTGGCTGGATTTTGGTAGGAAAATAAACAGAATTCCAGTGGCACCTGGACAAACAACATTTACTATCATTTATTATAATGGAGGTAGTAGGCCTAGCAATTGTGAGTTAGGCACCTGTGTACATTGTTGCTGCTAACATTCAGAGTTGCAAATCAAATGTATTTCCAAAGGCACTCTCCTGCAATGCATTCCCCTTGGAAACTTGCCTAAGTTCACATACTTTGTGAATCATAAAACCTTCTTAGTTGCCTGCTGTGGCTAGTGGTAAGCTACTATTGCTGTGGAAATTGGATAGTTGGGAAAACTTTAGATTTAATTTCTTTTTCTTTTAACATACACTCAGCATTCAATATAGAATGGGATTAAAATTCCTAACAAATCAGACATTGACAGAACAATATTTTACTCAAAAGAATCTGTTGGATTTCAACACACATGAGTGTTTTTAGGTTTTTTTTTTTTTTTTGCTGGATGAGCTAAATGGTCAAATACAAGTTATTGCTCTGAGCCAGGAAAATAGTATTATACTACTGGCTTATGTTTCCCTCAGCAGTTTCTTTTTGGCTTCAGTTGGTTCATAAGAGATTTGTGGTAGAAGTTTATTATAAGCATTAATTACTGGCCAGAGCTGAATATTCCATTACATTTTTTGTTAATTATACTTTAATTGAAACACAGGTATAACTTGGTGTTACCGTCTCATAGGAAGCATCTAAAATAGAAACATTATTGGGATAAAAATACACTTTGGCTGTGTTAATACCCAAAATACCTCTGGCATCAATTCAGAGATCAGTGAATACAGTAGTACTTATGGAGATGTTAATATGATTGATATTTATAATAATAACAACAGTGTGCTTATTTACCACTCTTCTGGACAGATTAGTGCCCAACTTAGAGCAGTGAACAAAGTCAGTGTTGTTATTAGCCCCACAATACAGCTGGGGACCTGGGGCTGAGAGGGGGAGCTTACCCAAGGCCACCTGCAGAGCTCATAACAGTCATGGGAGTTGAGTGCTAACTTGCAATCCAATCACTTAACCACTATGCTACATCAGCTCTCTATAACCAGGTTATGATGTAACAGACACACCTTCTCTCCAGCAGACTTCTAAAAGCTTTTATTAAAAGATTGCATTCAAAGCAGAAAAGACAAACACTGCTAATGGTCATAAAAAGAAAGGCATCCCAAAAGTTCAGAAGGTTTTTCTATAGGCATCCAAATAGGGCGAAGAGATAGGGTTTGTCCCAAAAGCCAGGGTCTGGGAATGGACAGCTCTGTGCAGATGCACAGAGCAACTGATTGGCTGTCTCTGAGAAGCTTGAACACTGCAACTGTTGGGTTGGAGTTTAAAGTGCACTCTCCCAGCAAAGAAAACAATAAAATTTGCAGAAAAGCAAACACAAATACTAATGTAGGTCTAAGGTTGCCAGGCAAATAAAAGCAATAAAAGGTTCCCTAACTGTAACATAGTGGTCAAGTGGATGGGATGCAAATCAGCACTCTGCTGGTTCGACTCCCACTACTGTCATGAACTCTGCAAGTGGCCTGGGGTAAGCCACTCCGCTCAGCCCCAGCTGTATTGTGGGGATAATAACAATACCAGCTTTGTTCACCACTCTGAGCGTGGTACTAATCTGTCCAGAAGTGCAGTATTATAAGCACGTTGTTGTTGTTGTTGTTGTTACTAATGCACCTGCATTGAACTTATTCTCTAATACACCTTACATGCCTCTTGGTTGGCATGGCCAGTGCTTCCCCAAGCATGAAGGAACACATCCCACCAGTGGCAGTCATCCACCTGACCTGATCCCAGGAAAATGTGCACTGAACTTTCTGGAAGGAAGTTTTCTAGGTTCTCTGCTAAAGTCCCTGCCCCTCTGCATGAACCCAGGTGTACTTGGTCAGCTGGTCTGGCCAGGAGCCAGTCTAGAGGCTTGAATTTTAACAGAGAGAGTGAGGGCAGAAAGAGAAGAATTAGCTGCTGCTTCCAAAATCTCTGTTAAGCACATGATCCTTTAAAGGTGGTTTAAATGCAGAAAGGAACACTTGAGTATCTGAAAAGGTCATTTTTGTTATAGATGCTCAGGAAATTCAGAGTATGACTGGGAAAATGATAGAGAATGCATGGCCTTTATACCCACAGTTCATTACAGTTGTATTCTGCAGATCCTATGAATATTGAAACAGATTGTAAATGTTATAAACTGTTGTGTCCCTCTTAGAGAGGACAGAATTTTTCAAGTTTCTCTGATGTTTAGGTTATTTATTGTACATTACTAAGTACAGTTATGAGTTAGTGATGGTTCTTCTGACCTAGTTTATTTTCCAAGATTCTAAGTGCTATTTGCAACTATGCTGAAATGAATAGGAGCTGCTCCCAAGTAAACAGGCATAGGATCAAGATGCAAGTTGTGAAGTAGGTGGTACAATAGTGGTAGTAAAGGCATATGCAGAATACAAAGTAATATTTTGAATATGGTTTATCGCGTTTGAGGATAGGCATGTCAAGTGAAGCTGTCAGGCCTCTTGTGAAGTATTAGAATGTTTAGATGGATGTGGAAGGTGCAGTTTGAATCAGCCTTTCCCACACCAGTGTTTAAGAACTGAAATTGCTCCATACTTTGATTAGCATAACTCCATTATTTAAAAGAGGTGTCACACGAAGTATGCTGCTGCAATAATCAGAGTCCATTTGGCTTGGGAATCGCCATTCCTGCTTGATGGGGGTAGAAGGTTCTTTGGGTACTCATGGTGCATCAGATTGCTATGAGTGAGTTTGAACATCTGTGCGTGTAAATCAAGCTGCAGACTATTCTTTTTTCAACCTACTTCATGCTGAAAAACAACAGATTGAATACCTTGGTTCAAAATAAGAAAATGTTTGGTCTTTTTTTTTTAAAAAAAGAAAACTGCCAAGAAAAAAGGGGCAGGCTGTGTACAGAACTGTGCCCCCATTTCATTCATTTCAGCCGTGACTGCAGACTTGGGAGGCTCTGTGAACTTCAGCAGGAGGAGAGAGGAAGGAAAGTCTTGTTTCCTGAGTTACGCTCCTTTTTGCGGTTCATTAAATACAACCCAATCTTACTGTGGAGCAGCAAGAGCCATTTTGCCTTCACATTTACACTGATATTAGAGTTTGTAGCTTAATAATTGCACAGATGTCATAGGTGAGGATGGCCTGGTGAAACTGATTAGGCTCTGGCATACCAATTCTGGTCTAAGCCTGTATCATTCCTAAAGCAAACTTAGCATTTTTTTCCTCTTAAATGGATTTTGGGTGGATAATTACCCATTTTGCAAACTTAAAAAATAAATGAATGATTATATACATTATAGTATATAGTATGTTTCCTAATGTGTAAACATGGGGATGAGAAAAGTGTGTAATTCATCATAGACGCTATATACGAGTTGCCCCAAAGACATGCCTCTTTTAGGAATAGTAGGGCAGTGCTTCTGGGGACTAGTTCTTAACCTTTCTAGCTTGAAGCACCTACAGAAGTGATAAGCATGCTTACCGCATGCAAAGCAGTTCTCTAATACTATCTTCTAGATTTTTTAAAAGATATATACAAAATTCAAAATCAGGGAATTTAAATGATTTTTGAAAAAATTCTTTTTTTATCAATGTCTATCCTGATAAAAGGTATCAAACTGATAGGAACAAACTAGAGGGAAAGAGATGCTTATCTGGAGGATTATTAACACACTTACCAGATGACATAAAGTGGCTGCATATTTGTATGGCCTTGAAGAATAGCTAGACAGTCCAAAGGTGTCTCCTGAGGTTATAAGCTGTGAGCAAGAGGAAGTAGGAGCCTGAAGAAGCAAAAGTCTCTTGCTTTCTGTTGATGGTTCTGTGCAGGTAAATCCATCAGTTCTGACTGGTGTATATAAAATGTCTGAAAATGTATTTTCAGGACAGGAAATTGCCTTTTTTGTTGCAGGAAGTCACATGCTACAATAACTTTGCCCAGGATTAAAAAAAATTGATTCCACATCATGTTACTGAATACAGCAGTCATATTTTGATGATAAACACATGGTATCATATGGATTTAAAGTATTCTAATACAGTTGAATTACAGTAGTAAATGTCTGCTTTGGGAAAGATCTAGCTGTCCATATCAGGTCATATGATAGCATTCCTTTGACAAAACTGAGAGCTGCAATGTTGCTGGGATGATGTGGTAGACTGGTTTTACTTATTTATTTTTTATTTCATCTATACCACATTTTTCTCCCCACTGGAGACCCAAAGTAGTTATGTTATACAAAGACAAAGTTCCAAACTTAATTTAAAGATAGGAATGTAAATGTTCCAAAATCTGTGCTCTTAATTCTTGATGGGCAACAATGAGAAATGAGGCCTGATAAATGCTTTAATCAGAAAAAAATGCACCAGACATGGCAGGGGATTTTCTAAATATATTCATTATCAGCTAGATCATGTCTAAGAATGTATCTAAACATCGATATTTATATTTAGGTAGTATAGGAATTTGAATCATACCATCCTTTATAAAGTTCTAATTATGGACCATGTTTACATTAGAGAATCATATATACAGAACCGCAGCTAAAACAATTTTTCCAAAGCTGCCAATAATGAATATGATCTTGCTTTTAGATTGCAATTCTGGAAACCTAGACTACTTTCTAGTAGCAGCCTGTGTTGTAAGGCATAGCCTCTACTTCAGTTTATTTACACAAACAGAGAAACCTCCACTTTCAACTTGAGCAAGAAGCTTCCTCCTGGTGTCTGAGGAGTGTGTACTTGTGTTCTAACACTGAAAACGCTTAACAAAAGTTGGCCCTTTAAAGTGTACAGTCTGACCAGTAGAATTTAATAATCTTCTCTTGCATTATGCTGATTTTTGCAGTAGCAGTTTTAGAGTATGTTCATACCTAACTTTTTAAACAGTAGTAGCTTACTACCAGCAGTCACTTCAGCAATAAAGTACTTAATTTCTGTACTGTCAGTAATATATAGACTACTTCTGTTAGACCAAACCATACGATAGTAGGACCGTGTCATCCAGCAGTAGTATCCTTTTCTGTAAATGAGCCAGTGAGAACTTCCATTTCATTTTCTCCTATTATATGCTTTGTAGGTGACAATTGCTTGTTATTCTTACTATTTTCAGGCTTTGCTTTCTGTGCACGACACTGTTGCTCAAAAAAACTATGATCCAATATTGCCTCCCATGCCTGATGACATTGATGAAGAAGAAGACTCTGTGAAAATAATCCGGCTTGTCAAAAACAGAGAACCGCTGGTAAGTTACTGGGATGTGTGAGATACAAGGTAATAATATAATAGACATATACCTGTGACACCGGTACATGAGCTGATAGTATAGGTGTGTGCATTTAATGTAATAATTGTTTTTTATCTTCTCTTCTGAAATACATCAGGTAAGCTTTTTAGTGTATTTGAAATGTAATTCATTGCATGCTTAGTCACCTGCAGGTCAGTTGGGGTCTACAGGGCTGCCTCTCCTGATATGCTCCTTTGTAGCAGTTCCACTCTATGGATCAAGGCCTGTTGAAAATACCATCCTGCGGGCAGGTCAAGACAGCAGTTGTCCACTCTGGAGAATTTTCTGTAGCAGCTCCTACTTTGTAGAATGGTGTTCCTGAGTTTGGAGCTTTGCAAGGCTGAATTGTTCCAATGGACTTTCTCCTAAATGAATAGGCACTTGAATTGGGTTAGTTTCTGGGGCAAGTTTCTCTAAACTGGTCTTTATTTATTGCTGTAAGGCAAGATATATTGTATTATTATTTGTAATTAACATTGTAATCTGCTTTGAGTACCTTGTTGGGGCAATGATGATAATAAATGATGATCATTTAGAATGATTAATGTGAAATTCAGGATGTAAAATGAATTACAAAATTAAAAAGTGAAGAAAAGCAACAGAAATTTCCTTTTGCTGAGGATTTCATTTGTTTTCATATTAGACTTTCTGGTGTCTTTGAAAATTCAGACATGTTTTTCATTAGGTTGTAGTCAGAGCTGAGCAAATGCCTACAGATTTTCTGTGGGAGAAACAGTATTAGGCAAAGCAGTGATTTGAGCTGTTATTTCATAAATACTATTGTTCTTGAAAAAATTATGATATTGATTAATGAAAATATAAAATAAGGAAGTACACAGAAGTAAAGATGAGTAGTTACTGGGTGGACAACAATTTCTCTAGTATATGAGAAGAAAATGTCTCTGCTGTTTGATTTACATTTTATGTTGTCATAATTTGCACACTGACAAAACTTTTATCTTCAGTGAGCTCAGGATGTTGTTTCTAGTTGACCCAAACCTTTTTGTCTTCAGCACAATCCGGACGGAAAGTGAATAGCCAATGGTCATCTAATAAACTTCATTCATGGCAGTGTGTGCATTTGAATCCATATCTCAACCACTGTAAACCACTACATCAAAGTAGTTTTTATAGTTAATGGCCTCTTGTGATATATTTTGAATGTTCACATATCAGATGTTCCTGACGTGTTCTTTTACATGGGAAAACAGGATTTAATGGTTCAACTTAATGAGGAGCCATGTTTTAAAGCTTAAATAAATGAGTCTGTGCTTGTTTGCTTCATTATTACAAACACAGCTTGGATGGAGATGGTTCTGGTGGTTTTAGTTGATGACCTCCATAGACAAAAGCCATGTTTTCTTGTTGTTCCTCCTGGATCTATCTGCAGCCTTTGCTACAGTAGACAATGCCATCCTGCTAAGGTGTTTGGAGGCAGAAGTGGGTATCTGGGGATGTGCCTTGGACTGGTTTAAGTCATTCCTCATGGAATGGACTCAAAGAGTTGCTGTTGGAAACCTGCTGTTTTAAGTATGGGAATAATCTTGCTGGGTTCCACATATTGCTAGGTCCCATGTTATATAGCCTATATGTAAAGCCTTTCGGAGAAATCATTCGTCACTATGGAATTGGATGCCATCAATATGCACATGATACCTAGCTCTGTATCTCACTATCCAAATCCCCTGGGGATGCAGAAGAGGTCCAGAGTTGTTACGTGGCAACTGTGGTCAAATAGCTGAAAGGAACAAATTGAAACAACCCAGGCAAGACAGAAGTGATGCTGGTTGGTAGCCCCCACCTTAAGGAATGACCTACCTGAGGAGGTCAGGAAAGCTCCCATGCTCCTGGCTACTTCAAACTATGCAAAACTGAAGTATAGAACTGTGGTGTAAGAAATGGCTCAGAGAGATGACTTGGTAAGGGGACTGGGTATTGTCTGCTGATGTAGGTATACTCCTACCAGGTAGTTGCCACATAGTTAAAGATGTCAGATTTAATTACTTACGCTTTGTTTCAGCAATGCATCATCACTTTGTTCAGATTTATGCTATTTTTCAAATTTCTGCAATACATACCCAATTGAAATGTCCTAGCTGTTGAACTTATTGACTTGTGGGTAATCCACCTTGGGTCTCAGTGAGAAAGGTGGGCTATGAATAAATGAATAAACTAGCAAACAATGACTTTCATAACCTAAAATCCGATAATACTGAACATGATATTCAGAATTAAGTTACCCTAGTTTGAGTGGATCAGTCCCCTGAGAAACCAACAATAAGATAGTAACCTGCTATACAAACCCATCAGTTCAGGGTACTGATTAGTTCTGCACAAGTACGTTTTCTATTCTTGCTTGTAAAACTCAACATTTTAGTATCTCGCTAACGGGCATGCAATCCAGGATTTCTGAACCAGCTAAATAGCCACATTTATGCTGATCTCACATAATTACATCTGTGCAGGATAACAGTGGAGAATCCCAAATTGTATTCAGGATGCTGGTCTCCGATGGCCAGATTATTCTGTTGCAGGTAGCTGCAGCAGAGGCAAAGCAGTGAATGAGAGGGCAGCAATGCAAAGCAGAGGCAAGCTCCGCACTACAGCAGGAGAGTGACTTGAGGCCAGCAGGAACAGGAGACAGCAGACAAAATAGATTTCTATCCAACCCTTCCATCCACACTTGAGCTCTAAAGAGCCCTTCAAGCAGCCACTGGCTGTCTTTTAAACTCCACAGCTCTGGCAAGCCTATCCCTCCTTTGCTTCAGTGTGGGTGTTTGTTGCAGTAAACAAGCTATTTTTAAAATGGCTTCATTAATCTACTAGTTTTTTAAAAAACATAGAAATGTGCACTTCTTTGAGTAGAAATTGTATATTTTTACAGTTTATCAAAAAGTTGCATGCTTGTAAAGACTACATAGAATGAAAACTGGAAGAAAAGCTTGTGGGATAGGGCAATAAATGTGAGATAGTAATGAGATTATGGTGTGGGGTAAAGAGAAATAATAGCTGTGGGGAAACTAATTTATGCCAGTTAGGTGTGTATCTGAGATGATATAAGAGATAAATGACTGGAAACTGGGGATGAGGCAACCTGGAAATAAAGGTGTGGAGAAGAGGTACAAAAACTAGCATCTGAAGAAGGAAAAAGTAAAGGGTAGAGATGAATAGAGAGAACTGACCGGCACTAAGGGGCAAGCGAATGGGATTGGTAAATGCACATCCTGGATAAGGAAGTGGCTTCTGCTTGTAATAAATAACTTATTCCTGTAGGCTTCCTCATCAGCTCCTGCGTATGTCTTGATTCATGCTGCACTTGTCTTGTACCTGTTGTATAATTGTAAAAACAGTTACAGTAATGTAAGAGAGAGCCCTCTTTTTGTAACATTGAACTCTTCCCCATATGTGTTCCAAAGAAAGTGGTGCAATGTGGAATGATTTTCAAGGTCACTTTTTTCCTTTGGCATACTCTCCAAGATTCCTTGGCTGAGTTAGAATTATTTTGTTAAGTGAGATGCTCTTCTTTTAAAGACAGATAATATAGGAGATGGGGAAAACATATTGTGTATCTTTTTAAAAAATCTGAGCAGTCAAAGATGAAATTATAACACTATTATTTTTAAAGGGGGCTACGATTAAAAGAGATGAGCATACTGGAGCAGTTGTTGTGGCTCGGATAATGCATGGAGGAGCTGCAGATAGAAGTGGTAAGAGCTTTTAAAATGTGTAGTTCCTTAAATGTAATGACCAACCAGAGCACGAAATGAACCTTAAATTTAGCAAAAGCTAAAGCCTGAACAAGCAAAGGCAAAGCCATAGCCACAGCTCTGGTTAACACACCTCAGTTTCTGAAATATAGATTACACACAACTATCAAAATAGAGCACTAGTGTGATATTTATAGCATGATAGATGCAATTCTGTGCTCTCTCATTAGTGAAAGATGTTGGGGCCCAAGTTGGGGGGAGTCATTCTCACCATCCCACTAGGGGTGTGCAGGGCCAGGTCGAGTCAGGTTTCCCGCTTTGGGTTTACCCGAAGCGGGGGGGAAATTCGGGAATACTGTGATTCCAAAGTGGCAAGCCTCTTCGGAATTATGGTATTTAACTGGCTTCTGTATGCTTTGTAAATATTCGGAGCATACTGAAGCGACTCCCCCACCCCCACCTCCCACTCCCCAGGGCAACCCCCCACCCACTTACCTTGCGCTGGAGGGAAAGGGGGGAGGGGGGATCAGCTGAGTGGCGGTGGGCCGCCGCCATTGCATTGGCAGTGGCCGTGGTGGTGTCAGCGTTGCTCAGCAGCAACTGCGGCGTCGCTTCACAGCAGCCGCCGCCACAGCGGTGGCGGCGGCACGCTGCGGTGGCTGCATTGCTTGGCGGCCATGGCTGCAGCAGCATCACTTGGCGGCGGCAGCAGCGTGGTGGCAGCGGCGGCCTGGAGCCAGCCGGCTCCTCTGCCGCTGCACCGCCTCCTGCCGCACCACCACCTCTGCCACTCTGCAGCCCTGCGGGCGGCGGGGAGGGCCAGAGCTACCACCAACCGCAGGGCCAAGTTAAGGGGGGGGCTGTTTGGATGGTGTTTAAAGGGTCCCGCCACTGCTTGCAAGCAGCGGCAGGGCCCTTTAAACTAAGCCCCGAAGCTTTCTAAATGCTTCTGAAAGCTTTGATTCGGTATTTCCAAATTGGGGCCAGTGGAAATCCCAAATCTTTATGGATTAGGTCCGATTCGGGAATTTTTCCCGAATTGGATTTCTGAACCGCACACCCCTACATCCCACCCCAAAATATGAGACTGTGTCCTGGGAATAGTTTTGTAGTTTCCTGCTTACCCAATCATTCACCTCAGCAGTCTAAATTTGTAGCACAGTTGCCTTATTTCACCAATTGTTATCTCTGAGTAGATGACTAACAATGCAATCCTAAAAAGAGTTACTTTAGTCTAAGCCCATTGAAGTCCATTGGGTTTAGTCTGGAGTAACTCTTCTTAGGATTGCAGTGTAAGGAAGGTTTGTTGTCTAGCCACTAGTGGTGCAGTGCAGCAAAAGCAAATTTTTTACCTTCCCCTCAGTGTGCTGCTGCATTAGAGATTGGGGGGAGGGGCTTTGTCTCAAGACTTCCTGGCTTCCTGATAGGGTACTTGAGCACACTAGTTTCTCCGTTCCCTCTTGATTTGAATATATTCCACTGCCTTGCAAGTTCAAGAGGGCAGTGAGTAAGATCAGTTCTCATTACGGCCACTGTCTCTTTTTCAAACTTCATATTTTTCTTCATACTTGGGAACCCCCCCCCCCCACACACACACAAACACACACACATCTCTGGCTTGCACTTCACAGTGTTGTTCACTAAGTGAGGATCCACGAGAAGATGTTCCAGTGTATTTCTAAGTCCTTACAGGAGTGCTTCATCAGCCCAAAACAGGAGCATTGTAGAACTATACAGTGTTCCTGCTCGGAGATGGAAGGCTGAAAGTTATAAAGGAAGGATACTTTTCCTCCACACTGCCTCAGGATAGATAGTTCAAGGTTGAGGCTGGCTGTCTTGAAACTTCTTTGTATATGTGGACTTCCCCCAAGTATGCATTAAGTTTATTTTTTGTTTTAAGTTTTTTATTTCTTTCTTTATTTTGCTGCCTTTGTGATCAATATAGGGTGGGGGCAAGACATTTCTCGGTTAGAGGACAGGATGATTTCAAAGTCTAAACTTTAAAAAGATGGGAGAAAAGTTTCTAACGTGGCAGTCTTTCATTTTGTACTTTAATACTGAAAACCCAAAGACAGGAAGCTTTCCTTGAAAAAAGCAGGTACTTTCTTCCTTCAAATTATTTAAGTTGGCATTTTAAACTGTCATTCAGGCTTCAGGGCCAGTAACAAAAGAGCTAAAGGAAAATAAATTCTAAAGTAAACTGTTTTTATTTGTCAAAAATAGACGTTGAAAAATATTTACTGAAAAGTGGGCCCTTCAGTTCCCTCAAATATGCCTTTGCTATCCTATACAGTTATGGACTATCAGGAGCAATACAGAGCTCTGATGCCTTTGGCTTAGGCCAAATTGGAAAGAATGTAATATGAAGAAATTTGGGGATGGACTATTTTATTAAATAAAAATGATTTATGTTAAATAATATTCTGTAGGTCTCATTCATGTTGGTGATGAACTTAAAGAAGTCAATGGAATTCCTGTAGATGATAAAAAACCGGAAGAAATTATACAAATTCTGGTAGGTTGCATTAATTTTAATAACCAGAAAATATTTTTTTTTGAAATTCATGGCTCTTGGAGAAGCATATTCATGTTTTTGAATTAGGTACTTTTCATATCCTTGTCTGGCATTCATATTGTTATTCATGCACAAAGAGGGACTGCTGAAAGTTTTTAAGTCTTCATGTTGGTGAAACACTCTTTCCTGAGCAGGAGACCAATAGCATCTATAATCTATACTGAATTGCACAAATTCCATTGGGAGGAAGTGTTAAGACACTTCTCAGCACCGTAGACAGATAAATGAGTGCTTAACATTTAAGGCAATAGTTTGCAGGTTTGCTTTTTTACGTGAGCCTAAGCAGCTCTTTGGTTCCCAGCCAGATGATAGAATAAAAGCCTAACTCCTGTTGTTGTGTGTTGACAAAACTGAACCTTGTTTCAGCATGGTCATTTGAAAGTAATCAAACCAACAGTTTATATCATTTTTTTAATGTGTGATTTCTTTGAAAACTTGGTTACAGTTGTGCAATGAACCTACTGGTTCATATCGAAAAGATTCAGACCCTTCTGGAAAAATGTAATCCACCAGTAGTTTGCTGGTGCACTGTAGAAGAATGTGTGTAAACACCTATGAGCTTGCCTATATCAGGTACACACCTGACTATATAGGTTTTATTGGCCATGTAGCAACTTGTCTATCTGCTTTTGCTTGCTCTTTAAATAAATGTAAGTTTTTAATTCCCCCCCCCAATATTTTTCAGTCCCAGTCTCAAGGAGCCATTACATTTAAAATTATACCTAGTATCAAAGAAGAAACCCCATCTAAAGAAGGCAAGGTAAGAACTTCTGAGGAAGGAGCTTTTGTCCCCATATGTAAACATTTTGGAATTGTCTTTCAGCATGTATTTGGCATGTCTGCCAGTAAGCAATAATGAGCGGGGCTAGCGGCTAGGGGCTAGGCTAGTTACATCAAAATATTAATTGTAAAGCATTCTCCTTCCAGATTTTTATGAAAGCTCTATTTGACTATGAACCCAGTGAGGATAAAGCAATTCCCTGTAAAGAAGCTGGACTTCCTTTCAGAAAAGGTGATATTCTTCAGATCATGAGCCAAGATGATGCAACCTGGTGGCAAGCCAAACTTGAAGGTGATGCCAATCCCAGAGCAGGCTTAATTCCTTCAAAACAGTTCCAGGAAAGGTGAGTTGTTACAGAGCAGAGTTTGGGTCTTTTTCCCTTGTTACTGAAAATGCAGTCAGTATACATGGAGTATAATTGGTATGCTTGCCCTTGTGGCTTACAAGGTCGATAAACTTTCAAACTTTGCCTTGTGGTAAAATGTCTGTGCTTTGTAAGACATTGCCTGAATAGTTTTGTATTTCCTTACATTTGTCTGGTTAGATTAATAATGACAAAACCTGACAGAAAAGTCCTGATCCAGTTTGGTGGGAAAAACAGATGGGAAATAATACATCATCATCTGTATCTGCATTGATGTACTGTACTATGCTGTGTAGGAAAAAGAACTGCAGCTGTTTCTGGAGAACTTACAAGCTTTGTTCTTTAGATTTCCAGTATTTAATTGTGTAGAGCTTGAGTAGATTTTAATGTTTCAGAGTTTTTTTTAAAACCTGGGTGCTTTGGAAAGATTTGATGCTGAATTTTTATTAATCCCAAAATAGCAACAAAATTGTGTTTCTCTTTCTGTCTTCCTCTGAACTACTTTATAGGAGACTTGCATTGAGGAGATGTGATATACAGGTTCAGCCACTGAAAATTTCCAATCGAAAATCATGTAAGTCTATTATCTTGTGGAAGAAAAAGCTCTTTTGGTATCACTGAAAATGGCTTGAATCCATAATATACATTTTCACTTTTATCCTTGTCAGTAGCCCCAAGTTCTTTAGAACAAGTACTGTAATTTCATTAAAGGAAAGTACTTCTTTTGTTTTCTGAAACAGCCTCATTCAGAAGGCCTTCATAAGCAAAGTAAATGTTAAAGGAAATTTAAAATATTTATTTACATTATTCAAGTTTGCCTTTCTGTCTGAGACTCAAGGATGATTGCACAGTGTAAGTCAATACAATCACCTATTGAAAGTGGCTCACTGGTTCTTCTGTTCAGAATGGTTCGCTCATTTACTATCAATTCAAGTGACAGCATCTTTGTAAAACTTACAGCAAACTGCAAACCCCCGCAACATTTACCATACCAGCCCCATATACTCAGTTACTCAAACATACTCAAATGCTGCTTCTTTTTCTCTGTACTTATTCCAATATTGAATGAATGGAGACCATTTTTATTAAAATTATTTTGTGACTTTTCCTTCCTTTACTTATATGTTTATAATTTGTAATTTTATCCATTAATATAATTTGCCATATCCTTCATAACCCTTCCTTTCTCCCTGGTACAGCTTATTTTCTCAATTTCTTCATGATCATTATTCTTGTGGTAATTATTAAATTTATTACCAAATGTCTATACTCCTATTCTTTCTGAAAAAAAACACCTAACAAATAAATCATTGGAGAACATTCAGCTTTTTGGTTTATCATTTCTACCATTTCTCTATGCGCTATATTCCAGAATTTCCCCATTATAATGTCCCTTTCTGTTTGCCACATTTCCAGTAGAGTCTGTTTTCCTGAGATCTTTGCTAATATATCTGGTTTATAATGCCATCAAAATAATTTGTAATAATTTCCCCTGATTCCAGTAGTCAAGTGAAGATTCTTTTTTATTAATCTTTCCATTTTACTGCTGAGAGAGACTCAGATCCCTTTTTACCTTCTTTTATATTCCCATTGCAAGGTGTCCAGTGATTGAATAATTAAGTATAATGTTGGCATTAAACCCCTTTGCTTCACTGAGTGAATTAACCATTCAAAGTCATTAAGCACTCTTAGGACAATACATGTTTGGAGAATGCTTAATTTGGAGGTACTAAAACATAATTCATCTAACCTTGGGTTTATTTCTTTGAAATTTCAAGTGATAGCATCTTAATGTCACAATAATGTTAAAATTGCAAGCAAGAAATCAGCATGCTGAGATAAATTGCTTTTCATTCCTAGAATTACATGGTCATGTTAATTTATTTTAGGCTCATATGTTATTAAAGTGAGTATAAATGGTCTCTCTTTACCTACATTTCCACTGTCATTTACTGTGTCGAAGTAAGTACAAAAACTATTATTCTTCCCTAAACCTTTACCTCCTTTGCTGAGTCAAGCTATGTATCTCCTGAAGTACTATATATTCAAGTGTGTGCCTCCTGAAGAAGTCTAATATTTATTGTCTGGTAATTTATTACTTTCTCAGATTCTTACTCTGCCTCACCATCACCACCATCTTGCTTGTTTTGAGTGTTCTTGGAGTTCATCATCATGCCTGCATACTAACAGTTGCTATTTCCAAGTTTGCTCAGCCAAACTTATTCAGTCTTTCTCCTTCCACTAGATGGGAATGTTTTTATAAACAAGGAGACTTGTTCAAAATATAGGCATTAAAATGATTAATTTACCGCAGAAACATTAGTCATATGTCATAAAATGCACCAGGAGCAATATGGTATCATGTTCTGTTATGTGTCTGACTTAACTGACATTACATCAAAGCAAATTCTTTGAAAGGAATAATTCCCCTGTCTATTGCATAGCTATGCAATGAAAATTAGCATGCTGAAGATCATACTTTCTGCTACAAAGCTACCTGTCAACCTGTGAATAAGTGTAGTAACATTACCTTAAATAAAATTATTTTAATGGCAGAGTTGAAGTCAGGCAGGATAGTGGAGCAGAACAACCTACATACATTTTGAAAACTCTAGTATTCAGCATCTTCTTGAGTATCCTACATAATGACCTCTAAGATAATATGGGAAATCCTCTTTAAAAAAACAAAAAAGGAGTGATAGAGTAGAATGAACTCATGGAAGAAAAAACTGTAGTAGAAAATGGTAAGGGAAGGAAGATAGATCGGATTGATAGGTTATATATTATTTATTGGATTTGTACCCATGTCCTTCCCAAAGCCTCAGGATGGTTAAGAGTTTGGATGAATTTCAGTTATAAAGGCACGATGATGTGGGCAAGCTGCTTAGGAGGCCTTCAGTCTCTGAGTGGGATCCAACCCACTTTTTAACAACTATACCTAATTCCTCTTTTTACTATGATATCCCACCACCCAGCTGGCTTTTGTCCATGCAGGTCCCATGATCCTCCAGCATAGACTTATTAGTGGTTAAAGGAAGACTATTCCTTACGTTTTTTCTCTAACAGAAAATGATTGGATCCCTATGTCATCCATAGGCAACAGTTCCTGGCTTATTAAATCTAGTCAAAAGGGATTGTTGGGACAGATCCAGGAAGCAGTAAATGCTTTGTTAAAGGAGGGGGCAGTGGCAGGTGCATTGACTGAGGCAATTGTGAAACCTCTTGTGAAGAAGCAGTGACTGGATCCAGAAGACTCTAGTAACTATTGTTCTGTGGCAAAGATTCCCCTTTTTAGCAAGTTGCTTGAGCATGTGGTAGCTGTCACTTTAAACTACCTTTTCAGGTTGTTCTGAGGATAAAATTGATGGAGAGAGATACCATGTATGCTACCCTGAGCTGCTTCTGAAGAGGGTCAGGATAAAAATATAATACATCATTAGATATAAGCCTTATCTATTAAAAGTATTCCATGCTGGTTTACAAACGGGAATAAAAATACATAAGATTCTAAAAGCAATACTCTTATAGAAGTCATGCCAATAAATAAGTGGTTGCAACGTGCAGTAAATAAGTGATCACATGCCAGACTGTCACAACAGTATTATTACGGCTCCATTTAGATCCTGGTGTTGGGTGTGTACATGGCTGCTATGCTACACATCAGAGTTTCATAATATAGAAAGTTTCAGGTAGGTAGCCGTCTTGATCTGCAGAAGAACAGCAGATCTTGTCTCTAAGGCACCAGTGAACTCAAACCCATGATCTGGAAACTGGTTGAGATGTTCTGTTTCCAAGTCTCTTCAGACATCATGGAGCCATTGCACAGCTGACCAGCCTCTTATGGAATCCTGTGGTGTAGCTATGTTGGTGCATGCTGTCCTGTGACATCTCAGTTGGGTATTCCTTCCTAAGAGAGAGTCTGAAGCTGTAGTTCTTGTAACTGTGCAGTTGAACAGTGAATTGTTCTTTAGTAGCACATAATTTTTGTATTTCATGTGCACTTCAAAGGATATACATTTCAAAGTTCTGCAGGGTACTGTTTTGCCAGAATTATATTATCAGAAGTAAATTATCAAGAATGCTTGGAAACTTGATATATCTCCAGAAATGTACAAATCTAAAAAGGACATAAAGCCACCACCGCCACCCCTTCTAGGTTCATGCTGTGCAAGACTTTTGTGGTAGTCTCCTTTTTGACTGACTAGAGGCCTGAAGAGAGGGAGATTCTGGGTAAAGGGGATTGTGTAGAAGAAAAAGCAGCCATTTACTTTTGTGAATATCTGATGCTTATTTCACCTGGAGACTATCATAATAACAGTGTCAAAGATAGCATTGGGCTGTACTTGCATGTATATGTGTCAGACGCCTTCTCAGCAGGGTCAAAGTCTGGGGCTGCAGCAGCCTCCAACATCCCTTTTTCCAAGCCACAGCCCTAGGTGAATCTCAGGGTATGGAGAAAATGATTTTTGTTGCCCCCCCTCCTCTCTCAAGCCATCCCACTCTCTACTGACTCCTTGAGAGAATTCTGGCCCTTCTTTCCTGCCCTGATCTGGGCTGGCTTAATAAAGGATTTTCTGAGAATGGGCTGTTTCTTGGCTCCCCCAATGCCATCTCTTGAGAGGCAGGCCTAGGGTGAGAGAAAGGAATCTGGGCCAATGGCCACTCTGGCTGGGCCCTCCCTTCTCCTGCTCTGCCCTTCACAGAGATTTTAAGAGCCTCCTCTCCCTGCCTGCCCAGCCCCCAGGAGGCCCCAGCTGCTGCTAGTGTCCTCCTCTGGCCTCTCTCCAGGTACAGTCTACTGCCTGAGCCCTGTCTCCCTCCTGAGTCATGTGCCGGGCCTACAAGACTCCGAGGCTGCTGCTAGTGCACTTCTGGGCATGGTCTTGCCCTTGATCCTTTCCCCACAGCCCTTGGTTGAGCTGCCTGCCTCAGTGGTGCCTGGGTGAGGTTGTTCCCTGGCAATGGCTCCTCTGGAGTACATAAGTGTAGGGCTTGGGGCGGCCACCCTGGATAATGTGTTTTTGCTATTTAAATTCGCCTTGCATTTAACATCATGTGGTTTTCAAAAGAGAGCATCAAACTTCAGGAATTAAATTCTTCAGTTTGTTTTCTATTTTACGTACAACTAAACTCATCCCACCATGAATTTTGCCATAAATATAGATGCTTTTATCTTATATTGTGGCAGCTGAGATTCTGAAATGAAGAAATATCACATTCATGTGACACAGAGAGAGCATAATTAGTAAGAGGTTTGGTAAGTTTATATCTAAGAAAAAATGAGTTGTGTTTTAAAAATAAACTTCATTAAATAGCACATTAAAGGTTTTTGAAAATTGTGTATGATACCAATTTTATGGGTTATTTGAACATTGAAAATAAAATATGTAATAGTTTGCAACTTGCTGCAATAATCCTTTCAAGCCCTGTAAACTGTTCTCCTGTTATAAGAAAAGCAAGGCACAAAACAGTCTTTATGCAAGTTTATTTTTGTCACTAAGCCAAATTGACAGTAAGCCTTGTCATTATTTCATAGTTGGTGTCTTATTTTGGCATCTAGATACTCCTCAGTCACTGTTCTTAACAAATATGGCTGACTTTGATTTCAGTCTTCTGAATGCTTTCTTGTAGAGTCTCGGTAGCTTGTCTTGCAGTATTGCTGTGGGCACAGCATTCATCTGGAGTTCAGTCTCTAACAGTGCAATCCTTAAAAAAGTTACACCAGTCTAAGCCAATTGAAATCATTGGGCTTAGACTGGAGTAACTCTGGTTAGGATTGCACTGTAAATGTAGACATTTGTTGTTTCATTAAAGAGTACTATTGAAATTCATTGTATTGCACTCGATTTTAAGAACACATCATTACTTTTTGTTTGGGGAGGGGCTGTGGTTCAGTGGTAGAGCATCTGCTTGGTGTGCAGAAGGTCCCAGGCTCTGTCCCTGGCACTTCCAGCTTTAAGAAAAAAGATTGGGGTAGTAGATGATGTGAGAGATCTCTACTTGAGAACCTGCAGACCCATCGCCAATCTGAATAGACAGTATTGACCTTGATGGACCAGTGGTCTGATTTGGTATAAGGCAGCTTCATGTGTTTGTGTATGTTTGTTTCTCATATGCTTCTTGTAAATCTTGTATCCTATATATTGCCTAATTAAACCTGTGCTAGTTTAGCAGAAATGTCTCAAGCATTGATTTGTTGTGATTATAGAGAATTGCCGTATGACAGAATGGAGAACAGAAGCACTCGTGCTTTTCAACAGTACACTAGATAGTCATACATCTACTACATGTACAGCAAATGTTTAGCTTGCCCTGAAGCATATTCATGTTGATTAGTATGAGATGGACTTTTGCTATTTCTCAGTCATCTCAGATTAATCAGAAATCAGTCTTCTTTTGCACAAATCCTAAATTTTGTTCAAGTAACTTGTTGATTATTTTTTAAATCAACTTCTTTCCATGTATCTTACAACTACCTTCTTCCTTAGATTTTTTGCATGTTTCATCTTTCTTGGTTTATTCCAGCACTGCATGCAGTTCAAGTCTGTGATATATTTGGCATGAATATGTAGACCATGAAAAGAAGTCAGAATTTGGCCATAGGCTTGCTTCAGAGAGGCAGGTGCCCATCTGACTGGTTGATTGCTATGCAGCTTTATAGCTGGAGCTTGAGAACAATCACTGGCAAGATCTAGGCAAATTTTAACCATACCAGTTCAAGTCTGCCCTTCTGTGAGGTGATATAATGGCAAAGGTCCACCAGAACAGTTTTGTTATACAATGTTCAACATATATACAGTCACCTAGTAGTTTAGATGGAAGAGACTTTTCCATTCCCTCTGAACTAAGCTAGTTTAATTCAACTGATGCGGAAATGTTCCACACTTGGAGCTTGAACTCTTCTCCCTGCCCTATCCCAGCTGCTATTTTATTTCCAAATAAGAGAAAAACAGCTTCTCACTCTCTGTGTGTGAGGGGCGGGGGCGGGAGGGATGTGTAACATATAAGGCATATATCCATATATTTTGTATGTCAGCTATCTGTAACCCTGCCTTATGGTCCAAGAGGATAGGTCATCTGAAATAATGTTATCAGCAGTCATACGGCGGCTGTGGGGCAGACAGGCAGGGAACAGTTCAAAGAAAATCTGCACTGTGACACTGAGAAATCTCTGTCTTTTGGTGCTACACCTCTGAAGATGCCATCCACAGCTGCTGGCGAAATGTCAGGAACTACAATGCCAAGACCACGGGAATACAGCCCGGAAAACCCACAACAACCAAAATCTGCATCATTGCCCTGGAGGTGATGAACAAAGGAAAGCACTAGGCATGAACTTTGAAGAAGGCAACAACCTGTAAAAAAGTCTTAGTGTAAAAACAGAGTTGAAAAGTGGCATTTATTCCCTCCAAATGCTAAATAGAATTTGAATATTTAGAGTTGTTTTTTTCTGTAGATAAACTAAATTATATCCAGGCTAGTACAGGCAAGACCATTCCCTAATCATGATCTAGGAATCTATATAATTCTTCCTCCTTTTTTGGTTTGTTTTTGTGTCTTGACAGTGCTAGCCATTGCTGATGCTAATTAGAGTGAGTTTGTAACCAGGGTTTGATTATTCTAGATTATAAATGAACTTTGGTTCATTGTTGTGGGAACTGCGCATGTGCAGACCAGCTGTGGACATTCCAAAGCTCCTTTGCACATGCTCCCCCCTGCACATCTGTAAAAGGGAGGATGAGCAGCTCCCTGCACTTACCTTTGGAGATGTAAAGTCTTTGTTTTGGAAGTGCAGGTTCTGTCAGTTTTCCCAAACAATGAAGAATATGAACTTGGCTGGAGACTGTTTTTAACAAGGGTCTCCCTTGTACATACATGCACGTTGTAGTTCACATGACTCCAAAGTATGATCTTAACATGTTCTTTATGCAAATTTGTGATTGTATGTTTTTCCAGTTTCATTAAGTGTTGAAAATAATGTGATAAAATGTAAATCATATCTGTTTGTTTTTTGGCTGTTCTAAGCTGAGGAAGCAGTTGAGTGTGGTAGGTGTTTATTTCCTAAGTTTTTATCTTTCAATTCTTTCACTGTGTCTTCAGTCCATGTAATCACTCTGCCTCCTATTTTTCCCTTTTGTGCTTCTCAGAGGAAATTAAAGGTACATGTACAAGTTTCCCTGCATAGACGAGTAATTTTATTCACTGAACATCTAGATGCAGCTGGATTTAAGAGATGGGTTGTGGAATGGGTTTAGGCCATCTCTGCTCTAGAAGCAATTACAATTACTACAGATATTACAATACATTTAGTAGTAATGTTCAGTGATTTCATTACTGCTATTTAGTTCCAATCTCAAGAATCATGGTAGCAGAAGTCCCTGGGCAAGCTGCTGTGCCCACAAAGAAATAGCTTCTAGTGCACATAGTGAAGGTATGGGCTTCCATATGCATTATCACATTGTCAGATGTGCGCTGCAATCCTAAAACCACTTCCTTGGGAGTGAGTCCCATTGAATAAAGTATATTAGTGAGTAGGCTACTAAGGATTGTGCCAATAGACTCTTCCTTTAGGACAGTAGGAATTCTGTTCCACTAGCATAGAAGAGCAAACAGCAGTGACACATTTCTGTGAATGGATTGAGCTCGCAGGCTTGGAATGAATGTTTGCCAAAACATCTGAAACAAAAAGAGATACTGCTTTAATAAAAAAAAACCTGGTTGGTCTAAAAATGCTGATGGTTTTATTGCATGATTTTAAAAGACCGCTTTTTAAATTCAAATCTTAAGAACCTGATTTATTAACTGCAAGTCAGATGTAAATCCAGCTACATAGTATGTTGGGGTTCTATCTCATGAAAACTCTTGTGCTTCAAGAAATCTGTTAGGCTTAAAGGATGTCACATGACTCTTTTTAGTCCTTGCAAGCTGTAAGGAATTTGTGTTTGGAATACTGTTTTCTAGTGCAGCTTACTGATTTTGATTCCCTCAACCAGTAATCTATTCTGCTGTTTGTCATTTTTAACGATCTAGAAAGCTGTACCTCTGCTTTATCAAAGGACCTTAAAATATAAGAACTGTTAGTATTTTATATTTTAAAAAGGCTTGTAGTCATAAAAACCTTTCTGTCTGATCCACTGAGCCAATGCAAAAATGCAAAAACTCTTAATATTCTTTCTAAGTATGGTTCTCTGCCTTTCTGTTTCAACTGTTATATTTATCTTGTAATATAGAGTAGAATTTAAAAAATACTTTTTTATTTGCTGCCATGAAGAAGGCAATAAAAAGATGAAAAATATGCATGCTGCTATGTTCCAGGATCTCTTGCTGAACTATAGAACAATACACTGATTGATTTTTAAGCAATGGCATAGTGAAGGCTTTTTATGCTATTCTTTCTACAATTGTCATTTTAAGAAACTCTTCTTTTGCATTTATGGCTGAGCTTCTAACTATTCTGCTTTATTTCTTGGCTTTTGTTCTGTATGCTTTTACACTTCATCCAGAAGAAGCTGAATGTGCTGGTCACAACAGTGGAGTCCATATAGGTGAGCAGTTGCTTACAAAACATTTTCTTTCTCAGCTTTTTCCTGGATGGGCCATGGGGTTGCAGGTAACCAATGGGCATGTTTGCATGTTATTAGTCTGTTAAACTTTTTAAAAATGGCTCACTGGATTTGACACAAAGGATTTGCATACTATCTCTGTGTAGTATATTTTGGTAATATTGAAACAGAGAAACTCAAAACACTGCCTTGATTTGGGGAAAATTGCTAAGAAGTATTATTTTTAAAGCAATTAGTAACTGTATTAAGTCTAACTTAGTGTTACATGTCTTCAAAGATAATTTGTCTTCAACGGTTGCATTAGAAGCATAAGTGGATCATTACCAGTAAGTAACACCACCAGCATTTTATCTTGTTTGATTAGCCCTTTTTATATAAAAAAAGAAACCAGAGAAGGGGGTGATTAAAATGGAGAGAGAGAAATAAAATTTATGACATGTTCCTGTCACAAAATATGTAGAAGAAAGAATCTATATTAATTCCAGTTTTCTCACGAATTCCAGAAAACTGAATCTGTCAACATCCCCTCTTCCATATAGCTAATAATGGTACTAGGGACAACAAAAGTGTATATAATACAAATTATGTTGGTCTCATATTGGGTGCAGGTTGGTGCTGAAGAGGCGTCCTGGTATGGAAAGAGTTAAACTACTGTTTGAGGGAGAATTCTTGAAGGGGGGCAGGCAAGATTATTTACTTGTCACTGATAGTATCTTGAACTGGCTCATCTCTGCACATTTTCCTCTAGAAATTTCACTGGTAGTGTCAGTGTACATAAGAACACAAAACCTAGATTTTGCTGGGTTACACAAGCAGGACAAGGAAGCAATAACTAGGGGAGTGCGCTTCGGGTATCCAATTTGGGTAAAATACTCGAATTGGACGCTACTTGTAATGATTCAGGATTCCTGAATCAGGGCCAGCATGATGGCCCCAATTCAGAAATCCCAAATCAAAGCTTCCACGAAGCATTTGGGTTGCTTCGGAAGCTTTGGGGCAACTTTAAAGGGCCCCTTGCAAGCGGCAGTTCCCTTTAAAGTATCAGCTGTTAGGTGGCTGGGGGAGAGTTCCCCCTCCACCGCCTAACAGCTGATAGTATAAAGGGACCTGCGCTTGCAAGCTGGCAGGGCCATTTAAACCAGCACCTGGCAGGCAACAGGAGGGGATCCCCCCCAGCCGCCTGACAGCTGATAGTTTAAAAAGACTTGCCCCTTGCAAGCAGCAAGGCTCTTTAAACAACCCAACCCCCACACCCCCATAGCCCTAGCCCCAACCCCACCCCAGCTCCTCACAAGCCCCAGCCCCCCACTTACCTTACCTCTGATGTTGAGGGCGGGCAGTGAAGCCTCCTCCGCTGCCTTGCAGACCTACAACAGAAAAGGGAAAAAACACCCTTTCCTCCCCTCCCCTCAAATGGCAGCCGCGGCTGCCATTTGAGGGGCAAACAGCACCCTTTTAGGCTTCCTCCAGTGCCCTGCAGGCCCTTTTTGGCTTCCTTTGCTGTCACACAGGCTGTGGAGGAGGCCGGAAAGGGCCCTCCTGCACTTCAAATGACAGCCACAGTTGTCATTTGAGAGGCAGGAGGGCCCTTTTCAGCCTCCTTTGCTGCCTGCTCTGCAGCCGAGGAAACCTAAAGGGGCCCTCCTGCACTTCAAATGACAGCCACAGTTGTCATTTGAGAGGCAGGAGGGCCCTTTTCAGCCTCCTTTGCTGCATGCTCTGCAGTGGCGAAAGCCTAAAAGGGCCCTTTCTGCCCCTCAAATGGCAGCTGTGGCTGTCATTTGAGGAGCAGGAGGGCCCTTTGCAGCCTTCTTCCCTGCCCTGTGGGCCTCCAGTGCAGCAGAGAAAGCCAAAAAGAGCCCTTTCCACCTCTCAAATGACAGCCGCAGCTGCCATTTGAGGGGCGAAAAGGGCATTTTTTCCCTTCTTCTCTGCTGCAGGTTTGCAAGGCAGGGGTGGAGACCTTCATTGCCCACCCCCAACATCAGGTAAGGTAAGTGGGGGGTGGGCTGTTTAAAGAGGGTTGAGCTGTTTAAAGGAGGGAATCCCCCCCCTGCCACCTGCCAGCTGATAGTTTAAAGGGACCTGGCAGGTGGGTGGGGGTGCTGGGAGAAAACCCAGCCCCCTGAGTCACTTTGGAATGCTCCGAATCTTTAGGGAGCATTCCGAAGCGATTCAAACACCCAAATCCGAAGCAGCTTGCCACTTCGGCTTTTGGGTGTTCCTGAATGTTTTTCCTGCTTCTGGAAAATCCGAAGCAGGAAACCCGAATATTTTTGGGCTGCACACCCCTAGCAATAACCTTTTGTAGTTGTTTTCCCCCAACTGGTGTTCAGTGGCATACTGCTGTGAACAGGGAAGTTCCCATTAGCCATAATGTAGCTGCAGATAGTTTTAGTCTCCATGCAGCTGAAATGCTGTTTACTCACTTACACAAGCCTTGTCTGAGATTTGAACTAGAACTTGTTCTATCCTTAAAGCAACAAGCCAGATAAAGTTTCTGGGTGGAATTTGCCCTAAACAGATACTTAACCAAGAAGCAAGAGGCAACCCTGGTCAACAAGACTGCAAATGAAACGCTCAAAAACCAGTCAACACAGTCTCCTAAGAATACAATGCAATATACGGCAAATGCATAAATTCAAAGTGCTCTTGTGCTATTTTACAAGATTAATCATCTGTTATTATGAAATGTCATGATTACGCACAAGTGTCTGTGTGCCTAATAGGTTCATCTGTTGATCCCAGTTAGTTAGTTCACTCTACATGGATCCTCTGTGGAGATGGATCCTCAGTTCCCCTCTGACTTCAGCCTGGTCAGTTGGTATTTCTCCCTTGGCCAGTCATACTCAGACAGAAACTGTTCTACCATTAAGAAGAGACTGATTGCTGAATAGTTTGGAAAGATGCCAATACATTTGAGATCTCCTACAGCACAACTGTTCCCTGTATCTTATTTTTTCTGTGAAAATCAAGAGGACTGTGCTTAGGGTGTGAGACCACAGTCTGCTCCATCCTGTCCTAAGGAAGCATCTATGCTTTATGAGTAGGGGTGTGCACCGCCAAAAAATTTGGGTTTCCCGCTTCGGGTTCACGGCGGCCATTTGAGGGGCAGGAAGGGCCTTCTCCACTGCTGCACAGCCCCACAGAGCAGTGGGGAAGGCCGAAGCCACCTCCTCCGGCCCTTCCTGTCCCTCAAATGGCAGCCACAGCGGCTATTTGAGGGGCAGAAAGGACCTCCTCTGCCGTGGTGCAGCCCTACAGGGCGGCAGGGAGGGCTGGAGCCACCACCGCGCCGCCGCCTCCAGACCCGCAGCGGCCTCACAAGGTGGCAGGGAAGGCCGGAGCCACCGCCTCCAGCCCTTCCTGCCCCTCAAATGGTAGCCGCGGTGGCCATTTGAGGGGCAGGAAGGGCCTTCTCCGTCTCCATTGCCGTCACACTGCCCCACAGTTCGGCAGGGAGGGCTGGAGCCACCACTGCACCACCTCCTCCGGGCCCGCAGCAGCCCACAGGTCCTCTGAGAATATCAGATCCAGCAATGCGCAGCTCCACAGGGCAGCGGGGAAGGCTGGAGCCACCGCTGCCATGCCGCAGCCTCCACCACCTCGGCAGCAGAGTCAAGGTAAAAAACAAAACATGAGAGTCTGATCCCTCACTTCTCTGCCAGAGTTTGTGTTCCAATCTCAAATTGCAAAGCAAGGTATTGAGATACAAGAAATATCCCAGTTTATAAACTATTAATTAAGTCTTCTGTTTCCAGTTGAAAATAAATCCTTCCCAAAGCAGAGCCAAGAAAGATTTAAAAAAACCCAGCACATAACTCCCTTCAGTAAAAAGCCGCTGCGAGGGGGGGGGGGAAGAGCTGCCAGTCTGTCCCTCTCCCTTCACTCTTTTTCGAGTATTACTTCAAAGGCACTTATCATTTGGCATTTCTTGGCAATTAAACTCACAGTTCAGATGGAGCTATAAATCTCATTTCCAGCAACAAACGAAAGAAAGAAGAAAAGTCCATTAATTCATTCCGACTGTCTCAGGTAATCGACCCTCGGGGGGGTTTTTTGTTTGTTTGTTTTTTAAACAATTTTTATTGGATTAGATATCATTTAATTTCTAGTTACAATCAATTTCCCTGTTTCCCAATTCTAACCCCCTCCCTTTCCCCCCCTTTTGTTGACTTCCAACAGTTTTCCAACCGTTTGTCCCTTTCCCTTACTCATTTTACATTCTTTCTATCTAACAAACATATACTTTCACTTTCTTCTAAGCTTATCTATATAACTATATAACTATATAGCACAATATTCTTTCTGTCTTCTTACTTACTTTAACAACTAAATCACAATATTTCAATAGTAATAATACATAACTAAATGCTATCTTCTTTTTAGTAATAATCCTTTAACTATTTTTAGTACTCTGTACTCTGTCTTGTAATCCCTTCTTCAATATGGGACAATTTATCCCTTTTTGCATAGTTTCAAATACTTCCATAAACAATACATTCATATAAGTCAACCAATTTAACTTATACTCTATATATTACTTTTTCTTCATATCTTATCTTCATTCTACTTTAATTGTATTATTATATTACTTTAAATGTGCAACTTTGTAATTATCATCAAAAATCGTCAACCAATTTGACCCATATATATCTTCAAACCAACTCATTCAGTTTAGTACATTGTACAATTTTTACCAACAATAATATTGATTAGTCTATTCTTGTAATTAATTATTTTCTATTATTATACTATATATAATAATCTAATAAAATAACTGCTTAGAAATTCACATTTATCTTCCCCCCCCCCCCCGGTAAAGTCACCTCCCTCTGCATTTATTATATTTTAGTAGTTCTCAAACTGCCACAGTTCTCCTCCCACCTCCCATTTCTTGACTAAATATTGTTTCAGCTTCTCCCAATCCGTGTTAAACTGTCCTGGATCAAGGTTTCTCAATTTTCTTGTCATTTTGTCCATTTCCGCCATATACAGCAATTTGTATATCCAGTCCTCGAAAGTTGGCACTTCTTGTACTTTCCATTTTTGCGCATACAAAAGTCTGGCCGCTGCTGTCATGTAAAATAACAATGTCCTGTGTTGAGCTGGAATATCCTCCATTCCCAAGTTCAGTAGCAGGAGTTCTGGGTTCTTATTGATTTGAAATTGTAAAATCTCACTTATTGCTCTTATTATTTCCCCCCAGTACTGCCTAGCGACCTCACATGTCCACCACATATGGTACAAAGATCCCTCATGTTTTTTACATTTCCAGCATTTATTGGACATATTCAAGTTCCCTAGCGCAATTTTCTTTGGTGTCATATACCAATGATAAATCATTTTGTAGACATTCTCTTTAATGTTAGTGCATGTCGTAGTCTTCATTATATTCTTCCACAAGTATTCCCACGCCTCCATTGTTATTTCTTTATTAAAGTTTATGGCCCACTTCACCATTTGTACTTTGACTATTTCATCTTCAGTGTACCATTTCAACAGTATTTTATACACCTTAGAGATTTCCTTCTTATCCTCTTGTAGAAGTGTCTGCTCTAATTCCGAATTCTCCATTCTTATCCCACCCTTCGCACAGTCCGAATTGTAGAGATCTCTAATCTGCCTATACTGAAACCAATCATAATTTGGAGATAACTCGTCCTGTGTCTTTATTTTAAGTTTAGAAAGTTCTGTTCGGGTTATCTCCTTATATGTTAAACACTGTTGTTCGTTGTCGACAGTTCTTGGATCTATTACTTCATATGGAACCACCCATGAGGGGGTTCCTTCTTGTAAGTAATCTCTGTTCTTCTTCCAGGTTGTATATAGGCTTCTCTGTATATAGTGGTGTAGAAACATAGAATTTGCCTTTACTTTTTCGTACCATAAATATGCATGCCAACCGAATATTTTTTTATATCCTTCTAGGGCCAATAGTTTCCGGTTTTTCAGCGTTATCCAATCTTTCAGCCACACTAAACAAATTGCGTCATAGTAAAGTCTTAGGTTGGGCAGTTGCATTCCGCCTCTTTCTTTTGCATCTTGTAGAACTTTCATTTTCACTCGAGGCTTTTTGCCTGCCCAAACAAAGTCTGATATTTTTCTCTGCCATTTTTCAAACTGCTTGGAATCTTGAATGATTGGTATTGTCTGTAGCAAAAACATTACTCTTGGTAACACATTCATCTTAACTGCTGCTATACTTCCCAACCATGACAGATTCAGTCTATTCCATTTAATCAGGTCTTGCTCTATCTGAGTCCATAATTTTTCATAATTATTTTTAAATAGATCTATATTCTTTGCAGTCAGTTCAATTCCCAAATATTTCACCTTGCTTGTTACTTCACAGTCTGTTATTTCCATTAACAATTGTTGTTTTTGCTTGGTCATATTTTTACATAGTATCTTTGACTTCTTTTTGTTAATATAAAACCCTGCCAAATCTCCGAATTCCTTAATCTTCTCTATCACTTTTGGCATGTTCTCCATTGGGTCTTCCACAATTAACATTATGTCGTCCGCAAATGCTCTGACCTTATATGAAAAGTCCTTTATTTTTATTCCACGAATTTCTTCATCTTGTCGTATCTGTATCATCAAAATCTCCAATACCAGAATAAATAACAGCGGAGACAGTGGGCAACCTTGTCTTGTTCCTTTACCTATAGTTAATTTCTTAGTAACCTCGTCATTTACCACAATTGCTGCATTCTGGTCTCTGTAAATTTCTTTTACTGCTCTTATAAATCTTTCTCCCGTTTGTAGCTTTTCCATAGTGGCAAACATAAAGTCCCAGTTCAAATTGTCAAACGCTTTTTCAGCATCCACAAAGAAGAAACCAACCTCTTTATCACAACGCTTATCATAGTATTCAATAGCATTTATCACTGTCCTTAAATTATCTTTAATTTGTCTGTTTGGCAAAAAACCTGCTTGTTCCTCCTCAATAACTTCTGAAAGCCATCCCTTCACTCTTTCCGCCAGTATCTTCGCAAAGATTTTATAGTCATTGTTAAGTAACGATATAGGTCTATAATTTTTCACATTGGTCAGGTCTTGCCCTTCTTTGGGGATCAATGATATATTAGCTTCATTCCAGGTATCTGGAATCCGTTGATCCTTTAACACACCATTGATCACCTCTTTTAGGAACGGTGCCAGCTCATTGGCCATTACCTTATAAAATTTTGCTGTAAGTCCATCTGGCCCTGGCGCCTTTCCCAGATTTGTTGACTGTATTGCCTTTCTTATTTCTTCCTCCGTTACTTCATTATTCAGTTTGTCTCTCCAGGCTTCCAAAATTACTGGGAGCTTCATTTTCTCCAAATATGTCGCTATTGAATCTTTATTCACCTCTTTCTTGTTACACAATTTAGCATAGAATTTATAAAAGGCTCTACTAATGGATGTCTGTTCCAAACACATTTTATTATCTTCACTAATTTTATTTATTATTTTCTTCTCCTTTCTCTTCTTCAATTGCCATGCCAAATATTTCCCAGGTTTATTTGCACCTTCAAACGCTTTTTGGTTCAATCTTTTCAGATTCCACTCCAGTTCTTTATTATTCATTGCTGTCAACTGTTCTTGAAGTATTTTAATGTCTTGATAGATTTTCTTTTTCCCTGGTCTTTTCTTTAACTGTATTTCTTTGGCTTTTATTTTCTCCATAATCTCCTGTCTCTTCTCCTCTTTTTTCTTTCTGGCTCTTCCATTTAAGTCCATTAGTATGCCCCTGATTACTGCCTTATAGGTGTCCCATACCTTGTTGGTTGGTACTTCTCTATTCATATTATATTGTATGAAGAACTTTGTCTCTCTTCTCAGCATCTCCATGTTTTCTCCCTCTTGTAGCAAATCCTCATTTATTCTCCATCCTTTCCTTTTGCTCCTTTTCCCCAGCTTCCACATAATTGGGTTATGATCCGAGCCTACCATCTGCATTATTTCCACCTCCTTAGTCCATAACGCTAAGTCTTTTGAGGCCCAGATCATATCAATTCTTGATAACGTAGAATGTCTTGCGGAGAAAAACGTAAATTGTCTACTTTTGGGATTTTGCCTTCTCCATACATCTTCTAAGGTCTCCTGTTGTATCAGTTCAAAAAACAACTTTGGTAATAATCCTCTTTTCTTTTGTGTAGTTATTGATTTTTTGTCTAGTTCCAAGTTTGTCACTCCATTGAAATCTCCAGCAAGAATTATCTGGTCATATGAAAGTTCATCTAATTGCTTCCTCAAATCCTCAAAGAAGCCTTCTTTTGCTCCGTTAGGTGCGTAGATTCCAATTACCAGCACTTTCTTTAGGTTCCATATACATTCCACTGCTAAAAATCTGGCTTCCACATCCTTCATTACAAGCTTTGGCTGTAGCTCCTCTTTTATATACAACACCACTCCTCTTTTTTTCTTATTAGAGGCCGCTACAAAATCATTGCCCAATTTTTTCCATTTTAAATACTTTACGTCTTGTTTTCGAATATGAGTCTCTTGCAAACATACAATATCACATTTTTGTTTTAATAGCCAGTGGAAAATACTTTTTCTCTTATTCGGTGAATTAAGTCCATTTACATTCCAAGATAAAGCTTTACACTCCATGATTATAATCTTGTTGCTGGTAAGTCCTTTTCATTGTCCCTTATAAACCGCTCCATCTCTAGTTCAGATCTAATGCGCTTTTTTGCTCCTCCAAATTCAAAGGACACTCCTTCTGGTAATTCCCATCTGTACCTTATTTTCATGTCCTTCAGAATCTGAATTAGAGCTTTGTATTTTTTCCGATCTGATAACACCGATCTGGGTATTTCCTTCATAATAATAATCGTCTTGCCATCAATCTCCAATGGATCTTGAAACTGTTTAGTCACTATTTTCTCTTTCATGTTTCGAGTCGTGAACTGCACAATCACGTCTCTTGGTAGTTTCCTCTGGGTCGCAATTCTTGAGTTTACACGATATACCACATCTAGGATAGCCACAACTTCCTCCTCCTCCTTTCCCAGGTATTCAGCTAACACCTCGGTAATCTGCTCTTGAGCTGTCTTTCCTTCCACTTCCGGCAAGCCGCGAAATCTCAGCTGTTTCTCCATGTGTTTACTTTCCGCAACCGCCATTCTTCCCCTCATCAGCCTCATCTCTGTTTGTTGCGTATCAGCTAGATTCTCCACCGCACCTTCCACTGCTTTAACTCTTTGCTGTATTCCTTGCAAGTCATTTTGCATTGTCTCCATACCTTTCTTCACTTCTGCGAGCTCACTTTTCACTGTCTGTTTAACCTCTTTAATCAACTCCGGTTTCATATCCTTAAGTTCTTTAATCACTTCTAGGAGTTTTTTGTCCAAGTTTTCTATTGCCGATTGCCACTCTTTTTTCGACATCGTGGGGCTTGCTTTAGCTCGCTCCCACGAGTCCGCTCTCTTCCTTAGCTCCGTGGCGATTAATCTAACGTCCTTTTAGTTTAAATGTCCCGTTCTTTTCCAAAAAAAACTTTTAAAGAGTCCAAAATGTCGGGCGTCTTTTCTCTATGGTTCCTCTATGATTTTTGTAATCCAATATGGCTTACTTCCGCTTTCGCTGAAGCCGCGGTTCTTCCCCTTTCAAAGATGGCGATTCCCTTCTTCCTGCCCTCTGGCAGGAGCCGCTTCTCTCCAGCAACTCTATTGTTATTACGTACTTCCTGTTTCCCGACTTCCCTCAGTGACTCTCGCGATGGTGAAATTTTCTCACAGCCCAGTAACCGCAAGTATTCAAAACAATAGTCCAGTTTCTTTAATAACTTCGTTAAACTTATTCCTTTTTCTAATACAACTCTTGCCGAGTCTTCCTCTTCTTATAGTTAGTCTGTTGCAGTTTAAAATCTACTTTTAATTCTTGTTTGCTTTTAGCAATTGTCCCGATTCGGAAGATAGTGATCTTTACCTTCTCATTCACTTTCCTTGGGTTGTAATTGCTGTTTCAATCTTAGAATCCCCTCCACTCTTCCTTCCCCTGTTGAAGCTTGGGTACATAGGTCTTATGCCAACCGCATTGGCCCCAGGACTGCCGCAGAGATCGTAGCTGACCTGTCACAGGGTGGGACCTCAAGGGTCAGGAGAGAGGTCCATTGCGCAGGACCCCCCCCCTCGCCCGAGATCGACACGCCCTGAGGTCTTGAGCGTTCTTTGCCTGTTCTCCGCCTGAGAACAGTCGGCCGCGGGCTAAAATGCCCCCGCCGGCCGCTTAAAACGGCAGTCCGGTCAGCTCCGCGATTGGAGCTGCGTCAGACCTCCATAAATCCCAAACCGGAAGTCGACCCTCGGGTTGTTTGCCTTCACTGTGGCGCTAGGAATCGATCCTAGGTCTGCCCTATCAGCTGCTACTGACAAGGGCGACCACACAGGATTACTTCCCAACTGTCCGGCACTCTCCAGGTGTCGGTTAGGGTGTCAACCCCCCCTCCCAGGTGGGGCAGTTTAGTTCCCTCTAGAGCAGAGCTCTGAGGTTAGCTGCTTCACTCATACATATCCTGAAGTCGTCTCCGCTATTGAATAATCTTGTGTTGAGGTTCCCCCATCTTTCTCTAATCTTTCTTCCGCCTTCAATCTCATTTTCCTCTTACCCACTTCCTTGCGTTTTCTCCCATATCTTCCAGTGAAATTCTCCATCTTATGGATTGAATCAATTTTAAATCTCTGTCCTTCAAAGTAGAAAGTAACCCCTTCAGGGGTTAACCATCGAAAGGAGATTGAATCTTCATTTAATTTAGCTGTTAGCGGTATATATTCCTTTAGTTTTTGCCGTATTTTCCATGGAATTTCCTTCAACACTGTTATCTCTTTATCTTGAATCTTGAGTGGTTTATCATGTAATGTTCTCAGAATATGGTCTCTAGTTACACGTCTTGTAAATTTAATATGAACTTCTCTTGGCACATTGTTCTTTTTTGCATATATTGAGTTAACTCTATAAAATCGATTTCTCTGGCAATCTCCTCTGGTTCTAGAAATTCAGCCAAGGCTTCTGTCATTTCTGTCATCAGGTCCTCTCCCTTCTGTTCTGATATGTTTTGAAATCTTAAAATAAATGGGGGTTGTATGCATTTCACATAATAAAAAACAAAACTTCACAAGTTACAAGGGGGGGAATACAATGAATCAATGTAACAAAGATATATAGAAAAAACACGGGGCAAGTTCTACACTTTGCTCTGCTTTCAATAGCATTTACTATATCCTTCAATCTTCTTAATAAGTACTTATACTAAAACATACAATTCCTTATACCTCTTACATAGTGACTAATTTCATCATTGTTGTTTACATTTGTTGTCTTTCGTGCTATAAAGTAATTTCTACCGTCTAGCTATTTCCTCTATCTCTCTTAGTCTTTATAACCTTCATTTGGTGGGATACATCAATAACCAGTGGATCTGACTTAGGAAGTATAGGAGTCTATGTAGCATGGAATAATATATATATGAACTAATATTATCTATTATTTATATACACCTTAAAAAAGAGATTGTCTGGAGCTTAGTATAATTGCTCTTTTTGCTGCCTAAATTTTATTTTTTTCTTGACATTTATTTAAGATATTCTTACCCCTTTCTTCTCCATTTATTTAGTCACATAATTGCATCTGTCTAATCTGTTTTCTTTTAATTTCTTTCTTTTTATCATTCCATCTTGAGCATATCACACAGATTATTATGTTCTTACATCTTTCCAGCATATACTAATAGTATTATTTTTCTATACCAATAGTATGTGATTTTTACAGTTAATTTTCTAAGTTTTTATGTCTTCCCATATTTTCAGTTATCTATTACATCATTATTTCAGTTAATTTATTGTTTGGAAAGATGGGTGCCATAACTACATTTGTATATCTAATAGTTTTTAAGTCTTGGTCTTTCAAATATCCTTCATCCTCGTTCCAGCTAACTTGTTGTTTACAGGGATGGGCGCCTTGTATTTCTTTTTCTTCTTTTCTCAGTTTGCTATCCATTTAATTTTCATTTTTTTTCTTTTGTAGTTGAAAAATGCAGTTGAATTATTCAAATCTTTGAGCGAGTATTGGTTGGTGTAGCTTGAAGTAACTTGAGGTTGTGGTATAAGGTCTGGCCGGGTATCTTGCCATTTACCTTTCTTCATGTCATCCCAGAGTTCCTTTGTCCTCTTCTTTATCCCTCTTCTTTTGTTTCCAGGTCCTTTAGTTCGTATAGATTTTTGCTGAGGGGCTTTCATTCCATGTCCCTGTATATCAGTTTCCGGCTCCTTGTCTACTAGCTCTTGATTTTACCTGAATTGTTATTGCGTATTGTTCATTATATCCTTCATCTCGATCAGTTCCACCCTCAAATTAATCATTTGGTTTAAAACTTCTTCCATACAGATCTGTCTCATATCTAAGCATATGGTCCACTGTAGGGACTTTCCCTTCTCCATCTCTCCAACAATTGTCAGTATATGAATTGGCAAAAATCCCAAATGTTTCCTTTGGTCAGGCTTCAGTAGCACAGACAATTTTTCAGTGTGCGTGGGCGGCGGGAATCTGGCTTCTTTCCAAGACACACAAGCAGCAAGAATTCTCTCCTTTGTTTCCCCTTCTAGTAGATTTTAACACCATATTTAAAGCTCACATCCCCAGCAAGTCTAAGACGTTAATCTCACTCCCTCTCCTGCATCAACGTTTGCAAATTCAGTATGTAGTATCACTGGAATAGCCAGATTATATAGATACACACAGACAAGAAGAGCCGCAATGTCTTAAATCATAGTATGCACCAGCAATTTTCAGTTAGCTGTTATCTTGCAAAATATTCCATCTTCTCAAATTGTTTCCATACGTAATTTTTTCTTCGACACTTCTAAACGAAAAAAACTTTTAGTTAACAATACAAAGTCTCCAGTATCTTCTTTTTTCTAATCAGTAAGGTTAGGATGTCTAATTCTTAAACCATAGAGTCAGTTTCCAAAACAATTCAGAGTTAATTGGAGAAATTCAGACTTACACAGAGGAGGTTATCTAAAGCAGTTGTAAGCAGAAGATTATTGCAGTTTGAAGTAAGAATGCTTAGACCAGTGGCTAGAAGCTAATTACCAAAATGGTTCCATGTCGTCTTGAGCAAAAGGATTTTGTTTGGAGTGATCCCTCTCAGCTTCATCCAAGAGTCTCTCTCCAACTCACATCCCAGGTTTGGGGGTCATCTCCAATGTCCCCTGTGAGTCCAAAAGCCTCTGGACCCCCCCAGACGATTAGGATCAGATTATGTCTTGAGGAGTTTCTCCAGACACAACTGACTCTCACTACTGCCGTACCAGAAGTCCAGCTGTCTCACTCTTTATATCCACTGTTTTAATTTGTTCAGCCAAATCCTGAGTTACCCGTTCATTTTCAGCCAATTGTGCCTGGAAGTCATTCATCTTTCCTTTTAATTCCACCACTTCTGTATTTAAATTCTTAATTTGTTCTACAAATTAAGCACACCCCTATTTGTGAGTGCTGGTTAAAAGAGGCATGCATATTGTGCTCACCCATAAGACAATAGACTGGAGCCAGCAGATCCATTTTGCTAATAGTAGTGCTGGGGGAAGGTGCTACTGTTAGCAGAATGGATCCACAAAATCCAATTAGATGTTCTGCTGGTATCCTTAGCCAAACCATTTTTAACCCATACAGAGAAGTTTTCTAAGTACTGCATTTATAATACATTAGTATAAACTTGTTGCACTTACATACATTTTACCTGTTAATAGACTTTTCTGTTTCCCTGAGAATGTGTAATAGTGTATGTGTAATAATCCCTAGTTGTTTTCTTGTATTCAGACAACCAGAATTATATTTAAGATGATGATATAAACATTTAATATTTTGTCTAATGCTTTCCATAACAATCTAGGGGACAATTTTCCATTGACAAAAGAAAAAAAATAGTTAAAATAGATGCTTGAATATTCCTAGCAAGAAAACTTCTTCACGGCATCTATCTGTAGCAAGTTAATTTCTGAACTGCTTTAGCAGCAATGGAAATGAATGAGACATTATAAACTTGGCATCTAATTGATATTTCAGAATCTTTTGTTATTGAGGGTTCTGAATACCAAAAAGGCTCTTATTATATGAGTTGTATGCTGTTATAACTTCAATCATGACATAATTATTAGAGTATGTGACTAGAACACTCATTGAACTTATTGAGCCATGACAGAGCTTTACCTTACCTAGCAAGGCAGCAACGAAGATGAAATGGGATCATCCCCATATATTCCATTTTGAGCTCCTTCGGGGAAGGATACAGTATAAATATAAGGAGTAATGCTATATACTTTAAGCCACTTCTACCAAAATGAAATGGTTTTGATTTGGAGTCAGGGTCCCAGGGGCCCAAGAGAGGGTACAAGAGGCAAGGGACAGCAGAGCACTTACATCCTGTGTGCATGCTACATTTATGCATGTTCCTACTCTCTCCCTCTGCTGATGAATCCCAGTGCACGGGGGGCAGCAGGTGGGGGCAGGGGATTCCTTACCCCAGGTGAGGGAATGGCAAGCCTATTGGAAGTAGAATCCTGGAAATAGCATACCATTAAAGTCCAGTGTAGACATAGTTCTGTTAAGAATTTAACAGTGAAATCATCTAGAGCTACTCCAGTCTAAGCCTGTTGAAATCAGTGTGCTAAGACTGAAGTAACTCTGTATCAGATTGCACTGCAAGTCTGGAACACAGTCCTTGGTTGTTTTTCTTCCTTCTGTCCTCTTCCCAACTCTATCTTCCTTACCAGCAGAGATTTAGTCTCATATTTACACTGATGGTAGCCCTTGTTTACTCTAATCAGGGTTTCCCTCTTAACCAGGGTTAAAAGCAGGTTTGAGGGCTCTGGTACATATTTTATATATATACTAATCACCAAGATACTTAAATTCAGAAATTGGAGCCATGAACAGACAAGACAGATCTTCCTACACACCTGAAAAATGCCTCAGGTTTGCAGAAAAATATGAAATCTTAAAGAAAAGAGCGCCTGTAGCTTTAACCAGATGCTTTCAGTCGCTGTTACTAGGCATCTGTAACAGTTTAGTCAGTAATTTGATCTTGGTTTCCATCAGTAAAAGGCAAGGGGAGGGGGCAGGGACATTTTCAGGGCAGTTTTGGCCTTTGAGGAAGGCTTCATTGGGGCCAGGCCCAGAAGCAACTTGATACCACATGAGTTGCTTGGCTCATTCAGACCTGGCTGCTTGCTGCTGTCAGACGCTCACCTGTCCTGCCCAACGAGACCCTATGTAATGTTTGTTTGTGCTCTGATACTATGGGTATAACTAAAGGCTGAAGTTATTTCTTGACAGAAAGTATGCAAGGGAGGGGCTGTCTCTACTGTTATCTATATGTTCTCCTACACCTCTCTCGTCCAAGCTTGGGAAGTGGCACTTGCACCCATGACCTTGAGACTTTTCCTACATCAGCTCTGCCTTTTCCGGCCTAGATACTTCCTCTTGAACTTAGCTGACCTTTACCTCAAGGGGGAGGGGATCTGGGAAACCAGAGTTTGAATCACCACTCTGCTGTGGAAGCTCACTGGACTCCCGTCACATACTCTCAGCCTAACATATCTCTCAGAATTGTTATGAGGCAAGGAGAATGATCTTAGCTGCTTTGGGTCCCCGTTGTGGAAAAAGGAAGTATATAAATGAAGTAAATTAAGAAATATAGGTAAAAATGGAGGGAAATAAAAGGGAGGTTGTTTAGTGAACCTGAAGGAGAGAAGAACATATTGTGGGGGAGGGTGAAGACATGGAGGCAGACAAAGATGGATGGAAAGGAGAGAAGGAAACAAGGAAAATGAAGAAAGCTAAGGTGGGCAGGGAAGGGAAAGAGAACATGATGAGGGAAGGGAAAATGAGATTCCCCCCCCCCCAGCAAGTCCTTGCAGATCTCACACTTGTCTAATGCTAAATCATAATTAAGGCTGGTATGGGAAGGGGAAGGGGAGAAGAGCCCCGTGGCGCAGAGTGGCAAGCCGCAGTACTACAGCCCAAGCTCTGTTCACGACCTGAGTTCGATCCTGGCGAAAGCTAGGTTCAAACAGCTGGCTCAAGGTTGACTCAGCCTTCCATCCTTCCAAGGTCGGTAAAATGAGTACTCAGTTTCCTGGGGGTAAAGTGTAGATGACTGGGGAAGACAATGGCAAACCACCCCATAAAACAAGTCTGCCAAGTAAACATCGTGATGTGACATTCCCCCATGGGTCAGTAATGACTCTGTGCTTGCTTTACCTTACCTTATGGGAAGGCGAATTCATGCCAGATAGTTGAAGAAACAAGGTGCTGCCTTAGTCTATGACCTGCACTAAACATGGTTGTAGGATTAGTGGCATTGAGCCAAAATTGTAAGATTCCTCTGTTTAAAATACATAATGTGAAACTGTAGTGGCATCACATTTCCAGGATAAGTTCATTTTCACTTTTTTGAAGTCTTATTCTGATGTGAGAAATTACACGTGCTTATGGTGCAGTCCTAAGCAAAGTTACACTCTTCCAAGATCATTGACTTCAGTGAGCTTAGGAAAGTTGTGTAGGATTGTATTCTTAATTAACTTGCTGCAGATGGGAGCAGTATAGAAATACCTGAAATACTTACTATTTTGGAAAATTGATACATGATACTTTATTTGTCCATAATTAGGATGAAACTGCATTCAGGTTGTGTACACAGAACCACCATGTTGAATTGTATCTTTAGCTTTACATTGTGAGCCTGCAGGCAAAGCCTCATTCATTTCTGTATTTATAAAATGCCTAATTTGTTATGGATTCTTGATTAATAAGCATAATTTCCATAATAGGTTTTCTGTGACTGTCATGAGCTGCTAGAAACTGGAAAGAGCACTGTTTTTCCATGGAACAGAAAGTAAAGTTTCCTGCATAGTTGGTAGATAGTAATGCTTATTTAGAACTGAGAAAATAGCAATGCATGGAGAAGTAAAGGATTTTAAATGGTATGAATTATCTTGGTGAGATACAGATTAAGACATAAAATCTCTCGTTGTGGAATTTAATGTCTATAGTGGCTGCCCCCAAGAATCAAGGTCTCAATTAATAATGTGTACCAAGTATGTAATGCTGGCCCTCACAGGGTAGGGTGCTAAGTAAGTCTAAAAGGTCATCCTAAAGCAGAGTTACACCCTTTCAACTCCCATTGGGGAGATGGGCTTCCAAGGGTGTAACTTTGCTTGAGATGGCACTGGAAAATATACTGGAAATTGAAGATTCAGCAAATCTTTTTGCATTTGGACATTTTTCTTTTGCAGATTATATGAGGGAAAGTTTTTTGGAGTTAATTGGCGTTTAATCAGTACCATGCTAAAGTTAATTTTGTAAAGGTTACAGAATCAGGCTGTGTTCGGATATTGCATTGAGTCTGAACCTGGCTTTTTGTAGGCTTGCATGTATGCCTCACCTCTCCATTCTCCCTGTTTCCTTCTTGCAAAGAACATGAGGGAGTCTGGTTTAAAGCTCACTTCTTTTACCCCATAACTTGTGAATACAGCCCCCAGACTTAGAATGTTGACTTGGCTGAAGAAAGACCATCCCATTTGCTGCATTCATACATCATGGGCAACTTCAGTTATTTTTACACTAGGATTTCTTCATTGTACTCGAGTCAAGAAGAGAAGAGGAACAAAATATGCTCAGCAGCCCAACATCAAACTGAGGTTCATGCAAATTTGGGCTTAATGTTAGCTTGATGTCTGAATACAGCCTAGTCTCAACTTTGCTGAGGTTTGGTTTCCAAATCTGAACAATACCCTTTTCTTTTGGTGAATTGTAATACTAAAATGCATTACTTCAGTAATCATTCATACTAACAGAGGTCTTTCCTCTAGAGAAACCTACATGTTTTAGTTTGTTCCATTTTTTGTTGTTGTGAGTTGAATAAGGTATCTTAGGAAGTTCTGACTCTCGGAAGCTCATACCCTGGAAATCTAGTTCGTCTTTAAGGTGCTACTGGACCATAATCTTGCATATATCCTAAAATGTATACACCAAACTATTTTTGTCATGTCAAAAATGTCAGGCACTGGTACTGGTTAATATACACGCATTGGTCAGAATCCATATGTACCTAACATGTACCTAACATATGGATTCTGACCAATCCGTGTATATTAACATTGTGAAGGAATATGCAAATATATTATGGCTGATGAAGAAGCTTTGTGAAACGGACTATATTGGTAGCTAGCATACCCGTTGCCAACTTCTGCTGTCGTATATATCATTAATGTTATATATATACATAAAAAACAAGTAGATATCATTTCTAGAATCACACTTATTATTCTAGGTTAGTCACAAAACCCCTCTTTTTTCTATTGTTCATGTTTCTTAATCCATAAATTCAGATCCATAAATTCAAATCCTTGTTATCCATTTCATGCAAAAAGTCTATAAACTTTCCATTCAGTCAAGAGGATATGTTTTCAATAGTTGTCTGTTTTATGCAGTATTTAATATAATATTAATTATATATTGGTTATTACAGTTAATATTAATACAGTTGACAGGATCTGATTAACATAATTCAAGGATGTGACTTTAGTAATAATTTTAAAGAAATGTTCATCATTTGAACATTTCTTTAAAATGTTCCTTTGAATCTGTGTGGGCATTAAATATATGTCAGTTATAACTGGGAACATGTGTAGATAAATTGACAGTTTGTAGCCTGGAGGGCTCTATTGTTAACCTTGAAAACAATTGTTAAAATCATCATTGTTTCTCTTTTCTTTTCTCATTTAATGCAAAATTCCCTGATCTTCATGGCAGCAGGGATCAATTTGAATGTGTGGACCTTTTTTGTTGTCAGTGTGTTAATGGATTTCCACCCCTTACTATACCACTGCTTTTTTTTTTTAACAAATTCCTCTAAATTTCTAAAATGTCTTTTTCTTCTGCAACAAATCCTCGTTGAAATCAACACTTTGGAGGAAGAACTATTTGCAGTGCCTTTGCAAAAGGATATATTTTGAAACTGAAGGGAAGCAGCAAGCAGCATGCTTGAGGGTGCATTTGTTGCATATGAGATGGTTGCTTGGTTGATTTACATTAACACTTTATTCTTTTTTTTTTAATCTTGTGATTCCAGCTAGTTTTAGGAGAAGTTTTCGTCTAAGCAGAAAAGACAGAAAAACAAACAAGACTATGTATGAATGCAAGAAGAGTGATCAATATGATACTGCAGATGTCCCAACCTATGAGGAAGTAGCAAAATATAGACGGCAGCCTAATGAGAAATACAGACTTGTTGTCTTGGTTGGTAAGTTTTAGTTCCTGAACTGAGAAGCTTGAAATGTGTTGTTTCTTGTTCTTACACAGGTTTTGTTCCCTCAGCAAGATCATAAGGGCTGAACAATTTCTCAGTGAATGTCATAATTATTGGCTTAGATTCTGATCTCCTGTTCTGCTTGTAGAAGGCACTTCTGCAAATGAAAGTGGGGAAGGGCAATTTTGTCAATTCCCCCTTCTCTCTGCATCCCCCCACTTCAATCTCCACGATATTTCTGGAGTCTGCTGACCCCCTGGGGGCACAATATTGGAGAGGAATAGACTGTAGTGAAAGGGGAGGTGGGAAAGTTACTGTTTTATGTAAAGCAGCTCCATTTGCACTTCATAGTTAACACATAATTGCTTCGATCCTAAGGCATAGGTGCCAGATCCATCTAGGAAATGGAGAGCATAGTTTCTTACAGTGTAGAACTAAGTAGTTCTTCAGAAGAAATTGGTCTGCATATGACCATATGGTTATGTAGCTCTAGCTTCTTGACAAACCACAAATAAATGTCCTGTGCATTTTCTGTTTTTGGAACCATAATTATGATCAGATAGGCATTATCACTGATCTCTTGTTTGGAGGTGCAGACTGAATTCAACCACAGTTCCTACAGCCTGGAGAAATTCAATCAGCAGGCCACTTATTTTGTGCTCCTATAGCTTCATCAGGGCCAGCAATTGCCAAGTATGCCCATAAATGCAAGGAACAATATTCTCAAAATACTGCTTAATGGTTCAGCAAAGTACAATGGTTCATGGCAACACATCAGCTGAAAATAATGGCATGGAGAGGTGCAGACATGGCATTTCTGCCCCCCCCCCCAAATTGGACCTCTCCCTTTTACCCAGGTCCAGGTTTATCAGGATAACGTTTATGAAAGCTTGAGATGTGTCTGGGAGCATTCATGTGTTAGTGTTCCACCCGTTCTCTAAAGGATTCATCAAAGTCCACCTCACTAAATAATAAAGCTTGTTGTGCTTTATTTTAGAGTCTAGGATTTCTTTTACTTCATAGTGAACTTGTCCATCCAGTAGCATTAGATGAGGGGCTCCCTCTTCTGGATGCCATTGGTCAGGTGGGGGAGCCTTTTTCAGAAGGATGAAGTGGAATACAGGATGGATTTGTCTTAAGTTCTTGGGGAGTTCTATTTCAACAGTCACTTCATTGATTAATTTCTTAATAGGAAACGGTCCTAGGTATCTCCATTCTAGCTTTTTGCTTGGTTGCTCCCCTTTTATATTTTTTGTGGAGATGTACACAAAATCTCCTGGTTGCAGTGTCCATTGTTCAGAACGTTTTCTGTCAACAAACTTTTTATAATCCTCTTTTGCTTTGTTCAGAGTCTTTTGTATAATTTCCCATTGGGAAGTCAGTTGACTCCACCATTCTCCCAAATTTCCTGGTTGTCAGGAGTTAGGAGTTGTTGTAAATGGGAAGACTGTTCCCTCATAGCCTTGCACTATTTTAAAAGGAGAAGCTCCTATAGAGCTGTGTATTGAGTTGTTATACGCATATTCAGTGAAATGAAGAAAATCAATCCAATCATCTTGTTGATAGTTAATGTAACACCTTAAAAACTGTTCTAGCACTTCATTTGTGCATTCTGATTGCCTGTCATTCTTGGGATGATAGGCAGAGCTAAGTCCCTGTTCAATTCCAGCAATTTTGAGAAGCTCCTGCCAGAAGTTAGCAGTGAACTGTGGACCCCTGTTGGATTTTACCTTATTAGGAAAAGAGTGCAGTCTGACCACATGTTTCATGAAAAGGCTGGCCATTTTTTTAGCTGTAGGGATTGTAGTACATGGAACAAAATGAGCTTGTTTTGAAAACAAATCCACCACTACTAAAACGACTGTATATCCTTTCGAGGGGGGAAGATCTGTGATAAAGTCCATTGAAATCACAGCCTATGGTCTAGGAGGGGTCTGTAAGGGTTGCAACAGTCCAGGGGTTTTTCCCCATTATACACACTGGGCATGAAGCTACATATAGAGACACATCTTTTCTTATAGCTGGCCACCAGAATTGTCTCTGTACTAGATGTAGGGTTTTGAGGTACCCAAAATGTCCAGCAAGCTTTGCATCATGGCACTGTTGTGATACTTCTTTTCTCAGGCTAGCTGGAATGTATAATTTGTCCATTCAGTACCAGTTCCCATCTTCTCCTTGTTTCAGACCAGCTTTGGGCAATTCTCTCCCCCCCCCCCACTTTTTCTGTTTCAGCTTTAACTCGCTCTCCCCATTCAGAGAGATCACATTTTGGGCTGTTTTGTATTTTTGCAACTTGGCTGTGTGTTGTCAGTGCTCCTCCCAGTTGAGCTGGTGAAAAAACTGTATCAATTATCTCCTCCCTCTGGCTGTCATGTTGGGGCATGCACGAGAGCACATCCACTAAGAAATCTGATCAGCTGGGGAGGTACTTCAACGTAAAGTTGAACTTGGAAAAGAAATCCACCCACCTTAACTGTTTGATGCTTAATCTATGGGGGGGTGCGCAACGCTTCTAGATTTTTGTGATCAGTCCACAATTCAAAAGGAAATTTAGCCCCCTCCAACCAGTGCTGCCAGGTGGCAAGCACAAATTTTACAGCAGAAGCTTCCTTCTCCCATACACTCCAATTGCATTCAGTTTCAGATATTTCTCACAGGATATTTCTCATTTCTCACGCATTCCTCACGGGGTCTCATAGCCGATCCTACCGGCAGGTTCATCATCTCCTGTACCACGTGTGCAGTTTGTCCCGCCATTGTCGGGAGAACTGTGTACATCTTGGAAGGCGCATCTTGCTGCGTCTGGCCCCCAGATCGGTTTACTAGCCCGGAAGCAGCGCCTGACTCAACCATGGTGTAGGTGCTATCATTACCTGGGAAATCCAATAAGTCCTGCCCGTTCCTCGTGGGTAATCCAGGCCCCCCTGGTATTTGTAAATCCATTTGGGTTAGAGTACGCTGGGTATCCGTAGCGCCTCTCATCCAACCCCTCGTGAGTCCCGTTAATGCCAGTACTTCGTATCTCATCATGTGAAGTTGTTCACTGAGGTAATCCAAACGATCCTCTCCTTGAAGTTCAGCCCCATCCTCCGGCTCTGGCAAATCCCGGGCGAGGAACAGGCTCCCTTGGCAAAGGCTCTTCCATCACTTATGATCCTTTTGGCTTAACTCGGGGTCCCCCCCCTTTTAAAGGAATGTCCGGAGGCGGTTCAAGTCCCCATGGTAAATAACTGTACATCCATAGTGGGGAGCTTACATAGTATCCAAGCTCATCATCCCACCACAAGTCTGTTTCACTCTTGTCCCGGCAATTGCTCGTTCTCAAGGTGTTTTGGGAAGTTCCAAATGAGAAGTCCCCCATCGGCTCTACCCCCAACTCGTCCTTGATGATTGAGAGCAGCTGAGGCTCCAGCGAAACGTTTGACAGCTCCGTCGATTCCAGGCAGCATCCAAACAGTATTCCTTGATGATTGAGAGCAACTGAGGCTCCAGAGAAACATTTGACAGCCCCACGATTCCAGGCAGTGTCCAAACAGTACTCCTCTGTGCCTTGCTTTCTCCTCCCAGGGTCTGCGTGCCCATTGCCGAGGGTTTGGGAGAGTTGTCCATGTAAGATGAGTGGCCCCCTTTTTAGGGATTGCTCCCAATTCTCTAGGAGTCCTTCCAGGGGGTTGCATTTGGTCCCAGCCGAAAGACTGGGTGGTTAGTTGAGTCCTCTGGCTCCGTGGGCCCTGGGTCTGGCTTTGACAATGTGAAGCCGATAGCCATCCTCCAAAGGTAACAGGTACAGAGGAATTAAGAAAGGATTTCCTGTCAAAATGTCAGGTCTATGGATGACAGGCAATGCCAGATAGATCCCTGTACCCTCACAGCAAGCATTCCATGGTCTTGGTTTAAAAGGCTTTATTCAAGGAATCAAATCCTGTTCATAGATACGTCCACAGGTTGATCAGAAGTTGACAGGAATAACAAGGTCTGTAAAAACTATGGTTCATATAGGTCCCAAGTACACATCCCCCCTCCCAACAGGAAAACATAACTTTTGGCACGAAGTTCTGAGAACTCCCTAAATAGTTTACATGCTTCCTCTAGACAAAGGAGAGAGGCAACAGATTTAGAATGAAACACGGTATTCTTCTTTCCCCTGAGAACTAGCAGGTTTGCAAGGTCAGAGTCACTGAGCTTCAAAACACAAAGAGAGAAGACATTCTGATTACAGCAGGCCTGAGAATACAAGGCAAGTTATGGCATCAGCAATATGATATCAAGACACAGCATAGAACAATGGTTCAGCACAGTACAATGGTTCATGGCAACGCATCAGCTGAAAATAATGGCATGGATGGGTGCAGACATGACAATTTTGTCTTCCAGCTTGTAATGGTGACAGGCTAACATGCAGGTACATCCTCAGTGCACTTCAGAGGATTCATAATAGTTGTGGCAATGACAGATAATGGCTAGCTAAAAATAATGGGTTGATAAAAGTTTACCTAGTTGGGTTGGTCAGATTACATGAGGATTCACTATATGTAAACAGTAAGGGAAGGAGAAGGCTATCTTCCGACTGTAAGGGTCCAAAAGAAGAGGTAGCTGATACCCTGCTCTTCTAATGTGAAAGTTATCTGCAGCTACAATCATTCCCTTTGCTAGTTCAAAGTCTTCTGATCATTGAAGAGGAAAAATATGAGTTTAAAAGTTAGCATAGAGAACACTGCATTACTGAGGTTCAGTTTCTTAAAAAGCTAATGTTTGTATCACTTCTCAGTTTCCCATAAAAAGGAATCCTGTCTTCTTACATGGAAGCTAAGTAGCTGTGTTCTATCTGCAGACTCTTGCTTTGTAAATGGTCTCAACCGACTCTGGAGCCAGTAATTCCCAAACACAACTGCAGTCTTAATCCAGGGATTTCTTATTAAGGTGTTTCAGCAAAGGAGTCAGACTTCATCAATTGTGCTTCCTTTAAAGTTTTAGGATGTTGCTTTTCTACTATTTCTATGACTCAAGGGAATACTCATCTAGTATTTCACCAGTAGTGAAGCTTAAGAATGTAACATCATAGCAAATAATCCTCCAAACATTACTGATGTGTTTTATATTCATGTTACCTTTTTCTTCACAATATTTTAAGATTTTTGTTATTCCCCTTGTTGGGTTTTCAAAATATCCAGAATCATTCCATTGTAACTTAGAAATGGTGTCAAAGGGACTAGTATCCATCTGTAATGGTGGAATGAACTGTTCACTGCTCTGTGCTATTCTTCTTTCCAGTAGAATTACGGTGTCTCTATAGCTAAGCTCATCATAGTCTCAGAACTCGACACAATACATAAGTATAGGGACGATTTCAAAATCAGACAGTAATCACATTTCATCATAAAACTGGGTCCTCTCCTCCCCCCTTCCTGTCTGAAGACTGCTCATTGACTTGTATCCTGATCTATGGAAGTTTCAGTGAATAGTGAGACAAACTTGGCATTCTGGTTTTCCAAATTAATAAACATTTCTCTCTCATGGTGTTGAACTTGAAATTGACCAATGCATTCTTAACTGCTGAAAGCTGTAGTCAGTTTTCATTTCCAAGATAATGGGAGACCACACTGTGTATATTAGTTTGCACGGAAGTACAGGAGCATGAATTGGAAGACTCAAGGGCATTACCTTTTGGAGGGAAATGAGCAATAATTTTGAAAGAGTGGGGGAAAAAATCAGGTTGAACAGAGTAGGAGGGAAAGGGAATATATTCTTTCATATACCCCTTTTCTGCTCCAGAGACTCTGCTTGAAATTTGAGAATTTCACTGGAGTATCTTTGGATCCAAGTCCTCTAGACTGAGTTTTTAACAAGATGAATCTTTAGGAATTCCACCATCATGCCTCAGAAAATCAACCTGGGGGTTCTTGTCTCTAGTCAGCTATCTCAGAGTCTGATGTCACTTTTTGTGTGTTCTCACTCTTATTAGTGCATTGTCCTATTGAGTATATTTTCATAAATTCTAGTTAAAGTACAACTATATTAACTTTTTTTCTAGTACTTGTTACATTGCATTTTTGTTTCTTTTGCAGTAGTATGTAGGCTAACGCTTCATTAGCAGAGTTTCTCCATTTAAAAAGTTGCAGACCAGAAGAAATATGACCCTCTATCGGGGACTGTTATGAACTGTAGAACTGCTGTTTTTATATAGTTCATGTCCAAGGGAGTGCTTAAAATCAGTTTTTAATAAACAGCTTTGTCATTCTTTAACGTACAAGTTCAGGCACCTACTACTGTGAGCGAAAGATTGTGGGTTGTACACAGCAAGTAATAACATGGTTGAGTTGATTTTACACCTATATCAACAGAGTTCTGTGAAAAGTGTGATACATAGACTTTTTATAACAAAATCGCATATGCTGGCTCTGAGGAATATCTAGAAATTTCATTTTATTTTGGTGATAATAAATCAAATGAAGAAAGTGTGCTTTTACAGTAACAAAAGCAGTCCACAGATTTATTGCCGGCTTCACTAATTTTGATGTTTTTCTCTTGGTATTTAGGGCAGCTTAAGTCTGGCCAACATCATAAAAATGTTTTAGGTAAAAAGTGGAAAAACTGGCTCTATTATGGGGACAGTAGAAATGATCAGATTTAAAAGCTTTCTGTAAACTAGTAGCAGTATCTAGTATGACGTGTGAAGTACAGTTTTACTGTTAGTGCCAAGAAACACAAGGACAAATAATTAAATTTTCACATAATTGGTCATGGCAAAAATGTTCAGCTACACTAACTGAAAACACAATTTAAAATAACTGTCTGCCAATAAGGTATTTCATCTAACTTTATTTTAAATTACTTTATTCTAAATTTACAGAATGTAAATTCCCTGTAACATAGTCTGAACTTTTGCTTGTACTTTTTAATTGGTAGTAAAATAAGTTATTTTAAAAGGACCTTGATTAGTCACGTTATTTCTCAGTCTCCAAGAAACTCATTCCTGACTTCCACATATCTTCTGCAGTAAGCTGATCCTTGACACATTTATTTGTTATATAGGTTTAAGTTCACAGCCTAGTCATTTGCTTTGCAGTGCTTTTACTTCTGTGTAAAAAATTTGCAAAATCATTCACTTCTTGTCAGTCTTACCAATTAATATTTATGTATTTATTTAAAACATTTGTATGCTGTTTTTCCACCCAAAATTGGATCCCCGTGGCCAATAGATCGCTTTATTTATGAAATTTATACCCTGCCCCTTTTCTCTCATCATGAAGGCATCTCACAAATTTTTTAAAAAACATAATTTTTTTAAAAAAATTAAAACCGTCAAAACAAAAGCACATCATTCAAACAATTAAAACCAAATTAAAACACACAATACAATACAATAAAATACACATACATAAAAACAAGAGTTAAAAACAAGACAGTGGCTTACCTCTTTCCCTTTTTATCCAGCATAAACTATTTTTTTAAAATTTCTTTGGAGGCCTTGCCTGCCCCTCCCCCTGCCCCATCATTATTTTCCTGCCTATTACATCTCTTGCAGGGCGCCACGCTCTGCAGATAAACAACTCCTGGTAGTCCCCGGCCCCGAGGGACATCTGGCTGGCCTCTACCAGGGCCAGGGCTTTTTCTGCCCTGGCCCCAGCCTGGTGGAACACCCTCCCGCTGGAAATCCAGGCCCTGCGGGACCTATTACAGTTCCACAGGGCCTGTAAAACAGAGATGATCCGTCAGGCCTTTTGTTGAGGACCAGCGGGTGTCCTATCTAAGATCACTACCTCTTCTATGACTGCCCTCGGCTATGTGTTTTACCTACAGCTATGACTTATGCAGGTTTTTTATTAGTATCCAAAGTAGCCTATATATAATGGTGCCAGAGTATTTTAATATAAGTTTTTAAATCTGTTTTTAAAGTTGACTATTAATTTATTGTGTTTTAATGATGATATGAGCCGCCCTGAGCTCATTTGTGGGGAGGGGGGGATATAAGTCTAAATAAATAAATAAATAAATAAGGAGGTTGAAACCACGTTTCTTGGATTTATCTGGGGGTTTGGATCTACCCAAAATCCCGTGGAGTTGCCGTAAGTTGGCTGCAACTTGACAGCACTTTACACACACAGCTTTCATGTTGAATTTGTATTTCTGCATAAGAAACAACTTGGATTTTCAAAGTTAATGTCAAGTCATTTTTAACTGTAAGTAAAATAAAAGTGACCAGTATGGCTTAGTGGTGAGAGAAAATGTAGTATACTAGTTAGAGACTCTGGCCAGGATGACAGAATACAGCAGACAGATCCCTGGTTCATTATAGCAAGAACGAACACCAAAAGGGAAAGGGCTTCCTCAAGAAGACTGTACCAAAGAAATATAAAGGAAGCACGCCAAGAATTATTATATTGCCCTATGTACAATAATACACTCAAAATTACAACAATGGGTGCAATGACAATTGTTTACAATAATCGTAAGAGCAAGAAAAGTTCAATATTTACAATAATCATAGGAGCAAGAAAAGTTTCATCAAATCCTATTGAACATTCAACAAGTAAGTGGTAATCCCGTTGCTGTTAATGCATAATGTCCCAAAGTCCGTGGAAGCTAATTGAAGGCATCCAGTAACGCTGAGTGGCAGGAACGCTGAGTGGCAACGAGCATACCGGTCCCATTCAATTTGGCTCGTTTCAGGATAAAACCTTCATCAGGCCACCAACCTATAAATTATCATTAAAAGTCCATCATAGACCATGCCACAATAACAATCATAAATACAATATCCAAATGCACTAATTAATACTCACTATTTTGATTCCAACATAATCTTAACACGTGAAGTTAACCACCAGGTACAAAGTCAATGTAAAGTCCATTCAAAGGTAAGGGGGAGATCATTCTTAAGACCATAAATACTGTCATCATTAAAAAAATCAATTAAGTGCTTTCACTGAACCATTTCATTAAACTCTGATCCTGAAAAGACCCACATCTATATATGGAGTCTACTTTTTAAAAGGGAACAGGACCAAATTGGAATCCTGAAGAACTAATGTTCTCCATTGCGAATGACCCCCCAGGCACACCAATATTTTATTCAGGTTAAAATTATATTGTTAGAAAGGGTATTTATCCTTTATATCCTTAAGAGAATTTTCGTCTCAAATACAGACCAGAGAACTCCACAGTCTGCCTAATTATCCAAGTTATTTATACACCACAATGGGTGTTGAATCAAAGACATTCATTAAAAACGGAGAAAGAATTGGTCAAAGCAAGAGATAGTGACAGCTGTCAGGGGAGCCCGTCCCTATCCGGTTTAAGTTATCACGGAAATCACAAGAAGACTGAATAGTCAATTTCAGTATTTAGACCCTGCGGAACCATGGTTTTTAATCTAAAAATCCATCTAATCTCTGCCTGCAAGAGGCGACGTTTATTCGCTCCCAATTTAGGTAACACCTCCAATACTGAAAATTTGAAGGTTTTGTCCCTCCCATGCGTCTGCCACAGATGCTGGTGGAGTGTTGTTATCTCACTACAGTTTTTAACCCGTGAAACGTGTTCCTGGATCCGCTGACGGATCGGCCGGGTAGTGCAGCCTACATATAGGAGGGGACAGGCACATTGAAGTAGGTAAACTACATTATCAGTATTACAAGTGGAGAACCCTTTTGATTGGGCTGATTGACTAGATGACGGATAATTTATATCTCTAAGGTCACAAGACAGGGCTCACACACTGCAATGTCCGCAGGGGAAATGCCCCTGCGGCAAGGATTTTTCTTCCAAAGGTATTCTAAAATCGGAATGAACTAGTAAGTCCTTTAAGTTCCTAGTGCGGCGAAATCCTATTCTTGGTGGAGACTCACATCCCGGAATCTCAAGGAGGATGTGCCAGTACTTCCTAATGATCTTAGTAATCGGGCCAGATAGAGGAGAATAGTCAATGGCCCAAGAGATGCCCGTGGTTGCAGGATCCTTCTGCCTATAAGTAAGTAATTGCAGTCGGGTCAATCCGAAAGGGAAGGAAGAATGGACAAAATTCTTTCTCGCTCGTCAACAGAAAAGGCAAAAGTATCCCTGTAATCAGTCATTTTGCCCAGCAAACAACAACGAACACCAAAAGGGAAAGGGCTTCCTCAAGAAGACTGTACCAAAGAAATATAAAGGAAGCACGCCAAGAATTATTATATTGCCCTATGTACAATAATACACTCAAAATTACAACAATGGGTGCAATGACAATTGTTTACAATAATCGTAAGAGCAAGAAAAGTTCAATATTTACAATAATCATAGGAGCAAGAAAAGTTTCATCAAATCCTATTGAACATTCAACAAGTAAGTGGTAATCACGTTGCTGTTAATGCATAATGTCCCAAAGTCCGTGGAAGCTAATTGAAGGCATCCAGTAACGCTGAGTGGCAGGAACGCTGAGTGGCAACGAGCATACCGGTCCCATTCAATTTGGCTCGTTTCAGGATAAAACCTTCATCAGGCCACCAACCTATAAATTATCATTAAAAGTCCATCATAGACCATGCCACAATAACAATCATAAATACAATATCCAAATGCACTAATTAATACTCACTATTTTGATTCCAACATAATCTTAACACGTGAAGTTAACCACCAGGTACAAAGTCAATGTAAAGTCCATTCAAAGGTAAGGGGGAGATCATTCTTAAGACCATAAATACTGTCATCATTAAAAAAATCAATTAAGTGCATTCACTGAACCATTTCATTAAACTCTGATCCTGAAAAGACCCACATCTATATATAATCCACCTTTACGCCACCAGTCTCAGACGTCCAACTAGAGACCTTTGAGAAATTAGTACTTAAAGAGGTAGAACTTTTGGAAGGCCAGCCTAGGAACCAATGGCAAAATATGACCAGGCTAGAGAAAATAGCTTTACGGTCACTACAGGAAGATGACACCGTGGTTATTAAACTGGCGGATAAGGGAGGGGGGATTGTACTTCTGGATCGCGAGGATTATCGACAGGAGGTATTGAGACAATTGGGGGATCGTAAGTACTATCTTCCAATTGATCACGATCCCACCTCAGAAATTCAGCGTATCATCAAGATTATTATAGATAACGCACTCGCTGATAATCTGATTGATTCGCCTATGCATCATGCCTTGTATAATCAGGACCCTCGGACTCCTGTATTTTACTGTTTACCAAAAATTCATAAGCCTGATCGACCCCCTCAAGGTCGTCCAATCGTCTCTGCATGTAGTTCCATTTTGGAACCACTGGCTATTTATTTGGATAGTATTTTACAGCCCTTTGTGATGGAGGTTAGATCATTCATCAAAGACACCACGGACTTCATTAGACTAGTGGAAGATATGGAGATTCCTGTAGGGGCTTATTTGCTCACCCTTGACGTTCAGTCACTGTACACCTCGATTCCTCATAATGAGGCCAGAGCCGTCATTGAGCATTATTTGGAAAAGAGATCTTCAAAATTCCCCCCCACTAGCTTTCTTCTAGACCTTGTGGATCTTATTATGGAGAAAAATTATTTTAGATTTGAATCCCAATTTTACCTCCAGGTTAAGGGAGTCGCGATGGGTTGCCCCGCGGCCCCGAGTATTGCGATTCTCTTTATGGCCGCATTGGAGGAAAAATATATTTATAGTGTTGAGAATAACCCTTTTTTCGAACAACTGGTTTGTGTAAGGAGATTTATAGATGATGTCTTTTGCATAATAAAGAATGCCTCGATGGTTGAGGGGTTTGTGAGCTGGCTTAATAGCCTAGACCCTAATATACGGTTCACATCCCATGGCAGTTTGGAGAGTGTGCCTTTTTTGGATGTGGTTGTCTTTAAGCGATCTGCCACTTCCTTGGGGGTAAAACCTTTTAGGAAGCCGACTGATAGGGCGGCTTATTTACAGTATACTTCCCATCATCGCCCTGTCTTAAAGAAAAACATCCCAGTGGGACAATTCATGCGCATTAAGAGGAATGCGTCATTCCACTTTGACTTTTATAGGGAGGCAAACAGGATGGGAAGGGCTTTTAAAGCACGAGGATACCCAGATTGGGTGATCTCCCGTGCTATGAAAAAAGCTGATGGATTGACCCGACCGCAATTACTTACTTATAGGCAGAAGGATCCTGCAACCACGGGCATCTCTTGGGCCATTGACTATTCTCCTCTATCTGGCCCGATTACTAAGATCATTAGGAAGTACTGGCACATCCTCCTTGAGATTCCGGGATGTGAGTCTCCACCAAGAATAGGATTTCGCCGCACTAGGAACTTAAAGGACTTACTAGTTCATTCCGATTTTAGAATACCTTTGGAAGAAAAATCCTTGCCGCAGGGGCATTTCCCCTGCGGACATTGCAGTGTGTGCGCCCTGTCTTGTGACCTTAGAGATATAAATTATCCGTCATCTAGTCAATCAGCCCAATCAAAAGGGTTCTCCACTTGTAATACTGATAATGTAGTTTACCTACTTCAATGTGCCTGTCCCCTCCTATATGTAGGCTGCACTACCCGGCCGATCCGTCAGCGGATCCAGGAACACGTTTCACGGGTTAAAAACTGTAGTGAGATAACAACACTCCACCAGCATCTGTGGCAGACGCATGGGAGGGACAAAACCTTCAAATTTTCAGTATTGGAGGTGTTACCTAAATTGGGAGCGAATAAACGTCGCCTCTTGCAGGCAGAGATTAGATGGATTTTTAGATTAAAAACCATGGTTCCGCAGGGTCTAAATACTGAAATTGACTATTCAGTCTTCTTGTGATTTCCGTGATAACTTAAACCGGATAGGGACGGGCTCCCCTGACAGCTGTCACTATCTCTTGCTTTGACCAATTCTTTCTCCGTTTTTAATGAATGTCTTTGATTCAACACCCATTGTGGTGTATAAATAACTTGGATAATTAGGCAGACTGTGGAGTTCTCTGGTCTGTATTTGGGACGAAAATTCTCTTAAGGATATAAAGGATAAATACCCTTTCTAACAATATAATTTTAACCTGAATAAAATATTGGTGTGCCTGGGGGGTCATTCGCAATGGAGAACATTAGTTCTTCAGGATTCCAATTTGGTCCTGTTCCCTTTTAAAAAGTAGACTCCATATATAGATGTGGGTCTTTTCAGGATCAGAGTTTAATGAAATGGTTCAGTGAAAGCACTTAATTGATTTTTTTAATGATGACAGTATTTATGGTCTTAAGAATGATCTCCCCCTTACCTTTGAATGGACTTTACATTGACTTTGTACCTGGTGGTTAACTTCACGTGTTAAGATTATGTTGGAATCAAAATAGTGAGTATTAATTAGTGCATTTGGATATTGTATTTATGATTGTTATTGTGGCATGGTCTATGATGGACTTTTAATGATAATTTATAGGTTGGTGGCCTGATGAAGGTTTTATCCTGAAACGAGCCAAATTGAATGGGACCGGTATGCTCGTTGCCACTCAGCGTTCCTGCCACTCAGCGTTACTGGATGCCTTCAATTAGCTTCCACGGACTTTGGGACATTATGCATTAACAGCAACGGGATTACCACTTACTTGTTGAATGTTCAATAGGATTTGATGAAACTTTTCTTGCTCCTATGATTATTGTAAATATTGAACTTTTCTTGCTCTTACGATTATTGTAAACAATTGTCATTGCACCCATTGTTGTAATTTTGAGTGTATTATTGTACATAGGGCAATATAATAATTCTTGGCGTGCTTCCTTTATATTTCTTTGGTTCATTATAGCAAGACACAGGTCCTTGATTAAATGACTTTTATTCAGAAATCAGATCTTTTCCATATTCAGGTCCAAAGGTCTACTTAGGAGTAAGGTAAGCAACTAAGTAGTTCTACTAGAAGTATGACAAGAATGACAACATGGGAAAACACATCTCTTTTCTACCCGACTTTCCTTTCCCCTCCCAATGCCCAAACAATTCATTGTTGTTTTTTCTGTGTGAGAACATTGTACATATTTGTGCTATCATGTCATGGAGAGAGAAGACATATCATAGTCTTGAAGAAAGGTTCAAAGTTGTAAACAGACAGCTACCTGAGAACGTTTGAGAATCCATTAGAACACTGGCAACAGGAAATGGAGTTACACCAGGCTTCCAATAACTGGCAACTAAGCATCTAAACAGCAAAATTAATATTGGCATGGATGAATGGGCACAGTCAAACATGACATTCTGCCTCCCCAAAAACGGCCCTCCCCCTCTTCAAGGTCCTGGTTTGTCAGGATAGCATCTATGGAAGTTAGAGATGAGTCTAGGGGCGTTCATATGGTATTTTTCCACCCATTGTCTGTACGCCTCATCAAAGTCTTTCCACCTGACTAGGTAAAAAAGCTTGTTGTGTTTCACTTTGGAATCCAGGATTTCTTCTATTTCATAGTGCACATGTCCATCTACTAACATGGGGTGAGGGGGTCCCTTTTCAGGATACCACTGATTTCTAGGAGGAGCCCTCTTTAATAAACTGAAGTGGAATACAGGATAGGTTTGTTTCAAGCTCTTTGGAAGTTCAGCTTCTACAGTCACGTTATTTATTACTTTCTTTACAGGAAAAGGACCTAAATATTTCCATCCAAGTCTTTTACTAGGTTGTTCCCCTTTTATGTTTTTGGTGGATACATATACAAAGTCCCCTGGTTTCAGCTCCCACTCCTCTGAGCGGTGTTTATCAGCAAACTTTTTGTAATGCTTTTTGGCTTTGTCCGAAGTGTTTTGAATGATTCCCCATTGGGAAACTAACTTAGTCCACCATTCCTCCAGGTCTCCTCCCTGTGAGGACTCCATGTACTATTTTAAATGGTGTAGCTCCTGTTGAGGAATGTACTGAGTTGTTATACACATATTCGGCAAAATCAAGGAAATCCAACCAGTCGTCCTATTGGTAATGTAACATCTCAGGACTTGTTCAAGCACCTGATTTGTACGTTCTGACTGTCCGTCAGTCTGTGGATGGTAGGTGGAGCTTAATCCTTGTTTAATCCCTGTGAGTTGAAGAAGCTCCCGCCAGAAGTTGGCAACGAATTGTGGCCCCGTCTGAGATCACCTCAGGAAACAAGTGCAATTTCACTATATGCTTTAAGAACAAGCTGGCTAGTTTTTTGGCTGTAGGTATTGTGGTGCACAGAGTGATCTCCCCACTCGGAGAGATCGGGTTTCGAGCAGTTTTGCATTTTTGCTGCTTGACTATGTGTTGTCACCGCTCCCCCCAATTGAGCTGGTGAAAAAACTGTATCAATTATCTCCTCCCTCTGGCTTTCATGCTGGAGCATGTGCAAACGGGCATCCACTAAGAAGTTTGACCGCCCGGGGAGATCATTTAAAGTAAAGTTAAATTTAGAGAAAAACTCCACCCACCTTAATTGTTTGGCATTTAATCTCCAGGGGGTGCATTATGCCTCTAAATTTTTGTGATCAGTCCACACTTCGAAAGGCACTTTGGCCCCTTCTAGCCAATGTCTCCAGGTTTCAAGGGCTAATTTTACAGCAAAAGATTCTCCCACACACTCCAGTTGCGTTCAGTCTCAGAGAATTTCTTAGAAAGATATGCACAAGGGTGCAGTTTCCCCTCACTATTTGGCTGTAAGAGCACTCCTCCCACTGCCGTGTCGCTGGCATCAACTTGCACCATGAACTTCTTGTTCTCATCTGGGTGCTGCAGCACCGGTTCAGAAACAAACAGCTTTTTTAAGTTTTCAAAAGCTTCCTGGCACTCTGCCGTCCAATTTAACTTAGCACTAGGCTTTTTCCCTTGCTCCCCTTTCCCCTTCATTTTTAGTAAGTCTGTTAAGGGGAGAGCAATTTGAGCAAAGTTCTCAATAAAGGGTCTATAAAAGTTAGCAAACCCTAGGAATGACTGCAATTGTCTTCTTGTTTTGGGGGCCTCCCACCCCACTATGGCTTGGATTTTTGCCGGGTCCATTTTCAATCCCTGGGGAGCAGTTCAGTACCCCAAGAAATCCAGTTCCTCCTTATGAAACTCACATTTAGACAATTTCACTAGCAGTTTGTTTCCTTAAAGTGGTCAGCATTTTTCGGATCATCTCCACATGTGATTTTTTATCAGCAGAATAGATCAACATGTCACCTAGGTAAACAACAACACCTTTGTACAGGTATAATACTTAATTGATGAAGTTCATAAATACACCTGGGGCCCCTTGGAGCCCGAACGGCATGACGAGGTACTCAAATTGGCCAAGGGGCGTATTGAATGCTGTTTTCTATTCATCCCCCTCCCTTATTCTCACCCGGAAGTAAGCTTCTTTTAAATCCAATTTCGAAAAAAATATTCCCCTGCGCCACCACACTGAGCAAGTCTCTAATCAAGGGTATGGGGTATGCATTTGACACTGAGACCGCATTTAGACCCCGTAAATCCAGTCTTAACCCCCCCATCCTTTTTTCAGAATAACACAGGCGCCGCATAGGCAGAGCTGGTGGGGCGGATGAATCCCTACTCCAAGTTTTTATCAATGAAGGCTCTAAGTTCCTTCCTCTCAGCAGGGCTCATTGAATACAATTTACCTTTAGGCAATTTTTCTCCTGGAATGAGTTCAATAGCACAGTCCGTTTTTCTAGGGGGGGGCGGGTAGTTCATTTGCTTCTTTTCCATCAAACACTTGCTTTAAATTATGGTACTCCAAGGGGACGCCCCCTTCCTTTCCTGAAGTTAACAGTACAGTTTCTAAGGGGGAGGGTGCCTCCTTCCCCCACACTTTAGTTCAAGCATGTTTTGCACAACGATCGCCGTTAAAGACTACCATTCCTGTGGACCATTTGATATATGGATCGTGATCCCATAGCCACTGACTTCCCAGCACCAAGGGGTATTTGGCTACATCACTAACTACATAGGTCCGATTCTCCCAATGGTCTCCCATTCCAGTAGCTGTAGGTTTGGTTTGAAGCTGTGCAGGTTGCATACTAGACCCATGCATTTGTTTAAACACTATAGGGTCTTTGAGTTCTGTTACTTCTAAGCCCAGTCCATTTACTAGCACTGGCGAGATTAAATCTCGTGAACATCCAGAGTCTATTAATGCTTGCACCCGCATATGAGTTCCCCTCCTTGGGTTTAGTAAAGGCACCGGCATAAACAATATGTCCTCTCTTTCTCTCACCTTTGGGATTTTGGACTCTTTAGAGACCTGCCATCGGAACCCTCTTACGGCAGGTCTTCCTCGTTTCCTGCTGGGGAAGTGAGACCCTCCTCAGCTTCCTTGGATGGGGGTCTTTCAGTAACTGCAGGGGTATCCTCAACCTCCAACCTGGTCTCGGGTTTTCCCCTTTTGGTACCTCCTCTTCGGCTCGGCGGTTTGGGGGGGAACCTTAGGTTTAGGTACATTCTAGTTCTTCCCCCTGGTACCGCTCTCTCAGGGCACTGCGTAGCAAAATGTCCCCTACTTCCACAGTTCAGACATAATCCCTGTCTCCATCAAGCTTCTCTCCCAGTAGGAGGAATAGGGGCTCTGAGACCTAGCGTATGTCTTCGGTCCCCCTGGGTTGACCTCCTTGCCCCAGCTTGCTGCTGCATTCTAACCAGTTTTACTACTTGGATTCTATTCTCAACCTCACATACTAATTGGATCCAACCCAATAGAGTTTGGGGGTCATCTTGCATTAGTGCTCTATCCAGCAAATCAGCATTTAATCCATTATAAAACAGTTTGATTTTTACTTCCTCATGGTAGCCCAGCACTTTGGATGCTAGCTGTCTGAATTCAGCAGCATAGTCTCTGACAGCTTTGGACCCCTGTTTAATGGTTCTGAGCTTTGTTCGGGCTCTTTCTCCTTCAAGTGGGTCATCATATTGAGCTCTAAGCACATTGGCAAACACGTTTAAATCCTGTAGCTCAGGCACTCCCATATTATGTAGAGTTACATACCATTCTGCAGCCGCCCCTATAATCTGGGATCCCAGGTGACTCACCCGACTTGGCTCTGATGGAAATAAATGTCCCCAGTCGAGGAAAAATTCCATGGCTTGCACTAAAAAGAAACCAATATTTCGAGGGTTTCCATCAAAGGTGGCTTCCAACTTGAACCACCCCTGGGGCAAACCTTGTGGCCATCCCGGTGCCGGAGCTCCAGCTTGAGGGACCACTTGTGGCATGGCTTGCAGGAACAGGGCCCCCCCAGGGGTTGGGATGCCAATGTCCCTGTGCCCCCAGAGGTATCTGGTGGCCTCCGTTTGTACGCACACCCATTGGAACAACTTGCAGAACCCCTCTGTAATAGGGTTGACCCAGTGGTACAAAGTTCAGTGGGGCGGCTTTCAGAATCCCTCCAGGTTGCGGCTGAAGAGCTTGTGCTGGGATTCCTGGTTCTCTCTGTGGGACAGTAACTGGGGGACCTCCTCCTTGCCAGGGTCCCGAGTGCATCCCCCGGGCAACATTTACCTGGGGCCCTCCCGCTTGGCTCTGTCCCACTTGTCCTCCTGCCCCAGTTGGGACAACAATGGGGGTTCTCTGTGGTTGGCTTGGTGGGGCCATCCTCAGCCCACTAGTTGCAACCGTTGCTCCTGTGCTTGCTTGGGCTTGCACAGGTAGGCTCCGTAGTGCTCTCCTCCCTGTTGTGGTGCCAGGCGTTCCTGCGCCTCTCACGGATGGCTTGGGCACGGCCTGCAGGGCCCTTCTTGATTGAGGTCCCTCCTGGAGTGGTAACTTGGAACTCAGGGATGCCATTACAGGAAGCTGGCTCGGTAAGGTCGCTTGCGCTCTCACCTCCATTGTTGGAGCCCCAGCGCCTTTCAAGGCTTGGGAAACTGTCAACAGTTGTGCTCTCCCATCTGTTACCGCTCGTGCTCCCTGAGGTGGTATGCTTTGTGCTAGTTGGGAACGTGGTAGGATACTCCTTCCTCCCATTCCTGTAGTTGTTACTGAGACTGGCTTGGGGATAGGAACTTTTTGATCATCTGTGAACTGCTCAGGAGTCATCAGACTTGCTCCTCTCCTTCCCCGCTGCATGGTCCACGCCTGGTCCCCCTTCCGTGTTGAGATAGCGGACAACTCTGCCTCCTCATTCATTCCAGTTATTGACCTGGCTAGCATCTCTGGCGCGCTTACATTTCCTCGTTCGTTAAGTAGGTGCCATTCCCATTCTTGTTGTCTCCTCACAGCACGAGCTAACTCCTCTCGGGTTGGGTGCATTCCATCCCTTTCTGTCTGCAGTGTTTCTGCAGCGGTCTCAGCTGCTCCCTCCAAATTGCTAGACTCCAAGGGTCCCATCCCACTCACTACGGAGTAAAACCCTACAGCGTATTTGGTTTCAGGGGTTAAGCCATGGTTCCTCTGTATTTGTACATTCTCCAGCACCATTTGTGTTGTCATAGGGAGCGGCAGCGTCTGGCCCCATTCCTGGTTGATTGGCCCAGCAGCAGCTCCCGGTTCCCACCGAGTTAGTGGGCCGACTGTAGATCCACTGCGTTCCGCAGCACTTTCAGGGGTAGTTCAGGGTTCCCCAACAGTTGTAACTCCGGTGTCTCTCTTAAGGAGCGGGGCCCTTCAGTCCCTTGCCTCAAGCTCCATCCCTCGTGTGCTCCTGGAGCAGCGACTGGCTGCACCACTGGTTCTCCAACATAGATTTCTAGTTCCAGGGAATGCCAAAAATATACCGTGCCACGGCGTTGGGTCCCCTCCTCTGCCATCGTAGACCTTCGTGGGTTCCACTCACGCGGGGCTGGCAAGGTCCATTGGTAGTACTTGGACCCGGCTTTAGGGATCGCTCCCAGTTCATGGTACATCAGGAGGGTCCCTGTCACATTGAGTCCCCTCATGGCCAAGATGTTATCGTCCATTAAAAAGTCCAATTGGGTGTGGGTCACAGATACTAACTCCATGGAAGCCCCTTCCGGGGTTGCACCTGGTCCCTGCTGGTTTGAGGGGCCCTCTGGCGCTGGTAGCCCCAAGTCTGGCTCTGACGATGTGAAGATGGTAGCTATGATCCCGGGATTGCAGGTACAGAGGAAAAAAGAGATTCTTGTCAAATGCCAGGCTCTGGATGACAGAATACGGCAGACAGATCCCTGGTTCATTATAGCAAGACACAGGTCCTTGATTAAATGACTTTTATTCAGAAATCAGATCTTTTCCATATTCAGGTCCAAAGGTATACTTAGGAGTAAGGTAAGCAACTAAGTAGTTCTAGTAGAAGTTTGACAAGAATGGCAACATGGGAACAACATATCCCTTTTCTACCCGACTTTCCTTCCCCCTCCCAATGCCCAAACATTTCATTGTTGTTCTTTCTGTGTGAGAACATTGTGCATATTTGTGCTATCATGCCACGGAGAGAGAAGACATGTCATAGTCCGGAAGAAAGGTTCAAAGTTGTAAACAGACAGCCACCTGGGAACATTTGAGAATCCACTAGAACACTAGCAACAGGAAATGGAGTTACACCAGGCTTCCAATAACTGGCAACTAAGCATCTAAACAGCAAAATTAATATTGGCATGGATGAATGGGCACAGTCAAACATGACACAAGTAGACCTAGGTTTACATATTCTCTCAACCATAAATTCCCATCAGTCTCTCAGCTTGATCTACCTCACAGGGTTGTTGTGGAGAAAAGATAACTATTTTATGTAGTCCTATGATTCTTGGAAGGCAGGCAGAATAAAGGTATAATAGTGTATCATACCCCAGTAGCAGAGGAATACACTAGCTTTTTATGGCAGAATGCTGTTAACATCTAGATGAAATCTCACGAAATTCCTACTTATACTTTAAGGAATTGAGATGTTTACAGCACAGTCAATGATCTTAGACTGCAGTAACTCTTCTTAGATAGCATTGTAAATGTATGAGAAGAAAGATATTTCTGATTCTTTAGAGAACCCTTTAATCTTGTTCTGTCCAAATTGTTTTTTTTTTTGTTTTTTTACTTTGGTCAGCTCTCCAGGCATGTCAGGTTTTTGTTTTTTTTTCTTTTGACAAAAAAGGCAACAAAATTTTCATTTCACAGATAGTGTAGAGCCAGAGTCAGTGAATCCCACAAGTCACATGATTTCAAGCTTTTGGCAGTCTCTTATATCTGCATAGTGAATACTGATGATGTTGGGATTATTCCATTACAAATGTTTTCTTGGTGTTATGTGTCTGGAATAGCCTCTCAAATTTCTCATCTGAACATAGTATGTGGTAGTGTTGGTAATCAAAGAAGGATATTTGATTAAAATGTGTTTAAACTTTCAGGTCCTGTGGGTGTAGGACTGAATGAACTGAAAAGGAAATTGTTGATCAGTGATACACAGCATTACGGTGTAACCGTGCCACGTAAGTGAAAATCTGTTTTGTAAGTTCTTAATGTATCTGTTGAATTTTGCTTAAGTTGGCATAAGGTCAACACATTTAAGCTTGGATATGCACATCCATATTAAGTTACTTTTTAAGAGTATTCGCCTTCTTGATTAAAAATTTAAATTGGCTGTTTTTCTTTGGAGTGTTTTTCTTAGCATAAGGTTGATACTGTTGCTGTAAATTGCCAAATATTTTAGAACATTGAGTTCTCATTTAAAGTCTACATGGGAGATAGGAAATGGAGAAATGTATTCTACCAGCATGGTAGAACATAGCTATTCAACCTGTGCCACAAGTGTCAAAGGCAGCAGATGTTTATACTCCTCCCAGGCAAGAGAAGGAGAATATCTGGGCTTGTTATGAAGTAGGCCTGTACTCTTATCTGCCTTTCTACTGCTGCTGACTGCCTGTTCATTACTTAACTGAAGAGAAACCGTTCTGAGGCACAGAATGGGTTTGTGAGGTTGCATCTCTTTTTTGTACATAATAGAGTTAAATCTTGGAAGCACATTTCTGAAAAAGTTTGGCAGGCACTGTGGTAGAAGTAAATAAACCTTATTTGCACAGTGGGATAACTCACAAAGCAAGCAACTTATTCCTAGTATGTCTTCAGAGATTGATGAGCGGTAACAAATGGCATCTTTACCTATCTTCACTTCAGTCATGAGGAAGCATTTAATTTTGATTAGTAGCTTAAATCTTTGGATCTGTATATCTAAGTTTAATAGGCAAGACAAGATAAAGTGTACTAGCACAACCTCCTGAATAGATGTAAGCCAGATGCCATTGTCAGAAAGTGCCTATGCCTGAAATAGTGACTTGCTCAAATCTGATTAAATTGTAAGATTTAACATTGTTTATACAATCACTGATTATTTTACTGTTGAAACATTGAATGTTAATCTCAATCAGTCAATCAATCAATACTTTATTGCTTCATCACAGCCATAGCAAATAACAAGAAAAGTACAATATTATTAATACAAATTACTACATCATAAAATTTAAACCAAAATTGACAAAACTCCATCAAGATCTTTAAAACCATAAAATCCATAACAGCATGTAGTATAATATAATACTACTAAAGGGAACTTATTAATACCTTCAAGTAAAATAAAACTTACTTCCATATTTTGTTTACCGATGTTACAAACTTTGCCACTTGCATTGTAATCCATTTATCCTTATCTGCTAGCAGCAGCACCAATTTATCTTGCTCTGACCTCCCTGCCACCCGTTGCAGAATATTTCTAAGATATTTCTCCCGAATAGTTGCAAATCTCAGGCATCGAAACATAACATGGGAATCTAAACTGTACTTTCCTAAATTAAACGCATTATATAATTTCTTGATTCTAACAAGTTTGTCATATATTCACAATTTTAGGTGTGTGAAATTAGCAAACTTTTATAGAGGTTACACAACTGTATAGAAGGCAACAGTGTGCTGTAACATTTGATTGTACATTTTATTTCTAAAATGCAGAGTCCATATGAAACTTTTACAACTTCGAATCACAATAAATATTGAATGAAAACACATATAGTAATAAAATTGGCGTTATTGAATAGAACGTATGCAAAATTAATTTTAAAATGTATTTTTACATACAGTTATCCAAATTTCACTTCAACATGTACCTCCCTCAACCCCCTGTTCCGCAGAGGATATCAAGTCAATACTGTAACTCCAGGTTAGCTCAGTGTCACGTTCCATCTCTCACACAAATATGAGGCTTTTCAGATCCCCAGAACACACACATTTTTTGCTGTAATAAACTTAGAGAATTGCACCATATGCAAAAAAAAGTATGACGTTATGTAATAAGCTGTACTTACTCAAAGTTATAAAGTTTTATGTGTGGACACCCTGTATATAGTGGCACGTATCCCAACACTTTGCTCAGCAATATTTAAAGTCTTCCTCCAACTTAAGTGACTCTTCCCTTTGAGAGAAGAGCTACAAGTTAGAGGAAGACTCCTTAGGCTAAAGGAAGTCTTCAGACTTTGCTGAGGAGAGTGGCAGGATCCATGCCAGTCTCTATAATGAGGTCAAAAATTTACTTTTTCTACGTTACTGAAATAAGGATATTTCAAAGTGGGAAGAAGTGGAATTAGTGCACTTGGCTTCAACAAATTTTCTCAAGTTTGAAATGATTTTATCATGTCACAAAATGGCATGAATAACTCATTTGTGGGAATGTATATGGTAATGTGTTTCAGTGAACATTGTATGAGTATACTCAGAGGACACAAAAATAGAATTTCTTGTACAATGTAAAATCTTGGGGGGAAATGCAGTTTTTCATGAAGTAATTTACATTCAAAACTATATTTAGTAATTAGAGTTATTAGATTATGTTTAAAGATAAATGTGAAAACAGAAGTAGTCATAGAATGTAAGTCTTTAATTTTTAAGAGAGAATTATGTTCATTGAATGGGTTTGTATACTCTGCTAACTCCCACTCCTTGGATATTTAAACCACTAAAGCAGGAATCACCAGGCTTTTAGTTAATGAGGGCTTTTTCTGAGTAATGAAAAATATCCTGTGCACTTCCCACCCCAGCATGTTACTGAGTTTTCAGGTAAGCAGCACACAGGAAAATCCTGTGAAGTAAAAACATTTTTAAATACCTAGGGCATATCTTTCTGGGATCACATTCTACTTGAGCTACTCTGCAGCAGCTGGTGAGCTATTGGTAACTCACGAGCTAGCTGTTAGAGACCCTTAAGCTAACTAAAGGAGTTGTAATATTAGGATTAGTGTAGTTTAGATAACTATGGGATAATTTCCTTGTGTTGTGAGGAGCCATGTATAAGGAGGCAAGAAAGTAGACAAATCTTAAGATCTGACCTCACTGTGTGCTCTGGAGGTGGGGTCTGTGAACATCTTGACAGAGTGGTGGTGATTAGCACCAAATGGTACAGGGCCTTCTTGGTTTTTTTTTTCCTTATGTGAACTAGTTTTTAATTCTCTATCAAAACCAGACACCACAAGAGCGAGAAGAAGCCAAGAAAGTGACGGCGTTGAGTACACTTTTATTTCCAAGCACTTGTTTGAGACAGACGTGCAGAATAACAAGTATGTGGGAAACAACTAAATGAGAACTACAATAACAGCATTTTGTCGTTTTTGTGGCTAGACATCAGTCTGGTAATTGAAGGAATGTTCCACATCTAAATACTTAAAGAAATTACAGCTAACTTCATTTAGTTTCTTGGAGGCCAGCAAGCTGAGGGCAGTTGTGCTTAAATTTCTGCCTACATACTCCAGAGCATCCTGCCTGGGATTTGTGTTCTTGTGTGAGCTATTCTGCCTGGACTCGCACTGCCAACAGTAGTGAGCAGTTGCCAATAATTAATTTTTGTTGCACTAAACATTAATATTTCCAGTCCCTAGATCATATAGGAGCATTGGTAATGGAGTATAAAAAGCAGCTCTCCTGTGCTGACTGAAATTTGGGGGGGGGGGGGACAGGGCTTTTTTTCTGGGAAAAGAGGTGGTGGAACTATCTATTATCACATGCGCGCTCCCAGACATGCATGATGATGTCACTTCCAGAAGTGACATCACTCCTGGAAGTGACACCGCTTCCTGAAACCCAGCACAATGCATTACGACGAGATAAACGTTAGTAAGCTTGGAAAATCACACTATTATGAGAAAGGGTTTTTTCCTTTCTGTTTTCTTTACAAAAAGTGAAATCTTCCATTCCCTTTCCCAAATATTTCATTTCTTTGGAATCATATTTTAAAATATGCAAGAAGGAGGGGCCTCTAAAAATCCAAAACCCATCTCACAAATCTAAATTCTAACAGATTCCCCCTGCCAGCGTAGGGGGAAAAAATTCCAAATTCTTTCTCAAAATTCCACAGTCTGAAATTCCTAATCTAATGAATATTGAATTTTCAAATTTTCAGGGAGGGTTTTGCTTTACTGGAGCATTTCAAAATTAGATACTCAATTTTAGCTGCATTAGATCTGTACTTAGTTTAAAATGGCTTTTTTTGTTGTTGTCTGCCAACTCTACCTTACCAATTGCTAAGCTATTGTGACATTGTGAAATGCTCATAAATATTCCAGTCTCAGACAAACAATATTCATAAAAACTTCCTTAACACTCGTATGTCCACTGTAATTTCAATGATGTTAATCAGCTGAGGGTAGGGAGAACCATTTGAGTTACAGCTATTAAGACATAAGAACACCTATATGCTGATGAATACATTGATGAAAGCCTTCTGTGACTTGGACACAGCTATCCATTCCTAGCATAAAATTGGAATAACCATAACTGATATTTTAACTAATACAAATAACCATAACTGATGTATTTAACTAACACAGAACCAATCTGTATTCAAAATCTGTGGGAACCCTAACAATGTCAACTTCAGTCAACAAAAGAATGAAAGCAACACACACACACACACATGCACAGCCCCACCCCACCCCCATTAAAAGAAAGCAGAATGAACTCAAAACAGCACACATACACACACAGCCCCACCCACCCCTGAATAAAAATAAAACAGAATGAACTCAAAGCAGCACACACACACACACACACACACACACACACAGAGCACCACTGCCCCACCCCCCGAAAAGAGCAGAATTTACTTAAAGCAGCATCCCTCCTCTTCAGAGCCCGCACTGGGCCCCAGCTTGCTCTCTGTCTCTCACTCACAGAGTAATGCAAAGAGAGCAGAATGAACTCAAAAGCTTCTTAGCCTTCTCCAGAGCCCGCGCCAGCCCCAAGCAGTGTCTGCTCTCTCTCTCTGTCTCTCACTCACTCACTCACTCACTCACTCAAGAAAGCAGAATGAACTCAAAGCAGTTTAGCCTCCTCTGCAGAGCCCGCAGGGCCAAAGGAGGAAGGAGTCACGTGGGCAGATCCTAGAGCTGCCAGAACACTGTCCTGGAGCATTTCCCCTCAAAAATCCCCTTATAGTTTTAGCACTTTAAATGAGTGGCTTTGGCTATAAAGCAAAATATAATAATCTCACCACAAAATTGAGCACTGTTGATAATTAACAACGGTTCTAGAATTGCCATGTTTCTCTTTAAAAACACACACACAAAACAAATCTGAAAAAGGTGGTAGGCATCACGGGAACACTGAAATGCATAGCTTGTTGGCAGTTTCAAGATTCTTCATTAAAATGGAGTGAACAAATGATAGCAGTTGCGAGCTGGATGGTTAGTTGTGTGTGTGCATGTGCATGAATGCAACAGATCTCCCTGGATCAGTGCCATTAACTTTGCACTATGTGGTCCAATATCCAAGTAAAGTACTGATATCCAAGGTAATGTTACTCATAGAAATATGCAGGTATGTGCTTTGGCAAATGGTACATATGCTTCTATAGACTATTACTAGTTATCACAAAACCATTATTATCAACATGTGCTATGTAGAAACAAAATATTTGGATATGGCTTACTTGATCAACTTGCAGTAGCTATCCACTCTCCTGTTGCATTGACTTAGTCAAGGATGATGGAAAACGCTATCAAACTGTTGGCCCCTTGACCTTTTAACTTGATCTTCACAGACATTGTGAATCTTGAAATAGTGGAAGACAAATGTTTCTTATTCAAGAACTAATTCATGCCCACTATATAAGTATTGTTTTAAGTTTTGGAGCTTCTTAATTGAAAGGGAAGAAATATATTTTCTACTGAATCTTTACTGAAAAATCTTTTCTACAGATTTATTGAATATGGGGAATATAAGAACAATTACTATGGTACCAGCATAGACTCAGTTCGATCTGTTCTGGCTAAAAATAAAGTTTGTTTGTTGGACGTTCAGCCTCATGTAAGTATGCAGTAAGGTTTTTTGCTTTTCTGTTGTATTAACTGTGCAAACAAAAATTATTTTTGCTGACTCTGACTCTAGTACTCTTAGGTGCCTATCCAGAACTGGTCATTAATTCATTCCCACTCCTGTGTTAATAGAATTAAAATACATAGACAAAATGATTGATATGGAAGGAAATACTGTGGGTGATGTTTCTGAATGAAGGATTGTAAATTATTTCCCACAATTAAAGTGTTATATAAATAAAACATAATAGCATTAGTTTTGAATGCTAAGGAAGAGAGACCTAGAAACTAGAATGCCAAATGTCTTGTCATGTTCAAAGGTAAATGGGTTTTAAAACAAGCTGGTTATAACTTTGCATTTTCTTCTCTCCAGACAGTGAAGCATTTAAGGACATTAGAATTTAAACCATTTGTCATATTTATAAAGCCTCCATCAATTGAGCGTTTGCGAGAAACCAGAAAAAATGCCAAGATAATTTCAAGCAAAGATGAAAAGGGTGCTGCCAAACCCTTTTCAGTAAGTACCTTTTGCCTTTATACAAGGGTGAAAAGTTGCCAGCTGATTTGCATCTTTTTTGTGTGTGTGAATTAGATTATGGTATCTAGCAATCAAGCTGATCAAATGCTTTTGGACATAAACTGTTCAAAATGCACATTATATTTTTATGGTCAACAATATGGGCCTGATTGATGTTTGGAGACAAAAAAAGTGGAGATTCAAAAGAATATACATACGATTCAGAGAGACATAAATCCTTCTCACATATTGATATGGTAACAAGAAATTTAGCGACAAAATTTTCAAAAGTAGAGGTATTACCAAAAACTTTTTCAGATCATAACCCCGCAAAAGTGAACTTTAGGAGTAAAGTTAATACATTTAGGTGGAGAGTAAATGAAGCTATATTACAGAAAGCTGAAATTGTGGAGGAGTGTAAGAAAAATATAAGAGAATTCTTTAAATTAAACCTGAACAAAGTACAGATATGAGAATGGTGTGGGATGCAACTAAAGCTTTTATAACAGGCCATTTTATACAGCTCAATGTTGAACTGAGAAAAAAGCAAGAGAAAATGCAAGGGAAAGGAAGAATTGCAAAAGGCCCCAGGTAATAATAACTTAGTACAAGAGATAAAATATTTACAATCACAGCTATCCATATTATCAACAAGAAAATTGGAGAAGACTTTGAATTACATCAGACAAAGAAATTTTGAATTTACAAACAAGCTGGGTAGATGGTTGGCATACAAACTGAGGAAAGAGAAGAAAATGATACTGAAAATATATGATGGGAACACCATGCAAAATGATGATGGAGCTATCCAAAAGATTTTCTTCAAGTATTATTTGAATTTATACAGGGGTCAAGATATGTCTTTGAAAAAATTAGATGACTATATTGGAAAACAGAATCTACCCAAAGTTTCAGTTGAACAACAGAAAATGTTGAATGGTCCAATTACTATTCGAGAAGTGGTTGAGGCAATCAAAAAGATGAAAGTAGGGAAATCTCCAGGACCAAATGATTTGATAACTAAGTACTATAGATGTTCTGAAGAGAAGATTCTACAGCCATTGCAGATCATAATGAACTTGATCCTACAGGGAGGAAAGATGCCAGAAACTTGGAAAGAAGCTGACATCACAGTAATACCCAAAGAAGATCAAGACTTAACCATGGCACAAAATTACAGACTAATATCGTTGTTGAAAAATGATTATAAGTTATTTACTACAATATTAATGTCAGTACGTAAAGACATGAAGATCAAAGTGGGTTTCTGCCAAAAGATATTTGCAAGAAAATGTAAGAATGGAGAAACGTAATGAGAAGAAAGCAGCTCTTATTTTTCTTGATGTTGAGAAGGCCTTTGACAATTTGAATTGGACTTTTTTGTTCAGAGTTTTGGAAAAGATGAATTTTGGAGAAAATTTCGTGAAATGAGTAAAGTCAGTTTATACCTCACAAACAGTTAGAATTATGGTCAATGGTCAACTAACTAAATCTTGTGAGATTCAAAAAGGAACGTGTCAGGGGTGTCCACTATCGCCACTTTTATTCATTCTGGTGTAGGAGATTTTGAATAGAGACAGACATCAGACAAGATTAAAGGATTTCAGTGGTAAAAATTAAGAGACATACAAACTGACAGCCTTTGCAGACAATTTAGTCATAACTTTGGAAGATTCCTTAAAAAGGAATTGAGACACTGATGCAGAAACTGAAAGAATTTGATCATCTGGTAGGTTTCAAAGTTAATGAACAAAAAACAAAGATGTTAACAAAAATATGACTATAGAAGAACAGGAAGAGCTATCGAAGAAAACAGGGTTTAAAGTGGGAAAAGGGGGGAAATATTTAGGTATTACACGGACAGGGAACTATGAGAAAGTTTGGAAAGGAATTAAAAAGGATATGCTGAGATGGGATAGATTACAATTGTCTCTGTTGGGGAGGATATCAGTTATTAAGATGAATGTTCTTCCTAGAATGTTGTTTTTGTTCCAGACAATACCAATCCTAACATCAGATGTACTATTTAAACAGTGGCAAAGAGACATTTCTAAATTTATTTGGCAAGGGAAAAAACCAGGAGTCAAATATAAAATACTACAAGATGCAAAGGAAAGGGGTGGTTTAGGACTACCAGATTTAAAGGTGTATTTTGCAGCCTTGTGTCTGATGTGGATGAAGGAATGGATGACTCTGAAAAATGATAGACTCTTGACACTAGATGGACATGAGTTGTGATTTGGTTGGTATGCCTAATGATGTGAAAAAGTCAGGGTCAAAGTGGATTTTAAAAGTCACTACATAGGACAAGCAATTTTGACAATAAGGAATAAATAAATTTATGGAATAAATATAAACCAAGTTGTCCCCAAAGACGCCTTTGTGGATTTCACCACAAGAAGCCTTCTATAGAAAGGAAATGATAACTAAACAGGACTGGTTGACTTATGGAAACTTAGTAGTGTTTCTGGAAGAGTGTAAAATGAAGACAAGGGAAGAATTATTAGCTAAAGGTTACAAATATCAATGGTTCTTTTATGCGCAAATGTTAGAAAGGTTTAAATTGGATAGAAAAGAATAGAGATTTCAGCAAGAGAGGACAGATTTTGAAAAAGAAATATGTACAAATGATCATATAATTAAGAAAATGTATAAACTGTTGTTGAAATTTGATACGGAGAAAGAATCTATCAAAGAATGTATGATAAAATGGGCAAAGAATTGTGGGTACAATATACAAATGGATCAATGGGCAAATATTTGGGTTAAGGGCCTCAAATTTACTTTGTGTTCCACTCTCGAGAATTTTTACAAAACAGTTGGTATATGTCTCCATACAAAATTGCAAGAATGGCCAAAAGTGTCTCAAATAAATGTTGGAAATGTGAGCAACAGGAAGGAACGTTTTATCATCTTTGGTGGACTTGCAACAAAGCAAAAAGATTCTGGTTACAAGTACATATGTTAATGTAGAGAATCTTAAAGGTTAATTGAGTTCTATTCATTGAGAATTATGGACAATAAATTGCATGTTATTTTAATAAAGAGCATGTTATTTTAATTTTATATGTGGTAACAGTGGCACAGCTCTTATATGCTCAAAAATGGAAGTGCAAGGAGCTACTTGTATTGGAAGATTGGACTGGAAAGATGATAGACTTAACTGAGATAGCCAAACTTACAGCGTTAATTAAAGATAAAACACTCCCTATATTCATGGTAAATTGGAAACCCTGTAGGGACTATCTGCAAGAGACAAAGAAAAATAAATTAATGATTTGTGTCATTAATCATTAATGATTAATGATTTTTTGACTTTTCCAAAATAAAAAATAAATTGAAAAAAATGCACATTATATTTTTCAATATAATTTTAGAAACTCAGCAGCTGAATTAGTATAGATGATCGTATGAGGCCATACCTTTTTTTCTCCTCACCCCAACTTCTTCCTACTTTGGCTTGGTACTTTTGCCAGCAGTAGAATTGCCACTGACATAATACAAGTGGGAGGGGAGAGGAGGCTAACTTCTTTTGAAAGGTTGGCTGCAAAACAGCATTGTTGCAGAAAAACCCAACTGGGGGCAGAGGCGAGGAGGAGTGAGAGGAGGACTAACATGAGCCACTCTTGCTTAATGTGGCAGAAGCATTGAAGTTGAAATAGATGCTGCCTGAGGTAAGCAGATTTTTCTGCCCTTTTCCCTCTTCACTGTTCCTTCCAGCTTCTAATGCTGCCACTACTGTTGTGGAGTCATTATCCTTTTTCTTTGGATCAGTAAGGTTGCCATCCACCAGGTAGTGGCTGGAGATCTCCTAGAATTACAATTGATCTTCAGGTGATGGAGATCAGTTTCCCTGGAGAAAACAGCTACTTTGGAATATGGACCATATGGCATTATACCCTGCCATCTCCAGACTCTCCCCCCAAAACTAGGCATTTTCAGTCCAGAACTGGCAACCCTAAAAGGGTGCCCAGTGGTTCTTGTGTAGATTCAGCTTTTCCTACATTCAGCTTTTCTTCACAGAGACAAATGCTGAATGTGCTAACACTAAGAAGTGTGGTAGAAAATAAGGAGATATAAAAATGGTGCTCTCCACTTAATGATGTGCCAGCTTTCATTGCTTGGATATTATCTGTGTTGCATGAAGTGAGGGGGGCATGAATGCAAGACATTGGGGTATGTCCTGGGAAGATAAGCAACCAGTTCAGGAACTCCCAACCAGCATTATATAGAACTTGTGGAGTGATCCTATGGGTGAACATTACTCCTCTGTGTCCCATCATTCTTCCTGTAAAATACAGTTCATCCACGGTCTTCCTGGGCAGGCACACATGGGACTGCGCACGCACAGGCCTGCCGATATCGGAGATTTTTATAGCTCAAAACCACCAAGGGGCGCTCTCGCCTTCCACCGCGCATGCGCGGCCATTTTCCCGCCTAAATGGACTATAGAAGGCAGAGCGCCCCACACATACCCTCAGTTTCCTTTTCGTCGCCGATAGATGAGGTTTTTGGCTCTTCTACTCGTTCGCGATGTCGGATACTGCTCTTTTCAAACGGTGTGTCTCCTGCAATCAAAAGATGACCAGGTCAGACGGCCATTCAAATTGTCTTTATTGCCTCAGGGAAACTCATAATACCCAGGCCTGCAAACATTGCCGTGCCTTTACTTCAAAGACCAGGGCGGAGAGGGCAGACCGTTTGCACGCTTCGCTTTGGCAACGTGCTATGTCTGTTGTGGATCCTCCGGCGAAGGCACCCCCACCTGCTACGCCCGGAGCTACCCCTCGCCCGACCGAAACCGTGAGCTCGAGGACCCCTCGCGCCTTACCTTCCCCGAGTCATTCGGAGTCGAGACTGAGAGATTGTTCGTCCTCCTCGGTTCGGAGCGCGTCGGAACCAGCACCATTGGTTCTGAAGGTCCCTCGGAGCCGACCACCTTCGACTTCATCTGCTGCTCCAGCCTTGGATCGAGCTGCGTCTCGGAGTCGGACACCCTCGGTGTCAAGACCGACGCCTCCACTGTCTCAGGGTGCGGCTGCTTCGGAGACAACTGGAGAACCATCCGCTCCGTCCGACTCTGACAAAAAGAAGAAAAAGAGAAACACTCTTCTAAGAGGGACAAGGCGGTTCTGGAGCAGTTAATCTCCTCCCCGTTGCCGGCCCCTTCGGGTGCGATCGGTTCCGACCCACCGGAAAAGAGGCGTAAGGATTCCGACCCGGCTCCTGCCCTGACGACCTCTTCGCAGGAAGACCCGGTTCTGACGGAGAAGCCCCCGACCCCAACAGGACGACCACGATCGACCTCCCATGAATCCGGGTCCATTAAATCGGGTCGAAGTTATCGGAGTGGATCGGACCGTCGATACAGCCCGTACCCGACTCGGAGCCGATCGAGGGAGCGATACAGCAGTGGGGGCCGGACAGCCTCGTACTACCTGGAGGATAGCCCGCTCCGATCGGACCACTCTTATCAGAGGGACTCGATTTCTCCTTCCTTTCGGATCCGATCCTATGATGACTCTCGTGGAACCCCACGCCTTTCCGAAGTTGGCTACCATCAGAACCGACCAGGGATTTATGAGTCCCCTCCTTCGGATTCACCTGATGCTGAACTTGGCCCAGTGGAAGAACCTTCGCCGACGGACGACTTCAGGGCCTACAATGAATTGCTTCAGCGAATGGCTAAGGCGTTGGATCTGGAAACGACTTCTACGGAGTCGAAGTTTACTGATAAGATCTACCAGCATATCTACTCAGGTTCCACGCCTTCCGTAGCCTTTCCGCTGATCGACGGTTTTGTGGAATTGTGGAAGAAGCTCAATGTCAAGCCTGCTTCTATCCCCGCCACTAACCGGAAAGTGGAAGGCCTTTATCGCACGAAGGACGAGAACCATCCCTTCTTGGCAATCCATCCGCCTCCTTCCTCCTTGGTCACTGAGGAGATGCAGGCAAGAGGCAAACAGGGTTCCATGTCGGCTCCTACTGACAAAGACAGTAGGAAAATCGATACCCTGGGGAGAAAATTGTACACCTCTGCTGCTTTCGCCATCAAAGTGGCTAACTATGCGGCTATGATGTTGGCTTACCAGTTCTTCCTGTGGAAGAAAGTGGCGGCTTTCCTTCCCAAACTCCCTGAGGATCAGCGGACCCTCCTGCGTGTCATCCAAGAGGAGGCCACCCGCCTCTTGAGACATCAGATTAATACGAGCAGGAGTTTGTCTGATACGTCCGCACGTTCCTTGCTCTCTTCAGTGGTTTTGCGACGATTTGCGTGGCTCCGCACAACTGCTCTCCCGCCTGAGACAAGGAACAAAGTGGAGGGCTTACCTTTTGAAGGGACGTTCCTTTTTTCTGAGAAGACAGATCAATATCTGTCGAAAAAGAGAACGGATCGTCTCACGGCACGGTCCTATGGCGTTCTGCACCAGGCTCCTCAGCATCCTGCGAGACCTACTTCAGGTCTTCTCATCGGGGCAGATCATATCGGTACCAGCCTTATCAGGGGTATTTGTATCAGTCTCAGAGGAGTTACCAGAGCCCTCAACAGTCCTTTTCCAGGCGCAGACAAGGTCACCGTCCCAAGCCTGGTTCTCAGCAACAACAGGCTAAGGAAGCCCCCCACTCCCAGAAGCAATTCTGACAATTACAGGGACCTGAGCCTATGTTTGGGTTCAGGCTTCGTGCTTACTGGAGGGAGTGGCTGTCCATCGGTTCCGATGTTTGGGTTTCTGATATTGTTCAGTATGGTTATAAAATTGAATTTGTGAGTTTACCTTACCTGCGTCTCCCTGTCTTTTCTTCAGGGCCTCCACATACGGAGATCTTAACTGAACTGGCAACCCTGATTCAGAAGGGTGCAGTTGAAGAGGTGCCCCATGATTCTGCCCCCTTCGGGTTTTACTCTAACCTTTTTCTGGTGGAAAAGAAAGATGGTGGTCTTAGACCCATTTTGGACCTGCGGGCCCTTAATAAACTGATAAAAGTTCGAAAATTCAAAATGGTCACTTTGCAAATGGTTCTGACCCTTTTACCTCGGCACTCCTGATTTGCTGCCCTTGATTTGAAGGACGCTTATTTCCATATCTCCATTTTTCCCGAACACAAGAAGTACTTACGTTTTACTTATGATGGTAAAATTTATCAGTATCGGGTTTTACCCTTTGGTTTGGCTACTGCCCCTAGGGTCTTTACAGAATGTATAGCTGTGGTGGTGGCCCATCTGAGGTTACAGGGCTGTCGAATCTTTCCGTACCTGGATGACTGGCTCCTGGTCGGTAGTTCTGCCGATGACGTGTTTACCCAAGTATCCCTGACTTTAGACTTATGTCTTAGACTAGGTCTTTTCGTTAATCAGAAAAAGTCAAAATTGGCCCCAGTACGGTGTGTGCAATTTATAGGGGTAATCTTGGATGGGATCAAGAATGCTGGCTTCCTGCCCTCAGACAGGGCGGCCAGGATTAAGGGCATGGTCCTTAGGCTGAAGCACTGCCGTTTTCAGTCAGCTCATTTTGTCCAGATCCTCTTGGGATGTTTGGCCTCTACTACGGCTGTGGTCCCGTTCGCCAAGCTGTTCATGCGGCCCTTGCAAATGTGGTTTAATGCCAATTTTTCACCTAACTCTGATTCTCAGAACAAACGATTATCAGTCCCTAGACGGGTGGTGACCTCGTTAGAATAGTGGCTTGCGGATACAAATTATTTAAGGGTGTGGAGTTTGGCTATTGCCAAACTCACTTGTCCGTAACCACTGATGCTTCCCTGTTGGGGTGGGGAGCTCACTGTGAGGGTGCTTATGCTCACGGCACGTGGTCTCAGGCCGAACGCTCGGAACATATTAATCTCCTTGAACTCAGGGCTATTTCAAATGCACTGATCTCCTTTTCAGATACCGTGCGCAACAAATCAGTGCAAGTGTTGACGGACGACACGACTGCAATGTTTTATGTCAACAAACAGGGTGGCACGGCATCGGCGACCCTTTGTACCGAGGCGATGAAGCTGTGGACTTGGGCCATACGAAACTCGGTATGGCTGAGAGCGGTACACATCCCAGGGGTGGAGAATCTCCAGGCGGATCAGCTGAGCAGACTACACCGGGATGTTCACGAGTGGTCTCTTCGGGACAAGTACCTCGTTCCAATCTTCTCGATGTGGGGTTTCCCGGAACTGGACCTCTTTGCCACACTGGACAATCGCAAGGCCCATCGCTATTGTTCCAGCGGGGGTCTAGGCCCCGGGTCCGATGGGGATGCATTTCAAGTCGAGTGGTCAGGTCCTCTGTGTTATGCATTTCCCCCATTCCCCCTGTTGGCCAGGGTTCTGAGCAAGATCCAAGGGGAGAGGGCAATGGTCATACTGATAGCCCCTTTTTGGCCGAGACAACCTTGGTTTCACACTCTCCTTTGATTGCAGACGCAGTCAATCAGGTTGCCACTTGTTCCAGACCTTCTGTCCTGGGAAGGGGTTTTGCATCACGACATTCAACGACTCAAACTGACAGCGTGGCTGATAAATCACAATCGGGGTTTTCTGAAGCTGTAGCTCATGTTTTAATGAATGCTAGACGCCTTTCTACGAGACAGTCCTATGCGTTCAAATGGGAGCGTTTTTCTGGGTGGTGTCAAAGCCGGAATCTGGACCCTTTCTCTTCCTCCTTGCCTGAGATTTTGGAATTCCTTTGGGAGGTTAAATTAGGGGGTTTGGCCAATAGTTCTGTTAAGGTATATTTGGCAGCGATTTCGGCGTTCCATCCTCCTATAGACAAGAAATCAGTTTTCTCCCACTACACTTCAAAATTATTTCTCCGGGGACTGAATAATTTGTACCCCCCTGTTCAGGCTATTGTCCCTCAGTGGTCTTTACCGCTGGTCTTGACTAGATTGATGTCTAAACCTTTTGAGCCTCTGGCTACCTGTCCTTTACGCTACCTTTCTTTGAAGGTGGCCTACTTGGTGGCGATCACTTCAGCCAGGCGGGTGGGGGAGCTGGCTGCACTTTCGTCAGAACCCCCCTATTTGAAGTTTCATGCAGACAAGGTGGTCTTACCACTAGGTCCTTGGCGTCGTCTGCGGCTCTGCTGAGAGGTGTTCCTCTGCATGACATCTGTAGAGCGGCAACGTGGGCTTCAGCGGATACCTTTATCAAGCATTATGCGCTGGATGTCCTAGACCAGAAGGAGACTGCAGTGGGCACCGCAGTGTTGCATTCTATATTTGAGTGACTTGACTGTGGTACCTCCACCCAGGTATTAAGCTTTATAATCTCCCATGTGGGACTGCACAGGAAGACCGTGGATGAAAAACAGGTTTCGCTTACCGTAACTGTTGTTCATCTAGGTCTTCCGTGCAGGCACACATGCCCTCCCTCCCTCCTTCCCCGCTGTATGGTGAAATTTGATGGTTATACGGCGGCGAAAGGGAAACTGAGGGTATGTGTGGGGCGCTCCGCCTTCTATAGGCCATTTAGGTGGGGAAATGGCTGCGCATGCGCGGTGGAAGGCGAGAGCGCCCCCTGGTGGTTTTGAGCTATAAAAATCTCCGATATCGGCAGGCCTGCGCGTGTGCAGTCCCATGTGTGCCTGCACGGAAGACCTAGATGAACAACAGTTACGGTAAGCGAAACCTGTTTTTTCCAGAACTCCATTATGTTTGGAATATTTCTTCAGCTTAAAAACAGTTTTTCAGTGCTGTTTCTAGCACACATACATTTATTTGATTATCAGTTACTGGCTAATGATTATTGATGTGGGGCAGGGGGAAGAGACTGGAAAACTGTCACAATGTTTTCAAAAAGTTGATGCAATAATTTGAAACTATAGTTTGCCTAAACTGTATGATATGATTTGCATTAATTTTGTTTTAAGCTGCTAGTGGACTTTAGGCTTGAATCCAGAGATCTTGTGCAAGCAGAAAGCAGTTCCATGCTCTTGGGAGAGGGGAGTTTCTGATTCTCCCCCTCCTTCAGCAGCAGCCCTTTGTGGCCCTGAAACTGGACACTACAAGGTTGCAGAACCAAGGATATGGGGGGGGGGAGTTGTTACAAATTGGAGAAAATTGGTAACTGAAAGAAAAACTCTAAACCGATTTATTTGGATGTAAGTCCCTGATTATTCATTTGGCCTTACTCTTAGGAAAGTGTCCTTAGGATTGCAGCCTGAGTCAACAGTAATAAACTGTTCGGCATTTATCTTTACTGGGTGTTCCTCTTTTATTTTATAGGAAGAAGACTTTCAAGAAATGATTAAATCAGCACAAGTTATGGAAAGCCAGTACGGTCATCTTTTTGACAAAGTTATAGTAAATGATGATCTAACTATAGCATACAATGAGCTTAAAACAACCTTTGACAAATTGGAAAGAGAGGTCTTCTGGGTTCCAGTCAGTTGGGTACATTCTTAACACTGTAACAAATAAAAAGGATTCATGGAACTTTTAAAGGGTGCTTAGGTGGACCTACAGGCCGTTTTGTTCTTGGGAAGCTTTTCTTGCTTTGGCACATTGATGATTTTACAAACTTTGTGCAGTGGAATGCTGATCTTTTCTGTGTATGAGCCTTCCTGTTTGGAAATAGGTTTTATGAGGCAAAGACAACAATGAAGCCTTATTTTACTTGATTCAGCTAACTTAAAAGAAAACAAAGCCCCAGTTATTGTGATACCACGTTCTATAAATAGATTGTGCCTCCAACGTGGGACTTCCTTGAAGCCAAGAAGATCAAAAGGTGTGAGATCCATGTTAAAGTGGCCTTAGATGTTGCCGCTGCCAGGATGGGATGAGTGCTAATGCTTCAAGAATATAAAACTGGAGGAGACGAAAAGGGGCTAATATTTTCTTAGAGTATAAGTGTTGAAATTGGATTATTATAAACATGGATTTCTTTTGTGTGGACTGTTTTCCCTGTTCAGCCTGACTTTGGTATATTTATCAAGGGAGCAAATTTAACATACTGGGTCAATAAATTTTACTGTGGTCTACAGCTACAATCTGTTACTCCTGTGGCTATGCTCTAAGAGGAATATATGCTGGAATGCATTGCATGCTTGGAGGTAACTTTGATATTTTAAGTGAACAAGAAGCAATAAAATGTTTTGCATTTAAAACTTTAAAGTTAAACTATTGTGGTATTCAAAGCAATGGAAAGCTTTAAATTTAAACATCAGCTCTTGGGTTGGTTAGAGTAGTTTTTATGTAACTCATGAGATGGAGTGGAGACTTTGCAATAGAGGCAGCAGCATAACTGGATTTTATTTATATACGTGCTTTATTGTTTTAAAAATTCACCTTTTATAAAGTAGCCTTTGTGAGACTTCAGAAGCTATTTTTTTATTTTGAAAACTTGTTAATAAAAACTTGTGTATCGTTCTCATTTTACACCACCTTGTACAGCAGAAATACAGAAAATGTTCTCTGGAATGAAGAAATTGATTTTTCTTTTTTTTGCCTCTTGTGTTCCTGTTGAAACAAAGTATATTAATAGATATGGATGCATGTTCTGTGTAAGTGAATCTGTCTTACCAATAATGTGTGACGGTGACGCATCACAACTTTGGCATGCAAACAGGAAGCCTAGTTATTTTATGTTAACATGTACAAGGCTTAGCTGACTTATTTAAAGGCAAAAGAATTTAGTGAGACTTTATATATTTATGAAAAGAGGTGAGAAGGGATATTAATTTTTTTGGATTTGTTGTCAATGTGATCATTTATTACACAGATCACTAGGTATCTGTGATTTAAAACATTGGCTTTATAAATTTAACATTCCATATAAATATTTTACTTCAGATGCAGATAAACTGCCAGGTCTTTGCAAATGTAGTCTAAATAGATGGTTGGGGTTTTTTTTTTTGGTTCATTGCATTTATGTTTTTAAATTGTGTAATACAAGCAAAGTGCCAACAACCAAATGTAGCCTTTTTGGATATATTTTTGCTAGTTTGACGCATCTTGCATTCTGGCACTGAACATTTACAATATAATCTTTAGTGTATCTCAGGTCTTGCTATTTTGAATGAATTAAATGTGACTGTTCTTCCACAATGCCATTCGGTTGTATGAAAATACTGAGCTGTAATTTTTTCCCACTAAAATGTAGAAATCTTTCAAGTATTCCACTGAATAATTCACCTTTGGTTTTTTTTTTTAATTAGGTACTAAGTATATCTGATTTTCAGTGCATGCAGTAAGAATTACTGCCAGGTCTGCTTGTTATCTCTCAAGGTCTGGTTTTGGTGTACAGAAGAGTGCACTTAAAAATTGCTCAGTGTATAGTCTCTAGCAGTGAGCTTCAATGTTTCCAGACCAGGGACTCGTCTTTAATTCCCAAGTAGCAGCCTGGGGTACACTGAACTACAAGCACAGGATACCAGAGTGGTGCGACAGGAAGAGGAGGAGTCAAAGCTATAACCTTACTGGTATGAAGGCCAGGTCTGTGGCAGCTGACCAAGGAAGCTGGAGACAGGAAACACTGGCTGAGCACCACTAGGTGTATCATAGTGAGAACAAACCAAGGCTCAGAGCCATGGAGGAGTCCTCTCAATTGTTGACATTGCCTCACAGTCCTGCTGCTGCTATCATAATGCACTTGAGTTCTAAGTGTACACATAACAAGCAGGTCTTTCAAATAGGAGTAGAAACATGCAACTCTATAAGGACTCATGATGACCCAACCAGTGAGTCTCTGTGATCCACCTAAGGGCTGTGACCGGTGGATTGAAAACCACTTGGCTATACTGTGTGACTCCCTCTTCTGTTGAAAACAAACATACATTTGGATTGTAGGTATTATAAGTTACAACAGTCTTGACACTTTTACAATAGGAATTCTGACAGATTTATCAGTGACTGAAACCTGGACTATAACATCAATAAGGACTATGTTCTTGCAATAATCTCAACTATTAGTTGGTGTAAGATTGTCACCGCCTTTGGTTTGAGAGAGAATTTGCAAGCCTGATAGCTATGGTATAATTTCCCATGCTTCGGGTGAATTTTTTACATCTTTTTAAAATAAAAATGGGGTTAGCTCTGATCTGCACACAACTTTGCACAGGTAGGAGCTGTCCATTCTCTTCAGTGTTAGGGAATGCTCCATGTACACACTTGAACTGTGTTGAGCTTTGAATTTATGTATATAGGATTGACATATTTTAAAAACAAAAACCTGACATCTGTTTCTGGCTAAAAGTGAAACTGGCTTAAATTTTGAACTCCTCCACATTGTACTGCATGGTTCTGGGTACTTTGTTTTTATGTCTGTGTGCAGATATCCTTATTGCATTTTTGCTGTTTTGTCACTGTAAAACAAATGTTGAACTTTTATATTTTTCTGAATTCACAGCAATACTTGAAGATGTTTTCACTTATATCTAAATTGTATCTGAAATACAGCTTTATCATAATAAATTATTGTCATAATGTATCTCGGGACAAGTTGCTTTTGTAAAAATGCACAATCGTACAGTGGACTTCAAAATAGTCATCAATAAAAATGGGTGAAGTGCACTACAATCATCTTCAAATATGTAAATGAACAACCAGTTTAGCTACGACTTCACAGTAGTGAAATGTTTCTGTTGAAGCGTATCAGTAAACACAGCAGAAAGATATAAAATCAGTTTTCAGAGTTGTATAATGGTATGTTAGTGTACATTTTTATGACTAGAGTACAAAACTTAACTTTTTTCCCCTGTCACTTTAATCACATTCAGAAGCAGAGCAAAGATAAAACAGGGTAGGAAAGCAAGGGGCCCTAACTTAGAGGTAACAAGGCTCTGGATTTATTAGTGAAGTTACACAAATGTTGCTTAGGTCAGTTTGAGCAGATGACATAATGAAGCCAACGCATACCACTGGAGGGTTCAGTAGGTATCTTGTTCCTTTTCTTTAATCTGATTAAAGTTCCTTGACTAAAAGTCTTGAGTAGTCAAAACCCATCGATATGCCTTGTTAATTCTCACTGAGTTCTGACAAGTCCTCCTCCAGGTTCCATCTTGGCTTGAAGGGTTAGCTTTTCTTAGGAAAAGAAGCACCTTCTCTATCACCACCCTGATGTCGTATTCCATGGCTTCCACATGCTATCCAATTCCTCCCTTCATTTTGCTATCTTCAGAGACTTGTCTCTTCTAACAAGCTCTTACAATGTAAGGCTGGGTAAACAGGCTTTTAGCTGCTAGTTTTGCACTAATTTGTTCTGTTCGTCTTAAGTTAATTTGCTTTTGAGACGGATACAAAGTAAAAGCTCTGTTATCTGGTACTTGATTATCCAGAAAACTCAATTAATTGGCATCAACCAGAGTGCAAGCATCTCTCCCTTAGCCCAGCCTCACCTCTGCATCTTTGTCCATGTGCATGGTCCAATCCCTGCTGTTACCAAGTGCTTCCAGCCAATGTTCCCTCTAAGCTGTGCAGTGTTATGAGCTAAAAATCTACTTTGTGAGCTGAAAACAACTTTAATTAAAGTTTTGAGTGTGCCTCCTTTAAAAAAAAATTAAGTCTACAAACATACAAAACATACAAACATAAACTACAAACTAATTTGTATTTTTCACTTCGAAGCAACAATTTTTCTCAGGGCACTAAAGGAGGCTGTGGTAAGGCCCCTTTTAAAGAAACCATCATTGGATCCTGCTGACCCGCTCAGTTACTGCCCGATCTCGAACCTCCCGTTTCTGAGTAAGGTGATTGAGTGGGCAGCAGAGAAACAACTGCAGAGTTTTCTGAAGGAGACGCCTGCCAAAGATCCTTTCCAGTCCAGTTTCTGGGTGCTGGGGGAGAAGTTATTGTCCTGTAGGCCACTAATATGTGGTGTGCTGTAGGGGGCGATTCCCCGTTATTGTTTAACATCTATATGTGCCCCCTCGCCCAATTGGTGCGAAGTTTCGGGCTTGGGTGCCACCAATATGTGGATGACACCCTGCTCTACCTGCTGATGGACAGCCGGCCTGGATCGGCTGCGGATATCCTGGAGCGTGCTTTTGAAGCTGTGCCTGGATGGTTGAGGCAAAGTCGGCTGAAACTAAACCCCGCAAAGATGGAGATCCTGTACTTGAGTCGCGGAAACATGGACCTTGGCTTCCTATACTCAAAGGGGCAGTGCTTACACTGGCCCTGATAGTTGGGAGCCTGGAGGTGATCCAGGATGCCTCCCTGACCATGGAGGCCCAGGTCACTGCAGTTGCCAGGTCTTCTTTTTTCTACCTTCGACAGACTAGGCAGCTTGCCCCTTTTGTCCTGCGACTTGACTACAGTGGTCCAGGCAATGGTCACCTCTAGGTTAGACTACTGTAATGTGCTCTACGCTGGGCTCCCCTTGAACCTGATCCGGCAGTTACAGTTGGTGCAGAATACAGCAGCGCAGGTCATCACCGGAACCCAAGGTGTGCGCTCATAATGCCGGTATTGCGTCAGCTGCACTGGTTACCAGTGAAGTACTGAATCAGGTTCAAGGTTTTGGTATTAACCTATAAAGCCCTATGCAGACTGGGACCGGCGTATCTGTGGGACCACCACTCCCCATATGAACCCCAGAGGACTCTTCACTCCAATGGTAAACATCTGCTAAAGGTCCCTGGTCCCAGGGAGGCCCGCCTGGCATCAATCAGGGCCAGAGCTTTTTCAGTCCTGGCTCCAGCCTGGTGGAATGTTCTGTCTAATGAGACCAGGGCCCAGCAGGACTTGTTATCCTTCCACTGGGCCTGTAAGACAGAGCTGTTCCACCAGGCCTATGGTTGATGCTGTCTGGTCGAGTATGGGTTGTGCCCTCCCTACTGGTAACATCCTCCATCAGTTGAATACACCCTAATGCTCTGGTGCTGACTAACGGGTATGCATATGTATAGTTATTTTATTGTACCGCTGTGTGTATGTGTGTGTGTATATTTTAATTTTTGGACATTTTATAATTTATAGTTTTAACCTGTATGAATCATCTGATGTAATTTTAAATTGGTGTGCAAATTGTGATCCGCCCTGAGCCTGCTGGCGTGGGGAGGGCGGAATATGAATCTAATAAATTAATTCAAGCAGTCATTCAAACAATTACTCTGCAGGTAAAGTTATTAATACTTCTCCTTCCCAACTATTTGATATACAAATATAAATATATCTGAGAACATATGCTAGGGTCTGCATCCCATCCTGGGCACATGTTAGCCTTCTCTATTCCAACAAGATTGCAGCAGGTCCCAGTCTTCTGCGTGGTTAGCTGATATAGAAAAAAAAATCTCTGTAATCGGGCTTTGCCTTGATGAATTAGTTTTTCTTTACGAGAGGTCTGCATTTGCTTTGATTAAACAAAGACTTGTAGATATTGAGATGCAAGAACTTAGGAGCCTTGCCTCTGGTAGATGTTCCCCTATGAGATGGGGAATTTCCTCTAATGGTTCTTTGGCAGAGTATTTTTCTGGTTTGACTTTCCCTCACCTTCGGAGAGCATTTATGTTAGCGCGCTTTAATGTTCTTCCTTCTGCGGTATTCCATGGGAAGTTTAAGAAAATTCCTTACTCCACAAGGTATTGTGCCTGTGGCTTGAGGGATATAGAAAGTACTGAACATGTTCTCCTGTACTGCTTATTGTATTGTGATATCCGCGCCATTTATCTAGAACCTTTGCTTCAAAATCATGAAGGTCAGTCGGACGACAGTAAGACACGCCTTTTACTATCCACACATATTGAGTCTGTGGCTAAATTTCTTTGTTGTGCATTGAAGAGAAGAATGGTTTAAGTGATGGGGCAAGAGATTTTGTTGTTGTTGTTGTCTCCTTGCTGACTGTGCATATGTATGTCCTGTTATGCCAATAAAGGGATTCGATTCAATTCGATTGCAGCAGGTAGGTGGAGAGATTTACAGTATAATCCTGTACAAAGTTACTCCAGTCTAAACCCATTGATTTCTAGCCTCTGTAGAATCCAAAAGCAAAAACCATGTAATACATTTTTACTGGGCCCATCAGCAGGTTGCAAGCCAGTTAACATGAACAGGCAAAACCGAAACCTCTGGATTTGGCCAGTAACCACTGGTTTTAGACAAAGCAAAAGAGGAGACTTTGTGTCACCAAAGCTTTTGAGAATGAAAGTTCCCTTTTTATTTGTATCTGAAGAAGAGAGCTTTGACTCTGGAAAGCTCATATCCTGAAAATCTTGTTGGTCTCTAAGGTGCCACTGAACTCAAATCTTGCAAAATCTTCAAGGCTTCCTGTTTAATTTTGCACCTACAGACTCCTCTGTGAACAAGGAGGCCTTCCCTCAGCTTTTGCTGCAGGAGAGAAGGTAAGTCAAGCACAGCTGCCCTTGGAGGCTTGCTTTAGCTTCAGATCCAGATTTGGGGTGGGGGGCAAAGAAGGGCTGTGAGCCTGCAAAGAAGGAGGTGGCTTTAAAAAAAAAACCCGAGAGAGCCAAGATGGAGCCAGCCCCAAACAGCCGCGCTAAAATAAACCCCCAACAGCGTGATGCTACGCAGAGTTACTCTGGTCTATGTCCATTGATTTCATTTTAGATGGAGATGCTTGGCTTGCCAAGACAGGACGGCCAGATCCAGTTCTTGGCCAAATCTGCATTTCAGGCTGTAAAAGCCACTTTGGAAGAGCCCTCAAAAAGGTCTCATCAACAGTAAAGTCCAACCAGCCTCCTTCAGCACCACAATGGTTGTCTTCGCCTCATCTGGCCATCAGCAGGCATGATGAGCACCTGGCCCAGCTCTCCGCCTTCCTTCCCTTTCTTGTCCTCCTTTTTTCTGGTCTCCTATTGCACCAAGACCAAGTTAAATGACACTTTCACCATGGCAGCAGCTGAGGTGCCACCTCCTCTGCTCTCTGAGGCTGAAGGGATCCCAACGGGGTCAGACTGGGCCCCCATCACTCAGCTCTGCTCTGTTCCCCAGCTAGAAAGCTGGTGGCAACTAGAGTTACTCTCTGGCTCCACCCTGAGGGCTAAGCCAGCCACATCTGGGAAGGAAGAAGAGAAGCGGGATAAGGCTCCATCCCTATTGGGCCCACCTGCAAGCATCAGCTGAGTGGGAGAGCGGGGCCACCTGAGAGTTAATACCTGTGAGCTACAGCTGAGAATCTGTGAGCAATTGCTCACGTGCTCACATTAGTGGGAACACTGCTTCCAGCTGACATCATCCTCATGCCTCCTTCCCCCTCAGCCTGCCTCCAGCTGATGGGAGCCAGCTCTTCCTGAGTGGTTCTAGGCAGCTGGCCTGCTTATCTGCCTGCTGCATAGGAGTTCTGTATGGCTTAGGAGGAAGAGGAGGGGTCCCACCATGCGTCAGGGCTATCACCATGGTTTTCCCAATGGGGTGGAGGTCGGTTGCTGTGGATTCTCTTGGAGGCACGGCAGAGCAGTAAGCTCGATGAACCAGCAACCCCTATTCCCCTCGAGTGTTTGATGATAAAGCTTTTACTGTACTTGAATTGTTGTTTCATTGTTGCAAACTGTTGTACAGGGGCTGAAAATACTTCAAAAATACTCCATGAACATAAGTTCCATTCTAACACAAGTGCAAGAAAGCCTACACCATTCTCCTGTGAAGCTTTCCATGGCAATGACAACAGTCTCCACACGATATGCTGGAAACAGATGCCCATATTCACATTGCCTCTAAAAGTCACCTACTGTGCAATCCTAAACAGAGTTACCCCAGTCTAAGGGTAACTCTGCTTAGGACTGCACTACTAGGAAAACTTTGCTTGCTTTGGGCTTATCCTGTGGAAAGCTGCTAAGTGCCTACAGTGATCAACATAGTGAGCCCTGAAATCTAATGCTACTTTCCAGAAAGCTCATAGAAACCAATTTGTACAAATCATCAACTAACTCACTTCTGAACACAGCAGTAAGGAATCCAGGACAGGAAGGGAGGCAGTTAAATACATGCATGCCTAAGCAATGATCCATAGATTCTCTTTGTCTACATCAAAGGATTGGGTATTGACAAGGCTTAAAATAAAATATTTTATGTGGTGTAGGGTGCAGGCATCATTTTAGAGGAGAAGGGGACCGTGTGGGATTTTGTTGTATTTTGTTCTGGATTTTTAAAATTTGAATTTGTAAGCTACCTTGAGCTAAAGGAAAGGCAGGGTATAAATATTTCAATGAAATAAATTGAATGTAACCTGTCTTTGATGGGTCAAGAAAATCTAGGTAGCCAGAGTCGACAAGCAGTAACAAGATTCCAGGCCACACATTCAGCAAGTCCTAATTTGTCCATACATGCTTGTATACATCCCTATCCTGCACACAAACATGCATTGTGGAGAGGAAATGTCTGCTTTTCCCACATAATCCTTTGGGCTCATAATATGAACACAGAGCCTTTTAATTTGTTGCATGGTACTGTGTTCCATATAACTAGGGCTACAATTTTTAATTCTGCCTTGGGGTGATGGTTGGGGAAGAGCTAGTTAGCAGCAGCTGAATAATATCTTGCCGAGTTTGTTCTCCTCTGTGCACAGTGGTATATGAAGCCTGGGCTTGCCCAGAGCTGCAAATCCTTGGTCACGTGGCTGATGGGCAAGAGCCAAAAGACGCTTGCCCTTGGGTTCTTGACCTAAGGGTTGGGCCTAGAGCTGGGCCGATGGCCAGACAAAGAAGACCTGCTTGACCATTGAAAGCTTCCCCTCCCTTTTCTGTTTTGTTGATTTGTTTTCTTTCTGTGTATATTGTTAGCTTTGGGTCCCCATTGGGAAGAAAAGGAGAATATAAATATGCTGTGTATATTGCTAGCAGCTTCAGGGCCCCCATTTCAGAAAAAAGCAGAAAATAAATATAATCTATTATCTAAATATAAATATGCTGTATAAATAATTGGCAGATTAAACAACTTAAAAGTTGTCATGGATACATTTAAATGGGGCTGTAACACACTTGTTTGTGTGTGTTTAAGCTATTTTGGATGTAATGTGTCACCAGCAATGGGGAAAAAATAGTCTTTCTATTTTATTTATTTTTATTTACATTATTTATAGTCTACCTTTCTCATTAACACTCAAGGCTAATTATACAGTGTGATTCAGTACAGTTAATTTCAGACATTTCAATTTCAAGGTAATTGGGTATATAAATGTTAATTTTCAAAGATTTAAAACTAGCAAGAATCCAATACGGAGTTGAAGAAATGCTGAAACAGCATCTGACAGTAATATAGAAAATGCCTAGTAGGCACATACTTACAGCAACAGACAGCACATAGTCTATAGTACCTATCCCTTTACTGATGCATCTCTTTGATACCACCTCTTTAGAGAAAAGCACACACACACCCCAAATCTGAGTAAAAATCTCTTGAATAATTCAGTTTTGCATAGTTTGTGGAAAGCCAGGAGAGAGGGAGTTTTCCTGACCACTTCAGGTAAGCCATTCCATAAGACGGAGGCTAACTGAATGAATGCACATCTATGGGCAGATGTTGATTTTGCCCATGTGCAAGGTGGCACCTGCAGATGAATGAAGAAGCCATGGTGGAACATAGGGAGAGACGTGGTCCCATAACTACAATGGACCAAGGCTATGAAGAACTTTGTATATGGTAACCAATGCCTTGAATTGAGCCGGATAGCTGATAGGTAGCCAATGGAGTGACTTCAGAATGGGAATAATATTTGTGTGCTTCCTAGCTCTCAATAATAACCAAGCTGCAGTGTTCTGCACAAACTGGAGTCTCCAAGTTAACTTAGAAAGGAGACCTGTATACAGTGTGCATTACAGTAGTCAAGACTCAACGTTATCATGGTACTGTATGGATCCAAATAGCCAGATCAGCCGTGTTGAGGTAGGGGCCATCTTTCAGGCTACACTGAGTTTGTAGAAAGCATTTTTGGCAACTGCCTTAACTTGCTTTTCCGGCAGTAGTGCTGGATCTAGTATAACCCCTATGCTCTGAACTGTGTCTGCAAGGGTCAGACAAACTGAGCCTGAGTTTCAGCTCGAATTTTCCAGCAGCATCTTTCTAGACAACTTCTAGCCCTCTTTAAGTCACCCAGCTCCATTGTAAACCATGGGGCTGGCTTCTGTCCCAAGGGTCAAAGAGGTCAGCAAGGAGCAATGTTGTCAATAGCTTCAAGGAACTTTACATTCCAAGCTCCTACTTCAGCCTCAATAGAGTGTTTGGAACCCTAAAATCCCCCAGGCCATTTAATGTATGGTGAACTAAATTGTTTTCCATTTAAATATTTCAAAAATGCATCTATAATGTAATATATGCACATACATTTAAATTTAAAGTTAGTGGTAGCTAATCAACTGAATTCCTGAGTGTGTTGACAGGCCTGAACGTAACTGAAAATACTTGAATATGTTTCCCTTGACAATAAAGTCTAGACACTTGCTTTTTCTCTGAAAGCAGCAAGATAATGCTTGGTACATTAAGTTCTATGTATCTGAAAGGCAGGGTTTTTTTTTTTAGTTTATTAATGTTTATAACTGCTGCTGCCATCAAAAGACGCTACTTAAGTTACACATGAAACCATTGTGTGTATTAAAGACATCATGGTGCACGATAAAAACTTCCTCAAAATATGAAAAAAACCCAGAGCACTGAGAGATCAGAAATTAAATGTTCCCCCTACCACATGCCTGGAAGAAAAGTGAGGGTTTTACTGTCTCCTGAAACAATCTAAGGAAGATGTCAAGAAGGTCTGTCTATCTTGAGAGGGAATTCCATAATCGAGGCACAACCGCCAAGAATTAGGTACCCCCCCCCACCGCCCTTCCCTAAAGGTCTAACTTCTCTGTATAAAAGGAATACAGAGCAAGACCTAATCAATGTCCAGTGCAGTTGTTGTTCACAAAGGTGAAACTATTCTCTTAAATATGTGAGGCACAACTAGGCAGAGTTTTAAGATTAAAACTACTACCTTGAATTGTGCTGCATTTGTGCTTACATTTGCACCAGCTGAAGTTTTCAGCACTTCAAGGGCAGACAGAAGCAGACAGAATTGAGAGTCATCAACTGGATTCTGAGAAATTACAAAGCTATGGATACTGGTGACGCAGGTTTCCATTCTCTGAGCTCCCAAGATGGAACTGGAAGACAGCACATCCACTTCCTCACAGTATGATGCCACCTAAACAGGTAAACCTGCTTCTGAAAGTAGACCAATTCATTATTGTCTTCCATAAATTAAATTTGTATTTTGTATTGCTGAGAATTAAAGTTGAATATGTACTCCTCATGAGTAGAAGAGATCTGATAGTTATGGGGGTCCTCTGGAGCATCAATGCCTCCAGCTGTTGGGATTGGGGACTGGTGAGTGGTGCCTCTCTGTTGCCACAATTCATTATCTTGTCCTCTGAATACCAAATAGATGGGGCAAAAGGGGAAATGCTACTACTATCTTGCTTTACTCATGAGCACCAACCAAGAGGCCTTTTAGCAACCATTTTTGGAGACAGATTTCTGGACTAGATGAAACAAAGGCAATTCTGATATTTGTCTGCTTTGCAGGCTGCATGTCAATGGTTTCCCACAATAACTTTGGAAGGTAGGCCACCATTCCTATATTACAGTTAGAGGGCTGATACTGAAGAATAGTGCCCAAGCTACCTGAAAAACTCATGGCTAAACAGATTTGAACTGGGGATTTCTTAGCTCATAGGAGAGTGGCTGAACAACTAAACTACAGCAGCTCAGCCAGTTTGTATGGCAAGAAACTACTTCTCATTTTGCTAACTTTGCTCTCGTATAGATCCAGTTTGATGTAGTGGTTAAGAGTGTGGGACTCTAATCTGGAGAGCTGGGTTTGATTCTCCACTCCCCCACTTGAAGCCAGCTGGGTGACCTTGGGCTAGTCACAGTTCTCTGGAGCTCTCTCAGCCCCACCCATCTCACAGGGATAATAATGGCATATTTTGTAAACCACTCTGAGTGGGCATTAAGTTGTTCTGAAGGGCGGTATATAAATCAAATGTTGTTGTTGTTGTTATCCTAGCAACACCATTAGTGGATCCAATAACATCAGCCATACCATCTCAGGTTCATACACTGTGATTTATGCCCTCACATGTCAGTAATGCTCTTCCACTCTCTACATTAGACAAACTGGGCAGTCCCTTTGACAATAATGTAATGGACATAAGTCTGACATCAGAAACCACAACACTCAAAAACCAGCGAGGAAACATTTTAACCTTCCAGGACATTCAGTTGCTGACATAAAAGTAGCAGTTATCCTGCAACGGAATTTCAAAGGAAGGTTCAAAAGAGAAACTGCTGAATGGCAACCGATAATGAAGCTCAAAATGATGCATCCACCTGGATTGAATAGAGACCTAGGCTTCTTGTCACATTACCACTGCTGATTTCTCCACACCTAATCCAATCGTGCTTGCTATTATTATTCACCAGCGATTTTCATTTACCTGCTATTGTCATTCAGCTTCTGAAATCACTCCACCCTGCAAGATATAAGGACAGATGGACTCACATTCTAGCTGTATCTGAAGAAGTGAGCTGTGGCTCACAAGAGCTCATACAGTACCATAAATTTTGTTGGTCTTATAAGTGCTACTGGACTCTTGCTCTTTTCTACTAATTCTCATTTTGCTCACCATGGACCAAATCAGGACAGGCAACTCCATTTTTTTTATGCATGGATCATAACCCCAAAATAGTCTCAATTGTATCATTTCAGAAACAACTTTTTACTGTGTCATGATGGCTCTGATTAATGTGCACATCATCTCAACAAAATAACCATTTTACTGTCCATTTAAATGCATGTATGCACTCACACACAAACTCGTCCAACTGCAGGAATGCTGCTGTTTCTGTTTCCTTGAAAGAAGCCTGCCCTACAAGAGTTTCTTTCTTGCCTAATTGAGGGATCAGAGCATTTTTCTATCCAGTGTAGCAGTGAAGTTATAGGCTGGAGAAGATATATGACCTGCACAAAGTAGATCATTCACGTATCTTGGGAAACTTAGAATTTTATAAGTCGAAACACAGAGCCTTTCCTTATATTGCTGGAGTTGAGAGGGCCCGAGGAACCCAAGGAGCAAAACATTGCCTTTCCAAACGTGGTTTAACATGAAATTTTACAGGGATTAATTTAAATTACTTTCCAAGTGGGAAAGGCCTCTTTGTCCACTGAGCGATATTTTATACTTGTCCAGATATACTGGATGCAAACATGTCAAGAATGAGAAGAACTTTATCTGTATGAGCGACAGGCAAACCTACATATTTAAGGCTAGGCTCCAGAAGGCTGCTCACATTGAAGACTCCTAGAGGCACTAAATTGCCATGACTAAGGAATGACTCCCACTGTTAAAACACTCTAATTGCTGGCATCCAGCTCTGGAAGTTGATGCCAGTTGGACGTTTTGGAGGACTAGAGAATGCAGGAGAACCATTCTGGCAATGACGGAGAATGGATGCAGATCTAAGATTTTCGTATGCCTCTGAGGCCGTATGGTGGCTGGAGATGACCCAGCGGAAGGCTGGATGAGACAAAAGCAGAGGAAGAGCCACGTAGACTGAATTGCTTGGTCACTCAGCCCAGCAAAAAAGCTAACGTTGGCCACATCATCTATTAGCTTCCATGGTGACAAGGTGGCTTCCACGTCTGCCACAGCAGGCCTCCCTGCAGTTTTCTTCTCTGGCAAGGTGGTCATGCATAAGCAGAATCCCCTACAGGAAGGTATGAACATGTGTGCCTGGAACCGGTTCCCTTTTTCCCAGGTACCAGCTGCCATTAATGAAGACAGAGGGAGAACTGCAGCCAGACCCCTTCCTGTCATACCTTGAATCAGAACCAGCAGAGAGCTCTTTCCAGCTAACAACTGATGTCATGGAGGCCCAATAAAGATGAGGCAGTAAGGATTTTTTTTCCCTGGAAACTGGAGTAAAAGTGCAATCAATAATACCTTTGTTTTAATTTAATTTCAAATAAACAATAACAAAAAATATACCAACAGTGGTGGCAGGCTCCCACGTCAGCTTCTATAAAAGATCTCCAAATATCTAAAAATGAATCCACAAGCAATTATCATCTGTATGCCATACATTCAAATGTTGATAAGGTTGTAAGGCCCTCAACCCATTGAATTACAGCCCATGCTGTAATAAAGCGATCTACTGTCAAGTCCATCTAGCTTGCTATTTTCATCCATTGGTCTATCCAGCTCACTCTTTTCTAGTCTTGCTGGCAATTACTTTGCAAGAGTTTAGACTTTAGGGAAGCAGGTGGTCTTTCCCTGCTCTTGCTATGTGAAATCCTTTAAGTGCAATTTCTAGGGACTGAACCCGGGACCATATGCATGTACTCTTACCACTGAGCTACAGCTTCTCCTGTTTGGAGAGCTTATCAGTGCTGTCCAATTATCAAAGATCACAGCCAACAGAATACAAATGGCATATTAGGACAGAAGATCCCAAGAGTAAGATATCATGACAGATCAAGATGGGTAGCCGTGTTAGTCTGCCTGTAGCACTAGAAAAGAGCAAGACTCCAGTTGCACCTATAAGACTAACAAAATTTGTGGTAGGGTATGAGCTTTTGTGAGTCACAGCTCACTTCTTTAGATATCATGACAGTGGAACTCCAATGCCCAAAGTAAACTAAGCTTCTATCCTCTTGCTTAGAAATCTACGTTTCAATCATGAGATGGTTAAACAGGGGATATTCACAAATCCATTTTAACAAAGATGGAACTATTCAATTCCTAATTAATACTTTTATTCCTATTTTTTCAACATAGAATTGGATCCTTCAGTAAATCTTTGTAAGAGGAAAGAGGGGACATGCCAGAGGCATGGGGCTTCCTCCCTCCCATTGCAGTACAAAATGATCCCTCCAATCAGGGTTGGATTAAGACATGCTGAAGCCCTAAACTATGTCAGACTAAGAGGCCCTATAGCATTACCAAAAATGGTTAATGTTAGTAATAATCTGAGGGTTTAAACTGTAGCTTACTTAGCTTGTGCATAAATCCATCTCTGCCCAGAATGCTGCTTTTGGGGAACAGGGGACCCCTAGAAACAACATGAGGGGGAAGTCAGCAAAAATGCCCTTTTCCATGGCCTCCAAGCTATATTCTAGTTTTTATTAAGTAAGACGGCATTTCCAGGTTGCATGTAGTTGCTTTTTTCGTGGTGGTGGTGATGGTGTAGTGGAAGAAACAAGGTTTAGTTGATCTCCTGGACTTCTCACCTCTGTTTTCAAATGAAATATTAGATTTTCTCCCCTCTTCATTGTGTTTTTAAGATTAGGTTCCTCTACTGTACCTTTCAACTTGCTCTGCTTCTCTAAACCCTACCCTTTATTATATTCCCGTTTAAAAGCCACCTGGATATTCATTTTCTTTCTCTCTTGGATAAACTATCCCTAAGCCCTTTTATATGCTTGTCTAATGTATAAGACAGACTCTTATGACATGAACGTTTTTCAAAACACTGGAGCAGCTGGTAAGTGTTTCGTGTCTCTCTTTTTTAATTCAGTCTGCAATTCTTCTGGTGCAAGTGTCGATCCGAGTAAATTGGCTGTTGTTTAAAATGTTAGGGTTCTGTTTTTTCAAAGGTGATATTAACACTCATAGTGGTGTGTGCTTACACCTGTGAGCTTGTAATATTGGAGAACAGTAAAGTGTTACAGACGTATGGAAATATACCAAAGAGAAGAAATACCGAGATGGCATCATAAATCTTTGATTCTCAAGTGTAGCAGATGAAAATACAATCAGGTGTTTAGAAGCAATTTAAGTCAAAATGTATACTGGGCTTTTAAAAGGAAGAAAACTGAAAATACATAATTAGGGTTAGCAAATGTTTGGAGAAGAGACTGTTATATAACAGAAATCAAACTTCTCCAGACGCAAACATCTTGAATGTAGTGGCGCGTTTAATGGCTAAAATTTACAGTGGCATAAGCTTTCATAGACATAATTTTGTATGCTGGAAAATATTTTTATTTATTTAAAGTATTCCTAAGCCTTCCTTTCTCCCAGCTCAGCTGGGACTCAAGGTAGGGAACATCATCTAAAATGTCAATAAAGTTGCAGGACAATATTATAACTATAAACATTCAAATAAAATATCAAATCATAGCCAGCATATTGACATCTCAGAAAAATTGTTAACACCGTATGTGCCAAATAATAACCATAAAGCATGGCTTCCTAAGCACCTCAATCTTACAGCTCCTCTTGGAAGAAAATGTCTCTTTCAGATGGTGCAAGATGCTTTTTTGGGTGGTCTGTGACAAGCTAACTCAGCAACCCTTCTGAAAACTTAAACACAGATGACTCTTTCTATGTTGGTTGTTGTGGATTTTCCGGGCTGTATAGCCGTGGTCTTGGCATTGTAGTTCCTGACGTTTCGCCAGCAGCTGTGACTGGCATCTTCAGAGGTGTAGCACCAAAAGACAGAGATCTCTCAGTGTCACAGTGTGGAAAAGATGTTGGCAGGTAATTTATATCTATTCAGGAAGGTAGGGTTGGGCTGAGTCATCCTGTAAGAGTTTCCCAGGGTGTGGAATGCTACAGGATGACTCAGCCCAACTCTACCTTCCTGAATAGATATAAATTACCTGCCAACATCTTTTCCACACTGTGACACTGAGAGATCTCTGTCTTTTGGTGCTACACCTCTGAAGATGCCAGCCACAGCTGCTGGCGAAACGTCAGGAACTACAATGCCAAGACCACGGCTATACAGCCCGGAAAATCCACAACAACCATCGTTCTCCGGCCGTGAAAGCCTTCGACAATACATCTTTCTATGTTGTTTAGTGAACTGCAGTCTCTTTTTTACAAGGGCAAATGATTTGTAGAATTTAACCTGGAGGATTAAATATGATTCAAACTTTACAAGACATCCTTTAAATTGCTTTAAAAATAATTATTATAAAAAAGACTAATTCTCATTACATAAGTAAGTCTTTAATATACTAACTAGGTATGCCTACCAAGGAGGGAAAATCTATTGTAACTGCCTCTTGCATTCAATTTAAACACCTTTCCCCTCTTTAGCACAGCCATTCCCATTAACTGGTTCTCTGCCCATCTGAAAAGAAACTCTGACAAGAGGAACACACAAAGCTGTCTTACACTTAGAAAAGAGCAAGAGTCCAGTAGCACCTATAAGACTAACGAAATTTGTGGTAGTGTATGAGCTCTCGTAAGTCACAGCTCACTTCTTCAGATATCTGAAGAAGTGAGCTGTGACTCACAAAAGCTCATGCCGTACCACAAATATTGTTAGCCTTATAGATACTTCTGGACTCTTGCTCTTTTCTGCTGCTACAGACAGACTAACACAGCTACCCATCTTGATAAGTCTTACACTGAGTCAGACACTTGTTCTATCAAGGACAGTATTGTCTACTCTGGCTGGCAGCAGCTCTTCAAGACCTCAGGTCTTTCCCACCAACAGCTAGTAGATCTTTTAAAGTGGAGATATAGGGATGAAACCAGGGACCCCTCAGCATTCCAAGTAGAGGTTCTACCACTGACCCAGAGTCTCTCCCCTAAGATACCCCTTTGATGGACATCTACTTACCGCATTACTCTCTGCTGCAGCTGGTTTCAGGAAAATAGCTTTTTCTGGGCCTGGAATTCAGAAAGTGGAAAAGCCATGGGCAAGTTGGAGCAGGGAAATGACAGGAAGGGTGAGTGGTCAATATAGGGTTGCCAGGTCCAGGTTGGGAAACTCCTGGAGATTTGGGGGAGGAGCCTAGAGAGGGTAGGGTTTGGGGAGGGGAGGGGCCTCAGTGGTGTATAATGCCATAAGAGTTCACCCTTCAGAGCAGCCATTTTCTCCAGGGGAAGTGGTCTCTGTTGCCTGGAGATCAGTTGTAATTCCAGGAGATCTCCAGCTACCACCTGGAGGCTGGCAACCCTAGGTCAATACTCCCTCTCCCTGCTGCTTTTCTAATCTTGATGGAGCCTCCAGGTGGCTTTTCCAGTTTTAAAAAGAAAAAAAAAAACACTGCCTGTTTGTCCTAATAAGTAATTCCTAACTGTGTAAAATGGCTAAAAATACGACATTCCTGTCATTCTTTTTGATGGAGTTAAAGGACAGTAGCTGTTACCGCACAGCATCCAGAGCCCACTTTGTAATGCAAGATGGCAGCTCTGCTCCAGCAGCTCAGCAATGTTTTTCTTTGAAAAGAGGGGGGAAAAAACCTTCCCAGTTCTTCATAAACCTAATGTAACACAACAAGGCCAGCTGACAACTCTCCCAAAATAACAGTCTGCACTCTGCATATAACAGAGCAGAGCTGACATAATTTTGGCCAAGGGGATACTTCTCGCTGTATCGGTGCAACCATTTAAAAATAGCCCTCTCTGTCATAGATGTGGTGGTGGCAGCCAGGTTGAGTCATGATGGATTGTCACCTGAAAGAACACTTTGAGCTTGCAGAGATGACAGAAGAATCCTCTGGACTTGGTAAGATTTACATAGTTCTTAGAAGCTGTGTCTGGAAGCTGGATGTCTTGCTATAAATCCTCAAAGCTACTTGGTGGATGACGGACAATATGCTGTCAGAACAGGAAGGTACACTTCATACAAACTGAGGTCACAAATGGGCAGGCTTGTTTTTGGACAAATAGACAGCTGTATTCACTGAACTGTGTTTGTCTTTAGGTTACTGGGATATTGTTTCCAAAAGAATGTTCCTTTAGCATTTTGGCCTTATGAAAAGCAGTATGTTGCAACGGTTAGAGTGTTGAAGAACTAGGATCTGGGAAGACATGAGTTCAAATCTCCAGGCAGCCATGACTGTGGATTTTACTCTTATCATTCTTTCCTATCCCATTCAATCTAATTGGGTTATTATGCAGGTAATGAAGGGTCACGCATTCCTGCTAGCCTAATCTGTTTGCAGGAGCAGGATAAAGTAAGTCTGGTAGATGGCCCTTTGCTTTATTCCAGTCGAGTCCTTTTCATATATCATGCACACTAGACAGATTAATGTAAAAACCATTTTCTTTAAAAATAAAATAAAATAAAAACCTCTCAGGCAACTGATTTTGGACAAACTATGTAACTTGTCATCAAGTAATTTGTTGGGTAAATTTCTCCCATTGTGATTCTCTTCACCATGGCCTCATTAAAGAAAACATGTACACCACAAAGCCCGTGTGATGTTGTGGTTAGAGTTTCAAATTAGGATCTGAGAGCCTATGTTCAAATCCCCACTCTGCCATGGAAGCTTGCTGGGTGACCTTGGCCAATCATACACACTTGGCCTAACCTACCTCACAGGGTTGTTGTGAGGATAAAACAAAGGAAAGGAGAATTAAGTAAGCCACTTTGAGTCCACAATGGGGAGAAAGGTGGAGTATAAATGATGTAAATACAGTGAGAAATTTGACTTGTTGCGAAAATTCATTTTTTAAGAACCATGAAGAGCTGGATATAGATTTTAGGCTACCATCACAACATATATAACCCATATAACCCTTTATGCCTTCTGAAGAGCCCTAGTTGGTTTAGTCAACACATACAGCTAAATGTTAAATGGTAATGTCCTGATAGGGTAAAATGAAATGTGCCATTTCAAAATGCATATAAGGGGGCCACCTTTTTGAATATTCCCCTTTTTAAAAAACCCTCCCTGCAAGTAGAAAAGTAGCATAGCAAGGACCTGGCTTGGTTAAAACCTTCTCTCATATGGTACATTTTTCCTTGCAAGGAATATCATGTGGGCAAATGCTTGAAATGGTTTCTCCCATATGATGGGTCACAGTCCATTCTGCTTCAGATTTCTACCATTGCTTTTAAAATTTATATTCCATTTTTCTCCTCATAACAACCACCCTGTGAAGCAGGGTAGGCTGAGTAATTGCAAGGGCCCAAGATCACCTGATGAGTTTCCATGGCAGAGTGAGAAATTGAACACAGTTGTCCCATGTCCCTAATTGACATTTTAACTACCAAGCCCTCTGGGTTTCAGAAGGGGGGCACTGCTGTTGAGGAAGCTTGGGCTTTAATAGGAGAAAGTGCCAAGTACAAGGAAGTAGGGGACAGACGTGCCAACCAAAGGATGCAAAGCCTGGTAAAGGAATGTACAGGAGAATTTTGAGGCCAATCCAGTACAACTCTTCACAGTTCCTAAGCGTACTTCTGACTTTTGGGGGAGGGCAATTCCTGATATTAGCATTGTGACCAAATGACAAGGTGTAGGTTGACTAAATGTATAATTTTTTAAAAAGTGAGTAGTTAATCATGGAATAGTAAATGTCTGGAATGCTTCTTTGCAGCTACAAGAATAACATAAGAATTCTGCAGGTAATACTGAGTTCCGAACCGATAGCATCAGGGGGAAGCGGGAGGCAAAGTTCCTGATGTGAGTCATTGATTTGATGATGGAAAATACTAACAATTTTTCATCGTTTATCATATGTTGACTTCACCGTGCTTCAAAGAAATGGCAGAACTAAGCAATGAACTTCCTGTGCCTCCCTTAACAAATGCACACGAAGAGCTTGGCTTATACTGAACTGAAGTGCTTTTGAAATGAGAACTTGGACAATCTTTTGAGGATGAATGATACTTTCCCAGTATTTGTGCAATGAGATGCATTGCTAAAAGCGGATGTAATTTGCAGGTTAGATTTGCCCAGGGCTTTACTGGGACATAGATGAATTCAACAAATGGATTCAATTTGGACAACTGATGCTGCAATCCTAAAGTTATTTACATGAAATAAGCAGTGATATTGTCAATAACTGATATTGTTAAAATTAGAAAGGATAATATGGATTAACAATGAAATAATGAGGTTTTTCTCTTTACTATTAAATAACAAGCAGGAATAGGTTTTAATTCTGTTTGAGTAATATAGCTGAGAAAATATATACTAGTTAGGTTCAATAACTACATTAACTTCTATTTTAATATTGATAAAGGTTATATCTTTTGAACTTTGTATTTTAGCAATCCTTGTAGTGCACAGTTTGTTTGTTTTGATTTCCCCCCCTCTTCCCCCCTTATTCTTTCTGTACCCTTTTTTGTTCTAATAAAAAAAATGAAACACAAAAGATATTGACATGACTTATGTTCCAATGGAGAATCCAAAGAACTTCTTGGACCACATCCATATATGTCATTTAAAGCACTTCCTAGCCACACTGTTGGTATACAAATGGGGGGAGAAGGAACTTGTTTAAGCATGCCTAACTGAATCACCTAATGATCATGCAGGAAGGCTGATTTAGAGTTGTTTCCAATCGCCCCGCCTTCATGATGCGTGATTTCAATTAAAATTACATCCTACGTATATACGCCATATATCAATGCTGAAAATTAAAAGCTGTAAAACCTTTTTTGTTTTTGTTTTTTGCTTTATGCATTTGATGCAGGATTACATTTGTCAATCAGCTCTATATCTCAATGATTTCCTTGAAAGACAAGGAAGTGATTCCTGGATGCAGAAAGCAGGTCCTCTATGCTTTTAGAAGTACTTGCACGCATTCATTAAAGTCTTGGCCCACAGTCTCTCTAGTGGTTCCCAGCTGCAGGCTTTGTCGAATACTCCTGGTATCCCCTTTTTCAATTGCAGTGAAGTGACATAGCCATATCTAATAGCCATAGACCGCCCCTCCTCTATGTCTCGCTCCCTTTAAAAATGTGGCTCTATTGATTCAGCAGCCCAGGGGCGAGACAGCATGCGGCATCTAAATATGTAAAAGATGCCTACTGAAAGCTAGAAACGATTCATAAAACGTTCAAGTGTTATGAAACTCAGCTTTTAAAATAAATGGTTAGGTGAGTGTTTTGAGCTTGAATTGTACAGTGGGAAAAGTATGGCCTCCAAATCATATACATTTTTAAAAAATTTAAATTCCCCCAGTGGTATGGATAAATACCCTCATCAGAGATGCTCAATAGGTGTTCTCAAACAATTACAATGCACTCAGCCATTCCAATAGCAGAATATGTTGCTTTCTGATAAAAACACAAAACTTCCTCAGGTATAAGAAGTTGCAAAAGAGTGCCATAACCTATAAATAAAAAATGGATGCATGTTTACTGCACAATGCATGGATTTCACAAGACCACCTGGGAGCTGTTATGGCTGAAAAGTTGCTTATAAATATAATAAATCCTGAACTAAACATGAACAGTCCACATACTTCACTAGACGTATTGCCATGTTAGGATTCATTTGTTTATTCATTTTGATTGGCACAGATTATGACATGTTGCCACTGATTGAGCACAACATTCATTGGCAGCTATATTTCATGACAGCTGCTACTGGATCAAAAGATTAAACTGAGTCATTAGCAACTTTTAAATATCCTTCACTCCCAATAATACGTGAGAAGGAAGAGGGTATATTTATTATCACTGCACCTTCTGATTAACTCCCTTATTACAAATGTCTTGCTTTAATTAAATGATAATTTTCCAATTCAGTTTGTGTGTGCAAAAGTAATCCCTGTTACAGGCCTTTGTCATACAGTAGTAAACTAGCTGGCCCTGTTGATGAAATGAGAACAACAGATATACTTACTGACTTATTTGCGTTATTTATAGTTTGCTTTTCTCACTAAGACTCAAGGAGAATTACACAGAGTAAAGCAATACAATCTACACTATTGGAATGTCCAATAAACAGTGTAATAGTGTTTGTATAGTAGAGATTGGGAGCCAACCTAGAATCTGAAGAACAGGAAGCAAAGCATGAATATTAATAGAGATACAGAGACTCCTGAAGTGGTGAGGTAGGATTTGCAAGTTGTTCTCTCTCCCCATGAGAGCCTTCAGTTATGAGCCTTCAGTTTATTCCTCCTATTACTGCAAATCTGATCAAATGCTTATCAATATGGCAATGAAACAGGTGCACCCACAACCCAACAGTTTTTTTCCAGCTGAGGAGACACCCTACATGTGAAGAAAACGTTTAAAGCCCCCCCAACCCTTATGAGCATTCTTATTGCTTTCTAGAAGGCAAAATATTTTATTGATGTCTCCTCATCCTATTGATTGTACTTAGGGCTTTTTTTCTGGGAAAAGAGGGGATGGAACTCAGTGGTGGAACTCAGGACCGCACAATGACATCACTTTGGGTCAGCTGGAACAAGGGGGGAGTTTTTTAAAGTTTAAATCGCCCTCGGCGAAAATGGTCACATGGCCAGTGGCCCCAACCCCAATCTCCAGACGGAGAGGAGTTTAGATTGCCCTCCGTGCCGCTTGGTGGCGCAGAGGGCAATCTAAACTCCCCTCTGTCTGGAGATCAGGGGGCGGGGCCACCAGCCATGTGACCATTTTTAAGAGGTGCCGGAATTCCGTTCCACCTTGTTCCAGCTGAAAAAAAGCCCTGATTGTACTGATTTACATAATAACAACAGTGTGTTTATATACAGTCTTCTAGACAGAGCAGTGAACCAAGTCAGTGTTATCATTATCCCCACAATACAGCTGGGAAGCTAGGGTTGAGAGGAGTAGCTTACCCAAGGTCACCTGGTAAGCTCATAGCAGTAGCAAGATTTGAACCAGCTGATTCACAACCCCACCACTTAACTACTATGCTATAGCAGATCTCCTACTTGTTGGTGCACTTTGCATACACAGCCAGCTCCATCAGAGATAACAATAAGCAAAATAATACCTTTCATCTAAATAGATGTCTGACAGTGAAAGAATGTATTCATTTATAGAGCTTGACAGGATACATCTTTAGAAAGAGAAGCAAGGGTGATAACCATTATTTGGGGCAAAGCATTATATTTGCATTTAGGTTTTCAGTACTTTTTAGTGTTTCTTTCACAATTCAAATAACTTTCCTGAATTGTCAGAATTATGTTCATCATACAGTAACATATACTGAAAACAAATGTGAAATAGCACCAAACAAAAAAACTATGTCTTGAACATTCCCTTTGAGTCTCTGTAATGTATCGAACAAATGGCATATAACATGCTCAATAAAATGCAGCTTTCTAGCCAGCAAATTAGAGCAGGGAAACCCCCCCAACCCCAACACATGACCAGTGAGTATGAGGGCCAAGCTACAAGTGACGCCTTACACAGGTTGGACACTTGTCAGCTTCTCTCAAGTTTTGATGGGAGATGTAGGCGTCCTGGGTTTACAGCTTGGCTCTCCATTACAGCTGCAAGACCAAGATGCCTACATTTCCCATCAAAACTTGAGGGAAGCTGACAAGTGTCCAACCTGTGTCAGGCGTCACTTGTAGCTTGGCTCTCAGATGAATGAAGGAAATAAGGAAATCCCCACCACCAGGCAGCATAAACCATATGCATACGAGGGAAGGAGTAATGGGGGTGGGAGATGTGTCACATATTTAGCAAGATCAACAGATTACATTATGTAATCTGCCTTGAGCCTCAGTGAGAAAGGTGGACGACAAATAATAAATAAATCTTAAGGGCAGTTGAATGAGAGCAAATGAGGAGGGCATATTAGCTTGTTCAAATCTCTAGGAATTTATTTTCTGGAGGAGAAAATATAGAAACATAAAACATAAAGCTGGAAGATAACCCAACGGTCATCTAGTCCAATCCTCTGCACTATGCAGGAAATTCACAGCTATCTCCTCACCACTTCCCTCAGTGACCCCTGCTCTATGTCCAGAGGAAGGCAAAAAAACCTCCAGGATACTCAGCCAATCAAGCCTGGAGGAAAATTCGATCCTCACCCCAAAGTGATGATTGGCATTACCCTGAGCATATAAGAAAGGACCACAAGAGCCAAGCACCAGCTCATCCCTTCATGCACTCCCTCTCTTGATCTGCGTATGTTCATATTGATGGCCAGGCTACAAGTGATGAATGATACAGTTTGGACACTTGTCAGTTTCCCTCAAGTTTTGATGGGAAATGTAGGCAGCTTGGTGGAATGTCGGACAAGTGACAGTTGAAAAGTTCATTGGACAGCAGTCGGAGAGCCAAGCTGTCAAACCAGGACACCTACATTTCCCATCAAAACTTGAGGGAAGCTGACAAGTGTCCAACCTGTGTCACTTGTCACTTGTAGCCTGGCCCCGAGTCATAGAATCATCGCTGCTGTCAGGTAGCCCTCTAGCCTCTTCTTAAATTTTTTATTTATTTTATTTTTTTCAATTTATATACCGCCCATCCCCAGGGGCTCTCCAAGGAAGGAGAGCCCACCACCTCCCAAGGAAACCTGTTCTCCTGAGGAATCACTCTGTCTGGAAGTTCTTCCGAATGTTTAGCTGAAGACTCTTTTGATTTAATTTTCAACCCGTTGTTTCTGGTCCGACCCCCTGGGGCAACAGAAAACAACTCTCCTACATCCTCTATGGGACAGCCCTTCAAATACTTGAAGAGGGCTATTATATCACCCTCAGTCACCTTTTCTCCAGGCTAAACAGTTTTCATAATTTCTTTTTTGGGATGAGGTCCTTTAAGCTTCATTTATAGCCCTCATTTCTCACTGAGACTCAATCACCCAGTGTAAGTCAATGCAGCATTAGACAGCATAGGACTATGTGTGACAGACTTGAAAGGCTAAACTATTTGGGACATTCCAGTTTAGAAACAATATGGCTATAAGGGAACATGATAAAAGCCCAACAAATGATGTATGGTGTGGAAAAAGCAAATAGAGCCATTTTCCTCCCCTTTCTCTCATATGGTAATAGAACTTGTGGGTGAGTTGGGGCCCTCTCAACATAAGTGACTGGCTACAGATTGCTGGTCCAGCCTGATGGGGGAGGAGAGGCAAAGGAAAGTTGACAGACAAGACCAGACATTTGAGAAAGGCCACAACTTTACGAAGAGAACTGTGATTCTCGAAAGCTTATGCTACAATAAAATTGGTTAGTCTTAAAGGTGCTACTGGACTCTTTTTGATTTCACAACTTTACTGACATACAGCTCACGGTGCATTGGCGCTACGTAAGGTGTGGATCCCCTAGCATCGGCTGACCCACTTGCCAGTTGATGACCCCCTTCAGACCACTTGCTGAAGGGGGGAACCATTGGATGACAGCGAGATACCACATGGGCTCATACCTCTGTGTGGATCCCTGTGACCTGGGAGTGAGGATGCCCTGACAGCCCCTGAGCTGGGCATGCGCCTGCCATACCTCACTCCCAAGATCCCGTAATAGAAAAACTGCCCAATGTCCAAACTACCTGCCCCCAAAGTTCTTTTTTTTTTTTTGAAAAAATTTTTATTGGGTTAGAATCCGTTATTTTTACATTTACATTCAATTTTCTCCAAATTTTTCATTTCTAACCCCCTCCCTTTCCCCCCCTTTTGTTGACTTCCAACAGTTTTCCAACCCTTTGTCCCTTTTCCCTTACTTCTATTAAATTTCTCTATCTAAAACAAATACATATTCTCCATTATACTAAGCAGTACATCCTTAACTACTTTTCTTATTATATACCCAAACTGTAATTCTTTGTTTCCATCTTGGATAAACAATTTATCCCATTTTCCAATTTTGAATATTTCTATATATCATAAACCTATATATCATAAACCATAAAAATCTTACACATTTAAATCAAACAATTTGACTTATTCTCTATGTATTACTCATTCTATCTTTTTATGGTAATTCTATATAACTCTCGTCACATAGTCAATCAATTTGACTCGTCTATACATTCAGTTTGGTGCATTATACAAATCTTATCAAAGAAAGAAAATATTGTTGGTTACTCAATCCGTATATTTAATCCTTATCCTTAATTATTTTCTATCAATATTCTATTTATTAACCAATATATATCTATATATATATCAATCTGTTAATCTAACTGCTTATAAATTCACATTTATCTCTCCCCCCCCCGGTAAAGTCACCCCCCTCTACATTTTATTATACTTCAGTAGTTCTCAAACTGCCACAGTTTTCCTCCCACCTCCCATTTCTTCTCCAGATATTGTTTCAGCTTCTCCCAATCTGTGTTAAACTGCCCTGAGTCCAGATTTCTCAGTTTTCTTGTCATCTTGTCCATTTCTGCCATGTACAGCAATTTGTAGGTCCAATCTTCAATAGTTGGCACTTCTTGTACTTTCCATTTTTGCGCATACAAAAGTCTAGCTGCTGCTGTCATATAAAATATCAACGTCCTATGATGGGCTGGAATTCCCTCCATTCCCAAGTTTAGTAGCAGGAGTTCTGGGTTCTTATTTATTTGAAATTGTAAAATTTCACTCATTTCTCTTATTATTTCCCCCCAGTACTGCCTAGCTACCTCACACGACCACCACATATGATAGAGGGAGCCCTCATGCTTCCTACATTTCCAGCATTTATTAGAAGTGTTCAAATTCCCTAGCGCAATCTTCTTTGGTGTCATGTACCAACGATAAATCATTTTGTAGATATTCTCTTTAATATTTGTACATGTCGTTGTCTTCATTGTAGTCTTCCACAAGTATTCCCATGCCTCCATTGTTATCTCTTTGTTAAAATTTATAGCCCATTTCACCATTTGTGTTTTAACTGTCTCATCCTCAGTATACCATTTCAACAGTACTTGGTATACCTTGGATATTCTTTTCTTGTCCTCTTTAAGAAGGGTCTGCTCTAGTTCCGAATTCTCTATTCGTATACCTCCCTTTACAGAGTCCGAGTTATACAAATCTCTGATCTGTCTATACTGGAACCAGTCGTAGTTCGGTGATAGTTCCTCTTGCGTCTTTATTCTAAGTTTAGATGCTTCTATTTTAGTTATTTCTTTATAAGTCAAACATTGTCTTTCGTTATCAACAGCTCTCGGGTCTATCACCTCATATGGAACCACCCACCAAGGAGTTCCTTCTTGTAGATAAATTCTGTACTTCTTCCAGATTGTGTATAGACTTCTCCGTACAAAATGGTGCAGGAACATCGAGTTGACCTTTACTTTGTCATGCCATAGGTATGCATGCCATCCAAATATTTTTTTATATCCCTCTAGGGCTAATAGTTTCTTGTTCTTTAATGTCATCCACTCTTTCAACCAAACTAGGCAGATTGCATCGTGGTAAAGTCTCAGGTTGGGCAGTTGCATTCCGCCTCTTTCCTTTGCATCTTGTAAAACTTTCATTTTCACTCGAGGCTTCTTGCCTGCCCATACAAAATCTGATATTTTCCTCTGCCATTTTTCAAATTGTTTAGAGTCTCTGATGATTGGTATTGTCTGTAGCAAAAACATCACTCTTGGTAACACATTCATTTTAACCGCTGCAATCCTACCCAACCATGACAGATTGAGCCTATTCCATTTAATCAAGTCTCTCTCAATCTGAATCCACAATTTTTCATAATTATTCTTGAACAAAACTATATTCTTAGCAGTCAGTTCAATTCCAAAATATTTCACCTTACTTGTTACTTCACAATCCGTTGTTTCCATTAACAATTGTTGTTTCTGCTTAGTCATGTTTTTGCATAGTATCTTTGACTTCTTTTTGTTAATGAAGAAACCTGCCAAGTCTCCAAACTCCTTGATCTTATCTATCACTTTTGGCATGTTCTCCAGTGGGTCCTCTACAATTAACATTATGTCATCCGCAAATGCTCTGACCTTGTATGAATAGTCCTTTATTTTTATTCCTCGAATTTCCTCGTCTTGTCGTATTTGTATCATCAGAATCTCCAATACTAAAATGAACAACAGTGGAGACAACGGGCAACCTTGTCTTGTTCCTTTGCTTATAGTCAATTTCTTGGTCAATTCATCATTCACCACAATTGCTGCAGTCTGGTCTCTGTAAATTTCCTTAATTGCTCTGATGAATCTTTCTCCTAATTGTAGCTTTTCCATAGTGGCAAACATAAAGTCCCAGTTTAAGTTGTCAAATGCCTTTTCAGCGTCAACAAAGAAGAAACCAACCTCTTTATCACAACGCTTATCATAATATTCAATAGCATCAATCACTGTCCTTAAATTGTCTCTTATTTGTCTGTCTGGCAGAAAGCCTGCTTGCTCCTCCTCTATAACTTCCGAAAGCCACCCCTTCAGTCTCTCCACCAGTATCTTCGCAAAGATTTTATAATCATTGTTGAGTAACGATATAGGTCTGTAATTTTTCACACTAGTCAAGTCTTGGCCCTCTTTTGGGATCAATGATATGTTCGCTTCAGACCAAGTGTCTGGAATCCTTTGATCCCTTAGAACTCCATTGATCACCTCCTTTAGGAATGGTGCCAGCTCATTGGCCATAGTCTTATAAAATTTAGCTGTAAGTCCGTCTGGCCCTGGCGCCTTTCCTAGATTTACAGATTGTATTGCCTTACTTATTTCCTCATCCGTTACTTCACTGTTCAGTTTATTTCTCCAAGCGTCCGAGATTTCTGGAAGTGTCATTTTCTCCAAATATGACGCTATTGAATCTTTATTTACTTCTTTCTTATTATACAGTTTAGCGTAGAATTTATAAAAGGCTCTACTAATGGTATTCTGTTCCAAATACGTTTTGTCATCTTCACAAATTTTATTTATTGTTTTCTTTTCCCTTCTCTTCTTCAGTTGCCATGCCAGGTACTTCCCAGGTTTATTTGCACCCTCAAATGCTTTCTGATTCAGCCTTTTGAGATTCCACTCCAATTCTTTATTACTCATTGCTGTTAGCTGTTCTTGCAATATTTTAATTTCCTGGTATAATTTCTTTTTCCCTGGTCTCTTTTTTAACTGTATTTCCTTAGCTTTTATTTTCTCCTCAATCTCTTGTCTCTTCTCCTCTTTCTTCTTTCTTGCTCTACCATTTAAGTCCATTAGTATGCCCCTTATAACCGCCTTATAAGCATCCCAAACTTTATCAGTTGGTACTTCTTTATTCACGTTATATTGTATGAAAAACTTTGTCTCTCTTCTCAATATTTCCATATTCTCTTTTTCCTGTAACAAATCCTCATTTATTCTCCATGCTTTCCTTTTCCTCCTTTTCCCCAGCTTCCACATAATTGGGTTGTGATCTGAGCCTACCATCGGCATTATTTCTACATCTTTAGTCCATAACGCCAAATCTTTTGAGGCCCAGATCATGTCAATTCTTGATAATGTGGAGTGCCTTGCAGAATAAAAAGTAAACTGTCTGCTTTTAGGATATTCTCTCCTCCATACATCTTCAAGAGTCTCTTGTTGAATCAACTCAAAAAAAAGCTTTGGTAATAGTCCTCTTTTCTTTTGTGCCATTGTAGTCTTTTTATCCAGTTCCAAATCTGTCACTCCATTGAAGTCTCCAGCAAGAATTATCTGGTCATATGAAAGATCATCTAAATGCTTCCTCAAATCCTCAAAGAAGCTCTCTTTTGCACCGTTGGGTGCATAGATTCCGACTACCAACACTCTCTTTAAATTCCAAGTACATTCCACTGCTACAAATCTGGCTTCCACATCTTTCATTATGAATTTTGGTTGCAGCTCCTCTTTTACATACAACACCACTCCTCTTTTTTTCTTACTTGAGGCCGCTACAAAGTCTTTGCCCAATTTTCCCAGTTTTAGATATTTTACATCCTGTTTTCGAATATGAGTCTCTTGCAAACAAACAATATCACATTTTTATTTTAGTAGCCAGTGAAAAATATTTTTTCTCTTATTCGGTGAATTTAGTCCATTTACATTCCAAGATAATACTTTACACTCCATATTCATAATCTTGTTGGTAAGTCTTTTTCATTGTCCCTTATAAATCGCTCCATCTCCCGCTCAGATCTGATACGCTTTTTGGCGCCTCCAAATTCGAAGGACAAACCCTCTGGGAGCTCCCATCTGTACCTGATTTTCATGTCCTTCAGCATCTGGATTAGCGCTTTATATTTTTTCCGATCTAGTAACACTGATCTGGGTAGTTCCTTCATTATAATGATTGTCTTGCCATCGATCTCCAATGGATCTTGAAACTGTTTAGTCACAATCTTCTCTTTCATGTTTCTTGTTGTAAATTGTACAATCACGTCTCTTGGTACTTTTCTCTGGGTTGCAATTCTCGAGTTCACACGATATGCCACATCTAGGATAGCCACAACATCCTCCTCCTCCTTCCCCAGGTATTCAGCTAACACCTCCGTCATCTGCTCTTGCGCTGTCTTTCCTTCCATTTCCGGCAGGCCGCGAAATCTGAGCTGCTTCTCCATATGTCTACTTTCCGCAACCGCCATCCTTCCCCTCATCAACCTCATCTCTGTTTGTTGCGTATCTGCTAAGTTCTCCATCGCTCCTTCTACTGTTTTAACTCTCTGCTGCGTCCCTTGTAGTTCACTTTGTATTGTTTCCATACCTTTCTTCACTTCTGACAGCTCCGATTTTACTTCTGACAGCTCCGATTTTACTGTCTGTTTAACCTCTTTGATCAGCTCCAATTTCATGTCTTTAAATTCTTTAATCACCTCCAAAAGTTTTTTATCCAGGTTTTCTATTGCCGATTGCCACTCTTTCTTCGACATCGTGGGGCTTGCTTTGGCCCGCTCCCACGAATCCGCTCTCTTCCTTAGCTCCGTGGCGTTAAATTTAGTACCTTTTTTATTTCAAATGTCCCGGTCTTCTTGCATAAATTAATTTTAAAGGGTCCAAAATGTCGGGCGTCTTTTCTCTATGGTCTCTCTATGATTTTATAATCCAATATGGCCTACTTCCTTTTCCGCTGAAGCCGCGACCCTTCCCCTCTCAAAGATGGCGATTCCCTTCTTCCTGCCCTCCAGCAAGGGCCGCTTCTCTCCAGCCGCTCTATTGTTGTTACGCACTTCCTGTCTCCCGTCTTCCCACAGCAGGTCTCGCGATGGTGTCTTTTTCTCACAGCTCCAAAGCCACAGGTATTCAAAACAATAATCCGATTTCTTTAATAACTTCTTTAAACTTAGTCTCTTTTCTAATACAACTCCTGCCGAAGCTTCCCCTCCTTTTCGCTAGTCTGTTGCAGTTTAAAAGTCTACTTTTTTTCCTCTCTGTTTTTATCAATCTGTCCCGTATCGGAAGATAGTGATCTTTACCTTCCCTTCACTTTCCTCGGGTTGTAATCGCTGTTTCGATTTCAAGTTCTCCTTTCCACTTCTTCCCCCAATCGAAACTTGGGTATGTAGGTCTTATGCCAGCCGAATTGGCCCCAAAACTGCCGCAGAGATTGTAGCCGACCCGTCGCAAGGTGGGACCTCAAGGATCGGGAGGGGACCCGTTATGTAGAGCCCCCCCTCGTCCGAGATCTAACTCACCCTAGGGTCTTGAGCGTTCTTTGCCTGCTCTCCGCCTGAGAGCAGTCGGCCGCGGGCTATTTTCACCCCGCCGGCCGCTTAAAACGGCAGTCCGGTCAGCTCTGCAAATGGAGCTGCGTTAGACCTCCATGAATCCCAAACCGGAAGTCCCTGCCCCCAAAGTTCTGATGAAAGGAAAGCAATGACAACTTGCATGCATAACCCCGACATGTCGACATCACCACAGAAGTCCTGCAGGAGCAGTCCGCAAAAAAAGTCCCAACAGTAGAAATTCAAGGGAGGGCTGGGTGGGAAGCTGGCTATGAGTCAAGTGAGAATTGGTGGGGCCAGCCCCCTCTAAAGACTGCTGGCAGGGGTCCTGAGATGAAACTGCACCTCTCAGGTCCATCTCCTCTTCCCCGCCCTCACTACTCCGGCCAGCCTGCCCTGACTGGCTGGCTTAGGGATTTGAATCTGGGTGGTGAGTGCCAGCCTGATGGGGCTGCTGGGAGCCTCCTTGTCCCTCTGAACATGGCAGTTAGCCATGTTAATAAATGGAGATCCAGGTTCAGTCTATTTCTTATGTTAAAAAGACACCTCCTCACTCAAAAGTAACCTGCGTAAAATCAACAGTGGTGTTGATTTTACACCACACATGCGTACACATGCCTGGGCATATATGTGTGTAATTTGTCATGTGCTGGTGCTAAATGGTTAACCTAAAATTCCCTTTGCAGATAATACAAGGGCTGTGATTAACTTTACAAGTTGGCTTTTTGGCGAGAAAAGCAGCTGCTCTTTCTGGAATTGTATTGCTAGCTGACTGGGGTGAAGGAGACAAAGTCTGAGATGGCCTGGGGTGTCGTGGAGTAGATATTAGAATGGCCCAGAAAATTCTACCAGATAGAAAAAGAGTCTTGAAGATGAATAAAAAGGGATGAATCCCTTTGTTTAGGAGAGGAGGAGACTACTGGATGGTAGATTTCTCTTACACAAGGAAGATGGAAGCATGAAATTATATCCAGGAGGAAAAAGGCAACTTGTTTTTGGAAACTTCGAAGATACCCTGAAGATGAAAATATGTTGGTGAATTTGGTTTGGGGAGAAGAGACAAATATGTTCCTTCCTTTTATTTTATCCTTTCTTCAGCTGCTGCAAATAGGCAAGTACTTGTAAACAGACATTAACAGTGCAATCCTATGGAGAGTTACTCCAGTCTAAGGCTATTGACTTCAATGGGCTTAGACCAGTGTAACTCTGCATAGGATTACATTGTTAGTCGCTAAATAATCCCCCCCTTTTGAAACAGGTTAGTTTAATGTGTTAAGTAAAATAATTTTTTTTTTTACTAACCTGTGTGCTACTGAGGACCTTCTTATTGAGGTCTGGTCACTTGGTGTTTTGTCCATCCTCATCATTTTCTCACACAATTAAAAGAAGCCTGTAGAGGCTTTTTACCATTCCTCTGAAAAGTACTTGCAGGGAGCAGGGACAAGCTATCAGTTTGGTGCCTTTCTTGTGAGCTTCCCAGACAGATCTGGCTGACAGCAGAATGACAGCTGTTGTAGTATAGGGATTAAGTGCTTGGGCTGTGAATCAGAACTCTGCTAGTTCGACTCCCACTACTGCCATGAGCTCAGCAGGTGGCCTTGAGTAAGCCACTCCTCACAGCTCCAGCTCCCCAGCTGTATTGTGGGGATAATAATAACACTGACTTTGTTCGCTGCTCTGAGTGGCAGTATATAAGCATGTTGTTGCTGCTGTTATTGACTAGATAGATCTTAGACCTTATAACTCCATTGAAAAGACTGTGTTCAAGGTGACATTGGGTACCATGAAAATCCTGCCTGATAGCTGATTCATTTTACCACTTGAAATTGCATCACCAAGTTACATGCATGTGTCATCTAGCCTACCATGGTAAGATTTAGTTAACTCTCTCCCCAAATATGCACTATAATGGGGAACTGGTCTGTAGCAACACACACATTTTTATTATTTTCATACTGCACAACACTTGCACATGGTCCTTAGACTTTGTTGGTTGCCTTCCATAAAGTGCCAACAATGAGAGTCAAACCTAATGTTAGTTACGCACATAAAAAGGATCCTGTTACCATCTGGCAAGACGTATGTGAGCCAGTTTTACTATTCAGCCTCCAATGCCACCATTTTAAACAAATCACAGTAAATAACTTTCTGGAACTGATCACATGACTTTTTGGAATGCTGGCATTCAGAAATAAAGAACTTTAAAAGAAATGCATCTCCAAGTCTTCAATACATTACTGAGCATCCAATGAAAGAGTCTCAAAGTAAATCTCCAGTGCTATATAAACTCCTAATTGAAGAAAAAGGAAACCATTAGATTTGGTTCTTCCAACAATAAAATATGTAATTGCCAAACCTGGAAGGCGTCGGTTCTTTTAGCATAACTAGAATGGCTCCAGTTTTTCAACTAAAAAAACCTTGATTTAGGAAAGTTATTACCAGAAAAGGAAATGGAAAAAAATGAAGAGTAAATGTACCCATATGGACAATTGGAATATCCATGGCAGAGAGTTTGAGAAAAATACCAGAAAATTGGCTGAATGAATGGTATCAGAATGTACACTATGCAGGAAGACACGTATTGTAACACACAGTTCTGTTCTGGTTAAACAACAGAAAAATGGTGATAAAAGGGTGTCTTTTGTTTTATAATTTGGACACCTAATTGAGATGAATGTCGAATGAGACAAATAAACTCCATTTTAAACCTCCTTCAACGACTTCTATTTGTCATCCAAATCGAGTGTTAGTTTCGAGGAGGGAAAAGTATTCCTTGGCTTTAAAGGAATACTGCTTTATATTTCGTTGGACTGCTGACATAATATGATCAGCATGGTGACAGAAACCAGATATAACTGCAATAGATTTCCCCCCCTCTCAGTAGCTGGACTTGCATTTCACAGACCAGCATCTCACCTGGTTTATTTTAGAACCTGTTTTCTTAGTTAAAAGCAAAAGTTGGTTTTTGTCAGTGCTGAACTTACACAGCTGTGGTGTCTCGTACAATGCCTGTGGTGTTCAAAAACATGGGGTTGGGACACCTCGTGTCTCTATTTATTCCATGGCATTCGGTTTTAAAGGTTGCAGGAGGGGAGGAGGGAGCATTTCTTTTTATTCCTTACCTATTAACATATTCAAACATTTTGTCCACCCTTTGCAATGACTCAAGTGGGGAAAAGTAGCTTGAAAACAAAACACACAAAAATTGGTCTGTCAGATATCAAGGGCCCCTAAAATAAACCCAGAGAGTTTTATTACCAATGTAAGTTATTTTTCATTATTCTAAAATTGGTCTAAGTCCAGGCCACATCCTGCCCCTTTTTGCTTCTTTTACCAGCAATCAGTACTCCAGACCTATTACAGAAAATGCTGTTGTTAAGAACAGCTGGCATATATAATAATAGAAATTAGAATAGAAGTATATGCATGCTCCACTGCTCAGTCCTGGCTGGCTCAACTCCACGGGGAACTCAAGCAGTAGTTGCATGAGACAGCGATAGAGTCAAAACCAGGTTTGGTAACACCTATGAGAAATTATTTTTAGGGCTTTTGTTGAAAGGTGGGGTTCTGCAAACTCGTGGGCATATTTCTTAATCAATCATTTCCACTGTTTCTGCAAACCGTAGTTCGTTGTTTCATATGAACCACCAACTAAGATTTGTTTTCTTTTGTTAAGCCAAGATTAGTCTGAATCCTGCTTTGGAGGAAAGACAGAAATCTTAGTTTGTGGTTTGGACATAATCACAGCTTGTCAAAAAAAGAAGAAAACACTAATTTTTCAAGCCAGAAGGCAGTGCATATATCTGAGGATCCCCCACAACAGATACATTCATGTAAGGACAAGTCATGCCAATGTGAGTAAAGTTTAATAACAGAGAAAGTGTCACAGTCTCAGAATTCTCCCATAAATGAGGCTTACAGTGAACAAATGAGAAAAAGATTTGGGCAGCAACATTTGGGATCTGCTTTACGCCTTCCTGTCTGCCAATCTTGTTAAGAACGACTTGGTGGAATACAGCCAATGCTTAATTTCCAAAGGGGGGGGGAATGGATTCAAGTTAGTGTTTCAATCACACAGTCTGTACTCTAACCCTTAATTTGTGGGGATTCAGTAGTGAGTAGAGAGGGAAATGTACTCTGTACATAGATGAACTGTCATTTATTCTTATTTTCTATTTCAGAATCAAGTCCTGGCATTGAAAGTAGGCATGTAGGTATTTATTTAAAAAAATACTTATTTGGGTGAGGAAAGGGACAGATTTTGCTATACATGTTAAAAAGTAATTCACGGAATGGAGGTAAATAGTGCTACCACTTTTTTTTCACATAATACACAGCTGCTGACTGTGAGAATCATCAAATCTGTCTCCAGCCCTTTTCAGATCAATAAATTGTGACAACCTCTTTATCAAAAGCCATGCCTATTCATTGACTCATCATTCAATAAAAGATCTGGGTTGGATCTGGAGTGATTCCATGGGTGGAAGGATTTCTACCAGTGGAGTGCAACTTCCTCATCTCCCTCCCCTTGGGTGCCCCCAATGCCCCCTGAAATGTGGCTTCTGAGAGTGGCAGGAGAAACCCCCAGAACAAGTATTTTCAGGGACATTTTGTAAGGTGATGGACTAAAGCAGCAACAGCTTCTACTTGTTGGGGTGGAGGACAGGACTGGTTGAATGACGCTTCATTAGTCACCCCAGCAGTTATATAATTGTAATCCATGCTAAAAGACCTTAATATATTGTGACTGGAAGCTTGGAGAGCACGAGTGAGTAGGAAATATTGGGGGGGGGGGCACCACTTGCTACTTATTGGATCTTCCCTTAAACACTTGCCAGGACCTGTATCCTAGCACAAATTAAGCCACAAATAATTCTCCTATTTCTAGGGTTATGAGGATGGAGCAGAATAGAAAAGCCTTGGATTTTATTATGATTTTAATGTTTGATTTATGTGGTATCGTAATTAATGATCCTCCCCAAGAGATCATATGGGAAACAGATTCTGCATGTCAATGTTTGCATGTTTAGTTCTTCCACTTAGATAAAATCTCCATGAGATTTTGGTTTTTCTACTGGTTTCATCTTTTGCATTTCATCCTACTCCAAGAGAAGCAATGCAACTCTTAAGAGCAACCACAAACCAGACTAAATGAAATGAGATATTCACAGATTGTTTACGCAGATGGGATCACATAGAATTTTAATCAGCATTAAAAGAGTAGGATTCTGCTAATCACTCCATTAAGAAAGGAAACTGATCATTTGTGGCCATTTCCCCCTCCTGATTCTTCTACGTTCGTTCCTTTATGTGCTGTGCCCTGAAGTGACAGCCTGCATAATGCCAAAGCAAAGACAACCACAGAACCAGGAAAGCAGAAAACAAGTGTGCCTGACAAGGTTCTGATTTTGTAACGCACCACCCCTTCCTTGGTTAAGCTCTCCCTAAATCACATTAAGTTTTGGATACTCTGTCATGCATTCCCATCTGGAAGCCATTTCTACAAGTGTCCTACAAAATCTCCTTCCCTGTCATTGTGAGGAAAAGCAACTGCCTGGGTATTATTAATCGTCAGTTTATTAGCCCCAAATATCTTGTCTTGCTTTTAGGCAGCCTTTATTCAGCTTGAAGGAAGCTAAAGGAATCGTCTCTTGGCCAGATGGCCTCTTCTCAAAATCACATTTCCCCCCTTAACATTGAATCCCATCCCAAAGGCTTCATTTTCCCTCCTATGAACACTCCACTTTTAGCTGTTCTGTCTCCAGATAAGCTGACCCAGAACATGTGTCCATCTAATTAAAGAAGTTAAGTGGGGAGTTTAAACATGGCTTAATTGTCAGGGATGTGGTTGCTGAGGTTTACTTGGATAGTTCTGAAAGATGCTGGTTTTGGAAATAATCGTGACTGCTCCTAATAAATAACCCACAGAGTCAAAAACTGGAATTAAGTCAATTTTCAAGGAACAGCACAAACAAAAAAATGTCAGCTTGAAGCTCGTAAAAACACATCCTCTCTCCCAATCTTGTACCAATAGTCAACTGTATGGCTTTTTATGGTGGCAGTGGCTGTGAGGGCTGTTCTACAATGGTTTGCATGTTTCAAAAGCAGTCTGCTAGATCAGCAAAGTTACAGCAGCACCTCAGCTTCTTTGTATGTGCGAAGCAGGAAGAATTTGCTGAATTAAGATATTTACCGTTGTGAGACTCTGACCGCTACACTTATGTACCTAATCAATGATAGTTGACTCCACTATTATATTCTAGAAAAGTAGTTTTAAGCGATGCTACAGACGTTATAAACAAACTACTTTAAAACATTTTAAGCTTTTTGAGGATACAACAGGGATGCTCAATCAACCATCAGTTCAGATTTTGTTCTGCTTGTTGATTCCAAAGAAGGAGTTGATAAATTCACTGAGCTGTTTGGATGCATCTGAATAAATTTGCATGTATCTGTTTGTATAATTCCACTGCTTTCTTGCATTTGCTGCATACCTACATCCAAATTGTGCTGCTTTCCCCAATTGCGAAAAAGCGCATAGTTAAAACATAAAAAGAACATTTGAGATTTTTTAGTTGCAACTTACTATTTACGTGTCTCTGGCTACCTTCTGTGTGCCTATGAACTTAGCTAATCTTGCAGTTGCTTTACAAAGAGATGCTGCTGGCTGCACAGGCAAAAAAAGAGGATGAAAAGCAAGTGACTGTGTGCTTGACAAGTAAGTCACTTCAATGGCCCAGTTTATTATTCCAGAGGATATATGCTTCCTCTCTGGTTAACAGGAAGGCTTAGTGCACAAATCACATAAACACAAATGCAGTCACAACCTGCAACTTACCATATTTGTTGCTTACTATCAAGACATAGTCTAGTCCTGTAGCTCAAGCAGGTTTGTGTCCTGCTATTGCTGCTTGCCACTGTGCTTTGGACAAAATTTACCAACAAAACTATCAAGATGATCTCTTCAGCAGATTGTTCCATGCAGGGCTTTTTTCTGGGAAAAGAGGTGGTGGAACTCAGTGGGTTGCTCTTGGAGAAAATGGTCACATGGCTGGTGGCCCTGCCCCGATCGCCAGACAGAGGGGAGTTTAGATTGCCCTCCACACCACCAGCGGTGCGGAGGGCAATCTCAACTCCCCTCTGTCTGGAGATCAGGGGGCGGGGCCACCAGCCATGTGACCATTTTCAAGAGGTTCTGGAACTCCGTTCCACCGTGTTCCAGCTGAAAAAAAGCCCTGGTCCCATGTGCAACTGAGACCATTTTATCACAGTAAATTTACTTGGGAATCAAAGTTCTCAGCCTGCCTTGGCTACAGTTTTCTTCATGAGGATGAAAGGAAACCGTGATTGGATGTGTGATGTAGTTGTGCGTCCCTCCCTCACTCTTAGTCTGCCTTATGTATTTAAGGAAGGAGGCTGTTCGTTGGTTGGTCTTTGAGGCCTGAACCGCATAAAATGTTTCTCCACGAGTCAGATGAGGTTTGCCTGACCCAACTTGCATTCCCCAGCCACAATGAAGCAGGGGGAGACTTATTTCCCCAAGCACTGCGGGGCCCAGTTTGGATCACTCTGTGGTGCGTGGGGAGAAGCAGCTCCAACCTCCCTGCACACCATTTTCCTGACCCAAAATGGCCTCTGGGCATCATATGCCCCATTTTGGGGATATTTGTGCACTGAATGTGGCATATTTATTTTATGCATATTTAGTTATTTACTGTATTTACAGTTTGCCTTTCTCACTGAGACTCAAAACAGACTACACAGTGCCGGTGGAAACAATCAGTACAAAGAGACATCAAATAAGGAATGTTCTAGGACTAGGACTAAGGAAATCTGATTTAGCATAGCATATTAAAAATTCAGAAGAGTGCAGATATAATGCAGAAAAATAATATTGCATCAGTGGCGAACCATGAGGTGGCAACAATGCAGCAAACAGGCAATTCTCTCTAAAACTGTCTGCTGTCTCTCAACGGGGGAAACTGTTTTGAGTGAGGAAAGTGGCACAGGGGATGAAGCCCCTATTCTCCATGCATCGTGGCCCTGATCCAAACCAGACCCTGTGGTGCTTTTCTCCCCCATTGCAAATATTCCTGTAGCTACTCAACCCAAAGAGCCCTCTGCAACATATATGTTCTGTGCATCTTCTGTGGGCTCTCCATGAATCCCCTGGAAGCACCATCATGTAACCCTGGCGTGGATGTGAACACTCTGGCAGAGGGCGCTCACTGCCGAGCCTGCCTGCAGCCTCTTCCTTTTAAACATGGTCCAAATTGGAACCACCAACCCTCATGTCTGCTGGCCCTGTCCCTTCCCTCCAGGCTGTGCCAAAGGGGGCAGGGGCTGCAGAAAGTGGAATGAGTCACTGAGCTGCCAGTCAGCACTGGGCACAATTGCCGCAGAGTCCTTTCGTTCCCTCCCGCTCCTTCACCTGAGTCGTGCAAAACTTGCGCGAGAAAATGCAATATTTCGCGTTTTCCCCGCAACATGGCACGACGTTCCGGAGGCAGGTAAGCCGTCTGGAAACGGCCCTGGACACGATAGCTGCTCCAGCTTACGGTAAGAGCTGGACCTCTTTCAAAACCTCAGTGATCTGTAAAAGATTCAGAGCACACTCACCCAATCGTGCGCATTTCTCTTAATCAGGTCTACCAAAGAATGTTACAAAATCAGTTTCTCTAGAAAGGAAAACTGCGGACAAAAAGCACTCTGCCATAAAATGGAACAACCCCTGGAATATTTTTCATGCAGAATTTTGATAATCAACGTGCTTTAACATTTTTACCTTTAAAAAATCTTTGATTTCCGTTTTACAGGTGGGGAATTTGGCTTTAAAAAGCATAATTTTTCTAGGCCGATGGTGCCTTCATGGCTGTAACCTTCTGCAAAGTCTAAACTTCTGGACCACACTGGCTCACCCACACCATCTGAGGTCCGTGTCTCCATACAAGTTGTTTCAAGAACAGGTTATGTCTTGTGTACAACTGCCTGGATGCCTCAAAGTAAAATATACAAACTAGCCTCTAGCTGTGAGTTAAGAGCCTCCAAGCACAACTTTACTCATAAACAGATTATGAGCCAACATGAAGCTGTTTACTTAAACCGCAGGCTGCTAATTGATATTTTTACCTAGCAAGGGAAAAGAGTTGCTTTCTGTTCACCTAAAAAAAAACACATTCCTATGAATTCAGCCATGCTCTATATACTGGAAAATGAAATGCCAGTAACCACATCGTCTTCCTAGTGTAGTGAGTACTGTAACAGATTTCACTTGACTTTTGCATGTCCAAAAAGTGATGTGACCCCTTAGAGACTCTCTTGTTGTGGTATGTTTAGGAGTTGACTGTCCAAAACTGCTGGATATTGATAAAGTTGACGGGATGACTTAAAGTCAATAGAAAAGGGTGGCGTACAGTACAAACAACTGTGTTGCTAAAATTCTCTCTCTTTATTTCAGATGACAGAAAGTCATCTATCAGCGCAATGTTCTGCACAGTTACTCCAGTCTAAGCCCACTGATATAAATGGGCTTGGATTGGAGTTACTCTGCATAGAATTGTGCTATATGTGACCATAGACTTCATTACTATGTGTTACTATCTGTTGCTTAAAGTATGATCTTATTGGGTAGTTCTGTGTTATTTAATATGTCAGCATTGGAATTGCTTATGCTCTGTTTCAGCATTTCTCCAACTCTGTATTGGATTTCTGCTAATGTTACATCGTTGCAAATCAGCTTTTTAATATCCTATTGCATTGTCTATTGAAATGTCTTTGAAACGGACTGTACTTATCTCACACTATGTATTCTGCCTGGAGACTTAGGTGCTTTTCACATATCCTTAAAGGGACGACCCACTTTCCCACGGTCGCAGAAAAGGTGTCGAAAAAACGGAAGCTAAACAGCCTGCAACCATTCTGAAAATACCTAGAGTCAAAGGGAAAGGCCACCAGTGTTCGGTGAATGGGCCATCCCTTTAAGGACGTGTGGAAAGGGCCTTAGTGAGAAAGGAAGGCTATAAATAAATAAATAAACACATAAATAAATAAATAAACACACAAACACATAAATAAATAAATGAATGAATGAATGAATGAATGAATGAATGAATGAATGAATGAATGAATGAATGAATGAATGAATAAGCAAGCCAGAGCTACAGCGATCTTGAAAGAAGAGAAAATAGGTGAACCAAACAGGAGTTTGTATTCTTATGCAGATAGATCAAGATGGGTAGCTGTATTAGTCTGTTTGTAGTGATAGAAAAGAGCAAGAGTCCAGTAGCACCTATAAGACTAACTAAATTTGTGGTAGGGTATGAGCTTTTTTGGTATCTGAAGAAATGAAATGTGACTCGCAAAAGCACATACCCTACCACAAATTTGGTTAGTCTTATAAGTGCTACTGGACTCTTGCTCTTTTCTACTATTCTTATGCAGCATGATTAAAAAATATTTTTGACTCAGTGACAACACTGTAGGAATTTCGAGAAAAATATAGCAGGGAACAAATTGCACTAGCTTTGCCAGTGAGGAAAACATAAGGACATAGGCCACATAAAGGTGAGGGTGCTCAGCAGGCATATAATTTTGAAGCAGCCATTTCTTCCAGGGGAACTGATCTCTGCAGCCTTGAGATTAGTTGAATTTGAGTCCAGTGGCACCTTAGAGACCAACAAGATTTTCAGGGCATAAGCTCCTTTCTTCAGATAGTCATAATTAGTTGTAATTCTGATTGAGACTATTCCAGGCCTCACTTGGAAGTTGTAACCATATTCTAAGAAGAGTTACATTCTTCTAAATACCCTGAAGAGGCTTAGAAGAGGGTAACTGCATAGGATTGCCTTGTGAAGCCAGTGATGGTGAATGAACTTGAAATATATACAGAGTAGAGATCTATTAATGCCTGTAATGTCTCTGATATTCCCAGCTGTAGAGTTCAAACATGGGGTACACTTTATTGGCTACATTTCACTGAAACTGGAGTCCAGTGGTCCTTGGCTTGACATGTAAGGCTATTATAATGCAGTCAATCAATGCAATATCAAATAAAATGGATATTTCTCTTTCATAGTAGAAGAAATGGGGATGTATGGGGTGGGATGTGTGTGTTACATCTTTGTGCTGGAATTTGCATGTCATCCTTGTACAGTTGGTACTGGACCAGGGTTGGCCACTCTGGCTGGGGAAATTCCAGATTTGGAGGTGAAGCCCAGAGAGGGTGGAGTTTAGGGAGAGAGCTCAGCAGGGCTGTGACACCCAGCGCCGGATCTAGGGTCGCCTGCACCAGGGGCAACCCTAGGTTGACCACCTCGCGCGTGTGCGCTCCCCACGCTGTTATGACATCACTTCAGTGACATCATCACGCAGGGCGGAACGGCGGGGGCAGCGTGTGGGGCTGGGAAGCCGCCCGCGCCATTCGCCTCCCCGCAGGCGAATGGTGTAGGCGGCCTCGCAGCCCCCCACGCTGCTTTCGCCTGCCCTGCAGGACAGGGGGCGGCCGGCTTGCCGCGCACCCCCTGCCCTGCAGGGCAGGCAAAAGGCAGCACGACCACCCGCGCCATTCGCCTGCCCCACAGGACAGGGGCTGGCCGGCCGCCCTGTCTTGCAGGGCAGGCGAATGGCATGGGCGGCCCCGCAGCCCCCCGCACTGCCTTTTGCCTGCCCTGCAGGACAGGGGGTGCGCGGCAAGCCAGCCGCCCCCTGTCCTGTGGGGCAGGCAAAAGGCAGCGCCGGGGGGCTGCGAGGCTGCCCGCGCTGCTGCCTGCGCCCTCTGGCAGCTGCTCCCAGCGCCCCCTCCCTGGTGGCGCCAGGGGCAGACTACCCCCCTGCCCCCCCTTGATCCGGCCCTGGTGACACCAGAGTCCACCTGCTAATGTTGCTATTTCCTGCAGGGAAATGGTGATCTCTGGAATCAGTTGTAATTCTGGGAGAACTCCAAGCTCCACTTGGGGGATGGTAACCCTATACAGGCCCTAAGTTTTATTGGAATTTTGGGCTCTTCCTATTTTGTGTTATATCTGGGTTTTTTTATCCTGGGTCAGCAGAAAAGCAGAGAAGAAATTGCAAGAGCTGTGAAATAGTTTCAGGCAGGTAGCCCTGTTGGTCTGCAGTAGAAGAGCAAGATTCAAGTCCAGTAGCACCTTAAAGAACAACTACATTTCCAGGGTATGAGCTGTGGTAAGATTTGATTCTCGAAAGCTATTAATGCAGTATCAGCAATCAGACTGAACTACTGCATGGAGACAATTTTAGGTAGGTACCCTTATTGGTTTGCAGTAGAACAGCATCTTAAGGGACCAACAAGATTGTCAGAGTATAAGCTTTTGAGAGTCAGATATCCCTTCTTCAGATACAGGCACCAGATTCAGGTCCAATAGCACTTTAAAGACCAACTAGATTCCTAGAGTAGGAGCCTTCAAGAGTCAAAGCTCCCTTTGTCAGACCTAGGAAATCTAGTTGGTCTTTAAGGTGCTATTAGACCCAGATTTTACTCTTCAACATGGCTACCGACCTGAAACAGGCATCAGATTATTCCAGGTGGGTAGCTGTGCCTGTCTGCTGCAGAGGAAGAGCAAAACTTGGCTCTAGTAGCATCTTAAAGACCAACTGGATTTCCAGGGCATAAGCTTTCGAGTCAGATCTCCCTTCAGAGCTCTGACTCTCCAAAGCATACCTTAGAAATCCAGTGGGTCTTTTAGGTGCTGCTGGACCGGAATCTAGGCATCACATTGTACCTGTGCAAGTTTTTACCTGCGCATGACGATTACCTGCGCATGGGGGTAAGGAGAAACGAGGCATGATGGACAGCATCGTGGAATGACGGAAACCTGAGCAGCCCCTGGTCCGAGAGGGTCGCAGCGCCCGGGAGGCTGCAGGGCGCGTTGCAGTTGGCTGGATTTGCCTCCCCGCAAGGCGGCTGGGCGGGGCAATATGGGGAAGAGAAGCCAATGAACGACGGAGAAAGGCGAAGCACCGGCCTCGCGCGCCCATTGTTGACGTCCGGCGCCTAGCAACCGGAGACCGCGGGCTGCCCGTTGCCATGGCACCCACGCCGAGCCGTTGCTGGGGCCCGGCGGCAAGGCCAGCCGCCTGGATTCGAGGGACCGGTCCGCGCCTGGAAGGTAGCGCGCCTGTGAGGAGCGGGTCTTTTCCGGGGTGGGGTGGAGGGGGTGGCTGGTTGTGCTGGGAAGGGCGTTCGCCGGGAGCCTCGGCTCGCCCTGCCGCCACCGGTGGAGAAACGAGCATGTAAATGTGGAGCTCAACCCTATTTGGGAGTCCTTCTGACCGCGGTCTGGAAGGTTGTGAGGAGGGCTGCGCGTCGCTCTCCGGGACAGGCTGCTTGGGTTCCGCCCGCCCTCCAGCCGGCGACTGACTGGACAGTCCTCTGCATGTTTACTTAGCGAATAAGCCCTCTTTTGTTCGATGGAGTTTATTCCGAAGTAAGTGTGTATAGGAAGGCAGCCGCAATTGACAGTGCAGTAGTTACTCCAGTCTAAGCCCATTGAACTCTCCATAGGATTGCACTGTCAATGCGCTCTTTTCCTTGGAAGTAAATACTGACCGACAAAGGCCTGAATTCTGATTATGCTCGAACTTTTAGTAAAGGCTGATGTGGTGTAAACTAGGATTGCCGACGCTTGGTTGTGAAATTCCTGAAAATTTTGGAGGTAGAGCTTGTGGAAGGGGTTTGGGAAGGGGAGAGAACTCAGCAGGATGTAATGCCATAGACTCCAAAGTAGCCATTTTCTCCACGGGAACTGAATTCTATTGTCTGGAGATTGGTTATAATTCCAGGAGATCTTCAGGCCCCACCTGGAGGCTGGCAACCCAAGAACTGACTGAGATTGAAAGAGATCTTGGGGTTAACTCAGGGTGCTGCAGCAGTGAAGAAGGCAGACTCCATGGTAGGAATTATTAGGAAAGGGATTGAAAATAAAACTGCTAGTATTGTTAGAGGCTTGTAAGGTGTGACTGTAGTTTGAGTGCTGTGTTCTGTTCTGGTCACCATATCTCTAAAAGGATATTGATGATCTGGGGAAAGAGCAGAAGAGGGTAACCCAGATGATCAAAGGGTTGGAGTCCCTTTCCTGTGAGGAAAGGCTGAAGAATGTGGGTCTTGTTGGTTTAGAAAAAGGTGACAGAGGAGGAACATGACAAGAGATTTATACGATTATGGGGTAAAGAAAGTGGATAGAAAGAACTTTTTTCTCCCTTTCTATTAGTATTCAAACTCAGGGCACCCAATGAAGTTGATAGTAGATTCAGGACAGATAACAGGAAATATCTCTGTGCTTGGCAAGTAATTAAATGGTGGCGTTCGCTGCCAGTGGATGTAGTGATGGGGCATGAGCATAGATGGCTTTAAAAGGGGGTTAGACAGATGCCTAGAGGATAGGTCTATCAATAGTTACTAGAGTAAAGGGAGCCTCTATATAGAGAGACATATGTCTTATTTGTTGGCCCTTCAGGAGAATTTGTTGGCCACGGTGTGACACAGGATGCTTAACTAGATGGGCCACTGGTTTGATCTAGCAGTTACTACTTATGTTCCAGGATGGTCTGATCCTGCAGGACATGTGACTCCAGTCTAAGTGTTAGTTTGGAGTTATTTCATAGGACTGCATTGTCAGTGGGATTTTCTTTCCAAGTAAACAGACGTAGGGTCCAGGTGCAGAGGGAGCCCAGTCTGATCTGTGGTTTATTTGAAACTAACTCCATTTCTCTGAGATTTGCTCCCAGGCAAGTTAACATAAAAATGGGTGAATCTCACAACAGGACTGTCACATCCAGCTGTTGGATTCTGATGACTTGTAAGAGGTCTCTGCTCAGCCAGCATGCCCCATTTGGAGGAGGAAGGAAATAGGGTGTGGGATGCTCAGTATCCCTCTCAAAGTTCCCTAGTGAAATCCTTTGATTTTTTTTTTATATAGGAGGAAAATCTAGTTGTGTAAGAGAGGAAATGTGACCAGCTGACCACTTGTCCTGAACTTGCTGAAATTCTCTCTTCTACACAGTTATGAGTAGCAGCCTGTAGAGGAACCTTTTAAACTGAGTGATTTCAATACCATGGCTTGGCATTTGTGAGTAGTTTTGAAGGAGCTGTAATTGAGGGAGGTAGTTTGTGTCCCCCACCCCCTCCAATACCGTTAGAATGTCACCTTAGCTGCATCAGCATAAACCTGTATTTGGGGGCTGAAACAGAAAAGTCCAGCTTTGAAGGACCAGGAATATTTGTCAAAAGAAATTATAAAAAGCGATGTAAGACCTTTTCCAGGAATTTGCAAGTAACACTGAATGTACTACTTTAGATTTTTTCATCCTAAAAGGGTTTTAAAATAATTATATGTAAGCAATAATGGAAGTGGGATCTGAAAAGATTTGTTTGATTATTTAGGGGATTTATACCCATTTCTCCAAAGTCTATTTCAAGTGGCTAATGTAAGATCAATAAAACAACAAATAAGACAAGATCTGCTTTGGGTTCCTCTGGCAACATACACATTTCAGAATTCCTTCAGTTTGTTGAGGTTGTTTGTATGATTTTGGCAAACAGATCTGAACACAGTGGCTAGTTTGGAGGCTTCATTTTCTGATTTCATGCATGTTCCCACATGAAAGATTTGCTCTTGCTTGGCATCCAAATTGGATCAGGGTTTTTTAGGTAACCACACAATGCTCCTCTTTCTGAGTTTTCTCCTGCTTTGCTGAGATCTTTTCCGAACCTTAAGAAAGAGTGTAGTATAAATGGTCCCACCCACATTGATAGCCTGCCACAAATGCCATATTTCTTGTGACACTCTCAACTCTCTTGTGCTACTGTTTTTCGACCTTTTAAAAACTGGCAATTGTTCACAACACTCAGTTGCCATGATCTACTATTTCTCATGAATTCCCAGGTTTCATTTTTATAAAGTTTCTAACTCTTTCCTTTGTGGCAATATAAGAAGTGTATCATTCTCATATCTCCACAACAAAAAAGGCTAGTTAATTAAATTGAAAAATGAGAACTGGAAGTTCAAAAGAGCTAATGAATTATGGCAATAGACTATTGTAATTCAGTAGCTATCTAACAATTTTTTAAAAAGCCCTCAAGAGGCCACAGGGGACTGAACCAAAGAAAGAGCTGGGAAACACGTGGTGTGACGGTTCCATTGCCATGATGGATGCCTCTGCATTTGCAGTGGCAATGAGAGCTACATATGGAATCATTGCCTTGTACAAGTAGGGTGTACTATGTGCTATCAGAGTCAAGTTGTTTTAAAAACATGTATAATAACTAGTGCTCTTTTGCCTGTCCATTTGCTAAGGTGTGTGAGGTGAGCCTCTGCCATGGGTGTGGCACTGACAAGAGCAGCTCAGTGGACTACTGCTGGTTCTGGGACTGGCACACTAGAAATTACACCACTGAACGAATCTCTCCTGAATGAGATCATTAAGTTTACTGAAAGCTTTAGCAGCAAACACCCTCAAGAAGCTGCCTTTGTTTTCAAGGAACCTCTTGAATGGGAGACACAGCTACAGCCTTCTGCATTTACGTCGGGCTATGAAGTCAGGTAAGAAAGAGTGGGATAAACAGGTAACACAGAGAGAGAGAGAGCCTTACTTTGAAAATGATGTGTGGCAAACCAAAACTAACCAGGTTTGTTGGGTAGTTTGCTGCATTGTTTTCAGGCATCCTTTGAATATGGGTAGCACAAAGCTATATCCCTGCCTGTAAAAGCCTACTTTTGGGTACTGTCTTGGTGGGACCATCAAATTAAACTTAGGACAGGACTGTCCAGTTTATTTAGATTTTTAACTAGCTCCCATTATGCATTGAGGAAGAAAATAAATGGACCTCTGTTAGCAAGACTACTGAGTGAGAAGAAAAATATTTGTTACAAAAAACTGAAATTATGAGGGCTAGCATGGAAGTTGGATTTCCTTTTCAAGAGCGTCCCCAGATGCATCATTTTACCTTTTAATATATTTATGTTATTTTATTAAAACATTTGTATGCTGCCTTTCTATCCAAATAGGGTCCCAAAGAGGCAAACATTAAAATGTTAAATTTAAAACATTTAAAATAGTATAGAAACAATTCAGTAAAGGGCCAATAATACTTTATTGGGAGTATACCAAACCGGACAAAAAAAGTCTTCATTCATTGAAGGAAGACAGTAATAGAGGGGGACAGACGAAGCTCCCTGGGGAAGGAGTTCCAAAGATTATGAATAGCTGCCATTCACTGTTATGAGAAAAAATAGAGTGCTGTGTCAGAAGCACATTTTACATTGTGGATTGTATGAGAGACACTCCTGACATTTGATGTCCAGACCTCTGAGTAGAGAGTGCCCTTGAGGGGCTCAGAGGGAGGCATTGTTGCATAATACTTAGAACAGGGGATCAGACTTGGGTTAGATCTGGGAGACCTGGGTTAAAATTCCACTAAACTACGAACATTGACTGGGTAACCTTGGGCCAGTCTCTCTCTCTCAGCCTAGTATTAACCATATTATCATCTATTATAATTGTAATTACCAGTGTTAAATACCTATATTAAATATCTATTATAATAGCATGTCAGAAATTTACAAAGGCAAAACAAGGCCAAACCCTGCCAATAAATCTATATTCTCATAGATGAGTTCCTCAAGGAGAGAAGAGAGAGAAGGAACTGGATATCTGATTTTAAGACCTTTCAATCTCCCAGCCTTCTGTGAAGGTGAATGGTTCCAGACATAAATATGAATCTCTCTGTGGCCTTTCCCCAGCTGTTACTCAAATTGCAATTTCATCTCTCTGTGTCTTTTTAGGCAATTCTCTATATTGCCAAATTCTGGAAATCCTTTAATTATGATTTTCAGTAATGTTTTCCATACAGAATTTTTGTGTCCGTGTTTATTCTTCTAGTGAGAAAACGGTTTGGTCCCAAGAAACAGACAAAGATGGACAACCATTGCTCCTGCTCACTGGATCAACTGTCAAAGTTCGGAGTTTTGCACACTTGTCTCGTTTGCTGTATTTTGCTGCAGAAAAACGGTTAAAAGAAGCACAAGCATGCCTTCAAGGTAATATTTTATACTGTTGCAGTTTTGGTTAAATGTTTACCACAGCAGATGCTGGTGTATATGCAGTAAATATGACTGTTGTGTGAACTGGAAATTAGCTTTTGTTATTCACGAGTCGACTTTCAGTTCTACACTGGGTTGGCCCCTGCCAGCTTTATTTTGTCTTCCCGTCCTGTCATTGGGCTCAGAATCAGAGTTTAATGTTGCTCTGCTTTGTTGGTCCTGCAAGGAATTAACTGCTAGGAGTATCCAAAAGGAAAGACAGTTCATCTTGGTTCAGAACAAGCCTCAGTATACTTAAATCAGAAAATTCTTAATTAAAACATTTTGTGTTTCATCCCAGTTCATAAATACTTACTACTTGACAATCTGAATCCATTCATGTCCTAACCTGTTCTTTTGAATTTCTTACAAAAAATGCATAACTTGCAGTCAATAGAGATCCCATTGTGAAAATTCTTGGCCCTGGATATGGAACGATCGAAGGAGAGGATATGTCCATGCTTCGTTTGTTAGACAAAGTAAAAAAAGACGATGCTGGAGATACTGAAATGAAAATGAAAATTTCCCTTCTTCTCCAGCAACTGGATATGCAGTTACTTAACAGCTCTTTGAAACAGATTTCACAGTGAGTATATTTCAAATAGAACATTTTGCTTTTTTGCAAATGAGGTTTTACTCTGTTAGAAGCCCAAAATGATATTAGAGTGATTTTGACAATTTTGAAAAAATGCAAGTGTAAGCCTGTACTGGAAAAAGGGTTTGGGGCCTAGGACCTAGGCCTGAGTAATAGACTGCAGATACATAGACCAGACTAACAGATAACTGAGCTGTACCTAGGGTTGTTTAATTTGCATGTTTAGCAAAGGCTCATGGGGCATATATATATAAAAAAGAGGTCACCATGACTAGGAGGAGTGGTGTTATACAGGACTAGGCTAGCTGGAAGTACTAAAGGGGAGAAGAGCTGTTGCTGCTGCTGCTGCTTGGAAAGCAAAGCTTGTTCCCAAGCTTTGGAGCTAAGATCATCACAGAGCTGAACTCTTCTCCTTGGAAGAACTGCAGTAGCTGAGAAGAGCTGAAGAAGCAAGAGCAGGAATTGCTGGCAGCTGAACTCATTGACTGCTTGAGACCAGCACCCGAGCACGGAGCTGCCCCACTTCATCTTGCTAGGAGAAAAGGGGAACTGCTCCTAGGGCAACAAGCAAGCCCCGGGATTCAGACAGCATCTTCACAAGAAGAGTACTGCTGTGGCAAGGCTTGCTAGATATTTGGGACGCTGTTCCAGGTAAAGACTCTGGCCAAATCTACAGAACTGTCTGCACACTTTACCAGGGGGTTGTGAGTAGGACTGTACTCTGGGGTCACTGGTTACTGATCCAGTATTAATAACTTTGGGAATGTTTTCATAGTTGTGTTTAAATAAATTGCATTTATATTTGAATTGGTAAACATACTGAACCTGGTCCTTGGGACTCTGGGGGTTACACAAGTTATTAATTGATTTCTCAAAACTGGGTCAAGTAATTAGCACTTTTCTGTACCTTTTCTATACCAGTTTTGTATGCTTTTGCAATACAGACATGCACATGGGGGAAAACCATATTTCACAAGTTTGTCTACACCTGATTGTTCACCTGTTAAAAATACTTTTGTTCACTGATCATTTAGCTTCTAAATGTAAACAAATCCACATGTTACCAGTATGTCAGCAAATATTCTTTTAAAGGATATTGGGGAAGTATAAGTACAACAAAAACTACCATTTGTTATTTGAAGAAAAGGCCATTATTTATTTTTTGCATGTATCATGTACTTTTTTGCATGTATCATGTACTTTTCTTGTTGAGACTCCATGTGAATTACAGGAGTTATAAAAACAATGCAAAAAAGACCACTATCATTAAAATTTTCTGTTACCTGTTGTCTTTCTTTAATGATACCACTCATTTGGCTAACAGGCCTTGAGCAACGCCATACTAAATATTACAGAAATAAAAAATATAAAAAATAAACCATTTTAAAAAGTCCTGACATTACCACTCTTAAAATCCATTGAATTTAAAAACGTAACACAAAAAAATGGCTACAGCCACTGTTACTCGTAAGTTCACACCTTCCAGAAATATTTTTACTTTGTCTGATATGGCCAACCCTTTGTTGTCACAAAAAATAGGAGTAATCCACACATCCCTTATATCACAAAAATTGTTACATTCCAATAAGTAATGCTTCAAAGTTTCTATGTGTCCAATAGCATCGTCTCAAGTTTATCAGAGTATGGAATCCTTTGTATTTGATCTTGCATAACTTGAGAAGGAATAGAATTTAGTCTTGCAAGCATAAATACTCTCCTGTAACATGGAATGGTTAAAAAATCTAAGTATGGCAAAGGTGCTTTTGGTTAGGATAATCCAAGATATAAAGGAGAGCACACCCTACGGTCTATCTGCACAGTACTCAAAAGATCCAAAGTATATAAGCACTCATTCACTAAAGAGCAGGGCTTTTTTTCAGCAGGAACGCAGTGGAACGGAGTTCAGGAACCTCTTGAAAATGGTCACATGGCTGGTGGCCCCGCCCCCTGATCTCCAGACAGAGGGGAGTTGAGATTGCCCTCCGGCACGGAGGGCAATCTAAACTTCCCTCTGTCTGGAGATCAGGGGGTGGGGCCACCAGCCATGTGACCATTTTCTCCAAGGGCAACTCACTGAGTTCCACCACCTCTTTTCCCAGAAAAAAAGCCCTGCTAAAGAGTGTGCTGCAAACCTTCCCGTGCTCACTAACTCACTACTGTTAAGCCCCAGCAACTGAAATCTAGTCTCCGTTAATTTCTTGCATAGAGTGACATATATATCACATTTTAATAAATAGAGACACCCGTTAGCTTCTGTGTCAAATAGAATTTTCAACCAGAGCCCAAAGGCTCTTCTCCATTTGTGCAATTTAATTACCTATTACAGTAACATCGTTTTCCTAGAATGGCTTTTTCAGTTTCATCCCCCCATGTAAAAATGTTTCCCATCAGTTAACTTACAGTGCAATCCTGAGCAGAGCCATACCGTTCTAAGTCCACTGATGGCAATGGGCTTAGAAGAGTGTAACTCAATTTAGGATTGCAGTGTTTAAGTTTCCATTAAATCTGTTAATGCTTACAGTCTCCCCTCCTCTTCTGTATTTGACCAGTTTGGATCATGCATCTGACTAAGAGAACTTGATTCTCGAAAGCTTATGCTACATTAAAATTGGTTAGTCTTAAAGGTGCTACTGGACTCTTTTTGATTTTGCTACTACAGACTAACACGGCTAACTCCTCTAGTCCTGCTTCTGAGGAAGTACAGGACTGAAGTACAGCCAATGAGCTGTTGTCATTCCACATTTTTAAAAAAATGTGTGCAAGTCTCAGTAAAAAGTAATGTATTTCTAGTCTTTTCTGTATGTTGGACATAAACTTGGTTTGTTTAAGAAAAATCCAACATTTTTTTTTGTCCCCCTCCAAAGAATTATGTACGTATCCTCTCAGATATTAGAATGTAACCACTTTATCCTAATTACAGAGAAGTGAGATTAACTCCTGCTGCTGTGAAAAATGAAGTAGATCTGCTTAAGCGTTTTTCTGGGGCAAGGGAAGATGCAGTCCTTGAATCGCTGGAATATACATCAGGTCCAAGCTCTTCTTTTATGTCTTATAGTCACATAATTATTACTACACATTCGAGAGAAATGTAAATGCAACCATGGTTAGTGGCAGTGTCCTAGGAAATTCATCTTGCTAGAAACTCCCATAATTCACTGAGACTTCTGCATTGATTGGCATAAGTTTCCAAAGACTGTACTTAAATCTGCTTCATCCCATAGCTTGTAATTTGGGATCTATGTATTGCCTGTATCCACAAACCCTTTCTGCTGCATAAAACCCCCCATGACTGAAAATGAGAACTCCCAATTACACTGTTCTTTTTTGTAATATTATAATTTGAATTCATTTTATGCTTCTTTACTAGCAATGTAGTTTAAAAACATAGACCAAAACACTGCTGCTTTTTAATTACAGACTATGAATTCTCAAATGGATGTCGTGCCCCACCTTGGAGGCAAGTCCATGGGGAAATTTGCTACTTGATCATTAAACCACGTGACACAGAAACTATGTATGTCACTTGCAGCACTGCAGGAGTATTTTTAAATGGGGTAAGTAATAAAGATATCCAAGGAAAACAGCAGTAACATTTTTTGTTAAACTTTAAATGAGTGGAAGTTGTTTTACATACAGTCCAGTTCCTAATCCAGTTGGAGAGCATCATCTTAGATCCCAGTACTTCTGGCTGAACCTTTGAGCCAATTCTCGAGGGTTAAAGTGAAATATAATGACATTGTTGCTGTACTGTTTGGTCAGTAATATGGCTAAAGAAGCAAGTCACAGAATGCTTCTTTCATCACTAAGGAAACTATTCTGTGACTTGTCTCTTTAGCCATAGTGATTACTCAAACAAAACAGAAATTATGCCATTAAAGTTCATATTAACTTTCTCCCATGTGCAAGGGACAGTGCTGCCCAACGTTAATTGTTTCCACCTTTTCTTTAGGCAGGCATTAGACAATTGACTATTATTGCATACAAAAGTTTTCATGCTCATTTAACCTTTTTCATGCTCTCTGTGTTAGCTGTTCTTTATGCTATACTGTTGAGCTATGCTAGTTGTAGTCCAGCATATGAATTAGAAAATAAATCTCTTGCCTTGATTATAGTAATGATTATAGTGTATCAACATTAATTGGCAAAATGATAGATTTCTTGAGTAATGTTATTGAAAAAAAACCACTGCTGAGAGCAGTAAAAGAAACGTGTGCTTGCCAAAATTGGAGTGTGTGTGTGTGTGTGGGGGGGGGATACCTTAATGTTGTGAGCCTCATGTTAAATGGGCAGCTGTGCAGCTGTGCCCACTTTAAATATGGAGAATGAAGTGAACCAGACTAAATCATTTCAGGAACTGGTCTGTGATCCTGGAAAGTGACTGAAATGTTACATATGTTTTAGGAATATGCAAGGCTATGGAATAAAATGACATTTGCTGTTTTTGCAGGGAAGAGAAAAAGAAAGAGATGAAATCAACTATGAGAGAAAAAGTGACATATATAAAGACCTTATCACATTTTTAAGGGAAAGATCAGCAACATTTGTAAAAAATATGGCTAAACAGGTATGTGTTGGGTATGTTTCCTCTAATCCATTCTGCTAGCAGAGGTGCTTTCCTCCAATGAAAGGAACTCGCCCTGTGTCCTCAGTGGAATGGAACCACAAGATCCAGTCTGTTGTCTAGTGCTGGATTGTTATATCATAGTTAATCCGTCTTAATATAAAATAATTGCAGAGTAAAAAGCATGAAATGGTTTTTGCTGTAACTGTGTCTGTTAGACTCATTTTTAATATGTAGTATCCGTTTGTATCTTACGCATTACCATTAAATTGGGTATGTCACCCAATCTGACAAGGTTGATTTCTGTATTGAAATAATTAGGATCAAACTAATTGTTTCCTGGAAAACATAGTTACACATGTAAGCATTTCTTCATGTATGTGTCTAGCTCTGATTAAATGTTCGTACATGAGGGTGTTGTTGGACCAATATTCAGAAAATGATAAGAGAGAGAAAGATAGATTTCTAAGTAATAAAGTAAACCTTATTGGCTAGAAAAGGCAGAGAAAGAAAAGCAACTTTTCAAATGCAAATTGAAGCAAAGCAGTCCTACTGACAGTTATTGTGGTATCCAGATGTGTCTCACTCACAGCTAGTCTGGGTAGAACCCACCCATGCTTATGTGTACAGTGTCTTCCAAGGAAGAGAGAATGAGAGGCAGAGATATGCGGGGCGAGGGGAAGTGTGTAAGCTGGGGGTGGAAGGCAGAAAAAGGGATGAAGCAAAGTGGGGAGTTGAGTGTTCAAGAATCAAAAGTACATATTATACAGGTAGTTTTAAGCAGTTGTCATTACGGCTTGAGCAGTGTTATAGTCACTATGTTTCCAGCAATAAGATGGACTTTTGTAAAAACATCTGCAAGAATTTTGTGTAATGGGAGATGTTTCTTTTGCTTCTGAATGACCAACATTTTGTGCATGCATTTTGAGCTTAATTATCAATGGTAAATAGGTGTAGTTTCTTTAAGTGGCTTGGGTAATTCAGCTAAAATATTTGTATTGATGACTGAAAAGGCATCTCTGGAGTTCTACCAGATTGGCTGCTGATTTTCATTCTGGTCCTAAACACATTTATTTGGAAGCTGTTGATAGGACTTGCTTCCAAGCAAGCAAGCTTAGAATTGCAGCAGTTGGCAAATAATTCCCTCTCAACCTTCAGCCTTCTACAGATGGTTTTCCTTTGAGCAGTAGTATAACTTTTAAAGCAGGAAAATATCATATTTTAATGAAAAAGGTCAACTTTCTTTGACAATACTTTATATAATCAAAACCATTCCTCTCTTTAACTTTACCCTTATGACTAGAATAAAAGGAATATTCTTCTCTTTACAAGAATTGTCTTTGATTTAAATGTCAGACACAAGTGGGTGCTTCCAACTCACAGAGCATGTCTTACCTCCATGCTACTGGAGCTCTAAAATGTAAGTGTTACTGGCTTTTTAGAATAAGAAACATATTTACCCCTTAGAATAAAAGTCGCACATAAAGTAGTTATAAATAAAGTTATCATAGGTTCAGGTGGGTAGCTGTGTTGGTCTGCAGTAGAAGAGTCCAGATGCATTTTAGAGACCAACTAAATTTCCAAGGTATTAGCTTTCGAGAGTCAAAGCTCCCTTTGTTAGATGAGTGGAAAAAGGTAGGAGTCTTTATAATCCTGGCAGTGGGTGGGAGGGATATTGCAAATTAGCGTGTCAGAAGCTTGCTATAATACATGTTGTAATTAGTTTGATAGAGCAGGGTTGTGAAGTACAGAAAATTAGCATCTGTGGTGTGAGAAAAATCCTGGGTCCCGATTAACTCCTGGGGGGATGGGGTGGGGGGGGGTTCCATTGTTCCAAACTTGCAAATGAACTCAGTTTCAGCAATATCATGTAATTTTCATTTGAAGTTTTCTCTGTTTGAGAATTGCTACTGTTAGGTCAGCAACAGAATGACCTGGAAGATTAAAATGTTCACCCACTGGTTTTTGAATGTTGTGATTTTTGATATCAGATCTATGTCTATATATTCTTTTGTGAAGGGACTGACCTGTTTTTCCAATGCAGAGAGTGGAAGAGCATTGCTGACAATGTCATATATAACATTGGAAAATGAGAGCAAGCGAACAAACCTAAGATGGTATAACTGATGTTAAGTCCAGTGATGATGGTGTTAGTGTAAATATGAGGACATGTTTGGCATCTTAGTTTATTGCAAGCTCTGGTTCCAGAGTCTCTGTGTTCATCCTGGGAAGTGCATTATTGTGAGTGAGGAGTTGTTTAAGGCTGGGGTGCTGTCTGGGCAAGAAAAGGCTTGCCTGCCCATGCACAGGGTCTCTTTTTCTTACCACAGCCCTTTATCATCTAAAACAGCGTTCTGTCGGGTACAAAAAACTATAGCTGGAAGGGGATGCTCATCGGCCTTTTTAGGCATTCACAGAAGCATCTTAGGGGTTATGGGAACAGTTCTTTGGATCCCAGCTGTTGTCAGGAAAGGGGTTTGACAAACTTCTTTCCTGATTAATATATATTTTTAAATATTACTTTTAGAACTAGATAAAATTATTTTTATTGGAAAAAATATACCGAATACTTCAAAAGTAGAATTATGGAAGAATATTCTTTATTAAAATCATTTGAGATTATTTAATTTGGAATTTTTTCAAGCCACAGGTCTCAGCAGTGTAGTTCTTGAAAATACTAATTTCCCACACTTAATCATCATTGCAAATTTAAGATCTGAAATCTCAGTATTTGCAAACATTCTTGCATTTTGGAGGTAGGTATACTAAAATGAGATTGGCTAGTAGATAGGCAGGTAAGTAGACATGATATGGCTTCTTGTACCAGAGGATCGAAGCACCATCTTGAATACTTCTGAAACATAGGAAATGCTGGTTCCTACTTGTTGTCAGACAGTTCGTTTTGGTTTTCCTTGGTTTTCAAACAACTTACATTTTGTCAGACAGTGTTTGGTTATGTATTATGAACATCGAAAAAGTCAACACATTCCAGATGTTCAGGAAGTGAATTTTAATTATTTAAAGTTTATTTTAATTATTTTAAAATCCCATACTATAGTTCCCTCTTGTAATTTTTCGGAACATAGCTCTGAGATTTGAGCACAGAGGACCTGTCTTCTCTACAGATTTAAACTGGTTTAAAAATCATTCCCTGCCCCCTGAGAATCTGTGGTTTATTATATTTATTTAAAACATTTCTATGCTGCCTGTCCAGCACCAAAATAGGGCCCCTAAGGCATCAAACATTAAAACATTTCAACATTAAAACAACATTAAAAATAAAGTATATTTTAAAAATTCCATAAAAACATACAAATACACACAACACCAGGGAAGAGGGACAATAACAGTTATTGGAGGTATGCCAAACAAAATAATTCTTCACTTGCTGGCAGAAGACAGTTCTGGGGGAGATGCTGGGGATTATCACTTGTGTCAAACTGCAGCTGCCTTGTTGCCTTGCTGGAGGCAGCCTTGACAGCTAAACTGGTGTATCAGTTTGTGCTTTAGATATGCCTAGATAGGCCATTTTCACACGGCCGTGGCCCAGAGGATCGCGCAAAACTCATGGCATAAAAGCATCTTCCTAGCACGATTTTCTGGCACAATCCCCGTTTAATGGCCCTTTTCCTGACATCATCAGGCCATTAAAGGGGATCGTGCTGGAGATTGTGCTAGGAAGACACTTTATGCTGTGAGTTTGCACGATCTCCCGGGTCACATGTGAAAACGGCCATGTCTTTACACTTTCAAGAATTGCATGAGAATTGCATAATTTCATAGAATTTGGGTCAGTACTAGAAAAACATGCAATAGCTTATGTTTCTGTTGGGTCTGTTTTAAGCTACATATTAAATATAAAAAAGAATCTTTTTTACATTTGAAGATTCTTTCTTTCTTTCTTTCTTTCTTTCTTTCTTTCTTTCTTTCTTTCTTTCTTTCTTTCTTTCTTTCTTTCTTTCTTTCTTTCTTTCTTTCTTTCTTTCTTTCTTTCTTAAGCCTTAACACATCAGGTTGTTGGAGTGTTATATATTGTAAGACCAGAATACAGAGAGACACTTCAGTATGTGAGGTCTGGAATAGCTTTACTTTATAGCATATGGTAAGGAAACCATTTCCAAACAGTTTGCACATGTTCAGGTTCTTTAAGAGAACAGGAAGAAGAGAGCTCTTCTAGTGTCTTTAAAAAATCTTCTCTTCTGTGCTGCAGATTACAAATTCTCTTAATTTAAACATTTCCATGCCCTGGAAAATATTTATTATTATTCCAAGTGTTGGGAAGACTCGTTTCACAACTTATTGCCCCTGATTTTAGAGACTGCGGCTGCTTGTTTAGTTACATCCATCAGACACTATTGTCTTGATCCAATAAGGGTGTTCTGAATATGGAAAATTTGGTTGGTGTATTCAGGTTTACCTTTCCTGTGGTCACATTGTATATGCGGAATAGAGTTGTTGTGCTATATGTGTGCTGCTGAATACATAATATACATGGCTATGGATCTTTGAGACGCAAGCTCAGTGCCCTGCTCCTTGTATTCTCAGTAAATACATGTACAAGATGTTAGAACTCAGCAGCAAGGTGAAAAGAAAAATGAAAGTCTACAAACTTTGTCAAAGATCTTAAAGAATCATCCCCGCCCCCCACCAGTACAGCTAGAGATCCAACTGACTTCTATAATGTCAAGAAAGAAAGTGGGATGGAGATATTTTAGGTAACTCACCAGGATTAATAATTTTATCCCTGTTCAGTCTCTCTCTGTAGCAAAAGCTTTCAAAAGTCAGTGGAGATATTTCCTCCCTTGTGGTAACCCAGGGGCTTCATAATATAGCTTAAAACATGATTTTTCCCCATGAAACATCTTAAAAAAAACAAACCACTTAAAAGTTTTTTGAAACAAAGCAACTTAAAATTATTTTTCCTTATAATAATGGCTTCACTGTTAATCATGGTAGATAGGTCTAGGCTTTCTCCTGTAATAACAACAACAACAACAACATTCGATTTATATACTGCCCTTCAGGACAACCTAATGCCCACTCAGCGGTTTACAAAGTATGTTTTTTATTATCCCCACAGCAAAACTCCCTGTGAGGTGGGTGGGGCTGACAGAGCTCCAGAGAGCCGTGACTAGCCCAAGGTCACCCTGCTGGCTTCAAGTGGAGGAGTGGGGAATCAAACCTGGCTCTCCAGATTAGAGTCCCGCGCTCTTAACCACTGCACCAAACTATAGTAAACACTCTCCACTTTAATAATTTTTAATATACAAGTTGCTTTTTCTGTTAATTAAATAACTCATCTGGTCAAATAAGATAACATATTTCTTTAAATTTGTAGAAGCGTTTCCACTGTGCCTGTTCTACCTAGTTTGAGAAGAGACCTAGCTGAGAAAACAGAGTTAAGGAAGAAATAACACTGGGACAAAAGAGGGCTTTTTTTACACAATAGGAGGAGCTTTAGTAAGCAGGTAGTGCAACATGGAGGAAATTTTATGTCTCAGTGATACAGCACATGTTTTGCATGCAGGAGGTCCCAGATTCAAACCATGGGAACCCTAGTTGAGGATCTCAGGTAGCAGTGTTAAGAAGGGCGTGTCTGTGTTTGAAAGCTGCTGCCAGAGTAGATGATACTGAGCTCAATGGGACAGTGCTCTGACTACCTAAGGCAACTTCATATAGCTAGAAAGGATGAAGTAAAGTGCCCTTTACCTCATATCTCAGATGCATTGGTGGTTCAGCATCTGTTGATTATCACAGTAGATATCATTAGGGAAAGGTTATAAATATTCTAAAAAAATTATACAAAAGATCTGTGAAATTATTTTTTTAAAATGTAAGACCCTAATGAGTAGCTCTTCTCCGAAGACTGGAGATGTGCCTGTAGGGGATGGTTGCACCATCCCTTCCCCGGTGTACATTGCCCCTGTCCCACAGCTGCAATTAGCCACATTCAGATTCCTACTTCAGAAGTAATAACAATTCAGTGTGTGCGCAATTTAGATTGAGGAAATGGTAACGGAGAACACTGACTCTTATCAGCTGCTTCTTCCTGGCCACTTCCCTAATTTTTGCATGGGGGTATCACTTAGTTTTAAAAAAGTTAAAGTTCCTGATGACTAATTTAAGACATTTTGGATTTAAAGTATTTAAAATACAGAATGCAGAGTTCCTTCCATTGAAGCGGAATGTTTAATTTATCTTCCAAAATTAATTGGTCAGCTATACAGTTTATACTTGGTCTCAAGATATTTATTAATACTACCATATCAAATAATACCATTCTTTATTTAATAAATATATCTGGATCTGAAAATATAGTGTGTTATAGAATGTGTATGATGATGTTCTTGGTTAAAATTAACTATCAAACAATCTATCTGAATAAATAATCAGAATGAGGCAGTCGCATAGCAAAAAACCATAATAGTCAACATTAAAATTAAAAGCTTGCCAACTATAAGGGTATCCATAAAAGGAGGGCAATCTACCCTATCTTGGCATTTCAGACCATGTATAATCACAAATGCGTAATAAATCCAGTCCCTGTGAAACACCAACAGTGCAACCATTATAAAAGGGTCAGTATAAAATTTAATGTTTAGTATACACTATCACATCTAAGAAAATGCACACGGCGACAGTTATCTATTGGGATATTAGTGTAGCTGCCATCAGTATAAGCCACTCTTTAAAATTTAGGTTTGTAAATGCCTTTCCAAAAGATGGTTGAAGTTAGAAAAATATTCCTGGCAACAGTACTTAAAACTGAATACAGTCTCCAAAATTTAGTGAATTTAATGATAGCTACATCATTGATAGCATCATGATGTGGGAGTGGGGAACCAGAGGTGTCATGCATCATGTCTAGTTTGATCCTCAGTGTATGGAAGGATAGAAATTCAGGCATTTTAATTGATACATAGTCTAAAATACCAACATGGGGGTGAATTAGCCCCTTCTGTTAAGGGTTCCCATGTAGCTGACAAGTTTTCATGTTGTTTGATTTTAAGCAGACTGCTGCATTTTTGCTATGCTGTTGCTTCATTTCCATCAATTCAATTAGAATTTTGTTTTGTGCCACCAAGTTGCATCCAATATATGGTGACTCCTAGGGTTTTAAAGGCAAGAAACAGAGGTGGTTTGTCATTGCCTGCCTCTGCGTATTAACCCTGGCCTTCCTTGGAGGTCTCCCATCCAAATACTGACCAGGGCTGCCCTGCTTAGCTTCCAGGATTTGATGAGATTGGGCTGCCTGGATAATCAAAATCAGAGCATTCATTCAGATATATAATTCCAGCTAAGAATGTTATCATACATATTATTTTTAAACAAGTGAACCCTCACTAATTTCAGCTGGATTTGTCTCAGAGCAATGAGTTGGATCCAGACAGCTTTTTCTCTCAGTCTTGCCCAATTCTCTTCCCTACTACAGTTCCCATTCCACATGGCTTTTCCATGTGCAGGTCTCCTGATTATCAGCGTAGCTGTTTTGGGTAGTCGAAAGTGATCCGTCCTTCCCTTTTCATCAGCAGAAAACTTGGCTGGATTCCAACCAATGCTTGGTATTGAAGCGATATGGATTGTTTAGTAGGAGGAAAATTTGTATCAAGATGCCTGCAGCTCAGTTTTTTTCAAAAGTATTAGGCTTATATTTAGCAGAGATTTGTGAGCAAATAGTTTTGTTTGTCTTAATTGCTTGTAATTTTTTAATCAGTCACAGCCTCATTCTGATTAGTACGGGGGTTGCCTTTTTTAAAGAACTATCAGACATATTTTTTCTACAGGAAAAAAAATAAATCTAGCTAGATTTGCCCAAAGTTACTAATTTCTCAGCATGTTTTATTCATGTGGAAATATGATTTTTCCAAACATTTTTGTCTCTTATTAGGAATATACTTTTTTTGATGAACCGAAGTATGAAAAACATTATCAACATATGGAAGTGGTTGAGGCAGATGAATATGGCCAAGCCCAAAAGTTTTATGACTATTCAGAAAAGAATGTATTTGAGAAGCCTAAGAGTCCTCTTGTAAAAAGCAAACCTACTGACAGCAAGAAATTAGAACCATCTCTAAAGTGGAAGACCATGTCCGGATCCCAAGTGTATGTAATTCTTTGAGTTTTATGACACACATTGTCAATTCATATCAATGATTTAACAAACAATCTTTGGATTTTTTTAAAAAACTGACATTCACAAATAAACAATTCCCTCATATTAAAAAAAGCTTCTCCGTTAAGGGAACAATACAGTAATTTCAGTAATACAGTTTTTTCCATAATCCTTTCCTCTGATTCTATCTTCTTAGCATGATTCATATCACCCATTTGACTGAGAAGCAGAAAGCAATAATGCTTTAAAAAAAAAATAGTGTCCATTCCATCACTGCATAGTCCATTCAAAGCAGGTAGCAGTAGGATTAGAAAGGTTGATAAGTTTGGTCTAGAAAATTTTCAGCTTGGTTGGAATTGGAGAAAAATCTAGTGAGTGTCACTCATAAGAACTTCAGAGGTGATCTGCTCAATCATACCAAAATGTCATCCAGTCCATAGAGATTACCTAGTTATGACTAGGAACCCCATAAGCAAAGAGAGAAGTCAATAGCCCTTTGTCTCTGTTGCCTAACAGCAACGCGCATTCATTAGGAATATGTAGTTTCCATTTAGTCATCTTGACTGATAGTTCTGCTAGTATTTACTTATTTATGGGCTGTATCCCCTTTTAAAGGCAGATAAGCTAGAGGATATCAAAACTGGGAAGTGCTGAGAAGCAAAAGACAGGATCTGACAGAACTATCAGTCAAGATGACTAAATGGAAACTACATATTCCTAATGTCGGGGCCAGGCTACAAGTGACAAATGACACAGGTTGGACACTTGTCAGCTTCCCTCAAGTTTTGATGGGAAATGTAGGCGTCCTGGTTTTACAGCGTGGCTCTCCATTACAGCTGCAAGACCAGGATGCCTACATTTCCCATCAAAACTTGAGGGAAGCTGACAAGTGTCCAACCCTTCTCAGGCATCACTTGTAGCTTTGCTTTTAGTCACACGTGTGCTTGGGGAAGCTTCCCTTTAAATGTTCTGTTGCTCCATTCGGCGTGGGAATGCTGTAGCTGGGGAGGAAGGGCTTCAGGTTTCTCTCCTGAGTCATTTTCCCCATTGAAAACAGCCACCGGGGAATGAGTGAGCCCTGTTTGCCCCTTCCTTGACAATTTAATACAGCAATCTTTTTGTACAAAGAGACTTGGTCTTATATCTGCATTCCTCTTCTTACCGGCACAATGTGACACAGGGAGATTGCTCTAGTTATGGCCAAATTATATGTTTTCTTGTAGCCACCAGAAGTGTTTCTATCTGATGTGTCCTGAAAGTTCCCTGCTGGTAGCTTAATTCATAGGCGTGTAGGGGTCTGATCTGAATTGGGGTCTGCAAGTTGCCTGGGAAATTAAGTTCCAAGTGGGGAATTCCAGGCCCATGTCTAATGGAAAATTCTGTAACGTGTGAATTGGTTCTTAGTGTGCTTAGAGGAGCATACTATATATACTTAAAATATTTTTCATGCATGTAGATCACTTTTTCGCTTCAGGTGACTAAGCTTAATTATCCAAGTGTACAATTAACAATCTACTATATGAAATGACAGCCCCTTGCCAGACGGCTCAGTGGTCAAGAAGTGAGTATCAATGATTGGAGCAGCTCTTGGCCCAGCAACTTGGCTGGGAAATGTTATCAGTTGTGGCAGCATCAGTCATTGTCAACCCAGCAAAGCAGTTGTGGACTGCACCCTAAACCTGACGTGCATGTTTGAATATTACTACTTCTATCCTAGCTTTTACACCGTTCATACATTGCATTTTAGTTGTTTTGTAGCTTTTAATCAAATTTCTAATAAGGTTATTTATTTGTTATGCCAGTAACTTTCATGCTATGAATATTGCTGGAGTAAAGCAAAAACCTGAACTGTTTTTAGTGTTAGAAAAGCATGGCCACAATCCAATGGAGAATTAAATGTGCTTAAGTCTTCTGAAATCATTAGACTTAGCACACTTAACTGTCTATTGGATTACAGCCAGTGTGTTTTAAAATTCTAGATTCAATAGCCTCTGCTGTTAATTTGTAATGGCAACTTTTTTAATGTTTGTAAAAAGAGATTCTCTTTCAACTTTCATATATTCTGGCATTAATCAGTTGAAATATACCTCCTTGACTAAACTGATTTTCCAGATAAATGCATGCACAAATTTATAATACATACACAATAGCACTATGGCCTGCTAACAAACTCACAAAAATGTTTGTAGAGGCAAGGCAGCAAAGAGAGAGAAGGAAGACAAAGAGAGCAAGTCTGTCTCTTCTGAAGGAAAGAGGAAAACCAGCGCACCATCCTCTGCTGGTTCTTCTAAAGGGTATGTGTCGATTATTTGTCTCTTCCTTATGGATTACAAACACATCACCATTCAACATGAGAAGTAAGCTAACTATGAACGCTTTCCAAATGACATCAAAAATGCAAAGACTGTAGTATTATCAGCTGAGAGCCTTACACAGTTGTTTTTGAAACAGAACATTCCCCAGTTATTCTTGCTTCTGTGCATGATGGAAGAGGGAGAACTCCCAAGCTGAAAATATAAACCTGTTGGTTCTGGCAGGATTGTCTCATACTTGCATCTGCTACCATTTTTCCAATCATGGCAGAGAGAAGATGATTGCTTGGCTTATTGTACCAGTAACTTGGCTCTTGACAGACATTTCCTTAGCTTGCATTTCTTAACCAGAGTATATATATGGGACAGATCTCATTTTAAAAAGGTTTGTCCTTGGAATTTAAATATCCCTTCCAAAAGGTTTTTTTTTCTTTTTTTTAACTTTTTTTTAGGAGGGGTAAACTTTTTTGAGAAGGGTCACCAATCAGAAGCAACTTGATAGCACCTACTACAGAGACAAAATTCTTCCATTTCCACCCCCCTACTAAAATTGTTAGACTAAATTGGTAAATATCAAAATCTGAAAAACAAACAACTGCATCCATTCCAGGAGTTTTCATAGTCATTTTCTCTAATTTCACAGACTCTATCAGACTAAAATTGCATGGGTCTAAACAGATGATCTACAAAATGTTTTTTTAACCTCTGCCCTGTATGGCACATATCAGTGAATTTATATAAACTTTGTGTAATTCAGTGAGTTATAGAATCTACCTAACTTGAATATAAAACACATACAGGCTCTTTATAAGTGTGTGGATGCAGACGTTGGAGCAAGGTTTTCTATTTCAGTTTTACAAAACCTGTTATATAGACAGTGTAGCATAGTGGCAAAGGGTCAAACTTGCCTGGATACTGAAAGCATATGGAGTGTCTTTACATGAAGTGTTTGTACTTTAATGGCGCCATGGGGGTGGCAGGGTAGGAGTTCTGAATCAGAACAATGGTGGGAGAAGGAAGTGAACTCTTTACTACCAGGCCCTTTTCCTAATCAAAATTGCCATTTCACAAGCTGCTTTCTACTTGTGGGGGAAAATATACTATCCCCATGGTACTTGCAGAGACATGACTTTGGGGTGACGGTGGGCAAATTAGATCATGAAAATGGTCCATGAGGAAAAGGGTAATCATATCTCCCTCCCAGGGGGGAGGAACTGCTACAGTGATCCGATTTGGAACTCCTCCATATCTGGGTTAAAGTAAAAACAAAACAAAAAATGGGAGACAATCTGTATGTCTCCAGTGTCTCATCCAGTTTGATCCTGAGTATGACCTATGATAGAAAGCCACTTTCTCTCTACCTCAGCCAGCCATTTGGAATGTGGAAACAACAATGATTATATGGCAATAATTTATGCAGAGGCCTTTGAACATTCTGAAGTGCTACATAAATGCTAACTAATGTTATTTTTATTATTCCAATGATACAGCTTGATGCCATATGTAGTATACGAATGCCTTAACTATTGTTCATTATCGTACTTTGTTCAGTGAATGTCCTAGCTGTTGATTATTTTGTATTTCACTTTCATGGTGTAATCCACCTTGTTTCTCAGTGGGAAAGGCGAACTATAAATAATAATACAAATCATCATAATCTCTACCTTTTTACATTTTTACTTGCCCTTCCTCCATTGAGTTCAGGGTGGTACTCTCATTTTGTCCTCAGAATAACCCAGCAAGGTAGGAGTAGGAAAGGATGAGAGTGAGTTTCTGGCCCAAAGTCACACTGTGAGCTTCATGGGGATTTGAACTGCAGTCTCCCAGGTTCTAATCTGACATTCTAACCTCTCCACTGCACTGGCTGTCCAAACGCTCAGAATGAAGCATACCAGCAGCTGTAGTGCAGTCCTTTGTGCCTTTGGTGCCTGTTCTGTGTATAGGTACATGAAATTATGTTAATAGGCAGCACTCCTTGATAGGTTGTTATTTCAGTTTATGCTTATCTGACCATAATTTCTAAAAGTAAGTGGCTGTGTTTTCTGTGTAGTAAAGTTTCAGTAAAAGTAGAAGATGTTAGTGAAAGTTCTTCAGAAAGCGAGGAGGACGAACAGCAACCTGAACGCCACCAGGAAATAAACACAGATTTGCCATCTGAATACTGGCAAATTCAAAAATTAGTGAAATATATAAAGGTAAAAGAAGTTTGTTTTTTCTTTTGAAAACTGCAAATATTTTTTCTTTTTTTCTTATTAAGTGGTGTTACGGTTCTAGAGTTTCTTCAGTTTCTTGCTTATTCCTCTGAATTAATTCATAATTCATTACATTAATTAATCCATAATTCATTAAGAAGGAAATCTGTAGTTTCACTGAAAATAAACAGTGTTTATGAGATGGTAGCATTTTTCCTTTGAAGTTAAAAAGTAAGCTGCTGCCCTTTAACAGGTGAGCCACCTATCATCAGTGTTAAGATGGTGAACAGATTAATCATTTGTATACTATAGAACATAAACCCTTCATTTGCCAGAAAAGTAGTTGAGAAGTTACACCATTGTTTGTTCCATAGAAGACAAACAAATGAGATGCTACTAATCTTGTTATAGGTTGGTTCAAAAAAAGCTTTTGCTGCAACCAAGCAGAGATTTTTGAGTGCTGCTGATCCTCATTTTTTGTTTAGTTTGGAAGGCCCAATCAACATTTAGTTCTCAAAAAGAATTTTGAAAACTTGCGTACTTTTTCAAATTGGATTTTGTTCAATTAAAAAAAACCCTCTGCCCTACCCACAAAGAAAGAATTGCGATGGGAACCTTTTTGTGCAAATAAGCACTTAATTATAGATTAGTAATTTTGACTGAATTTGGATTTTCTTGTAATATGTGGCCCACTTCCATTATTTATCCGGCATCACTCTCCTTTTATAGATAATTGGATGTATTGCTTTTTAAAACTGTGTGGTATAATATAATGTAGGTAGGTAGAGGTACTTATTTTCAAAATCTGCTCTGTAGCAAATTGAGGCAAGAGGCTTAAGAATATTTTTGGGCAATTCAATGGAAAATTGAACCCCATTTCAAATGTAATTGCACACTGAACATTCCAAAATACAATTAACATCAGTAACATTCTAAATATGTTTCATAGCATGATTAACTGGTTTTAGAGTTATTTAATGTGCTGAAACAAAGGCAAGTAATGGTTATGTTTGAAAGATTTTCCTAAAAGATTAGAATAGTGGCATTCATTGGTTTTGTCCCATTTCAGGAGTGAAAGGAAGCAATGATGAGGGAGGTGAGTTTAGGGGTGTACATCAAGAAAATTTTCTATTTCAGTTTCGGTTCCAGGGGTTCCAAAATATTCTGTTCTATTACTTTTTTGTTCCAGGTGGGCCAGTGTTGGCTTGAATATGATCCATTTGGTTTTCATGAGTTTTGGCCCACACCACATGTGCTGGCTGCACGTGCACAAATGCACACTGTTCTTTTCAGGGGTGGTGGTGGTGGTAGGGAAATGAGACTCAGAGGCAGCTGTTTTTGTGCTTCACCAAAACCATTAGTCACCTCCTAGTCTAAACCATTAATCCACTGAGTATTTCCTGAAGCACAATAACACGCACATCAATGGTCCCATAGAAGGCGAGTGTCGACAGGTGGAGCAGTGGCAGAGGGATGCTCCCAAGTGCAGTACAGCAACATTAAAAACAATCCTGCTTCATGTTCACTTGTTTCTTTTTCTATGGTGTCAATAAGTTATTACTTTTGCATTCTGCTGTTGCCTGTTGCTATGTTTTCTTGTGCTTTGTAGTTTTGATCCCCCAGTGAGAGGCAAATCCACATCCTTCCTTTTGCTGCTTAGTATTCCACTACAAAATGGGTGGTTCTCACTGCCAATCCTCTCTGTTGCCTAAGTGCAGGCAAGCAGGCTGAATGATTGTCTGAATTCCTCCCCCTCTCCTGCCCGCATCCAAACAGACCTATATTTTCCCAATAAGTTTTCCTTTTGCTGTGCGGGCAGGCAGAATTGTTTCTGAAAGTGTGTAGTAGGTACATGTTTGCCATTTGACTCAGAAAAAGAAAAAGCCCTGAAAGACCATGGAAGCAGTCTTAAACAGGTCTACTCAGACGTAAGTCCTATATTATTCAATAGTGCTTACTCCCAGGGAAATGTCTTTCGAATTGCAGCCTATGATTGAAGTCTCCCTTCTAAACATTTCTAAAGCTGAAGTCTCCCTTCTAAACATTTCTAAAGCTGAAGTCTCCCTTCTAAACATTTCTAAAGCTGATAGGAGGGAAGGGGTCTCCCCTTGTGAGGACCCAATTGGCAGGGTGGGAGATGTGCAATTTCCTGGGAAGCAATGGGAGGGAAATGTATTCATATGCATTGGTATCATGCCCTCTTTCTGCCAACAGAGTTAATTAACAATGTAAGGTCTTTCTCCCCTTGGGATCTGATTGGTGAATGATGTTTGGGAACACAAGGTGCTGTCCTGTGAGGCAAGCCCAGTGCCTGCCTGCTGCTGCTGGAAGGTATTGAATGAAACACAAAAACGTTTTGATGGGAGGGACCTGCTACAATTAGTTTCCAGGATTTGGTTCAGCATTGCAGAAGCTGCTTTAACTAGCCAGACAAGCAAATTCTGTGTGTATTTTCGGCTTGTTTTTTCTGTCATGCACAACTCTAGGTGAGCTGCCTCTTAATATCTGATCCAGCTTTAGTACTGTGCCACAAATAGTAACCTTTGCACATTTACATTCATATCAAAAGGCATATCTGGCTAACTCCGTAGGGCCAAATTAGCATGGTTAGGACACTCATTTCCTAGATGCATATTTCCTTTGCTGGATTGGGGTGCCTGTGTATGTGCCTTGGTGGATTGTTTGTTGCAATATTTAAAATGTTTCAAAAGGGAAACTGTTGCTATTTTAATTGTGACCATATATTGTAAGCAAAACAACCATATATTGGCAGAAGGAAATTTATAGTCACATTTCAGATTTCTTATATATAGCTATTCCACAAACTTGAGAGTCGGATTCCAAAAGCATCAAATGTTATGCATATGGTACTGCATTTATTTGTACCTCTGGAAACAAATGAAAATCTGGAAATATATCATCAGTCATGTAAGATTTGTGTAGGGAAGAATCTAAACAAAAGAAAAAAAACCTATTTTTTTCACTTCCATAAAAATAAGTTTCACGTGGTATGAATTTTGTAGTGATGGTGGAAAAACAAAAGAATTTATTGTATTTTATTTTAAAACAGAGTATCCCGAATTCATTTTCATTTTACTACATTATCTATGACTTAACATATGAAAATGCCATAGTGGAATTTCTATTAAAATTAAATAGTGTGGCATTTTATCTTCCATTGCTGTCTGGAATACTGTGAAGAACAGTAGACTCAGTCTGTACTGATAAAACATCTAATTAAATCCAGAACACTTCTGCTTGGATGTGAAAGAGGTATAAAGGAAGATAAAATAGATTATGATTAAGCATGTCTCTAGTGTGTTTAAACTTAAAAAAGAGCACACAGAATGCTGCTGTTGAGCTATATACCTGCTTCCCAAATTACAGCATAACTTAGTGTCTGTTACAACAGTCTTCAGAGGTGTTCATATCAGTAAGCAGCCTTACATATGTGGCCATATGTCAGGTGGGCACAGGGAAGCGGTTTGTGTGAAACTAAAACAGTTATGAACCCCAGGATTCGTGACATGAGGATGTCACAGAATTTCAAGCCCTGGGCCAGGCATTCTGGAGCGTTTGCTGAGAACTGTAACGTCCAACTCATCGTCTCAGTAAGAGTAGGCAGTGAGCAGGCATTGAGCCTTAAGAAATTCATTGTGTCCCCTTGTATGAAATAGGGACAAGATCACCTTAGAAAATTAACCTTGGTTATAATCTCCTCTCCCATTTAATGTTCTTCCACCTGTCACAGCAGTATTGCTAAATTCCGCCTGCCCTGCGTGCGCGCACACACACACACACACATCTTTTCATGTGTACTTGTGCACACATCTGTACACAAGTACATGATCAATTTCAGAAGTAATGTAGCGTCTTCATATCTTTATTATGAAAGAACATGGAAAGAAATATGCAACCAAATATGAGGTTAAATAAAGATCAATGATAGTCCCATTTAAGTTTTCAGTGACACTTGAAAAGTGATTTTTTTGTGGACAGAGAGCAATTAACTGCTAAAGAAAAGACAAGGACAGCTGCCCTCCCCTGCATGCTCAGAAAATGATAAATAGAGAAATGCATTGTCTTCACATTCTTACTGTTCGTTTAATTAGGCAATATATCCATCACAATTGCTTTCCAAAATAAATTCATTTGCCATTTGTTATCTATTCAATTTAGGCGCCTACAAACATGGAGTGGAAAGCTCTGAATTGCTTTAAAAAAATAAAGCAGTCTGGTTTTCTCTAGATCTTCCCATAAATGTCAAAAGTTATAAAATCTTTTTTAATTTGTTTCATTCTTTTTTTTTTGTTGGAAAAGCTTTTTCACCATGTATGATGTTGCTGGATCAAATTAGCTACACAGATAACAGCTGGAAAATGAGTTGTGGACTAGTTATCCTAGGAAGATTTTCTGCATGATCTATTAAATGTAGATGGTAATGTAATTGTTCGAGCAAATAATACTCAGAAGGAAAGAGAATTCTCCAAAACAAAAAAGACTATAATGAAAAAATGTTAAATTACAAAGATGGCTCTTTAAAACTCTCATGTTGGTTGATGAAGGACAATTGGTTACAATAGTAATCTCAGAAATTAAAGATTTAACCACATGGGAATAAACCGTTTTTCCAAAAATCTAAAAGTAATATATACCAAGAAAATGGAATTAATAATGTGGCAGTAGAAGTCCATACCTGACAGAGGGAATGTGGAATTCTAAAATTGCCAGACCTTTTAAAATACTAAATATTCTTTCAGTTATTTTGAATTGCAGTATATTTAACAGAGAGTTTGGAAACAAGCATTCACTAGAATTTTGAATGATAGCAGTCTCCCATAGTATACTCTGTAATTAATTTTTTGCACACCAAGCAAACTATACCAAACATGGCCTCTTCTGTCTGGTTTGGGCCCGTGCTTCACAGAGAGGAATCGGTGGTTGGTGTTGTAGGTCACCTATGTTAGAAATGGTAGCTGGGAATGTACCCAGTCCCCAGACTAAAATAATCAGTGATGGGTCCCTTGGATTTAGCTCAGAATTGTTGCCTGTATTACATGAAGCTGCCTTATCAAACTGAGTCAGACTATTGGTCTTTCAAGATCAGTATTGTCTATTCTGACTGGCAGCAGCTCTCCAAAATCTCAAGTAGGGGTCTTTCTCATTACCTACTAACTGATTCTTTTAACTGGAAATAGCAGAGATTGACCCTGGAATCTTCTGCTTGCCAAGCACATGTTCTATCATTGAGCGACAGCCCCTGCTCAACAGAATGAGAAGGATGGATGGGCTGAAGAGGCTTAGAGTATATAGAGGAAGAACAGTATCTCAGCCAGAGTACTGAGTTTGCATGGAGAACAAAATTCTTTGCACAGACATGAAGCCTAGCATTGACATCATGGTCATTGACAGATATGTAGACCCTTGAGAAGCAATAGGACTGGTCCAACCGGAAGAATCCTGCCCCAAAAGAATCTACAAAGAGTGTAAAAATTCTAGCAGCTCTGGAAATTTGGGTGCACATACACAGCTTTTAGGGAACAGCACACAAGACTGAGTAGGATGGATTGACATCACATTAGGAGAACTCAGAGTGAGGAGTCACTTATTAATAAAGATGTATGTAATGAAATGTCAATTTGGGTTAAGTCCCAGGGGATATTGGGAAGTGGGGACAAAGCTGATTCAAATGCAAAGATGATCCGAAAAGGGAGAATCCAAGATGTCCATTAAGTGTATAGGAACAGGGTTAGGAGGACGGTTAAAGCCAACAATTCTGACTTTGTCCCCTTTGTGGTCTTGGGTGTTAGTTTGATTCCATGAGATTTCTGAAGTGCAAATATTTTGGCAAGTTTTCTCTTTTGAATCCCAAAGTTTTGAGAACACAAAAGAGAGCTCAGGTTTGAAAAAGAATGGTTCCAAGAAGTACCCCATTGAGAGCTGTTTCACGACTTACGTATGAACGTTGTATGGGTGGCTTTTTTTAAAAAAAAGTGTCTGGCATTTAAATAAATATATGAGCATCATGCATAGGGCCCACAGGGGTTTGGGGAGGGGGAGTTTGTCAAGCTTGGCTGCTTTATGATTCGGAGATCCAGTTCTGACTGGCAATAATCCCTTGATTAGATGGGATATGCATCATGTGTTTTTGCTCAGTTTTATTTGCTGAATGTACCCCAGTTTTAGTTCAAGTGCCAAGAATGAACTGCTGCTACAAGGAGCTTTCTGGGCTGCCTCAGAGACTAAAATGGGTGTCCACTTGGCAAGAGAAAACTTGTCAAGATCTGCAAATGTATTTAAGAAGCAAGGCTTTTTTGTCATCTTAGAAATCTTTTCTCTCTTTAGCCTCTATGTCTCTTGTTTTGCATCTATCAGGTAATATTTCAGAGATGTTCTTCCATCATCAGGCCTGGCATGTAGGTCTGTGTGCTTCTGGATCACATATCATAATCAAAGAGCTGCTCTTTTTTTTTAAAGGCTTAGACAGCAGCAGCCGTCTTCTGTGCATTTAAGGAGTTCACTTGCTCAATTGTTTGTTCTCAGCAAGCATCTTTCTCTTTATATTTTAATAATCTCTTCATATGGTTTAGTTTTTCCTTGGAAAATCCTTTGGCTGCATTGCAACTCGATTGCCCAACATTTCTTATTCAGGCTCAGCTGCTTGCTGTTTTCTTGACAGTCTGTAGAACCGTTGGGTCTTCCCAGATTAGTCTCATTAAACTCCTTTCACAGACACTGTAGCAGGCCCAGCTGTGACCTCACACCCACTTTGGCAGCTGTACCTCCTGCCAGAGGTGGAGAGCAGAGCTTCCCCAGATTTGTCTGCCATAGTAGCCTGGCTTTGGAGAGAGTGCAGTCCTTTCTCTGCATTTGATATCAGCCAGAAACACCAGCAGCAGGAAGTGATGTGCCAGCTGCACCCTCGGATTGGCCTTTGGGGAGGTGCCCAGGGTAAGAGGCTAGGAGATGAGCAGTGCAATCCTGTGCAGAGTTACCCCAGTTTAAGCTCAGTGACTTGAATAATGCTTAGATGAGGATAGCTCTGAATAGACCATCATTTAAAGGGTTCCTATCGTGGACCATAGTACTGACTGCCATATGCTTGTAGGCTCTCTCTTATTCTAAAATAAAGAAGTGGTCACTCTAAGTACCTAATGCTTTTTCCAATGTTCTGGTTTTCCCTGTGAAGGACCAGTTAAGATTGGCAAGCCCTGAGAAGCAAACAGGAAAACCAATTTAATTTAATTTTTCTCCACAACTTCCTGTATTTTATCCCATCTGCCTGTGAGGACTTATCCCAGGCCAAGCTTAGTGCTTTTGCTTTGTTAGCCCTGCCTGACTCCCTTGAACTTGACCCTGCACATCCGGGGTTGTGCTTCTTGCCTCTGGCCCCTTCAGTTTGAACTGCTTGTTTGTACATTTGCCTCTCATCCTGAACACGATCCTTCTTCTCGTCTTTGGCTCTTGCTTTTAGGACTACTCTTGAACTTATAACCTTCAGCCCAATCTTGTCCTTGCTTTTTGCCTCTGGTGCTTATACTCTAGAACTTATCACTCAGGCTTCTTGACCCTGCCTTGCACAATTGATCCCAAGCTTGGAGTTCATCCAGACTCTTGATACCACCCAAGCAACTGCAGAGGATACCAACAGACCACATGGGGCTAATTTCACTTTGGGCCATCACTGCTGTGGGAGGTGGAGGGTGTCATCTCCTGCATCTGCACCACTGTCAGCAGGATTGAAGCCAAGTCCCTGAAGCATTGCTGCAAGAGCTTGGCTGAGGCCTGACTGGCAGCAGTACAGGTGAAGGCAATGGTGTACCAGTAGTTGGGGTGACAAAATATTTTGAACTAGACTTGTACGTGGATTAGAGTTAACAGCAAAACAAAATAAAAATGGAAATGTACTGCAAATTAGAAATGCACACTTGGGAGTTTTCTACACAGAGGCACCCATATGTATTTTCCTCATTTCTGCCGTGGTTGCTAATACAACATGGTAATAAGGTTTTCATATGGCAGGTTTCCTCCCAGTTATCCCTGCACTGGTCTCCCAGCAGCAGCCCTGTACCAAGTCTCTATCCCATTTTGTTGAGGATGTATGTCTTTCCCCTGATACCTCCACAGAAAAAGGTCCAGAGACCTACTTTTGTTTGAAAATGAAAGCTGGGAATTCAGAGAAGTTGTTAGGCATATTGTTATAACGTTATATCAGAGTGATGATATTCAGTTGCTGATTTTTTAAAAAAGTGTTGGCAGGAGGTGGGAATGGCTGATGTGGGGAAAATAGCTTCCTTCCAACTTTGCCATACAAAAGACAGTGCCAGTGCTGATTCAGTCATCTGTCAACCCCCCTCCCCCCATTATTCAGATAGGTTGGCCACCTCTTTTGTTTTAAATTATTCCGTGGACATTCAATTAAATGTAAATCTGCCATCTTTTATACGTATATGAAAAACTCACGTCTTTTCCAAAGTTGCCACAGTACTCCTGGAAGGAACAGCACTATTGTGACATCACAGGGGCACCCAGTGGGTATTGGCCAGAGCCACTTTCTGTTACAAAGAGACAAAAAGCAATTTCCTTCTAAACTCAATCCTGGAGAAAAGATTGTACTTCGGAGCAAAGGGAAGCGTATTCTTTCGGCGCAACATCTCCATTCAGGCTGTGTGTGAGAATTTCAGTGTGTGCGTGAGAGCAACGCCCCAGAGTAGCTTTTAATGGGACTCACAGTGGGCCTGCCATCCAGACACTATAGGATCATTGGAAGCTCCCAGTCAGTTCATTGGGCCCCTTAAAGACTATAGCATTTAAATGGCGAATGAATGAAAATGTGAGATCTTATTTTGGTGAATGAACTGAATTCTTCATCCTCTGTTCCTGATTGGTATCCAGTGATGAATAATCATTATTAGCTTTTAAGGTAGGTGAGTCAGTAAAGTTGAGGAAGGCTTCTCAAAGGGCATTCTTTTTTCTTCATAAGAGTGTATTAATAGGCCTCTGAAGTTTCTCGGAAGAAATCACATAAGATAAATGTTGGATTAGAAAGAGTCAAGTTCCCTCAGATATTGATTCCCCAACCTAGGCAAACACCACAGTGAGTTAGGATACACTGTAAAATAAGTGATTCACAAAGTAAGCAGAAGGATTCCACTTGAAAAAATGTTGCAGGTTTTTTAAAAAAATCAGCAACTTAAACCATTCAGAGAGGTTCACTGTTTTCTGTATATATGGGAGAAAGACAGTGTTCCCAATTGCCTCCATAGAAGTGGGGTTTCCTTAATAAAGGGGCCATTGGTTTCCCATTAACGACATGTGTAGTATGACGTTTGGGACTCAAATTAATTTGACATGCAGTAGTTTCCAAATGCTAAATGTTAAAGGTATTAAATCTGATATACTAGCCAGCCCCTAGCAGTTACATCATGAATGGATAGTGCGAGTTTCCTTGCTATGTTTGAACAAGGTGAACAAAGAAATGATTTAATTTAGTGTCATTCTCAGGGCATTTAAAAGGAACTTGCTGCTTCTAAAGACTTATAAAATGAATAATGTACAATTTTTTTTCAGTAGAGCATATGGAAATTACTTCTGCCAATCTCCAAGTGCATTCATTGCTCTTTCCATATTTCTTCAGCCATATTCATTGCCATATTGCTTCATCTATTCAATTGCTTGCCAAGTCCTTGGCTATCAGCAGAAAATACATTGAGGCATATTAACCCATAGATGTAGAAATTAAATGCCCTCTATAAGTTAAGCCGCAGCCCAGGATGTAACTGCAGACTGTGCAAAACAAAGAGATCAGGCAACAAAAAAGATGGCTGTGCCATCCAATATGAGAGGGAAAAAAAGAAGCCAAAACCCAATGCTGGTTTCTAAATCCAGTATGAGAAATTGTTGTTCTTTCTGTACCATCTGGTTATTTTTTACTTTTAGTCTCAGAAAATCCTGGTAACAGTTTTAATCTGAATTTTACTGCATGCTCTCCCTTGCTGTTGAGACATGCCAGACCTGATGGTGTCAGAGCTTAATTAGCTCTTAAACAATAGCCATTTTCCACGCGCTACAGACATGTAATGTGAACATTATGGAATCTGTGATTTTTATCTTGGTTATGATTTTCCACTGGCCCTGGTTATTTGAATCTGGATGTTTTTATTCACTGCCAGGCTGTAGCCCAAGAACTCCAGAAGATTCAGGAAATGGGGCAAGGAATTATTCCATAACTCAGTTATACTCATTCATAACTCATCTCTAACAAGTTGCAGCTTGACCTGTGTTCTGTTGAACAGAATGAAAAGTTGGAACAGAAAATGGACATTTAGGAGCACTCTTGTCTAAAATAACAAAACACAACTTCAGAAAGATCATCTTGTGCCTGTTGAGATACTTGTGCTTTTATTCCAACACGTAGTGCTGCAATATACACCTGCCTGCCACCTAGTAACCCTGCATCTTGCAGCATGATTTGTCTTGTTTAGAAGTTAGTTAGCAAACTTTTGTTTTGATGTAGTAATTCAACCCTCTCGGTACCTGAGCTATGCAATCAAAACAAAGCTCATTATTAAAAAATCTCAGCTCCTTGGCAGTTTGCTAAATCTGAACTGCTAGACAGAAAAGCAAAAACAAAACAACCCCCCCGCTTTGCTAATTAAATTGGGTTCTTGTAAACTGAGTTTAAAATTAAGCATTAAATAGAAATCTACCACTAAACTTAAGCACTAAATGGAAATCTACCACTAAAGTAAGGCAATTGGATATATAGGGTATGTCTGGATTCTTGCCTTTAAGACTAGATCAATCATATCAGATCTTGGAAGCAAAGCAAGGTCAGTCTTGCTTAGCAATTGGGTGGGATACTTTCAAAGAAGACCAGGGTCACTATGCAGAGGCAGGCAATGGACTAGAATATATTTATTTTTATTTATTTGTTTAAATTATTATTATTATCCCACCCTCCCCACAAGCGGGCGCAGGGCGGATTACAACAGAAGATAAAAGATACAAGCTAAAATCACAATAAACACAGCTTTCTAATAAAACACCTGTTCACCGTATAAAAACCATATAACATCTGACGGAGGTGGAGATGTGGCTTAACCATGCGTGGTTGTTCATATATGGGGGGTAGATGGTCAGTACCCCCTACAGACATAGAGGATACCGGGAGAGAGGCTCATTTGGTGGAAACCCTGATGGCCTCAACCATACAACTGGCGAAACATCTCTGTCTTATAGGCTCACCTGAAGGAGACAAGATCTTGGCGGGCCTGGGTGTCCTCAGACAGTTCCACCAGGTTGGGGCCAGGACCGAAAAGGCCCTGGCCCTGGTTGAGGCCAGTCGAGCCTCCCTGTGGCCAAGGACCACCAGTAGGTGCTTACTTGCTGATCTCAGCACCTTCCAGGGAGTATATGAGAAGAGACGGTCCCTCAGGTATGCTGGTACCAGTCCATTTAGGGCTTTATTCCACCCTCCTCGCACCGGCAGGTCAGGGTGGATCATATTTATATACATTAAAATTACAGCCACAATTTGAAACATAGTAAATACAATATAAATATAATACAATATAATAATACATTCCTGTACTGAGTGATTGGGACTTCTGTTTAATGGTCTTCCTGGTGCAAGGTATCAGAGAGAGAGCTTCTGTTACATCAGAGAGTAGTAGACTGAAGGGTGAGTTCTTTTGGATGGCATCTATGTAGGAAGGAATGTGCAGAATCCTATTCTATCGGGAGCCATGTGGACTCCAAACAGGCTGTGGAATTTTTTTAAACTCATCCTGTTGGGTATATCAGCTGAAGCATCTCTAGAAGAAGTAGCAGAGACGTCTTTTCCATTATTCTCTCTACTCACAAGAAAGACCAGATAAAGTTTCTACTTGCTTTGTACTAACTATAGCTTGGAATACACTTTGGTTTAATTTTTCTGCATTGTGCAATTTATCCTTGCTTTTGTTCCACTCAGCCCATTGATGAATTAAGAACAAGAACCTTATATGTTTTATTTCAGGAGGATGATTTTCTAAAAATTGCAGTTGATTGTCATTTGCTGTAGTGTTGAACTTCAGATATTACCATATCAGTGGTTTGAAAAGTTTTCTCTCTGAGGATGTCACACATTCTTTTTAGAATTAATTTTCTATCTAAATTTGTGTTAGTTATGCTGAACCATCCTTAGACCTTCTAAAAATGAAATCTGCCTTTAATTTAAAGCTTTTTAAAATTTGATTGTTGAAATGCCAGTAGAATTCATTTTGTATCCAACATGCTGTATCTAATTTCAAAGACAGTAACAACATGATGCAGCTTTTGTGTACATTTAATAGAGCACTAACTATTTCCATGTTGGTTAAAATCTGTCCATGAAAACTTTCTGTAATAACTACAAGACAGAAAAAATAATTGTTGTGGCAACCAGTAGTAATGCTTATGCTTAGAGCTAATGTGTCAGAGCATATGAAAAATATTTTATTGTGGTTTTGCTTTAAAAATATATATTACACTGTGTAAGCAATTTTGAAAAAGGAAAAGAAGTAGAAGTATGGTATATTTTTTATATTACTTTGGACTTATTTCAGGGGAATAACTTGGCTTTAAATTATATGATGAATATTGTATAACAGTACCCACCTTGCCAAGCCTGTTGACACTTTTGGAATTTTGTAGCAGATGCCAGAGAAAAATGACTGCCACGTGGTGTGTCCAGTCACAAAACAGCTGTCTTTGGAGACAGGGTCAATCACAAAATTTCAATAAAATATTGAAAGGTTTCAAGCCAGGTGCCTAGTTTCAGCTATGGATTAAGAGCTGTTTCATACAGTGCACAATAGCTAACCTAGGTTTGCTACTAACAGAGCAATCCTAAGCAGTGTTACTCCAGTCTAAGCCCATTGAAGTCAATGGGCTTAGACTGGAATAACTCTGCTTAGGATTGCACTGTAAGTGTATGATCAGCAGGGAGCTGTAACGAGTTCTAACTTTCTGATAACATATACGTACGTAACGATGCAGCATCTGCTGAGGTGACTCACATTTCTGGCCATTCCATTTGCACACACTATTTATTTATTTATTGTATTTACCTCATTATACCCCACCTTTGTCCCATGTGGGGACTCAAAGCAGCAATAGGGCAGCAGGATACAAAGGAGCTGGCTGTACCTAGAGCCAGGCGAATGATCAGAGAATGTTCCCTGAGCTAGCAGCGAGTTCCATCACCATCCCAGGCAACAAGGCACCAACTAACCCCCTACATGTGATAACCACCAGAGAGGTTAATTGGGGAGGAGTAGAGGGAAGTGAAGGTGCACCAGGATTATAAAGCACTACACTTTTACTTTTTTAGGAGGAAGGCTATAAGGACAAGCTAAGCTCCCCGCTGCTTATCCTCTCTGATGGTGATTAGATGCAGGGGGTTAGTACAGTGGAAATATCAATATTGCTGAAGCCAGCCTTGATACTTTGGCACCAGAATCAGGGATGGTGATGGGACTTAGCAACAGTGCCCCTAGCTCAGGGGGCAGTGACAGTGCTTTCTAGGCTTTTACAATCAGGGCTCATTTCGAGGGGGAATGCACAGGAATGCAGTTCCAGCAGTTCCCCAAAGAGGTTGCATGTCAGGTGGCCCCACCCACCTGACTTTCAGCCATTTTAGGCCCATTTCAGCCTGGATTGGGGCCAAAACGGCCCGAATCAGACCTCTGACGGGTGGTGGATCACTCTCCCACTCAGCAGTGGCTCAATTCTGACCATTTTGGGCCCCTTTTCGGCCATTTTCAGCCCCTTTTTGCCATTTTGGGCCCATTTTGGGCCCTGAATGGCTAGGATTGGGTCCAAAACAGCCAGGATAGTTGATGTCAGGGGTGTGTGGCATATGCAAATCAGTTATGCTAATGACATACTTCCGGTGATTTCAAGGGGCATGGCATATGCCAATGAGTTATTCTAATGAGTTCCTCCAGCTCTTTTTCTATGAAATGACCCCTGTTTACAATAGATGTTGTTTAAAACTTATTTTATGATATTCAGACTTGTGTGGTGTGGGGGGGACTCTGTTTATCCTCCCATTTCTTTGGAAAAAATAGAAAGAGGTTTTTAAAAAATATATAATGCGGACTGGGTCCAGCATACCTTCGGGACCAGCTCTCCCCATATGTTCCCTGGAGGTCGCTTTGATCAGCTAATAAGCAGTTGCTGATGGTCCCTGGCCCCAGGGAGGTCCGTCTGGCCTCTACCAGAGCCAGGGCCTTTCAGCCCTGGCTCCGACCTGGTGGAACTCTCTGTCTGAGGAGACTAGGGCCCGGTGGGATTTGTTATCTTTCCGCCAGGCCTGCAAGACGGAGATGTTCCGCCAGGCATTTGGTGGGGGCTAGGCTGTCCTCTTGCTGGCCATACCACTGAAGACCGTCCACCACCCATGCAAGAGCTCATAAAGTGTGACACATACTTATATCTGCCATCTAAGAAATTTTATTGCACATTGTTACTGTTTTTAAATGTTTATTTATAATGTTTTTATTGTTTTAAACTATGTCATAAATTGTATGTTGTTACACCTCCCTGAGCCTGTCTGACGGGGAGGGCGGTCTAGAAATGTAATAAATAAATAAATAAAATACACAGAACATTTTCTATCAAACTTAGCATAGAAGATTATACTACTTGGCATGTTTATGGAATTTAAAATTATAAATATTCCCATCTTCTACAAGAAAAATTACAAATATACATATTACTTGAGAGGGAGCTGCAAATTGCTGCTCTGTGTGCTACCTTAGCATATGTATCATAGTTTTTTGTTATCTGAAAGGTAAGGGGGGAAAAGAAGTTGAAAATACAAAAGATAGTTTTGAATAGACAAAAGACATAAACAGTCACATATAGTCACAATAGGACTACCGGGATATTTGGATATTGAGTTAAACTTTATAACACTGAACCTTCTGAACTTCTTAATGATATATTATCATCAAACACATTATAGCATATTCATAGTTGCCAATATTATTCTCAGTTAATATCAAATTTTTGAAAATATGTTGTGTATAAACAGAGATGATTATCTATCTAATGCTGTTACATTTGCATCTATGTGCCTTTCTTTGCTTACCAGTAATCTTGTATTTTTACCAACGCTGCATTAATCATTCCTTTTTATAGGCAGGTAACCAGACAGCAACTGTAATAGCATTGTGTTCAATGAGAGATTTCAATTTGCATCAAGAAACGTGTCAGTTGGCTATTAGAGATGTTGGAGGACTCGAAGTGCTGATTAATTTACTTGATACTGAAGAAATCAAATGTAAGGTGAGTTAGTTTATATACCTGTTGGTGAAACTTACTTATATTATAGTAACTGTGCAGCCCATCAGAACAAAGGCCAGATAGCAGTTCCCAGGGTCCGTTTCAGGTCTGTCCTTGCAAGCTGTGGTCCTGATCTGAATCAAAATCCTGAGTGTCTAAAAAGCATGAAACTGTTGACCAGACCTGGGGAAAGTGTAACATGTAGTTAGCCAGATGCAGAGAAGAAGGAAATTTCTTCCTAGCCTTGCTTCTTCTCGGAATCAATCTGAAAGACCACAAAAAAATCTAGCTCTCCTCCCGTAGTTTATCTTCTTTGCTCTTACTACTGCACCTTTCCCCATTGTAGCATTTTCTACATCATATCATGTTGGGGTGGATGGCCTTAAATCATCTTAGCCCAAATAATTTGTGCTTTATAATGCATTTTGAATTGTCTTATGTATTTAACTTTTTCCTTTGATTAGATTGGTTCGTTGAAAATCCTAAAGGAGATAAGCCAAAATGCACAGATCAGACGGACAATTGCTGATCTTGGTGGCTTACAAATCATGGTAAAGATACTCGATTCTGTAGATAAAGATCTGAAATGTCTGGCAGCTGAAACAATAGCTAATGTGGCCAGATTCAAACGAGCACGAAGAACAGTTAGGCAACATGGTGGAATCAAGAAACTAGTAAGTACTCATTATAACAAAATAACTTTTGGGGTAGTAGATTTTCATCTTTTAAATAACTTCTGCCTTGATTAACAGTGCTGAGATCTTCATTCCCATTTTAAATATAAGTCCCATTAATCCTTTTTCTACCTTTAAAGTAGCTTGATGAGGCTGCTAAATAACTTTCGAAAAACTACAAGAGAGCCTAATAATAGATCTCTCTGATTTTGTCTGGATTGGCCCTCAGAGAGATGGAACATGCAGCAGGCCTTCCCCCAAAATATGCACAGATATTTTTATGGACAGAGATGTTCCCCAAGATGCAGTGGCCTCAGAACCAAGCTACAAGTGACGCCTGACACAGGTTGGACACTTGTCAGCTTCCCTCAAGTTTTGATGGGAAATGTAGGCATCCTGGTCTTGCAGCTGTAATGGGGAGCCAAGCTGTAAAACTAGACGCCTACATTTCCCATCAAAACTTGAGGGAAGCTGACAAGTGTACAACCTGTTTAAGGAGTCACTTGTAGCTTGGCTCTCAGACTCTTTAGTCCTTCAGAGGCAATGACCATCACTTTTGAATTGGCTCAGAGATTGACTGGTATCTAATGCAACTGATCCAACAGTTGCAGACCGAGTATCTTTTTGCACCCATTGAAGCTCATGAACCCATAAACAATTCTTGAACTGGAAATGTATAAAGAATTTGTGATATTTGATTATTTTTCCCTGCAGTACTTGACCTGTGTTTTCTATTAGGTTGGACTGTTGGACTGTGCACCAATGGGAACAGCACATCCCACACCACTTCAGGGAAAAGATATTGAGGTAGCGCGCTGTGGAGCTTTGGCACTCTGGAGCTGTAGCAAAAGTGCCAGGAATAAAGAAGCCATACGCAAGGCTGGAGGTATCCCCCTGCTGGCCCAGTTACTGAAGTCTCCTCATTCAAACATGCTAATCCCTGTTGTGGGGACATTGCAGGAGTGTGCGTCTGAAGTAAGTGACCTCTGCAGTTACAGAAAACAAAAACAACATATCTGCGTTCCAACCCAAAAGCATATCAGTTCTTGGAAAAAGACCAGTTTCACCTGTTTGACAATGTATGGACAAATATACCACAAAGTATATGTTTTAATTAAAACTACTAAAAGCATTTTGATGAGCATTTTCTTCAGCAGCTGTAGTTAAAGCGAAGCACATGTGTGTAAAAATTAGCAAAATAAGAACATGACGTAGGAATGGGCTGCATAAAAAGGCTCATAAAAACCTGCTGTATGCTAAACCAATCGTTTCAGCAGGTCTGTACAGTTTCCATACGGGCATTAGGTGATGTAAAAGACCCTGTAAAACTGCTGCCAGTCAAAGTCAATAGTGACCTTGATAGAGCAATGGTTTGACTCTGGACAGCAGCTTCATATGCTCTACAGCTGTCTTGTGTTCTAAGAAACATAATTTCAAAAGAAAACATTTTTGTTTTTGCTTGCAGTGGAAGATTAACAGGTTGGGTCCAGAGAAAGGATCACCAATATGCCTGTTTTTCTCCTCCCACTAACAGTCATTTTCCACCCCAGGGAAGTTTATTCATGGGGCTGCAAGACCCATGTGAAATAACAACCACACAGATTGGGAGGTTGCACCAGAGATGGCAGAGGAGGCTATATCGCTCCCCTTTGTCTCTTCCTTTTGCAGAGCTCCCCTCACATAAAAGGCCAAAGGGAATAATTACACCCATTTCCCCTCCCCATTGCATCCTCCTGACCCACACTGCTGTTACTCCTTGTGGGCCCTGTGGGCCCAGGAATAAACTTTACAAGGCTTGGAAATGGCTTCTGGGGAATGGGAAATGCCAGGAAGATGGTGACCATTAGCTCCTTTTGCAGCTTGTTTGGGGAACGTGTCGCCAAAGTTAATCACCTTTGAGCTGAGTTGATTTAAATAGCACATGCTACCTGGGATTTAAAACTTGTAATGAATCATACTAATGGTTTGTAGTGGTGTGCTGGAATGGTGCTTGCTATCCAAAGCGATGGATGTTGGTGCTTTCTATCCAAAGCGAGTAGACTTAACAAATTATCCTGGGACCCTGGATCTTTAGTTAGTTATTTATTTTATTTAAAATGCTTCTATCCCATTTGCTTGTAGCCAAGCTACAGACTTGCAATAAAAAATGAGAAGATGATCGAAAACCTTGTAAAAAATCTGAACAGTGACCAGGAGGAGCTTCAAATGCATTGCGCTAGTGCCATCTTTAAGGTAAACGTGGTTTGTTTTTTTGTGTACTATTTCCTGTGACAAATCATTTCACAAACTTGACAATCGAGGGGTGGGAACAGAGAAGTATGCACTCAGGTGAAAAGCTCCATATCTTCGCATGGGCACATAGCTATATGTTCAGAAGCTCTGAATAGATGCGTGTAACTGTTCACAATGAGTGAAAGGGAATATTATTAGTAAACTAGTTTGTGATGGGCCAGAAAAAGGAAAAAAGCTTCATGTTGGGGGTCAAAGGCTACAATTGCTGTTTTGCTGAATGCAGTGGGAGTAGAACTCCCTTGTTGATTCTGCTCTTGGGAGTGGCAAACTTTGAGTTTTTTGAACTGAAAATGATTTTTCTTTTGTGAATAATTCTTTCAGGAATAATGGTTTTTCTAAAAAAATTGAAAGCTTCAAGGAAATGCGGCAATATTCTTTTGCTATAATAAACTAAAAACATATTAATGGTTTTCTTGTAAAGCTTTTCCCTAACTTCAGTAGAGCTCACATGGCAGTTCTTTGTATGCTCAATTGAAGTGCCTGAAAATTGTGTAGCAGCACCGGTGCTTTACAGGATTTTGCCCAGAGTCACTAGCGGAACTGGTATTTTATGCGCTTGCTTGTTTGTCCCTTGCTTGTACCTTGCTTGTACTTGCTTATACTTACTTGTCATTTTCTTCTCATATTGTTGGGAAAGACAATGAAAGTTTGGTCTTAAGGCTGTTACTAGTCATAGCGACATTTGTAAACTTATGATTCAACTTATTCTTACTTTTTATTAATGTGTCATAGTGTGCTGAAGATCAAGAAACACGTGACCTCGTTAGGCAGCATGGAGGCCTAAAACCTCTTGCTACTTTACTTGCTAATTCTGAAAATAAAGAACTTCTGGCAGCTGTGACGGGAGCAATCTGGAAATGTGCCATAAGCAAAGAAAATGTGACCAAGTATGAGTAACATGTTAAATTTCTCCTTCAGACATTTGGGTAGCATTTTGGATTAAATAATGAAAGCAAGCATGGCCCTGTGCAAATTAAGACACATTTAGGTGCCGCAAGGGTGGCTTCTACAAAGACAGATGTCTGGCTGTGCATCTAGGGTGTCTAGGATGTCTCCCCATCACGTCCACTGATCACATCTTCTGTTTCCTCTGAGCCTCAGAATACGGGGGGGGGGGGGGTTGCCTTCACATTCTTCTGCCTCCTCTTCATGGGCACCTCTTGCTCAGAGAGAAAGGTGTTACTCTTGGGTTTGTCTTCTTGCCCCCTTTTGTGTGGTCCTAATAGGTCTCATAGGCCTCGTCATTGAGCTTGGAGTTCTGTGCGGAACTCTGCCCTTGTGGAAAGTCAGGGCCACTAATGGCTTCCTTCCCTGTTGATGGACACCTTGCCTCACACTGCAATTTTAAAGGGTTCAGCTGTTCCTACATCTGCCAAGCTGTTGTGGGGAGCTGCAGGGGCCTGCCCCTTTGCTGTTAGAACGAGACAGCAGTCTTAGCTGTGCCCTACAATGAACAGGCAGTGAATGAGTACTGGGCTGGTAACTGTGGTGGAGAGGTAACTCGGGTTGGAACTGGGCTACTCTCCAGACAGTAGGCAAACATGTGAATCTAGATGCATACTTTTGGAACCTATTTGGTCATCTTTAGTAGATAGGCATGCTTGCTCTATCATGTTAAAACAAAACTTAGGATATGTCTACACTATATGTATATAACCCAGCTTTGAACCTGTTTAATTACTCTTGCAGTTCAAGGAACTGTACAGAAAGCTAGAGAATATGTCAAAATTCTCAGCATCTTTACAAAGCTTTTCAGCGCCAAGCATTTTGAAGGAAGTGGTGACAGCTGAATTGTAGCCAATTGTATAGATATATACTCTTTAAGGTTAATTTTAGTAAAGAATGTTTCCACATCCTAGATCCATTATATTTTTAGAATTCCCAAGATATCTGAACTTATGTCATGATTTTTTAAGGGACTGACAAAAAATGTGTTTTCTGGATTATCAATTTTGATGTTCCACTGTTTTCTTTTAGATTCCGGGAATACAAAGCTATAGAAGCTTTGGTTGGTCTGCTGACAGATCAGCCCGAGGAAGTCCTTGTGAATGTCGTTGGAGCATTAGGTGAATGTTGTCAAGAACAAGCCAATCGGAGCATTATCCGGAAATGTGGTGGCATTCCATCCTTGGTTGCTTTACTCACTGGAACCAATCAGGCTCTTCTTGTCAATGTTACCAAAGCAGTGGGAGCGTGTGCAACAGAACCTGAAAATATGTCGTAAGTATTTACATTTTTAAAAAAATATCTTTTGCATGTTAGCAAGTCATATTTGTGTGTACTTATCCTTAAAAATGTTTTATAAAGAACTAGGGGAATATCCAGAGAAAGAGGCTGCCGTTGTTTCGCGATGTTTTATATTTTAAATTTTTTTTATATCAGTGATGGCTGCTTTGTGAGTGGGTATGAAACATACATCAGTTATTTTCTTCTTTACTTTGAGATATGTGGCCAAAATCCAAATATGTTACTTCAGCCATGTCCAAATTGTTGTCTGAACAGCATTCCCATGTGCCAAATCTCAAACTGGTAAGCTGCCTGAGTTCCAAAAGCGATTTACTATGTGGTGTGAAGGGTTGTAGTCTGAGAAGCATAATTTCAGGTCTCTGGAACATTTGTATAGCTCTGTGGCTAATACCTGCAGAACTGCAAATATAGGAGGGTCAGTAGAGAATTTCTCTTTAACTGGGGAGATGTGTTGGCTATCACTTTTGCCTACGTTGCATCCATAATTTTCTGGGATCAGCAAAGCAGCGCAGAACAATCATGTAAACAGCTAACTGTTGGACTTTGGTTGTTTGAAGTAGACCACATAGTATTTCAGAAATTCAGTATCTCCCTTCTACAGTAAGAGTTTATGAAATATACCTTACAAACATACAGCATAACAATTTAGAATTATGAATGTTTTTGGTAATCAGATAAAATCAGCAGAGTATCCATGTTTGTTATGGCAATCCTCAAAAAAGGAGTCTTGTGGCACTTATAACTAAAAGGTTTATTGTGGGATAAGCTTTTGTGGACTAGAATCCACAGCATCATATGCTTGAAATGCATCCTTATCATTTCTGTGCATGCATATCTACTCCTGGGTTCCAGTTGTTGGGAGAAAGGCTGTCTTGTAAACGTTTTAAATAAATAAATGAGTAGTGGTAGTAACTGGTGGGGTCAAAAGCCAACAACATGTAAATCAATAACTTTTCAGGTTTAGAAAAATTCAAGCCTTGATAGTATCTGAATTATAACCTTCTGAAGCTGGGTTATACGTATCTGTTTTCAGGTTCTTTTGACTGAAGTATGTTTTCCAACTCTTCTGCACATCTAGGCTTTTAAAAAGTAAATTTGCATACCTGGCGCCATGAAAATGCTTTCCTGAAGCTCTATTTAAACTGAATATTTTAGTAGTTTTCTATGCAAACTAAACAAATCTCAAATTAATTTTTCTTTTTTTATTCCACACCCAAGAGTGTGTAGCAAAGAAGGCTGATATTTTATTAAGAGAGTTGCTGATGTTTGACTTGTATAATGTAAAGCTTGTGTAGCTTGAGACCTCAACCTTTAAATTTAATGAGATACTTTCTAATCAAATGTTTGGGCCAGCATTTGCTTTCGCTGTGTTTAATATGGGAAAATCTCCACCAGGTTGTGGCACAGTTCTCTGCTTGTATACAAACAAGGTCGAAATAGAGATAGCTATCTTCTCCTCCTCCTGTTCTGTTTTGCCTAAATCACTTGATATTCAGAATGTGTGTAGTGATTCCCATGTCCTGAAAGAGGCATTTGTTTTCATGCCTTGGCTGTCACCCAGTGGCAAGATAGTGCAGAAGTGTAAACATTGCATATATGGATGGAGTAAGTCAAGTGCTAGAAAGGTATGGATAGATAGGATCACCTCTACAGAATTGTAAACTAATTTTTTTAAAATCAATTTAATGGTGGTGATGCCATCAGCCAGCAAAGTAAACCACCCATAAATGCAAACTGACAGTTGTAAAACTTCAGACATTCCTCTGTTTGGAGCCTGTTGGTCATATATCCAGCACGGACTATTTCGTACTGAGAAGTGGCCAACCTGAGCACCAAAATCAACACAGGTTATTGCTAAAATTGTGGCCTTACAAAGCTCACCTTGTTTTACAGGGAGGAAAGGCATTGATAGTTTTGGGAGGAAACATTTTGTAAGTCAGTTGTGCCGAACTACAGTTCTGATTCATTTGACTGCTTTTCCTTGCTGGAAGTGGTCTGTGAATGAAATAGCTAAAAGAATCAGGTTTGCCGTTTTGAGCTGAGATGCATTTTATAAAATCAAGGCCAGAAAGTCAACTTCCACATTGGTCTAGCCTAGAAGTTACCTAAATGAATTTCTGGACAAGAAAAAGCAGGAAAATGATTCTGCCTTTTCTTCTTTGGTCTCTTTCTGGCCCAGGGTGGTAGGAAAATGGTCTGCAGTAAGGATGAACTGGAAGAACAGGTGTTCAGCTCAAGCATTAGCAAATATAACAAGTTGCTTCTGAAAAAGAGTTAGAGACTGAAGGCCCAGGTGAAAATGTTTTCTTCTATCCATCATATCCCCCAAGTACTTTTCCTCTGCTTTTCCAATAGAAAATTCATTTTATAGGAGTTCCTTCCAGACCTCCCCCAAATTTCCATTTTTTTTTCCAAATTCAGTCCCCCTCCCCCATTTCTGGGCTTTTTGCCCAGAAACACCCCCTCCCCCAATTTTTCCATGGTTTCAAAATTTCCCAAAATTTTACATCATCTGTGGATAATACTTGTCACAGATGTTCTCATGTTAGCTGTATCAAAAGATGCTTTACTGTAGGTACTATCAAAAGAATAGATCCAAAACATCTGTTGTCACACATTTCCCTCCCTTTGTTTTTTTAATGTTCCATAAAAATTCCATAGTTTGTACACTCAGTTGAATTTGTTTTTTAAAAAGACACTTTTTACATTTGTTTTGTTATTTCTTATCACAGGGACTGTTGATGCTTAGGTGATGATTTGTGTGATAATCCTGCCTGTCTAAGTGGTACCCCGAAGTTGGTGATGGGAGATAATGATTTGACAGTGACTCCTTAGCATTTATACCAACTTTCCATTGTACTCCCTGCTTTTCTAAATTTACATGAAAATAACTGAGTACAGTCATCTGAAACTCTGCTTCTCACTTTCATTCAAGTTGAGCAGATTGGTGGATGTTTTAAACTGGTGCCTGAAGGTGTATAAGGGCCAAAAAACTGAAGCTGAATAAGACTCAGGTTTGCTTAATGTTGCAGCTGATAAAGGACTGAGCAGGCAGTCTTTTTTGAATGGGGTTGCACTCTGCCTAAAGGAATGCATTCATCGTTTAGGGATGCACTTAGAGCCAGATCTGTAGATGGAAGTGCAGATTTCCTTTGTGTTATGTAGCATCTTCTACCAGTTTTGGTTTATACTCCAATGATAGCCTTTCCTTGAAAACGAGACTTGTCTGTGTTTATCCATGTTCTAATATCATTTTTTCAAAATGCATATAGTACATTTATATGCCATCTATCCACTTTTGCAGGCCCATGAAGAGAGCATGTATCTCCATGCAGAACATGTTATACACCTATTCCCAATTAGGCTTTACACAGCATTTGCTTTTATTTGGATTAATTTTCAATATATTCATGTTCATTCAGTCCTTCACCATCTCCAGATCCTGATTTAGTATTTCTACTGTCTCTGTGGCTTTAAAAGAAACAACAAGACTGAACTGTGTATCGTCCAAGACAGAACTGTGTATGTTCCAAATCTTTGGATGATGTTTCCAAGAAGCTTCATGAAGGGGTTTTATGGCATGGGGGACAAGATGGAATGTTGTGGTACCCGATAAGTAAATCACCAGAGGGCAGAACAAAGTCCCCCCAGCAATACTTTCTGGAACCTATCATCAAGAAAAGATCAAAATCACTGTAGTTTTATCAATGTATTTACTTACATCCTTCATCTATACTCTGCCTGTCTACCCAGTGGGGACCCAAAGTGACTTATGTCATTCTCCTCTCCTCCAGTTTATCCTCACAACAACCCTGTGAGGTAAGCAAGCTGACGGTGTGTGTTTGGCCCAGAGTCACCTAGCAAGCTTCGATGGCAGAGTGGTGATTCTAACCTAGGTCTCCCAGATCCAAGTCTGACACCCTAACCACTACACGACACTTTGATTAAGTGGTCTGGAAGAATCCCATGTTCAGTGGTATTCCAGACTGCAGAGAGGTTCAGAAAGGTCAGCAGGGATACATTTAAAGGCAGACTGGCCACTATGTCCACAGGGACCTTTTCTAATGGGCTGATGGCCTGGGGAGCTTCTTCTTCTCAGACCCCCTTGTCTGGGCTGGGCCAGTCCCTGTGGCAAGGAGAGTACCACCTGGTCAAGTTGCACATGGCAAAGGCAGGCAAGGAGACTGCTACAATATTAGCTATCTTCCAACTGGTTCTTTCTCTCTCCCTTCATTTATATGTGGGGCTCTTCCAGGGCCATTTTGGTCTCCAAGTTTATTCTTGGATACATTCCCTGACAGCAGACAGTAGATAATCAGCTAGGCAACCAGATCAGTTTCTATACCATAGCCAGGTCTGATTCTAGATAGAAAAGGAGCTAGATGATCATTTTTATCCAAGAACACATGGAATTGTTTTTCTGCCATCCAGGCTAGATTACTGTAATGCATTCTACATGGGGCTGTCTTTGAAAATGAAGCTTCAGTTAATGCAAAATGTAGCAGACAAACTGTTGACTGATATGAATTACAGGGATCATATTATGCCAGTCTTATGACAACTCAGAGGATTCATTTTCAAGGCCAATTCAAAGAACTGGCTATTACTTTTGAGTCACAAACAGCTTGGGACCAGGCCCAGGGATACCCAAAGATCTGCCTACTTCCATACATACCTGTCCATCAATTAAGAGCTTCCTTTAAAGTGAGATGAGCAATAACAAGAAAACAGGACTTTTCAGTTGTAGCTTCCCAGTTAGGAAATGTTCACCTTTCACATCTCTTCCTATACTGAGCTCTTTAAGCTTTTTGCACCAAGTGAAGGGTAATTATTCAGGCATTTTGTTGCATTTGTATTTCTTTTTCTTTTTTTGCTTATTTCGATAGTGGTCAAGGCCAAATTTACACATGCCGCTTGAAGTGTATTTCAGTCCTTAGTATCCATGTGAAGAGGCAATGTTAAAGGTGCGCATATCAGGTTTCCGAATCAGTGGATCATCATGCAGAAAGATGGATTTACAATCATATTTTAACCTTCCTGTACTTTATAATGCACATGTGATTTCAGACTACAACTCTTCTAACAAGAATTCTCTACCTGGTTTGTACTGAAACAAATGAAAGCTGAGCAATTTCCCCCTTATTGTCAATTATATCTGTTTCAATTTAGTAATAGTCTGCTTCCACCTGTGTTCAGAGCTTTTCGGTGCTGACAACAAGGGTCAAGTGTTTCTGCAACCACAAAGGCCTCAGATTGGCAATAAATCACATTATTAGGGTTTTTTGTAGGGAAAAAAATGTCTTTTTCCAAGAGTACAATTATGTTACCTATCCAAGAGAAAACCTCTTCTGTTACACAGCAATAAGTAGTTTGTTTTAAAATGTGTTCTTGGACAGTCTTTTCCAACTGTAGTTGTGTGTGTGTGTTTTAGTGATTCTGGATAACTGGCTTTGATTCTATATTCCATTTTAAAATTGTAGTGGATTTTTAATCCCCTTTTTTGTGTTTAACTTCGAACTTAGCTTTCAGTGTAAAGATTAATGCACTAAAATAGACAGGTTTTTAAAAAAACAAAATCAAACCAGATGGAGCTCGAGTCTCTGATTTATAATAGTATTTATCAAAGGAGTTTGTAACAATTTTTTTAAGTTTGCGAGAGTTGAATTGTGGTTTTCAAAAAGATGAGATGGTGCTTTGCAAGACTTGAGACCTGTAATCTTACCAGGGAGCGCAATCTGTATAGTCAGTATAACACTGTTTACATTTGTGTATGTGGTCTCAGTTGGCAGGAGATGCAGTCAGACTTCTCAAGAGTCCTGGCATATCGTGGCGTAACAAAAAGGATGATAGATATAAGAAACAGATGTTGAGGGTATATTGCCTGTGCTTCTAAGTAAGTCTGGTACTTGTTTACCCTGGAAATATTCAATATCAAATTATTAGAGCACAAAAGTGGTTTGCTGTAGGTTAAGGTTTGTAACATTCAGAAAGAGAGACTTCATTTAGAACTTGTATCTTGGCAGTAAAACAAATATAGCTCTGGCAGTCCAGGAGATATTCAAAATGAGCACATGTATTAATAATTTCTTGGTTCGACAAGCAGTGGTTCTAAACAATAATCAAGGGAATAATCAAATATAGTCTAATATTATACAAGTAATCAGTTGTGGAGTGTGACCGAGACTGACTTTCAAGCATATTTTAGGAAGCCATTAAAGCTGCTTTGGAGCCATACCCTGTTGGGTGGGACTCAGCCAAAGCTAGTTCCAAAAATGTATCTCAAGCAAACTTATATGGTTGTGAAGTTTTTGTAGAATGTCATCTCAGGAACTCTAGATAAGCGTGCTGAGTCAGACACTCTAAGAAAACATTATGTTGGAAGCATATCCAACTTCCCAGGGGAAAAGGCACCACAAGCAGGCAAATAACTACAGCAAAGCTTCAATCCTAAACCTTGTTGCTGCCTGTGCTTCATTCTTGTCCATTCTCACCCACTACTTTGCTGCAAAGCATTTTTATCTGGTGTTAGGCAATTCTGCCCACGTAAGACCAGTGCCTGAGATTTCCAAAGCCTCACTTGCCTTGGGCACAACCCTAATGCCAACCTAATGTTATGTCACGGAAAACCATCTCATATATATAACATTTCCACAGAGGTTCATGAAAGTGAAACACTCAAGCGCTCCTCTCCACGCACTGTCAGAATTTAGGATATCAACTAAGTCTACACCCAATCACAGCTCTCCAAATCACTATGTAAGCCCCATCCAGGACACACACAGTTCAGTTGATAGGGCACGTGACACAGGGCCATATCCCTCTGGCTTCCTTTAAGGCACACTTATATCTCGGAAATTTAGTTGGTCTTTAAGGTGCTGTTGGACCCAAATCTTGCTCTTAAACAGGTAGGGGACTTAGTGATGAGATACCACCACTCAACACCTACTCTGAACATTGCCACAACAACCTTTCAAGAAATACCAACATAGGGTTTAGTCACTATTCTAAGTCCTTTGGAAACAGGGTTTAGGATTATGTTGTAATTTGGCATTCCACAGTGCTTAGAAGCAAATACTGCCCCCTTCTTCTCTAGGAAGTGAGGGCCAAATCACTGAAAGTTCTTTGTTCTGAAGTTCCAGCATTTTTTAAAACGCAAGTTATCTGGCGTGCTAGGGCCCAATCCAGATCAAGTCATTGGGCTGTTGTATATCTTTGCCCTATGTTCCATTTTCCTAATCTAAAATGGCCCTGGGGAACTATAGTTTGCCCTAGCAGGGGACTGTATGAATAAAGATACAGGTGCCTGTATGTTTGTCCCACTGAGTGTGCAGCGCCATTTGGGGGCTAATCAACATGATGCAGAGTCCTTTTGGCCAACTCAAAGACTTTGATTCACACATGCACTGGTAGTTCCATTCATTTCAGGTGCAGTGGTTCCCAAGTCTGATCGGAACTGCTGTGCACGTGGATATGGACCTTTAGCCCTCATGCCTTTTTTCCAACCTGAAACAGGAAGTGGGCTGCATGTAGATTTTCCTAAGGAACAAGCATGGAACAAGCAGTTGCATCTGCAGTTTTCTTGGAAAGGGCCCTCCTCAAAAAGATTTGCACAGTGGCCACTATTATATATTGAGATTAACAGCTCTTTATTATAGTAAACATCTTTATTAGAAGCTGGAAGCAGACAGACAGCAAACAGGCTCGACAGTAACTAATTTATACTTACAGAAACCACATCCACTTTCAACAACAACCAATACAAGGTAAGCTGCTAGAATCCCTCATTTGCATGAACTATATTAACTACTTGCAACACAGTGATTGGACTATAAGGCCAGTTATGATTGGCCATTACCGGCACAAAAGACCAATAGTCTTGTGGGCCTCAGGAGCCTTCGTTCCTGCTCAAACAATACATAACACCCCTCCTCCCTAAGTTCGGGCTACCCCATCACAAACGAAGTCGCTAAGGCATGCCAGGGGATGGTGAGCCCGCTGAGACCTACGCAGTCCTTCTGATATAGATGGTCCTCTGATGGGTGGTTCAGTGTTGACAACAGCCCCTGCCCCACTAGGAGAAATGGAGGAGTTTCTCAGACTCAATTGAGTTTCTGAACAGCTTAGAGCTGCTGGACAATCTCCACTCTGCTCGGTCGCTGCCTGTGTCAGTGATACAGAGTGAATAGTCTCTGTCCTGGCCCTGCACCCACTCCAGCCAGCACTGCTGTAGCTGATCAGTGTGTATCTGGAGTGTTCTGCCAGTGGCATCAGCCACCTCGTAGGATAGCCACCTCGTAGGATACCGGCCCCGTCATCACCCTGAGCACTGAAGCTGGAACCCAGTTCGGCCCTTCCCCAAAGTTTCTGATGTAAACGAAGTCGCCCCAGTGGAACTTCCTGGGCATTCCCAAAATCTCCGGCTCCCTTCAGGCATCTGGATCTAAGTCTGGGTGGAGCCGATCAAGCAGGGTTGTTAGCTGTCGCCCCATCAAGAGCTCCTCTGGGCTCTGTCCTGTGGTGGAGCGGGATGTGATGTGCTGCTGCAATAAGTAGCCGACCAACTGTTGGCTCAAATCCCCCGGTCTTAATCTGCGGAGTGAGTCTTTAGTGGCCCTCACCATTCTTTCGGCTTGTCCATTCGTTGATGGGTGGAATGGTGCTGAAGTGATGTGTCGGATGGCATTGTTCTCGAGGAATCTCTGGAATTCCTGGGAAGTGAATTGTGTGCCATTGTCCGAGATTGTGGCGTCTGGCAGGCTGTGGGTCGCAAACAGACGCCTTAGCGAGCGGATGACCACCGCATGGTCGATACGGGGATTACTTCCAGCCACTTCAAAAAGGAGTCCACTATGATGAGGAAAACTTGCCCCTTAAAAGGCCCCGCAAAGTCAATGTGGAGCCGTGACCATGGTGTGTGCATTGTCTCCCATGGGCGTACTGGGGTCTCTGGCATATGAGATTGAGACTCCTGACCCATCTGGTCTGGACCCATCCTTCCACAGCTTGGTCCATCCCTGGCCACCACATGTAGCTGCGTGCAAGAGCCTTCATCTTGACAATCCCCGGATGTTCCCACATGAAGTGCCTCCAGCACACGCTGACGCAGCCTGGGCGGAACGACGACTCTGTTCCCCCAGAGCAGGCATCCCTTGTGGACTGATAACTTGTGCTGGCAGGAGCTGAAGGGCTGGAACTCAGTGTCCAGCTGGTTGGTAGGCCACCTCCTCCACACCCAGTTGAGGACTCGAGAGAGCGCAGGATCCTTAGCAGAGTGGGCTGCGATGTCTGCCGTACGGAGAGGTGATTGGGGCAGGTCTTCCAGCTGCATGACCTCATGAGCAGGAGTGGAGCCCTGCAGTGGCAGGCGACTAAGGGCATTGGCATGTCCCAAGACTTTGCCTGGATGATAGAAAAGTTCATAATCGTAAGCGGACAGGAAAACTGACCAGTGCAGCATTCTCAGGGACATGACCTGCAGGGTCTGTCGGTCTGGTGCAAAAAGGCCTAAGAGCAGCTTGTGATCTGTGGCAGTCTCGCAGCGCCGTCCTTAGACATAGTTGTGGAACTTCTTGACACCAGTGACCAGAGCAAGAGCCTCTTTGTCGATGTAAGCATAGTTCCATTCCACCCGTGATAAGGTCTTGGAAAAGTAAGCAATAGGGGCCTCCGGTCCCTCAGATGTTCGATGGCTCAGGACTGTGCCGATTCCATAAAGTGAGGCATCACAGGCGAGCACGAGCGGCTTGAGTTCATCATAAAGCGTGAGCACGTTGTCTGATGACAGGAGTTCCTTAACTTCAGAGAATGCCTGGTTGTGCTTCCGACCCCAGACCCAGGGCGCTTTCTTCTTAAATAGTCTATGCAGTGGCTCAGCTAGTGCTTTCGAGAGCTGCGGCTCTATTAGCATAAGCTTTCGAGAGCTGTGGCTCTTGAAAGCTTATGCTACAATAAAGTTGGTTAGTCTTAAAGGTGCTACTGGATTCTGCTATTTTGCTACTGCAGACTAACATGGCTAACTCCTCTGGATCTAGGCTTTAAGATATCTCAAAAGATGATTTACTGCAATCCTAAACAGAGTTATACCCTTCTACATCCATTAAAGTCATTGGATTTGTGTGTGTGTGTTATGTGCCGTCAAGTCACCTCTGACCTATGGCGACCCTATGAATGAAAAACCTCCAAAACGTACTATCATTAACAGACTTGCTCAGATCCTGCAAAGTGGAGGACGTGGCTTCTTTTATTGAGTCAAGCCATCTTGTTTTAGGTCTTCCTCTTTTCCTACTGCCTTCTACTTTTCCTAGCATTACTGAGTTTCTTTCTGTATGGGCTTTTTTCCATGTGGGCATTTTTCCATGTGGGCTTTTTTTCTTGTCCGTGGGTTGTTGGGGTTTTTTGTGGGCTTTTTTCCTGTGGGTTTTTTTCTGGTCTCCAATTCCTCAGTAGTCATTACTTTTGTCTTCTTGATGTTCAGCTGTAATCCTGCTTTTGTGCTTTCTCCTTTAACCTTCATCAGTTGTCGTTTCAAGTCTTCACTATTTTCTGCCCATAATGTGGTGTTATCTGCACATCTCAAATTGTTACTGTTCCTTCCACCAATTTTCACTCCAACTTCTTCTAGATCTAATCCAGCTTTCCTTATGATATAGTCTGCATTTAGGTTGAACAAGGGTTCTGATACCCTTGCTAACTGGAAACCATTTTGTTTCCCCATATTCTGTGCAGACAGTAACCTCTTGTCCAGAGTACAAGTTGCGCATGAAAACAATCAGATGTTTTGGCACCCCTATTTCTTTTAAGACTCTCCATAGCTTTTCATGATCCACTCAGTCAAAAGCTTTGCTGTAACCTCTAAAATACAGGCTGATTTTCTTCTGAAATTCTCTGGTATGTTCCATTAGCCTTCATAAATTTGAATTGTGATTTCTGGTGCCTCTTCCTTTTCTGAATCCAGCCTGAACATCTGGTATTTCTCGTTCTGTATATGATAAGAATCTTTGCTGTAGAATTTTGAATATCACTTTGCTTGCATGGGAAATTAACACGATAGTCCAATAGTTGCTGCACTGTTTGGCATCCCCCTTTTTTGGAATTGGAATGTAGACTGAGCATTTCCAGTCTGTGGACCATTGTTTTGTTTTCCATATTTCTAAGGTTCTGAAGTAGCTTGAAGTAGCTCTATTGGTATTCCATCTACTCCAGGTGCTATGTTTCTCCCAATTAGAGATGGGCATGAACTACAAGACGAACTAAAGTGATTGAGCGGGCAGTGGCGGTACAACTGCAGGAATTCCTGAATGACGCTGTAGTCCTGGACCCATTCCAGTCTGGCTTCCATCCTGGCCACGGGATGGAGACAGCCTTAGTTGCCCTCACAGATGACTTTTGCAGGCATCTGGATCGAGGCGGGTCGGTGCTGCTTGTGTTACTCGATCTCACAGCAGCATTTGACACAGTCGACTATGATTTGTTGGCCAGCTGCCTTGCCGACGTGGGGATAAGAGGGACAGCCTTACAGTGGCTGGTCTCCTTTCTCCAGGGTCGGGGACAGAGAGTGGTGCTTGGGGGAGATCTATCACCCCGTCACCCTTTGGTGTGCAGGATTCCGCAAGGGGCGATACTCTCCCCGATGTTATTTAACATCTACATGCGCCCCCTCGCCCAGTTAGTGCACAGGTTTGGGCTGGGCTGTCATCAATACGCGGATGACACCCAGCTTTTTCTGTTGATGGATGGCCGGCCAAACACGGCCCCAGACAATCTGGCCAGAGCTCTGGAGGCTGTGACAGCATGGTTGAAACAGAGCAGGCTGAAACTGAACCCGGTGAAGACGGAGGTCCTGCAGCTGGGACGGGAGCTGCCAGATGTTGGGATCCAGCTCCCTGCCCTGGATGGGACAACACTGGCAACTTTGTCAGTGGTGAAGAGTCTGGGAGTGCTCCTGGATGCCTCCCTGTCGATGGAGGCCCAGGTCCCGGCGGTTGCCAAGTCTGCATTTTTCCATCTTCGTCAGAACAGGCAACTTGCCCCCTACCTGACGCTCCAGGACCTGGCTACAGTGACCCATGCAACAGTCACCTCCAGGCTAGATTACTGTAACTCACTCTATGCTGGGTTACCCCTGGGCCTGATCCGGAAACTACAACGGGTCCAGAATGCGGCGGCGCAGGTCCTGACTGGTATGTCCTACCAGTCACATATCACACCTGTCCTGCGCCAGCTGCACTGGCTTCCGGTTGAATTCCGAATCAGGTTCAAGGTATTGGTTCTTACCTTTAAAGCCCTGAGCAGGTTGGGACTGGCATATCTTCGGGACCGCCTCTCCCTGTATGTTCCCTGGAGACCGCTTCGATCAGCGGATAAATGTTTACTGGTGGTCCCCGGCCCTAAGGAAGCCCGCCTCGCTTCAACCAGGGCCAGGGCCTTTTCAGTCCTGGTCCCAGCCTGGTGGAACGCTCTGTCAATGGAGACCCAGGCCCAGCAGGACATATTATCGTTCCGCCGGGCCTGTAAGACAGAGCTGTTCCGCCAGGCGTTCGGTGGTTGAAGGGGGCGGTGCCATGTCAGCCTCCCACCTTTGGGGTGGGGTGGGTTCTCCCCACCATTGCACCTGGTTAATTTATTTCATTATTGTTTATTGTATGTTGAATTTAGAATGGTTGTTTTCTTGTTTTTATTGATTTTAACTTGTTCACCACCCAGAGCCCCTGAGGATGGGCGGTTTATAAATTGAAATATAAATAAATAAATATAAAATCAGGAATGGGGCCGGTTGGTACTTCACAAACCAGCAATTCGTGGAAGCCAGTTGTCCACGAACTTCCATGAACTGGTCTGCCAGTTCATGTAAAAGCCCAATACCCCTTTCCGTGCCGCTGCAAAGCAGCACGGAAAGGGGCATTTAAACCCCCCGATCAGCTGCTTGTCGGGCATCTCCCTGACAAGCAGCTGATCCAAGACGGTGGGGGGGGGTGAAATGTTTCCTTCTCTGCTGCTGCTAAGCAGCACAGAAAGGGGCATTTAAACCCCCAGGTCAGCTGCTTGTCAAGGATCTCCCTGTCAAGCAGCTGATCCAAGCCAGTGAGGTGAATGCTCTTTTCCCTGCTGCTGTGAAGCAGCACAGAAAGGGGCATTTTACGCCCAATCAGCTGCTTGTCGGGGATCTCCTTGACACGTAGCTGATCCAAACCGATGGGGGGGGGGTGAAATGCCCCTTTCTCTGCCACTGCCAAGCAGCACAGAAAGGAGCATTTAAACTCCCAGATCTACTGCTTGTCGGGGATCTCCCTGACAAGCAGCTGATCCAAGCTGGAGGGGGTGAAATGCCCCTTTCTGTGCCACTTTGCAGCAGCATAGAAAGCGGTATTAAAACCTCACGAACCACAAACCACAAACCGGTTCACAAACTGGGGCAAGTTTGTAAAAGTTCCTGGTTCCTGGTTTGTGAAACAGAACGAACCACGAACCACATGGTTCATTTTTTCTCAGTTCGTGCCCACCTCTACTCCCAATTGCTTTGAGTGCAGCTTTTACTTCACTTTCTAAGATTTCCAGTTCTTCATCAAAAGATACTTCGTCAAAAGTATCTGTCATCCTTCCATCTCTTTCATGATGCACTAGGTGGCTTTCATCAAATAGCTCGTTTGTGGAGGAGTTTCGTTTCCTGAGAGCCTGAGAATATGAATGGTCTTCCTCTCAAGATTGTTGTGAGAAGCAGCGAGACATTTGGTCACCCTGTATACTTTTAACAGTGGTGCATAAACAATAACATGAAATTTTCATGAAATAAATTTATAGTGGTTTTGAATATATTCAGTACAGAGCTACATTTGATTTTTAAAAAATATTTTGTACCACTTTTCTTCTATCATTCAGAACCATGACTTACATACTACTCCTATACCTAGCTGTGTGCCATGTCCTTGTTTTATTACAGCTCCTTGGTATGAAATTCTTGCTTTACATCAAACTATTTTTTTTTCTTGCTGGCATACTTTATATTGGCCATGTAAATCTGCCAGCCCTGTTTAACGTTTCAGATGGTCCTTGCTCCTCTCCAAAATACCTGAATATTGGAAAGCAAAATTATATAACCAGGTTGCATCAATTTATATAAAGCCGTAGTTACTTTAAACAAAGAGTTTGTGTCCTAAATCATTCTGTCTGCATCAAAATAATTGTATGATTACGTATAGGGCTGATTTTCTACTTACTTTTCATCCCTGGCAAACTCATTTTACATAATGAACAGGAATTAGATGTTCTTGCTTGATTTTTTTACGTAAGTAAAATCTGTATTTTATTTCATTTCCAAAATAAAGGATTCACAATTAAAGATGTGGACAAACTGTAGAATTAAAGATTTGAGGTTATAAAATCAAAGTGTGCCTGATTTGCTTTATCTTTGTTTCATCTGCTTTGAATTTTGCATATCTTCCCGAACAAAGCCATGTTTGTAAAGGATATTAAGTTTTGTTTGGTCTTCCTCTCCATTTTAAAGTACTCAGTGGACTTTAATATGAAGTTATGATCCCCTAGACTGATTGATATATAAACATAAGACAGATGGTTTAAAGATGACTCTGATGATAATTCATTTTTCAGCTAGACATGAAGATACTTTGATTACGGTATGTTTAAGCAATTATAACACGGTATTCAGTGTTAGCCTTGTCAGTAGGGAGCGCATGAGAAACAAGTTACACGTTATTCATACCTAACAAAGGGTGCACTGTGGTGTGACCCATTTTAATTCCGAATGTTAGGTTAGCAACATAGAAATTTAAAATATGTCATACAGCAAGGTAAATACATTAAACATAGACTCAATATAGAGTTAAGTACATAGTTTTTTGGCATAAATATTTGTTTTGGAAAGTATTTGTTGCTATATGAAAGAAACCAGTATGTTTGAATTTTGGTTTGACTTTGCATGCAGCTCGTTAAAAAGTCACGTGGCTTGTTTTTTAAGTTTACAAGAGCCTCAGCTATATAATGTAGTTTATTTTATTTTTATTTTTTTTAAGGAAAAGATTTTTTTTTAGGCAAAGTGCTGTGGGAAAAGAAATTATACAAGACTCATAAGATTCAGTGAAAAAGTATATCTTGTTCTAAATCATGTTTGTACAGTTATCTGTTTATGGAGAATTTTGGCATGTTCTGCTAGTAAAAATTACTGTAACCTAACATATCACTGTTGATGAACCAGTACAAAGAATATCACACAAAAGTCTTGCAACATCTTTATCTAGTGTAGAGAATACATGTTATATAACTTTTTTCCCATTGATACTCCTTCAATAGGATAATTGATCGTTTGGATGGTGTTCGCCTGTTATGGTCTTTGTTGAAAAATCCTCATGCAGACGTTCAGGCAAGTGCTGCCTGGGCTATCTGTCCTTGCATTGAAAATGCAAAGGTAAGAAGATATTTTCTAAATTGAATATATTTTGTATAGATTACTAGCAAAATGCTCAGCGAGTAGTCAAAATGTATATGATGTAGTTATATGGATTGTTGCTTCCCTCTGTGTATACACATTCATTATTTGCCCTTCAATGACCAGGCCTGTTAAATACTGCAGTATTTACCTTTTCTGTAATGGAAATGGTGCTGCTTGCTAGGCATACAAGTAGGTCTGAGATGTGGATGGTGATTGGTATAGTGGCTGGTGGTGTTATAATAAAGTCATTGATGGTTCTCTGAAACAGAGTGATATTCTCTTATGTATTTATTTTATTTAAAACATTTTATACCACTTTTTCACCCAGAGTCCCCAAGGTGACAAACATGAAACCATTAAAACATTTCAACATTGTTTTCATGTTTGCTGCCTAGGGGACCCTATTTGAGTGGAAAGTTGGCATAAAAATGTAGTTCTTTGGAGGCAGAGGAATCTAAGATGAAAGATCATAGGCTCTCCAAATGTAGTCTAATACCTTCTTCTCTCTCTTAGCTTTCCAAAAATCCCTTTCTTGCCTATGTGGAAAAAAACAATTCAAGAGGAGAAAGGAGACAGACTAGCAGAAGTATAGGATAGTATTACGGAATAGTCTGGTGGCTCTTTCAAGAGTAACACATTTTATGGGCAAGAGCTTAGTTTGACAGATGACTCATAGAAGACACAGTGCAGTAGCTATCCTGGAAATGAGCCTCATCTTTATTTACTACACACAGACAGACACACAGACACGCACACACACACACACACAAAGAGAAGCAGCACGAAGAGTCTTTGATTATCCCATTTTAAACAGTTACAGACCATATACCATGTTTGTCTTGTTAGCAAAAAACACCCGCTGTATTTTCTCCCCCCCCCCGCCCAGATATCTTTTTATTTATTTTCTTTTCAAAAAGGCAATGCAGTGCATCAAACACAAATGAGAAAAAACTTCCAAATGGGTATATGCGTGTGTATAGACATACACACACTAAACTGTCTGTTGTCTAAATTGTTTCCATTCTTAGATTCTTAGATGCAAAAGAGAGGTGGCTAAAAGATGCTTATCCTGATAATTTAAAGTTTGATAAGCAAAGCAGTTTCATGGTGATAATGCATTGACGGCAGAGGAGAATGTGCCAAGGCAAGATGTTTCTTCTACATATACCCAGTAAGGAATGGGCAAAAATAAGCTACCTCCACTAGGCTAAGTTTAAAATTCTGCACAGTACTATCTAGCAGACATTCCCTAAGAGGTTGACTCCCCATGGATGAAAATAAAGTAGAGTGGCGGGTTGCTCAATGGTAAAGATAACATGCAGAGTTCGTTATTTAGTTGTTGTAAGCACCAATACATCAGGAATGATCCTCCAAAGTAATTTCCTTTGTTTACACAAAATCTTTCCCTCTTCCACTCTGCTACAGATAACCTAATCCAGGTATACTTGGGGTGTGTTTGGGTATCATTGCCTGTGCTGGCACATGGAGGGTAGGGTAGGGATAGTTAGATCTGGGCAGCAGACCACTTTCATGGATTGACCGCAAGCAGTGTTCCTCTTGCATGATGGAAATGTTATTTTGCTTCGGTAGGTATACACACGATCTAAACATATTTTGAGATACATATATTTTAAGAAAGAACAGCCGTGTAGGCAAGAGAATCACTTTAACAGAAGTAGATTTAGATTAATTAGCTGGCTAATTCAAAAGCTACAAACCATAACGGTAGAAGTAATTGCAGTGACAGAGTGGAAGCATATTAGCCAATCAAAGCAAATAATTATGAAGAATTGCAATGAAAAGTGTTCTGAGCTCTGTTGATATTGGAAAGTCATTTTGTAGGCATGATACGACTTTATTCCCCTTGCTGAATAATGTAAACATAAAAATATTCAGAATTTACAAAGTCTTCCTTGTTTCAAGAATGGTTGCCATGTTGATCCCAAACAAAGACAGATAGGATCCAAAATGATTTGGACACTCGCAATTGGACACATTGCATTAGTGAGGTAAGGATCTTTTAAAATGCCCTAATCTGGAGATTCAAAAGTCTTTCTTCACATAATCCTGAAATTTACCAAATAGTGCAGTAGAGCATAACTCTTTACATATTTGAGTGTGATGGTGATTTGGGGACAGATTAATTAAAGATAATTTTCTATTAATACAGCCTTGAATACTTACTTGTAAAAAAATGAAACATGATTTTTAAGACTCTTTATTCAATGCTTACTTTGCTTCCTGTCCTTTCAGTCGATACACCCAGTGCATATGTGGGCATGAATGTAACATAGGCTAAGCACATATAGTGGCCACACTCAGTGGCCAGGTTACTTTCTTCATTGTGACATGAAAGCTTTAATGCAGGAGATAATGTACATCTATTCCAACTTCATTTTTTAATATTACCATATAAATTAAGCCTACTGAAGAATTTGGGGCTGGTTCAGATCTCAGCAGTCCTCTGTGATCTTCTTTGACTTCCCATGTAGGCTATGAAAACAACTAGTTTTTTTTCCCAGTCCCAGGTAATCTAATCTGAAAAGGAAAACCGGTTCAGCATGTGCAGTCACTCTACCAACAAGTACTAGGCTGCCAGTAGATTACATAGGAAGAGCCCTACTGAATCAAACTAGTAGCCCATCTGTTCCAGCATCATGTATCACAGTGATCAACCAGTTGTCCTGAAAGGCCAACAGACAGGGCATAGAGTCAAGGCCTTCCCCTGATGTTCTCTCCTAGCACAGGAATTGAGAGCTTTGCTGCCTCTGGAGGAGGTAGTTAAGTTTGTGTGACTCTGAAGTCCATTGTATACACTCTTGCCTGTACTTGCAGAGACTTCTGCAATTGTGGTTGATAAAATGGTTAGTAGTGGATCATAGAAATTGACACAGTCTGTGTACATGTTGCCTTCTTAGTCACACATACTTCATCCATGAGATTTCAGGAACCTGAGGCAGGCTCACTGGAGAGGTGGCACATACATTTTCTAAATAAATAAATTATAGGCAAGCCTGACAAACCAGTATGGGAAAACCAAAGGAGATTGTATGCAGATGGTACTACTGAGTGTTGGAATTGACCTCAGTATTTTTTATTTTTTTTAATTTGTTATAGTCTACCTTTCTCCTGAGTTTCAATGCAGATTTCACAGTGTAGGTCTAATATAACCCACTGGATAGGACGTCCAATAATCAAAGCAATAAGGTTTGGATTGCGGAAATCTGAAAACAACCAGAAATCTGGAAACAGAACAGAAACAAAGCTGAAATGAAGTATAAGCATTAACATGACATGTTATACATAATACAGAAATTACATAGTAGGATCATACTTAAACCAACAGACAATACAAACTATACACAGTAGCGCGGTCCCTATCCTGTTACCAAAGCATCATTCTGAACCATTTCACTACACAGGTCTAATGACCTGTGTAAAAAAACCTCTTCTGAATAATTCAGTTTTGTGTCGTTTGCAGAAGGCCAGGGGTGTGTGAGCTGTTCTGACCTCAGCAAGCAGGCCATTCCATAAGATGGGGGCCACAATGGAGAATGCATGAGTATGGGCAGTTTGCATTTTGCCCATTTGCAAGATGGCACCCGCGGGAAACCCTGCTTTGATGAGAGAAGCTGTCAAAACATAGAGGAAGAGGGACCAAGGCCATGAATGGCTTCGTATGCAATAATACCTTGAACTGAGCCTGGTAACTAATGGGCAAACAGTGGAGTGATTGCAGAATGGGAATAATATGCATGCTTTGCTTAGCTCCTGATAAAAACTGCGCTGTGGTGTTCTGTACCAGCTGGAGTCTTCACATTGTCTTTAAGGGGAGAGCTATATAGAACAGTAGTCTACTCTTGATGTTACTGTGTCGTGGATCCAGGTGGCCAGATCAGCCATATCAAGGTAGAAGGCCATCTTCTGCACTAGTCTGAGTTGAAAGTGTTTTTTGTAGCCGTATTAATTTGCTTTTCCAACAGGAATGCTGGGTCCGGTATAATTCCTAAGTTATTAAACAAGTTAGCAAGGGTCAGTTGAACCCCATCAAAAGTGGGGAAGCACAATGTCCTTCAAGATCTCCATCTTTCCAACCAGCACCACTTCCATTTTGTCTGGGTTCCATTTCATTTCTAGCCATTTAACCACAGCAGTTAGGCATTGGCTCAAGATCTTTGTGGCATCACCAGGGGATTTAGATGGAGAGATATAAAGCTGGGTGTCATCAGCATATTGGTGACATCCAGTTCCAAAGTAATGAATTATTTCTCCTAAAGACTTTACATAGAGGTTGAATAACAGGAGAGTCTAGATTATGCCCTGTGGAACAACACAGGACAGCTCCCACACTGAAGACAGCTGGTCTCTGATGGCAACTCTTTGAGTCTGATCCATTAGGAATTATTTAAACCAGTCCAAGATACATCTCCTGGTACTTACTTCTGCCTTGGGAGTGGTATGATCTACTATATCAGAGGCTGCAGATAGATCCAGTAGGAGTAGCAAAGAAGCATGGCTTTTGTCTATATTCAGATGGAGGCTGTCAACTGAAGCCATCAGGGCTCTCTGTCCTGTAGCCAGGCTTGAAAGAAGACTGAAAAGGGTCCAGAGCAAATGAGTTATGATGATACAAAGATAGCTAAGTGCAGTCATGAATCAATAAGAAATAAGATTTGGACCTGATTTAGAAAGCAACGTGTCATGGACCAACCTGGCCTAGCAGAGCAGAGAGACTCAGAGGACTCTTCTGAGCGAGAGGCAGCTGGCAAACCTGACCCAGATCCACAGCCAGTGGCAGAGGCACTGCAGGAGGAGGCAGTCTCTGAAGGCTCAGACATAGATCCACAGCCAGGTCCCAGCACATCAGTTCCTCAGCTTCCCAGCCCTGGGCCAGCAGCAGAAAGCCAGACATCAGCCAGCTCTCCCCCTCAGCTTCCCAGCCCTGGGCTGACAACAGAAAGCCAGGTGCAGGCCAGCTCTCCCCCTTCATCACCAGAGCCTCGGGAGCGTCATCAGAGGAGGGCTAGGAGAGTCCTCCAAGCCAGAAGGCGCAGTGCCAGGCTAGCAGCACAGCACTGGCCCAGCATCATTAGTGATGATGAGTGCTTGCAGGAACAGGACTGAGGGCCAGCAGGTGCATGCTATAGCACAAGCAGCTGAGCACTGTGAGGGTTAAAAGCAGCTGAAAAGGGAGTGGCTGTGTGGAAGCAATGTGTCTGCTTACTACTGACCTTGCTGCTGTGTTTGGAACTAATTCTGTTGTCTCTGACCTTGGCCTGTTCATGTGGACTTGTTTCTGGACTTGAAGCTGTAAGTGTTGCCCAATTGGTGCCTGAACTTTGGAACTGTGCTTTGCCCTGCTCAGACAACTTGGGAGTTGTCCCTTGACTGCTGCCAGTGTGAGTCTGCAATCAGGACACAACCATAGTCACCTGTGGGTCCCCCATTTGTCGCTCTCACAGCACTAAGAGCCACAGCTAGTGACCTAAAATGAAGGAGGAGAGACTAATATAGACTGCTTAGGGTGTTTGTCATGGTGAAAGGTGGGTTATAAATGAAGTGGGCGATGTCGTGCAAAACTCGCGTGAGAAAACGCGATATTTCGCGTTTTCCCCGGCACGATCCACAACATTGCGGCATGGAGTGGCTTCAGGTAAGCCATCTGGAAACGGCCTAGGTATGCTCTGAATACTGTGAAAGCCAACAAATGGGGGACCCACAAGGCTGTTTTGGGAGCATCTAATTTTTCCTCCCTCACTATTTCCTCTTTCTCTTCCCTAAAAAGCTTTCCTCCTTTTCTTGTTTCCTTCTCTCCTTCCTACCTACCAGCCAAACTACCTTATCTTGCCCCCTATCTTCAGCTTTCCCTTCTTCCCTTCCCTGGCAGCCTCAAGCTGGGAAAACTATGGCCCAATTGCATGGTGTTGGCCACTGGGCCAGGCCCAGTTGCAGTGGGAAACATGCAAGGACCCAAAGCAGCATATATCATTCTTCTCCATTTTATCCTCACAGCAATCCTGTGAGGTAAGTTAGGCTGAGAGTATGTGACTGACCCAAGGTCTCCCAGTTAGAGTCAAGCTGGATGTGCAGGTTTTTAAAGAGTTGGGTCTGGGCAACCCAGACCCAACTCTAGTTCCCTGCAACCACACAGCAGCTTTGGAGAATGGCTGTTAAAAAACTGAGAGTCCAAACAGCCTCAGAATGCCTCTGCAGGGGGAGGAAAGGCTCCTCCCTCCCCTCTCAAGCCATTTCTCCGGTGGTCCATTAGAAGTGGGTAAGTCCTTACTATTGGGAAGCGACTACTCCTCTCCAGTGCAGGGTCAGTCTATCTGATTGATCCTGGAAGAGGAGGGGCTTCCTCGGCTCTTCAGTTTTTTCCTGACCCTGCCTGGGTGCAGAACTTCAATTGGTGGTGCTCCGTCGAGCACAGGATCCCAATAGAGAAAAAAAGAGAGAGAGGAAGGAGGACGAAGCCACGGAGAGAAAGGAGAGCTTGCAGAGGAAGGAAGGACTTTCAGCCCACCCCCCCCACTGGCCTCGCGTCAGAAAACAGCATCAGCAAGCAGCAGAGACAATGGTGCTAGGCTAGCCTAGCACACACTGCTGCGTGGGATTCCAGCCTTTGGGCTAGAAATCCCCCCTCTTTGGCCTCTACTCTGGGGGACGCAGTAGAGTCTGTAAACGCCAACAGAAGTAACGACGGGCTGACAAGCCTTTGCCTCAGCTTTTGTGTGGCCATTCAGAAGCCTCTCTACACGATCGGGGAAGGCTCACCAATAAATGGGGCAGTAAGAAGCCTTACAAGGCCAGATTCTCATTTATTCAGGCTCCTTTTGACAAGTTTGTTTGTATGGTGGCTCCTTCTTTCTCCCGCCTTTTTTCTGAACTGCTCTCCATTGACTGAACGTTATTTTTGGTGGGAAAAAAGTGGTAATGGCCGCTCAGGTAGGATTAACACCCAATAAAGGTTTCCTTTGTGAACTGGAGCTCCCTAGCTCCCCGAACTCACTCTCCTCTCATCAGTTCCCAGGGGCTCAAGGAGAGAATAATGGTGAATCAGAACCTACAAGTCAGGAAGTCAAAGCCCACCTTTTATCCTGGCTTGGTTCAGAGATGAGGAGAGAATTTATGGAGGTTCTGAAGGAGCATGGTTTTCTTAAAGAGGGGCCTTCCTTGTCAGATAGGGCAGGCAGACACCCCAAAAGGGCTCATCCTTCAAAAACAGGCAAGTGTAGGAGGCCATCTCCCTCCCCACCAAAATCCAAGAAACGGGGGGAGGAAGAATTTTCTACATATTGAGAATCTAGCCCTTTGGAAGATGAACACTCAAACTCTGAGATGTCAAACCTATCTTCCATAAACTAGGAGGGAGAGCTATTAGGGGAAGAAGAGGACAGCATGACCACCATGCAGGTGTGGCAGTCTATGCCAGACTTCTGCCTAACGTGTTGAGGGTTTTGGAAATCACACCAACATGCCCAGACACAAAGGGCACAGAGTCTGCCTTTCCACAGGGATCGGAACGGGTCTTACCTAAGAAAGGAAGCCTTCAACCTGACGTGCCATTAACTGCTGTTTTCCATGATATCATGAAGGCAGAATGGGAGGCACCAGCAAAATCAAAGGCCAGCCAGCCAATTGTTTCCAAGCTGTATTCTTTTACTCCTGATGTGGCCAAGGAAATCAAGTTGCCTATTGTGGATAACCCGGTATCTAGCCTGGCAACCACCTCTGTGCTCTCCATGGGGGCAGACAGCCTTCCAAAGGACCCCTGCAATAGAAGAATTGAGCAGGCATTACGTAGACATTTTGATGTCTCAGCAACATCAATTAGAGACTCAGTGACTGGCTTCTTATTTGCTAGAGCAGCCTTCTTTTGGGCGTCAGATTTAGCTGCAGTGGAGAGTAACATTCCGAAGGAAATCAAGGACAAGGTCAAGAAAATTGCCCTAGCAATGGCCTTCGCTGTGGATGCATCCATAGATGCCTTCCAGTTCTCCTCCAGAGCCATGGGATTCAATGTTGTGGCTAGAAGGAACATGTGGCTGCGTAAATAGGAGGTTGACCCTCTCAGCCCAGGCGAAGGTGGCGGCAATCCCATTCAAAGGGACTAACCTTTTTGGTGAAGCATTAGAGAAATATCTCATGGAAGACAAAGATAAGAAGGGTCTTCTGTCAAAAAAGAGAGACCCGCAGCACAAATGGAGGTTCCAGTCCTTTTGTGACTCCAAGAGGGCTCCAAGATATGGGACATCCATCCTCTAAAGGACGATGACAACGTAGGTCTAGATCGGACAATAGATCCACAGCCTTTTCTAAATTTGGGCAATACAACAAACCACAGAAGAAGGAGTCTGCATGACTATGACGCCTTGAGTCTGATCACCAAGATAAGGGGCAGGTTACAGGAATTTGCAGATGTGGCATCAAACGGTTTCAGACAGATGGGTTCTGGGCATGGTAACCAATGGATATTCTTTGGAATTCAAAACAATGCCACTGAACCATGTCTTTCAGTTACCTAGAAACCCATCCAATCAAAATCATCGGCTTTTACTACAGGCGATTCAACACCTAATAGAAATCAGGGCAATAAAGCTGGTTCCACAAGGTCAGAGGAACCAAGGAGTTTATTCCACCTTCTTTATAGTCCTGAAGCAAAACGGAGACATCAGAGCCATACTGGACCTTCAGTTGCTAAACCGATTCATCAAGACCCGCAAGTTTTGGAAAGCTCACAGGGACTCAAGGCTTGGGAAAGAACTGAAGAGCCGAGGAAGCCCTTCCCAGGATCAATCAGATTGACTGACCCTGCACTGGAGATAAGGAGTTGCTTTCCAATAGTAAGGACTGACCCACTCCCGGACCACCGAGAAAGAAAGCTTCACGGTAAGTGATACTTAAATCTTCCATTCCCCATGTCACAATAGCAGGAAGGCAGTTTCCCCCCGTTTTTTTCTGCTCCATGTGCACAGAATACTCCATGTACAGCAGAAAAAAATGAAAAAGCCCTCCCTCCTCTGCTATTTTGACATGGGGAAACAATTTGAGTGGGGGAGGGAAGAGCGCTTCCTCTCCCTGTGGAGGCATTCTGAGGCCATTTGGGCTCTTCTTTATTTTTTAAGAGCCATTCCCCAAAGCTCCTGTGTGGCTGCAGGGAAAACTGAGACAGGTCTTGGGAACTCAGATTCAACTCTTTAACATCTAGCTTGGCCCTTAGTTTCCACAGCGGAGTGGGCATTTGAACCTGGGTATCCAGATGTAATCTGAAACCCTAACTACTACAACCACACTGGCTTCCATGGGGTAGATGTTGTTGAACAGTAGCAAGTACCCAGACCTGGGTGAGTCATGCAAGTTGCATGGCAGCACATCAGCTGGTGGGTTGCTGCCAGGCCTGGCCCCAATGAGTCCTTTCTTGAAGTTCAAAGCAGCCCTGGAAAGTTCCCTCCCCCCTCCCACCTTTTACTGGCAGAAACCACGACTTCAAATAACAGTACTGTCATGGTTACCTAGTGACATCCACAGAGGGCATTTGTTTCTTAAAGCTACAGGCACCATTTCAATGGGGGGGGTAACTCCAGTGTAGATTTCAGATTTTTCTGCTTTTCTCAGAATTGTGCAAAGATCTGTCTCATCTGTTCATAGCTTCTGTTCATGGCTCCAGCCTTTGGATTTGAATCCACAGATTTGACCAAGTTGAGATTTAAATACATTGATTGATAGTTGTTTCAGATACTGTGTATTAGTGCATGTGTTGCCTAACTTTGAAATCCTTACTGATGGATTGTGCTAACTTTATTGTAGAGACTGATTATGATTGTTGGGGAACTTTGTAAGGCAAACACACTTTTGACACCCCGCCTCCTAGACTACGGTCTGCAGAATAGTGTGCTCTGCAGGCACATGGAAATTGGCCATCCCTGGTATATAATATGTAGCCACTTGCCAAGGCATTTGGCTCATGTACTGCATTATGCTATTAGTTTTCCTTTCTCATATAATGATACCTTATGAGATGAATAAAGAGGCAAATTGAACATTCTGCTTCTTCCTGCTTTCCTGAAAATGGATCTTGTATGTTGGGGTGTGATTTTAAAATGGCAGGTCATGGAGTTGGAAAAGGACAGTTCTGCTGAAGGAAACGTAGTCCACAGAGGACTCTTGGTAACTCAAGTTTATTTGCACAGCCACACCATCACATTTTTGGGCAAAAGGAATCGGAGTTGATAAATTGGCTTTGACATCTTAAGCTTTCTGAGATGTTCTAAATGGAAAATACTACTAATTTTTATTGAGAGGCTTTTATCTATAAGGGTTGAATATTAATAAACATGATGTCTTTTCTGAACAGCTTTTACTTCAAGAAGTGAATGTGGCTTTGAGAAATAAAAGACATCCCAAACTTTGTCTGTCAAGTATTTATGTCTTGGGATATTGATACAAAAAAAATGACCATTAGGGCTCACAAATCATATGCTGCCCAGAGATCCTCAGCGAATAGGGTTCTTGTAAGGATTAAAACATGAAATGTGTAATTAGCTATAAAATGCAAAAAGATCCTAATTATGCAAATGCTCAAAGCTTGAAAGGTTTTCATTATATGAAATAAAGATTAAACTACTTTTTAAAGCTTAGCAGTTTTGCTTTGTTTTCACTTAGGATGCTGGTGAAATGGTTCGTTCATTTGTCGGTGGTTTGGAGTTGATAGTCAATTTATTAAAATCAGACAATAAAGAAGTTCTAGCCAGTGTCTGCGCTGCTATCACCAACATAGCAAAAGATGAAGAAAACTTAGCAGTCATAACAGATCATGGTGTAGTTCCTTTGTTGTCCAAACTAGCAAACACAGTAAGTAACTCCTTTTTGTAATATGCTTTAAGAAATGTGCTTTTAAGAAATACTGATTTGCAGGACTCTCAGTAAGGCTGCCTCGAGTTTATTGCAGTCAGTAAAACGTAGTTGCTAAGAGCAATCACTTGGTAGGCCATACCGAAGCAAAACCAAAGCAAAACAAAACTTCAGCCACATGCTGAAGACACAAAAGTGGAGAGCTTCTTGATTTAAGGGCCGAAATGGGTGGGCGAAGGACTAAAATCTTAAAATCAACAGGGAAGGGGGAAAACCTTTTGCTGTAGCTTTCA